>NC_091674.1:14915000-17427500 GCF_042453785.1 Malus domestica | reverse complement strand
ATATGGCCCAACGCCTATTTGCTCGAACCCGCCAAGTTGAATCATTGGCGGCTGAAGTGATGAGTCTCAAACAGGAGATTAGAGGGCTCAAGCATGAGAATAAACAGTTGCACCGGCTCGCACATGACTATGCTACAAACATGAAGAGGAAGCTTGACCAGATGAAGGAAACTGATGGTCAGGTTTTACTTGATCATCAGAGATTTGTGGGTTTGTTCCAAAGGCATTTATTGCCTTCGTCTTCTGGGGCTGTACCGCGTAATGAAGCTCCAAATGATCAACCTCTGATGCCTCCTCCTTCTAGGGTTCTGTCCAGTACTGAGGCTCCAAATGATCCCCCTCCGGTGCCTTCTCTTTCTGAGGCTCTACCGACTGCTGAGACTTCTCCTAAGCAACCTTTGTGAAGGCTCCCTCTTGTGTGTTTATTTTGACTCATGTATATGTACATATTTGTAGCTTATCGGGGATATCAATAAATAAGCTTTCCTTCATTTCAACGTATTGTGTTAAATACACCAAAGCCTTATTCGCTAAGTTCTTTGAATTTTCTTTTGTTGAAGCTTGTATGTTGAAGCTTTCTGAGTGGAGCATGTAGGTTGGGGTAGTGTTCCCTTAATTTTCCGAGTGAGGAAAACTTCTCGGTTGGAGACTTGGAAAATCCAATTCACTGGGTGGGATCGGCTATATGAATCTTAGAACGCCATTGTGCTCGATCCTGTGTCATGTCCTTCGTTAGATCCAAGTACTCTAAGTCTTTTCTTAGAGTCTCTTCCAAAGTTTTCCTAGGTCTTCCTCTACCCCTTCGGCCCTGAACCTCTGTCCCATAGTCGCATCTTCTAATCGGAGCGTCAGTAGGCCTTCTTTGCACATGTCCAAACCACCGTAACCGATTTTCTCTCATCTTTCCTTCAATTTCGGCTACTCCTACTTTACCCCGGATATCCTCATTCCTAATCTTATCCTTTCTCGTGTGCCCACACATCCAACGAAGCATCCTCATCTCCGCTACACCCATTTTGTGTACGTGCTGATGTTTCACCGCCCAACATTCTGTGCCATACAGCATCGCCGGCCTTATTGCCGTCCTATAAAATTTTCCCTTGAGCTTCAGTGGCATACGGCGGTCACATAACACACCGGATGCACTCTTCCACTTCATCCATCCAGCTTGTATTCTATGGTTGAGATCTCCATCTAATTCTCCGTTCTTTTGCAAGATAGATCCTAGGTAACGAAAACGGTCGCTCTTTGGTATTTCTTGATCTCCGATCCTCACCCCTAACTCGTTTTGGCCTCCATTTGCACTGAACTTGCACTCCATATATTCTGTCTTTGATCGGCTTAGGCGAAGACCTTTAGATTCCAACACTTCTCTCCAAAGGTTAAGCTTTGCATTTACCCCTTCCTGAGTTTCATCTATCAACACTATATCGTCTGCGAAAAGCATACACCAAGGAATATCATCTTGAATATGTCCTGTTAACTCATCCATTACCAACGCAAAAAGGTAAGGACTTAAGGATGAGCCTTGATGTAATCCTACAGTTATGGGAAAGCTTTCGGTTTGTCCTTCATGAGTTCTTACGGCAGTCTTTGCTCCTTCATACATATCCTTTATAGCTTGGATATATGCTACTCGTACTCCTTTCTTCTCTAAAATCCTCCAAAGAATGTCTCTTGGGACCCTATCATACGCTTTTTCCAAATCTATAAAGACCATGTGTAAATCCTTTTTCCCATCTCTATATCTTTCCATCAATCTTCGTAAGAGATAGATTGCCTCCATGGTTGAGCGCCCTGGCATGAACCCGAATTGGTTATCCGAAACCCGTGTCTCTTGCCTCAATCTATGCTCAATGACTCTCTCCCAGAGCTTCATTGTATGACTCATTAGCTTAATACCCCTATAGTTCATGCAATTTTGTACGTCGCCCTTATTCTTGTAGATAGGCACCAAAGTGCTCGTTCGCCACTCATTTGGCATCTTCTTCGTTTTCAAAATCCTATTGAAAAGGTCAGTGAGCCATGTTATACCTGTCTCTCCCAAAAGTTTCCACACTTCGATTGGTATATCGTCTGGGCCTATTGCTTTTTTATGCTTCATCTTCTTCAAAGCTACAACCACTTCTTCCTTCCGGATTCGACGATAAAAAGAGTAGTTTCTACACTCTTCTGAGTTACTCAACTCCCCTAAAGAAGCACTCATTTCATGTCCTTCATTGAAAAGATTATGAAAATAACCTCTCCATCTGTCTTTAACCGCGTTCTCTGTAGCAAGAACCTTTCCATCCTCATCCTTGATGCACCTCACTTGGTTTAGGTCCCTTGTCTTCTTTTCCCTTGCTCTAGATAGTTTATAGATATCCAACTCTCCTTCTTTGGTATCTAGTCGTTTATACATATCGTCGTAAGCCGCTAACTTAGCTTCTCTGACAGCTTTCTTCGCCTCTTGCTTCGCTTTTCTATACCTTTCACCATTTTCATCGGTCCTCTCCTTGTATAAGGCTTTACAACATTCCTTCTTAGCCTTCACCTTTGTTTGTACCTCCTCATTCCACCACCAAGATTCCTTTTGGTGTGGGGCAAAGCCCTTGGACTCTCCTAATACCTCTTTTGCTACTTTTCGGATACAACTAGCCATGGAATCCCACATTTGGCTAGCTTCCCCCTCTCTATCCCACACACATTGGGTGATTACCTTCTCTTTGAAAATGGCTTGTTTTTCTTCTTTTAGATTCCACCATCTAGTCCTTGGGCACTTCCAAGTCTTGTTCTTTTGTCTTACTCTTTTGATATGTACATCCATCACCAACAAGCGATGTTGATTAGCCACGCTCTCTCCTGGTATAACTTTGCAATCCTTACAAGTTATACGATCCCCTTTCCTCATTAGAAGAAAATCTATTTGTGTTTTTGACGACCCACTCTTGTAGGTGATCACATGTTCTTCTCTCTTCTTAAAGAAGGTGTTGGCTAAGAAGAGATCATATGCCATTGCAAAATCCAAGATAGCTTCCCCATCCTCGTTTCTCTCCCCAAAACCATGGCCACCATGAAAACCTCCATAGTTGCCTGTCTCCCTGCCCACGTGTCCATTTAAATCTCCTCCTATAAATAACTTCTCCGTCTGAGCAATTTCTTGCACCAAGTCTCCAAGATCTTCCCAAAATTTCTCCTTCGAACTCGTATCCAACCCTACTTGAGGTGCGTACGCATTATCAAATGCGACTCTCTGTTTTGGACATTGTTTAGTATCGTAGTATGGTATTGCGATCTGGACTGTTTGCTTTTTGGGGTTCAAAGTCATACATGGGATTAATGTTTTGTGAATCGTGTGCAGTACTTTCTGTATCAGCTGTTACGAGGACTAAAATATGTGCACTCGGCAAACGTCTTGCACCGTGATCTGAAGCCTAGTAATCTGCTTCTGAATGCTAACTGTGACCTTAAAATTGGAGATTTTGGACTAGCAAGAACAACATCTGAGACAGATTTCATGACCGAGTATGTTGTCACTCGTTGGTACCGAGCACCAGAGTTGCTACTTAATTGTTCAGAGTACACTGCTGCAATTGATATCTGGTCTGTTGGTTGCATACTTGGTGAAATCATGACGAGAGAACCTTTGTTTCCTGGGAAAGATTATGTCCATCAGCTGAGGCTTATTACAGAGGTACTAGTGGAACTTCCAAATGAACTTAAACGCTAGTTAAGCATGCTTTCAAGTTTTGATCTGCGGTTGAAATTTGTTAGATTAGCTGGATATAATAGGAAAAAGATAGATTTGTGATATGTTCCAAATATTGTCATGCAAATTGTACATGGTCGTAACAATATGACATGCTTTTGGGTTCATATCACTCTTCTATCCTATCATTTTCTTTCGGAATAATGCTTCGTTCTCCTTTTTTATTTTTTATTCGACAGTCTTTCTATATTCATGCTTGTATGATGTAAATGAAACATAGTGTGTTTCTATTGTATCTGTGTAAAGTTGATAGGTTCACCTGATGATGCAAGCCTCGGATTTCTTCGAAGTGATAATGCCCGAAGATATGCAAAACAGCTTCCACAATTCCGGAGGCAACACTTTGCTGCTAGATTCCCTAACATGTCTCCTGGGGCTGTGGATTTGCTGGAAAAAATGCTTGTGTTCGATCCTAGTAGACGCATTACTGGTATGGGAAATGAGTCCAAATTTTCAAAGTAAAGGATTTCATTTAGTCCACAATTTTCCTGACTTATAGGTCTATATCTGTCTGCAGTTGACGAGGCACTTTGTCACCCATACTTGTCGTCCCTTCACGACAACAATGATGAGCCCATCTGCGCAAGGCCTTTCCATTTTGATTTTGAGCAACCATTATGCACCGAAGAGCACATCAAAGAGCTCATCTGGCAAGAAGCAGTGAAGTTCAATCCAGACCCAACCCATTAAAGGAACATGTCGGCTAGGGCTGTAGATATATGTATTATGAAGAACTTACCATCTTTTAACAATGTATAATCAATCACCATTTTCCCTAAGAGGACTAGCTCCGGAGAACTTTCGCTTATAACTTAGGGTCAAGTTATGTGCAAGGAGCTTAAATACTCGAGGGAATTAGTGTCCTATGAATATCAGTGAAGACTCTAAAGCAGTATTGAACTGAGGTTGAAAACAATTTCGAGCTTGGCGGAAAGATTCTAAATGTTGTATTGATTTGGAATTGGGATATGAAATTTCTTTCTTTTCACTAATCATATAAAATCAAAAGATTTGAAGAGCTGTTTCGTGTTTCATCTTGTTCAGATCTTGCACATTTTAGATTATTGCTTCTTTCCTGGATTTGTTATTCTGTTTACTGTGATGATGGTTCGGTTGCACCTAGTTTTGAGAAATTGACGCAGGTTTAGCTGCTATGCATCGGCATTTCCCTTTACAACGCTTCACTTCCGGGTGCTTGATGCACAGATTGCTAAGGTAAAACTTGCATGAATAGATTACTGGGCGATAAATTTAGGGCTGGTTTGGTATTGTTGTGCTTTGAAAAAAGGTGCTTTGAAAAAAAACTGTTTCTGCTGTGCTGTGAGAATAAGCTCATTTTTGTTGCTTCACGTTTTCAACTTTTTCTCACCCAAAATTGTGAAAATAAACTATTTTTAAGTGTTTACCAAATACCTTTTTGAGCTCAACATTTTTTTATACCCACTTTTTATAAAAGCACCTCAGTACCAAACCAGTAATTAGGGTGATGCTTTTCACTCTCGTGTTCTCTTTCTACACTTCTCCCCTTATTGTTGTCTCGCTTCCCTTCATTCTCCAGGGTTCCTAAAAGTATGGCATGCCTTGCACATCAAGTAAGCAATCCAACTTTTCGATTCAAACGTTTAATATAATGAGTGCAGGGGAGAAAGGGGAGTGTTAAAATCACTTCCCTTCATTCTCTAGGGTTCCTAAAAGTAAACCATGCCTTGCACACCAAGTAATCGATCCAACTTTTCGATTTAAACGTTTAATATAGTTTTGTAATATAATCCATCAATCTTCATAAGAAACAGATTCCCTGGTAGGGAATATGATATTTCAATTTATCACCAGTGCTCCCTCCTGTAAGAGCACACCTGAACTTGAACATTATCAATTGGCAGGCCCTCTTCTGGAAAATTGCACGCTGTAACATTGCCTGGACCCTGGTCTGCCAGAGCCTCACATGGCCGAGGAACCACGCCGCTTGAAATCCCAGCAATATCAGTGCAATTCCACGGTAATTTCTTCGCCTTCTTTGCCAGTGTAATCGTAACGTTCGATATGCATATCCCCGTAAACGGATCGCCAGGAATCCCCTCCAACTTAGCTGCCATTGTCACATTCTCAGCAACCATGTCATGATAATTTATATTCTGAATCGCAGGAAGGGCATTCGGATCGTAGCCATTATCTGCATGGGATCCGTAGTTTCCTGTCATCCAAAACGCCCATTTCATTGTTTTCATAGTCATCCCTCTCACGTATATGTCTTTCACAAACCCTCCTCTTCCCACAGCAGTTTTGATTCGAACTCCTGATTCCGAGTCAATGGCAAAAATATCCTCCGCCCTCACATCTTGGATTCCACCTGACATCTCGCTCCCAAGTGCAATCACTGCACTGAATGGAGAAATGCATGTCAGCCGTCTGATCACGAGCTGTTTCGTAGGCATCCCGAAAGCAATTCCATACTCATCCCAACCGCTCTTTACTGCTATGCAATCATCCCCAGAGACAATGTAGCAGTCCTCAATTCGAGTATTTGTGCAAGAATCTGCACAAAAACAATGGCAACTTCATAAGCACTTATAGTAGTGTAACAAAATTTTGCTTTTAAGAAAAGTGCTTACCGGGGTTGATCCCATCTGTGTTTGGAGATGTCACTGGTGCAAGAATTGTAATGCCTTGAACAAGAACATTGCTGCATTTTCAACTTCTTTGATTAGAAAAATCTTTAAAAAGGTGCTTTTCACTTCTTTCACCAGTTCTTACCACATGAAACATTAACAAAAAGAATAAAAATTTGGAGAGATGGAGGAAAAAACCTGCTGTAAATGGGATGAACATTCCATGAAGGAGAATTAACCAAAGTGAGGTTGGAAATCTGGATGTTTTCGGAGTACATGATTTCGATCAGGTACGGTCGCGTGTAATTTAACTGTCCCTTTTTGAATTTCTGCCACCATACTTCACCTTGGCCATCGATGGTGCCATTGTCACCTGGTATCAAAATGTTCAACAACTTTCTGTACAGTATTCATAATTTGATTAAATTTCGTGGTTGTTTTACCTGTTATTACAACGTCAGTGAGATTGGTTCCAAATATCAGACTGATGAATCTTCCACCATCTGTGTTGTCCCTTCCTCGGCCGTACGACGGAAGGGGTTCAATCACCGGCCATTCGCTCTCGTCCTAAGACAATTGTGAAGATACAAGATATGAAGCCCAGACAAAACATTATCATATTGTCAAATCTGAAAGCCTTGGAATGCCTAGACCATATTATGTGTGACACAAAAATGATGATACACAAAATGCAATGTGTCCTCACTCTCAGGATCTCATCTTGCACGTTTTCTATGAGCGGGTTTTAAATAAGAGAAGAGACTTTCGTACTTTCTTTTTTTCTCCCCATGCACTCGGCACTCCTCCCCCACTTAGTGGGAAAAGGCTTTGTTGTTGTTGTTGTATGCACTCGGCACTCCTCCCCCTCTTTTATAGGCTTAAAGATGAATAAATCAAACGATTGAAACAAAAGTATGAGTGCAAAAGGATATAATGGTTGTGCAAAATAAAATCACTACCCAATGACAATAAAATGTTGTGCTTAAAATGCAGGACGACGGAATAAAAGTGTGAATAGCACAACAAACTCGAACGTGTGAATAGCTGTTGCCTGAAGTCTTCACAAAAATCTTATAAAAATCTGAAGGTTATTTTGGGCTTTGACTCTCTTCCTCTCACCACATTCGCCCTGCATGCCTGCCACGGATTTGCTCTGTTTTTCTTGTTCTATTTTACTTTTTCCCACATAATAACAGATGTAAAACTAATTTTCAGAACCACAAAGGATTGTGATTTACAACAAGAATGCCTTTTTCTTCCACCCGTTTGAATTTAGTTTATTTTACTAGACTTCATTTTAAATAATATTAACGACATGCTTACTTACTTGAAATGAGAGAAGTTATAAATTGGAACACTGTAATAAACCGAGAGAAGAAATGGGAACGAGATCAATTGCTCTTTCTTTCAATACAATTCCTAATGTTAGGCGAATTTGAACTATATTATTGTTACTTTATTTTTAGGCTAAGCCTAACAAATGCCCCTTAGGTAGATAATATTGTTTGTTAAAAAAATATATATATACAATTCCTAATGTTTACATATTGACCCACATATGTTCCTTTTTATTTATTTCGCATGCGTTGGTAAGCACAGTTATAAGGGAAAAAAAAAAAAAAACTTTTAGGGGAAAATTTGTGTAATTACCTGAGAAGCAAGAAGAACTGCATCCTTATGGAGATAAAGCGTGAAATGGCTGGTGAGGTTGAAGCTGCCAGTTAACCATTTACCAGGAGGGACAACGAGTTGTGACCCGCCTTCTGACTTGTACTGACTCAGATGAGTGATTGCTTCTTGAAAAGCCTTAGTGTTTGATGTCGTTCCATCGCCAACTCCTCCATAATCTGTCAGAGAAGCACTTTTGGCTCTGCAACTTATGGCGCAGTACTCGAAGTATTCTCCTCCTGCATTCTCCCTCCGAGCCTTGCGGCTTTCAACTCCTTTTGTTGTGGCCAATAAAACAACAAATACTACTGCCATCACCATCTCAGATGACTGCAACATTGAAAAAAAAATGATGGAATTTCAGTAATTTTTGTTGTTATTTTATTATTTTTATTTTTGGATGAAATCGAAAACAATGAGAGCCAATATTGTAAATTCAACAATATGAGGAACGCGCAACAAAAAGGAAGAAAAACAATATAGAGCAAAAATTTGGTGGATAAAAATAATTTGTAGAATTAATGGAAGAGTGATTAATTACCTGAGTATTCATGGGAGTCCTCCTCATGGTACTAAAAAAATGGTGGTTATTCAAACTTTGTCGTCTGTAGTTTAGTTTCTTGCGAAATGAAGTATGTGTATATATAGAGTCTGCAGTTTGTTGTGTACTGTATTTATTTTCTATTGTTTTTAGTTTGATCTGCAGAGCAAAATGGATGGAGATGATAAAGTTAGTCACCTTTTCACCCAAAAAGCATGATTCTTTGAGAATGCGTTACAATGTCAATATATAAAAAATAGAGATGATAAAGTTAGTCACCTTTTCACCCTAAAATTCATTCTTACCATCAAGGATGGTCTTCTAAAATTGAAAGTCAATCAATGTAATTCCTGAAAATAGATGTCACAAATCAATGTAATTATTCTGTCATAATTTTGTTAAAAATTCCTAAATGGGTCACATAAGATTTATGGATTTTTAATCACAAATGGTCTTAGAAATTAACTCACACCATAAAGATGGTCCCTGAAATTGACTTGAACTATCAAGATGGTCCCTAAAAATTGATGTATGTAATCCTTAAAAATAGGTGTCGTAAATCAATATGATCCTTCCGCCACAATTATGTAAATTTTTTTTGTTATGTGTTGATGTGGGTTTAATAATTAATTAAAAAAGTTGTCTAAATACCTTTTTGCACAATAGAATTTTTTTCTTATAGTAGGACCTACTCCGAAGAGAGATCCCTTCCATAAATTCTCAAAGGCACAAGGTTTAACCAAAGCCTAAGAGGGTTTGGAAATAGTTTTCAACCAACAATAGACGCACCTCGATTATAACCTCATTATCTCAAGGCAGACCTCGATGTTCTTTGAGTCACCAAACCACCAGGGAACAGCCAAACAAGCTCTCCAAGATTAAGGTTGTGAGGATGTTGATCGCCTAAATGTTAACGACGATGTTCTAGAAGTCATTGTCAATCAGCCAAGCCGTCACCAAAGGTGATCTCGATCCAGGTTCAATTCGGTGAAAGGTGTCGAAGTGTGTAAAGATGGGTGTATTGCGATTTTTTTTAGAGAATAGATAGCAAAAGAGGTAGAGGAATGTTGACTGTGATCGGAGGTGATTGCATGATTGAGTTTTTGAGTTCACAACTTTTTATTAACTATTAAATTATTAAACCTATTTGTAATTTTTTTTTAGTTTAATTAGACTTGTGTGATCCATTTATGTGTCATATCAGCACATAACAAAATATTTGACAAAATTGTGACAGAATGACTACATTGATTTGGGACACTTAATTGCGAGACTAAATTGATCGATTTTCAATTTCAAGGACAATTTTGATGTCGCGAGTCAATTTCAAGGATCATTTGTGATAAAAAAAAAGGACTTATGGGACCCATTTATGTGCCACATCAGCACTTAACAGATTTTTTAACATAATTGTGATGGAATGACCACATTAATTTGCGATATCTATTTTTAAAAAATACATTAATTGATTTTTAATTTCAGGAACAATTTGTGATAAAAACCCTAAATAGAATATGATTGTGCTCCGTTTTAGTTGTTTGAGGTCATCATTGTTCACGTGATTAGTTTGCATCCATATATAAAAAGTTGAAGCACATTTGCTTCATAGACTTCTAAAACTGGAAGTTGAAGAAAGGCCAATATGGGGGGTTCTAAAATATATTATTATGATAACCTAATGATGGTGACGATGCCGAACACACTCACTATAAACTGAATGCCAGTGCGCACTATAGAAAGCGTTCTCATTTTTTTCCTTGTTATTTGTGGATGAGATTCATCGTCTTCTCCCTCAAAGTTGGTTCACTTCAGCCCCCACCTTGTTATAGACCTGAGAATGGAGAGAACCCTAAAACACTAGCGGTATTATAACCGCACACGGTAAAAAGTAGTGCACTACTTCCTCCATTTGTTTGAGAAATGCTGACGATAATTGCTCACGTGACGTGTAAGTGCGTGACTCACACGTGTTGTGGTTCCCTAATCCTACGAACTTGAAACATTGTATACATTTGGTCAATGTTTTTTCGAATGAGATTATAGAATAGTATTGACAAAAAAAGAGTAATCAAATATTAATAATTTACCAAATTATTGATACTTCAATATCAAACAATCTTTTCCTCTCTCATAATTCCTTTGAAAATTCTATAGCGCATGGCTTATGTGATACAAGAGTGCATTGCGTGACTGGATTTTAATAATCTCAATTTACCGGCAGTCCATTGAATGATTGAATTTTGACAGTCTTAGTTTAGCTGTTTAAACACCAGTTCATTCCATGTAAAGGTTCATGTGAGAAATTTGGTATCCCAAAATGAAAGTGGTAATGGTGAGGTCATGTTCGGCGGTTAGTGCTTTGGTGGAGTAGAAAAACAAATGGGTTTGTTATAAGACCACCAATTAGAAAAGTAAAGAAAACAACTTAATCATGGGGATATTTGGCTGATTATGATGTGTTTGATTGGGGTCCATAATTTTATATATAGTACCTTGTCGTCACAACTTGCATGTATTTTTATGGCATATGCACTGCATTATGTATACCCGTGACTTGAGCAATGGCCAGCTCTTCACGGGCACTGCTCAAGTATTGGACTGGAGTGGAGTGCTGGGAAGCCAACTTATCTGCAAGTATCTGCATATGCACCCACTTTTCTCTGATCCTAAGCTTGATCGCAGTCCAGAATCTCATGACCAGAATAATTATATATTTTTAATATTTATGATTATAGTATTTATATTTAAGCAGAGCCAGTCTTGAAGGTGTGTAAAAGGTGCCACTGCACAGGGCTTCCGATTCAGAAGGGCCCCCAAAGTTTTTTTACATGCAAACATATATCTATTATATACTTAAATGTGCAAGATAATAATAATCACCACACCAGCGCTAGTGGTATAGGCCTTCAATCCCCTTGTACATGGCCTGGGTTCGCATCCTTGCAGAACTATTTTGCTATTTTTAAGTTTTGCAAATTTATTAACTTAAAAACTTAATAAGTTTTACACAAAAAATCATGCAACATATTTTGAATTGAAGACCTTTCAAGACAAGAAACACTCTTGTCCACCCAAAGTGGTGCTCTAATTTGTAGTATTTAAATTTTATAGATACAAATTGAAAAAAAATAACAAAGAAAATACAGTATTAAAAAATGAAGGGCCTCCATCTAAATCTTGCACAGGGCCCCTAAATTCCCAGGGCCGGCCCTGTATTTAAGTATACAAATCACTCTCAAATTCTTAGTGGATTACACTAGACTAGTGGCTGAATCTTACCTGCTTTGTGGTTTTAGATTTATAGAATATTTGCCACTAGGAGAGTTCGAGCATATTAAAGAGGTTTTCGAACACATCTCATGTGGTCTCAAAAGTGTTCAAGCACTACTCCAAAGGGTCTTAACAGATTATGGCTTCGAGGGTCATCCATTATAAAAAGATCTTTCTTTGAGTGGATATGTGAAAGTATGCTATGATGATCCAAAGAAAGTAAGCTATGATGATCCAAAGAAACAATCAATTTGCCAAAATTTTGACTGGATATGAAATCACTGGTGCTTGATCTAGTGGTATTGTTATGGGGATTCTAGAGTGGCTGTATTTCTAAAACAGACTAAAAGCCTTGAATGTGTTCTCGCTATTTTGTGAAGAGACTTGGCAAACCCAATGGTCAAAGGAAGCTCAATTGACAGACCCAGTTGGGCTGTATCCCAAATAAAGAGACAAGTGGAAACTGTTGCTGGGCTTCTTTGCAATGTAGAAATCAGTTCCACGTCTACCAAGTTATTATTTTAATGGGAATCAATTGAATAGACAAAAATTACAAATTTCTTATAAATAGGCAAAAGTTAGAGAGATAATATTTACTAGGGACATGAGCGAAAGTATTCTCAAGTCTTCCTCACTATTAGCTAAAGCATGTGGGCATAAAGTTCCACAATTTTTACAACACTTCCCCTTGGATGCCCACATGTCAACATCAGTTGCACAATGCTCGATCTACAGGCTGAGACAATATTTTGTTTTTCCATGGTCTTCCATTTCAAATTCGCTTTTCAGATATTCTGCAGTTTTATTAAGTTCTTCAGGGGTTCCAACTAAGTTCATATCATCAACATATACTGCCACTATGGCAAATCCAGAATTTGATTTCTTAATGAACACACAAGGACAAATGACATTGTTGGTGTATCATTCTTTGATCAAATACTCACTAAGACGATGATTAAACCACATTTGTCCAGATTGTTTCAACCCATATAATGATCGTCTTAATTTGATTGAGAGCATACCTCATGGTTTGTTAGTCGTTTCAAGCAACTATGTCATTCTGGGACCTTCATATATATGTTAGTATCTAATTCTCCATATAGATACGTGGTGATGACATCCATAAGTCGTATGTCAAGTTTTTCTGAAACCACCAAACTTATTAAGTAACGAAATATAATTGCGTCTATTACGGGAAAGTATGTCTTTTCATAATCAATTCTAGGTCTTTGTGAAAAACCTTGTGCAACAAGTCGTGCTTTATATCTTACAATCTCGTTTTTCTCATTATGCTTTCTTATGAATACCCATTTGTAACCCACGGGATTTACACCAGGCGGAGTTTGAACTAACGGTCCAAAAACACTTCACCTTTCTAAGGAATTTAATTTTACTTGTATTGAGTCTTTCCACCTAGGCCAATCTTGTCTCTGTTTGCATTCATCAATAGAGCGAGGCTCAATATCATTGCTTAATATGATTTCAGTGGCTATTGCAAATGCGAACATGTCGTCGATGATTATTTCATTTCGATCTCACAATTCATTAGTACATGCATAATTTATGGAGATTTCTTTGCTTTCATGTACTTCTGTCTCTTCAAGGACATGTGTCTCATCAAGGACATTTTCTTTTTTCTGAAAATACAGTATCATGAATTGTGGATTTGTCATTCATTTTCTTTTCCTGAATGATTTCATTTGGATTCAACTGTGCCTTCATTTTTCTCTTTCGAGGGGCTGAATCTTTTTAACCGGGGGTCTACCACACTTCAAGCATATAATGGACGAATCATTCGCTGCTACTTTATTTTGTCCAACAAGGACATCAATACTTGTAGGCGCATTTGCAACTGGTATATGTGATTTTGTCACTTTCATAACATCATTAAATGCATCTGGCATTTGATTAGCAATACTTTGAAGATGAACAATCCTTTTCACTTCATTTTCACATTAAGTGCTTCGTGGATCAAAATGAGATAAGGTGGGCACAACCCATGTTAGCTTTTGCCGTTCTTCTGGAACGGTCTTTTCTCCCCCTTAACGATAGGAAGACTGTCTTATCAAAGTGACAATCCGTAAAAACGAGTTGTAAACATATCACATGTCAAGGGTTCCAAATATCTAATGATAGATGGTGAATCAAAACCCACATAAATTCCCAGTTTGAGCTGAGGCCTCATTTTAGTGCGTTGTGAAGGTGCAATAGGCACATAAACAGCACAACCAAAAACTTGTAAATGTGAAATGTTTGGCTAATGTCCAAACACGAATTGTACTGAGAAGTATTGGTGGTTGGCTATAGGTCTCAATCGAACCAATGATGCAACATGTAAAATGGCATGTCCCTATGCAGAAACTGGCAATTTTGTTTTCATGAGCAAATTGTGAGCTATTAATTGAAGCCGCTTGATAAATGCTTCTGCTAAACCATTTTGAGTATGGACATGAGAAACATGGTGTTCAACATCACTACTTAGTGTCATGCAGTAATCATCAAAGGTTTGAGACGTAAATTCACCAGCATTATCCAGTCGGATTGACTTAATAGAGTAATTTGGGAACTGTTTTCGCAACTTAATTATGTAAGCAAGAAGTCTCGCAAAATGTGACCATCAGGTAGATACATCAACCAAAACCATAAAATATCGAAATATCCCACAAGGTGGTTGAATCAGCCCATAAATATCCCCTTGATTTCTTTGCAAAATTGATGGGGATTCAACATCAATCTTTAATTGTGATGGTCTAATTACCAACTTCCTTTGAGAATAAGCCTTGCAAAGGTTATCATTTGAGATAGTAATGTGTCTGCTCAATAATGGATGTCTATTAGAGTTGGTAATGATTCCTACGCATCATGGTGGATCTTAAATGACCCAGACCGTCATGCCAAAGCATGTAAATGTTTGGGTAAATTACATAGTAGCCCCTCAGGTTTGACCTCTATTACAACCTCATACAACATCTTTAAAACATTTCACTTTCATACCTCACGTTCTATTTTATTTCAAAATAATACATCTGTTACATTTTCCATCCATTGATCCGTTAAGTGCTGACGTGGCTGCCACATTTATGCCATGTGGCTGCCAAATGTGTGCCACGTGGCAAACTTTTTTTTTTTTAATTTAAAAAAAAAACCTTAATCTTCTAAATTAAAAAAAAAAAACCAAAATACTTGATTATCCCCTCTCCCCCCTCCCTGTAAAACCCATATCCCATTATCCTCCCCAACCCATTATTCCCCAGATCCCATTATCCACCCCCATCCCATAAGACCCTCGTACCTGCAACGCATCCCATTTCCCCGCAACCCCCCTCCCCGGATCATCATCTTCTTCCGTAACCCAGGAAAAAAAAAAAACCCTTTCAGTTCGTCTTCCACCCTTCCTCCTCCCCTCTCTTTTCCCCCACCTTCATCTTCTTCCCCTGACCCCTATCTGCAACCTAGAAAAAATAAAAAAAATAAAAACCCAGATCCCAATAGCCATCGTCGGGTTCGTGAGATGAAAATGGGAGGAATGGATGTGGATTTAAGGAGTGGGGTGTGTAGAGGAGGGAAGAGGGTGGGATGGGGGCTTATGGGATCTGGGTTATGGGTTGCAGGTATGAGGGGCTTATGGGATTTGGGTTCGCGCGGGGGTGGGGGGGTGGATAATGGAATCTGGGGAATAATGGGTTGGGGGATAATGGGTTGGGGGATAATGGGATATAGGTTTCGCAGGGGGGATAATCAAGTTTTTTAGTGTTTTTTTTTTTTTCCTTCTTCTTCCAAGGTTTAGGGGTTGGGGGGATAATGGGTTTCAAGTTTTCTGTTTTTTTTAATTATATATATATATATATATATATATATATATATATATATATATATATATATATATATATATATAATTTAGAAGATTAAAAAATTTATAAAAAAAAAATTGCCACGTGGCACACATTTGGCAACCACGTGGCACAAATGTGGCAACCACGTCAGCACTTAACGGATCAATAGATGGAAAATGTAACGGAGGTATTATTTTGAAATAAAATAGAACGTGAGTTATGAAAGTGAAATGTTTTAAAGATGTTGTATGGGGTTGTTGTAATAAAGTTCAAACCTGAGGGGCTACTATGTAATTTACCCTAAATTTTTGGATCAATGAACTTCTGGTTCATGACAGTATATGCTTTAATTGTCTTTATGTATGTATAAAACAATCTACTCGATAAACCACGCACCTTCTCCAATGTACGCTTATGGGCATCATTGGAGGTAATGCATAGAGATTCCACATTTTCTACACTTTTTGTTTCAATGTGGTATCCATTTAAACGTATGTCTTTAAAATGTCAAGTAGATCAAGTAACGTACAACGTATTTTGTATGGACAATATTGTTCCATTTGGTAACATGATCTGGGCTTTTCCTGAGCCTTCAATTACATCTGATTGGCCTTGTTGATGCATAACATCAGTGAGGACTTTAGTACAACAGAAAGTGTTAAGTTTGTGACCTTCGCTAGATTGTTTCGGTCACTAGTGTGGATAAGTATGTAAATGGATAAAGACAGGGAAGCAAACACAAGATGTACGTGGTTCACCCAGATTGGCTACATCCATGGAGTAGAGGAGTTCTCATTGATTGTGAAGGGTTTACACAAGTACATAGGTTCAAGCTCTCCTTTAGTGAGTACAAGTGAATGATTTAGTACAAATGACATTAGGAAATATGTGAGAGAATGATCTCTATTTATAGAAGAGAGTTTCTAGTTTCATTCTGACATTGACACGTGTTGTGTTGTGATTGGTTTTTGATGTTGACACGTGTCACGCTATGATTGGCTTCTGATGTCGACACGTGTCACGCTGTGATTGGCCTCCTGGTTGGAGGGAAACTCTTCTGAGTCCTTGATGGTATAACGTTGACCGGTACTCAGTAGTTTCGAGATTGGTCAAGTATGATACAAACAGTGCTCCCCTAAGTTCTGGAGTAAGGGAAGCTCCTCGGTTGGGGACTTGCAAGATCCAAGCTATTGAGTAATCACGAAACTTCTAAGTACCGAAGTGTGGTATCATTTTCACTTGCCTTATCTGTCTCATATGTAGATATGGCATCTTCTCTGGAAGTACTTTTCCTTCATCTAGAGGTGGTATCTTTAACTGATGAAGATGCACAAGGTAATGTATCAATTTCACTTGAAGCTTACTTGTAGTTTCAAGCTTGGTCAAGTGCGATACAAACCCTATAGTAGGAGTCCCCCAAGTCGCCGAGCTAGGATATTTGCTGAAAGAGGTAACAGACAAGGTAAGTAATCAGACTTCTAAGCAAGCAACCTAGATTTGAGGTTTGACTTCGGCTTCCAGTTGATTGTTCTTCTTCTCTTTGTGTCGTAAACAGCAACAAGGATAAAGAGAAGCAAATGGAGAAGAGATGATATGAGATACTTTTGCTTTTGAATAAGTAGCTTTCCATAGGCTTATTCTTGAACTGGGCTGGAGGGTTTTCTGGTTTCCTCCAGAGTATAAGGCCGACTCGAGAATTTGAGGGTCAAAATGTTGGAAATATGCCCTGAAAGTCAATCTTTGGAAGAAACCTTTCAGGACAAATGAATTGATGTATGGATGACTCTTATACATCAAATGGCAAAGATACTAATTAGGACTATCTCAATAAACGATATATGTCCTAATTAATGAATCCATGAACAATGGATCGATTGAAGAAGTAATCTAATGATGTTAGACTACAGAGACCTTCTTCACATATCCATTATGTCCAAAAGGTTCCTGGTCATTGGATTGTCGGAGGGATACTGACAATGCTTAGACCGGTACATACTGTGTCCGCTTCAAATGGAAGAATGGAAAGTCTCATCCCATTTGTGTAGTGACACTAAGACAAGTATGTAAGTGCTCATTAAGGGAATGAGTTCACTGAACACAATCGAACGAGAGTACTTGCATGGAGGTCTACTCACATGTCAAGCAAGTAACTCTAATGGTTGGAATAATGTAAGTAGTCCTTTGACCTGAGGCATCGTCGTTGTCTTGTGGCTAAGTACTTAATCTTTGATTATGTCAAAGTCACCCCATTCGCGGATGTCCACGGCATAATTGGGGTTAAGCCACTTAGTCATGAAGGCAAGTGAATGCGCAACAAGGAATCTCTAATCCTCGATAAGAGAGGAAGAATACTCTAAGATATGATTCGGGAATCTTCGGCCGAAGTATCGAGCGTAATAAAGGAAAGCGTTCCTATATGACTCAATAGAATCATATAAGAAGAAATAATCACATTAGGGGTTTGACATAATATATCCATACCCTAGTAATGTGATTGAGAGTATTGTTTTAGAGAAGAATCGAATTACATTGTAATTCCAACTGAATAGGTTCTCCGAACAACTTCTACATTAGCTTGGGTAGCTATGACATATGGTTAGATGTCACTCATAGCTTGTGAGTTCTTCTAGATGATTAAATGTAGTCATCAAAGAAGAAAGGTGAATTAAAAGGAAGTTTTTAATTCACTAAGTGATTGGATTAAATATAATCAATTGGATTGATGTCAATCACCTCACTGCCTTGCTAATTAGAACCTAAAATGAATGTACACCGATACACTCTTGTAGTGAGTAATTAATGGATGATGGAAATAATTAATTGGATTAATTAAGTGCTGTGATTAATTTAGAAAGTCTAAAGAAATCATAAAAGCGATAAAAGATCGTTTTGGGCTTAAAGAAACGTTCGGGTTTAATTAGGCCCATTGGGCCTAAACCCATTGGGCTTTTATTCAAGCATTGGATGACTAGAAATAAATAAAAGCCCAAAGCCCAAACCAACACAAAGGGGCCGGCCCTTTAAAGTGGAGAGGGAGAGATTTTTAGTCAAGTTGTTGACTAGGTTTCTTTTTGTCTATATAAGGAACTTTATAGAGTTTTAATCCTTAGGGTTTTTTGTGTGTTTTAAAACAACAAAGAGGCAAAAGAAACATCTCTCTAAAAACCACAAAAGGCCGGCCACCTTGAGGGTGATTTAGCTAACAATCTTTCACCCTTTTGGTTATTCCTCCATCCATCTCACTACACTAGTAGGTGTGGATATTTACAGGTCTTCTCCTTTGGAGACTAAAGGAGAACCTTGGAGCACTCTTACTAACAAAGTGGAGGAGGCAAGGAGGGAGGCTAGGCTCAAGGACTTCAAGGAGCAAAGGACTTGGAGTTGGTTCATCATTGGTCTAAAATCAAGATCAAGAGGTATAGAACTATACTTTCACTTAGTTCTTTACTTGAATGTTTTAGATGCATTATATATAAACCTATGAACCTTGAAGGGGATTTGCATGACTATAGCTTTGATATTATTTGATAAATTGCTTCCGTTGCTCATGTATATAAATTTTGAATTGTATATGCATGCTAGTCATTTAGAAATCCCATGTGTTAAACTCATATTTTTCCCTTCACAAAACAAGTCCATCAAATCTAGAGTACGTTCGACCCTGATGATATGGGATACTTTTGCTGTTGACAAAGTAGTGGATGTATCGGCACGTGTTCTGTTACGCTTGTCTCCACATGCTTCCTTGTATCCTTCTCACTTGCCATGTCTGTTCCTCAGGCATATGTGGTATCTTCTCTGGAAGCATAAGATGTTAAAGATGAGTACTCGATAGCAATGCCAGGTAAGTAATCAGGCAAGGGGTTCCATGCAGTCAGTTCCTGACTGGAAGCTTGATTCCAAGTGCCGACTGGTTGCTCTCTTTCTCCTTGTCTTCCAGCTAAGAATAAGGCCAAAGGAAAAGACAGGGAAAAAGCATGATATGGGATACTCTTGCTTTTAACCCTGATGATATGAGATACTCTTGCTCTGGTGTGGCTTGCTTGCAGAGGTATTATCGAGAGGAAAATAAGCTGAGTATTTCGAGAGACTCTGCTGAGAGTGCCCTTCCAGATATGAAGAAAAGTTGAGCATTTTTTTTATTTGTAGGTCTGCCTGACTATGGATGATGAAGGTCGACATATATAGGAGTCTCCCTAACAATAAGTAATAGTGTTATTCCTTTACCCTTCTTGGTCATAGCAATGTAGTAGGAACTACAAGCTTCACGTGTTTTAACTTTGTCAGAGCACTTTGAAAAAGTGGTATGTGGTATCTGGAAAGCTAATGTTGCGTGTGAAGATTGCAGACAAGGTTTATCCAAGGAAATCTGGCTCTCGAAGTTCGGAGAGCGGTGCCTCTTCAGTTTTCGAACAGGCAATCCTGTCGGGGATCTGGCTCTCAAGATTCAGATAATGGTGCTTCTTTGATTTTTGAGAAAGCAATCTTGTTGGGAGTCTGACTCTTGAGATTCGAAAAGCAGTGTCTCTTCGATTTTTGAGAAAGTAATCCTGTTGGGAGTCTAGCTCTCGAGACTCGAGGGCGGTGCCTCTTCGATTTTTGAGCATGTAATCATGTTGGGAGTCTGGCTTTCGAGATTCGGAGAGCGGTGCTTCTTCGATTTTTTAGAAAGTAATCCTGTTGGGAGTCTGGCTCTCGAGATTCAGAGAGCGGTGCATCTTCGATTTTTTAGAAAGCAATCTTGTTAGGAGTCTAACTCTTGAGATTCTAAGAGCAGTGTCTCTTTGATTTTTGAGAAAGTAATCTTGTTGGGAGTCTGGCTCTCGAGATTCGGAAGGCAGTGCCTCTTCGATTTTTGAGCAAGCAATCTTGTTAGGAGTGTTTTCTCGAATGTGAGTAAAGGTTGGGCTTTTTTGCCAGTATGCCTTGCCACGGAGCATGGAGGTTGACACACATTAGGACTTTCTAGTTATCAAGCAGTGGTGTTGTTCCTTTACCCTTGTGGGTAATAGTAAGGTAGCTGGACCTTCAAAATTTATGTGTCTAAACTTTGTCAGAGATCTTTGGCAAAGTTATCTGTGGTACCCGAAGAACTAATGTTACGTGTGGAAAGTAGTGCTTATTTGGAATCCAGAGAGTGGTGCCTTTTCGAAATCCGGAGAGTAATGCCTCTTTAATTTTTGAATCAACGGCCTTGTTGCCCTTTCTTTTATAAGGGCACCAATTGTGTGCGAGGAGTACATTCAGAGAGTTATTGCTTTTAGGAATTTTCCCCTTACTTCAGAGATTTATTGCACCTCATTTCTCCTTCATCATTTCTAAGAATGTCTAGCCCATCCGACCGTCGTTTTGACTTGAACTTTGGTGAAGAGGAAGCCATGCCTTCTCAATACAACATATGGCGCCCATCGTTCTTATCCCCTACTGGTCCTTTTACCGTTGGAGACTCTGTGATGAAGAATGAGATGACCGCTGCGGTGGTGGCCAGGAACCTTCTTACTCCCTAAGATAACAGACTACTTTCCAAATGGTCTGATGAGTTGGCTGTTAAGGATTCTCTGGCTCTCAGTGTTCAGTATGCAAGTTCTGTGTCTAATATGGCCCAACGCCTATTTGCTCGAACTCGCCAAGTTGAATCATTGGCGGTTGAAGTGATAAGTTTCAAACAGGATATCAGAGGGCTCAAGCATGAGAATAAACAGTTACACAGGCTCGCACATGACTATGCTACAAACATGAAGAGAAAGCTCGACCAGCTGCAGGAATCTGATGGTCAGATTTTACTTAATCATCAGAGGTTTGTGGGTTTGTTCCAAAGGCATTTATTGCCTTCGTCTTCTGGGGCTGTATCGCGTAATGAAGCTCCAAATGATCAACCTTCAGTGCCTCCTCCTTCTGGGGTTCTGCTTAGTACTGAGGCTCTGAATAATCACCATATGGTGCCTCCTCTTTCTGGGGCTTTGCCTACTGCTAACACTTCTCCTGAGCAACCTTTGTGAAGGCTCCATCTTGTTTGTTTATTTTGATTCGTGTATATGTACATATTTGTAACTTATCGGAGATATCAATAAACAAGTTTTGCTTCATTTCAACGTATTGTGTTAAATACACCAAGGCCTTCTTCACTAAGTTCTTTGAATTTTTCCTTTTGTTGAATCTTGTATGTTGAAGCCTTGTGACTGAAGCATGTAGGTTGAGGTAGTGCTCCCTTAATTTCCCAAGTGAGGAAACTTCTCGGTTGGAGACTTGAAAAAATCCAAGTCACTGAGTGGTCGTGAGACTTCCGAGTATCAAGGTGCAGTAGCATATGGTAGGAGTCCCCCAAGTCTCCGGTCGAGGGAGTTGACGAATGAGATGTCTTGCTAGTAGCCAAGTTTCCAAAGTAACAAAACTTCACCATTTTCTTTTCTAAGTGGTAGCCCAAAACTCCTCCTTCATATATATTTGTTATGAAAGTTGTTAGGCCCAAAGAAGAGGAGGCCTAGGTTTTTTTTTTTTTTTTTTTGAATTTTGAATTTTGAATTTTCAAATTTTCGAATTTCAGAATTTTCGAATTTTTGAATTTTTGAATTTTTGAATTTTTGAATTTCCGAAAAAAAAATATATATATATTAAGCTTTATAGTTGAAGCTTTGTAGGTGAAGCTTTGTTGGGTACCATGAATTGATTTTGCTTCACACTATCTTGATCAAGATAGTGTGAAGCTTTTGAGAATTTGTAGTTGTCCTCCATTGATGAAGCTTTGTCGAATTTCCCTTTTTTTTTTTTTTGGGAAACTAGAAATTTGAAAATGTGGGAGAGACAACATATACAAATTTTGCTTCCACACTGTTGAGCAAGAGATTGTGATGCAAGCCACATCTTGTATTAGTCGAAGGTTTGAATGAACCATATAAATTGAATTTGCTTCGAAGGTCTGAGAATTGTAGTTGCCCTCCATCGATGAAGCTTTTGTTGGCACCATAAATTGGTTTTTCTTTACACTGTCTTGATCAAAAATGTGTGAAGCTTTTGAGAATTATGGTTGAACTCATTTGATGAAGCTTTTGTTGGCACCATAAATTGGTTTTGCTTCACACTGTCTTGATCAACCCTGCACTGAAGCTTTTGAGAATTGTGGTTGCCCTCCATTGATGAAGCTCTTGTTGGCACCATAAATTGGTTTTGCTTCACATTGTCTTGATCAAGAGTGTGTGAAGCTTTTGAGAATTATGGTTGAACTCCTTTGATGAAGCTCTTGTTGGCACCATAAATTGGTTTTGCTTCACACTATCTTGATTAAGAGTATGTGAAGCTTTTGAGAATTATGGTTGCCCTCCATTGATGAAGTTCTTGTTGGCACCATAAATTGGTTTTGCTTCACATAGTCTTGATCAAGAGTGTGTGAAGCTTTTGAGAATTGTGGTTGCCCTCTGTTGATGGAGCTCTTGTTGGTACCATAAATTGGTTTTGCTTCACACTGTCTTGATTAAGAATGTGTGAAGCTTTTGAGAATTGTGGTTGCCCTCCATTGATGAAGTTCTTGTTAGCACCATAAATTGGTTTTGGTTCACACTATCTTGATCAAGAGTGTGTGAAGCTTTTGAGAATTGTGGTTGCCCTCCATTGATGAAGCACTTGTTGGCACCATGAATTGGTTTTGCTTCACACTGTCTTCATCAAGAATGTGTGAAGCTTTTGAGAATTGTGGTTGCCCTCCATTGATGAAGCTCTTGTTGGCACCATAAATTGGTTTTGCTTCACACTGTCTTAATCAAGAGTGTGTGAAGCTTTTGAGAATTATGGTTGCCCTCCATTGATGAAGTTCTTGTTGGCACCATAAATTGGTTTTGCTTCACAGTGTCTTGATCAAGAGTGTGTGAAGCTTTTGAGAATTATGGTTGCCCTCCATTAATGAAGTTCTTGTTGGCACCATAAATTGGTTTTGCTTCACAGTGTCTTGATCAAGAGTGTGTGAAGCTTTTGAGAATTATGGTTGCCTTCTGTTGATGGAGCTCTTATTGGTACCATAAATTGGTTTTGCTTCACACTGTCTTGATCAAAAGTGCGTGAAGCTTTCTACGAGTTGTAGTGTTTGCATTGTTACAAAGAGGAAATGTTTGAAGCAGATGCAAGAGGGCTGAATAGCTTGATATTCGTATGCCATGCACTGAAGTTGTTGTTGGTTTGCAATAAGACTTTGTTGGTGACTATAACTCTTGTTGGGCATAAGTGCTCCCTTAGTTGAGCTGTCAAGCTTGAGGGTTTTTAATTATTTGTGAATGCTAGGAGTTCACATGTACAAGTTGTACCACTTGTCTTCTGGTAAGTGGAATGAATGGTGAGTTGCTTTCATCACTTGGTTGGTGGTACGAAGGTGAGTTCCTTCATAACCTTTCATCACATTTCATCACCTGGTTGGTGGCACAAGGATGAGTTCCTTCTTCCCCTGGTTGGTGGCATGAATGGCAAGTTTCCAAATGATATTAAAGTATAGGTTGTACATTTCATCACCTGGTTGGTGGCATGAAGGAGAGTACAGGTTGTACATTTCATCACCTAGTTGGTGGCATGAAAATGAGTTCCTTCTTCACCTGGTTGGTGGCATGAGTGGCAAGTTGCCAAATGATATTAGAGTACGGGTTGTACATTTCATGAAGATGAGTTCCTTCTTCACCTGGTTGGTGGCATGAATGACAAGTTGCCAAATGATATTAGAGTACGGGTTGTACATTTTATCACCTGGTTGGTGGCATGAAGGAGAGTACGAGTTGTACATTTCATCACCTGGTTGGTGGCATGAAGATGAATTCCTTCTTCACCTAGTTGGTGGCATGAGTGGCAAGTTGCCAAATTATATTAGAGTATGGGTTGTACATTTCATCACTTGGTTGGTGGCATGAAGGAGAGTACGGGTTGTACATTTTATCACCTGGTTGGTGGCATGAAGATGAGTTCCTTCTTCACATTTCATCACCTGGTTGGTGAGAATAAGGGCAAGGTGTCTAGGCACATTGTAGCAAGTGTCGAATGACACAAAATATGTTGAACCTTTTCAAAGCACAGTTGGCTTATGTATAAATGTGTTGGAATGTATGATTGAACGAATATATTGTGAAGCTGTTCGTTTATTTGTATAGTCTTGTTGACATATACTTAGACTTTGTTTCATGTTGGAAGCATTCATGTTGAAGCTTTGAACCCGAGTGTTTCATTGCTTGGAATGTAAGAGGATTAGGATCGAGTTGTCTAAATCACCTCTTTATTGAATTCATGCCAAATAGTTTTCGTTACATAGGATGCCGAACGGCTGAAGCTTAACACTTGTACAATGTGAGTTTACTTGTAATAGTACTTCAAGTGATCAGCATTCCATGGATGGCCAAAGGTCTTGCCATCGGAGCTTCTAAGCTTGTAGGAGCCAGGGCGACTGATGCTAACAACTTCAAACGGTCCATCCCAGTTTGGACTAAGTGTTCATTCACTAGGGACTCTGTCGCAGAGTAATCTTTTCTTCAATACCCAGTCCTCCACTTGGAAAGAACGAGGTTTGACCCTTGAGTCATAGTAGTTGGAGATGCGCTGCTTGTAGGCAATGGTGCGAAAATTAACTTAACACACATTAAACCATCTTGTTGTCAAATTGTAGTATAAATGCAAGTAGGGATCGTTCTAAACCGGGGATTAGGAGGGCTTGCTAAAACCTCTAAACTAACTCAAAAACATAAAAACAAAGTTAAAAACGTTTGAATAGACTTGAATGACTCAAAACAGGTTCACAAGACTCAAAACAACTTAAAAACACTCAAAACTGCCTAAAAACACAAACTAGGCAGTTTCTGACTCTAACACAACTTTGGACAAAATTTGGGCTTTGACTTGACTCAAAACACTCTAAAACACAAACAAAACAGATTTTAAACCCTTTGAAACAAGAAAGTAAAAGGGGGATTTTAGTTTTGATGAATTTGAAACAAACAAACAAGTTATAAAACTAGGCATATTGTAAAACGAATTTAAGAAATAAGATGATGGATGGATTAGTTAGAGGTCCGTTCTTCACACATGACACACTTGTACATGAATCGATTTCCAATTGCTTTTCAATAAACTATGATGCTCAACACCCCAGATTAACCGTGATGCGAGATTATTGATTTTAATATTTCTGAAACTATAAGGTATCCTAAAGATGATCATTCTTATTTCTTTATTGATGTATTTGATTCTTTGGCGCAGGATTACCTTGATGCCCTGAATGAGGATGCCCTTGAAATAACTATTGCACAAGGAATTGGGCTTAAATCCAATATGGCCAAACCTATTCATGCAGCAAACGCTGAGATGGTTGCTACCCTTGAGTCATTACCACAACATGTTGGTAAGCCTCGAATCCTAATTCCAATTCCCGTTTCTACTAACAAGTTGTTACCTTCTGTGATTCAAGCACCCATCCTTGAGATTAAACCATTGCTGGGTCATTTAAAGTATGTCTTTTTGGGAGATAAAGAGACATTGCTGATGTGATGAAAGTTAAGCACTCAAATTAAACCCTTTTTTGTCAAATTGTAGTATAAATGCAAGTAGGGATCGTTCTAAACCGGGGATTAGGAGGGCTTGCTAAAACCTCTAAACTAACTCAAAGACATAAAAACAAAGTTAAAAACATTTGAATTGACTCAAATGACTCAAAACAGATTCGAAGGACGTAAAACAACTTAAAAAACACTCAAAATTGCCTAAAAACACTTACTGGGCAGATTTGACTCTCACACAACTTTGGACGAAATTTGGGTTTTGACTTGAATCAAAACACTCAAAAACACTAACCAAATATAAATTTAACACTTTGAAACAACAAAGTAAAAAGGGATTTTGGTTTTGACGAATTCGAAACGAACAAACAACTTATAAAATTAGACAGATTGTAAAGCGAATTTAAGAAATGAGATGATGGATGGATTAGTTAGAGGTCTGTTCTTCGCACATGACACACTTGTACATGAATTGATTTCCAATTGCGTTTCAATAAACTATGATGCTCAACACCCCAGATTAACCGTGATGCACAAATTAACCCTTAGATTTTCCTTTACTCATTGAATTGGATGAATGCATGCGACAACCCAAATCATTCTCTAAAAGTGCCCTATATGAATGCATAATAGAGATACAATCAGAGATCATTACGCTTAGTGAAAATCATAAGTGTTGACGAGGTAATTGTAACTATGAATGCATGATACGTTTGCCAAGAATTCAATTAACGCGATTGTGACAAGCAACCTTCACTACTCATGAATATAAACTTGTAACGATTAGGTGTAACTCATTTATATTCTAGCATCTAATTCATGCATGAAAACTAAGTATGCATCCTTAATAAACATACAAGAATCAGTTATGAAGAAAATAGATAATTGAATTGCAATCACAACTTATCAAATCACAATTGGAAGAAATCAATTCATATCTCAAGCATGTTCATGGCTTCAAACTTCCCCCTAACTAAATAGGGGTTTAGCCACTCATAATTGCAACAAAATTAGAAAATAACAAAGTAGACATGGAAAGCAAGAACAAGGTACACCTAAAACGCTCCAAAGTTCCAAGCTTAAAGCGCCAAAGACCTTTGTTTTCACCATCTTGTTGCAGCAAGTGTCTAGGATGTGTATGGATATATGGAAAGGTTATGAATGTATTTATGTTGGATGGATGCCACGCCAATGGGAAGGGAATTCTTTGTGTTTGTGGGATGTGGGAATGGTTAAGAAGAAATACTCTGCCTTGCGGCAGAATGTGTCTCTCCCCACTCACCCAACTAAAAATTTGCACCCTGTATATATATGAATTTTAGGCTTATGTAATGGTAAAAAGGGTGGTGAATGGTTAAGGAGAAAAGACACAAACTTGCGGCAGATTTGAATCAAAACACTTCCAGCTGTCCGTGCAGTTTGCATGTGTTTGTATGAGTGATGTCTCCCTTCTTTGCATGTGCCATGTGTGAATGATGTCTCCACTTTCTTTTCTTCCAAACCGTCCGTCTATCCATCTCCTATTTTTCTGCTTGAAATTGTAGAATGTGAAGTAATCATCAAGGGTTGTTGCTGCACAAGTATGAATGATGGTGCCAACTCCTCTTAGCATGTGTGTGTGTTGTCCACTCCTTCATTCTTTATTTCCTGCTGCCCATGCCGTGTGTGTATGTCATCTTTGTTCTTGTGGCTGAAAGTATCTCCTTTCTTGCATGTGCCATGTCTTTCCATGTGATATATCCCTCTTTTGCCGTGCATTTCTCCCTCTTTGCATGTGTGTGTCTCTTTTGCATGTGTATGTTATCATCTTTGTTTCTCCTTTGCACATGCTGTGTGCTGTCCATGTTTAGATCCCTTTTACATTTGCACACACTTGCTTCAACATTTAAGCCACAAACCACTACAATTTCTCTCCATGCCGTGTGTGTTTCTTTGCCTTTGCATGTGGGTGTCTTTGCACGTGCCTTGTATGATGTTGTCTCCATCACATGGCATCTATGATGTTTGTTAGTTGTAAGTCACACACTTGCACACACATATGCTGAATTCTAATCTTCCCAAAACGTCTATCCTCATGTCTCCAAGTGCATGCAATCCATTTCAGCCCAAAATTGCTCTAAAATGCACCAGAATGCACTTTTCTTGCCAACTTTGTTATTAGGACCTACAAACATACGAAAATGGTTTAAAACACTCTTATAAGCAATAACTAACTAAGTAAGTGCAAGAAAACATGTTAACTAAGTCGCATAAATATGCTTCTATTAGGTGACATTCCTCAAGTGAGCCTGGTTTCTGTGTTCCTCGACTAGATCTAAGTTGAGGGTAAGTTGTTTGTCATTTTCGCTTTGCACGTAGTTCTGGACTGGGAATGTTGCTTGCTCAAGCTCAACTGGGACAACTGCCTTTTTACCAAAGGTAAGTGAGAATGGGGTTTCTCCTGTTGATGTCTGATACGAAGTGCGGTATGACCAAAGAACTTGGGGTACAAATTCTGGCCAACAACCTTTAGCCTTGTCCAAGCTGGCTTTCAAAGTTAGCTTGATTATTTTGTTGATGACTTCAACTTGTCCATTAGACTGAGGATGAGCTGGGGAGGCAAAACATAAGTTATTGTTGAACTTAGAGCAGAACATCCTGAACTTATTGTTGTCGAACTATCGCCCGTTGTCAGTAACTATCACATTGGGATTGCCGAATCTGCAAATGATGTTCTTCCATACGAAGTCTTCTATTTTTGCCTTAGTAATGGTTGCCAAGGGTTCTACTTCGGCCCACTTTGTGAAGTAGTCATCTGCAACGATTGCATAGCGAACCTTGCCTTTCCCTGCAGGCATTGGACCGATCAAATCAAGTCCCCATTGAGCGAAAGGCCAAAGGCTGATCATAGGAGTGAGCGGCTTGAGAGAGGAGTGAGGAATAGTTACGTAGCGTTGACACTTATCACATGAGTGGGATATTCTGATGGTATCTTCGTGGAGTGTTGGCCAGTAATATCCTTGGCGAAAAGCCTTATGTGCTAGGGATCGAGATCCAGCATGATCTCCGCAGACTCTTTCATGTATTTCCTGAAGGACAGTTTCCGCCTCTACGGGCGTAAGGCATCTTAGGTATGGTAAGTTAAAACCCTGCTTGTAGAGTTGGTCATTAATGATCAAGTAACAGGTAGCCTTGTATCAAATCTGCTTAGCTTGGACTTTGTCATTTGGAAGGGTGCCATGAGTAAGGACTCAATAAATTGGGGTAATCCAACTATATCCTTGTTGTAAGTTGCACACTTCCGCAGCCATGGTGCTTGGTACTGCCAACAATTTGACCTGAATTTTTTTCCCAATCTTGTCTTCCACCGCTGAGGCTAGGCGAGCCAAAGCATCTGCATGACTGTTTGCCGCTCGAGGAATTTGGGTGATCTGGTAGTGGAAGTGCTTGAGCAACAATTGTGTTTGAGCCAGATATGCTGCCATGAAGCTATCCTTAGCGTCAAAGTTGTTGGTGACCTGGTTAACCACTAATTGGGAGTCACTGAAGATATCAATTCATTTAACCCCAAGGTGTTTGGCCAAACGTAAGCCTGCTATGAGGGCTTCATATTCGGCCTCATTGTTCGACGTCTTGAATTTGAAACGAATAGCATACTCCATCGTCACTTTGTCAGGGGTCATAAAGACTAGTTATGTTCCTTAACCCTGTTGGTTGGACGAGCCATCAATATATAGACTCCATGCTGGGGCTGTTGGTTCTATTTTCTGAGCTTCTGAGGGTAATGAAACCACTTCTTTAGGCGTAGAAACAATGTCAACAGGATATGTGAAGTCAGCGATGAAGTCTACCACTGTTTGGCCCTAAATATGGTATAAACAGTGTCACCACCTCAGGTTTCGAGAGCAAAGGGGCTTTACTCATGTAGTCTTTGAGGTTCTTAAATGCCTCAGCACATTCATCAGTCCATGTAATGTACTTCTTACTTCCCTTAAGTGCTTTGAAGAAAGGAGCACATCTGTCAGTGGCCTTAGAGATGAACCTAGTTAAGGTTGCCACCTTGTCAGTAAGGCTCTGGATGTCTTTTAAAGTTACCAGTTCCTTCATGTCGATGTTGGCTTTGATCTTCTTGGGATTAGCCTCAATGCCTCGTTTGCTTATCATGAAGCCTAAGAATTTGTCAGAGCCTATGCCGAAGGCACATTTGTTGGGGTTCAACCTCATTAAATACCTCTTCAGAATGGTGAAAGTTTTGGATAAGTTGGTGATGTGTTGGTCATCATGTTTGCTCTTGACTAGCATATTATCAACGTAAACTTCCATGCTCTTCTCAATCTGTTCGGCGAACATTGAGTTGACCAGTCTCTGATAAGTCACTCATGCATTCTTTAGGTCGAAGGGCATGACTTTATAGCAATATAGTCCCCTGTCAGTAGTGAAGGTTGTATGCTCTTGGTCAGGAGGGTTCATGAGGATTTGGTTATATCCTGAGTAAGCATCAATGAAGCTCAGGAGTTCACACCCTGCCGTAGAGTCTATAAGTCTGTCTATGAGAGGAAAAGGAAAGCTATCCTTCGGACATCCTTTGTTTAGGTCGGTGTAATTGACACACATTCTCCACAAGACCTTTTAGAGCATGAGACTTTCCTTGGTCGGACGAAGCCTATGCCTTTGAGTTTTTCAACTTCTGCCTTCATTGCCTCATACTGTTCAGCATCATAAGATCTTCGCTTCTGTCTCACTAACTTGGTCTTGGGGTCAATACTTAAGCGATGACAGATTATATCGGGAGAGATGCCTGGCATGTCCTCGTATGACCAGGCGAAGGCCTCAGTGTTCTCTTGTAAAAAAGACATCAATGCCAACCGAATGGGTGGTGACAAGGTGGTACCAATCTTCACCATACGATCCGGATAATCTTTTGAGATAGAAACCTTCTCCAACATTGTGTTTGCTGGGTGAAAGAGTCATTTCGAGGATCGTCGAGTTGACTGTTGCCACCGTGAAGATCCAAGTTGGCTTCATCTGGGCTGGTCTTTTATACTTGGTCATGTATAGAAAGGGTTTCCTTGGGCATAGGCAGGTGATGTTGCTTGACCGAAATGTTGTAACATGATCGTGCACTAAGTTGATCTCCTCTGATGTAACCATTGCCATAGAGGGTTGGAAATTTCATCAACAACATATGTGTGGATACCATGGCCTTGAGATCATTGATGCTTGTGCGTCCAAAGATGACATTGTATATTGTTGGGCAATCAACCACCAGGAAGTTAGTGGTAATGGTAGCTATGTAAGGGCCTGTACCAATGGTGAAAGGTAAGTGTATGCTCCCTAAAGGTTTCACAATATCACCGGAAAAGCTTATCAAAGGGGAAATTGAGCGGTCGACCAAGTGTTCAGCTACATTAAGTGCCCTGAAAGCTTCAGCAAACATGATATTAATCGAAGCCCCCATGTCTACCAGGATTCGTTGTACTTCAAAGTTGGCTATGTGAGCTTTCACGATCAATGGGTCGTTGTGAGGGTAGATGATATTTCTTTCTTCCTCAGGGTAGAAACATATCGGATCCCAGTTAGGCTTTTGTACTTACCTCCCTTGATGTCTTCCACGTGAAACACTTGGTGGCCAGACCTTAAAGCTCATTCACTATTTTTCATGGCCCTGTTGGAAGATTTAGATATGGATGTGCCACCACTTATGGAATATATTACATTGACCTGCCGTTGGTAACGGTTACGCCTTAGAGGGTGAAGGAGGAATTGATCAATTTTTCCTTCACGTGCCAAAGCTTCAATATGATCACGAAGGGTGATACACTTCTCGTCGTCATGGCCGTTATGCTCGTGGTAGCAGCAAAACGTGCCCATGTTCTTCGTGGGCTTGTAATCCGGGTGCATCGGCATTGGCTTCGGTATCAATTGTGCTATGCTGGGGTAAATGGCCACGCATGTGGTGTTTAAAGGTGTGTATCCATCATACCTCGGGGTAGGGGTTGTCCTAACACGTGCTTGACCCACTATGTTGACTGCCTGAGGTCAAGGATTATCATGGCGATACCCTTGGTTATCGCGGTAGTGCCCCTTACTCATTTTACTAAAATGAGACTGGTGAGGATGGAAATCTTTCCTTTTTCCTTGAGATTGATATGTTTGTTGACTTGGAAAAGTATTAAGTAAGGCAGGGGGAGGCACCGCTACCGTTTGGAAGGTCGAGATCTTCTCATTTGGTTGGATCTGGCTTCCATTCCTTACTTATTGATAAGGGGTGGTTGTGGGGGGTTTCCCTTAATATGTCATTGCCTCAGCGGAGGCATGGTTGTAAGCATGTGCCATCACATCAGAATAAGTCTTCCAAGTGTTGGCATTGATCATGTACTTAAAGAAACAGTCACAAAGGCCTGCCGTGAAGGCCTTGAGGGCGGTCTTGTCATCTGCCTCAGCGCAACGAGAATACTCATGGCTGAAATGACCAGCATACTCTCGTAATGACTCATCCGGCTTCTGGAAAATAGTGTACAAGTCATCTGCAGAATGCAAGCAATCGATCTGAAAGATGTGTTGAGAGACAAACAGTTTCCTCAGTTCCTTAAATGAGTCTACTATCTCAGGTGAAAGCCGGCAATACCAGTTTAGAGCTCCGCCAGAGAGGGTGGAGAGGAAGAGAAGACGTCGCTCTTCGTCGGTGTGCATCCGATATGCCATGATGGACTCAAAGAGGTTAAGGTGTTCAATTGGGTCTTCCCTTCCAGTATAGAGTTGTAAACCAAGCTTTTGTTTTGTCTTCGCTTAAAATTGGGTGTCGAAGATCCTCCTTGTGAGAGGGCCAGGTCTGGGTTGGTTCCAGTCAGGTATCTCGGCCTGACGTTCGGCCTTCAACTTGTTTACTTCCTCAATGAGCTGTAAGACAAGGGGGTCTTGAGTGGAGTCATGTACCATTGGGATTTTATTTCGTAAGTCTCCATCGCCTCTTGGAAGTAGGAAAGTTTGAACAAGGGCGTGTGATTTTTCCTTGGACTTGCCGTACTGACTTATAGGGTGAGTCTGTCGGAATACCTCAGAGTCCCCTATACCTTCATGTTCCTCTAGGACGTGTCGTTCCTTCCCTAGATTGGCAGCTGGCCTGGGTCGTGGGAGGGGACCGAGTCTTTCAGAGACCCTTGGGTCATTGATCTTCGAGCATATGTGGAGGGGATTCTCTCAACGTTGCTTTAGGAAGTCTCGGCAGTCACGATAAACGGCTTTCGATCTTTCCAACCCTTCTGCAAGGAAGTGTTTTCCTCCACTTCTCCTATTTCGGGTCGAAGCTGCTGGGTTGAGAGAAGTCTCATGTTGATCAATGTTTTGATGATTAGCTCGCTCCTCATCAGGGATACCCATGTCGAATGAAGGTGACCCTCCGTGTTGGAGGGCACCCAGATGATGGTTAATGTCCACAGGGGCAACAAGCTCGCGTGTTTAAGTACGCATAGTTTCGTGGAGCTTCTCATACTGCTTTTGGAGGACCTCATTCTTCATTGCTATCTTGTTGTTTTGAGCTTCTAGCTCATTGACTTTAGCTTGAAGAGCAACCCTCTTTCCTTCTTTCTTTCGTTACTTCACACTAGGTGCAAGAGGGGTGTCATTCTGTGTGTTGTGGCTTCCTTCGCTCCCCATGTTGGAGAGGGCTGCCTGGTCAAAAGAGAGTGTATGAATGGTGGAAACCAGCTTGACAAAGCTAAAGAGAGTGGGAATAAATATCGTTTCCCACAGACGGCGCCAAATGTTGATGCACAAAATCAGTGAGAACTTTGGTACAACAAAAAGTGTTAAGTTTGTGACCTTCGCTAAATTGCTTCGGTCACTAGTGTGGATAAGTATGTAAATGGATAGAGACAGGGAAACAAACACAAGATGTACGTGGTTCACCCAGATTGGCTACATCCACGGAGTAGAGGAGTTCTCATTGATTGTGAAGGGTTTACACAAGTTCATAGGTTCAAGCTCTCCTTTAGTGAGTACAAGTCAATGATTTAGTACAAATGACATTAGGAAATATGTGAGAGAATGATCTCTATTTATAGAAGAGAGTTTCTAGTTTCATTCTGACATTGACACGTGTCGTGTTGTGATTGGCTTTTTATGTTGACATGTGTCGTGCTATGATTGGCTTCTGATGTCGACACGTGTCACGCAGTGATTGGCCTCCTGGTTTGAGGGAAACTCTTATGAGTCCTTGACGGTATAACGTTGATCGGTACTCAGTAGTTTTGGGATTGGTCAAGTATGATACAAATAGTGCTCCCCTAAGTTCCCGAGTACATCAAACAGAAATGAGAGTACATCAAACAGAAATGATTCAATCGGACCGATACACTTCATTCCCTCTTTCCACAATGAAATATGAAACATCCATGTGGGTTATGTTTAATTACCCTGATGAATCAAACACTGGATCAGGTATATCCATTAGTTTAGCCTGGTCGAGAAAATTGGTTTTGACACCATTCTCCTTAAGGGAGGCTTGATACAGGTCCACCAGATGTTTTAAGGTACGACAGGTACGCGCCTAGTGTTCATTGCCACCATACCTATGGCAGGCTCCTCCAAGATTTGTAAGAGTGTTATTCATATAAGTTATACCTTTGTGGCGATTTACATTTTTGAAGCTCGGACCTGAATTATGCCTTGGACCCTGGTTATAAAACTAGACACTATGATTCTTGCCTTTCCTGTTCCACCAGCCTCGGTTGTGGCCACGTCTTTGTTTGTAATTATTGCCATGACAGGATATGGTGTTCACTTCAAGTGAAGCAGCATTCACTTCTAGGAATGGCGCCGATCCAATAGGTCGGGACTGATGATTTTTCATTAGAAGCTCATTATTTTGTTCAACCACAAGGACCACCAATATCAGTTGGTTGTACTCTGTAAAGCCTCGCTTTCTATACTTCTGCTGCAAGAGCAAGTTAGAGGTATGAAAAATGCTGAAAGTCTTTTCCAACATATCTTCCTCAATGATGATCTCCCCACAAAGCTTCATCTGGGAGCTAATTCTGAACATTGCAAAGTTGTACTCAGTAGCCGACTTGAAATCCTGGATCCTCATGTGTGTCCACTCATAACGAGCCCTTGGAAGAATCATCGTTTTCTGGTGATTGTATCTATTTCTCAATGCCTTCCAGAGGGCTGATGGATCTTCAACCGTTAGGTACTCGCTTTTTAGTACTTCATTAAGGTGGCGAAGGATAGAGATCATGGCCTACGTCTGATCTTGAGAGGATACACTGTTTTCCTCCTTGATGGTTTCTCCAAGATTTCCTGCCTCTAGATAGATCTTGGTATCCACTACACAGGTAAGGTAGTTTTTCTTAATAATATCCAGGGCAACAAAATCAAGCTTTGCTAAGTTCGCCATTTTCTTTTTTAAAAGAAAAATGAGATGTGTAAGAACTTGCAATAATATGTATTCTCGAATAATATAATATTAAAACTTCTGACTCTTACAAATTTTTCATTTTGATCTTCATGCCATAATGATAAACACTCGAAATTTCAGGCTCGAGATTTACATGATTAATGAAGGGGGCGATTGTACTGCACCACTATCATTGAAACAATATAGCATAAGATGAGCGATTATACTGCACCACTTAAACAACACAAAAATTTAAATATGCAGAACAGGGTGGGCGATTATACCGCACCACCTAAAATTGCAGTAAAATTAAATCTGCAGTTCAAGAAGGGGGATTGTATCGCACCATCTTTCGTCGCAGTAAAATTAACATAAATAAACATTGGGTTAGTAATCAGGAGCTACACCAAATGAGAAATAAAAAATATTAGTAATTATTATATTCACTAGTAAAAAAAACACTTTGCGCGACGTAGGTCCTTCGTCGCGCAAAAATCGTCGCGCCAAGGCAGTGACGGTAGGGTTTGCGCGACGTAGGTCGTACGTCGCGTAAATTACTTTTGCGCGACGAAGATCCTTGCGTCGCGCAAAGGTACTTTTGCGCGACGCAGGGATCTTCGTCGCGCAAAGTACTTTTGCTCGACGTAGGTCATTTCTTCGTCGCGCAAACCTTTTTTTTTTTTTTGTAAAAATATTTTTTATTTAATTTTTAATAAATGTTGTAATTAAATTGTAAACAATAATTAATAAACCAAGAAAAAGTATTTAATTATAAAATATATGAAAATGTACATACAATATGTCTGAACAAAAAAGAAAAAACTACAATTGCACAGGACAACAATGTTTGAATAACATAACCACAGCTAGTAGCGACGCTGCTATGCTGCTATGAGGTAGCCACTCCACGATGTCGCGAGTCATACGCAATCTTCATCAAGGAGGCGGACAAACATACGCTCTATGCCGGCTTCAGCATTCGATTAGGCCCCCTGGTGTTTCTTTTAGCTGCCCAAAAAAACTTAAATGGTAAAAACCCTAAGCTTAAATTTCTACAGAAAATTCATCAAAACCTCCCCTAATAGTATATCATTTCCCAAAACCTTAAAACAATAAAATAACAATAATTCACAACACATTTTCACAATCTAGCAAATTTTCACAATCATAAAAATAATAGTTTTAAAATGAAATAAAAAAATACAACGCAGTGAGAATTAGAAAAAAAATACCTGGCTGGGAGGCCCCACCCTTGACTCTGAATGTCGAGGAAGTGTGATCAAAAGGCTCCGGCTCACGACAGTGCCGATAAGGCCGCCATGCACTGAGCAATTGAACCGACACTGATGACGTCGATGATATGGGCACCTAGGACGCCATAGGAGCAGCCTCAGTAAGGGGTGTAGGCTCCCCAATCAATGGAGCACTCACGCCTGGAGCAGTAGATGCTGATAATGCAGGAGGCGCATTAGTCACACTCCGACAACAAGTGATCAACTGCGACATCTATACAATTTTTTAACCATAAAAATATAACATTAGAAACTAATCCTTTCTTGCATTTGAAACTAATCTCAGAAAAAAAAAAAAGAATACAAAGTAACGGGTATTCGATTCAATCAATACAAAGTAATATTTTAGGTCTTTGCATTCATATTTTTTCAACCTACAATGTTTTGTCTGTTTGTCTCATACACAAAGAAAATCCTAGTGTTCTAGTAAATGAATCATGTGGAATGATCCATGTGATTGTGATGGCATGAGGTCTAGGTTTGAAAATTACACGGAACAAAAAAGATAGAGGTAGTAGTACTTGAAGAAAATCAATCAAAAGAGGTTCTTGTAAAGTTCACACAAGAAACATGTGGAAAGAAGAAAATAGTAAAAAAGATGCCACCCAACAAATTCCTTTTCGACTCACATACAAGACAAAACTTGGATGTCAACAAGGGCATCAACCAGTCTGAACCAATCAGTAGCAAAACGTAGAGAGGTATCTGATTCTTTAGAGTGGGGAAACAGAAAGGAGATGTATGCATATGGAATCCTTATCAATAAATTAGCTCAAAATGCATAAGGGAAGTTATGGTCTGCATTGTGCAACCAACCCCAGTCCACTATCTCTACTAACCAACAAAAAAACAGAAACAGAGCAAACCAGAATAGAAAATAGAAAATAGAACCAAGTGACATCTAGTAAATGAATCACAAACAAGTATTAAATAGCAATTATATTTCATCCTCACATTTGCTTTGCTCCCATCAATCACAATACCAGATCATTGAAAAGCAATAAGTTCTTCTCAAAAAGAGAAAGCAAAGATAGACACTTGGGGACAAAAAATCTACCCCTACATGTCAATACCTCTCAACCACATATATCTACACCTACATAGCAAACCCTCTTAAGCGCACCCCTTCATAGTTGAAGAAATGTTCAGGAATCAATTGTTCAGTAGTAATGTTCGAAGCAAGAAACATGAGAAAGCAAAGCACTAGCAATTTGGAGGGAAATAGAACTCAGAGAAGACAAAGTAATAATAAATTAGAGCAATTGAAAACATGAGAGGACTACAGGATGTACCAAACTTTTGGATGGGAAAGTATTACTTTGCAAGACAAATATCCTTGTGGTAAAGCGCACCTTCTTTGTTCTAAATGAGCTGCTTTCTCACTTAGACTCCAATAGGTTGCAGAGAAGATATAGGAAACAAAGGCAATATACAGATTAAGGTAACAAAGGCAATACCAAAGTTCATTACATTTAATAGTTCTAAAAGCAAATTGAAAGCTTAACTACATGGAATGATTAAATTGATCGACATCATGATAATATCATCAAGTTTGGCTTGTAGCTACCATTTCAAATAAAAGCAGTAATTCAATGATTAAATTGATTGACATCATGATAATATCATCAAGTTCATAGCTAGCTAGCTAAGGTAGAGAGAAAGTTTGAAAGCATAAAAGGTCGTCCTAGTTGGCAATTGGTACATGATTTATATAATGGAAATCTGCCTTAATCCAATTATTAATCCTAAAAGTGTATCTTACGACATAGGCGCATTGCAAATTCTCATTTATTATTTTCAAATTCTCATTTAGTAATTTTCAAATTCTTATCATTATTTATTATTTTCAAATTCTCATTTAGTAATTTTCATTTGCTTGCTTTACAGAGTTTGGTTATACATTTCTTTTTTCTCGTAGTGGAACATAACAACTTTTGGTTCCAGTCCATCTCCAACTTGTTATAGGAATGCACTAATTCTCTTACATGTATTATATTATATACATATGTTTTTCTAAAAGGATTACAAATTCCTTTGGCCAACTTGACAAGACAACAAAGCCTAATTAACCCCATCATCGCCAGTTCAGTTACGCTAGTAAGTAATCAAATCACACCAGAAGAGTTGCATCTTTGTACTAATAATTATATGCCATCATTTGCAAGGGTTCTGCTTATGCTAAATATGCACAAGATCAAGCCACTTTCCACAAGTTCTATCTTACATTAATTAGCATGTAGTCTGAAAACTAAAACAAGCTATGTGAAGATACTTCCAAAAGTTGGACCATGAGGTACAATGTTGAAGATGAAGCAGCTGTAAAAAGTGTGCAGAGGAGTGGTTTGCTAAGCATGTTAAGTTACTAATATGTGATTAATAAGCAGCTGTAAAAAGTGTGCAGAGGAGTGGTTTGCTAAGCATGTTAAGTTATTAATAAGTGATTAATAAGCAGCTGTAAAAAGTGTGCGGATGAGGGACGAAAGGGTACTGTAGTTTCTAGCACATAATAATAGCAATATCTAATTTCAGAGCTTTCCTTCATACCATTTTCCTGAGCCCAGTTACCTTTGCATTTTCCCCGCAACCAATTAAAAAAATCACAGATTTGCAACCAGAGCTTTCAATATACACAGAGCCTTCAAATAAAACCCTAATTTAGGATTAAAGCAAACACAGATTCCTGCAACACTCACCAAATAAAACCCTAATTACACTTAAATTAACAACAAAGTAACAACAAATAAAACCCTAAATTAAGTGTATATATGATAATTAGGATTTCCTAATTACGCAGTTACCTTTGTCTTCGTCTAACGATGGGTGGGTAACGGCGAGGAATTCCTCGTGCACTGTATTGCATGAGGTGGATGTCCGGCGTCTTTGAAAATCACTCGAGGAAGTGGCAGATGAAGGAAGCCAAAGACGATCGGAGTGAGAGAGAGGGAAGCGAGAGACCGAGTGAAAGAGAGTTGTCTGGACGATTGAAAATTCCAGCGCCTAATTTTACCCCCGTTTGTCCAATTCAAAAGAGCGCCTAATTTTTACAAGAGTAAACTGTCGGTTTACCCTCTGAACTTTCACCTCACTTTCGATTTCCTCCCTGAACTTTTCCATTGGAAAATTAAGGACTCAAACTAATTTTTTTAGCCAATTTGCCCCCTACCGTTAGTTTTTCATATATTCCATCCATATTTCCGTTAAGTGAGACAATGTGCACAACATGTGAGGGTAGCTAAGTTATTTCACTCTTAAAAATGATTAAAAAACTGAAAATAATAAAAAAAGCAAAACTTTCCCTCTATTTTTTCCCGCTAATTCCTATCCTCGATTTTATTTTTCCCTCTCATTCCTATGCATGAGAAATGACATATGGTGTTATTGTATACCATTTTTATTTTCTCTAACAAATTAATAATTTGACAAATGCTAATGGTGCTATTGTCTCCAAAGCAGTGCATTAATATAAGAAACCCTAGTCTTTTTTATGGACATGTTTCTTATATTAATGCACTGCTTTGGAGACAATAACACCATGAGCATTTGTCAAATTATTAATTTGTTAGAGAAAATAAAAATGGTAGTACATGCTTCAAAAAAAAGATTAACTTAGCTACTTATGAAGACAATAACACCATATGTTATTTCTCATGCATAGGAATGAGAGGGAAAATTAAAATTGAGGATAGGAATTAGCAGGAAAAAATAGAGGGAAAATTATTATTATTATTTATTTTCAGTTTTTAATCATTTTTAAATTGAAATGACTTAACTATCCTCACATGTTATGCACATGGTCTCACTTAACGGAAATATCGATGGAATATATGAAAAAATAACGGTAGGGGGCAAATTGGCTAAAAAAATTAGTTTGAGTCCTTAATTTTCCAATAGAAAAGTTCAGGGGGGAAATCGAAAGTGAGGTGAAAGTTCAGGGGGTAAACCGACAGTTTACCCTTTTTACAATTGCAGCGCCAAAATTTTACCCCCTTGCGCGACACATGGATCTATTATGACGTCGCGCAAGACTCTTTGCGCAACGACAACACTTCTGCGTCGCGCTAGTTATATATATATTTTTTAAATTATAAAATTTATTAAAAATGTGACTTTACTCCTTCCAAATTCAATTTTTTTTTACGTAAAACCCACAATAATATATTTTTCTAACAAAAACCCAATCCAAACTACAATAATAAAATTAAAGCTACTTAATAAATATACATATCATTCAATTTCTTAAGTATTATATGTACAAAATAAATAAATTTAAAGTTAATAAATATATATACCATTCAACTTGATGGGATACGCATTCTACGAAAATAGTTTTAATGATCCAATCGTCAAACTTGTTTGAATATACTTTGGGATCACATACGCTGAAAATCACAAAAAACAATTATTCAGAGAGCAAGTAACAAGACAAAACTTTTCAATGGTTATAGCGAAAAATCATTATTTAACAGTAGTTTTTAACTCCGATTTTGATTATTTTTACAGCTACACTCCTTGACCCTATATAAATACAATGGACAAATTTGATCTTCAATTTAAAATATGTACACTAGTAGATACCACAAAATCTTATGTTATACTTAATGAAAAGTATAAATGAACTCTAAGTATTAGTGAATCTATCGTTTTGATGGGATACGTATCTTACGAAACTAATTTCAACGATCCAACTGTCAAACTTGTTTGCATATGCTTCTAGATCGCATACGCAAAAAATCGAAAAAACAAACATTCAGAGATCAAGTAACGGGACAAAACTTTTCGATGGTTATAAACGAAAAATCATGATTTAACGGTAGTTTTGACTCTGATTTTCATGATTTTTTACAGCTACACTCCTTGATCCTATATGAATACAATGAATAAACTCGATCTTCAATTTAAAATATTTACACTCGTAGATGCCACAAAATCTTATGTTATACTTAATGAAAGTATAAATAAACTTTAAGTGTTATCGTTTGATGGAATATGCATTCTACGAAACTAATTTCAACGATCCAACCGTCAAACGTATTTGTATATACTTCGAGATCGCATACGCCAAAAATCGAAAAAAACAAACGTTCAGAGATCAAATAACAAGACAAAACTTTTTGACGGTTATAAACGAAGAATCATGATTTAACGATTATTTTAACTCCGATTTTGATGATTTTTTACAGCTACACTCTTTCACCCTATATGAATACAATGAATGAATTCGATCTTTAATTTAAAATATTTACACTATTTGATACCACAAAATCTTATGTTATACTTAATGAAAGTATAAATAAACTCAAAATATTAGGGAATATATTGTTTTGATGGGATACGCATTGTACGAAACTAGTTTCAACAATCCAACCGTCAAACTTGTTTGTATATGTTTCGAGATCGCATATGCCAAAAATCGCAAAAAACAAACATTCAGATATAAAGTAACGGGACAAACCTTTTCGACGGCGATAAACGAAAAATCACGATTTAACGGTTATTTTAACTCCGATTTTGATGATTTTTTTTATAGCTACACCTTAACCCTATATGAATACAATGAACTAATTCGATCATCAATTTAAAATATTTACACAAGTGGATACCACAAAAAAAAGGCAATGCAAGAACCCCAAAAGAAAAGCAAAAGGAAAAAAAAAACAAAAAACTTTGCGCGACGAAGACCTACGTCGCGCAAAGAAAAAACTTTGCGCGACAAAGACCTACGTCGCGCAAAACAACTTTGCGCGACGAAGGTGCACATACGTCGCGCAAACATACTTTGAGCGACGAAATTTGCTACATCGCGCAAGTTTTCGTCGCGCAAACATGTTTTTGTACTAGTTGAGAACTAGGAGTAGGCACAGGGCTAGCAGATCTTGGCGAGGGTACATCAAGTAGGTGAGGCAGAGGAGGAAGGAGAACAGTAAAATCCTTAGAGGAAGTTTTTTTTGGTGAAGGGAGATGAGAACTGGTTAAGGTTAGAAAGTCGTGCTGATAACATATTATAAATAGGCAAAAGTTAGAGAGATAACCTTTTCTAGGGATAGAAGCGAAGCGGGTGCAAAATATCACACTATTTAGCTTCGTAACTATAACACAAAAGCATTGCAGGTAAAGAGAGGAAGTGAGAGATATTGATATTATTGCTTTCACTTCTTTTCTTTGTTGTGAATTGTGATCACACACAGAGTGCTCTTTACATAGAGCCACATCCATGAAGGTTTACAAAAATGAAATGATTGTCTTTTGAAAAACCTCACATATCAACAACAACACAACTATTCTTAAGTCTTCCTCACTATTAGCTAAAGCATGTGGGCATACATTTCCACAATTTTTACAACAAAATTGGTAAATTTTAAATGTTAAAATTCTTCTTTAAAAAATTGAATTGTCGTGGCCTATTTCAAAAAAATATCTCAAAATCTTGAGGTATAAATTGTAGTTAGTCCTTATGATTATAAATCGTGGAATTTTTTTTTTCGTATGTACGTTTTCAACTATTTATAATGAAATTCTTATATATATAAAGGCAATGGATGTTAATTCTAAAGTTTATTGAATAATTCTACAGATTTGTGCTTAATCAAAGAACTTTTTTTTTTTTGTAGTTTAGATGATTTTAGTGTAAAATATTACTTATATCATAAAAAGAATAATAGAAATTTAACTTACAAAGTCAAACATATAATTCATTATCAAATTAAAAAAATTAAGTAACTTTTTTTCTTAGAAACCAATCAGGCATGACATTTTAAAATGAAAAACAAATTAACAAGGCAAGATGATGCCTAGTAAACAGTTTTAGAGTGAAAGGTATATAGTTGAGGATACTTTACAATCAAAGATCAGTAATATCGAGCCTTGAAAAGTAAGATTATAATTGTATATGATATTGAAGTGATTAATTGTATATATGAGCGAATTGAAGATATTGGAAGATAAAACAATCAATTTCTGTTAAAGAAGTTTTAAGTTTATAAAATATGAATATAAATCATATAATTGTACATTTACGTAGCTAATGATCCCAGGATTTGTTTGCTCAAGTATTTGGAGAGCCTTTTTTTTTTCTTTAAATGTTAGGACGCATGGCATATTTGCTACCAGAATTCCTGTAAACTGAGCATGCAAAGGCGACAACAATTGTCACTACAAGAAAAATGGCCTTTGGGCACAAAATTAGGGACACAAATAAGGTGTTTGTGTCTGTTTAAACACTAATATGGTGGAACAGTGCTCATTTCGTAATGGGCACCATGAATTGTGCGCAATGTTAAGAAAAGTGGACACAAACACATTATTGGGCACAGAGCCATGACTTTGGTGCCTTTAATGTCAGCAATGAAATTTTTTTATTAATTTGCAATGACACCATAAATGTTATTGTGTCCTATAATTTAATATATTTAAAGTAAAAGTAGATTTTTTGTGCCCTTTGTTTAAAATAATGTTTTAAAGGTGGATGAATCAAATGACTCTACGCTCTCTCTTTCACACTTATCATCAAACAGACTCTCTAACCTCTCGGATCTCTCTGCACTCTCTCATCTCCTCCTTTGGTATGTCAACAGCCTCGGACTCAACACTCTCTCTAATCCCTCGAATCATCTTTGCACTCTCTACTCTACTTCTCCTCCTTGTCTTCGTCAACCATCTTCCTCCCTCTCATATACTTCCTCTTCCTCTTCACTTTCACGCAACAGCGCCGCCGTCCACCGGTCACCAACCCCCAAATTAAACTTCTAGAATCATTTTTCCGTCCTCTTTCCAACCCCCAAATTAGTTTCTACAAATTCGTAACCAAATTTCCTCAATTTCAGATCTAAGAAACGGTGACCAGTGCTTTTCCGGCCAATTTCTGGCCAAGCCTGTCGGAATTGGACCTCGACCCAAGAGATCAGTGAACAACTTCTGGGTGTCCACAGAGTGCAAGCAAGGTGAACTTCGACGGTTGGTTATGGCAGTTTTTTTGGTGCGTACCGTTTCGTTCCTGTCATATGGGTAACGTCATTCCTTTCTTGATTAGAATTATTAACTTCTATTGGTATTCATGAGTGATAACTATTCTTTGTTTGAGATGGGTAATCTTGGTTGAGAAATTTGTTCTAATCAGTCGCAAAATATGGTCGAAAGTTTGTTGTCCTTGAAGTTCATGACTTGGAATCGTCGGGGTTGTTCCCGGCTAGGATATTTTGTCAAGCTTCCTTCGAATAAATTATCTTGATATTTTCTGTTGTGTCTTGAATAAATTTATCATTTGTTGTTGCATCTCATGGTCAGTGTGGGGGTTTCCTGTTATTAAGGAACTCTATTTCGGTTAATTTTAAGAATACTAAAGTTCGGATATGTTTTTGGATGAAAGGTGACCTTTCTTTTTGATATTGGAGGGGTGTTGCATAAAATTTGATACATGCAAGGCTGCACACAAGTCAATAACATGAAATATGGATGGTGTGTAAATCCATCCGTCTTAGAGGTTTTGAGTTTCATATGTATAGTCAATTATCGTACGTTCAAAGTTTATTATTGACCAAAAGAAAGATGATGGGAAGCCAAGGGTTATGGCTACTCTGAATAATAATAATAAAATCCAATCTTTGTAACCGGAAAACTTAAATCTAATTATTTGTTCTGGGAATGTCATGGATAATTATATTCTAGTAACGAGGTACATGACTTCTTTGTGAAAGCTCATGTTTTGTGTTCAGTTCATCATTTTGTGTTTTGGAAAAGAACATATCAAATAGTATAGAAAGTTTCAGTTTGATTGCTTAGTTCAGATTACTTTTAAGAAATTTGGGTTTGAGCGGACATTTGTTTGTGGTAATTGTTATCCAGCTTTCGTGTTCAGATGCAATTGCATTTGAGTCATGTGCAAAAGAATAATGTACCTCACTAGCAAAATGCTTTTCGAAATTAAAATGAACATCCAGTGCTGACTTGTTCTCTGCATGTTGCTTTGTGTGCAGAGAACATGAAGTATATGGAAGAGTGGCTCTCTTCTCTGAGGAGCAGCTGACACCGGTTGAAATGGTTACTGGCCTAGTTTGATGTAATTACTTACTAGTAGTATGGGACTGGCTAATATAACTTTGAGTAGCAGAGATGGGAGTATTATAGAGGATTCTAGTGCCACTATTGCTGGAAGGTGGTTTGTGTTCCTATTGCCTTTGCCTTAGGATTGACTTGGAAGGAGGCTGTTGCTACTGTCTTACTCGCAATTCAAAATTATGGTACTAGATCTCTTTAAGGGAATTAGATCTCTCATATCTCAAAATGGTATATATATATATTTAACATGTATATCTACATAGTTCATGCCTATTTTGGTTTAAAAGTAGAATTGGCTATATGATGTTCACCATATACTACTGAATATCATGCAAAACCCATTTTTGGATTGAGGTGTTGGTCATTAGTCTTATACTCTTTGAAATACTGTTTGAAAATTCTTTTTAAGAAAACTTACAATTGCCAAATTACTCCACATGTATAAAAGTAATTTATTTAAAGGATGGAATTGGTCTTTTAGTATTATGTGTGCTCATGCCTTTTAGTGATGGTTTGTACTTGTGATTAGGTTAATTGTGTGGAGTATCTGGGGAATGGGGCTTGACAATAGATGCCAAATGGTATTGTATCTCATTTTGGAGTTTGGTGTTATGAACCCTTTTGTACATACAAGTTTAAAATATATATGCATATATGTTTATATGCACGTGACATGAGGTCATTGATTTTTTGGGTGCAATACATCTTAATTCTAAGAAGAGGAGATTTGACTCTGTAAGTGCAGGTATCAGATTGCTCTACTCTCTCAGTGTAAGTACATCTCTGCATATCTTTATTTCCTCAATTATATTTGACTTTGTTATGTTGAGTTGCCAAATTAAAGATATTGCACTACTTTTTCGATACTACATTAAATCTGGAACATGCGAAACATTAAATTTTGAGTGTTAATCATTGAACAGGGGCTGCATTTTAAATTTGTAAACATCCACTGTAATGGTTTGGGGCTTGAGAGTTGTACCAAATCTCTTTTTCTTATTCCCATGTGCATGTCCATGTGTAGACCTTTTTGCAGCTTTCTAAGTTTGGGTTTTTCTTGATGTGTGCTTACGTGGTTTGGGATTACTTTCCTTTGCAGGCCTGGGTATTATATAAAGCTTTGCGCTTTCAGATTAAGGTAAAGTTTGATTATATCTTAATAGTTAATTCAGATGCCCATTACAAGGTGCATAATTTTTTTCCATTACACTTATGTGTTCTATCAATTAAACTCCAGACCAACTACTAATCTCCTAAGTTCTTTAAATTCGGGTTTGTTATATGTTGTAGGAAATGACATTTTTTCTTTACATTTGAAAGAGTGAGAATTATATTGTTGGGACTTTGGATTCTATTTTTATGTCCTAATTTGTCTGAGGATTGCTTGCCATCCGTATAAGAATGTTACTAAAGTGTCAGGCAAAACTCTTTATGTTTCAATCACAAACAAGTGCATGTATACATAGCAGAATTACACCAATTAATCTGTGGGAGGAAGGATATATAACAGTTCGTGAGATAAAGATAATCATAATTTGAAAATTTGGAAGCCACTACATACTCATTTCTTGTTGCTCTGTGTAAATTTTGAAGGGTCTGACACTGGCACTCAAGCAGCATTTTGGAAAGAAAATTTTGGAACTAGAAGATGAGAAAAGAACTGTGCAGGTTCACTTAAAACCTTAATATTTGATGTTCTTATGCTTGAGAGAACCGATATTCACTTAAAACCTTTATAATTTTAGTTTTATTTTAGTTGGGGATAGAACATGTAAAATTATAGTTGTTTTTACTTATAATGGTTGTGAATATCCTTGTAAATTGTAATATTATAGATGCTTGTGGTTGTGGGCTGTTTTAATTTTATGAAAAAATAATTTTTTGTTTAGCCTCAATCTCAATTTGTAGGTGATTTTGGTTTTTAATTTTTTTTTTAAATAGTTGACATATTGGGCACAATAACAATAAATGTGCTAACATGGGTGGCAGACAACTTTGTCAGAACTGGGCACAAAAGAACCTTTATTTGTGCTTACACTTTTCAGCACAGCATACCTAATTGTGCTCTTTGATCAAAGGTGACGCCCATAGAGGGCACATATAGAAACTTAGTTGTTGCATTGTTGCTATTGGTCTATGGGCACATAAGTTGGTGCTCTTTGGCCTCAAAGGGCACATATAATATATTGTGCGCAGTGCCCATATTTGTTGTAGTGTGTGTATCTAGTCAGGAGCGAATCTAGAAAGTTAGCTCATTGGAGACATAACTAAGCAGTGACGTATGCATGACTCTCTTCGTTGGGTTCCAATGTTTTCAATGAGGCATTTCGTCGAGCATTTGGCTGACCCATACCATTGTGTGCTTACTGTATATCCCACTCTTTAGTGCTCTTGTGTCTTTAGGTCAATATTGTTGTAGGTCAAACAAATAGTATATCGGATAGGTATAGGGCCGGAGCTCAAATTTATAAGAGGATTGGGAAAAGGGAGGATGGATGGCCCTTTTATTATTTTAAGAAAGAAACTTTAAACTTAACTGAAAAACGGTGTTATTTTGCTAAAAACATATACATTTTTCTATTGGTGGTCTTCAATGAGGATCGAGTGATAGAATTGCACTAGAAAAATATCAAAGTTGCTTAGCTTTTGTCGAACTCGTCTGTTTCACAAAAAAAAAAAAAAAACAAAACAAAACAAAAAAAAAAGGATTGAAAAGGCGATATTTTGAAGGTAGTTTTGACAAATTACTTAAAATATATATATATATATATATATATATATATATATAATTTTTTTTTTCTTTAATCCAAAATACTTAGAGGGGGCACGTAGCCCTTCATCAAATTCGCCCTTGTATATAGTGGCGAGGGAGGGTGGAATATGAATTAATATTAAGTTAGATCAAGGGTTAAACAAGAACAAACAGCAATTGCATTTGAACATGTTATTTGTTAATCAGGTAATACTCTTGAAGCCACATATACGATATATTCATGCAATAACAAGTTGAATTCTGGTTGAAAGTTATGTTTCCTTGCAAATAGCAGCGGTACCAGCAAGTTTGATTTAACTAAGCAAGTGATTGCAGACTTATTAATATGAAAGCAGTGATTGTAGACATTCATTTTCCACGATTTGGAAAATGAAACATAAAATTAAGCATCACTTTGGTTAGAGAATTTGGCAAATTAAAGCACAATTTTTAAACTGTTTTTAACCTTCTTCATAGGGTTACCTATCTTCTTCAATCGTATGGAGAGGGTGAGAAGTACATAGACAAAGAAACAACCATTACCTAACCTACATATAAACATATACATATGATAATATAAGATGATGATGATCCGATCGACAAAATGCTACTTATCTATAAGAGTTTGTTTATGTCGAACATTCGAAGGACATGCAGAATATAAGGAAAAGTTGATTCCCGGCACAAATTTTCAGTTTCCACGATAATATTAAGAAACAAAAAAAATAATCAAGGGAGAGATAAGTAACAGTACGTAGTAATTTATTCAAGTTTCATGATTCAACATAAATTGTAATAAGACAAGCTAAGTTGTTTGCAAAAAAGTTTTAACCATCGACGTGAGAGTAACTCAATTAATGTACGTGGAAACAAATAATTTTTTGTTTCCATGACCATGAATTAAACAAAAACACACATAAATTAGTAATCAATATAAATTAAATTACTAGAATTTTTTTATTGTATGAGAATTCAACGCCATAATTGAAAGACTCAAAGAGACCAAATCATGAACTAAATTTCCATTAGTTGGTAAGGAAAAAGCAGTTAATACAAAAACGAAGGAAAAGAAAATAAAAAGGAGTACCAATTCGATTTTAGTAAGAATAGTGGTCGGAAAATATGGGAACGAAACCCCAAACGGAGTCATGTTCATGTTTCCAAATCTGGCCAAAGTATGATAGATAAACATCTACACATAATTGAACCATATCAGAATTCAAACACCCAAATAAAACATAAAATCATATTCTCATATATATGTAGACAAACTTAGCAAACTCAAATATACATAGACTAACCTAGCTAATAAATTCCATCATAAGGGGAAATCATTCAAACGTACATTTTTTGTAGTTGTATACCCAGTACTTAGCCGACCCCACTTAGTGGGAAAAGGCTTTGTTGTTGTTGTTGTATACCCAGTACTTCATCTTCGTCTTCCTGTTTCCGGCCCCCAAATATAAAGCAGATAAATTGAAACCCTTGCGAATCTCAACACTTATGAGGACTAATAAATCCCTCTTATTATACAAGTTTTTTTTTCTTAATTTCTCCAAATCACAATCAAATATATATATTAGGTAGAAGTGGGAGAAATTAAAGAGAACCACATCACTTATCTCCAAACAAGTACCCAAGTGATGAATCTCCACCAGGAGCTGATTTAACTTTTGTTGTTGGACGATCCTGAATATATATCATTTGGTAGAAAAATACATTATAAATTTATAATAAGTAAGCTATAGCTACAAAGAGTTGAATTCCTAAAATAAGTTATAAAACATGAGAGCTTACAGTTAAGAAATTCCCAGAATTTTGGCCATCAGCTCTGTGATAGTTGTTGGAAATTTTATGTTTTTCTGAAGAGTTAGTAGGAGTATCTGGAGGCTTAAATTCAGTACTAGAATCGAATCTATCGATGCCATATGGTGGTATTACTGGCTTAGCGGTTGAAGGTGGACTTTGTTGCTGATCATCTGAGCCGAACAAATATCCCAATGAGCTTTGTCCCCCACCATAGCTCCCACCTCTACTCATGGCTGCAGCTTAGTTTGACAATTTCAAGATATGCTTGTCTAAAGTTAGAGGTATATAGGAGAAAGAAAGAGAACCCTAGCTAATATATATAAACAAATTATGTGTGAAATCTTTGTGCATATTTTTGGATGTTGACGATGATGATGCATCATACCTAATTTGTCATTTGTTTTCTTTAGTGATTTATATAAATCAACTTTAATCGTATGGTGCATAATAATTTAGGTTAGAAAGGGGCGGCATCCGATGGATTGAGTAATTGCCCTTGTTGCATGGTGATGGTATATGTATGGGATTGTCTAATTATAGTTTCCATGTAATACCTTTCATGATCCATCCATAGTTAATCGCTCTTTTATTGAAACGCTCAATCATGAATAAACAGTTGTTCAAGCATTCATTCAATAGGTAGTGACCTAAGAACTTTTAAGTTTATGTAATGTTTCTCAATTCTTTGATGTGGGACTTTGAACTTTATATTCTCATATGCTTTCATTTGTGTGACGAGCTTTTTTAGCCTAGCTAAACACATAGATTTTAATTGAGTGACATACAACAAAAGTGGATGTTGGACTTCACATGTGGATAGACTTGACACCATGAATTGACACGATGAATGAAGTTGATTTGACCCTAAAATTATTTGGCATTAGAGAGAGTGATCCATTCCCTTATATGGCCATGCAAAAATTTTAACCCTCTCCGTGAGGGACTTTGAAATTCAGATCCTCACAACTATTAGCATTTGTTTTGTTAAGGGTTTGGGGAAAAAAATGTTTAAGTTGAAGGGAAAATAGTGATGAACTATTTCCTTTTATTAATTTTTATGAATGATGCACTATTTACTTGTAATTGTAGGACTATCCTCAAATTGTTACCTTAATTATGAACGCTTTGGGAAAGTAATTGTTTTTTCTTACACGTCAAATGTGTATGCATAAATTGATATTATATTGCATGATTATTTCGTCAATTTTTGTGTAATTAAATATATAGCAATTAGACCTCTGTTTTTTAACAATACACACATATAATTTGGCTTGAAATAAAATGAAATGTTGTACACTTCTAAACCACATTCAACGAAGTTGATATATGTGCAAGCACGATATAAATTTTGTTAATTTGTAATCTTCATGTAATTAGTAAAACTAGTTAACATATTGAAAAGCAGAAAAAAAAAATTAGAGAACTATTGTTGGCATTCCAAAAATCTAATTGTACAACCCTCATAAGAGTTTTTTTTTTTTTTTTTCAGAATATAAAAAATCTAGAGTACATAATTAAATTTTTGGAATGCTAATAATAGGAATTCCCAAAAAATAACTCAAAAACAGTTGCTTTGCAAGGTAGACAGAATTATAAGTTAGTTGAATGTCAAGATCAAGTGGGCTTGATTAGCCTTTGAAATCAATTTTTACCATAATTTGGAATTAGTGGCATATGATTACATAGAAACTTAATCACTTTTTTTTTGTCGAAAAAACTTAATCACTTGACTTGTCTAGTAACTTTAGTTACCCCCGTATTTGATTGAAATTGATAGATAAGCATTTAATTAACAGGTTAAAATGTCATTTAGTATTAAGATTTATTGATATTACTCTTCAATTATAAATGATAGTACTTAAGTTCGAATCTTGTGGATAATGAGTTCAAAACTAATTTATTCATCCACCCTTCACTTTAAATATATCATTGTAAAAAAAAGTTAACAAAATCAATTTTAACAAAACCAGTAAACTATATTTGAAATCGTACCGGAAGAGCTAGCATCACTACTACAGTAAAGCGAATGCTATGGATCAATCATCAATGTCTATAGAGCGATATATTAGTTGTGAATCTAATAAAACCATATTTGAAATCGTATGCAACTCTCAGTTAATCTAATAAAACAATGTTTGAAATCGTATGCAACTATATTATTTGTGAATCTAATAAAACCATATTTGAAATCGTATGCAACTCTCAGTTAATCTAATAAAACAATGTTTGAAATCGTATGCAACTATATTAGTTGTGAATCAGATATGGATCAATGTCTCTAGAGATCATACGCAACTCTCGATATTAATCAATAATAACATGTTTGAAATCGTACAAAAGTGTTATAAAGTACTTCATTACTGTCAAAAAGCAGGTGAAATTTATATCATATGGGTTTCGATTTACTGTAGTCCATGATATATTTAACTGTCACCCACTCGACAGCTTCATGTGACTATTGGGCCTAATTGCCGAAAACCACATTATTTTAAGAACTAAAGCAATCTTAGTTGGGGTTAAATCAGTATGATAGTGCATGGATGAGTCTATCAGCATCTATAAAGAGGGGGTTGTCTCTCTCTCTCTCTCTCTATATATATTTATGCATAGAATATGAAAAACAGAACATGGACATATACATAGAGTAATAGTTGTATTTCTGGGCTTCTAGATCACAAAAGTAATTCAAAGGAAAAGAAGAAAAATCAGTTCAATTCAGATAAATTCTTAAAAGAAAACAAAAAGATAGTGATGGTAGGTTTTTCTTTGAGATGAGAACTTAAGTAGTACTGTTAGCACTCTACGAAGTTAGAACAACAGAAAATATTATAATTATAATATGAGGTTTAATTTGTTGGATCTACAAACAAATTAATCAATAACAAAAAGTAATAGTATGAATTAAGTATACAAGTTTGCTAATAAGTTGATTCGTAGAAAGTTGGCAGCTGAGATATAAGTGGTGATGAATTATTGTGTTGAGGTCTTGTCAGCAATTGAGTAGTGTTTGTTTGAACCTTGGGCAGGGAGAGTTGTTGGAGAAAAATACAATACCCTATATGGCCCTCAAAGTGACATAATAATGGTCAACCAATGTGTCATCGCTCATTCAGTCGAATATGAATTATGTTATTCCTGTAAAAAGCTGTTCTTGTACTTCGATGGTCAGTAGTGTTGGATGCACTTCCAGTTTGATCGAAGAAATGAAGCAGCTACATGCTAACGGCTAGTTTTGTAACGGCTAGTTGTTTTTTAAGTAATGTTTTTTTACAAGTGTAAGGCTTAGATTAAAAGCTCCAGTGAAGGGCTTAGATTAGCTTAATACTATCTGGTGGTTGTGGTTTTTGTCAACTAGCTCCAATGGAGATAAGTTTTGACCTTGTATACCAAAACCTACTGACAGCATATATATATGTTTGCTATGAGCTGCTAAGAGTGCAGACTGCAATAGCCGAAATCCCTCCTTACATTTCTGTGTTTTTCCATAACCAAAAACCCTGTCAAGAACATTTCTACAAAATATAAACCTTCCAAAACACTAACATGGCCTTAGAGCTTTGTTCTTGATCACTGAAATTTGGGCGTTGTGGAACCTATTTCGAGGGTTGTTCAGGTAAAAGCTGAAACCCTAACTGTCAATATAAGTTAAAGATGAAAGGAGCAGGTGGAGGAGAACTTAAAGCTCCAGTCTTTGATGGAGAAAACTACGACTATTGGAGGATCCAGATGACAACCATCTTCAAGTCGTATGATCTCTGGGAAATGGTTCAAAATGGATATGAGTTACCAGAAATGGAGGTAAATGCTCTAGAAGAGGATCTCACAGAGAAGCAGATAGCTACATTGAAGGAGAACAGGATGAATGATGCTAAAGCATTGGGAATCATTCAAGGTGTTATCTCCGATGTCATATTCCCAAGGATAGCAAATGAAGAAACTGCCAAAGCTGCCTGGGATACTCTGCAACAAGAATACATAGGAGATGTGAAGGTACAGAAAGTAAAACTCCAGTCTCTTAGACGTGATTTTGAATATACACACATGAGAGAAGATGAGCCACTTAAAGACTATTTTTCTAGGCTGTTTGATGTTGTGACTCAAATGAAAACTTATGGAAAAGAACTGCCTAATGAAAGAATAGTGCAAAAGCTTCTAATTAGTTTAACTAAGCCTTATGACTCTATTGTGAGTGTGATAGAAGAAACTAAGGATACTGATACACTCAGTGTTCAAGATGTAATGGCTTCCTTGAGAGCTTTTGATCAAAGGCTCGAAAGGCATTCTGATGATGCAACTGAGAAAGCCTTCCAGTCATTAAACATAGGGTCATCAAATCACTCTAATCAGCATCAAAACAGACCAATGAGAGATTGGAAAGGGAAAAATAAGAAGTGGGAAGGAAGACCAAGTGGAGAGAACAAATACAACAGTGGAAGCAACAATGGGGGTGGAAAAACCAAACCATTGTGCAGATACTGTGATAAAGCCCATTTTGGTGAATGTTGGTTTAAAGGAAAGCCAAAATGTCACAAATGCAATAGATTTGGCCATTTGCAGAAGGATTGCAGATTAAACGCCACTCTGCAAGTGAACATTGCAAAACAAGAACAAGAAGAAAACAATGTCTTTTGTGCTTTTAGTGCCAATGTTGTAAAAGACAGTGAAGTGTGGTATATAGATAGTGGGTGCAGTAATCATATGACTGCTCATGAGTCTTTATTAACTAATATTGATACTACATTCACTGGAAAGGTTAAGATGGGAAATGGCGATATTGTGAAAGCAACTGGCAGAGGTACTCTCATCATAGAAACCAAGAAGGGAAGAAGACACATTGAAGAAGTCATGTTGGTACCTGGTCTGGAGGAAAACCTTTTAAGTGTTGGACAGATGATGGAACATGGCTATTTCTTGTTGTTTGGAGATACCATTGCTGAAGTATATGATGATAGAACTCTATTGAATCTGGTTGTGAAGGTTCAAATGAAAAACATAAGCTTTCCATTGTTGCTGAAATGCTTGGAAGAAGTGGAAAGGAAGGCAGGCAAAATTGAGTCAGAGAGACTATGGCACAAAAGGTTTGGGCACTTGAATGTTCAAAGTCTAAAAAATCTGCAAAAACATGAAATGGTGCAAGGTTTGCCTCAAATGGATGAAATGAAGGAGGTTTGTGAAAGCTGTGCGTTTGGGAAACAACACAGGGACAAGTTTGAAACTGGAAAGGCTTGGAGGGTTGAGAAACCACTAGAACTAATTCACACTGATGTGTGTGGTCCAATGAAAAATGCATCCATCAATGGGAATAAGTACTTCTTGACTTTCATAGATGACTACTCAAGAATGTGTTGGGTATATTTTATGAGGTTCAAATAAGAAGTCTTCAATATATTCAGGAAGTTTAAAGCAATGGTGGAGTTACAAAGTGGGCATCAAATCAAGAAGATAAGGAGTGATAGGGGAGGTGAGTATACCTCACTGGAATTCAAAGCTTTCTGTGAAGATTTGGGTCTAGAAAGGCAACTCACAGTAGCTTACACTCCTCAACAAAATGGCAATGCAGAGAGAAAGAACAGGACTATAGTGAAGATGGCAAAATCCATGCTACATGAGAAGAAAATACCCTATTCATTTTGGGGAGAAGCTGTGAATACTGTTGTGTATCTCTTGAACAGATGTCCTACCAAAGCTTTGGAGAAGCAAACTCCATTCGAAGTGTTCAGTGGAAGAAAACCTGGAGTCAAGCACTTAAAGGTTTTTGGCTCTGTGTGTTATGCACTGGTGCCATCACAACTCAGACACAAGTTACAAGAATCCAGCAATAAGTGCATTTTTGTTGGGTATGGCACAAATGAAAAAGGTTATAGACTGTATAATCTGAGAACCAAGAAGATCAATCTCTCAAGAGATGTAATTTTTTATGAAGAATCATTGTGGAATTGGGAGACAAATGCAGTAGAACAAGACAAAGTATCATTGCAAGTTGATGTCTCTGAGCAAAGAACTGCACAAACTGAAATTGGTGAAATTTATGAATCTGAAGAAGAAAGCTTGCAGATTCCTTATATCTCACCAGTTCAAACCCCTCAGAGTACACAAAACTCAAGTGCAAGTTCAACATCTCAACAGAGAGGGCAACAAAGCTCGAGTTCAAACTCAAACGCAGGATCAACACCAATTAGAATGAGAAGCCTAGAAGAAATCTATGCAGCATGCAATTTTTGTGTTATTGAACCAGAGACCTTTGAAGAGGCTGAAAATGACAAGTCATGACAGATGGCAATGAGAGATGAAATCTCAATGATAGAGAAAAATGAAACTTGGACTCTGGTAGACAGACCAAGTGATAAACCTGTGATAGGTGTGAATTGGGTCTATAAAACCAAGTTGAACTTGGATGGATCAGTACAGAAGAACAAGGCTAGATTAGTGGCTAAAGGCTACTCTCAAAAGCCTGGAATTGACTTTAATGAAACATTTGCACCTGTGGCTAGACTAGATACAATCAGGACACTAATTGCATTAGCTGCACAAAAGGGTTGGCAACTATACCAGTTAGATGTCAAGTCTGTGTTCTTGAATGGTGTACTAGAGGAAGAGGTCTATGTGGACCAGCCACAAGGTTTTGAAGTCAAAGGGTCCGAAAGCAAAATGTATAGATTAAAGAAGGCACTTTATGGCCTGAAGCAAGCACCAAGAGCCTGGTATAGTGAGATTGATGCACATCTCACTAAGTGTGGATTCAAGAAAAGCCTCAGTGAAGCAACACTCTATACCAAGGTTGAGAACAAGTCAGAAACTCTCATTGTGTCCATCTATGTGGATGATGTGGTTTTTACTGGAAACATTAAGAAAATGGTGGATGAATTTAGAAATGAAATGATGAGAAAATATGAGATGACAGATTTGGGGTTACTTCACCACTTTCTTGGAATGGGGGTGATTTAAAAATCAAATTGCGTTTTCATTCATCAAATGAAATATGCACAGACATTGTTGGACAAATTTGGACTTAAGGGATGCAAACCAGTAAGCATTCCCTTAATTGAAAATGAGAAGCTCAAGAGTGAGGATGGAAGTGAGTTAGTGGATGCAAATCTCTACAGGAAAATTGTTGGCAGCCTGTTATACCTCACAGCAACAAGGCCAGACATTATGTATGCTGCAAGCCTGCTCTCAAGATTCATGCATAGTCCTACCAAAATACACTTGGGAACTGCAAAAAGGGTTCTCAGGTATGTGCAAGGAACAATTGATTTTGGAATCAAATATGAAAAAGGACAGTCAGCTATTCTGGTTGGTTTCTGTGATAGTGACTGGGGAGGTAGTTAAGATGATATGAAAAGCACATCGGGATATGCTTTTACATTTGGCTCTGGTGTGTTCTCGTGGGCCTCGGTCAAGCAACAAAGTGTTGCACTATCAACAGCCGAAGCTGAGTATGTGAGTGCTGCAGAAGCAACATCTCAAGCAATCTGGCTGAGATTTGTTCTAAAAGATTTTGGAGAAATGCTAGTTGAGCCAACTAAGCTAATGTGTGATAATACCTCAGCTATAGCAATGACAAGAAATCCAGTTTTTCATCAGAGAACAAGGCACATAAAGAGGAAGTATCACTTTATCAGAGATGCACTACAAGAAAATGTCATTGAATTAATGTATTGCAGAACTGAAGATCAAATGGCAGACATTTTTACAAAGGCATTACCAAAAGAGAGGTTCACATACCTTCGAAACCTGCTTGGAGTCAACACCAGGAAGAGTTTAGAGGGGAGTGTTGGATGCTAAACACTTCCAGTTTGATCGAAGAAATGAAGCAGCTACATGCTAACGGCTAGTTGTTTTTTAAGTAATGTTTTTTTACAAGTGTAAGGCTTAGATTAAAAGCTCCAGTGAAGGGCTTAGATAAGCTTAGTACTATCTGGTGGTTGTGGTTTTTGTCAACTAGCTCCAATGGAGATAAGTTTTGACCTTGTATACCAAAACCCTACTGACAGCATATATATATGTTTGCTATGAGCTGCTAAGAGTGCAGACTGCAATAGCCGAAATCCCTCCTTACATTTCTGTGTTTTTCCATAACCAAAAACCCTGTCAAGAACATTTCTACAAAATATAAACCTTCCAAAACACTAACAAGTAGTATCTGTCATCTGTTTTAGTTTTGGACATCAATTATCTTGAGTGATATGCCATCAAGATCATTTCTTCATCAACTATACTCTCTCTCTCTCTCTCTCTCTCTCTCTCTCTCTCTCTCTCTCTCTCTCTCTCTCTCTCTCTCTCTCTCTCTCGTCCCGCCCTGATAGAACAAATGAGATCGGTACAGAATAGGGCAGAAAGTATCTGTAGTTTGACTATTGATGCATAATTTTGCATGAAAACTATTAGGCTTGAGTCAAGATCGAAAGGAGAAATGGAATAAGGTGGTGTGCCAAGAATTAATGAACCGAAACTTTTTGGCATATGTAAGGAGGTGCTGAAGAGTGCATGATGTGAAATGCATGAGTGAAGGACTCAAGATGGTGTTGTGAGCTGTGCTATGTTAGAGAATCAACCAGTGTGAAAATTGCAGATGATAAGGGAAACCCTATTTGATAACCATTTTGTTTTTAATTTTTGGTTTTCACTTTTGTACTAGTGATAGAGGGATTTCAAAAGTTAATGAGAGATGAAGGAAGGATTGTGGTAGAGATGTCGAAGAAATGCATAAGGAAAGACACAAAATAAAAACTAGTTCCTTTGATAACTATTTTAGCTTTCTAAACACTGAAATACTTGTTTCGAAACTACTTCCTTTAATATTTTGAAGTAATGCAAGCAAGTTGTAGATATGCCGATTAACAGAAACATTATCTACATGTTGGCCTCACCATATAACACAGCCATTAAGTTGGTTCGTTTCCAAGACCCCATTACTTAGACATTAATTAGGAACTGGTTTTTGTTTTCTTTTAGGCCTTAAGCATTAAGGAATTGATGCGGTTGGATATGGATTGTGGAATCTTATGAGTGAGTGATGAAAAAAGATAAGGTGATGTAGTATTAATGGAAATTTGAGACGACCTAGGAAGGATATTAGAACTGGAAAAAGGAAGTGGAGGTTATGACTGAGACCTAGCCGACTGAGAAACAAAGGAGCTCTACATGTATCCTCTTTACTGAACATTACACGTAAAGGTATGAAATATTGGGTCCCAAATTGTAAAAATATGGAATCCCTTATTGATAACCACATGATGGGGACAGATGAAGATCGACAAATATATGCAAAAATATATGAGACAAATCTGTTGGATTCCTGTGAAAATGAATAAACCGGTGACATCGTGTTGAGTCTCCGATTGAATACAATATATAGAACACTTCATTTAAATTCTTTGGAAAAAAATTACAACACTTCATTTAAATTCTTGGAAAAAAAAAACTTTTAAACACTATTTTAAAAATTCCCGCCTAGGTGCTGAGCAGCTAGCAACCACTCCAATTAATTCCTAGGTGCTTGAAAATTAAAAAATTGCGCCTAGACCTGCTTACACATTCACCTTGCCCGCCTAGACACCCGCTTGAATAGCACCTAACGTTTTTTTAAATCTGGCTTTTAAATAATAACTTGCGTAAGACTATAATCTAAAAATAGTCTCTTGACTCAATATTCAGGTAAACATACATTTAATCACTTCGTATGTTACTTATATTTTGAGGTTTTATTAAACTTTTTTTTTCCTTTCTAAAATAGTAAATATCCATGTGTTCACGTATGGTTATGCATTTAATTCTATTTTTCATTTAGGTACATTAATTTATTTAATATATTTCGGTACATAATGGTTATGCATTTAATTCTATTTTTTATTTAGGTACATTAATTTATTTAATATATTTCGGTACATACATTTAACTTATTGATGTACATTTAGGTACATTAATTCGTCATAATATGTTTTGGTACATAAATTTAAGTACATTAATATATTTTTTAGTATAAACATTTAGGTAAACCAATTAATTTTCATATATTTATGTATTTGCAATTTTTTTGTACCACTAATATTTTTTGAAATGTTTTCTCATTTATAATTAAAAGAAAGTAAACATATATAGTCTAAGTACTATAATAAATGTGTAATCTAACATCAATTATTTTTTTTAAATTTCAATCTTATTTAAAGATTAAAGTTCAAAACCCCCTATAGTATAGGCCAGGGGTTTGCCATCCCCAATTTGATGTTTCTTTTATGTCTTTTTTTTGAAAATTGTCTATTAATTTAACACTATTAACTTTGCGTAGACTAATTAAAAAACTAAAAAATAAGGAAAATAAAAACCATAACTCCATAACAAAGGGTGGGCATAAAAACTGCCGAACCGGAAAATTAAATCAATCCGTGATAAAAAAGGGTAAAAAACTGCGTTGACCAGAAAAGTAAAAAACTGGAACAAAAATCAAACCAAACCATCTCAAATTGGTTTTGGTTCCGAATTGGAAATATTAAAAGCCAGAGAAACCGGACCGAACCGCTTTTGATATAAATAAGACATTTTTCCAAGAAGGTCATGTGCATAAGCCCAAGATTTTTCTTCACTTCTCTCCCCTCCTTTGTTGTTTTATCCCTCTCTCCCCTACTTTATTTTTCTCAATTCTTTTCCATTATATTATGCATTATGTACACTTCAGTTTTAGTTTAAGATATACACTTTGGTCTTAATTTGAGGCTTTCTATCTTTTGATTTATATTTATATGTACACTTTTTATTTTCCGGTCACAAATCTTGTAGATTTAGTAGTGATAACTCAAATTTACTTGAATTTGTAGTAGAAATATGTGTTTGGTATTTGACGTAGAAAATTAGAAAGAATATATATATATATATATATATATATATATATATATATATATATATATATATATATATAATTTTGGTTAGAATCGTAAACCAACACGAACTGAACAATAACTGTCATGAACCAAACCGTACGGTTTTAATAATAAATTTGAGCAGAATTGCACTAAACCAAACCGTTGAAATGTCCCAAATCCAGTTCTGGTTTGAGGGTAGAACCGAGCCGAACCTAACCGTGACCACCCCCATAACCATCCACTGCAACTTCACAACCCCATCGCCGCCGATCACTGCAACAGCACAACCCCATCGCCGCCACGTTACTCCTCACAGTCGGAGATGCTTTATTTCCTTTCCTTTGTCTCTCTTCAATTCCTGATGATCTATCCATCTCGTCTATACGTGTGAAGTTTGAAGTTGAAATTTGAGAATTTCTAATTGATCGATATGTGATCGATCCATCTCATCACAGCCGGCAAATAGGTAGTGAAGTTTGAAATTTAGGAATATCTAATCGATCGATAAGTGACGACAGCGAAGAATGTTAATACGACTTTGCTGGAAAAGCGAGAGGAAGAGAGAGAGAGAGATATAGAAAGAGAGAAAGAAAGCTTCACCCCGATGAGGAAGAGCCCCATGGCCGAAATGCATGGTTGGAAAGATGGGGATGGTGGCTGCAGTGCGAGATTTGGGGGAGGTTGCTGAAAGGTTTATTCAGCAATGTGGTCTTTTAATTTTTAGTTTTTTTATTTTTTAATTAAATTTTATGCAATTTAACAATATTAAATTTAAAGTTAAATAGAGGAACATGTGTCAAAAAATTAAGAATGAGACATCAATGAGACACACAAATTGGGGATAGCAAACCCCTGGCCTACAGTATATCGCCTAAATATTACATATTCAAACAAACATCTACTGAGATAATTGGCTGAAAAACCTTCTCATCTAATAGTTTCGAACTCTCATCTCTCCGCTTAATAATAATACAACAACAATAACAAAGCCTTATCCTACTAAGTAGGGTCACTTAATAATAGTAAAATTAAAAATGATAAAAAAATATGTCAATGGTCATCTGATATTTGGAAGACATCGAAAGTTCAAATTTAGGTAGTGTATGGTCGTTTTGATGGTAAACCCTAAACCTATATCTCTTGCTTTGGTTATAAAAACACAAGATAGCCAAATATCAAATCTTTGAATCCTACACCCAAAAAATAGAAATTATCTGAAAGGTATGGCCCAGCTTTAAGAGCATCTCCACCAATCACTCAATTGCAAGGGCAATTGGGACGAGTTGTCCTTCACCAAAATAAAAAAAAAAAAAACTCCTCCACCAGAGCAATTAGGTTGAGTTGCCCTTCACCCAAATAAAACTCCTCCACCAGTCCACAAAATAAGAGGCAATTGGGTTGAAGGCAACTTCAAGGGCAACTGCCCCTTCAACAATTGCAAAGGCTTGCGTCATACTTGAAGCCCAGCAAGCGAGCCCCCCTCCCTCCAACCCCACGTGAAGCCCAGAATTGTTCTAACCCGTAAGCTGTTCACTAGGTCTCCCACTTCTCCACCCACGTGGCTCTTTGTGAGCTTTTGATTTCAAAAAATTGTTCAATTCAACGGCTAGGATTAATCTAACTCCAAAAATTTAAAAAAAACTTACAAAGTTCACACTTTAAAAATCTTACAAAGTTCAACACATTTACAAATTAAACGTCTAAAATTACCCAAAAATCTATGGCGATAATGATATGTGGGGATAAGACGAAGAAAGTATTAAAAAAAATGTTTGTGAATAGTAATCACCCTGTCCCTTGCCCTTCCTCCTTCCAAACATGTAGACTTGAACAAAGGCAATTACAGTTTAGAGTATTAGTGAGGGCAATTTTGTTACCCTTTCTCTTCAATTGTCATTGTTCTCCACCAATCGGTGAAGATGCTCTAAAGGGCCCTCTTGCCCCTAAAGTTTTGTAATTATATTAGCTCCAGGTCCATTCAAAATGATTTTATTAGAATTTTTTCCCCATGAGTAATAAAGTCCCATAAAATAGAGATAGTAAAAGCCCTAATTCTAACCCAACGAGCCCTGTAGACTGTAGACTACAATACGTGTGTGTAACCACATTACGTGATTATAGATGATTGAATTATTACTTAAATATTGAATAATATGTTTATTATCTATTGGTGGCACATCATATGATTTGTAAATTTTATTAGCATTACTCTTTTCTTATATAAAGAGGGTTTCATTGACTTTAAACACTGCGTTTTGCTTACAACCCTCACCTTGCTCTCAAATTTACCAAATTAACAAGGTGGAATACAACGCAAGGCGGCCCCCGGGGGGGCGGGGTGGTGGCAGTGGCAGAAGCGAGTTAATTTTTGCTACAATGAATTGTTAACACAGGTATCCTCGTTCTACTCCATTATGAATTGTTAACACAGGTATCCTCGTTCTACTCCATATTTTCACCATTCATCGCCACTTTTTTTAGCCCCAAAACGCTCCTTGTATGCCAATTAACTGCAAAACGCCTGGTAATCATAAGGTACAAAATGGGAAAATTTACCATTTAAGCAAACACTTAACTCCAACGCAAAAGCGTGGCACTCTTTGTTGATTTCGAATGCCCAGTTAATTGACTTTTACCCATATAAAGTTGATTTGGCAGATGTGGAGAAAGGATAATGCTAGGAAGACTAAATATGTAGATAAAATTTTGCAAACTTACAAGAGAAGTTGATGATTATATGATTACTTAATTATTAATTAACGTGTTTATTTCTTATTAGTATAACATTTCTTATTAGTATAACACTTTATTTAGTTTGCATATTTTGTCTACAAATTTCGTCTACCCAGCAATACTAGTTGAGAGATAGCATATAGAATAATACTTGTTTCTTTTCACGCTCCCTGTCTCCATCAATATGTCGGTCCTAAAGATATTTCTTCGCATAAAATTTGCACCTTCCCTCTTCCACCGGACTTGTGTATGGCCTTTTAAAGGTAGTTTTTCTATCAATTGAACTTTCATTGATAGTTTTCCATCAATTTGTAATTAACTTTTATTTTGGTTTTTGCTTGTATTACTAAATATATCACATCAGACATAAATTGAATGCCAATCCCATATATAAAGGACCTAACCACATGAGCATCATGCATGCTAGCTGTGGTTTAAGTGAAAGATTGACAAATTAAGAGGCACAAGACAACAAAGCTTTAATGTGATTAGTGTTGTATTAAGCAAAAATTGAAACTTGACACGATTTAAACCTACACTGCCAAAATATATGTATTAGTGTTGTTTTTAACTATTTGGCCCGTCAATTATTGAGCAGTAACAATAAACACAAATTTCGCCATTTACTATAATAAGTGAAAAATAAGCTCACACCTTACACAATTAGATTGATAATTCATCATTTTTAATTAATAATATTGTTTTGATTTGTTTATTCTCATTCATCAAGTCCTTAAATAAAATAGATATTAAGATTGTTAAGATTAATTTTGATCTTTTGTACTTCAAAATAACTATTCTAAAAATCCTCGTCTAGGCCCCGCTTAGCAGTTAGGTGGCTAGCCACCAACAACAACAACAACAACAACAACAAAGCCTTTTCCCACTAAGTGGGGTCGGCTATATGAATCCTAGAACGCCATTGCGCTCGGTTTTGTGTCATGTCCTCCGTTAGATCCAAGTACTCAAGTCTTTTCCTAGGGTCTATTCCAAAGTTTTCCTAGGTCTTCCTCTACCCCTTCGGCCCTGAACCTCTGTCCCGTAGTCACATTTTCGAACCGGAGCGTCAGTAGGCCTTCTTTGCACATGTCCAAACCACCGGAACCGATTTTCTCTCATATTTCCTTCAATTTTGGCTACTCCTACTTTACCTCGGATATCCTCATTCTCAATCTTATCCTTTCTCGTGTGTCCATACCTCCCACGAAGCATCCTCATCTCCGCTACACCCATTTTGTGTACGTGTTGATGCTTCACCGCCCAACATTCTGTGCCATACAACATCGTGGCCTTATTGCCGTCCTATAAAATTTTCCCTTGAGCTTCAGTGGCCTACGATGGTCACACAAACACGCCGGATGCACTCTTACACTTCATCCATCCAGCTTGTATTCTATGGTTGAGATCTCCATCTAAGTCTCCGTTCTCTTGCAAGATAGATCCTAGGTAGCGAAAACGGTCACTTTTTGTGATCTTTGCTAGATTGCTCCGGTCATTAGTGTGGATAAGTATATAAATGGATAGAGATAGGAAAGCAAACACAAGATGTACGTGGTTCACCCAGATTGGCTACGTCCACGGAATAGATGAGTTCTCATTAATTGTGAAGGGTTTACACAAGTACATAGGTTCAAGCTCTCCTTTAGTGAGTACAAGTGAATGATTTAGTACAAATGACATTAGGAAATATTGTGGGAGAATGATCTCGTAACCACGAAACTTCTAAGTACCGGAGTGTGGTATCGTCTTGACTTGCCTTATCTGTCTCATAGGTAGATGTGGCATCTTCTCTGGAAGTACTCTTCCTCCATCCAGGGGTGGTATCTGTAACTGGTGGAGATGCACAAGGTAATGTATCAATTTCACTTGAAGCTTACTTGTAGTTTCAGGCTTGGTCAAGCGCAATACAAACCATGTAGTAGGAGTCCCCCAAGTCGCCGAGCTAGGGGATCTGCTGAAAGAGGTGACAGACAAGGTAAGCAATCAGAGCTCTGGCTTATTGTTCACATTCTCCCTATCTTGCAGGCAGCATGAAGGATAAAGAGAAGAAAAATGAGAAGAGATGATATGGGATACTTTTGCTTTTGAAGAAGTAACTTTCCACAGGCTTATTCTTGAACTGGGCTGGAGGGTTTTCTGGTTTCCTCCAGAGTATAAGGCCGACTGAAGAATTTGAGGGTCAAAACAAGTCCATCAAATCTAGAGTACGTTTGACCCTGCTGATATGGGATACTTTTGCTTTTGACAGAGTAGTGGATGTATCGGCACGTGTGCTGTTACGCTTGTCTCCACATGCTTCCTTGTATCCTTCTCACTTGCCCTATCTGTTCCTCAGGCAGATGCGGTATCTTCCCTGGAAGCATAAGATGTTGAAGATGAGTACTCGAGAGCAATGCCAGGTAAGTAATCAGGTAAGGGGTTCCAGGCAGTCAGTTTCTGGCTGGAAGCTTGATTCCAAGTGCTGACTGATTGCTCTCATTCTCCTTGTCTTGCAGGTAAGAACAAGGCCAAAGGAAAAGACAGGGAAAAAGCATGATATGGGATACTCTTGCTTTTAACCCTGATGATATGAGATATTCTTGCTCTAGTATAGCTTGTTTACAGAGGTGTTATCGGGGGGAAAGAAAGCTGAATATTTCGAAAGGCTTCGTTGGGAGTGCCCTCTCAGATAAGAGGAAGGGTTGAGCATTTTTGCAGGTCTGCCTGTCCATTGGGGATGGAGGTCGACATATATAGGAGTCTCAAGTAATAATGCTATTCCTTTACCCTGCTTGGTCATAGCACGGTAGTGGGAGCTGCCAGCTTCACATGTTTTAACTCTGTCAGAGCACTTTGAAAAAGTGCTCTGTAGTATCTCGAAAGCTGATGTTGCGTGTGAAGATTACAGACAAGCTTTATCCAAGGAGATCCAGCTCTTGAAGTTGGGAAAGTGGTGCTTCTTCGGTTTTTGAACAAGCAATCCTGTCGGGGATCTAGCTCTCGAGATTCGGAGAACGATGCCTCTTCGATTTTTGAGAAAGCAATCTTGCTGGGGGTCTGGCTCTCGAGATTCGGAGAGCGGTGTCTCTTCGATTTTTGAGAAAGTAATCATGTTGGGAGTCTGGCTCTCGAGATTCGGAGGGCGGTGCCTCTTCGATTTTGGAGCAAGCAATCTTGTTGGGAGTGTTTTCTCGAATGTGAGTAAATGTTGGGCATGTTTGCTAGTCTACCTTGCCACGAAGCACAGAGGTTGACACACAGGGACTTTTCAATTATCCAGCAGTGGTACTGTTCCTTTACCCTCTCTTCGATTTTTTAGAAAGTAATCATGTTGGGAGTCTGGCTCTCGAGATTCGGAGGGCGGTGCCTCTTCGATTTTGGAGCAAGCAATCTTGTTGGGAGTGTTTTCTCGAATGTGAGTAAAGGTTGGGCATGTTTGCTAGAGGTTGACACACCGGGACTTTCCAATTATCCAGCAGTGGTACTGTTCCTTTACCCTTGTGGGTAATAATATGGTAGCTAGACCTTCAAAATTTATGTGTCTAAACTTTGTTAGTGTTGTTTCTTTGCTATTCTTTTACCCTTCTTGGTCAGAGCGATGTAGTGGGAGCTGCAAGCTTCACGTGTCTCAACTTTGTCAGAGAACTTTGGCAAAGTTATCTGTGGTACCCATGAGCTACTGTTGCGTGTGGGAAGTGGGTGATTGAACAGTACGATTCATGTGTTTTCTACTTCGCCAGAAATCTTCGACAGAATGCCCATAATTTCCGCAAAGCTGAGTGTGCGTGTGACAGGTGCTGACAAGGCTGGAAAAGTAGGTGCCTCTTCGATTTTTGAGATTGGCCCTCGTGGTCTCTGAGCAGCCCAGCTTTTGAGAAAGCAAGCCTCTTCGATTTCTGAGATCGGCCTTCGTGGTCTTTGAGCAGCCCAGCTTTTGAGAAAGCAAACGCCTCTTCGATTTCTGAGATCGACCCTCGTGGTTTCTGAGCAGCCCAGCTTTTGAGAAAGCAAACGCCTCTTCGATTTCTGAGCAGGCGCCTCTTCGATTTCTGAAGCTTCGTCGAGTGCAGATTTTTATAGGGGCTGACATTAAGTTCCAAAGCACACTTGAATATCCACCAGTAGAAGCTCCATTCTTGCACTTCTAAGATCCTGATTTGTCCGACCTCTTCTCTCTTCAAGACCTTTGAAAATGTCTGGCCCCTCCGACCGTCGTTTTGACTTGAACCTTGTTGAAGAGGCAGCCTCGCCTTCTCCAGACAACATATGGCGCCCATCCTTCGTCTCCCCTACTGGTCCTCTTACCGTTGGGGATTCCGTGATGAAGAATGATATGACCGCTGCGGTAGTGGCCAGGAACCTTCTCACTCCCAAAGATAACAGACTACTTTCCAAACGGTCTGATGAGTTGGCTGTTAAGGATTCTCTGGCTCTCAGTGTTCAGTGTGCAGGTTCTGTGTCTAATATGGCCCAACGCCTATTTGCTCGAACCCGCCAAGTTGAATCATTGGCGGCTGAAGTGATGAGTCTCAAACAAGAGATTAGAGGGCTCAAGCATGAGAATAAACAGTTGCACCGTCTCGCACATGACTATGCTACAAACATGAAGAGGAAGCTTGACCAGATGAAGGAATCTGATGGTCAGGTTTTACTTGATCATCAGAGATTTGTGGGTTTGTTCCAAAGGCATTTATTGCCTTCGTCTTCTGGGGCTGTACCGCTTAATGAAGCTCCAAATGATCAACCTCTGATGCCTCCTCCTTCTAGGGTTCTGTCCAGTACTGAGGCTCCGAATGATCCCCCTCCGGTGCCTTCTCTTTCTGGGGCTCTACCGACTGCTGAGACTTCTCCTAAGCAACCTTTGTGAAGGCTCCCTCTTGTTTGTTTATTTTGACTCAAGTATATGTACATATTTGTAACTTATCGGGGATATCAATAAATAAGTTTTCCTTCATTTCAACGTATTGTGTTAAATACACCAAAGCCTTCTTCGCTAAGTTCTTTGAATTTTCTTTTATTGAAGCTTGTATGTTGAAGCTTTGTGAGTGGAGCATGTAGGTTGAGGTAGTGTTCCCTTAATTTCCCGAGTGAGGAAAACTTCTCGGTTGGAGACTTGGAAAATCCAAGTCACTAAGTGGGATCGGCTATATGAATCTTAGAACGCCATTGTGTTCTGTCCTGTGTCATGTCCTCCGTTAGATCCAAGTACTCTAAGTCTTTTCTTAGGGTCTCTTCCAAAGTTTTCCTAGGTCTTCCTCTACCCCTTCGGCCCTGAACCTCTGTTCCATAGTCGCATCTTCTAATCGGAGCGTCAGTAAGCCTTCTTTGCACATGTCCAAACCACCGTAACCGATTTTCTCTCATCTTTCCTTCAATTTCGGCTACTCCTACTTTACCCCGGATATCCTCATTCCTAATCTTATCCTTTCTCGTGTGCCCACACATCCAACGAAGCATCCTCATCTCCGCTACACCTATTTTGTGTACGTGTTGATGCTTCACCGCCCAACATTCTGTGCCATACAGCATCGTCGGCCTTATTGCCGTCCTATAGAATTTTCCCTTGAGCTTTAGTGGCATACGGCGGTCACACAACACGCCTGATGCACTCTTCCACTTCATCCATCCAGCTTGTATTCTATGGTTGAGATCTCCATCTAATTCTCCGTTCTTTTGCAAGATAGATCCTAGGTAACGAAAACGGTCGCTCTTTGTTATTTCTTGATCTCCGATCCTCACCCCTAACTCGTTTTGGCCTCCATTTGCACTGAACTTGCACTCCATATATTCTGTCTTTGATCGGCTTAGGCGAAGACCTTTAGATTCCAACACTTCTCTCCAAAGGTTAAGCTTTGCATTTACCCCTTCCTGAGTTTCATCTATCAACACTATATCGTCTGCGAAAAGCATACACCAAGGAATATCATCTTGAATATGTCCTGTTAACTCATCCATTACCAACGCAAAAAGGTAAGGACTTAAGGATGAACCTTGATGTAATCCTACAGTTATGGGAAAGCTTTCGGTTTGTCCTTCATGAGTTCTTACGGCAGTCTTTGCTCCTTCATACATATCCTGTATAGCTTGGATATATGCTACTCGTACTCCTTTCTTCTCTAAAATCCTCCAAAGAATGTCTCTTAGGACCCTATCATACGCTTTTTCCAAATCTATAAAGACCATGTGTAAATCCTTTTTCCCATCTCTATATCTTTCCATCAATCTTCGTAAGAGATAGATTGCCTCCATGGTTGAGCGCCCTGGCATGAACCCGAATTGGTTGTCCGAAACCTGTGTCTCTTGCCTCAATCTATGCTCAATGACTCTCTCCCAGAGCTTCATTGTATGACTCATTAGCTTAATACCCCTATAGTTCATGCAATTTTGTACATCGCCCTTATTCTTGTAGATAGGCACCAAAGTGCTCGTTCGCCACTCATTTGGCATCTTCTTCGTTTTCAGAATCCCATTGAAAAGGTCAGTGAGCCATGTTATGAAGGATTTATTTTGAAAAACATGTTCATTTGAATAACATCTATAGCATGCAATTAACAAATTAAAGGCGGAATCATGCTTGTATGCATTCAAAAACAAAACATTACCCATGAAATTCAAAGCCTAGTAGATTGGTGAACCAATAATCAACTCAAAACAAAGTGAGTTGAAATTAATACCTTTGTAGATTCCTCTTTGCATAAGCAAAGGCTAATCACCCAAAGAGATAGGGCCTTCATTCCTTGCTTCTTAGATCCATGGATTTGGATGGAAGAATAGGTTCTCCAAGTTCCCAAAATTGAGAACCTCTAAGTCTCTTCACCAAGGTTAGATTGTAGAAGAAATGAGTGACCTTGGAGTAGTAGGATTGCTAGATGTACCCTCCAAGGTGTTGGCCTCTTTAGAGAGAAAATGGAGAGACAATTCTCACCAATTTTCCCCCAAAATAAACCCTTAATCACGTTAATGAATATTTGGCTATAAAGTCATTTATATAGTCACTTCTTTAAGTGACCTAAACAACCAAAACCCTAATTCATACACATATGGCCGGCCATTTAGGGAGTTTTGGGCTTTTGGGCCTTAATGAATCTTTATTCATTAAATTGTCATACAACTTAAGTTAATGGGCTTGACGTTCGAAGCCCATTGGGCCTTAAGGTCCAAAACTATCCCGAAGTCTTTAACGAACTTATTCGTTTGATTAATTAACATATTAATTAATCCTTGCCATAAATAAATGATTAAACCATTTAATCATTCTTACTCATTTCCGTTTAATCTTCAATCTCCACCTTTTATGGTGTGCGATCCATTAGGTTCCTTTTAGCGAGGCAGTGGGCGATTAAAACCATTTTACATCGATTGTGAATTGAAACAATTTTCAATTCTCCCTTTAGTGGTTATACACGTATAGGGCTTCCACAAACCATGGTTGACGCCTAGCAGCATGTCATGGTTACCCAAGCTAATCAGAAGAGGATAGAGAACCTATTCAGTTCGGGATTACAAATGCAATACGGTCCTTCTCTAATCTAATACTCTTGACCACATTGTTTGGTATGATAGTTTATTTACTCATGTCTACTATCCAATGTGAATCGTTTGCTTATATGATTTCCTTGAATGTGATTTGGAACGCATTCCCCAATCTCATTCATACTCTGGCCAGAGATTCCAAATCATATCATAGAGTATTCTCCCTCAACTGTTTGAAGGTTAGAGATCCCTTGTTGCGCATTTACTTGTCTCCATAGCTAAGTGGCTTAACCCCAACGATGCCGTGACACCCCTAGGGGGTGAATTAGACATAATCAAAGATTAAGGACTTAACCACAAGACAACTGTGATGCCTCAGGTCAAAGGACTACTTTGCATTATCCCAACCATGAGTTCTCATGTGACATGGAATATAAGAACTCTTCGTTGATCACGTTCAGTGAACTCATTCTCTTATTGAGCACCTACATACTTGTCTTGATGTCACACACACCAATGACTCGAGACTAGTCACTCTCCCTGAGAGAAGACACAGTACGTACTGATCTTAACGGACTGTCAATGCCCAATTGGTAATCCTATGATCAGGAACATTTAGGATGTGTCTACGAAAGAATGGTCTCATTAATCTAACTTCATTAGATTGCATTCTCCCAATCACATATTCCTTGGACTTTATCGTTTAAGCATATAACATTTATATGAGACGGCTCAAACAATAATCTTTGCCCTTTATATGTTAAACTAGATTAGTTTAACATTTGAAATGTCCGTAAAGTATCATCATATGATTGGTTTTAGGGCACATTTCCAACAATCTCCCACTTGCACTAGAGCCAATCAGCATTGGTCATCAGTGATGATACCTCTTCTGTAGTCATTTCATAAATGGCTGAAAAGTAGGCCTAGACAATGGATATCTATATGTGTTATCCACAGAAGCAACCTTGAGAATAACGACGTCACCATTATACATGATTCTCAATCATGTGGTTCAGTCTCTCATTTGTGTTCGGATCTTGATGAGACCTTGATTCCCAGGCTTGAGCTATCGCCCCATTAGTGTCATACACTTTCTGGTTGGAATCGAATAGAGAGTTCATAAATGAACTTTCCCATCCAAACAACATTGTTGTAAACTTCTATATGGCAATATATCTTGCATTCATAATGGAACACACTAAAGTCATTACTTTAATGTTTCCATCCAAATATCTCTTTAGTCATAATAAAGAGATATTTGTTTATCTCTTCATTCATAATGAAGAAACATCCAATGATGTATCAGATTCATAATCTAATACATTTACGCTTCCATTACGTTACTCTAATTCTTCCTCATTCTTTGAGGAATCTATCCTTAAGTATTTCTTAAATACTTAAGGACTCACTTGACAGTTGCCACGGTTCTGATCCTGGGCTTGCACTGATATTGTCTTGTACCGTTCTAGGTACAACTCATATCAATGTTTTTCATACAATATGAAATACATAAATCACCTTTCTGCTTATGCATAAAGGATTCAATTTACGCATTATTTCTATGGGAGTCAAAGGGTACGTTCCCTTTGAGAAGGGCAACTTGCTAGTCTCACTAGAATCGTCCTTCTTATTGAAGTTTATCATCATATGAGAAACTTCCTAGCATCCATTGTCTATTATTAGGGATTGATATAATCCAATTATATCATGAAATATATCATTATAGATTTCCATCCCATGTATATAGACTATATCTCCCATATACATTCTATCTTCATATAATGTATTAAAGTCATAACTTTAACGAAGAAGTATTCTTTTTATTTCCAAAATTAATATATCATATATACTTAAATTTTAGGAACATGATTAACTCCCACTAATCTTTTGTAAAACTCGTAAACAAAAGATTCATTTACATCTTGATGAGAAATCAAACGATTTGATCCTTTTTCCTCATGAAATGCAAATAGCTCCCACTAACTTGCTAAGATCCATGATGGATGGATCTCTACAACTTACATGTCTTGTGATTTATAGTTTTGGACATATATTATCAAGACTATCTTAATAATGGTTTCGGAAACCCATATTATGTCAAAACATTGAATCACCATTTTAGTTGTAGCTAGCAATCTTCGAATTAATTGAAACCAAGCCTACCTCAAAGATGGTTTCTTCAAAGTCAACCATTCTCTTTGATTGTAGTTACCTTAAGCTACCAATTAGCTATGAAGGTTTCATTATTTCGAGTCAAATGGTACTTTACCATTTCCTTGAGTATATATCGTATATGCACTCAATGTAGTCATAAGGATTTTCATTCTTATCGACTACCTTGGAGCTTGTGGTATAGGAACTAGGTTGTTATATTTGTTGATTACTTCCTTGTTTCTCAAAGAACCTATTCTTTGAGTTCTATCTCTCGTTCATTTGCTCTTAGGCAAATCACATTGTAGGATTACAATGAACTTCCCAACAAAACAACATTTGTTAGTTGGTTTATAGAAGCGATATCCAAAAGTTATTTTAAGGATATCCTACAAGATTGTTATCAAACGAATATTGCTTATTAGCACACAACCCCAAATCTTTAACATGCTTAAGATTTGTCTTTCTTTTCCAACTACATCTTATGGAGTCATGAAAATATTGGAAGATCTTCTCATTGACAATCATATTGTTTTAGAAGTATATATCCTATATATGGGTAATAGATAACATTTAACGAACTAAATCTTATTCGAGTTTGTTCTTCTCCTAATGGAGAAATACATTATCTTATGATGCTATTTTCCTTGATATCTTTCAAGGAAACTCATCTAAAGTGTTACCTTTCCTTGGATCAAATCTAAGGAGGTAAATACTTTAGATATCTTACTCATCTATTTACATTTCTTGAATTCTTTGAAACCTTTTGCAAAGTATTCGGACTTGTGTTTATTCAAAATAAACTATAGTCCAACCGAGAGTGATCTTCGGTGAATGTCATATAACATGAGTAGTATTATGTTGTGGACAAGTGCCACTAACATCTAAGTGAATTAACCTCAACAACTTTGTGATTCTTTCTTCTTTCCAAAAGAATAAAGATTCGAACATTTCGCCTCCATACAATTTTAACAAGAAGGTATTGGATCCGGATCTAACGATCCAAAGCGTCCATCTATGACCAACTCGTAATTTATGTTTTTAGAGGTATCACAACTTTAGTTGGGATTAGTCACTACCTTGCAACCTTTTGGGTTTTAAGCATCATTATTTTCTAAACAGTTAACACTACCATATTATCTCTACTATAGAGACAATCAATTAGATTACTATAATCCAATTTCTTTGGTAGTTCATATGAGGAAGTAAGTACTATCTGCTTTCGCAGAGATCTATATCTTATTCACGTTCCGTATGTGAAGCACCTTTTCTTCTCTCATATATCTTCTACTTCTTATTAGTCACACTTTTACAACGATTTGTAAAACATAGTTACTAATACGGAATCATACATTCAAGTAGAAGAACCAACTGTTTTGAACTATTCAAGAACAATTTACAACACCTTCGAAAGGTGTGTTCTTGACACTTGCAAGACATTTCTTGCAAATACCCCTTCCAATGTCCATCCTTTCATAAAGAAAGTTTGTTCCCTTGGAGTTATTTATCTTCTTTATTTGACTTTCACCTTTGACTACATTAGTCATGGTCCCTAAACTCCCACTATCTCTCTTGAAACCTTTTTCAATTGTGTTATACACATCAAACAATTTGGAGAGTATGTGGTTATTGTTCACTACATAGTTTACCATAAACTTAGTGAACCATTAGGATAGGGAAACAAAGGTGAAGTCCTTGCCTAGTTTCCGTCTCGTTAAGTGGTTTATCACTTCAACATTTTATGATTCAAAATCATCATAAGTCCATGTTAATGGACTATTTTTGTCAACCAACCATTATGTTCTAAACATAATTACAAACCTTTAAGAGTTGTACAAGGCAACTCTCATTTCTTCATACAACAATTTGTAAGTGAAGAATCATGGCACATAATGTATTCATGCCTTTGTGCTTTCTTCTCAAGTTCTTTGTTCATTTAACAAAGAAACAAGCACTAAGTGTTTGCATTGACTAAGAGTTGTTCAAAGCAACTCCTATTTCTTCATACAACAATTTGTAATTGAAGAATTATGACATTAAAAGTGTTGTCCTCTTTATGATAGACCTTTTCTAACATATTCTTCTAATGATACATTATCAATAGGAAGATTGTGAGGATGAGACTACTTAGGTACATATGCAATCCTTTTTAAGACATTCTTTGGGATTGTGGTACCAAGTCCGGAAACTAAAACATTCGGTTTTATTTGTCAAGTGTTGGATAGCGTATGCAAATATATTGGTAAACAAATACATAACGAATATAAATTGATTGATTTTAAGCCATTTGATTCGGGTCTTTAAATCAAATAGCATCACCCACTATTTTTGGCAAATTCCATATCCCTCATAGGAATTCGAGAGTTTTGGATGAAACTCTTAGTAGGTTATGGGAGGCTCACTACTACCAAGCCCACCTCACAATGATATGATATTGGCTAGCATTAATAGTAATGAGAGAGTACGATTACTCATTTGCAACAACCTCTTGCAAGTACCCATCTTATTTGGACTCTAGAGAATGTCACCTCACAATGATATGATATTGGTTCCATTGCACTTAGTTAAGTCATTCCCACCATGCTTAGTTCATGAAGGGTTTCAAGAATAGCCTCACGATGATACGATATATAGCTATCCTCGTTGCCTACACTCACCTCATCATATGTATATGGATTCCTCCTGAGTATAAGCATGCACTTTGTACTCCCCCATGATAGGGTGAAGCCGGTGTACAAGTCATAAACTATTGGATCCCACCACGGTGGAAGGCCACGAAGAGATATTCTAAACATCTCTCGCTTATCAACTTAATATTGGTTTGGTTGAGGGTTTTTAGGTCTCATCACATTTCAATATACATTTTAATCTCTATTAAAACAATTTTGGTCCTATTACAACTATTGGTCCATATGATTGTTTTAGTTGTACATAATACTCCCACTATACTTTTAAAATGATTTTTAAAGCAAGAGTATATGTTACTACTAACATTAGGTTTGCATTCATTTGATGGACTATATAGTTGTCTTAGGGCCTTAGGATGACTATGAACCTTTGTTTAGATTCAACACGAGCCTTGTGTTGAATCTCGGTCTAGGGATGGAGATTGATTTTAGTTACGCGTTTAATCACATTAAGGCGTGTTGTCTTAGGGGCGTTGGACCCAATTACTTCATTTTCATGCATATCATATAAAGCAAGAAAGAAATACTTCAAAGTAAAGGATGAGCTTATGCTCATTACAACATTTGCATAAAACAAATTACCTTAAAGTAAAGAAGGACTTATGCCCTTTTACAACATTTGATCAAATCAAATTACAACCAAAATCTAATCTACACATTCCCATGGTTCAAACAAATTTGAAACGCCTTTCACATAGCTCAATTATATTAGGCTTAGGTTCATAATCATCCTTTAATTAATTAACGCTTTAACTAATTAATTGAATGCAACATTTTCATTTGGTTTTTGTATCCATAAAATTGATTTAAGTGGAGCTAAACGAAATGAAAATCCAATTCTCATTTAAAGAGACAAAACAATTTTGTTCTCATCCTATTTGGGCCATCATGCAATAACCACAACTTTTTGGGCCATATTGCGAAAACATAAACTTTTGGGGTCACTTTGTAAAAACACAAAAGTCACTACTTCATGTAAATACAACTAGAACCCAAAATTTAAATAAATTCAAAACTTCATTAAAGGAGCAAAACAATTTGTCCTTTAGCGTTTTTAGGCCTTAACGTCAAAACGTAAACTTTCGGGTCAAAGTACAAATACACAAAAGTATCAAAACTTTATGTAATTGCATAAAAGCCCCAAGAATACCCTATTTTATTAGGGTGGCCGGTTTTTAGGGATAAAAATGAGTGATGGGTGTTTTGATTTATTAGTTTTGTCAAAAACAATCAAGTAGTGCTTTCACCTTTCATAAAAATAATATATGTTTTGATGATTGATGTTTCCATCATCATTTATACAAATATTTAACACTTTCATAAAATTAATATATGTTTTGATGATTGATGTTTCCATCATCATTTATTCAAATATTTAACACTTTAAATACTTTCATAAAATTAATATATGTTTTGATGATTGATGTTTCCATCATCATTTATTCAAATATTTAACACTTTAAATACATGATAAATCATTTGTAAAACATATAACATAAACTTTATGAAATATTCAAAACTTTGAATCAAAACACAAAACCTTTTTGTTCTTGGCAAGAACATCAAGAACAATGAAGAACATCCATGAAAACCCATAAGAGCTCCATGAATGTTTTCAAGCCATAAAACTCAAATTTTCACCATTCAAAATGGTGTTAACATCCTAGGGTACTTAGGGGTTCCAAAAGTCACCTTAAAACCATTTTAACAAGACAAACATGAACCCAAAAAATCACCCTTTGGATTTGGCCGAAAATTCCCAAAATCATGGCACCAAATTTTAGCTCCAATATTCATGCTCATATGAACTACATCTACAACATTTGAGATGGCAAATTTTCAAACAAAATTTACATTCAAAGAAGCAAGAATAAAGCTTGTAACAATTACAACTTTTAAATCATAAACTTATGAACTACAAAACCCAAAAGGATTCACCAACTACTAGACCTAGGCTCTGATACCACTTGAAGGATTTATTTTGAAAAACATGTTCATTTGAATAACATCTATAGCATGCAATTAACAAATTAAAGGCGGAATCATGCTTGTATGCATTCAAAAACAAAACATTACCCATGAAATTCAAAGCCTAGTAGATTGGTGAACCAATAATCAACTCAAAACAAAGTGAGTTGAAATTAATACCTTTGTAGATTCCTCTTTGCATAAGCAAAGGCTAATCACCCAAAGAGATAGGGCCTTCATTCCTTGCTTCTTAGATCCATGGATTTGGATGGAAGAATAGGTTCTCCAAGTTCCCAAAATTGAGAACCTCTAAGTCTCTTCACCAAGGTTAGATTGTAGAAGAAATGAGTGACCTTGGAGTAGTAGGATTGCTAGATGTACCCTCCAAGGTGTTGGCCTCTTTAGAGAGAAAATGGAGAGACAATTCTCACCAATTTTCCCCCAAAATAAACCCTTAATCACGTTAATGAATATTTGGCTATAAAGTCATTTATATAGTCTCTTCTTTAAGTGACCTAAACAACCAAAACCCTAATTCATACACATATGGCCGGCCATTTAGGGAGTTTTGGGCTTTTGGGCCTTAATGAATCTTTATTCATTAAATTGTCATACAACTTAAGTTAATGGGCTTGACGTTCGAAGCCCATTGGGCCTTAAGGTCCAAAACTATCCCGAAGTCTTTAACGAACTTATTCGTTTGATTAATTAACATATTAATTAATCCTTGCCATAAATAAATGATTAAACCATTTAATCATTCTTACTCATTTCCGTTTAATCTTCAATCTCCACCTTTTATGGTGTGCGATCCATTAGGTTCCTTTTAGCGAGGCAGTGGGCGATTAAAACCATTTTACATCGATTGTGAATTGAAACAATTTTCAATTCTCCCTTTAGTGGTTATACACGTATAGGGCTTCCACAAACCATGGTTGACGCCTAGCAGCATGTCATGGTTACCCAAGCTAATCAGAAGAGGATAGAGAACCTATTCAGTTCGGGATTACAAATGCAATACGGTCCTTCTCTAATCTAATACTCTTGACCACATTGTTTGGTATGATAGTTTATTTACTCATGTCTACTATCCAATGTGAATCGTTTGCTTATATGATTTCCTTGAATGTGATTTGGAACGCATTCCCCAATCTCATTCATACTCTGGCCAGAGATTCCAAATCATATCATAGAGTATTCTCCCTCAACTGTTTGAAGGTTAGAGATCCCTTGTTGCGCATTTACTTGTCTCCATAGCTAAGTGGCTTAACCCCAACGATGCCGTGACACCCCTAGGGGGTGAATTAGACATAATCAAAGATTAAGGACTTAACCACAAGACAACTGTGATGCCTCAGGTCAAAGGACTACTTTGCATTATCCCAACCATGAGTTCTCATGTGACATGGAATATAAGAACTCTTCGTTGATCACGTTCAGTGAACTCATTCTCTTATTGAGCACCTACGTACTTGTCTTGATGTCACACACACCAATGACTCGAGACTAGTCACTCTCCCTGAGAGAAGACACAGTACGTACTGATCTTAACGGACTGTCAATGCCCAATTGGTAATCCTATGATCAGGAACATTTAGGATGTGTCTACGAAAGAATGGTCTCATTAATCTAACTTCATTAGATTGCATTCTCCCAATCACATATTCCTTGGACTTTATCGTTTAAGCATATAACATTTATATGAGACGGCTCAAACAATAATCTTTGCCCTTTATATGTTAAACTAGATTAGTTTAACATTTGAAATGTCCGTAAAGTATCATCATATGATTGGTTTTAGGGCACATTTCCAACATGTTATACCTGTCTCTCCCAAAACTTTCCACACTTCGATTGGTATATCGTCTGGGCCTACTGCTTTTCTATGCTTCATCTTCTTCAAAGCTACAACCACTTCTTCCTTCCGAATTCTACGATAAAAAGAGTAGTTTCTACACTCTTCTGAGTTACTCAACTCCCCTAAAGAAGCACTCCTTTCATGTCCTTCATTGAAAAGATTATAAAAATAACATTTCCATCTGTCTTTAACCGCGTTCTCTGTAGCAAGAACCTTTCCATCCTCATCCTTGATGCACCTCACTTGGTTTAGGTCCCTTGTCTTCTTTTCCCTTGCTCTAGCTAGTTTATAGATATCCAACTCTCCTTCTTTGGTATCTAGTCGCTTATACATATCGTCATAAGCCGCTAACTTAGCTTCTCTCACAGCTTTCTTCGCCTCTTGCTTCGCTTTTCTATACCTTTCACCATTTTCATCGGTCCTATCCTTGTATAAGGCTTTACAACATTCCTTCTTAGCCTTCACCTTTGTTTGTACCTCCTCATTCCACCACCAAGATTCCTTTTGGTGTGGGGCAAAGCCCTTGGACTCTCCTAATACCTCTTTTGCTACTTTTCAGATACAACTAGCCATGGAATCCCACATTTGGTTAGCTTCGCCCTCTCTATCCCACACACACTGGGTGATTACTTTCTCTTTGAAAATGGCTTGTTTTTCTTCTTTTAGATTCCACCATCTAGTCCTTGGGCACTTCCAAGTCTTGTTCTTTTTTCTCACTCTTTTGATATGTACATCCATCGCCAACAAGCGATGTTGATTAGCCACGCTCTCTCCTGGTATAACTTTGCAATCCTTACAAGTTATACGATCCCCTTTCCTCATTAGAAGAAAATCTATTTGTGTTTTTGACGACCCACTCTTGTAGGTGATCACATGTTCTTCTCTCTTCTTAAAGAAGGTATTGGCTAAGAAGAGATCATATGCCATTGCAAAATCCAAGATAGCTTCCCCATCCTCGTTTCTCTCCCCAAAACCATGGCCACCATGAAAACCTCCATAGTTGCCTGTCTCCCTGCCCACGTGTCCATTTAAATCTCCTCCTATAAATAACTTCTCCGTCTGAGCAATTCCTTGCACCAAGTCTCCAAGGTCTTCCCAAAATTTCTCCTTCGAACTCGTATCCAACCCTACTTGAGGTGCGTACGCATTAATCACATTGATAAATTCTTGTCCTATTACAATCTTGATTGCCATGATTCTATCTCCTACCCTCTTGACATCTACAACATCTTGTGTCAAGGTCTTGTCCACGATGATGCCAACACCGTTTCTTGTTCTATTTGTGCCCGAATACCATAGTTTAAACTCTGAGTTTTCTAGATCCTTTGCCTTACGACCAACCCACTTAGTTTCTTGTAGGCACATAATATTTATCCTTCTCCTCACCATAACTTCTACTACTTCCATAGATTTTCCCGTCAAGGTTCCTATATTCCACGTTCCTAAACGCATTTTGCTCTCTTGAACTCTACCCTTCTGTCCTAGCTTCTTCACCCTTCCCCGTCTAATAGGATCAAAGTACTTCTTTTGTGTGTCCCGTGTAAAGTTGATAGGAGCATATGCTCCCAAACAACTTTGAGTGGAGTCGTTCGAAAAGAAGTTTCTATAGCCCCCTTGCTCATTTAACACTGCATCCGGGTGCCGATGGAGATACAGCGACCCTTGCTCACTTATCACTGTGCTCGGGCCACACAGCGCGCCACTTACGGGTGACGCCCTAGCTTTAGCGCGATTTCGTTCTGGATTCATTTTCATAAAGATTCGACGTGATCATGGAGTGCCGGCTGTCGACTACCTGACGCCCTCCCCCTCCTCCTTTATCCGGGCTTGGGACCGGCAATGTAAGATAAACTTACACGGCGGAGTTTTAGGTGGCTAGCCACCGCCACGATTAATTCTAAATTATTTGAAAACTAAGAAATGGCGTTTAAACCTATTCATGGTTGTAAATAAAAAAATAAAAAATAAATAAAATAAAAAAACTTGAAGTGCTGGAATTTTTTGTTTTGGTTGTTGGAGACTGAAAGTGCAGAAATGCAATGGTGTTTCGAGGAGAATCGATTACTCTAGAGGAAGCCATAGACTTGTTGTACAGAGACTGGAAAGAATGGTGTGATTTGCCGCAAGTTGAGGAAACTATGGGTAGCAGTGAAATTAAAGAAATTGGGGGTAGTTCGAAGGCTACATGGATGAAACCGGATTTTGGTTATTTAAAAGTCTATTGCGATTGTGCGGGAACGGCAGAAACATCTAGGGGGGAGTTGGAAGGGTGGTTCGAAACTATATGGGGTGGCAAAGGGAATCTAAGAGGGAGTTCGAGCTTGGCCTTGGAAGCCCCCCCTTGGGAGTGAAGGAAGCTTTATTAGCATGTTGCGAAGAAAGGTACTTAGAAGGTAATAATCGGAGAAAATTGTAGAAATGATCTCTTAATTTTAACATAATTGGATCAATGATCTCTTAACTAAAAATAAATGTTCTAAAAATCCTCGCCTAGCGCCGCCTAAAAGCTAGGCAGCTGACCACCATCTCGATTAATGTCTAAACGTTTGAAAATTAAGAAATGGCGCCTAGACCTGTTAAGGCACCTGCCTAGTCACCCGCCTAACCCGCCTAGACCCACCTAGGTTGCGACTCACTTAAACATAAAATAGATAACTTTCATTTGCATTTTTTTTTCTTTTCAATAAATTGTAAGTGATTTGTTGTAAACTTAAATGAACACACATTATATGTTTGTTCTCTATGTTTTCACTATGTTCCAATACTTCATAATATATATGTCATTCTATTTTGTAGTTTATGATGAAATTGTTTATATTTTAAGTATAAACTGACACTTATTTATAAGAAATATAATAGATTTAGATAAATCAGCCAAGTCCGCCTAGGCCCTGCCTAGCCACCTAGGCACTAGGCCCTAGCCCACCGCCCGACTAGCACTTAGCGTCTTTTAGAACCTTGCTAAAAATTCATGGTCATTTGTCCCTTAACTCATCCAAACATACAGCTACAGTCATTTTCGTCAACTCCGTCAAAATTCCATCAAAATGAGTAATGTTGGACTGACTATTACTACAATTGGATTAAAGTTGAGGGACCATTGCTCCAATTGGATTAACGTTGAGGGACTATTTTTCGAACTGGGTTAAAGTTGAAGGACCATTGCAACTGTTTTTCTCATTTGGTTTTCCATATTTGCCTTTTATTCAGCCGCACGTGCGTGCGCACATGACTCATTTTGATGGAAGTTCTAACGGAGTTGACGAAAATGATCATAGATGCATGTTTTGATGAGTTAAGGGACCAATGGCTACAAACAGAAGGACAATCTAAAAATTATAATAATTGTAATCGTTGGATCAAAATCTAACGGCCCGTGTGCTTTGCTCAGAAGGCTCAGCCTCCTAAGCTCAGGAGAGGATCCAAATCCCCATTATAGTTGACTTAAATCTGTCCGACGACTAGTCCACTCGAAACTTGAAACTTCCCGAACCTTCTTTTGGCCCTCCAAATCTTCTGGAACTGGAACCACATCCACAACGTTGTCGCATAATTCTCTCTCTTCGTTTGTGTCGTTGTTCGTTGCAGGTCAAGAGAAGCACAGCAAGCAAGTACGAGACCAAACTCTAATCTTAATTAGTATCTCTTCTCTATCACTTTGTTGGGTTAATTTGGTTAATTGATCACAACAACGAACTTTAAGATTCACTCATCATTCAAAAGTTTTCCATAATTTTTATTTAACTGTACGTTCTTCGAGTCACTGGAAATTAACTGTCTGCCTAATTTTATTATGTTTTTAATGTTTATTGTTTCAATTATGAACTTGATCAACTGGGAAAGTACTATCAAGTCTTCACTTTCTATTACTTCAAACATTTTCACTCTCTCGTTTTATCTGTTTGCACTCCTCCCTTACGTTACTGCGCTTTGATAATTGAATGCATAAAAGGAGAATCGAAGCATAAAAAGAAGGGGAGGAGAGTGCGAATGAACAAAAGAAGCGCGAAAATCGTTAATTTTGGAGTTTAATTATGGTATAATAAATTTCAGGGACGCCTTAATATCTTGTTTTGCTTTATAGAACATGGGATTCTTGTTCGTTGTCTTGTCTTGTGTTGTACTTTTACATATGCTTCCGATATGAAGTTTTCAATTTCACGGAATCTGATAAACCGTCTCCAAAATTTTACGATTTGCATGATGATTGTTGATGTGATAGTGCTATACAACTCATTTTTTTTTCTGAACTCTCTCACGTTGAGTGATCATAGAGTGTGTCGATCCGTGTAGGAGAATTGGGAAGAACATCGAGAAAAAAAAACTGGCTTTTCTAACACATCTTCCATGTCATCACTTTGCTCCAGGATTGTCGGTTCCTTAGTATTAACTACTCCATTGTGAAACGATCAGCAAAAAGATAGCAACATGCGTGGAAAACTGAAAGTAACTGCAACCATGATGGGAGGGGCAGTTACATCCTTATAACTAGGGTTTTGATCCCCTTTCTCGGATATATATGGATCTCTTAATGCTAATGTTGGATCTATCGAAAACAAGGAGTTCCAATCCGTTTCCAAGAGAAAGGAAGATCTCAGCCACGTCTCTATCACCATGGCTACATCCTCAAGTAAGTTTAATGCATTCATTGTCTATCGATAGAATGCATTATGCAGAAACTAGGGTTAATAACACTGCATGCATACATTGCAGTACATGGTTCAATTGCATTGTTGGATGTTCAATCTTTATATGACTTAATAAGCACGTACATACAAATATATATATATATATATATATATATATATATATATATATATATATATATATACTCATAAGGTCTACATGTGGTATCAGAGCCACCAACATTTGCATTGAACTCGAACCAGGATTCCATATTTGTTTTAATATACTTAAACTATATGATTACGAGACAATTTTCCTTTACTAGATGAATGGATCACCAAAGTGAATTACATTCTTAAAGAATGGTTCTGTTCTATCAGATACTTCATATGAAGAGTGTACTGCCTAATGCATGTTTAGATACAAATCTATGGACAATGTTAGTATCTACTGCAGTCACTACAAGTATAATCAATTATAAAACATGATCGTTAATGTATACAAGTTTGCCCAAAGGAATAACGTTTACATTGATTATTGAGTTTTGTGAATATTTATACAGATTTGAGATTCATATATGTCGATTATAGACAGTTTCTTGCCCAAAGGTGATACTGATTCTATGAGTTTAAGCATGACTTTATGTCATTCAATATGAATTTACAAATCATTATGTACACATTATGCAGATTTCAATATGTTGAGTATGATCAACATTGAGAAATCGAATGGAACAAACTTTAAAGCTTGGAAACAAAACGTTGAAATGCATTTGGAAATGCTTGAGTTCGACATTGCCTTTAAGTTGCCTCAGCCATCCACACTTACCGATGATAGTATTGCACTGCAAAGGGATAGCTTTGCTAAATGGACAAGGGCAAATCAAATGTCCTTGCTCATTATGCAAAATGCTATGGAAGATCACATAAGAGGAGGGATTTCAGTATGTGATTTAGCAAAAGATTTCATGGCCCGGATTGAAGAAAAATACAAAAGATCAGACAAAGCTGAAACTGGTGTATATCTTTCTGAGTTGATCAATACCAGGCATGACGGTGTTGGTAGTGTGAGGGAGCATTTACTTAAACTTGTTAATCTCTCCAACAAGCTTAATGCCATGGATATTGGCATTACTGACCAATTTTTGGTTCATTTGGCATTGTACTCACTGTCAACTGATTATGAACAGATCAAAATTAGCTACAACACTCAGAAGGAATCATGGACAGTTAACAAGTTCATTGCCATTTGCTGTCAAGAAGAAGAAAGACTGAAGAAGATCAAAAATGAAGCAGTCAATCTCGTTCATTTGAAGGGTAAAGGAAAGATGGTCTCAAACTACAAGAACGACTACAAGAATCCCAATTACAAAGGGACCAAACCGACTACACAGAAACCAGGTTCTATCTTTCCTAAGAAACCCTTCAAAACTTCCAGTGTTTCTGTCAAAAATGACGGTCTTTCCCATGCTGGTCTCAAACCTCATAAATTTCATTTCAAGAAATGCCATCACTGTCATTCCACTGAACACTTAAGGAAGGATTGTCCTGCATTTAAAGAATGGCTCATAAGGAAAGGTAACAAAGTTATTGATGTTTTTGTTACTGTTGAGTCGAATATGGTGTTTATTCCTTCGAATTCTTGGTGGTTTGACACTGGCTGTTCTGTTCATATTACAAACTCTTTGCAGGGATTTCAAAACCTGAGGGAGACAAATAGGAACATCTACAATGTTTATGTTGGAAATGGGAGTAAAGTGGTTGTTGAATCTGTTGGCACAGTCATGTTAAAGTTGTCTACTGGTTATGTTTTGGTTTTAAATAATGTATTATATGTACCTTCGATGAGAAGGAATCTATTTACAGCAACTCAATTTGTAAAAGATGGTTTTTTTTTATATTGGAGACAAGGACCAAATTCAATTTTTCATTCACAATCAGTATGACAACTTACTTGGTTATGCTCTTCTTAATGGTGAATTGTGGCAAATTCAGTGCACTTATTTTCAAGAATGTTTTAATGTAGAGCATACTGCTTCAAAGAGAATGCATGTTGATGATAGTTCTTCAGTGCTTTGGCACAGAAGACTCGGGCATATCTTTGAAGATCGTATGCTCAAATTATTGAGAGATTGAGTGTTGCCACGATTAGAACTTAATGACATAGAGAATTGCATTGACTGTTTCAAGGGGAAAACAACCAATTTAGTAAATAAAACAAGTGCCAAACGCAGTGATGATTTGTTACAAATCATACACACTAATGTATGTGGACCATTTCCCACAAGAACATTATGTGGAAATTCCTATTTTGTTCTCTTTATTGATGATTTTTCTAGGTACACTTACTTGTTTTTAATCTCAGAAAAATCTCAAGTTCTAAATTGTTTTAAAATATTTAAACTTGAAGTTGAAAAACAATTGAATAAGCATGTTAAAATAGTGAGATCAGATAGGGGAGGTGAATATTTTGGGAGATACACTGAACGTGGACAACAAAAGGGTCCATTTGCCTTGTACCTTGAACAAGAAGGTATTATTGCTCAATACACCACTCATGGTACTCCTTCACAGAATGGTGTTGCAAAGAGACGAAATCAAACACTTAAAGATATGGTGAGAAGCATGTTATCACAGTCTCAACTACCTGAGTTCTTATGGGGAGAAGCACTTAAAACAGCTAACTATATACTCAATCGAGTTCCTTCCAAAGCAGTTCCAAGCACTCCTTTTGAGTTATGGACGGGTCGAAAACCTAGCTTCAACCACTTTCACACATGGGGCTGTAAATGTGAAGCCAGGTTATATAATCCCACTGCGAGAAAATGAGACATGAAAACCACTAGCTGCTACTTTGTTGGTTATGCAGAAAAATCCAAAGGGTTTAGGTTTTATTGTCCTACTGCACGTACAAGAATAACTGAAAGTCATAATGCCAAGTTTATTGAAGACTTTGATTTGTCACATGAACCCCCCAAACAGTTATATGCCTTAGAAGAGCATGACGACCATTCCTCTTTGTCTCAAGATTCTGGAATGGATAATAGTGTTACCATTCCCTTGTATCTATCTGGTGGTACACCATTGTCTTCATATGTGACTGCACTTGATATCCCTACACCTAGTGCAGTAACTACAACATCTCCCAATCCAGATACATTGGTCTTACATGATCCTATTCACTCATCTGCAGCAATAACTGAAGCACCAGAATCGTCTTCACAGTCTCAGGCACCCTTACTGAGGAAATCGATGAGAACCAAAAAGTCGGCTATTCCACATGATTATTTGTGTTATCTACAAGAAGTTGAATATAATATTGGTGATGAAGATGATCCCATGAATTACAAACAGGTAATGAAGAGTTCTAAAAGTGAATTATGGAAGGCTGTAATGACAGAAAAACTTGCTTCCTTGGAAAGTAATCATGTTTGGACCTTGGTTGATGGTTCAGACACCAAAAGAGCAATAGGGTGCAAATGGGTTTTTAAAACCAAGAGGGATGCTCATAGGAGGATTGAAAGGCTTAAAGCACGCTTTGTAGCTAAAAGGTTTACACAAAAAGAAGGCTTAGATTACACAGAAACGTTTTCTCCAGTCTCTACCAAAGACTATTTCCGAATTATCATGGCTCTCACAGCTCATTTTGACTTGGAACTTCACCAAATGGATGTCAAAACAGCTTTTCTTAATGGGAATCTTGATGAGGACATTTATATGGTACAAGCTCCCGGATTTGTTGAAAGGGGGCAAGAACATTTGGTGTGCAAGCTAAATAAGTCTATCTATGGTTTAAAACAGGCTTCGTGGCAGTGGTATAAACGTTTTGATCAAGTTGTACAGTCCTTTGGTTTTGTGGAGAACAAAATTGATAATTGTATCTACATGCGGCAACACAAATCTCAATTCATTTTTATGGTTTTATATGTGGATGATATATTGTTGGCAAGCTCTCATGTCCAATTAATGACTGAAACTAAGAGAATGTTGTGCAATAGTTTTGATATGAAAGATTTGGGAGAGGCTCATTATGTTTTGGGCATTGAGATTGTGAGAAACAGGCAGAATGGAACTTTGGGGCTCTTAGAGAAGAACTACATTGACAGAGTGTTAAAGAGATTTAATATGGAAGCTTGCAATGCAGGTGATGTCCCTATTGGTAAAGGGGATAAGTTCTCTCTCTCACAGTGTCCTCTAACTGAATATGATCATCGAGTTATGAGATATAAACCGTATGCATCTCTAGTTGGCAGTGTCATGTATGCACAAGTTTTCACCAGACCTGATTTAGCTTTTGCATTAAGTGTACTAGGCAGGTTTCAATCAAATCCAGGTATTGCACACTGGAATGCAGGCAAAAAGGTATTGAGGTATTTGAAAAAGACACGAGATTATGTACTAAGTTATCATCGAGTTCAAAACTTGAATGTTGTCTGTTATAGTGATGCTGATTTGGGAGGATGCATTGATGATAGAATGTCCACAAGTGGATATATTTTCATAATGGCTGGAGGTGCAGTGTCATGGAGAAGTAGGAAGCAAACCACAAGGGCTGTTTTTACAATGGAGTTAGAATATATAGGATGTTTTGAAGCAATGAGACATGGCATATGGCTGAGAAATTTGATCTGTGACATGAAGATAGTTAAAAGCATTGAAGAACCAATCAAGATTTATTGTGACAATACTTCAACTGTGTTCTTTGCCAAAAACAACAGAAGGTCCGAAGCTTCAAGGCTTATAGATATCAAATACTTGAAGCTCCAAGATGAAATAAGAAATGGAACTATTGATTTGAACATATTGGCACGTTTAATATGGTTGCAGATCCATTAACCAAGGCATTACATGTGACAGCATTTCAAAGGCATCTACCGAATGTGGGACTGCATACATCTATCGATAATGTTTGAATGTGGGAGTAAGGTAATTCTCCGTACCTTTAAGTCTATATGTTTGATTAGAATGTGTGCTTATGATGAATACAAATCATATTACATGACGATGCAATGCATTTGTGAAAGTTCGATACTAATCAAACATATAATGATGTTTATAATCTTGCAGCAATAAAGAAAGAATGGCAGCTGCAGTGCCATTTCTTATACGACAAGCAATGTGGGAGTAATGCTTGTAATGAAGAGTTCTCTTGTCAGAAGTTTATTCTCACGCACGATCTCATTAGAATGCGATCAGTTTGTGATTTTAGTACAAATGGTACATCAAATTTTATTATACTGACTAAAGTTCAACTGTTGCTTCTTTGAGTATGTTTGAAAGATTTATTTCAACTTTATCTCAATGATGACTTGCTAGTTATTTCATTTAGATGTTTTGATCATTCTCATGTGGGAGAATGTTAGAACTCGTTTGTGAGAAGTGAATCAAACACCTAATGAAGACATGAAATAACATTACTTTAAAGAGATATAATATAAAGAAGATTATACATGTTGATCAATGTCTAATATAAGGTGAGAAAACTATAAGTATTGTACAAATTAATATAGAGAACGGTTATAAGGAAGTGGAAAACTGAAAGTAACTGTTGGAAATGTGCCCTAAAGCCAATCATATGATGATACTTTACGGACATTTTACATGTTAAACTAATCTAGTTTAATATAAAGGGCAAAGATTATTGTTTGAGCCGTCTCATATAAATGTTATATGCCTAAACGATAAAGTCCAAGGAATATGTGATTGGAAGAATGTAATCTAATGAAGTTAGATTCATGAGACCATTCTTTCGTAGACACATCCTAAATGTTCCTGATCATAGGATTGCCAATTGGGCATTGACAGTCCGTCAAGATCGGTACGTGCTATGTCTTCTCTCAGGGAAAGTGACTAGTCTCGAGTCATTGGTGTGTGTGACATCAAGACAAGTACGTAGGTGCTCAGTAGAGAATGAGTTCACTGAACGTGATCAACGAAGAGTTCTCATACTCATGTCACATGAGAACTCATGTTTGGGATAATGCAAATTAGTCCTTTGACCTGAGGCATCACAATTGTCTTGTGGTTAAGTCCTTGATCTTTGATTATGTCAAAGTCACCCCATCGGGGTGTCCACGGCATCGTTGGGGTTAAGCCACTTAGTCATGGAGGCAAGTGAATGCGCAACAAGGGATCTCTAACCTTCAAACCGTTTGAGGGAGAATACTCTATGATATGATTTAGAATCTCTGGCCAGAGTATGAATGAGATTTAGAAAAGTCGTTCTAAATCACATTCAATGAAATCATATAAGCACACGAATCACATTGGATAGTAGACATGAATAAATAAACTATCAAACCAAACAATGTGGTCAGGAGTATTAGATTAGAGAAAGACCGTATTGCATTTGTAATCCCAAACTGAATAGGTTTTCTCTACCTCTTCTGATTAGCTTGGGTAACCATGATATGCTGCAAGGTGTCACTCATGGTTTGTGGAAGCCCTAAACGTGTGTAATCACTAAAGGGAGAATTGAAAGTAAGTTTCAATTCACAATCGATTTGAAATGGTTTTAATCGCCCACTGCCTCGCTAAAAGAAACCTAATGGATCGCACACCATAAGAGGTGGAGATTGGAGATTAAACGGAGATGAGTAAGAATGATTAAATGGTTTAATCATTTATTTATGGCAAGGATTAATTAATATGTTAATTAATCAAACGAATAAGTTCGTTAAAGACCTCGGGATAGGTTTTGGACCTTAAGGCCCAATGGGCTTCGAACGTCAAGCTCATTGACTTAAGTTGTATGACAACTTAATGAATAATGATTCACTAAGACCCAAAAGCCCAAAACAACACCCCATGGCCGGCCATTTAGAGGAAGGGTAGTGAACTTGCTTTAATTACAAGTTTGCCACTCAAATGAATAAAGGTATAAATATGACTTTATAGCCTTTTATTCATTAGGGTTTCTTTTAGAGAAAAATTGGTGAGAACTTGTCTCTCCATTTTCTCTCTAGGAGGCCGGCCCCTTGGGGGGTGCATCTTGCAATCCCACTACTCCAAGGTCACTCATTTCTTCTCCAATCTCTCCTTGGTGAAGAGACTTAGAGGTTCCCTACTTTGGGAACTTGGAGAAACCTATTCTTCCATCCAAAAATATAGATTTAAGATGCAAGGAATGAAGGCCCTCTCTTTGGGTGATTAGCCTTTGCTTATGCAAAGAGGAATCTACAAAGGTATAAATCTCAACTCACTTTGTTTTGAGTTGATTAATGGTTCACCAATCTACTAGGCTTTGAATTTCTTGGTTAATGTTTTGTTTTTAAGTGCATGCTAGCATGATTCCGCCTTTAATTGTTAATTGCATGCTATATGATGTTGCTTAAATGAACATGTTTTCACAAAATATTCCTTCAGTAACTGCAACCATGATAGGAGGGGCAGTTACATCCTTATAACTAGGGTTTTGATCCCCTTTCTTGGATATATATGGATCTCTTAATGCTAATGTTAGATCTATCGAAAACAAGGAGTTCCAATCCGGTTCCAAGAGAAAGGAAGATCTCAGCCACGTCTCTATCACCATGGCTACATCCTCAAGTAAGTTTAATGCATTCATTGTCTATCGACAGAATGCATTATGCAGAAACTCGGGTTAATAACACTGCATGCATACATTGCAGTACGTGGTTCAATTGCATTGTTGGATGTTCAATCTTTATATGACTTAATAAGCACAGACATACAGATATATATATATATATATATATATATATATATATATATATATATATATATATATATATATATATATATATATATACTCATAAGGTTTACACTAGTGTCATGTAATTATAATTAGGTACGTTGGCTAGTTCAACACCAAAGAAACTTGGGAACTACGATAATGGGGAAGGGGAAACTGTTACAAAAGAGAAAACCGAACCAATGGTCGCCTTCAGTAGGCCTCCGCCCTTTCCACCAGTTTTCGGCCATTTGCTTCTTCTCTCACTACTAGAAACTATGAAGATATCAGTATTTGCAGAATTGAAAGAGAAGAAAAAGAGAGGGAGAATTTGTATTTGTAAAATTGCTTTGTATTTGTTCAATCATAAAGGTTTTACAATGATCACCTATATAGGTGTGTTAGTACAAAGCTTGTAGAGCAAGTATTCCTTGTTAGTTACCTCATTATCTCAACTAACTCTATCTCTAACCAACCTTGTCCAAACCTACCAGATTCTAGCTACTAACTATATGCATAACAGCCTATTTAATCTCTTGACATGTGGCTTTATTTTGACCATTGATAATCTCCTCACTTGGATCACAACCTTGCACTTTATCATTCTTACATCCCCCCACAATCTGATGCTCGAGGGCACTGAGCATGAGATTGCTGCAATGCTCCTTAAACAAGGGTGCAGATAAGCCTTTTGTAAGAATATCTGCAGATTGATCGTTTGAAGACACATGTTGAACTTGAAGATCTCCCCGAGTGACTCTTTCCCACACAAAATGATAGTCTATTTCAATGTGTTTAGACTTAGCATGAAACACAGGATTGGTAGATAATGCTATGGCTGAAACATTATCACAGTACATCATAGGAGAAGAATGTAAAGGTATATGCATATCACAAAATAATTGGCGAATCCATGCAAGTTCAGCAGCTGTGATTGTGAAGGCTCGATACTCAGCTTCGGTAAAGGATTAAGAAACAGTGTGTTGTTTCCTAGATGCCCAAGAAATAGGATTTAAACCAAGAAACACAACAAAACCTGAAGTCGATCTCCTATCATTTGGATCCCCTGCCCAATCAGCATCACTATAAGCTTGTAGATGCATTAGTCCTGGTTTGAAATGAAGACCATATGTAGAAGTGCCTTTGAGGTAACGAATGATGCGTTTCACCGCAATAACATGGGAAACCATAGGATTGTGCATGAACTGGCAGACTTGATTCACTGAAAAAACGATGTCAGGCCTAGTAAAAGTAAGATACTGAAGTGCCCCAACAACACTCCTGTATTGCTCAGGACTTTGATAAGGCTTGCCATCATCCTTAAGTAACCTGTGATAGGGGAGCATGGTGTAGCACATGGTTTTGACTCCTATAAATCAACCTTATTAACTAACTCATTGATATACTTGGTCTGTGATACAAACAATCCATCTGAGGTATAAGTGATCTGCAACCCTAGAAAGTAGTGTAATAAAACCAAATCCTTTATTTCCAACTCTGCAACGAGAGCCGTGATAACCTTACTGATCAAGTGAGAGCTGCTACCTATGAGAATCATATCGTCAACATATAATAACAGTAATACTGTCCCCTGTGAAGACTGTTGCACAAACAAAGATGGATCAGCATTTTAAAGGGAAATTATGAGATTTCATGTGGGATTTCTAGTGACTAGCATGCATATACAATTCAAAATTTATATACGAAAGCAACGGAAGCATATCAACAAATATTATCAAAGCTATAGTCATGCAAATCCCCTTCAAGATGCATAGGTTTATGTAAGATGCATCATAAACAAATTTATATAAGAACAAAGTTTAGGAGTAGTTTCATACCTCTTGATCTAGATCTTAAACCAAGGATGGACCACCTCCAAGCCCTTTGCTCCTTGAACTCCTTGAGCCTAGCCTCCTTCCTTGCCTCCTCCACTTTGTTTAGAATGAGTGCTCCTAGGTTCTCTTCAAGTTTCCAAAATTGAAAACCTCTAAAGATCCTCAGCCACTAGTGTAGTGAGAAGGATGAAGGAATAACCAAAGGGGTGAAAAGATGATTAGCTAAATCCCCCTATGGTGGCCGGCCCTTTGAGTGTTAGAGAGATATTTTTCTTTTTCTCTTTTGTTCTTTTAACACTTCAAAAAACCCTAATGAAACATTTGCTATAAAGTTCCTTTTATAGCCAAAAAGAAACAAGTCAACATTTGACCTTTCTCTCCCTCCTTCGGCCGGCCCCTTTGTGTTGTTTGGGCTTTGGGCTTTTATTTATTTTAAGTCATCCAATGCTTGAATAAAAGCCTAATGGGTTTAGGCCCAATGGGCCCAATTAAACCCGAACTTTTCTTTAAGCCGAAAACGATCTTATATCGCTTTTATGATTTCTTTAGACTTTCTAATTAATCACAACACTTAATTAATCCAATTAATTATTTCCATCATCCATTAATTACTCACTACAAGAGTGTATTGGTGAACAATCGTTTTAGGTTCTAATTAGCAAGGCAGTGAGGTGATTGGCACCAATCCAATTGATTATATTTAATCCAATCACTTAGTGAATTAAAACTTACTTTTAATTCACCTTCTTCTTTGACGACTATATTTAATCATCTAGAAGAACTCACAAGCCATGAGTGACATCCAACCATATATCATGGCTGCCCAAGCTAATGTAGAAGTTGTTCTGAGAACCTATTCAGTTGGAATTACAATGTAATTCGATCCTTCTCTAAAACAATAATCTCAATCACACCACTAAGGTATGGATATATTATGTCAAACCCCTAATGTGATTATTCCTTCTTATATGATTCAATTGAGTCGTATAGGAACACTTTCCTTTATTACGCTCGATACTTCGGCCGAAGATTCCAGAATCATATCTTAGAGTATTCATCCTTTCGTAACGAGGATTAGAGATTCCTTGTTGCGCATTCACTTGCCTTCATGACTAAGTGGCTTAACCCCGACTATACCGTGGACACCCGCGGATGGAGTGACTTTGACATAATCAAAGATCAAGTACTTAACCACAAGACAACGATGATGCCTCAGGTCAAATGACTACTTACATTATTCCAACCATTAGAGTTACTTGCTTGACATGTGAGTAGACCTCCATGCAAGTACTCTCGTTCGATTGTGTTCAGTGAACTCACTCCCTTAATGAGCACCTACATACTTGTCTTAGTGTCACTACACGAATGGGATGAGACTTTCCATCCTTCTAATTGAAGCGGACATAGTATGTACCGGTTTATGCATTGTCAGTATCCCTCCGACAATCCTATGACCAGGAACCTTTTGGACATGATGGTTATGTGAAGAAGGTCTCTGTAGTCTAACTTCATTAGATTACTTCTTCAATCGATCCATTGTCCATGGATTCACTATTTAGGACATATATCGTTTATAGAGATAGTCCTAAATAGTATCTTTGCCATTTGATGTATAAGAGTCATCTATACATTCATTTATTGTCCTGAAAGGTTTCTTCCAAAGATTGACTTTCAGGGCATATTTCCAACACATTTAAGACTTGAAAACACAAACTTGGTAAAAAAAACTGGTGAATCTTTCATTCCAGGCTCGAGGAGCCTGTTTGAGGCCATATAGTGATTTGTAAAGTTTGCACACATAGTTTGAGGGATGATTGACACTTTCAAAGCCCAAAGGTTAAGCCATATAAACTTCCTCTTGAAGTATGCCATAGAGAAAGGCATTTTTGACATCGAGCTGCTAGAGAGGCCATTTAAATTGAGCAGCTAAGGCAAAGATTAACCTTATAGTTGTAGGTTTCACCACAGGGCTGAATGTTTCCAGATAATCAACACCCTCTTCTTGGCTATACCCTTGTGCTACAAGCCGTGCCTTATACCTTGCCACAAACCCATCTGCATGTTTCTTTATTTTGTAGATCCATTTGCAACCAACTAAGTTCTTATCAGGTGGTAAAGGAACTAAAGACCAAGTCTTTTGAGAGTGGAGAGCTGATATTTCTTCTTTCATTGCTAGCTGCCATTTTGGAACCTGTGAGGCAGCTTTAAAGGTTTTGGGTTCGGAAGTAACATTAACTGAGAAAGCCTTATTTTGGAACACCCCATTCTTGGATCTTGTTTGCATAGGATGGATATTTTGTGGTATTGGCAAAACAACACTAAGGTGCTCATGTTGAAAATCAGGATCCACAGGGATAGGGTGCTGTGTACTGGAACTGATTGGAGATAAGTGATTGGGACATGGTATGTTTGATGTAGGATGTGCATTTTGAGGTATAGAAAGCAACTCTGGAGCACTGGATGCAATTGTTTCCAAAGAATCTGAGGCTCAAGATGCAGACAAAGATTCAGAAGCACTAGATGAATGCATATTCAATGAATTTGTGGTCTGAGATGATAATGAATGGGATGAGGGTGAAAGTGAATGCAATGAGGGTTGTAATGCTTGATTTGTTAATGTGATGATTGGAGACAACTTAGGTGAATGTACGGGAGAATTTGGTGAATGTAATTGTGATGATGCAGAAAACAATTTTAAGTGTTGAACTAAACCAGGGTTTGAATATGGAAAACTAGATTCATCAAACAAAACATGCCTAGACACATAAATTTTACCATTAGCAACATTGAGACATAGAAAACCCTTATATTGGCCCGCATATCCCAAAAACACACAAGTTGTTGTTTTAGGCTAAAGTTTAGAAGTGTTATAAGGTTTTAAAAGAGGAAAACAGGCACAACCAAAGACCTTAAGATGTTTGATCTCAGGCACTGTGTTATATAACTTTTGAAATGGTGAGTGCATGTTTAAAGAAGCACAAGGCATCCTATTGATCAGATAAGAGGTAGTAGCACATGCATGAAACCAAAATTGAGTAGGCAAGTTTGCAGTTTGGAGTAGGTGACTACTTCTGTGACATGGTGAATGGAATAGGGTAGTAACCAGCTTTACACAGCCCCTTGAGGAGTATTTTCCCTGTGGATTTGTCCTGAACCTAAAAGGAAACATCATCACAAATGAATCTGCACCTATTGTCCTTGCAGAGTTGATAAATGGATAATAAATGCTAAGAAAGTTTGGGAACATGTAAGACATTCTTAAGAGTGAGGGAATGTTATGGTGATACCAATTTAGAAGTACCAATATGAGAAATTTGCAAACCTGCACCACTTACAGTGGTAATTGTATCAGTTCCTTGATATGGGGTAGGCAGATCCAAGTTGGCCAAATCTGAGGTCATGTGTGATGTAGCTCCAGTGTCTGCAACCCAAAACTGCTCATATGGTGCTGAAGGTTGATGATTGGCATGCATAGCAGTAAGATTGACATTTAGAGGCCTGCCTTGATAAGCAAAGTTGCTTCTGTGGTAACATTGGAGAGTTGAATGACCATATTTCCAGCAGATTTGACATTGAGTAGGAGAGCTCGAAGCTGTGTTGGTATGTCTTTGAAAAAAATCTGTCGCAACATGACCTTTCTTAAACAAATCTTGTACAGCCAGACAATCTGGCTAGCATGCTTCCTAACAAACATCAGCCTGAAAGAGCTTGTTTTCCATCGTTCGGATAATATACTGAGCTGGGGATTGCTACATAAGTACCTAGCCAATGTCTACGTTCATCAAACATGAAAGCTTCTAGAGAAAATAATTTGAAATTTCCTCAAGCATACAAAATGAATAGCAAGATGTCTGATACTCCTGCCGCTGAAATCTCCAAAAGCTTCAGAAGCAGAAAACCTCTTCCAAAGAGGGGGCAGATCAAATCAAGAATAGCTACAAATGCCATCCATTCCATAGTCTCCGTGCTCTCCAAATCCTCTTCAGATCGCAACCGTCGTTGCAGGACAACCCATTTTTAGTGAGCGCTAGAGCAGTAGAAATTGTAGATTCAAATCATAAACTAAAATGTATGATCAGTTAATCACTACTTTCTCAATGTACTTAGCTCTTCCTATATCATCTTATTTTTGTTATTCCTATATCATTTTGAACAAAGCCCGTCTCTAAGTTTTCCAATAAAAACAAAACAAAATAATGAAAATGTGTTCTTCCCTAAATAATGTTATCTGCATACAACTGTTAGAACACGACTGTATGTATATGTGTTTGTTGTTTGTTGAGAAAAGATATCAAATAGTCAGGCAATGTTAATCCAGATCATTCATTGATTGACAAAATAGTACGTCAAACTATTTGATAAAAGATCGGTATGAGATATATCATGCATAATAAGAAAGGATGAAAATGCACATGCTCATACATAAACCACAAAGCGTACATTTGGTTGAAATGTAAGCTTTATCGCAAACTTGAAGGTTCGAAGGCAGGACAAAAAAGAACTTAAAAGCTGCAACGACTAGCTTATGAAGGAATGAAGCATAGGATTCTAGTTTTTCAAAGAACAGATGTAAGGCTAGGATTAGAACTAGTGTAGGGCTGTGATTCATATATCCAGCTGTCCATTTGAAGGACGTGTACTATCTGCAATACCTGTAGATAAGTAAGAAGAATGTTTTTTAAAAAATTACAATGAATGAAAAGTTTAGTGCTGCTGCCATGTTTTGCAGTCACTAAAATTCTCTGAAAATGTCCTTTTGTTATTCCTTAGCTTTTGTTCTCAATCATTCCCTAAATATCCAATTTCTAACATGGTATCAGAGCCATTTTTCGATCTTTAGCTGGGCGTTGTTTTGATTCAATGGGAGATTTCAATATGAAACCCCAAAAAGTCCCGAAACCCAGTTTTCTGAATTTTTTCGAAAACCTTCAAAACTCCTCAAAATCTCTCAAAGTCTCTTCCTTTCTTCTCAAAATGTCTATCAATGACAATGGAGAAGTTAAAGCTTCAGTCTTTGGTGGAGAAAACTATGAGTTTTGGAGTATCAAAATGAAAACAATCTTCAAATCTCATGGTCTCTGGGAGTTAGTCGAGGAAGGGTATGAAACCTCTATTGAAAAGGTTGCAGATGCTGAGAAGCCTCCTCTTGGCAAGGAAATCGTCTTGAAAGAGAACATGACAAAGGATGCGAAAGCCTTAGGGATTATTCAAAACTCTGTCACAAACCGAGTCTTTCCCAAAATAGCTCATGAAGAAACCTCAAAGGGAGTGTGGGACAAACTCAAAGAAGAATACAGAGGAGATGTAAAGGTAAGAAAAGTTAAACTTCAAACTTTGAGAAGAGATTTTGAGTATGCTAGAATGAAAGAATGAAAACCCTTGAATGATTATTTCAGTAGGATGTTTGAACTAGTAAATCAGTTGAAAACCTGTGGAGAAAAACTTACGGATGCTAGAATAGTGCAGAAAATACTTATCAGTCTTACTAGAAAGTATGATAATATTGTCAATGTTATTGAGGAGACAAAAGATCTTGATACACTAGGAATACAAGAAGTTGTAGCGTCAATCAAAGCATGTGATCAAATGTTAGATAGACATGCTGAAAATATGACTAAAAATGCCTTCTAAGGGTTGAACATTGGAGGCAAGAGCATCTACTCCAGTGAGCAATTCTCTGGAAATCAAAATTATAAAGGAAAAAATGAGTGGAAAGGAAAGAACAAAAGATGGGATAGTAAAGTCAATGTAGTGCAAAAGCAAGGTGTAAGTAATAGTGGAGGAGAAACATCCAAAACTGCTTGTAAAATCTGTCACAAACTACACTTTGGACTTTGTTGGTTCAAAGGAAAACCCAAGTGCACAAAGTGTAATAGATTTGGACATTGGGTGAAAGACTGCAATGCCAAAGGCAATCAACAGGTTAACTTTGCAAATCAGGTGGAGGAAGCCAATGTGTTCTTTGCTCAGTGTAGAATGGCAACAATGGAAAAGGCTAGTACCATCTGGTATATTGATAGTGGATGCAGTAATCATATGACTGCACAAGAGTCATTACTCGTTGATATTAACACTTCTTTCAAAGGCAAAGTTAAAATGGGAAATGGAAACTTGGTTGATGTTGTTGGCAGAGGTACTCTAGTTATTGAAAGCAAGAAGGGAAAGAGATATATTAGAGAAGTGATGCGTGTACCAGGACTTGATGAGAATCTTCTCAGTGTTAGGCAGATGACTGAACACAAGTATTTTCTCTTATTTGGTGACTCTAAGGTAGAAATCTATGATGATAGGTCACTGTCAAACCTGGTGGCTAGGGTATTGATGAAGGATAACATAAGCTTTCCTCTTTTCTTGAAACATATGGATTTATTTGCCATGAGGACAGCTGTGATTGAAAATGCCTAGCTATAGCACAGAAGGCTGAGGCATCTTAATTACCAGAGTCTAAAGAACTGAAGAACAATGAGCTAGTGTATGGACTGCCTGAGATTGATGAAGTGAAGGAAGTATGTGAAGGTTGTGCAATGGGAAAGCAACATAGGGAACCATTCCCTACAAGTCAAACCTGAAGAGCAACTGAACCACTAGAGCTAATTCATAGTGATGTTTGTTGTCCAATGAGGATTGCAACACTTAGAGGTAACAGGTACTTCTTGACCTTCATTGATGACAAAAGTAAAATGTGTTGGGTATACTTGTTGAGGCACAAATCTGATGTTTTCACTGTGTTCACAAAATTCAAACAAATGGTTGAGAGACAAAGTGGTTGGGAAATCAAAAAGTTGAGAAGTGATAGAGCTGAGGAGTACACCTCACTTGAATTTGGTAAGTTTTGTGAAGATATAGGCCTTGAAAGGCAACTGACAGTAGCCTACAGCCCTTAACAAAATGGAGTGGCTGAGAGGAAGAACAGGACCATAGTTGAGATGGCTAAGTCAATGCTTCATGAGAAATGAATGCCTTATCATTTCTGGGGAGAAGCAATTAACACTGCAATGTACCTATTAAATAGGTGTCCAACTAAAGTTGTGGAGAACTTGACACCATTTAAAGCCTACAGTGGGAAAACCCCTCTATGAAACACTTGAGAGTGTTTGGATCAGTGTGCTATGTTCACACTCCTACACAACTCAGACACAAGCTGGAGGAAGCAAGCAAGACATGTGTGTTTGTTGGTTATGGAAGCTATGATAAAGGGTATAGGCTATTCAACGTCAACACTCAGAAAGTTATAATATCCAGGGATGTTGTATTTGATGAAAAAACTAAATGGAGTTGGGAAAACAACACTGAAGTGCATCTCTATGTGCCTCTTGATGAAAGTCACTCTAATTCAAAAGAGTACCGAGATCACGGAGAATATGATATGGCCCTTAAAATCCATTCACCAGCTCAATCTCTACCTTAATCTCCAACGTCAACACCTCAAAGTTCAAGTGGAAATTCTCAAATCACATACTCACCTCAATCCACTCCAAGTTCAACTCTTATAAAGCTAAAAAGCTTGAATGAAATATATGCTTCCTACAATTTTTGTACTATAGAACCAAATAACTTTGGAGAAGCCAAATGTGATATGGCATGGCAGAAAGTAATGGAGGAAGAAATGTCAGTTGTTGAAAAAAACTCAACCTGGAAGTTGGTTAACAGACCAAGTGACAGACCTGTCATTAGTGTTAAGTGGATATACAAGACCAAACTCAATCTAGATGGATCTGTGCAAAGGAACAAGGTAAGACTTGTTGCCAAAAGGTACTCACAACAACATGGAGTTGATTTCAATGAAACCTTTGCCCCAGTGGCAAGCTTAGACATAATTAGAACTATTGCCTTGGCAGCACAGAAAGATTGGAAGCTATTTCAATTGGATGTAAAATCAGCCTTTCTAAATGGTGTGCTAGAAGAAGAGGTCTATGTTGAATAACCTGAGGGTTTTGAAGTCTAAAATGTAGAAGATAAGGTGTACAAGTTAAAAAATGCTCTATATGGGCTAAAGCAAGCACTTAGAGCATGGTATAGGGAAACAAACTCTTATTTCACCAAAAATAGGTTCCACAGAAGCTCCAGTGAAGCTACCTTGTATACCAAGAAACAAGGAAATTCTGATATTCTCATTGTATTTGTGTATGTTGATAATGCGGTATTCACAGGTAACAATGAAGAAATGCTCAATGATTTTAAGCACGATATGATGAATCATTATGAGATGTCTGACTTGGGGTTGCTGCATCACTTTCTTAGTATTGGTGTTCTGCAAAATGACAATGGGATTTTCATTCACCAAATGAAGTATGCAAAGACCTTGTTGGAAAAATTTGGACTAAAGGATTGCAAATTTGTGTGCACACCTTTGGTTGCAAATGCGAAGTTAAGTCATGATGATGGAACCAAATTGTAAACACGAAATTTTCCTGAAACGAAAGAGACAAGAACAACGTGCACAAAATAATATTTGTATTTGTGATTTTGGGTTACAATCTCTCTCAAAATTTCGATGTCTACATAAATATATGGATTAAAGCCTATACAAAAGCATTGTAGGGAGTCTACTTTACTTAACAGCAATAAGACCTGACATTATGTATGCTGCAATTCTTCTTTCTAGATTCATGCATTGCCCTAACAAGACTTATTTGGGAACTGCAAAGAGGGTTCTGAGATATGTGAGAGGCACAATTGATTATGGAATTCACTATGAGAAAGGGCAATCCTTAATTCTAATCGAGTTCTGTGATAGTGATTGGGGAGGCAATGACAATGACTCAAAGAGCACCTCAGGATATGCATTCTCTTTTGGGTCTGGTGTCTTCTCGTGGGCTTCTGTCAAGCAATAAACTGTTGCATTGTCCACAGCAGAAGTTGAGTATGCGGCTGCTGCAGAAGCAACCTCTCAAGTCATCTGGCTTAGGTTTGTGCTGAAAGATTTTGGTAAGATACAATTGGAAGCTACTCCACTGATGTGTGACAACACATTAGCAATTGCAATGACCAAAAATCCTGTTTTTCATCACAGGACAAGACACATAAAAAGAAAGTATCACTTCATCAGAGATACTTTGCAGCAAAATGTGATTCAACTACTATACTGCAAAACTGAAGATCAAGTGGCGGATGTTTTCACCAAGCCACTGCCTAAAGAAAGATTTACCTACCTCAGAAGGTTGCTAAGAGTCAAGTCTGGAAATAGCTTAAAGGGGAGTGTTGAAATGTAAGCTATATCACAGACTTGAAGGTTCAAAGGCAGGAACCTACCTCAGAAGGTTGCTAAGAGTCAAGTTTGGAAATAGCTTAAAGGGGAGTGTTGAAATGTAAGCTATATCGCAGACTTGAAGGTTCAAAGGCAGGACCCAAAGGAGCTTAAAAGCTGCAACGACTAGCTTGTGAAGGAATGAAGCATAGGATTCTAGTTTTTCAAAAAACAAATGTAAGGCTAGGATTATAACTAGTGTAGGGCTGTGATTCATATATCCAACTGTCCATTTGGAGGACATGTACTATATGTAATTCCTGCAGATAAGTAAGAAGAATGTTTTTGAAAATTACAATGAATGAAAAGTTTAGTGCTGCTAGCATGTTTTGCAGTCACTGAAATTCTCTGAAAAAAATTCCTTTTGTTCTTCCTCAGCTTTTGTTCTCAATCATTCCCTAAATATCCAATTTCTAACACATTTTTCTTGGTTACAAAAGGACATTATATACTTTTCTAGTTCAGAAAATCCTGCATGATGATTGCTCGCTTAAGGTTTATAGAGTACCAAAGCATATGTGAAGTATTTCATACAGCAGTAGTGTAGCCCTTATAAGATAAAACCACCTCAGCGTTGTAAGTTGTATATTAGTTAAAGTGTAAATAGTAGTTTATTGTTCCACATTGGTGAAGTACATATGTAATACCAATTGTAACTCCTATATATACTCCACTTTGGAGATTAATGAAATATAAGAAATTCCCAAATATTGTCATATATATTTTTATTATTTACCATGTTTAGTTTAATATTGGTATTTACCATGTTTAGTTTAATATGGCATCAGAGCAGTTCGCTCTTGGTGACCTATGTGCTTTAATTTTATGCCCACATTTTTCATGATTTCCTCGTTGAAAAAAAAAAATCCCGCGCTACAGTGTGCATGAATAGTGATCTGCTTGTGAACAGTGATCCTCTACAATGCCGTAAACAGTGATTGCTACAGCCCGTAAATAGTCTCTGCTACAATATCGTGAACAGTGATTGCTACAGTGTTCTGGTAAATTGTTTTCATTTCGCTGCGTATCTTTTGTGCCTTTATTGTTCGTGATTTTGTTCAATGGCTCAATATAATCATAGTGTTGTTATGCATCTTGGTGGAACAAATAAATGAATAATTGATACTGGGGCCACTAATCATATGACTAGTGACCAAAGAGTGTTTGATGATTTATGTGATTATGTTCGTGATCCGTATATTAATAGTGCAAATTGACACCTTCCCCTGTCAAGGGTGAAGGCATTATCTCTCTGACTCCAACATTATCACTAGTCCATGCTTTACTTGTTCTTGATGTTAAGTGCAATCTTTTGTCAGTAGGAAAACTTCTTGATACCTTATATTGTTTTGCTCACTTCTACCTTACGTATTGTTATTTTCAAGACATTAAAAATCATAAGATAATTGGTCGTGGTAAAAGAATAGGGGGTTTGTACAACTTGACTATGGATGATACTGTTGTTTCCGGTTCAACTACTCATCAAGTTTTAAGTGCTAAAGTGGATGACAGACATCAAATTTGGTTGTAGCATAAACGATTGGGACATCCATCATTCAGTTATATGAAGCATCTATTTCCTTCTTTGTTTCGCACTTGTAGTGATTCAGAGTTTAAGTGTGAAACATGTGTCATGGCTAAAAGTCATCCTGCTTCATTTCCCGTAAGTGATTTTAAAGTTGCTTTGCCATTTGATTTGATACATTTTGATGTGTGGGGTCTGTCGAAAGTTACTTCTAATGGATTCCGTTGGTTTGTTACTTTTATTGATGATTGTACTCGGTTAACTTGGATGTTCTTGATGAAGAATAAGAGTGATGTTCCATTACTTCTTCAAGAATTTTGTACAATGGTGTTTACTCAGTTTCAGACCAAAGTTAAGGTCTTCAGGTCTGATAACAGAGGAGTATATGTGAATCACATTGTGGCATGCTTTTTTCATGATCATGTTATTATTCACCAGACGACTACTCTGTTTACACCACAACAAAATGGTGTGTCCGAACGGAAGAATCGTCAAATAATGGAGGTTGCTCGCTCCTTGATGTTGGATAAATGTGTTCTTAATCATTTGTGGGGTCATGTTGTTTTGGCTGATGTGTATTTGATTAATCGTGTTCCAAGTTGGGTTCTTGATTTTCAAACACCGCTTGATGTGCTACAAAAACATGTTTCTCTTATTTCTGTATCAAAGCTTCCTCCGAAAGTGTTTAGGTGTATTGCATATGCACATGTCTACTCTCATCAACGGAGTAAACTTGATACATGTGCTCTCCGATGTGTCTTTATTGGGTATGCTAACAATTAAAAAGGCTATAAGTGTTATCATCCTCCGACTCAAAAAACTTATATTACCATGGATGTCACATTTCACGAGGAAGTTTCGTATTTTGTGAAGCCCTCTTCCGACTCTCCACTTTAGGGGGAGAGGATGAGTGAAGTGCAGATTCGAAGATATAGTATGGATGATGTGTTACAAGCAGAGTTGGGAACAGAACCTATTATGTTACGTGATACTGATCAGTCAGCTACAGATAGTGAACGGTCACCTGTCATTCCCAGAACTATTTCTACTAACGACAGATCAGATATGCCCAACGAGTTACGTGCCAGTATGTCTGACGAAATGTCTGACGAATTACCTTCTGATGATCGGTTGCCTGCTGCTGGTATGTCTAACAAGTTGCCTGATGATGGTTCGTCCAGTGATGATTCTTCTAACAATTTGGTACAAGATGGTGGCGTACATGAGGTAAATTCTGACGATTCTTCTACTTATCAGTTGCCTCCATGAGCTAATCGTGGAAAACCTAAAGTACAATATGAGCCTAATATGCATGCCAAAGCCAAATATCCTATCAACAATTATGTGTCTACTCATCGTTTGTCCAAACCATATGCATCTTACATATATCAGCTGTCTAGTGTATCAATTCCAACAAAATTGCAAGATGCTTTGTCTGACCCTAAGTGGGTTAATGCCATGAAAGTTGAGATGGAAGCTTTGGAAAAGAATTCTACTTGGGATTTGGTTCCTTTACCAAACAGGAAGAAAGCCGTTGGATGTAAATGAGTGTTTACTATTAAGCACAAAGCAGATGGTTCTATTGATCGGTATAAAGGCAGACTAGTTGCTAAAAGTTATACTCAAACCTATGGGGTGGACTATCAGGAGACTTTTGCTTGCTCCTGTTACTAAACTTAATATTGTGCGTGTTCTTCTGTCCTTAGCAACAAACCAGGATTGGCCTCTGTTGCAGTTTGATGTTAAGAATGTTTTCCTTCATAGTGATCTTAAGGAGGAAGTTTATATGGATCTCCCACGTGGTATTGGAACATCTCTTGAAAAAGGTGTTGTATGCATATTACGAAAGGCTTTGTATGGTTTGAAACAATCTCCTAGAGTGTGGTTTGGGAGGTTTACAAGTTCAATGAAGAAGTTTGGGTATACCCGAGTCATTCAGATCATACTTTGTTTCTAAAACGAAAAAAATGGTACGCTAACTGCATTGATTATTTATGTTGATGACATGATAGTGACTGGTGATGATCAGAAGGAGATACAACGCCTTCAAAAGTATTTTCTTATAATCGAGATTGCACGATCTAAGCATGGTATTTTTCTGTCTCAAATGAAGTATGTTCTTGATTTGTTAGCTGAAATAGGTATGTTAGATTGCAAACCTATTGATACTTCGATTGAGCAGAATCATCGTCTGGGCTTATTTCTAGATCAAGTTCCTACTTATAAGGAACGGTATCAGAGGCTTATGGGAAGATTAATTTATTTGTCTCACACTTGCCTTGACATTGCTTATGCAGTTAGTGTGGTAAGTTAGTTTATGCACTCACCTAGTGAAGCTCATATGGATGCAGTAACCCATATTTTGAGGTACTTGAAGATGGCTCCTAGCAGAGGCTTGGTTTTCTCCAAGAATGGTCATTTGAACGTTGAAGGGTATACAGATGCAGATTGGGCAGGTTCTATCACTGATCAGCAATCTACATCTGGATACTTTACGTTTGTGGGTGGTAATTTAGTTACTTAGAGAAGCAAGAAACAAAAAGTGGTGGCTAGGTCAAGTGCAGAAGCTGAGTTTCATGGTATGTCTCATGCTGTATGTGAGTTGTTGTGGTTGAAAAAAATGTTGAGAGATCTTGGGTTTAAACCCAAGGGTGCTATGAAACTTCATTGTGATAACAAGACTGCTATTAAGATTGCTCATAATCCAGTGCAACATGATCGAACAAAACATGTGGAGATTGATCGACATTTCATTAAGGAAAAATTGGATGCTGGAATTATTATGTTTCCATTTGTGGGATCTGAAGATCAACTTGATGATGTTCTTACTAAGGCTGTGTCTAATAGTGTGTTTTCCAACTCATTTAACAAGTTGGGCATGCGTGACATCTTTGCACCAACTTGAGGGGAAGTGTTGCGAGTTATGTATTAGTTAAAGTGTAAATAGTAGTTTATTGTCCCACATTGGTGAAGTACATATGTAATACCAATTGTAACTCCTATATATACTCCACTTTTGAGATTAATGAAATATAAGAAATTCTCAAATATTGTCATGTATATTTTTGATATTTACCATGTTTAGTTTAATACTCAGGTCATGAATAATACAGCAATCCCTGTCTATATGCTAGAAATCTCTTATTGAAGATTAATCTACTCGGCCATGCGATGCAACAACAAATATACAAATAATAGAATACGATGGCTTCACCTATATAGGTAGCAGCATGGTGGGTTTGACGTTTCCAAAGTCTCCCTGGAAAGAAGAATATTCATTAGAAAATAATGTACATGTACATAAATGGATTGTATTCTGCTCCCTGTCAGTCATCAGTACAAGTTGCAATTTAAGTACTATAATCATCTGTTAACAATGACATAAAAAATAATAATAATGAACTGCGAAATGCTTACCGCTGTTTTATAGTCTGTGTCCTCCCTTGGTTCTTTCAGCCTTTCTACTAAAGAAAACCAGGGACCAGCCTCCATCCTGGTCCACCAACGAGCTCGTAGATAACCCACACGTGTTCGAGTCTTCACGTTAAGAGGCACTTAGACTATCGATGATAATATTCATAATCAATCGCAGTCAGTCAACAAACAAATTCAAATTACCTCAAGTTAGGCTGAAAGGAATCTTGGCACAGCCAAACAATCTTGCTGGCATGCCCCCTAACAAACTTCAGTCGGAGAAATCTTGTTTCTAGCTTTCTCTGACCTTCCCGGGTCAATCGACCCCCATTCTTGGGATCATATAGTTAAAGAGAAAAATAGAACTTAGAACAACAAGAACAAGATGTCAAGGAAATGGCCACATCTTACTTTGATCACTGTCACACATAATTCAACAGAAAATGTAAGCAGGTCGTACAAACCAAACCCAACCCCACCACACCCGTCAGGATGTTCTTCGTGAAGTTGAATTTGCTTTTCCATTTCCAACTCTAAATTGTTAGCATTTTTAGCCATTTTACTGTTGCAGCAAATGTGGGGGGTTAAGACTAGGCATGACAAGGAATTGCATGGGCCTCGATGCTCCTGTGCATGACTAGGCATAACAAGGAATTGCATGGAAAATCTCAGGAGGTGGAGGAAGTTTTATGTTTATTTTACTATTTATGCAGGCTGCCCTGAAAAAGGAGACTTTAAGTGTATAAGAAGTACTTCATATAGCATCTTTTAAAGTTTAAACGCAATCAAAATATTAGAGACACAGATATCTCTGTCCACATGTTGATCCCTTCACTGTATTCCAATTTCATTAGATTTATAATTTGAAGAAATGATTTATGCACACTACTTTAATTCTCATTTGACTCATTTCAACTAAAGGCCAAAAATAACTTGAAATATAAATAGAGAAAAAATAAGTACGCAGAAATCACGTAAAATGAATAAGCATCAATAAGATTCACAGTGTTATTTTCATCTCTTTCTCTTTCCTTGGGGATCAATCTATTCAACCATGCGATGCAACACCAAATCCAAATATACAAATAATAGAACAAGATAGCTTCACCTGTAGGTAGCAACATGGCGGGTTTGACATTTCCAAGAAGGTCTCCCTACAAACAAACAAGGCCATTAAAAGGTCGTACCCAGTGCACAAGGCTCCCGCTTTACGCAGGGTCTGGGAGAGGTGAATGTCGGCTAGCCTTACCCCCATTTATGGAGAAGCTGCTCCCAAGTCTCGAACCCGATACCTACCGCTCATGGGCGAAGGCACTTGCCATCGCACCAAGTGCGACCTCTTAAACAAGGCCATTCATTAGAAGAAAAAAAATATCAATACATATACACAAATGGATTATGTTCTGCTCCCTGCTACCCGCACAACTTGAATTAAAAGTAATATAATCATCTATTAACATTGTCAAAAAAATAATAAGAAGTCACCAAATCCTCACCATTGTTTTAGAATATGTGTCCTCCCCTGGTCCTTCCAGCCGATCTGGTAAAGAAAACCAGGGACCAGAATCGAGGTCCGCCGTGGAGCTTGTAAAAAACCCGCACGTATATGTGTTAGGACAAACTTGAACCAATCATTAGCATTAAACTATGTATAATACTTTTAATTAGCCACCAAATCATCACACCAATTCAAATGTCTCAAGTTGGGATGAAAGGAATCTTGTGCAGCAAGACATTCTAGCTGGCATGCCCCCTAACAAACACCGGTCTCTAAAAAAGCTTGTTTCTAGCTTTCTCTGATCTTCCCGGATCAATCCTCTACCATCCTATGCTTGAGGTGGGTGTGCTATATAAACTCCCAACCAATTCCACTATATCCACACACCCATCAAACAAGAGAACCACTAAAGAAAAAAAAAATCGATATTTACTCAGCTTACAAAATGAACAGCAGCATCTCTAGTGTTCCTGCCGCTGAAACTTCCAACAACGTCAGAAGCAGAAAGCCTCTTCCAAAGCGGGGACAGATAAAATCCAGAATAGCTGCAAATGCCATTCATTCAATAGTCTCTGTGCTCTCCAAAGCCTCTTCAGATCAAAAACGTCGCTGCAGGAAAACCCAGTTTTAGCTAGAGCCAAAGAAGTAGAAATTATAGATTTACATCGTAATCGGAAATGTATGATCAATTGATCACTACCTTCTTAATTATTTTTATTATGAATTTCCCTATTTCTAGATAGAATATACTAAATAGAGTCAAAAAATACTCTTAGCTCTTCTTTTATATATTTATATTTACATTTTTCTACTTCCATTCGAGCTCAACTGATAGTTTCTAGTCAGATATGGCAGTTCACTGCGGAAAAAGAGCAAAAGAAAGCTCAGAATATAAAAAATAAGGAAATAGCTCCATCTAGTTTCCACAACTGTTGCTCATAATTCAACTTGAAGCAGCACCCGAATACATTGTCGTGCCAAATTCCAAGTAGATACTACATTGCAGTCATTCATTTTAAACACTTAGAAGGGTCACAACTCATGAAGTTAGTAGAACAAAACGATATTCTAAGCTTGATTGTTGGTTATACTTTATAACTATCGGACTTGTGCAAATAACCTTGAAAAGCAGCTTAATATTTACGCATTCCATGGCAAAAAAATAGAAGGCTAATGGCCGATGTTCTATACAGAGATATAGACGTGTGCATATGTTTGGATAATGAATATTTTGTTAAGAATCCCACATAGGTGGGGATAAAGTCCCACAAAGGGTTTAAATAGGATTATCTTACTCTAACTAATACCGAGACCTTTTGTGGTAAAACCTCACACTTAACAGATTGGGCAGGTGGTAAAGGTGGGGACAGTATCGATGTCGTTAGAGTGGGGTGAGTCTGACGACCCAAAACTCCAACAAGCTTGTCACCCATAAGGAAACAAGTCTAAACTCTTAATATAGAGACGCCCGCTAAGTTCCATTGAAAACAAGTGGGCCCAATGAGCTCGTGTGCAAAGCCAACAACCTTGTCACCCATAAAGAAACAAGTCTGAACTCTTAATATAGAAAGGACCGTTGAGTTCCATTAAAAACAAGTGGGCCCAACGTCAGCCGACCTCTGAGTTTCAATTACCGATGTGGATCTCTATGTATGAACCACTAAATGAGGCACACCTGACGGATTGGGCAAATGGTAAAGGAGGCACACCTGACGGATTTGGCAAATGGTAAAGGTGAGGACAGTATCGATGTCATTAGAGTAGGGCGGGCCCGATGATCCAAAATTCCAACACATTTTATATCTCAAATCATTTGTTATTTACTGCCTTCCCGTAGCGGCTCGGGTGTGCCTTGTAGGATGGATAATGAATATAATGGTAAAACCTTGCAGTATGGTTTAATACTAACTGCTTTAGCATATATGACCGGACTTCATAAATTTAAAATCCAACCTGATCAGATGGCAAGGATGCCGCTTCTGTTAGCAAGTGGTTGTCGAGCAAGCAATGAGATTGCTAGGTATGCATCTCTTTACTCTCAATGATGCGATTTTTCATTCAAAGATCATTAAACTTGGACCCTCATTTTCCAATTTTGATGTCACCGATATTTGGCGATACAACCTTATTAGCTCAGTATGAATTTCTTTACTCTCATGATGTGGTTTGTCATCAGCAAAAAAGTAATGCATCACTCCTCCAACTTGAAACCGAAGCCAACTAGAAATAAGGTCCTTGCTGACTATTTTTTCCTTCATTACCTTTCTCACTTTTCCAACAGCACTCCCTATGCCAGCTACGGCATAGAGATTTTGAAAGCAGAATATGTGCAGATTCGTTTTCAAGCTCTAGTTCAAGAAGCTTCCTTGCTGTGACTCTCCCCAGGTCAATGTTTCTATTGGTGTTACAAGCCGATAGAAGAATGTGCCATATATGAGCATAAGGGTTAATGGGCATTTGATCAATGGTTAACCACGCAAGCACAGTATTCGCTATGTGGCTTTAGCTCATGAAGCTCAAACATTGAGTTTAAGTAAGTAAAAGCTTCTTTAACAAAACCTGCATGGCAACATGAAGTAGGAAGTCCCAGATATGTAATCTGATCTGGTTTTATTCCAAATTTAGACATCTTGGTGAATAGTTCCGAGACTTCATGGTGAAAACCATGCTGAGCATATCCCATCAGCATAGCATTCCAAGTAGCCAAACTGTTGGTTGAAGCATGCCTAAATGCCTTCTCTGCGTCGCCTAGCCAGCCTCCACACTTGCAATAAACGCACTTTCAACAAAGCTCTCCCTTGATCAAATCCAGTTTTAAGAGTCAGGGAGTGAATCATTCTTCCCTGTTCCAGCTCAGTTATAGCACCGCAAGCTTTAAGGAGAGTACTGAATGTTGAACTGTCCGCTTCGAGTTTCAAGCCCCTTGAAGTATGGAACAAATGGATAGCATCAGCATGACAACCAAAGCGAACAGAACTAGTTACCATTGCATTAAGAAGAACCAAAGTTATCTTCTCCGTATCAGAAAACACCCTTTTGATTCATCAATCAAATTGCATTTCCCATATGTTATGTGGTTACTAACATCCTCATCATTCCTCATACAATTCTATGAGGAATGGGTTGGTGGAGAATTGCGTTTCCACCAACAAGTGGTTAAATTGGCCTTACGTTGTGTGGTTACTAGCATTTCCCATATGTTATGTGGTTACTAACATCCCCATTCCTCATACAATTCTCCACCAACCAAACGCTCGTTAGCCGTTGCTGCTACTCGCTCACTGCTTCATTTTGTTTCTGGGCAATGAGGGGCTAAATGGCCCAAATCTATCGGGCCTCACTTTTCTACCAAACCCTTATGTTTGGGCCATGGCCTTATATGTAAGCTTTGGCAACCTTTTTTTTCAAACAAAAAAAGAAAAGAAAAGGAAATGAATAAAATTACATTGAAGATCTATAGATCTTTAAACTGTACATATCAAACTTTATCATGCGTATAAATTCTTCGGAGAAATTAAATAAAAAACCAAATACAAGTGTGATCCTACATATGTCCTAAGTCTGCAAGACAGTTCACTGCCATATTTGCTTCCGTATAAGTAAGTTGGAACTGTATGTTAGGAGTTTGTCTCGATAAATGTCAAATGTCTGAATAACAAAGTTGATTCGTCAAGAAATTTGAGACTTTTGTTGTAAAATTTGGATTAAGATCTTGAAGTCTTGTTTCAAATTATTGGTGATTTAGAATTTTTTGTATGGTACGGAAATATTTCGACATATTCTAACAAGTAATCAATGGCGATTAGGTTTTCCTAATCAAGGTCTTGCATTAACCCAGTCCTAATCTTAATCCTAATTCATTTCTTCACTCTCTTAATTAACTTGATGAAGGGTGAGTGTTAGTAAAGCCCCCTTTCAAACAATTAAGCGTGTGTCACTATATATTACCTATTGGTGAGACGTAAAGCATTATCTTTTCGTATGCCAATTTAAGGAAGGGTGAGTGTTAGTAACATCACTTGGTTATAGTAATGGAAGGGATGAGGATTGTAGAATTTTTAGCCATATAATCAAATCTGAAACATGCGTTTGATTTTATTTATATTTTTTAGTTGGCAAGGACACGTCTACAACCAGAAGACGTTACAAGATGGGGGTGGGGGAGCTTGCTAAAAAAAACGAGAATCGAGTTGCAAGATAAACCCAAAGAAATTAGTTCATCAACAACAAAATTCATTTCCAAATAAACATGCTGTAGTTCAAAAGACCAACTCTGGTACATATCAGATTACAATAATTTAAAACCAAAATCAGATTCAAACAAAATATTTTCAATTTCTTTATTCTACGCAAATTCAAACCAATAAATACACTGCAAACTTCAACATTTAGAATCTCACCTCGACTAAAGTTTGCACAAAAACCAACAATAAATACTACTAAAGAATTTCTTATGACAATCCCAACGGCAATAAAATAGCCACCCTTTTACGAAAAGCGGACGTTTAATTATTGTCAAAACATTTCGTTGTTAATTAACATGCTTCATATGCCTTTTCGTTGTTGTCATCGTCGTTGTTGTTGTTTTGTATTTGTTGTTAGTGAACCACTATGATTATCCAACCTCCATTGTTATTGCTCATTTTCATTGGTGAGATTTGATCCTAATTAAACAAATGAATTGAAGATGGAAAAGCAAGTTTTACATTAATACATATATGTTTTTTATGAAACATGCAATTATACTAAATAATTATGTTACTAAAACTGTCCACTTTATCAGATTGAAGATAACTTGACACAACCATATTCTATAATTTCTATTAACTTTAATTCAGTAACTTTAGTGTCAACAATTTTTTTATGCTGGTTCGTGCCAAAAATTAATTATTATTTTTTCATCTTTTTAATTTCATTTATATTCGGGGGAATCGATCTCAAACCTATCATAAGCGTGACAAGTTATCCTCGTTACAGTGCGATGAAAATGGTAAAGAATGGGTGATGCTGAATAACCAGATTCAAGATATATCAAATACTTCCCCCACTAAAAACACCATCCATATGTTCCACGTTTGATGAGAAACCGAGACGCTGCCATGGTTTCTTCACGGGCACTGTCTTCAGAATTCGGGCCAACCTGCAATATTTGTTCTTATTTAGGGTTATGGTTTCTGGCAATAGGTTGATACAAAACTCGATCATGGATGTAATGTTGTAGAGAAGTCGGGAAGATTAGCTTTCCTTGTCCCAACTGACAGAACAAAGTAGCCGTTAAATCTGGAACACGTTAGGGCACCCAGCTACCCCAACTGACAATATTCCTGGCAAATATCGTTCTCAAAGGCGCAGAGTCAAGATCCAAATATGGATTCTCATCTTTTGTTTTGGATTGATCATTTAGGCTGTGGAATACAGTTTTGTGGTCCCTTTATCTTAGAAATCACTGCCAATTTTCTACAACCTTTAGCTGAGAAATCACTGCTACTGCAGGAAAGTGCAGGAAACTTATATTTGAATGCACAGACGAGAATTAAAGTTGTTGGAGCCATATATAGAGTACAATAGAAATGAACTTCACTTAGGAAAGGAGAGAAATCTCAAAGTTTATGAATTGAAAAAAATATATGAATAACAACACTAAAGGTAAAGTTAAAGTTGTTTTATATACTACGTCAGACTCTAATGTCATCCAAAGTTAATATGAAAATAAACAAGTAACATAAATACGAGCATTTTTTTTTTTAATTTAATGAGTATATCATTGTGGCATGACCTGATAAACGATAGAATTCGACTTTAAAATAACTTTTAAAATCTAAGATTCTTTAGATATAAACCCTTGTAACTCTTATTTTCTATATAAAAACCCACCTAATTATAAACATTCAAATAAAACTCAAATTTAAAAGTGATTGCCATGTAGGAAAGTAATTGACCATTAATACAAAATATTTACAACTTGTACCACAACATTCAAAATAAATCAATAAATATTATTAGTCACCTTAATTACAATGAACAAATAATTTATTGCATATTATTACCCCTAACACACACACACACACACACACACACACATATATATATACACACGTTCAAATGTATCTAGTACTACCACAAGCTCAATATATATATATATATATATATATATATATATATATATATATGTACGTATGTATGCACAATACTACATAGATGATCAAACATATTATACTAATTAATCTACCTATATGTAAATTTATGATGAGCAAATAACATATATTGTGTAGGTATATTATTTTGTATGTATCATCATATATATTGGGCACATTTTATTATTATATGTACAAAATAATACGTAAAATAGTATTGAATAAATTAATAATATTTTTTTTATGTAGGTACATTATTTTGCATGTATTTTGCATACATTGGGTTTGCTTTATTATGTAGGTAAATTATTTTGCATGTATTTTACATATAGTGGGGAAATTATTTTTCTTTTTTTTAAGCAATCTAACATTTTAAAATTTGAATAGTAGGTGCACTGAATCAAATAACATTTTTTGTAGGTAAATTATTTTGCATGAATTTTTACGTATACTAGGCATTTTTTTTATTATTTTTTGTTATATATATGTGTGTGAAATAATTTACCGACATTTATATGTAAAATATAATTTGTTGACTTAACAAAGCATGTATTGTTACATATGTTAAGCATGTTTTGTTGTTATTATATATTAGGCAATAAATTTATTATTTATTATTTTCGTAAAATCATTAATTCTCCCTTACAATCTATATGGAACCAATTGTGTACATCAAACATTCAAATAGGGGTGTTTTGGGCATCAAAATTTTTTAAATGTGTAAAGTCAAATATAATTAATGAATTTGCTAATGTGGAATCTAGTTAATGGATTTTATTTGAGTAAAAAACTTATGACGGGTTTTATGTAGAGAAAATTAAATTTCAAGGGCTAAAGTCATATTTTCAGTAAAATCTAAAGTTAGATTTTGCAGTTATTTTCCTATAAACGTGTTATGTTAAGAGTCTAAATATTAATTCAAATCCACAAATGATGGATTTTGTTATTCTGTCATGTTGTTAGTTCCTCAACCATTTTGTTCTACATCGACTATGACACAATAATCAGAAATTAATTATGGGTTTTTGGAGGAAATCAACAAAATGAGCACTATGATTTGGGTTCAAACTTCAATTATTTAAAGCCTAATTGGGCATATAGGATTTGTTGGTTTAGGTTTAGGAAAGGGACAACCACTTGATTTGACTGGACATATAGTGCTCCCTCTTTCTAGTCATCTTTTCCTAGTAGATAGTCTATTCTATAATGAAATGTCTTGAAATTTTGAATAATACAAGTTGAGAGGTAAGATTTGTTTGGAAGTCCTTTTAAATAATTGTAAGCATTTTTGGTAAAAGTATTTTGGATTTCAATGGCTCTTGTAATGCATTTTAAAATAAGTATCAGTTATGTGTTTTTTGCTAGAAACACTTTAAGTGCTTAAACGATATTCACTTGCATTTTTACTAAGAATTGATTGTCCAAAATACTTTCATAAAAGTGTTTTCAATTATTTTAAAAACACTTAAAAACAAACCCACAATCAGTTTTATATTTTCAAAGTTAATTCTAATTATTTACAGGACCATACTAATATTAACAGTTGATGAGTTTTACTCATAGTAGTAGCTGGTTTGCCGGAGAGGTTGGGAAGGCTTAAGATCTTCTGCACATTTGCGCATTGGTTCGAAAACCCAAGCCATCTATCGTAAGCCTTTTTTTTTTGTGAATTTTAATGAAAAGCATCTGGTACTGTTTATTTTAACGAAAAATTACATTTTTACATTAAAAAGTCAATCCTGATACTATTCACTTTACCATTTATTTTATTCTTATCGTTAAAACTCAAAGTTTTCAAGCATTTTTATTAATTTTCCTTTTTTTTTCTTTTTTTCTTTTTTTTTTCTGTTTTAAAACTTTTTCTAGAAAATTATAGTTAGCTTTTTGAAACCTTTTAAAAAGAATTATCAAATATCAAACAATTAAAAGGTTAAAATTTAAATTAAAGTTCACTTACTTCAAGTATTAAATTAGAATTTAGATGAAACTAGCAACTCAAAATTGTATTTTTTTTCCACCGCAAAATACATTTTTTGGAGATGATTTGAACCAAAAGTTAGGTTTTTTTCCTACCCTCCTATTGAAGACAGCCTAACAATTAACAATTTAACCTACTAATTCGATTGCAAAAATTATATATAATATATAAATTATAATTTTTCTTGATGAATTTTAAAAAATGGCCAAATACAATGTTTTAGCAAAAATCGTAATAGTATTGGGTTTTTTTCTTTTTGACAGGGTGAAAGTATTAGTTACAATGGATTTAATTAGATACAATATAACATTATAAAACTCAAATTGAATCAACTAAAATGTACAATGAATCACTAGCATTCTTTGCGTCCCTCCTTGACTTATTACCGAAAAATACTTAGCACTTTTGAGAAGTCATTCTCATTTCACACAAATTACAATTCGAAACGAAACCTTTTGTATTCTTCTTTTTGTACTTTTGAAGTTTTGAGGAGTTAGTTTGTAAATTTATAATAGTGTGACAAGGAATGACTCAACTCTGTGTCCAAATTTTCATAGGTACAAAAATATATGTACCATAAAATAAAATCTAACTACAAAGATCAAAAGCCTAGCTTTAGTAAATATAAAGATATCTATGCGTTTCTTTTTGTTTGTTTTTTTTTTTTTTTAGTTTTTTTATGTCAAACGATAGCTTTATTCAATCAACTCGAATATCAACGTTTACATTCTCAGCCAAAACATTGAGTAAAAAATCAGGAAACAAAAATCCCATTCTTTGAGAACCCCTTTAGTATTAGTGTATGAGGCCATCAAGTGAGCCGCCTTATTGCAGTTTCTAGTCACGAAAGCGTACTCGACAGCACTCAATTGTTTGGCAAGCCCTCGGATGTCAAAGATTAAACTTTCAATGGCAGCATCATATACCTCTTTACCATTAAGCATGGAGATGAGATTAAAGGAATCAGACTCCACAATTATTTGCTGGTATCCCTTCTCAACGCAAGCCCATAAGGCCTCCCTCACCGGCATCACCGTCACAGCTTCGATGGCTAAACTGGAGGCAGCCCTCACTCCACCACGTCCCCCTCCCATTTGGAACCACCCACTGCACCCAGCACTGTTTCTAATCACCCAACCCGTACCTCCAATCATTGTCTCTTCTCGATCTCCATGCACCACCATAATTAACGGGACACTTTGGATGCGGTCCCTAACTATCAATATTCTTTGATTGAAACCTTGTTAGTTTTTAGTTTTTTATTGAGGTCCCTGACATTAATGTAATAATGTAAGTTACTATATTTTTTTAATTAAAAATTAAAAATTGAAATTTGTAATTATTTATATTAATGAGATTTTAAATAAAACCCATAATTTATGGGATTAAAAATAATAAAATATAAATTATACTCTCAATTATATTGTGTGTGTATATATATATACATATATGTATGGGTACATTAACCAAAATTAACAAAAAAAGTTATTGTACCAAAACATGGATACATTCTCAAATCAACGAAAAAGAATGTACCCATATAAGTTTAAACATGGATTAAAAAATGGAGTTTTAACGAAAAGCCCACGTACTGTTCATTTTAACGAAAAACCACATTTTTACACTAAAAAGTCAAAGCTGCTACTATTCACTTTACCCTTTATTTTGTCCTTATCATTAAAACTCAAAGTTTTCAAGCCCTTTTCATTAGTTTTCCTATTAAAAAATTTGAATGGATTTTATATTAAAAAAATGGTACATTTTACATATAACAAATTGATATATTTGAGAATTGGTACATTTAAGATTAAAAAAATTGAAATATTATATGAATGGGTACATTTAAGATTAAAAAATTGAGAATCTTTTTATATATAAAAAAAACTAATAGGTACAAACTTAATTTAATTTAATTTTTTATTATTTTGGAAATGTTTGAATTGAAAATTAATTAGAAGTTTAATAGAGGTGTGAGTATTAAACCCTAAATTAATTACTAATTTTTATATTAAAAAATTATATAATAAACAAGTAAATTCATTATCACATTAATGCTAGGGACTTGAATCAAAATTTGAGAACTAATAAGGTCTTAGTCAATGAACAATAAAAACTAGGGACCAGATACTAATTTTTCCCATAATTAACCTTGAACCAACCAATTGCAGGCTTGTCACATTCCAGCCCGGGGTCCCCACCACATCCCAAGTTCGACTACACCGTAGCACGATCGCTTTGTGCGCTTTGTGCTCCGACCACACCTTCACAGTTTTGTTTCTGGAAACTCACACGAGAACTTCCCAGTGGGTCACCCATCCTGGGATTGCTCTCGCGCGAACTCGCTTAACTTCGGAGTTCCGATGGAACTCGAAGCCAGTGAGCTCCCAAAAAGCCTCATGCTAGGTAGAGATGAGAATATACATATAAGACTTATAGGATCCACTCCCTTAAACAATGTGGGATGTTATAAGGCTTCCTCCAAACTGTCTCCTCCCTCCTTGTATTCTTTTCCACGGTGACCTGCTCCTCTCTTCTTGCCGCCCACCACGACCCACTCCTTCCATTGGATATTTTAGATTGTTGAGAGCTTCCACTGGGCAGCAGGTTTCTCCGTGGAAAGTAGCATAATTTCTGCACTTCCAGATTCGCCAACATCCCAACGCAAGCAGCTGCTGCATTGCATGCCTGCTCATTCCCTCCGTCGCTATCTTCGTATTTTTCTATCAGACTATCTTTTTGTTTCAATAAATACCATATTCTTTTTAGTCTGTAACATATTCACAATAATTTATATAAATATTTATTAAACATTCAGACATTAATTTTGTACGTGAAAAGCAATTTTATATCAAAAACAAAAACTCAACCTCTTAATTTTACAGTTGTTTATTTTTAACAGCAAAAACAATTTTTTTCTTTAAAGTACCGCACTACCAACCAGAGGCGATTACTGAAAAAAGGATAATTACGAAAGTAGAAAAGAAAACTTTAAAGCCTAGTGCTAATTATTAGTAATTGCAATGAGGCCACTAGGGTCAGGACAAGCCACATGATAATAAATTAATGAATTTAAATAATTAGATTATTTTTCTTCAAAAATAAAATAATTAGATTACTAAACAATTTTAGAAAAAAACAACAAACCGTTGGATGCGCATAATCTTAGTTTCTGATTTCCCTGACCCAAGCCTAAAAGCAAGTGACCTAACCCAACCCAAGATTGAATCACCATCTCGGCTCTACTCTTGTCGGACCCAAATAAGAGACAAAAATTCACAAAAAGTTAATTACAAATTTGATCCCTAATTTTACTGGTGGTTTCATTTTGGTCCTTGAATTTTTTTTCGTCCAAAGTTGATCACTAATATATGTTAATGAGGGTAACAGTGACGTCATCTACAAAATTTGACGGAAAAGGGACCTAATTCCGTTCAATTGCTTTTAAGATTGGAGCGAATAACTTTGTAAACTATGTTATGTTTGGACAAACACCAAATTCTTTCATATGATTGGAACACATACCTCAGCATAAAAAATAATGTTCCCCACTAATAACTTAATGACACATGTATTCTATAACATATTAATTTAACACAATTAACTCATATACAAAATTTAAAATAAAAAGTTTTCAGTTCCCCAAGTCGCCTTCATGACCCTTCTTCTCCCCCTATTGCCAACTCACTCCCAAAGACTTGCACCGTCCACCCCCTCTCTTTCTCTCACGTCTCTCTCTCCCTTTCTCTTTCATTTTCATTGTTTCTTCCTCTTATTTGTGATCTTCTTCTCTTATGAAGAAGGCACAAAGAATGTCGACAAACTGATAGGATCTTAAATCGAAGTTCAACGACGGCAAGTCTGAGCTGTCGCCAACCATCCCTCTAGTTCCATGTCGAATTAGAGTGAGAGAGAACAAGATATGACATAAAAACAAAAGGAGGAAAAGAGAGGAAAGATGGAGTGCCGCTGGTGGAATCAAGGGACGGCGATGGATGTGGGTGGTTTTTGGGTGGTCAGCGTGGAAGGGGGTTAGTTAAGAGTTTTCTGACTTCTTTGAACTATTATGTTAGGGGTATATTAGGAAATCTATTGATCAATTCATTAATGTCTATCATAAATCGGAAAACGTGCAAAATTTTTAATTAACTATGAAATAGACACGTGTTAAAGCTTTATTGGTTGAGAACTCCAGGTCAGCTAATGTTCTAGCCACATGGAAAATTTTCTCCCCCTATCATTCTATATGATGGATGTATGGCATTCCATAATTCGGTGATTCCTTTCTTTGAGTAAGAGCCTTCCTCCTTTTCATGATACTCGGGGGAGTATGATCACTTCATCGGGAAGTATGCCGAAGTTAGTTAGGTAGAAAGCCCAACTGAATTGTATGCATTTCCCATAGACAATGCCAAACTGTTAACGTTCAAAATCTACAAGTTAACAAACTAAAACAATTAGCTCTTAGTGGGCTTGAGATTAAAGCTATGAATAAAATAGACTCAAGACCTAAGTGGTTCACGCCTTAAAACTGGGCTACATCCACTATGTTGCTCGTAATATATTGATTTAAAAATTACAAGAAGCGCTTAGCTATAAAGTAGATTAAATTCTCTATTTTAATATTCGTATGACCCTACAAGAGGTGCCCACCCCTTTATATAGGTTATCATTGAACCCGGAAAGTTTTGGGCTCACTTACTTTACTATTCTGACATTAAATGAGTTACCTACGTAAATTGGAGTGTTGACAACCTTTTCGTTCATCAGTCAATATTTGGCGGTGAAATGGCAATCGTTCAGTTGCCATTGCATGTTTTTCTGGACCAACGCTTATTGAGCGACTTGTTCGACCTTGACTAGTCAATAATGTTCATTCTAAATAGCGGTCTAACTGCCTTTACTTCATGTCTTGGACTTCTGCCTTGATTGGTAACTAACATGTGGCCTGGATTGGTGTTTAAGTAGGCTTGTTCCTAGGCCTGGCAAACGGGTCGTGTCAGTCGTGTTCGTGTCGTTTTCGTGTAACACCTGTTATCTTAACGGGTCGTGTCGTGTCACACCTGTTATCTTAACGGGTCCTTAACAGGTCGGGTCACTTTACCCAGTAAAGTGACCCGACCCGTTATGACCCGTTAAGAAAAATATTTTTTTTTCTTAAATTTGCACATACCACACATTGTCACATAAATATTACTTCAAAACATTAAAACACATTTGTCGTTTAAGTACTACATCTACACTCGAAAATAAGAGCCTCATAAAAAATACATCCATACACTACTAATCTATTACAAATATCAAATGTGCAAGGATATGCAAAATGAAAGCGTTTTTGTTTTCAAGGTTGTGAAGACTTTCTCAAAAGTTTAAACCCTGCCAATGGAACTCAAAGCTTAATGAAAGTGACCCCCTAGTGTGTTTATTCGTACTTTCATTAAGTATAACATAAGATTTTGTGGTATCCACTAGTGTAAATATTTTAAATTGAAGATCGAATTCATTCATTGTATTCATATAGGATCAAGGAGTGTAGTTGTAAAAAAATCATCAAAATCGGATTTAAATAACCGTTAATTTGTGATTTTTCGTTTATAACCGTTGAAAAGTTTTGTCCCGTTACTTAATCTTTAAATGTTTGTTTTTTGCAATTTTTGGCGTATGCGATCTCGAAGCATATACAAACAAGTTTGACGGTTGGATCGTTGAAACTAGTTTCGTAGAATGCGTATCCCATCAAAACAATAGATTCACTGACACTTAAGAGTTTATTCTTACTTTCATTAAGTATAACATAATATTTTGTGGTATCCACTAGTGTAAATATTTTAAATTGAAGATCGAATTCATTCATTGTATTCATATAGGGCCAAGGAGTGTAGCTGTAAAAAAATCATCAAAATCGGAGTTAAAATAACCGTTAAATCGTGATTTTTCGTTTATAACCGTCGAAAAGTTTTGTTTCGTTACTTGATTTCTGAATGTTTGTTTTTTGCAATTTTTGGCATATGCAATCTCGAAGTATATACAAACATGTTTGACGGTTGGATTGTTGAAACTAGTTTCGTAGAATGCGTATCCCATCAAAACAATAGATTCACTAACACTTACGAGTTTATTCATACTTTCTTCAAGTATAACATAAGATTTTGTGGTATCCACTAGTGTAAATATTTTAAATTGAAGATCGAATTCATTCATTGTATTTATATAGGGTCAAGCAGTGTAGCTGTAAAAAATCATCAAAATCGGAGTTAAAATAACCGTTAAATCGTGATTTTTCGTTTATAACCGTCGAAAAGTTTTGTCCCGTTACTTGATCTCTGAATGTTTGTTTTTTGCAATTTTTGGCATATGCGATCTCGAAGCATATACAAATAAGTTTGACGGTTGGATCGTTGAAACTAGTTTCACAAAATGTGTATCTCATCAAAACAATATATTCACTAACACTTAAGAGTTTATTAATATTTTCATTAAGTATAACATAAGATTTTGTGGTATCCACTAGTGTAAATATTTTAAATTGAAGATCGAATTCATTCATTGTATTCATATAGGGTCAAGGAGTGTAGCTATAAAAAATTATCAAAATCGGAGTTAAAATAACCGTTCAATCGTGATTTTTCTTTAATAACCGTCGAAAATTTTTGTCCCGTTACTTGATCTCTGAATGTTTGTTTTTTGCAATTTTTGGCGTATGCGATCTCGAAGTATATACAACCATGTTTGACGGTTGGATCGTTGAAACTAGTTTCGTATAATGCGTATCCCATCAAAACAATAGATTCACTAATACTTAAGAGTTTATTTATACTTTCATCAAGTATAACATAAGACCACTAGTGTAAATATTTTAAATTGAAGATCGAATTCTTTCATTGTATTCATATAGGGTCAAGGAGTGTAGATGTAAAAAATCATCAAAATCGGAGTTAAAATAACCGTTAAATCGTGATTTTTCGTTTATAACCGTCGAAAGTTTTTGTCCCGTTACTTGATCTCTGAATGTTTGTTTTTTTTCAATTTTTGGCGTATGCGATCTCGAAGCATATACAAACAAGTTTGACGGTTGGATCGTTGAAACTCTTTTCGCAAAATGCGTATCTCATCAAAACAATAGATTCACTAACACTTAAGAGTTTATTCATATTTTCATTAAGGATAACATAAGATTTTGTGGTATCCACTAGTGTAAATATTTTAAATTGAAGATCGAATTCATTCATTGTATTCATATAGGGTCAAGGAGTGTAGCTGTAAAAAATTATCAAAATTGGAGTTAAAATAACCGTTAAATCGTGATTTTTCGTTTATAACCGTCGAAAAGTTTTGTCTCGTTACTTGATCTCTAAATGTTTGTTTTTTGCAATTTTTGGTGTATGCGATCTCGAAGTATATACAAACATGTTTGACGGTTGGATCGTTGAAACTAGTTTCGTAGAATGCGTATCCCATCAAAACAATAGATTCACTAACACTTAAGAGTTTATTCATACTTTCATTAAGTATAACATAAGATTTTGTGGTATCCCCTAGTGTAAATATTTTTAATTGAAGATCGAATTCATTCATTGTATTCATATAGGGTCAAGGAGTGTAGCTGTAAAAAATCATCAAAATCGGAGTTAAAATAACCGTTAAATCGTGTTTTTTTGTTTATAACCGTCGAAAAGTTTTGTCTCGTTACTTGATCTGTGAATGTTTGTTTTTGTAATTTTTTGCTGATGTGATCTCGAAGCATATACAAATAAGTTTGACGGTTGGATCGTTGAAATTAGTTTCGTATAATTTGTATCCCATGAAGTTCAATGGTGTGTGTGTGTGTATATATATTTATTTATTTATTAAGTAGATTTAAATCTATTTATTTTGTATGTATAATTATTATAGTTTTTAGGGGTATAAAATTCAATTTAAAATTTAATATATATATATATATATATAAATATAACTATTATAGTTAATATTTTGGGGGTATAATTATTATAGTATATATAATTATTATAATTATTATAGTTAATTTAATATATATATATATATATATATATATAATTATTATAGTTTTTAGGGGTATAAAATTGTTAAATTAATATATATAATTATTATAGTATTTTTTTAGGGTTATAAAATTATTAAATTAATATTCTACTTATCGTGTATCGTGTTACCCACGTGTATACTCGAACCAACCCGTTATCTTAACATGTGCTTATCGGGTTACCCGATAACGACCTGTTTCGTTATCGTGTCGACCCGAACACCTGTTAATTTCGTGTCGTGTCATGTCGGGTTATCGGGTCGTGTTAGGAATTGCCAGGCCTACTTGTTCCTAAATCATTGTGCCATAAAGCTGTTAATCTACCCAAGTGCCCTTATCGGTCGAAAAGTGTTTTACGTTGCTTAGTCAAACTGAACCGGTGAACAATCAACTATAGCGCTTAGAAAAAAGCTCTTTCATTGCATACTTTGGACTTCCTTTTCCTTTTTGAACTTTGATCTTTCTTGGTCTTCTTCTTGGCCTGTACCATTTTGAAGGTCGAAAATACCTTACGTTAACACCAAACAAACCGATTTAGCGTGGTTGATTTTGTCTGTAATTCAACCTAAATACTCACCCCTCGACATACGTGGTCACATTCCAGTATTAAAAAAAAACTATCAAAGTAGATGAAATAGTTAAAATCCTTTATAAACGGTTGCATTTCATTCCGTCAACTTTTTTATGACGAAAGCTATTTTTTGTCATTGATAAGGGACTATAAGCCTCTCCTGATCTCTATCTGGGTATCCTTCAGACTTTCTATTTTAGTCGTTGAAACAAATCCAACGGTGAAAAAGTAATGTAATATATTTTATTTCTTTCACCGCCTGAATCTCTTTTTAACCTCTCTCCCTCTAAATCTTCATGCTCTTCTTTTCGTTGTCTCTCTCTTTCTTACCCATTAATGAAATTAGTTTTATTACCCCATACAAAAACTAGGTCGCATGGAGATTTCTTACCCATTAGTCATTGAGTTTCAGATTTTTTTTGGAATCAGAATTGGATTCCCTAAAGAGTATGGGTCAATGAGGATCTAGGAATTAGAATTGAATTTTGAAGGCCAAGAGCTCTTAGGGTGTTGAAGAGAGGCCCCAGCTACGACGAGTACGGGGAAGTGGATGACGACGATGGATTGGTGATGAATCTCAAGTTGATGTACTTGAGATAGATTATGAAAGGTTCTGGATGTTAAAGTACTAGAGAATCACAGAAGATTATAAAAGTAGAAACTCGCAAGAAACTAAAAACATGAACAAGGTTTTCTTCAATGGTTTTGCATACCCTTAATAATGTAGGGTTCCATGTATTTATAATTCAATACAGATTACATCAGGGTTTTGAAAACCCTATTTACAAGCTACAATTCAAAATCACTACTAGATCAAACGGTGGAAGCTAATCACAATAATCTTTGAAAAACAAATATTCAAAAAATATAAGCCTATCCAAACAAAATTGTTGACTGAGTAACAACTTAAGAGTTTGTTTTGGATGAGGAGTCAGGACTTAGTCTTACATCCCCCCGTAAGCTGATAGACCGAGGAATGACTAGAAGCTTGGAGACAAGGAGTTTGAAATGCATGAAAGACAACCCTTTAGTAAACAAGTCAGCAATTTGATCTTGGGAACATATGAAATTCACAAGAAGCTCTCCACGAACCACTTTTTCCCGAACATAATGGTAATCAACCTCCAAATGTTTCATACGTGAGTGAAAACTGGATTAGAGGCCAATGAAATCGAAGAGATATTATCACACCATATCCGTGGTTGAGTAAGATTTAGTTGTAAATCCTTGAACAATGATTGCATCATGACAACTCCGTAGTTGTGTAAGCTAACTGCCTAGTCTCCACCTCAGTACTTGAACGAGACACGGTCTTTTGCTTCTTTGAGCTCCACGAAACCAAATTAGATCCCAAATAAATACAGAAACCACTTGTAGAGTGTCTGGTATCCGGACGATGGGTGACGACGCCATTGCAGTCAAGCGCTTGGTTGAAATCCGACCTTCAAACGCAGCATTCATGCGTTGGTAACAATCAAAGGCTGGATGCCTTTCTTTCCCATAAATTTGACAGGTAATGCGACTGCCCCTAGAAGGAAATCAATCACTGTTACCACCAGAGCACGCTGGTAGTTATTGTTGTTGTAGTTGTTACAATAACCAGGAATTCATGGATTGTTGCCTCCACGATTGGACGAAAATGTACCTCTTCCAGTACCACGAGAACGTCCACCACGTCTTCTTGTAGCTACAAAAGCATTCGCATGGGTTGATTCAACAAGAGGAACGTTTTGTTCCATCATCCTTCCTCGGTAGTCAGTAGAAGAGCTTCTAGAGTTGGGTATGTGATAGGTGTATCACGAGCCTGAGTCACATTGATTGTCATTTCGAACGGAAGGCCAAGATTGTTCAAAATGATTTGGAAGAGTTCATCATCATCCACAGGCTTACTAGCTAGAGCCAAATTGTCAACAATGGCATTCATCTTATCAAGGTAGTCAGCAACATATAACTCATATTTCTTACTTTGAAGTAATTCATTGCGGAGGAAAAGAATACAATTCTGTGACGATGAGGCATACCTTTGCTCTAGTGCTTCCCATGTTGCACAAGCAGATCTTTTACTTGCCACAGTAGCAAGAACCGAGGTAGTGAGAGAACCACTGATCCAGCTGAGGATCATTTGGTCTTGTTGCATTCATGTGTTACACGCAGGATTCACAGAGTTTCTCCCAGCAAGATGTTTGGGAGGGCGGAGCATAACACCATCGACATAGATCATAAGATCACGAATCTTCAAGATTGGAATAATTTGGGCTAACCATAGTGGATGGTTAGTCCTATCCAGTTTGATGTTCACAATAGTAGTCATGGAGGAAGGCATATTTGCAGTAAGGACTGCAGGTGGAGGGGTTAATCTAGGAATCACTCGCACCAGTATTGTTGTTCGAAGACATGATGGGTAGAAAAAAAATTGGATCTTTTGTCGTTGGACTTATAAGGCTCTAAGTACCATAAAGAACTAGAGCAAAAGATTATAAAAGTAGAAACTCGCAGGAAACTAAAATCAATGAACAAGGTTTTCTTCAATGGTTTTGCATACCCTTAATAATGTAGGGTGCCATGTATTTATAATTCAATACAGATTACATCAGGGTTTTGAAAACCCTATTTACAAGCTACAATTCAAAATTTAAAATTTAAAATTCAAAATTCAATATCACCACCAGATTAAACGGTGGAAGCTAATCACAATAATCTTTGAAAAACAAATATTCAAAAAATATATAACCTATCCAAAACATAACTGTTGACCGAGTGACAACTTAAAAGTTTGTTTTGGGTGAGGAGTTGGGACTTAATCTTACACGTGACGACGAGGAAGAGGAATTAGAGGTCTAAGGTCGCAAATGTCTGTGGTTTTGGGCAATTGTTTCGATCCGGCGATGTTCGTCTGGAGGCGATATCAGAGGTGTTTTCGGTGTGTGGTGACAGAGAAGGCTCCAAAAGGATGGAGAAAGAAACGAAATCGTGACTTATGCTTGCAAACTAAAAATAAGGATAAAAATTTTAAAATTACTTTTGACCGCATGATTTGTGGTGAAAGGTTATGGTGAATTGATCTTGATAGGATCCTTAGAGCAAGTCCACCGGAGTGGTTTTTGCCCAGCACCCTTTCCAAATAACAAGCTGAGGGCCAGGGAATTCACTCCAGCCCGTTGGGCTGCCTGGCACACAACCCATGCCAGTCAACAGACCAGTCCAAAATTGACTGACCAAGGAGCCGGGCTATTTGCCTGGCGTGCGCCTTTCACGCGGAAATCGTCCTCGACGATCTGATTGGGGTCGAGCTGGAGAACGATTGGTAGACATGGAAGCAATCCTTGAACCGCCGCCACCATTTTTTCACGATGTAAACTAGCCCAGTTTTGTACAGCGCCACGCGGATTGCTACAAATATACAGATTGTTACAACTACAAGAAAGATTGGACTGGAAAGAATCATAATTTGGATATTTGGGGAAAAACCCAATTCGATTTCCCCAAAAAGTAGTGGAATTTGGTGATTAGAGATGGGATTTTTTAGGTGGAAAAGGGATTTTGATGGGTCTCTTACTTCTTTACGAAGGGAAAATCATGGCAGGTTGGGTATGAGTGCAGAGAGTTGGATGTTGGAAAATAAGAAGAAGAAGAGAAAGGACCGGAGAGGGAATGGAAGCAGTAGGAAGGAAACAAAACTGCAAGACCTTTCGAGAGAAAGGAAGAAAAAAGAAAAAAAAAGAATTGATAAAATATTAATTGATATGAATAAAATAATATAATATTAGATGAACTGGGTGCCAGCGCATTTTTAGGGGTGGAGATGCTTTGATCTATTACTGTTCACTGGGGTCTATTACTGTTCATTTGAATGGATAAATGCGCTGGATGCTGGCGCAAAGTCCTTTGGGGTGGATTTGCTCTTAAAGAATGATCTAGACAAAATCCTGGTCCAGTGATATACATTGAAAAGTTAAAGGACCAAACTGTGACGGAAAAAAGGTTGGAAGACCAAAGTGAAAAAATCTGCAAATCTTAGGGGCAATTGTGAAATTAACCCACACAAATACAAAACAAATTAACAAAATTAAAACAAAAAAAAGACAAAAAAAAGGAAAAAAGTAATAGAGATTAAAATTCGGGGGTGCAGCTCTCTTCGGGGATGATTTGTGCAACCTGGCAGCAAGCAATGCAAGCTCTCACCTTTACCTCTCTTCTGCAACACCAACACCATCCTCATCTTCTTCCTCCTTTTCACTCCCATTTCCTTCAATTCCAAACCTCCTAACCCCACAAATCCCCCAACTGGGGTCTCCCCAATTCTCCCCCAAAAAGTCCCAATCTTTCTCCACCACTGATTGAAAATTCCAGAGAGATCTGAACCGCCCCAATTGGGTTCCCAAAGGAACCAAATATCCCCCACAATCTAACACCCTTTGAAAACCCAATGCTGCAAAACCTCTGATTTTTTTTCTTCAATCAACAGAGTGCAGCGAAAAGCCTTGAGCTTTGAGGGAGAGAGGGACTTAGAGAGAAAAATGAAAGGGAGCCAGAAAGATCAAGAGAAAGTGATTTGGGATCAGATGCGGAGCTCCACAGGGACCCCAATTCCTGGACCCGGCTCCCAATCTCGAGCCACCCCTAAACTCCTCGTCTGGCTCCTCCTCTTCGTCTCTCTCACTTACATCGTGTACACTCTCAAGGTCGTCTCCACCTCACGCGCCGCCTGCTCCGACGACAACGACCCTTTTACCCCTCTCCGCCTCTCCTCCTCCTCCTCCACCGGCAACACCACCACCGCCCAAGATCGGACTTCCCAGATGCTCCAGCTCAAAACCCAACAACCCGATAAAGCAAACCAGCCGACAGAGATAAACGACATCGTTTTCGGCATTGCCGCCTCCGCCAAGCTCTGGAAACAGAGGAAGAACTACATCAAGCTCTGGTACAAGCCCAAGTCGATGCGCGGGATAGTCTGGCTGGACCGCGAAGTAGAGGATAAAAACCCGGAAGGCGTCGGCCTCCCGCCGATTAAAATCTCCGGCGACACCTCCGGGTTCGCCTACACGAACAAACAGGGCCACCGGTCCGCGATTCGGATATCCCGGATCGTGAGCGAAACGCTGCGTCTCGGCCTCAAGGACGTTCGGTGGTTCGTGATGGGAGACGATGACACCGTTTTCATCACCGACAACCTCGTCCGGGTCCTGAGGAAGTACGACCACACGCAGTACTATTATATCGGGAGCTTATCGGAGAGCCACCTGCAGAACATTTTCTTCTCGTACGGCATGGCGTACGGCGGCGGCGGTTTTGCCATCAGCTACCCACTGGCGATGGCGCTGAGCAAAATGCAGGACCGGTGCATTCAGAGGTACCCCGGGCTCTACGGCTCCGACGACCGAATGCATGCGTGCATGGCGGAACTCGGCGTCCCACTCACTAAAGAACTCGGATTTCACCAGGTCCGTACTCTAATCTGCTTAATTTGATTTGTTTTTGCTTTAATTAGTCGTAATTTGGCTTGAATTTATCTGGTATTTTCCGAATTTGAAAACCCAGCTTGATTTCCTGCAATGGAAACTAGGAATTACACCCGGCATCTCCCTAAACTCTCAAGTTTCGGCCGAAAAATCGTCCGAAACACGAATTGGGTCAGTGTCGGTTTGGCTCTGTGCATTGAATTCTGGAACTGCAATTAATTAGTGTTCTATGTTTAATTAAGTATTAGCGAGTTTAATTAATGTTTAATCATCTTCTTAGTTCGATAATTCCCTATACGTTACCTTCCGGTGTCGGCGAATGGTAGATTGGGCCGTTTCGTCGTGTCGGTTCCCTAGACCGTAAAACGGGTATATAAAAACAAAACATTGGGTCCGAGGAGGGGATCTTAAGACGAGGCGGGTGATTTGCGCAACGTTGTCAATGCTCGGGATACGTGGATGACGGAATGGGCCCCACGCGCATTTAAGGGTTAGACCAGGTTTGTCTCACAGCTCACTACACACCACGCACCTACACAAGTCCACATCCCCCACGACCACTTGCTGTCCGTGTACGTCACGCTCCTTTACCGAGTCAGCAGTGTCCTGTCGACATTGAATGGATGGAGGCTTCCGTTTTGCCCAACCTCAATTTATGTCGGTGGTCTTTTTACATTGGTGGATTAAGCTTAATTTTGGCATAGAATTATAGCAGGCAAGGGCGGATTTGTTGCGAGCTTTAGGTTAAACCGATATATATTTGCTGCATTCAACAAACGTAGGTTTAGTTTGGCTTAATGCAGTTCATTAATGAATGTGGGATTAGGTGTTTCGTAATTTTTTCCTTGATTTTGAAGGAGAATCTAGGTTTAGGTTGAATATCTTGTTCTAAAATGGTGGATCCCTCACTTTCAAGCCACTAATCTCTTGTCCCTCATGTGTTACTTTGTCAAGCCGTCTAACTTCTGTTGCCGGCGCGGCACATTGTGAAGCATTTAGTAGCCTTGGCTTTTGGTTGGCTAGACCGGTAGTTGGGTATGCCTTGCTTAAAACAAGTTGAGTATAATTTTCCAATTTTCGCCCAGGGTTCTTCCATTATGTGTACTAAATAGAGCAAGAACCTCAGCTGCCGTTCCCACAATGTTTTTCTGGTTTTAGGGGTTGAGTGTGAATAAATAGCAGTCTCACTTCTAAATTAGTTTCTTAGTAATGTTCTTATTTTCTGTATGCTTAAATTGTAGATTTTTTTCAGATAGATTTGGTGTGAACTTACGGTGCGTTTCTTTCTTATCAATGGCTCTCAGTACGATGTGTACGGAAACCTGTTCGGGCTCCTTGCAGCACACCCAGTCGCACCCTTAGTAACGATGCATCACTTGGATGTGGTCGAGCCCATCTTCCCCAATGTGACCCGTATTCAAGCCCTTCAGCTGCTTTTTGCACCAGTGAAGCTGGACTCGGCAGGAATTATGCAACAATCCATCTGCTACGACAAGTCAAAGAGCTGGACCATTTCAGTTTCATGGGGCTTTGCTGTACAAATTTTTCGGGGAGTCTTTTCTCCCCGTGAGATGGAAATGCCATCCCGAACGTTTTTAAATTGGTACAGAAGAGCAGATTACACTGCATATGCATTCAACACCCGTCCTGTTAGCCGAAACGCATGCCAGAAACCTTTTGTCTATTACTTGTCAAAGGTAAGGTTTAATGCTACGACGAATTCAACAATTAGCGAGTATGTCCAGCATCGTACCCCTCATCCCCACTGCAAGTGGAAGATGGCTAATCCTTCTAGTCTAGACAAAGTTGAGGTTCATAAGAAGCCCGACCCGCATCTATGGGATAGAGTAAGTACATTTCAAGAGCTTGCACTCCTCTTTTCCATTTACCACCACCCTGAACTTTCCATTCACTTATCTACTACTGCACTACACTTCACCACCACATCTTTGTCGACTGAAACAAGAACGATGGCTAACGCGTTTTCATTCCTTTGTTTTTGGGTGTGTTTCTGGGCAGTCTCCGAGGCGAAATTGTTGCAGGATCGTGGACTCGAAGAAGAAGGGGACCATGGTGATAGATGTTGGTTTATGTAAAGAGGGTGAGATCAGTGAAATTTAAACAACTTTTTTTCACCAATTGATCATTTAGGCTTAGTTATTTCTTAATTTGTTATCTTAAAGTTCCAATTTTGTTGTATTTTGGGGGAATCGATTGCCAAAACAATCATTAAAAAGACAAAAGAGAAATGTTTCATGTACAAAATATGTAGGCTATAACATTCCAATGTTGTCTCTGAACAGCAGTTAAATTATAGGAAAACTAATGAAAATGGCTTGAAAACTTTGAATTTTAATAATAAGGACAAACTAAGGGTAAAGTGAATAGTATCAGGATTGATTTTTTAGTGTAAAAATGTGGTTTTTCGTTAAAGTGTACAATATCAGGAGTTTTTTTTTAAATTTTTCTTAAATTATTTATTCAATTTATAATTAATTTTGCCCAAAAGTATATGTTTGGACCCATGCATGATGGTAGATCTTTGTACTTATGAAGAGTTGCAATCATGAGTACAAAGTTTCCTCAATGGTCACAAAGTATCTTGAGGAGGAACTCTGTAATCTTAAGGAGCCAAGTTTTCCTCGTGCATGGTATCACATACGTATTGAATTCGTAGGTGCTAGTAGCTTGATTTTGTGACAATTTAATTACAATGTGTTTGGATGAGAAAATTTAAGATTACTAAAGAATTCTAAAATAACGAAAAATAGAAATGAGGGAATTTTATTTTCTAGAATTTATGAATTTTCTTATTTGTTTAACCTAAAAGAACGATATAATTTAAATATGAAATTTAATGTGTGCATAGAGTTATTAATACATAAATAAAAGATAGTAATTATGAAATGTGCTAGTAGTAGTGGTGGCTACGAAGGTGATGATGGTGGGCGGTGACGATGGCGATGGTGGTGGCGGTAGCTGTGATGGTGATCATGGGGGGTGGTGGTGGTGGTGGTGACATATGGTGGTGGCGGCCAATCATGGTTGAGTTTTCATGTGTTTTTTATTTTTAAACTCTCACTTACAAAAATTTGGAAATGACTCGTACGTACATGAAATTTATACCTAGGAATTGAATCTCAAGTTTCAAGTTTTTTTTTTTTCACACAAAAATCCTAGATTTTTATGTTTATGAATTCAAAAAAAAAAAAAAATGCATATTCATATGTAAACTATGACTTTTGTCTAAATTTCAAATTTATTTTTATCATATCAACAAAATGTTAGAAAACTTGAGTGGTCCCTCCATCACAAATTTCATTTTGCTTTTTCGCAATCTTTATTCTTCACTTTATTTTGTTGTATGGTGCATGTTCTTGCATTAGGCGAGATCGACATGACACTGGTATCTCGTGTAAAAATACTATAAGTTCGGTCACGTTGCTCACTACAAAATGGGACTCTCCCGACTTTTTTATGTATTTGAAATACAAGTTGAGACATTAGGCCATCTCCAAACGATCAGGTCAAAGGGCTATAGAGCTAAAATAACCTGTTTTGACACGAAAATAGTCTTAAACCGAGAGCTAAGCTGAAGGACTTGTGGGCCCCGCCTGCCCAAAAATGGGAGAACTGGCCAAAGGGTTGGCCAAGAGCAGCTAGCCCGCCAACCTTATATCCCAGCCCAAGCACATGCTACCTATCTTTTTCTTTATTATTTTTTATTTTTTTATAAATACCTAAGCTATTTCTACCCCATTTCTCACATCATTTTCACAATTTCATAATATCTTACCTCATTTTATTTCAATTTTCACCAATTTTTTACATCCTTTTCATTCTATAAAGATAAGAAATCTGAAGGCTTACTAATTTAGCGACAAGTGGCACTCAAAATATGTCTGAAAACCTTATTTTAATATGGTTGTTCAATTCAATTAACCATATTAATTCAATTAAAATAATAAATTATGTTTGGCCTATAGCCCTTTGACCCCCTCGGTTGGAGATGGTTTTTTGTCAAATGACTATGTTTGGCCTATGACCCTTTGGCCCCTTCGGTTGGAGATGATTGATGAGTAGATTTTATATTATATATTTAACCTTATTCTTAGTATATTTTGGTTAATATTTTGGGAGAATTTTGATACTTTGAATTGTATTTTCAAAATAGAACTTTCGACTTCCTCTGGAGCAAAACATGGTCAAATGGACGAATTTTGGAGTAATTCTAGTTGGAAGATGTTCGTGAATCAGTTAGCTTGGTCGTATCAAAAGATCAGATTTTTCTACCAAGCGATGATTTTCTGGCAATAAAATAAAGGAGCAATGCACGGTGTTGGAATAATGACGTTTTGGCCTTGACTTACATTTTTGGAGCCCAAGATGACATCGGATGGTTTTGTAGCTTTCTGAAGATGTGTTCGGAACGTCCTGATCTTTAAAGCAAGCTATCTCAAGCTGGATTTGGAGGAGATTTGAGGCTAAAATTTGGCTGGACAGTTTCTGTGCAGATGTTCCTAGCTTAATTAGGACTCTATTTTCTAAGTTATTTTATTTTATTATTTAGTTTCCTAATTGGAGAAAAAGACTAGGGTTTGTACGATAGCTAGAGGGGATTTTAATCTTTTTCCGTTCTTAGTTTTCTTTGTACGCTTTCTTGAAGATTTTCTACTTTAAGGTGTTTTCATTCATTTTCTTCTTAATAATATTTTCTATGATTTCAATTATGAATATGCGTAACTAATTCTTTATGCTAGGGCGAAGCCTTGAGCTTTAATATGAATATGTTATTCTTATTTAATTGCTTATGATTGATTGCATGCACACTTTGAATTATTAATCACTGTGATTAAAACTATCTAATTGTCTTAATGTCTGATCACCATTAGGATATTTAGAAAAGTAATTTGATGCAATTTTGGTCGGAATGTTCCTTGAAATTGACGTTGGCTTCTTGTGGTTAATAATTATAATTTCACTTAAGATGAACACCACGTCTTAAGGGTTGCATGGTTTTTCAAATGGTTTTCATAAAACTTAATGAGTCTTTCATGTTCATATTTGATCCGAACGTCTGGACGGATTGCATGTTAGATATACATTTTATGTTGGAGGTTCCAAGTAGGATATATATTAGGAAAACCTAACCTTCAAAGTGGCATGTGTAGATCACAAGTAATTGGTAAAAATGCATAGGATTGCTAGATGATGGTGGAACCCTAGTGCTTTCATAAATTGGTATTTTAAAAACTGTTTCTTTTTCTTTCAGCTTTAATATTGCAGATTGTTTTACTTTTATTAATTAAATTGGGTCATAAAAATCAATCATCTCAAATTTGTATTTTACAATAATTGTGACATCCCACATTGCCCAGGGAAGTGGATCCTTTAAGCCTTATATGTATATTCCCATCTCTACTTAGCACGAGGCCTTTTGAGAACTCACTGGCTTCGGGTTCTGTAGGAACTCCGAAGTTAAGTGAAAAGGGCCTAGAGCATTCCCAGGATGAGTGACCCATTGGGAAGTGGTCGGGGCCCAAAGCGGACAATATAGTGCTACAGCTGAGTCGAGCCCAGGAAGTGGTCTCGCCTGGGCCGGGATGTGACAATTTGGTATCAGACCCAATCCTTGGCCGGAAGTGTGCCAACGAGGACGTCGAGCCCCTAAGGGGGTGGATTGTAACATCCCACATCGCCTAGGGGAGTGGATCATATAAGCTTTATATGTATATTCCCATCTCTAACCAGTGAGCTCCCAAAATGCCTCGTGCTAGTTAAAGATGGGAATATACATATAAGACTTACAGGATCCATTCCCCTAGGCGATGTAGGATGTTACAATCCACCCCCTTAGGGGCCCGATGTCCTCGTCGGCACACCACAGCCAGGGTTAGGCTCTGATACCAAATTGTCACATCCCGCCCATGTGCCGACGAGAACGTCAAGCCCCTAAGGAGGTGGATTGTAAGATCCCACATCGTCCAGGGGAGTGATCCTTATATGTATATTCCCATCTCTGCATAGCACGAGGCATTTTGGGAGCTCATTGGCTTCGGGTTCCATCAGAACTCCGAAGTTAAGCGAGTTCACGCGAGAGCATTCCCAGGATGGGTGACCCACTAGGAAGTTCTTGTGTGAGTTTCCAGATACAAAACAGTGAGGGTGTGGTCGGGTCCATCGAAACTTCGAAGTTAAGTGAGTTCGCGCGAGAGCATTCCCAAGATGGGTGACCCACTGGGAAGTTCTCGTGTAAGTTCCCAGAAACAAAATCGTGAAGGCGTGGTCGGGGCCCAATGCGGACAATATCGTGCTACGACGGAGTCAAGCCCGGGAAATGGTCCCGCCCAGGCCGGGATATGACAATAATTAATTGGAATTTGGTTTATTTTGAATTGTTTAATAATCCATGTGGAGAACGACCTTGCGAGAACCATTTATACTACAATATCCTTGTCATTCTTGCAATTATAGGAGTTTTTTTAACCCATTTGCGTGTGTGGTAAATTCCCTATCAATGATATATAATATGGATTGACACTGTTCATTAAAATATAATTTCTTGCAAGACTATAGAGCTAAACATGACCCTTTAGCCCTCTTTCAGTTGAAGATGGCCTTAGGTGTCTATTAATATAATTAGAAAGAATATATTTTTCAATTTTTTTAATAATATTATGATATGTAATGTATCGTGTTTTTTTTTCTTTTTTAAAGGGGAATAACTTGTGGCAATCTATGGTTATCCACCATTTTTGGAGGTTGGGAAGACTCACAGAAGTATTTCAGCCTTTCCTAGCCACAATCAAGTAGACTCATTAGTTTGGAGCCTCGAACACACGATCTCCTTATTTTTTGTATTTTGAGAACTAAAATTCACACCCTTACTACTGAACCGCTTGTTGTAGTTAATAAATCGTGTTTTGAATACACCTAAGAATTTCTCGAACGTGATCAAGTCATATTACATTGCTCATGTCCTTTAATTAATTAATGATACTTTTTTTAGGTGCCAAAAGGGAACTTCAAAAATTTAAATACTGCTGGGATCGATGGTACAATTGGGGTCAATGGTCAAATTTCATTAATTTGGTATTAGAAACTTCGAACATTTCACTAAAGATAAAATCAAATTAAACGGGGTAACACTATTCTTATCAATATACCATATTTTTTAAGGAAAATTAACGAAAAATTTAAAAAAATTTCTCTTTTAAAGAAAAATCATTTTTAAAAATATAATAAATAGTGCTAGTTAAAAGTAAAAAAGTGATTTTTCATTAAAAGTGAACAGTACATTGAGTGTTTTGTTAAAACTATCTATTTTTTGTACTGCCTTATGCGGCAGCTGTGGTGGACATCCACCTCAATTAAATGTTCTAATTTATTTAACTATAACACTGGCAAAAAAAGAAAAAGCTTATCAAACCCCAATCCGAATCGGCGTCGACCTTCCGAGTCGTACCCCAATCGAAACCCATTTGTGGAAACCAACAGAACAACAGGGTTGGATTCGAGTGATGGCGAGTCGTAAACGGGGGAAGATTTTGGTGTAGTGGAGAAGTAAAAGAGCGGGGGGAGGCGGCGACGGTGGAGAGAGTGAAGCAGGTGGTAAGGAGAATAGAGATGATGATGACGGCGGTGCTGGGTTTATGAGAAGAGGAGGAAGATGGGATTGGAGAGGCGGAGTAGTTGGGTGTGAAAGAGGGCAGCTCCGCCCCTTCATCGTGGGTTGGGATCGGAGTAGCTTCCATTGGCATCAAATCTAAATTCATCGGTGGGCGTGGTATGTCGAGGCCAAAGAGAGAGTTAATCAGAATTATTAGGAATGTGGTATTATGAGTTGAAAAAGATTTGGGATTTGCATTTTTGCTTCTTTTTTGTTTTGAATAATTGAATTATAAAATTCAATGAAAATGTTGAAAACATTGGTATTGTTATGAATGCCCACACACACATTGTCAATGCCCTTGCAAGTTGAAATAGACTTTGGAAACAAAATGGTTGTTTTTCAAAACATGCGATGTAAATTTCAAACTGTAAGAACTTGTTTGTATGAAGCCGCTCTATAAATAGAGTGCTCCGACTGCAATTAAAGGAGGTAGAGAGAATCACGGTAGAGAGAGAGAGAGAGAGGAAAGAAGAGGAAGAGAGAAAAGAGAGGAAGAAGAGTTATTTTTGTACTCTTATTTTTTAGATTATAATGAAAGCATCAATGCTGCCCCGAGGATGTACTCCAGTCACACTGATTGTAGAGGAACCTTGTAAATTTTGTGTCTTGTTTATTTATTTCACTGCATCTACCATCAATTTTACAACACGTTATCAGTAGGAGAAGCTCTCATGTCAGTGGAAAGCACAACATCATAAATCCGGTGAAGCACTATCTACCTCTTACCTCTGTCAGTTAAAATCTCACAGAATAAAAAGTATGTCCAGAAGCGCCCCACCAAATTCCGGTAAGAATTGAAGTTTACAACGACCTGAAGTCATCACGAGATGAGAAAACTCATACTTGACAACTGGTTTTCAGAGATCCAGAAGAATCTCATCAGACTTGGAAACCCAGATCGCGTCGTTTTCGACAAATCTCGAGAACTCCCATGAATACTCAGTTGTCTGAGATGGTGATGGCAAGAATAGATGGTGATGGCAAGAATGAATCCACACATGCCTCATTCTCTTGTGCCTCCATTAACCCCGCTGTCATCTATGTCTTTGTATGGAGGTTCTTGCTTTGTGATGCCATGTTCTTTGGGCCATGCAAGAACAACGCCAGTCTCTGGTAGTCTTTTTAGATTGAATTGGTTTTATGTGACCTCCACAACAACCTAGCTGGCCCTGGGTTTCGAGACTGGTAGAGACAGACAAAGAAAGAAAAAAGGGGAAGTTTATGGAATATGCATGGCACCATCTGAAAAAGTCAATAGTGCACAACACCATTTGAAAAAGAGAGAAACAAAAAGGTTTTGGTGCCTGGTGCATCTGCACCATCTAGATAATAAAATATAAAGGGATTTGAATGGTGCACGACACCATTTGGTCAAAATATGAATTAAAGACAAGAGCTTTGGGTTGGTGCATGGCACCATGCTGCAGAAGGAAAAAAAAAATAATAATAAAGGTTTGAATAAGTGTTGACAAAAGAAGGAAAAATAATAAACAAAAGGGGGTCTGATACTTCTTGTTATTTATGTGAATTGGTGTTGGTTTAAAACCTTTTCACATGTTCTATTTACTTTAAAGCAATTTATTTATTATGGACGGTTTTACCGCCTACTGCTTTAAGTTTTGATTTATGTGAATAGTGCTGAATTAAAGCCCTTGTCACAAGTTTTATTTACTTAAATGCAATTTATTTACTATGGCTGAAATTACCGCCTATTACTTTAATTTATTTATTATATTTATCTTTTGTTACGATGAGTATAATAAGGACCCAAAGTTCCTTGATTAGATCAGAACCTGCAGTTTCTTGATCCTCATCACATAAAATGATTGGACCCGAAGTTCCATCATGCAAAAAGATCAAACATGAAGTCCCTAGATCCTCAAGATCGGACATGAAATTTCTTGATAAGTACCTTAAGTTTGAAGTGCCACAGTGCCTCAACTTAATTGTAATAAAAGTAATAAGAGTCTTAGTCTACAGACTATTAAATAAGGACTAGAAGTTTCTTATGTCCATACTCAAAATGGTTTAGCAGAAGCATTTATTAAGCGGATGAAATTGATTACCCGCGCTTTGCTCATGAAAACGAAATTGCTAGTTTTCTACATGGAGACATGTCATTTTACATGATGCATTATTAAGTTTGGTTGAGACAAGTTGCCAACCATTAATATTTCTCAGTACAACTTGTGTTTGGGCACTAGCCAAACATTACATATTTACGAGTTTTTGGTTATATTATCTATGTGCCTATTGCACTGTTATAACGTACTAAAATAAGACATCGATACAAACTGGGAATTTATGTTGGATTTGATTCATCATCTATCATTCAATATTTAGAACCCTTGACTGTGGGTATGTTTACCGTGTGGTTTGCGGACTGTCATTTTGATAAGACAATTTTCCCACCATTAGGGGGAGAAAATATTGTTCCAAAAGAACGATGAGAAAATATCATTCCAGAAGAATGATGAGAAAAAACTGTTCCAGAAGAACAAAGAGAATTTGTCTTATTTTGATTCACGAAGCAATCAATGAGAAAATGAAGTAAGAATAAGTGAATGATGCAAAGAAAGTGATGAAATCACATATACTTGTTGCAAATGTGCCTACAAGAATTAATGTCCCTGTTGGACAATTTAGTGAGGCAATAAATGATTTCTCTGTTGCACGCCTGAAGCGTGGTAGACCTTTAGACTCAAAAGGTTTAGTCATTTGAAAAAAAGAAGAATATGACACTACTGAACTATTGCATTCCCGAAGCACAATTGTTGTATGCCAGAAGCATGACAGTCACCGCATGGATACAAGTCCCAGAAAGGACAATCTACGAACATGGGAATATTGACGTCTCATGCATGAAGCATGATAGACATATAGGTTCCAATGACTTAACTCTCGGAAGTGGAGATTAAAATCCAAGCTCTATAACGCTCAAGAAGAGGTTATGATCCGCATTCTCTAAACTACGACTATCCTGGGATAGATAGTGTAATGCCCTTGAAGAAGCAATAGATATCCAAAGAAATAAAAATCTTTTATGCATGCGCATGCACATGAGAATATGGGATCACGGATTGATGATAACCAATGGTAATTTTGGTTTTTATAAGTAGCTACTAAATTCATCAATGAGCTGTGTTGATATTGAGTCATGTTCTTTTTCCGTCAACAAAAATTATTGACCAAAATGGAGAAAGGCAATTCCATTCGGAAGTATGAACTTGTAAGTTCATAATACCTGCAGACAAACACAAATATACATATGCAAGCAAATATACAACAAGGATATACAAAGATATAACTTCAGGTTTATAATTATAATTGAATTAATTTATTTGGACTTCGGGCCAAATTAAAATGTGGGTGAAAAAAATATAAAACCCATTGGGCCTAAAAATAATTAGGCAGATAAAATGTGGGGCCCAACAGAAAAATGAAGTCCACGGGGTGGCGTAAACAAATGGGTGTCGTGTGACCTAGGCCCAAAATGGGGCTAGGGTGTCTCGGGTGGGACTGCAGGCCCACGGGGAAAGCATGGGGTTGGGCTGCTGCGGGCAGACCCCCAAAATATATATATTTTTTTTCACACAAAGGGCTGCATCAAGCACGCCCAAAAGAAAAAAAATCCCTTTTTTCGGGCTGGGCCGCTGCAAGCGAGCCCAAAAACAAACAAATTTTTTTTTTTTTCTCGCACGGGTTGGGCCGTGACATCTCAAAACAACAGCAGGCCCAAGGGCGCTGATGCAGGCCGAGGGACAAGAGCCTACTAGGGCTCGGGTTTTGGGATCCAAGACACCCCAGGGGCGCTGGGTGTCGGAATCGAACCAGGGGGATGCCGGCGTCGCTTCAAGCGACTGTCCTCGGGGGTTTAAGGCATGGCGAAGCATGTGGGTTCAACTGGGAATCGTAGTTGTAGACGGCGACCTTTGGTTTCGACGTCGGGGGATCCGAGAACCATCGGGGTTCAAAGAACCCGGCGGTGTTCATCGAGCTTTCTGAAAAAAAACCCATCGTCTTCGATGATGGCTATGTCCCAATCACAACTGCAGGTGTGAGTACCCAGTAATAACGGTGGTGAAGCCGTGGCCGACTTCGGGCGGCACCGTGGGTTAGGGTTTGATGCCAAAGGCATCTTTCAGATTGGAGCAAGGGTTTTGCTCCGGTGCTTCGCATCCTATTGTGGGCTCGCGTGAGCCCAGTGATGTCGGGGTCACGGGGAAGAAACCCTAGGTTTCTTGAAATTCAATTATATGCATATGAAATTCAATATATATTTCAATGAATCACATATTTATGTTGATGCATATGCAAATAATAGTTTCAATGCATGTACATATGTAAGATTCAATTCATGGTAAATATCAAATTCACATAATTGCAGCAATTTTGGTTATGAGGCATACACAATTTATGTAGAATCTAAAATATGTTAAACGTAAAGTTGGGTCATGCATCATGGTGAATGTTCATGCTATCAGGGCTTCAAAAATATCGAGTTAAAAGCCGTTGTTTTGGAAGAACTTGATTGCATGATTATATGAATGAACTGGTTTGATGCAGAAAAATTATTTCTTCAATTTCGGCTTTCATCTTCAAGCTTGTATCACGTTCAACATAAGAAGAAAAATAAATTGAATCAATAACAATATATGAATTCAATAAAATCAAGATTTAATCAATTAAAAATAATTGAAACGTAATATTCCCCTGATTCTAGACGAATAAATTCTCTTTAAATTCTTCTAAGCACAGCGTGAAGAGCGTGCTGGTAACGTGTTGTGGCCTATATTTTACAGAGATGTGCGGCAAAGAGAAGAAGAGAGATTGGAGAATAGACTTGAGGAATTGTGTGTTAATTCCCCAGTCCTTGTGCCTTTATTTATAGTAATTAGGAGGAGAGAAACTTGCTTTCCAAGTAATACAAAGTATATTAGGGAAGATCTTCTAGATCCCAAAGGATTCCTACTTTATCTCTACTTAGGATTTATACAATCACATATTGATAAGAACATATGTCACAACAAAATTATCTTATTTAATCCCTAAATCTAAATGCCCTTAAAATTAAAAACGTGTGAAAAGAAAAAGGGTGTAGAAATGTTCAAAAGAAAAAATGAGTACAAGAATTTAGTCAAGATATTGGTGTACCGAAGAGTAGGTGCATAGAAAACATGAATCTTGGTTATCGTTTACTGCATGAATGTTACGTAAAATCCAATGCAGTAATGCCAGTAAAATAGTACTCTGAGTTTTTGTATGACTAAAAAATCTCGCAGAATTTTCATTTGGTTTTGTAGCTTGCCCTTCTATAATTCTATTAGTGCCACTGACCTCTTTTTAAGGCAACCTAGGTGGGAAGGGTATATTATTTCCGTGTTGTCTTATGTTACTGATAGCGTAATACTTTTAGTATAGTCATAAAGTTGGAATAAATAAATTTTATAAATTTAAGAAGGTTATTATTAATAGAAGTATAATTTAAAAAATATTATTTATCGACTTAGAAATATTTTGAGAAGTTAGAAGGATTAGGAGATATCCTAAGGATGGATAATATGGAAATATCCAAGTTTCATGCTAAGAAGCTGTAAACATGCTTGAGCTTCAACAAGAAAGTGTTTATGTTGAAGAAGTATTACATACGTGCAAATTCAAAGACGTGGTATCAAATTCTAAAAACTAAAACATTGTCCCAAACAAGTACTTTAGTTTATCTTATGCTTTTATTTGTAATATTGCATATTTTTGTGCTTAGTAACACTATGTGGATGCATGTTTCCTTTAAACAGAACTAAGCAAAATTATAACTTATTACAATGTGGAGTTTATTCATATACATAATTGACCCAAATTGGGATCAAAATTTTTTATGACTATAAAGAGGAATCATTTATAGAATATTACTTTAGAGAAATTTTACTGTACAAGATAATACAAAACATTACACAAAATTGTATCGGTAGCTTAAGACATTACGGTTACAGAAATTCAGTTTTGTATAAGTCTCTCTACCCTTTAGAGACAATATGTGTCCTTGAGTCACACCACACCAGTGTGCGAGTGGATGAGCGTGGAGAAAATTTTCAAAATGCCCAATATTCAAATAGGTATTCTCTGTGTCATAAATAAGCAAAAGAACACATGAAGTTTTGACGAAACATTTTTGATGCTGTTCACTTTTAACGGAAAATAATATTTTTATTCTAAAAAGTCACTCTTAATACTATTTACTTACAATATTTTTTTATCATTTTAATTAAAACTTAAAATTTTCAAATCATTTTCATTAGATTTCTTTTAATTATATTATACGTGTAATATCGCTCAAATATTCGGCATTTGAGAAAATTCTCGTGAGCGCGGGTGTGAGGACTTAACACTTGAGTGGGCCCATCCGTTCATGTTCCAATCCACCGCCTAATTGTCTCAGCAGAGATGTGTCGGAGAAGGTTTTTTGGGTTTCACGAGGACGGTGATCCCACGGTGTTGGTCAGATCCATGGCCCGTACGGCTCCACACACAGCTAACATCCTATAAATTTATCCCGACTTTTGCAATGTTTTTGGTCGAAAACTTTGGACAATTCTTTGCAGCTGGCTTTTACTTTTTCTTGGTTTGACCCAAAAGAAAAAAAAAAAAAAACTTGGTAAAAGTTACCAGACTTTACTTGTACCTTCGAGGGTATTGATTCTTGACCTCTGATCAAAGTTGGATTATTGTACAAATGAGTCATTAATAATTTAGTATCGAATACATCTTACTGATTTACTTACTTGAAAGTCAAATTTAATTTTTTTTTACTTTAAAAGAAAAGAAAATATCACTAAACAAAATGATATTGTTAACTCAACAAAATAAAACATGCTAATTTCTGTGCGTGCCACTCCATTCCCAGACCAAAGGTCCATGGGAAGTGCTAAAAGTCCCAATCATGAAGAAAGAAACTAACAAAGGAACAGATGTAATTTGCGTTAAGATAAGAATAATAGAACAGAAATCACTTATCTACTGAAGTTATGAATAATTATATTAGGTTATTTCAATCACCAAATCTTTGTTTAGAAATATAAAAATCAAGATCTAATGGTTAAAATATCAAATAAAGATATTTCGACTTTTTGGAGTTACAATGAACAAAGTACTTGTCTACTTTTATTCTATTACAATAACCCCTTAACAACTCTTTAAAAAACACGAGCGATTGTGGCACTTGTCACAATCTCAATGATCTATTTACTCTAACCTAATTGTCATCACCAAAGACACTATGATTTGCAATACCCCCACCCCACCACCACCTTTCCATTATTGCTTATGCAACTGTTGTTTTATTTATTTAAGTTTTATGCCAGCAAAAAATTGCCGTCTTCAATCTTAATAAATTTGTATATACAACATAATTAAACTTCTTTGATCGACGACCAAAGCCACACGCTCACGGAGGACCAGTTTGGGATTGCTGGGCTTTTAAAAAAAACTGTTCTACTATATCTCAAGAATAATCACCTGCAAAATAAAGTAGTTGAGTGATGGACAAATTGTATTTTTAAAAGTGCTGAGAGTATGAAAAGCAATGTAAAAGCTTTGGATAAATTTTAATGTAAAAGTTGTATAATTGTATATAACAACAAAAAAAGACAAGATAGTGTGTGTAATATCCCACATCGCCCAAGTAAGAGGATCCTGTAAGCCTTATATGTATATTCTCATCTCTACCTAGCACGAGGTCTTTTGGGAGCTCACTGGCTTCGGGTTCCGTAGGAACTCCGAAGTTAAGCGAGTTTGTGCGAGAGCAATCTCAGGATGAGTGACTCACTGGGAAGTTCTCGTGTGAGTTCCCAAAAACAAAACTGTGAGGGCGTGGTTGGGGCCCAAAGCAGACAATATCATGCTAGGGTGGAGTCAAGCCTGGGATGTGACAATTTGGTATCAAAGCCAATCCCTGGTCAGAAGTGTGTTGATGAGGATGTCGGGCCCCTAAGGGGGGTGGATTGTAACATCCCACATCACCCAGGGAAGAGGATCCTGTAAGCCTTATATGTATATTCCCATCTTTACCTAGCACGAGGCCTTGTGTGAGCTCACTGGCTTTGGGTTCCGTAAGAACTCAGAAGTTAAGTGAGTTCGCGCGAGAGCAAGCTCAGGATGAGTGACCCACTAGGAAGTTCTCGTGTGAGTTCCCAAAAACAAAACTGTGAGGGCTTGGTCGGGGCCTAAAGCGGACAATATCGTGCTACGGTGGAGTCGAGTTCGGGATGTGGTAGGGGCCCGGGCCGGGATGAGACAGTGTGGGTGATGACGATAACAATGGTGGCGAGTATAATGGTTGTGATGGTGACGATTGTGGTTGTGTATTAATGGTGGCAGATGTGTTTATAGTGGTGGTGGCGGTGGTCGTGGTGGCAACGATGATAGTTCTAGTTCTTGTGGTGGTGGTGGTGCCAGATAAGGTTTTTGTGGTGGTTGTAGTGGTGGTGGTGTCATGTTTGTGGTGTGGCGGTAGTGGCAATAATGGTAGTAATGGCAATGGTGGTGTAAGAGGTTAGTTTTGTAATGGTAGGTGGTTGTCACTTTATTCTCCAATGATAAAATGTGTCCTAAATAATGTAGTGGGAAAGTATCTTTAAGATGCTGAGATATCTTAAAGATACTTGAGAAATAATCCCGAAGTTATTATCTAATTAATAATATATTGAAATTATCTTGTGAAATCCTTGATTAGATTTAATAATGATTCATTAAATGATGAAGTTGGTCTTCAACAAGGAAATCTTTAAAGATAAGATTTAGTTATTAATCCCATATAAGAAAAGCTTGGAGAAGTCGTAGTCAGCATCTTAGGTCTTCTTGGAAGTTGAACTGCAGGCGAAACGGATGTGTGCCTCGCTAATTTAATGAGGCATTCTTGTCACTTGTGGGTAAAAGTCCACGTGTCAACTCTAGGATATTTCGTATCATTTTTTGCTATACAAATACCCTCACACATGCTGTGCTGCGCGTAGGAGTTGTAGAAGTCTTCTAGGAGATGGAGTTGCCTATAGAATTTATTTAATTCTACCTTAAGTAGGGGAGTAAATAAACCTAGAGAGCAATTATCTTCAGAACAAGAAAGAGAAAAAATATGAAGATATTGTTCCCCTCCTCCAATTTTCTTCTTTGTTTGCCTTTTAAAGAGTCAATCTTTGTTGTTGTTGTTATGCTAAAAGGTAAGAAAAAAGTTTTTTTCTTCTTCCTGCTGCTGTCTTGGGGCAGCTCATGACTAGTGGGCTGGCTGTTGTGGGTGGCACAATAGCATGGGCTGCCTAATAGTAGGCATCAACATGTCTCGAATAAGGTCGAGGAATGGATGGTGTGAAGGATGATTTTGTGAAAACATGTTCATTTGAATAACATCTATAGCATGCATTTAACAATTAAAAGGTGGAAACATGCTTGCATGCATTCAAAAACAAAACATTACCCATGAAATTCAAAGCCTAGTAGATTGGTGAACCAAGAATCAACTCAAAACAAAGTGAGTTGAGATTTATACCTTTGTAGATTCCTCTTTGCATAAGCAAAGGCTAATCACCCAAAGAGAGGGCCTTCATTCCTTGCATCTAAAATCTATGGATTTGGATGGATGAAAAGGTTTCTCCAAGTTCCCAAAATTGAGAACCTCTAAGTCTCCACACCAAGGAGAGATTGGAGAAGAAAATGAGTGACCTTGGAGTAGTAGTATGGCTAGATACACCCTCCAAGGGGCCGGCCTCTTTAGAGAGAAATGGAGAGACATGTTCTCTCCAATTTTCTCCAAAACAAACCCTAAATGAATTTTGGCTATAAAGTCATATTTATACCTTAATTCATTGGAGTGGCAAACTTGTAAATAAGTCCAAAACCCACTCCAAAAGCATCATGACCGGCCTTGGGGTTTCATTGGGCCTTTTAGGCCTTTTGAATCATTATTCATTAAGTTGTCATACAACTTAAGTCAATGGGCTTGACGTTCGAAGCCTATTGGGCCTTAAGGTCCAAAACTATCCCGAGGTCTTCAACGAACTTATTCGTTTGATTAATTAACATATTAATTAATCCTTGCCATAAATAATTAAACCATTTAATTATTCTTACTCATCTCCATTGTTTCTTCAATCTCCACCTTACACGGTGTACAATCCATTAGGTTCCTTTTAGCGAGGCAGTGGGCGATTAAAACCATTTTACATCAATTGTGAATTGAAACTTACTTTCAATTCTCCCTTTAGTGATTACACACGTTTAGGGCTTCCACAAACCATGAGTGACACCTAGCAGCATATCATGGTTACCCAAGCTAATCAGAAGAGGTGGAGAACCTATTCAGTTTAGGATTACAAATGCAATACGGTATTTCTCTAATACAATACTCTTGACCACATTGTTTGGTTTGATAGTTTATTTATTCATGTCTACTATCCAATGTGATTCGTGTGCTTATATGATTACCTTGAATGTGATTTGGAACGCTTTCCTAAATCTCATTCATACTCTGGCCAGAGGTTCTAAATCATATCATAGAGTATTCTCCCTCAAACGGTTTGAAGGTTAGAGATCCCTTATTGTGCATTCACTTGTCTCCATGACTAAGTGGCTTAACCCCAATGATGACGTGGACACCCCGATGGGATGACTTTGACATAATCAAAGATCAAGGACTTAACCACAAGACAACTGTGATGCCTCAGGTCAAAGGACTACTTTGCATTATCCCAACCATGAGTTCTCATGTGACATGAATATGAGAACTCTTCGTTGATCGTGTTCAGTGAACTCATTCTCTATTGAGCACCTACGTACTTGACTTGATGTCACACACACCAATGACTCGAGACTAGTCACTCTCCCTGAGAGAAGACACAGTACGTACTGATCTTAACGGACTGTCAATGCCCAATTGGCAATCCTATGATCAGGAACATTTAGGATGTGTCTACGAAAGAATGGTCTCATGAATCTAACTTCATTAGATCGTATTCTCCCAATCACATATTCCTTGGACTTTTATCGTTTAAGCATATAACATTTATATGCGACGGCTCAAACAATAATGTTTGCCCTTTATATTTAAACTAGATTAGTTTAACATGTGAAATGTCCGTAAAGTATCATCATATGATTGGCTTTAGGGCACATTTCTAACATGGTGCAGCTAGGACCCACGGTAAAGGCTGGCGCGGGCTCACATGTGGGAAGAAAGGGGTTTGGGCCTGTCGTACTGGGCTTAAGAAAGAGAGATGATTTACAGGTGTTAGGCTTCCTAGCCCACTGGGCCTATCATTAAGGAACTGGGCTTGGTCAGCTTGGAGGAAAAGAGAGAGCAGATTGGGCTGTAAGGCAAAACGCTAGGCTCCTGGGTTTTAGGTCTAGTGTGTTAGGGCACTGGGTCTACAGTGTTAGGCTGTTTGTGTTAAGTTGCAGAAATCCTGTAGCTGCTATCTCCTAGATCGGCGCAATGTTAGAATAACAAAGTAAATATATTGCGGTTAGGAGCTGTGGAGCAGAAGTCAGGGCGGCTATGGCCACGAGAGAGGCACGGGGCTTTGCTAGTATTACGGCTTGCTTGCTGGACCTTCAATTCAGAAGAAGTCACTGCTACTAGTAGGAGTTCTGATGTTACTGAGCTTGTGAAATTTGTTACTCTAAAAAGGGCTAAAGTCTTGACTGAGAAGATCATTTAGCGCAAACGTTATGTACTGCCCCTAACATCTAGGTTCGGAGATAGAGTGAAGCGTCCCTCTGTAGCTAAGTCTAAACCGACTTCTAAAAGGCTCGTCACTATGAGAAGTGGGGATGAAAGCTTGTCACTTGAGGAAGTGGATGTAGCTGCTCAAGAGGCATTAAAGCTTGCTCATTCTACTATTGTCGCGTCTGTGTTGCTTGCCTAGAAGGAGGAATATGCTCGAGCTTCATTTCTTAGTTGTTTTAAATGGAGCAGTAAAGGATGAAGCTGTCGAGATTGAAGCTGCTGAAGATGAAATAGCAGAAGCGCATACTACTAAGTGCGAAGTGTCCGCTAAATACGAGATGGCTGATGGAAGCATGATGGCTGCTGGAGATCCTGTGATCATCCAAGCTTACTAATGAGTAGTTTGCTTTGTTTAGCTTGTATCGAATTTTGATAGCAGTGCAAGTTTATCAATTTGTTAAAATTTAAAAAATTGTTTTCTTCGCTTTACGCCATCTTCATTATTCAATTGACTTAAATGTTTGTGGAACTTTGCTTGTCTGAAGCGTCTTGTAAAAAAATAGTAATAGAGGTGCAAACTATTCTTGTGAGATTGAGGTGAGGTTTCATAGGCAGTGCAATTTGAGTTCATGAGAAATTGTACTTCATAAGGCCGATACATGTGACAAGACAAAGTTTTTCATCAGTTGCCCGAAAATTGGACTGCACATGTAATTTAAGGTCATCGATTCTTTCAAATGCATAGCATATACCACAACATAATAAAGATTTATGGGACACAAAAATCACTAACTAGTCACATCAAAAGTGTGTAGGTATATGGAAATTCACAGGCAACGATTGAAGGAATGCACTGTATTTTATGTCACAAAACTCGTAGGCCAGGTAACTATAACATAACATGATATGGACCAGTGTGGACATGAAAATCGCTAACTGGTCACATAAAAAATGTGCAGTCGTGTAGAAATTCATGGGTAGTAACCTAATAGATGTGTTGCACTTGTGGGTCACGGATCTTGTAGATTACGTAGCTAGTAGCATAACATGATAAAGCTCCATGTGGACACAAAATTGCTAACTTGTCATAACAAATGTGTGTAGTTATATGAATTCCCGTGGGGAACAGTTCAAGGAATGTACTGCACTTTAATGCTTTTTCTGATAAAGAAAATCGGGTCCCTACAGATTGGGTCAAAGGCCAGAATCCTTTAGTTAGCTAAATCTTGATGAAGAATTATGGCTGATTCTGGAAACTTTGGAACAGGTTGTCGTGCACCTATTTACACCAGGGCAGTCAAACCCATCCATGCCTAAACAACCAGGAAATTTCACCCTCTCAGGTGAGAGTATAGTGTTAGTGAATTAGTTTACCCTATCACACTGGAGAGTATACTAGATGGGTGTTGGGGAATTAGTTTAACCTCTCATAGTAGAGAGCATACCTAAATGGGTGTCGATGATTAGTTTACCCTTTTGCATTGGAAAGCATACCAAGATGGATGTTGTGGAATTTATTTTACTCTCTCGCACTGAAGAGCATACCCATATGGCTGTTAGAGAATTGGTATACCTTCTCTCACTAGAAAGAATGGAAGAGCATACCCATATGGGTTTTGAGAGATTGGTTTACTTTATCACACTTGAGAGCATGGAAATTGTTGTTATGAGTGCAGCTGAGCAAAGCAAGACACAAAACAACTGAAATAGTCTTTAGCATGTGAGGTCTTGTTCGACAATGTGCTTAAGATTTCGAAAAACTTGGATAAGCCTGAATGGCTTTTAGGTGTGAAACGATAGAATATTCGAGATTCCGAATTGGCGAATGAGTTCTCTATGTCTGCTTGGGTAGCTGTTGCCATGGGTTCAACTTCATCTCATTTGGTGAAATAGTCGGCCGCCACGATCATCATGCTTCTTCCCCAGAAGTACGTGGCATTGGTCCTCACAGGTCGATCATCTATTACATGAATGGCCAAGGCTTATCTGCAAATGGTGTTCACAGGTAGGGCACTAGCTTGAAGCGTTGAAATCGGTCAAACTTTTGTATAAAATACTTATCGTCCTAATGCGTGGTTGGCCAGTAATAGCTTGCATTAAGAACCTTCGAGCTAAGGATCGACATCTAGAGAGATTGCCATAAACGCCTTCATGGATGAGGCTGAGAACCTTGAGGTATTCAGGAGGCTTCAAGCAACAGAGATGTGGCCCAGTCAAAGGATATTTGAACGAGCATGTCATTCCACATGTAGTGGTGTGTTGCCTTCATTTGGAGTTTTCTCTACTTTAGTCTATCATTGGGGAGTGCTTCAGTGACTAGGTAGTTACTAATAGGATCTTGCCAACTTGGAATTATGTTGATCCACGCCACTTCTATTGCTAGTTCCGTGCATATGCTCTGCTTTTATAAGTATTTATATGGGATGAAATGTCTGAGTTAGTGGTCTAGGGCAAAGCCTAGACTCGCTAATGCGTCTACGTGAATGTTCTCTACTCGTGGAACCTGCATAAAGGTGTAAGTGAGGAACGTCGTGAGCTACTCTCAAACTTTTTCTAGGTATTTGTGCCATCCTTGGACGTTTCGCCGTGTACTCCCCAAGGTTTGGTTGGTGATCAACTAAGAATTTAATTGCGAAAGAAGTTTGTTAAGAGCCGTTGTTCATTCAGTCAGACTTCAGATCTCATTCAAAGTGGCTGGAGACTTCATATTTAGGATCACTATGATCTATTATGGATATGCTTTATCCATGGTCTCAATCCTTTAAAAATCGCACAGTCACTCAATTAAAAGCCTTTCTACCTTCTCATGAATTCCCCTCGGCTAGTGCAATATGCCTCTGGTTGCTGACATCAGTGGTTTTCAGGTTTATGATGCTTTTTCTGCTGTTCTGCTCGTTTGTATCGCAGTTACGGTACACGTTATTCATCCCTAACTAGCAATCGAGCTACTGATGATTGCGATTGGTGTTCAGTGTCAGTTAAACTTTAGCCTAAGTTTTCTCGAGTCCTTCATGTTTTTGTGTTATCTGCTTTGGTATGAGGTGGGAGGAATTATTTATGAGCTAAGTCGCGAATGGATACTGGGTCTGGATTTAGGTCTTAAGTATTCGTCAAAGTGTGGACCTAACAGTAAATGTAGACTCATCTGCAGGCCAAGCCGACAATAAACACTCTTTAACGCTCTAAGGTGGGAGAAAATGTTTTCATGGAGGCCTAGGAGAGAGTGTATACCGCGTGAACACCTTTTTCATGGTTAGTTGAGCGGTTGTTTATCAGGATGTTGTTGGAAAGAAACACTATCATTTGCTCTTGTCTAACTTTAAGACACCTCGTTAGGAGCGTGTTGCATCTCGATGTGCTTTTGAAGTTGATTCACCAATGTAGTTTGTTGCGCGATGTCACTTGTTATATCCGAGACATGTCGAGATAGGTGTATGCCACCATTCGGGATGATGAGCTTGATTGATAGGTATATCTGGGAGTGGTGGAAGTGTAGTGGACATCAGGCATGGATTTTAAGCTAGGACGGGTCAAATTTGCTGAAAAATGGGGCGAAAAAACCCATATTCAATCGCTAGCCTGCGGGTCAAACTAATCAGTCTAGTTTGAGCCAAATCAGGTTAGGGGAGCAACAACCGATTTGACTAAACTGGTTTGGGACAAGTCTGCTGGAGTTGGTCTAGGCTAGGAGCGCGGGCCGTTGAAGCGGATGCAGGTTTGCAAAAGTTTTTAAACACCTTTGATCAATGAATAAACTCACGTACCCAAGGAATGGGATAGGGGATGGGAGGGGAGGGTTTGGCCAATTGATCTTCGATGCCTAAGTCAGTTTCTCTAAAAATAGAGTGTTTAAGGCTTAATTGCGTACCAAAAACTTACCATAATTTGGTGAGAATGAGATATTTATAGGGAGATAGCCGCCCACTTGTGTAGGGATTGTCATGCGATGAGTCAATATTTTATTATATATTTTACCCTAATCTTAGTTATAATTTATTGGTTATTTTGGTAGGATTTTGATACTTGGCTTTATATTTTTAATATAGGACATTTGACATCCTCTAGAGCAAAACCTGATCAAACTGACAAATTTTGGAGTGATTCAAATTGGAGGACGTTCGTGTGTTCCTTATCTTGTTTGTGTCAAAATTTAGGATTTTTCTACCAAGCGGTTATTTTCTGGAGATTAAATGAAGGAGCAGTGTGCGTTGCTGGAAAGTGACGTTTGTGGGCTTAAACTTCGGTTTTGGAGCCTGAGATGACTTTGGATTGGTTCGTGACCCTCTAGAGAAGTGTTCAGAATAGTCCGAGCTTTAAATCCAGCTATTTTGGGCCAGTTTTGGAGCTGATTTGGGTCCAAAACGTGGCTGTGCAGATTTTTGGGCGAATTTACCAAGTTAATTTAGGATTATGTTTCCTATTTTATTTCAATTTATTAGGTTTCCTAGTTTTATTCTAAGACCTTTTAGGGTTTTATTTTGTATTAGTATAAATAAGATATTTAGCCATTAGATTAAAAGGGAGAAAAGAAAAGGAGGAGAACGCACACACTACTTTGGAGGATTCAAGTTTACTTTCAAGGTGTTTTCTATCCATGTTTTTAATATTTTGTTTTATGATTGTTCGTAACTAGTTTTGTTTGCTAGGGCGAGGTCACGAGCCTTAGCAAGAATATGTAATTTCTTTTCAATTTACTTATGATATTATGCATACAAGTTTTGAATTATTAATCACTGTGCTTTAAACTATCTAATTGTCTTGATGATTGGCCACCATTAGGGTATTTAGAAAAGTAATTTGATGCAATTTTGGCGGAGGGCTGTCCTTGGAATTGACTAAGGCTTCTTATGGTTAATATGTGTAACCTCTTAGGATGGACGACACATTTTAAGGGTTATATGGTTTTTCAAAAGGTTTTCACAGAACTTAATGAGTATTGCATGTTCACATTCGATCTGGACATCACGGACGGGTTGCATGTTAGATATACGTTCTATGTTGGAGTTTCCAAGTAGGATATACTTTAGGAAAACCTAACCGTCAAAATATGCATGTGTAATTCATAAGTAATAGAAAGAACTACGTAGGATTGTTAAGATGACGACGGAACCCTAGTGCTCAAAATTTATTTTCAAAACTATTTTTTTTTGTTTTATTTATTTTCCCAATTTATTTAATTGTTTTTAATTAAATTTGTTTTTAATATTTTAGGTCAGTAAATCACCTTTTTTCTAAATTTTGTTTTCAAATAATTAATTAGGATTTGATTTTAACATAGATTATTCATTCAATCCCTGTGGAGATCGACCTTGCTTGAGTTGCTATACTATGACAACCTTGTACTCTTGCAAGTATTTTTAAGTGTTTTTATCCTTACATTTGCAGGTGGTAAAAATCTCTATCATCATGCCATTTGGTGACGTTCAGTTGGCTGTAGTAGGAAATCATCTTTAAGATGTTGGATATCTTAAATATACTTGAGAAATAATCTCGAAGATATTATTTAATTAATAGGGTAAAAGACTGTTTACTACCCTCATGTTTCATGGTTTTCAACATTTAGTATATCAAGTTTTTTTCGTCTCAGAGTCATACCTAAAGTGTAAATTTTGGGACAATCTCATACATCCGTTAGTCAAACTGTTAAATTTGCCGTTAATTGTGACGTGGCGCCCATGTGGACAATGATGTGGTGCCACGTGTCAGCCACGTTTTTTTTTTGTGACACGTTTTTTTTTTTTTTTTTTCTTTCTTCTTTTCTTCTTCTTCCACCCGACTGCAACATTTTTTTTTCCTTCCTCCTTCTCTTTCCTTCCCCTTCTTCTCATTCTTCCTTCTCTTCCTCCGAATCTGGGGAAGTTTTTTTTTTCTTCCTCCTTCTTCCTCCTTCTTCCTTCCTCTTCTTCTTCTTCTTCTTCTTCCTCCGAATCTGCCCAGATTCGGTTTTTTTTTTGAGGAAGATGAAGAGGAAGGAGGAAGGAAGAAGGAAGAAGGAAGAAGGAAGAAGAAGAAGGAGAAGAAGAAGGAAGAAGAAGGAGGAAGAAGAAGGAAGGAAAAAAAGAAAAGAAAAAAAGTTGCAGTCGGAGGAAGAAGAAGAAGAAAGAAGAAAAAAAAAAAAAAAAGCCGAATCTGGGCAGATTCGGAGGAAGAAGAAGAAGAAGAAGAAGAAGAAGAAGAAGAGGAAGGAAGAAGGAGGAAGGAGGAAGGAGAAGGAAGAAGGAGGAAGAAGAAGAAGAAAAAAAAAAAAAAAAACTTCCCCAGATTCGGAGGAAGAAGAAGAAGAAGAAGAAAAAGAAGGAGAAGGAGAAGAAGAGGAAGGAGAAGGAAGAAGGAAGAAGGAGGAAGGAGGAAGAAGAAGAAAGAAGGAAAAAAAAAAAAACGAATCTGGGCAGATTCGGAGGAAGAAGAAGAAGAAGAAGAAGAAGAAGAAGAAGAAGGAATAAGGAGGAAGGAGAAGGAAGCAGGAAAAAAAAAATCCCCAGATTCGGAGGAAGAAAAAGGAGAAGGAGAAGGAGAAGGAAGAAGAAGGAAGAAGGAGAAGAAGGGGAAGGAAGAAGGAGGAAGGAAGAAGGAGAAGGAGGAAGAAAAAAAAAAAAAAAGTTTGCAGTCGGGTGGAAGAAGAAGAAGAAGAAGAAGAAAGAAGAAAGAAGAAGAGGAAAGAGAAAAAAAAAAATCCCTAGATTCGGAGGAAGAAAAAGGAGAAGGAGAAGGAGAAGGAAGAAGAAGGAAGAAGGAGAAGAAGGGGAAGGAAGAAGGAGGAAGGAAGAAGGAGAAGGAGGAAGAAAAAAAAAAGTTTGCAGTCGGGTGGAAGAAGAAGAAGAAGAAAGAAGAAAGAAGAAGAAAGAGAAAAAAAAAAAATTCCCCAAATTCGGAGGAAGAAAAAGGAGAAGGAGAAGGAGAAGGAGAAGGAAGAAGAAGGAAGAAGGAGAATAAGGGGAAGGAAGAAGGAGGAAGGAAGAAGGAGAAGGAGGAAGAAAAAAAAAAAAGTTTGCAGTCGGGTGGAAGAAGAAGAAGAAGAAGGAGAAGAAAGAAGAAAGAAGAAGAAGAAAGAAAGAAAGAAAAAAAAAACGTGTCACAAAAAAAAAACGTGGCTGACACGTGGCGCCACGTCATTGTCAACATGGGCGCCACGTCACAATTAACGGCAAATTTAACAGTTTGACTAATGGATGTATGAGACTGTCCCAAAATTTACACTTTAGGTATGACTCTGAGACGAAAAAAACTTGATGTACTAAATGTTGAAAACCATGAAACATGAGGGTAGTAAACAGTCTTTTACCCTAATTAATAATATCTTAGAATTATCTCATGAAATCCTTCATTGGATTTGATGGTGATTCTGTAACATCCCACGTCGCCTAGGGAGTGATCCTTAAATGTATATTCCCATCCCTACCTAGCACGAGGCCTTTTGGGAGTTCACTGGCTTCGGGTTCCGTAGGAACTCCGAAGTTAAGCGAGAAGGAGGTCAGAGCACTCCTAGGATGAGTGACCCACTGGGAAGTTGCTCGTGAGTTCCCAAAAACAAAACCGTGAGGGTGTGGTCGAGGCCCAAAGCGGACAATATCGTGCTACGGTGGTGGAGCGGGCCTGGGAAGTGATTCGTCCCGGGCCGGGATGTGACAGATTCCTTGTTTGATTGAGTTGTCTTCAATAAGGAAAGCTTTTAAGATAATTTAGCTATTAGTCTCATCCAAGGAAGAAAATATCGGTAATATCGGAAATATCGGTAGTTCGAAAGCACGGAAATATCGATGGAAATATCGGGATAATATTGATATCGATAAAAATTACATGGAAACCACGGAAATTGTAAGAAAAACTTGGAAATTTTTATTGAAACTTTGCAGGATGTTTATTTAGTCAATTATTTATTAGTTTATCACAAAAAATTGGAAGGAAATGCATTGCATGATGGATTTAACATTATCAAGTTGATTATATAGCGAGCTGACAAACATTGTGAGTGTAGAAAATATGTAGTAATTAATGAAAGAAGTTTAAACACACCAATTTGGGCTTATTGCGGCAAGTTTTTTAGATATGACCTCGCATCAAGTCGTCTTTTGTGTTAATTTGTAATCTTAACTGGTTTTGTTGTGTTGTGTCAATTAGTTAAATTAAGCGGTACATCCAATTGGGGCTTATAAACATTTTAATTCTCCTTAAAAATCTAAGGGCGTTTAATCAGGATTTTAAGTGATTCTTTAAAGTTTAAGGGGTATTTGATCATGATTTTTAAGAAATTCATACATTCCAAATGTATTCATTTAGAAATTGATTCGAAGAGATTTTTAAAAAGTTGGGAAACTCGAAAAAATTAGAAATATTTCACATAATATTTTAAACATTCTCAAATCGCTCCCTGAAAATTTGAGGGAATTCACTTAAAATTTTACATAAAAGTTTTAAAAATTATTAAACTTCCTCAAAATTCATAAATTTTTAAATCTATTATAATCCTTTAAAATCTGAATGGAGTAAAAAATTCAAATCTAAACCTAATATGAAACAATCACTAAATTACATAGAATTTCTAAACCAAATCTAACAAGGATCAATTACAATTCTAATACGATGTTGTAATTACTTGGAGTTTTTTAGGGCAATATGTAACACCCACCCCCATTTATAAAGATATATTTGTGTAATTATCCCCTAAACATTTTAATATATCAAATTGGTCCTCTTTGACTACCCAATCAGGATCCAAAACATTGGATCCCTTTCTTTCTGAAGTGGCCACGTGGCAGCCCCCCCCTCCACTCTTCTCTTTTCTCTCTCTGTTCCCCCGTGACTCCCTTATTCTTTTCTTCTTCTTTCTGTTTTCTTTTCTGTTTTCTTCTGTCTCCCTCGCGGCTCTCTTTCTCATATCTCCCTCATCTCTCTTCTCTGCACCGCCTGCACCGCAGCACGCACGCACCCATCTCCCTGCGCGAGGAACATCACCATCACCATCTCGTCCTCATGGCCGCACTCCACCCTCAGTCTCTCGATCGATCATTCTCCATCCTTCTCCCTCAGTCTCTCCTTGTTTCTTCTTCGGTTCCCCCTATCTCTTCTCTGCAACTCACCTTCTCCCTCAGTCTCTCCTTGTTTCTTCTTCGGTTCTCCTCCCCATTTCTTCTTCGGCTGCCGTTGCGATGACGACGGAGGATCCTCGGCGATATTATGGCTAATATCGCGATAATATCGCTAATATCGCGATATTATTACGATAATTAAGTGTAAACGTTGAAAATATCGCTATGTAAAAATAACGATATTATCGGCGATATTTTGCCGATAATATCGATATTTTCTTCCCTGGTCTCATCTTTAATACCTTTGACTTTTCTTCTTGCCATGGGCATGAGGGCTTGAAGAAGTTGTAATCAGTAACTCAGGTTTTCTTGAGAGTTGAACTGCACGTTAAACAGATGTGGGTCTCGTCAATTTAATGTGGGAATTTTCATCACTTTTGAGTAAAAGTTCACGTATTAACTCCATTATTTTCTGTATTACTTTTTGCTCAACAAGTTTGTGCTTTCATTTAAAAAAAAAACACATTTATGCTTTCATTTAAATATATGTTGTGAAATGTCAAAGCTTGAATTATACATTCGAATAAAAATTCACTTGATAGATAATGGGATGTCTGAGATTGATAATGTGCATCATAACAAGCACTCAATACTAATTAGGAAAGAAATTAAAATGGAAAAAATAAAAAAGAATGAACAATTATTTATGGGTTTTGTCTGATAATTGTTTGTATGGACTCAAAGACTAAAAGACAACCCATATGATTGGTCTGTCTTGAATTGAAGGTGCCGCATGAACTTGTATGGGCTTGTACAATGATTGGCCCTAAGCTTTATGGGACTGTAAATCGTTTTCGGCATTTTTGGACTCTTTCTAGACGGACTCTTACTTTCTCACTCCAATTTAAAGAGCTCAGATTTAGGTCAGAAATGTAAGAAGATTACGGCTTCAATAATCAAACAATTTTTATTTTCTCGTACTTTTCTTTATTATTGATTTTTGAATTGAATAAATTAAACGAAAACAGTATTTTACCCTTAAAAGAGCCAAACACTGATATTATACTCAATTCTCATGGGCAGTCTGTTTTCAGTGGCGATTTAGTGAACTCAAGTTAACCAAAATGTATGGTTTTACCATAAAATAACTAATGTATTTAATAGTGGTATCACTCAATATAAATTTTAATCCGTCATATTTCGTACATGGAACTTTTAACATTCTTCAACATACATACATACATGTCATTGTACTTTTCTCTGAATTATAATTGATATCTATGTCCTTGAGATAGGTCTGATGTATTTAATAGTGGTTCATATTTTGTACATGGAACTTTTAACATTCTTCATGTGAAATCCCGTTTCTGGATTTCACTATTGCAAACTATGTATTTGTATTAAGGAGATTCTATATTATTTTTGGGAATTTATATTAATTTTAGATTCTAATTACTTAATTACAAATTTTGAATTTTTGAAAACAATTATTTAAATCCGTAGACCTTCGGGGGTCACTCTTAATGTTTTCGAATTGAGCTCAACCCCACAAGCACATAGGCAAAGGCCATTCGTGAACCGGGATGAGAAAAGAGAAGTTACGAAAGTTAGAAGTTTCCTAAATAAAATAGGGATTTAATATTTTAGGGGTTCCTATTAATTTGGGAAGGGACCAATAAGAGGGGGTGAAATCTTGAAAAAAAAAAAGAAAAAAAGAAAAAAAAAAAGAAAAGAAAAGAAGAGACTAGAAGCTTGATGGTAGGAAGGGAGATGGGTGAATGAGAGGTGCGGGAGAGAAAGGAGGCAGGGCATTGACTGCCCAATCAGAGAAAAAGGGGGACGTGCCAATTAGGAGAGGAGGGGAGAGAGACGGACCAAGGGGAGAGAAGAGAAAGGAGGGAAAGGAGAGAGAAGAGAATGAGGGGAACCAACTCGGACCTCTTTCAACCCGCGCCAACCTGTCTTTGACCCGGCTGAAATCCGGCAGTTCTTAGACATTTTTCAACAAAATTCATCCAACCATCACCTGCAATCACCACCATACTTCTTCTCCGTCATTGTTTACCCAAGATTTGACGGAAATTGGGCCAATTTCGTGGCGTTTGGTGACGGTGACACCATTGGTTTCCTGGCGACGATTCCTCAAATCTTGAAGCTAAATCCTTCAATTACCACAACCAAAACACTCCTCTAGAGGCCAGGAACAAAGCCCAAACAGGTTTGGGGGTGGCGGAGCACCGGAGGTGACAGATTGAGGCATACCCTTTTTAGGATTTTCGGTGAGTTTGAGGGAATTAGAGCTTTTCCTGGCCAAATTGGCCTTAGCCACAAGTATGAAAATTACTCCCCTCATTGAGATCTATATGCCTGTAAAATTTGGTAATTTTTGGACATAGTTGAATTTTCCGGCGATTCGAGGCGGCAGGCCGTTGCATGCGGCGACGTGTGGTCCAAGACCCCACCTGACCATCCTAGGCAAATTTTGATGCCCTGATTCCATATTTGACATCCGTTTAGTGAAATTCCAAGGTTTGAATATAGTTTTGTAGTTGACCACCTAGTTGGCCGCCACAGAGTAATTATATAAATTGATGATCCGACCGTTGGATCGGCACCAAACTTAAATATGTAATAGTACATAATATTTGAGGACATTAGGAACTTACAGATTAGGAATCCAAAGTACGGATCTTCCGGAATTGGATTTCTAAGTTCCTAAAATCAAATGTTGACCGCCACTTGAATTTACGATTGGTGGAGATCCAACCGATGGATTGTAATGAAATTTTAGTATTTTGTTCTAGAAGCATAATGTGGACTTTGTGAAGTTACAGATTGTAAATCCATGGGCGGATGTTCCAGATTGATTGTATAGGGTTGTGGACCTCACTTTTAACGGAGACTTGACTTATGGTCAAATGCTACGAATTGATCTTAAATATTAAAATTAGTATTGCTAGAGACTAGGTAGGGCTTAGTGGGCCTATATTGGTTAGTGAGTTATCTCATATAATATATACATTGGTTTACGTGTATAGGACGTCATATTGTGATATATATGTGTTTATTTATCTTCTTAATAATGTGAATGATAAGTATGATAAATGTTATGACAATGTGATCCTAGAATCCTATTAGAAGTATTCTGTAGAACTTATATGCTTATGTGATATATTAGTTGGTGGCCCTGAGAAGTTGATGGTGTAGGTGACTATAGGGGTGGGCACGGGCCGGGCCAGGCCAGGCCCAAAATTGAAGGAACCAGATCGAGCCCCTTTGTAAATAGCATGGGGCGGGGCGGGTTTTGGATTTTTCAAAATAGGATCCAGACCTGACCCGACCCTTTTGAAACGGGCTGGTTCCTATGGGTTTTACGGTAGCGAGGGTAAGCTTTAAATGCTACATACTCATCGGTGGCAGATCAACACTCTAACTTAGAAGAGACGATGCATTTCTAGCTGCCATCTCTTGAAAAAGTTTAAATTTATTAATCCATGGTTTTGAATTTGCAATTTCTCAACCATGGTTCGCATGACTTCGAGGTCATCTCTTTCAAAGAATGGTTCCAAACCCGCGACGACACCTTATTGGACCGCATCACCTTTTATTGCCATCTTCAAGATCCTTTCCAAGGCTAAACTCATGTCTCTCATGAGATAAAACCATCAGGAAACCCAACTCAAAACCAATTTGGATTTTTTGAAAATTCGAAGCAAAATTAAAGATGTTGCATCAAACAGTGAAAAAAAAATGAAAGAACAGACACATATATCAAATGAATACAATTCCATCCCCACAACTTTCCTTGTGACAACTACAAATCTTGTATTTCCCAACCAGAAATTTAGAACCCAGAACAAAATTTATACCATTCCTGATTCAAAAACCCTAAATCCCTAAACCAAAAATTTACATAAATAACAAATGCCTAATTTAAAATTACCAAAATTATAGCAAGCGACAACGGTGCTGTTGTCTAGAAATCGAGATGAGTGGTGCTTTGGGATATCATCAAGGAGGTGAGAAAGGTGGTGCTGTGGTAGTGGTCGTGACGGCGGTGAGAAGAGCGAATATAGAGTTTAAGAGAGAATGGAGTTAACGGGAGTCCAGATTCCATAATACATAGTATGAACTTTGGGTGGCATGGACTTTGGAGAGAGGATGGAGTCCATAATCCACATAACCTAAGAAATAAACGGTGGAAAAGGTTCGGGCCGGGGGCCCGTTTTCTTTAAAATTTGTACCCGCCCCACCCCACTAATTAAGTGAACCCGTCCTGCCCCGCCCTGTTTGAATTAACAATAGATGTACCCGCCCTAAATTGCAATTACCCGCCCCGACCTACGGGTCCAAGACCCATTTGCCTAGCCTTAGGTGACTACGTTGTAACTCATAGGAGTTGAGGTATGGGTAGGTTGTGTATTGAATTTACTATACCATGTAGTAGTGGTACATGGATGGTCCTGCTTGGTATATTCGTGATGGGGGACCATATGTATTTTAAGGGTGATCATGCTTGGTATATTCGCGATGGGTGATCACCGCCTGCATGATTAGACTATGCTTATGGTTCTGCTTGGTATACCAGCGATGGGGGACCATACGCATTCTAGGAGTGATCATGCTTGGTATATCCACGATGGGTGATCACTACCTAGTTGAGATTCCATGGATGCTTAACATGATGATGATGATGTGTCTTTTTCGATTGACGTGCACCTCAATTTACGTACTGATGGCATTACATTGTGTTATGCTTATTGATTTTATGTGATTCGACTTGTGTATTGAACTTGTTGTGGAGTGTGATTGATTTGTATGTTTGGCCTGATGTGATAAAATATGATGAAATGTCATGGGGTTTCTTGCTTTGAGACTTGTTTCACATATCGTATCATTATTTTATTTCTCGTTTCGTTGAGCCGTTCTAATAGTGTACCTTATGCTTTGTTCCATTTCTTATTTCGTTGAGCTTTTGTATTTTGAGTACTTGTTTCATATCTTGTTCTTCGGGTGTTGCTATATTCCTTGGACTTCCGCTCGATTCCATTGAGTGATCCGGAACTGGGTTTCCGCTAGGGTTACTTTGAGTGGTCTGGTTCCCTACTTCGTCTGGAATCTGTTGAGAGGTCCGGAAGCCCTCATGATCTGTTATTCCATTGAGTTGTCCGGAATTGTATCCAGCTTGGATTTCATTGAGTGGTTCGATATGCATTGTACTCCGCGATTCTGTTGAGTGGTCCGGAATCGTATCCACTCGGATTCCATTGAGAGGTCTGGAATCCCTTCTACTTCGCGATTCCGTTGAGTGGTCCGGAATCGTATCTTGGTTTTGATTCCGTTGAGTGGTCTGGAATCGCCTTTGGTATCTTGGTTCTGTTGAGTGGTCTGGAATCCGATGTTGATGGATTTCGTTAAGTGGTCCGAAATTGCATCATTTGACTCATTGGTTCCTTGGATTGATTCATTTGAGATAGCTTTAGAGATGTAGGCTTCAACCGAATTGTTAGCCCTGCATTTCGATGTATGGTATGTGTTATTGATTGATGTGATTGTGGAATGATGTTGGTTATGATTGTTGTCATTATGATTAGACTCATTGACCAATAAGGCTAGAGATTATGTTGCGCTTCGTCGATTGTTCCTTAAGATGTTGCATGTGCTGAATTGTGTATTATGTTTAGACATAGTGATTTACGTGATGAATGTTCGAGTATAGCGAATGACGAACAACGAATGGCTTGACCCCTATTTAGGGTACATAGGCAGTCTAATGGGGAGGTTAGATGCAGCCATAAAGTGTACGAAAAATTACTACGCAGTTGGATCGTGAGTTGTGCTTTGCACATATCCCGGAGGCGGGGTATGTTAGATATACATGTAATTGGTGACTGTGAACATGGAAAATTCCTGAAACGAAAGAGACAAGAACAACGTGCACAAAATAATATTTGTGTTTGATGATTTTGGGTTACAATCTCTCTCTAATTTGATCATCTGATTCGATCTCCGTAAGGTGTTGATTTGTGGATGTTTCGTTGATCCAAGGGCCGTCGAGGCTTGATCTTGGATGAACTGTTGGAAGTTTCTTCAAGGGGCCGTGGGCTTGATCTTTGAAGGTGGATTTGAACGGATCTTCAAGGAGCCGTTGGGGCTTGATCTTGAGGAGGAGTGTTTCTTCAAGGGCCATTAAGGTTTGATCTTGAATAACGGTGATGAACGGATCTTCAAGGGCTTTTGGGCTTGATCTTGAAGAACGGTTGGATGTGTGGATTTGTTGATGTTTGTTGATCCAAGGGCCGTCGGGGCTTGATCTTGGATGAACGGATGATGAACGATGGTTCTTTCTTCAAGGGCCGTCGGGGCTTGATCTTGAATTGGTGGATGGTTGATCCAAGGGTCGTTGTGGCTTGATCTTGGAAGAACGATGAACGAAGAACGAAGAACGAAGAGAGCTTTCTTGATTCTTCGGGAACCTTGAGAGCTTTAGAGTTTCGAAGCTTCAAAGATTTGGGGGATTCTCTTCCAATGTGGGAGTAGAGAAATGTATTTGTGAATTCCTTCCCTTGATTCTTTGATGGAGGAGCCTATTTATAGGTTTTGGGAAGGAATCACCACCATCCATTTGTTTTGGTGGATGTTGTAGGTGAATTTTGGTGGATGTTGTAGGTGAAACTTGGTGGATGTTTGTAGGTGAAACTTGGTGGATGTTGTAGGTGAACTTAGTGTATGATGTAGGTGAAGTGAATGAAGGTTGTAATTTTAATACAACGGTCAACATTTATTTCACCAAAATTTCAATGTTTACAAATGTAATCTTAATGCAATGGCTAACATTTATGCCACCGAAATTTCAATGTCTACAGTGACGTCACGTGTTGATCCTGGACTTATGTTGGGATCGGAGTGTGACACTTCAATATACATGCATGTCATTGTACTTTTCACTGGATTATAATTGTTATCTCTGTCCATGAGATAGGTCCATTTAAAATGAATTCCAAATCATTCTTCAGGGAATCGAAAACTTGATCAGTTATTCCTATGTCTCAGATATATTCACAGGTCATAACCATTCCTAAAGATTTACAACAAGCCCTCGTGAACAATTTAGTTGCCAATCAACATCTTTTGAAAGAAAAAACAATATATATATTGTCTTCAATGTGTATTCAATTTACAGCAAAATCTTGCAATAAGAACAGAGAAAACCACTGTTTTGTCAACCTTGCAACCGTTGGATGAAAAAGGCATCTTACAGTTTAAGATGCACGCAGCACGCTCATGTGTGAGCTAGTTTTTGTAACAAATCCTACGTTAAGTTCTCAAAACGAAAAATACTTAGTTTGTAGTTATTGGTGTAATAGTACCCAGTCTATACTTTGTTGATGTAAATCTTGAGTTCGAAGTAATTTTATATATTTTTTTTTTGGGGGGGGGGGGTAAAGTAAGCTTCTTAAACCCCATGAACGTATGTACCATGCATGCATTGATATGCATTCTTTGACATGATCTTTCCTATACTGTCTCGTGACAATTGACAAGAATTTTGTGGAGCGCCATGTCATTATGCGATTATAAATTTTTGTCTTGTATGAGTTAAAAAGAATCCTATGACACGTTTTATATTGATATGAGTGATCATAATTTTTAACCGAGAGTTAACTGTGTTTATTAAGTGAACTTCTGAACGTCCTCATGTGATTAAATGAAGAAAGTTCTTCAATATCAAGGTAAGACTATTGCCCTTCCCTACTGACTACCTTGAGGTGGCTAGAGACATCCCTTAAGGATGAGCAATGGAAAGAGAGAGAAGGGCAACGCATTATAAGGTGATACATGATAGGTGCATTATTTACCAGATTTTCATATTAATTATCCCTAAGTTTTGTTAAGGAATTGATTATAAAAGAGCCTTATTACTTTCCTTTTCTCAGTTTCACCCATTCTGTGCACTTAGGACGTTTTTGGTGATAAGTCAACTTTCCTGAGGAGTTTTGATGCAAGGCCAATTGGAGAAGGAAGTTAAGAGGCTGAATATTGTTGTGTTCGAATTTCATAATTTTCCATGGAGCCAAACGTTCCAGTTTTACAAATCAATCCAGCATGAGTAACTTTTCCGTCAGAACTGCGTAGCTGTGGGAGAATGAAGATTTGGAGGCTTTCCCGATTTTTCCTAGTGATGTGCGATATATGCCTGGAAATATAAGAGATAAAGCTACGTTTCCCATATTTTTACAGATTTTTTCAGAAGATAAATCGAACCCAAATCTGGCGTGCAAGAAAGATGACGTGTTTCCCAAGTCAAGAAGGATTCTTTCCTAGTTTGTGTCATTAATTGTTTAGGAGTTTGTTTTATTTTAGGAGACTTTCTCCCAAACTTTTTAGGGTTTTCTAGCATAAATAAGGTGGCTAAGCTCTCTCTGATCCATCGTCCATCCATCCATCCCCGCACTACCCATATCACCCCACACCATACTACCATTCACCATCTCTGCAATTCGTGAAGAAGAGCTTAGGGATGTGCTCTGCCATGGATTCCGGGTTCTATCTTTCTTTTATTTTTATTTCTATGTGTAACTAAGTTATTTTCTAAGGTTTATGATGAAGCCATGACATGAAAATTTGCGAAGTACTTCGTTAATTATGATCTGATTATATGCCATGTTATATTCTTAATTTTTGTGGGTATTTTATTATAGGTTCGAGTTTCTAATGACCGATCACTTTTAGGAATTTTGCATCTAAATATTTAGATAAATCTATGAGGATGACCAATATCAATTAGGTTTATTGGAACTAAGATTAAGAAGATTAGACAAACTAGTGAGGATGACCAATATCAAGCTAGTCCTACTTGGTTGACATGGTTCTTCTACGTGTAATGGGTTTTTATGTGTTTAATTGTATGCCTAACCAATAGGATATAATTATTGCAAGAGTTGATGCCTGACCACAGATTAGTTCATACCTTAGAAAGAACAACCTTTAACATTGGCATGGTAATTGGATAGTAGTTGGCTCTAGGAAAAGTAAATAGCATTGTTATTGGTGGATTCATAACCTTAGGCTTTCTTGTGTCGTGTGTTTGTTTTAATTAATTGTCTTTTATTTTTCTTGTTAATTTTAGTTTTAATCAATTACTCAATTATTCAATTCAATCTATCCTTCATTTGTTTAATTAAGTCTAGCGTGATCAATTGGTTAAATTGGTGTTAAAGCAATCCCTGTGGGATTGACCTCGTATTTGCATATATTACTACAATTGATTCGTGCCAAGTTTAATTTGGTTTAAATTAATCTATTATTTAGGTAAGTTTAAATATACATCAAGTTTTTGACGCTGTTGCCGGGAATTGCCCCTTAATCCCAATTTGGCTTGTTGATTACATTTTACTAAATTTTATTTTTCATTCTTTCTATTTCCTGGTTTATATTATTATAAAATAAAATTAAAAAATCGTTGGTTGCATTCCCATTATTGAATTGTCAATTAGACTTTCTCCTTGTCTGACTATTAGTGTTCGGTTCTCATATTCTGTTTGGATACCTTCTTTTGTCTTTTCATTCTTCTACACCACCCCAAGTCTTCTAGTCTTCTAGTCTTCTAGTTGGAGTCTTTTGTTTGTAATCCATGAGTTATTAGGAGTAGTAGTTCTTTGGGTTAATTTTTGTTTTTCATCAATTAGTTTTCTTTCGTCCCTTCCTTCACTATTTTACGTTTTCTTTTTGTAGGCAAATACTGGTGGCTTGGTATCAACAATTTCCAATGGAACATTGGCCTAGTTCTCCATTCTCAGAGTTTATACAAGAAGTCACACCCGTGGAACCCACGAAACCTTCGTGGAACCCACGAAACCTTTGTGGAACCCACGAAACCTTCGTGGAACCCACGAAACCTTCGTGGAAGAAACTTTTGCACTGATGGTTCAAGCTAATACGCAATATCAACAAACCACCGCTCAAATTTTGCAAGCTCTCCAACAAGGGCAGAAAGCGTTCCAACAAGAAGAGCAAGCAACCGCTCATGCAATAGCAAAATTGGAGAAGCAAGTTGGACAACTTGCGGCGATATCGAGTGAAAGAGACCAAGATATATTTTCAAGCGAAGCTGAAGCTAATCCCGTTGAGCGAAGTGTGTGCCATTTACAAGTAAATGCAACTAAAAAATTCGAGAGTGAGGAAAAGATATACAACCAGCTTGGTGAACTAACCAAAATGGCAGCAGAAGACGAAGATAATGATGCCACCCCATTTTCTAAAATTCCTACTTATGAAGATGAGTTGCCCTTTCTGCAAAGCTTCACCAAACCAAATAACGAGGAGCCAAACATAGAGTTAGGAAGCCAAAAGGAGGGAGACGACAGAGATAGAGACAAGGAATGTGACAAGTCGTTGGATTTTCGATTGTTTGAATCAAGTCCACCTCTACCAAGTGTTACAGAGTGCTACATGACAGATTCGATTGAACCAAATGCTGATGATTCTTTCATTCTAAATTCTTCCAAGGATCCTTTTGAAGTCCACTGCTCAACTTATGGAAGAGAGTTTGGAATTGAACCAAAAAATGAAGTTATGCATGCTCAACTCAATTCCATTTGAATGGCCAAGATATGGTGGAAGAGAAAGAAGTGAAGAAGAGAAAGAAGTCTCAAGCTTTGAAATTGAAGAAGAACTAAAAATATGCAGTGGCTCATTGCCTTATATTAACACCAAATTTCAAAGCTACAAGGTGGAAGAAGGGGAAAAAGAAGAAGATGCATGGAGTGGTTCCTCATTTGAACGGTCCGCCATCCTTGACTTAATTTTGACATAGTCTAGCTCATGACTATAAAGAAGCGCTACTTGGGAGGCAACCCAAGCTTTCTAAATCTTTCCTTTATTTTTCGTATTTTTCATTTTTTTTTTTGGGAGTAGTTTTAATTTCTTTCTTGTTTTGCAGGAACATGGCTTATCCAAGATTCAAGTTTGGGGGAGTACGTTACAAGGCATGATGTCTCAAGTTCAACATTGTTCATTCATGTTCCAAGGAAAAATCCGGGGAAGTTCTCACATCCTCTCTTTAAATGTGTTATTTGTTATGTTTTCTATGTTTTAAACATTGAGGACAATGTTTAATTTAAGTTTGGGGTAGGGATTGGATTAAGTTTAAGCATTGACAACAGAAGAAAAAAATAAGCGTTGTTCGATTATAGTTTGCTAGGAGTTGATTTTGCTGAAAGCTATTTAATTTGATTTGGTCGTTTCCTTACTTTTTAGGTCTTAGTTTGTTTTTTCTTTATCTTTTTCTATTGTGTCGTTTATTTAAAATTTAATGTCATAAAAATCCATAAAAATTAAAACAAAGTCAAAAAGTTTGTTGATGCATAAAATCAGCGAGAACTTTGGTACAACAGAAAATGTTAAGTTTGTGACTTTCGCTAGATTGCTCCGGTCACTAGTGTGGATAAGTAAGTAAATGGATAGGGACAAGGAAGCAAACACAAGATGTACATGGTTCACCCAGATTGGCTACGTCCACGGAGTAGAGGAGTTCTCATTAATTGTGAAGGGTTTACACAAGTACATAGGTTCAAGCTCTCCTTTAGTGAGTACTAGTGAATGATTTAGTACAAATGACATTAGGAAATAGTGTGAGAGAATGATCTCTATTTATAGAAGAGAGTTTCTAGTTTCATTCTGACTTTGACACGTGTCGTGTTGTGATTGGCTTCTGATGTTGACACGTGTCGTGCTATGATTAGCTTCTGATGTCGACACGTGTCGCGCTGTGATTGGCCTCCTGGTTGGAGGGAAACTCTTCTGGGTCCTTGACGATATAACATTGACCGGTGCTTAATAGTTTCGGGATTGGTCAAGTATGGTACAAACAAAGTTGAAAAGAATTTTTTTTTTGTTGTTTTATTTTAGTTAGATCTTCCATAAGTCAATGATAATAATTCGCTTTCTTCTAGGTCACAAACTTATTTGAATTGGTTTCTTTTTATGTGAAATTTCAATTGTTTTATATGGTTAATCCGATTCTTACATGATCATTCTTAAGTTTGTTTAATACAAATAACCAATGTTAGTATGACTAGCTTTTAACTTAGATAATTATATGTGGATTTTAAGTGAAAACTTATTGAACCCTTGTGAGTTTTTGAGCCTCTTGCATATTCTTTCTTGTGAGTTTCATGATAGCATTATTATTCACTAGAACTTGCTTCAATATCTCTTGAGGCGAAATCCTAAGTCATGCAACATTAGAGAGATGATTAAGGCCATGTTTGGATTGTTTGAGCCTTTCTAACCAACCTTTTATGTTACCTTATCCCTAGTTACCCTTTTGAAGCCAAATACTTAGCCTTTTCTTTTATTACCCACATTCTCTTTACCCATTTAACCTATATTAGCCATACCTTATAGCTTAGGAGATACCAAGTGGATATCAAGGAAGATAAAGGTTGGGTTCTACAATAAAGAAGTGGCGTGTACCGAGGTACCATGTATAGTATTACTTTTTTATTTTTCTAAAAAAAAAATAGAGAGAAAAGAGAAAGAAAAAAAAAATCAAAAGAATTAGAAAATAAGAGTTTGAAATTGTTCCATCCTTATGACATGAGTCCTGGACGCCAATGATAGAAGATCCAAGTCTTAAAAGAGGGCCAACCGAAGTACATTATGAAGATATCTTGGTATTTCTTAAGTTTTAGTTTTTCCATATCCTTTCTTTGATAGCTTATACCCTAGCCTAATGTTACAACCCTTGTAAAGACCTTTGATCTTTGGTGTTGCATTGATTTACATTAGTGGAGAGTTGATATGAAGAGCAAGCTTATGGGGTTTTATATTGCTTATCATGATTTGAGTGAAACACTTTGCCCTTTAATGTGTGATTTCTTTGCGAGTGATATTCATGGTAGAGGATTTGAAGTGGAAGCTTTGGTTTGCATATACCTATCTGGGTTGAGTAAGTTGTATTGATATTGGTTATTTCACTCACTACACTTAAGAATGTTGTGTAAGGTTTGGTTAATTTTATTTTGAAAAATGTTTAATTCTCTTAGGTTTGGTGACTGTCTCTTGATTGCTTTGAGGCTAATTTATGGAAGGTCTATTGTTTTTCTTGATGTCTTTTATTTTTGTTTTGCTCGAGGACTAGCAAAAGTTAATACACACACCTAAATGTTCTCTCAGAGGATGAGAAACATATATACTTATATTGCCTAACTCACTATAGAGTTCAAGTTAGCCATAGACCCAGAGGGTAGGTGGCGTAGCTTGAAGTTCAATGACGAAGTTTGAAAGATCTTTAGCCCAGAGATGATTAGCTATACTCGAGTGCAGAAGTGGAACTGCCCTGCTCCAAGCAATTAGTCCCTAATTTGGGAAGATCCAAATGTATGGTTGCTTCAATCAGAAATGGTTGTTTCAATCCGAGTTGCACAATAAGGTGCAGTCTGGAGATGGATCTTAAGCAACTAGCATGGTTAAAACCATGACTAGAGTTGCTTTTGACATTATGATTTAGTGGCTCATTTCATGCATGCATATCACACGAATGATTCACATTGGCGCTTTGAGATAGCAAGCAAATTGAGACATTCATGTCCTAGTAGCATGGAGTGCATGCATCGCACATGTCCTGGGCACAGAGAATGCATCCAGACGTGTGCATTACTTGGTACAGCAAAGAATACACGTATATTATCTAATATGTCGCCTTAGAAAAAGAACTAAGATGAGACCTTATGATGGAGAAAGTCAGTTTTGGAGTAATTCATGGATATATTTCCACGACTCCAAGTAGCTTGCAGATTACCGCCGAATGTGAGTTGTCTCAAGTGGGCGCTGAGAGGGCATCTATACCAAGAGACTCAGGCCATGGCGTTGCCATAGTAACTGGACTAAGATTCGTATGACGTATTAGTGTTTTTTTCTTCATACAAAGTGACATGCTCATATTTGAAGTTTGAAAATACGTCACATCATACATGTTGGAGACTAGAGTTATACAACTGTACGTGCTTTAGCTGACCAAAATAGTGGGAGTAATGAATGAATCCCTTCTTCAGTACTATGTGTGAGCCACTGGAGTTTCGAATCCAATATTTGTACCCTTTAGATTAAAGACTATGTCAAAAAGAGGATACTTTACGACTTGTTACTTAATCATACTTATCTACAACGGTCAGCAATTCTTACCGTCTAAGGGGTGCGTCTGGAAAAGTGGTTAAGTCTAATTAGACTAACATGAGTGCTTAGGGAAGATAGTTTGTCATTACATCACGTTTAATGTAGCTCATTAGCTGGCCAGCGTTCACATAAAAAAACGAGAACATGAGTACTTATAACGCTTGTTGGTGTAGACATCGAAATTTCGGTGAAATAAATATTGACCAATAGTTACAATTTCGACCCTCACGTGTCACATAAATTTTACACGTAACGTGTGACTAAATGAAAAATCAAAATAAATCGGAAAAGTCATCAAATAGGACACATGTCAACACCTGGCAGAAACGATTTATTTCATCTGCATATTATATTCAAAATTAGGCTTTGGAAAATTCTATAAATAGAAGCCATTACATTCATTTGAGGGAGGAATTTGATATGACACCAAAACCTTGAAGCTTTGAAATTCTAAAGCTCTCAAGCAAATTCCGAAGGATCGAGAAAACTCTCTTCGTTCTTCGCCAAATCCGCCTTCAAGCCCAAGCCCCAACGGCCCCTTGAAGAAAGTGTTCATCGTTCATCAACTGTTCATCCTCAAGGATCAAGCCCCAACGGCCCCTTTGGATCGACAACATCAACGAATCCGTTCATCAACTGTTCATCAAGATCAAGCCCCAACCCCCAATGGCCCATTGAAGATCCGCCCATCCGCTGTTCATCAAGCTCAAGCCCCGACGGCCCCTTGAAGAACTTCCACCAATTCAAGATTAAGCCCCGACGGCCCTTGAAGAAAGTGTTCATCGCTCATCATTCGTTCATCCCAAGATCAAGCCCCAACGGCCCTTTGGATCAACAACGTCGACAAATCCACACATCTAACCGTCCTTCAAGATCAAGCCCAAAAAGCCCCTTGAAGATCCATTCATCACTGTTCTTCAAGATCAAGCCCAAAAGCCCTTGAAGATCTGTTCATCACTGTTCTTCAAGGTCTCCCTCAAAATAAATCGGAAAAGTCATCAAATATGACACATGTCAACACCTGGCAGAAACGATTTATTTCATCTGCATATTATATTCAAAATTAGGCTTTGGAAAATTCTATAAATATAAACCATTTCATTCATTTGAGGGAGGAATTTGATATGACACCAAAACCTTGAAGCTTTGAAATTCTAAAGCTCTCAAGCAAATTCCAAAGGATCGAGAAAACTCTCTTCATTCTTCGCCAAATCTGCATTCAAGCCCAAGCCCTAACAACCCCTTGAAGAAAGTGTTCATCGTTCATCAACTGTTCATCCTCAATGATCAAGCCCCAACGGCCCCTTTAGATCGACAACATCAACGAATCCGTTCATCAACTGTTCATCCTCAAGGATCAAGCCCCAATGGCCCATTGAAGATCCGCCCATCCGCTGTTCATCAAGCTCAAGCCCCGACGACCCCTTAAAGAACTTCCACCAATTCAAGATTAAGCCCCGACGGCCCTTGAAGAAAGTGTTCATCGTTCATCATCTGTTCATCCCAAGATCAAGCCCCAACGGCCCTTTGGATCAACAACGTCGACAAATCTACACATCCAACCGTCCTTCAAGATCAAGCCCAAAAAGCCCCTTGAAGATCCGTTCATCACTGTTCTTCAAGATCAAGCCCAAAAGCCCTTGAAGATCTGTTCATCACTATTCTTCAAGGTCAAGCCCAAAAAGCCCCTTGAAGATCCGTTCATCACTGTTCTTCAAGGTCAAGCCCAAAAACCCTTGAAGATCCGTTCATCACCGTCATTCAAGATCAAGCCTCAACGGCCCTTAAAGAAACTTTCAACCATTCATCCAAGATCAAGCCTCGACAGCCCTTGGATCAATCACACCTCCACAAAATCAACACCTTATGGGGATTGAATCAGAGGATCAAATTTGAGAGAGATTGTAACCCAAAATCATCAAATACAAATATTATTTTGTGCACATTGTTCTTGTCTCTTTTGTTTCAAGAATTTTTCGTGTTTACAAATTTGGCACGCCCAGTGGGATATTCTCTGCCTCTCATCTCTATCTTCAAATCCACAAGAAACACACATGGCATCAAGGAAGGCTCAAACTGTTCCCACAACCAACGCGAAGAACAAGAGCATCCTCGCCGCAGGCGGTGTCATTTCGGGCATCATAACTCGAAGCAAGGCAAGAGCTCTTTTTGCTTCCTCTTCCACCCTTGCATCAACCCTGCCAAAAGAACAAGAGCACCCAAGGCACGAGCTTGTGATCACCTTAGCCTCACTAACGGCACCAAGGGGGGTAAGCCCAAGGAAATACTCCGAATCCAGGCTCTCCGATACCGATTCAAGCGGCAGTTTAGCCATGCAAGTTATGACCACTGGAGCAACTTCAATCGATGAGCAGCGGGCTCGGATGAATGAAGCGATTGCAAGGCTAACCCGAACTGTGGAAGAAAAAGACTTGCAAATTGCAACACTCATCAACCGACTGGAGGCACAGGACGGCGAGAAACCTAACCCGAAGATTGATCATCTGAAGAAGGAAGACGACGAAGAAGATGAGCCTATAGTGGAGAAAGTTGAAGAAAAGCTAAAGCTAGACCAGACAACAGCGCTCATGGGATCTCTCTCCATCAAGCAGTTACAGGAGATGATCGCCATCAAGCAGTTACAGGAAGATCGAGGCCTTAAAGATGCCGAGGGGTTATCAACCACCGAAGTTTATGCAATTTGACGGAAAAGGAAACCCGAAGCAACATGTCACACATTTTGTCGAAACCTGCAACAATGAAGGGACAGAAAGAGATTACCTCGCCAAGCAGTTTGTACGCTCGTTAAAAGGAAATGCCTTTGAGTGGTACACGGACCTGGAGCCCGAGTCCATCAATAGCTGGGAACAGTTGGAAAGGGAATTCCTCAACCGCTTCTACAGTACCCGCCGCACTGTGAGCATGCTAGAGCTGACGAGCACAAAGCAATTGAAGGAAGAACCAGTCATGGACTACATCAACCGATGGTGTAATCTAAGCCTCGACTGTAAGGACAGGCTCTCTGAGATTTCTTCATTCGAGATGTGCATCCAGGGCATGTAATGGGGTTTACAAGACATCCTTCAAGGTATCAAACCACGAACTTTTGAAGAATTAGCCACCTGTGCCCACGACATGGAACTGAGCATCGCCTACCATGGAAAGAATGAGCCAATCACCGATTTCAAAAGGGATAAGGTGTTTACTTCAAGAGCAGAGAATCATGGGAAAAAGCCCGCTAAGGAAGCTTTTACCACCAATACCACCCCTATCAAAACCTCGTCCGCACCCGTCAAAATCTCCTTCAATAACAAAGCAAATGAGATAAAAAGAAGTGAGCCTTCCCACACCCAAGATAGGTACAAAAACACCTTGAAGGAACTGGAGCAGAAGGTATACCATTTTCCAGACTTCGACATGGACGCAATGTTAGACGACTTGCTGGAGAAAAAGGTGATTGAGTTGTTTGAATGCAAACGCCGCGAAGAGATGAATCGCATCAATGATCCCAAGTACTAGTGGTGGGTTCGGTTCCGTTCGGTTCGGTTTTTTGTCAAATTCAGAAACCGAACCGAAATTACTGTTCGGTTCGGTTCGGTTCGATTTTTTATCGGTTTGCATTCGGTTCGGTTTGTATTCGGTTTGGTTTTTTCCGGTTCGATTTTTTTTTTTTTAAATAGCAAACAAATTTTCTAAGAACACAAAGCTTGCAGCCATTCTAAAAAGCCAATGATATCAAATCTGGAAGGCCAACGATACAAAATCTGGAAGGCCAATCATCCTTATTGGTTTAAAAGTTAAAAAATTATGATTTAATCTTATGTGATCATTTTTCAAAGCCAATGATACAAAAATGCAGTAAGAACAAGAAAGAACAGACCTATGAGGTCCTCCCCGACATTAACTTGTTTTGGATCTCTGTATTTCTTCCTTACAGCATTTACTCGCTGAAATCATCAAAAGCCGTTCTTTCTCTCTCTCTCTCTAAAAAGCTTAAATCGTTTTGTAGTCATGAAGTTGAAGCCTTTATATTCAACAAAAAACCCAAATCCAGAAAGAAAGAAAAAAACCCAGAAATCCATCAGTCTTTTAATTTTTTATCATTTGGGTAGTTTTGAAATCGAACCAAAACCATGAAAGAGTCGGAGAAAAGCTTGGATCCTCATCTCAGCTGTGAAATCCATCATAATCGATTTCTTCTTCGCCTCGCCGAGGATCCCGTCGATACAAATTAGTACCGTAGGGCTCCTCCTCCATCCCAAAAATTGAAACAAATCCACCCAGAAACTAAAACAAATCCACATGCAAGGATAATAAAAAATAAAAGGACAATCAAAATAATCACAGAGAAGTGAGAGTGTGAGACTAACCTTTGCTGTCGAGACTCGAAACGACAAGAAGAAGTTGCGGCAAGATGAGAGACTTCCAATTCGAAATGGGCGAGTGATTTGGAAGAAGAGAGGAAGGAGAGAGAGAGACTGACGAAGCAGAGACTAGAGATGAAGAAAGCAGCGGAGGGGAGAGAGAAATAGAGTGTTTGAGAAAACCTAGAGGTGAAAACTGAAATGGGAGTGACGGCGGCTAGGGTTCAAACTTTAAAGGGTTTTGTTCATTTCTCAAGAAAATTAAAAAAAATTTCCAACATCCTGGAGCCGAGGGTTCGAACCCATACGCTCTTAGCTTGAAATGTTTCACTGAAACCAACTTGGCAACATATTCGGTTTTGTTGTAATTGTATGACTAAAATATTTATAAGAAAAAAAGAATTAATATATATATATATATATATATATATATATATATCAGTTCGGTTCGGTTTCCGAACCTCAAAAACCAAAATCGAAATCGAACTGACCAGATTCGGTTCGGTTCGGTTTGACAGTTTCGGTTCGGTTTTTTTCGGCCTCGGTCCGGTTCGGTTTTCGGTTTTTTTCGGTTTTCGATTTTTTGAACCCACCCCTACCAAGTACTGCAAGTACCATCATATCGTGGGTCATCATGTGGGCAAGTGTTTCATCCTAAAAGAACTCATCATGAAGTTGGCACAACAAGGGCGGATTAAGCTCGACCTAGAAGACATAGCTGCAACGCACACCACTACGATCGTGTTCGGATCCTTTGATCCTGTGCTTCTTCAAGAAATGCCTGACCATGCTCGGCAATACTCAAACCACACTGCACCTTCTGCACCACCGTCACTGGGGGCAAGCAACCAAGATGCACATACTGATGATGATAAAGGATGGACATTGGTGACCTATAAGAGGACGAGGAAACCGAGATCGCAAGCTATAAAGCCAAAGGGGGAACAATGGGGAAAGCACCGTCGCCGCAGCAATATGAAGCCTAAAAGAAACATAAAAGTTGCTAAGCCAATATATGTTGGGGAACCTTTGGAGCAAAAGCCACGCATTCCCGTCCCCTTGTACGAGTACTTCCCGGAGTACTTATTCTAACAGTGCACTATCGCTGCATGTCACATGGTCGAAGTAGAAATGGAAGAACCCTCAAAAGGCAGAGTTGTCGCCACTGAGGGAGAAAAGACTCTTACACCTGAAGAAGGCCTGCTAACACACTTTAGCATCCAGGAAGCGCTACGGTTGCCAAAGAAGATGCGAAAAGCACTGGCAGCGGTCTTGGCAAGTCCCAACGACCACGAAGTGCAAGAAAGCAAGAACGCAGGCTCGAAGCTTTGGCCATATGAAGATGCCGGGTGCTATGCCACCCAGGACGCGATCAACTTCATGGATGAAGACTTACTGCTGGGGTTAAAGCCTTATAACCGTCATCTCCTTGTCTCAGGATACGTAAGGGAGCACAAAGTCAACCGCCTGCTCGTGGATGGTGGATCAGCCATAAACATCATGTCAAAGTCAACAATGACCACAATCGGCAACAACCAAAGAGAGTAGGACGCCCTCAAATGGACCAAACACACCCGTCTTCCGATACATCCCGATGTCGAGAAGAAAGAATGGTCAATCTCCGTTTGAAACTGGAGCAAGCAAAGCCGATACACAATGACATAGGGATAATGTAAAGGTGCTCAAGACGAATGCAATTTTACCTCTGACACAGCTAGGCAACGCTAAGGCTGCAAGGCTACCACAAGGCTTCATAAAAGCTCTACCAAAGGGGGTGGAACCAAGCTTTCTCCCAACCAAGAAGACCGAAGAAGGTTTTGATCCAAACGCCTACAAACTCATGTCGAAAGCTGGGTACGACTTCGTTCCTTCTTCGAATCCTGGAAAGAAGGTTTCAAACACCCTCAACGATAAAGAACGTGACCTCACTGAAACTCAAAAGAAGTTGAAGGAGCATGGTTACGGAGTTGACAGCAACAAAGCTGGACTTGGCTTCACACACACCAAATTCACCCGTGAAGATTTCAAGCAAAGCAAAAAATGTTAGCACTCAACATATCAGCGTCAACACTGAACAAGATCAAGAGGAGCCTAAATCCGCCTTTTGGATGTCAGTCTCAATAGGATGAATCACTCAAAGCCCAGAACGTCAGTACTTAATCACATTGGTGGTCAAAACCGAACCTCTGTCTTCAAGAGGCTTAAGATGCCAACATCCCAAAGCTTTGTTTTTGAAAGGTTGTCAAAACCTAAGAAGCAAAGCAACACGGCTAACTCTCCTCCTCATCGGTCAGCTTTGGAAAGACTTGAGGACAGCAAGACGCTTTCTAGAAATAGGGAGACAATGTCAAAAGAAGAAAAGCTCGACAGGCTGACAGAAAAAAGCGATATTCGAAGCTCAATTCCTTTAAGGATGAAGCGCCAAGCAATCTTAGAGGTTGATACAAATGGACCACTGAAAGTAAGAAGGCGTACCATCATCCACATTGGACAATCTTCATGCCAACAATCCCAAGAGGACGACACTGAAAAGGAGGTTCAAGACGTCTTCTACGTCACGATCCAAGAAGGTAAAGAAGAAGAAATCCCCGAAGAAGATGTCACTGCTGCGCCACCGCAACTTGAGGATGAGGGGCAATCCACGGTGGATGATCTCAAGGAGCTCAACTTAGGCATAATAGAAGAGCAGAAACCTATCTTCGTAAGTGCGCTGCTAAGTGCAGACGAGATAGAGGAGTATCACCAACTGCTATAAGAATACAAAGATGTCTTTGCTTGGACCTACAAAGAAATGCCTGGCCTTAACCCTGTCATCGCTGTGCATCATCTTGCAGTTAAGCCTGGAACGCGACCGATAAAGCAATCTCAAATACGCTATCGATCTGAGCTCATTCCACAAATCGAGGCAGAGATTGACAAGCTAATCGAAGCAGGCTTCATTCGAGAGGTACAATACCCCAAGTGGATCTCCAACATCGTCATCCTCCTTAAGAAATCTGGACAAATACGTGTTTTCGTAGACTTCCGGGACCTCAACGACGCTTGCCCAAAGGACGACTTCCCCTTTCCAATCATCGAAATCATGGTGGATGAAACCATTGGCCACGAGGCACTGTCATTCATGGACGGCTCTTCTGGATATAATCAAATTCGCATGGCTTTTGAAGACGAGGAAATAACAGCCTTCCGCACTCCAAAAGGTATTTACTGCTATAAGGTGATGCCCTTTGGTCTGAAGAACGCTGGAGCTACATATCAACGTGCAATGCAGAAAATCTTCAATGACATGGTACACAAAAATGTAGAATGTTACGTAGACGATGTCGTGGTCAAGACAGAGAAAAGATCAGACCACTTGAAAGATTTGCGAATGGTGTTCGAAAGGCTGTGAAAATACAACCTCAAAATGAACCCGTTAAAATGTGCGTTTGGCATCACCTCCAGAAAGTTCCTTGGCTTCATTGTCAAGCACCGTGGTATTGAAGTGGACCAATAAAAAATCAAGGCCATTCAAAGCATGCCTGAGCCAAGAAACCTGCACGAGTTGAAGAGTCTACAAGGACGACAAGCCTTCATCAGACGCTTCATCTCCAACCTGGCAGGACGTTGTCAACCGTTCAGCCGACTCATGAAGAAAGATGTTCCGTTTGTATGGGACGAAGCATGCCATAATGCTTTTGAAAGCATAAAAAAATATTTATCAAGTCCACCTGTCTTGGGGGCGCCTGTGCCTGGGAAACCACTCATATTGTACATCGCCGCTCAGGAAAGTTCAGTTGGAGCACGCTTGGCGAAAGAGAATGAATCTCAGAAAGAAGGAGCACTCTACTACCTCAGCCGAACTCTCACCGGCACCGAGTTGAACTACTTCCCCATAGAAAAGATGTGCCTTGCCTTGGTGTTCGCCATCCAGAAGCTCAGGCATTACATGCATGCTTACACTATCTACTTGGTTGCTAAAGCTGACCCGGTCAAATACATCATGTCCAAACCAGTCTTGACAGGGCGACTCGCTAAATGAGCATTGCTTCTCAATCAATATGAGATCATATATGTCTCAGCTAAAGCCGTCAAAGGGCAAGCGCTAGCAGACTTTCTTGCCGATCACCTAATCCCAGTTGATTGGAAAATCTCAGACGACTTGCCCGACAAGGACGTGTTCTACATCGACATCTTCCCAACATGGACGATGTTCTTCAACGGATCTGCACGAGCGGATGGAGCGGGGGCAGGAGTGGTATTCATGTCACCACAAAGGTAAATACTACCTTATTCCTTCCAACTAAGCGAATTATGCTCCAACAACGCCGCTGAGTACCAAGCACTGATTATCGGGCTCCAAATGGCGATTAACATGGAAATCATAGCCCTCGAGGTATATGGCGACTCCAAGCTAATAATCAATCAACTCTTGACTGAATATAAGGTGAGGAAAGATGATCTTGTCCCATACTTCTGACTGGCAACTCAATTGCTACGAAGGTTTGAGGCTGTAATGCTAGAACATGTGCCAAGAAAAGAAAATCAAATGGCAGACGCTCTTGCCAACCTAGCCTCAAGCATGACATTAGGAGAAGACAAATCCGCAGACGTGCCAGTTTGCCAAAGATGGGTGATCCCTCTTGTCACTGAAATGCTACTGGATGATACAAATGTCATCTCAGTACTTTCAGTCGATGTTGAAGAGTGGAGGCAACCGCAGATCGACTACTTAGAGCATGGAAAACTTCCAAATGATCCTAGACATCGCTCTGAAATATGTCGACGAGCACCTCGCTTCGTCTACTACAAAGAAACACTCTATCGGCACTCTTTCGAAGGCGTACTTCTGATATGCCTAGGTGAGGAAGAAACCAATTAAGCCATGGAACAAGCACACTCAGGCGTATGTGGGGCGCATCAATCTGGACCAAAGCTACATTTCCAGCTCAAGAGAATGGGTTACTTCTGGCCAAGCATACTGAAGGACTGCCTGGAACATGCCAAAAAGTGCCAAGCCTACCAATTCCACGCCAACTTCATACATCAACCACATGAGCCATTACACCCTACAGTTGCTTCATGGCCATTCGATGCATGGGGATTGGACGTCGTAGGACCAATTGCGCCAAAGTCATATGCAGGAGAAGCTTACATCCTGGCTGCAACAGATTACTTCTCCAAATGGGCTGAAGCCGTACCCCTATGGGAAGTAAAGAATGAAACTGTTGTTCGTTTCATCAAGGAACATATCATCCACCGATATGGTGTGCTTCGCTACATTGTCACTGACAACGGAAAACAGTTCTCCAACTGACTTGTGGACGAGCTCTGCGAGAAATACAAGTTCAAGCAGCACAAATCCTCCATGTATCATGCTTCGGCCAACGGTCTTGCAGAAGCATTCAACAAGACATTGTGCAACCTCTTGAAGAAGGTAATCGGCAGAACAAAGAAAGACTGGCATGAAAGAATAGGCGAAGCACTTTGGGCATATAGAACGTCTACCAAGCTACACCTTATTCTCGTATATGGCGTGGAAGCTGTTCTACTGCTCGAAAGTCAAATCCCCTTGCTAAGGATGGCTATACAAGAAGGCTTGACTGACGAAGAGAATGCAAAGTTGCGCCTTCAAGAGCTGGAAGCGCTGGATGAGAAAAAACTCAAAGCCCAACAACACTTGGAGTGTTATCAAGCACGACTCTCCAAGGCCTTCAACAAGAAAGTTCTCCCTCGTTCTTTTCAAATGGGAGATCTCGTCCTTTCATTGCGTAGGCCTATCATCACAACTCACAAGACAAAATGGGATGAACCACACATAATACAAGAAGTCTACACTAATGGCGCCTACTTAATCATGGCGGAAGACGGCTTGAAGATCGGCCCTATCAATGGCAGATTCTTGAAGCACTACTACCCCTACAAGGCAACACCAAAGCTCCTCGCCTGCACGAGCCTAAACTGCATGACACAACGTTCCTTGTCCGCACGAGCATAAAAGGCGACACCAACGCTCCTGGCCCGCAAGAGCATAAACTGTGTACGGCAAAATCATCATCAAAATCATCATCAAAACCGCTAAAAGCAACCCATCACCCATTTGAACTACGTTACAACTTGATCTCTTCTTTGGAAGGGTATGTAGGCAGCTCGACCATTCAATTTCAGTTCAGTCGCACCAAAATAAGGAATAAAGATTTTATTAAAAGTTTGATGCTATTACAATTTCGTTGTGCAAAAAAAAAGAAAAAAAAAGAAAAAAAAAAAGAGAGATACATGTTTTATGTATTTACAAAAAAAAAGAAAAAAAAGAAAAAAAAAGTTTGTACAATATATATATATATATATATATATGTATATATATAAAATCTGCAATTGCTTCGGCCCAGCACGGTTCACAGCATCAACGAGTTCACCAACGTTGGGCCCAACTCCTGTGGCCCATCCTTACTAGACTCCAAGCTGGTCCAAATCCTCTTCCAAAGCTTCCTCGTCTCGAGCTGTCCATCTCTCTCTTCCGACTTCTGTCATCACCATTAATACAAATCAAGAAACTCATTTTTCTAAAGCATAGGCACTTTTGGATCTAACCCATAAGAAGCTCCGCCGTCTCCCCCATGTCTTCAGCCGGGTTCTGGAGCTCCCCTTTCGGTCCGACACTAATGTGCTGGTCCAAGAGAATCCCAATTGCTTACGATTCGTCGTTGGAGCCGGGGCAAGCCACTACGAGTTCAACAGCCTCAACTTGCCACTTGATCCACGGACCCGACCTGAAATGGAGAGAAGCACTCCGGTGAGGAAGCCCTACACATCCACCACCGATCTGCTCACATGGTCCGAGACTCCACTTGTCTTCATCTCCAGTGCTTAGGACCCTCTCTTCCTTCCTAACCTCGGTGCTGATGCATCTATGACACCTGCTGCAGGTCCCTCGTCACCATAGCTATCTCCCTGTGACCCAGGCTTTTCTTCTCTTCTTCTGCCTAACGCCAGCATTTCCTCCCTCACCACCATCGACGCCCAGATCAAAGGTCCAGAATGAACCATGTACGCCGAAAGGTTCTTCAACATTAAGATTCAGATACCCGAGAGGTACCCATTTCAGCCTCCGAGTGTGACATTTACGACGCCAATTTACCACCCGAATATCGACATCGGAGGTCGGATTTGCCTGGACATTCTTAATCTTCCTCCGAATGAGGCACGGCAACCATCATTAAACATTTCAATTTTTCTTACAAGCATTGGGTTGTTATTGAGTGAACCCAATCCAGATGATGGCCTCATGTGTGAAGTGAGTAGGGAATTCAAATACAACATGCAAGCTTTCGACCAGAAAGCTCGATCTATGACTCAGAAATATGCCCAGGCTTCCGCTTCTGAGAGTGTTTGTGACTCTCAATCTCAACCTCAAAGCAACGCAAATCCACTCACGGTGTTGTTGGAGGTTAAAGCTTCAATCCATGAGTCAAAACATGAAGTAGAGGAGTCTGCTGTGAGTAGTCATAAGAAGGTAATTGGGGGTAGCAGGAAGCTGTCGTTGGAGTCTTCAGGCCAAACCTAGAAAATGGATGTTTGCGAGAAAGGAAATGAATTGCCAAAAATGCAACTCTTTGCCTCTGATTTCGGAAACAAGACGGAAGTCAAGGGAACAGAAAAGTTGCTAGAAGATAAGTGCAGTCAGAGTCAGGAGAAGATATGAAGAGAACAGAATTGAAGGAGTCAAATTCAACTGAACTGGACAATGGTACTATCCCAGATCGTTCTACTTCTATGTGGTTGGTAGAAAATCTTGAAGAGATGGACCAAAGGATTAAACAAATGATGAAGCTGATCAAAGAAGATGGCGATTCTTTGCCAAAAAATGACGAAGCGTTTTCTCATAATGTATCGGTCGCTGGTTGGATGCTATGAACACTTGACCAAAGAAACACATAAGGGGTTTGGGGATTCTGGATATGGTTTCGACCAACGTTCTCCTCTGTTGACTCCAAATGCTAAACATGGTTTGCACAAATCCGGCCATCAAGTTGTTGGGTTAGATATATCACCAAGCTCGGATGGTTCTAGTTCAGCTCTTTCTTTAAAGAATGGCAGCGAATCATCTTCCTTAACATCATTGGGATCTGAGCCAGAATCTTTTAACTCCCCCATCAGCAATTACTTGGTTCCACCTCCGAACGTTGATTTGGACAGCCAGGGATGGCAGCAGAAGATTACTAAGCTTGAAAACTGAACTTTTTAACATGAGAGAGAATCTCCAAATGAGGGAGGCTGATCTTAAAATGGAGAAAATACGGGTGTTGGAACTGCAAAATCAGATAGTTGAGTAAGAGAGTCCGAATCGAATCTGACTATCGGTCTTTGACTTGCTGGTGTAAACGCGACTGGTCCTCACAAGCACATCAATCCTGGGTCCGATCTTGTCGGAGAAACCGCCGCTGCTATGGCAGCTGATTCCATTGTCTCCTCGCCTTCTTTCTCCAACTTCACAACCACTGTCAAACGACTAGCCGGTCGTGAAGCTCGCCGCTTTGCATTACACTCTGTCTCAAACTCCAGCTGCTTCTGCACTTCCACCATGGCTGCTGCCTTTGAATGAGATTGACAAAACTGAAGTTTGTCAACACACCCAAAGACCTCCTCCGTCTCTTGCCTCGCAGTTGCCAACAACCTCAGAGACCGCTGTCAAACGACTAGCCGGCCGAGGAGCTCTTCCTCAAACCCCCACCTTCTCCTTCCGTCTTTGTCCTTCCCTACAAATTCCTCAGCCCATCATCAAAATATATACAAAAAAAAATATAATAAAAAATGAGATGGTGGAGCAAAGTGGTGCCTCACCACGTGAAAGAAAGAAAAGAAAGAAATATAAAAAAAAATAAAAAAAATAAAAAAATGAATGGTGGATAAGCACCACCGAAAGCAAAGAAGAAAAAAAAAGTATAATAATAATGTAAAAGAATGATGGTGCATCTGGCACCATGTGCAAGAAATATATATATATATATATATATATATATATATATATATATATATATATATATATATGAATGGTGGATCAGCACCATATGAAATATATATGTATATATAGACATTAAATGAAATAAAGCTCATTTATTGATATTTCCGATAAGTTACAAATATGTACATATACATGAATCAAAATAAACAAATAAGAGGGAGCCTTCACAAAGGTTGCTCAGAAGAAGTCTCAGCAGTCGGCAGAACCCCAGGAAGAAGAGGCACCGAAGGTTGATCATTTGGAGCTTCATTACACGGTACAGCCCCAGAAGACGAAGGCAAATGCTGTTGGAACAAACCCACAAACCTCTGATGATCAAGTGAAATCTAACCATCAGATTCCTGCATCTGGCCAATCTTCCTCTTCATGTTTGTAACATAGTTATGTGCGAGCCTATGCAACTGTTTATTCTCATGCTTAAGCCCTCTAATCTCTTGTTTGAGACTCATCACTTCAGCCGCCAATGATTCAACTTGACGGGTTTGAGCAAATAGGCGTTGGGCCATATTAGACATAGAACCTGCACACTGCACACTGAGAGCCAGAGAATCCTTAACAGCCAACTCATCAGACCGTTTGAAAAGTAGTCTGTTATCTTTGGGAGTGACAAGGTTCTGGGCCACCATCGCAGCGATTATATCATTCTTCGTCATCGAATCCCTAACAGTAAGAGGACCAGTAGGGGATATGAAGGATGGGCACCATATGTTGTGTAGAGAAGGCATGGCTGCCTCTTCACCAAGGTTCAAGTCAAAACGACGGTCGGAGGGGCCAGAAATTTTCAGAGATGTTAAAGAAAGAAGAGGTCGGACAAGCCAAGATTGTAGAAATGCAATAAGGGAGTTTCTACAGGAAGAAATTCAAGTGTGCCTTGAACGTCCTACGTACCTCTATAAAAATCAGCACTCGACGAGATTTCAGAGATCGAAGAGGCGAGCTCAGAAATCGAAGAGGCCAACTCAAAAATCGAAGAGGCGCTAGCTTTCTCAAAAGCTAGGCTTGCTCAGAAACCACGGCCAATCTTTTTTTCCAGATTTGTCCGCACTTGTCATATGCAACCTCTGCATTTGACGGGATTTCAGAGATCGAAGAGGCAAGCTCAGAAATCGGAGAGGCATCTGCTTTTCCAGACGTGTCAGCATCTGTCACATGCAGAGTCAGCTTTACGGAAATCACGGGCATTTTGTCGAAGCGTCGATTCCAGATATCGAAGAGGCACTTGCTTTTCCAGACATGTTAGCGCCTGTCACATGCACACTCAGCCTTGCGAAAATTACGGATAATCTGTCGAATATCTCTTGTGAAGTAGAAAGCACATGAAGTTTACTATTAAATCATCCAACGGTTGCTGATAAGAGTGAAAGAATAGTACCGGTTATTAATTCCTATACATGTCACCCTTCACCCTCCATTGTAAGGCAGACGTACATAACCCTTCTTCTTCTCTGAGAATGCCTTTCCAACAAACCCTCTCGAGTCACTCAATGTTCCTTATTCCTTGGGGTACCTCTGCAAACAACTCATCCAAAGCAAAAGTATTTCATATCATGAATGTTGAAATCAAGAGTATCTCATATCATGCTTTCTCCTTGTTCTTCTCATTGTCGTTGTTTTGGGACAAGGAGAAAGAGAGCAATCAGCCAACACTTGGTATCAATCTTCCGATCTGGAACTGACTGCCTGGAACCCCTTCCTGATTGCTTACTTAGCCTTGCTCTCGAGGACTTATCTTCATCATTTTATGCTTCCTATTCGTCCACCACATCTGCTTGGGGAACAGATAAGGGAAGTGAAAATGATACCTCAAAGCATGTGGAGACAATTTGCCAATTCATCCTCAGCTAGGGACAAGGAGAAAGAAAGCAAGAGGTAGGCCTTTGGAAAGATTGAAGAAAGAAACAGACCAACACCTTTACCTCGTGCCTGCCTACCGTGCAGAAGAAACAAACAAAGAAGAATGCGGAATGCACATTCAAATCAACCCAACAGAAGGAGTTTGATTTGAAACCAAAGAACTCTCATATTCCTCGCTTAGAATTCCAAACCCAGTTCAAGAATAAGCTGTGGAAAGTTAACAATTGGAGGAATCCAGAAAATACTCCAACCCAGTTCAAGATCAAAGTTGTGGAAAGTTAACAAAGCGCAACAAAATACGTGCCGATTCATCCATTACCAAAGCCAAAGATCATTTACCACATGAAGCTCCTTAAGGTCTAATTCCAACCTTCAAGAACAAGCCTCGACTGCCCTTGAAGAAATTTCAAACGAAGTTCAAGATCAAGCCTCAACGGCCCTTGAAGAAATCTCCAGCCCAATTTAAGATCAAGCCTTGATGGCCCTTGGATCGACATTTACACTAAGGGACTTCAAAACGCATCTCCCACACGTGACAAGCACATGTATACGGCGCGCCTTGAAGTGGGGACATTTGTAGAAATCGAAATTTTGGTGAAATAAATATTGACCAATAGTTACAATTTCGACGCTCACGTGTCACATAAATTTTACATGTAGCGTGTGACTAAATGAAAAATCAAAATAAATCGAAAAAGTCATCAAATAGGACACATGTCAACACCTGCCAGAAATGATTTATTTCATCTGCATATTATATTCAAAATTAGGCCTTGGAAAATTCTATAAATATAAGCCATTTCATTCATTTGAGGGAAGAATTTGATATGACACCAAAACCTTGAAGCTTTGAAATTCTAAAGCTCTCAAGCAAATTCCGAAGGATCGAGAAAACTCTCTTCATTCTTCATCAAATCCGCCTTCAAGCCCAAGCCCCAACGGCCCCTTGAAGAAAGTGTTCATCGTTCATCAACTGTTCATCCTCAAGGATCAAGCCCCAACGGCCCCTTTGGATCGACAACATCAACGAATCCGTTCATCAACTGTTCATCAAGATCAAGCCCCAACGGTCCATTGAAGATCCGCCCATCCGCTGTTCATCAAGGTCAAGCCCCGACGACCCCTTGAAGAACTTCCACCAATTCAAGATCAAGCCCCGACAGTCCTTGAAGAAAGTGTTCATCGTTCATCATCCGTTCATCCCAAGATCAAGCCCCAACGGCCCTTTGGATCAACAACGTCGACAAATCCACACATCCAACCGTCCTTCAAGATCAAGCCCAAAAAGCCCCTTGAAGATCCGTTCATCACTGTTCTTCAAGATCAAGCCCAAAAGCCCTTGAAGATCTATTCATCACTGTTCTTCAAGGTCAAGCCCAAAAACCCTTGAAGATCCGTTCATCACCGTCATTCAAGATCAAGCCTCAACGACCCTTGAAGAAACTTTCAACCGTTCATCCAAGATCAAGTCTCGACAGCCCTTGGATCAATCACACCTCCACAAAATCAACGCCTTATGGGGATTGAATCAGAGGATCAAATTTGAGAGAGATTGTAACACAAAATCATCAAATACAAATATTATTTTGTGCACGTTGTTCTTGTCTCTTTTGTTTCAAGAATTTTCCGTGTTTACAGTTGGACAAAGGCATTTATTTCATGGGGGATTAAGAATGTCTCGTCAGTGTTTTGTGAAAATCATTTTAGGTTAGACGAAACGCTTTTGAGATCGAGAACGTCTTCATTGGCTGTGCAAGTAGTTTAAAGTTTTATGTTCCTGTGACATGTTTTCATAGGGTCGCGCCATAATTCATTCTTTGTGATCGTGATAATGTTGGGATGATGAAAAGTGACTGTGAATGTGAGGATACCACTCATATTTGTGTGACGGGGAGATATTAGTTTTATTTGACTTACTAAAACAATATAATCGACCCAAATAAGAGGTGGATTATGATAATATCTATATGGTAATATGCTTGGTATAATAACTTTGGCTTAGCCTCCAAAGCCTCCAACCTCACTCACAAAACTCTCCTAAATATTCGGTTCACCAAGATGGAGGCGGAGACTCAGGGGGAAACTCTTAGAAGCAATTCTAAGTAGCCAACTCACTACCCTACGTCCCAAACCTGCACACAAATTAAAACCCAATTTCGTGTGTGTTCGTGGTTCCTCGCTCAGGATAGTTGTAAGAACAAGACGATTGTTCGACTCAAGGTTTTTCCTCTAGATATAATACCTAAATCTTGAGTTTTTATATATGTTAGCACGTTCATAGGGGTAAAGTAAGCTTCTTAAACCCCATGGACTTAAGTATCATGCATGCATTTATATGCATCCTTTGACAGCACTATATATCAAATGATAAATGTAAAACATTTTTATAACATGATCTTTTCTGCTCTATTAACTATAAGAAAGCATAGAATTAACTCAATTGGGGGCCATCGCCTCAAAAGAATAGCCAGGGAACTTCACAAACTTAACCCATGATCACATGCTCATGATTAATTTGTTTAGTTGCATGTCAACAATATAATCAAGCATAGTTGTATACCTTAATTTCACCTATATTATATGATTTAATTGTTGAATCGCATACATACTACCTTTCCTTGATTAGCCCTTTCCTTCTAAATGTTTTGTTTTGTATGATTTAATTGTTGAAGAACATAAGAGTTTTACATAATATATATCTGATTTGTTACACAATAGTTTGGTGAGAAATCTTTAATATTTTATGCATGGAACTCATCAGCATCCATTTTTACATAGAACTAATTTGGCCATTGGGTCTGCATGCAATATAGAGCACTGGTTTAATCCATAACTGATGAATTTCATTGGTGTGCACGTACGTGTTCAACCAAGGGTAGGTGCATCCCAAAACCCTAATGCCCTTCACACTATCTAAAAAGCAGCTAATAAAAGCACCTTTTTTCATTTACAAAAGCAGAAGCTTATAGAACCAATCCCCAATTCAAGTTCACAAATAAAAAAAAGAAGACCAATTCTTATTGGTATGAAAAATATCATCTTTTCACGAGCCTCATGGATTAGGGACCACAACTACACACAAAAAACCGATCACGATATTTTTTGTAATTTCCTCGAGGATTTGTCTTAATCTCCAACAAAAACTATATAAGGACCCAACACCAATTGTGCTGCTAAACTTAATTGCCTCTACAGAGAACCACATAAACTGATAAAAGCAAAAGTATTCACTTAAACAAGAGCCACAAACGGTTCAATCATCACCTAGCTTAATTAGCCCAACCACAAATAATGGAGAAATGCAATTAAAGAGAGATTTCTAACCGCTTCGGTTAAATCTTTGGAAAAGCAGAATCTACCTATAAGAGGAAACAAAAATCGTATAATCTTGCAATTCATGGATTGTCCTAATAAATAGGGTATCTTTCTCTTCAATTTACTGTGTTTTGGGTTTAAACTCTTCATCTTTTCCTAGTTTAGCTTAGAGTAGTAATATCGCTTGTAATAACAAAAAGAAAACAATATATCGTATAACCTTTGAGCCAAATCACTGGCAATTCCAAATTAGCCTAACAATAATGAACATGTCCTTCCAATTTTTTTCTAAAAAAACAGAGGGCCGAGAAAAGCTATACCGGCCAGCCATGAAGACGATGAGCACCATATAATTGTTGTCTAACCCAGTATAGCCTTTTATGTATGCATGAAGTATGTAGCTATATATATTCATCTATTATTACCTAATTAAACTACTTAATTATCTATTACCAATAATCACCAATTCATCACCATCCCTGTGGCACAAAATCAAATTAAAACCCCACTAGTGAACCCCTTGCACTACCCGATTGAGAAATGTTGTTGTTGTTGTCTTCTATCCTGCCAAGTCATGTAGCAGCTGTGCCCCCATCAAATTTCTGTAAGGCAAATTATTCTCACCTTCCCCATCTAATAGCGAGTACTGAACCGGTTGGCATTCTTCAATGTGATCTCTAGGGTAAAATAGAGAGTTCTGTGAGGCAGGAGAGAATGCTAAGCTCACCCCATTTCCGCCGTGCTGCTGCAACCCTAATGTCAACGACACACCGCCACCGGCATTGAAACCCTGATTTGAGGGGTGATGATGATCATTAGCATAAGAAACCGTCCCTCCAGAGTGTTGTTGATGATGATTATACGACGAAAAATCCAGCTCCATTGTCCCGAATGACTCATTTACCCTCCCAAAATTTTGATGCGGGTGCATGTTGTGACTTGAGATGGTATTCTTGCTGCCTCTAGAGTCATGATTCTTCTCCGGGTAGGTGATGATGGAGGAGAGGCACTCGGAGTCCATTCGGACGAGTTGATCGTGAGTTGGCTTTTCATCTTCGGGCCGGGACTGATGCGGGCTGGGATCGGTTGCAATACCATCTGAGGAGGTCATGTTGCTAATGTTCATGTTGTTTTCACGTTCCTTTGTTTCTTCCATGTACATTTCTTCGACCATTGGCTTCCAAAGCCTAACTCTTGCGTTAATGAACCAATTGGAGACCTGTTGAAACACATCCATGTGGCAACAAAAGGCGTCACATATATAATATGATTAATGGTGACATAGATTTTGGATTACAATATACATTATTATATGCTATAACATCATGTACAAATATATTATTCAACTAAACTATGGATCCTAAGAAGATATGCCCCATAATAATAAATATTAAATAAGTGGTGGGGAAATTTGAATTATATTATGGGAGGGATTGAGAAAGAGAAGGATGTGGACGTGCCTGGCTTCTTGAGAGACCCGTTTGGCGGGCTAAGATATGTTTATCGACATCGCTCGGGTACCTGCAACAAGTTCCACACAAACACTCTGTTACTTTCTTTATTTGCAGTTTTTTGTAATTAAATACACAAATAAATATATTACTGTTATTTCTTGAGAGAGAGGGTTTTTTTTCCCTGAGAAGTAGAATGAGTGAAAATTCTATCGTGAATACTTTGAGTTATTGGTCGTTTCATTTTTGTCATTCTTTCTTTTGATTAAAGATCGAACGGTAAAAAACCTTGACGTATAAGATACTCTAGAGCATATTAGAAAATATCGAATAAGAGACCAAGTGACCCACAATAGAATATACAATAGAGAGAGCTTGGGGCCAAGGAAAAATATCAAGCAAAAGAAAACTAATGACATGATTGAAAGTAAAATGAAACAAAAATAAATAATTTTTTTTTGGAATCTGAAAGGAGGTGGATAGAAACAACCAAGGAGTTTGTATTGTATTTTCAATGTCTAGCAAAAATGATTGAGGCCACACAAGATATGATTTGATGATCATAAAACTCGTGCCTTATTGATGATTAGTTAGCCAGTAGAAAATCATCACTAACATCAGCAAACTGTTTGTTTTTTTTTTTCTCTTTTCCTTTCTTCTCTTATTACATTGATTCTCCCCAAAAATCTAATTTGTTGTTTACTTCTATGAGAGAGAGAGAGAGAGAGAGAGACGTACGGATGAAGAAAGTGTTCAAAGAGCCAAGCTCGTAGAACGGAGACTGATCTCTCAGGGAGGCCACGTTGGGGTCTCCATGGATGGCTTTCCATCATGTTCATCTGCTGAAATGCTCTCTGCTGTCGAAGTGTTTGATCGAGAATCCGAAGCCTCGGAGTCTCCCCTCTCGTCGTGCCAGGCGCCACCGGGTCCTTCTCTCCCATGGCCTTTCTTGTGGCCTGAATTTGACTCACAATCCCATCTTTCAAGCTCCTGAAATGCCTCGACATGGCCTTCGCCGCTAAGGCGGAGTACACGGTGGCAGCCCCAGCTCCTGCCACAGCCTCAAACGACGCCACCACCGCCTTCATTTGATCGCAGTAGTGCTTGTACCTCCTCTCCACCTAAAACAAACACACATATGATCACGATAATAATTAAAGAACCAGAGATAGGTTTCAGAGAGAGTCTCAAATTTTAACCTTGATAACAATAAAAATCTAAAAATTTGAATTGGGTATTAATTGAAAAGATTAATCAAGCACAACCCGAGTAAAAAGTTTTTAACTTTGCCTTCTAATACTATTGAGGAATTATAAAAAATAAAAAATAAATAAAAGATGGGGTTTACTATTATTTACCTCTTCAAGCATTGAAAGCAGTCTGGTTTTTCGCTTCTGCAACTCCACAAATTCAAGGGAGCAAATGTTGGATTGTTGCTTGTTTCTTGAAGAGCTAGTACTACCATTGTCCTCTTGTTCACCCCACTGTTTGTTTTTATGGGGCTTTTGCTTTTGTGTATCAGCAGTCGTTGGCTTTGTTGTTCCAAGGCTGCAGAACTCATTGAGAAGCTGCTGGGCAGGGCCCAAGTACTTTGAGTTCCTCAGCTGGAACAGTCCTTCATGTTGAAGACTGCTTGCCCCAGAAGCAGAAGCATGATAAGCAGCTTTTCCCAAAAACCCATCTTGCATAAACCTCATGTGATCGTCCTCACCATCATCCTGATGGTCTTGATGCTGAGGTGGCTGATGATGACTGGTCTGTTTGAGTTCAAAGGACTGCAACCCAATAGAGGAAGGATTGTTTGAGCTGAGAGAGAGTGAAAGGCCTTGACTTGGCCTCTCATTTCCTTCGCATGGAAAAACACACCTCAAAGAAGAATCATCCACCGGAAACCTGTTATTATTATTATTATTCTCTTGCCAACCATTGGATTGTTGATGATGATGATGTGGAGGTCCTCCCACCAATAGATTGTTCTGATGATGATGATCAGTGCTGGTTTCTGAAACCCCAGTTGTGAAATCAGGTTGCTGTTGTTGTTGTTTACCAAAGAAGCGAGCTTTATTCCAGATGGATGAAGCTGAAGGGTTAGAAGTGTCATTTTGCTGCTTGGGGAACCCTATCATCTCCATGCCAGTGGTGAGGTTGAAGATCTCAGCAGGGTTTGACCCAAAGTCTTGGATCTGATTGGTGGTGAAGTGGGTGGTTGTAGGATTGCTGGATGAGACATCATAAGAGTAGCAGAATCCACCAACTGAGGAAGAAGCCATGTTGTTCCTTGACTTGTTAGCTTCACTACTCAGCAGTTCTCCTGCCATGAAAACAAAAGCTACGAACTTTTCTTCTCCTTTCTTGCTCTTTCTCTCTCTGCTTTTACTGGTTTTTTTTGGGTGAAAGATACCCTCTTTTTTTCTCTGCAATTACTATTCCATCAAGATCCCTTGCCACAGAAAAGAAAAGAGATAATTAATCATTAGGTTCCCATTAGAACAGAAGGAGAAGTATATGATCAGTCTATTTCAAGATCAATCATCAGAATTTATGAGAAAGGAACATATAAAAGGAATCTCTTTGATCGGATGAAGGTAAGAGAGGGGGGCTTACAGATTAAGTTGTTGAAGAGAAGTGGTGGAGGTTTATAATGGATGGTGGAGGAGGAGAGGAAGGAGGAGGAGGGGGAGGAGGGAGAAGTGTGGAGGTCCTTTTGCTTTTTAGGAGACTTCTCCTAATAAGCCAACAAAGTAAGCCATGAAAGAACAACCTAGGAAGAAAGAAAGAGAGATCCAAAAAAAAAAAAAAATATATATATATATATATATATATATATATATATCTCCTCGATCGATCAGAAATAGAAGAAGATGATGATATGATCAGATAGGGCTTGATGATGACCTCCTAACCATGTTCATCATTTCATTTCCTTTCCATCATCTCTCTCTCTCTCTCTCTCTCCCTCTCTCTCTCCATCAAGTGGGGGTCAATGCAGCATGATATAAATACCTCCAAAATAGACTTCCTAGAATGAGAATTCTCTAATAACCTTTCCCCCACCCCTCCTCCTCAATTATTTCATACCCAACAAATATTAAATTATTGTTCAGCCAATCAAATTAATTAAATAGTTAAAACTTTAATTAAAAATAATTTAAACCCAACCTACCCTGCAAGGTACTAGCACTAATTCTGCTGTTTCGATGGATTTACTCTACTTCTTTAAGTACACAAAATATACACTGATACATAATAGAATGATTTTCTACATCAATACTCAGAAGCCCAAAATCCCAATGGAAAAATGACGTGATATTTTATGATCAAAAGGAAAACGAAAAAAAAAAAAAAAACTGTTGATTAGGGGATCGAATCCCAAGAAGTGATTCCTGTTCCAGGCTTTTTCAGATGGGGTTTCAGTGAGCCAAAATAAGGGCCATTGTAATTGGACGACGGTAAAAATGGTAGGACCCTTTTCGGCCTTTCCTTTTTCTCTTCTGAGTAGGTGTACTGTTTTTTCATGGACCAAAAAATTCCGGGAGTTTCTTCACAGTTGAAAGAAAGAGAGAATAGATGAGCCCAGAGTTGTGAAAAATGTTCCCAAAATTAGGGACTCTATGGGATGAGATGATGAGGTGGTCCAATCCCAACGTTTTCCCCATCTAATTCTCATTAATTGGTGTAATAAACTAGTCCACCCATCTCTCTCTCTATGAAGAAGGACGCATAACACATTTGCATGGGACCGCAGTGCATCTTTTCTTTTTTTTCTCCACGCGCAACCAATGGGATGTCATTGCTTTTCCACAACCCTATCACCCCAATTTCTCAGCCACAAGTGTTTTTAAGGGAGTTAATGACTTGAAATTGCAAGGTTACCATGCATGGGGAACCATATTTGGGAGATTTTATGTTTATAAGTTGTTTTAAAATCAAATTACAATGATTTGTAACACATTTGGGGTACTCATCACATGATTGATTATGTATGTTTCGTGAATAAAGTTGAATGCGCGCGCTTAAACAGATCGTGTATATTTGGTCGATGCACATAATGAATGTAGCTAAAACTTGTTGAAATGCCAAATCATTGTATAGAACATTGATATGGATATCTTATAGCCTTATAGGACAAACGATTGTCCTAATTTGATTTCGAGAGCCTAATAAACCTTTATCTTACCTTGGACAATACACATGATGTAAGACTGATCTTTCAAAATCCTTTTTCAGAAATAATTTCCAGTGCCTGAATTTTAAAGCCATGTTTAAAAATTTATGCATTTGCATTTCCATACCATCAAAACTAAAAGACCATTAAATTGGATTGTCATCAAACAATTGTCTGAAAATTAACTTTATAATATGGATTTCCAAACACGTTTCTCATTTTCCAAAAAGAAAAAAAATGGTAGCTTTTGACTTGTAAAGATTTTTCTATAGAATAAAACAAGAAGCCATGACGAGGATTAAACAAAAAAATGAAGCAAAAATTGAGGGAAATGGGCGTGAGGCGAGGTGCGATTGGCACCGTGAAATATAACACGTTGTCAACCAGCCATGCATAGAGTTGGGTGACTGAAGGCACATCTGGATTAAGTCCAGACATTAAAGTTCGGATGAGAAAATTTCTAATATAATATAAATTACTCTCTGTGTATGTGTATGTGTATGTGTGTGTATATGTGAACTCAGAAGATGAAAGTAAACTTATATGTCATTACTTGCTCCTTAAGCCTTAACACTACATATATCCCACAAATTAGACATTTCAAAACACATTTAATTTCTTTCAACCGAGATTTAGAAAACTAAAATAAGTACTGATTGGATTGTATTTATATGCTTTTGTATGCAATTTAATATTATACATGTGTGTTTGAGTGTGTATATACATAATGTGAGGCACACGCAGAGAAAATATGAGAGTGAGAAGCAATTTTAATAGGGTGGTCTGTTAAAAGGAGGTGGTCTGTCCTCTAAAGGAAGCCTCCGCCGCCTACCGTATTATCCATCTCTCTCCTCCTTCTTCCTCCTCCTCCTCCTTCCACATTTACACTACACCTACACCACGCTGACCTCACCCTATGTGCACACTGCGCACCCTGCGTACCCTAGCAATCTGCAGTCCCCTAAAAATTATATCTTTCCCTGATGAATCTCTGGACTTTTCTGGTCTCTCCGCTGCCACACTGGAAGTAGTAGCAGTTTTAAATGCTTAACAATCAGGCTTACGTAACTTTCACCCAGATTTTATATGTTAATGGCTCAAATGCTTGCATATCAGCTTATGTCAATCTGTCCTCTCCCACTCTTCCCTCCCAAAAAACCAAAACTCTGCAAACCCTACTTTTTAAGGGTCGTATAATTATTTTTCAAGGTCAATTTTTTTGGTCTGGACACCCACAAAAGACGGGTGCTGATCTGTGTAAATAACTCTGTGGTGTAGGCTCGCTGTGCTGGATGTACAGTTTGTTTGAGCTGGGTTCTTGAAACTTGTAACTATATGGATGTGAGCTAGGTATATGTGTGGTCCTTGCAATGCACTGCAGGGTGAGGTAAGGTACTTGGTAAATACGATACAATGTTTTTTCTGCATGGACCATCCTAGCTAGCCAATAGTTAAAGGGCACTAGATGCCACTTTTTGTTATGCAGCTTTTTTAACAGGGTTAGAGTTTGTGATGTGACCATGATGAAGCTCAAACTGTGCAGGATCCAAGGACTCAACAAAATAATTGAAGTTATGAGATTCGATTCTCTACCATGTTCATACATTTGAGATTTTGACGGTTTGATTCTTGATAAAAAAAATCAATAACCAAGATTTAACAGCGAAATATATGGATATTTGAGATAGACCGGAGCATAGTAGAATTTTTGTAAAATTATAAAAAATAAAAATAAAAAAAAAAGAAAGAAAAGAGAAGAACCTTTTAGTTATTGTTTGGGACCTTTTTGGGCAATTGATTGGTGAGCATGGTGTGTGGAATTATTGTTGTAGGGACAATATGGTGTGTAAGTGCTTTGCAAAACTGCAGCTAGCTACAAAAGAAAAATAGGGTAGAAAACGAGATCGAAGCAGCAAGTTCGACTTAATTAAACTCCAATTTAGTTTTAGTTTTGTCCACAAGCCGAATGAATCTTAGGTTAATGATTGTTAGTTAATTGTTCAAGGTTAAATGTTAATAATAATAATTGGTTTTGATTTTTTTTTTGTTAGAAGGTACCGAACATTTATAAAATAAAGTCCAAACCGGCATATTACATCATACATAGCCCTAAGAAGGATTGACATACAAAAAAAAAAAAGAAAAAAGACGTCATTCACTCCAAAAATTGATTCGTTTTGACTAGGGTTTGAGAAAAATTGATTCCCATTTGATTTCACCAAATTCTAGAAATTCTATTATATATAAAAACCCTAATTGGGTAGCATCTTAAAAGTAATAAATTAGTAAATAGTAGTGATGTTAAAAGGAATAGGATCCTCTCCGGATTCTCTTGGGTAGAATTCGAATGATCAATCAATCGTGTCCATTCATTATAATCGTATGATTAGAAATCATTTTAAGTTTTAAATTAAATATAAATAATATCTAATGAAAATTGATCATACAATGTACAATAAACAGACATGGTTGATTGATCCCTGAATCTTCACTAAGAGGATCCGGTGAGGATCCTTGTCCCCGTTTAAAAGCAGAAGACTTTTTGCAGAACTACTACAGTTACCAGAATTGGCATTCTGATTGTGTCGTTTTTGGTTATTTATAGGATTAATTAAAAACTCGATCGCGGCCGTCCAAAAATTCCTTAACAGATGAAACCATTTATCTTGCTATTCCAATCAAGGTTGTTTTCATATACCACTAAATGTGAAATATATTAACAAATCGTTGCATTTAGTCACAAATGCGACAGTGTGACATTTTAGAACGACCTTTGTCACATTTTAGAGTCAATTGTTTGCAATTTTGCAAGCATGGATTGTTTACCATTTTGTTTTTTTTTTTTTTTTTTTTTGTTTTTTGTTTTTTGTTTTTAAGATTTCTTGTGTAAGAAAATATAGAATTGTCATCATGTGTTATTTTCATGGAATACAAAACCGTTTGATGAATATTATATCTTAGTGAAGGTGTTCGTGATCATTTGACCTTCATTAGTCATTACCATGGAATTATGACAATGGTTATTGCCTTTTCCCCATTGTCATTATCATCCCATAATTATGATTACTTTTTTCATATCAACTCGATTGATTGATCTTTTGCACAATGACGGTTGCATTGAAATTTATACCTTGCCTTCCCCTTCTTTAGCAAGCCCAAATGTAATAGAGAAGGCCGCCAATGATCACAATCATCATTACAACTATCATTATAAGTACAATTATGGCTTGTTTACTAATTTGTAATTACATTAGGGAAAATTGACGAGGACGAGTTGGAATAGGTTGTTATCAGAATCAGATTATTGTTAAAGATGTTTATTAAACTGGCTGGAATTGGAGTGAAAATGATGAAGATTCCATATTAAATGTTTACTAATTAACTTGATGAATTGGAATCAAAAGGAATTTGATTACTAAAATACTCTTGTACAAAAACAGATTATAAATTTTATTCAGCTAATTATCTACCCTAAATCATTAATACAATTTATTCAATGCAAATATTAATTAATTAAACTAATCAAACTTGTGTGCTACACACAGTATATCAATTACTAGAAAAGGAGAAAAGCCCTTTAATAAAACATAACGAAATTGAAATCCTGGAGGCCCTCTCCACCCCTCACCTAGGAAGGATCAAAGTGGAGATAACCCACAACACAAAAATTTCTCCTCATCAGAGTTCCTCTCCTCACCCTCTAAAAATACCCATCTTCTTCCCTTATGATTCTTCTTTTTCTTAGTTAATCTATTAATGACCGGAAGTAGAAGCAAAGACCTGAAACCCAATTGAGAACCCGACCTAGCTCCCAAACAAGCCAGGGAATTGACCATTGATGGGTACCCAATTGAAGGTTTGTCCCTTGGCTGAAACTTGCATAATCTTCCAAACTCTCAATCATTCCTTTGATATTGGTCTTTGCCTACAAAATGCTATCTCCCAAGACTTCCTTTTCATTTCTCATGCCCAAATGGATCAGAGGTGAAAGGTAGTTGGTAGAGGGGTGGAGTCATTTTGTAGCAGCAGAACCAGAGATGAAGATATGCAGAGATAAAGGTGGAAAGGAGAAGGAGATAAGAAATTTTAGGTAGAAAAAGCTGATTCGGAATGGAAGCTTTCTCTCGAAATCCAAATATCACGTATTGCTTGGTAATCTAATTTTGGGAAAATTAAGAGTATGATTCCCCATTTTAGGTGGGCCACAAATATATTTTCATTCCCTAAGTGTTGGTAAATACTTGAACCACTTGGAATGAATGCAACTCTCATTCCTTTCATTCTTTTCCCCTTACGTAAACACGCCATTATAATCTAAATTGGCCCGATTATTCACACAATTAAACATCTAACGAGTAGGTGTTGACCCTATAAGTTATAAAGCATACGTGGCATGCATGATGAGAAACTACTAAGTTAACTATGTCCTTCTTGTGAATACGAGCGTTCCACCTCGCAACCAAGCTCAGTCGGGCGAGTAGAATAGATGTGGTGGTGTAGTGTTGAAAGTGCTACTAACTTCTGCAATGAGCAACTATGGCCGAAGAAGGAATGCCTCTAGGCCTAGGGTTATAGAACCCTAAGACAAGCCTTTACAGTGAAGTCCAATAAAGGTTTGGTTTTCAATTTGCCGAATATTGAGTAACTTGAGTAACACCTGACTTCACCTAAAAATCTAAGGAAGTGACCTCATTCAGTGAGAGAATCAAAGACTTCTCAACGGCAGAGACTTTGATAGGTAACCAACTGAAATAAAAGTAGTGTTGTTAATCCAAACTGAAGATACTCATTGATTGCTTGATTTTACGGTTCTAGTACTGTTAATCTAAACTGAAGGTGTCATCGGTTGTAAACATAATGTTGTTAATCCAAACTGAATGTGTGTTGAAGAAAGGGTTAGAATAATTAATATTTTCTCAGAGGTGTGTAAAACTAAAGTTTCCGAGTAGAGTGTTTGCGTTTATGTGTTAAGTTGAAGAGAGTCTCTCTGTTGCATAATCACTTCTATCTATAGAGGTGAATTTCGTGAGAGCCAAGTCTATCAAGGTAGAGTCCTACTAGGATTATGACTCATCGACATCTACCTGGATATTCTTGACTTTATCTTATTAATCCCCTCTTCTGCCAAAACCCTATCTCTATCTAGTCTTGACCATTTTGACTTGAATTAGGACTCTGAACCTAGTCCTTTATTCATCCTATTCACTCATTTTCTAATCATCCATAAGTTTTGTTTCTTGGCATGATTCAAATCTTATCAAAACTGATCCTAATCCTTAGCAATTTTACTTTATTCAGGACTCAACCAAGCTACGCCTTAATCTGATTCCTTAGTACTTCCAATTCTATTAGGACTCGATCAAATTGTTCATTCCTGGACTGAAAAAACCACATGGCCTAAAGACCCACCATTGGGCCGACAAAGCCACATGGCCAAACAATAGATTAACAATTTTTTTTATATTTTGATATTGTTTAGTTTCAATTATGGCTATTTACTCTGGTGAAAAAGAAAGATCATAGCTGCTAGTGTAGTAAGAGAAGGTAGACGAAGTGCCTTTACTTCCTCCCCTTCTCTCTTATTTTTATGTTTTCTTTTTAGTTGAGTGTCTTTGTTTGAGGTGAATAATATTCTCTTGTTTTGACAAAAAAAGAAAAGAAAAAGAATAATATTCTTTTGTGGTGATTTGATCATGCATGCTCATAATTGAGTTTTTGAATACGATTAGTTACTTCTTTTCATGTCAATTCCACTCCTAATCTTTGGTCCAAGATTTCATATTTTCTATAAACTTCAATAAAACACTGATTTGAAGGATTCTATTGCATTATGCTTATTAACACTCAAAACTTGCAGGCTAACAAATTAAAACAATTAACCTTTGGTGGACTTGGAATTGAAACTATAATGAAATGGACTCAGAATTTAAGTGGTTCACCCTCAGGAATTACTCAAAAATTCTTTTGTTTGATCATTTTTCGCCTAAAGTAGATTCTTATGTCGATAGAGTGTTTTGGACGGGGGAATATGAGTTCACTCTCAATGAACGCACCAATTGCTGGAACCAAATTTGTGCACATCCGCGAATAGAGGTGAGATTCAGGCGGACTAGCCTATGATCCCAATAAGCGAAGAATGAGGTTGATTATGGGGTGTGGTTGAATTTGAATATGATTGCCTACATATCTACTTGAAGGATAATCAAATCACAGGTGTAGTTTTAAAGAAAAATTGAGTAAACTATTATTGATTAATAGCCTATGGCAGGGCATTAAGAGATGAGTTCTCCATGGATATGTCTATGCGTAGACGTCGGCGTAAGGGTCTCTAGAAGGCATTGAGAGAATATGTGTGTGGTAGAGTATATTAGATTTAGAGAGAAGTAGATCTCCCCTGGTAAATACCCTGGCTAGAGTATTTATAGGGATCTTAAGTAAGGAAAGTAATCTTCATCAAATCGAAAGACTGTCTAGGAGGAAATCTAGGATAAGATATTCAATCCTTCTAGAATGATGATTACCTTAAGATATCTAGACTACGCTCCATGGGCCTTGAGCATTTCGATGCTTCTCGCCACATGTCACAGGTCCAGAAAATCATAGTCCCACAAGAATCTTGGAAAATTAAAATATATCTTGGGATTATAAGTTGCCTGACAAGCCAAGGGCATTACAATCTCACAACAGAAATATGCCCTAGAAATTTTGGAGGATACATGCTTTCTTGGTGTAAAGCCTATGAAATTACCCATGGAACCAAATCTCACACTCATAAAAATTGATGGTGCACTACTGAATGATATGCCTCTGTGTATATAAGACTTGTTGGAAAATTAATATACTTGACCATTACAAGACATGACTTGGTGTATGCAGTACATGTTCTTAGCCAATTCATGGACAACCTCGTATACCACACCTTGCTACTACACACAAAGTTTTGTGGTACATCAAACAAACAATAGAACAAGGCTATTTCTTTTGAACCTCTAGTTCACTTTATTTGAGAGCCTTATGTGGTGCTGACTGGGCACGCTGTAATGACATCAGGAGATCATTCATTGGATATTGCATCTTGCTTGGTCATTCACCAATGTCTTGGAAGACCAAGAAACAAACTACAGTTTCTCGTTGAATGACGGAATGTAAGTATCGGTCCATAGCATCCACTTGTTGTGAGATCTTCTGGTTGAGACATATACTTGCTTATTTGAATGTCAAACACTTGTAGCATGTTACACTACATTATTATGACAATCAGGCGGCCTTCCACGTAGCAGCAAATCCAATCTTCCACGAATGCACGAAGCACATTGAAATCGATTGTCACTTGGTTTGTGAAATGCTCCAAGATGAAATGTTCAAGACTACTCATGTTCGAATGCATCATCAACTAGCAGACTTGTTTACCAAGGCGATAGGTTCCCCACAGTTTATGGTACTACTTAGCAAGGTAAGAGTGATTAATATACACTCTAACTTGATGCATAGTGTTATAAAAGGAAATGGTCAGTGTGATTCAAGTAACAAATCAATCCTGCATATATCAAGTTAATTGTAATATATTTTTCCCATTATATTATATGCTAGCTTCACTGCATGAGTTAGTTTAGCATCCATTACGTTATAGCTATTGTATGTAACCTTGTATATTGTGTTGAATAACTCACAAGAGTAACAATTTACTCAAACAAGATTTCTTTGAAATTCGATTCATTGGAGGAAGTCATTGTTTAGAGTTATAAGTTAATTTAGGATTTGGGTTACTTTGAGTTATGCTTACATTTGGTAATGTGAGTCCATATTTATTATTACCATTGCTGTCTATTTTGTTTATTCGATTTGTTTCAAGTTAGTTTTTCAGCATCCATTCTAGGATTATTAGTTTAATTGTTAGTTTCTTCTTTGATGTTTTGTAGACTTCTTTGACATATTGTTTAACTGTATCTAATGAATATCGTTTCTTATTAAAAAAAAAATTGTATCTATTTACTATAAAAATAAAAGTTAATGCAAAGGAATTTGTTCTCATGTAGTTTGTTTAGACCATATTTAGGGCCTCCGTATTTAGATCTCGTACAAATACTCAGGGGACTTAAATGTAATTATGTAATAAAGGAAGGGCAAATATGTAATAAGTGAGAAGCCCTTATTCTATAAAAGGACTCTTCACCCTCACAATTAGAAGAGGCCATTTCTTAGGCCATGGGAAGAGTTCTCTCACCCTCAGAAGGTCTCTCCCTCACTCCCCTCACTTCTCAGAGAAATACAATATCAGTGTGGACGTAACCTAAACATTGGGGTGAACCACGATACATCTTGTGTTATTTAATTTCTTGCAGATTCACGGTCGGATTTACGTTGTTCCAAGACCCCTCCGGTTTTGTGCATCAACATTTGGCACCGTCTGTGGGAATCGACACAAAAAACTATGTCGGTACTCTTTCATTTTTTTTCATCAAACCTCACCACTGTGAATCTGCAGAAACCCAAGAACCCAAAAACCTTACTCTTTGGGCTTCTCGAGAAAACTTTCACAGACCTCCAACCACATTTTTCTCCTTTCTCGGTCAGTCAACACGAAAACCAAATTGCTTTCAGCTACTCTTCTGTTATCTCTTCCAAATCCTCCATCGACTAAACAAACTCTCTTTCATTTCGTCGTCCATTGGTCTCTGCTCCGCCTTCCACCATGACGGATAAGGCTGAATCTTCAGACTCTAAGGGAACGAAGAGGGACTTCAGTATTGCGACACTCGAGCGCAAGAAGGCTGCGAATTGGCTCGTTATCGATGATGCTATCAATGACGACAACTCCGTCGTCGCGCTCCACCTCGATACAGTGGAGAAGCTCCAGCTCTTTCGTGGCGACAGAGACTTCGGGGGAATAAAGTCGTTCCCGCCGTTGGCTTTCATCCGGTCGACCAACACCGACGATATGGTGAGGGTGGTGAAGGCGGCGACGAGGTCCTCAAATCTGACGGTGGCGGCGTGGGGGAATGGTCACTCGATCAACGGCAAGGCGATGGCGGATGGATGCCTCATCCTGGACATGTGTTCGTTGGGGGAGCATCTCCGGGTTGTGAGGGCCAGCGACGGTTCCATCTACGCTGATTTGTCGGAAGAGGCATTATGGGAAGACATGCTGAAACAGTGCGTTTTCGATCACAGGATGTCTTGGTCTGCCAATGGCTTTTATCATAACAATGTTGTCTTAGGGTGTAATTGAGTACAGCAAACAAATAAAGGATGATGGAGAGTACAATCATGCCTTAGAAGCTATCAGATGCGAAACTGCTGCCACGTGTTCCACACCGAGTGCATTGCCAGGATTCCATTGCTGATGTCATCGCAGATGCAGAGCTTGAGCTGGGATCACAATAGAAATGGAGTTTGAGTCAAGATATCTTGATGTTTGGTCAAGTTTTGGCAAGTAGTTTTTTATCTTTATGATGCTTTCCTACTGTGGGAGTTTGAGTCAGATATTTTGCTATCTGGTCAAGTTTTGAATGAGCAGGGTAACACCACTGACAACGAAAATGGTGACAACGTGCTCGAGTCGGAGGACCCCATACTCAAGAAATCAGAGAGGCAGTGGAAACATAATAGAAAAAGAAAAAGATGATGTTACTAAAGAATATTTCAGAAAAAGAGAAAAAGAACAGAGCAAAGCAAAAGTGAAAAGAAAAAAGGAAAAGAAAAAATAAGAAAAGCAAAAGATTTTTCTATTATTATGATTCCTTCTGTATGCCAGGTGAAGAAACAGAGAGAGTGCATCAGAAAAACACAAGCAAAAGCAAGGAATAAACACCCCACCAGAATGATGTGGTTTACTTTCCTTATTTTTGAATGATGTAATTTATTTTTCGTATCTTTCGGAGATATCTGTATAAATCCCATCAGAGGGTAATAAAAAAAATAAAAAATAAAATAAAAAGGCAAAACCCAAAATAAATGGGCTGGAATGTTGTGTGGAGGGCAAAGGCCCATAAGCCCAAAATAGCACCAACCAGGTGATCAAAAGTACGTCCAGTACTACAAAAAATTATTCAGCACCCTGCCGCTATTATCACCAACCAGGTGACCAAAAGTACGCCCAGTACTACAAAAAATTATTCGGCACCTCACCGCTATTACCACCAATTAGGTGATCAAAAGTACGTCTAGTATTTCAAATTATACATGAGCATTACTCATGTTAATCATACATAAACATTCATGAGTATCACTCATTCAATCATACATAAACTTTCATGAGCATCACTCATGTCAACATTCTTGAGCATCACTCATGTCAACATCCATGAGCATCACTCATGTCAATCAACATAAACATTCATGAGCATCACTCATGTCAATCAGCTTCAAAAGCTTCATTTACAAAAGCTTTAGCTTCAAAAAGCTTCATTTACAAAAGCTCTAGTTTCAAAAGCATCATTTACAGAGCTCCAACTTCAAAAGCTTCATTTACAAAAGCTCTAGCTTCAAAAGCTTCATTTACAGAGCTCCAGCTTCAAAGCTTCACTTGCAAAGCTTCACCTACAAAACTTCAGTGTAGGGTATACAAATACCGTCTCCGAACAACCGCCACTTCGGCCTATACATGGATTCAATTTGAAGCCTCCAACCAACAGACTCTATTGACTGAAGACTTGGGGTATTACATTATGTACCATATATTGGGCCTCAACTAGGCCTCATAAAAAATACAAAATACTTGGGGACTTAGCCCATCACTTATGTATTGAGGAGCAAGCCCTTATTTTATAAAAGGGACTCCCTCACTTTCATTAAAGAGCACTCATGAAAAATACTTGGGGGACTCTAGCCCATCACTTATGTATTGAGGAGCGAGCCCTTATTCTATAAAAGGGACTCCTTCACCATCATTAGAGAGCATCAACTCTAGCTCATCATTCATGTATTGAGGAGCGAGCCCTTATTCTATAAAAGGGACTCCCTCACTTTGTCAAAGATCTTTGGCAAAGTTATCTGTGGTACCCGAGGAGCTGATGTTGCATGTGGAAAGTGGTGCCTCTTCGGAATCCGGAGAGTGATGCCTCTTCGATTTTTGAACCAACGACCTTGTTGCCCTTTCTTTTATAAGGGCACCAATTGTGTGCAAGAAGTAAATTCAGAGAGTTATTGCTTGTAGGAATTTTCCCCTTACTTAAGAGATTTATTGCACCTCATTTCTCCTTCATCATTTCTAAGAATGTCTGGCCCATCCGACTGTCGTTTTGACTTAAACTTAGTGAAAAGGCAGCCATGCCTTCTCAAGACAACATATGGCGCCCATCCTTCTTATCCCCTATTGGTCCTCTTACCGTTGGGGACTCTGTGATGAAGAATGATATGACCGCTGTGGTAGTGGCGAGGAACCTTCTCACTCCCAAAGATAACAGACTACTTTCCAAACGGTCTAATGAGTTAGCTGTTAAGGATTCTCTGGCTTTCAATGTTCAGTGTGTAGGTTCTGTGTCTAATATGGCCCAACACCTATTTGCTCGAACCCGCCAAGTTGAATCATTGGCAGCTGAAGTGATAAGTTTCAAATAGGATATCAGAGGGCTCAAGCATGAGCACATGACTATGCTACAAACATGAAGAGGAAGCTCGACCAGCTGCAGGAATCTGATGGTCAGATTTTACTTGATCATCAGAGGTTTGTGGGTTTATTCCAAAAGCATTTATTGCCTTCGTCTTCTGGGGCTGTACCGCGTAATGAAGCTCCAAATGATCAACCTTCGGTGCCTCCTCCTTCTGGGTTCTGCCTAGTACTAAGGCTTCGAATAATCACCCTCTGGTGCCTCCTCTTTCTGGGGCTCTACCGACCGCTGAGACTTCTTCTGAGCAACCTTTGTGAAGGCTCCCTCTTGTTTGTTTATTTTGATTCATGTATATGTACATATTTGTATAACTTATCGGAGATATCAATAAACAAGCCTTGCTTCATTTCAACGTATTGTGTTAAATACACCAAGGCCTTCTTCACTAAGTTCTTTGAATTTTTCCTTTTGTTGAAGCTTGTATGTTGAAGCTTTGTGAGTGAAGCATGTAGGTTGAGGTAGTGCTCCCTTAATTTCCCGAGTGACGAAAACTTCTCGTTTTGAGACTTGAAAAATCCAAGTCACTAAGTGGCCGTGAGACTTCCGAGTATCAAGGTGCAGTAGCATAGGTAGGAGTCCCCCAAGTCTCCGGTCGAGGGAGTTGACGAATAAGGCACTTCCTTTCTAAGTGATAGCCCAAAACTCCTTCTTTATATATATTTGTTATGAAATTTGTTAGGCCCAAAGAAGAGGAGGCCTAGGGAATTTTTTTGTTTTTTCGAATTTTCGAATTTTTGAATTTCAGAATTTTTGAATTTTTGAATTTCAGAAAAAAAAAAAAAAATATATATATATATATATATATATATATATATATATATATATTAAAGCTTTGTAGGTGAAGCTTTGGTGTTAAAGCTTTGTAGGTGAAGCTTTTGAGGTTAAAGCTTTGTTGGGCACCATGAATTGATTTTGCTTCACACTATCTTGATCAAGATAGTGTGAAGCTTTTGTAGGTGAAGCTTTTGTGTTGAAGCTTTGTAGGTGAAGTTTTTGTGGGTGAAGCTTTTATGGGTGAAGTTTTTGTGGGTGAAGCTTTTATGGGTCAAGCTTTTGTAGGTGAAGCTTTTGTGGGTCAAGCTTTTATGGGTCAAGCTTTTATGGGTCAAGCTTTTGTGGGTCAAGCTTTTATGGGTCAAGCTTTTGTGGGTCAAGCTTTTGTAGGTGAAGCTTTTGTGGGTGAAGCTTTTGTATTGAAGCTTTTGTGGGTTAAGCTTTTGTGTTGAAGCTTTTGTCGGTGAAGCTTTGGAGTTGACACTTTGTAGGTGAAGCTTTGGAGTTGAAGCTTTGTAAGTGAAGCTTTTGTGAGTGAAGCTTTTGTAGGTCAAGCTTTTGTGGGTCAAGCTTTTGTAGGTGAAGCTTTTGTGGGTCAAGCTTTTATGTTGAAGCTTTTGTTGGGTACAATGAATTGATTTTGCTTCACACTATCTTGATCAAGATAGTGTGAAGCTTTTGAGAATTTGTAGTTGTCCTCCATTGATGAAGCTTTTGTTGGTGAAGCTTTGGAGTTGAAGCTTTTGTTGGTGAAACTTTTATGGGTGAAGCTTTTGTTGGGTACCATGAATTGATTTTGCTTCACACTATCTTGATCAAGATAGTGTGAAGCTTTTGAGAATTTGTAGTTGTCCTCCATTGATGAAGCTTTTGTTGGTGAAGCTTTAGAGTTAAAGCTTTTGTTGAATTTCCTTTCTTTTTTTTTTCTTTTTTCTTTTGGGAAAATAGAAATTTGAAAATGTGGGAGAAACAACATATACAAATTTTGCTTCCACACTGTTGAGCAAGAGATTGTGATGCAAGCCACACCTTGTAGTAGTCAAAGGTTTGGATGAACCATATAAATTGAATTTGCTTCAAACAGTCTTGAATTTGCTTCGAAGGTTTGAGAATTGTAGTTGCCCTCCATTGATGAAGCTTTTGTTGGCACCATAAATTGGTTTTGCTTCACACTGTCTTGATCAAGAGTGTGTGAAGCTTTTGAGAATTGTGGTTGAACTCTTTTGATGAAGCTTTTGTTGGTACCATAAATTGGTTTTGCTTCACACTGTCTTGATCAAGAGTGTGTGAAGCTTTTGAGAATTGTGGTTACCCTCCATTGATGAAGCTCTTGTTAGCACCATAAATTGGTTTTGCTTCACACTGTCTTGATCAAGAGCGTGTGAAGCTTTTGAGAATTGTGGTTGCCTTCCATTGATGAAGCTCTTGTTGGCACCATAAATTGGTTTTGCTTCACACTATCTTGATTAAGAGTGTGTGAAGCTTTTGAGAATTGTGGTTGCCCTCCTTTGATGAAGCTCTTATTGGCACCATAAATTGGTTTTGCTTCAGACTGTCTTGATCAAGAGTGTGTGAAGCTTTTAAGAATTGGGGTTGCCCTCCATTGATGAAGCTCTTGTTGGCACCATAAATTGATTTTGCTTCACACTGTCTTGATCAAGAGTGTGTGAAGCTTTCTACGAGTTGTAGTGTTTGCATTGTTACAGTGGGGAAATGTTTGAAGCAGATGCAAAAGGGCTGAATAGCTTGATCTTCGTATGCCATGCACTGAAGTTGTTGTTGGCTTACAATAAGGCTTTGTTGGTGACTATAACTCTTGTTGGGCATAAGTGCTCCCCTAATTGAGTTGTCAAGCTTGAGGGTTTTTGATTATTTGTGAATGCTAGGAGTTCACATGTACAAGTTGTACCACTCGTCTTCTGGTAGGTGGAATGAATAGTGAGTTTCTTGCATCACTTGGTTGGTGGTATAAATGTGAGTTCCTTCATCACCTTTCATCACATTTCATCACCTAGTTGGTGGCACGAAAATGAGTTCCTTCTTCACCTGGTTGGTGGCATGAATGGCAAGTTGCCAAATGATATTAGAGCATAGGTTGTACATTTCATCACCTAGTTGGTGGCATGAAGGAGAGTACGGGTTGTACATTTCATCACCTGGTTGGTGGCATGAAGATGAGTTTCTTCTTCACCTGGTTGGTGGCATGAGTGGCAAGTTGCCAAATGATATTAGAGTACGGGTTGTACATTTCATCACCTGGTTGGTGGCATGAAGATGAGTTCTTTCTTTACATTTCATCACCTGGTTGGTGAGAATAAGGGCAAGGTGTCTAGGCACATTGTAGCAAGTGTCGAATGACACAAAGTATGTTAAACCCTTTCAAAGCACAGTTGGCTTATGTATGAATGTGTTGGAATGTATTATTGAACGAATATACTGTGAAGCTGTTCGTTTTTTTGTATAGTCTTGTTGACATATACTTAGACTTTGTTTCATGTTGGAAGCATTCATGTTAAAGCTTTGAACCTGAGTGTTTCATTGCTAGGAATGTAAGAGGATTAGGACTGAGTTGTCTAAAACACTTCTTTATTGAATTCATGTCAAATAGTCTTCGTTGCATAGGATGCCGAACGACTGAAGCTTAACAATTGTACAAAGTGAGTTTACTTGTAATAGTACTTCAAGTGATCAGCGTTACATAGATGGCCAATGGTTTTTCCATCGGAGCTTTTAAGCTTGTAGGACCCAAGGAGACTAATGCCAACAACTTCAAACTGTCCATCCCAGTTTGGACTAAGTGTTCCTTCACTCGGGACTTTGTCACAGAGTAATCTTTTCTTCAATACCGAGTCCTTCACTTTGAAAGAACGAGGTTTGACCCTTGAGTCATAGTAGTTGGAGATGCGCTGCTTGTAGGCGACATTCCTCAAATGAGCCTGGTTTCTATGTTCCTCGACTAGATCTAAGTTGAGGGTAAGTTGTTTGTCATTTTCGCTTTGCACGTAGTTCTGGACTCGAAACGTTGCTTGCTCAAACTCAACTAGGACAACTGCCTCTGTACCAAAAGCAAGTGAGAATGGGGTTTCTCCTGTTGATGTCCGATACGAAGTGCGGTATGACCAAATAACTTGGGGTACAAATTTTAGCCAACAACCTTTAGCCTTGTCCAAGCTGGTGTTCAAAGTTCGCTTGATTATTTTGTTGATAGCTTCAACTTGTCCATTAGACTGGGGATGAGCTGGGAAGGCAAAACATAAGTTGATGTTGAACTTAAAGCAGAACATCCTGAACTTATTGTTGTCGAACTATCGCCCGTTGTCAGCGACTATCGCATTGGGAATGCAGAATCTGCAAAGGATGTTCTTCCATACAAAGTCTTCTATTTTTGCCTCAGTAATGGTTGCCAAGGGTTCTACTTCGGCCTACTTTATGAAGTAGTCAACTGCAACGATTGCATAGCGAACATTGCCCTTCCCTGCAGGCATTGGGTTGATCAAATCAAGTCCCCATGGGGTGAAGGGCCAAGGGCTGATCATAGGAGTGAACAGCTCAAGTGGGGAGTGAGGAATAGTTACGTAGCGTTGACACTTATCACATGAGCGGGATCTTTTGATGGCATCTTGGTGGAGTGTTGGCCAGTAATATCCTTGGCAAAAAGCCTTATGTGCTAGGGTTTGAGATCCATCAAGATCTTCGTAGACTCCTTCATGTATTTCCCGAATGATAGTTTCCGCCTCTGCGGACGTAATGCATCTTAGGTATGGTAAGTTAAAACCCCGCATGTAGAGTTGGTCATTAATGATCAAGTAATGGGTAGCCTTGTATCGAATCTGCTTAGCTTGGACTTTGTCATTTGGAAGGGTGCCATGAGCAAAGAATCAATAAATCGGGGTAATCCAACTATCCCCCTATTGTAAGTTGCACACTTCCGCAGCCATAGTGTTTGGTGCTGCCAACAATTCGACCTGAATTTTTCTCCCAATCTTGTCTTCCACCGTTAAGGCAAGGCAAGGCAAAGCATCTGCATGACTGTTTGCCGCTCGAGGAATTTGGGTGATCTGGTAGTGAAAATGCTTGAGCAACAATTGTGTTTGTGCCAGATATGCTGCCATGGAGCTATCCTTAGCGTCAAAGTTGTTGGTGACCTGGTTAACCACCAATTAGGAGTCACTGAAGATATCAATTCGTTTAACCCCAAGGTGTTTGGCCAAACGTAAGCCTGCTAGGAGGGCTTCATATTCGACCTCATTATTCTACGCCTTGAATTTGAAATGAAGAGTATACTCCATCGCCACTTTGTTAGGGGTCGTAAGAACTAGTCCTGCTTCACAACCTTGTTGGTTGGACGAGCCATCAACATATAGACTCCATGTTGGGGCTATTGGTTCTATTTTCTGAGCTTTCGAGGGTAATGAAACCACTTTTTTAGGCATAGAAACAATGTCAACAGGATATGTGAAGTCGGCGATGAAGTCTGCCACTGCTTAACCCTTCTCAGCTGGCTTTGGTTGGTAGGAGATGTCAAACTCACCCAATGCTATCACCCATTTGATCATTCGTCTAGAAGTGTTAGGACTTTGAAGTATCTATCGAAGATGATGATTGGTCAGCACGATGATGGAGTGTGCTTGGAAGTAAGGATGAAGTTTTCGAGCAGACATGACCAATGCTAGAGCCAATTTCTCAATGTTGGAGTATCGTGTCTCCGCATCTTGTAAGGCCTTGCTAGCGTAGTAGACATGCCGTTCGACATTACCATCATTTCGAATGAGAACGGAACTTACTGCTGAAGCCGATACCGACAAATAGATAATGAGAGTGTCACCAACCTCAGGTTTTGAGAGCAGAGAGGCTTTACTCATATAGTCTTTGAGGTTCTTGAATGCCTCAGCACATTCATCAGTCCATGTAATGTACTTCTTACTTCCTTTAAGTGCTTTAAAGAAATGAGCACATCTGTCTGTGGCCTTAGAAATGAACCTAGTTAAGGCTGTCACATTGCCAGTAAGACTCTGGATGTCTTTTAAAGTTACCGGTTCCTTCATGTCGAGAATTGCTTTGATCTTCTCGGGCTTAGCCTCAATGCCTCGTTGGCTTATCATGAATCCTAAGAATTTGCCAGAGCCTACGCCGAAGGCACATTTGTTGGGGTTCAACCTCATTCGATACCTCTTCAGAATGGTGAAAGTTTCAGATAGGTTGGTGATGTGTTGGTCAACATGTTTGCTCTTGACTAGCATATCATCAACGTAAACTTCCATGCTCTTCCCAATCTGTTCAGCGAACATTGAATTGACTAGTCTCTGATAAGTCGCTCCTGTATTCTTTAGGCCGAAGGGCATGACTTTATAGCAATATAGTCCCTTGTTAGTAGTGAAGGTTGTGTGTTCTTGGTCCAGAGGGTTCATGAGGATTTGGCTGTATCCTAAGTAAGCATCCATGAAGCTCAGAAGGTCACACCCTGCCGTAGAGTCTATAAGTCTGTCTATGAGAGGAAGAGGAAAGCTATCCTTCGAGCATCCTTTATTTAGGTGATGCGAATTATATAAGCACACAAATTAAACCCTATTTTTATCAATTGTAGTAAAGAATGTAAGTAGGGATCGTTATAGGCCGACGATTAGGAGAGATTGCTAAATCACTTGAAAACTAACTCAAAAACGTAAAAACGAAGTTTGAAACACTAAACTAGACTCAAAGAATGCAAAACTAAACTCAAAAACACTAAAACAAACCAAAAAACTCAAAACAGCACATAAACACTCAAAACTGCCTTAAAAACACAATCTGGGCAGTTTTGAACACCAAACACAAATTTGGACGAAAATAGGTTATAACTTGACTCAAGAAACTTAAAAACACAAACTAAATTGATTTCTAACTAATCTAACACTTCAAAATAAAGGGGGAATTGGTTTTGACGAAATTGAAAACAAAACAAAAACTTTGTAAACTAAAACAGATTTTAAAACGAATTTGATTAAAGTGAATGGATGGAAAGCTAGCTAAGGGGTTCTTTTCCACACATGTCACACTTGCATACAAAACGATTTCCAATTGCTTTTCAATAAACTATGAATCCTCAATGCCCTAGATTAACCATGAGTTGCACTAATTAACCCTCAGATTTTCCTAAAGTTATTGAATTGGATGATTCCATACAACAACCCAAAGCATTCCCCACAAGTTCCCTACATGAATTGCATAATAGAGATACAAGCAAAGATCATTAAGTTCTATGAAAATCATAAGCATTGACAAGACACTTGTTACTATGAATTGCATGAAACTTATGCCAATAATTTATTTAACACGATTGTGATCAACAACCTTTACTACTTGCGAATATAAGTTCATAACGATTAGGTGAAACTCCCTTATATCCTAGCATTAGATTTATGCATGAACATTAAGTGTGCACTCTCAACCAACACACACAAATCAGTTTTAATTCATATAGATAAGCAAATTGAATTCACAACTTATGAAACGCAATTGAAAATAATCAGATTATATAGCAAGCATAAACATGGTTTCGAATCCCCCCTAGCCAAGGGGGGTTTAGTTCCTCATACGCACAAAGCAAAGATAAATAAATTTAGACATTGAAATCAGAAGAAAGAAAGCACCTAAACACTCCAACTTGGACAGCAGGTGCATCCACGAACTTCTCCTTCCTCCTTGTTGCGACACAAAGCTTGGGGACAGGTTTTGGGGTTATGAATGGTGTAGAATGGATGGGGGATAGTATGGTGGTGTTTAGGATGGATGGGTGGTGCGGCAAGGGTGATTTTGGTTCAGGAATTATGGACGAATGGTGATGGAAGCTGCGGCAGAGAATGGGGAGATGTTTCTGGCGTGAATGATGAATTATGAGGGGTGGGTAGGGTGCGGCAAAGGCTGAAAATACATATTTATAGGCACCTAAACCCTAGGGAAATCAGATTAGGGCTTCTAGAACCCAAATCCACCAGGAAAAAGGCTTAGAAATCAGAATTAAAAGGGGAAAAGGCCTACAAGGTGCGGCTGGATGATAAGGCTTCTAGAAAGCCTTGCAAGGCAAGGAAAAAGGGTTTCTAAAATGCCTTAGGTGCGGCAGGTATAGAGAATTGTTCTAAAACCTCATTTGTGTCCCAAAAATGCTTAGGAAACCTTCAATGTTATTGAAACTTAAGGCCATTTAGGTTTAGGAAAGATCAACCCAAAATAGGAAACTTTAGGCTTAACTTTCCTACTTCAAGTAGGAAACCTTATTTGAGTAGGAATCCTTATTCTTCTAGGAATCCATCTTTGACTAGAACTCCTCCGTTGATTAGGAATCCTTCTTCAATTAGGACTCCTTCGTTGATTAGGAATCCTTCTTCAATTAGGACTCCTTCAATCTCGTCCATTCCTTTCATTCCAAGGATGTGATATCCATTCCAAGCTCAATTTTGCTCCAAAAGGCTCCAAAATGCACTACTTTGCATACTTTGCCCTTAAAACCTGAAAACACATAAAAATATCTTAAAAGACTACTTTAACTAAGAAAACACAACGTAAATGCACAAGAATAAACTCACTAAGTCACATAAATATGCTCCTATCAAATTCCCCCACACTTAGCTTTTGCTAGTCCTCGAGCAAAACAAAGAAACAAAAGAAAACAAAACGAAACAAAACAAGCAACAAAACCTAAACCTTCCAACGTTTGCCTCAGGGATTTCCAATGCACATGACATGTTAAAAATCATCATTCCCACAGATTTTAGTCATTTAAAAATCATCATTCCCACAGATTTTAGTCATTCTTACATTTGAGCACATACTTAATCATAGTCACTACTTACTAGCTCACAATTAACCAATTAAAACGATGTTTTAAATGTAGTAACATGCCTTAGAGGATTTTCTCAATTCCTTACAAGATATGCACTCAATTTTCACTCAGATTTTTTAACTACACACCCTATACTAGTTATATATGAGAAGATTGATGTAGACATGAAAACGAACGCTCACATATATGTATAACAAAGAAAGCAATTTTTGGAGTTAATAAGCATTTAGATATGATCTCATGAATGGAATGCTACTACTTAAATGCGAGAACCAGTGACACCATATGCTCATACCAACTTCAAACTCCACAAATTGAAACACATAACACTCAAGATAGAAGTCAAGGGTTGTAACAAGGCTAAGGGTAATGGCTAACAAAGAAATGATAGGGATAACAAACGTTCTTAAAGCAATAGCAAGCAAAGTAATGAAATTGAAACTTAAAATTCACTTTAGAATGCAGAAATCAACTTTTAAACACAAAGGGAAGATTCATGCAACACTTAGGGCCGAATTGAATGTTTTGGACCCTGTCTTCAACAATCACACTTCAGAGCTTGTTTTCACATCTTTTTCACTCTTTTCCATACTTTTCACAACTTTTCTTTTCTTCTTTCTATTTTTCATGAATTTTTTTTTCTTTTTTTTTCTTTCTACCCGTGCCACCTGAAAGTCTTTGGCACACACACACATCCCTTCCCCCACACTTGTTTTCTGCAATACATTGATCAAAACAAATTTATCTTAAGTCGTGCTTTACTATGCTTCAAGAACAAGGGTATGGATGGTCCTAATCTAGGCTAGGTGAGGATAGTGTGGGTTAACAAAGAATATAGGCTACACAAGGCTCAACGGGGTTAAACTTAAACATATAATGAATTAGGGCACACGGCACTTTGGCTTTGGTGGTGGTCACTACACAACTTCATCTTGAATATGTGTTATGCAAATCAATAGCATGCTTTGAATGAATTGGGCATGAGTTCTAGCATTTGGAACTAAATGTTGTTGCTTGACCTAAGTGTTGTAACATGATCGTGCATTAAGTCGATCTCCTCTGATGTAACCATTGCCATAGAGGGTTGGAAATTTCATCAACAACATATGTATGGATACCATGGCCTTGAGATCATTGATGCCTGTGCGTCCGAAGATGACATTGTATGCCGTTGGGCAATCAGCCACCAGGAAGTTAGTGGTAATGGTAGTTGTGTAAAGGCCTGTACCAATGGTTAAAGGTAAGTGTATGCTCCCCAAAGGTTGCACGATATCACCAGAGAAGCTTATCAGAGGGGAAATCGAGAGATCGAGCAAGTGTTCAGCTACATTAAGTGCCCTAAAAGCTTCAGCAAACATGATATTGATCGAAGCCCTCGTGTCTACCAGGATTCGTCGTACTTCAAAGTTGGCTATGTGAGCTTCCACGATTAGTGAGTCGTTGTGAGGGTAGATGATACCTCTTTCTTCCTCAGGGTAGAAACATATTGGATCCCAGTTAAGCTTTTGATACTTACCTCTCCTGATGTCTTCCACGTGAAACACTTGGTGGCCAGACCTTAGAGCTCGTTCACTATTTTTCATGGCCCTGTTGGAAGATTTAGATATGGGTGTGCCACCACTTATGGAATATATCACATTCACCTGGCGTTGGTTACGGTTACCCCTTGAAGGGTGAAGGAGGAATTGATCCATTTTTCCTTCACGTGCCAAAGCTTCAATATGATCACGAATGGTGATACACTTCTCACCGTTATGGCCGTTATGCTCGTGGTAGCAGCAAAACATGCCCGTGTTCTTTGTGGGCTTGTAATCCAGATGCCTCGATTTTGGCTTCGGTATCAAGTGTGCTATGATAGGGTAAATGGCCACGCATGTGGCGTTCAAAGATGTGTATACCTCATACCTCGGGGTATGGGCTGTCCTGACATGTGCTTGACCCACTGTGTTGACTACCTGGGGTCAGGGATTATCATGGCAATACCCTTGGTTATCGCGGTAGTGCCTTTTACTCCTTTTACTAAAATGAGACTGGTGAAGATGGAAATCTTTCCTTTTGCCTTGAGATTGATATGTCTGTTGACTTGGCAAAGTATTAAGTAAGGCAGGGGGAGGCACCACTACCGTTTGGAAGGTCGAGGTCTTCTCATTTGGTTGGATCTAGCTTCCACTCCCTACTTGCTGATAAGGGATAGCTGTGAGGGGTTTCCCTTGATATGTCCTTACCTCGGCGGAGGCATGGTTGTAAGCCTGTACCATCACCTCAAAGTAAGTCTTCCAAGTGTTGGCATTGATCATGTACTTGAAAAAACAGTCACGTAGGCCTGCCGTGAAGGCTTTGAGGGAAGTCTTGTTGTCTGCCTCGGCACAACAGGAATACTCATGGCTGAAGCGGCCAGTATACATATGTAATGACTCATCTGGCTTCTGGTGAATAGTGTACAAGTCATCCGTAGAGTGTAAGCGATCGGTCTGGAAAATGTGTTGAGAAACAAACAGTTTCCTCAATTCCTCAAATGAGTCTATCGTCTCAGGTGGAAGATGGCAATACCAGTTTAGAGCTCCATCAGAGAGGGTAGAGGGGCAAAGAAGACATTGCTCTTCGTCGGTGTGCATCTGGTATGCCATAGTGAACTAAAAAAGGTTAAGGTGTTCAATCGGGTCCTCTTTTCCAGTATAGAGTTACAAGCCAATCTTCTGCTTTATCTTTGCTTGGAGGGGGTGTCGAGGATACTCCTTGTAAGAGGACCAGGCCTAGGTTGGTTCCAATCAGGTATCTCAGCTTGTCGTTCGGCCTTCAACTTGTTTACTTCCTTAAGAAGTTGTAGGACAAAAGGGTCCTGAGTGGAGTCATGTACCACTGGAGCTTTCTTTCGTAAATCTCCATCTCCTTTTAGAAGTATAAAGGTTTGATAAAAAACATGTGATTTTTCCCTAAACTCACTGTACTGACTTTTAAGGTATGTCTGTCCGAACATCTCTGAGTCCCCTATACCTTCGTGTTTCTCTAGAACTTGTTGCCCCTTCCCCAAATTGGTAGCCGGCCTGGGACATGGAAGGGGACCGAGTCTTTTAGAGACCCTTGGGTCATTGATCTTCGAGCTTACATGGATGAGATTGTCTCGACGTTGCTTTAGGAAATCTCGACAGTCGCGAAATACGGCTTTCGATCATTCCACTCCTTCTGTAAGGAGGTGTCTTCCTCCACTTCTCCTACTTCGGGTCGAAGCAGCTGGGGTGAGAGAAGTCTCATGTTGATTAATGTTTTGATGATTAGCTCACTCCTCATCAGGGATACCCATGTCGAAAGAAGGTGACATTCCGTGTTGGGGGGCACCCAGATGATGATTGATATCAACAGGGGTAACGAGCTCGCGTGTTTGGGTACGCCTAGTTTCGTGGTGCGTCTCAAAGAGCTTCTCATATTGCTCATGGAGGACCTCATTCTTAATTGCTATCTTGTTGTTCTAAGCTGTCACATCCCGGCCAGGGGCGGATCACTTCCCGGGCCCCCTCCACCACCGTAGCACGATATTGTCTGCTTTGAGCCCAGACTATTCCCTTACGGTTTTGTTTCTGAGAACTCACGAGTAACTTCCCAGTGGGTCACCCATCATGGAAGTGCTCTGGCCACCTTCTCGTTTAACTTCAGAGTTCTTTCAGAACCCGAAACCAGTGAGCTCCCGAAAGGCATCGTGCTAGGTAGGAATGAGAATATACATAAAAGGCTTATAGGATCCACTCCCCTAGGCAATGTGGGATGTTACAATCCACCCCCCTTAAGGGCTTGACGTCCTCGTCGGCAAACTTCCGGCCAGGGATTGGCTCTAATACCAATTGTCATATCTCGGCCCGGGGCAGATCACTTCCCAGGCCCGCTCCACCACCGTAGCACGATATTGTCCGCTTTGGGCGCCGACCACTCCCTCACGGAGTTATTTCTGGGAACTCACGAGCAACTTTCCAGTGGGTCACCCATCATAAGAGTGTTCTGGCCACCTTCTCGCTTAACTTCGGAGTTCCTACGGAACCCGAAGCCTGTGAGCTCCCAAAATGCCTCGTGCTAAGTAGGAATGAGAATATACATATAAGGCTTATAGGATCCACTCCCCTAGGCAATGTAGGATGTTACATGAGCTTCTAGCTCATCGACTTTAGCTTGAAGAGCAACCCTTTTTCCTTCCTTCTTTCTTTGCCTCGCACCAAGTGCAAGAGGGGTGTCATTCTGCGTGCTGTGGCTTCCTTCGCTCCCTATGTTAGAGAGGGATGCCTGGTCAAAAGAAAGTGTACGAATGGTGGAAACCAGCTAAACAAAGCTGAAGAGTGTGGGAATAACTGTCGTTCCCATAGACAGCGCCAAATGTTGATGCACAAAATCAGTGAGGACTTTGGTACAATAGAAAGTGTTAAGTTTGTGACCTTCGCTAGATTGCTCCGGTCACTAATATGGATAAGTATGTAAATTGATAGAGATAAGAAAGCAAACACAAGATGTACGTGCTTCACCCAAATTGGCTACGTCCACGGAGTAGAGGATTTCTCATTAATTGTGAAGGGTTTACACAAGTACATAGGTTCAAGCTCTCTTTTAGTGAGTACTAGTGAATGATTTAGTACAAATGACATTAGGAAATATTGTGAGAGAATGATCTCTATTTATAGAAGAGAGTTTCTAGTTTCATTCTGACATTAACACGTGTTGTGTTGTGATTGGCTTCTGATGTTGACACGTGTCGTGCTATGATTGGCTTCTGATGTCGACACATGTCGCGCTGTGATTGGCATCCTGGTTGGAGGGAAACTCTTCTGGGTCCTTGACGGTATAACGTTAATCGGTGCTCAATAGTTTCGGGATTGGTCAAGTATGATACAAACAAGTGTGAACGTAGCCCAAACATTGGGGTGAACCACGATACATCTTGTGTTATTTAATTTCTTGCAGATTCACGGTCGGATTTACGTTGTTCCAAGACCCCTCCAGTTTTGTGCATCAACATAGTTAAAAGTATTCACTCATACATCTGTTTTATTTTGCTTGGATTCACCTCTTTTGATGTTGTTGATAAGACTACTTTAGATAATTCAACAAACTCTAAACATCAGTCCACGTCAGCACCAATTCAAATTGAATATTCCTGCTGCAACCTGCAACATAAGAGTTTGATTTCATCTCAAACATTTTTTGTGAAATCGTAATAGCACAGTCCATCATATACATAACTCTCCTATCTGATCACATCAATACTTTCAAATACTTATGTATACATTTCAAGTGTTTGTATTTAGCTTTCAAGTGTAATGACCTAATCAATTGTAACTCTACATAAATGAATGAATGGACACTCACTCATTATCGAGTTTAGCTTACATAATTCGACTTACCATAATTCAGTTTCAAATCTCCTTTATGGTATCTCAGAGCTGAAAGTCTAACGACCGAAAGCTTTAATTTTTTTTTTCAAATGGCGTCAAGTTCCAATCCCTTCAACCCTATTGATGAGAAGAGAATGAGTCCCACATTGATGGGAGGAGAATGAGTCCCACATTGATGGGAAGAGGGACCTTGCATGGGCTTATAAGAGGTTTGACTACTCTCCATTTTGCCAATTGGTTTGTGGTGGAACCTTAACTTTCTTCATGGTATCAGAGCATGTTGTCCCACGTGTCAACCCAAATGGCCACATGTGTTCCACATCACCCAGTTGTGTTGTCCATGTGTTAGGCTCGAAAATTTGTCACACGTGAGGGGGCGTGTTGAGAATGAGTACCACATTGATGGGATGATGGACCTTCCATGAGCTTATAAATGGTTGGGCTACTCCCCATATTATCAATTAGTTTTATGGTCGAATCTCAACTTTTTTCAGTCACTTGTAAAAAAATAAAAAATTAAAAAAATTAAAAAAAAAGAAAGAAAAAGAGAGAACTAAAGATTTTTATAATTAAAAAAAAATATCTGAAGATACATGATGATCGATTAGTAGTATTAGAAGTCAAGCATTGTGAAAATCACGATTTCCCCACTTAATCACTTGGATGAAAGCACGTAATATCCATTCTTCTATCGGTAACCATATTATCCTCATAATTTTTCCACCTGTTCCTACTTTTGTGGAAAGGAGGAGAAGAAAAATAAGAATTTGGCACTAGTTTGTAGTGCATAATACACCATAAAGTCGACCCACATGGAAAATTTTGTTCTGATGGGACAAGGTACCATATCGATTATAAAATTTGAAGGCTTACTTGTGGTATATGAATTTTAGCTCTAATTTAATTTTAGTTCTTGACTCTTATATTAGCTTCTTTAGTCATTGAATTTAATAATGTGTTGTCTTTGACCAAAAAAAAAAATATATAACAATGTGTTGCACCATTGGTCATTTCCACAAATGCCTCTTTTTTTTCTGTTAAATATAGGAGTATATTAGCAACTTCAACTTAAAACTTAAAAAAACAATTAAAAAAGCTAAAAAACAACTGAAAATTTATAAATTATTATCTTGAAAGTGAGAAGTCTTAGGTTCGAATCTCGTGGATGACGAATTCGATACCAAATTAGGTTGCCCATTATATGGCTTAGCCGAACTCCCTCTCCCCCTAGTGTAAAAATATCGATGTACTAAAAAAAAATTAAAGCAAAATAAAATTTGAACTATAAAGATACAAAATGAAAACAGTTGGACCTTTAGCAACTTGTAAATATTAGGCAATGCAATTTCAAAGTCGGTAGGGGATCGAACTATGGCTGGACTTGAAAACCTAAGAAAACACATGTTGAACTACGAAAAAAATAAACGGCATTAGTGAAAATGACCAATGGTATAACACATTGGTAAGTTGCGGGGACTAAAGAAACTAATACTAGAGTTAAGAGACTAAAATTAAACTAGGGGTAAAATTCAAGGAATATTGCTACAATTAAGCCAAAATCCAAAATATAAGTTAAAAATGAACCTTTTTGTTTTCACAGCCGTTAAAATTAGACACTAAAATCTTCACCCATTTTTGTTCTTGAATGGACTGTCAAGTTCAGGTTGCATGATTTCTGGGGCAAATATGCAGAAAATCCAATCAAATAAGTCGTCCATTCAAACAGTTAAGGGTCCTGATGGACCGATCGGTCAATCTGTAGAGAGTGTCAAGTCCACATAACTTGATCAGAGAAGTAGTTAACAGACAGAAAGAAGCTAATCCTATAATCCCTTGTTTAAGGCAATTTAAAACATATATAATAAATCATGGGAAAAATAGTGGGGCGCTTAAACCCTATACCCTCTTGAAAAAAAGGTATGTATTGAAGTTGAACTTTTCGTTTTTGCATTTAAGTGCCACTACCTATTGTGATTCAGTATAGATTATTATCTCTAAACTAACGAAATGACCCAAAAAGGAGTCCAAAAAGAAAAGGAGGGCTTTTAGGATTTTCCCATGATTTAATATGTTTTAATTGCCTAAAATAAATTTGCACAATCGCACTTTGCTTTAAGATCTAACAATATGAAGTAGACAAATAAAAGAATCGGGGGAAAGGTGGTGTTGGAGATATATCAACAATCTTTGATAAATTTATTTATACTAATATATAATAAATGCAAATAAATAAATTAACAAAGTATGAACAAAACGAAATAATATTAAACAGACAAATTGAAGATCAAGGCTTGCGTATCGCAATGTCCTTGAAACAGGAATTTCGTCCCTACTCAGTGCTTATAGTTCTATGGACGTCTGCTTCATCAGGATTCAACAATCTAAGTCATAATTCTAGCATCGGAAAACTTAACTTCTGGCAAATTTCTTTGTGGTTATGTTTGGGATTGTAGAAGAAGAACTTGTTTTTTCTGTATTCTAAATGTCATGCAGATGGATGTATATGTAATAGGTTTATGCATGTTCGCAACAGGTATGAGAATGGGATGCGTCTGTTGGGAGACATCTTCTCAAAGGGTGCTTTGCTGTCTGTCGTTCTTTCATCACTTCAGACTTCATCTGAAAAATGAGTTTGTTGATAAAAAATAATTAATTAAATCCAAAATTAATTAAAAATAATTAATTATAGAATTTAATTATTAGAGCCCGAGCCCAAAGGTCCGTCTTTTGATAATTAATTATATATTAATTATCAATTAATTAGTACACTCCAAAGCCCAACCCCAAGGCTTAGTCCAATTTTATTTTTCATGATTCATTACTCAAATCACTTTCTATATGGAACAAAGCCTTATAAAGTGAGGGAACCTTTTGGTAATGACCAATGTGGGACAATGAAATTTCTACTCAAAAATTTCTAACAAGTGGAACTAGCTAGAACCAGTTCAACAATTATAAAGACAAAGACAGCCAAAGAAGAATAGCATAAGGGCAAAAGGCAGATTGAACTGAGACAGCTATGCAATAATATTGGGCACAGAAGATGAAGGAGATATATGTGAATGTGCATGTACACAAGATAGCAATTCTACTAAGGACCCTAGCTGATAATTTAATTTTAGAATTTCTTGTCATATGAAGAGGACATTGATCTTTTTTTTTTTTTTTTTGATTTTTTTTTTTTTTGTTGAGGACATTGATCTTTTGCATGACATCTAACATGTTAGCGTACTATAAATTTGAGCGTGCATATTTGGACATGATATATAATACCTACATGACTAATGAATTTAATTTTCTAAATAACCTAGTAGACTACCTGATATGAGAAACCAATCGTTTTTTAAGTCATCCTTCCTTCAACTAGAAGATCAACTGTGTATAAATTTAATGAAAAAAACCGTTTAGTTATATAACTGTAACATGATAAATAGACGTATACACATTTCTGTTGATAAAACAACAAAAATGTTCTACATATGATATGATTTAAAATGTTTGACATTTACAATAATAATATAGGCTTATTATATTAACACCCCACAAATTGTTGAATAAACCCCACATACTTAATACACCCCACATTTTCTTTTTTAATTAAAAATTATCTTAATACACCCCCACATACTTCCCCATAATACCCTCACACCCCACATTCTTAATATACACCTTACATTTTCTATATGCACCCCATATTTTATAGACCCCACACATTTCTCAAATCTTACAAAACTTTTAATTTGGACAAATAATGCCGACTAAAAGTTTGACAAAAGAAGCCGCCTGGGATTTAAAGCATATGTGGGTTGTTTTTAATTCCACCATTATAACTCATGTCATCTGTTTTTAATATTTGGTGGTAATTTTAGGTGTTTAATTCTTCATGTAATCCATGTGATCCCTAAAAGATGAATACGAACATAAAGCTTGAATAACGCATCAAAAGCAAGATTAAATCATTATTAATATTGTCAAAATCACTAAAACAATAAATAATATGAAGTCTACCGCATGTAAAGCTTCTGAAACATCGATTTCGTGTTTCATTCGTTAAAAATAATTTTTCTCAATCAACATGTTTGTAGTTTCATTGGTTAGGGTTTTGTTCAACAATGGAGGGTCGGATGGGTTTTGATAGTTGAAGAAGATAAATAATACGTTAAAAGTGATTTGGGGTGTATATAGAATTTTTTACTTTTTTTTTAACCTAACAAGGTCAAAACTGTCATTGCATAGTAGGATAAATAAGTTATTTAATATTAAATTTTAATATGGGGTGCATTCAACATTTTATGGGGTGCTAATATAAAAAGCCATAATATATTAATATATGACAATATACAATGATTCATTTCATTGCATATAGAACTTGGGAATGTCAACCCAAATCCAAGTTTTTCTTCATTAATTTATGTTTTCTTTGACAGATAGTTTTGAAGGGTTTCTCTCTATATATAGACGGTATGTTTATTTCAAGCTTTCAAGTGAGAAAGCCACTTGTAATTCTCAAGGATTGAGATTTGTAGTCCATTTCAATTTTGCACTACAGTTGGCATCAAAACATTTCTAGGATAAGGCGCATTTCTCGTAGTAGTTATAGAGACACGACTCCAAAAAAATGCCATGCAACCCTTATTTTGTAACTTCAATTTGTTAGGTTTCCTTTGTGCTTTTTTGTTTGCAGAATAATTGCAGATTCCATTTCCATTTCCTTTGGGGCTTTGTGCCTTCCTCCTTCCAAAAGAATCAATGCTCTGATTTTTCTTAAACGATTTTCTTTTCCGATGTGCCGACTCCAATTTACATTGCGTACTATCACCACCACCTTAATAATCATCTGTAATTTTATTTTTCTTTGGCTTCAAAATTGTTGTGTTTATGACATTGGAGCCAGCCCGACAGATTCGTGTATTTTATATAAACTCCTCGCACCACATTATCATATCATGTGGTATTATGTCGATATACATTGAAGCAAGTGAGATAAATTTATGTATGTAGAATTATGACTCTTGTATGGAAAATATTACAATATATATAAGGTTATGTTAATCCCCATTTAGGTTAGAATTACATTCATATATTACATGCTACAATCACGAAAAAGATTTCAAATTAAAGTCTAATCTAACAATGTAAAAATATATAAACTCATCACACCATTTCGGCATGTCATGTAGTATTGCAGTAGTAAAAAAAAAAATCATTATATATCATCCTGTATTTTGAAACCTATTTGACACTTGGCACGAAGAAAATATGGTTTGAAGCCAAAAAAATAAAAAAGCATACAGCCGCAAAAAAAATGCTAGCCTTTTCAAGCTAGAATTTGTTCAAATTCCCAAAGCATAAGAAAAACAGATTATGTTCACATGCACAATATTCGTAATTAACTCATAACAACGGTGTGTACTGTACGTGTGTACGTGTGAAAAACCCTAAATAAAACAAAATATCATGTTTGCATACGCTTTGAAGATCAGCCCTTCAACCTGCAAGGTTTGACTGCAGATCAAAGATCAAAGTTTCAAGTCCAAGTCTTACGAACCGTACCAAACGCTGTGAACTTGCCAAGTTTTCGTTGACTTTTGAAATCCGTTAAAGAATAAGCAATCATGCTCCTTCAAATGCTAGCTCTGCAGTTAGTAGGCATATTTCAACTTAAGATAAATCACTTATTCGTCCTACCCTATTGTCATATGAACTGTAGTTGCTCTCAAGTATTATATCTCTCTTTTATTTGCTTTGTGTTGTCCCGCGTAGTGGTTTTGTGTTAATTAATTGCTTAGGCAAGATGTTTATGACTTTACTGTTCTTGCAATGGTTTTATGTGCTCACCGTTACTAAGTCTGTTGTGTTTGCCGTCTTACTGGTGTCTCAATGTTCATGTGTGGTAGACATCACTGGAGAATTGTACCCATGTATTGTTTGTATTTGTTTTTATCAATGAACTTCTCTATTGCTCCATTAGAAAAACACGTAGTTACTTCCAAGAAAATGTTGTGAACTGTAGCATATGAACAAATTCAAGACATGCCATTAACTAGACAACAAAAATGGAGAATTATATCTCAATTCCAGACACCTCTAAGATCCCATAACCTTGATAAAAATTAAAGAGGGAGAAGCGGATATATTAATTAATTAATCCCATTACATACAATATATATATATATAGAATTTGTTTTTTCTTATTTAATTGTTTGCAAGAAAGATGAGTCAACAACAAGACTAAAGTCGATATAAATGACAAAACCCTAAAGAAGTAAATAGCATATAGCTTGTTGTCTATTGTGCATTTGTCTCGTAACATGTAGAGACTTGTTTGGTTTTTTCCTTTCCACCCTTTACCTGATCGTCGAGCTGAATCTCACTAATAAGTTAATTTTGCTCGCATGCATGTATGTATGCATCTCGAATATACAAATCTATTTTATTAGGTTGGCAATCACAAGAAGTCTCTCCAAATACCTTGCTACCATTGCCATTGGATGCATGATTTAATTAGCTTTTTCTTTGTACATACCTAATCAGAGGTACTCTTTTTTGGGTGTTTAATAAATCCATTTTATTGTTAACATAACCAAATATTATATTTTAGTGTATATATAACTCAAGTGGGGCTGCTTGACTTTAAGGTCATGGCACTTTTATTTTGGCTGGAAGGTCTTTGCAGTCTAATTAATCAGGATGACCTAGCTATCTGCAGCAGCAATATGTACCGAGTTAGACCACAAATTGGTTACGAAGTTACTATATTTTGGTAATAAAATTTTAATTTATTTCAATTTTAATAACAAGTATAGCGATTTAAAGCACTTTACTTTCTATTTGATCCACATTATATATTTTTATCAATTAGCTAGCTCTCATTCTAATGACGTTTTTCTCCTTCTGTTGATTCATATATAATAAATATCCTAGATTAACACCGCTTACTACCCTGTTTTGCAAGTAAATCTAAATATGATTCCGTCTACATTAAGCATTTTGTCAAAATTCCCAAGGGTCAATCTTATATATATTATCTATTTATTGCTTACTAAGATCAAGGTGGGATTCAAATGGAAAGTTCTTGTATGTTGCTACTTGCTAAGCTCCTCTAAATAATCGAAAACATCTTTCTCAACGAGCATCGCTCTTAAGCTCTTCGCAAATAAGAAAAGCCATAGTTTTTTTCCAGAAGTATACACATGTCATGCATGATCCTATGAGATTAATAAAAACTGGAAATGTTAAATGCTTGTGTTTTACTCAGTGTTTAAAATATCAGTATTGGTGAAAATATCGATAGGCATATTTGTGGAAATATCAATGGATATATCGTATATTGATATTGATATCGATTGTCATCGATGGAAATGATGGAAATTTGCTCAAAAACATGGAAATTTAAAATTATTTTTTAGGAAATGTCAAATGAACCCACAAGACACGTATGAATAAAAAAAGAATTAATGATTAGATAATGTGTAAACAATAAGTATGTTGTTAGGAGTATTAAGATCCAATGGGTAGGAAATGGACAAGTGTCAAAAGATCATGAAGATAGTTAAGTTGGTTATATTGTTACTTAGAGTGTAAGCTACAAAGTGTTAGAATATATAGCTTGTAACAATTCATTGTAACTAATAAGAAAAGAAACAACAGTTCTCAACAGCTTTCTCTCTGTAATACCTTCGATATTCTTCTTCTCTCTCTATCTCTTTCTTCCTTCTTGCTTCTGTATAATTCTTTCATTCAATAACCTCAGATGGTTTACATGGTATCATCGCCGGAACAAGCATAAAAGCTTGACGGATTTGTCGATCTTGGTTTGGATTGCTTCCGCTATTGTGATTGGTTTCTGGTATATTAGCAATGCGTAGGAAATGGACAAGTGTCAAAAGATCATGAAGATAGTTAAGTTGGCTATATTGTTACTTAGAGTGTAAGCTACAAAGTGTTAGAATATATAGCTTGTAACAATTCATTGTAACTAATAAGAAAAGAAACAACAGTTCTCAACAACTTTCTCTCTCTAATACCTTCGATATTCTTCTTCTCTCTCTATCTCTTTCTTCCTTCTTGCTTCTGTATAATTCTTTCATTCAATAACCTCAGATGGTTTACATGGTATCATCACCAGAACAAGCATAAAAGCTTGACGGATTTGTCGATCTTGGTTTTGATTGCTTCCGCTATTGTGATTGGTTTCTGGTATATTAGCAATGGGTAGGAAATGGACAAGTGTCAAAAGATCATGAAGATAGTTAAGTTGGTTATATTGTTACTTAGAGTGTAAGCTACAAAGTGTTAGAATATATAGCTTGTAACAATTCATTGTAACTAATAAGAAAAGAAACAACAGTTCTCAACAACTTTCTCTCTCTAATACCTTCGATATTCTTCTTCTCTCTCTATCTCTTTCTTCCTTCTTGCTTCTGTATAATTCTTTCATTCAATAACCTCATATGGTTTACATATGTGATATGTGAGAAGAAAAACTTACTTATAATGACAAGTAATAAAATAAAGAATAAATTACACATAACTTAAATGAAATTTTTGTCATGAAAGCAACACAAGTTTTATTAAAGTAAACTAATACCATAAAGAAAGAAATTTAAAAAATAAAGAATGCATAGGCTCATGGATATTTCCTACAAACTTTTTGCAAATTGTCTGCAAACACTGGATATTTCCTGAAAATATCGAAAATATTGAGGAAATTGATTGATTTCAAGAAATATCGTGGATATGGGGTGAAATTTAAACTTCACCCCCTCTTTCCACGTTCCCCTGATTTTTTGAATATTTTCATGGAAATATCGAGCATACCCAGGATATTTCAAACACTGATTTTACCATAATATGTAGAGGTTTCCAATGCAACTTTTACGCATGGAAGACCTACAAAACACAGCTTGCGCATTAGAATTTAGAAGACAAAATTGAAAGGAAAAAAATTTATGAAGTGCAAGAAATTATATGGAAAACAATAAGAAGATAGGTTGTTAAATTATTTTTTACCAATATGTAGTTTCCTCTAATTAACCTCCCAAGTCCCAACCCTTTGATTTATTTTTTTTTTTTATCAAGAAAAAATAGATAGAGATAGGGAACTATTCTTTTGTCCTGACAAGGACAAGAAACCAATTGTGGATTATGTTGTAATAGTACGTTATCCCATAGGGTTCCGAAATAGGTCAAAGGATATAGTGTGGAGAAAATAGATAGAGATAGGGAACTATTCTTTTGTCCTGACAAGGACAAGAAACCAATTGTGGATTATGTTGTAATAGTACGTTATCCCATAGGGTTCCGAAATAGGTCAAAGGATATAGTGTGGAGGACGGAAGAGGATCCTCTCCGGATCCATTTTAGGATCCTCACATTCTAGCCGTTCATCGTACATCGTGAAGTTAGTTTTCGTCATATAATATTTGTGTTTAATTTTAAATTAAAAAAGGTCCAATGATTTATGACCGCACGATACACGATGAATGATTAAGATGTGGGGATCCTAAGTGGATCCGAATGAGATCCAATTCCGTGGAGGGCAACAACCTAAGCCAAACTTTAAAGGGTTCTATAGGATTAGGTCTAGAAATGCTAAGAAGACTCTTTCAAAACGAAACTCTCTATAGACTCTCCGTCATTTCATGTTTGTGACACAATGTTTTATAATGTTGGCAAAGAGATTTGTGCTAAAAGGATGACGAATAGTCCATAAAGAGTCCCACTTCTGAGATAATCTATGGAGAGTCTCATTTAAGAGAGTCCCACTTTTAAAAGAGTCCAATATCAATGAATTATTGTAGTCGATCTCTATACTTTATTTATTTCCACGGATTGACCAAATTTAGAATAGTTTATAATTATATAGCTAGCGCTAGTCAAGAGCTTGGAATAAGAAGTTCGTAATTTCGTAGTCTACCATATCGTGAATTTGACAAAATAGTAATTAACATATTACTAGGAGATTATGCTTCCTTAACGACTAATCTATGCATTAGGACCTCATACCGAATCTCATAAAGGTGTAATATGTCATTGTGTTGACTGAAGTGTTGGATTCAGGGTTTTAAAATCCCCAGTAAACATCGACTTTGGATTTCCAGAATCACTAGACAAATGTAAATGATTGGTGCTAATCAAATTTCTTGCCCAACAACTTGCATATAACGAATGATTTGTACATGTGACTGACAATAACATATATATATTACATGTATCACCAACTTTGTCTTACGACAAGATGAATTTACATTAATAAAGATCAAGATAGAGTAAATAATACGAATAACCCACATCCTACACGAAAACACAACTTAAGAAAAATACCAAGATACTGTTGTCATACTCAAAACTGCGTACTGCATCCCTCCGACCACTAGTGATCTTTTAATTATGAAATTTCTAACATCAGGAAATAGAAAGATCGTTGAAATAGATCAGACTAATAGATGTATACAAACTTTTTTGATTAATTATTAATGTTGAGTCTTGTTTTTTAATTGTGAATCTTATTTTTATCTTTAACAAATAAGATACTGTATCTACCACTGAGTTGCTATCCACAGCTTAAGATTTATCCCTAATACATGTAATATTATTGAGATGATAATATGGCTTACAAAATGAAGTAAGAAATTGGGCTAGTCTACTTTTGCTTACATTTCTTCACATCAAACATGGGCTTGACATGCAAAAAAAATGGGCTTGACATGCAAAAAGTAGAGTCAAAACCTGAGTCCAAATCCTTGTATAAACATGTTCTTGCAAGCAAGTCATCGACCCAATCTCCCCTTACTAGCAAAAGAGTACATTAGACTGATTTTATTTTTTTCCATATAATTTCTTTTTAATCATTTTGGATAGAACAATGGAAAATAAACACATTTTTTTCCATATTCCAATTTTTACAATCCAACAACTGTCAGTCTATGAAATTCGAACTCGGAATCTTCTTGAGCAATTTTAGTATAGGTGCTTTAACAAATTTCTTTACCATGATGTTTTCAAGAATCATTTGAGATTATACAATTTTTTATTCTCAACTCTTCCACACAAATTGCAATGTAACCTAGGTCATGACTAACACTACTCATAAAAAATCATCCCACAAGACAAACTGGGACCCAAAAGCACTAGGCACATTGGTCCCCTCCAAAACAAAGACAAAAAACCTTGCTAGGAGGGAAGCACCTAACTCTATTTCCACATTTCAGTAGGTTCATCACGCCCTTTTGTATCTACCAATCAACCTCTCACAACACAACAAAAACATGCAAAGGGTCCCCTCCCCATATGCACCACATGAATAAAACACAAGTACATTAAGGGCTGGTTTGGTATTGCTGTGCTTTGAAAAAAAACTGCTGTGAGAATAAGTGGATGTGCTGTGAGAATAAGCGGCTGTGAAATAAAGCCAGTAGAGTGTTTGGTAAACTTTTTTATGAAAGTGCTTTTGGAAAAAAAAGCAGGATGATAGTGTGTCTTTTCATTAAAGGAGCACTGTAGCTCCGTGTGCTTTGAAAAAACTGGCTTTTTTTCAAAGCATCAAATAGCAACTTCAGCTTTTCCTTTGATTTTCAGCTTATTCTCACAGCAGCTTCCAAAATAAGCCATTTTTTTTCAATTTACCAAACACAAAAATGACCCTCAGCTTTTTTTCACAGTGACTTTTTTTAAAATCACCTCAATCCCAAACGGGGCCTAAGACTTTGAAAATTGGCATTCGATTGACATAGCTAGATGGGAAAGCATGAAAGCTCCTCCCTACAAATGGAAAATAATAACCGTTAAAAAAAATGGTGAGCTTAGAACAAAAAAAAGAAAGAAAAGTAATGTGCGGTTATCATTTCCCAAAATAAAAATCTGAAACGGCTCACAGGACCATTTGCCTTGAATTTGCAAGCAAGAAATCAGTGTTCATGGCCATGACTCAATTGTGCTTGTCCGCTTCCTTGTGTTACAATTCTTGCTTTCCAAAAAATTCAAATCTTTCTCTCACACTTCCCTCAGCTTCACCTAAATGTAAGCCACTAGAAAATGGGGTGTTTAGCTTCAACACAATCCAATGCTCTGTGAGCCAGAATGGGACAATTGAGTATTCTGATAATGGGTTGGCTAGTTTTCCCGAAAAGCATTTGCATCGAAAGTCCGCTACTAGTTTGAAATCTCCGCCTCCTAGGCCTCGCCGGATAATCTTGGTTCGACATGGGCAGAGTGAAGGAAATGTAGATGAGAGTGCTTATACAAGAATTTCTGATCCAAAGATTGGACTAACAGAGAAAGGGTTGGCTGATGCTGAGCAATGTGGGAGGAGGATAAGGGAGATGATTGAGAGGGACAAAGTGCATAATTGGAAGGTGTACTTTTATGTGTCTCCTTATAGAAGGACAGTTCAAACACTGAAGGGTTTGGGTAGAGCGTTTGAGCGCTCAAGAATCGCCGGCATGAGACAAGAGCCTCGGCTTAGAGAGCAGGATTTCGGTATGTGCCCTTACTATATATCTATGCTCATCTCTTTTTCCATGAAATTTGAAGCGATTTGCATTTTGTTACATTCTCCCATGAAAAGGGAATTTTCAGGATAGGGAGAAGATGAGAGTAGAGAAAGCGATTCGCATGCGTTATGGTCGTTTCTTTTATCGGTTTCCTAATGGAGAATCTGCAGCTGATGTTTATGATAGGATTACAGGTGCAGCTTCCACATATATTGTTTATCGATTATTGATCACTATGAATTCAGCCAAGAAGTGTTGAGACAATGAAGTGTACTTGACTTGAGCAGGATTTAGGGAAACACTGAGAGCAGATATCGATATAGGACGATTTCAACCACCGGGCGAGAGAAATCCAAACATCAACTTGGTGCTAGTTTCACACGGTCTAACGCTTAGAGTGTTCCTCATGAGATGGTACAAATGGACTGTGGAGCAATTTGAGAGGCTGAATAACTTTGGCAATGGAAGCATGGTTGTTATGGAAAGAGGCTATGGTGGAAGGTATTACTCCTCCTCTACATTGTAGAAAGTTGAAATCAATTTTTGCGACAAAGAGATATTCTGAACTACTCTAACCTACCTAAACAAGGATTTCTACGTAAGTGCAAAGAGGCAGGCACACTTCCTTGACCAACTGTCCTAACCTACATATGCACAAATCTATTTTCAGAAGACATAGCAAAGTAATCTGAACTCGTTGCGTTTCCCATTTCCCATTTCCCAATCTCTAATTTCTGCAGGTACAGCTTGTTAGTGCATCACACTGAAGAGGAGCTAAGACAGTTTGGATTGACAGATGAAATGCTAGTTGATCAAGAATGGTAGAACTAAAAAAAAGACTAAATCTTTTAACAAGTTTATTGCAATGAGTTCTCATTTGTATTTAGTACTCTTAACCCTTTACTTTGTTGGGTTCTGATTCAAGGCAAAAATATGCAAAACCCGGGGAGCTGAACTACGATTGCCCGATGCTAAATTCCTTCTTCACCCACTTCGGTGACGATGACGATGATGGTGATCGTGCAGCCGTTAGCACACTCTAGTTGATATAACCATGGAATGGAAGCCTTGGAGTTGATACATCAAAAATCAACAAAACCATAGATAATATACTAACAGCTGTACGGTGTAGAAATGCAAGTAAACCAACATTTTTTTTCTTCTCTCTTTTCACTTTGATATGGTAGTAAAGAACAAAGTCTGTAGAGCTTTTATCTCTGCAAAGAAGTTCGACCCAAAATAAACTCAATTAATTATAATATTCTGATCCGAGTCCGTCCCTTCGGCGACATCCGAAAAAATAAAACATTTACAAATATGAAAGATGATTAAGCACTGGTTTATGAAATTAAGGGAATCAAACATGAAAAGGGAAGCAAATCTTTTTACACAAATAGAGTTGATTGGAATTTTATTTTTGATAATATTTCTCGGTGGCCCGGAGTTTTACTGATTTGCTTGGGAATCATGAAAAAAAATGATGATAAAAAATGGAGAAGTGGGGTATCGATCCCCATACCTCTCGCATGCTAAGCGAGCGCTCTACCATCTGAGCTACATCCCCTTCTTGAAGGCAATGGTCATCCTATATATTTAATTTTTTTTTTATTTCTATTCTCGCTTATCTTAAAACTATTTTTCCAATACTAAGAAAATTTATGGACGAATCGTGGTTTTTCCAGTAACAATTACATCAAAAACACGCATATGGAAGCAGTTGTGTCCTGTGTGTACATAGCAGACTTGAAAAGTTGAAGCAGCTGCTGCTTTTGTTCTAAGGAATAAGGAGGATAATTGGGTGATACATGTGCTATTAATATAAATGGTGCCACTATCTCAGTTATGAATGTCATTGCCTTAAAGGAAGACCTTTTGTATGCCAGATGCAAAGCTTTTTGGAGCATAATGGCGGAAGGGGACTCCAGGCTGGTGATTCAGGCGATGCAAGGTTCTTAGAATACTCCTTGGGCCTTGGCACTTTAAGTCAATTTTGGATTATATAAGAGCAAGTCCACCGGGACCAAATAGGCCGGCTCACAGTAGCCAAAATGGCTTGGCACCTAGCCAATTTGCTCCAGCCCAGCCTAATAGGCTGACACCCAACCCAGGCCATCCTATAGGCCGGCCCAAAATATGCTGAGCCAAGGCCTAGCCTATGTAACGTCATGCTTATGCCAGCATGACGTCACAGGCTGTTTTAATTTTTTTTGCACCAGGCACATGGGAAATACGTGCGCGTGGTCGCGAGTGGCCAACAACCTCGTAGAGGCGAGGCCCACTGTGCAGGCGCAATATGGGGGTTCCAATGTGGGGACACGTGGCTCCTCTTTGTCCGTTGGATTTCCAACTGTAAAAAAAATTTGAAATTTAAAATTAATGGCTACTTACGTGTCACAATGAGGACCATTCGATTTTCAGATCAACAGTCCAGATTTTTTTGCCAAAAAACTTTAAAAAAATAAAATAAAATGTCAAAAATTAATAATATTTTTTTATAAAGTCAGAAATTAAAAATAAAATTTTTATTTTTATTATTTTATCATCAAAATAATAATATTTTAATAAAATTGACTAGACTATTTTTTTAGGTGTGGAGATACATTTGGCCTATTACTGTTCATTGGGGTCTATCACTGTTCACTGAGTGGATTAAATGGGCTAGATGCTGTGCATTTGTTTAGGGGTGGACTTGCTCTAAGATGGTTGGCCTCTAATTTTCTTTGCATAAGGTGGAACCATATCTTTAGGGAAGTAAACATTGTGGCCAACGCTTTAGCTCACCATAGCCTTACCGTAGCAAACCTAGATTTATGGGAGTATTGTTTGAATGAGGATCCTCTCTAGATCCTCTTTGTGAGGAACTTGGAGATCCTCCAATCACATTCGTTCATCGTACATCGTGCGGTTAGTTTTCGTCAAATATTGTTTATATTTAATTTTAAATAAAAAAATTTACAATGATTTCTAGTCGCATGATATACGATGAACGAATGTAATTGGAGGATCCGGAGAGGATCCTCATTCAATATTGTTTATCAATTTCGGGTAGTTTCAAGTTTTAATATATTTCTTTATTTATTAAAAAATGTGCATAATTTGTTTTTTAAAATTTTTATTTTTTTTAACAAACGATATTGACACACTAAAGAATAGAGAAGTAAACTAAGCCTCACAATGATGAGGATAGGGTGCTTAACTAGGCCTCGATAAAAATTTTGCCGGGGCTTTCAACCCGGTCAATGGGAAAAAGAATGTCCAGCACTGACAAACTAGAGTTTCTTATATTCTGCATCACGTTAAAACTCGAGATCCAAACCCTAGCTCAAGAGTTTGACAAACAAAACACCTTTAAGGTTCATACTAAGAGAATTTTTTATTCTTTGTTTATTATAAATACTCCATGTAGGCTACATGATGTAGCTAAAGCTAAGATGTTAAGGAAAGAACAATAATTCCTATTTCAATACATTGGATTGGAGGGAGAGACTACAGGTCCAAAATAAGCAAGAAAACGAACAAAACAAGCAATTTCCGAATTTTATCCCAAAACACTATGAACACTGCACCAATATGTCTGATCATCTTCCCAAACTAAACCTAGGTACATCCAGTCAAACTATTCCATCATGCACCAATCTGAAAGCCAACTACTCCACAAGGGGCTTCCGGCCTTGGTCCCGAAATTAAGAAGATCAAAAGACAACCAATTAAGAACAAATGAGAGTATAGCCATCCGAACAAGGTAAAGAGAGAACAAGAGACAGACTCGAGAGCACCATTATCCCGGCATTGTGTAATTATTGATTCTATGAGTTTTCAATGGTTGCGGTTGTAATTCGTAACGGCCGTGGTCTTTCCTGGTCACCATTCCGCTTCCAAAAGGCCCTCCTCCACCAAACTTCAAATCCTCTTTGTATATTGGGGCAATCTTCACCTGAGTTCAAGAACCGATTAAACCAAGCCAGCAAAATTTCTTGCTGCCATGCTAATGGCAGGGTCAGGATTGTGTTGCTTAGACCATCCTCAATTGAGTGCCTATCCAGGCCTTTCGAAGCCCTTTTCATCCAGGCAAAATCATCGTAAAATGGGACCAACCATGTACGCAAAAGCAAGAACCTCACATCCTTGGAAACCAATAGCTGCCCCTTTCCCAGCCCGACAAAGAGACGAGCAGTAACTCTGCTAATCTCGTATCTATGAACTGCAGCCACTTTAGAATGCACCTCAGACAATTCAGTTTGGGATGCCCATGTTGTCAAGAAATCTTCAGCCATTTGTCTGTCAATCAAAATATCCAAAATCCAATGCAAATTATCTGCTTGCCTCGCAATCTGACCCACATCTTGCAAGTCTGACTCTGCTGCCCGAGAAAAATGGCGGCGAAGCAATTGCAAACACCCATCACAAGCCGAGTACAAGGACTCTTTCCGGAGATCATTATGAGATGAATTCTCACGAAGCATCTTCAACACCAATCCTTTCATCTCGCGCCTTGCCTTTTCGTCTTTGCCTTCAAGAACCACATGCAGAAGCTTTATAAGAACTTCTTCGTTGTCATTACCCACTTCAGTCCCATTGGCAACTTCGACAGAGACCCTCTTGAGTACTTCCCCAGCTCCAACGCCTTCAAGGTGAAGCTCAAACATCAGTGATGCCACCTTCTCCTCTTCATCCTCAGCCCATGGGGCAGCTTCTAAGTATTCTAAACAAGATAAAACACCGGCATCGAATCCAATTGCTGCCGAAACCTAAAGCACACAGAACACCCACAAATGCCATCATTCCCATAAACTGCATTTCCTTTTTTAGCTTGCTATAAGTAACAACAACAACAACGCATTTTCCCACTAAGTGGGATTGGCTATATGAATCCTAAAACACCATTGCTATAAGTAACACAAAGTCAAAATTAAGAAGGAACACTCAAAAATTGAATTCGAACAACTGGGTTTTTTCGAATCGAAAAAACCCAGTTTTAATCTGTTTCCATTGTAATTATCTAACCTTTCTAAACAATCAATCATAAGCTGTAATTACACACCAAAAAAATAGAAACTTAAAAAACGAAAAGTATAATTAATCAAACTTTACCTTCAAAATTCCAAGCACTTTGGGGACACACTCCTTCATCAGCCTTCTCCTCAGATCCTTACAGTACATCAACATCAAGGCCTCGATATAAACCTCCACGTCATCACAATCCGCAATCTCCACATTGTACGGCGGAGACGACGACGGCGCCGTTCTCTGCTGCTTGACCCACCTCTCCGACAGCTTCACCGCGAAGAACCGACTGTGCGCGACCAGAATCTGACGGTGTACACTCATCGACACACTGAACCCATCTTTGGAGCTCAGAGTGAGCTTAATGTCACTGCTCGACGGGTCATTGAACTGGTTCCTGGGGCTCCGATTCCCCATCAGAAGATGTGAGACCCGCTGCATCATCAACGCCTGCTTGTCCTGAACCAAACCCACATGGGTTTTGCGCCCGCTTGCCGACCCGACGCCGTTCTGGTGGATCTGGGCTCTGGGTTGGGCCATTTCGGGCTCGCTAGCCATCATTTCGAAAAGGGTCGGGCTGGACCGGGTCGTCTTGTCGGATTGCGGCGGCGGAGACATGGGGTTCAATAACCCAGCCGTGAGCATTGAATTGAACCTGCTGAAGCTGGAATTAAACGAATCGTTTTGACCAGAATGGCCATTTGTCAACGCCGGACTAAAATCCATGACCGGAGAGCGACTACCCGGCGCGAATCGGATCCGGAACGAGGACGGCGAAGAAGAAGGCGATTTCCCAAATGGGTAATACTGAACCGGATCGGGTTTACGATCCGGGTTAATGGGTTGCTCCGGGTGTGGCTGGGCGGAGATGGGTTTCGAGTCTTTCGAGGCGAAACAGCACCAGGAGTTATCGGGGGAGACAATGGTGGGCGGGCCGAGTTTTCGAGACGGGTTGGGTGCTGCGGCGGCGGTTTGGGAAGATAGGGTGGTGGATTCGCGGTGCCTACGGCGTTTGGTTTTGGTTTTGGAGGGGGTTGTGTGGGAATTGAACTGCGTAATGTTAGTACTACGAGTAGTTGTCGTTGTGGTTGCCGCAGCTGCCATGAAATATTAAATTGAAAAATTGGAAAAAAGACATAAATTGTTAAGCTATGCTTTTATTCTTGTCCTTTAGTTTTTAAAGATATTGGTATGAAATTAATCAGAATTATGAATTTTTTGGGATCTTTTTTCCTTTCGTTTGGGTAATGACAAAGAAAGTGCATTAAAAATAGTGGTGTGAACGAGATGGATCAGAGCTTAAAAAAAAAGAAAAAAAAAGAATAAAAAAAGGAAGAGCAATGAGAGGAGACTGAGAAAAGAGCAGTTAGTGGCGGATCGATGAGAAATGAAAGTGAGCCCTATTTATATCTGGCTTTGTTTGGGTGATGAAACCAAAAGCTGAGGGTTTTTTTGGGTTTTGCGATGGATGGGTTTTTGGGCTCTTCACGAAATGAGGAAGATCTAAGATTTTAGGGATCAATTTATTTTAATTTTCATTTTATATCGTGTGATTAATTTTTTTTAAGTACTGTTTATGTTTAATTTTAAATAAAATAATTGAAAATAATTTATGATTGCAAAATAACTAATGAACGAATATGATAAACTGATTTTTATATCCTAAAAAAAGAATTCAGATAGAAACATATTCCCCGAGAAAACTTTGGAATTGTCAGAACGAAAAAAAAGGGGAGAGCGAGAGAGGCAGAAAGCCAAGTCTTGTGATGGATGTGTTGTATGATTCATTGCTTCAATTGGTGTGATTGTGCTGTTGTGACGGTTATGTGTTTTTAGTCTCTCACTTCTTTTCTTTTCATTTGCTTGGTTTTGGAATCTGCTTCAAGTCGTGCGTCAAATTGGGTGCTTCCATTTGTAAAATTGGATTGGTTTTTGTCATGATTTTACAATTGGGTTCATGTTCATACAATTTTTTAACAACTGGTACAAAATGATTTTATTGTTACGTAGCATTTTGATTCACTAGACAATAACATGTTTTGGAAAAACAAGAAGTCACGATGACCGCGAATAGGATGCATGCAGGCCATTGGATTCTTTTTTGTTTTACAAAGGGCTTATTCCCTTGTTACTTATCATGAACTATGATGCATCATGTCACAGTCACCACCTCATTTTAATTAATATTGGTCATTAAAATAGGTACTATTTTTTAAGGGGTATTTTGATATGGGTTTAAAGTAACTAAAAATTGGATCTATTTCAAAAATCAAAAGTCATTAAAAATTAGATCTATTTCAAAAGTAGGCTTATAAAATTGGACCTATTTCAAATTTTCCTTTTTTTTAATTACAGGATTAAATTTCATCCATTTGCAGTTTAGATTCTTTTTTTATTGGTATTTTAAATTATGTCTCTTTCCACAAAATTCATGCTACATTTGAGACTGAAAATGATTGAGAGTGACCAAGCATGCAAACTAAAATTCCCACCACAAATGCCAAAGGAGTCTAAATCACAACTATATATCTACTCAACCCTATCTCATTCCCACCGACCATCCTTGCATTGCACATAGATTTATTAAGCATAAAAAACTCTCTAATCACACTTTCATTTCATAATGGAAAATTACTTTTGCACTCTTTTCTTTTCCCGTCCAAATTCTCTATTTTTTATATAGTCGTTAGAATGAATAAATCAAAAAAAGAAAAAAAATATAAAAAATAACTGAAGAAAATAATATAAAAAAACACTTACAATTATTGTACTATGTTAATTTTTCATCTTAATGAAAATAAGTCACCTACTATTTGTAACAAACTTGACAACTAAAGCCCAACACATGAAAGATAATGGAAAGGAATCCTCATCGGATCCCTTCCACTAAATTCTCATAATCAATCAATCTGAACCATTGAAATTTGATCCAACAGCTACAAACAGGAGGCCTCTTTAAAAATTATAATTAAATTAGCTGTTGGATCAAATTTCAAGAGCCTGAATTGATTGATTGAGAGGGGTGGAAGGGATCCAAAGATGATGCCTTTCCAAAGATAATTAACATAATGGTAAAGGTGCGGATTGCAATTACCTAATAAACAAAAATGTGAGAGGTCTCGAGTTCGATGCTTCGAACTGGTGAGTTTGATTGATTGTGGTCACAGACAAGGTTAAGTTCCCAATAACCTCTCTGGACCCAAAAAACTTAGATAGCCATAATTTACTACCAGTTATCCCTCTTTAAAAAAAGATAAAAAATTAGCACGGGATGAAGATCCCTCTGATCTGTTTCCAAGCTACGTGACATGAAAGTTTTATTATTTTAAGTTGATACTTATATAATGGAAGGCAAAAAGGTCATTCTATTATTATAACAGATAATACCATACTTTGTTTCATCCCAACTTATTTTGTTACTTTTTCCTTTCACTTTACTTGACGTCACCCTCTCCCACTCTCTCATAATGCATACAATTTCGGCATTTTTTTATAGTATTTTGGAGTATAAGTAATGCTAGATAAATTGAATAATGTATCATTAATAAGAAATAAGAATGTTAATTAATACTTAAGTAATAATACAATCATTAATTTTCATGTCATTTAGTTTACAAAATTTAGTTAAATTTAATCTTCTTAGTATTTACCTTATGATAATTGTGAAGATTTTAGTTGTTAAATTTTTAAGATTTTTAGTTCATTGTGTGACTATCCAATCTCCCACCTCTAATATTGTTGTATATAAATAAAACCAATTAAAAACTTCAAATTATAGAATACTCCGAATCAACGTAGAATTCCCACAAAAAATCCTCAGTTATATTTCATGTCATGGGTGCCACAACCAAATGCTATTTCATGCTCTTTGCTAGCTGTATTATAGGATCACCATTCTATGCACATTTCCTATACTTTCTCACCAAAAATACAGGCAAGCAAGGAAGAATTAAAAAAGAAAGTGAGGGATATAGAAAACCCTCCTCACTTTATTGGCATTGGAGGGGGACCGACATTGTCTACACAGATACAAATATTGGTCCACATCTAATAATTTTTGTTGTTACCCATTGATTTAAAGAAAAACTAATGAAAATGATTTGAAAATTTTGAGTTTTAATGATAAGGATAAAATAAAGGGTAAAGTGAATAGTATCAGGTTTGATTTTTTAGTGAAAAAATGTAGTTTTTCGTTAAAGTGAACAGTACCGTATATTTTTCGTTAAAACTCCATTGATTTAACCCTGATTAAGTTTCATTCTTCCTTGACTACAAAGGAAAAGAAAATTAACTTGATAAAAAAATGTGCCCCTTATTTTGCTAAATTAACCAATATTTTTTTTATTAATATATAATTTCCGGTGAGAATTTTTTGGATAAACTTGCGTGTTTTAACTTAAGTAAATTGAAAGAAGTTGAACAACATTGAGGAATAAGGACGGCAACTAAGGAAAACCATTATTTTTTACATTTGGTTGGATATGTTGGATTTCCTTTGGGGCTCAAAGGCCCCATACAAGAGAAGAAGAGACTTCGCTTTCGGCTTTTGTTATGCAAGTATGGTGAACAGATTGAGGGCTAGTTTGATATTGCTGTGCTTTGAAAAAAAACTGCTGTGAGAATAAACGGTTATGTTGTGAGAATAAGCGGCTGTGAAATAAATCAGTAAAATGTTTGGTAAACTTTTTTGTAAAAGTGCTTTTGGAAAAAAAAAAAAAAAGCAGTCAGATAGTGGATCTTTTCATTAAAGGAGCACCGTAGCTCAGTGTGCTTTGAAAAAAAAACCAGTTTTCCAAAGCTGCAAATAGCAGCTTCAGCTTTTTCCTTTGATTTCAGTTTATTCTCACAGCAGTTTTCAAAATAAATCATTTTTTTTCAGTTTACCAAACACCTAAAACCCTCACAGCTTTTTTTCATGAGTGCTTTATTTTTAAGCACCTCACTCCCAAACCATCCCTGAGACTTGGAGAGCATAGATATTGTCTTTTGCATATGCCAGCGTAACCAATACAAATCTTTTAGACATTATACCAAATATGTCTTTTATTCAATTTTGATGTAATATATAGGGTAGGAACACAATTTTTACAGCCAATTATGTAACCACATGTACGTCGAAGACAATATAAGGAAAATAATATTTCTCAGTGCTAAGCGGAAACATTGCATGCTTGGAAGCAAACGTTAGTTATAAGCATTCATTGTTCCTCAAGACATCTTCCAAAGAAGTATCATCTGACGGCCAATAGGTGTGTTCATGTTTCGCCCAGACTAGGGTTGGGAGGATAAGTGTAGCAAAATGTAACCAAGCTCAAACCTCTAATGAGGAGGAGTGATGATGAGGCTTAAGCCACTCTAATGGAGAATTCGATTCTACACAAGCTAAGCAAGGTTAATATGATGCAGTTCGTAATCAGCAGTTGTTAGCAGTCCAACCCGTCACAACAACTTATGTTCTTACTTAACCATTTCTGTTATATGTTACTTTAACCATTTTATATGTTACCTTTTCTTACCGGTATTACTATTAGGCCTTGATAATGTTATGTTATATACACACACTCAACAATTTAATATTATATAATAACTAGCCATTCTGCAAGCGTATACGCGCGTGAAATGGACCTTTTATTTATTATGGGCGTTGCTTGCCCCTAAAGATCCGTTAAAATTGATTAATGTATAAACAAAAATGACGTTAATGTTTATTGTAGGACGTAGGTCACATTTTTCAAACCATCATGACCAAATGATGGTATATAATACATTGATTAAAAAAAAAGAACAATATGTGCATAGAAAAACATAAAGTCTACTTATAATGTGATATTTCCATTACCAAATCATGGCTTGTTTTAATGTATCAAGCGAAGCAAAATATAACAATATGTACATATGTAAACATAACATCTACTTGTGACATCAAAGCCAAGCTTGCCACTCATTTCTTTGCATTTGATGCTTTAGATTTTCATGGTCAATTTGCAAACAATAATAGTAAAATAAGAAGTCAAACTAATTAAGGTGGGAATAATGCACTAAGGGCTGGTTTGGTATTGTTGTGCTTTGAAGAAAAAAAAAACTGCTTCTGCTGTGCTGTGAGAATAAGCAGCTATGAAATAAAGCAGTAGAGTGTTTGGTAAACTTTTTTGTAAAAATGTTTATAGAAAAAAAAAAGCAGTATTATAGTGTTTGGTAAACTTTTATGTAAAATAGCCGTGACTGTGTAAAATGACAAAAAATGGTATAATACTAGATGTGCCATTCATTTAATTTTCTCCATCTACATCAAGTAGTCTCTCCCACTACCCCACTACTGAACCAGACTTTCCAAAAACCAAAAACATCTCTCTAGAAGTTTCCCCAACAACCCCAATTTTCTCAATTTTTATTTTTTTTGCTCCGTCTTCTTCTTTTTTATTTTCTACTCCGTTCCTCAATCTCTCTCACCTGCCATTTGATTTGCAGTACATACATGGTCTAGCAGCTCGAGGAGTTCATTATGTACATCGAGCAAGGCCAACGCTCTAGGATGCTAGTTTCTTTCTTTTTTTCGGGACTAATCATTTTTTTCTTTTTGAAACTATGTAGTGTGAATTTGATCATACGAAGTAGTTTTCTGTATTTAATTTTGGGTATTTGGATTAACTAAGTTTTGGTGTCCGTCTGGGCAATCTGGGTTCTCTTAATTTGCAGAAACACGAAGATCAGTTGCTTGTAAGTGGTGAAATCTGGGAAATCTAGGCAAATCTGCGATGCCAAAACCGATTCTAGTCCTCACCGAAAAAGATGATGGTATTTCTCGGCGCGATTTTGTCAGCATGGGAGTGATAGAGGACGGACAAGAGATGGGAGGAAGGACAAAGGCAAAAACAACATCCTAGGGTATGAAATTCAAGGTCAATAACGGTGATTGTTGAAGCTGGGAGCGAACATCGTTGTGGCAAGATCGATGAGGAGGACCTCCCAATCAAAGTCGGCGACGTTCTCCAGTTGGTATTATGTGTAATTATTTAATTGTTTAAGGTCATTTTGGGTGTTTGAAAGTTTCATTAAATGGCTCAGTGCCTCTTGCCAATTAGGTTTGCGCATAAGTTGTGGAAGAAAAAAAAGCCGGTTTTTCAAAGCTAGCTTTTGTTGCTTTGAATTTTTAGCTTTTTTTTTTCACCCAAAACTATGAAAAAAAAGCTGAAGTTAAATGTTTACCAAACACAAAAAACCTACAGCTTTTTTTTATACCCATTTTTTTTAAAGCACCTCAGTACCAAACCACTACTAAATGTACAATCACAAATATAAGGGTTGCAAGAACTTTGAACAAATGCAAAAAAACTTAGCCTAAGTTCTTTTTTTATTATTTTTTTATTTTTTATATATAGATGATAGTCATTTGACATCATATCACTTGATCTTAATGTCGTCTTTTTACCTATGATTAGGAGCATTTTTTTCCTGGAGTTTTGCTACATGACCAGGTTTTAACGAGGCATCCACCCTAAGTTGGTGATACCCTTGTGAGCACTCTACTTGTGTCCAGAAGACACTTAGTTTTGACTTAATATAACTTCTCACATTTCTCCTTAGCCTATAAGGTTTATCCCACCTTGGGTTTTACCATAGTGAGGTTTTGTAAGTTTTACTGCCAATGCTTTCTTCCATTTGTTTTGAGACTCACATTAGCTACTTGTGCCAAATTGACAAGACAACTTAATGAACTGCTTCTACATTTACTTGAAAATCTAATGTGCCATTTACTTGAGTATTTACACACTCAAAGAGGAGTTTTGTTATATAATAGAGGTGGGTGAGCTCAGAAGAAAATCGAAAGGATCCACCAATGATATGAACAAAAATTCTCATGTTTGGAAGGGGATTTGGAAATTACAAATTCCGAATAAACTAAGAGTGTTCTTGTGGTGATGTTGTAATGGGGCAATGACCGTGCAAAGGAATTTGCAATGACGGAATATGGGGGTGCTTGATTGTTGTGGTATTTGTGAGAATGCAATGGAAACGGAGAATTTTTTTTTTTTGAGTGTAGTAAAGCATTCTGGTTTGGAACTTTGGTCCACGTAAATATACGAGATTTGAAGGGTATTGATTTCTTGGATGGTTGGAAGAATATTTATGATCAAGTTCCGGGACTAGAAAATGGCAAAGAGTTGCTACAATGCATTGTCCTTGTGCTCTGGAAATTTGGAAATGTAGGAATGTATTCGTGTTCACCAAAGAACTGTACCATTCCATAGAGGATTTGGAAATTTGGAGGAGGCATTTGGATGAATTTAGGGATGTAGTGAGGGAGAAAAACAGTGGAACAATGAGGACGAGGACTGGCAGTGTGTGGGGGAGGAAGGGGGAACGAGTGACTTGGAAGAAACCGGGTTTTGGGTGTTTGAAGGTAAAATGCGAAGGTGCTTGGGGTGGGAAGAAGAAGATAAGGGGGGAGGTTAGGTCGTTCATGACTTTGCATGAACTTGGTTGCAGAGAGGAGAAAAGGGATATACATGCAATTAATGCGACGATGGTAAAGCTTTTATCATTCAAGACACGATGGACCCATGCAGAGATGAGGGGCTACATAATTTAATTATTAAGTCTAATTCTTTCAAGGTGATTAGGATGCTACAAAAGGAAATTAGTGTGGATGCAGAGTTGGAAAGCATAATTTATGATATTTGGGCTATTGCTAAGGATGTGGGAATTGTTTCGTTCGAATTTGTTCGGTGTGATGGCAATTGAGCGGCGCATTCCCTTGTGGCGTTTATTCAGAAGAATGGAGGTTCTTACAACTAGGATTGTATTGGCCCATAATTTTTATTTACTATTTTGGCTGAGGATGTAAATATTTTCTTTTTTTTTTAGTGTAACGATATGTTTTACACTAAGGGAAGAGGTGTTGGAGTTTTGAATTAAAAAAAAAATTGTGGAGCAAAAAATAATCAAGAGGCGACATATGGATTTTTGAGTGAAAATGACAAAATTATCCTCGAGGCACACTGGAATTCCTACGCGTGAGCAATTAACAATCATCCCTCAATCAAGCCAAAAGTGCCCAAATAGGTGTTTATTTATAACCTATTTCATCCGTCCCTCATCATATATTCTCCACAAGGTATCCCCTAAATCATTCCTTCTTTATTATATTAATTAGCTAATTAATTGATTAATTATTCAATTAATTTGCTAATTAAACACAAATCATGAACTTGGCCTACAAATCCATCCAAGTGGCCAGTCCATCTCCTCCCAAGGTGGCCGGCCACACCCCTATATAAACACCCTCATTCTCTCAAAAACTCTAGTACAATTCTTTTGCTAAACTCTCTAAATTCTCCAAACACTTTTCCTTCAAAATTCTAACTTTGGCATTGGAGGTTCTTCGGCTAAAGCCCCCCCATTCATCATGGGCGCGTGAGGCTCTTGGCCTTGACCTAAGGTGTTATTTGTTTTGTAGGTGCAATTTTATCCAAGAGCAAGGAGGAAGAAATTTGCATCCGCAACCATGAGTTGAATTAAGTATAGATGAAAAGAGTTTGGAATGGATTAAGATGCAACCCATAATTAGAGCAAGTAAGATAAGGGTTTGGGCCTTGGGGTCTCATAATTAATCCAATCCTTATAGATATATATATATGTTTGGGCCTTGGGGTTTCATAATTAATCCAATATATATATATATATATATATATATATATAGGTGTGTGTGTATTCAAATAACTATGAGTTTGAATTCAAATCAAACGTTGCAACTGAAATGATTAGTTATCAGTCAAATGACATAGCTGCAAGAAGTAGTTGTTCATTCTCGTCCAAAAGGCGTGAACAAGTCTATAAATTTACCAACCCGTTCCATTCAAAATATCAACATTTTCACAACTCAATTTTCATATAACATTAATATATTGGAGAGAAACACTCAATACATTCGATAGAATCAAAGCCCTAGTGCAAGGACTTTGATTGTGATAGTTGAATCCTGGTGACAGAAGCCTATAAGAACTATCGTACAAGTGTAGAGGCCACATTTATGTCTATAAGGACATTGCAACCTTACAAGCCTCTATCATCCATTTGTTAGTAAATTCTTGCTTATTTAATATTTTTCATTTTTATTTACATTATACTTATTATTACTAGTAATTTGTAATTTCTAACACTGTTATCAATAAATCATACTTTCTGTTTTGTTTCCAATAATCTTATTGACATAAAACTTTGTTATGGAGCAATCAGTCAATATAAGTGGCACCAAGAACCCTCATGCTGAGAAACCAGAAAAATTTAAAGGAGGAGACTTCAAACATTGCCAGCAAAAGATGTTTTATTTAACAACATTGAATCTTGCACACGTTGTGAAGGAAGAGGCTCCTCAACCAAAAGAATTCCCAGTCGACAAAAGACACTATGAATGTCATTGATGCTTGGAAAAGAGAAAGGTGGCTTGGCATGTAAAAACTTTATTTTCCTTTTTTTTTATGTAAAGAAAAAGCGCCAACGCCAATAACGAGGGTTAAGCTATTACATTCTCAAAAGACTGGACGACACACTTTATGATGTGTATGTATCTTGCAAGACAACCAAAGACTTATGGGTGTCGTTGGAAAAGAAATACAAAATGGAGGATGCAGGCTCCAAGAAGTTCGTTGTTGGAAAATTTTTGGATTTTAAAATGACTGATTCCAAACCAGTGGTGAAACAAGTTGAAGAATCAAATCATAATTCATGACATTCACTCTGAAGGCATGAATATAAGTGATAATTTTCAAGTGGCTGCTGTTATAGAAAAATTGCCACATGGATGGAAGGACTTCAAAAGATATCTGAAACATAAGCGTAAAGAGATGATCATGGAGGAATTGGCTGTCAGGCTTTGTATTGAAGAAGATAACAGAAAAAGTGAGAAGATTGGTAAGGCTTTTTCTGTGGAAACAAAGGCTCATGTTATTGAAGCACAAACATCAACGAAAAAAAATTCCCTCATTATGAGAAAAGGAACATGAGACGAATTACAAAGGATGACATCTTTCTTAGACCAAAAGGAAAAAGTTTCAAGAATCAACGTATCAAAGGATTTTGTTGGGTCTGTGGTAAACCTGGGCATAAAGCAGAAGTGTGCCGCCATAAGAAGGATCAAAATGCTGCTGCAAACTCGAATGACAACAATAATCAAGCAAACATGGCAGAGGAAAATCTTGATGCTGTTATGTCTGAGGTTAATTTGGTGGTTGATGCATAAGGGTGGTGGATTGATACTGGAGCCACCAAACATGTTTGTGGTGACATAAATCTTTTCACTACATACCAACAACTCAACAATGAAGGAAATCTATTCATGGGCAATGCCTTAGCCTTTGTGACCACATGCAAAGAAAACGTGATTCTGAAATTTACCTCGAGCAAAGAACTAACCCTCCTAGATATACTGCACGATTTGGATATTCACACTAGTATCAAGACCTTTGTTAAGAAACAAAGCATTTAAGCTTGTATGAGTTTGACAAATTTGTCCTTACTAAGGGATGAATGTTTGTCAGAAATGGATATCTTGCTAATAGGATGTTCAAACTCAATGTAATTGCTGCTACTAATAACATTAATAAGAATAATGCTTCTGTTTATATTGTTGACTTTTCCAATATTTGGCATGCTAGATTAGGACATATCAATTATTGTTCACTGCATAGAATGGCTACCTTAGGTCTTGTTTGTACCATACTTAACCAATCCCGAAACTATTGAGCATCGATCAACATTATACCGTCAAGGACCCAGAAGAGTTTCCCTCTAACCAAGAGGCCAATTACAGCGCGACACGTGTCGACATCAGAAGCCAATCATAGCGTGACACGTGTCAACATCAGAAGCCAATCACAACACGACACGTGTCAATGTCAGAATGAAACTAGAAACTCTCTTTTATAAATAGAGATCATTCTTTCACAATATTTCCTAATGTCATTTGTACTAAATCATTCACTAGTACTCACTAAAGGAGAGCTTGAACCTATGTACTTGTGTAAACCCTTCACAATTAATGAGAACTCCTCTACTCCATGGACGTAGCCAATCTGGGTGAACCACGTACATCTTGTGTTTGCTTCCTTGTCCCTATCCATTTACTTACTTATCCACACTAATGACCGGAACAATCTAGCGAAGGTCACAAACTTAACACTTTCTGTTGTGCCAAAGTCCTTGCTGATTTTGTGCATCAACATTTGGCGCCGTCTGTGGGAACGACACTTATTCCCACTCTCTTCAGCTTTGTCAAACTAGTTTCCACCATTCGTACACTCTTTTTTGACCAGGCATCCCTCTCCAACATGGGGAGCGAAGGAAGCCACAACACACAGAATGACACCCCTCTTGCACCTAGTGCAAAGCAACGAAAGAAGGAAGGAAAAAGGGTTGCTCTTCAAGCTAAAGTTGATGAGCTAGAAGCTCAGAACAACAAGATAGAAATGAAGAATGAGGTCCTCCAGGAGCAGTATGAGAAGCTATTTGAGACGCTTCATGAAACTAGGCATACTCAAACACGCGAGCTTGTTACCCCTGTGGACATCAACCATCATCTGGGTGCCCTCCAACACGGAGGGTCACATTCCTTCGACATGGGTATCCCTGATGAAGAGCAAGCTAATCATCAAAACATTGATCAACATGAGACATCTTTTAACCCAGCTGCTTCAACCCGAAACAGAAGAAGTGGAGGAAGACACCTCCTTGCATAAAGGTTGGAAGGATCGAAAGCCGTTTATCGTGACTGCCGAGACTTCCTAAAGCAACGTCGAGAGAATCCCCTCCATATATGCTCGAAGATTAATGACCCAAGGGTTTCTAAAAGACTTGGTCCCCTCCTACGACCCAGGCCAGCTGCCAATTTAGGGAAGGAACGACAGGTCCCAGAGGAACATGAAGGTACAGGGGACTCTGAGGTATTCCGATAGACTCGCCCTAGAAGTCAGTAGGGCGAGTCCAAGGAAAAATCACACGCCTTTGCTCAAACTTTCCTACTTCCAAGAGGCGATGGAGACTTACAAAAGAAAATCCCAATGGTACATGACTCCACTCAGGACCCTCTTATCCTATAGCTCATTGAGGAAGTAAACAAGTTGAAGGCCGAACCTCAGGTCGAGATACCTGACTGGAACCAACCCAGGCCTGGCCCTTTAACAAGGAGGATCCTTGACACCCCCTTCAAGCAAAGACAAAACAAAAGCTTGGTTTACAACTCTATACTGGAAGGGAAGACCCAATTGAACACCTTAACCTCTTTGAGTCCACTATGGCATATCGGATGCACACTAACGAAGAGCGATGTCTTCTCTTCCCCTCCACCCTTTCTGGCGGAGCTCTAAACTAGTATTGTCGTCTTCCACCTGAGACAATAGACTCATTTGAGGAACTGAGGAAATTGTTTGTCTCTCAACACATCTTCTAGACCGATCGCTTGCATTCTGCAGATGACTTGTACACTATTCGCCAGAAGCCAGACGAGTCATTACGAGAGTATGCTGGTTGTTTCAGCCATGAGTATTCTAGCTGCGCTGAGGCAGATGACAAGATCGCCCTCAAGGCCTTCACGACAGGTCTACGTGATTGTTTCTTCAAGTACATGATCAATGCCAACATTTGGAAGACTTACTCTGAGGTGATGGCACAGGCTAACAACCATGCCTCCGCCGAGGCAATGACATATTAAGGGAAACCCCCACAACCACCCCTTATCAGCAAGTAAGGAGTGAAAGCCAGATCCAACCAAATGAGAAGACCTCGACCTTCCAAACGGCAACAGTGTCTCCTCCTGCCTTACTTAATACTTTGCCAAGTCAACAGACATATCAATCTCAGGGCAAAAGGAAAGATTTCCATCTTCACCAGTCTCATTTTAGTAAAAGGAGTAAGGGAAACTATCGCGATAACCAAGGGTATCACCATGATAATCCCTGACCCCAGGCAGTCAACACAGTGGGTCAAGCACGTGTCAGGATAGCCCCTACCCTGAGGTATGAGGCATACACACCTTTGAACGCCACATGCGTGGCCATTTACCTCAACATAGTACACCTGATACCAAAGCTAAAGCCGAGGCACCCGGATTACAAGCCCACGAAGAACACGGGCACGTTTTACTGCTACCACGAGCATAACGACCATGACGGCGAGAAATGTATCACCATTCGTGATCATATTGAAGCTTTGGCATGTGAAGGAAAAATTGATCAATTCCTCATTCACCCTCCAAGGGGTAATCATAACCAACGCTAGGTGAATGTGATATATTCCATAAGTGGTGGCACACCCATATCTAAATCTTCCAACAGGGCCATGAAAAATAGTGAACGAGCTTTAAGGTCTGTCCACCCAGTGTTTCACGTGGAAGACTTTAGGGGAGGTAAGTATCAAAAGCCTAACTGGGATCCAATATGTTTCTACCCTGAGGAAGAAAGAGGTATCATCTACCTTCACAACGACCCACTGATTGTGGAAGCTCACATAACCAACTTTGAAGTACGACGAATCCTAGTAAACACGGGGGCTTCGGTCAATATCATGTTTGCTAAAGTTTTCAGGGCACTTAATGTAGCTGAACACTTGCTCGATCGCTCGATTTCCCCTCTGATAAGATTCTCCGGTGATATCGTGCAGCCTTTGGGGAGCATACACTTACCTTTCACCATGGGTACAGGCCCTTACACAGCTACCATTACCACTAACTTCTTGGTGGTTGATTGCCCAACAGCATACAATGTCATATTCGGACGCACATGTTGAAAGTATGCCCACAAAGCCACTCATTTGATGTAATAGCTTTTGGAATACATATTGTATTAAACTATTATATGTTTAATAAAGGGCAAAGCTTATTGTTAATCACTATTTATTGTATCATGTGTTTAAGCAATAAGGGAATCCAAGGAATGTATTTGATTTAAGAGATAAGTGATTTAAGTAAGTTAGATTAACGAGTCCTTTCTTTTATATTCATTCCTAAAACGTTCCTAGCCATAGGATTGCCAATTGGGCATTGACAATCCGCTAAGGTTAGTATGTGTTATGTCGACTCAAACGTGAGTATGACTAGTCTCAAGTCATTTAGTGTTGGACACTAAGACAAACACATAGATGCTCGAAAGAGTAATCGAGTACACTAAACAACGATGAAAAAAGAGTTCGAACATACATGTCATGTAAGAACTCGTTAGTTGCAATATGCAAAGTAGTCCTTTGACCTGAGGCATCATAGATGTCTAATGGTTAGGTCATTGATCTTTGATCATGTTAAAGGCATTCCATCGAGAGTGTCCACGACATTGTTGGGGTCAAGCTATCTAGTCATGTAGGCATATGAATGCAAAACAAGGGATCTCTAACCTTCCATGGTGGAAGGAGAATACTCTAAGATATGATTCGGAAATCTTTGGCCAAAACATATGAATATGACATAGGAAGTATGTTCCAAATCATATTCAATTGAATCATATAGAAAAGTATTACATTGGATAGTAGACATGAAACAAGCTATCAAACAATCTGATTAAGAGTATTGTATTAGAGAAGGACCGTATTGCATTGTTATTGTAACTGGATAGGTTTTCCAACCAATTCTATTTAGCTTGGGTAGCCATGACATGCTGCTAGGTGTCACTCATGGTTTGTGGAAGTCCTGAAGATTAGCAAACACTAATCTTAATCAAAGTGAGAATTGAATTGAAGTTTCAATTCACAATCGATTGTTAAGAGTAACAATCGCCCACTGCCTCGCTAATTGGAACCTAATGGATTGTACACTGAGTAAGGATGAAAGTGAGGAAATATAAATGAAATGGATAAGCAATTAAATGGTTTAATTGAAAATGGTCAAGGTTAATTAATTAGTTGATTAATTATACGAAAGGTTCGTATTGGGCTTTTAAGTTAGTTTTGGGCTTCCGGGTCCAAAAGGGTTTGGTCCACTAGGTCCATTATGTTTAAGTTGTATGACAACTAAAACAAATATGGGCAAATAGCCCAATCACACAAGATGGCCGGCCATAGCAAGGGTAGTGGGAAGTTTTGCTTAATTGCAAGTTTGCCACTCGCCTAAGAAAAGAGATATAAAAGCATCTTTATAGCTTTTACCTCATTAGGGTTTTCTTGAGACAAAGATGAGAAACACTTTCTCTTTTTTTTTTCTCTAAAAGAGGCCGGCCACTTAGGGAAGAGATAGCTAGCAATCTTTTCTTCTCTAAGTCATCCATTTCATCTTCACACCTCATCCTTGGTGTGGAGACTTAGAGACACCAAATCTTTGGTGTTTTTGGAGATCCTTTCCTCACATCCTCAAGGAGCAAAGGAGCATCAAAAGGAAGAAAATCACAAGGAAGATCCAAGGAGCTAGGAGGTGACTTGAAGGCCCTCCACTTGGGTGAATCCCTTGTGTAAACAAGGATGAGCTTCAAGGGTAATGAATCTCTAAATCCTTCCTTCTCTTTAATGTTGTTGAAGAGTCTCATGGTTCACCATTCACTAGGCTTTGAAAGTCATGGGTTTTAGAATTGTTTTTGAATGCATGCCTACTTTAATATGTTAATAGTTTGCCTATGTGTTCAAATATTCTCACATGTTCTTAACTAGGACAAAATGTTTCTTTCAAGTGGTATCAAGAGCCTAGGTCTAGTTTATGGTGAATCCTTTTGGGTTTTGTGTTTTTCATGGTTTGTGATTTAAATGTTGTAAATGTTACAAGCTTTGTTCTTGCTTTTGAATTTAAATTTTGCTTGAAAATTTAGCATCTCAAATGTTGTAGATGTAGTTCATTTAAGCATGAATATTGGAACTAAAATTTGGTGCCATGTATGTGGGGAGATTCGGCCAAATCCAAAGGGTGGATTTTTGGGTTCATGTTTGTCTTGTTAAAAGAGTTTTAAAGTGACTTTTGGAACCCCTAAGTACCCTAGGATTTTAACCCTCTTTTTTGTAGTGAAAATTTAATTTTTATTGAGTGAAAACACTCATGGAGCTCTTATGAGTTTTCATGTGTGTTCTTCAATGTTTTTGATGTTCTTACCAAGAACAAAAAGTTTTGGTGTTTTGATTCAATATGTTTGTTGCTTTGAATAAAGTTTTGGTTTATTATTGATTGGTGATGGATGGATGATTATGCTTTTATTATTTGACAAAACATTTTTCTTACAACCCATCCCAATCAACTTTTCCTCACCTACCTATCCACTTGCACCAAACACTTTCAAATTTTGAATTTTTCACCAAAAACCTTTTCCCCCCTCCTTTTTCACTACCAAAACCGGTCACCCCTTAGTGGGGGTACTTTTGGGGCTTTCATGCAATTACATAAAGTTTTGATACTTTTGTGTATTTGCACTTTGACCCAAAAGTTTGCGTTTTTACGTTAAGGCCCAAAAACGCTAAAAGACAAATTGTTTTGCTCCTTTAATGAAGTTTTTATTATTGTTGAAATTTTTGGGTTCTAGTTGCAATTACATGAAGTTGTGGACTCTTGTGTTTTTACAAAGTGACCCCAAAAGTTTATGTTTTAAATTTATGGCCCAATAGTTGTGGTCATTGTTTTTCGGCCCAAAAGATGATGAGAACAAAATGATTTTGTCTCTTGAATGAGAATTGGATTTTCATTTCATTTAGTTCCATTTAAATCAATTCTATGAATCCGAAAACCAATTGTTTAAGTTGCTTTCTTAGTTAATTTGATTGATTAAGAAAAGGGTGATTATGAACCAAAGGCCTCGATAATTGAGCTATGTGATTGGCCGCTTTCATTATGAATGCTTGGGTTAAGTAGTTTAGATTTGAATGTAATTTGATTAGTTCAAATGTGTTGTAAAAGGGCATAAGCCCTTCTCTTTATTTCAAGTATTCCTATTTGTTTATTTGTATGCAAATTGGAATAGTTGGGTCCAACGCCCAATAGGAAATAACGGTTTAATTAGATTAAACGCGTAACTAAAATCAACAATTACCTATCTTAGACCCAAGGTCCAACACAAGGCTCATGTTGGATTAAATCAAATGGTTCATAATCATCCTAAGACCTAATATGACTATATAGTCCATATGAGGATGCAATGCATTTGTTAGTAGCTCCATATAGTCTCGCTTGTTTCATAGAAATAGTGGGAGTATTATATACTACTAATTTATATTAACTTGGACCAATGGTTGTGATAGGCCCAAGTTCTTTTAATAAGATTAAAATAAAATTGATGTAGCCCAACACTACTCCCTCAACAAAATGAATATTAAGTTGATAAGCGAGAGATGCTTTGAACATCTCTTCGTAGGCCTTCCACCATGATGGGCTCCAATCGTTTGTGACTCCTACACCGGCTTCACCCAATCATGGGGAAGTTCAAAGTATGTGCTTACATTCAGGAGGAGTCCATATGTTCATACATGATGTGGTGAGGTAGGCAACGAGGATGGCCGACATCATATCATTGTGAGGCTATTCTTGTACCCCTACACGAACTAGCATGGTGGGAATAACTTAACTAAGTGCAATGGTGCCAACATCATATCATTGTGAGGCATCATTCTCTAGAGGCCAAACAAGATGGGTAATTACAAGAGTTGTAAATGATTAAAGCGTTATTCTCTCATCATTATTTTTGCTAACCAACATCGTATCATCGTGAGGTGGGCTTGGTAATGGTGAGCCTCCCATACTCCGCTAAGAGTTCAACATAACTCTGGAATTCCATTGAGGGATGTGGAATTTGCCAAAAATAGTGGGTGATACTATTTGATTTAAGACCCAATCAAGTAGTTTTAAAATTAACAATCTAATACGATTTCTGTTATGTTATATAGTTAACGACATGCCTAAAATTACACCCACCATTATACTTGACAAAAAGGGCCTTAGGGGCCAACGTTTCCTTACTTGGTATCGCCACATTGAGAATGTCTCAAAGGTGAAAGACATATTGTATGTGCTTAAGCAATCCTCTCCTCATGTACCTCCTACGAAACTAGCTTCAAAGGAGGAGTGTCAAAATTATGATAGACACTATGAGGATGACTTACAAGCCAAATGCTTAATCCTCACTTCACTTAGTGATGAGCTTATGAAGCTACATAAGCACATGGACACTTCTTGTGCCATGGTTGAAAGTTTTCATAAGATGCATGACATTGAGACTAGTAATGTACGATTCTCAAAAGTTTGTAGTCTATTGAATGCCAAAATGGCAAAGGGGACATCGGTTCATAAATATGGACAAAAGATGGAAAGAATCTTTCAAGATCTTGAGAGTTTAGGAGCTTCCATCGATGGGAAAATGGCCCAAGACTTTTTCCTTGCATCTCTCTCGGATGATTTCACTAAGTTTATTGTAAACTATAAAGTGAATAGATTCGATCATACTTTTACCGAGATGATTGACATGTGATGTAAGTTTGAACAAGGTTTCAAAAATGACAGTGGGAGTGAGAATGCAATCACAAGGAAAAGGTTACATAAGAAGAAGGCAATAAAATCCAAAGGAACATGCTTTCATTGTGGAAAGGATGAACGTTGGAAGAAGAAATACAGGGTGCGTATTGCGAGCCTTATGACACGAACTTTAGAAGGGACTATTTCTATCATAGAGAGTGCTTTTACAGTGAGCTCCAATTCCTGGATATTTAATTTAGGCGCTAGTCAACATATCTGCAATTCGTTGTAGGGACTAAAAGGGAGCAGGATACTGCGCAATGGGGAGATGATTATGCGAGTTGGGAACGACACTAAGATCTCTGCAAAAGCAATAGGCACCTACATGCTTAAACTACCCTCTAGGGAAGTCCTAGAACTTAAAAATTGTTTATATTTTCCTTCATGTATAAAGAATTTGATTTCTATCTCTAAGCTTTTACAAGATGGGCACTCAATATTGTTTGACAAAATGAGTTGCACTTTATACTTGAACGGTCATATTATCTCTCATGGTAATATGATAGAGAACTTTTTCACCTAGAGACAAGTAGTGGGATGCACTGTATTGAAAGCGGGAATACCTCAAAACCCAAAAGGGCTAGAGAAGAAGTTAACCAAGAAAAGATATGGCATCTTAAACTTGGACATGTGAACCTTGATAAGATTCGTAAGATGTCGAAAGACGGATATTTCTGCCCATTAGGTAATGACCAAATGGGTACTTGTGAATGTTGCTTAAAAGGGAAGATGACCAAATCTCCATTCACTAGGAAAAGAGAGCGTGCCATTGAAATTCTAGGGTTAATCCACACTGACGTATGTGGACCTATGTCTACTACGTTGAGAGGAGGCTTCTCCTACTATATCACATTCACCGACAATCATTCTCGGTTTGGCTATGTGTATCTTATGAAGTACAAGTTATAATCTTTTGAAAGGTTCAAAGAATTCAAGAATGAAGTTGAGAAGCAAACTGGGAAACAGATAAAATCCTAAGATCAGATTGAGGGGGAGAGTATCTAAGTAGCGAGTTCCTAGACTATCTCAAAGAGTGTGGAATAATATCACAGTGGACTCCACCGGGAACTCCACAACTTAATGGAGTTTCTGAAAGGAGAAATCGAACCTTGATGAACATGGTTTGTTTTATGATGAGTTCCGCCGATCTACCAGTAACATTCTGGGGATACGCTCTATATACAATAGCTTACTTGCTTAATAGAGTACCTTCCAAGTCAGTTTCACAGACGCCTTATGAGATATGGCATGGAAGAAAGCCAAGTCTTAATCACATTAAGATTTGGGGTTGTGAAGCATATGTCAAGAAGCTTGAAGCTACTAAGCTTGAAGCGAGATCAGTTAGGTGTTATTTTGTGGGATATCCTAGAGAAACTATGGGATATGAGTTCTACCATCCTGACGACCAAAAAGTCTTTGTCGCCAGAACTGCTAAGTTTCTAGAGGACGAATTTGTTCTCAAAGGAACTATAAGTAAAACGATGGAAATTAATGAGATTAATGATGAACCACAAACAAGCACTCGACAAGTTGACAACCCTTTTCCTGAACCCCTAGCTCCACGTAGATCTGAAAGGGTTAGCAAGCCACCTAAGAGGTATGGCTTAGATAATGACTTTGGGGAATTACACCTTCTAGGTGATAATGACACAAAGGAAGACCCTAAGGACTACACTGAAGCAATATCCGGCATTGACTTAAAGAGATAGCAAGAGGCCATGAAATCTGAGATGGATTCCATGTATCAAAATCAGGTCTGGACTCTTGTAGACCCTCTAGAAAGTATAGTACCTGTTGGAAACAAATGGGTCTTCAAAAGGAAGCTAGGCGTTGATGGGAACGTGGAGACTTATAAGGCTAGACTAGTAGCCAAGGGTTATAGGCAACGAGAAGGGATTGACTATGAAGAAACCTTCTCTCCTGTAGCCATGATTATGAGATATGGCAAATGGACGTGAAGACGGCCTTTCTGAATGGCTACCTAGAGGAAGAGCTCTATATGACTCAACCCGAAGGTTTCGTGTCCAAGTCTAAAAAGACTAAGGTATGCAAGCTTCAAAGGTCCATTTATGGACTTAAACAAGCTTTCAGGAGCTGGAATATTCGTTTTGATACTGAAATCAAATCGTTTAGTTTTACTCAAAACGAAGATGACAATTGTGTTTATCAAAAGGTCGTTAGGGATGCAATTGTATTCCTAGTGTTATATGTAGATAACATATTACTATTCGGGAATGATACTGCAGTACTTTCTTCTGTAAAGTGTGGTTGTCCAAAACCTTCCACATGAAAGATTTGGGAGATGCATCTTATGTACTTGGGATAAAACTCTATCGTGATAGATCCAGAAACTTAATTGGATTATCCCAATCTATGTACATAGATAAGGTGCTAAGTAGGTTCCAGATGGAACAATCTAAGAAAGGTTTTCTTCCTGTAAGACATGGAATTCATCTTTCTAAGTCCATGGGACTTAAGACTCCTGAAGAGATACGGCAGATGAGTGTTATTCCTTATGCTTCCGCCATAGGAAGTCTCATGTATGCCATGATATGCACAAGGCCTGATATCGCATATGCTGTGAGCATTACTAGTCGATATCAATCTAACCCAGGATCTAAACACTGGGCAGCTATCAAGACGGTCCTTAAGTACTTGAGAAGAACTAAGGACATGTTCCTTATTTATGGAGGAGCGGTAGAGTTGAGAGTGGAAGCCTGTACAGACGCAGATTTCCAATCTGACGTCGATGATAGAAGTTCTAACTCCGGATATGTATTGACTCTAAATGGTGGAGCTGTTAGCTGGAAAAGCAAAAAACAATATGTAATTGCTAATTCCACGATGGAGGCAGAATATGTCGCTACAGCTGAAGCCGGCAAAGAAGCATTCTAGATAAAGAAGTTCATTACTGAACTTGGAGTGGTTCCAACCATTACATCACCAGTAAAATTGTACTGTGATAATAGTGAGGCGATAGCTCAAGCCAAAGAACCCAGGGGTCATCAAAAGAACAAGCATTTTTGACAGGCGTTTTAATATCGTTAAAAGATATGCTGCTGAGGGGAAATTCAACATTCTCAAAGTTGCCTCAGCCGATAACGTAGCAGATCCATTGACAAAGCCAATGTCTCAAATCCAACTTGACCGCCATATGGAAAAGATGGGTATTAGATACATGGGAAGGTGGCTTTGAGTGCAAGTGGGAGATTGTTGGAAGTATGCCCACAAAGCCACTCATTTGATGTAATAGCTTTTGGAATACTTATTGTATTAAACTATTATATGTTTAATAAAGGGCAAAGCTTATTGTTAATCACTATTTATTGTATCATGTGTTTAAGCAATAAGAGAATCCAAGGAATGTATTTGATCTAAGAGATAAGTGATTTAAGTAAGTTCGATTAACGAGACCTTTTTCTTATATTCATTCCTAAAACGTTCCTAGCCATAGGATTGCCAATTGGGCATTGACAATCCGCTAAGGTTAGTATGTGTTATGTCGACTCAAACGTGAGTATGACTAGTCTCAAGTCATTTAGTGTTGGACACTAAGACAAACACATAGGTGCTCGAAAGAGTAATCGAGTACACTGAACAACGATTAAAAGAGAGTTCGAACATACATGTCATGTAAGAACTCGTTAGTTGCAATATGCAAAGTAGTCATTTGACCTGAGGCATCATAGATGTCTAATGGTTAGGTCATTGATCTTTGATCATGTCAAAGGCATTCCATCGAGAGTGTCCACGGCATTGTTGGGGTCAAGCTATCTAGTCATGTAGGCATATGAATGCAAAACAATGGATCTCTAACCTTCCATGGTGGAAGGAGAATACTTTAAGATATGATTCGGGAGTCTTTGGCCAAAGCATACGAATATGACATAGGAAGTATGTTCCAAATCATATTCAATTGAATCATATAGAAAAGTATTACATTGGATAGTAGACATGAAACAAACTATCACTCAAACAATGTGATTAAGAGTATTGTATTAAAGAATGACCGTATTGCATTGTAATTGTAACTGGATAGGTTCTCCAACCAATTCTATTTAGCTTGGGTAGCCATGACATGCTGCTAGGTGTCACTCATGGTTTATGGAAGCCCTGAAGATTAGCAAACACTAATCTTAATCAAAAGGAGAATTGAAATGAAGTTTCAATTCACAATCGATTGTTAAGAGTAACAATTGCCCACTGCCTTGCTAATTGGAACCTAATGGATCGTACACCGAGTAAGGATGAAAGTGAAGAAATATAAATGAAATGGATAAGCAATTAAATTGTTTAATTGAAAATGGTCAAGGTTAATTAATTAGTTGATTAATTATACGAAAGGTTCGTATTGGGCTTTTAAGTTAGTTTTGGGCTTCCGGTTCCACTAGGTCAATTATGTTTAAGTTGTATGAGAACTAAAACAAATATGGGCAAATAGCCCAATCACACAAGATGGCCGACCATAGCAAGGGTAGTGGGAAGTTTTGCTTAATTGCAAGTTTGCCACTCACCTAAGAAAAGAGATTTAAAAGCATCTTTATAGCTTTTACCTCATTAGGGTTTTCTTGAGACAAAGATGAGAAACACTTTCTTTTTTTTTCTCTAAAAAAGGCCGGCCAATTAGGGAAGAGATAGCTAGCAATCTTTTCTTCTCTAAGTCATCCATTTCATCTTCACACCTCATCTTTGGTGTGGAGACTTAGAGACACCAAATCTTTGGTGTTTTTGGAGATCCTTTCCTCACATCCTCAAGGAGCAAATGAGCATCAAAAGGAAGAAAATCACAAGGAAGATCCAAGGAGCTAGGAGGTGACTTGAAGGCCCTCCACTTGGGTGAATCCCTTGTGTAAACAAGGATGAGCTTCAAGGATAATGAATCTCTAAATCTTTCCTTCTCTTTAATGTTGTTGAAGAGTCTCATGGTTCACCATTCACTAGGCTTTGAAAGTCATGGGTTTTAGAATTGTTTTTGAATGCATGCCTACTTTAATATGTTAATAGTTTGCCTATGTGTTCAAATATTCTCACATGTTCTTAGCTAGGACAAAATTTTTCCTTCAGCACAGGCATCAATGATCTCAAGGCCATGGTATCCACACATATGTTGTTGATGAAATTTCCAACCCCCTATGGCAATGGTTACATCAGAGGAGATCAACTTAGTGCACGATCATGTTACAACACTTCGGTCAAGCAACAACACCTGCCTGTGCCCAAGGAAACCCTTTCTATACATGACTAAGTCATAAAAACCAGCCCAGGCGAAACCAACTTGGATCTTCACGGTGACAACAGTCAAGTCGACGATCCTCGTGATGACTCTTTCACCCAGCAAGCACAACCCGCTGAAGAGTTGGAGAAGGTCTCTATCTCAAAAGATTATCCAGATCGCATGGTGAAGATAAGTACCACCTTGTCACCACCCATTCGGTTGGCATTGATCTCTTTTTTGCAAGAGAACACTGAGGTCTTCGCCTGGTCATATGAGGATATGCCAGGCATCTCTCCTGATATAATCTGTCATCGTTTTAGTATTGACCCCAACACCGAGCCAGTGAGACAGAAACGAAGATCTCATGACGCTGAACGGTACGAGGTAATGAAGGCAGAAGTTGAAAAACTCAAAGGCATAGGTTTCGTCCGCGAAGTCAATTATCCAACGTGGGTAGCAAATGTTGTCATTGTTAAAAAGAATCCGACCAAGGAAAGTCTCCTGCTCCAAAAGGTCTTGTGGAGAATGTGTGTCGATTACACCGACCTAAACAAAAGATGCCCGAATGATAGCTTTCCTCTTCCTCTCACATACAAACTTATAGACTCTACGACAGGGTGTGAACTCTTGAGCTCCATGGATGCTTACTCAGGATACAACCAAATCCTCATGAACCCTTCGGACCAAGAACACACAGCCTTCACTACTGACAGAGGATTATATTGCTATAAAGTCATGCTCTTCGGCTTAAAGAATGCAGGAGTGACTTATCAGAGACTGGTCAATTCAATGTTCGCCGAACAGATTGGGAAGAGCATGGAAGTTTACGTTGATGATATGCTAGTCAAGAGCAAACATGCTGACCAACACATCACTAACCTATCTGAAACTTTCACCATTCTAAAGAGGTAACGAATAAGGTTGAACCCCAACAAATGTACCTTCGGCGTAGGTTTTGGCAAATTCTTAAGCTTCATGATAAGCCAACGAGGCATTGAGGCTAATCTCAAGAAAATCAAAGCAATCCTCCACATGAAGGAACCGGTAACTTCAAAAGACATCCAGAGCCTTACTGGCAAGATGGCAGCCTTAACTAGGTTCATCTCTAAGGCCACCGATAGATGTGCTCCTTTCTTCAAAGCACTTAAGGGAACTAAGAAGTACATTACATAGACTGATGAATATGCTGAGGCATTCAAGAACCTCAAAGACTACATGAGTAAAGCCCATTTGCTCTCCAAACCTGAGGTTGGTGACACTCTCATTATCTATCTGTCGGTATCGGCTTCAGCAGTAAGTTCTGTTCTCATTCGAAATGATGGTAATGTCGAACGGCCTGTCTACTACGCTAGCAAGGCCTTACAAGATGCGGAAACACGATACTCCAACATTGAGAAATTGGCTCTAGCATTGGTCATGTCTGCTCGAAAACTTCGCCCTTACTTCCAAGCACACTCCATCATCGTGCTTACCAATCATCCTCTTCGACAAATACTCCAAAGTCACTTCCGTGCGAATGATCAAATGGGCGATAGCATTGGGTGAGTTTGATATCTTCTACCAACCAAAGCCAGCTGAGAAGGGCCAAGTAGTGGCAGACTTCATCGCCGACTTCACTTATCCTGTTGACATTGTTTCTACGCCTAAAGAAATGTTTCATTACCCTCGGAAGCTCAGAAAATAGAAACAATAGGCCTAGCATGGAGTTTATATGTTGATGGCTCATCCAACCAACAGGGTTGTGGAGCAGGACTAGTCCTTACGACCCCTGACAAAGTGGCGATGGAGTATGCTCTTCGTTTCAAATTCAAGGCGTCGAACAATGGGGCTGAATATGAAGCCCTCATAGCAGGCTTACGTTTGGCCAAACACCTTGGGGTTAAACAAATTGATATCTTCAATGACTCCCAATTAGTGGTTAACCAGGTCACTAACAACTTTGACGCTAATGATAGCTTTATGGTAGCATATCTGGCACAAACATAATTGTTGCTCAAGCACTTCCACTACCAGATCACCCAAATTCCTCGAGCGGCAAACAGTCATGCAGATGCTTTGGCTCGCCTCACCTCAGCGGTGGAAGACAAGATTGGGAGAAAAATTCAAGTCGAATTGTTGGCAGCACCAAGCATCATGGTTGCGGAAGTGTGCAACTTACAATAAGAAGATAGTTAGATTACCCCGATTTATAGATTCCTTGCTCATGGCACCCTTCCAAATGACAAAGTCCAAGCTAAGCAGATTCGATACAAGGCTACCCGTTACTTGATCATTAATGACCAACTCTACAAGCGGGGTTTTAACCTATCATACCTAAGATGCCTTACGCCCGCAAAGGCGGAAGCTGTCCTTCAGGAAATACATGAAGGAGTCTGCGAAGATCATGCTGGATCTCGATCTCTAGCACACAAGGCTTTTCGCTAAGGAAATTACTGGCCAACACTCCACCAAGATGCCATCAGAATATCCCGCTCATGTGATAAGTGTCAACGCTACGCAACTATTCCTCACTCCTCTCTCGAGCTGCGCACTCCTATTATTAGCCCTTGGCCCTTCGCCTAATGAGGACTTGATTTGATCGGCCCAATGCCTGCAGGGAAGGGCAAGATTTGCTATGCAATCATTGCGCAGTTGACTACTTCATAAAGTGGGCCGAAGTAGAACCCTTGGCAACCATTATTGAGGCAAAAATAGAAGACTTCGTATGGAAGAACATCATTTGCAGATTCGACATTCCCAATGAGATAGTCACTGACAACGGGCGATAGTTTGACAACAATAAGTTCAGGATGTTCTGCTCTAAGTTCAACATCAACTTATGTTTTGCCTCCCCCAGCTCATCCACAGTCTAATGGACAAGTTGAAGCCATCAACAAAATAATCAAGTGAACTTTGAAAACCAGCTTGGACAAGGCTAAAGGTTGTTGGCCAGAATTTGTACCCCAAGTTATTTGGTCATACCGCACTTCGTATCAGACATTAACAGGAGAAACCCCATTCTCACTTGCCTTTGGTACAGAGGCAGTTGTCCCAGTTGAGCTTGAGCAAGCAATGTTCCGAGTCCAGAACTACGTGCAAAGCGAAAATGACAAACAACTTACCCTCAACTTAGATCTAATCGAGGAACACAGAAACCAGGCTCACTTGAGGAATGTCGCCTACAAGCAGCGCATCTCCAACTACTATGACTCAAGGGTCAAACCTCGTTATTTCAAAGTGGGGGACTGGGTATTGAAGAAAAGATAACTCTACGACAGAGTCCCGAGTGAAGGAACACTTAGTCCAAACTGGGATGGACCGTTTGAAGTTGTTGGCATCAATCGCCCTGGCTCCTACAAGCTTAGAAGCTCCGATGGCAAGACCTTTGGCCATCCATGGAACGCTAATCACTTGAAGTCCTATTACAAGTAAACTCACATTGTACAAGTGTTAAGCTTCAGCTGTTTGGCATCCTATGTAACGAAGACTATTTGGCATGAATTCAATAAAAAGGTGATTTAGACAACTTGATCCTAATCCTCTTACATTCCTAGCAATGAAACCCTCGGGTTCAAAGCTTCAACATGAATGCTTCCAACATGAAACAAAGTCTAAGTATATGTCAACAAGACTATACAAATAAACGAACAGCTTCACAGTATATTCGTTCAATCATACATTCCAACAAATTCATACATAAGCCAACTGTGCTTTGAAAGGGTTCAACATATTTTGTGTCATTTGACACTTGCTACAATGTGCCTAGACACCTTGCCCTTATTCTCACCAACCAGGTGATGAAATGTGAAGAAGGAACTCATCTTCATGCCACCAACCAAGTGATGAAATGTACAACACGTACTCTCCTTCATGCCACCAACCAAGTGATGAAATGTACAACCCGTACTTTAATATCATTTGGCAACTTGCCACTTATGCCACCAACTAGGTGAGGAAGGAACTCATCGTCATGCCACCAACCAGGTGATGAAATGTACAACTCGTACTCTCTTTCATGCCACCGACCAGGTGATGAAATGTACAACCCGTACTCTAATATCATTTGGCAACTTGCCATTCATGCCACCAACCAGGTGATGAAATGTACAACCCGTACTCTAATATCATTTAGCAACTTGCCATTCATGCCACCAACTAGGTGAAGAAGGAACTCATCTTCATGCCACTAACCGGGTGATGAAATGTATAACCCATACTCTCCTTCATGCCACCGACCAGGTGATGAAATGTACAATCCGTACTCTAATATCATTTGGCAACTTGCCATTCATGCCACCAACTAGGTGATGAAATGTACAACCCGTACTCTAATATCATTTGGCAACTTGCCACTCATGCCACCAACTAGGTGAAGAAGGAACTCATCTTCACGCCACCAACCAGGTGATGAAATGTACAACTCGTACTCTCCTTCATGCCACCGACCAGGTGACAAAATGTACAACCCGTACTCTCCTTCATGCCACTGACCAGGTGATGAAATGTACAGCCCGTACTCTAATATCATTTGGCAACTTGCCACTCATGCCACCAACCAGGTGAAGAAGGAACTCATCTTCATGCCACCAACCAGGTGATGAAATGTACAACCCGTACTCTAATATCATTTGGCAACTTGCTATTCATGCCACCAACCAGGGGAAGAAAGAACTCACCTTCGTACCACCAACCAAGTGATGAAAGCAACTCACCATTCATTCCACCTACCAGAAGAAAAGTGGTACAACTTGTACATGTGAACTCCTAGCATTCACAAATAATAAAAAACCCTCAAGCTTGACAACTCAACTAGGGGAGCACTTATGCCCAACAAGAGTTATAGTCACCAACAAAGTTTTATTACAAGCCAACAACAACTTCAGTGCATGGCATACGAAGATCAAGCTATTCAGTTTTCTTGCATCTGCTTCAAACATTTCCCCTCTGTAACAATGCAAACACTAACACTCGTAGAAAGCTTCACACACTCTTGATCAAGACAGTGTGAAGCAAAACCAATTTATGGTGCAAACAAGAGCTTCATCAATAGAGAGCAACCACAATTCTCAAAAGCTTCACACACTCTTGATCAAGACAGTGTGAAGCAAAACCAATTTATGGTGCCAACAAGAGCTTCATCAAAGGAGTTCAACCACAATTCTCAAAAGCTTCACACACTCTTGATTAAGACAGTGTGAAGCAAAACCAATTTATGGTGCCAACAAGTGCTTCATCAATGGAGGGCAACCACAATTCCCAAAAGCTTCACACATTCTTGATCAAGACAGTGTGAAGCAAAACCAATTTATGGTGCCAACAAGAACTTCATCAAAGGAGTTCAACCATAATTCTCAAAAGCTTCACACATTCTTGATCAAGACAGTGTGAAGCAAAACCAATTTATGGTGCCAACAAGAACTTCATCAATAGAGGACAACCACAATTCTCAAAAGCTTCACACATTATTGATCAAGACAGTGTGAAGCAAAACCAATTTATGGTGCCAACAAGAGTTTCATCAAAGGAGTTCAACCACAATTCTCAAAAGCTTCACACACTCTTGATCAAGACAGCGTGAAGCAAAACCAATTTATAGTGCCAACAATAGCTTCATCAATGAAGGGCAACCACAATTCTCAGAAGCTTCACACATTCTTGATCAAGACAGTGTGAAGCAAAACCAATTTATGGTGCCAACAAAAGCTTCATCAAAGGAGTTCAACCACAATTCTCAAAAGCTTCACACACTCTTGATCAAGACAGTGTGAAGCAAAACCAATTTATGGTGCCAACAAAAGCTTCATCAATGGAGGGCAACTACAATTCTCAGACCTTTGAAGCAAATTCAATTTATATGGTTCATCCAAACCTTCGACTACTACAAGGTGTGGCTTGCATCACAATCTCTTGCTCAACAGTGTGGAAGCAAAATTTGTATATGTTGTCTCTCCCACATTTTCAAATTTCTAGTTTCAAAAAAAAAAAAAAAAGGAAATTCAACGAAGCTTCATCAATGGAGGACAACTACAAATTCTCAAAAGCTTCACACTATCTTGATCAAGATAGTGTGAAGCAAAATCAATTCATGGTACCCAACAAAAGCTTCAACTCCAAAGCTTCACCAACAAAAGCTTCACACTATCTTGATCAAGATAGTGTGAAGCAAAATCAATTCATGGTACCCAACGAAAGCTTCACCAACAAAAGCTTCAACTCCAAAGCTTCACCTACAAAGCTTCACCAACAAAAGCTTCATCAATGGAGGACAACAACAAATTCTCAAAAGCTTCACACTATCTTGATCAAGATTGTGTGAAGCAAAATCAATTCATGGTACCCAACAAAAGCTTCACCAACAAAAACTTCAACTCCAAAGCTTTACCTACAAAGCTTCACCAACAAAAGCTTCATCAATGGAGGACAACAACAAATTCTCAAAAGCTTCACACTATCTTGATCAAGATTGTGTGAAGCAAAATCAATTCATGGTACCCAACAAAAGCTTCACCAACAAAAGCTTCAACTCCAAAGCTTTACCTACAAAGCTTCAACTCCAAAGCTTCACCAACAAAAGCTTCATCAATGGAGGACAACTACAAATTCTCAAAAGCTTCACACTATCTTGATCAAGATAGTGTGAAGCAAAATCAATTCATGGTACCCAACAAAAGCTTCACCAACAAAAGCTTGACCCACAAAAGCTTGACCTACAAAAGCTTGACCCACAAAAGCTTGACCCACAAAAGCTTGACCGACAAGAGATTCATCGACAAAAGCTTGACCCACAAAAGCTTGACCCACAAAAGCTTCAACTACAAAGCTTCAACACAAAAGCTTCACCTACAAAAGCTTGACCCACAAAAGCTTCAACACAAAAGGTTCACCTACAAAAGGTTCACACTATCTTGATCAAGATAGTGTGAAGCAAAATCAATTTATGATGCCCATCAAAGTTTCAACCTCAAAGCTTCACCTACAAAGCTTCAACACCAAAGCTTCACCTACAAAGCTTCAACACCAAAGCTTCATCTACAAAGCTTTAATATATATATATATATATATATATATATATATATATATATATATATATATTTTCAGAATTTCGAAAAATCAAAAATTTCAGAAATTCGAAAATTAAAAAATTCGGAAATTAAAAAATTTGAAAATTAAAAAAAAATAAAAAAATAAAAAAATTGCCTAGGCCTCCTCTTCTTTGGGCCTAACAACTTTCATAACAAATATATATGAAGAAGGAGTTTTGGGTTACCACTTAGAAAGGAAATGCCTCATTCGTCAACTTCCTCGACCGGAGACTTAAGGGACTCCTACCATATGCTACTGCACCTTGATACTTAGAAGTCTCACGACCACTCAGTAACTTGGATTTTTCAAGTCTCAAAACGAGAAGTTTTCCTCACTTGGGAAATTAAGGGAGCACTACCTCAACCTACATGCTTCACTCACAAAGCTTCAACAAAAGGAAAAATTCAAAGAACTTAGTGAAGAAGGCCTTGGTGTATTTAACACAATACGTTGAAATGAAGCAAAGCTTGTTTATTGATATATCCGATAAGTTACAAATATGTACATGTACATGAATCAAAATAAATAAACAAGAGGGAGCCTTCACAAAGGTTGCTCATGAGAAGTCTCAGCAGTCGGCAGAGCCCCAGAAAGAGTAGGCACCGGAAGGTGATCATTCGGAGCCTCAGTACTGGGCAGAACCCCAAAAGGATGAGGCACCGAAGGTTGATCATTCGGAGATTCATTACGCGGTACAACCCCAAAAGACGAAGGTAATAAATGCCTTTGGAACAAACCCATAAACCTCTGATGATTAAGCAAAATCTGACCATCAGATTCCTGCAGCTGGTCAAACTTCCTCTTCATGTTTGTAGCATAGTCATGTGCGAGACTATGCAACTGTTTATTCTCATGCTTGAGCCCTCTGATCTCTTGTTTGAGACTTATCACTTCAGCCGCCAATGATTCAACTGGCGGGTTCGAGCAAATAGGCGTTGGGCCATATTAGACACAGAACCTACACACTGAACACTGAGAGCCAGAGAATCCTTAACAGCCAACTCATCAGACCGTTTGGAAAGTAGTCTGTTATTTTTGGGAGTGAGAAGGTTCCTGGCCACCACCGCAACGGTCATATCATTCTTCATCACAGAGTCCCTAACGGTAAGAGGACCAGTAGGGGATAAGAAGGATGGGCGCCATATGTTGTCTTGAGAAGGCATGGTTGTCTCTTCACCAAAGTTCAAGTCAAAACGACGGTCGGATGGGCTAGACATTCTCATAAATGATTTAGGAGAAATGAGGTGCAATAAATCTCTAAAGTAAGGGGAAAATTCCTACAAGCAATAACTCTCTGAATGTACTCATTGCGCACAATTGGTGCCCTTATAAAAGAAAGGGCAATAGGGCCGTTAATTCAAAAATCGAAGAGGCACCACTTTCCGGATTCCGAAGAGGCACCACTATCCAGATTTCGAAGAGGCACCACTTTCCACACGCAACATCAGATCTTCGGGTACCATAGATAACTTTGCCAAAGATCTCTGACAAAGTTTAGACACATAAATTTTGAAGGTCCAGCTACCCTACTATTACCCACAAGGGTAAAGAAACAGCACCACTGCTTGATAACTAGAAAGTTCCAATGTGTGTTAACTTCCGTGCTCCGTGGCAAGGCAGACTGGCAAAAATGCCTAACCTTTACTCACATTCGAGAAAACACTCCCAACAAGATTGCTTGCTCAAAAATCGAAGAGGAACCACTCTCCGAATCTCGATAGTCAGACTCCCAATAGGATTACTTTCTCAAAAATCGAAGAGACACTGCTCTCCGAATTTCAAGAGTCAGACTCCCAACAGGTTCTCAAAAATCGAAGAGGCATCGTTCTCTGAATCTCGAGAGCCAGATCCCCGATAGGATTGCTTGTTCGAAAACCAAAGAGGCATCGATCTCTGAACTTCGAGAGCTAGATTTCCTTGGATAAAGCTTGTCTGCAATCTTTACACGCAACATCAGCTTTCCAGATACCATAGACTACTTTTTCAAAGCGCTCTGACAAAGTTAAAACATGTGAAACTTGCAGCTCCCACTACATTGCTATGACCAAGAAGGGTAAAGGAATAACATTATTACTTGCTCAAAAATCGAAGAGGCACCGCCTTTCGAATCTCGAGAGCCAGACTCCTAACAGGATTACTTTCTCAAAAATTGAAGAGGCACCGCTCTCCAAATCTTAAGAGCCAGACGCCCAACAGGATTGATTTCTCAAAAATTGAAGAGGCACCATTCTCCGAATGTCGAGAGCCAGATCCCCGACAGGATTGCTTGTTCGAAAATCGAAGAGGCATCGCTCTCCGAACTTCGAGAGCCAGATTTCCTTGGATAAAGCTTGTCTGCAATCTTTACACATAACATCAGCTTTCCAGATACCACATACCACTTTTTCAAAGTGCTCTGACAAAGTTAAAACACGTGAAGCTTGCAGCTCCCACTACATTGCTACGACCAAGAAGGGTAAAGGAATAGCATTACTACTTGTTGTTAGGGAGACTCCTATATATGTAGACCTCCATCCTCCACGGACAGGCAGACCTGCAAAAATGCTCAACCCTTTCACATATCTGAGAGGGCACTCCCAACGAAGCCTCTCAAAATACTCAGCTTTCTTCCTCCCAATAATACCTATTCAAACCAACCATACCAGAGCAAGAGTATCTCATATCATAAGGGTCAAAAGAAAGAATATCCCATATCATACTTTTTCCCTGTCTTTTCCTTTGCCTTTGTTCTTACCTGCAAGATAAGGAGAAAGAGAGCAATCAGTCAGCACTTGGAATCAAGCTTCCAGTCAGGAACTGATTGCCTGGAGCCCCTTGCCTAATTACTTACCTGGCATTGCTCTCGAGTACTCATCTTCAACATCTTCTGCTTCCAGAAAAGATACCACATTTGCCTGAGGAACAGATAGGGCAAGTAAGAAGGATACAAGGAAGCATGTGGAAACAAGTGCAACAGAACACGTGCCGATTCATCTATTACTTCGTCAACAGCAAAAGTATCCCATATCATCAAGGTCGAACGCACTCTTGATTTGATGGCCTTGTTTTGACCCTCAAATTCTTGAGTCGGCCTTATACTCTGAAGGAAACCAGAAAACCTTCTAGCCCAGTTCAAGAATAAGCCTGTGGAAAGTTACTTCTTCAAAAGCAAAAGTATCTCATATCATCTCTTCTCCATTTGATTCTCCTTATCTTTGTTGCTGTTTACGACACAAGGAGAAGGAGAACAATCAACCGGAAGCCGAAGTCGAACCTCCGATCCAGGTTACTTGCTTAGAAGTCTGATTGCTTACCTTGTCTGTTACCTCTTTCGGCAAATCTCCTAGCTCGGCGACTTAGGGGACTCCTACTATAGGGTTTTGTATCGCACTTAACCAAGCCCGAAACTACAAGTAAGCTTCAAGTGAAATTGATACATTACCTTGTGCATCTTCATCGGTTAAAGATACCACCCCTGGATAGAGGAAAAGTACTTCTAGAGAAGATGCCACATCTACGTATGAGACATATAAGGCAAGTGAAAATGATACCACACTTCGGTACTTAGAAGTTTCGTGATTACTCAATGGCTTGGATCTTGCAAGTCCCCAACCGAAGAGCTTCCCTCACTCGAGAACTTAGGGGAGCACTGTTTGTACCATACTTGACCAATCCCGAAACTACTGAGCACCGGTTAACGTTATACTGTCAAGGACCCAGAAGAGTTTCCCTCCAACTAAGAGGCCAATCACAGCGCGACACGTGTCGACATTAGAAGCCAATCATAGCGCGACACGTGTCAACATCAGAAGCCAATCACAACATGACACGTGTCAATGTCAGAATGAATCTAGAAACTCTTTTCTATAAATATAGATCATTCTCTTACAATATTTCCTAATGTCATTTGTACTAAATCATTCACTAGTACTCACTAAAAGAGAGCTTGAACCTATGTACTTGTGTAAACCCTTCACAATTAATGAGAGCTCCTTTACTCCGTGGACGTAGCCAATCTGGGTGAACCACGTACATCTTATGTTTGCTTCCCTGTCCCTATCCATTTGCTTACTTATCCACACTAGTGACCGGAGCAATCTAGCGAAGGTCACAAACTTAACACTTTCTGTTGTGCCAAAGTCCTCGCTGATTTTGTGCATCAACAGGTCTAATACCAAAATTTGATTCAATAAAACAGTATAATGTGAAGGGTGTGTGGAATCAAAGTTTGCAAGATAAACTTTTGAAAGTGTTCAAGAAAAGTCCAACGAATTACTTGGACTTATTCACATTGATCTATGTGATTTTAGGTCAATGCCAACTAGAGGTGGGAAATGCTATTACATAACATTATCGATGATTGCAACAAGTTTTATTATGTATATCTAATTCACAGTAAAGAAAAAGCCTTATGTATGTTTAAAATATATAAGGCAGGTTGAAAACCAACTTAACAAGAAGATTAAAATTCTTCGTTCCGATAAAGGGGGAGAATATTAATCTTTAGCTTTGGCAAAATTTTGGGCAGAGAATGGGATTATACATCAAACCACTGCACCATATACACCACAATAAAATGGTGTTGCGGAACAGAAAAATTGAACTTTCAAGGACATGATAAATTCTATGTTGAATAGTTTTGGACTTCCCCATAATTTGTGGGGTGAAACTTTGTTTACTACGATTGTAATTTTAAATCCAATCCCACATAAGAAAACTTATAATCCAATCCCACATAAGAAAGCTTATAAGTCTCCATATGAAATTTGAAAAGGAAGGCTAACAACATATAAAACACTAAAAGTGTGGAGTTGCCTTGCCAAAGTGCAAGTTCCTTTGCCGAAACGGGTCAAACTTGGACCTAAAACCATAGATTGCGTTTTCATAAGATTAGCTTCAAATAGTGCAGCTTTCCCTTTTTTTAGTTTATAACATAATATTGGAATATGTTGATGTTGAGTTTTTTGAGGATATCTTTCCTTATAAAAACAAAGTTTCAAGTTCCAAGAAGAAGAGAACTAGGAGAGACTAATTCATCAAGTGTTCTAAAGGAAACACTAAAATCAAGAAGAAGCAAAAGGATGAAAACTCCGAAAGATTTTGGTCCTGATTTCATGCCTTATTAAATGAGGATGAATCTTAAAAGTATAAAGAAGCCATGGCTAATCAAGAGGCTTCTTGCTAGAAAGAAGCAAATAAAAGTGAAGTTGAGTCCATTTTAGAAAATAACACATGAGAATTGGTAGACTTACCCCCTAGAAGTAAACCAATTGGTTATAAATGGATATTTAAAAAGAAACTGAAACCTGACGAAAATGTTGACAAATACAAAGCATGGTTGGTTGCCAAAGGGTACTGACATAAACAAGGCTTAGACTATTTTGATACATATTCACCAGTGTCAAGAATCACATCTATACGGATGTTGATCGCAATAGCGGGTGGTGCATGATATGGAAATCCATCAAATGGATGTCAAAACCGCATTTTTATACGGTGAATTAGACGAAGAAATATACATGGAACAACTTGAAGAGTTCGTTATAAAAGGTCAAGAAACCAAAGTTTGTAGACTTGTTAAATAATGGCATGAAAAATTCTATGATACAATGTTGACACACGGATTCAAAATAAATGAATGTGATAAATGTGTTTACTACAAAGGAAATACAAATTTATGTGTCATTGTATATTTGTATATGGACGATATGCTTATAGTTGGATCAAATAAAGATGTGATCAACTCAACTAAGAAATGTTACATTCATGCTTCGACATGAAAGACCTGAGCATTGCAGATATCTTCTTGGGATTAAAATTAATAGAAATGCTGATGGTTATGTACTTTCTCTATCCCACTATATAGAGAAAATTCTTAAAAGGTTTGGACAAGTTGAGAGTAGTCAAGTAGCTACTCCATTTGACACCAATTGTAATTTATAAAAGAGTGATGGAGACTGTGTATCACAATTAGAATACTCTCGAATAATCAGGAATTTAATGTCTGTGATGAATAATACAAGACCTGATATAACATACGTTATAAGCAGACTTACTTGATAAACAAGTAATCTTGGACTAATGCATTGGGATGCACTAGTAAGAGTGCTACGATATTTAAAGGGTACTATTAATTTTGGTTTACATTAAGTAAAATATCCACCCATGTTAAAAGGCTATACTGATGCAAATTGGATTTCTGCTAGTACAGAATCAAAATCAACCGGACGATATGTCTTCACAATGGGAGAAGGAGTAGTATCCTGGAAATCCTCTAAACAAACATTAACTGCATGTTCCATTATGGAATTATAATTCACTGCCTTAGAGATAGCTGCTAAAGAAGAAGAATGGCTTTAAAAAAATTTAGAGGATGTACCCATATGGCCTAAACCTATGATAGCTAAATGAGTTCATTGTGACTACATGACTACCATTGCAAAAGCAAAGAATAAAGTGTATAATGGAAAGTCGTGACATATAAGACGCGGGAACAATAGCGTTAAGAAATTTCTCTCTGGTGGAATCATTTCCAGGAAAATATAGCGGATATGTTTACCAAAGGTGTGCCAAAAGAGTAAGTAAAATATTCATCGAGGGGAATAGGGCTAAAGCGAATTGAATGAGTTAGTCTGAATGGAAACCTAACCTAGATGATTAGAAATCCCAAGGATAAGGTTCAATAGGCAAACTAGTTAGATATAATTCAAACTGACGAATACACCGTACTTTATTCCTAAGATGATTTTATGTATTGTTTGCTGGAGCGTTAGGATACTCATATGTAATAGTACTGATATCTTATTCACAAGAAGAGTATAGGCAAATTACTCTTAATTAGCATCACCTATATAGGAGTAAATGTGGGGTCGCATTTATGAGAATGAGATAGCTTAATTCTCTAGAGCTTCCATAAATTCGAGATTTGTTCAAGACCAAAATGAACACAACCATAAGAACTTAACAAGTGTTAAGAATTGACGTGTGAGAAGTTTTTTGTTTTAGTTTACTAAAAATGGTGAACAATTCAAGATGTAATAATCACTGCATCACTATGTAAGCTCGGTAAGTTCTCACTGAGGAAGGTTCGAGCCCAAAAGACACCTATCCTGATACATATCATTTTGACAAACTCTTTCCACTGTTATTATACATATTTTTACAAAAAATTGCTTTCATTTTTGCAATTCAAAATGTGGTGTATTTTTGGAGTTTTGAATGGAAAAAACCATGAGTTTATTTTAATCTGCATTGGTGGATTGGTTTTTGCAGATTCAAATTATAAATCTTACACCATTAGACTTAGCATATTGAATTAAGTATAGATGAAAAAAGTTTGGTATGGATTAGGATACAACCCATAATTAGAGTAGTTAAGATAAGGGTTCGAGCCTTGTGGTCTTAGAATTAATCCAACCCTTATATATATGTGTGTGTGTGTGTGTGTGTGTGGATATATATATATATATATATATATATATATATCACTATGAGTTTGAATTCAAATCAGATGTTGCAACTGAAATGATCAGTTATCAATCAAATGACGTAACTCATTCTCGTCCAAAAGGCTTAAACAAGTCTATAAATTTACCAACTCGTTCCATTCAGAATATCAACATTTTCACAACTCAATTTTCATATAACGTTAATATATTGGAGAGAAACACTCATTACATTCGATGGAATCAAAGCCCTAGTGCAAGGACCTTGATTGTGATAGTTGAATCCTGGTGATAAAAGCCTACAAGAACTATTGCATAAGTGTAGAGGCAAAATTTCTATTTATAAGGACATTGCAATTGTTGGAAACCTTTTAGGTCAAGGTGGACTTGGGCTTTGAGAACGTCCTCTTGTCTCCATTGGTTCGGATTCGTACCAAGTCCTGGAATATCTTGAAAGAGTTAGTTTGTCTTTGGAAATACCCCAGTGATATCAACGACTAGAAGATAACATGATTGATCAAGGTAATGACTTTCTCAAGTGAAGTGTGGTGTGAAAGCTAGAAGATTATTGGTTTAACATGAGAGGGAAGGGATTTGCGTGGTTTATGGCATTCTTGGCTAGATGATTTGGGTTTTTATAAAGTGATAGCAAGGCTTCTAATGGCTGAGATGTTTAATGGAAAGCTGTGAAAATTACTACGGTTGCATGAATGATGATTCTTAAGACTTGAAGTATGCTTATGGGCTAATGGAACTCTCTCGGTTTATTTCCTGGGTGGTTTTCTCTCCCTGCGTTACTTTCTCCTCTTTCTCTAATAGCTTCTCTTCCTCATTTTGTAAGTGAAGGGCTCTATTCTAGGCTTCAAAGGAATCTCCTTTTGTGGCTTGGTTTTCCCTTTCCTTTCTCCTTAGCCCTCATACTATTTCCTTTTTAGTGTAAAATAGTTGCACTGTTGAAGCCTGCATTCTGCTTCTTCCCAAGGCGCAACTTTCCCAGGCTAGCCTTCAGTAGGCGCTACTTCTGGTAGCACGCCTTATGGCTTTCGCGAGTTAATTGTCTATGCAAGTTGGGAAGGGAAAGTTAGCATTAAATGGCTGACTTGCTAAGATTAACATACATTTAGTGCATGAATCTAGTTTAGTCTTAACTAAGAGGTTTGGCTTGATAGGGAAAGAGGTAAACTAGGCTAGTTCTCTCTCAATGTTGCCTGTGTGAAATGCAAAAGATATGGGCTTGGATCTTTGAGCTCCCAAGCTCTCAAAGTCTTCCATAACCCCGATTCTGCATAGGCCCAATAACCTTCCATAACCATCCATGCCACAATTTGACAAGCCCTAAATATGTGACTTGGGATTAGCATGAATAGTGACTAGCATGAGGAAGCTTTGTGTGATGAATAGGCATGCATGCCATGATTTATGTGAATATCCAGTTCAATTATCGTGGCATGGTATGTCTATAAATGTATTTCCTTATCGATCCCACACCCTGGCATATCTTTGGGCTTGAATGAAGGCTTGCATGACAATTAGGTCTTGAGATGTGGTTGGATTGGTATGTGATATTTTTGGGCCCCAACAACAACCATGCAAGCCTCTATCATCCATCTGTTAGTAAATTCTTGCTCATTTAATATTTTTCATTTTTATTTGCATTATCCTTATTATTAGTAGTAGTTTGTAATTTCTAATACTATTATCAACAAATCATATTTTCTGTTTTGTTTCCAATAAGCGGGTGTTTGGCTGAGCCACACAATGGGTAACCTAATTTGATATTGAATTCGTCATCCACAAGATTTGTACCTAAAACCTCTCACTTACAAGTGTAGAGGAATATCATCATATCGTAATACTGAGTGGTCTAAACATTTTCATTAGAATTTAATAAAGTCTATCTTTGGAAAAGAAAAATTACAATATGAACAAAACATTACAAATGTCAACTGAAATTCTATTACGAGAAGGTGTTTATATTGCGAAATCATTAATATGTATAATTTAACATTTGAATGTGTTATTAAAAGTTATGGCAACATAAGTTTAAACCAAATACCTTTAACTTTGACAATTTGGCCATAACAATACTTCTACTCCAGTTACATAAAGAATACTGTAAGATAAATAATTTATCAAGTTTGAGTTAACAAATTATACTCATGTTTACGAAATTAAATAGTAAGAAATATTACCTTCATCTTGTACTTCAACCTTTTCACTTTGAGACGGGTGTGATGCTTGTAGAATTGATACAAATGTATATTTTTTTTTATATTTGAAACTTGAATGCAATTTGAATTTATTGTATACCACATGAATAAGAGATTAGTTACCATATTTAGAAAACTTGTTTGGTCACTATTAATCTTTTTCTTGCACCCATAAATTTAAAAAAAAAATGGAAATAGTTAATTTGTAAAATGATATAGAGAATGGCGCATAAAAATAAAAAGGCATGAAATGGTGTGTTGTACCTAATTCGTTAGACTTCATTCCAAATCCGTATGATGTGAGGAGTTGTTGAAGGTTTCAGTTCTTCTACAACTTTTTTCGTGCGCCACGTATATATTACAGGTTTAATTTGAAAATAAAGAAAATGTTTTAAGTGAGTTAATTATGCCTAAAATTTCTAAATTTGTTCCCTGTAATCTTGACTGTATGTCACTAAATTTTCATGATGTATATCTACAAACTTGTTCATCAAACTTTGGTGAATTCTTGAATGCAATTTGAAACTTGAATATGTATATTTTTTTTATATTTGAAACTTGAATGCAATTTGAATTTATTGTATATTTCCACATGAATAAGAGATTAGTTACCGTATTTAGAAAACTTGTTTGGTCACTATTAATCTTTTTCCTGCACCCATAAATTAAAAAAACAAATTGAAATAGTTAATTTGTAAAATGATATAGAGAATGGCGCATAAAAATAAAAAGGCATGAAATGGTGTGTTGGAGTTGTGCCCTAATAAATATTTACATGGTGTTGTACCTAATTCGTTAGACTTCATTCCAAATCCGTATGATGTGAGGAGTTGTTGAAGGTTTCCGTTCTTCTACAACTTTTTTCGTGCGCCACGTATATATTACAGGTTTAATCTGAAAATAAAGAAAGTGTTTTAAGTGAGTTAATTATGCCTAAAATTTCTAAATTTGTTCCCAGTAATCTTGACTGTATGTCACTAAATTTTCATGATGCATATCTACAAACTTGTTTATCAAACTTTGGTGAATTCTTATGCTTTTTTCTGGTATAATATTCATGCCCATCATAGTGATGATGCATCTGTTTCAATTATTTTGTAACTATTATCTAATGGGAATGTTAATGGTTTAAGCTTAGTAATTTATTGCTTTATATTTTGAACTAATTTAATATCTTCACTATTAAAATACTTTTGCCCAGTTTTGACTAGTTTAATATGTAATACTCCTATTTTTCTTCCTAAATCAGGAATAAAATACATTGTTCATGCAGGATAATAATATACAATGTTCATGCAAGATAAATGAGTGTGTGATATCAATTGTGTTGATGACTTTCGTCCTCAATGTACTTTATTATTATACTTATATCTATTAAAATACTAAACTTGGCTCTGATACTAAATTCAGAGAAAAAACTTGATAAATAGTCGGATGACCATTATAACAATTACACATAAAACCTTGTACATGAAACTTCACATGTTTAAGCATGGCCACTCACCTGCAAGTATAAGGCTACAAGGCTATACTCAGAGGTATTCTGGTTAATGTCCAGTTATTTGTATGGCAAACATTCAAATATAACAGAGTGCTTGAACAAAGTATGATCGTCAGTTTAGCAAGTTAATAATATAACTACAATAGTATTTCCATGTTTTGGACGGGAAGTCTAATTAAACAAACGCACTAAAAGAAAGAAAGAAAGAAAACTTACTTAAGACCAAGAATTCTTGAATATGTACACTTGTTCTTTTATTTATACTATAAAAATTTACAAAAGATAGAAGTTTACAAAGGATGTTAAAAAACTTGGAAGGTTTGCTCTATATGTTTCTTTGTATGCAGGTGTTGTTGTGTTTGTTTCAGGAAATGGTTGTCAAACTATTTTTGAATGTGAAATTTCTTTATTCTGGTGCCTTTTGCTTTTTCATGGACCACACTTGCTGCACGTCTTTTTTATTTGTCTTCTTGGACCACTTTCTTTAGGGATGTGCTATCCATACACCTTTTTTTACTTCTCACACACCCCTTGTTAATTTATGTATGTTGATCTTCTTCAATTCATCCGATCCGACGGTTGAAAACCAAAAAGGTGTGGGACAAGTAAAAAGGGGTGTGTGGATATCACACCCCCTTTCTTTAGTGTGGAAAAGATTTTAACTTTATGTTTTTGTCTAGTGACGTGATGGTCCTAATCATCCTTACGTATATTTTGAAAATTTTAATATTTTCATATCCTGATGATTAAAAGTGTATAATTTTAGGTGTTTTTATTGGTTTTCTAAAAAATCAACTGAGTTACGATACCGTTATTGCACCCAAGTTTAATACAAATACGATATTGCCATATTAGAAGGATGGATATGGCAACAACGATTTGTATGCTTACAACTACGCAGGTAGGACTCTGAAACTCTGACAAACAATTCCAACCCGCATCGGAATCAAAGTAGTTATTAAATGACATTTCCTACATGCAAAAACTAAAAGTTTCAAGTAACTTTTGTGGATGCAAATTTTCTTCTTCTTTTTCTTTGACAAAATTGCACCTACAAAATAATTAACACATTTGATCAAGGTCAAGAGCCTCACACGCCCACGATATATGGAGGGGCTTTGGCCGAAAAACCTCCGATACCAAAGTTAGAAATTAGAGAGAAAAAGTGTTTAGAGAATTTTTGGGAGTTTTGCAAGAGTATGAACTTGGGTTTTTAGAGAGAATAGGGACATATATATAGCACAAGGAGGTGGCCGGCCCTTGAGCTTTTTTGTGTGAAAAATGGGTGATTTAATTTGGTGATTTAATGGATTAATTGGGAATTAATCCATTAATTTGCCTAATTAATTTATATGGGAGGTTATGGAATAATTTCTTTGTAGAGGATATAAAGTAAAGATGGATGAGATAAATTTGAACTTGTTACCTATTTTTTGGTTGATTCTTCACTGCTTGCGTGTAGGAAACCCGGTGTGTCTCAGGGGTAACTTTGTCCTTTTTATCCAAAAATTCACGTGCTTTTGATTATTTTTGGCTCCACAACTTTACCTGCAACCAATTAACATTCAGAACACCAACCAAAGAATTCCTCCACACATGGTGCTGCGGGGAAAGATCAGAATACCAAAGAACTCCACACACGTATCATTGGAAAGCAAATACTTGCACCAAAAGTTTATATTAAAAAGCAAATATGTGTGGACATCGGCTATGGAGCGCATGGTGAATAAATTGGCCAGGCAGCATATTGTTTATCGCCCATCTAGGAACAAGGCATATTACCAGTGACAAGGAAGGCCTCGAAGCCTAGTAAAGGGAAGAAATGAGACTGAATGAAAAGTCTAAGCCAACATGGAGTTCGGCCACCTGGCCAAGAATCATTGAGGTCCAATACAATACTCAAGGAACTATGTTTACTAACCATCTAGAACCACAATATGAATGAAGTGATTCTTATTATTATTGTTTACTAGATCTAATGATTCATAATCAAAACAACTCGATCACTAAAAGGCAACAATAAAAGCAGGAATGAGTAAATAAATTGTAAGTTTTTTTACTTAACTTGAAGGCACTAAAGCTTTTGCCCAATAGTTTAATGGATATTTTTTTTTATCCAAATGAATGACGTATTTACTTGTCAACAAGGTTTGTTTGGTTAGTACTCAAGCTATCCGATTGATCAGAAGCCTATTGTTTATCTGTTTTTTTTTGTTTTTTCGGTCAAACAACTAATTTTATTAAAAATAAAACACACTAATACAAAGTGAGAAAAGTCCAAAGACAATCCACAACACTGTAGCCCATTACAAAAGTAATGTGATAGCCCGTCCCGAATGTATATTATTTTATCCTCGATAGCGTGGAAATTCCTTTTATACCCTTGAGCGTTGTGTGATGTCGTGTGGTTTGAGTTTTGGATGTGGACCAAATAGGTTAAGTTCTAATTGTTTGGACCCAATTAGAACTAAGTTTTATTTGTTTTTGATTGGTGACAAGCTGGACCACACCCTCACACACACACACCACTCACGTGTACCCTTTCTCTCCTCCCTCTCTCGGATTTTCTTGCCATTTCCGTACAACTTGTACGTACAACCCTCAAAACCCTTTCAAACATCACGCATCGAGGTCGTGATTGGTGTTTTTGGACTCCTTGCAAGCTTAGGAGTCGAATGGTGGTGGTGGTTGGACGTGAAAACCTCGAAAACCCGAGAACCCAGAATCTCAGATTGTGAGTACTGTTCATGCAGTCGTGATCGTGGCCTTTTCTTCAAGTTTTAAGGTTCTAGGGAGTTTTAGGACGTCTTCACGAAGCTCGGGGGAAGAAAGTTGGAGTGTTTTGGACGTCGGGAAGCTTAGTTTGGCGAGTTTCAAATTTTGGCCGGATTATCGAGGTTTCTCCGGCGAGATTATGTGGATTTTAGGGCTTAAAATTGGTAAGGTTTTGTTCTACTCGTTGTAAACTTCATTTTGGTACAAATTTCATGAATTTTGGTTGAGAAATGAAGAAGATATTGAAGTTCTACGATTTTTCTAGTTTCCAGCGATCGCAGCGGCACCGGCACCGGACTCCGACGAACCAAGGAAGAAGGAGGAGAATATTTCGTCAAAGTTGATGGAATATTCTAACGCCATCAGATAATTCTAACGGTATATGCTGTTTTTAACGGAATATTCCCTAACGCCGTTAGGGAATCCGTTTGGTGTGCTAGGCACGTGCCTCCCCGTGAGCCGCGCGTCTAGTAGTGCCTTGGCCGGCACGTGAGGGCGCGTGGGTGCTCGGAAAATGTTTCTAAAAATATGGGGATGTTTTTGAGTTTGAGTAGGTCATGGTGGTATATTCAAATACCCCATTTGAGCAATGTATGAGAAGTTATTTCCTAGTTTTGTGTATGTGCTTTTAAATAACATTTATTTAGTATTTTCGCATATAGGTGAGACCTATCCGGAGGATGAACACCATCAATAGAGGCTCGGGGGTTACGACCCTTCAACATACAAGTGAGTGGGCTTTTGATTTTCCGTATATACCTATATACTTGAGATTTTTTCAGAAAATGAATTTGAATGATTATACGTTTTGAAATGCCATACGAAGTATCTGCCTATTTTATTTATGCATTAGTAGTTGCATATATTTATGATTGGTGCCGCGGATGTACAAGTAAGTGCCAGGTAAGTTCATAAATTAAAGATATGAGATTGCTTTAGTTATGCGAGTTATGATGTGATGCATTGAGAGCTCATAAACCTGCACCCCAGTGTTAGTGCTCCTGCCCAGAGTTAGGGTACAGTCCTTCACGTGATGTTCACCTCCCACACCATATGCTCACCTTGGATCCATGTTAGGTGCATAGGCTTGTCGTACAGACCACTTTAGGTGGTTCCGACTCATAGGTGACCCACGATCATTCGCACAACTTTCACATGATCGTAGCACTAGAGCATATTTATTTTACACCTAGTCTTGTCGTCAGACCAGTTTAGGTGGTTCTGACTCGTGTGCAAGATTTGATATGATTGAGATTGTTTATGAGCTATATACTCAGCCGTGGAGGTAACGTTAGGTGGATCCAGCTGATATGATATTTAGCATTGATATATTTTAACTGGATTACTTATGGCATTTCATCGAGATACTTTGATATGATATATTTATATGGATTTTCATGTTGAGCATGATTTCTGTTATAGCATATACTATTTTCTGGGAAATTATACAGGGTTTACGGCAAGGGGTTAGCGTTGTTGATAAATGAAATGATTTTGAAAAGCTTTGTTTTTGCCCACTAACACTTTCTGTTTTGCGCCCCCCCAGGTTTTAGGTAGAAGTGCTTTGGTAGCTCACGGGGATTTCGACGGTGGTTCTGATAGAACATCACAAATGTAGGATCACCCTTGGGTGTTGTATAATTAGTACTTGTCCAGTCGGACTGCACTTAGGCTATTTATGCTCTGATTGTGTATTTCACACTTAATCTCGCACTAGCAGCTTATCTTGGCTAGTACTTTTAGTAGTTTGGTTTTTATTCACTCGTATTTCTCCATATCATTATTGCTTCCGCACTGTGCACATGGTTACGCTACTCTTACGTAAAGGCCAACATGCCTTGATTTTGATCGGGGTGTGTCAAGTAAAGTAAGGAAACAAGTCCCAAAAGTAAGCCCAAAACAATCCCTAAACCGAAAATCCTGGATCTCGAACCAAAATAGAGAAGCCTTTTGTTTATCTAAAACCGTCTTTTTCATTATTTGGTTAGATTAAAGATCGCAAGGGGGGCGACCACCATTTACTTTAAACCCTGGGTCTAGCAGAACAGTAAACCTACTGGTTTATTCACGTAACAAATAATAAACCTAGTGTTTCTTACTCTTGTGAATCTAAAAAGGTACAAGTACTAGAGCTTCTCGAGTTTATAAGACTTTGAGATTCACATGTAGCTAGATGCACAAAAATATTCCTGGAGGATCTGGTAGCTCGCTAGGGTTAGGTACAAGAACACCAGACATGGCCACATGCAAAAATGACCCACCATTGCTGACCACTGTCTCTGCTAATATCGTTATCTTTAGAGTCAGCCATCACAATGTGTCTCAAATCTCCCTCTGGTCGTATTCATTTTATCCTTTCTGCTTCCACCAATCAACCTAAACCTAGAAATCTACTTAATTATTATAATATACAGTAACTAACTAGCTTTGGTAGGCCAAAAAGATTAGCAGCTGAACTTAAGTTCAGGTCACATATCGCTAGCAAGAAAGCCCTCGGCAACGACGAAGTTGATTCCACTCTATGTTTCGGTAACTGGTGTGATATTCACACTCTTTTATTTGTTATCTTGACGCATGCTAAACGATCAAGATTTTAATTGTTTTTAAGTACTTACATTACAAGAAGCGGTGAAAGACAAATTAAGAATGTGTATAGCATTTCTCTTGCTATATTTTGTACCCAACTACATGAATAGGGTTAAAACCGTTCCTTGGAGTTGGAGTCATATTTCCCTAGTTATAAATAGAACTTGCAACACCGTATGTGTCAAACAAAGGGTATGCATGCTTTTAAACTGAAAAGAAAAAACACAAAAATTCTATGATGCTTAGGAGTATAGGATGTGGTTTTTTAACTATTAAATCTTGGTTTAAAGATTTAACAGTTAAAAAATAAAAAATATCTGATACTCTAGAGCATCATAAAAATTTCCCAAAAAAACAAGTAAACAGCGGGATGATTGCAGACATCTAATAACATAGAATTCATGATGAGCAAAGCGACACTGAGTGAGCAAAACAAACCGAAAGTAAGAGCTATAGCATTCATGTATATATGAAATAAAAATATTGGTTAGGCGCCCAGAAGGTAAAGATTATACTATATATGAAAGCTCACTAATTATGGTAACTAAACACAATACCGAGGTTCAGGCCATAAAAATTAAGTAACACCCAGATTAACAGCTAGGGTTCCTTCCCCAAGAAATTCTACTAAACTTTACAGGACTTGTATTGTTCCACAACCAAAAAGTGGGTATACAGTTTAAAGCTGTGAGCAACCACAGCTAAAAGCTAAAGCAAACATGGTACAAGCTGTGCTAACTCATCTCTGTCTTTTATAGTTAACAGTGCTAACTCATCTCTGTCTTTTATAATTAACCAGACTAAGTGCAGGACAAGTAGGTTGTTAAGCTAATTAAGTAGCTGGAGGTGAAAAAAGATTTAAAGATAAAAAAATAAGATTAGTGGTTTATCACCAAATGTAATCATCACCGTATCACATGTCAAATATAGCTTGGCCTTGAAGACCATTTTGCAGTTTGCCTTACAATTAAATTATTGCAAGTTGTTGCCAATTGTCCCATTAATTTATATGTTAATTCTGTGTTAGTCTGTTATGAATCTTAAGACAATATCTGACAAGCAAGGTTGGATATGGAATTTGATATTTAGCTTGCCAGCAGACAAGTTGTGATGCTTGGTTAGACCTAATGGCAGGCAATTGCTGCAGGGATTATCATAGTTTTCAATTTCATATATATTATGGAGCAAGAATTGGCACTAACCCCGTACAAATCATGCTTTTTAAACATGCTCCCTGACTGATTAAATAAAAATAATATGCAAGATGGTGCAGTCTTTACTTGGAAGTACAAGATGCTTAGAGAGTTAAATTAAGGCTGATCATGGTTGGATTTAGCTGGCCTACCTCTATGTTACTAACAGGGCCAAATTAATGCCAGTGAGCTAGCTCACCAAATCGCCTACTACTATTAGCTAGTGCTTCAACTGCATTAGGGTTCTCCCCAATCAAGTTGCACCTTCAACTAGAACTAGTCCTTACGGTTAAAAGTTGAAACGTGCATGAAAAGTAAAGCAATACAAAACGCGGTTACCAAAAAGCAACAAATTAAAACAAATTCATTTCAATATTGGGTGGATTCTTAAATCTTTCTTGAAGACTACTGAAGTTGCAAAAGCATCCCTAGCACCACGATACAGTCAATGAGGGTTACGTAGTGACATTAAGATGAATATATCTTAAAAGGGTATCTACATAGATGATTTAGTGATAAAAGTGAGCATGAAATGACCTAAACTCAAACGTTCTAGATTTGAACATCCATGCAAATCTTAAAGAGTCAAGCTTTGCTTTCCAATATACAAACCTTGAGCCTCTCCATACATGCATGTTTAGAATAAAGCTATTCCTTCCAATATATAAAGATTTTGAGTTTATAATCATCACTAATTGCTGAAGTTGGATTGATTTTGCGGTTTATTTAATAAAAAAAAGCATCGATAATTGATTTTAGGTCAAATGCACTATACTTTTCAGCGTAGACACCCAAATCTAGCCCTTAATCTAGTTCCTGCATAACATTGAAAGATATCTCATTGAGATGTAAGGTCACAATCACAAGCAAATTATAAGCCCAATACTTGTGTATACGATAATAGACAGATGGTGAGCAAAGGTCAATGTGAGTGTGATATGGCCTAGGACTGAAAGGCATCCTTGGATGCAAAGACAGAGAATGAGACAAATGAAGGGAGCAAAGGTGGTGACTTGGTGTCGGGGTGAGTGAGGAGGGTTTGGCCCCTACTCTCTCTCTCTCTCTCTCTTCATATGAATGTACACGAAGGAGTAGAGATGGGTGGCATATGAAGCTTCGGCTGTGTCTTGGGCCAGAGGTGTCTTGGATGCATCAGACACATGTCAGAGGCAGTTTGGCAAACAACACCTCGGTGCACAACCCCACCCACTTGGGCTCAATTGTTGCCAGGCCTCTTTTTTTTTTTTTTTTTTTTTTTTTTTACCTCTCTGCATCTATCCAGATTCCAGCCCATCCTGCTTGGCTGGTTGGGCAGAGCTCCTGCCTCAGCCTCGCCACCACCACCCTCCCCCAACTCTCCTTGCCAGATCCCTTGTCTTCTCTCTCTCTCTCTCTCTCTCTCTTTCACGCACACATGAAAGAGATTTCGATATCACTTTATAAATGATTGGTCCCTCCAACCAATTATTTACTGAAAGAGGATTATCTTCCCTCATAATCTCTCTCCTTTTCCCGCCTCTCTTATTTGAATGGTCACGGTTAAGCCACGTCAGTATCATATATTGATTTTTTTTATAGAGATAATAAAATAAAAAACAATATGTGAGAGAAAGGGGGATGGGGATGAGAATAGGAGGGGAGATAATTCTACTCCTTATTTACTAAGTATTACAGTGATCAAGGAACCAAGATTTTCCTTTAGCACACGTCATATTTCTTCCGTTCTAAAATTATTTACTAAAAGATAATATTTGACTTTTTATAGTGTCTAATACATAAGAGGTATTTGTTGATTTATTCCTAAACTTGTATGCAGCTATCAATTTTCCTCCTAAACCTTAATTTTAACCGATTACCCCTTAAACTTTTTAAATTAGTCAATTTCCCCCGTGAACTTTTATTTTAGCTGATTACCCCCCTGAACTTTTATAAATAGCCAATTTTCCCTTGGCATTAGATTTTAAAAACTTTTATTCAATTTTTCATCCATCTAATTTTTCATTATTTTTGCTCTCATATAGTTGTCATGTGTTGTTTCATAATCAAGATGGATGGAAAATTGGATGTAAACTTTTAAAATCTAACGCATGAGGGAAATTGGCTATTTATAAAAGTTCAGGGAGGTAATCAGCTAAAATTAAAGTTCAACGGGGAAATTGGCTATTTATAAAAGTTTAAGAGGGTAATTGACTAAAATTAAAGTTTAGGAGGAAAATTGACAGCTCTATACAAGTTTAGGGACAAACCGATAAATATGGCAATACATAATTAAGAGAATTAATTGTTCGGATTATAACATTTATGCTATACAACAATATCACATCATCATGTAAGAAAAAATGACTTCTAACATATAAAGAGTCCATCGGTGTCCTTGACTAGTTACCAAATAATACTACAATCATTTACAGATATAAGTGTGCCGAATGTCTATGTACTTTTTGTCTGATTCATTTGAATTTATATAATGCATTTCATTTTTTATTGAAAAAAAAATCCTCTAAGAATTCTTATTACCATACTACTAGTTGTATATAACTATATTTATATACAATTGGTCTAGCAAGAAGTAGTCTATATCGTGGATGGGTGTGCATTTATGTGTGTGGACGTGAAGAGAGAAGACTAAGGGGTGGTTTGGGAGTGAGGTGCTTAAAAAAAAAAAACACATATGAAAAAAAGATGTGAGGGCTTTAGGTGTTTGGTAAACTGAAAAAAAAAATGGCTTATTTTGGAAGCTGCTGTGAGAATAAGCTGAAATCAAAGGAAAAAGCTGAAGCTGCTATTTGTAGCTTTGGAAAACTGGCTTTTTTTCAAAGCACACGGAGCTACAGTGCTCCTTTAATGAAAAGACCTACTATCAGACCGTTTTTTTTTTTTTTTCCAAAAGCACTTTTACAAAAAAAGTTTACCAAACACTCTGCTGATTTATTTCATAGCCGCTTATTCTCACAGCACAGCCGCTTATTCTCACAGCAGCTTTTTTTCAAAGCACAGCAATACCAAACCAGCCCTAAGTGATGGTTACCTCAAGGTGGTCTCAAATCAAAATCATAAGGCCATTTGATATGTTAGTGGTGCCCCCCATTTTACATCCCATTTAAGTTGGGACAATGACACCATGATTTGTGAAATATCACCACGACTAGTCCTGAGACTCGTGACTAAACATTTCTTATCCCTCATTCACTTGATCTATTTTCCCTTAATGTCTACCCTCTTTTGGGGGCATCTAAATTAAGGGATGGAACTATTAGCCCCACTTCATGTCTAGGGCATTTGAGAACCATGACTCCCTTTCCCTTTTTGGCCCATCACTAATAATTCTTTGATATCATCCCCCTATAATTATCCATTTGCATCTTTCTTCAGTCTAACAATCATCGTCAACCATCAAACTATGTTAATTATGATCTCTTATACAATGATATATTTACATCGAACTTGTCATTCACGAATTTTGAACATAAAAAAATCTTCAATCATCTCCAATGAGGCTACCTAAATGAGCTCCTCACCAAAATATGGGGAATGTTGGAAAATTTTATCTCCAATCACACGCTCCCAATTATGCTTCTAAGATAACAAAACTTCTAGGATCTCCTAAACCTAAGAGTGAGTGAGGATATCCTAGCAGTAACTGTTATAATTTTAATAATATTTTAAATAGAAATTTAATTTCTATTGGTTGATAATTATTATGACTTTAAATTAGAGAGAATGGTTGAAGTTTTTTTATAGGGAGCTCCTAAAATTACCTTCTAGTTTGTTTTTTTTGCAAAAATTTCATTTGAAAATAGAGAGCATGATTGGAGATGGTCTTACAAGTGACAAGAAATAACCACTAAACAGCAAGATTTGTGACTCGTGGAAATGCCTCCTTTAAATAGCAAGATTTGTGACTCGTGTGTAAATCATGAAGCAAAGTGACCACCATCACCTACCACTACAAACCGTAACCTCTTACACCACCATTTCCATTACCACTACCATTGTTGCCACCACCACCACCACAACCATACTCGCTCGCCACCACTACCACTACAACCACAACTGCCACTACCATCGTTGCCAACGCCGCTAGCCCCACCACCACCAGAAACACAACCGCCACCGCTACCATCGCTACCCCTACCACCATTATTACATATGCAACACAACCACCATACCCTTTATTGGCACCACCACCATCACAACCATTGCCCCTTGCCACCATTATCATGGTCATCGCCTACACTATCATGTCCCTTTTTATCCTTATACAATTTTTTTTTTGGCAAACATACAATTATATTTGTTACACTAAAATTTACCAAATGCTTTTACATTGATTTTCGTACTCACAACACTTTTAAAAATACAGTTTATCAAATGCTCAACTGGTTTATTTTCCAGCTGATTATTCTTAAATAAAGCAGAAGCAATTAAAAAAAAAACACACACACATAGCAATCCCAAACTGGTCCTTAAAGGTTCTATAAGTATGACATTTAATCTTTCTAATATAAATTATAATAGCACATTGTTGATATAGAACTCGACTAATTCACTTCACTAGAAAATTAACTTTAAAGACAACTTTTATTTTGTTTTTGTTTTTGGTTTTTTGTTTTTTGCCAAAACACCAAGGTTTTAAAAGACGCTAGGCGCTAGTTGGGCGGCGGGCAGAGGCCTAACGCCTAGGCGATTAGGGGCTGACGTCAGCCACAATATAAAATTAATAAAAATAAATTTTTTTAATAAAAATTAAAAAAAAATGAAAACCCAGGCTTCGAACTTAATGACTTTCGTCGGAGTTCGTCGCCGATGTTGATGATACACCCACAGACAAATGGCAGAGACTAAACCCAAGGGTTTCAACTCGGAGGCATGCGTTGAAGGTAAGGCGAGCAAAGCACCTGAACCTGCTCCTGCAGAAATCTGATGTATCCCATCGCTTCGTGAAGCACCGATGCCGTGTCCGTCTACAGACATTCAATTGTCTAATTTCCCAGAAGAACACACAAAAAAAAAAAAAAATCAGATTTTTTGGGTGAATTTTCCAAAAATATGGTTGAAAAAAATGTAACTGGGGTTGGTTAATTTGGGGTTTTGCAATTTCACCTTGTCGTATGGTGAAACGAGTTGCTGCAGCGCTGTGATTCGTTCTCCAAGCTTCTCTTTCCTCTGTAAATTTGCAGAAAATCAGAACCCATGTGTAAAATCACAAAGGGAGTTGTTTTCCTTTGTAGAAACGGAAGAGAGAGAGAGAGAGAGAGAGCAGAGCATGCATATAGTGGGTTTTGAGGAGGGGGAGAAAGAAAGAGAGAGAGATGGGCATGCAGTGATGTAGATGACTTTTTGGAGTTCTGTTTTTGTTGAAAGGTCGGACCTTTTCGTTGCCGGCCGATGTGGGATTCTCGGATTTCATCTTTTCAGCGGCTCTCTGGGTTGGAGAGAGAGAGAGAGAGATAGAGAGAGAGATATAGTGTGTTCTGGAAAAATTTGAAAAGGAAAATGAGTAGGAAAAAGGAAAAAGGAAAAAAATGAAAAATTATTTTGTATTATTTTATAAATAAAAAAATACTAATATTTTATTGTCAATTGCTAGGGCTATTTAGTGTAGGGGTGGAGATGCAAAAGGCACTTACTGTTCATTAAGGGTAGTTACTGTTCACTTGATGGATTGAATAGTGAATAGCCTGGGGGGAGGGCTCCCACGCTAGAGTTGCTCTTACTACCACCATTAGACTCCTTTTGAGGGGTGGAACAAAGCCCAAACAAGTTTAGGGGCGTCAGAGTTACTTTGAGGTTGAATTGAACACACCCAAATTTAAGGGTTTTTGGCGGTTCGTGGCCGATTTGAGGTGTTTCCCGGCCAAATTGGGCTTGGTCTCAGGTATGAAAGTTGTTCCTCTCACTGAGATCTACTTTCCTGTAAAATTTGGTGATTTTTGGAGATAGTTGTTATTTTCCTGCGAATCGGGGCGGCCGACCGCAACCGGCGGCTGCACGTGCGGTGGCGTGTGGCCTGGGAGCCGACGTCGTATGTGTAGGCTAATTCTGTTGTTCTGAAACTAAATTTATTAAGCATTTAATGTAATACAATTGTTTGAAGCTAGATGGTGATTGTTAGTTATGTGTAGAAATATCAAAGTTTAAGTGAATTTGGATTTGTGAACTACAAATAGCTTCATCCCTGTTTAGGGTACGTAGGCAGTCTAACAAGATGTTAGATGTAGCCATAATACCAGTAAGATTAAATATCCAAGAATTAATCTTTGAATTAGAGGTGGCTTGATAGAAGAATTTGGGGAATTAAGTTTGTTTATACCATACTTTGGGCCTCCGTATTTAGATCTCGTATAAATACTCGGGGGACTCAAATGTAATTATGTAATAAATAGAGGGGTAAATATGTAATAAGTGAGGAGCCCTTATTCTATAAAAGGACCTTCTCACCCTCACAAACCTCAAGCCTCACATCCCCTAAACAGAGCTCTCATCCTCACAGAGAAGCTCTCTCAAACCCTCTATTTCTCTGGGGGACTCCCCCTCACCCTTGTAATCCATACATACAGTTAGAGAGAAATACAATCAACATCAGTGTGGACGTAGCCCAAACATTGGGGTGAACCACGATACATCTTGCGTTCTTTACTTTCTTGCAGATTCACGGTCGGATTTACGTTGTTCCAAGACCCCTCTGGTTTTGTGCATCAACATTTAGCGCCGTCTATGGGAATCGAAACGAAAATCTATGGCGGTTTTTTCATTTTTTTTCACCTCCACCGTGAATTTGCTCACCTAAAAACCACATATCCAAATTTCTCAATCCCAATCCTCCAAAACCCATGAATTCTCCAAATTTCTCAATCCACCAACAAACCCAATTGATTGATTCACAAAAAGTTCAAAGCTTTCCACTTTCCCACTTCCCCATATTCCTTAATCTGATTTCTCAATAAGCAGCTTTTCCTAATTGGAGATATGTTAGCTCTGGAAATGGCCCGGGATGAGCTGCTGGTCCTGGCGCCGGAGGAGATTACTCAGAAACAGGATCTGGTGCAGGCACCGGAGGAGTACAACAAGAGCCAAGAACACGAGTACGAGAGGAAGAGTGGGGATTACGAGGAAGGATTTGGTGCAGGCGAGACCAAGGATCGCGGGTTGTTTGATTTCTTGGGGAAGAAAGCTTCACTGATCTAATAGAAGCTCTAGCTCCAAACCCAAACACCTGGTTCGACCCACAAAACTCAAACCCAGTTCGAGCCCGACCCAACCAGTCTGAACCCATCAGCCGCGACCCTACGACCCATTATTGCCGTCATTGACAGAGCCAATAAATCTACCCTCTCTTATCACACAATTTTGTCAACTACAATGAGTTGTATCAGAATTTTCTTGGAATCAGCCATCCAGATGATGACAAGTGGATGCAAGAAAAGAAAACCACCAAAACTTTCTTCCATCTTTGATGCGCCAACAGCTGCAACCTCATCTTTTGCAGCCATGGAAGTCTCCAACCAGTTTAACCAAGTGTTTAAAGTCATGGATGCAAATGGGGACAGAAAATCTCCCCTCTCGAGCTGAGCGACATGTTCTCGTGCCTCGGATACAAGAAGTCGATCGCCACAAAGGAATAATGTTGGGTTTGGGAATGAGGAAGAAGATTGTGAACTCATGGATGCTTTTCATATTTTAGACACAGATAAGAACAGGAAAATTTCAGGCGAGGAGTTGCAAAAGGTTTTGGTGAGCCTTGGATGCCAAAAATGTAGGCTGAAAGAGTATAGGAAGATGATTAAAATGGTTGATAGGAAGGGAGATGGAGCTGTGGATTTTGAAGATAGAACCCCACCACAACCACTGAATACTCCAAAGTATTTAAGATGTTAAGTTGGTGTTTGAGGTACTGATGAGGAGCGCGCTGTCGACCACCAACATGCAAAAGCAAGGAATAAAGGGAGGTTTTGAACAATTGGGTGCGGTAAAGGCAAGCAAAGATGCCATCAACTTTTGAAAAAGAAAACTTTCGTCATGCATGTTCCAACTTTTCTGAAGAAGCCACTGGAATACGCACATGGAAAAAGATTTGCAACAACCCAGTACGCAATAGGTGCAGTACGCACCAACGATCTGCAACTTTCGAAACCTTTTTTTGAATGATGTCATTTACTTTGCTTATCTTTTGGAGACATATGTATAACCCCAACAGAGGGTAATCATAAATAAAGAAAGAAGGCAGCATGCCCAAAAAAAAAAAACGACAAACCCAAAATAATGGGCTGGAGTGTTATGTGGAGGGCGAAGGCCCATATGCCCAAAAGAGCTAGACCCTATGACTTTAAAATTATTTGGCAGCTTGCCGCTATTATCACCAACCAGGTGATCAAAATTATGTCCAGTATTCCAAAATTATTCGGCACCCTGCCGCTATTATCACTAACCAGGTGATCAAAAGTACGTCCAGTACTCCAAAATTATTCAGCAGCCTGCCGCTATTATCACCAATCAGGTGATCAAAAGTACGCCCATTACTCTAAAATTATTCGACAGCCTGTCGCTATTATCACCCACTAGGTAATCAAAAGTACGTCCAGTACTCCAAAATTATAAATGAGCATCACTCATGTCAATCATACATAAACATTCATGAGCATCACTCATGTCAATCATACATAAAATTCATTACCATCATTCATGTCAACATTCATGAGCATCACTTATGTCAACATCCATGAGCATCACTCATGTCCATCAACATAAACATTCATGAGCATTACTCATGTCAATCAGCTTTGAAAGCTTCATTTATAGAGCTCCAACTTCAAAAGCTTCATTAACAAGAGCTCCAGCTTCAAAAGCTTCATTTACAAAAGCTCCGACTTCAAAGCTTCATTTACAAAAGCTCCAGCTTCAAAACTTTACTTTCAAAGCTTCACCTACAAAACTTCAGTGCATGGTATACAAAGACCGTCTCCGAACAACCCCCACTTTAGCCCATACATGGATTGAATTTGAAGTCTCCAGCCAACAACCTCTATTGACTAAAGACTTGGGGGACTACACTATGTATCATATATTGGGCTTTCGCAACTGGGCCTTATGAAAAATACTTGGGGGACTTAGCCCATTATTTATGTTTTGAGGAGTGAACCCTTATTCTATAAAATAGACTCCCTCACTTTCATTAGAGAGCACCCATTATTCATGTATTGAGGAGTGAGCCCTTATTCTATAAAAGGGACTCCCTCACCATCATTAGAGAGCATCGTCGCCTATTGAGCAACCGCCTCGCCGCGAGCATCACTCTTAGCCCATCATTTATGTATTGAGGAGCGGGCCCTTATTTTATAAAAGGGACTCCCTCACCATCATTAGAGAGTATCGCCGCCTACTGAGCAACTGCCTCGCCCGAGCATCAATTCTAACCCATCATTTATGTATTGAGGAGCGAACCCTTATTTTATAAAAGGGACTCCCTCACCATCATTAGAGAGCATCGCCGCCTATTGAGCAACCGTCTCGCCGCGAGCATCAACTCTAACCCATCACTTATGTATTGAGGAGCGAGCCCTTATTCTATAAAGGGACTCTTTCACCATCATTAGAGAGCATCGTCGCCAGCTGAGCAACCGCCTTGCCGCGAGCATCACTCCTAACCCATCACTTCTGTATTGAGGAGCGAGCCTTTATTCTATAAAAGGGACTCATTCACCTTCAATACCACAAGCCGAGCCAACCAAGGCAACATAAGCCACAATCCGAGCAGCCTCGCAACATGTGCTACTTTTAGTTGAGCATCATTTCACATTTGAGCACCGCCTTATATCGAGTATCAGTTCTAGACGACATTTACTTACTTTGGCCAACATATGGACTAAATTTCAAGTCTCCAGCCAAAACACTCTCTTGACTGAAGACTTGGCGAACTACTGTTTATACCATACTTTGGGCCTCCGTATTTAGATCTCGTATAAATACTCGGGAGACTCAAATGTAATTATGTAATAAATGGAGGGGCAAATATGTAATAAGTGAGGGGCCCTTATTCTATAAAATGGCCTCCTCACCTTCACAAACCTCAAGCCTCACATCCCCTAAACAGAGCTCTCATCCTCACAGAGAAGCTCTCTCAAACCCTCTCTTTCTCTAAGGGACTCCCTTTCACCCTTGTAATCCATACATACAGTTAGAGAGAAATACAATCAACATCAGTGTGAACTTAGCCCAAACATTGGGGTGAACCACGATACATCTTGCGTTCTTTACTTTCTTGCAGATTCGAGGTCGGATTTAAGTTGTTCCAAGACCCCTCCAGTTTTGTGCATTAACAAAGTTGTTATCTTAATTGATTGTTATGGCAATTAAAAACATGGTTAATTTTATAAGAATTAAATTGTTGGAGATTTAGAAGTAAGATAATAGAAATAGTAGCAAATGAAACGAGAGTTTAGTTTGGGCCTATCACTAAATTTATTATTTCTCGAAATAAAGTAAATATTTCGGGACCGGGGCGTTACAAATTTTCTATCTTTAAGAAGGTTATTACTTAATTGAGGTGTAGCTAAAAGAATATAATTTATTGACTTATTTTTTCTTAATGAAGTTATATTTCTAAATAGGATTCCTTGGGATCAAAAAGAAAAAGAATTTCTTGGGAATTATTTACTAAAAAAAGGTTTCTCGCATGTACGTGTGAAAATACTAGTATGTTATATAAACCTCAAATGTTTTAGTTTTCATATTTCTTCATCTCATGTAAACAACTCCAGTACCATTTTTTTCACCGTAATGAGAAATGGATTAATTAAATAGAGGTGAAAATAGAAAATAAAAGGCCAAAAATCTATTTTAACGTATACTATACGTACAAAACAGGCCCTTATCAATGTGAATACAATACACTTTGGTAGTGTGTTATTTCGACAAAGTTGAAGGGTGCCATTATCCACATCGTCAACTCTCTCAATCCTCATTCATGGCCATATAAGCCATCCTCCTCCACTCTCCATATCCTCTCTCTCACTCTTCCCCTCCCTCCCTCCCTCTCTCTCTCTCTCTCTAGCTCTTCCCCTCCCTCCCTCCCTCCCTCTCTCTAGAAAACACATAGAAACTAAACAAAAACCCATTTCAAATCTTCAAACTCCATAACCGACTCACAACCCAAAACCTCAAAGCTCGAGGCTTTTTAATGGGGTTCCCAGTTGGGTACACACAGCTTCTGCTCCCAAAGCTCTTCATCCAAACACTCTCTCTGCTGGGTCTAATCCGAAAACTCATCTCCGCCTTCTTCTCCCTGCTGGGTCTCCAATATTTCATCGAACAGGACAATGCCTGGTCCGACCCGCCGGCCCGATTCCCGGAGTTCTACTCCGTCTCCGCGGTTCTGATCCGGGAAATCCTGCCGCTGGCGAAGTTCTCGGACCTGGTGGACCCGCCGGAGTCGTGCGCCGTGTGCCTGTACGAGTTCGAGGGCGAGGACGAGATACGACGGCTCACGAATTGTCGTCACGTCTTCCACAAAGGGTGCGTGGACCGGTGGGTCGGGTACGACCAGAAGACGTGCCCGCTGTGTCGTACGCCGTTCATATCGGAGGATATGCAGGGCGATTTCAATGAGAGGCTTTGGGCCGCTACTGGGATCCCTGATTTTTACGGTGATTATTCTCACACTAATCTTGGCTTTGAATTGTAGCACTACTAATTCAAAGGTCTTTTACTTTCTTTTTACTTCAAAGAAAAGAAAAATTGAGAAGAAGAGTATGAGAATCGAACTCTCGATTTTGGTGCGAAAGGTGGAGTGGACCTCGCCGTCGTGGTCGTCGGTGAAACAGAAGAATCCAACTTTTGTCGTGAATGTAGTGCCTAAGATTCTACTACGGAGTTTGTAAAATGTGTAAATACACGATATTGTTGGATAAAAGAAAATTGAGAATTGAGTGACAAATGAGATGATCTTGTATAGTTTTTTTCTTTATTTCTTGAGAATTTTAACGAAAAGCTTCTGGTACGGTTCATTTTAAAGAAAAATCATATTTTTACACTAAAAAGTCAATCCTGATACTATTCACTTTATCCTTTATTTTGTCTTTATCGTTAAAACTCAAAGTTTTCAAATCATTTTCATTAGTTTTCATTTTTTTTCTTTGGTTGATGAAAAATGAGAATTTTGGGTTTTCTATGTTGTAACTCAGATTCCAAAAAAAAACAATTAGTTCTTGATTTGCAGATATTTATCTTTTTAATATTGAAAGAGGTCTCAATCTTTGTTAAATGATAACATTTCGATTTTGGTACCTAAGTATTTTGAGTGATGGGATGTTTTAACTGCTTTGGAGTATTACCTATGTCCCTGTTTTACAAGATACAATTTTGTATTGAAATCCAAATAGCGGGAGTTGTGCGAGCACACTGTACTAATTAATTGACTTAAACTTATAACTATGAGTATTGGGTAAGTTAATTAATTGATATAATCCATATTTACAAGTATTCTGTGAGTATTATCTTTAGTTAAATTAAAATAAACAGACTTAATTCACATTTACGAGTATTAGTAAAGTTAAAAGTGATAAAATTGGTGTATGGTTAGTTTGGCTTTTGGCATGTATTTGGTAACTTGTAAGGTTGGTGATAGGGGTCATTGTTTAATTATGAAATCGAGCGTGACATTGTCGGTTGGTGGGTTCACACTGGACAAATTCTAGTAATGGAAGACATGAATGTCTTTGCAAATTCTCCAAGCATTTCAAATGGGCTTTAAATCAGATGGGATCTACTAACTTGAAAAAAAGGAAAGAAAGAGTTTCCAAAAATAAAAAAAAAAGGAAAAAAGGAAAGAAAGTGAAAAGATGAATAAGAAAAGAAAGAAAAAGAGGTGGAGATGATGTATTTTTTTTAATTTTTTTTTTGACAAACAATAACATCTACACTGAAAATGAGGTGATGGGGTTAGCCACACAATGTACTAGCAATTCGTCTTGTCGAGAATCAAACATAAGACCGTAGTATTAAGTGGCCACTATATATGTGCGTTTAAATATATGGGTTTTTGAACCTTGGTCCTTAATGTCGAAAAAGATTGAAATTACATTAAAACTTGACGTTGGATTATGTATTGGTTTTAGTCTTTTGACGTGTACATTAATTCTTGTTTATGACAGTTCCCATGCATACGAAATTTGATACATTTGAATGAGAGGTCTCCTACATACGAAAGAGTTGTCACTTATACTCAATTTTTTTGTTTTTGTTTTTTCTTCTGTTTTATTATAGAGGGGAACTACACTTGTCAGTATATACGAGAAAAATGGAAGATTTTAATATGTTCATATGCCTACTAAAAGAAAAAAAATCCAGGCTTCCAGGAATCTTTTTTCTATATTTTATTTTTCTTTTTGTTTCCCTGAAATCTTCTCTTTTCTGCCCTTTTCTTTCGAAAAACGTCTTGCAACAAACTTTGCCGGCACCAAGAAATATGGTTTTATTCAGAACAAGATGATTAAACAAACGTATGATGATGATGATGTTGCATTCTCCTTCCTTTCCCAAACATATCTTGTCTTTTGGTTTTGTCACTGATAATGAAATCACGTTGAAATTGAACTACAGTCCAATCAGCCAGCCATCTTTCCAAATGATTTTCATGGCAAGTCAACTAATTAAAGAGACAAATATGAATATTCATAACACACGCTATTTTTTTTTTTGACAAACGTTATTATCTACATTATAAGAAATTAAGTGTGTTTAGCCTCACAATAGGCTAACAATAATATGATTTAAATTTGCATTTAGCGACAATCGAACCTAATTAAGATATCTCACTTATAAGTAAAGAAGAAAACTACTAGACCGTGTAACACGTGGTATTTAGAGATACATACCTAAATTTGGAATATACGACAATCGAACCTAAAACCCCTCGTCTAGTTGATCCAATTCCTAAGTTTGGGATATTTCATTACGGGTTTTAGATATACCATTAAGAATTTTAATTTCTTACGGCAAGTAAATGCATGAAAAGTTATGAATTGAACACTCATTTGCTATCTGTTCTCGTTCCTTTTATTAATAGATGAACGGAATCTGTAATTATTCTATCGTTTGTTAAAAATAAAATATTTTGATCATTTTATTCGTTATTCAATTGGTTTACAAATTGTTCCTTGGCAAAAAACGACACAAATTTGATATGACATGCATTCATTGGTGAGATGATTGAAAATTTGAGAGTTGATTTTCTTGGAGTAGGTGATGAAGTTGCATAATTGAAGAGGCAATGACATCTATTGACTCATAAGCCAAGGGGCAAGGCAGGGAGAAAAAGCCACCGCGTGTGGCTAGTTTTCAAACATGCAGAGCCCACATTAGGGTTTCTTAATCACAATTGAGGATATTTTATTTCTTTCTAATAAGAACACGTAATCCTTCTAGATAAATAACTTTTGAATTAACAACTTTTGAATTTGTTAATTCAAAAGCATTTTGGCTTTTGTTTTCTTTCTTTGTTTCCCCCTTTAGGCGAACCCCACAAATATGTAGAATTTCTGATACAATATTTTGACTTTCTTCGAACTACAGGTAAAACATCACCATTTTCAAATCCCTTGTTCTAGAAGAGGAGCATTCCAAACCCTTCCTAGTTGATCGTGGATGATTTTCGCATGCATATCTCACAGTTGCAGGAGACAAGTATTTCACATGTTCCCTGATTTGATTTGAGAATCATCTTAATATTATTTAAGACATCTGTTTCAAGACTGGTATGTAGTTTAACAAACAATATTATATACAATAAGGAAGTGAGATAGTGGGATAAGTGATAGGGATTTTACCACCTGTAAAAGTAGGGATAAAAATACTTAAAAATATTTGCAAGATAACAAGGTAGTTGTAGTATAAACGGCTCAAGCAAGGTCGTTTTTCGTAGGGATTGGATAAATAATTTGTATTTAAACTAATTTTTAATTAACTATTTGAAAACAAAGTTTAGAAGAGGTTGATTTAATGACCTAAAATATTAAAAACGAATTTAATTAAAAACAATTAAATAAATTGACAAAGTAAAGAAAACAAAAGAAAAATAGTTTTGGAAAACCAAATTGTAAAAACCTAGGGTTCCGCCGTCCCCTTAACCTTAACAATCATATGTAGATTTACCAATTACTTATAAATTACCCATGCAACTTTGAAGGTTACGTATATCAAGGAAGAAATAAATCCAAGTCAAGGAAGATAAGAAATCAGCTCAAAAAAAGGAACATTATCCAAAACCTTATCTTACCTTATCTTATCTTATCCTATCCTAACTTAATTCTAGCTGCATGGGGGATTTATTTTCAGATTAGGACACATTAAAATAGGTTTCTAGAAACCCTTATCCACTCCTACAAAGGTGCCGAACCTTATCCCTTGTTTTTCTAGGAATCAGCCACAAAACAACCTTTCTAGAAGGCTTTATCCCTTGTCCTACAAATCTGGCGCCTGGACCCTTTCTAAAAGCTCTAGAACCTGCAATCCTTTTCCCTTAGGATTGTGCAAATCTTTTCCCTTCAGATTTTGGTGAACCCTAGTCCTTTTCCTTCATGAATTGTGCCAAATACACATTCATTTCCTTCATAAATTCGTGGGTTTCCCTAGCCCTATAAATACAAACCTTTGTGCAGCAATTAATCCACCACCCTCTACCATCAGATCACCACACCATCCACCTTTCATCACAAATTCGTACAAACAACCATTCACCATAATTTAGACCATCTTCCATCACAATTTCGTGCCATACATCCCTCTAGTGCCGCAGATTTGCAAGGAGAAAGGAGAGGAGTCCCTGGAGCCGTGCTTGCCATTCAAGACGTTGGATTGTTGGAGCATTTCTAGGTGTTTTCTATCTTTGATTTCAATGTTTAATTTAAGTTATCTTTGTTTATTTGTGAGTATGAGGAACTAAACCCCTCTTAGCTAGGGGGAATTCGAAACCATGTTCATGCTTGGAATATGATTTGATTACTTTCAGTTGTGATTCATAAGTTGTGAATTCAATTTACTTATCCGTTTGAATTAAAACTGATTTGTGTGTCATGTGTGGAGAAGAACCTCCTAGCTAGCCTATCATCCATAGTTTTACCCAAATTCGTGCAAATTTCATTAGTTCTTTAATTTACTTGTTTTGTTTTCAAATTCGTCAAAACCAAACCCCCTTTACTTTGTTGAGTCATATTAGTTAGAAACTTATTTAGTTTGTGTTTTTAAGTGTTTTGAACCAAGTTACAACCTATTTTCGTCCAATTTCACTCTTAGTGGCAGATTTGAGTCTTTTAGCTTGTTTTGTGCTGTTTTGAGTCTTTTGAGTTGCTTTAGTGTTTTAAAGTTTAGTTTTGTATTCTTTGAGTCAGTTTAGAGGTTACTAGCAAACCCTCCTAATCCCAGGTTCAGAACGATCCCTACTTACATTCTTTACTATAATTGATACAAGAGGGTTTAATTTGTGTGTCAACTTAATTTTCACATCACTCCGAATCGAGCTGTGCTGGCTGACACTTGGAAGGTGACGAAGCCATAAAGTGTGATGATGTGGAAATATTGTGAATAAATTTAAATCTAAGAGTGCCTAAATACCAGAGTGCATTGGTGAGCAGGAATGAACCCACTTCACACGTGACGTTAAAGCATAAGCAAGTATAGAAGAGTGAATTAAGAATCGTACCCTCGAAATAATCTCCAATATTAAGAATCACCATGATTCCTCGACGATAAGAAAGCTCAGCTAAGAAAACCTGGAGGGTGAAGACAAGACAAAGGTGAATGGCCCAGAAGATAAAATTTTAATAGAAACCATATAAATTTCTATAACCCCTCGCTACAACGCCTGTAAAATTTCCAGAATTAGAATATAAAAATATACATATACATATATATATATATATATATATATATATATATTAGTTCAAGTCATGCTTCACATATTTATAATCATATGCGAACTTATCACATATTCATCACGTCTGCTAGCTTGTCACGTATTCATTACATATACTAGCTCATCACGTATATTCATTATATATGCTAACATTTCATCACATATAGGCTAGCATCTAAGTCGGAGTCACCTCTAGTGACCTATACGACATATTCATATCTCATCACATATCTCATCAATCATGGCTAGCATATAAGTCAGAGTCACCTCTAGTGATCTACACGACTTATCCATATCTCATCAATTAATCTAGCCGGAGTCACCTATAGTGACCTATACGGCATTACACTGCACACAAGTCAGAACCACTGTAATGGTCTGTACGATAGGACTGGGCACCTAAATTGGATCCAATGTGAACATATGGTGTGGGAGGTGACATTATAAACAGGTTGTGCCATATCTTTGGCTAAATCATAATCACCCGGGGTGCAGGTTTATGAGCTTTAAATGCATCGAATACAATGTATACGATTCATAAGCAACCTGTACGATAATACCAGAGTTGCCTACTATTGCAACCTATACGATAGTGTAGGAGTTGCTTTAAACATAATTGTAGTCATATCATAACCCCATCAATTCAAATAATACCGTATACTTACTTGAACTTACCTAAACTTACCTGAAATTACCTGTGTGTCCTGCGTTCACCTTTGCACTTCAGAGCGTTCACAATAATTATGAGCATAGAATATAAAAATATTTCATAGTGCTTCCAATTATATAATACGATGTACTAACTATTAATCACCAAAACATAAAGTTAAAACACACATTTTTCACCAATATCCCTCACATTACTCAATTCCTTAAGCAAGGCTATTATCTTGATTATATAATCTCATATGGCTGCATCTAATGTCTGGTTAGATTGCTTATGTACCCTAAACAGGGATTAAGCCATTCGTAGTTCGCAATAATTATTTATGGTAATACGCATATGGATATATCATGATGAAATCTAAACTCAACCATCTCATAGTATTTTATAACATATAAATATATATATGTCATGGCATAAATTTCTTAGTTTTATTTAAAAGCATTTATAGAATTATCAATCATGAAAAATATTATAAGCAAGGAAAGATCCACTCAGCTGGAGTCCGTGCTACAACTTCCTAGCACAAACATTGAGGTGTCACAAACGATCGGCGCCTGTGACCAATTATCAAACCATGTCTTAGAATTCTCGTCGATACAATACATAACTTACATCGCACATGAGTCTACGTAATTCGGTCCAGAAGATCTACAAATCAGATCTCTGATCCGTAACTTCCAAGGATCTACATTATGCTTCCAGAATAACATACTAAAGTTTCAAAACGATCCAACGGTCGGATCTCAGCCAATTGCCAAAACCAAGTGGCGGTTAACATTTTATTTTACGAACTTACAAATCCAATTCGAGAAGATCCGTATGTCGGATTCCCAATCCGTAAGTTCCTATATTCTTCAAATATTATGAATAATAACCAATTAAAGTTTGATGACAATCCAACGGTCGGATCATTGATTCAGATAATGGCCTATTAACATATCTTGTAGAATTTTGGTTATAACGATCAATCTACGTCATTCAATTCTCAAAACTGAATTCAAGACATCAAATATAGCCTAAAAATAGTATTGGCGGCCCTCTGGCCACGCGTCGCCGTGCGTGCCACCGTGGATGGTGGTTGGCTGCCCCGACTCGCCGGAAAAATCAACTATCTCTAAAAATTACCAAAATTTGTAGATTTGAAGAACTCAATAACTTTCATACCTGTGACCAAGGCCAATTTGGCATGGAAAGGCTCCAATTTCATCAAAACCCGTCGGTAACCCTAGTTTTGGGTGTGATCGATTCGTCCTCTACTCAACTCCGCCGCTCCAACCAACAATTGGGCATTGTTTCTAGGCTCAAGGGAAGTGTATGGGTAGTGGTAATTGGAAGAAATTGTTTCAGAAATGGTAGATTTGGAGCAAAGACCTCACAGCACCCGTGTGGGTGTTCTTCACGAAATCACAACAAAATTCGTTGATTTTTGGGTCGAATTGGATGCTAGGATATCTTGAGGGTGTTTGAGGGTGATGGGAGGTTGAAGAAAACTGGAAATTTGGACAAAAAACCGTTGGGAAAACACCTTATAGAACTGGGTCTTCGCACGGGTTAGAAGGACCCGACTGCTCCCCTTCTTTTCCTTCTCCCTCCTTTCCCTTCTTTCCCTCTTCTGGTTGGTCGTCCTCTCCTTCTCTCTTCTCCTGATTCGCCACCTTTTCCTTTTTCCAAATTGGGCAGCTTTGCCCAATCCTGTTTGCCCTCCATTTTTCCTCCCCGGCTCTCTTCTTTTCTTTTCCCATATTCTAACAATACTCCTATAAAAAAAATACTTATATATATATATATATATATATATATATAATTTCTATATATATAAGTATAAATATTAGCTAAAACCAAAATACTTCTTGGGTTTATAGTTCCGTAAAACTTTAACCGTAACTCCAAATCCTCTTCTACATGTGCCTACGCATCCGTAAGATCGAGCTCTATCCGAATATGTCAATAAACATGACAAAATATATGAGAGTTACACACATCCTCGAAATATCATGTTTTGCCCATAGGGCATTTCCGTCCTTTCATGTATTAAAATTATAAAAACCATAATTTTTAGGGACGGGCTGTTACAACTAAGATATATAGATAATTTAAAGCACAGTAATTAATAATTCAAAGCATGCATGCATAATATCATAAGAAATTAAATAAAAACTACATATTCATGCTAAGGCTCAAGGCATTGCAAATTAGTTATAAACAACCATAAAACAAAAGGAATTTATTAAAAACATGGATAGAAAACACCTTGAAAATAAACTTGAATCTTTAAAACCTGGCAAATTATTGATGCGTGCGTTCCCCTTTCTCCTCCCCTTTTAACCCTAATGGCTATATCTCTTATTTATACTAATACAAAATAACCCTAAAAAGTCTTAGAATAAAACTAGAAACATAATAAAATAATAAAACAGAAAATAAAAGGTTTCCCATTTGAACTAGAATTCGGAGTTCTCAGAAAATCAGATTTTTGACCAACCAAATCAACTTCGATTTGGTCCCAAAAGGTCTTTTTGAAAGCTGGAGACGTCCTTACAAATATTCAAAAGGAATCTTCCTCAAAATATGCCATCTTGACCTTCAAAATACCCAAAACGTCCAAAAATGTCAATCTGGGAAAGTTGCGCGTTGGGCTTAATTTCATCGCCACGGTCAAACGGCTTGGTAGAAAAATCTGGAATTTTGACACAATCATCTTGAAAAACTCATGAACATCCTCGAATTGGAATAACTTCAAAATTCATCCGTTTGGTTACTTTTTGTTCTACAGGAAGTCGATGTCCTACATTGAAAATACATAACAAAGTATCAAAATTCTACCAAAATAACCAATAAATTATAACTAAGAATAGGGTAAAATATATAGTATAATATCGCCTCATCAATAAGCCTCACAATGGGCTAGCAATAATGTCTCGTTTGTATAATTGAGTTTATTGAATGATATTGACTCTATTAAAAGAAATACGGAATGGATATTTTAAGTGAAATTACCTATGTAAAAATTCATAATTTTTTTGTGGTAAAAAATTTGACCACTATATAAAGTTTGTTGCAGTCCTATTAGATTAGGAATGTGATTGTGTAAATCCTAGTATATCTTGGAATATCTCTTATATTCTTATTAGGAGTTGATTACCTATTAAGAGTTGTAAATCTAAAAGGATAAGGAATTAACCTTCTTTACTGCTATAAATAAAGGCACAATGGGGTGGAATAGAACACACCTCACAATTACATATCTCTCTCTTCTCTCTACTATTGCCGCACCTTTCTCTCTCTCCATGGCCTCCATAATCGTTCAATAAATTATGCCTATAACACGTTATCAGCACGCTCTTGACGTTACGCTAAAGAGAGTTTGATCTTCAATCAAGAGAATATTACGTTTTAATCATTCTTTTTATGATTAATTTATGATTTTATTGAATTGATCTACATGCTATTGATTCAATTTAATTTTTCTTTGTTGAACATGATACAACGTATTGGAGATGCAATTCTGGCTTTCCAAGAAGGATCTTCTATCTTCTACAAATTGAAAGGCTTTTGTAGTTTTCTGCAAAGCATATATGCTTAAAATAAAGTAAGATATTTGAAACAACCGTGAAGCATGAAAACATTCCCCATGATGCATGAACCTCCCTATGTTCATATTTTCCTTCCGATATATATATTGTATGTGTTTATATTTTTGTCAATATATATATTTGTTTCATGCATCGCACAATTAAATTGTTATGTGGAGTATGTGAGCCAATGTATACAAAATAAATTAGAAGCATATTTAGGGTTTTCTAAACACTAGGTTCGAAAAATTGGGTATATTTTTCAGCACTACCATGGGATGGCATCATCCTAATGCCTTTGGACCACCTGCGCAACCCTTTTTGGGCCTGCGGCTCCACACTGTACCACAACTAGGCCTCCATCTGGGTTGATACTTGCATAGGCCAGAAGCCTTATGTCTAAAACCACAGCCAGCAGCCTTGCTTGCTGGGCTTTCGTGTCCCCCACGCCAGCCCAAACGACTGGGCTTGTCTTGAACCCAAACTGAAGCCAGCCTTTGCGCTGGGCTTTGTGCAAGCACCCACGACACGCTTCCTGTAGCCCAATTTGTTGGGTTTGAAACCCAGCTGCAGTTGGGGTTTTCTCCTATACCCCCATGGCATGCAGCCTACTCCCGAGGCCTTTTAGGGCCCAACCTCTTACTCAAGGCACCCAACCCGAGCCCAATTATTTTTGGGGCAATATTTTTGACCCAAATGCTATTATTTTAGCATTCTAAATAATTTTTAACCTGTATGTTAATATTATTTTTGCTTCTACAATTGACCCATATGGCCCGATTTATTGAATTAATTAAAAGTGACCTGCAGTCCTTTAATCTGATAATGAATCCAAAATTATTGACCTGAAGATCACTTTTGGACATTAACGATTCAATAATTTATTTTAATACTTTGAACCATTGACATACTTTTGTAGTAACGAAGCTCTCACACTTGAGTTCCCGAAGAAACTCGAATCCACTACACTTAGTTGTATATTGCATTCTGTGTTCTTGCAGGAACCTCTCTTTTATGAACTAAACGTTCAAACTAAATTAAACCTGTAGTTTCAAATTTAGTGCCTTTGAAACCCGAAGTTTTAATAAAACAATACACCCATGAAAACCCGAATTTTTCATGAAAACCATTTCTTAGAACCCAAATGTTCTAACTTTGATGCTCATGGATGATTCATTCCCATAGCATTAATCACAATCGTGTTCCCTCCAATTCAATGGATTGTCGAACCGTCACAAGTTCGATTTCCCTTATTTGGACGTTTCTAATAGAAACCATTTTATATGTGGGTACAAGGCGTGAATCTCCGCTTGACTATCAAGAAGCTGAGACACCATTGAAGCCAACAATGGCAAAGAATAGCTGAATAAGCCTCCGCCATGATCTTCATTCAAAGACTTATGCCCAAAGCATTACAAACAGAAATACCTCCCGAACAAGGATTCCATGGCTCTTTGGCTCGCTTCTATGGACCGTTGAATCATGAAAGATATTGCCCAAAGCACATCATGATTATATCCATGAATGAGTACGATTCTGAAGTTTATACATCCGATCGAATTTTGACTGGAGAATACTTTTCTCGTTCTTCCATGTTTCTAACTCACTCCTGAAGCAGCAGTGTAGAAAGTGGAAGTTTACCAAATTCTTGGATCTGATTACTACCACAAACATATGGTAGAATTAGGGCCTGCCATGGTGTGGCATCATGCTTGAAGCATGATCCTTGGCACCTAAGACCTAAAACTTCAAGAACAAGGGATAGTATTCCCAAACCTTAACCCTGCAAAATCTACTTCCATCTTGATGAAATGGATCATTGGTTATGCACTTGTTCGTGCTCTTACCAATGTTGTTAAGGAGTACCATTCTAATAGTCAATATGTGAGACTAATTTTGCTCCACCGAACTTCATTGGAAGAGTAGAATTTTGACATGGATTGGCTTTCTTAGCTGAATCCCCTTAGTAAACCATTTACTTTATGAGAATTTTTCTATGTTCTTGGATTCAAGTTTGGTGTATGTTTTACTTATGGATAATCTTATTGATATTGTCCTCGAATATGAGTTAATTGAATCATGTTTCTTAATACATGTGATCGATTCAATTAAACATGTGATTATGTAGGAATGTGGGATGTGATACTACACACACTAACCTTACACCTAAATCACAACTATAGCAGCGACTTCAGGTCTATCCAACTTGACTAAGAGCATTGGCACGCTCCTCGTTGTATGAGTGGTACTGAATCATCATTTAAGGGACCTTAAATTCTCTCTGTCGTTGAGTTTTTGAGGATATTCGAGAGAACAATGATCATAAATGAAACCACTGAAAAAATAGAGTGAAATATCTTTGCATCACCTCCAAGAATGAGCCTGAAGCTTTGATTTGGGGTCCATGAGTTGTCTCCCAACTGGGAATACACCACATGTGGCCGGCCTGGAACCTGGTGATTGAGCAATTTACTTGCTTTGGCACGACCATTTGGGACACTTAGGACGAACAATGATGCTACAATGCATCTCCTTCCTCGAAGTAAGAATCTTGTGCTTACAAGCACACTTTGCCAAGACTGCTCATTAGGGAAATTGATTTTTTATATCATCCCCTGCAAAGATACGAAACAACTCTCTTTTCACAGTGGATTCAAGGGAATATATGTGGACTAATCTAACCAAAATGCGGACCATATGAATACTTATGGTTTTAGTTGATGAATAGACAAACTGGTCACATGTTTGTCCACACACATTGCTGCTAAACCCCCTGGCCAATTAAGGGTTCACCACCTTACTTATCCTTTAAGGTCCAGGAGACTGGATAATGTCGGAGAGTTTATATCGACAGTTCAATTTCCATGTTCACCCTAAATAGCCTCACCTAGTGATCATAAAGCGCAATTTAAATGATCGCCCAGATTTTAATAAACGTACCAAGTTTTCGGTTTCTACCTAAGGCTATGCAATCTTGTACGTAGCTATATTGGTCCGCCTTGAGACCCATTGCCATCCAACCTATTTGACGTTACGATTGGTTACTGGGTACGAACTTGACGATTTTTGTATTTACGCATTTGAGTGTGCATTCCATGAGCCAAGTTGAGTCGCTGCAACGTACCAATATGGGTCCTCAAAGAAGGATGCATATCTTTTGTTGATCATGATTCTTCACATTAGCTCTCTTCGATCCCTTGCATGCGATCTCTTTACCGCTCATTTGCGGGTTGTCACTTTAATGAGACAATCTTCCCACTATTAGGGGGAGATAAGAACGTCAACGTTCCTGTAGAACAGTGCGAATTTACGTGGATGTTGCCCACTATGTCTCATCTCGATCCCCATACCGCACAAGTGTGATAAGCAAATGCGATGAATTCTAACTTTCAGAATGTTACTCCAGAAGCATTCCTCTGATTTAGCTAAAGTGTCGACATCATATACCAGCTGCAAACATGCCTGCATGGATAGATGTACTTAACGGACGTCGAGTCAACATCCCTGGAGGGCGTGCCACCCTTGTTGGACGATTTGGACGCTCCTATTGGATGGTCCAGTACACTGGTAGATAGCCAATCAATCTGTCTTGGCTTGGAGCACGATAGATCACTCGGTTCGTATGATTCACTTCCCTTGAAGAGGAAGACACGACACAACAATGAATCTAAACTCGATCACTGTCTCAAATCATTTCCATCTCATGAGATTAATCTAGATTACTCCTGAGACTTAAAGTTCTTGGTCCAGTATACTGGTTTGGATGAGAAAATGGAATTGAAATGAGATTACCATCGATGATGTTTTCACTTATATGGTAGCTACCGACATAAATGAAAAGCGACGATATCAAACCGTGTTTCGTTGATTAAGTGACAACGTAGAACTGATTCGACGACCAAAATTACAATCTAGGTAACCCCGTTGTTCCTTACCAAAGTGTGTTTATACCTATCGTTCCTACACTGCCCAAGGTAACCTTGTTGTGTTACAAGTGGGAAAGGAAGCGTTATGAGATGAATGAAATAGTGTGATATGATGCATGCCTTACGGCGAAAGGTTTCTCTCAAACGTCCTGTGATTGATAGCAGCATGATAAAATGTGGTTAGTGGTTTCTCCATGGGGATATAAATATAGAGATTTACTTGTACGTTCCTGAAGAATTACATGGACTGGTTCAAATAGTTCCAAAACCACAGAACACCCTCTTAACTTGTTTGAGGCGTTCACTTACAATCCGACGAATGTGGTATACCCGTCTAAGTGATTATTTGATCAGTCAGAGATGAATTATGCCATTGCGTGTTAAACTATGAAGTCTTATTCCAAATTGCTAGAGTTACAGTTTATGTCGTTGACATGCACCTCACTAAGACTCTAGAAGAGTTTAAGAAAATTACCTTGCACTTGAAGATGGAATTTGAGATAAAGGATCTTACGAAAACTTGTTTATGCCTTGACCTGAAGTTCAAGCGTTGTTCTGACAGTACCTTGGTTTACCAGTCGAACTACACCCCTAATGTGTTACCTTTGAGTATACCTATGATCGTCTATACGTTTATGGAATCCGAAATTCCATATCTAAGTTTAGCTTTGTGCTTTATTGTACTTAGCTCATTGTATTAAGACAAGACATCTCATTCACTGTTGATCTATTGGTAAAGATACAGCACCGCGCCTACACGTATCCACTGAATTGGTATTAAAGACGTACCCTGAAGGTAATACGTGGGAAAATCCCAACACATCTCAAGCGGATCCAACCCCCTTGATCCTCGAAATGATGTTTTCCTTGTTTGTTATGCTGACACAGGTTACTTATCAAACCCCAAATGGTTATGTCTTTACCGTTAGGGATATCCCAATATCTTGGAGGTCCACGATATGACCTTAGTTGCGAAATCTTCGAATCATTCAAAGACTCACCTCACTTCACGACGCCACAAGTGAGACATGGTTAGGAGTTTTTTTTAGCATATTCAAAATACTTGTTGTGTTTTCATCTATCGTTGAGTCCCAACGACGATCCATAAAGACTATGTCGCATGTATCCACTTAACCAAGCCATGATACAAGTCTACGCAAAGACATATTGTATCTACATCTACATCAGCAAAGCATCAGGATATTGAAGTCATGCAAGCCGATCCCAGACAACCCAGCCGACCTCTACACGATGTCACTGCAGAAGTTAACCTTCCAGAAGCTTGTCCGAGGAATTAGTATGCCTAACTATTCATATGCAATGCTTGTAGTTCTCATTTGGAAGTTATGTCAAACTCAGGGGGAGTAACTAGAAGTATACTCACTTGATCTTAATGTACTCTTTTTCCTTACGATTAGGAGCATTTTTCCCACTGGATTTTTGCTACCTAACTAGGTTTTAATGAGGCACCCATCCTGGGCTGATCATACCCTTGTGAGTTCTTCTACTTACGTCCAAAAGACGTATAGTTTTGACTTAATGCAACTTCTCAATTTTATCCTTAGTCTATGGGTTTTTCTCTCACCTTGGGTTTTACCATAGCAAAGTTTTTGTGAGTTTTAATTTTTTAAGCATTCTTCTGTTGATCTGAGAATCGCATTCGCTCATTGTGCCGACGACTTCATCAACTGTACTTGCTTCATCACTGAAGACCTGATACGCCATTTACTTGAGTATTTATACACTCAAGGGGGAGTGTTGCAGTCCTATTAGATTATGAATGTGATTGTGTAAATCCTAGTATATCTTGGAATATCTCTTATATTCCTATTAGGAGTTGATTACCTATTAAGAGTTGTAATCCTAAAAGGGTAAGGAATTAGTTTTGTCTACTACTATAAATAAAGGCACAATGGGATGGAATAGAACACACCTCACAATTACACATCTCTCTCTTCTCTCTACTATTGTCGCACGTTTCTCTCTCTCTATGGCCTCCATAATCGTTCAGTAAATTATGCCTACAACAAAGTTTTAATACTTTTATATTTGGAAGAAAATATTATGTTAAAAATATTGTATAATGCCTAAATTTATTAGTAAAATTAAATGTGCGAAATTAATACCTGAATTTTGATAAGGGGTGTGATATCCACACACCCATTTTACTTTTCACACACTTAATTAATTTTCGGCCGTCGGATCGGATGAAATGAAGAAGATCAACGGACATAAATTATCAAATGGTGTGTGAAAAGTAAAATGGGGTGTGTGAATAGTATACCCCTTTTGATAAATATACAGGATGCATACATATTTTTTCAAAAATACATAGAGTACGTGTATAGTAGAATTTACAACTAGGTGAGAAATACTAGTCATCAAATCAAAGTTTTTGACTCTCGAGGGTGTTGTTGACACAATCTATCATGGGTTGTAGGTAAGATTATCATTTTAAAAGCATAGATAGAACTACTATTATAGTAATTTGTTCGAATTCCTCCATGGATTTACAAGAAGCTTTTAGGGAAGGGCAATAATTTTTTCTCAATTTTAATGACCAAATGATGTGTATGATATGATGAACATAATAACACGTAAAGCTACGTGTTTTCTGCGTTTTATCGTATCCGTACGCACGCAACCTTCTACTAAATTAAAAAATTCAATAAACTGTATCATATTAATTAGCGTCTGGTTCATGTTAATGTTACATGGTATTTTGCAGTTTCTGGAATAAGGGAAAACCTACACGAAAACTATTAGTCGATAGATTGACAAAGACAATAAAATCCACACGCACAAGGTTAAAATAGTCTAAAAATGAAAAATACAATCAAAACATATAAGTACTGCCAAGATTAATTATTTAAATTAGATTATATATAGTTTAATTGTCTGGTCCAAGGAAATTTAGAGGTGGTGGTGTTTTTTTTTTTTTTTTTTTTTACAAGAAGTGATACAGTGGTGCTATTTCATTAAAACCACAAATGGTTATAGAGGGTGTCAATTGGGCACATAGCTCTAACAACTAAGAGATTGATTTGAAGTGAATTTGCGCAATCAATCAAACTACAGTAAACTCCTATACAGCTGCCACAAGCACAACCCTACAAAATATCACCAACACAAATTTTCACAAAAATCATAGACACAACAGTCTTATATCAGTGACCACAACAGTCATATATTGGTGGCCACATAGGTCATCGTGGAAGAACGAAGCCACATCAAATTATTACAGAGCGAGACCACATAAATCATCATTAAAAGATAGCTTATATGGTTTGATAGCTGCATCAGCATAAAATCATCGTCCAAGGAAATTTGAGGTGGTTGTGGTTAAGACAAAGTTTATTTGGTTTAATTATTTGGTCACGATGCCACGACGTACGTCTAGTTCATACTTGAGAGATTAGATTAAGCGTAAAGCATGAGCTAAAACGATGCATATATATGATTTGATAGCTGCATCAGCATTAACTAATTCATGTGTGTGATCAAGATTTGAGTAATCTCATATGGGTTGGATGGTTAGTTGAGTTTTTAGGCATCATGCATTGTTATCTAATGGTCCATTTGCTTGCTGAGAAAAAGAGACGAAAAATCAAAGTCGCACTTGCATTGAGCTCGTGGTTGTAAAGTTCTATTAAATATCGCGTTGAGAAATTTCCCTTTTAAATTTCTCTGTTTTAGTTTTATTTATTGACATAATTGATTGTTTAGGATTTTAACTCATTATGTTAAACTTAGATTATCATATTGGTGAATCTCTTAAATTTTTAATCTATATAGAACCATTCTATACACCAAAATAATCAATCCTCGTAATAAGTACGATCAAAGTTGAATAAAATTGAGCGCATATGAATTTTTCTCTGACACATCCATCCCTTACGAAGGAACAAAATTCAACAGAAAAAAAATCCCCATGCACGTTAAACAGTAAGTTTCTAATTTTTCTTTTTCTGCATAACAGACCACGTAGTTGTGGCAGGCTCGACTTGCGTCGAGAGGCTTGAGTCTAATTAGGGTATCATGTGCTTTGTTTGGGTTATGCGGTGTTTTGCTTAGCTTTCTATGTCTACTTAATTTACAATTTGTTTTTATGTTTATCTCTTATAACATTTTCTTCTATATGATGAAGATTGTGTTTGACAAAAGAAAAATGCAAAAATTTAAGGGCATGTTTGCTATTTGATTTGGATCCAATGTTTTTAACTCAAAAACAAGTTTTTAGTTACAAATTTAAATCTTTGTTTGGTTTTGATTTGAATATAATATTTGAAAACAAAGCTTATTTGTTGAAAACACAAAAAGTATGTTTTTAGACCTTTTTTTTATTTTTGGGATTCACCTCACTCTCCTCTGTCTCTCTCTACCACTCACTCCCCCCTCTCTCTCCCTCTATCTCTTTCTCTCTCTACCACTCACTCCCGTCTCTCTCTCTCCTCTCCTCTCTCTTCTCTCTCTTACCCCTCTCTTGATACTCTCTTCTCTATTGCCTCTTCAATTCTTCCCACTTGCATCCACCATAGCCACCACCTCTATCCTTCTTCCTCCAACCAAGATAAATCAACAGCAACAAATAGCTATTGGTTTTGAAGGTCGTTGGATTTCAGATTTGAGATTGCTAACGTGACCAACCTTGGTTTGTCATCTCGAGTTTGGAGGAAGGAGTCGGTAAATAGCAAAAGGAGTCGCTGGGGAGAGGGATGCGATGGTCGGGAAATTGGTCTGGCTTGGGCGTTTGATTTTTCCTGTTTTGAATTAGTTTTGAGAAGTTGCATACCAAACAAAGTTTTGAATTTAAAATTTTTAAATCAAAACATGTATTTTAAAATAAATAAAAAAATTTGAGTTTTGTTCTCAAGTTAGATACCAAACAGGCCCTAAACCACCCATTTGTAGGTCTTAAATTACAGTACAGTCAACAATAATAGCATTGGGATGGGTGGATTGAGAAATGAAATGCTTGCTTATAGATTTATGCTCTAAATTTATGTCATTTGACATTCTCAATTCATTTGATCTGACGACCGAAAATTAAAAGAGTGAGAATTAAAAAAAATGTTTATGGATAGCACACCCCATTTTGATATTCTATGACTCATAAATGCTCACATGCGCACCTGTGGTTTGCACATGACCTGTATTGGCAGCGTATCCCATCTCATTAATTTTATAATAACAATACACTATAGTATTAATATGATCGAGAGCCAATATGATAGAGATACGGTGTCAATACATTGTCCACCCGGGTCATGCATAAACCCTGCACAAAACCCAAGTGTGAAGGGGAGCAAACACCTGATCTATGGCTATGTAACGAAAACCCTAAAAAGAAAAGAACAGGGTTTAGTAAGCCAACACTTGAATACTCGATAATCGGATTCAGACTCCTTGTTTTGATTCCAATTACGAATAGGTAAACACGCCATAAGTGTGAGAGATGATTTCAGTCTTACAAATCCACACAAACTACCATGAGAAAACAAATATGAGAGAGACGACAAGATGCTCGCATTTGTGTATAGTGTGAGGTAGTTTGAAGTTTTAAATCATAAAAAGCAAAGCACAAAGTTACTGCATACGTCAGTCAACCCTCTTGCAAGTAAAATTTAAGAAGAGCAAGGTCGAAGATACACAAATTGGAACTTCAAAGACAAAACTTGCAAACCAACACGTAACACGATTGAACAAAACGGCCACCATAGATTGTAATTGGATGCATAAATCTGTTCAAAATCAGCTACAATTAATGGCCGGAAGGTGGATAACCGCTGGGTGGATAGCCGCTTGGAGGATAACCGGCTGGTGGGTAGCCTTGAGCTTGTGGAGCAGGTGGATAACCATAGGGCTGACCGTAAGCTGGTTGAGCAGGATATGCTGGTTGAGGTGGATATCCAACTGTGGGAGGAACTTGCTGATCAATGCGAGACATCTGCTGAAACTGAGGAACTGCCATAGGTTGCGGTCCAAACTTGCCATCTCGTTTGTCCATTTCAATCTTGTGCTGTGTCTGCAAAATTAAAAGAGTCGGGAGTCACCAGAAAATGAAGTTCATCTAACTTTCGTTCTAGTTTTGCATTTGGGAATTCTTAAGATGAATTACGAGAGAAAAAACAACTTGCTTACCTGCATACATGCACAGACCCTGCAAAAGAAAGCAAATGCAAAATTAGTAACCACCAATCAACGTTGGTTGAGAATGTTCAACGGGTAAAAGAAAAGAACTTACGTGCAGTACACCAAGTCAGCCAAACAATTCAACAACTGAGATGCCTCTGAGATTTCTTCACTTCCAACAATCATTGCAACTATGGAGAAAATACACGCAAGTTGTTGTAGGCAGAACATGAAACCCTGTTAACAAGAGGAAGCATCACTAACAGTTGAATAGCACATTATATTAAATTAGAAACCACAATCCGAGCTCTGCTATAAAGATTTTATAAACTAGAAGATGGTATTGCAAGAGAGAGATTACAATGATGCAATTATCACACTGCGTTGTCTGTATATTGAATTCATCTTGCAACAGAAAGCGGGTTGAGGCCACTGAATTCCCAAAACACAGGAAAACCTGGAATGTCAAGCGTAGGATGAAAATTAGAAACTACAGGAAGCGAATCTCTGTGCAGCTCCAGCTTATAGTAACAAAATAATGGCAAGCATGCAACTGACCCTAAATAAGATTGTTTGCTTACACAAAAGAAAGAAAGAGTAAAACGCCTATACAAGTCCTTTGCTGCAGTCTGTCCTCTAAAATTGAACCCCTAAAGCAAATTTGACCTTCAATTACTCTTGTCGTATAATTGATTACTTATGGAAAACTACATGAACCGAAAGCACTACTTAATTGGCCATAAATTACACTAGGCTAGAGCCACATTTGAGCAAAGTCATTATATTTATGACCCATGAAATTCAAGATAACATATGGATTGGTTTGTTTGTATAGCATTGAACACGTGAACCAGATTCTGATCAGGATATTGAAAACAACAGGTGCCAAGATACTGCGATGGAACCAAATTTGAGCACCTTGTTATGTATCTGTTTTTTGTACTAATTTCTTATTCTATCATATGATTCTATGTTTCTGGAGCTTAATTAGCCAAATCACATGCACCAAGAGATCTATCAGGTGATGGGATAACAACAGTTTGCTTAGGAAAACAATCAAGGATCTCTAAAAGCCCAAGATTAAATGCATTGGAACACTTCAGTCAAGGCCTTCCCAGTCCCAAAGGGAAATGCTCTTGGCAATTAAAAATACAAAAACAGTTCGTCAATTGACATAATCGTTAAATAAAATTTGGATTCAGTCAATTTGGAGGTCACTTAAGAGTTAAGGTGTTATTAAGAGCCAATGTATGTGGGATTTTAGAGACTTCATGCTTTTTGAATTTTTTTTAAGAGCTTCTACTAGTTAAGAGTAGTATTTCTAGGTCTCGGAAATAAACATAGCAAGGTGTTGTTCAAGGCTTGGTGTGGTTTCATTCATATCTCCTTCTGTACTTCCTCTTTTTTTTTTTTTTTTTTTTTTTTTTTCTCTTCCTTATTCTTCTCTCTGCCTATGAATTCTCAAACATTAAAAAAAAAACCCTCATTTTCTCTATACTTCTGCTGATTACTAATACAAACTTTAAGCCTTTTAGCTTGCATGGGATGCAACTAAAATCAAACCATTTTCAGATGCACAAATTTTAGCAAACAAATTCGTTGGGCGACATGGGGATTCTCTCTGTTATCTATAGGCTGGTCTCCTAGCAGGATTTTAGGACTTCCAGAAATACTTAACTAATAGATGATTAGCTATCAATCTGTCCTTTCTATATATAAGGCATGAAGATAAGATAGTAGGAAACAACCAAGAATGTGGTGAAATCTACTAGAAATAAGGACAAAATTAACACACAAAAGGCATATAGATGTTAAACCAAGGATTTGAAGAAGGTTACATAAACCATCGTAAAATTACATTCATTGGATACCTCAGTTGCCAGGCAGAATTCAGGACATTTACTTTCCCCACACCTACCGCTACAGGGCATATAACCAGCACAGCATACATATCTATGACAAACAAAAACGCAATTATCACTGTATTCAAAACACAAGGTCACATAGTTCAGATTAGGGTTCAAGCAAAATCAAAAGTACAAATCACCTTGACATGTCATTATAAAGTGCTCGTTTCCGGAGCAAGTATGAAGCACATGGTGCACTGCAGGGAAACAAAAGTCAATCAATATCACCACAATGGGAGGAAGACTCAATACCTGATGATCAAATAGTTAATTCATACACGGGTAAAATTAAAAGTGCGGTTTGAAGTTAGCAACCCAAATAAAATGGACAATGTATAACTAAAAAGGCCCTGCAATATGCCTCAAAGCTTACTTGAAATCTAAGCATCCCTTTTCAGTTCATATGATGGAATTCAATCTATTGGGGGTTGCTAATTACTCTACTCTTGTTCATAGCCTCTATCTGGTGCAAAAGAATTCGAGCCACACTATATGTTATAACGATTAACAAGTATTAGAGGAGGGAAAATTTATGATCTAGTTGTGGAATTTTCGGCTTGATTGCCACCACTATGGTACACTCTGATGGTTTTGTTCTTAATTTCTCTTTCTTTTTGACAAGTAAACGAAATCTACCCGGAAACAAAAAATAAAAAGAGTTAGTTAATGGTATTTCCCTCCATTGCATTGAGAAAACCAGAAAGGCAAAAAAAAAAAAAAAAAAAAAAAAAAAAAAATCAAAGCAGCATCCATTGACGCATTGAGGGCACAAAAAATAGTTTGTTACCTAAAATCAAGTAGTGTTATTTTATCCACACCCCACATTTTGTTGACTACACTCACATAGTTAATACATCCTACATCTACTTTTTAAATTAAAATTTATCTCAGTAGATGTTGGGTTTTTTCAGCCCATGATATGTTATATACCACTCAAAGAGTTAGAGTGAGAGAATATTGTGATGGCAAACTGTGTGTGAGATAAAAAAGAGAGATAAGAGTGCATTTCTTGTTTTTGTTCTTTCAGGTTTTTCACAAGTCTTAATCCTAAAGGCTTGGCAAGATTATCCGTTGTACTCATTATCGATATAGTGAAAGATTGTTATTGTTGCTCTGTGGACCTAGGCACATATAGCCAAACCACGTTAATTCTTAGCATTGTTTATCTTGATTATTTTGTTTTCAATTTCCCGAGTTTGTTTAGTCTTTCCCATTCTTAAACTCGATATTCACAACAAGTGGTATCAGAGCCTGATTTGGCTGATATCCGTTTAGAATGGAAGGTGTGACTAGCACCATGATGAAACTCACCCGCTCCAACTGAGTTACGTGGAAATCAAGAATAGAGGACATGCTTTATTGTAAAGGTCTCCATGAGCCAATTGAAGGTGTTAAGAGCAAGCTAGCAAGATGTTTGACGCCAATTGGAACAAGATGCAGATGAGCAATTGTTTCTTGCAAAGAAGTCTATAATTGCCTTTGCAATGAGATGAGAGTTCTGATCATGAGAGACTGGTCAAGGGAAATCTAATATAGAGGAGCTTGGTCAAATAGGAGTTCGATTAGGGGAGTCTAATCATGGGTAGTTCAATTAGGGGGAGCCTGGTTATTTGAAGTTCAAATTGGAGTTTGATCAAGATGTTTGCCAATTCTGGTTAGCGGGAGTCTGGTCAAGAGAATTCTGGTCCCGAGGAACATAGATTATATTCAAAACCCACTAAATGGGTATATCATAGTCAACATTAATATTTGTTACCTTAAAATCGAAATTTCAAACATAGATTATACAATATGAAACACAATGATTAAATGGGTATTGGATTGAATAAAAAACAAACCCAAATTGAAATGATATCAAGAGGACAATATTCTAACAAAAGAAAGGGTTAAGATTTCATATAAGGTTTCAAAGAGCTTGTTTTTGTTCATGTGTTTTCCTCATATGCCGATTCTCGACTAGTAAAGCTTCTAGTTCTTCTTTGCGTTTGGAGGTGATGGCACGATGAGGGTGGTGGTGACCATTAGTTGGTGGAGGCTATGCTGATTTTGGAGACAAAGTAAATTCTAGTTAATTTAATAGATTTTAACTGGGGCTTATCATATGTTACATTTTCAATAGGTTGGGTACTTGTTTGGCATGATCAAAGGGGTTGGAACCACTTTGGAATGACACTAAAGGATTTGGGGGTTTTAAGTACTTAATCCTAAAAACAATCAATCAAGTATTCAGTTTCTAATTTTAATCCAGAGAAATAAATGGGCTAGGGAAACCAAATTTGTAAACTATATGACATAGTTGTTGATGATTGGAATTTTACTTAAATATTAATTAACGTGGTTATTTTCTATTGGTGACTAATGAATTGATTTGCAAATTTGGCCTGAAAAGTTTATCTACCTAGCATTCATCGAGATTTAAAATAAAGAAATGAAGTCAACGAGTGTCAGACCAAGTCAACGTGGAAAACATGAACAGAAATTGCGAAATCGGCAGGGAAATCAGATCTACTAACAAGCAAAGCAATCAGATCGACGGAGAGAACTCACCAGAACGCAGCAAAGCAGCAATCTGCAACGACAAACATTCACAGTCCAATATCAGACACTGAACCGGTCGAATTTATAGAGAGAGAAAGTTAAAGAGAGAGAGAAAGAGAGAGAGGGAGAGAGAGTAATACAGCGAGTGTCGGCCTGAATGGTGCCCATGAGGTCGGAGTGCCAGAGATTCCGGTAGTTCTGTCGGACCTGCATCTTGTCCATGTACTCCTGCGACGGCATGGCTGCTGCTGCTCTTCCGTACAGACCTGACTCAGAGAATCGGCGAGGAGGAAGAAGAGGAGGGAGTGGGGGATAAACAGAGGGAGACGATCTGGGAAAAAGCGAGGAGCCAATGAAAAGATTGGAAAAATTAGAAAATATGAAGTCTTTGGGGCAGACTTTTATTCCGTAAAGTCTCTGGGGCAGACTTTTATTCCGTCTGAAGAAAGAATGAGTAAAATTTTGAGTTTTAATGATAAAGATAAAATAAAATGTAAAGTGAATAATACATGATTAATTTTTTAGTGTAAAATTGTAATTTTTTGTTAAAATGAATAATATCGGGAGTTTTTCATTAAAATTCCCTTTTAAGAAATGAATGAGACGAGGACAAAGGAAAAGTAACAATAGAGAAATTGTGTCATTCATCCTTTTAATTTTAACTCAATTTGAGTAATAGTTCATCATAAAAAATTACAGGCATGGTCTTTTTTGTAGAATTCCATCATATTGAAAGGATCATTGCTACAATTAGATTAAATTGAGGGACCATTCCTTCAATAGGCTAAAGTTGAGTCACTATTTCTCCAATTGGATTAAAGTTGAGAGACCATTTATCTAATTGGGTTAAAGTTGAGAGGCCATTGCTACACTTTTTTCATTTGGTTTTTCATATCTTAATCCAGCCTCGTGTGTAACTTATTTTGACAGAAGTTTTAACGGAGGTGACGAAAATGACCATAACTCTATGTTTTAATGAGTTTAGGAACCAATGATCGTGGATTTTAAGTTGAAGAATCATTGCTCAAATTGAATTAAAGTTGAGGGATCATTACTACGATTTCCTCTAAAATAATATTTTGTTAATTAATAAAATAATAATTAAATGGTGTACCGTGTGATAGTTAATTACGAGGAAATTTCCCGTTTTGAAATTCGATGAATCCGGTGAGCGCGGAATACCATGTGTCAAGTGTCAACACCTTCTCTTACGTGTCAAGCCGACTAAAATAATATTTGAATTGGAGTATGGTCAATTATTTGACAGTTGGAATTTGATTTGCTTCTAAAGGGTTGGTGCCCCCAAGAAGCCCAAAACCTTCATTACCTTACTCTTCTCCATGGACTTTGTGAATACTTGAATTGGTTGAGTAGTTTCGCACAACGAGCTATTGCACTGCTTGGAAAATTTTGCAACAACTGAAAGCTTATAGCACATTGACTTGAAACTTGTTATGCAACGGTTGGTCGAATTTTGATACTTTTAAAATCTTATGAAATGCAAACTACAAAATGAGGCTTTAGCCTTCATTGTCGTCATTGATATCACAATATGAGTGTCTTCGTATTTTCATAATTTGTGCCAGAAACTTGATCGTGTAATTGTTTCTTAATTGCCTTTAGTAACTCTTTCGAAATCATGAATATGTATTCATTCTTGTAGAAACACATATCAAGGGTGATTGGTTCTACTTGTAACTCACACTGTTCTCAAGTCGAGTAGATTTTTATCTAGCTCAACTACTGACCTCAAATATCTAGAATATCTCTAGTATCAAGTGCAAAAACTCAAGAAAAATGTTTTTTTTTTAACAAACAATATTATTTACACTAAGGGAGTGGGAGTGTATTAGCCTCATAATGGGCTAGCAATAATGTGATTCAACTTCGCATTTGGTGAGAATCAAACTTTAGACCTCTCACTTACAAGTGAAAAGAAATACAACTAGATCGTAATACTAAGTGGCAAGAAAAATGTTATTAGAGTACCACTATTATGGTGTTAATCATTAAAACCTTTTTATGCTTAAATTGAAATCTTTCAAATTTTGGGTAGTGTTTAGGAGCCAGAAAGTTAAACGCATTTGTATTGGTTTGTCTCTTACCTTTATATAAACTAGCATTTGGTTGCACACTTTGTGTGTATGAACACATTTTTTTAGACAATGAGAATGAGGGAGAGAGGGAGGGAGAGAGAGAGAGAGAGAGAGATCGTGGGGGGTGGGAGGTTTTTTTTGGTTCTTTTGGTCTTTTTTTTAATTTTAAATTTTAAATATTAGAAATATTTTAACATCACCTGTAGGTGAGGTTTCAATAAAAAAAAGTAAATTTTGGACCTCTGAAATTACATTATTGCCCATTATTTTTTTGTGTGATAGAAGTGTAGACATCGAAATTTCGGATAAATAAATGTTGACCAATAATTACAATTTTAACGCTCACGTGTCACATAAATTTTTACACGTAGCGTGTGACTAAACGAAAAATCAAAATAAATTGGAAAAGTCATCAAAAAAGGACATGTGTCAACACCTGGCAGAAATGATTTATTTCATCTGAATATTATATTCAAAATTAAGCCTTGAAAAAATTCTACAAATACAAGGTCATTTCATTCATTTTAGGACACCAATTCATAACCAATTCACATCACACCAAAACCTTGAAGCTTTGAAACTCTAAAGCTCCTGATGCGTAAAATAAGTTAACACACAAAATTAAACCCTCTTTTTATCAAATGTAGTAAAGTATGTAAGTAGGGATCGTTCTAGGTCGGGGATTATGAGGGATTGCTAAACACTTGAAAACTGACTTAAAAACATAAAAACAAAATTTAAAACACTAAACTAGACTCAAAGAATGCAAAACTATACTTTAAAATACTTAAACAAACATAAAACTCAAAACAGCAACCTAATGACTCAAAACTGCCTAAAAACCACTTTCTGGGCAGTTTTGAGAACCTAACAAGAACTTGGACGAAGTTGGATGAAAACTTGAATCAAAACACTTAGAAACACAAATCAAAACACTTTCTAGCTAATCTAAGACTTCAAAATAAAGGGGGATTTGTTTTGGACGAAATTTGAAAACAAAACAGAAACTTTAAAACAAAACAGATTGTAAAACATTTTTGGATGAAAAGGATGGATAAAAGGCTAGTTAGGAGGTTCTTCTCCACACATGACACACTTGCAAACAAAATGATTTTCAGTTGTTCTTTCAATAAATTATGAAACTCAACACCCCAAGTTAATTAGATACGCTTAAATTAACCTTCAAGTTCTCCTTAAGTTAATGAATTGGATGGAAAAGCGCATACAACAATTCAAAGCATTCCTCAAAGGTTCCTTACGTGATGAGCACAATAAAGATACAATCAAGAATCATGAAGCACAATGAGAACTATAAGTGTTGACGAGGCATTCGTTACTATGATGAGCATGAAACTAGTGCCAAGAATTCATTCAACGCGATCGTTTTCAAGCGACTTTCACTACTTGTGATTATAAGATTGTAACTATTAGGTGAAACTCCCTCATAATCTAGCATCATATTCATGCATGAAAACTAAGCGTGCACTCTCAATCAACATACACAAATAAGTTATCAATCAAGTAGATGAACGAATTGAATCCGCAACTTATGAAATAACAACTGAATGTAATCAAATCATATTGCAAGCATGTACATGGTTTCGAATCACTCCCCAACTAAGGGGGTTTAGTTCCTCATTCTTGCAATACAAAGATACATAAAATTAGACATTAAAATCCAAGGAAAGAAAACACCTAAAATGCTCCAACTTGGAAAGCAAGTGCATCAATGGATCTCCCTTCCTCCTTGTTGCGGCATGAAGCTTGTGGACAGATTTTTGGGTGGATTTATGGTGTAGAATGGATGGGGAATGATATGGAGGGGTTTAGGGTGAGTGTGGAAGAGTGTTTGATGGTTGGAAGGTGGTGGAGAACTAGGCAAAGAGGGTGGAAGAAGGTGGAGTGGCTGTTATGTTTTCTAGGCACTAGAATGGTGTTTTTGGGGTGTTTTGCTTCCTAGGGTGTGTATGGACGAATTTCTGTGATAAAATGATGAATATGGGGGATTACTCTTTGGCCAAGGGGTGTAAACATGTATTTATAGGCCCCAAAAACCTTAGAAAATCAGGTTAGGTTAAGGATGAAATGCATGGCAATTTGTGTGTGTGGTGTGCAATGGTCCAAGGGTGAAAATGAAGTGATGATGCAAAGTGTGAAGGGTAAAATGGAGTGGTCTTGAAGCTAGGGAGCATGAATGATTGTGTACATTGCATAGAGATGGAAAGGGAGGTGAAAATGTGTCAATAAATGGGTCAAAGGTGCAGCAACATGTGGTACACAAGGCATGGGATTCCAAATGTGAATGATGGAGCATCAATTGGTGCATGTAATGGATGTAAATGTTGTCTAAAATCTAATGAGTGAAGGGAACAAGAGGTATCAAGCAATTGAGTGTAATAATTAAATGAATTGAAGCATGAAATTAGAAATTATGTAGGGGACAAGAGTGATCAAGCATGGCATGGAATCCAAAGGGAATTCTATGTGGTTTGCATGGCAAGGAATGCAAGTTGGGGTGACAGATTTTTAGGCTGTTTTCTTCATCTTTTGTACCATAATTCTTCATATTCTTGGCCTCTTTAGTTCTCAAATTCGTCCATCCACTTGGCCCATGCATTTGCTATCCATTCCAAGCCCGAAACATGCTCCAAAGGCCTCCAAAATGCATATTCTTGCATACTTTGTACTTAGAGTCTGAAAACACACGAAAATGACTTTAAACATTAAAATAACTAAGGAAACACGACATAAATGCACAAGAACAAGCCAACTAAGTCGCATAAATATGCTCCTATCAGCTCCCAAGCCAATCTTGAAGGATCAAGAAAGCTCTCTTCGTTCTTCGTCAAATCCTTTTTCAAGATCAAGCCCCAACGCCCCTTGAAGAACTTCCACCAATTCAAGATCAAGCCCCGATGGCCCTTGAAGAAAGTGTTCATCGTTCATCATCCGTTCATCCTAAGATCAAGCCCCAACGGCCTTTTGGATCAATAACATCAACAAATCCACACATCCAACCGTTCTTCAAGATCAAGTCTAAAAGCCCTTGAAGATCCGTTCACCCATCAACCTTCAAGATTAAGCTCAAAAGCCCTTGAAGAAATCCGCACAACCGTTCTTCAAAATCAAGCCCAAAAGCCCCTTGAAAATCCATTCGTCAACCTTCAAGATCAAGCCCCAATGATCCTTGGATCAACAACACAATCCACAAATGTACGCATTACGAAGATCGAATCAGAGGCTAAATTTGTAGAAGAGATTGTAACCCTTAAATCATTAATACAAATATTATTTTGTACACGTGTTCTTGTCTCATTCATTGTAGGAATATTCGTGTTTACAAGAAGATTAAGTTGTATTTTCACCCTCTTTTGGTTGACAAAGAATGTTTCATTAACTAATAGAAATATTTTTTTGGTTAACTTTTATTGTCTTTATACTGTACATTTTCCTAATAATTTCCTAATTGGCAGAGCTGACTTTATGCTTTAACCGCTTCTTGATGGCCTTGGAGAACACACACAATCATGAGCATGTAGTCATTCTTAAGACGATTCATTGGCTATCGTATCGGGGAGCTAACGTACTTTCAACTAGTCGAGTGAATCGTACGCTAAAGGGGCGACACAACATGAGGGGCATAAATTGATTTTACCCTCCCTAATTTTTTTTATCTTTAAATATTTTCATGTGGACATACCTATTTTAACCCAACGACGGTCCACAACTTTATCCTAACATCCCACTTCCGTTAGTGTACATTAGTATTGAATATCCTAACCACCCAAGTTACGTTGTTATCTTGGTTGCAGCCTTGATTATATATGCAACAATACTCTACATCCTCACATGCCCTGATATGTGGTGACACTCAAGTACAACATGTAAACAATACGTCAGGTGAAGTGTAGCACACTTAATCATTGAGCTTATGATATATTGAAGGAAGTTGGGGTTCGATACTAAAATTAATTATTGTTGGGGCCCAAAAATGTCACACACCAATCTAACCAAGTCTCAATGCCCAATTGTTATGCAAAGCCTACATTCAAGCCCAAACACATGTCAAGGCGGGAGATCAATGAGGAATATATTTACCAACATGTCATGCCACGGTGATTAAGCTGGATGTTCACGCCATGCTCATGCCTATTCATCATGCCATGCTTCCTTATTCACTATTCATGCTAAGCCCAAGTCACATATACAAGGCTTGTCAAGTGGATTGTAGTATAGGTGGTTACGGAAGTTTATCGAGCCTACGTGGAATTGGGGTCATGGAAGACTTTGGGCTTCTTGAGCTCCAAAGATCCAAGCCCATACCCTTTACATTTCATGCAGGCATCATTAGGGGAGAATTAATCTAGTTTACCCTTTTCCCTAATAAGCCAACTCCTTTAGTTAGGAACTAACTAGATTCTTCCATTAAATACATGTTAAGCCTAGCAAGTCAAACATTTAATGCTGACTTTCCCTTCCCAGCCTGCACAGACAACCAACGTGCAAAAGCCATGAGGCGCACTACCAAAAGTAGCGCATATAACTCTCTCAATTATTCCTGGGATGGGAGGGATTAGGTATTGCTTTATATTTGTTAATTCATCTTTGGTTTACACGTCTTCAGGCAAATAAAGCAGCTTGCAGGTCTTAATAATGCAGCTATCTTACACCAAAATGGGAATAATAGGATGGCTAGGGAGAAAGGAGGGGAAGACTAAATCATAATAGGAGATTCTCTTGAAGCCTAAAGAAGAACACTTTACATACAAAAAAGGGGAAAGAATCCATTAGAAGAGAGGATTAGAGTAATAGAGAGAGAGAAATAGATAGGAGAAATGCAGGAAGAGAGAACCACCCAGGAAATAAGCCTAAAGAGTTCCAGTTAGCCCATAAGCATACTCCAAGCCTCAAGCATCACCATCTATGCAACCTTAGTAATTCCCACAACCTTCCATCAAACATCTCAATCATTAGAAGTCTTACTATCACCCTAAGAAAGCCCAAATCATGCAGCTAAGAATGTCATGCAACCGTGCAAACCCTTTCTCTTTCATGTAAACTGATAATCTTCTAGCTTCCAAACCACGCTTCACCAAATAAGTGCTTGCTAAACCCAAGTGCAGGTGTCGTATAGCAGTATAAACTCAAAGTCTGAGTGTCGTATTCCTCAAAGAGCGTTGAAAAAGAATGCAGAATTATCAAGACTAAAACAAAGAATAATATCGAATGAAATGTAACTTATAGAAGAAAAGTTCAGCAATTAAAAAGACTAAAGCATCAGGGTTCCACCCGCATTCAACTATGCAATTTCACTATTTCAATTCCTTTTTATAACTCAATTGAGATACCAACAACAAGTGATCTCAACCGGAAAATATAGAATTAAATTTTCTTCATATAAAACTTCTTGAAAAGTGATTTTCATTGTAGATATTCAAAACAAAATGCCCATTCAATTTCTTATAGAAGTAATCCCAAATATAATGTGTACCTATGGCAACAAAATATTAAGAAATTACTCTATCGAAATCATACCAATCTACTAATTTATTCAATTCACTAAAAGCATGAATGTGAAACAAAACTATAGGAAAAACATGATTAAACTTATGAATCATAACCAACATTCATCAATCCAAAAATAGAATAAATAAGAAATTCCATTGAAAATCCATAATGTATAATTGACATTAAAACTCTAAAATAGAAGCGAAATAATAAAACTACATACTTGTAATATAGGTTTCCCCCTAGCTTTAGCTAGTTTGATTAATTCTCCATAAACTAAATAGAAAAAGAAAAGTCTAAATTATGAAAGAGCTGGGGTCTTGGAAACAATCAAATGGAGATTATATAAATTGCTGCCACAACCAACCTCTCTTCATATTCTTCTTGAATAATGGTCATTCATTGACCCATTATTAATATGTTAATGCCAATCCTCATAACCCTCTGAATAATGGTCATTGATAAGCCTTAATGCCATATTGAAATGGTAATGGCTGGCCGTTTCCTTTTCTTCTTCTTTGTCTTCTCCTTTCTTCATTTCTTTTCGGTAACCGACATAGAGTTAATCACCAATTTATTGTTATGTGCATCACCCTTTAATTGCCTTGCAACATTTTCATAGTCTTGCACATGAATATTAATATAACATCAGTAAAAAATTAAAACAAATTAGTTATAAAACCTATTTGACTAGTTATACATGATAAGGCACAAATCTGATAAATTACTAGAGAAAAACATGTAACGGGTATAATCAAAGCGCATTAGACATGTACTTTTGAGGAATGATACACCATGTCATAAAGTTGAATACAACATGTAATGGAGAAAGCTTACTGGAGAAGGCTTACTGGTGCAAATATTCAAAGCCGTTGAGCTATGATACACCATGTCATAAAGCTGAATGATGTCTCATAGATTTTGCCTGAAGCCTAAATGATGAAGCTTTCACCATCGATAAGCTAGAAGAATACAACGAAAGAACCTCGGAAGAGCAACTGTTCAACCATGAAATGACGGTTGTAACTTTGTATAGCCTTTCTAACATGGAAACCGACGTAGTTGAGCATTACCTTTTCCAATGGCAAGGGCTCACTATAGTGCAAGTCCTCCAGGAAAACACAAAGTTCAAATCTCTCTTTGACCAGCTTAAATATGGCCCAAAGGCAAAGGCTGCTGTTGTTGGAGCTCTCATGTAGGTTTCTGAGGACTATGGCACTTAATGCTATGCTGCCCAACCGCAGAGGGCTTTCCTTGAAAACAACAATCCATTATCTTCACTAACGAAGGCATAAGTGCTCACTACAGCAGGTGTCCCAACATCGAAGGTGGTAAAGTCTCAAATCTCTATAAATGGGTTTGGGAATAGCAATGAGGAAACTATTGGATACATCGAGATCGACTTGAAGATCAGCCATATTAGGCTTTTTACTAAGTTTATGTGATTGACATCAATGTGGCTTACCAGGCTTTCCTCAGAAGGCCATGGATAAACAAACACATACTCGTGGCATCCATTTACCACTAATGTGTCAAATGAATGATTGGTTTGAGGCCTATTCGCATCTTGGGAAACCAAATGCCATTCAACCTAGACGAAGCTCACTATTTTGATGCCAAGTTCTATAACGATTTCTCAAGTGCCGGAAGTAAGATATCATTGATGTGAAATATTCTAACACTCAAATTAAAACCCTATGATTGTAGTATATGAAAGTAGGGATCGTTTTAGGCCGGGGATTAGAAGGGCTGCTAATCTACACAAATTAAACTCTAAAACACTAAACTAGACTCAAAAACACAAAACTAGACTCTTATGACTCAAAACTGACCAAATTGACTCAAAACAGCAAAACTAAGTTAAAAAGACTCAAAACAACTACTAAAGAGTGATTTGGACGAATTCTAAACTAACTTAACTCAAAATACTAAATGGGGACAGATTTAAACAAAATTAACTAAACTAAGACACCAAATAAGAATTGAAGGGGTTTTTGGACGAATTTGACAAAACTAAGTAAATTGCAGCAAACCAAGTAAGTTAAAACGAAATTAAGGTGAATTCAAAGGTGAAAAGCTAGTTAGAGGGTCTTTCTCCACACATTAAACATATGCACATAAATTGATTTCCAATATTGTTTCTTTAAGCCATGAATTACAATGCCCCAAATTAATTGTGAATGCACTAATTAACTTTCAGATTTCCCTAAATTCATTGAATTGAATGGACAACGGATCGCAACCAAATTATTCTCCTCAAGTTCCCTATATGAACAACATGACATAGATACATTCAAAGATCATTACGTTCTATGAAAATCATAAGCATTGACATGACAATCGTAACTATGAACTGCATGATACTCTTGCAGAGAATCTACTTAACACAATTGTGACTAGCAACCTTCACTACTTGTAAATATAAGTTTGTAACTATTAGGTAAAACTCCATTATATTTTAGCATCAGATTCATGCATGCAAACTAAGTATGCATCCTTAATCAACACACAAGAACCAGTTCTCAATCAAACAGATAAGTAAATCACATTCATGTTTTACGAAACAATAACTGAAGGTAATCAATTCATATTAAACATATGTCCGTGGCTTCGAATTCACCTCTAACTAAAAAGAATTAGTTCCTCATGTTCATAACAATTGAAAAGCAATCTGAAATAAACATTGAAACTAAAACGAGGGAAGAAAGAACTCTTAGAACTCTAATGGTTGCAGGTGGCTTATGGCACAAGGTCCTCCTCCTCCAATGGAAGCCACGGCCAAGCTCTTCTTCTCCAAAGGTTGCGGCAAAGGGTGTAGAATGGCGTGTGAATGCAGCTTAATGTGTTTCTGTGATGTAGAATGAATTGTGGTGGGGTGCTGTGAAATTATGGCTGAAAACACATATTTATAGGCTAGGGTTTTGACAAATTATGGAGGAAAAGGCTTAGGTTTTGCGGCACAAGGCTTGGCCCATTCCAAGGGCGAAAATAACTAGGGTTTCTGAAGGATTTTAGGGTTTCTAGAAAGGTTTGGGGCGCCACCTTTCTAGGGCTTCTACAAAGGTTGTGTTTTGTGCATAAATTGGGACTTCTAGAAGGGTTTGGGGCGCCACCTTTCTAGGGCTTCTAGAAAGGTTGGTGCAGCACATGTATAAGAGAAGGGATAGACCTTCTAGAAGGGTTTTAGGTCCCCTTGCAGCTGATTACTCATCTTCCAAGTCTTGAATTGATTTCTCCATCTCTTTAGCACGTTCCTTGCTTCACTTGATCTTCAAAAATGTCCATTCCTTGTGCTCCACATGCATGCAATCCAATCCAGCCCAAAAGTGCTCTAAAATGCTTCAAAATGCACTTTCTTGCCAACTTTGCCAATTAGACCTACAAACACACGCAAAAAGCTTAAATCACTATAATACACAAACTAATTATGAAAATGCAAGAAAACAAGCTAACTAAGTCTCATAAATATACTCCTATCAATCATAGGCCTCAATGATACCTTTCCTCCCTTGGGAAGAAGTTCGAGATCTTAGTGACCAAGAATTCTTAGCCACAGTGGAAAGAGGAAAGTGTATACAGTTAAAGGTTAATGTTCGTGCCTACATTTTAACTCAATGCTCCAAGGTCATGCTGGCCGACGGCCATGTCGTCTACAGCTTATGATGAGTGGGGGCGCTTGGCCACATTATGTGGGAAAGCCTCGAGTATGAAGGCATTGCATGCCAACCAAGTGAAGTCCCCATAGAAACTGAAGACATGCTTGCACCTGCTGCCGAGGACGGATCCCTGTAGAAAATCATGTTTGCGCCAAAATGCATGCAAGATGGATCCACCGCAGTGGTGGAAAAGCTTGAAGAGGTAAACCTAAATGTTGATCCCTTTGTGCAAAAAATGATTTCTATTAGTGTTTACTTAACTGGTGAGGAAAACAAAGAACTAGTTAGCTTGCTAAAGGAGTTCAAAGACGTTTTTGCCTAGAGCTATAAAGAGATGCAAGGCCTTGATCTGAATTTAATGTGCCACACGCTATATACACAGCCTTGTGACCAAGCCTGTAGTGCAGCAAAGGTGGAATTTCCACCCAAAAATAGAGGCTAAAATCAAAGTCTAGGTAGAAAAGCTCCTAGCGACCGGATTCATCAAGCCTATCAAGCACCCTCTTTGGCTAGCTAACATCATCCCAGTAACGAAAAAGAACATTGTCCAAATTTGGATATACATTGACTACCGAGATTTCAACACAATATGCCTAAATAAGGAGTTTTCACTGCCCAACATGGACATCATGATTGATTCAACCTCAGGGTAAGGCCTGATGTCGTTCATGGATGGCTTCAATGGGTACAATCAAATCAAGATGTCTACCGAAAATGTTGAGAAGACGGTTTTCTGCACATTAATTGGAAACTTTTACTACACAATTACGCCATTCAGACTAAAAAACGTCGATGCCGCCTATCAGTGAGCAATGATGGCAGTCTTTCATGACATAATGAGGAATAAGGTAGAAGACTATCTAGATAACCTCGTCCTGAAATCCAAGCCCAAAGATGGGCTCTGGGAAGTGCTGAGGAGATGCCGAGCATATGGGTTGAAGATGAACCCCAAGAAATACGCCTTCAATATTTCCTCAGGTAAACTCTTGGGCTTTTTGGTGCATCAACGAGGCATCGATGTAGATCCAGACAAGGTTCGCACAGTCAGAAATGTCATGCCCCCAACAAATATAAAGGAGCTAAAAAGCTTGATGGGAAAGTTGTCCTACATTTGACGCTTCATCTTAGGATTAGCAGCAGCAACAGGAGCCTTCGCCCTACTACTCAGGAAATGGAATGAATTTGTGTGGACCAAGGAATGAGATAAAGCCTATGAACAAGTCCAGCAGCTAGTCATACCATGAAGACACCAATCTAAGGCATTCTGCTTAAGCTCTACCTAACCGCGACATGCACTGATGTAGAAGCCCTACTTGCCCAGCACAGTCCAGTCGACGAAGAAGTACCAATGTACTATGTTAGCAGATAGCTAAGAGGTGTCGAAACCCACTATAAGAAGACATAGTGCCTTTGCCTAGCTCTTGCCTATGCATCATAGTGGCTACGCCACTAATTCCTAGCCCAAAAGCTACATCTCATGGTAAAGTTTGACCCCGTAAGGCCAAGCTGTGATAAACATGCTAACATTGTTTCCTGAACAGGAATAGGCCATTATTTCCAAAGAAGTCCTTGGTGCGCTGCTAGAGATAATTACCATCATTGTGGAAGGTGAACTATGGGTCAAGCACTTCGATGGTTTTTCCACAACCATATGAGGAGGAGCTGGCATTATACTTGTTAGTCCAAAAGGCCAAGCCACTGCCTTATACGTAACCGAGTATGAGGCTTTCATCATGGGCTTTTCCACAGCTAGGGAAATTGGTGCAAGGAAGATATGAGTCATAGAGGACTCAATTTTGGTCCTGATCTAGGTCCAGGGAAGCTTTGCAGTGAAAGAAATAACATTGGCACCATACTGCACTATGGCTGAGAAATTCATAGCAAGCTTTAAGCAGGTTGACACGCTTCAACCTGAGATGTCTACTAAGACTCTAAATCGAGTTGTACTGGCTGACACTTGGAAGGTGGCGAAGCCATAAAGTGTAATGATGTGGAAACTATGAATAAATTTAAACCTAAAAATGCTTAATTTTAAGAATGCACTATGAGCAGGAATGAACCATTTCACACGTGATGACAGAACATAAGTAAAGTACAGTAAAGTGGAAAGAGAATTATACCATCGAAGGTAACCACCTATACCAATATTTGCCAAGAATCCTCGTCAATACGAAAGCTCAACTACTAAAACCTGGAGGGGGTGAAAAACAAGGGTGAGTGGGCCTGAAAATAAAGTTTTAATAAAAACCTTTGAAAATGTTATAACCCATCGTCGTAAAACCTGTATAGTTTCCATAAAATAATACTACATAGGTATGAAAACCAATGCACCAGAGCAGCGAAAACTGAAGTATGCCATGTTATAATTGTAGACATCGAAATTTTGGTAAATAAATGTTGACCGATAAATCAAAGTTTCAACGCTCATATATTACATAAATTTTACACGTAGCATATGACTCGACGAAAAATTGAAATGAGTCGGAAAAGTCATCAAACAGGACACGTGTCAACAAATGGCAGAAACGACTTATTTTATCTGGAATATTATATTCAAAATTAGGCCTTGGAAAATTCTATAAATAAAAGCCAATTTCATTTCATTTGGGGGAGGAATTCATATTAGGCAAAAAACCTTGAAGCTCTGAAACTCTAAAACTCCGAAGCTCTCAAGCATCCAGGTTCCCGAAGAATCAAGAAAGCGTTCTTCGTTGTTCGTTCATCGTTCTTCCAAGATCAAGCCCCGACGGCCCTTGGATTAACAATCACCAATTCAAGATCAAGCCCTGACGGCCCTTGAAGAAAGTGTTCTTCGTTCTTCGTTCATCGTTCTTCCAAGATCAAGCCCCGACGACCCTTGGATCAACAATCACCAACTCAAGATCAAGCCCCGACGGCTCTTGAAGAAAGTGTTCTTCGTTCTTCGTTCATCTTTCTTCCAAGATCAAGCCCCGACGGTCCTTGGATCAACAACATCAACAAATCCACACATCCAACCGTTCTTCAAGATCAAGCCCAAAAGCCCTTGAAGATCCGTTCATCACCGTTATTCAAGATCAAGCCTTAACGGCCCTTGAAGAAACACTCATCCTCAAGATCAAGCCCCAACGGCTCCTTGAAGATCCGCTCAAATCCATCTTCAAAGATCAAGCCCACGGCCCCTTGAAGAAACTTCCAACAGTTCATCCAAGATCAAGCCTCGACGGCCCTTGGATCAACGAAACATCTACAAATCAATACCTTACGGAGATCGAATCAGAGGATCAAAATAGAGAGAGATTGTAACCCAAAATCATCAAATATAAATATTATTTTATGCACGTTATTCTTGTCTCTTTCATTTCAGGAAATTTTCGTGTTCACAAATTTGGCACGCCCAGTGGGACAATCTTTACATCTCATCTCTTTCCCTATTCAAAAAAATTTAAGCACACTTCCAAGAGTAATGGCATTAAGGAAGGCTCAAACTGTTCCCGCAACCGGCGCAAAGAACAAGAGCGTCCTCGTCACAAGTGATGTCACTTTGGGCATCACGACTCGAAGCAAGACAAGAGCTAATTTTGCCGCCTCTTTCACCTCTGCATCCACTTTGCCAAGGGAACAAGAGCATCCAAGGTACGAGCCTGTAATCACCTTAGCCTCACTAAGGGCACCAGGGGAGGAGAGCCCAAGGAAGTACTCCGAATCCATTCTCTCTGATGCCGACTCAAGCGGCAGTTCAACCATGCAAGTTATGACCACTGGAGCAACTTCAATCAATGAGCAGCTGGCTCAGATGAATGAAGCAATCGCAAGGCTAACCCGAACCGTGGAAGAAAAAGACTTACAAATTGCAGCACTCATCAACCGACTAGAGGCGCAGGACGGCGAGAAACCCAACCCGAAGATTGATCCTCTAAAGAAGGAAGACGATGAAAAAGATGAGCCTATAGTGGAGAAAGCTGAAGAAAAGCTGAAGCTCGACCCAACAACAACGCTCATGGGATCTCTCTCCATCAAGCAGTTGCAGGAGATGATTGCCAGCACCGTCAAGACGCAGTACGAAGGGAGTTCACATGCCTCCATGTTGTACTCAAAGCCTTACTCCAGGAAGATCAATGCCTTAAAGATGCCGAAGGGCTATCAACCGCCGAAGTTTATGCAATTTGACGGAAAGGGAAACCCGAAGCAACATGTCGCACATTTCGTCGAAACCTGCAACAATGCAGGGACAGAGGGAGATTACCTCGCCAAGCAGTTTGTGCGCTCGTTAAAAGGAAACGCCTTTGAGTGGTACACGGACCTGGAGCCCGAGTCCATCAACAACTAGGAACAGTTGGAAAGGGAATTCCTCAATCGCTTCTACAGTACCTGCCGCACTATGAGCATGCTAGAGCTGACGAGCACGAAGCAATGGAGGGAGGAACTAGTCATGGACTACATCAACCGATGGCGTAATCTAAGCCTTGATTGTAAGGACAGGCTTTCCGAGATTTCTTCAATTGAGATGTGCATCCAGGGCATGCAATGGGGTTTACAATACATCCTTCAAGGTATCAAACCACGGACTTTTGAAGAATTAGCCACCCGTGCCCACGACATGGAACTGAGCATCGCCCACCATGGAAAGAAGAAGCCAATCACCGATTTCAAAAGGGATAAGGTGTTTACTTCAAAAGCAGACAATCATGGAAAAAAGCCCGCCAATGAATCTTTTACCACCAATACAACCCCTATCAAGACCTCGTCCGCACCCATCAAAATCTCCTTCAATAACAAAGTAAAGGAGATAAAAAGAAGTGAGTCTTCCCACACCCAAGATAGGTACAAAAACACTTTGAGGGAACTGGAGCAGAAGGTATACCCTTTTCCAGACTCCGACATGGACGCAATGCTGGACGACTTGCTAGAGAAGAAGGTGATTGAGTTGCCTGAATGCAAACGCCCTTAAGAGATGAATCGTACCAACGATCCCAAGTACTGCAAGTACCATCGTATCGTGGGTCATCATGTGGGTAAATGTTTCATCCTAAAAGAACTCATCATGAAGTTGGCACAGCAAGGGCGGATTGAGCTCGACCTAGAAGACACAGTCGCAACGCATACCACTACGATTGTGTTCGGATCTTTTAATCCCGTGCCTCTTCAAGAAATACCCGACCATTCCTATCAATGCACAAGCTACACGGCACCTTCTGCACAACCATCATTGGGGGCAAACGACCAGGATGCACCTATTGATGATGAAAAAGGGTGGACATTGGTGACCTATAAGAAGACAAGGAAGCCAAGACCACAAGCTATAAAGCCAAAGGGGGAACAAGCGAGAAAGCATCGCCGCCGCAACAATAGGAAGCCTAAACGAAGCATAAGAGCTGCTAAGTCAACATATGCTGAGGAACCTATGGAGCAAGAGTCACGTATTCCCGTCTCCTTGCACGAATACTTCCCGGAGGACTTCTTCCAACAGTGCACTATCACGGCATGTCACATGGTCGAAGTAGAAATGAAAGAACCCTCAAAAGGCAAAGCTGTCACCACTGAGGGGGAAAAGACTCCTACAACTAAAGAAGGTCTGCCAACACACTTTAGCATCGAGGGAGCGCTCCGGTTGCCAAAAAAGATGCGAAAAGCACTGGCAGCGGTCTTGGCAAGTTCCGACGACCATGAAGTGCAAGAAAGCAAGAACGAAAGCTTGAAGCTTCGACCACATGAATGTGCCATATGCTGTGCTGCTGAGGACGCAATCCACTTCGCCGACGAAGACTTGCTGCTAGGATCCAAGCCTCACAACCGACCTCTCTTCATCTCTGGTTACGTAAGGGAGCACAAAGTCAGCCGTATGCTTGTGGATGGCGGATCAGCCATAAATATCATGCCAAAGTCAACAATGACCATAATCGGCATCAAGGTGGATGGACTATCCCTAAGCCGTCTACTAATCCAAGGTTTTAACCAAGGAGGACAAAGAGCGATGGGCATGATCCGAGTAGAGATGACCATTGGTGAACTCAAGTCAAGCACAATATTCCACGTGATTGATGCAAGAACTTCCTACAGTTTGCTCTTAGGAAGGCCTTGGATCCATGCGAATGGAGTAGTACCGTCCACCCTTCACCAATGCTTAAAATTTTACCGAGAATGAGTAAAGGTGATCTATGGCGACACCAAGCCATTCACCGAAGCTGAATCACATTTCGCAGACGCCAAGTTCTACATGGATGAAGACATGGTGCCCGAAACTCTTCCAAAAGAGATCAAATCCATGGGCAAAGCAACACCTAAAAAACAGAAGTGGCAAGCCATGCCCAAGAAGTAAGAAGAAGAAGCTATGCCATCTTCAAGCAAAAACGACGATGAGCTTGCTAAACCTGCAACAACCAGAGGGAATAGGACGCCCTCAAATGGACCAAACATACTCGTTTTCCGATACATCCCAACGTCGAGAAGAAAGAATGGTCAATCCCAGTTTGAAACTGCAGCAAGCAAAGCCGATGCACAGCGGCACATGGATAATGTAAAGTTGCTCAAAACAAATGCAGTTTTACCTCTGACACAGCTAAGCGACATTAAGGTTGCAAGGCCATCACAAGGCTTCATAAAAGGCCTGCCAAAGGGGGTAGAACCAAGCTTTCTCCCAACCAAGAGGACTGAAGAAGGTTTTGATCCAAACGCCTACAAACTCATGTCGAAAGCTGGGTACAACTTCACCTCCTCTGCAAATTTGGGAAAGAAGGATTTGAACACCATCAAAGACAACGAACGTGATCTTACTAAAACTCAGAAGAAGTTGGAGGAGCATGGTTACGGGGTCAACAACAACAAAGCTGGATTTGGCTTCACACCAAATGCACCGGTGAAGATCTCCAGCAAGGCAAAAAATGCTAGCGCTCAACACATCAGCGTGAGCATTATACAAGATAAAGAGGAGCCTCGAATTGCCCCTCAGACGTCAGTATTCGATAGAATGAATCGTTCAAAGACCAGAGTTTCAGCACCTAAACTCATTAGCGGTCAAAACAGAACTTCCGTCTTCAAAAGGCTTAACACGTAAGTATCTCGAAGCTCTGTTTTCAAAAGGTTATTGAAACCTAAGAAGCAAAGCAATACGACTAGCTTTCCTCCACGACAGTCAGTTATGGAAAGACTTGGAGAAGCCAAAGAGCCTTCCAAAAAGAGAAAGACAACATCAGAAGTAGAAAAGATCGATCGTCTGGCAGAAAAGGATGACGTTCGAAGTTCCATTCCTTCAAGAATGAAGCGCCAAGCAAATTTGGAGGTTAACACAGTTGGATCACTGAAAATGAAAAGGCGCACCATCATCCACATTGGACAATCTTCATGCCAACAAGCTCGAGAGGTCAACACCGAAGAAGAGGCCCAAGACGTCTTCCACATCACAATCCAAGAAGGTGAAGAAGATGAAATCCTCGAGGAAGATGTCATTGCAGCACCGTCACAACTCGAAGATGGGGGGCAAACCACAGTTGACGATCTCAAAGAACTCAACTTAGGCACAAGTGAAGAACCAAAGCCTATCTTCGTAAGTGCATTACTAAGTGCAGAAGAGATAGAGAAGTATTACCAGCTGCTATTAGAGTACAAGGACGTCTTTGCTTGGACCTACAAGGAAATGCCCGGCCTCGACCCTATCATTGCTGTGCATCATCTTGCAGTCAAGCCTAGAACGTGACCAATAAAGCAAACTCAAAGACGCTATCGATCTGAGCTCATCCCACAAATTGAGGCTGAGATTGACAAGTTGATCGAAGCAGGCTTCATTCGAGAGGTGTAATACCCTAAGTGGATCTCTAACATCGTCATAGTTCTCAAGAAATCTGGACAAATACGTGTTTGCGTAGACTTCCGAGACCTCAATGATGCTTGCCCAAAGGATGACTTCCCCTTGCTAATCATTGAAATCATGGTGGACACCACCACTGGCCATGAGGCACTATCATTCATGGACGGCTCTTCTAGATACAATCAAATTCGTATGGCTCTTGAAGATGAAGAACTAACAGTCTTCCGCACTCCAAAAGGTATCTACTGCTACAAGGTGATGCCCTTTGGCCTAAAGAATGCTGGAGCTACATATCAACGCGCAATGTAGAAGATCTTCAATGACATGTTACACAAGAATGTAGAATGCTATGTAGACGATGTGGTGGTCAAGACAAAGAAAATACCAAATCACTTGAAGGATTTGCGAGTAGTGTTCGAAAGGTTGCAAAAATACAACCTCAAGATGAACCCGTTAAAATGTGCATTTGGCGTCACATCTGGAAAGTTCCTCGGTTTCATTGTCAAGCATCATGACATTGAAGTGGACCAATCAAAGATCAAGGCCATTCAAAGCATGCCCGAGCCAAGAAACCTGCACGAGTTGAAAAGTTTACAAGGACGGCTAGCCTTCATCAGACGCTTCATCTCCAACCTTGCAGGGCGTTGTCAACCGTTCAGTCGACTCATGAAGAAAGATGTTCCATTCGTATGGGACAAAGCATGCAACAATGCTTTTGAAAGCATAAAGAAGTATTTATCAAGTCCACCTGTCCTGGGGGCACCTGTACCAGGGAAACCGCTCATATTGTACATCGCTGCTCAGGAAAGTTCAGTTGGAGCACTCTTGGCACAGGAAAACGAATCCCAGAAAGAATGAGCGCTCTACTACCTCAGTCGAACGCTCACCGGCGTTGAGTTGAACTACTCCCCAATAGAAAAAATGTGCCTTGCCTTGATGTTTGCCATCCAGAAGCTCAGACATTACATGCATGCTTACACCATCCACTTGGTTGCTAAAGCTGACCTGGTCAAATATGTCATGTCCAAGCTAGTTTTGACAGGACGACTAGCTAAATGGGCATTGCTTCTCAATCAATACGAGATCATCTACGTCCCAGCTAAAGCCGTCAAGGGACAAGCGCTAGCAGACTTTCTTGCCGACCATTCAATCCCAGCCGATTGGAAAATCTCAGACGACTTGCCTAACGAAGAGGTGTTCTACATCGACATATTCCCGACATGGACGATGTTCTTCGACGGATCTGCACGAGCAGACGGAGCGGGGGCAGGAGTAGTATTCATGTCGCCACAAAGGCAAATACTACCTTATTCATTCCAACTAAGCGAATTATGCTCCAACAACGTCTCTGAGTACCAAGCACTGATCACCGGGCTCCAAATGGCAATCAACATGGAAATCATAGCCCTTGAGATATATGGCGACTCCAAGCTCATAATCAATCAACCCTTGACTGAATATGAGGTTAGGAAATATGATCTCGTCCCATACTTCCGGCTGGCAACGCAATTGCTACAAAGATTTGAGGCCGTAACACTAGAACACGTGCCAAGAAAAGAGAATCAAATGGCAGACGCTCTCGCCAACCTAGCCTCGAGCATAACGTTAGCAGAAGACGAAGCCACAAACGTGCCAGTCTGCCAAAGATGGGTAATCCCGCCTGTCACTGAAATGGTACTAAGTGTTACAAACGTTATTTCCATACTTCTGGTCAACGTTGAAGAATGGAGACAGCCGCTGATCAACTACTTGGAGCATGGAATACTCCCAAATGATCCAAAACACCGCTCTGAAGTACGTCGACGAGCGCTTCGCTTCCTCTATTACAAAGGGACACTCTACCGGCGATCTTTTGAAGGAGTACTTCTGAGATGCTTAGGCGAGGAAGAAGCCAATCAAGTCATGGAAGAAGCACACTCAAGAATATGTGGAGCGCATCAGTTCAGACCGAAGCTTCATTTCCAGCTCAAAAGAATAGGTTACTACTGGCCAAGCATGGTAAATGACTGCCTAGAACACGCCAAAAGGTGCCAAGCCTGCCAATTTCATGCCAACTTCATACATCAACCGCCTGAACCATTACACCCTACAACTACTTCATGGCCATTCGATGCATGGGGATTAGACGTAGTAGGACCAATTGCGCCAAAGTCATCTGCAGGAGAAGCTTACATCCTGGCTGCAACAGATTACTTCTCCAAGTGGGCTGAAGCCATACCCCTGAAGGAAGTCAAGAAGGAAACTGTCGTCCTTTCATCAAGGAACATATCATCCACCGATATGGTGTGCCTCGCTACATTGTTACTGACAACGAAAAACAATTCTCCAACCAACGGTCTTGCGAAAGCATTTAATAAGACATTGTGCAACCTCTTGAAGAAGGTAATCGGCAGAACAAAGAAAGACTGGCATGAAAGAATAGGCGAAGCACTTTGGGCATACAGGACGACATATAGAACGCCTACCCAAGCTACACCTTATTCTCTCGTATATGGCGTGGAAGCTGTTCTACCGCTCGAAAGTCAAATCCCCTCGCTAAGGATGGCTATACAAGAAGGCTTGACTGACGAAAGGAATGCAAAGTTGCGCCTTCAAAAGCTGGAAGCGCTGGATGAGAAAAGACTCGAAGCCCAGCAACACTTGGAGTGTTATCAAGCACGACTCTCCAAGGCCTTTAACAAGAAAGGTTTCCCTCGTTCTTTTCAAATGGGAGATCTCGTCCTTTCATTGCGTAGGCCTATCATCACAACTCACAAGACAAAGAGCAAGTTCACGTCAAAATGGGATTGACCATACGTAATACAAGAAGTCTACACCAATGACGCCTACTTAATCATGGCGGAAGACGGCTTGAAGATCGGCCTTATCAATGGCAGATTCTTGAAGCGCTACTACCCTTGAAAGGCGACAACTCATGCTCTTTGTTCGCACGAGCCTAAACTACATGAACCAAAGCTCCTAGCCCGCAAGAGCATAAACTGTGTACGGTAAAATCATCATCAAAATCACTGTTAAATTCATCACTCATTTGAACTACGTTATGACTTGATCCCTCCCCAACAGAGGGTACGTAGGCAACTTGAAGCATCAAAACTTCAAGTACAGTCACACCATCTAAAAAAAATATATATATATAACACTTTGAAGATTGAAGAGCAAATTCAAGAACATAAGTGCTTTATTTCTTTAGAAGAAAGAGTCGGCTCCAAAGCCTTATTATTAAAAAAAAAAAAACAAACATAAGGTACTACTTGAAAACTATGTCCTTAAAACTACGAAGGCGCTCTTCAAGCGAGCCTTCCAAAGTCTTCAAAGTCTCTACCTCGGTGGGAGACAAGATGGGTAACTCCATAGCCATGCCTTTCTCTCGTTCTAGGCGCGAAATCTCCTCTTGGTACTGAGAAAGTGCAGTTCCCTGCTCCGCAAGAACACTTTCAAGTTGCGATGCTTCGATTACCAACTGCTCCCGCTCTCGCACCAATGCATCTAGACGCTTCTGGACAGAAGTTAAAGAAGTCTCTGTGACTTGATAATTTCCTGAAACAGCTTGCTGAAAAGACCGGACTTGAGCCAGTGACGAGTTTATCGTTGCTAGCTGATGAGCTCTAACATCTGGACTCAACTTCTCTAAGAAAATACCACGCAAGGAAGAATACTCAGTCGAGGCAGTTATAAGTTCGGCAATCTTGATCTTCAAGGATGAGGAATCAACGTTAAGGTTGTCAATCACAGAAACAAACTTCAACAAATCCTCATTGAGCAACGTAAGGTCTTCCAGTGGACACTTAGAAATCCTAGCTTCAATATGGCCCTTGATCTCCATTGTCGCACCAAGACTGATGCGATGGATGAGTCGCTTAGTACCGCTAAGGTTCGCCCTCTCAAAGAGATCTCAGAGCTAGCTGGCAAAGGTGTTGGACGCATGACAGGTTCTTGCATACCTCCACTTACACATGGCAAACTCGGGAAGTTCGGCGGATTTGGAACAAACTCTACACCAGGCGGATCCCCGATCTCCCTGTCTGTAGGTAGGCCGCCTACAAATAGCATCTCCAAATAGGAATAAACATCTGCAGTTGCCAAATCAAAATGAGGGGAAGGCCCAACCTAAAGACAACAAAGAAAGATGTTAGAAACAAAAGCCAAAATAAAAAAAGCAGAAGAAATAATGAGAGAAAATAAAGTACATACATCTCTCTCAAATGGCGCACGGTCATCGAATTGAGGAGGTCTAAACACTTTTTTCTTCTTATGACGAAAATTGACATCACTGTCAGCCTGAGCATCCTCAAGTGGTCGCTTGTTTGAAACTTGTTGATGCTGCTGCAAAATAAATCCATCTTCGTGCGAATCACCTTCATCTCCTGCCTCTTCAAAAGCATCCGAATGTCGAGGAGACAAGCATGGGCGTTGAGGAGCTAAAGCTACAGGTCTATCTCGTAAAGGAGTGACACTCGCACAATCAAAAGGTACCAACTGTGTAGGAACCACAAAACAACCCTCTTTTAACACATCATGATGTGAATGGGAAGAATTGGTACCACTTGCCGCCCCTAAATTCTCATAATATACCTTTGACCACCAACGTACGTAAACACGGGTTACTGGATTACTCTTGAACTCGTCCTTGGTCGGCAGGGTGATAGAAGCATTTGTACATGCACGGGTACACGACTCTCAATGCATATACACGGCTTGCAAGGATTCTGATCGAGCTTTCTCCCTCAACGTGCCTGGCACATTGTGGACAAAACCAAATTGCCTACTAAAACGGTGAGGACTGTACGGCTGAATAATACATCGGTCTTTTTGCCGCAAAGAAACATACCCTGAGCGGAGACTTATAAGGTAAGACAAGTCTGAAAAGTGGATATGTGAATCATCTATGATATCTCGCCGCACCGTGCCAAACCTCGCCAGGCGATCCATCTTCAATCCTTCATAACTTCTAAATAATGTTTGCGTCTGCTGATCGTCGAGACTCTTCGTAGAAAATACGCCAGAATACTTCGTCATCAAAGGTCCTAGCTTGACTACGGAAGGCCCAGACTTGTCTAAAGTTGACGAAGAAAAATGAGTACCAAAGTACTCACCCAACCAACCGTACACATAATGGTAAGGAAGTACCGCATCACGATCTTCAGTGCTTGCCAAGTCCGAAACAACTCTTAAGCCGTCGTAAATATTGGCTAAGATCGGTATAGCAAGGCTAAAAGATTCACCTGTAGCCATCTTGCTAGCAACTTTGAATACTCCAGGACGAATCAAGTTGACATCGTCTTTAGGGAAGACAAACTTACAAAGCCAACAAGCTAAGAATGCAGCTAAGTAAGATTCTTCCAAGTGCTCTAACGCCACGCCAAGATCCTCAAATGTTCTTAACTCGTTAGGGGTACGGCGCCCAGCTAGACCAATGACGCCTGACGGATCAGAATCTCCCTTAGGCCTGGTTGTTTTGTTACGACCATTTTTTTTCGAAGGCCTCTTGTACTTCACGGCATCCTAATACCAAAACCGGATCCACGAAGAAATCTTCACGCCTGACTTATCGGGGGCCTCTTGGAAAAACTTATGGTACGCCGAGAACAAATAGCGGCAGCTCGCAGGCAATCCTCGACTGTTGCGACAAGAAAACTCCTCCACACTAGGAACAACCTCGTCATAAAATTTTCCCTGGATGGGCAGACCCTCTAGCTTATGGAGATCCCTAAGTGAAATCGACATCTCCCCTCGAGCCGTGTGAAGCGTGTTGGTCACTGAACACCAATGCTCAAAGAATGCACGAATGACGGAAGGATGGCGATCATAACTAAACAAAGATGCGTATATAGCATGATAAAGGCCTGTGTTGGTAAGTACATCTTTGGAGCGGCTCAAGACATCTTTAAGCCATTCCCAATAAAACTCAACGAAGGCGGCTCCTCCAGTAGTCGACAGGGTGCTATTCCAAGCTATAGCTCCGCTACGGATACGATCACTAAGAAGCTTAGACTTAACCAAAAGGTTGGCACGATCATGGTGCGAAGAGTTCAAGATAAGAATCCTCGATCTACACACCTTCCTCTTTGTAGTTGGTCGAACGGAGTCTACCAGCTCCCAAGATACCTCAGAAGACTACGACTTATTATGCATGGAGTTGTCTTTTATGGGAAGAACAAGTGCCTTAGGGCCAGTCAGTGGCGCATAAAGCTTCAATGTCGTTCCACTATCTTGTGGATCGCCTTCCTTCGCAAGAATGGTGATGGTGTTGTTTTTAAAGCACTTAAGAAACACCATGACTGCAACGGAAAATTCAACCACAAAGCTTGAATAGGCACGGCAAAGTGGCAGCTACAAGCCGGTCCTTCAAAGCACGTTACAGTAGCAAAGAAACCAAAATGCCACACAATCGCACTACGCAACCGCGCAGTGACTACGCAAACAGTTTCCTGCACTGCACGGCGACGTCATCGCCAAAAGAAAACTGTGACCAAAAGGCATTACACAGCGAAGCCCCGCTGCAGTCTCTTGCACAGCACCACATGGCAGCACACCACCGAAGGAAAACTGTAATCAAAAGGCACTACACAACGAAACTCCGTTGCAGTCTCTGGCACAAGCACTAGGTAACTTGCTCACTCCGCCACCAACAATCACACCTCTGAAAGCTTCATGAGGGTCCCAGCATAATGCTCTACCTTTTTTTTTTAAATTAAGGATTCCCGGCATCACAGCAAAGAAATCCATCAGTGAGGGCACAAACACACTGTGCATAAAAATAGACACATTATATGGTATTATATGTGTGTGCATATATGGGTGTGTATGCATATATATATATATATATAAGACACGGCAACCAAGTTCCATATACAAATATATATAATGTGTACATAATAATGGTGACGGGACGTTCAAAACTTCCACATACATACATATATATATATATATATGGCTTGAAAGGACGCAAATAGTGATGGTGATGGGACGATTGAAGGAATATATATATATATTCTAGCATCATAAACAGATTATATATATATATATATATATATATATATATATATATATGAAGTCCAAAAAAAAAAAAAAAAAAAAAAAAAAAGCCTAAAACATACCTAAAAGCTTGCTGTTGCTGCACCACGATGTCAACCATCTGCATCCTCCCTCTGCTCCATCTTCCGCTCATTGCCAAAGCACCATATAGGGATATATATAGGAAAAAAAAGAGAAGGTGTTGGCCAAAAAAAAAAAGGGGGGGGGGGGGTTTCAGGAATGGTGCGGATTGCACCATATGAAAAAAATAATATATAAGAAATAATAGGTGGGATGGTGCGGATTGCACCATATGAAAAAGAATAAAAAAATAAAAAATAAAAAATAAAAAAATAAAAAAATAATATATAAGAAATGATAGGTGGGATGGTGCGGATTACACCATTTGAAAAAGAGAAAAAATAAAAAAATAATATATAAATAATAGGTGGGATGGTGCGGATTGCACCATCTGAAAAGAAAAATATATATAAAAAAAATAGTGGGTGGTGCATGATTTAATAAAAAATAAATAAATAAAAAAAGAAATTAAAAAAAAAAAAAAGAAGAAAGGGATGGTGCAGATTGCACCATCTGAAAAGAAAAATATATAAAAAAAAAATAGTAGGTGGTGCATAATTAAAAAAAAATAAAAAATAAAAAATGCATTGAGAGAAGTAAAATCCATTTTTATTTCTCTAGAAAGATTACATAAAATTGCATTCTACATGCAAAAAAAAAAAAAAAAAAAATTTAAAAATTTACAAATGTGCAAGCAGCAAATATAAGGGGGCCTTCATTGATCAGATGGTGCCTTATCACTCGGCGGAACTCCGGGAAGAAGAGAAGCCGGAGGTTGATCATTTGGAGCTTCATTACGCGGTACAGCCCAAAAAGACGAAGGCAAATGCTGTTGGAACAAACCCACAAACCTCTGATGATCAAGTAAAATCTGACCATCGGATTCTTGCATCTGGTCAATCTTCCTCTTCATGTTTGTAGCATAGTTATGCGCAAGCCTGTGTAACTATTTATTCTCATGCTTGAGCCCTCTATTCTCCTGTTTGAGACTCATCACTTCAACCGCCAATGATTCAACTTGACGGGTTCGAGCAAATAGGCGTTGGGCCATATTAGACACAGAACCTGCACACTGCACATTGAGAGCCAGAGAATCCTTAACAGCCAACTTATCAGATCATTTGGAAAGCAGTCTGTTATCTTTGGGAGTGACAAGGTTCCGGGCCACCATCGCAACGGTCATATCATTCTTCATCACCGAGTCCCCGACGGTAAGAGGACCAGTAGGGGATATGAAGGATGGGCGCCATATGTTGTCTGGAGAAGGCGGGACTGCCTCTTCACTAAGATTCAAGTCAAAACGACTGTCGGAGGGTCCAGACATTTTCAAAGTGTTGAAGAAGTGCAAGAAGGGAGTATCTACAAGCAAAAAATTCAAATGTGCTTTGAAACGAACTGCATGCCTCTATAAAAAATCAGCACTCGACGGGATTTCAGAGATCGAAGAGGCGAGCTCAGAATTCGAAAAGGCCAATTCAAAAATCGAAGAGGCAAGCTCAGAAATCAGAGAGGCATCTTGCTTTTCCAGACCCATCAGCACCTATCACACGCAAACTCAGCTTTGCGGAAATCACGGGCAATTTGTCGAAGCGCCGATCCCAGATATCGAAGAGGCGCCAGTCTTTTTCAGCCTCGTCAACACCTGTCACATGCACACTCAGCTTGGCGGAAATTACGGACAATTTGTCGAAGATTTCTGATAAAGAAGAAAGCACGTGAAGTCATACTGATCAATCACTCAATGGTTGCCGACACGAGTGAAAGAATAGTACCTCTATAGGGATTAAAGGACTTCCTATAACTGTCCACCTTCACCCTCCATAGCAAGGCAGACATATAGAACCTTTCTTCATCTCCAAAAATGCTTTCCCAACAAAGCCTCTCGAGTCACTCAATGTTCCTTATTCCTTGGGGTACCTCTGCAAGCAAATGACTCCAAAGCAAAAGTATCTCATATCACCAGGGTAGAAAGCAAGAGTATCTCATATCATGCTTTTTCCCTGTCCTTTCCTTTATCCTTGTTCTTACCTACAAAGACAAGGATAAAGAAAACAATATGCCGGAACCTCCACTCAAACTCGGGTAAGGAACTGACTGCTTGGAAACCCTTCCCTGATTGCCTACCTAGCATTGCTCTCGAGTACTCGTCTCCCACTGCTGCTGTACTTCCAAAAAAGCTGCCACATTTGCCTGAAGAACAGATAAGGCAAGTGAAAATGATACCTTGCAGCACGTGGAGAAAACGTGCAGAAGAAACAAGAAGAGAAGAATGCAGCCTGCACAGTCAACTCAGCAGAAGAAGTCTAAGTTGAGGAACTCAAGAAGCTGCCACATCTGCTTGGAGAACAAATAAAGAAATGCGGCATGCACAATCAACTCAGCAGAATGAGTCCGAGTTGAAGAATTAGAGAGAATAAGGGGTCTAAGTTGAATCCAAGAGCTCGATAAGCTTTAACAACATATTGACAACACCATCGCCGAAGAGCAAAGCCTCGTTGTGCAACGCTGTCAAATCGTCACCATTTCTTCGAAAGCAAGAGTATTTCATATCATGCTTTCTCCCTGTCATTTTCTTTATCCTTGTTCTTACCTGCGGGACAAGGAGAAAGAAAGCAATCAGCCAGCACTTGGTATCAATATTCCGATCTGGAACCAACTGCTTGGAACCCTTCCCTGATTGCTTACCGAGCACTACTCTCGAGGTACCCATTATCTCAACATCTTATGCTTCCAGAGAAGGTACCACATCTGCTAGAAGAACAAATAAGGCAAGGGAAAATGATACATTGAAGCATGTGGAGACAAGCATAACAAAGCACGTGCCGATTCATCCGTTACTTCTTTAAAATCAAAAGTATCTCATATCATCAGGGTTGCAATCACTATGGGTGGAGGACTCATTTTAACCCTTAAATTCTTGGGTCGACTCGCTAGGCGTTGTGGGCTGCACGTGCCGATTCACCACCCTTGAATCAAATCCTTAAAGATCAAGTCACTAACTAGAAGAAGAGCCCATCAATCTTGAAGATCATACCGTTGACCAAACTGCTCAGGTGTGAATTAGAAAGATTCAACAAAGCAACAAGTCGTCACCTTCACCTCGTGCATGCTTGCCATGTGTTCTAGTCAACCTTCAAGAATCAAGCCTTAACGGCCCTTAAAGAAGCTTCCAGCCAAATTCAAGATCAAGCCTCGACGGCCCTTGAGGAAATCACAAGTCCGATTCAAGATCAAGCGTCCACCATATTTGAATCAAATCCAGTTCAAGAATAAGCTGTGGAAAATCAACAATTGGAGGAATCCAGAAAATCCTCCAACCCAGTTCAAGATCAAAACTGTGGAAAGTCAACAAAGCGCAAAAACAAATACGTGCCAATTCATCCACTACCAAAGCCAAAGATCATCTACCACATGAAGCTTCTTATGGTCCAATTTTAACCTTCAAGATCAAGCCTCGACGGCCCTTGAAGAAATTTCAAACAAAGTCCAAGAACAAACCTCAACGGCCCTTGAAGAAATTTCCAGTCCAATTCAAGATCAAGCCCCAACAGCCCTTGGATCGACATCTACATTAAGGAACTTCAAAACGCATCTCCTACACGTGACAAGCACATGTATACGACAAGCCTTAAAGTGGGGGCATTTGTAGACATCGAAATTTTGGTAAATAAATGTTGACCGATAAATCAAAGTTTCAACGCTCATATATTACATAAATTTTACACGTAGCATATGACTCGACGAAAAATTGAAATGAGTTGGAAAAGTCATCAAACAGGACACGTGTCAATAAATGGCAGAAACGACTTATTTTATCTGGAATATTATATTCAAAATTAGGCCTTGGAAAATTCTATAAATAGAAGCCAATTTCATTTCATTTGGGGGAGGAATTCATATTAGGCAAAAAACCTTGAAGCTCTGAAACTCTAAAACTCCGAAGCTCTCAAGCATCTAGGTTCCTGAAGAATCAAGAAAGCGTTCTTCGTTCTTCGTTCATCGTTCTTCCAAGATCAAGCCCCGACGGCCCTTGGATTAACAATCACCAATTCAAGATCAAGCCCCGACGGCCCTTGAAGAAAGTGTTCTTCGTTCTTCGTTCATCGTTCTTCCAAGATCAAGCCCCGACGACCCTTGGATTAACAATCACCAATTCAAGATCAAGCCCTGACGGCCCTTGAAGAAAGTGTTCTTCGTTCTTCATTCATTGTTCTTCCAAGATCAAGCCCCGACGGCCCTTGGATCAACAATCACCAACTCAAGATCAAGCCCCGACGGCTCTTGAAGAAAGTATTCTTCGTTCTTCGTTCATCTTTCTTCCAAGATCAAGCCCCAATGGTCCTTGGATCAACAACATCAATAAATCCACACATTCAACCGTTCTTCAAGATCAAGCCCAAAAGCCCTTGAAGATCCGTTCATCACTGTTATTCAAGATCAAGCCTTAATGGCCCTTGAAGAAACACTCATCCTCAAGATCAAGCCCCAATGGCTCCTTGAAGATCCGCTCAAATCCACCTTCACAGATCAAGCCCACGGCCCCTTGAAGAAACTTCCAACAGTTCATCCAAGATCAAGCCTCGACGGCCCTTGGATCAACGAAACATCCACAAATCAATACCTTATGGAGATCGAATCAGAGGATCAAAATAGAGAGAGATTGTAACCCAAAATCATCAAATACAAATATTATTTTGTGCACGTTGTTATTGTCTCTTTCGTTTCAGGAAATTTTCGTGTTCGCAATAATAAATGTAAGCTAAGTGTGAAATCATTCTAAACTAGCATGCTAGTCGGAGTCACCTGTACGAATGGACTTGTAGCTTATCAAGCTAGGCTAACACACAAATTAGAGTCACCTAGTGTGACTTGTATGATAGGCTGGGTATAAATGTGTACGCTCAAGTGCTACGATCACGTGAAAGTTGTGCTATAAATCGCGGGTCACCTATGAGTCGAAATCACCTATTGTCGTATATATGACAGGCTGACACCAGACTTGGATCCAAAGTGAGCATGCGGTGTAGGAAGTGAACAATCACATGAAGCCTGGCCCTAGCCCCGGGCGGGAGCACTAATACCGGGGTGCAACCTTTATGAGCTCTAAATAAATGTGTGCATACCAAAATGATTCAACCATTTCAATCTACCACATAACCTTACTTTGACGGCGCGTCCCGTGTTCACCTTAACATTTCCAAGCATTCACAACAATTATATGCAGGTAATATGCATATGGATATGCCATGATGCAATGTAAAACTAAACCATATCATAAATCAATTTAAAAGCATTTTTGGAAACTATCAATCATATATATACTATAAAAAGGAAATGACTCACTCACCTAAAGTATGTGCTACAACTCCCTAGCATGAATATCAAGGCGGTACGAACGATTGTCGCCTAGAACAATTATCAAATCATGTCTCATAATTCTTATTGATAGAACACGTAACTTACATAAAATAGATCCCCAAGGACGTTCTAAAATGATTTGAAAACCCTTATCCAAAAGTCAACCTTCGATCAAAGGTCGACGGTAGGGTCCACAACCCTACGTATCTTGATCCGGAAGATCCGTATCTCAGATTTCCGATCCGTAACTTCTTAAGAGTTTCAATAAGCTTCTAGAACAACATCCTAAAGTTTTGAAACAACCCAACGGTTGGATCTCCGGCAATTGCTAAAATTAAGTGGTCGCCGATGTTTTATTTTACGAACTTACAAATCTAATTCGAAAAGATCCGTACGTTGGATTCCCGATCCATAAATTACTATGATCCTCAAATATTACGTATTATAATATTCTAAGGTTTGGTGACGATCCAACAGTCGGATTGTCGATTCCCAAAATGTCCAAGTAGCAGACCTTAGCGAATTTATACCCAAAATAGCCTAGGAAAGTCAGGTGGGGTCTTGGCCCACACACCACAGTGCACGGCGGTCGACTGCCTCGACTCCCTGGAAAAATTTAACTATTTCTAAAAATTACCAAATTTCACAGAAGTGTAAATTTCAATGAGTAGAGCAAGTTTTATACTTGTGGCCAAGTCCAATTTGGCCGGGAAATGACCTAAATTGGCACGCACATGTTTGAAACCCTAGAATGGGTGTTATTCAATTCGACTTCCTTGGGGTTCCAACATCCCTACAACTGGTTGGGTCTTGTTCCTCGGTCAAAGGGGAGCTGATTAAGGGTGGTGGTGGATGGTGGGACTTGCCGAAACGGCGGAATCGCCGTCAAAACCTCATGGGTCACCAGCATGGTTTTACACGATTTTGGGCCTAAAAATCTTCAAATTTAGGTGGAGATGGAAGATGGAGTGTTGTGGAATAGGTTGCAAGTGAGGGATAGGTGAAAATCACCTGAAAAATTGGTGGAAATGACCAAAATTAGAACCGAGTCGAAGTCCATTTTGTCTGCATGGGTAAGTGTCGACAGAAGGGATAGGGAAAATTCCTTTTTTTTCCTGATTGGCTGATGCCTTTTTCTTTCCTTGACACTGATTAGTTAGTCTTGCCACAAGGTGGGAGTTTTAACATTTTATAATCTAAAATATAAATAACCAATTTCAAACATCCGTAACTATACCGTTATAATCCGGACTCGCAAACGGCTTTCGCCTATGCGTTTGTACCAACGAGTAATACAAAAATACGCCAAAAGAATAAGTCATACGTTTCTCTAGACGATGGTCAATGGAAGTCAAAGTCATTGCCTCTAGGGAATTTTCGTCAATCCCCTCGATTAAAATAAATAAAAACGTAAATTTAGGGACAAGTGGTGTTGGAACATATTCCCGGCACAACCAACATATATGCAGATGTCGTAGCCACATTTGGCTCCAAGCTTACCTTCGTCAAAGAACAACTTAACATTGCTGTTATCAGAATGGAGGCCCTAGCCATTGATGTAGCCTTTCTAGAGAAAACGTCGGAGGATGGCAATTGAAGGGAAACTGTCAAATTGGAACTTTCCAAGCCAAGTGGAGAGCTCAACATCAAGTAACTTAAGGATTACATTAATGTTGTTGGGACACTCTACAAGCGCCTGTCTAATGGAGTGCTCACCCGATGCCTTGGACAAAAAAAAGCACAAAGGCAATTGCACAAAATCCATGAAGCCACATGAGAAGTCGACCAAGTAGTAAGTCTTTATCGTTAACCACAAAGAAAAGGGTATTACTAGTAAGAGATAAAGCAATAAGCCACATGCATCCAAGTTGAATGTCCAAAGTGCAGCAAAACGCTTTCCCCATTAGAGGCATTTACAATTTCCATCATTAATGATTGAAGGTCTTTAGACCTGACCTTCTTCATCGATGGGACACTGCCAAGCAATGTCAAAGATGCATGTAAACTAAAAGGGACAACCAATAGGTACTTTGTGGATAGGGTAACTCTATACCGAAAAAGATTCAATGGGGAACCTTTGAGATGCCTTGGGCCATCCGAGTCATCACAAGTCATGCAAGAACTACATGTTGGAGAATGCGGCGGGCACCAAGAAAGGAAAAAGTTACACAAGTAGCTACTGAGCCTAGGATACTGTTAGCTAACCATGAAGAAAGACATGCACAACATGGTCAAGTGAAGCCATACATGCCAACTCTATTGAAACTTAATCCACAAGCCTCCAACGCAACTGCAAGACATACATACCCTATGACCATTCCATACTTAGGGGCTCAATTTGATAAGAACCATCAACCCAGCTTCTGAAGGTCAAATATGGATCTTAGTAGCCACTGAGTACTTCACAAAGTGGGTGGAAGCAATCCCTCTTAAGAAAGCAACATGAGCAGTAATATATAATTTCATCAAGGAATGAGCCGTTTGCTGATGTGGGATATCTTACAAGATAGTGAATGACAACGACACACTTTTTGTAAACAAACAAGTAAGTGCCATGCTTGATGCTTACAAGATCAAGGATTGTCGCTCCACGTCTTATGGTACATAATTACACAGGGGGCTAGAGCATGCATCTCCCTGACGTCCTATGGGCCTATCGTACAACTCCAAGGAACGCTATAGGTTTTTCTCCCTACTATTTTTTGTATAGGTCCAAAGCTATTTCTCCCGTGGAAATGATGATGCCACCGACAAAGAGTTTCAATAATCAACGATGTGGAATGGGATGCTGCAGCATGCGCAGACTAAAGGTGGAAAGACCTTGAGTTACTAGAGGAAAAAAAAAGGGCAGAAGCAGCTAGGAAAACAGCCCTATACCACTAACAGGTTACCAAATCCTACAACCGCACAATTAAGCCATGCAACTTCAAGGAAGGAGATCTTATCCTCAGAATAGCTGAGCACATAAGAAGGCGGATCTCCGGACCTTTGAAGTTTGCCCCATATTGGGAAAGACCTTTTGTGGTCAAGAAAGCCTATCAAAACGGTTACTACTACTTGACTTTGATCAAAGAAGGTATGCTAACGGAACCTGTCAACTTAAAGTGGCTAAAGCCTTATTAATGCTAAAACACTTATGTTTCTCTTAGAAGAACAAGCTCCTTCGATGCAATGATCATTTTCTTACTCTATGAGGCCTTGTAAAGCCATGGAACGATTGATTTTACCCCAAATTTTAATGAAATGAATGAGCATTTTGTCAAAATCTTTGGTACATTCGTTTCTTTACATTGGCAAGAGTAACTAGAAGGATTTCTTCTAAACAAGCTATAGCAGTCATCATGCCAAGGCTATAAAGAAAATGCACGCCTAGCAAGCTGCCCTAAGGGGCAAATCATGGTAAAGCTATATTCATGCCACATGTTAAGCCTATCAATTTCATGTAAGCTGCTCAATGGTTCAATGCTCGTGCAACATGCCAAGCTAATACGCCATGCAAAACCATTGAGTCAAGCAAATAAAGCTTTTTTTAGAGCTATACTCATGCAATATGCCAAGTCTATCAATGTCATGTAAGATGCTTAAAGGTTCAATGCTCATTCAACATGCTAAGCCAACACACCATGCAAAACCATTAAGTCAAGCAAATAAAGCTTTTTTAAAAGCTATACTCACGCAACATGCCAAAGCCTATCAATGCAAAATCAATGTGAAGCTTAACATTGCAAAAATCAAGCCAAGCAAGGAAAAGATTTTAAAATCAGTAAGCCAATCAATGCTAAGCAAGTGAAGCTTTCCTGACATGTTCTGCTTCCTTACAGAAGCTACGACATCTTTTCCATCTTTCTTTAAGGAAACTCACTGACAAAGTGCCAAGCAGGAGGATCAATTATATCCCCTAGGAAAGCAAGCAAAAGCTCAAGCTTGTGTTTCAAAGCCTAAACAGAATTTCATCCAGCAAATTTTCATGCACTCGAAGTAGAAGAAAGCCAATGACATTGCAAGATTAAGTACATCACAAGAATCATTTTAAATTCAATGTCAGCAACCAAAGCCAAAGGTAAATAAGCAAAACGCAAAGCAAAGCCACCTTATGGGTTCAAAAAGTAATAAGCTAGCTGTCTAAAAGGAAATTACAATGGAAAGTAAAGGTGCAGTAAGAAAAGCAATCTTCTTCATAGCACGTTACTGCAACACCTCAAGGTTCATGCTCTGCCGAAGCCAAGGGTTAAGAAAACGTAAACAGTCATTACAAAGTGTGCAGTTATGAGAATGTGATAAGTTAAGCTTAGAACACCACCTTTCGAAGGAACATCTAGAGGTGCCAACATGCAACTAATTCGCTGCAAGTTGAAGGCAAGCTGTTATTTCCTTAGAGCTCTCGCGGACAAACTTCTTTAACTTGAGTTTCTCAACCTCTAGTTCCTTAAGCTGCAGCTCGAGAACACGCATCAATTTGTTAACTTCGATGAATTGATCCAAGACACCCTTCTCTTTTTCAAGGTGGAGCCCAAACATGGTATCGCACAACTCTCCTAGCTTCTCGACTAGAGAACCCACTGGTACACCCAAAGCTGCCACATCGTTAATTATATCCCGCCAACATAGCAGCCTGTGCTTTGTTATTTCCAATGGGGAAGTATGCTCCATGCCACAAATCAAGGTCCCAAGCTTTTAAAAAATCACTATGTGCGTGAAAGAAGATAGACCTATCAAGCTCACATTTGCATCACCGACGCGATCGAATAACCAGCATAGCGCCTCAGCTAGCCTGGAGCGGACCTTTACTTCCTTAAAGTTAACCTAGGAAAAGAAAGCTTCACCTAAATAGATCAATTTCTCAACCAAATTTAATACCCTGGCTTCATTGACGATATTATGCTTGAGCTTTCAGAGAGCCTCATGCCATGATGCTCACTTTTCAATCGATGCCTGCTCATCAAAGGAAAAAATGTCCTTAGGAAAAGCTGTAGGCTTGGGAAGAAAGTCACTGAGGGCTTGAATAGCTCATGTAGCCTCTGCAGCACCATTATTCACCTACAAGGAAAGCATGAAAGTATACACAAGTAAGGGGATAAATCGACAAGCGGAGACACACAACAACACAGCCTACAGAAGCTCAGAAGCTATCCAATACATAATTCCAACAGACCAACATGCTTATACATGCACATGCAAAAACACGAAGAAAACATGCTAGGCAAAGTTTAGCTACTTCCTACATGCATATGCAAGCTTAAGCAAAATTCAAAGACTTAAGGAGAAGGTTGATAGTAGCAAATTCACACAAGGGAAAGCATCAACGAAGGACAGGGATACATGCCTCTGTATCTTTCGCTTCTACCTGAACATCATCATTCAAAAATCCGTTGACTTCGTCAAGATCAACATCTTTTGCTGCTTTGTTGTCATCCTTGCCCCTTAGTTCTCTGATACTGTCTTCACCTTCCGTGTCCTTCCCTAAGGAAGCTTGAGGATGTCCTCAACTCCCAAGGTCAGACTCGATACTTGTATTGCTGCTTTCCACAGTATCCAAGCCTTCGTCAGCTACCTCATCGCCGTTAGTTTTTTCAGTGCTTTATTCTTCCTCACTTGTGGCAGTAATATCAAGGAACTCATAAAGCTTGGGAGTGCTGGAAAAAAAAAATGTTGAAGCATTACTGGTTCTACTAGCAAGGGCAACAAGAGTTGCTTCGTTGGCTGTAACAAAAACCATGGCTAGCATACAATTGCAAATCAACAAAAGTAAAGAACGAAGGAATAAGATCTATTACCAATCCTTGGCTTCGCTGAGGAACCTTGAATATTCGATTTCCTTGGGGTGGGGGAAGCATCAAGCTTCCTGTTGGGAAAACCATCTTTCACCACTCGAGGCCTAAAGTGCTTCACTGCATCATTTAAGGCATAACATATAAAGCATTAAGGAAAAACATGCAAAGGGAAAATTAGCAAAAGAAGTTAAGCCAAGAAATATACCCAAAGCCGCTTTCTTCCCTTGACCTGCAGGTTTTCCTTCACCAACACCAAATGCCTTACTCTTCTTGGTACTTCTGGAAGAATCACCAAAAACATTGCTTTCCTCTGTTGCAATAGAGCATCGGCGCTTCGATCCAGAAGCAGTAGCTGTAGGATCTAACACTAGTCTGAGGTGGCTGACAATGTTGGGAAATAACCGTGGCTGCTTATCACCATGGAATTTGAGGATGACAATGAAACACTTTAACCAATAAGCAACATAGCCTTTGAAGATACGGCTTACCTGGGTCTGGCTTGTGACATAATAGAAAAGGTGAAGACATTCCAGAGGTATATACATATAACTCCAAAATAAATGATTGAAACAAGCCTTAGCTTTGGCTGGGGAAGATCATGGCACACCTTGGTCAAAGCCTAGCTGACATCGCATTTTGAAAGGGGAGTAAACAACACTCATTTCCTCGCTATCCTCTCATAGGAAGGGGATTGAAGGAGCCAGCAAAGCCAATGACTTTTTCAGTGAGCGAAGAAAAATCTAGATTCTCGGAAAAAGGAATCGACATCACACTTGGATCATCACCACAAACACCATCAGTAAAAAACATCACAGAGGCAAAACTTTCAGTGACTAACGTGTATGGATGGAAAACAAAGTTATTCACGTCATCTAAAAGCTCCAAGAAGTCCTGCTTCTTTGCTGGAATCTTCCCGAACCACTTGCAAGCCAGAGGGAGCTTTATGGGCAAGTAAGAGGAAAAGCCAATAACATAACAGCTCTTTGTTGCACCGGAAGGGTAGAGGGTTATCTTCAAACCCTTAATACGCTCCCATATGAAGATTTGCATAAAGCTAACACAGAGGAAACTCTTCAATGAGGCACTACCCACAACCTGCTCATCAGAATTATGAAGCTAATCTAATTCATGGTAGAAAAGCCCAAGGAACAACGAAGCCAGTGGAACCACATAGGCACACGCAATCATCATGGCCCAATGAATTACTTAGCGGCTGAAAGTATCTTTACTATCGCAGAAGATAAAGCAGCCTAGTTACAAAACAACATGGCCTCGAACTGGCAATTTGGTTCTTGTTTCTTCTACCAAAAGTGTTTGATTCACTCATTAAAGCAGAGAGCATTGCTCGGATAAGTAGAGGCACCCTTCTTTAAAACATCAAAAGTGTCAGTATATGCAGGAGGAATAACATAATTGAATGGATCTATATTACCCGCAATCGGAAGATGCATAATATTGGCAACATCTTCCAGAGTGGGGGTAAACTCTCCCCAGGCACAATTCAAAGTATGTTTCTCTATACTTTACATCCTAGCCACGTGGTGAAGAAGTTTGGGCTCGAGGCAAACAACCTACTTCTTGGTCATGAAGACAACGTCCAAAATATTGGCCCTTGTCAAGGTCGCACACTAGTTCGCAAAGCCAAGCTCAGAGTCCACTCAATCTGCCAAGCAAGTGGCCTCATTGCAGGAGAACTCAAAGTGAAACGGCATGGCGAGAAACAACCCATTCTTAATGCAGCATTGGAAAATACGCTTGGGATTGATAAGAGGGATTGAGTTTAAGGAGGGCTCCTCTTTCTTGAAAGCTTTGTTCTAAGCACCAAGAGGAGGTGGCGGTCTGCCTCATTGAAGAAGGTCCTCAGTAGTGAAAGACCTGTCCACTGTAGTTAAGCACTTTGGTGATTCCACAGCCATAACACACTTATGGAAAGCAAACGTCAAACCATAGATACTACAGGCCAGTGTAACATGCATAAAGAAAAATACAAGGAGGCAAAGCAAGGCATAACAAGGAATTTACCCTGGGAAAGCAAGCAAGCGGGCCTTGGGAAAGCAAAATGGTACGTTTATAAAAGTCAAACCCTTTCATGAAAGTGTCTAAGACTTTAACATGAGATTATTTTCCTTATATGCTATCACGCAAAATACATGCATCTTTCCCTACACATGCTATGTTATCAAAGCCTTGTAATATCAAGTCAAGGAAAGTATGTTATGCACATATCCAAGCAAAAATAGGCTATATGCAGTCAAGCTAATCATGCCAAGAATATTGATGCAATCAATAGTTTATCTTGCTCAAGCACACATCAACATGAAAACAAGCTGGGCTAAATGACAATTGCACATTATACATGAAAAACAGGAAAGAAATCACAGAAAGCAAACGCACAAGATTTTGAAGCAACAGACTGCCTAAGGAGTGAAGTTCAATTTCCTGAAGAAAAAGCCGCACCCCTTGTGAGCCCATGCTGAAACCCCTAAATCTTTGGGATGTGTAATCGAAAATGAGAGATGCGTGCCTAATTTCATCATTAGGGCAAATAAACAAGCCAAAAAGAAGAAGAAAATTTAAAAGAGGGTGAAGGGAAGAACTTCCTTACTTGAGGAAGACTTGTCACAAAGCATGGAAAAGCATGAATATGATGGCACAACCCAGCGTAAAAAGCAGAGAGAAATTCGAAAAAAAAAACAGTTAAGAAAAATTTAAAGAAGGAATGAGAATTAAAGAAGAAGAAGGAAAAACAAGGACAAATTAAATATTTGTCCTAGGGAGAAGAGCAGTTTGTAACGGTTACCAAGTGAAGGTGGAGGAATACCCATAGTTTCTCCATATGATTGGACGTGCACGAGAGGCAAGGGAGCATAATGGCAGTTAATTATTAGCTACCATGCGGGAAGAGGATGAGTCCAATAAGGAAGCCCATGTTTAAAAAGGAATCCCTTGGGCCTGGTTTGATTATTTAGCCAACTTAAGATGTCTCATAGCCCAAATAATCAAGGGGGCTAATGTTAGGGCCCAAATCACACACCAATCCAACCAAGTCTCAAGACCCAATTGTCATGCAAAGCTTACATTCAAGCCCAAACACATGCCAAGGCGCGAGATCGATGAGGAATATACTTACCAACATGCCATGCCATAGTGATTAAGCCGAATATTCACGCCATGCTCATGCTTATTCATCACGCCATGCTTCCTTAGTCATTATCCATACTAAGCCCAAGTCACATATTCAGGTTTTGTCAAGTGGATTGTGGTGTGGATGGTTACAGAAGGTTATCAAGCCTATATCAAATCGAGGTCATTGAAGACTTTTAGGTTATCAGGCATTTAATGCTGACTTTCCCTTCTTAGCCTACACAGACAACCAAAACGTGAAAGCCATAAGGTGCACTACCAAAAGTAGCGTCTGTGAAATGCTGCCCTAGTAAAGCCGCGTCTCAAGAAAAAGAAAACTGCAGGTCTCAACAGTGCAGTTATCTTACACCAAAATGGGAATAATATGATAGCTAGGGAGAAAGAAGGGGAAGACCAAGCCACAAAGGGAGATTTTCTTGAAGCCTAGAGAAGAACCGTTCACATACAAAAAGAGGGAGAGAAGCCATTAGAAGAGAAGATTAAAGTAACATAGAGAGAGATAAGAGAAATGCAAGAAGAGAGAACCACCTAGTAAATAAGCCTAGAGAGTTCCAGTTAGCCTAGAAGCATACTCCAGGCCTTAAGCATCACCATCCATGCAACCTTAGTAATTCCCACAACCTTCCATCAAACATCTCAACCACTAGAAGCCTTGATGTCACCCTAGGAAAGCCCAAATCATGCAGCTAAGAATGCCATGCAACCATGCAAACCCTTTCTCTCTTATGTCAACTGATAATCTTCTAGCCTCCACACCAATCTTCACTTGAGCAAGTCATTATCTTGATCATTCATGCGATCTTCGAGCCGTTGATGTTACTGAGGTATTTCCTAAGACAAGTTAACTTTTTCAAGATATCCCAGGACTTATTACGAATCCGTACCAAGGGAGATAAAAGGACGTTCTCAAAGCCCAAGTCTACCTCGACCTAAAAGTCCCCCAACAACTAAAATACCAATTTGACTCAATCCTTACAAGTCATTTTAAAATTTCTTAATTTTTTTGATGTGAGAAAACATTGCACATCCTTACAAAAAATTGAATGAATATAAAGTTGATGTATGTCTTCAACATGTCCTAATCAACTAGCTTCACCAATTTGTCCTAATCAAAGTCCAACAACTATAGAAACCTAAAAGTTTGGCCAACAAACAAAAAGGGAAACTATTGTGATTATTAACTAAAAGAATTTTTTTATGGAGAACCCAACCCCCACCCTTTTTTTTTGTCAAACATGGAGAACCCTTTAATTGTAACAAACAATGGGGGCAAATGTGCAAAATCTAGCCCTTTATATAGCATAACAAAGATTTGGACTGGTCTCTTCTTGTGATGTTTGAAAACCATCTTTCAAAAGTTTTAATAAAACCAGCCCAAATATGTCAGTACATATTGGCCGTTTCATGACCAAATTACACAAAAAGCAAAGCAAAACCTAACTGCTTTTGCTTCTTCCTGTTAACTAAATTGCAATATTTGGGAATTGAAGGGAAAATTAAGAAGAAAGGATGAACACAGAGATATTAGAGAGAGAGAGAGAGAGAGAGAGAGAGAGAGAGAGAAAATAAGATTTGTATTAATTGACTGAATGAAGATTACACACTCTGTTTTTATAAGAGAAATTCTAACTACTTTAACCAAATACTAACAAACTTACTAACTGTATTACTAACTTGTACCCTTAATACTCCCCCTCAATCTCAACTGGGGAAACCTAGTTTGAGATTGGAAGAATATATCTGAAATCATTGCTATGAAACCAGACAATAGAACACATAGTTGAACCATCGACATGTACAATGAGAAAATCCCAATCAGTTCCCTGGTGCATACCCAAGTTTGGAAGAATTACATCTCGATAAAGGTATTCTACATTGCTAATAATTCCAACTTTAAGACCTTGTTCATGGACCCATCTTAGAAGGGTTGAGAGTCAAGAAAGATGGAATAAGGAGCAGAGGAACCAAACGACACATATATACGTCGAAACACTTTCTCAAATGCCTTCTCATCGTAATGATATCCAACCCTTATAAAGGAGTCTCTGACACAAGGTTTCCACCAAACGATGTTGGCCATTTTTGCACCATGCCCGAAACATGGATACTTGGTGGCCATGTCTTTATATGCATATTTGAAGCCTTCATGCACTTTTTTGTAGTCAGGCATTCCAGCCCTACAACTTTGGCTGCCATGCAATAGTAGTCCCTAAGCTCCCCCTTGTAAGCTAGCAATGTACCAATAACATCCACTGTAATGCACCACAACTTTGACAACAATGACATTATAAAACTATTTTGTAGTTCTAACCAAAAGACTATTACAAATAACAATCAAATTTATATAATGAAAAGAAACTAGGATGCTAGAGACAAATTAAGCCACACAACGGCTTCAACTGCATCAGAATGAAGTGAGATCGACTTGAAATCTCAAGCAAGCAAGGGCGACTTTTATGACAGATACAAACTACAGAGCAACAGTGAAGACGAAACCACAACAGACACATCTTAATCTGCCCTAAAGTATTCTTCAAGCTCAGTAGGACGCACATCCGCGGATGAAGCAGATAGCAACAAGATGCCCTTCCACTTTAAATATATTCACTACCTCACCACAACATACAGACCAAGATCTTAGAAAAGAACTATGATGCACACATGTAAAAATTCCAATATTCCGCTGTCTTTGACAAGAGCTTCACAAAGAACAACCTCTTATAAAGTTGTAACACATCCTCATGCCAGTTCTAACAATTTCTTGCGGGATTACCCTTCGTGGGATTTACCATCAACAACTTCATTTAACATTGGCATCAACCTTTAAAACAAAAAATTAACAAACTATAGTGTGGCATAGGCCTTACCTATAGTACCACGGGATCACCCTTTATGGATTTTACCAAAAAACTACTCTTAACAATGGCATCGGCCTTCACAATTTCAACAAAAAAAAAATCAACATATATGTAGGATTACCCTTCGTGGGATTTACCTATTCACATCACGGAATTACCCTTTGTGGTATTTACCGTTAACAACTTCTTTTACCATTTGTGGGATTTACCTATTCACATCACGAAATTACCCTTCGTGGGATTTACCGTTATCAACTTCTTCAAACTTCATCGTATAACTGGACTTACTGTAGATACATGCTAACAACTGAGTTGGTTAGACTTGACATTATCGGTTATGATAAGAAAACATACTGCACAAACTCCTCAATAAGTACTTGAACAATCTTCTCAGACATTACACTTCTCATTTTGGCACAAAGCATATTCTGAACAACCACAAAATTATACATGCCAAAATGCAAGAATTCACACCCATTTCTCCAAATATATCAAAAGTTGCAGAAAGATCAAACCCAATAAACTTGCAGAATATCAGTGAAGCAGAGAAAGAATTGGACACCACCATACAAATTGCACAATCCAGCAATGACCAATATTCTTGAACCAAATATCCCAAATATCACAAACGTGGATCTTGAAACAATGAAGAATCTTGAAAGCAAATATCACAAACAAGCCCTTATCAACTGGAAGAATCTCAACATATCAACTGAATGACTTCATACCCACAACAACAAACTAACTGATTTACAAAATACTGAAAGAATCTTAGTAAGAAATTTAGAAGAAGTGGCTGAAAAACTTAACCTTCACATGAAAATTCTAAGCTGGCATTTCATCAAACATTTAAACTATACAAAAGTCTAAACCTTCTTCCACACTAGAGAGCAAAACACAAATCAAATTCGCAAACAATATCGAAGAGTGTGATTATATCTGTCTCCCATCCTAATGCTGTTAACACCCCATTCGCCTTTTCTACAATAGATCCCGTCGCAAAGAAATAATTTTTGTCTCCATGTTATGACATCGGTAGGAGCATCATCCTCTCTGTCCATGCCACCAACGATAGGCAAGCCACAGAAAGCAATCTAATTTTAGGCCTTTCTTACCCAAATGCTGCTGTTATGTTGAGCCCATGTGATGGATTCTGATCAACTTCCAAAACCCAGTTAGGAATGATCAAAATTTTATCTCTCTGGAACCCGAATCCAATCTCTATGTGGATTAAGTTGTTGATCCCGTTGTCTGGGTTGCAATTTCTCTTGAAAAAGTTGAACCCATATCAAATCGCCAAGTGATTCTGCTTCTCGAGAGGTGATTTACAGAGGTCAAACTGAGCAAGTAACTTAAGGTCTCTGAACCCAACAAGAAATTGGGCCAACCCTTCAAGAAACCGAGCGCCTGGAACACTCTGGTGGCACCAAGGATCTCCACAAGAACGCTCATTCTCAACCAATTCGCATCCATAAAAACTAAGTAATAAATTGATTTTGATTCCTTCTCCGATTCAAGGATTAGATAGAAGAAGGAAACACTGAAGAACTTGACGGAAAATTCAAAAAAATCTGAAGAGAAAATAAAACTAGAAGATGAAATCTCATAAAAAAACCGGAACCACCAGAATCTATGGCGTGAGCCTGGTGACTCTGATACCATGTTAACTACATTGCAATATTTGGGAATTGAAGGGAAAATTAAGAAGAAATGATGAACAGAAGGATGAACACGGAGATATTAGAGAGAGAGTTTAGAGAGAGAAAATAGGATTTGTATTAACTGATTGAATGAAGATTACCCACTCTATTTTTACAAGAGAAATCATAACTACTCTAACTAAATACTAACAAACTTACTAACTATATTACTGACTTGTAGCCTTAATACTTCCTACTTCCTAACTTTCCTGGTCAGTTTCCAACTTTTCCATTTTCTTTTGGGGTCTCCAACAAAGTCCTCGCCCGATCTCTACGTCATCAACAACTCATTCTACCGCAACTCCACCACCTTAGAAATGGAAGACCTGCAGTTCTTCTCCGAGCCATTCTCTCCCTTCTTGGACATTGACCTCCTTCAACTCCAGGCAATCTCCAACCAGCAAACCTATCAAAACGCAACTGACCCAAACTCTCCATCTCTCATCTCTTCTTCTCCCCCAAGTTACCAGTTCGAACATTAAGTCTATACCAGCAAACCCAGTTGTACCAAATGGAACAAAAATGTCCAAATTTGCCAATTGGGTGGCCGAATTTCTCGCTTTTTGATGCTCTAGAGGTCAAAGCTGAAGAATCTCATCAAGCTTTTGAGCCTCATAGCTATGGCAGCACAGAGAATGCGGTAAAGTTTATGCAGATGAGCTACAGCAGTAACTGCTTTGATGGAAATAATAACAAGCCTGGTTTTTACTTCCAACCAAGCTTTGATTCTCTCATGAAGTCCCCAAGTTTTTAGAACCAAGCTTCGAACTTAAGCTCTCCGGCAAGCAGCTTTTTGGACGGTCAAATGAGAAGGATTTCTAGCACTGGTGATTTGCAAATCATATTACTCTCCAGAATTTTAATTAATCTGCTCTGCGTTTGTTTTGATTAATCCATGTTTAATTAAAATCAAAACCCATGTCTTTTTTTTTTGTTTTTCCCAAATTGTTTGTAGAATTTTAAACAAATTGTGCTCCTAGATATTGAGAAATAATCTTTTCATTGACTTTTAATAATCATATAACCTGTATATATACAAGTATATGGAAAAGCACTTAACAAACTTAGCTATCTATCTAATATCTATCCAATATCTAAGTAGGATCTTTATTACCTACATTTACATTTATACCCTCAATATCCCCCTTCAAACTGAACTGAGGTTGCCGAAGAGCAAGTTTGGACCGGAGAAACATAAATCGTGATTTGGACAGAGCCTTGGTACAAATATCAACTATCTGATCCTGGGAGCAAACAAAATGCAGAGAAATTTCATGAGCCAAAACCTTTTCCCGGATGTAGTGATAGTCCAATTCAACATGCTTAGTGCGGGCATGGAAAATGGGATATATTGTCACACCACAACTTTGGTACACAGGGTAGTGGAAGATCAATATCAGCAATAAGTTGGCAGATCTAAGATAATTCAGCAGCAGTGTTAGCCAACGATCGATATTCAGCTTCTATAGAGGACCGGGCCACGATAGATTGCTTCTTAGCACTCCAACTAATGATAGAATTCCCTAGTAAAATGCAAAAACCACCAGTTGAACGACGATCTATGGAGCAGCCTGCCCAATCAGCATCGGAATAAGCAGTGAGAGATGGTGGTGAAGAACTTTTAGAAAACCAGAGACCACACTCAATGGAGCCCTTGAGATAACGCATAATGCATTTCACAGCTTGAAGATGGGAAATGCGAGGATAGTGCATAAACTGACAAACAAGATTCACTGCAAAAGAGAGGTCGGGCCTTGTCCATGTGAGATATTGAAGGGCGCCAACAAGAGATCGATATTCAGTAGGATCATCCAAGAGAAGAGAAGAGCGATCAAGGTTTAATGTACTCAGGGGAGTGACACAGGGTTTGGCACCATCCATTTTGTCCTTGTGCAACAGGTCCAGGATGTATTTCGGTTGAGAGATGAAAATACCCTTGGAAGAACGCTTAACTTCAATACCAAGAAAATAATGCAAAAAACCAAGATCTTTGATAAAAATGAGAGCACTGAGTTAATCAATAACATGCTTGTAGGCTGAGGGAGAAGGGCCTGTGATAAGAATGTCATCAACGTAGACAAGGATAAACACCAAGTGAGGATCATTCGTAACAAACAATTAATTATCCGATTTTGAGCCAACGAATCCCAAGGAGAGTAAGGCACCATGTAGTTTATCATACCAAGCTCGAGGAGCTTGTTTGATACCATACAATGATTTATGAAGTCTGCAAACAGAATCAGGTTGTGTAGAATCCTGAAACCTTGGAAGTTGTTGCATAAACACAGTTTCTGTAAAAGTACCATGCAAAAAAGCATTTCTAACATCAAGTTGGTTGAGAAACCAATCATATTGAGCAGCCAAAGTGAGTAAAAGGCGAATGGTGACAGGTTTGGCAACAGGGCTGAAAGTCTATGTGTAGTCTAGCCCTTCCTGTTGATGAAACCCCTTTGCAACCAATCGGGCCTTATACCGATCTATAGATCCATCAGGCTTGCATTTGATTCGAAATACCCACTTGCAACCTACTAGAATTTGCGAAGGAGAATAGGGAACCAAGGACCAAATACCATTGTTGAGAAGAGCATTGAACTTTTCTTGCATTGCCTGTCTCCAGTGGGAATATTTTGATGCCTGATGATATGTGGAAGGAACAAAGTCAACACTGAGATGAGATGGAAGAGTATGTTTAGTGGCAAGCAAGGCTTTAGGTTTGAAGATGCCATATTTGGAACGAGTCTGCATAGGATGAATGTTGAGAGAAGAAGAGGACAGTGGTGAAGAAGAGATATGTGGGTATTGGGATAGAATTGGTGCAGAAGAGGAATTTGGTAAGGAAGATGAATTTTGGGAAGGAGATATATGAAGTTGTTGGGATGGAGATGTAGATGAGGGAGGAGATGGATGTGGGAAAGGAGAGGCATGGGGTGATGATGGCTTGGAAGATTGAAAAAAGTTGAATGTGAGATGAGATGGGATTATATGTACGGGTGAGGAAGATATAGACTGAGAGGATGAGACGGGTAAAGGATTATGAAAAGGGAAATTATGCTCATCAAATATGACATGCCGGGAAATATAGATTCGGTGAGATAAAGGATCCAGGCATTGATACCCTCTGTGATTTAAACTATACCCCAAGAAAACACAATGTTTGCTCTTTGGTTCTAACTTAGATGTAGTGTAAGGCTTCAACCAAGGAAAACAACTACAACCAAAGACTTTGAGAGAAGCATACGCTGGAGCTTTCTTGAATAAAGATTCCCATGGAGAGACATTATGTGCAGTAGGCATCCGGTTGATGAGATAAATGGCTGTAGAGAAGGCATGATCCCAATATTGATAGGGAACTTTAAATACTGTCAATAGAGTACGGGCAGTTTCAACAAGATGTCGGTGCTTGCACTCAGCACACCCATTTTGCTCAGGAGTGTGAGGACAGCTGAGTTGGTGTGTAATACCATGGTCAAGTAAGAAATGTGAGAACTTGGAGCTTAAGAATTCACCACCAGAATCTGAGCGAATAGAAATAACTTTGACACCCAACTTATTTTCAATAAAAGACTTGAAGTGAACAAATGTAGAAAGAACATCAGACTTGAACTTCAGAGGATAAAGCCAAGAATACTTTGTATAGTTATCAACAATTATCACATAGTATCGAAAACCATGTACAGAGGAAATAGGAGTTGGTACCCAGACATCCATGTGAAAAAGCTCTAAGGGCTTGCTTGTAGTACAAGAACTAGAAACAAAAAGAAGCTTAGAGCTTTTTCTTACAGCACAATCGGAACAGAAAGTGTTATTCATAGTACGAGACATAGAAATACACGAAGTAGAGGCCAATTTATTTAAAACTTTGGTAGACGGATGGCCAAGTTTCTTGTGCCAAAGATTCTGAGAAGCCATTGTTGTAGCAGCAAACAAGTGTGGAAAACCAGAAGCAGTAGACAAAGTATGAAAAGGGTAGAATCCATCACGAACTGGTTCACTAAAAAGCATCTTCCCCAAAGAAATATCCTTCACAGTGAAGTGAAAAGGATAAAGATGCATGGAACACCAGTTGTCAAGAAGAAACTGATTCGCAGATAATAAATTTTGCTTTAAATCAGGCACATGAAGAACATTTTTCAACTGAAAATAATGGTGATCAGTATTTAAAGAAGAAGAACCGGGTGATGAATGGGCAAACATTTGCCATCACCAATGCAGACCTGCTGAGGACCACAATAAGGCTCAGGATTTTGCAGATTTGTGTAGTTATAAGTCATGTGAGAACTGGCGCCAGAATCAACAAGCCAAGTGGGAGCAGATGAAGTAGGATTAGTATGAGCAACCATAGCAGAGTGAGATGAAGATCCAGTGTAGCTAGGATTCATGCGCTGTGGACAGTCAAATGCTTCATGATCATATTGACGGCATATTTGGCAAAGAGTGTGTTTGCCAGAGAAAGAACAACCACTACGAAAAGAGCGCTGATTATTCAACCGGTAATAGGTGCGTTAAGAATTGCCTCTGAAATTACCCCCGCCTTGGAAATTTCTAGGGTTTGAAGAACTACCACCATTTTGAGAATAATTAGAAGAACGACCTTGAGAGAAAGGCTGTGAAGAATAAACCAGAGCAGTGTAAGCCTGATGAGCCATAGATGGTGCGGGAAGAAGACCCGTAGAAGAATTAAACGCCTGGAAAGGAGCAGTGAGAGGCGATTTCTTGCCATTATTCAACTGAATTTCTTTACTCAGAAGAAGGCCATGCAATTCATCAATGGTAGTCGATCCGATGCAAAATTGAACAACATCAACAAAAGAATCATACTCCGATGGTAGTCCATGAAGTGTGATAGAAATGAGCTCGAAATCGGCCACCGGAGCTCCAGCACTCGCAAGAGCATCTGCGATTTCCTCAATTTGTTGGAGAAATTGAGCAGCAGTAGATTCACCTTTTATAATGGTGCGCAGACGCGATCGAAGATTATGAATGTGAGATTAAGAAGCAGCAACCAATCAGGACTCCAATTTCGCCCAAAGTTCGCGAGAAGAATTAACTCCAACAGTGTAAGGAATTAGGGTTTCAGACAATGTGGAATTTAGCTAGATGAGAATGTTTTGATCATTCTCATACCAAGAAACATACTCAGGATTGATGAGAGACGTGCAATTGCCAGAATCATCCAATAGCATTTGAGGCGGGGGAGGCATTAAGCCATCAACGATGCCGGTGAGATTGTAGCGGCGAAAAATAGGAGCAAACAAAGCACTCCAGGTGAGGTAATTAGTAGTGGTAAGCTTAATTGGTACCATAGATCCAATATTTTGAATTGTGACGGAGGAGGTCACCGGAGGAAAGACCGTGACAGAGGATGGAGGTGGATGACCATGAGTAGTAGAATCTGACGAAGAAGCAGGAGCCGCCATTGATGCACAGAGTTAGGGTTTGGGAGATCAAGACGGCGATCGTATGTAGAATGAAGGAAGAAGAAAGGTCGCAAGGCGGTAGCCTGTTTGGATCAGGTCGTAAGACAGAAGGCGGTTGATACCATATTGAGAAATAATCTTTTCATTGACTTTTAATAATCATACAACCTGTATAGATACAAGTATATAGAAACCACTTAACAAACTTAGCTATCTATCCAATATCTATCCAATATCTAAGTAGGATCTTTATTACCTACATTTACATTTATACCCTCAATACTAGAGGGAGCTCAGTGATGGAAGAAGCAGCTGCAAACTTCAAAACGAGGAAGTATAGTGCAGAAGAGAGGAAAGAGAGAATCTCACAGTACAGAGCCAAAAGGCCACAGAGAAACTTCAACAAAACTGGGTGTAGTGAATTTGGATTTCATAGAATTTTAAAAGACTTTTTTAAGTGACAGGTTTCAAATGATCGTAGAATCCTTACAACTTTCAAATGGATTTTTAAGTTATGGATTTTGATTAAAGATTTCAAAGGATTCTTATGGACTTTGATTAAAGATTTGAATGGATTTTGAGAGACTCTTTTGCCATTTTAAAATTTATTTTTAAATAAAAAAAAAGATTAAACTTGAAAGTGAATGAAGAATTGTGCTCAGTTCTAGTAACCCCTATCCTCCATGCCCATGGTCCTCCATGGCACAAACCTTCCACCATAATCATTGATTCATGAAAGCGCTTTTGGCTTTTGACTTTTTCTAAAAAGTGATTCCTCTTATTCAAGAAAGAGGGAGAGGAATGGATGCTGCAAAGGTAGGAAAAATGAAGGAATCCATCAGCAAATGCAAGAGGGAAGAATGGATACTGCAAAGGTCGGAAAAATGAAGGAGACCATCAGCAAATGCAACTCAAACCCTTCAATTATCCACCCCCCTCTCTCGCCTTCTTTAGGTCCTATCTCCAAAAGTATGATCAACTTTGTTATCTTTGTATATGATTGTACACAATAGTATATAGATTGTATATTGAGAGTATGGGGTGGGTGGCTGAGACGACAGAAGGAATGAATGATGGGTTTCTCGAAGAAAATAGAGATTGAGAAATAAAGCTCAAGTTGCAATGCGGGGAAAGAGAGAAAGAAAGTGTGTAGTTGATAAGTAATCATAGGGGTGGAGGTAGGAACTTGTTATGCTTACCATTCATTCTCAAATCCTACAAAATCTCTTATTGAAAGAAATCTTTCAAAATCTATTAATTTTTTAATACCTATAGATTTGCATGGTCTCTATAAAAATCCTTCAAAATCCTAGTTGACTACATCAAGATTCTAAAGTTTTTTAAAATCCCTTAGTTGACTACCCCTGTATTTGAATTGACTCTTTTAAAATATTGTAAAATTCTAGTTGACTACACCAAGATTTTAAAGTCTTTTAAAATTGTTTAAAATCATTCTAAATTAAGATAATTAAACATAATATTATTGCATAAATACATTAACTTTTAGTGTTAAATTAGATTATTACTGTGTTTAAACTTAATGTGGGTTGTTGGTTAGTCTACGTATATGAAGGGTTTCATTAATTTGAATTTTGACTCTGATAAAAACAGTCAGGCATGCCAGTGTTCGATTAAATGGTAGTGTGAATGAAATGGCATTCCTAGTTCATGAATGTGTTCTTGAATTATATATTTGAAGAACAATTCATAATTTCATATTTCAATTTGGGATTCCTGATTTGTCCTGAAATCCCAAAAATATTTTGGGATTCCCGAAAATTTGGTTTGGGATTAGTCTTCAAATTTCCATCCAGAAAAATTTCGGTTTGGGATTTGGGATACTAGTTTCAGTATGGTATCCCATACCGAACCACCACTACATGGTACTATACATGTTGTGAGATTGAGAATTTAGACACATTTGGTTTAAATTTATGGTATTCAGCAAATTTATTTGATAACGCAGGTCTAGCAATATGATATTACCTTGTGTATACTTGTTAAGCTATATTATGACAATGGGCTAAAAGTTTGACCATATAAACTATTAAGGTAAGTAATCATAAACTTGCATGATAACATAATAATGATTAATTACCTTAAATTATAATTTGTGTGACTAAGAGTTTGAACACATTGGTCATGTTACTATTGTGAATCTGTGATTTATGTTCATTGTTCACGGTCTGACAACTACAAGTCTAGTACTCTATATATACGATTTCGTTACTTTTTTGTATGTTAAATTATACAATTTCTGTTATTGCGATAACATAGAGTTAATGAGGTTAATTTTGTGCAGGTTGAAGGGTTCAATGTAGAAGAGGAAGAGATGAATGCAACAGTAGAAGGAGGAGGGATTTTTAGGAGGAGTTTTTCTAGAATATTTGGGTTCGGACCACGACATGACTAAAAAGCCTTTTTGTGTAAAAGCAAAAGAATCAAAGAGTTTCTTTTGCTTTTCCTTCTTTTAGGTTCGAATCATTTCAAACTTCTCTGTATATATGTGGTAATGAATAATATAGAACTCGTTAGGGTGTGCTTTTAAAATGATTGAAAGTGTTTTTTGTGAAAATATTTTTAAAAACAATCTTTAGTAAAAATACGAGTAAATCCTGGAAAAGCACTTAAAGTGCTTCCTAGAAGAAGCACATAACTGGTACTTCTTGTAGTAAACACTTAAAGTGCTTTTAGAATCCAAAAATATTTTCTCTAAAAACGCTTTCAGTCATTTAAAAAGCACAACCAAACGAGCCCATAATCTAACTGTTTCTGTCAATGTTATGGTAGTTTCCATTCACATGCATGTATATCGTTCTTGTAATCGCTTATTTTTAGCTATGCCACCAAAAATTCAATGTTGATCCTCATTTTGGGTCCTGTAATTCAAAAATCATCACTTTACTCATTGAAAGTCAAAATTCGCTTGACTTTGACTTGTGGACTCTCTCTTCTCCCTGAAACTTGTAGGTCGTCTCCTAAAATATATGTGAGACCCAACACCCAATAAGAATATGCCACATTTGTAATAAATTTGATTACAAATCTTCCTTATGCGTTAGTATTCAACAATTAGAGAATATTAAGCTTAAAAGAAATTGAATAGATGAAAAAAATAAATAAATAAAGAATTGTTTAGCATGGTGTACCCAAATCAAACCCACATAAGAGAATAATAGATCTAAGGCAATGTGGGGGCGAGTTTTATAAAGACGACTTTCAAGTTTCAAAGGGCAAAATGGAATCAAAATCAAGTTCTAAGTGGCAAAGTGAAGCGAACTTTGAGTTCTAGGAAGTAAAGTGACGACTTCCGAGTTATAGGGACTAAAGTGAGATTAAAATTAACTTCCAAGGGGCGAGCATAAACCCTGTATATTTGTTCACTACTTTTTTTTTTCTTTACAAACGATATTATCCACACTATGGGAGATGGGAGGGGTGGGCTTAGCCTCACAATGGGCTAGCATTTGTTCACTACTTTTTAAGTGATGATGAGAAACACTATAGTGTTGATTATCATCATATGAGTATGATTTAAATTTTCTATGACAAGGATATCCAAATTTTAACTCATTCAACAATATGTGGACATAGGTCACCACCATCTTCACAGTCCAAAAGGAAGAATTGCAAGTTTTACGAGATCGGCGAATGAGGAAACCACATTAGCAGAAATAGACTCCTTGAAAACCTATCTGAATTCTTAGCCCCTTCTTTATGGGAGATTGCCCTCTTGATGTAAATCAATTTGGATCCATTTTCAATTCAATTCAATACCCTTTTGATCATGGATTTCCATGTTATATAATATATATGTTTGAATTTTAGATTCAGAGACAACTAATATTAATGTTGACCTTGAAAACCCCAGTTGACTGGTGGGAGCTGTTGAGAGGTTCCATACTGCCATTTTGAATATAAAGGTTGTGTTGAGATTTCAGTGGTAGATAGTTTAGCATGGAGGTGTCGGGGGCTGATTTTTCTCGATCTTCATATTGTTTTAATTCTTCAAGCTATTAATTTTATTATTAGTTCAGTTTCCAACACTGTTCTAAAAATCTCTGCCTAGCACCGCCTAGGCGCTAGGTTGCTGGCCACCGGCCCGATTAATACATAGGTGTTTGAAAATTAAGAAATGACACCTACACCTGTTGCAGCCCACCTAAATCACCTAGGCACCCGCCTAGCTTGCCCAGACTCGCCTAGGCACCCGCCTAGGTCGCGACTCACTTTGATAGAAAATAGATAATTTTAATTTTGCATTTTATTTTTTTCAATAAATTATAAGAGACTTGTTGAATACTTAAATGAACACATATTAGATGTTTGTTCCCCATATTTTCATTATGTTTCAACACTTCTTAATATATATGTCATTCTATTTTATAGTTTATGATGAAGTTATATATATATATATATATATATATATATATATATATACACCCATACACATATATATATACACACATACACACACACACACACATATATATATATATATACACACACATATATACATACATACATACATACATATATATATATATATAGGAAGCCTTTAAGGGAAGAGATCCCCATTTTTCAAAAAAAATGGGGACATCCTCTTTACCGTTAGATTTAGCTTTTCTGTGGTTGAGATTATGTGGCCTATGATTTAATCTCAACCACAAAATTTCATTAAAGTCAAATCTAACGGTCAAGAGTGTGTCCCCAAAAAAATGAGGATCCCTTCCCTTAAAGGGCCTATATATATACATACATATATATATATATATATATATATATATATATTCAAGTATACGCAGCCACTTATTTATACGAAATATAATATATTTAATTAAATCCGCCTAGTCTGCACAAGCGCCCACCTAGGCGCCAAGTCCCAGCCCGCCGCCTAACTAGTACCTAGCGTTTTTTAGAATCTTGGTTTCCAAGTAAGTTAAAAAGTGGGACTCATTGTTGCCACATGTGCATTTAACGAAAAAATTATATGGGGCTTAACGGATGTGGTATTTCTAATAGGTTGGGTGTTTGTTTGGAATGTTAAAAAAATTGAGACCAAATTTGGAATGACACTAAAAAATTGTGATGTTTTAGGTACTTAATCCTTTAATTATTGATATTATTTTTTGTAAGAGTTTCCTTTTTTTTTTTTGGAATCTCCATTTTTTTTTTTTTGTTTATTTATTTTTTCCTTCTAACATTCTATTCAACAAGAAAATTTTTATTTAAACTTACGACATACACTGGAAACATTGTTCATTCTTCTATTGAACTCGACCACCATATCTATTTGCTTTTCAAAATCTTGAACTTTATAAGTCATGACCAGCATTCATCCTTTTCTTTTTTAGAATAACATAAAAATAAAAAAGACAGTGTAAAAATGATGCTTATATAAATAATAATAATAATAATAATAAATAAATAAATAAAACTATAAGTTATTAAAATAATTTTTTTTATCAGAAAAGTAGATTTTCTAAAATTCTAATCAGAATGTTAACGTCCTTGACCAAAATATTGAACAGAAATTTGGGGCCAAAACAACCCCATAAATGAGCCACCATATTTAAATATGTATGAAGCCACATAGTATGCAGCTCGATTACCATATTGAGGGACAAACAAAATCTTCACAAATTTAAGTGTAAGATATGTTCACATAACATCCATAAATAAGCCACCTTATTTAAATATGAATGAAGCCACAATTACCATATTGAGGGACAAACAAAACCTTCACAAATTTGGGTGTAAATATGTTCACATAACATCCACTAAGTGAGAAAGGCAAAGGAAGGAAGACAAGTGGAGAATGTCGCTACCATTCCTCGTAATCATGTTTTCAAAAGAAATATCAAATGCACATCTTCATTAAACACAATACAATAGCGAAAGAGTATTAAAATAATAGACTATTGTTTGGGTCCAAAATATTGGTGTGGGCCGAGTTAGAAGTTATTCTCGGCCCGGCAGTATGTTTCTAGAATCATCACGAATTTTAGTTATTATGGGCCGCTTGGTTAAGTTCGGCCGAGTCCTAGTATGAGGCGGATTTATGGGGTAAGTCAAATCCTATTATAACAAGAAGTCTCAATGGGATGAGGATGCTGAGATTTGAGAGGTGAATGTGGCCGGATAAAATGGTTGGTTCAAAGCCCTAATGGAGGCAGGATTGGCCGAGACCTAGTTGGATTAGGTTAAGGAATCCTAATCCGAGTATAGTTCTGGTTCAGCCATGATAAGATTGGTTGCTATAAATAAGAAGGGGGTGCATCATTCTAAACCCTTCCAATTCAACACACAAACTGCCTTGCGCAAACACTCGCTCTATGCGAAACCTCTCAAACATCTTAAGATTATTATTTTCTTTTCCGCCAACACATCTTCAGTTTAGATAAACAACATTGTTGTCGTAGAATCAATCGATCACGAAGCACCTTCAGTTTGGATAAATAACACTGCGACGAGGCCAACTGGTTACCTATCCAAGTCTCAATCAAGAAGGATTTTCAAATCCTTATTGCCAGAGGTCATCTCATCAGCCTTCTCGGCGAAGAGAGGTGTTACCAGGTTACTACATTCAGCACCCTAAGAGTTGAATTTGATATTGAACTTCGCAGAACTAACAGCTTTGTCTTTAGGATCTAGGATCCAAAGGTTGAGGCGTGTTCCTTCCTCGGCCACAGTCACAAGATTCAGAAGTCAACAGTGCACCCAACGCAATATCAACAAATTTTACTCACAGGCCGAGCTCAGCCATTGAGTTGGCACGCCTCGCACACAACCAAAAGACGTAGTTAGCTTATTATTACTCGACCTGCGCACCACATATGCTTGGTAGTTTTTAGGGTCAACATTTTGGCACACCCAGTGGGACACAGTGCTAAAACTACAAAGTTCATGACCATTGAGACACGATCGGTTAAAAAGAGAACAGTCATGGGAAAGTTCACGACCAACCTTCCAGTCCAAAATTCAGGACAAGAAGACTCGTCACAGGCACAAAATCCTCTTATTTCCGTAACGCCTAAGGCCACAAGTTCGACACACCAAGAAAATTAAGTTGGCCTCGGCGGCCTGCCCCTTAATGCAGAAACCCTTAACAGAACCAAGGGCGTTTTAATAGAAGATTGCTATGAGGATGGTGGTGAAGGTTCTGATCCACCGACTAGATATTTTCTTTGGAGAAGACTCGAAGAGCAATCTCAGATTTTCAGTCAGGAAGTAAGAAGCATACTTGAAGTAATACACAGTAATGGTGAGGCACACAACAAAATGCTCAAACTGTTAGTTAGTAAAGTTTACAATAGCGGACCCACCGATAGTTCCTGGCAACATCCACCTAAGGGTAATCTGGTATCAACGCAACAAGCCGAGACAGGATTTGCTCAGCTTAAAATGATCGATTTGGAAAAAAGAGGAAGATCAAGCAACAGATTAGACGAATCCAACCAGAAAGAAGAAACAACATCCGTCGATGTGATTGAGGTCCAAAGAATGATCGATTCGACCTTGAAAAAGGGGTCGAAGTTCCCAAAATTCATCCATCTATACCCAGCTTATGTAGAGAAGTTTGAATATCCTAAATGTTTTAAAATCCCAGATTTCAACCTTTTTACTGGCAAAACATCTCTGTCTTCGTTAGACCATGTGGCTCAGTTCACTGCTTAATGCGAAGATGTTAATAATGACTTTTATAAACTGTGATTATTCAACTTCTCGTTAACAAGTTTAGCATTTGCTTGGTACATCAACCTCCCGCCCAATTCCATCCAAAGTTAGGACCGGTCAGGGATGGAAATGTCAATTTCATCACTGGCTAAGATGGCTCAAGCATCTAACGAGTCGCCAATGGAATACTTAATGAGGTTCAAGTCGACCAAAGATTGGTGTCGAGTACCTCTCTTTGAAGTTGAATTCATCAGAATCGCTCTGAACGGCCTAGATATGGAATATAAAAAGAAATTCTTGGGGGCAAACTTCCGATATATGTATGAAATGGCCCAGCACTTCGAGCAATATGATTATTTGCTCTGAGAAGAAAATATTTTGAAGTCCCCATCCCGGGGAACAATTTACAAGAATCCCACGTTTAGCTATGCATCGGTCGAAGTCAAGGATTCCCAATACGCCAATGTGGACAAGGCTGAGATAGTGATAGATAAACCGTACGTATACAAGGCATTGGCTCAAATTAATTCCAAGGATACCAAAACTCGCTCGGCCTTTGAAGAGACAATTAAAACATCAAAATTTTACACTTTTGATATCACCAAGGCAGATGCAATTTTTGACTAGTTGTTGCTGGCAAAGATCATCAAACTTCGACCAGGACATAACATTCCCAAGGCTAAATAGTTGAAAGGCAAACCGTATTATAAGTACCATAACTCGAATAAGCATACCACAAACAACTGCAACGTGTTCCGTGATGTTATTCAAAGCTGGATTGATAAAGGCAAGCTAAAATTTCCAGAAAAACAGATGATTGTCAACATTGATCCCTTCCCTTCAGCGACAGTTGGCATTGTAGAGGCTCATTTGCCCAAGAGCAAAGGGAAGGGAAAGGTTGAGTTCGTTCCAATACAACATGTCCCAAAGCAGAACTCTCGACCGTGACTCAAGATTGATCTATTTTCAAACGAGCCACCTACAGAGTTTTCAGGACCAACCATAGTCGAATCTATGTTATACTCAACTGATGGACCGATGGTTTTGTGCAGCTATTGTAAAGCACGCGTCATCCTAACTAAACCAAAGAAGAAACCACCTCAGGCTCCAACACCATGGCAACCATCCATGGCCGCGGCAACACCTCCAAAGGTACTCAACGTAGGCCAGCGCCAGAAAGTGTTTAACAAACTCTGCCCTTAAATACGAATGGACAGCCCAACCTCAGTTAGATGGCGTCTTGATTTTGATGTGCCGTTTTATAACAAGGATTATTACTCACATAACTCCAGTAGTTCGAGTTCATCGGTGAATCAAAAAACCTTCAAGCCACCTGAGCCATGCGACCAACATTGGTATAGTTACAATTCTCTTATAGGTATGTATATTGCATTATCAAAATCTCAGAAACGTCGACGCCAGCGAATAGACTACATGGCTTGACGACATGCAACACAGGCTACTTCGGCTACCAAATGGCATCCGAAAGAAGCAACAGGAAGTGGAGATAACCGGCAACCCTCGACAATCATGGCCGAATTAATTCAAGGGAAAAAGGTAATTGATCGCGACTTTGAAACCACCATTGAAGAGTCTGAGAAGCGCATTAAACTCCTCATTCGGCCTAGGGAGATGAAAGCTCGTTTTGAGCATTTCAAAAAAGAAGTCGAAAACAAGTTTCCCCCATTACCCCCTCGAGAATCGTTAATAAGAGTTTGATGGAATCTACATTCTCCATTCCTCGGAGAATCCTAGGAGTACATGTGAGAATTTCACAAGAATCATTCTGTCAATGACTTGTACGGCTTACCCAAGACGTGTCAATAAGCTCTTGACCTGGCACTAACTTGCCCTGATGCTGAACAGATTATCCAGAAAACCACTGATCCAGCAATGAAGGCCAAATTCCAGCACATACGTGAAGCTGGTCCTCGACTTCGAGGTCGACCCGTACATAAACATAGACACCACTGAGTTCCCTTTTTCTTTTGAAGACCTTCAGTATTTGCAACATCATTTCGAAATCTTCTCAACCGTATCTCTTTTTAGCCTTACGGCCAATGAGAAGGATCGTGTGATGCGTTTGGATACCTATCTAGACATAAGGGACGCCCAAATCACCTATGAAGAACGAGCCCGTAAAGCACTGCAGGGACAAAATAAAACCCCAGCAACGAACAAGCTCAACGACAATAGCCAGAATGAAACAGGTTCAGTTGACATACCACAAGAGCAGGTACCCGATGAGGCAAGAGATGATGAGGTCGAGGATACTCCAAAGCATGATACTATACTCAATAACCCGGAGGACGACGACCAAGACCTGATGGGTCCTTCAGTCCTCAAAAATATGGAAATCAGCATGGTCCATGTCCTACCTGCTGAATTTCAACCAACCACACACCAACCAAATTCCTTGGACGTGGTTGCCGTGGAAGCAACACAAGTCGATTTAATTGCCACTGAAAAAGACGAGCAACCGAGTAAAGCTGACAAACTTAAAGCAGCTCTGGCCGTATTATTTCCCCACTCTTATTCGGTTAATCTTCAACATTTGAAGTCGTTGTATGTCACAGCTTACATTAAACGTTATCCAATCTCCAAAATCTTCTTCGATTGTGGGGCTATGGTTAATATCATGCCCATTTTTGTCATGAAGTCACTACAACAATCTAACAACGAACTCATTCCATTAGGAATAACCATGAACAGCTTTGTTGACGACAAGTCTCAGACCAAATGAATGCTTCATTTGGAGGTAAGCGTTGCAGGTCGTAATTATATGACCGCATTCTTTATCGTCGATTCCAAGACCGAGTATAATGCATTGCTCGGTCAAGATTGGATCCATCAAACAAATTGCATTCTCTCTTCATTATATCAGGATCTCATCTTTTGGGATGACAAATCCGTTGTGGTTTATCCAGCCGACAATCAACTGTTTGAAGCCAATATGATTAAGGCACGGTATTACAATGATCACGTCGGCTATATTACCCTACAGGGTTTGAACAATGAATGATGATCAACTTGAATTTCAATACAGAAAGCAATTAAGGTAGGCGCCGAGACTGTCCATCAGGATTCGATGAGACTTGGGTTGGCCGATCTAATCGCAGACATTGATGTTTGAAAACAGCCAGGACAGACACCGGGCCACGGTTTCATCTACCATGGAACGACTGCTGGCCCATTGGTATGCTATTTCTAAACAACCAAATTCAAGCGTAAACTTAGTTGAATTTTTGGCCGAATGAGACAACGGCCCAGTACTTTCACTAGACAAAGTTCAAGCTGCACCAACCGAGCTCGAAGAGAGTTAACCTCAAGTCAAGGATCCTTTAGAGGAAATAAATGTTGGAACGGCCGAAGACCCACGACCTTTGTTCATTAGTGCTTTGTTACCCCAACATGTAAAAACCAAGCTTTGCAATTTGCTCAGAGAATTTAAGGATTGTTTTGCTTGGATCTTCCATGAGATGCCTAGTTTAAATCGAACTTTAGTTGAACATGAATTATGCATCAAACCTGGGTGTAAACCATTCCGCCAACCACCTCGACGATTCTCAACTGAAGTACAACTCGGCATAAAAGATGAACTCGTTCGACTTTTAAAAGCTGGGTTTATTCGGACATCTCGATACGTCGAGTGGTTAGAAAACATCGTCCCAATTTTAAAGAAAAATGGTGCTTTGCGTATCTGTATTAATTTTTGAAATTTGAACCTGGAAACTCCTAAAAATGAGTATCCAATGCCAATTTCAAACTTGCTAATCGACGCAGCAACAAACCACGAGATCTTATCCTTTATGCATGGACATGTTGGTTATAACCAGATTTTCATCACCAAGGTTGATGTCTATAAGACCACTTTTTGTTGCCCAGGGGCACTCGACACATACGAATGGGTCATCATGCCATTCGACCTTAAGAATACCAGTGCCACATACCAACGAGCCATGAATACTATTTTCCATGATTTGATTACTACCACTATCGAAGTCTACATTGACGATGTTGTAATCAAATCACAATGTCGGCAGACACATTTGGATGATCTTCATCAGGCTTTCCTACATATCTGCTAGCACAACCTTAAAATAAATCCTGGCAAATGTTCTTTTGACATATTAGCCAGTATTTTTTAGGGTTCCTTGTACATCATCGTGGTATTAAGGTAGATGAAAATAAGGAGCAATCATCAACGCTCCATCCCCAACGACTAAGAAACAATTACAGTCATTGCTCAGCAAGATTGACTTTCTCCATCAATTCATTGCCAATTCGACAACAAAAATGAAAACCTTCTCCACATTCTTAAAACTTAAGGATTCTGACATCTTCGAATGGCGTGCAGAACACCAAGAGGCATTTACATAGATCAAGGTCTCCCTTACGAATCCACCCATCCTGGTCCCCCCACGATGTGGCAGACCTCTTAAGTTGTATATCTTAGCGGCTAAAGAATCCATTGGATGCCTTCTTGCACAAGACAATGATGATGGGCGAGAACAGGCCATTTTTTATCTTAGTCGAAATCTCAACCCACTGGACATTAATTATTTTGTCGTCAAGAAGCTTTACCGAGCCTTATTTTTCACTGCATCAAAACTTAAGCATTACATGCTCTCATCAGTCACTCAGGGCATCGCCCAGACCGATGTCATTCGATATGTGCTCATGTGGCCGATAATAAAAGGCCGAATCGAAAAGTGGACAATGGCACTGTCTGAATTCAGTTTGCAATATGTGCCCTAGAAAGCTGTCAAAGGGTAAACGTTGGCCGATTTCTCGGCCCAACATCCCTCACCATACGGTTTTGGGGGCAATGACGTTGGAATCGGCATGGTGGAAACACGTGATAATTACTGGACGATGTACTTTAATGGTTCTAATACTTCAGTCTCGGTTGGCGTTGGGATCGTTATTCAATCCCCAAATCACAGCTACTAGTATTTTTCTCTCAAGCTAAATTTCGATTGTACGAATAATCAAGTCGAATATGAAGCCCTTATCATCGGCCTTGGTGTCCTACACGATTTGCGAGAAACTCATGTCCTTATTCTCGGTGATTTCGAACTTGTGATTAACCAACTTAATGAGACTTTTCGTTGCATGAGTTGTACACTGGCGCCTTACCACATGGTTGCCAGTTATTTAGCCCAGTCTTTCGACGACGTTACTTTCAAACACATTTCACGAGTTCAAAACACTAACGCAAACAAATTAGCTTAAATAGCCTCCGGAATACAACTCCTGGGAGGCAAACTAGGCCGAGAAGTGTCACGACGAGCACACCCAGCCTTGGTTAATCAGCAAGTTCTCCAATGCGATTGCGTGATCCGTGCACGATTCATGTCCTTACCTTCGTTGTTGGAGCAGAATGACCCTATAGAGGTTTTTGCAGTCGAGATAATGCTAGATGACTGGAGAAAGTCAATTATACGGTATCTTGACAATCCCAATAGCAAACACGACCGTAAGACAAGGGTTCATGCCACGAACTATGTAACGTACCAAAATGAATTGTACCGAAGGGGGGAAGATGGTCTATTACTATTATGCCTTGGCCCTCAAGAGGCTGTTCAAGCAATCACAGAGGTCCATGAAGGAATTTGTTGGACTCATCAGTCCAGATGAAAGATGTGATGGTTGATTCGTTAACACAATTATTTCTGGCCAAGTATATTGAATGATTGTATTAAGTTCGCATGAGGATGTGTACAATGTCAAATTCATGGGCCTATATAGAGAGTCCCGGCCGAATCACTTTATTCAGTCACCAAACCATGGTTATTCAGAGGATGGGCCATAGATGTAATTGGCAAAATTACACCATCTTCCGGGTCACCAAAGCATGCGTGGATACTCGTCGCGACGGACTACTTCACCAAATGGGTCGAAATCAAGTCATATGCCGAGTTAACGTCTAAAGAAGTCTGTAATTTTGTAAAAGAAAACATCATGACTAGATTTAGCGTACCAGAAACAATCATAATAGATAATGGAACAATCTTTATATCGGACAGGTTTAAGGAGTATACGGAAAATCTAAAAATCTGACTCGAGTAGTCTACATCGTATTACCTACAAGCGAATGAACAGGCCGAAACAAGTAATAAGGTGCTGATCGGTATTCTCAAAAAAAATGAAACAAGAGAGGCCCAGTATATGGCATTTAAAGTTAAATGAAGCGTTATGGGCTTATCGAACTTCATTCTGATCGGCCACCAGAACGACTCCATACGTTTTAACCTATGGACACGATGCAATGTTACCGGTCGAGCTAAGTATAAACTCAATGCGAGTGATTGAACAAAGTAGTTTGTTTAGTGCTGAGTACAGTCAGGCCATGAGACAAGAGTTAGAAGACTTGGAAGAAATTCGGCTTAACATTTATAATTTATTGGTGGCACAAAAGAAGATTGTCGAATGAGCCTATAATCAACGAGTTAGATAAAAAACATTCGGAAAGGGAGAGTTGGTTTAGCAAACTATGCTACCTGTAGGGATTAAAGACCCCAGGTTCAGAAAATGGTCGTTGAATTGTGAATGACCATTCGTCATTCACAAAGTTCTCGACAATGGGGCATACCACCTCAATGATTGGACTGGTTTAATTCATAAACTATCGATCAATGGGAAATTTTTAAAGAAATACTATCCAGTCACTTGGGAGACGGGAGAATAAAAGATCATTTCATTAATTTTGCAAAAAAAGCGTACAAGTTAAGTTACAAAAGATTTCTAAGGCCAAAATCTTAAGGGGTCGAAGAAAGGAAGGCTTCAAGAGCAGCCTTCTGTTCCAACCACCTTACTTCGCCTATTATGACTTCGGCTTGCCTAGTCCTTTTATTAAGCTGAATTTGCTGGATCTACTTTACACCAGCTGTGAAGTCCGTCAGTCGAGCTTTATTCACTTCAAAATCTTTTTCAAGTTCTGAAGCACTAGCCGACCTTTGCCATTGAAGTTCAGCAATTTCACGTTACATTCGGCAATTTGATGATCAAAGCTAGCCAGCCGTGTTTTTTTTACTTTGATGACCTCAACCTCCGGCCGACTGGGTTTATGAGCAATCTTTGTAGCATTTAGGTCGTCCTCGGCCCAGAGAGCCCGTTCAAAAATAGTAAAGTACTACCATGTTTGCTACAGAAGATTGGATAGGTGGACAACATTTTCAATGCTTAGCAAACCACCTGCTGCAAGATCGTTCAGGCACTCTCCTATAAAGTCGAGGCATTTACATTGAAGGACTTATGAGGCAGAAAGGGATAGGAGTTCCTGCAACTTGGCAAAGGCATTGGATTCGGCCGAGGTCGCCGAAGGCTTGGCCGACGCGGCAGATGACCCAGTTGCTCCAAAAGTATTCAAGAGAAGAGCGTTAAGCTCGACTTCCCGTGAAGGTTGCACATGAAAAGATTTTAGGCAAAAGGAAAATCGTAAAGAATATAGCATAGAGAATTTGTTTTAAACTTACCGAGATGAGACTTCAGCCATGTCCTCTGGTTCATTGCTCAAACCTAGAGAGCTTAATGGCCGAGCCCAATGTTTAAGATTGTTTTTCAATTCACGCGGCCGATGAAGGTTATCTACGTTCAACGGCCACTGAAGTGGCTAGGAAATATAGATGACACCTTTCGGCGTATAGAATTTTTGGTGAAATAAATAATCAGGCACCTACCATTTAATATTTTTCTCAGTTCAGACTTATTATAGTAAAATTAACGAAAGAAAAGGATCAAGCCTTACAAAGGCTGAAGTAACTTCTTAAGGAGGAATGCCAAGGTCTTGATCCTACGGATGGATTGGTGCCTCCGCCGTCGCCTCAGGCTCGACAAGTGGTATTTTTCCACGATCGGATGCAGAAGGATCAACCTAGTCAGTCACCTCAACCACAACTGGAGAGTTAGTGGTAAGAGGTTTGGTTAGTTGAAGGCGACTTGTTAGCAGGATGGCTTCGCTGTCGTCATCCTGAAATAAGGGTTGTTAGTATTCAGAATCTAGTCAAAGGAAAAACTTGCCGGCAACATAATCATACCTCTTCCTCCAAAACGACCACTGTTTTTATTTTTGGATTCAGGGGGAGATTTTTCTCATCCAAGATGGCCGCTTCCTTCAAGACAGGAGCAACGGTCAGCCCTGGAATTACAAGTTCCTTGATTACCGGATCAACAGTTGGCTCGACCATAACTTGTTGAACCGGATGAACCTCAGATGCTTGACCGGTGGAAGGGTCTGGTTGCATGTCCGCCGAGGTTTGAACGGTAGGAATACAAGGAGACTCAGCAGTTGCTCATGCGGTTTGGTTAGAGATGACATAAATCTCCCGCTTCTTTTTTTCGCCAACTTCTTAATGCATTTTTTAGAACGGGGAGTGTCGCCAGCCGCCTCAACTTCTGGGCGAGACCATTTTCCCGACAAGGTCGGCAAAACGATCGTGGTTTTCTTTAGTGAAAGGGCAAGTTTTTTCTTGGCCACTACCATAGCTACCACGTCCGTATGACTGCCTAAAAAAGCTAAAATCAAATCAGAAGGGAGTTTGAACAAGTAGCCAAAGTGAAATGATAAGACACAGACAAATACCTTGAGCCATTTCTTTGGATGTTGGGGCGGGAGTCTTCTTATGGCGTTAGTCAAAAATTTTCTTGATAGCGTTTGCAACTCGTGCACAAAAACGTCTTGAGTATATATGGCCAACCAGTCAACAAAGGTGGCAGTATTGAGAGTCTTAGGGACGTTCAGGCGGAGGCGGAATTTCATACACCTTTCTTGAAATTCCTACTCTGTCTCCCTACATTCTCTTTCTAAAGAACCAGAGAGGCGTCATCAGCTTAGGAGAGAACGAGAGGTGAGTAGAGGCAATGGGCAACCTTGGAGGTAGCCAAGTTGCCGTGCAGTGAAATAGGGTTGGTAGACTTCCCAACTTACACGATTAGCATCGCAGCCGAGAGGAAGGTCACGAGTTAAAACAAACGACCCCCAGTTCTTTCAGAGGTCAGCGTCTTCGGTTTTATTCCATGCCGAGGATGGGAGCTTGATGGAAAAGGGTATTCTTGACGACAACAGATTCAAAACTCATCATAAAAAATGTCCTCTGGGCAGAAAAAGTATTTAAAAACTTCTTCAGCCGAGTGAAGATGAAGGAGTCTGGAGCCCAAATGAAGACCTAACGCTTTAGAGGGTCTAAAGTCAGTGACTTCTGGCCTGAGGGTGGCAAAATAAACTTGCAACCAGAGTTGAAGAACCTAGAGTGAGCCAGTCTGGTGTGGCTCAATCTTGTTGACCGTCGTCTCGACTAGGCAACGCATGAGGTTGGCGAAGATAGCCGAGCTAAGAACCAGGATATAACCACTAACTAAGGCTTCAGCAACCGGCATGTTCTCAACCAAACATTTATTCGACTTGGTACACCAAATAAATTTGTTGTACCAGTAGAAAATGAAGGCTTCGTGTTCTCCCTTCTTGAGGTTTTCTTCCTGTCGACCAACGAAGTGTTGAATAAGGGTGTTGTAGTTGAAGAAGTTTTTGTGTAACTTCTAAACTTCTTCTTTCAAGGGCTCTTGGTTTTTCTTCCTCAGCGACTCGACAATGCGTTCGTCAAAAAGTATCTTGAGGTCGAGGTTGGATGGGCACTCAAGGAGAGACGTCAATCGGGAGACCTGATGGGAAGGTCCTTAGGATGGCAGAGACATCGAGAATAGTAGGGCCAATAGGGCTGAGCGGGAGGACCATAGTATTAGTGGCCGAGCACCAAAAGCCTAGAGCTGCCATGAGAAGTTCTTTATCCATGGCGATTTTGATGGTCGAGAGCTTGATGGCATTATCAATACTGAGAATCTTTCATTCCTTACTGAAGAATTTATCCATCCTTTCAATCCACGCTACCTAGGCCACGGTAGTTGAAAGCCAAGCTCCTTGGGGTTTGGTCAATTCCCACTTCGACCAGTCATATCCTTAAATCAAAGGTTCCAAGCAGTGATCTTTGAGGAGGTTGGTAATGGACACTGGGACATTGTCTTTAAAAAGTGGTCCAATGATCTGGTGAGAAGCGCTTGAGTCACCTTCAAATCGCAGGGTTTTGATGGTGCTCCGGTCGATGAAGTCCCGGCATTTGGCGTATTTGTCGGAGAGTTTAGAGATGAAGGTGTTGGGAGCCATTATTGAGAACTCGAAGAAATTCCTGGACTCAGAAGTTTCTGGTTAGAAAATGATCTTTGAAGGTTGATCTTTGAGTAAAAGGGTTGAGAGTTTTAAAAGCATAAAAGGAAAAATGAAAGACTTTGGGTATTTATAAGGGTTTTGGAAGAAGGCCAATCGTTTGATTTTGAAAAGAAAGGGTAAGACTAGTCAGACAATTTTACAATCATCATGGAGATTTAGGAAATCCATATGAATGAACCAAAGAACTCGTGGATTGAGGCGACGTAGTGGCATGTGATGGCGGTTTTTATGATGAAAGGACAATTCGATGACCTAGCAGTTCATGATTCAAGGTAGCACGGGTATATGTGACGGCAGGATTAATGATGAAGAGATGTTTAGTGTCTGCACATTTCAAATGTCATCATTAGAGGATAAGCGAGTAGAAGATTGTTGAATGGCAGGATGTTAAATGAACCAGGAATGTGTGATCGTGTCTTATAATTAAGCTTGTTTGGGTTATTTGAGGCATTTCAGTTCTGAAGAAGTATAAGGGTTGCTTTTGCTTTTTCAATGTTGAGGCTCATCTTAGGAGTGAAGGCCAAGGACCTTAGAAGCGAGGGGGGAATGTTTAGGCCCAAAATATTGGTGTGGGCCGAGTTAAAAGTTATTCTCGGCCCGGCAATATGTTTCTAGAATCATAGCGAATTTTAGTTATTATGGCCCACTTGGTTAAGTTTGGCCGAGTCCTAGTATGAGGCAGATTAATAAGGTAAGTCGAATTCTACTATAAAAAGAAGTCTCAATGGGATGAGGATGCTGAGATTTGAAAGATGTGACCGGATAAAGTGGTTGGTTCAAAGCCCTAATGGATGCAGGATTGGCCGAGACCTAGTTAGATTAGGTTAAGGAATCCTAATCCAAGTATAGTTCTGGTTCGGCCATGATAAGATTGGCTACTATAAATAAGAAGGGGGTGCATCATTCTAAACCTCTCCAATTCAACACACAAAATGTCCTGCGCAAACTCTCGCTCTACTCAAAACCTCTCAAACACCTTGAGATTTTTATTTTCTTTTTTGCCAGCACATCTTCAGTTTGGATAAACAGTATTGTGAAAGCAACCGACGAACATCTTCAGTTTAGATAAACAGCACTGTTGCTGTATAATCAGCCGACCGCGAAGCACCTTCAGTTTAGATAAACAACACTACAACGAGGCCAATTGGTTATCTATCCAAGTCTTGGTCGAGAAGGATTTTCAAATCCTTATTGGCAGAGGTCAACTTATCAGCCTCCTCGGTGAAGTAAGGTGTTACCAGGTTACTGCATTCAGCATCATGAGAGTCGAATTTGATATTGAACTTCGCAGAACTAGCAGCCTTGTCTTTAGGCTCTAGAAGCCAAAGGCCGAGGTGTGTTCCTTCCTCGACTGCAGTCGCGAGATTCATAAGTTAGCAGCACGCCTAACGCAACATCAACAAATTTTACTCACCGGCCGAGCTCGGCTATCGAGTTGGCACACCTCGCACACAACTGAAGGACATAGTTAGCTGATTAGCTACTCTGCCTGCGCGCCACGTAGGCATGGTAGTTTTTAAGGTCAACAACTATATAATAATCAAGGTTTTAAAAGGCACTAATAGAACGGCGGGCAAGGGCCTAAGATTTTTTTAATATTAATTATTATAAAATATTAGAACATATTGAAAACATGGAGAACAAATATATAATGAGTGTTCATCTAAGTATTCAACAAGGCTCTTACAATTTATTAAAAAAAATAAAAGGCAAAATTAAAGTTATCAATTTTATGTCTAAGTGAGAGTTGCTACCTATGTGAATGCCTAGGTGGGTCTAGGTGGGCACCTAGGCAGGTCTATGCATTCATTCTTAATTCATTTTTAAAACTGTGGTAATAATTACGGTGGACACATTTTTACAAATCTTGTTAAGCCAAATGGCCAAAAGTTTCCACTAGTGGCCCATAATTTCACTATTCATACATATCACATGGCATAGATGCCCTAACCTTTGCCTTTATCCTTACAGTGAAATTTGTTTAAAACTATTGAAGGGACAAGGAACCCAAATAACTTTACAGCTCGTTTACTAATCCATAAACAAAATAAGAAGAATTGAATTGAGGATGAATTGAATTGAGGGGGGAATTAGAATGGGGAGGAGTCAGAATTGAATTCTTGTCAAAGTTATTTACTAAAATGTTCTAGAATCGGAGTTAAAGTAATATAAGTTGTTTGCCAGTTTACCTGAATCGAAATGAAAATTAATATGATTACTAAAATACCCTTAATCTAAATAATAGAAAAATTCATAACTTTTTAATACAACTTCACACACACACACACATATATATATACATAAATCTTAACAATTCCCATATATTTATTTTTCATAAAAGTTGAACCTTTTTTTTATTTCTGAAAGAGTAAAAACCTAATTCAACAAGGAAAAGAAGTAAAAAACTTGAAAGAAAAAAAAAAGGTTCGGGAACCTCTACAGTTCCACCACAACTCTCTCTACTATCCCTGTCTGCATCTCTATATTGTTTTTGTGATCATCCTCAAGCGCCAACTCTTGCCCATCCTTACCTTGTCGGGTTCTATCGGCTTGAAGATCTCCTTTTGGTGGTAAATCATGAACTCCTTGCCTACGGCCATTCTCCAATTTCTCAACCATTTGTCGGCCGCTCAATGCTTTATGTTATGCTCTTTGTAAAAACGTCTGCAATCAAAATTCGATCCGCAGTGGGTAAGTCACAAAGTTTTTTTTTTTTTTTATCCATACTCATCTGCATCTGTCTTTCCCCATCCGAAATTGGATCTGTGGTGATGTATGGAGTTTGTTTATAGAACTGTTGAGGTGGGTTGGTGATAGGTCTTGGCAGTCTGGGAGGTGGTACGGTGGTCTACGTTGGTTATGGGTGGGGATGGGTGTGTGCTTTGGGTGGTTGAATCGTGGGAGGCAGATGGGAAGGGCAGGACAATTTCCGTAGAGAAGTTTGATCCCGGATGTTAGCTTTCTTCCTAATTCAATTACCACCTTCAAGTCAATAATTGGATTCCGGGGATATCAAGGATTCGATTACTGATTTTGGGTGGAGCTCACAAATTTTTTCATTCCCAAAATTTGTTAAATGCCAGAATCACTTGGAAAGGAATTCAATTCCCTTTCTTCTACCTCCATTCCAGTTTAGTAAACACGCCCTTAAGGGTGAACATTTTTTTATTTTATTTTTTTATCTTTCCCTTCATATTCCAATTTAATTCTACTTGCTTACCAACAATTTAGAAGGAGTTCTGCTAAGTCATTGGCAGCCATAAAAGCAAAATTTTGTGATCTTCGCTGGAATATGACATTACAAATTTACACACACCAAGATACCCGTTGAATAAGAGTCATCTTTCAACCCTACGAATACTTTTTACAGTCATGCTAAATATTATGAAATTATTCACTTTATCTTTAAAATATTAGAAAAAAGGGTCACGACTATGAAGTGGCCTAACCGATCCACCCACAACTGTGGCTGGTTTGGTCAGTTCGACCTTAACCAGTCTAGCTAGTCAGCCATGGTTAGCGAATGTCTTACACTCGTCCAGGTTTCAAAAGGAGAAAAGAACGATAATGTTTACAAAAGAGGAGGGACATTAGGGAAATGGATGTTTATCTTTATGATAAAAGTAGGTAACGTCTGAAAGATTCTGAGAGAAAAGTTTAAGAGCGTATTTGACAATCATTTTGTTTTTAAGTTTTTTTTTTTATTTTTATAAATCTAATTTAGTGAGCTTTTAAAAAAAAAAAAGTGGACTATTCATTTCTATCTCAGATCATATTTCTTTAATTTGAAATTTTTTGTAGTTTGGTTATAAATTATAATATAGGTATTCATTTGATAATCATATTTCTTCTTCCCATTTAATTTTATTTTTAATTCCTTTTAGATTTTATGCCTTTTTTTTTTTATTTTTTTAATGTTAGTTAAAATCCATATAAGTATCCATGTCATTTAATGAATAAATAAGAGCCCTTGGATGTCATGTGATTTAAGGTACTATTTGGTACGTGGGACGGGACGGGATGGAACAAAGTGGGACGAGGCGTTCCATCCCACATTTGGTGCGCCTAAAACGGGTGGAACGCGCTGTTCCACGGAACTAGTTTTAGGTGAATTTTCGTTCCTTCTCACCCCCTAGAACGATTTGTTCCACATCTGTTGAACACAAAATTATAACCTCTCAGTCTCCTTCTTCCTGCTTGTTTCCATCCGAGGGTATCTTTGCTCCCTCTCTGTTCCGTCCCGTCCTGTCCCGTCCCATTCTGTTCCGTCCCGTCCCGTCCCATCTGCATACCAAATAATACCTAAAGGCTTAAAAAGAGTGTAAAAATGTATGTCAAAATGTTTGTCCCTTGATTCTTTCCATATATATATATATATATATATATATATATCTGAGCACCATTTTCATCCACCAAAATATTAAACACTTGTATTTTTAATTTCTAATCAAGGATGCCTGCGAGCTCCATTGTTTTCTCAATTAATCGTCAGTAGACGAACTGTAAGTTGGTTTCCAATTTGAAATAAAATTACTTTCAAATTTATATTTGCATCATTAATTTTAATTCATTATCTCATCATGTATACTACATCTATTTTCAACCTAGTTTTATTTGTTTATGTTCTTTTAATTGATTCATTCGGATTCCAGCTTCCTATTAATCATAATCTAATATTAATCAAATTCTTTGATCTTTTAGTTTCTCTATACATATTCAGCTTCCGCACCCATTTGGTATCAGAGCCAAGTGAGTGGTAATTGCATTAGCATCTTTCTAATCTTCATTATAATTCTCACTTTCAAGCTTTCATTTTACAGTTTATCTTATCTCTCAGTCCTCATAGTCGTTTGTCCAAACTCCCAAAAAAAAACAGTAAGGCGTGTTCCAAACAATAAGACCCAGGAGAGGCATGAACGGATCGCATGAGCGGGGAAGGGGTTTAACTAGCGCACGGGGAAGGTGAATGAGTATAAGTTTTCTGTATTTTGTTTGCTAGAACTGTGATTATTATGAATAGATTATTTAGATCTAATTCAATGGCCAGCACTAGATCTAGAACTAGTTTGGGTACTATACCAGATATTGTTAATGAAGAACAAAAACTTGATTTTCAAACTGATGATAGCATAGACTTTGGAGATTGGAATATCCCCAAGGTTTCCAGTAAAAACATTTATAAAAAGAAATGGTCTATGACCTCATTTAGAAGTGAACATCACGTAAAGACAGTTGAAAAAGCTTATGCTCTTAGTAAAGAACATGAGACTTGTCAATTGTTTTCTCCAGAACAAATCAAATCCCATAGGGAAGATGGTCATAATTATATCCATATTGGATTAGTTCAAATAGCTGTCAAACCATTAACACGAAAAGGTCTTAACACCTCAATTTTATTATGTCTCCGAGATGCTAGATTCACTAATTTTAGTGACAGTATACTTGGAATGATCGAGTCAAGCTTGTATAATGGACCTATCCATTTTGATTGCTTTCCAGACCTCACCATAAGTCTTTCAGATCCACATATGCTGAAAGCACTCACTCTAAACATTAAAACTTCAGGATACCAAGTCCTTGAAGGAACCCAGCCCTTGGCATTAAGTTATAGAGTTTATTACAAGGTCACTGGCACAAATATGAACTTTCAGGCTTTAACCAAAAGTCCGAGAGATCATACACTTTTGATTCAAACTAATCAAGAAAATGCAAACATTAAGGTCCCTAGGACTATTAGATGGTCAGACATTAGGTTACCCTCAGATTGGTGTTTAATCAATGAAAGTAAGCCAGTAGATATCCAAAACAGTCTAGTTAATTTAGACAACATAGAACAGTACTTTGACAGGACTGTCAAAATTAATTTTGATCGTCCAGCCAGAAGATCTTGTGAATCAGTTCATTCACAAAGATCATTTGCTCCTAGCAGAAATTCTTTTTCTGGATCCATACCAACCGATAGGATGGGTCAAGATCAAGAGTTAATCAATTCATTAGCCAATAGGAAATTAAAATCTGTAGACACTAGCTCATCTATTACCCAACAGGAATTAGTCAATGACTTAATTAACATAAAATTAAAATCGGTAGAAATAGCTTCTCAGGTTACTCATCCAGTTTATCAACCACAAACTAAAGATCAAGGAGAACAGACTTCTCCTACTGAATCTGACTTCGAAGCAAGTTATGATCATCATCAACTTTTAGTTTTAAATAAACCATTTAAAAAGAATAGTAAAAGGCTTAATGCTGATATTGAGGCTAAAGAAAATATTCCAAGAAGGAATATTTTCATAAACAAATATACACAAGAAGAAAAATTAGTAATTCTAAAGAAATGGAATGAATTCATGGAAAAACACAGATTTGAAGTATTTTTCTTCGATTATGTTGAAAAGTATTACGAGTCTGATAAAAAACTTGAGGTAATAACCAAAGAAAATTGGCTTAGGCAAGACAAGACTATTGTCTCCTCTAGCCATCCTCCCCAGGAAACCATTTTAATCACAAAAGGTAATACCCAAATTCCTGCTACTCCTTTCAAGATTCCTAAAGATGACCTAGGAATTGCAAAACCCCTTGTTGAACAAAACAATTTTACCAATCAAAGTCTTCATACTATTGGTAAACAACTTGATAAAATCAAAACTAAAATTGATAAGATTTCTCAATCAAAACCATTAGTCAAAGAAAAACCTTTGATTAATTTCCCAGAATCTTCTTCAAATGCACTAGCCTTGAAAACAACCTCTACTTCCACAAATCAAAAAATTAAACAAATGTTATTGGAATTAAAGAAAGAAAAAATTGTCCACACCATAAACCATCCTGAGGATTCCAATCAGGAAAACTCTACATCATCTTCTGAGTCAAAAAATGATTCAGATTCTATCCAAAAAGTTGAACAGGCTTTTCAACATCTTGAATTAAAACGTATTAACAACAGAAGAGTCAATCCTACATCTCTCACAAAAAACTGGTATCCCAGACCAACTCCTCCTGATATTCAATTTGTAGAAAGGAACATTCAGAACCAATTCTCCGTCTCTTCTGACAAGCTCTATGAATGGAATATAGATGGATTGTCGGAACAAGAGCTTCTCAATAAACTCCAACATATTTCCATGGTTGCTAATAGTTATATTACCAATCAGGATCTTCCCCAAACCACTATCATTGATTAATTGGTCACTGGATTCACTGGAATGCTTCATTCCTGGTGGGAGAAACATCTCACTGAAGAATCCAGAAATGAAATAAAACATGCTGTTAAAAGAGATGAAGAAGGAATACCTATCTTTGATGAACAAATAGGACAAGGAGTCCCTGATGCAATTAACACATTACTTTTTACAATTATAAAGCATTTCATAGGGACACCTAGTAATGTCACTTCCAAGATCCATGATCAACTCAGCAATCTGAGATGTCCAACTCTAAGCGACTTTAGATGGTACAAAAATGTATTCATGTATAGAGTCATGCTTAGAGAAGACAGTAATCAACCTTTTTGGAAAGAAAAATTCATAAATGGATTACCAAATTTATTTGCTCATAAAATCCGAAGTGTTTTGGTTAATGAAGAAGGTATCATACCATATCAAACTCTCACTTATGGAAATATAATTAATATTATCCAGAAGGAAGGTTTGAAAATGTGTATAGATATGAAAATTTCAAAACAAGTCAACAAAGATAAATCTGTCGCTAAGTATGAATTAGGCACGTTATGTGAACAATACGGATTACCTCCTATTGCTCCTTCAAACAAAAAGAAAAGAGCAGATACCCACAATAGATATCCGAGAAAATATTCTGGTAGAAAATATTTTAAACAAAAGAATTTTAACAAAAATGAATTTTATGAAAAACCCACACATTCCAAATGGAAGAAGAAATCTTCCAAGAAATTCCAACCCAATGACCAAAACCAGAAAGATAAATGCTACAAATGTGGCAAGTTTGGTCATTATGCTAATAAATGTCGTGTAAAGAAAACCATTAATCAGTTGAAGATTTCTGATGAAGAAAAACTTCAATTAATTCAAGTTTTAGAACTTAAAGACACAGACCATAGTCAGTCAGAAGATGATTTGGAATTATCCTCTTCTGATTATCAGTCAATGAGCAATAGCTCATCACCAGATATAAAAATTGGTTGTACTGATGCTTGTTGCAAAAACAAGATTTCAATTATTAATAAACAAGAAGAACAAGAAGATCTTCTACTTGAATTAATTAGTAAAGTTGATGACCTTGAACTTAAAACTTTTTATCTTAAGAAACTAAAGAAATTAGTTTCTTCAGAAGAACCAGGCACTAGCCACACTCCAGTAACTCCAAAAATCTCTCTTAGCACAACCTTTGAAAGGTTTAATAAGTCTAAGAAAGAAATCACAGTTAAAGATCTTCAAGTTGAAGTAAATAAAATAAAAGATGAAATTAAATTTTTAAAATCAGAAAATATAGAAGTCCGTACTCGTCTTAATGAAATCCAAACCCAGTCATTAATAAATCCTCAAGAAGAAGAACTTGCCAGTTCTTCCTCTAGCTCTGAGTCAGGATCTCAATCAACTGAGAACCTAGTTTTAAGTCTTTTACACAAAATAAGAATTCAAAAATTGTATTCTAAAATTACAATAGTAATAGAAGATTTTCATTTAGAAACGATTGCTTTGATTGATTCAGGTGCAGATTTAAATCGTAAGCAACACATAGTTAAACTTCCTTATATAAAGGAGTTTAATGAGTCTAAAATACCTACTAAGGCTAGACCTATCCAGATGAGTCAAGAAGTCATGGAATTCTGTAAAACAGAAATCCAAGAACTTCTTAATAAAGGAATTATCCGTAAAAGTAAATCACCATGGTCTTGTCCTGCATTTTATGTTCAGAAAAATGCAGAATTAGAAAGAGGAACTCCCAGACTAGTTATTAACTATAAACCTTTTAATGAAGTTTTGGAATGGATTAGATATCAAATTCCCAACAAAAGAGATTTAATCAAAAGACTTTCCCAAGCAGTTATTTTTTCAAAATTTGATATGAAATCAGGCTTTTGGCAAATTCAAATCAATGAATCTGATAAATACAAAACAGCTTTCGTAACTCCTTTTGGACATTATGAATGGAATGTAATGCCTTTTGGTTTGAAAAATGCTCCAAGTGAATTTCAAAATATTATGAATGAGATTTTTAATCAGTATAGCCATTTTTCGATTGTTTACATTGATGATGTGCTTATTTATTCAAAGTCTATAAACGAACATTGGAAACATTTACATTTGTTTGCTAGAATAATTAAATCCAATGGATTAGTTGTTTCTGCCTCTAAGATTAAACTGTTTCAGACGAATGTTAGATTTTTAGGATACAATATCCACCAATCTACCATCCAACCTATAGATAGAGTCATCCAATTTGCAGAAAAATTCCCAGATCAAATTACAGATAAAACCCAACTCCAAAGATTCCTCGGATCATTAAATTATGTATCAGAATTTTATCCTCATCTTCGTCAGCAGTGTAAACCATTATTTGATCGTCTTAAAGACAATCCTCCACCCTGGTCTCCAAATCACACCTCAATTGTCAAACAGATTAAAACTCATGTTAAGACATTGCCCTGTCTTGGCATTCCAACTCTCAACTCTTTTAAGATAATTGAAACCGATGCATCTGATATCGGTTATGGAGGTATCCTCAAGCAAAAAACTTATTCCGATGCCCCTAAACAAATTGTCTGTTTCTATTCAGGAGTATGGAATTCTGCACAAACTAATTATAGTACTATTAAGAAAGAAATATTATCTATTGTATTATGCATTAGTAAATTTCAAGATGATTTATTAAATCAAAAATTTCTTGTTAGAGTTGATTGCAAATCTGCAAAACATATTTTACAAAAAGATGTTCAAAACATTGTATCAAAACAGATTTTTGCACGATGGCAGGCCATATTAAGCATTTTTTATTTTGATATAGAATACATTAAAGGCAGCCATAACTGCATTCCAGATTTCTTAACAAGAGAATTTTTGCAGGGAAAGAATGTCAGGAAAGAACAACAATAGCAGCCAGATGAGGCTTCCAGCCACTCTGCCATCTCCACCACCAAAAAAGGAATCTATTCCTGATTCCTCATCATCGGCCTTAGCCATAACAAACAGATTTGTTCCCTTAGGATCTCCATTAGGATCAACCGTTGGCCAATTCAGACCAAATTACCAAACGGCTTTAGCCAGTCCCTATGACCCATATTCTTCAATGCCATCACCTTCAACCCCAAAAACACCTAGCTTTGCTAAAACATCCCCTTATGTCAAAAAACATCCTATGAAACAACTTTTTTCTATCCCTCATCATATCAATAAACGGCAATCGCCAGACAAAATAGCCAAAACCATTTCCCCCCCAAATCTCCATTACATCCCTACTGAAAATTTCAAATCTCTTCAATATTATCAAGCCATTCTCTCTGCCACTGAAGGAGTTTCCATCAAACCCATTTACAGCACTACCCATCAAACTCCTAAACTTCTTTACCATTCAATCCATATTGGAAAATTCATCACTGAACAAGAATGGGGAATCCCCCTCTATCATACCAAACAATTAGCCATCCAAAATGAACTCATCCCAAACGACATATATAATTATTTTGATTACATCCAAGCTTGGACCAATATTTTCCTTCACCAAACACCCGATTTTTCTCATTCATGGTTTGTAACCTTTGATAAAAATTTCAAATTAAACTTCCCAGCCTGGTTTCCAAACTGATGGTCTACTCATGGCCCAACAGCCAGTCTACTTCCAGAAAATCTCATGCAATTTCTTTCATCTGGTTTCCAGCAGCATTTTGACAGAAGTCGCTTTGACTCCAGAATCACCCTTCTTTCATTGTTTATGGCAAAATACAAAGTCCCTTGGATATTTAAATGGAATTATGAGTATGAAACAAGAGAAATTTACAGAGTCCGCTGGGTCAAGTGGTGGGATAAATTCGACTGTGGTAGAATTATCAGCCTAGTCTCATCGAAATTCCCAAGTTCTCCTGCTCCAGCATTAACTTCGCCAGCATCAGCAACACAGGCATTGCCTTCTGCAACACCATTATCTACTCAAGCATTGCCAGAAATCCCAGAAAACACTCAGTCATTATCGGACATTCGTCCCTCATCCTCTCTCAAAGGCAACCAGTCCAAGACAACAAAATCCTCCAAATCTTCCAGCTCAAAGAAAAAAGGAAAATCTTCCCAACTCCTGAAGATGGCCGATAAGCTCATAGCAAAAGCAGCTTTGCTCCAAAGTTCCAGTGAAGAAGAAGATGTTTCCAGCTCAGACTCATCAGACGTTTCGTCTCAACCGAAGAAATGGGCGGATCAAGTAGAAAGATATCCAGATGCCCAAGATCCGCCGTATGATTTGTAAATCGCACAGTAAAGGTCAAGTAAATTCCACAGTAAAAGCAGCATTCAGCAGTAGCAGCAATCATTCACCCAACAAGTTACTATTCATTTACCACTCCAGACATCATCATCATGATTCCACAGTGAAAGCCTCATCATTCTCAGACTTTACAGTCTTTGGCACATGCATTAGACAGAGGACAGCGGGATTCCCGGATCTGAATTATCATCCTTCTCTCTACAAAAGGAGGCCGAATTCACTAAGGAGGGGGGACCTCGGTCAAACTCAGAACTTCTGCGAATTCTCCTAAGAACAGAAGCCATCTCTGAGCACCATTTTCATCCACCAAAATATTAAACACTTGTATTTTTAATTTCTAATCAAGGATGCCTGCGAGCTTCATTGTTTTCTCAATTAATCGTCAGTAGACGAACTATAAGTTGGTTTCCAATTTGAAATAAAATTACTTTCAAATTTATATTTGCATCATTAATTTTAATTCATTATCTCATCATGTATACTACATCTATTTTCAACCTAGTTTTATTTGTTTTTGTTCTTTTAATTGATTCATTCGGATTCCAGCTTCCTATTAATCATAATCTGATATTATATATATATATATATATATATATATATATATATATATATATATATATATATATATATTATCAATCAGAGGCATGATGTTCCTAACCCTACCCCGTGTTTTTTTTTTCTGTCAGTTGGGCAATCAATTAAGTTGATATAAAATTGCCAACAGGATCCTCTCCGAATCCTTTTGGTGAAGATCTTGAGAATCCGTAAATCGTGTTCGTTCATCGTATATCGTGCAGTCAATGTGGATGCAAATTTCTTCCTCATTGATCTTGGATAAAATTATACCTACAAAACAAATAACACTTTAGGTCAAGACCAAGAGCCTCACGTGCCCACGATGAATTTATTTAAAATGATTTTTAATCCCACAATGAACGATGAACGAATACCATTCATGAATTCTCGGAATTCTCATAAAAAGGATCCCCAGACTCATAAAATTGCAAGCATTACGAACCACCTCAGATGGTCAGTATAGGAGATAATGTTTGCACTGAGTTAATGAAAAATGGGCCTTTTAATAATTAATTTACCTTCTAGTAACAACTTCCATAGGGCTTAAATAATAAATTCCATATTAATAATGTGCTTAATTGTGATTAAAATGAAACTTTTCAGACCTTTATTTAGTTTTCTTTAATTAACTGTATTAAAAGAGAAAAAAAAAATCGAACTCTAACTCTTAATTTTAAGAAAAATACTCTTAAGTAATTAACTTAACAAGCACATGACTATATTTTTTTAATAAACAATATTATTTACATTAAGGAGGAGTGAGGTAGACTTAGTCTCACAATGGGTTAGTAATAATATGATTCAAATTCGCCTTATTCGAGAAAATCGAACATAAGACTTTTCACTTACAAGTGAAGAGAAATATCACTAGATTGTAATACTAAGTAGTGATTAGTTCCTTTGTTTTTTCTTAACACCTTCACACATACCAAATTGGGCAAGTGCAAAAAGCTTTTTAAAATGATGATATACTATGTACTTTTCCCATAGTCTTCAGGTGATAGATAATTAGGGCAGGACTTTCATCTTCCAATCAAAAGGCCAGTCAAAGAATTTTTATGCTAATAACTTAGAATCTCACACTTACAAGTGAAGAAAAATATCATTAGATTGTAGTATTAAATGTCAATTCTATCTATTAGTTCCTTTGTTTATTTTTTCTTTATTAAAACACCTTCAACATACCGAATTGGGCAAGTGCAAAAATCTTTTTAAAATGATGATATATTATATACCTTTTCCATAGTCTTCAGGTGATGGATTATTAGGGCAGGACTTTCATCTTCCAATCAAACGGCCAGTCAAAGAATTTTCTAGGCTAGGAATGAATATGTAGGAAAGGGATCCTCTTCAAATCATTTCCACTTAATCCTCTTCATCAAACAGTTCAGAACCTTGAAATTTGATTCAACGGCTAAAATTATTATGACTTTTAAAATGGGCCCCTATTTTTAACCGTTAGATCAAATTTCAAAAGTCCAGATTGTTTGATGAGGATGATTAATAGGAAGGGATCCAGTGAGAATCTCTTTCCGAATATATAAAGGGAACTTTAACGAAAAGCTCTCGATGTTATTCACTTTAACGAAAAATCACATTTTTACACTAAAAAGTCAATCATGATACTATTCACTTTCCCTTTTATTTTATCTTTAACGTTAAAACTCAAAGTTTTTAAACTATTTTTATTAATTTTCGTATATATAAACTTATGTTTCAACACTTTTTAGTGTTGTCAAATCATCAGCCACTGCCCAAACCCGTGGAAAGTAACTTCCATTGTAGGTAGAACCTCCCTTCTTATTTGGTAACAATTCTTGTAAAATATATATTATTTGTAGATACATACATTTTGAATAATGTTTTTCATCAAATAAGATTGACATGTTATATATTGTCAAACTGTGAATATGAATTGTAAATTTCCTTGCCTCATATCTAAAATTATGTTGAACAATTGATAATTAATCAGACAACTTTAAATAACATGCAAAACTGTAAAACAAGAAATTGTTCCAGATATTATTGTGATTGTGGTTGTGATGATTTTGAATTTAGTTTGAAAGAGGTGAAGATCGTTTAGTGGTAGTGAGGACTATAGCAGTCAAAGTATTACGATTGAAAAGTAGTACAGATAGAAAACTAAGAACAGAGACGGAACTGACTCTGCATTGGGAATATATTCAGCTCATCACGAACATGATATTGAGCACTATCACCTTTAGAATTATGCAACTTTAAATTTGTGTTTATTCCCAAAACTAATCAAAGAAATAGAGTCTTTTTGCTTTGAACCTTCCAGGCATAATCTGCATACAGTAATTCTAAAATTCATTATTATCTCTTTTTATATATATGATGTTCATATTACATAATTTGATCGCGACACATGTAAAGCTACACATGCGTCAAGCTGCTGGTTGCTTGGTAGCTCGGTATGCCCACAGAGGGAACCTAATGTTTGCACCTGAGAGAACCCATATATACTAACTTCAATTGAAAATTTGGAATGAATGTCTTGAAGATTTAGCACTGAAGAGGATAGATTTCAGGAGTAGTACTATATTATATAAAAATATGGAATCAACATGGCATTGACGTCCTTTAATTAATTAACTAGCAACAGATAGAGAGATGCTTAATCAGGATGCTTAACTTGGTCATAAAGCGGCACATAGAAATATATACATACATTTATATATAATTATACATAATAAATATACATATATATATATATATATATATATATATATATATCTGCATGTCATAATAATGATTATTTTTTTTCCCAAGTTATAACCATCATCAAGCTGGGCATCTAAAATGTTTGGAAAATTTTATTTAAACTCATCTAATCTCTTTCTACATCCAACTTAAATTTTAAATGTTAATTGTCTATTTTACCCTATTGCATAATTACTATTAAGTACAAGTGAAATTAATAATAAAAATCAAATTTATCAATAGACCCACATACTATAATTAAACCCTAGCATCACCTTTTGTCTATCCTACGTTCATTCCAACTAAAACCCTAATAGCTCTGATAGAGAAAAACAAGTTTTTTGTATTGATGGATGGTGATTTTGAAGTTTTTAATCCTCCAACTAAGGCATGACTCGATTTATGGATATTTTGTTTGTTTGCTTCTTCTTTGGATTAAATTTCATACTTTTTATATTATATTGTATTTGTTTTTCTCTGTTATCTGTATGCGCCCCAAAACATCAGTGCAAGGACTTTTAATTAGTACTACAAAGACATAAAACTGGATTCTTGGTGCAAATAAAGATTGCTCAACCTTAACCACGAACTAGCGGGTGGCATGTCTTGCACATTTTTTATTCGAAATAGCTTCAATTTGTTTATTTGTTTATTAACATAGTAGCAAAACACCCAGCCCTATGTCACTTCAAAGTTTCTTAAAAAGTACATGAAAATGCTCAATATAAAAAGGACTGAACTGGAGAGTGCATAACATTCTCTTGGAAAATTCAAGTTTATGGAATTATCTCTTAGATCCCAAGTCCATGGATGGGTTGTGGTAGAAAAAAAGTAGCCATGAAAATGCTAGCTAGTCCTATATAGCATATGCAATTATAGAGGGGCAAATGACGCCTCTTTGAAAGAAAAAAAAAACAAGTAGAGATGTTATTTTATAAACGGAATGAGTGTAAAGATAATTTTACATTTTGAATTGGGTTTGAGTGGGTAGTTTAGGTAATAAATTTGGGTTTAAAGAGATATTAATTCTTTAATAAAAAACAATATAGGTGAAGATAGTAAGTTGGGTGTAGAAAGATGTTAAATGTGTTCAAATAAAATTTCCCAAAATGTTTCTTTACAGAAAAGGATGAACATTTTATTACCAATGAAAGCACCTGAGAACCCTAATTTTCAAGTTCAGAATGACAGCGTATAACCAAAAATGTGAATGAAAACTCAAAAAGAAATGATACAGCATCTAATAAGTACTGGTTTGGTATTAAGGCACTTTTATAAACAGTGGATATCAAAAAAAGCTGAGCTCAAAAAGGGGTTTGGTAAACACTTAAAAACAACTTATTTTCACAATTTTGGGTGAAAAAAAGCTGAAAACAAGAAGTAACAAAAATGAGTTTATTCTCACAACACAGCATAAGCAGTTTTTTTCTTCAAAACACAACAATACCAAACCAGCTTTAAGAATAGTCGCAAAATGAGAGATACAAAGACAGAAGGGAACTTTAACGAAAAGCACCCGGTACTATTCACTTTAACGAAAAACCACATTTTTACATTAAAAAGTCAATCTTGGTACTATTCACTTTACCCTTTATTTTGTCCTTATCATTAAAACTCAAAGTTTTCAAACCCTTTTTATTAGTTTTTCTTTTGTGGCAATTAGCTACCTAGGCTAAGCTAGTTGATTATATATCATTCTCCCATATCCTTTTCTTACTGTGATCAAATGTACACGAGAGAGTGGGGACAGCAGAACAGGAAAGAATTCTTATTAAAATTGATCATAAACCACAATAATGATTCCAAAGACTCCCTTTTTGACCATCACAATATAACAAGAATTTGTATTTTAAACTAAATATTTCCTATCATTACATTCCTGTACTGATTAAGAAATAGGTTGATAAGTTTCCGCACTAGTTTGAAAATCCAACTTCCAAGCATTACCATTTTTTTATTTATCAAATCATCTATCAGCATATATGTTACTGTTAACTTATTATTTGATACATATAAAAATAGTTTGTTTTTTACCGAAGTGAAATTGCATTCATAATTTAATCGCGAAAAGCCAACACAACTTTCTTAAGTTTCAACAATCACATTCACAAAGAGACTATATACAGATATATGCAGCAACCATCAAGCTCGGCTGAGCCGAATGCATCAAACAGAAAGTAATTTTAAAGGAGTAATTAGGTTTTCATCCTTATTTTTACTACTCTATTGATTAAAACCTTATTACTTTTCAATTTTTGATCAAGGTCCTTTGTATTAATAATATCATTAATTATTTCAATAATAAAATATTTTTTATTTCTAAATATATTCATTTAATATTAAAAATGTTACAATTAGTATATTTATATTTATGGCTAAATTTTTTATCATATATTTTTATTTTTAGTTTGTACCCATTTTTAATTTGCAACCCTTTTTTAATTTGTACCAATTTTCCTTTCAATTTTAATTTGTACCCATATATTAATTTCTTTTTGTGCCCATATTTTTTAAAGTTTTATTTGTATTGTACCCATATTTTTTTATTTATTTGTACCCATTTTTATTTTTGCTAAATGTACCCATTTTGAAGAATGTACCCATGTTTTGATACAATAACTTTTTGGTTATTTTTTATGAATGTACCCATGTTTACACACACACACAATAGTATATTTATATTTTAATATTTTTAATCCCACAAATTATGTTTTTTATTTAAAATCTCATTACTATAAACAACTATAAATTTTAATTTTTAATTTAAAAAATATAGTAACGTACATAGAAATAAATTATCAATTAATTTTAGGGACTTGGATCAAAAATTGAAAACCAAAAAAGTTTCAGTCAAAGATTATTCATAATTAGGGACCGCATCCAAAGTCTCCCAATTTTAAATTACACCCTCAAATGGAATAAAATAGGCTTTGACTAAAAGACGTACACATTTGAAATTTTGAATAAAGTGCTTTTGATGAACAAAGCTTCGTAAATAAATTCGATCAATGTAGCACTACTGTTTGAAAGATATTAGAGAAGAATCAACTTTGTAGAGGTAGAAGAGAAGATGTTGAGAAAAAAATGAGTGATGATCGAAAAGATGATCATTTAGCTGTTCAATTGGTGGTCCAAGAAAAGAGTCCTTGCTGGTACATAGAAAATTCCATGTTCCAAACAACTTTACTGGTTAATTTTCCTGCAAATGATTGAACAGAAAATCATATAATACCAAGTATGTGCACGAATGGTATATGTTTATTAAGTGGACCGACTTTATTCATAAACTATTGTCCAAATGGTAGACAAGAAACAGCCCTATGTTAGTTAAGGCTGGAAAAAATTCCCGAAAATTCCGAATCAAATAAAAAAAAATTCCGATCTCAAACCAAAATTTTTGAAGTTTTCGGGTTGAAATTCGGAACCAATCTTGAAATTTCGGTAGGGATTCGGTATTGTGTACTCAATCTTTTGGTAATCCCATACCAAACTGAAAATAAATAATATATATATTATTATACATTTGAATTGTTGCTAACTACTAGTAGCAATATAATTGGTGTTGTCTAAAGTAACCATATCCTTTATCACCACATTTGCTGGTACGAACCTCCCATAAATGTGTCTATTTCTTCAACACAAAATCAAAAAATTGTATTGTTAGTTTTCGAACATATTAGGTTTGTGACTTTTTTTTTACTTTTGGGTTTGTTACTTATTTTATTTTGGTTGCATGTTAATTTAACTTGATATGAATGATTGCTATTTCAATTTGTATGAAATTTGGAAATATCAAACTATCCCGAAATATTGAAAATATTTTCAATATTTCGAGAATTCTAAAAATTGAGAATACTGAAATTTTTGTTTGAGATTAACCTTCAAATTTTCATCCTAAAAATTTTCAATTTGGGATTCAATATCCCATTTTCGATTTGAAATTCTATACCGAACCATCCCTAATGTTAGTGGTGATGGAACTTTTGGTTCAAAAGAAGCCAAAGGAGAAAAGAAAAATAAGGCTTTTCTGTAGCTTGGGAAATTGATGTGATTCTTAATATTTTAATCTAAAAGTTTGGCCGACAACAAAGAGGGAAAGTGTTGCGATTCTTAAGTAAATGAATTCTTTTTTATGGAGAACCCTTTTAATTTTAACAAACAATGGGGGCAAACGTGCAAAATCCAGTCCTATTTATAGCATAGCAGAGAAGTGGATTGGTCTCTTCCTGTGATGTTTGAAATAATCCTTCAAAAGTTTTAGACAGAGAGAGAGAGGTGTGAGAGAGACGAGAAATGGCTTTTGCTTGTCTCTTCGCTCGGTAACTCCCAAAAGGCTTTTAATAAAACCATCCCAAATTTGTCAGTACATATTGGCCGTTTCACGACCAAATTACGCAAAAAGCAAAGGCAAAGCAAAACGTAACTGCTTTTGCTTCTTCCTACTTCGTAACTTTCCCGGTCAGTTTTCAACTTTTTCATTTTCTTTTGGGGTCTCCAATAATGTCCTCCTCCGAAATGGCGGACCAGCAGTTCTTCTCCGAGCCATTCTCTCCCCTCTCGGACATTGACCTCCTCCAACTCCAAGCAATCTCCGACCAGCAAAGCCATCAAAACGCAACAGACACCACCTCAGAAATGGCGGACCTACAGTTCTTCTCCGAGCCATTCTCTCCCTTCTCGGACATTGACCTCCTCCAACTCCAAGCAATCTCCGACCAGCAAAGCCATCAAAACGCAACTGACCATAACTCTCCGTCTCTCCTCTCTTCTTCTCCCCCAAGTTACCAGCTCGAAACTCTAAGCCTTTACCGGCAAACCCAGTTGCACCAAACGGAACAAAATTGTCCAAATTTGCCAATTGGGTGGCCGAATTTATCTCTTTTTGATGCTCAGGAGGTTAAAACTGAAGAATTTCATCAAGTTCTTGAGCCTCATAGCTATGGCGGGGCGGAGAATGTCGCAAGGTTTATTCAGAGGAGCTACAGCAGCAAATGCTTTGATGGAAATAATAACAAGCCTAGATTTTACTTCCAGCCGAGCTTTGATTCTCTCATGGAGTCCCCAAGTTTTCAGGACCAAGCTTTGAGCTTGAGCTCTCCGGAAAGCCGCCTTTTGCCTGGTCAAATGAGAAGGGTATCCAGCACTGGTGATTTGCAAGTCAGATTACTCTCCAGAATTTTAATTAATTTGCTCTGCGTTTGTTTTGATTTAATCCATGTTTAATTAAAATCAAAACCCATGTCTTATTTTTTTTGTTTTCTCCATTTATTTTGGTAGAATTTGCGAACAAATCGTGCTCCCAGAGAGAGCTCAGTGATGGAAGAAGCAGCTGCAAACTTCAAAACGGGGAGGTACAGTGCAGAAGAGAGGAAAGAGAGAATCTCAAAGTACAGAGCCAAAAGGTCACAGAGAAACTTCAACAAAACAATTAAGGTAATTAAACATATAATTATTACATAAATCCACTAATTTTTAGGTGTTAAATTAGATTATTATTGTGTTTAAATCTTAATGCGGGTTGTTTGTTACTCTATCTATATGAAAAGTATGCATGTCGAAAAACACTAGCAGACAAACGACCCCGCATACGTGGCAGATTTGCACGTAACGACGAGACCGGTGAGATTCTCAAAGCTGCATGTTCAAGTACCAGAGAAGAAGACGGAGATGAGCTCTGGGTAAAAATACTTTCTGTTCACATTTCAGTATTTGTTAAATTTCCTCTGTTAAACGTGTACCAACAAGTTTGAACAACTAAAGCTTTTTTTTTCCTCTAGCCATTAGACAACGGCATTGTACTATCTATGTTGTTAGACTGAGAATTCAAACGCATTTAGTTCAAATTTATAGAATTTAGCAATTTATTTGACAACGCAAGTCTAGCAATATAATATTATCTTGTGTATACTTGTTAAGCGATATTATGACAACGGGTTAAAAGTTTGACCATATAAACTATTAAGGTAATTAATCACAAACTTACATAGTAACATAATATTGATCAATTACCTTAAAATATAATTTGTGAGACTATGAATCTGTACACAATGGTCATGTTACTCTTGCATGAAGGTGTGATTTACGTTTATTGTTCACAGTTTGATAACTATAAGTCTAATAAGAAAATATTACTCTGTATATACAATTTCGTTACTTTTTTGTTTGATAAATTTTACAATTTCTATTATTGCAATAACGTAGAGTTAATGAGGTTAATTTTGTGCAGGTTGAAGGGTTCAATGTAGAAGAGGAAGAGATGAATGCAACAGTAAGAGGAGGAGGAGGAGGAGGACAGTTTATGAGCAATTTTGGAGCTACCCAGTTTCAGTACTATGGATGTTGAGTTTTGATAAGTTGAGCAAAAGGTATTTTACATTTTTTGGGGGCCGGGGTTTTCTAGAATATTTAGGTTTAGACCACAACATGGCTAAAAAGTCTTTTTGTATAAAAGCAAAAGAAGAATCAAAGAGTTGTTCACCAAAAAACAAAAAACAAAAAAAAAAAAGAAAGAATCAAAGAGTTTCTTTTGCTTTTCCTTTTTCTATTTAGTGAAATAAAACACCTTTTGTTAAGCTTAATGCTGCAGTTGGGTAGTTGTAGGTGGTAGAATATTTAGGTTCGAATCATTTATAACTCCTCTGTATATGTGTGGTAATGCATAATATAATCTAATATTTTATGTCAACGTCAATGTCAATGTCATTGTTATGGTAGTTTCAATTTCACATGCATGTATATCTTCCTTGTAATTCTTATCATCAAAACAAAGTGGGTGTATATTGGGTTACTTTTAGCTGCGCTTTTGGAACTTAATTTTTATCTTATTTTGTCCCTGGTAAGAAAACGCATCACTCTACTCTTTAAAATTTAAAATTTCTTTCACTTGAACTTATGAATTCTTCTTCCTGAAACTTATATGTTGTCTCCTAAAACATATATGTAACATGTGCAATAAATTTGATTATAAATCTTGTTTATGTGTTAATATTCAACAATTAGAAAATATTAAATTAAAAAAAATTGAAGAGATGAAAAAAAATAAAAAAGCATTGATTAGTCTGATGCACCCAAGTTGAACCCACATAAGAGATTAACATATATAAGGTAATGTGAAGCAAATTTTGAGTTTTACAAAGACGATTTTCAAGTTTCAGGGGGCAAAATAGGATCAAAATAGAGTTCAGAGGGGAAAGTGTAGCAAACTTTGAGTTCTATGGAGTAAAGTGACAACCTTTAAGTTACAGGGAGTAAGTGAAATTAAAATCGAATTTCATGGGGCATAGCTAAAAATAAGCCATTTATTTGTTCACTACTTTTAAGTGATGATGAGAATCACTATATTGTTGATTATTGTCATATGAGTATGATTTAATTTTTCTACGGCAAAAGATTAATATAGGGAGAATGATAGCTACCTTCTTCACTTTCCTTCCCCACTTTCCTTCTCCCTAAATTTATGTATTAATTATGTTTGAAACTTTTTTCTTCTCTTTCCACTAATGCCCTAAAGTAATTCCACATGTCAACCAAATTATCAAACTATCCACTAAAATTTGACAAATCTAATTAATTTAACTATGGATTGAGTACCTCAAAATTCTCAATATTCTAATATTATTCCAAATTGATCTTAATCTTTCTAAACAATCCCAATGAGTACCCAACTTATTGAAAATATCACATCTATTAAGCCTCAGTTAATTTTTCTGCTATATTAACTAGGATTTACTTTGTCTAAAAAATAAGTAGAAGGTCATGGAGGCATGGCCTTTACCCACTAAAGGTCACCACCACCCCATCAAGGCATCACCTCAAAACAAATGTACAACCACTAACTTCATCCTATAACTCAAGCCGCCAACTTCGAGAATAAGGTCATGAAGGTTGTTGAAATGGTATGAACTTCCATGATGGGGCCACGTGCCACCACCATCTTCACCGCCCACAAAGAAGAACTGCAAGCTTCACGAGCTGAAAATCGGTGAATGAGGAAATTGCATTAGTAGAAACAGGCTCCTTGAAAACCTATCTGAATTCTTAACCCCTTCTTTGTAGGAGATTGCCCTCCTAATGTAAATCAATGTGGATCCATTTTCAATTCAATTCAATACCCTTTTGATCATAGGTTTCCATATTATATAATCTATGTTTGAATTTTAGATTCAAAGGCAACTAATATTAATGTTGACCAGTGGGTTTTGAATATAAAGGTTTTTTTTTTGTTTTTTTGTCGAAATGAATATAAAGGTTGTGTTAGGGTTTCAGTGGTGGTTGTTGAGCTTGGAGGTGTTAGGGGCTTGATTTTTTCTAATCTTCATAGTTGTTTTCATTTTCAAGCTATTAATATTTAGGGAGACTTTGGATGTGGTCCCTAGTTATGAACAATCTTTAACTGAAACTTTGTTGGTTTTCAATTTTTGATCCAAGTCCCTAAAATTAATTGATAATTTATTTCTATGTACGTTACTATATTTTTTAAATTAAAAATTAAAATTTATAGTTGTTTATATTAATGAGATTTTAAATAAAAAACATAATTTGTGGGATTAAAAATATTAAAATATAAATATACTATTGTGTGTGTGTGTGTAAACATGGGTACATTCATAAAAAATAACCAAAAAATTATTGTATCAAAACATGGGTACATTCTTCAAAATGGGTACATTTAGCAAAAATAAAAATGGGTACAAATAAATAAAAAAATATGGGTACAATACAAATAAAAACTTTAAAAAATATGGGCACAAAAAGAAATTAATATATGGGTACAAATTAAAATTGAAAGGAAAATTGGTACAAATTAAAAAAGGGTTGCAAATTAAAAATGGGTACAAACTAAAAATAAAAATATATGATAAAAAATTTAGCCATAAATATAAATATACTAATTGTAACATTTTTAATATTAAATGAATATATTTATAAATAAAAAATATTTTATTATTGAAATAATTAATGATATTATTAATACAAAGGACCTTGATCAAAAATTGAAAAGTAATAAGGTTTTAATCAATAGAGTAGTAAAAATAAGGATGAAAACCTAATTACTCCTAATATTTATTATTAGTTTAGTGTCCAAGTAAGCTAAAAAGTGGGACTCATTGTTGCCACATGTACATTTGACGGAAAAATTATATGAGGCATAACGGATGTGACATTTTCAATAAGTTGGGTACTTGTTTGGAATGTTTAAAAATATTGAGCCAATTTGGAATAACACTAAAAAATTGTGAGGTTTTAGATATTTAATCCTTTAATTGTTGATATTATTTTTTTGTACAAGTTTCATTTTTTTTGGAATCTCATTTTTATTTTTGTTCATTAATTTTTTCCTTCGAACATTATATTATTCAAACTTAAGACATACACAGGAAACTCATTCTTCTATCGAACTCGACCAACATATCTACTTATTTTTCAAAATCTCGAACTTTGGAAGTCATGACCATCCCTTCATCCTTTTCTTTTTTAGAATAACATGTTTATACTCTCAAAACCTCTACTTCAAAAAAAAAAAATAATAAAAAGGATATAAAAAATATTGTTAATTATTAAATTAGAGTTTTTTTTTTTTAATATCAGAAAAGTAGATTTATAAAATTCTAATCGGAATGTTAACGTCCTCCGCCAAAATGTTGAACAGAAATTCGAAGCCAATAAATGAGTCACCTTGTTTAAATATGTATGAAGCCACAGAGTGTGTTGCTCGATTACCATATTGAGGTACAAACAAGAACTACATAAATTTAGGTGTAAAATATGTCCACATGACATCCATTAAGTGGAAAAGGCAAGTGAGGAATGCAGAGCATTCCTCGTAATCATGTTTTTAAAAGAAATATCAAATGCACGTCTTCATTAAACACAATACAATCGCGAAAGAGTATTAAAACAATAGACTGTATAATGATCAATGTTTTAAAATGACACATCCTGACTCGGAATGTCCACTAGGACTCCGAATCAAGCTGTGTTGGCCGACACCTGGAAGGTGACGAAGCCATAAAGTGTGATGGTGCGGAAAATTGTGAATAAATTTAAACCTAAGAGTGCCTAAATACCAGAGTGCACTGGTGAGCGGGAATGAGCCCACTTCACACGTGATGTAGAGCATAAGCAAGTACAGAAAAATGATATAAAAATCGTACCCTCGAAATAGTCTCTGATACTAAGAATTGTTGTGAGTCTTTGCTGATAATAAAACTCAGCTAATAATACCTGGAGGGTGAAGACAAGACGAGGGTGAGTGGCCATGTAAGTAAATTACTAATAGAAAACATATAAATTGCTATAACCCCTCGCTACAACACCTGTATAATTTCCAGACTTAGAATATAAAATATACATCTTTATATATGTATATTGATTCAAGTCATGCTTCACATATTTATAATCATATGTTAACTTATCGCATATTCATCACGTCTACTAGCCCATCACATATTCACCACATATATTAACTCATTACATATATTCATTATATATATTAGCGTGTAAGTCGAAGTCACCTCTAGCGACCTATATGACATATTCATATTTCATCACATATCTCATCAATCATGGCTAGCATATAATAGTCGGAGTCACCTCTAGTGACCTATACGACATATTCATATCTCATCACATATCTCATCAATCATGGCTAGCATACAATAGTCGGAGTCACCTCTAGTGACCTATACGACATATTGATATCTCATCACATATCTCATCAATCACGGCTAACATATAATAGTCGGAGTCACCTCTAGTGACCTATACGACATATTGATATCTCATTACATATCTCATAAGTTATGGCTAGCATATAATAATCGAAGTCACCTCTAGTGACCTATACGACATATTGATATCTCATCAGCTATGGCTAGCATATAATAGTCGGAGTCACCTCTAGTGACCTATACGACATATTGATATCTCATCACATATGTCATCAATCACGGCTAGCATATAATAGTCGGTGTCACCTCTAGTGACCTATACGACATATTGATATCTCATCACATATCTTATCAATCACGGCTAGCATATAATAGTTGGAGTCACCTCTAGTGACCTATACGACATATTGATATCTCATCACATATCTCATTAGTTATGGCTAGCATATAATAATCGGAGTCACCTCTAGTGACCTATACGACATATTGATATCTCATCAGTTATGGCTAGCATATAATAGTCGGAGTCACCTCTAGTGACCTATACGACATATTGATATCTCATCACATATCTCATCAATCACGGCTAGCATATAATAGTCGGTGTCACCTCTAGTGATCTATACGACATATTAAAATCTCATCACATATCTCATCAATCATGACTAGCATATAATAGTCGGAGTCACCTCTAGTGACCTATACGACATATTGATATCTCATCACATATCTCATCAATCACGGCTAGCATATAATAGTCGGAGTCACCTCTAGTGACCTATACGACATATTGATATCTCATCACATATCTCATCAGTTAACTAATATCGTATACTTACTTGAATTTATCTAACTTACATGAACTTACCTAAACTTACCTGAACTTACCTATGTGTTCTGCGTACCTTTGCACTTCAGAGCGCTCACAGCAACACAATTACATATAATGCCTCATATACCAATTCATATACGAATTATAAACTTATATGCATGGCATTCAAGGCATACTCTCATTTAACATATTTCTAGGAAAATATCAAGTATATAAATATATATTGAAAACCAAAAGCCCACACACATTGCTCAATTCCTTAAACAAGGCTATGGTCTCGATTATTTAATTTCATTTCTTATATGGCTGCATCTAACGTCTCGTTAGACTGCCTACATACCCTAAACATGGATCAAACCATTCATAGTTCACAATAATCATTTATAGTAATACGCATATGGATAGATCACAATGAAATCTAACCCAACCATCTCATAGTATTTTATAACTTACAAATATATATATATATATATATATATATATATATATATATATCATGGCATAAGCTCCTCAGTTTTATTTAAAAGCATTTATAGAATTATCAATCATGAAACATATGATGAGCAAGGAAAGATCCACTCACCTGAAATCTGCGCTATAACTTCCTAGCACGAACATCGAGGCAACATAAATGATCGGCGCCTGTGACCAGTTGTCAAACCATATCTCAGAATTCTCGTTGATATAATACATAACTTACATCGCACATAAGTCTACGCAATTCGGTCCAGAAGATTCACAAATCAGATCTCTGATTCGTACTTCCAAGGATCCACATTATGCTTTTAGAACAACATACTAAAGTTTCAGAATGATCCAACGGTCGGATCTCCGCCAATTGCCAAAACCAAGTGGCGGTTAGCATTTTATTTTACGAACTTACAAATCCAATTCGAGGAGATTCATACTTCGGATTACCAATCCGTAAGTTCCTATATTCCTCAAATATTATGACTAATAATCTATCAAAGTTTTATGACGATCCAACGGTCGGATCGTCAATTCATATAATGGCCTATTAACATATCTTAGAGAATTTTGGCTCTAACGATCAATCTACGCCATTCACTTCTCAAAACTGAATTCAAGACATCACATATAGCCTAAAAATAGCATTGGCGGCCCTCAGGCCATGTGCCGCTGCACCAGCCGCCGCGGGTGGCGGTCGGCCGCCCCGACTCGCCGGAAAATTCAACTATTTCTAAAAATTACCAAAATTTGCAGATTTGAAGATCTCAACGAGTAAAACAACTTTCATACTTGTGACCAAGGCCAAGTTGGCTTGGAAACACTTCAATTTCACCAAAATCCGTAGAATTTGGTGTGCTTCGATTCGACCTCCAAACTTGTTACAACGCCTCCACCACTGCTTGGGATTTTTTCCTGGGTTCTAGGGAAGTCTAATGGTAGTGGTAATTGAAGGAAAACGTTTCACAAGTGGTAGATTTCGAGCAATGTTCCTCACGGCACCCACCTTCGGTTTTTGAATAAATTACCACCAAATTCCTTCTAATTTTGAATGGAAATGGAAGAGGGAAGGCTAGGAAGTTGTTTCTAGGTGGTGGTTTGAGAAAATTCATCGGAAAGTGGCCGGGAAATGGATGAATTCGGCCTTGGAGTTTGGCCGGGTCGCGTGGGTCAAGAAGAAGAGCCGGCGATTCCCCTCCTTTTTCTTCTTCCTCCTTTCCCTCCTTCCCCTTTTATGGTTGGCCATCCTCTCCTCCTCTCTTCTCCTGATTCGCCATTTCTTCCTTCTTCCAGATTGGGCAGTTTTGCCCAATCCCGTTGTCCTCTATTCTTCCTCCCCGTCATCTCTTCTTTTCCTTTCTCATATTCTCCCAATAATTAATAAATTAATAATACTAATAATTATATACATATACAAATATAAATCATAACCAAAATAAAAGTACTTCTCGGGTTAGAGTTCCGTAGAACTTTAACCGTAACTCCAAATCCTCTTCTGCTTGCACCTACGAGCTCGTATTGTCGAGTGCTTTAGGAATACGCTAAAAGAATTCCATACGTCTCACTATACGTAGGTAAATAAAAGTAAAAAACCATTCACCTCTAGGGCATTATCGTAAAATCACGCTTTTAAAATTTATAAAATAATAAAATTTGGGACGGGTTGTCACATAAAAGGCGGTAATTGAGTGGCGGGCAAGGGCCTAGTCTAGGCACCTAGGGGACCTAGACTTTTTTTTAAATTTTTTTTATAGTTTTAATTAAAGTTATTATATAACATATAAATAAATGTCTACTTCTACTTAAAAAAATACATAATTGTATTGGGATACAAAAGTTGCAAAATAGAATGATATATACATTATAAAGTCTTAGAACAAATTGAAAACATGGAGAACAAATATATAATGAGTGTTTATCTAAGTATTCAACAAGTCTCTTACAATTTATTTAAAAAAAAATAAAAGGAAAAATGAAAGTTGTTTATTTTCTGTCTAAATGAGAGCCGCGATCTAGGTGGTTGCCTAGGCGGCTTTAAGTGGCCGCTTAAGCAGGTATACGCGTTATTCATTAATTCAAATTCCGAAGAATCAATCAAGGTAGAGCCTAGGCGGCGCTAAGCGGAGATTTTTAGAAATGTGGTAATAGTTGAACATGGTTGCCACTTTCTTAATACGCAATGCCATATTTAATTACAGTCGACACATTTTTATGAATCTTGTAAGCCAAATGACCAAAAGTTTCAACTAGTGGCCCATAATTCCACTATTCAAATGTCTCACATGGCATATATGCCTTAGCCTTTGCCTTTATCCTCACAGTGAAATTTGTTAAAAACTGTCAAAGGGAAAAAGGAACCCAAATAACTTTAAGGTGAACATTATTTTTGTTGTTGTCTTTACCTTCATATTCCAATTTAATTCTACTTGCTTATCCAATAAAATGCTCTTACTTTAGAAGGAGTTCTGCTAATTCATTCGCAGCCATAAAAGCAAAATTTTGTGATCTTCGCTGGGATATGACATTACAAATTTACACACGCCAAGATACCGTTGAATAAGAGTGATCCTTCAACTCTACGAATACTCTTTATAGTCATTCTAAATATTATGAAATTATTCACTTTATTTTTAAATATTAGAAAAAAGGGTCCCGACTATGAATGGCCTAACCGATCCACTCACAACTGTGGCTGGTTTGGTCAGTTCGACCTTAACCAGTCTAGCTAGTCAGCCATGGTTAGCCAATGTCTTACACTCGTCCAACTTTCAAAAGGAGAAAAGAACAATAATGTTTACAAAAGAGGAGGGACATTGGAGGGGAACAAATGTTTATCTTTATGTTAAAAGTAGGTAAGCTCTAAAAAAAATTTGAGAGAAAAGTTTAAGAGTGTATTTGATAATCATTTTGTATTTAATTTTTTTAATTCAATTTCATGACCTTTTTTTAAAAAAAAAAAAAAAAAAGTGAACTATTCATTTCTATCTTATATTATATTTCTTTAATTTGAAATTTTTTGTAGTTTGGTTATGATATAGGCATGTTACAGTATTAAATCTAAAAAACAGCTTAGGTTTTTGGACCTAGATCTAACTGGATTTTTGTGTGTGTTAAGATTAGAGAGGAAATGCAGGAGAGAAACAAAAGATGAGCAAACGTGACCAGTCCCAGATCGGAAAAAATAATAATTTTTTTTTCTAAATAATATATAATCTTGAGCATCTCCCTCCTAATTGTCTCTCTACCCTTAATATTTTAGTTTAAAAGCGAGGGATTAAGCAACCGTTGGGGTCAATATGCCTCAGATGGTCAATACAGCACAGAATGTTTGCACTAAGTTAATGGTAAAAATTCTTTTAATAATTCATTTACCTCCTAGTACCTAGTTAAATCTTGTTTGACAAAAACTTCTATAGGGCTTAAATTATAAATTCCATATTAATAATGTTCTTAATTATGATTAAAATGAAACATTTTCCAGACCTTTATTTAGTTTTCTTTAATTGACGTATTACAGGAGAAAAAATTCGGACTCAAAATCTTAATTTTAAGAAAAATACTCTTAACTAATTGATTTAACAAGCTCTTGATTATATATATTTTTTTAAAACAATGATATTATCTAAACTAAGGGGAGGAAGTGAGCTTAACCTCACAATGAGCTAGCAATAATGTGATTCAAATTCACATTTGGCGAGAATTGAACCTAATATCTCATACTTATAAGTGAAGAAAAATATCACTAGACCGTAATACTAAGTGATGATAATATTTATTAGTTCCTTTGTTTTTTCCTTTATTAAAACACCTTCACACATACCAAATGGGGCAAGTGCAAAAAGTCTTTTGAAATGATGATATACTATATACTTTGGAGGTAGTTTGTCTGCACTTTTGTTTGTATGCTCTTTTTATCCCCTCTTATTTATGGCGTCACGGTTAAGCCATATCAAAATTTTATATTCTTATTGCTTTTTGTCTTATTATCTTTATAAAAAAATTAATATAAAATATTAACGTGACTTAACCATAAACTCACAAAATAAAAAGAAATGAGAAAAGCATCCAAACAGGAAGACAGACAATCTTCCTACATATACTTTTCCAATAGTCTTCAGGTTGATAGATAATTAGGGCAGGACCTTCATCTTCCAATCAAACGGCCGGTCAAAGAATTTTCTAGGCTAGTAATGAATATATAAACTTATGTTTCAACCCTTTTTAGTGTTGTCAAATCATTAGCCACTGCCCCAGCCAGTGGCAAATAATTTCCAATGTAGGTAGAACCTCCCTTATTATGTGGTAACAATTCTTGTAAAATATATATTATATGTAGATACGTACATTTTGAATAATGTTTTTTATCAGATAAATTGACATGCTATATATTGTTAAACTGTGAATATGAATTATAAATTTACTTGACTCATATCTAAATATTATGTTCAACAATTGATAATTAATCAAACAACTTAAATAACTTGCAAAATTGTAAAACAAGAAATTGTTCCGTATATTATTGTGATTGTGGTTGTGATGATTTTGAATTTAGTTTGAAAAAAGTGAAGATCATATGGTTGTAGTGAGGACGATAGCAGTCAAACTATTACGATTGGAAAGCAGTACAAACTATATGATAAAAAACTGAAAACAAAGGCCGAACTGAATCTGCATTTGGAATATAGTCAGCTCATCACGAACATGAAGCTGTATCAACTTAAAATTATGCAACATAATCAAAGAAATAGATCCTTTTTCCTTTGAACCTTCCAGGTATACTATGCATACATTAATTCCAAAATCCATTTTACATCTTTATACATATGATGTTCATATTACATAATTTGATCGTGACACATGTAAAGCAAAGTACACATGCGTCAAGCAGTTGGTTGCAAAGTACACTTGTCTTGTTTCTTGTTGTTTTCGTGTAATACCTGTTTTCTTAACAGATTGTATCGTATCATACCCGTTATCTTAACGGATCCTTAACAGGTCGGGTCACTTTACCAACAGGTAAAATGACCTGGCCCTTTATGACCCGTTAAAAAAAAAAAAATCTTAAATTTGCACATACCATATTGCCACATAAATATTACTTCAAAACATAAAAACACATTTGTCGTTAAGTACTACATCTACACTCCAAGATAAGAGCCTAATAAAAGAGCACCAATACACTACTAGTCTACTACAAAATATCAAATATGCAAGTATATGCAAATGAATGAGTTTTTCTTTTTAAGGTTGTGAAGCCTTTCTCAGAAGTTAAAACCTTGTCAATGAAATTCAAAGCTTGCATGTTAGTCATTTTATAAAATCCTTCAATTTTTATCAATCATCATGGGAAAATTGTATTGGAACTTTGGCTTGATCTATTGCCTTCAAGAGTTATATTGATGATATTTTCAGTAAGGTTTTTCACCCCATAACTCTCTTCTGCATAAACTAAGAATAGAAAAATCAAATATTATAAACCATTCAAATTATGAGAAGTTTACCAAAATAATTATGAAAATAAATAAAACAATAGTACTATACTATATAAAAATATATTACCTCATTTTCTAAATTTTCTAAATTTAATTTTGTTTATACTATATTTAGGGCCTCGTATTTAGATCTCGTACAAATACTCGAGGGACTTAAATATAATTATGTGATAAAAGAAGGGGCAAATATGTAATAAGTGAGGAGTCCTTATTCTATAAAAGGACCCCTCACCCACACAATTAGGGGAGGTGGTGCGAAAATTAACTTAACACACAAATTAAACCCTCTTGTTGTCAATTGTAGTAAAGAATGTAAGTAGGGATCGTTCTAGGCCGGGGATTATGAGGGATTGCTAAAACACCTGAAACTGACTTAAAAACATAAAATTAAGTTTAAAACACCAAACTAGACTCAAAAGATGCAATACAAACTAAAAAGACTCAAAACTAGTTTAAAAGACGCAAAACAACTTAAAATAATGAATTAGACTCTAAACTGACTCTAAGGATGGTTTTGGACGAAATTAGGTTTGAACTTGACTCAAGACACTTAAAAATACAAATCAAAACAGATTTTGACTAATAAAACACTTTAAAGTAAAGGGGGGATTTGATTTTGACGAATTTGAAAATAAAACAAACAGATTGTAAACTAAAACAGATTTCGATGAATTTGGGTAAACTATGGATGATGGGCTAGCTAGAGGGTTCTTCTCCACACATGACACACTTGCACATAAACCAATTTTCAGTTGTTCTTTCGATAAATCATAAAACAATTCAGTCCGCTTAAATTAACCTTCAAGTTCTCTTTAAGTTATTGAATTGGATGGGAAAGCGCATACAACAATTCAAGCATTCTTCAAAAGTCCTTTTCGTGAACAGCACAATAAAGATACAATCAAAGATCATTAAGCATTATGAAAACTATAAGTATTGACGAGACATTCGTTACTATGATGAGCATGAAACTCCTGCCAAGAATTCATTTAACGCGATCGTTTATAAGCGACCTCCACTACTTTTGAATATAAGTTTGTAACTATTAGGTGAAACTCCCTTATACTCTATCATCATATTCATGCATGCAAACTAAGTGTGCACTCTTAATAAACATACACGAATAAGTTATCAATCAAACAGTTAAACAAATTGAATTCACAACTAAAGGTAATCAATTCATATTGCAAGTATGTTCATGGCTTTGAATTCCCCCTTAGCTAAGGGGGGTTTAGTTCCTCATACTCACAAAGCAAAGATAAACAAATTTAGACATTGAAAACAAAAGAATGAAAACACCTAAAAACGCTCCAACAATCCAACTTGAATGACAAGCACGTCCAAGGGTCCTCCTTTTTCTTTTTGTTGCAGCACAAGGTGTGGTTTGATGGATGCATATGGATATATGGAAGGGAATGGCTGAATGTGTTTAGGTTGGATGGAGGTCACGGCAAGGAAAGGGAAATGAAGGTGCATAGAATTGTGTTTTTGTTGTGAGAATGTGTAGAATGGTTAAGAAGAAAAGACTCTGCCTTGCGGTAGAATGTGTCTTCCTCCCTTCTCCCTAAACTGTCCCCCTGAATGTGTCTTTGGATGGATATATTTATAGGCTAGAGAGAGGATGTAGTGGGTGGTGGTAATGAGTGGATGTAGTGGTAGGTGAATGGATGTGTTGGTTGAAATGAGTGGATGTAGTGGTAGGTGAATGTGTTGGGTGGTTGTAATGAGTGGATGTGTTGGGTGAAATGAGTGGATGTATTGGGTGAAATGAGTGGATGTAGTGGTAGGTGAATGTGTTGGGTGGTTGTAATGAGTGGATGTGTTGGGTGAAATGAGTGTGCTAAAATGGTTATTTATAGGGAGAGGATGATGCACAAACTTCAAATTTCGTCCATTCCTTTTGCTCCAAGCATATGCTATCCATTCCATGCCCAAAAATGCTCCAAAATGCTCCAAAATGCACTTCTTTGCCACATTAACCCTTTGGACCTACAAACACACGAAAATAGCTTAAAATACAAAAATAACTACGAACTAACAACATAAATGCCAAGAAACAAGCTAACTAAGTCGCATAAATATGCTCCTATTAAATTCCCCTACACTTAACTTTTGCTAGTCCTCGAGCAAAACAAAACAAGCAAAACAAAACAAAACAAAACAAAACAAAACAAAACACAACCTAGACCTTTCAACAATTGCCTCAGGGATTTTTAATGAAACATGACGTGTTAAAAATCATCATTCCCACAGATTTTGGTCATCCTTACACTTGAGCACATACTTAATCACAGTCACCACTTACTAGTTCACAATTAACCAACTAAAATGATGTTTTGAATGTAGTAACATGCCTTAGAGAATTTGCTCAATTCCTTACAAGATACTCTCTATTTTCACACACATTTTCTGACTACACACCCTACACTAGTATATGTGAGAAGATTGATGTAAACACGAAAGATTAGGACTCACATATGTTATAACAAAGAAAGCAATTTTCTGGAGTTATTAAGCAAGTTTAGATATGATTTCATGAATGGAATGCTACTACTTAGATGCGAGAACCAGTGACACCATATGCTCATACCAATTTCGAACTCCACAAATTGAAACACAGAACACTCAAGATTGAAGTCAAGGGTTGTAATAGGGATTAGGGGTAATGGCTAACAAAGAAAGGATAGGGATAACAAACGTTCTTAAAGCGATAGCAAGCAAAGCAATGAAATAGACACTTGGAAATCACTTTAGAATGCAGAATCTAATTACAAAGGGAAGATTTATGCAACACTTAGGGCCGAATTCAAAGTTTTGAACCCTTTCTTTAACAAGCAACACTTTAGAGCTCTTTTTCATACTTTTTTTTTCAATTTTTTTTTCTTTTCTACCCGTGCCTTATTAAGGACTTCGGCACACACACACACACACAAGAATCACTTCCCCCACACTTGCTTTCTGCAATACATTGATAAAAAATGAGTTCATTTTAAGTCATGCTTTACTATGCTTCAAAAACAAGGGTATGGATGGTCCTAACACTAGGCTAGGTAAGGATAGTGTGGGTTAACAAAGAACATAGGCTTAACAAAGCTCAACGAGGTTAAACTTAAACACATAATGAAATAGAGGCACGACAATTTGGCTTTGGTGGTCACTACACAACTTCATCTTGAATATGTGTTATGCAAATCAATAGCATGCTTTGAATGAAATAGGCATAAGTTCTAGCATTTGGAACTAAATGATGAAACGCCTTCTAAGTAGCAACCAAGCAAAGAATAATGAGATCATGCAACGACTTTAGAAAACAATGATGCACAAATTATTAACTCTCCAAATAAACGTTTAGGCTCAAGTCTCACAAGGTTGAAGCGTTCATTTGAGTTCCTTCTTTCAAGCATGTTACAAAAACTGATTTTTCCTTTATGATTGCATGTGAATTCATAAATTATAACCACAACCAAGCATACACCAAAGAGTAAATCAAATTTTCATCCATGTTTATAACTCTCTTTAACAGTCATGTAATTAAAAACCAAATCCTCATCATTGTGTTGGAAGGTACCCTAAGACACAAACAAACACACAAAAACAACTCTTTTTTGGGTTTTTCAAAACAATTTTTCAAATTTTTATGAGATTTTCGGATTTTTATGTCAAAACACACTAAAACACTCCAAAACAGCATAAAAACACTTAAAAATAGCAAGGAACAACACTAGAAGTAATGGGTGATAAACTCCCACGAATTTCATGCAAAACAACTTGGTTACCCCCCACACTTAAATCGAACATTGTCCTCAATGTTTCAAGCATAAACTCACACAAACACAAGCAAACAATCAAACAAACAACGAATAAACATGACAAGTATGGCAAAGTAAAAACCAGACAGAGTAGAGTTTAAGAATGCAAATCTGGTTTTAGAGATAGATGATCTTGTTGTCTTTCCACAGCTTTGATCTCGAACTGGTTCGAAATTCTGAGCGAGAGTTCCTTGGTTTCAAATCAGACTCCTTCTGCTGGGTTGATTTGATTGGGCAGTCTGCATTCTTCTCTGCTTGTTTCTTCTGCACGGCAGGCAGACACGAGGTAGAGGTGATGGTCTGTTTCTTTCTTCAATCTTTCCAAGTGCCCACCTCTTGCTTTCTTTCTCCTTGTCCCTAGATGAGGATGAATTAACATATTGTCTCCACATGCTTCGAGGTATCATTTTCATTTCCCTTATTTGTTCCTTAGGCATATGTGGTAGACGAAGATGAAGCATAAAATGTTGAAGATGAGTACTCAAGAGCATGGCTAGGTAAGCAATCAGGAAAGGGTTCTAGATCGGAAGATTGATACCAAGTGCTGACTGATTGCTCTCTTTCTTCTTGTCCCGCAGATGAAAACAACGACAAGGAGAAGGACAGGGAGAAAGCATGATATGAGATACTCTTGCTTTCAACCTTCATGATATGAAATACTTTTGCTTTGAATGAGTTGTTTGCAGAGGTACCCCAAAGAATAAGGAACACTGAGTGACTCGAGAGGCTTCGTTGGGAAGGCATTCTCGGAGATGACGAAAGGTTATGTATGTCTGCCTTACTATGGAGGGTGAAGGTCAACATTTATAGGAAATAATAACCGGTATTATTCTTTCACTCTTGTCGGCAACCGTTGGATGATTGAACAGTAAACTTCACGTGCTTTCTACTTCACTAGAAATCTTCAACAGATTGCCCATAATTTCCGCAAGGCTGAATGTGTATGTGACAGATGCTGACACGTCTAGATAAAGCTGATGCCTCTTTGATATCTAGAATTGGCGTTTCGACAAACTGCCTGTGATTTTCGCAAAGCTGAGTGTGTATGTGACAGGCGTTGATATGTCTGGAAAAGCAGATGCTTCTCCGATTTCTGAGCTTGCCTTTTCGAGTTCTGAGCTCGCCTCTTCGAGTTCTGAGCTCCGTCTGTGTTGGGTGAAATGAGTGGATGTAGTGGTAAGTGAATGTGTTGGGTGGTTGTAATGAGTGGATGTGTTGGGTGAAATGAGTGTGCTAAAATGGTTATTTATAGGGAGAGGATGATGCACAAACTTCAAATTTCGTCCATTCCTTTTGCTCCAAGCATATGCTATCCATTCCATGCCCAAAAAATGCTCCAAAATGCTCCAAAATGCACTTCTTTGCCACATTAACCCTTTGGACCTACAAACACACGAAAATAGCTTAAAATACTAAAATAACTACGAACTAACAACATAAATGCCAAGAAACAAGCTAACTAAGTCGCATAAATATGCTCCTATCAGGAGGCCAACTCTTAGGCCATTTCTGGAGCCTTCTCACCCCTCTTACATCCCCTCTCATATTCAGAGGTTCTCTCCCTCACCTCTCAAATAAATACATAATCAGTGTGGACGTAGCCCTAACCTTGGGGTGAACCACGATACATCTTGTGTTATTTACATTACTTGTAGATTCATGGTCGAATTTACGTTGTTCCAAGACCTCCGGTTTTGTGCATCAACATTTGGCGCCGTCTGTGAGAATCGATACAAAAAGTTGTGTCGGTTCTCTTTCATTTTTTCATCTCCGTCGTGAATCTGCAAAAATTTGCAAAAATCTAGAAACAGAAAAGATCCCGATCTCAAAATCACTTATCTCTCTCTCTCTCTCTCTGGAAAACACATTGAAGCTAAACAAAAACCCATTTCGAATTCCTATCTATGTGGCCGTACGGTGAAAATGAGAATGTGTTATTTGGTGGAGGACCTCTTCTTCTTCCTCCATCACTAAGTCCCCAGCTGAAATCAATGGCCAAATGTTGATGTACAAAACCGAAGGTCTTGGAACAACGTAAATCCGACCGTGAATCTGCAAGAAATGTAAATAACACCATATGTATCGTGGTTCACCCCAAGGTTTGGGCTACGTCCACATTGATTGTATTTATTTGAGGGACAGAAAGCTCTGAGAGTGAGAGCGTTGAGAGGGGGTGAGAGGGCCTAGGTATTGGCCTCTCCTAATTGTGAGGGTGATGAGTCCCTTTATAGAATAAGGGCTCCTCACTTATTACATATTTTCCCCTTCCTTTATTACATAATTACATTTAAGTCCCGCGAGTATTTATACGAGATCTAAATGCGGAGGCCCTAAGTATGGTACAAACAGTAGTCCCCCAAGTCTTTAGTCAAGAGAGTCTTTTGGTTGGAAACTTGAAATTTAGTACATGTGTGGGCCGAAGTAACTAGATGTCGTCTAGGACTAATACTCGATATGAGGCGGTGCCCAATCCGAAATGATGCTTAACCAGAAGTAGCACATGTTGCGAGGCTGCTCTGCTTGTGGCTTATGTTGCCTTGGTTGGCTTGGCTTGTGGCGTTGGAGGTGAGGGAGTCCCTTTTATAGAATAAGGGCTTGCTCATCAATACATGAATGATGAGCTAGATTTAATGCTCTCTAATGATGGTGAGAGAGTCCATTTTATAGAATAAGGGCTCACTCATCAATACATAAGTGATGGGCTAGAGTCCCCCAAGTATTTTTCATGAGTGCTCTCTAATGCAAGATAGGGAGTTCCTTTTATAGAATAAGGGATCGCTCCTTAATACATAAGTGTGGGCTAGAGTCCCCCAAGTATTTTTCATGAGTGCTCTCTAATAAAAGTGAGGGAGTCCCTTTTATAAAATAAGGGCTCGCTCTTCAATACATAAGTGATGGTTTAAGTCCCCCAAGTATTTTATATTTTTCATGAGGCCTAGTTGAGGCCCAATATATAATGTAGTCCTCTAAGTCTGCGGTCAATAGAGTCTGTTGGCTGGAGACTTCAAATTGAATCCATGTGTGGGCCGAAGTGGCAGTTATTTGGAGGCAGTATTTGTATACCCTGCACTGAATCTTTGTAGGTGAAGCTTTGCAAGTGAAGCTTTGAAGTTTGAGCTCTATAAATGAAGCTTTCGAAGCTGGAGCTTTGTAAATGAAGCTTTTGAAGCTAGAGCTCTGTAATTGAAGCTTTTCGAAGCTAGAGCTCTGTAAATGAAGCTTTGGAAGCTAGAGCTCTGTAATTGAAGCTTTTGAAGCTAGAGCTCTGTAAATGAAGCTTTTGAAGCTAGAGCTCTATAAATGAAGCTTTTTGAAGATAGAGCGCTGTGAATGAAGCTTTTGAAGCTGATTGACATGAGTGATGCTCATGAATGTTGTCATGAGTGATGCTCATGAATGTTAATGTATGATTGATATAAGTGATGCTCATGAATGTTTATGTATGATTGACATGAGTAATGCTCATGTATAATTTGAAGTACTGGACGTTTTTTTGATCACCTGGTTGGTGGTAATAGCGGCAGGTTGCCAAATAATTTTGGAGTACTAGGTCTACTTTTGATCACCTGGTTGGTGATAATAGCGGTAGGTTGCCGAATAATTTTGGAGTACTAGGCGTACTTTTGATCACCTGGTTGGTGCTATTTTGGGCTTATGGGCTTTCGCCCTCCACAACATGCCATCCCATTTATTTTGGGCTTTGCTGTTTTTTTATTTATTTTTTTATTTATTTTTTATTTTTTACTATTATTACCCTCTAATGGGGTTTACACAGATGTCTCCGAAAGATAAGAAAAATAAATTACATCATTTAAAAATACTGCTGTAGAAGGTGGGTATGGCAGATAGTTGGATAATGGGATAGTATCTGCACAATTGAAGGTTGGGTAGTGGAATGGCAGATGACTGCAGAAGCTTTTGCTTTTACTTTTTCTTTTCCTTTCTGCATGGTCCACGAGTACCCCACAATTATCTCTGATCTTCCGCAATTATATCTGTCCACCCATGTTCTATGGCCTTTGGAGACCATCTGACTTTAAGCTTTTAATTGTCATTGCTTTCCTTGCTTTTCTTTAGAATGACAGCTGTTTGGACAGACACCACCCATTTACGATGGTAAGATTTGATGAAAGAGAACCGACATAGTTTTTTGTGTCGCTTCCCACAGATGGCGCCAAATGTTAATGTACAAAACCGGAGGTCTAGGTACAACGCAAATCCGACCGTGAATCTGCAAGAAATGTAAATGACACAAGATGTATTGTGGTTCACCCCAAGGTTTGGGTTACGTCCACACGGATTATTGTATTTCTGAGAGTATTGAGGATGAGAGACCATTTCTAAGGCCAATTCCTAGGCCCTCTCATCCTTAGAAGCTCTCTCATCCTCAATACTCTCAGAAATACAATAATCAGTGTGGACGTAGCCCAAACCTTGGGGTGAACCACGATACAACTTGTGTCATTTACATTTCTTGCAGAATCACGATCGGATTTAAGTTGTACCAAGACCTCTGGTTTTGTGCATCAACATTTGACGCCCCAAGTATTTTTCATGAGTGCTCTCTAATAAAAGTGAGGGAGTCCCTTTTATAAAATAAAGGCTCGCTCCTCAATACATAAGTGATGGGTTAAGTCCCCCAAGTATTTTGTATTTTTCATGAGGCCTAGTTGAGGCCTAATATATGGTACATAATGTAGTCCCCCAAGTCTTCGGTCAATAGAGTATGTTGGCTGGAGATTTCAAATTGAATCCATGTATGGGCCGAAGTGGCGGTTGTCTGGAGGCGGTATTTGTATACCCTGCATTGAAGCTTTGTAGGTGAAGCTTTGCAAGTGAAGCTTTGAAGCTAGAGCTCTATAAATGAAGCTTTCGAAGCTGGAGCTTTGTAAATGAAGCTTTTGAAGCTAGAGCTCTGTAATTGAAGCATTTTGAAGCTAGAGCTTTGTAAATGAAGCTTTTGAAGCTAGAGCTCTGTAATTGAAGCTTTTGAAGCTAGAGCTCTGTAAATGAAGCTTTTGAAGCTAAAGCTCTATAAATGAAGCTTTTCGAAGATAGAGCGATGTGAATGAAGCTTTTGAAGCTGATTGACATGAGTGATGCTCATGAATGCTTATGTTGATTGACATGAGTGATGCTCATGGATGTTGACATGAGTGATGCTCATAAATGTTGTCATGAGTGATGCTCATGAATGTTAATGTATGATTGATATGAGTGATGCTCATGAATGTTTATGTACGATTGACATGAATAATGCTCATGTATAATTTGAAGTACTGGGCGTACTTTTAATCACCTGGTTGGTGGTAATAATGGCAGGTTGCCAAATAATTTTGGAGTACTAGGCGTACTTTTGATCACCTGGTTGGCGTACTTTTGATCACTTGGTTGGTGATAATAGCGGCAGGTTGCCGAATAATTTTGGAGTACTGTGCGTACTTTTGATCCCCTGGTTGGTGATAATAGCAGCAGGTTGCCGATTAATTTTGGAGTACTAGGCATACTTTTGATCACCTGGTTGGTGCTATTTTGGGCTTATGAGCCTTTGCCCTCCACAACATGCCAACCCATTTATTTTGGGCTTTGCTGGGTTTTTTTTTGTTACTATTATTACCCTCTGATGGGGTATACACAGATGTCTCCGAAAGATAAGAAAAATAAATTACATCATTTAAAAATACTGCTGTAGAAGGTGGGTATGGCAGATGGTTGGATAATGGGATAGTATCTGCACAATTGAAGGTTGGGTAGTGGAATGGCAGATGATTGCATAAGCTTTTGCTTTTACCTTTTCTTTTCCTTTCTGCATGGTCCACGAGTCCCCTACAATTATCTCTGGTCTTCCGCAATTATATCTATCCACCCATGTTCTTTGGCCTTTGAAGACCATCTGACTTTAAGCTTTTAATTGTCATTGCTTTTCTTTAGAATGACAACTGTTTGGACAAACACCACCCATTTGCTTTTCTTTATCTCTCCACTCTTTCTCTGCACCAACATCATGACTGCCTTCAACTAAAGCCCATCTATCCATCTGTATATCTTTTTCGAGTCTGATCAACTCGATTACTTCTTCAATCTGTAACTTCCCGCGAAAAATTTCGATAGCAATTATTAACAAGTGTGCTGATGATGCGATGGCTTCAATTGCTGCCAATTCACATCCATCTATTTGTTTTAGTAAGGTCTCTTTCTCACAATAGACCCTGTCATGAACGACATTGGCATCGTCACTGACGACGCTGCTTAGCTCTTGGAGCTCGAACTCGACGACGACTAGACGTATATGCTGTCAACGTGGGCCCTGCTGTTGTTCTTGTTTTCTTTTCCCTCGGAGGAAAAGGTGAATGACAAAGATGGAGAATCGGATTGGGGCAGCTCGACGACGGCGGTAGAGGTGGAGCTGAATTGGCGAGCTCGAGAAGAGAAAGATCTGATCAGTTTGAGGTTTCTGACTGATTTTAGGGTTTTGTTAAACTGGAGGATTAGCCATACACTGTGGCTAATCAGAATAAGAGTAGAACCCTTGATCCAGTTTGCGTGAACAGGCTTGGTCTTGCCAATATAGTTCTTGGCGTCGTAAACATTTACTAGTGGCTTTTCGACACATTTCAATAGGTATCCTCCTTTCTAGAATGCGAAAATAAAAGAACTACAGATGTAAAAAACTATACCAGCCACCTTCGCTTGGCCTCGAGCGCTTCTAATCTTCAATTTCTCCATCCCGAGAAGAACTGTAAACGACGAAGACGGTCAGATTGAGTCCCTCTTGGAGGGATAATTTTATGAGGATGTCTGATCCGGCGTAGATCAGCTGAACCAGTTGCATTGCCAAGTAATGAATGCACCCTTCCATGGGTATCAACTTTTCTTGTGCTAATTTGAAATGTGGATTCGTTTCTTCTGATGATTTTCTGTCTAATGGTGGATCTGGGGATGGAATTGGATCTGGGCTTCATAGAACACGGATTGGGTCAAGGCGTTTACGAGCTCAGCTGGAAGTTCTTAATGTCATCCTCTCATCCTTCATAAGTCCGATGGACGCATTCTCGGTTTTATCCGGACCGTTGAGGAGGATAAACTAGTTGGTGGCTTGGTGGCGTCTCCTGTGCATCTGTAGATTATGGTCTCTCTGAAATCCCTAGTTGCAGATCGAGTAGGATCTCAGGTTGTGCAGATTCACGATGGATCTTGTGGTCAGGTCTCACGATGGTGAGATGAAAAAATGAAAGAGAACTGACATAGCTTTTCATGTCGATTCCCACAGATGACGCCAAATGTTGATGCATAAAACCGGAGGTCTTGGAATAACGTAAATCTGACCGTGAATCTGCAAGAAATGTAAATAACACAAGATGTATCGTAGTTCACCCAAAAGTTTGGGCTACGTCCACAGTGATTGTATTTATTTGAGGGAGAGAGAGCTCTGAGAGTGAAAGCGTTGAGAGAGGGTGAGAGGGTCTAGGAATTGGCCTCTCCTAATTATGAGAGTGATGAGTCCTTTTATAGAATAAGGGCTCATCACTTATTACATATTTGCCCATTCCTTTATTACATAATTACATTTAAGTCCCTCGAGTATTTATACGAGATCTAAATACGGAGGCCCTAAGTATGGTACAAACACCTCAACCTCACAATTAGGAGAGGCCATTTCTGAGGCCAATTCTTAGGCCCTCTCATCCTCAGAAGCTCTCTCATCCTCAATGTTCTCAGAATACAACAATTAGTGTAGACGTAGCCCAAACCTTGGGGTGAACCATGATACATCTTGTGTCATTTACATTACTTGCAGATTCACGGTCGGATTTACGTTGTTCCAAGACCTCTGGTTTTGTGCATCAACATTTGGCGCCGTCTGTGGGAAACGATACAAAAAGTTGTGTCGGTTCTCTTTCAATCTTTTACCTCCGCCGTGAATTTGCAGAAACCCGACACCCACATTCAGAGACACACCTATTCAATCTATAAAGAAAACGAGAAACTTAGGTGCATCTCTCTTGAATCCGTTGACCAATAGCCTCAAAATCCATAAGCAAATCACAGAGACAGATAACACAACCAATTGAGCATTGACCTCCAACTGATCTCAGCCATCCATTAGATCTATACTGTCAAGGCGTTGGCTTCAGGGCCTACAGTAGGAGAAGGTGATGGAGCCAGAGAGAAACAAAGGTTCACGGAGAGCAAGGTTTATACTCGAAAAACTTTCAAAAGCCTAAAAAAGAACAACATCGTCCGAGACTACTTCGAAACCGTTGTGAAATTGGAAGGTTCTGACGACTCCGAATTTCAAGTCTCCAACAACTAGAGCTTCTGGAATCGATCGTTGAGATCTTACCGACTGAGAAAGCCGCTCTCCCGATTAACTCTCTCTACTGCCTTTTCAGATTTGCGATCTTCGTCAAGGTGTCGAACACGTACAATACCTAGCTCGAGGGGTCAATCTTGGCGGTCCTTGAGCTCATGACCGTCGATGACCTCCTGGTCCTGTCATTCACCTACGAAAAGAGCGTTGCGGTCTTCAACGCCGGTGATTTTAGGGAGGTTTTGCTTGGCGATGATGATCAGAGTTGTAAAGACTATCGATGCGTATCTTGGTAAGATCGCCACGTGTGTTGGGCTCAGTATCTTGAAGTTCAATGGCATCGCCAGCCTCATCCCCAAAGGCACGCACAAAGTCAACGACGATCTCTATTGTGTTATTGATATACTCGCCCAGTTTGCAGATCTTTAATTTGCAGCTCAAAATTACCAAAACTTGCAACGATGGAGTTATTAGGATCCAAAACTGTCCAGGCAGTGCTCATCCAAGGGGAACAGGTGCCAAAGAAATATATCCATAAAGTTGAAAATAGTGGAGTCCAAGTCCCAGATGCTTCTGCTGCCCAGTTAATAGATGTTCCAGTTATTGATCTTGCTCTCCTCACAACTTTTTCAATCTCTGCCGATGAACTTGAGAAGCTCAGATCAGCTCTTGCCACATGGGGTTGCTTCCAGGTAATAAACCACGGTATGTCGTCGGAATTCCTAAACGAGGTCCGAGAAATTGCAAAGCAATTTTTTGCACTTCCAGTGGAAGATAAGAAGAAGTACTTGAGACAAGTCAACGACATTCAAGGATATGGAAACGACATGGTTTTTTTTTCAGAGCAACAAACACTGAAGTTGAGTGATAGACTATACCTTTCGATGTATCCACAAGACAACCGTAAGCTCAACTTGTGGCCTGAAAACCCCAAATCTTTTAGGCTCTGCCGTTGCAGGGCGATAGTTGGCATGACGAAAGCACGAACCAGAACGGATGGTATGGCATCAGTGCCAATGATGCATCACAGTTTTCATATGGTACTGCTGTGTGCAATGAGCACGCCCTCGACTAGGGCCTTGATGGTGGAGAGATGACGGTACTGGAGAGATGCCGTTCCTGACCAAAAGTATTGTGAGTGGCAGGGGCAATAAAGGCTATTAAAGAAAGCTCATGGGCTTAGTGTGGGAGAATATTATGAGAATTGGGTGGGGGACTCGTGGACCATGCAGCAGAGAAAGCAAAAGCAAAGAAAGTAAAAGCAAAAGATAGCCTTACAACAGTGTTCTCTCAACCCATTGTCTGCAAGAGCACATGGGAAAGCAAAAGCAAAGCAGAAAAAACGTAGTGAAAAGAAAAAGGAAGAGAAGGAAAATGTCTGAAGAAATTTGTGGAGATAACATGTGCCAATTGCACACCAGTCAAACAATCCAGCCATCATGTCACTAAGAAAGCAAAAAAGAAATCAAAAGCAAGGAATAAACACCCCATCAGAATGATGTGATTTGCTTTTCTTATTTTTGTATGATGTAATTTAATTTTATCTTTCGAAAACATCTGTATAAACCCCATCAGAGGGTAAAAAAAAAAAAAAAAAAAAAACGGCAAAGCCCAAAATAAATGGGCTGGAATGTTGTGTGGAGGGCAAAGGCCTATAAGCCCAAAATAGCACCAACCAGGTCATCAAAAGTACGCCCAGTACTCCATAATTATTCTGCAACCTGCTGCTATCATCACCAACCAGGTGATGAAAAGTATGCCCATTACTCCAAAATTATTCGGCAACCTGCCGCTATCATCACCAACCAGGTGATGAAAAGTACGCCCAATACTCCAAAATTATTCGGCAACCAACCGTTATTACCACCAACTAGGTGGTGAAATGTACAACCCGTACTCTCCTTCATGCCACCAACCAGGTGATCAAAAGTACGGCTAATACTCCAAATTATACATAAGCATTACTCATGTCATTCATACATAAACATTCATGAGCATCACTTATGACAATCATACATAAACATTCATGACCATCATTCATATCAACATTCATAAGCATCACTCATGTTAACAATCATGAGCATCACTCATGACAACATCCATGAGCATCACTCATGTCAATCAACATAAACATTCATGGGCATCACTCATGTCAATCAGCTTTAAAAGCTTCATTTACAGAGCTTTAACTTTAAAAGTTTCATTTACAGAGCTCTAGCTTCAAAAGCTTAATTTACAAAAGCTCTAGCTTCGAAAGCTTCATTTACAGAGCTTTAGCTTCAAAGCTTCACTTGCAAAGCTTCACCTACAAAGCTTCATTGCAGGGTATACAAATACCGCATTCGAACAACCACCACTTCGGCCTATACATGGATTCAATTTGAAGTTTCCAGCGAACAGACTCTATTGACCAAAGACTTGGGGGACTACATTGTGTACGATATATTGGGCCTCAACTGGGCCTCATGAAAAATACTTGGGGGACTCTAGCCCGTATTTATGTATTGATGAGCGAACCCTTATTTTATAAAGGGGACTCCCTCACCATCATTAGAGAGCATCGCCGCCTACTGAACAAACGCCTCGCCGCGAGCATCAACTCTAGCCCATATTTATGTATTGAGGAGCGAGCCCTTATTCTATAAAAGGGATTCCTTCACCATCATTAGAGAGCATCGGTGCCAGTTGAGCAACCGCTTCGCCACGAGGATCACTCCTAACCCATTATTCATGTACTGAGGAGCGAGCCCTTATTTTATAAAAAGGACTCCCTCACCATCATTAAGAGAGCATCAACTTTAGCCCATCATTCATGTATTGAGGAGCGAGCCCTTATTCTATAAAAGGGACTCCCTCACTTTCAATGCCACAAGCCTAGCCAACCAAGGTAACATAAGCCACGAGCTGAGCAACCTCGTAGCATGTGCTACTTCTAGTTGAGCATCATTTCAGATTGAGCACCACCTCATATCGAACATCAGTTCAAGACAACATCTAGTTACTTCGGCCCACACATGGATTGAATTTCCAAGTCTCCAGCCAAAAGACTCTCTTGACTGAAGACTTGGAGGACTACTGTTTATACCATATTTAGGGCATCGTATTTAGATCTTGTACAAATACTTATGGAACTTAAATGTAATTATGTGATAAAGGAGGGGGCAAATATGTAATAAGTGATGAGTCCTTATTCTATAAAAGGACCCCTTTACCCTCACAATTAAGAGAGGTCATTTCTGAGGCCAATTCCTAGGCTATATGCACAAAACCGGAAGTCTTGGAACAACGTAAATTCGACCGTGAATCTGCATGTAATGTAAATAACATAAGATGTATCGTGGTTGACTCCAAGGTTTGGGCTACGTCTACATTGATTATATTTCTGAAGGAGAGAGCTCTGAATGAGAGTGAGAGCTTGAAGGGGTGAGGAGCCTTAGGAATTGGCTTCTCAAATGGCTCCCCCTAATTGTGAGGGTAAGGGGTCCTTTTATAGAATAAGGACTCCTCACTTGTTACATATTTACCCCTTCCTTTATTACATAATTACATTTAAGTCCTTCGAGTATTTATACGAGGTCTAAATACCAGGCCCTAAATATGGTATAAACAATAGTCCCCCAAGTCTTCAGTCAAGAGAGTCTTTTGGCTGAAGACTTGAAATTCAGTCCATGTGTGGGCCAAAGTAACTAGATGTTGTCTTGAACTGATGCTCGATACGAGGTGGTGCTCAATCTAAAATGATGCTCAACTAGAAGTAGCACATGCTACGAGGTTGCGAGGCTCGTGGCTTATGTTGCCTTGGTTGGCTCGGCTTGTGGCGTTTGACGGTGAATGAGTCCCTTTTATAGAATAAGGGCTCGCTTCTCAATACATGAATGATGGGCCAGAATTGATGCTCTCTAATGATGGTGAGGGAATCCCTTTTATAAAATAAGGGTCGCTCCTTAATACATAAATACGGGCTGGAGTTAATGCTCTATAATGGTGGTGAGGGAGTCCTTTTATAGAATAAGGGCTCGCTCCTCAATACATGAATGATGGGCTAGAGTCCCCTAAGTATTTTCCATGAGGCCCAGTTGAGGCCCAATATATGGCACATAATGTAGTCCCCCAAGTCTTCGGTCAATAGAGTTTGTTGGCTGGAGACTTCAAATTGAATCCATGTATGGGCCGAAGTGGTGGTTGTTCGAAGGCGGTATTTATATACCCTACACTGAAGCTTTGTAGGTGAAGCTTTGCAAGTGAAGCTTTGAAGCTAGAGCTCTGTAAATAAAGCTTTCGAAACTAGAGCTTTTGTAAATGAAGCTTTTGAAGCTAGAGCTCTGTAAATGAAACTTTTGAAGCTAGAGCTCTGTAAATGAAGCTTTTGAAGCTGATTGACATGAGTGATACCCATGAATGTTTATGTTGATTGACATGAGTGATGCTTGATAGGAGCATATTTATGCAACTTAGTTAGCTTGTTTCGTGGCATTTACTTAGTTTAATTCTAGTTATTTTAGTACGCTAAGCTATTTTCATGTGTTTGTAGGTTCAAATAACAAAGTTAGCAACAAAGTGCTATTTGGAGCATTTTGGAGCATTTTTGGGCCAAGATTGGATAATGCAAGTATGGCGACATGAGGATGGACGTTTTTGAAGATTTGAAGGCTAAAAATCAGCATGTGTGTGTGCAAGTGTGTTGACTTACAACTCCAAACATCCATCCACTACACCCATTACATCCACTCATTACCAAAGACTCATCCACTACACCCATTACATCAACTCATTACCAAACACTCATCCACTACACCCATTACATCCACTCATTACCAAACATCCACCCACTACAACCATTACATCCACTCATTACCAAACATTCATCCACCACACCCATTACATCCACTCATTACCACAACACTCAACACTACCACCTTAATTAGATGGTGGTCCTCTCCCTAGCCTATAAATACATCCACCCTTCACCATAACAAAGGGGAGAAGACAATCCACCCATCCACCCTTCACCATAACTCACCTATATCCATCCACCACCATAATTTACCACTCATCCATCAAACCACACTTTGTGCCGCAACAAAGAGAAGAAGGAAGACCCTTGGACGTGCTTGCCATTCAAGTTGGATTGTTAGAGCGTTTTTAGGTGTTTTCATTCTTTTGTTTTCAATGTCTAAATTTGTTTATCTTTGCTTTATGAGTATGAGGAACTAAACCCCCCTTAGCTAGGGGGAATTCGAAACCATGTTCATGCTTGCAATATGATTTGATTACCTTCAGTTGTGATTTCATAAGTTGTGAATTCAATTTGTTTAACTGCTTGATTGATAACTTATTCGTGTATGTTTATTAAGAGTGCACACTTAGTTTGCATGCATGAATATGATGCTAGGGTATAAGGGAGTTTCACCTAATAGTTACAGACTTATTCACAAGTAGTGGAGGTCGCTTATAAACGATCGCATTAAATAAATTCTTGGCAAGAGTTTCATGCTCATCATAGTAATGAATGCCTCGTCAATACTTATAGTTTTCATAATGCTTAATGATCTTTGATTGTATCTTTATTGTGCTGTTCACGTAAAGAACTTTTGAAGAATGCTTGAATTGTTGTATGCGCTTTCCCATCCAATTCAATAACTTAAGGAGAACTTGAAGGTTAATTTAAGCGGACTTAATTAACCTGGGGTGTTGAGTGTCATGATTGATCGAAAGAACAAATGAAAATTGGTTTATGTGCAAGTATGTCATGTGTGGAGAAGAACCTCATAGCTAGCCTTCCATCCATTCAATTTACTCAAATTCGTGCAGATTTCATTAGTTCTTTAATTTACTTGTTTTGTTTTCAAATTCGTCAAAACCAAAACCCCCTTTACTTTAAAGTGTTTTATTAGTCAAAATCTATTTTGATTTTTGTTTTTAGGTGTCCCAAAAGTGTGTTAGAGTCCAAATCTGCCCAGTTTGTGTTTTTAAGCAGATTTGAGCATTTTTAGCTTGTTTTGAATCCTTTGAGTTTGTTTTAAGTTCTTTGAGTCTAGTGTCTAGTTTAGTATTTTTAACTTTGTTTATATGTTTTTAAGTCAGTTTAGAGGTTTTAGCAAGCCCTCCTAATCCCCGGTTTAGAACGATCCCTACTTGCATTTATACTACAATTTGACAACAAGATGGTTTAATTTGAGTGCTTAACTTTCATCGCATCAATGCTCATGGATGTTGTCATGAGTGATGCTCATGATTGTTAATGTGGGTGATGCTCATGAATGTTGATATGAATGATGGTCGTGAATGTTGACATGAGTGATGCTCATGAATGCTTATGTATGATTGATATGAGCGATGCTCATGAATGTTTATGTATGATTGACATGAGTAATGCTCCTGTATAATATGAAGTACTGGGCGTACTTTTGATCTCCTGGTTGGTGGCATGAAGAAGAGTACGGGTTGTACATTTCATAACCTAGTTGGTGGCATGAATGGCTAGTTGCCAAATGATATCAGAGTACGGGCTGTACATTTCTTCACCTAGTTGGTGGTAATAGCGGTAGGTTGCCGAATAATTTTGGAGTACTAGGCGTACTTTTGATCACCTGGTTGGTGGTAATAGCGGCGGGGTGCCGAATAATTTTTTGTAGTACTGGGCGTACTTTTGATCACCTGGTTGGTGATAATAGAGGGCCTGGCTCTTTTGGGCATACGTGCCTTCGCTCACCACATAGTATTCCAGGCCATTTATTTTGGGCTTTGATGTTTTTTTTTAATTACTCTCTGATGGGGTTTATATAGATGTCTTTGAAAGATACGAAAAAATAAATTACATCATACAAAAACAAGAAAAGTAAATCACATCATTCTGGTGTGGTGTTTTTTCCTTGCTTTTGCTTTCTCTTTTGCTTTTTGCTTTTGCTTTCTCTTTTGCTTTCTCTTTTCCCAGTTATATCTCCAAAATTGTCTCCGACATTATCAGCTATCACAGCTGGGTTTCTTGGGTCATTCTCGGGAATATTTCTTTCAACCTTGCCGACAAGATCCGCACCAACATAAGCAGCTTTGGTATATATGCCTCTTCCTTTTTCTTTTTCTGCTATTTAAACATAAGCTAGTGTACTCTAGTCTGTCAATATGATGGGATGATTTTTGCAGAGAGAGAGATCTGAGCTTCACACTGTACTCTTCCCACGTCACAGACAGCCCATCGATGCGGTACTCGCTGCCCCATCTATCTCCTACCGATCCAACGACACAGAATTATCCGTGGATATGTCGAAATTCCTCATCAACGATATTTGATACTCCGTGTTCCACAGTGTATGTTCGGTGATTATGGAGGATGCGAGGAGGCAGTGGAGAGGGGCTTTGCAAACCCTAACGGTGATGGAGAACTGATTAGACGGGAGTAACCCCAACATAGTAGAAACGGTCTACTTCATTGAGTCCCTGGTAGAATCCGAAAACGCCCTTGGAAATAACGGAGATGTCAAGGGGAATTCTCAAGACACCCTACTCCCCATTTACAAATACTTTTTTGCTTTATTCTCTTCAGCTCTCAGAGGTGGGCAAGAAGAACATTCCAATAGCGTACTCCCATGTCGGTGGAATATCAAACCTAGCATCTTTGGTTACCTCCTTGTAGAAGCCGTGAGGAACACCAACGAGAATCCCATCTTCATCACCAGTATTCGTTTCACACCTACACGCCCATCTACGCGTTATCCACACCAGCATTTCAATTGCATTCGTAATCGTTTTACGGTTGACTTCGGCAGACAATTCAGCGACGAAGCTGACACCACACGAGCCCTTATTGAAAGACGGGTCATATAACCCTAGAGGCTTCTCTGGAACGGTGGAGAGCATGTTGCGTACGATGACTCGGAACTTTGACGAGCGACCGGGACCGTCGGAGCGCCATAAATGGAGCCTTTTAGATCCGGACGCCCTCAATCTGGTCTCGTAGAACATCTTCGGGAGAGCCTTGCTAGATTTCCTGAGAGCAGAACAGGACGGCAGGAGGCTTTGTCAAATATGTTCTTAGAATTTGAGTCGTTTCAGGAATCTTAATCCCGTATTCGAGAGTTTGATTAGGAAACTAACATAGGATTTAGATCCAGGAGTAAAAGAGAGACTGATGTTTTCCTCTAAGGTCTGAAGACGACATCGTTTCGAGACTGGGGAGGAGAAAGACTGGAAGAGGGAAGGGGAGAAAAGGTCAACAACGTTTTCTATGCCCTGCTACTTCTTGGTGTCGATTTTCCCAGAAAGTAAGTGAGAAAGTGATTTTCCTGGAAAATAGTGAGAGAAAACTGAGAAAGGGAGGGGGAAGGAGGCAGCGCAACCAGGGAAACGGACAGCCCTGGGTTTTTGGGTTTTGCCAACTTCTGATCCAGGAAATAAGGGATTCAGTGAATTGAAACGTGATATGGCTTGGCTAATTTGCTGGGTGGAAGAAAATAGAGATAGAGACTAAAAAGAAAGTTGGCTCATTTGAAATTTTGAGCAACAGCTTTAAGCAGGCACGGAGATCTGAAATTTTTATGGTTTTTGCAGATTTACAGTGGTGAGGTTTGATGAAAGAGAACCGACATAGTTTTTTGTGTTGCTTCCCACAGACGGCACTAAATGTTGATGCACAAATCCGGAGGTCTTGGTACAACGTAAATCCGACCGTGAATCTGTAAGAAATGTAAATGACACAAGATGTATCGTGGTTCACCCCAAGGTTTGGGTTACGTCCACACTGATTATTGTATTTATGAGAGTATTGAGGATGAGAGACCATTTATGAGGCCAATTCCTAGGCCCTCTCATCATCAGAAGCTCTCTCATCCTCAATACTCTCAGAAATACAATAATCAGTGTGGACGTAGCCCAAACCTTGGGTGAACCACGATACATCTTGTGTCATTTACATTTCTTGCAGATTCACGGTCATATTTACATTGTACCAAGACCTCCAGTTTTGTGCATCAACATTTGGCTCCCCAAGTATTTTTCATGAGTGCTCTTTAATGAAAGTGAGGGAGTCCCTTTTATAAAATAAAGGCTCGCTCCTCAATACATAAGTGATGGGTTAAGTCCCCCAAGTATTTTGTAATTTTCATGAGGCCCAGTTGAGGCCCAATATATGGTACATAATGTAGTTCCCCAAGTCTTCGATCAATAAAGTCTGTTGGTTGGAGACTTCAAATTGAATCCATGTGTGGGCCGAATTGGCGGTTGTCTGGAGGTGGTATTTGTATGCCCTGCACTGAAGCTTTGCAGGTGAAGCTTTGCAAGTGAAGCTTTGAAGCTAGAGCTCTATAAATGAAGCTTTCGAAGTTGGAGCTTTGTAAATGAAGCTTTTGAAGCTAGAGCTTTGTAATTGAAGCTTTTTGAAGCTAGAGCTCTGTAAAAGAAGCTTTTGAAGCTAGAGCTCTGTAATTGAAGCTTTTGAAGCTAGAGCTCTATAAATGAAGCTTTTGAAGCGAAAGCTCTGTAAATGAAGCTTTTCGAAGATAGAGCACTGTGAATGAAGCTTTTGAAGCTTATTGACATGAGTGATGCTCATGAATGCTTATGTTGATTGACATGAGTGATGCTCATGGATGTTGACATGAGTGATGCTCATGAATGTTGTCATGAGTGATGCTCATGAATGTTTATGTATGATTGACATTAGTAATGCTCATGAAAAATTTGAAGTACTGGGCGTACTTTTGATCACCTGGTTGGTGGTAATAACGGCAGGTTGCCAAATAATTTTGGAGTATTGGGCGTACTTTTGATCACCTGGTTGGTGATAATAGCAGATGGTTGCCGAATAATTTTGGAGTACTAGGCATACTTTTGATCACCTGGTTGGTGCTATTTTGGGCTTATGGGTCTTCGCCCTCCACAACATGCTAGCCCATTTATTTTGGGCTTTGTTGTTGTTTTGTTTTGTTTTGTTTTTGTTTTTTTTTACTATTATTACCCTTTGATGGGGTTTACATAGATGTCGCCGAAAGATAAGAAAAATAAATTACATCATTTATAAATACTGCTGTAGAGGGTGGGTATGGCAGATGGTTGGATAATGGGATAGTATCTGCACAATTCAAGGTTGGGTAGTGGAATGGCAGATGACTGTAGAAGCTTTTGCTTTTACTTTTTCTTTTCCTTTATGCTTTTCCTTTCTGCATGGTCCACGAGTCCCCCACAATTATCTCTGGTCTTCCGTGATTATATCTGCCCACCCATGTTCTATGGCCTTTGGAGACCATCTGACTTTAAGCTTTTAATTGTCATTGCTTTCCTTGCTTTTCTCTAGAATGACAACTGTTTGGACAAACACCACCCATTTCCTTTTCTTTATCTCTCCACTCATTTTCTGCACCAACGTCATGACTGCCTTCAACCAAACCCCATCTATCCACCTGTATATCTTCTTCGAGTCTGATCAACTCGATTGCTTCTTCAATTTGTAACTTCCCGCAAAAAATTTCGATAGCAATTATTAACATGTGTTGATGATGCAATGGCGTCAATTGCTACCAATTCACAGCCATCTATTTGTTTTAGTAATGTATCTTTCTCACAATGGGCCCCGTCATGAACGACATTGGCATCGTCACCGATGACGCCATTTAGCTCTTGGAGCTCGAACTCAACGATGACTTGACGTATATGATGTCATCGTGGGCCCTGCTGTTGTTGTTGTTTTCTTTTCCTTCGGAGGAGAAGGTGAATGACGAAAATGGAGCATCGGATTGGCGCAGCTCGGCGACAGCGGTGGAGGTGGAGCTGAAGTGGCGAGCTCGAGAAGAGAGAGATCTGATCAGTTTGAGGTTTCCAACTGATTTTAGGGTCTTGTTAAACTGGAAGATTAGCCATGCATTGTGGCTAATCAGAATAAGAGCAGACCCTTGATCCAGTTTTCGTGAACAGGCTTGGTCTTGCCAATATACTTTGTTTGTACCATACCTAGGGCCTCCGTATTTAGATCTCGTATAAATACTCGGGGAATTAAATGTAATTATGTAATAAATGAAGGGGCAAATATGTAATAAGTGAGGAGCCCTTATTCTATAAAAGGACTCCTCACTCTTACAATTTGGAATGGCCATTTCTGGAGCCTTCTCACCCCTCTCATATCTCCTCTCATTGCAGAGGTTCTCTCCCTCACCTCTTAGATAAATACATAATCAATGTAGACGTAGCCCAAACCTTAGGGTGAACCACGATACATCTTGTGTTATTTACATTTCTTGCAGATTCACGGTCGGATTTACGTTGTTCCAAGACTTCCGATTTTGTGCATCAACATTTGGCGCTGTCTGTGGGAATCGACACGAAAAGCTATGTCGATTTTCTTTCATTTTTTCATCTCACCACCATGAGACCTCACCACAAGATCCACCGTGAATTTGCACAACCCGAGATCCTACTCGATCTGCAACCAGTGATTTCAGAGAGACCAGTTTATCCTCCTCAACTGTCCGGATAAAACCGAGCACGTGTCCATCAGACTTATAAAGAATGAGAGGATGACTTCGGAGTGCTTCCAACCGAGCTCGCAAACGCCTTGACCCAGATCCACCAATGGAGAGAGAAAATCATCAGAAGAAACGAATCCACATTTCAAATTAGCACAAGAAACGTTGATACCTATGGAAGTCTGCACTCATTACTTGGTAATGGTACTGGTTCAGCTGATCTATGCCGGATTAGACATCCTCATAAAATTATCCCTCCAAGAGGGACTCAATCAGACCGTCTTCGTCGTTTACAGTTCTTCTCAGGATGGAGAAATTGAAGATTAGAAACACTCAAGGCCAAGCGAAGGTGGCTGGTACAGTTTTCTGCATCTGCAGTTCTCTTATTTTCGCATTCTGGAAAGGAGGATACCTGTTGAAAGGTGTCGAAAAGCCACTGATAAATGTTTACGACGCCAAGAAATATGTTGATGCACAAAACTGGAGGTCTTGGAACAATGTAAATCCGACCGTGAATCTACAAGAAATGTAAATAACACAAGATGTATCGTGGTTCACCCTAAGGTTTGGGCTACGTCCACACTGATTATGTATTTATTTGAGAGGTGAAGGAGAGAACCTGTACAATAAGAAGAGGTGTGAAAGGGGTGAGAAGGCTCCAGAAATGGCCTCTCCTAATTATGAGGGTGATGAGTCCTTTTATAGAATAAGGGTTCCTCACTTATTACATATTTGCCCCTTCCTTTATTACATAATTACATTTAAGTCCCCCGAGTATTTATACGAGATCTAAATATGGAGGCCCTAAGTGTGGTACAAACAATAGTCCCCCAAGTCTTCAGTCAAGAGAGTCTTTTGGCTAGAGACTTGAAATTCAGTCTATATGTGGGCCGAAGTAACTAGATGTTGTCTTGAACTGATGTTCGATACGAGGCGGTGCTCAATCTGCAATGATGCTCAACTGGAAGTAGCACATGCTGCGAGGTTGCTCAGCTCGTGGCTTATATTGCCTTGGTTGGCTCGGCTTGTGGCGTTGAAGGTGAAAGAGTCCCTTTTATTGAATAAGGGCTCACTACTCAATACATGAATGATGGGCTAGAGTTGATGCTCTCTTAATGATGGTGAGGGAGTCCCTTATATAAAATAAGGGCTCGCTTCTTAGTACATGAATAATAAGTTAGGAGTGATGCTCATGGCGAGGCGGTTGCTCAGCTGACGGTGATGCTCTCTAATGATGGTGAGAGAGTCCCTTTTATAGAATAAGGGCTTGCTCCTTAATACATAAATATGGGCTAGAGTTGATGCTCGCGGCGAGGCGGTTGCTTAGTAGGCGGCGATGCTCTCTAATGATGGTGGGGGAGTCCCTTTTATAGAATAATGGCTCGCTCCTCAATACATAAATACGGGCTAAAGTCCCCCAAGTATTTTTCATGAGGCCCAGTTGAGGCCCAATATATGGTACACAATTTAGTCCCCCAAGTCTTCGGTCAATAGAGTCTGTTTGCTGGAGACTTCAAATTGAATCCATGTATGGGCCGAAGTGGTGGTTGTTCGAAGGCGGTATTTGTATACCCTGCACTGAAGCTTTGTAGGTGAAGCTTTGCAAGTGAAGCTTTGAAGCTAGAGCTCTGTAAATGAAGCTTTCGAACCTAGAGCTTTTGTAAATGAAACTTTTGAAGCTAGAGCTCTATAAATGAAACTTTTGAAGCTAGAGCTCTGTAAATGAAGCTTTTGAAGCTGATTGACATGAGTGATGCCCATGAATGTTTATGTTGATTAACATGAGTGATACTCATAAATGTTGTCATGAGTGATGCTCATGATTGTTAACATGAGTGATGCTCATGAATGTTGATATGAATGATGGTCATGAATGTTGATATGAATGATGGTCATGAATATTTATGTATGATTGTCATGAGTGATGCTCATGAATGTTTATGTATGAATAAATTGAGTAATGCTCATGTATAATTTGGAGTACTGGGCGTACTTTTGATCACTTGGTTGGTGGCATGAAGGAGAGTATGGGTTGTACATTTCCTCACTTGGTTGGTGGTATGAATGTCTAGTTGCCAAATGATATTAGAGTACGGGTTGTACATTTCATCACCTGGTTGGTGGTAATATCGGCTGGTTGCCGAATAATTTTGGAGTACTGGGCGTACTTTTCATCACCTGGTTGGTGATGATAGCGGCAGGTTGCCGAATAATTGTGGTGTACCGGCTGTACTTTTGATGACCTGGCTGGTGCTATTTTGGGCTTATGGGCCTTTGCCCTTCCCATCATTCTGGTGTGGTGTTTATTCCTTGCTTTTTGATTTGTCTTTTGCTTTCTTAGTGACATGATGGTTGGATTGTTTGACTGGTGTGCAATTGGCACATGCTATCTCTACAAATTTCTTCAGACACTTTCCTTCTTTTCACTGCGTTTTTTCTGCTTTGCTTTTGCTTTCCCATGTGCTCTCGCAGACAATGGGTTGAGAGAACACTATTGTAAGGCTATATTTTGCTTTTACTTTCTTTGTTTTTGCTTTCTCTACTGCATGGTCCACGAGTCCCCCACCCAATGCTCATAATATTCTCCCACATTAGGCCCATAAGCTTTCTTTAATAGCCTGTATTGCTCCTGCCGTTCACAGTACTTTTGGTCAGGAACGGCATCTCTCCAGTACCGTCATCTCTCCACTACCGGGGCCCCAGTCGAGGGCATGCTCAATGCACACAGCAGTACCATATGAAAACTGCAAGGCATCGTTGGCACCGACGCCATACCATCCGTTCTGGTTCGTGCTTTCGGCATGCCAGCTGTTGCCCTGCAATGGCAGAGCCTAAAAGATTTGGGGTTTTCAAGCCATAAGTTGAGCTTACGGTTGTCTTGTGGATACACCGAAAGGTATAGTCTATCACTCCACTCAAGTACTTCTTCTTATCTTCCATTGGAAGTGCAAAAAATTAATTTGCAATTTCTTAGACCTCGTCTAGAAATTCCAGCGACATACCGTGGTTTATTACCTGGAAGCAACCCCATGTGGCAAGAGATGATCTGAGCTTCTCAAGTTCATCGACACAGATTGAAGAAGCTGCGAGGAGAGCAAGATCAATAACTGGAACATCCATCAACTGGGCAGCAGAAGCATCTGGAACTTGGACTCCACCATCTTCAACTTTATGGATATATTTCTCTGGCACCTGTTCCCCTTGGATGAGCACTTCTTGGACAGTTTTGGATCCTAATAACTCCATCGTCGCAAGCTTTGGTAATTTTGAGTTGTAAATTAAAGATCTGCAAACTGGGCGAGTATATTAATAGCACAATAGAGATCGTCGTCGACTTTGCGAGCGCCTTTGGGGATAAGGTTGGCGATGCCATTGAACTTCAAGATACTGAGCCCAACACACGTGGCGATCTCACTAAGATACGCGTCGACAGTCTTTGCAATTCTGATCATCGCTGCCAAGCAAAACCTCTCTAAAATCACCGGCGTTGAAAACCGCGATGCTCTTCTCCTTCTCCACGAACCCAGAGATAATCCTCCTCACGCTCTCTAGATCGAAGAGTCTATCGCCATCATAGGTGAATGACAAGACCAGGAGGTCGTCGACAGTCATGTGCTCCAAGACCGCCAAGATTGACCTCTCGAGCTCGGTATTGTACGTGTTCGACACCTTGACAAAGATCTCAGATTTGAAAAGGCAGCAGAGATAGTTAATCTGGAGAATGGCTTTCTCAATCGGTAAGATCTCGACGATTGATTCCAGAAGCTCTAGTTGTTGGAGACTTAAAATTCGGAGTCGTCAGAACCTGCCAATTTCGAGGCGGTTTCGAAGTGGTCTCAAACGATGTTGTTCTTTTTTAGGCTTTTGAAAGTCTTTCGAGTATAGACCTTCTCTCCGTGAACCTTTGTTTCTCTCTGGCTCCATCACCTTCTCCTACTGTAGGCCCCGAAGCCAACGCCTTGACAGTATATATCTGATGGATGGCTGAGATCAGTTGGAGGTCAATGCTCAATTGGTTGTGTTGTCTGTCTCTGTGATTTGCTTGTGGATTTGGAGGCTATTGGTCAGCGGATTCAAGAGAGATGCACTTGAGTTTCTCGTTTTCTTTGTAGATTGAATGGGTGTGTCTCTGAATGTGGGTGTCGGTTTTCTGCAAATTCACAGCGGAGGTTAAAAAATGAAAGAGAATCGACACAACTTTTTGTATCGTTTCCTACAGACGGTGCCAAATATTGATGCACAAAATCGGAGGTCTTGGTACAACGTAAATCCAACCGTGAATCTGCAAGAAATGTAAATGACACAAGATGTATCGTGGTTCACCCTAAGGTTTGGGCTACGTCCACACTGATTATTGTATTTCTGAGAGTATTGAGGATGAGAGAGCTTCTAAGGATGAGAGGGCCTAACGACACGTCGCTCAATGACTCGAGCGCCTTGAAATCGCCATGGTCAATTCTCCTAGCGACCTCCCCCAGCTCGCCTCCGACGCCATCTTCTGCAACCCCTCTGACATTGCCACCTGGGTCGACTCCCTCCTCTCCGAGTTCAACCATCAGCCCCTCATGTCCCTCCCATCTGGGCCTGAGTCAAAAGCGACTGCAGTGAGTGGAATCATTGCTGTTTCGAGAATCCAGCATGGACGATCTTGCTGAGTTTAAACTGGGGATTCGCATATCCACTAACCACAACTGAGTTCACAACTCAGTCCACCTGGTGATTTGTTTGGTGATCAACTAACCACGGTAGATCGTCTTGTTTCGATTCGGTGATTTTTGCTCCTCTATGGCACTCTTATCTTGGTTTTTTGCATTTGGGTCTTTTGGATCCAAATTGTTGGGTCCCTGATTGAGATCTTTTTTGTTGACCCATCAACTGAGGAATTGGTGTTTGAGGAATTGGGTATATCTCTACTTTCTAGAGTGCGAGGAGTTAAATAAGGTAATCGATTTTGCAGACGAAGGAGCAGAGCACGAAGAGGAAGAAGCAGAAGCACAAAAGCTTCTGGACATGGCTGGCGACATCAGTTTTATTCAAGGGGTTCCGCCATCAGATCCCATCAGAGTTTTTTTCGTTCCTTCTGCTCTCCAAGACGACGCCGTAAGGGTAGTGCACTCTTCCCATAACTGCCACTGCAACTATCGCTGGTCATTGATATGCTCGGAGGACCCAACTCTTCCCAAACCATGGAGAAGACTCGTTGATGGTAAAACTGGGGATCTTTACTTCTGGAACCCTGAGACCAAGGTCACCCAATATGATAGGCCAACGGGTTCAGTTGCTCCATCAAAGCCTTATTCAGCACAGTTTATAAGCTTTTCAGTTCACATTCATCAATCTTCACAAGGACAATGTCGTCCTGATGAGGGAAATGATAGGTATGGCAGAGGCATCAATGGTGGGTCCAAGTTTGACACATGATCAAGAAATCAGCAGGTAAGTAAGCTTGCTACTTGGGTGATTTCTTACACAGTTGCAACTCCCTGCAACCTGCTTGGTAAATATTTTCTTATGGGAACTAATACCAGGGGTCGTGCTTCTCTCCTCAATCTACCCTGCCCATTACCTCAAGAAGTCGTCCCCGTCACGGAGCGAGAGCCTCACTTCCACCCCCAGCTGGTTTTTCTGTTGACCCTTTCCGCCTCATTCACCAGCGAAGCACATCAAGGCCGGACTTCCTTCTTCAAATCTTTAGCAGATGCTGATGGAGATACCAAGAAAAGCAAAAGATGAGATCACCATTTGTTGCCAATGATGAAAGTAGAGATACAGATAAGTTGTCTTACATCAATACCATTATTATTCCACTTTGGCGTTGTCTGCCATCTGCCAAAAGAGAAAAGAGAAAGAACAGGAGTGGGATAAACAAAAGCAGAAAAGAAAAGAGAAAGCAAAAGTGAGGAATAAACACCCCACCAGAATGATGTAAATTATTTTTCTTATATTTCAGAGACATCTGTATAAACCTTATCAGAGGGTAATAATAAAAATATAAAAAAAAATCGGAAAAGCCCAAAATAAATGGGCTGGAATACTATGTGGTGAGCGAAGGCCTGTTAGCCCAAAAGAGCCAAGACCTCTATTATCACTAACCAGGTGATCAAAAGTACGCCCAACACTACAAAAAATTATTCGGCACCCTGCCGCTATTACCACCAATCAGGTGATCAAAAGTACGCCCAGTACTCCAAAATTATTCGGTAACCTGCCGCTATTACCACCAACCAGGTGATGAAATGTACAACCCATACTCTAATATCATTTGGCAACTAGCCATTCATGCCACCAACCAGGTGATGAAATGTACAACCCAGGTGATGAAATGTACAACCCGTACTCTAATATCATTTGGCAACTAGCCATTCATGCCACCAACTAGTTGATGAAATGTACAACCCAGGTGATGAAATGTACAACCCGTACTCTAATATCATTTGGCAACTAGCCATTCATGCCACCAACCAGGTGATGAAATGTACAACCCATACTCTAATATCATTTGGCAACTAGCCATTCATGCCACCAACCAGGTGATGAAATGTACAACCCAGGTGATGAAATGTACAACCCGTACTTTAATATCATTTGGCAACTAGCCATTCATGCCACCAACCAGGTGATGAAATGTACAACCCGTACTATCCTACATGCTACCAACCAAGTGATCAAAAGTACGCCTAGTACTTCATATTATACAAGAGCATTACTCGTGTTAATCATACATAAACATTCATGAGCATTACTCATATCAATCATACATAAACATTCATGAGCATCACTCATGTCAACATTCATGAACATCACTCATGTCAACATCCATGAACATCACTCATGTCAATCAAACATTCATGAGCATCACTCATGTCAATCAAACACTCATGAGCATCACTCATGTCAATCAGCTTCAAAAACTTCATTTACAGAGCTCCAGCTTTGAAAGCTTCATTTACAGAGCTTTAACTTCAAAGCTTAACTTGCAAAGGTTCACCTACAAAGCTTCAGTTCAAGGTATACAAGTACCGCCTCCGAACAACCACCACTTCGGCCCATACATGGATTCAATTTAAAGTCTCCAGCTAACAGACTTTATTAATCGAAGACTTTGAGGACTACATTATGTACCATATATTGGGCCTCCATTGGGCCTCATGAAAAATACTTGGGGGCCTTAGCCCATCACTTATGTATTGAAGAGCGAGCCCTTATTTTATAAAAGGGACTCCCTCACCTTCGTTAGAGAGCATCGCAGCCAGTTGAGCAACCGCCTCGCCGCAAGCATCACTCCTAGCCCATCACTTATGTATTGAGGAATGAGCCCTTATTTTATAAAAGGGACTCCCTCACCTTCATTAGAAAGCATCGCCGCCAGCTGAGCAACCGCCTCACCGCGAGCATCACTCCTAGCCCATCACTTATGTATTGAGGAGCGAGCCCTTATTCTATAAAAGGGACTCCTTCACCTTCATTAGAGAGCAACGTCGCCAATTGAGCAACCGCCTCGCCGCGAGCATCACTCATAACCTATCACTTATGTATTGAGGAACGAGCCTTTATTCTATAAAAGGGACTCCCTCACCACCAGTAGAGAGCATCGCCGCCTACAGAGTAACCGCTTCGCCGCGAGCATCAACTCTAACCCATATTTATGTATTGATGAGCGAGCCCTTATTCTATAAAAGGGACTCTCTCACCTTCATTAGAGAGCAACGCCGCCAATTGAGCAACCGCTTCGCCGCGAGCATCACTCATAAACCATCACTTATGTATTGAGGAGCGAGCCTTTATTCTATAAAATGGACTCCCTCACCACCATTAGAGAGCATCGCCGCCTACAGAGTAACCGCCTCGCTGCGAGCATCAACTCTAACCATATTTATGTATTGAGGAGCGAGCCCTTGTTCTATAAAAGGGACTCCTTCACCTTCAACGCCACAAGCCGAGCCAACCAAGGTAACATAAGCCACGAGCCGAGCAGCCTCGCAGCATGTGCTAATTCTAATTAAGCATCATTTCAGATTGAGCACCGTCTCACATCGAACATCAGTTCAAGACAACATCTAGTTACTTCGGCCCATACATGGATTGAATTTCAAGTCTTCAGCCAAAAGACTCTCTTGACTGAAGACTTAGGGGACTACTGTTTATACCATATTTAGGGCCTCGTATTTATATCTCGTACAAATAGTCGAGGGACTTAAATGTAATTATGTGATAAAGGAAGGGGCAAATATGTAATAAGTGAGGAGTCCTTATCACAATTAGGGGAAGCCAACTCTTAGGCCATTTCTGGAGCCTTCTCACCCCTCTCACATCCCCTCTCATATTCAGAGGTTCTCTCCCTCACCTTTCAGATAAATACATAATCAGTGTGGACGTAGCCCAAACCTTGGGGTGAACCACGATACATCTTGTGTTATTTACATTACTTTCAGATTCACGGTCGGATTTACGTTGTTCCAAGACCTCCGGTTTTGTTCATCAACAAATTTAACATATATATAATTATTATTGTATTTTTAGAGATATAAACTTTTAAATTAATATTTTGCTTATCGTGTATCGGGTTATTTACATGTATACCTAGACCAACTCGTTATCTTATTAGGTACTTATTAGATTACCTAATAACGAACTGATTCCTTATCGTGTCAACCCAATAACCTGTTAATTTCGTGTCATTTCATGTCGGATTAACAGGTCGTGTAAGAAATTATCAAGCCTACATGGCATTGACATCCTTTAATTAATTAATTAACTAGCAACAGATACAGAGATGCTTAATCAAGATGCTTAACTTGGTCATAAAGGGGCACATACAAATATATACATACATTTATATATACAAATATATACATACCTATATATATACATACCTATATATATATATATACATACCTATATATATATATATATATATATATATATATATATATATATATATATATATATACAAGTCATAATAATGATATTTTTCCCAAGTTGTAACCCTCATAAAGCTTGGCATCTTCAATGTTTCTTTACAGAAAAGGATGAACTTTTTATTACCAAGAAAAGCACCTGAGAATCCTAATTTTCATGTTCAAAATGACAGCCCATAATCAGAAATGTGAATGAAAACTCAAAAAGAAAGGATGGAGCATCTAATAAGAGTAGTCGCAAACGAAGAGATATGGGTCTATCATTTGGGTGCTTTTTCCTGCTCACAAAGTCTTTCATTTGTGCAATGAGCTAGCTAGGCTAAGCTAGTTGATTATTTTTTATTTTTTTGGTGAACTGGAAATATTTATAGCCAGGGCAAGAGATGCCAAAGATTACAACGAGAGCCCAGTGAGGCAAACAACCAAAAAAAAAAAAGGAAGTACAAGGGGATAGAAGAAACCCAACGCTGCAATCAAAGCTTTGAGGGTCCCCCCTTGCACAACCAGTACAAAATTAAGGCGGGCAAGGTAATCCATCGGTGTTAAGTACATGCACAAGTGAAGATGGCGGTCAATCAACCCAAGATCACACATTTCCACACATCTTCACGACACCAAGAGGTCAGACGCTATTTTGATTGATCTTGGAACCCAAGACCAGCGACAATCATGAAATGATTCCCATCTGCGCGATTCCCTGATTTTCTTGCACCTCGCTAAAGTTGGAAAAAACCTCCCATCTGCCATTTGATATCTTTCCCCGCAGGCAAGATATGGACTCCATGGAATCAGATTTGATAACAACGTAGACGATAAACCCAATTCACATCCACGCGTATATATCATTCTCCCATACCATTTTCTTGCTGTGATCAAATGTACATGAGAGGGTTGGGGAGAGCAGTAAAGAAAAGAATTCTTATTAAAATTGATCATAAACAACAATAATGATTCCAAAGACTGCCTTTTTGACCATCACAATATGACAAGAATTTGTATTTTAAACTACTTAATATTTCCTATCATTACATTCCTATACTGATTAAGGAATAGGTTGATAAGTTTTTGCACTAGTTTGAAAATCCAACTTCTAAGCATTACCATTTTTTAGTTATCAAATCATCAGTTAGCATATATGTTATTGTAACTTACTGTTTGATACATATAAAAATAACTTTTTTACTGAAGTGAAATTGCATTCATAATTCAATCGCAAAAAGCCAACACAACTTCCTTAAGGGTCAAAAATCACATTCACATAGAGACTATATATACAGACATGTAGCAACCATCAAGCTCGGCTGAGCCGAATGCATCAAACAGAAAGTAAATTTAAATTACACCATCAAATAGAGAAAAATACGCTTTGACTAAAAAAGATCCACATTTGAATTTTGAATAATAAAGCATCCTGATGAATAAAGCTTCGTAAACAGATTCGATAAACGTATCATTACTGTTTGAAAGATATTAGAGACGAATCAACCTTGTAGATGTAGTAGAAGAGAAGATGTAGAGAAAAAAATGAGTGATGATCGAAAAAGTTGTTGATCGTTTAGCTGTCCTATTGGTGGTCCAAGAAAAGAGTCCTTGCTGGTACATAGAAAATTCCATGTTCCAAACAACTTTACTGGTTAATTTTCTTGCAAATGATTGAACAGGAAATCATATAATACGAAGTATGAGCACGAATGGTTCATGTTTATTAAGTGGACCCACTTTATTCATAGACTATTGTCCAATTAGTAGACAAGAAACAGCCCTATATCAATGGTGATGGTGATGGAACTTTTGGTTGAAAAGAAAGCAAAAGAGAAAAGAACAAAAAACAAGGCTTTTCTGTAGCTTAGGAAATTGAAGATAGAAGGGGTAATACACTGAAATCTAATATACCAAGAAGAAAAAATGACATGATTATTGTATGATTGTTCAGACCCCAAAACTAATCATATGTATATACTTCGAATATATATGTTTTGATGAAACTAATGTAAGAATATTTTAATATTCTAAAGTGGTCCACATGACACGGTCCATATGATATGTAGGGTTTAACATATATTATTATTTGTAAATAATCCTATTGGTCAAATTATGATAAATGTTTCCTACCGAATTACAGTGATTGGTGATAATTGATTATGGGCTTTAAATGGAAACGGGTCCTCTCTCACCCTCACTTATATATATTGCATATACCCATCTAATATGCAATTGATAGGAGAAAAACACGATTAGGGTTTTCACGTGCAAATAGAGGCAAGAGAGAGAACACCTATTTCCTCCTCCACCGATAGAATCCGATTGGGATCTCATAGCGTTCGTTGTCATGGACCAAGGTACGCTTGGTTGTTTAATGTATTTCCGTATTTTTTTATATGTGAAAATCATGAAGTTCGATGATCATGGCTTAATTGATTTATGATTTACATTTGGTATCAGAGCTTAGTTGAGAGCTCTCATGATTTTCCATTTACGATTATGAACTTCAATTGAATCGGTGGTTAATTAGGGTTCAATGTTTGATGTTTTGAGGTAGACATGATTATATTTTATTTGCACGTATCAATTATGCATGTTGGGATTAAGAAATTGTAATCTTAGTTTTATTACAATTTTTGCCGAATTGCATATTTGGGTATAGAAATTATGATGCAATCTAGGCGATTCTTTTAGTTGGAATTAGTTAAAGTAATTTGAATACCTGTGACTAATCATTACGATCATAAACGTCATTCATTTAATTTGTAATTCATCTTACGAAATTATTTGTTAGTCACCAAAGTGGCCAAACTAGAAAGATCACATGGATTCAAATTAAATGATGATTAATCAATTACTCATGGTAGGATGATGCATATGAACGAACAAAACCTTATTATGTTTTAAAGGTTTGTACATGAGTAATATGTTTTTCATTTGTCATAAGTTCTTAAGGGTCACCAAAAGGTAGACTAATTGCTCATATGATTGATAATATGAATGTGGAGAGAATTGTATATTTCATTTTTTATTTGTTCAGATTTACAAAGATAACGAAACTTGTCTTGTTAGAGATGTACAATTATCAATAAGGTATTATGCATCGATGATTGTTTGTATTGTTGTAGTATCTACCCAAAGGAGAATATGATAATACACGTATTGTTATTACACGTGTGTTTTTTTTATTACTCAAAGCATTAATGTTGTGAGCACTTTTGAATTGCAGTGTCAATGCCTGTATCTCTTCATTCGCTTGCTCGGTCTATACCCTCACTCAATGGAACAAATTTCTTAGATTGGAGTGAGCAAGTTCAGTTTCACCTTGGTGTCCTGGATCTTGATTTAGCACTCTGAATTGATAAACCTACTGCTTTTACGAATGCAAGCAGCACTGATGAAAAATCTCTCTATAATGCCTGGGAGAGATCGAATAGATTGAGCATGATGTTTATGCGAATGACTATAGCAAGCAACATAAAGACTGGCCTTCCTCAAGCTGAAACTGCTAAGGAATACTTGAAAAATATTGAGACTCGTTTCAAGACTGCTGACAAGTCTCTTGCTTGTACATTAATGGCTGAGCTTACCCCCAAGAAATTTGATGGTATGCGAAGCATGCATGAGCATGTCCTTGAAATGACTAATATAACAGCAAAGCTAAAGACTCTTGGAATGAATGTGGATGACTCCTTTCTTTTTCAATTTATTTTGAACTTTTTGCCTCCTCAGTATGGGCCATTTAAAATCAACTATAACACTATTAAGGAAAAGTGGAATGTTGATGAATTGGCCACTAAACTCATTTAAGAGGAGGGAAGGCTTAAATAGCAAGGAGAAGATTCCGTTCATTTAGTAAGTCAAGGAGCTGAAAAAAAATTTGGAAGAAAGCCTGGAAAGGGCAAGAAAAGAGGATCACCCAAGGTGAATGGACCTGCTAATGCTACTCAGGCTCATGATACGGAACATAAAAGTGATTTATGTCGCTTCTGTAGGAAGCCTGGGCATTATCAAAGGAATTGCCAGAAACACAAAGAATGGTTTGAAAAGAAAGGTGAGCCTTTGGCTTATGTAAGTTTCGAATCATATTTAACTGAAGTTCCTTATACTACTTGGTGGGTTGACTCTGGTGCTACGACTCATATTTCTAATTCGATGCACATAATGTTGGAACTAAGCGTAGCCTAAATAATGAAAATTCTTCATTCTTGTGGCATAAACGACTAGGTCATATATCCAAAGAAAGGTTAGAAAGATTAGTAAAGAATGAGATTCTTCCGAACCTAGATTTACTGATCGCGGTGTGTGTGTGGATTGTATTATGGGCAAACAAACCAAACACACCTAGAAAAGAGCCATAAGAAGTTCAGAGCTTTTTGAAATAATTCATACAGACATATGTGGACCTTTTGATGCTCCATCCTTTGGTGGAGAAAAATATTTTATCATCTTTATAGATGATTTTTCACGTTACGACTACATTTATCTATTGAAAGAAAAGTCTGAAGTAGTGAATGCCCTTTAGGTGTTCATTACTGAAGTTGATAGACAATTAGATAAAAAGGTGAAGATTGTCAGGTCGGATAGAGGTGGTGAATTTTATGGAAAATATGATGAATCAGGACAATGTCTTGGTCTATTTGCAAAACTCCTTGAAAAGCATGGCATATGTGCACAATACACTATGCCAGGTACGCCACAACAAAATGGTGTTGCTGAAAGGTGTAATCGTACTCTTATGGACATGGTTAGGAGTATGTTAAGTAATGCATCTTTGCCTATATCATTGTGGATGTATTGTTTTAGGATTGCTGTATATTTATTAAACCGGGTTCCTAGTAAGGCAGTTCCCAAAACACCATTTGAACTGTGGACAGGAAGGAAACCTAGTTTAAGGAACTTGCATGTTTGGGGTTGCCCAGCAAAAATAAGAATTTATAATCCGCATGAAAAGAAGTTGGATTTTAGAATGATTAGTGGTTACTTTATTGGTTACCTAGAAAAATCCAAAAGATATAGGTTTTACTGTCCAAATCATAGTACGAGAATTGTTGAAACCGGCAATGCCAGATTCATTGAAAATGGTGAAACCAGAAGGAGCGAAAAACCTAAAGAATTGGTCATTAATGAAGTTAGGGTGCAGATTCCTACACCTATAATTTCTAAGCAAGTTGTTGTTCCTACACATGTTGAACCATTAGACAATGTTGAACAACAAATTAATGACCATCTGCTCCGGAATGAGATTATCACAAATGAAAGTGTAGTGGAAGAACCACAAGAAATAACATTAAGGAGATCTTAAAGAAAAAGGAAACATACTATTTCGGATGATTATGTGGTATATCTACAAGAGTCTGACATTGATGTAGGAATAAATAAAGATCCGGTTTCGTTTTCACAAGTCGTTAACTGTATTGGTTCTAGTAAATGGATTGATGCCACGAATGATGAGCTAAAATCAATGGACCAAAATGAAGTCTGGGATCTCGTTGAATTGCCTAAAGGTTGTGAGAGAGTTGGGTGTAAGTGGGTTATTAAGACCAAACGCGACTCTAATGGCAATATAGAACAATATAAAGCCAAATTGGTGGTCAAAGGTTTTACTTAGAAAGAAGGCGTTGATTACAAAGAGACTTTCTCACCAGTTTCAAAGAAAGACTCTTTTAGAATCATTATGGCATTAATAGCTCATTATGATTTAGAGTTACATCAAATGGATGTGAAAACATCATTCTTGAATGGGAGTTTGGAAGAAGAAGTCCACATGGATCAACTTGAAGGCTTCGTATTAAAGGGAAAGGATCACATGGTCTATAAACTAAAGAAGTCAATATACGGACTTAAACAAGCTTCACGACAATCGTATCTTAAGTTTGATAATATCATTGTATCCTTTGGTTTTAAAGCAAACATCGCGGATCGATGTACATATCTGAAGGTCAGTAGGAGCAAGTTTATCTTTCTGATTTTGTATGTTGATGACATTTTGCTTGCTAGTAGTGATCTTGGTCTATTACATGAGACCAAGCAGTTTCTCTTGGAGAACTTTGAAATGAAAGATATGGGTGAGGCAGCCTATGTGATATGAATTGAAATATTCTGAGATAGATCACGTGGAGTGTTGGGCCTATCCCAGAGAGCATATATTGAGAGAGTTCTAGAGAGATTCGGTATGGAAAAATGTTCATATAGTGTTGCTCCAATTCAGAAAGGGGATAAGTTTAGCCTTCTGCAATGCCCCCAAAATGAATTTAAGCGTGCACAGATGGAAAGTATTCCTTATGCATATGTTGTAGGAAGTCTGATGTATGCACAAACTTGTACCAGACCAGACATCAGTTTTTGCAGTAGGGATGTTAGGCAGATACCAAAGCAACCCAGGAATGCATCACTGGAAAGCTGCAATGAAAGTGATGCGGTATTTGCAAGGAATGAAAGACTATATGCTTACGTACAGAAAATCTAATAACCTAGAAGTCATTGGTGATTCAGATTCAGATTTTGCTGGATGTATTGATAACAGAAGATCAACTCTTGGTTACTTGTTTCTCTTAGTTGGAGGAGCAATTTCCTAGAAGAGTGCAAAGCAATATGCTGTTGTTATATCATGGATTTGAGGCAACAAATCATGTATTATGGTTACAAAACTTTATCTCAAGGCTTGGTGTCATTGATTCCATTGTTAAGCCGTTGAGAATTTTCTGGGTCAATGTTGCCACTATCTTCTTCTCTAAGAATGACAAGTATTCTAATGGTGCTAAACACATGGATATAAAATACTTGACTCTTAAGGAGGAGGTTCAGAAACAAAGAGCGTTATTGAGCACATAAGCATAATGCTTGTGATTGCAGATCCCTTAACAAAAGGGCTGGGGCCGAAGGCATTTAATGATCATGTTGAAAGAATGGGGCTTGGTCGTAGTCCATGATGATTGTCATTTTTATTTTGTTTATGAGAATATGTTGAATGACAATATTGTGCTTGACACTATGAGCTTGTTAATTGAACATGTTTCTGGTGTTTCCTGTTTTCCATTATATGTGATTGGATGAATGATAACAGGAATGTCTTTGACAAAGACATTATCAGACCTATATATATGTTTCTCACTAACAGACTGTTTTAGGTAATTGTTAGTGTTGTGGTACATGGAAGGGACTATGTCGCTTGTTGATGTACAACCACCATGACTCGCACTAGTGAATTGCTTAAGATTAGTATTTATGTTGATCAATTGATAGTAAGGATTATTTCGAACCTTACTGCGTGCTTAATGTTTATTTGTTAAACCTGAAAAGGAACATGTGTCACTATGGACCAAGTGGGAGAATGTACGAATATTTTAATATTCTAAAGTGGTCCACATGACACGATCCATATGATATGTAGGGTTTAACGGATATTATTATTTGTAAATAATCCTATTGGTCAAATTATGAGAAATTTTTCCTACCGAATTACAATGATGGGTGGTAATTGATTATGTGCTTTAAATGGAAATGGGTACTCTCTCTACCTCACTTATATATATTGCATATACCCATCTAATATGCACTTGATAGGTGAAAAACACGATTAGTGTTTTCACGTGCAAATAGAGGCAAGAGAGAGAACACCTATTTCCTCCTCCGCCGATAGAATCTGATTGGGATATCATAACGTTCGTTGTCATGGACCAAGGTATGCTTGGTTGTTTAATGTATTTCCACATTTTATTTAGGGGTGTGCTATCCACACACCTTATTTTACTTCTCACACACCCCTTGATAATTTATGTCCGTTGATCTTCTTCAATTCATCCGATCTGACTGCCAAAAATTAAAAAGGTGTGTGAGAAGTAAAATGGGGTGTGTGGATATCACACCCCTTTATTTATATGTGAAAATCATGAAGTTCGATGATCATGGCTTAATTGATTTATGATTTACAACTAATGCTTTGAAACTAATTAAATTGGCTTCCGTGACATAAAACAAACATTTAAGATCCAAAGAAACGAGGAATATCATTTAGAGATTCATTTGAGGAATGAACAAATTTGTCATATAAAAAAAATGATACTCATGTCTCACGTGGTGTTACAATGACCCAATATTACAGTATTTCATAAATAAAAAAATCTATTTAACCTAGAAATTTATGTAGATGATAATTGAAGTTAAGTGATTGAGATATATAAAATGATATGAGTTAAGATCTCTCGATTGAAATAACTAGTTAAGTTGAGGTGAATGTTATTTTATTTTATTTTTTTTGAACAAACGATATTATTTAGACTAATGTTTGACTAAAACATAGACAGTAGACAATTTTCTTATAATTACTGATACAACGTATGTGCATAAATTCTCTATTTAACTCAACTTTCTTATGAATTGTCCAGTCAGTAGTAGTCCTCGTTTACGGCAAATAATTGTTTTATTCTCCTTGTCTCCCCACTACTTGAGAGTAGGAGCGATGTCCATTTCAAGCTATAGCTTAGCTGAAAGTGTTGTAGTTGGCTTTGGACAAGTGTATATATCTGTTACTTTTGGTTTGTACCCATTACATTAAGCTCGATCTCTCTCGAACGTGAATTTTTAACCGCAGTAATGAGCATCTTAATCAGTTGGCTTGATGAAGTGAATATTTTCCCTGCTGGGATTCTTTTCTTGTTGAAGAAATATGTATATGTGCATAAACATAATGAATTTCCACTTGTATAATTAGTCAAATAAAGTGCAGAAGAATGTCACAAAAGCAGTCAAAATAATATTGGCTAGGGTTTCCTATTAGGTCTTTGCAGGCCAGAAGAAGCTTCTTCTTTCGTGTCAGTGTAAACTGTAAAGAATCCATAAAAGGAAGTCATCGGCTCAATTAGTTTTTGTAGGGTCTCTCACCAACTTCCTGATGTTGACACCAGGCTTCTGTAGTGAGTTTGCAGCGCCACCAAAAGAAAAGCTTCAACTGGAAGGCAGAAAACTGAAATCTTAGAGGTCTGGTCCCAAAACTCGGTTTGGTTCGATTTTAGGTCTAAATCATAAACTAAACCGAATATGTTGGTAATAATTTGGTCATTCGACATTGAAATTTAGCACTATAGCTTAGAGGTATTCTTTTTTATTTGTAATTGAAACATTTAAAGTTCGACTCATATAAATTGCGATTTGATTTCTAATTTTAGCAAATAAGCACGAAAACATAAGAATTCAAGCATAGTACTACGAAATTTGAAGATTCACAAAATGAGGCATGTGGATGCAAATTTCGTACATAGCTGATTTGACGAAATTTCACCTACAAAAGAATAAAGGTTGTTAGATAATTGACGAACACCCTGAACTGGGAGGATGTTCGCTATAGGGCCTTTGATGCCTAAGTCTGAAAAGTAGTAGAGATAAAAAGAGAACTCGAGAGAGTTTTGTGTAGTAAGTAACGATTACCGTTTCCATTGTTAACCTGACTAATTCATTGGGAAAAAAAACCTATCACATAGCTGGGAGGGGAGGCTCTAGAGCACATTAGGCAATACTTGAGGATGCAGACCAGTCACCATAGTTCTAGCTGAAGTAGTTATAAAGGTTCCTATTGGTAAGAGTGCAGATGTTGTTGGACAGGGCCTCTGAAATATCAAAGACGGCCTTGTTGGAAAGACTTGGATTCAAAGATTATAATTGTGTAAGGAAAAAAAATAAGATTATAATTGTGGTTTAAACATATTTCTGACATAGGATGGGAGAGATTTGAAGAGGCTAACAAAGAGGTTAATTAAATATTTTCAAGATTTTTAGCCGTTTATATGAGAGATTTGAACGAGGCGGACATGGGTGCAACTCGGGCGGGTTGGAAGGTCAACCCAATCCTAACCTATCTTTTACAATTCGGGCTTGGGTTCAGGTTGGATTTCATTTGGGTTCATTTGGGCTCGGGTTTAATTGGGTTAGGTTCGTGTTGCCAACTTTTTCAAGTTTAATCTTGTAACAACTTAGTTTCCAAGAATTTCCAAAAAAAATTAAGTCAAGTAGAATCAAAGCTAGCTAACTTTAATTTCATAAATCAATCTACTATAAACTTTAGGATTTAGAGACTAAGAATATGAGCTGACTAATCAAAGCAGATGAGGATCCTCTCCTGATCCTCTTCGTGGGAATCCTAGGGATCCTCACATCCTAGTCGTTCATCTTACATCGTGCGGTCCGTTTTTGTCAGGTACTATTTGTGTTTAATTTTAAATAAAAAAAGTCAAATGTTTTTTGAACGCACGATGTACGATAAATGGCTAAGATGTGAAGATCTCCACAATTTGAATCTAGATGGGATCCAAATCCAATTAAAGCCTCTTATTCCCTAAAAGCTTAAGTAATTATAAAGGGTAATTTATTAAAAAAAATATATTAGAAAGGGCGTTGGTTTTTAGATTTGGCTCACTTGGGTGTAGTATGACCATTAATTGATATGAGTTACAATCTGGTTAAATTGTGTTTGGTTAGTCGGACTGGGTTGGGAATGGATGGGCAAATGGTCAACCTAACTCAACCCAATCAATAAACAGGTTGAAATTGGGTTGGGTTCAGGCATATTATAACTAAAAAAAAACCCGCTTGTTCTGGTTTAAAGTCAGGTTGGATATGAGAGGTTCAAATTGGCCCAATACAAGTTGCATCCTTAGCTGACAAGGAGGTTAATTAAAGGGTTAATTACACCACCAACACTCCTTGAAGTTTATTGTGTTTTTACAAATCTCCTTCATGTTTGAGACATTACAGAAACACTCTCTCACGTTTTACTTCACTTTCAAATAACCCCTCCCGACCATACCCAATTGAATCCTTATACCCATCTCGGAATGTTGTTCCAAATCATACAAACCATAGAATACATGGGCTGCTTTTCATGGCCATGGCGCCGCCGGAACTCTCGGTGCCAACAGCAGTGCAGAGTTTTCCATAGTGACTGATAATAATTCTTCTTGCCGTAGTGGAATGATCAATTGTTGTCTTTCTTTTTTGATAAATATATGACTTATGTTTGGTGGAGGAGTTGAAGGATCTGGGCAGCAGGTAGACATGGGGAGAATGGTGGTGGTGCAAATAAGTAAAAGAAAGAAGAGAGGGGAAGTTTTTAATTAATTTATTTTTAATATTTTCTTTTTCTAATATATTTCTTTATTATATAAGTAATAGTTATTAGGGTAAAATTGTCAATTTATTAGCAAAATTTTGACTAAAGGGGTTATGTGAAAGTGAATTAAAATGCGAGGGAGTATTTGTGTAATGTCTCAAATGTGAGAAGATTTTATGAAAATTCGATAAACCTTAATAGGTGTTAGTGTAATGAACTTGTTAATTAAATAGTTTTTTGGTTTCTTTTCTTGAGTAGGCATGAATTGTTGTTAACAACATAAAGCTAAATATGAAAATTTCCTCAAACCAATTCTACTCATTCAAACTGCTAAAAGCCCTTGAATTAATTCCGAAATTATGCAACATTGCCTTCCAGAGAGTTTCATATCTCTACAACATTTATTTATCAGAATCTACTAACCCCAAAGACTAGAAAAGGATAAGTCGTGCACAACTGTCTTTTACACTCATGAGCATTAACAGATGAAATAGTTTCATATATACCGTGTGTTCATCTTTTTTTGGTTGCCTTGTTTATGTTCAGAATCACCATTGCCTTGTTGGTTGCAGTCACCTTTGTCTTTTGTTTGTTTATCATTCTCTGAGACACCTTCGTTTTCCCAATTATCATCGGAATCCTTCCACCTCATTACAATTCCGCTTTACACTCTCTTCTCCTGGATCAGAGTCCTCCAAATCTCTGAGGCACAAAATAACAAGAAATCACTGAAGGCTACATATGAATATAACAGAAACCTAATTTAGTAAAAGAATAAATTAGGTTCTCATCCCTCTTTTTTTCATTGCATTGATTAAAACCTTATTTCTTTTTAATTTTTTATCAAGGTCCCTAACTTTTAATGAACATCATTAGTTCAATTATATTTACATACCAACATAATTAAATTTTATTTCTAAAATATATTCATTTAGTGTTAGAACGTTACATAATTTATATTTATGGTTTGTATTATGTATTTCTATTTTTAGTTTGTACTATTTTTAATTTGCAACCTTTTTTTTTTAATTTGTACCAATTTTCTTTTTAGTTTTAATTTGTACCCATATATTAATTTCATTTTGTGTCCATATTTTTAAATTTTTTATTTAGACTCATAATTTATTTATAATGTACCCATTTTTCTTTATAAATGTACCATTTTGTTATATGTAAAATGTACCTTTTTTTTATATGTAAAATCTACGTATTTTTTATTTATAGTGTATGGGTGACCCATTGGGAAGTTCTCGTGTGAGTTCCCCTAAACAAAACCGTGAGGGCGTGGTCGGAGCCCAAATCGGACAATATCGTGTTACGGTGGAGTCGAGCCCGGGCTGGGATGTGACAATTTCAAAGTTATATTTTTACCTGTTTTTATCTATTTATTCAATCACAATTTTTGAGTATTTTCTTTTTTATTATAATCGTTTTTAATTTATATGCCATATAATATGAGGTTTTAAATCACATAAACATGTCATGCAATTAATATCAAACATATGAAAATGCATATTAATAGCAATAATGAGATGTACAAAGTCAAGAGATTTTGATAAAAAAAAATTGAGTACAATTAAGGTTTTAGTCAAAGAGTATTAGTGGATAGGGACCGAATCCAAAGCCTCACTTAGTAAAATTATAGTAGGGAGAGAGAGAGAGAGAGAGAGAGAGAAAGAGAGATGTAACTTAGTAAAATTATAGTAGGGAGAGAGAGAGAGAGAGAGAGAGAGAGAGAGAGATGTAAAAGAACTTACGGTGTGAAGCCAAATCTAGGAAATAATGCACCAATCCTGGAAACTACACATAGAGAACTTTACACTATGTTTGGATGAGGGAAATAAACTTGGAATTTGGAGAGAGAGAGAGAGAGAGAGAGATGTAAAAGAACGGACAGATGTAAAAGAACTTACGGTGTGAAGCCAAATCTAAGAAATAATGCACCAATCCTGGAAACTACACATAGAGAACTTTAGGCTTTTGTCTTGATATGCTTTCATTTTCCACCGTAGTATAGGCTTTTGTTTTGGGCTTATTTAGGCTTTTTGGTGTCCAAGATGATGTCTTTTGGGTTCGAGGTCTCTGAAATTATGTTCAGGACATCTCAAGCTTTAGTTCAAGTTGTTTTGGGCTTGTTTTGGAGCCCTGGAAGTAAAAAAACGTGGCTGATTTGTGGCTAGACAGATTTCCCAAAGTTAGAATAAGAATGTATTTCCTAGTTATCTTATTCTATTATGTTTCTGTTGCAGTCCTATTAGATTAGGAATGTGATTGTGTAAATCCTAGTAGATATGGGAATATATCCAATTAGGAGTTGATTACCTATTAAGAGTTGTAATCCTAAAAGGGTAAGGAATTAACCTTCCATACTATTATAAATAAAGGCACAATGGGGTGGAATAGAACACATCCACAATTACATATCTCTCTCTTCTCTTTACCATTGCCGCACCTTTCTCTCTCTCTATGGCCTTCATAATTGTTCAGTAAATTATGCGTACAACACGTTATCAGTACGCTCTTGACGCTGCACTAACAAGAGTTTGATCTTCAATCAGCAGTAAATTATGCGTACAACACGTTATCAGTACGCTCTTGACGCTGCGCTAACAAGAGTTTGATCTTCAATCAGGGGAGTATTACATTTTAATCATTCTTTTAATGATTAATTTACTATTTTATTGAATTGATCTACATGCTATTGATTCAATTAATTTTTTTTTTTTTTTTTGTGTTGAACGTGATATTGATTCAATTGATCTACATGCTATTGATTTAATTTACTTTTTATGATTAATTTACTATTTTATTGAATTGCATTGGAGATGCAATTCCGGCTTTCTGTAAAGGATCTTCTACAAATTCAAAGGCCTTTATTGTTTTCTGTCAATCAAGTACGCTTAAAATAAAGTAAGATATTTGAAACGACCTTGAAGCATGAAAACATTCCCCATGATGCATAAACCCCCCTATGTTTATATTTTCCTTCCGATATAATATATGTTCATATATTTGTCAATATATATATTTGTTTCATGCATTACGTAATTTATGCTATGTGAAATTTGTGAATCAAAGAATTGAAAGAAATTAGAAGCAATTAGGGTTCAAATCCTTGAAATTTTGAAAAACAAAAAATGGGAAAATTTTTGGGCTAGGCCACGGCCTGGGTTTTTGAAGTTGCTGAACTCGCATGCTTGGGTTCCACACGATTGGGCCTGCAGCTTCAATCTGTGCCTCGACTCATTTCAGCCTTACTGAAGCTTCTGCTTCTTAGCCCAACATCAAAGCCAGCACCTGCTGCAAGTTAGACTGCCTGCAACTGTTCCACCCAACCTATTAGCCAACCGCTGACTAGGCTTGCATCTGCAACGGGCTGCATTCAATTGCAAGCTTGTAGCTTACCTTGTACGCTGGGCTGCATAACAGCCATGGCCTATCCCTGCAGAATTGTTACAGCCTTGCAGGCCGTGCCTCAAACAGCCAGCTAAGACGTGTTGGGCTGTGGTTTTCTTGGCCCAAAGCCCTTTTTTTTTTGGCTTTTTTTTTTTTGGTATTTCACACCCATGTATTTTTTGTGCCCATTTTCACAGCCTTAACCAATTTTTTGGGTTTTTTCTTTCGAATGGCTCGCAGCCATCTAGCCCATAATATGGCCTGAAACTTTGTATTCTTTTGCTTCTACGATCAACCTTGTTTGGTCCTGATCTATTGAATTAATTAAAAGTGACATGCTGTCCATTAATCTGATAATAAATCCAAAATTATTGACCTGAAAATCACTTTTGGACATTAACGATTCAATATTTTATTTCTCTTCTTTGAACCATTGACTCGCTTTCGTAGTCCCAAAGCACTCACACTTTAGTTTCTGAAGCAACCCAAATCAACTACACTTAGTTGTATATTGTATTATGTGTTCTTACAGGAGCCTATCGTTTATGAACTAAACGTTCATAAACTAAATTGAACCTGTAGTTTCAAATTTAGTGCCTTTGAAACCCGAAGTTTTCATAAAACAATACACCCATGAAAACCCGACGTTTTTCATGAAAACCATGTCTTAGAACTCAAATGTTCTAACTTTGATGCTTATGGATGATTCATTCCCATAGCACCAATCACAATCTTGTTCCCTCCAATTTGGTGGATTGTCGAATTGTCACAAGTTTGATTTTCCCTAATTTGGATGTTTCTAATAAAAATCACCTCATGTGGGGTACAAAACGTGAATCTCCAGATTATCAAGAAGTTGAGAAACCATTGAAGTCGACAATGGCAAGGAAGAGTTGAATAAGCCTCCGCCATGATCTTTATTCGAAGACTTATGCCCAAAGCATTACAAACGGAAGTACCTCTTAAATGAGGATTCCATGGCTCTTTGGCTCGCTCCTACAGACTATCTAATCATGAAAGACATTGCGTGAAGCAAACCATGATTACGTCCATGAATGAGTACAATTCTGAAGTTTATATATCTGATCGAATTTTGACTAGATAATACTTTGCTCGTCCTTCCTTATTTCTAACTCGCTTCTGAAGCAGTAGTGTAGAAAGTGGAAGTTTACCAAATTTTTGGATTTGATTACTACCATAAACGTGAGAGAACGGTATAGACTCAGTTCGGCTGGAGTCTACCTAATGCCTCGAATCGGTTCAGTTAAAGCCTAACCGAATGGTGATGCACTACTTCGATAGGAATACACCATATATCATACTTTCTCACAATCCAATTTCGAGTTTGTTTTTACAACATATAGTAGAATCAGGGTCTGCCAAAGTGCGGCATCATGCTCGAAGCATGATCCTTGGTACCTAAGACCTAAAACTTCAAGAATAAGGGATAGTATTCCTAAACCTTAACCCTGCAGACTCTACTTCCGTCTCAATGGAATAGATCATTGGTTATGCACCTGTTCATGCCCCTACCAATGTTGTTGAGGAGTACCATTCTAGTAGTCAATATGTGAGACTAATTTTGCTCCACCGAACATCATTGGAAGAGCATAATTTTGACATAGATGGCTTTCTTGGCCAAATCCCCTTAGTAAACCATTTACTTTGTGAACATTTTTTTATGTTCTTGGATTCAAGTTTGGTGTATATTTTACTTATGGATAATCTTATTGATATTGTCCTCAAATATGAGTCATGTTTCTTAATACATGTGACCGATTCAATTAAACACGTGATTAGGTAAGTCCCTACCCATTGCTGAAACGTTTCCTGATGAACAATTGATGTCCATTAAGGTAAGTGAACCTTGGTATGCTGATTTGGTTAACTTTTTGGTGTCTAAACGAATTACAAGCACTCTCACTAGACACCAACGTGATAAGCTTAGAAATGACGCACAGTTTTATGTATGGGATGATCCATATTTGTGGAAATATTGCCCTGATCAGATTGTCCGTCGATGTGTGCATGATTCTGAGTTTTATTCCATTTTAAGCTTTTGTCATACATATGCATGTGGTGGTCACTTTGGCACACAAAGAACAACACTTAAGGTGTTACAATGTGGGTTCTATTGGCCTAGTATCTTTAAGGATGCTAGAACTTTTTGCTTAACATGTGATAAATGCCAAAGAACAGGAAATATAAGTGCAAGGGATCAAATGTCGCAGATTTCCATCCTCAATGTTTAAATTTTTTATGTTTGGGGTATTGATTTTATGGGTCCTTTTCCTTCCTCGAATGGTTTCATGTATATTTTACTTGCAGTTGATTATGTGTCAAAGTGGGTGGAAGCAAAAGCCACTCGGACTAATGATTCTAAAGTGGTTGCAGATTTCATTAGAACTAACATATTTGTAAGGTTTGGCATGCCACGAGTAATCATCAGTGATGAAGGGTCTCACTTTTGCAATCGGATCATTGAGGCGTTGTTGAGGAAGTACAATGTCAACCATAAGGTTTCTACACCTTACCATCCTCAAACAAATGGCCAAGCTGAGGTTTCGAATCGAGAGATCAAACAGATTCTAGAGAAGACTATTGGGCCAACAAGGAAGGATTGGAGCTTACGCTTAGATGATGCATTGTGGGCGTATCGTACTGCCTACAAAACACCAATTGGGATGTCATCATTTCGGCTTATCTATGGGAAACCATGTCATCTTCCCATTGAGTTAGAGCATCGTGCACATTGGGCCGTCAAAACTTTCAATATGGACATTGATGCCACCGGTCTTCATAGAAAGCTTCAATTGAATAAGCTTGAGGAAATTAGGAATGAAGCTTATGAGAATGCTCGTATTTACAAGGAGAAGACGAAGGCATTCTATGACAAGATGATTCGTAGCAAGACGTTCTCTATAGGGCAGAAAGTGTTACTCTTCAATTCCAGTCTTCGTTTGTTTCCGGGTAAGTTGTGTTCCAAATGGATTGGTCCTTTTGTTATTACTAATGTTTTTCCTCATGGTGCAATCCAAATACAAAGTTTGAAGACGCAACAAGAATTCAAGGTGAATGAGCATCGTTTGAAGCCCTATTATGAAGCCTTTAAGGAGCATGTCGTGGAGAATGTACCCCTCCATGTCATGGGCCCTGTTCAAGCTTAAATAAAGGTATCGTCCGACTGGAAGACGTTAAAGCAAGCGCTTCTTGGGAGGCAACCCATGTATTCAAATAAGGAAGATTTTTGAATCGCTCTACAATCAGTTTTGCGTTTCTGAAAACCTTCCCTTTTCTGCATTTTTATTTTTTATTGTCATTTTTATTTTTGTTGTTTAATTATTTTTGGGCGTGGGTTTATTTTTGAAACATTGACAGATATGCGAAGTATAACATTAAGCAGAAAATAAAAGAGGAAGCTTTCACAAAGGCTGCTTAGAAGAAGTCTCAGTAGTCGGCGGAGCCCCAAAAGGAGAAGGCATCGGAGGTTGATCATTTGGAGCTTCATTACACGGTACAGCCCCAGAAGACGAAGGCAAATGTTGTTGGAACAAACCCATAAACCTCTGATGATCAGTAAAATCTGACCATCAAATTCCTGCATCTGGTCAATCTTTCTCTTCATGTTTGTAGCATAGTTATGTGCGAGCTTGTGCAACTATTTATTCTCATGCTTGAGCCCTCTAATCTTTTATTTGAGACTCATCACTTCAGCCGCCAACGATTCAACTTGACGGGTTCGAGCAAATAGGCGTTGGGCCATATTGGACACAGAACCTGCACACTGCACACTGAGAGCTAGAGAATCCTTAACAGCCAACTTATCAGATCGTTTGGAAAGTAGTATGTTATCTTTGGGAGTGACAAGGTTCTGGGCCACCACCGCAGCGGTCATATCATTCTTCATCACCGAATCCCCAACGGTAAGAGGACCAGTAAGGGATATAAAGGATGGGTGCCATATGTTGCTGAAAAAGGCATGGATGCCTATTCACCAAGGTTCAAGTCAAAACGACGGTCGGAAGGGCCAGACATTTTCAAAGGTGTTGAAGAAAGAAAAGGTCGGACAAGTCAAGATCGTAGAAGTGCAAGAAGGGAGTGTTTACAAGCAGAAATTCAAGCGTGCTTTGAAACGTACTGCATACCTCTATAAAAATCAACACTCGAGGGGATTTCAAAGATTGAAGAGGCGAGCTCAGAAATCGAAGAGGCCAATTCAAAAATCGAAGAGGCGCTAGCTTTCTCAAAAGATGGGCTTACTCAGAAACCACAGCCAATCTTCTTTTCCAGATTTGTCCGCACTTGTCACATGCAACCTCTGAACTCGACGGAGCTCAGAACTCGAAGAGGCGAGCTCAGAACTCGAAGAGGCAAGCTCAGAAATCGGAGAGGCATCTGTATTTCCAGACGTGTCAGCGCCTGTCACATACACACTCAGCTTTGCGGAAATCACGGGCAGTTTGTCGAAGCGCCGATTCCAAATATCGAAGAGGCATCAGCTTTATCCAGACGTGTCAGCATCTGTCACATACACACTCAGCCTTGTGGAAATTACAGGCAATCTGTCGAAGATTTCTAGTGAAGTAGAAAGCACGTGAAGTTTACTGTTCAATCATCCAACAGTTGCTGACAAGAGTGAAAGAATAGTAACAGTTACCGACAAAATGTTGACTCTAAAAACTACCAAGCCTACGTGACGCGCAGACCAAGTAATTAATAAGCTAACTATGTCCTTCAGTTGTGTGCAGGGCGTGCCAACTCGACGGTCGAGCTCAGCCGGTGAGTAAAATTTGTTAATGTTGCATTGGGCACGCTGCTGACTTCTGAATCTTGCGACTGCAGCCGAGGAAGGAACACATCTCTGCCTTCAGGTTTTAGAGCCTGAAGACAAGACTACTAGTTCTGCGAAGTTCAATATCAAATTTGACTCTGAAGGTGCCAAATGTAGTAACCTGTAACACCTCACTTCGTTGAGAAAGCTAATGAGATGACCTTCTTCCAATAAGGATTCGAAAACCTTTCTCGACCGAGACTTAGATAACCAGTCGGCCTCAACGCAGTGTTGTTTATTTAAACTAAAGGTGCTCTGGGGTCGACTGATTCTACGGCAACAGTGCTGTTTATCCAAATTGAAGATATGTTGGTGAAAAAAGAAAATAAAAATCTCAAGGTTGTTGAAAGGTTTCGCATAGAGTGAGAGTTTGCACAAGGTAGTTTTGTGTGTTGAATTGAAGATGGTCTTTTCCATTGCACGGCGTCTGTATTTAGAGGAACATATTTTCTGTTTGGCACAACCTGGATAATAAGCAAAAAACGACTGAAACTCAAACTCATAAAAATGATTAATCCGCGACATAGGTGCTAAAGCCTATCTTCAGATGGCTGATTCTTCAAAGATAATAAAAGCCCATCTTGACTTATGCCATTGTGACTAAAAGCCTAGCCTAGCCAGGCTTTCTTTTCTTGTCATAATTCCATCACCCATCCATGCATCATGATCCCATTTAATGAATTTCAAACCATTTTAAATTCATTTCTGACTACTTATTGTGGAGCCAAAAATATTCACAAGGCGATACGTGGATTTTTGACAAAAGAAGACAAAACTACCCTTGGGGCATACCGGGATTCCCACGCGCAAGCAGCAGGCAATTATCCCTCAACCAAGTCAAAAGTGCCCAAAATAGGTATCAACTTAAAACCTAATTTATTCATATATTTCCTATTTCATTATTTAGCTAATCAATTAGCTAAATATTATACCTATTCCATAATTCCTAAAACATTCCTTCTAAAATAATGATAATTACCTAATTATTCCCTTAATTAGCATTTAGACCATTCACTTTACCCTAACTCCCACAAAAAGGTCGGCCATCTTTCATCCTTCTACCTTTTTTCCTTTGTATGACAAATAATTAGCCAAGTTAATTAGGGAGTTATTGGCTAATTATTTTGTAACTCCTAATTAAACCCAAAAAACCCTAGCCACCTCCTATCAAATTAAAAATAAAAAAAAAATTATTCTCCTCCCAACTCTCTAAGCTCTTCCCCAACGTTACTTCCCTCCTTTTTCTATGTCATAACCTTAATAATTATTCAAATTGGAAGTTTTTTCTCTTATATGTGTTATTTTTCATTGATTAGCATTTTTTCTGTAAAAATAAAGAGTAATTATATCTCTTATAATTTTTCTTATGAATTTTTTAACAAAAATTGAACGAAATGTCCTTAATTGGCTAACATAGATAAACACAATGACTAAATTGGCCAAATTGAAAACACAAAGATTAAATTGACCATATGGCTATAACATAGGGACCATTTTGACATTTAAGCCAAAAAAAAAAACAAAAATATGCTACCCTTGGCTTCACTATCTTTCTAATTAGGTTTTTTTTAGCCAAAATGGTCTTTGAGATTTGCATAACGCATTACTTTGGTCCCTGAGATTGTAAATCAATAGAAATGGTCCCTGAGATTGTCCACCATCCATTATTTTGGTCCCTCCGTTAAAAACTCTGTTAAGTGGTCCCATAGCTCATACCGGAAACAAAGATTTTTTGCCGAAAGTTTGGACTATTTTCAAAACTTCATAACTCACCAAATTCGACCCATAATATATTAAAATCAAGATAAGTGTTGAACAAGATTATACCTATTTGGAAGCCCAATGGTTGCCGAAGATGGCCGAAAAATAGCTTGAAAGGTGACTGGTCTGTGGGAAGACTGGAAAACTCGCCGGAAACTAGGTAAACTTTAAATGTTCATAATTTATTCAATACGCAACGAAATCGAGTGATTCAAAAATGAAAATCATACTTCTCAACGGGACAAAAAGAATTGTACTTTCTGAACGGCTAACTCACTGTGGTTTGGCCGAAAAATAGCCTGAAGGGTGACTGGTCCGTTGGAAAATTGGAAAACTTGGTAAATTTTAAACGTTCATAACTTCTTTAATACTCAACAAAATCGAGTGATTCAAAAATGAAAATCATACTTCTCGATGAGACAAAGAGAATGGTATGTTTATTGATGGCTAACAAACCATGGTTTGGCTAACACACTATGGTCCGTTGAAAAATTGGAAAACTGGGTAAACTTTAAACATTCATAACTTCTTCAATACTCAACGAAATTGAATGATTCAAAACCAAAAAACATACTCCTTGATGAGACGAAGAGAATGGTAGCTTTCTCGATGAGTTCAAAAGTGGTTGTCTTGTTCTCATCAAGTTAGTAACTTTCGAGCCATTTTCCGGCCAAACCACGACGAGTTAGCTGTTGAAAAAGGTACCATTCTCTTTGTCTCGTGGAAAAGTATGATTTTCATTTTTTTAATCACTTGATTTTGTTGAGTATTGAAGAAGTTATGAACATTTAAAGTTTACTCAGTTTCCGGTGAGTTTTCCAGTTTTCCCGTCGACTAGTCACCTTTCAGGCTATTTTTCGGCCATTGCCAGCAACCATTAGTCTTCCAAATAGGCATAATCTTATTCAACACTTTTCTATCTTCATTTTGATATATTATGGGTTGAATTTGGTTAAGAAACGATTGAGTTACGAAGCTTTGAAAATTGCTCAAACTTCTGGCCCAAAATCTCAGTTTCCAGTATGAGCTCCGAGACCACTTAACGGAGTTTTTAACGGAATGACCAAAATAATAGATGGTGGAAATTCTCAGAGACAATTTCTATTGATTTTCAATCTCAGGGACCAAAGTGATGTATTATGCAAATCTCAAAAACCATTTTGACTAAAAAGCCTTCCAAATATTCATTAGCAAGCTGATCGGATCACCTATTGACATGTTCTGCGCTCATTGTCCTCGTAAACTGAATCTCAATTATGGCCCTTTTGGAAGTAAATTAGCAAATGATAGTTAAGATCATAGAATAAATCACAGAATTACAAATGATCAGTTTGTCTTGATTTTTTTTTTTTGTTTGTTTTAAAAGTAATAAATTATTACAAAAAACGAAGAAAGTAGCATCGAGATAATTTACGTGGTAAGAATTAAAAAAAGCATTCATATCAACACTTAGTCATTTCATCAATTTTGATCAACAAATAAACTTTTAAAAACATGAGTCTTGTAATTGATTTAGAGTAACTACGGCAAACCAAGTGGGTTGATTTTAATTCCCTTTAGTTGATTTTGTTTATCAATAATTTTCGGTGTTATGCAAACTTATAGGATGATGTTATGGGAATATATGAACAATAAAGTAAACACTCCACAAAATTTAGTGAGGTTCGGCAAACTTTGCCTACACCTCAAGAGAAATCACCTGCACTATGGAGAATAACAACTCGGTTACAAAAACTTATTGAAAACCCTTATGCTAAACTCCAAAACCTTGCTTTTGATCTCTTTATCACTTTTGGCTTTCTACCCTTATACTTCTTTTATTTTATTTGTATGAATAAATCAGTCCAACAAGCCTGTTTATAGTACATAGACCGATAGTTATGTGTCTTACAAGTATAGAATTCCTAAATCCTTTTAAAATATGAAAAACTAACTTATTCCTAATCCTAAACTGATTAGGATTACAGAGGAACTTATCTGCTGTAAGATTGAGTGAGTTCAAGCAATACTTGAACTTCTCTGCTGTAACCGGTTTAGTCAAGTAATCTAAAATATTCTATGTTGTATAAACCTTCTCGATTGTAAATTTCTTTGATTCTACCTAGTTTCAAATTCGGTGATAATGAGTAGGGATGAGTTCAGTTCTATTCGGTTCGATTTTCTCCTGGTTTTTTTAGTCCGATTTCGGTTTGGTTTTCTCCCGGTTTTTTTTTTTCGGTTTTTTTAGTTCAGTTTCGGTTTTTAAAAGAAATCAAAGACATAAAGAAAACCTGTAAATTCTTTGCCCAGAAATAAAAATCTGGAACGAAACATGAAATGGCATTCACTTTTAAACATCATTTCCATAATTTCATGCAACAGTTAACTAAAATTGCTAGACTTTTACACAAATTCAAACAGTAAAAAACCAGCACTTGTTTGCTGGGTTTCGTCCATGGTTCCCAGCGATATTTCACGGATGTTCACATTCAACATCAACAAAAAAACTTTTCACCCATAAAAGCAAAATGACGCACATATAAGAGGATGTAAACAACTTGATGTAAAAGCATATTCCAAAATCTAAATAGGAAATAAATAATAAGCATCTAAATTCAACATCTACAACAGCAAAGATGATTCTGAATCGGGGATTGTATCGGGAATTTGGCGGACCTTAAGCCACGCCTCTAGCCTTACCTTACCTTCAACCATTAAATCTATGGGGTATAAATAAACAATCCCCAACTCGACAGTGGACACAATACAATTTCAGAAGTATAGAAAACCCACTATTATTGGGGAAAAAGAGAGAAATAGAAATATAAATAGAATTATCTGAGTCTGAATTGGAGAAAAGAGGAAGAAAGCAGAGCATGGCGATACGAGAATTCGACGGTTCATTGAAAGAGGAGAGAGAGAGAGAGAGAGAGAGAGAGAGAGAGAGAGAGACCAAGAAATAAAAGGAGATGAAATGGGGGGATTTGGATCCTTTCCTGAGCTCAAGGTGAGAATCCTTCTGATCAAGGAGTGTGGGCCGTTGGATGAACTCCAACGACTACAAATAGGAGGATCCCTTTAAAGTTATAATAATTATAGCCGTTGAATTTTCATCTAACGGTCAACACTCCTTGATCAGGATCGGCTAAGGAGAGGATCCAAATCCATGAAATGGGAATATAGATGGGACGGCCAGAGTTTTGTGTACTTTAGAAATCCTATGAAGTATTTAACGTCCAGAATATCTATAAACATTTTACGAATACAATAATAGCAATGCAAAACATGTTGTCAAGTTGGCTTGTAGCAAATACTTACCACTAGATCGTAATACTAAGTTGTTCCAGATTTTGAGTATTTGTATATTAAATATATCTCAGTTCTGGTTTGGTTCGGTCCGGTTTCTGGACTATCAAAATCGAAGCTGAATTAGCCAATTTCAATTTGATTCGGTTCTTTTAGTTCTGGTTCGATTTTTTTGGCTTCGGTTCGGTGTTCAGCTCGGTTTTTTTTGGTTTTTTAAACCCACCCTTAGTAATGAGCTTCAATACGCTTCAATTTCTCTTGAAACACTTGATTCTTTGCTAAGCATTCTGACTCGCACATCTATTCACCATGGAACTTTGAGCAAATTGCAAACTCTCTTCTTAAACGTTAAACGAAATTGCTTCCTTTCCAGCTTCTACAATGCAATATACTCCGATTTTGTAGTGGACAATGCTGTAATTGACTGTAGTCTAGCTCTCCAACTGATCGGTCCTCCCCCATTAACGAAAACGTAACAATAGTGGACTTTCTTTTGTCTATGTCTCCTGCATAGTTAGCATCTACATAACCTATCACACATGCTTCATGCTTCCTTTTCTTGTTTTTCAAACAAAATCCTTAGATTCTTTGTACCTTTCAAGTAACCAAGAATCCATTTAACTGCAAACAAATGCTCCTTTCCTAAATTCGCCATATACTTTGAAACAACACTTAGGTCTCGCTTGGTAGCTCGGATTGTACTGATTATTTCTGTCGGATAGGATGAATAGCCATCGGATAGTAATGATTAAATTAGTCGGGCGTTTGGTGTAGTATTGGACTAAAGATCGTATTATTTATACTGTGTTTGGTACTGAACTGGATAAGAAAAGGGAAGAGGGATTCTACTGAGCTTCTACTGGGATGGGATGGGCATGGCCGCATGGCTGAGATGCTCCCACAGAGAAGAGGGATTCTATCCGCAGATGTTGCTAATTTGCTGAGAGTCATTGCATGTACAATAACAAGGAATGGATCTTATGGGCTTCAAGTTTGTAATCAGTGAGGATTAGAAAAACCCAGAAAATGGTATTGAGAAATAAAGGTCAAGGAGATGAAGCAAGTCAATAAGGTCGAGGAGGACGGAGCCCAAAGCCCGTGCCATCGAAAATCGAGGTCCAGGAGGACGGAGGCGCGATCGATGACCTTGTCTAATCTGGGTCAGAGGTGAATCAAACGATGCAGCTCATGGATTCTCCGATTGAGACTCAAATTTGAGGTCTTGTTAGTTTGTGATTCTGGGTTCAGGGCAAGGAGGAAGGGAATGGACATGAGAGATGATGGAGCAAGGAGCGAAGCGAGGAGGACAAAGCAAGTTCTTAGGTAGTCCCATGGTATGCGGAGGGGCTCGTCTGGAGAGAGCAAAGCAGAGAGAGTCTGGAGAGGACCGTGCGTCTGGAGAGGAAGAAAAGAACCCGACAAAATTGTACCATGGTTTTGGATGGAATAAGTAGGTGGGTGTATTCCTGATAAAGTTGGTGGGCACGGATTATTTAATCCAGTGGCTATTTAATACAAACGGACACCAAACACCGTATTCCGTATTATTAGTACTATCCGGTGCCTTATACGGTGTGCCAAACGAAGCCTTAATGCTTTAGCTATGTCAGGTCTTGTGCAAACAATTGCATACATGAGACTTCTATTGCTCTTGCATAAGGCACTTTTCTCATCTCTTCCAACTCTTTTTTTTATTTTTTGCAGTCGGACATTTCAACGCACTCAACTGATAGTGAGTAGCCAATGGAGTAGACACGAGCAGACATGGCTTCTCTCAATCCATATTGAAACGCTCCAATATATTCTGAATATATGTTGCCTGTGACAGCCATATCTTACCCGCTTCTCTGTCCCTCCTAATTTCATTTCAATCATATAAGCATCTTTTAAAATTAATCTTCAATGTGTATGAGGTAAAACGCCTGTATGACTGCCTTGGAAATTGCTTTAGCCCATAAGGACACTTCTTCAATCGACATACCATGTTTCTTTTCCTGTTTCGAGAAAAACCTTCCGGTTAGGACATATAAATGACTTCATCCAAATCACCATAGAAAAGTCTTAAGGTTATATGGTATATCACCATATCCAGCTGATCTCCTATGGAAAACATAATTTCTATATGAGTGCGCTTAACCACTGGTGATAATACCTCATCATAATTAACTCTTTCCTTTTGCGATTACTCTTTTGCCACTAGCCAAGCTACATATCTCATGGCATCGTCTTCATGTGTGTCTTCTATCTTTCTAAACATCCACTTACAATTTGCAATCTTTCGATCCTTTGGTTAGAAACTAGCTCCCACACAGAATTCTTATAAAGAGATTCCATCTCTTCAGACATTGCAACCATCCAACTTTCCCGATCGTTACTTGTTATAGCTTCTTGATACATGGTTTGATCTTCCTGACTAACGCTTGGAGCATAATTGATTTGATCTTGATTAAATGCACACCGGTTGGGTTGCTTGCAATTTCACTTCGGTTTCTCCAATGCTATGCACCTCTGAAACAGTTGCACAGGTGTGATACCATAAAAGTTCCATAATTTGTTTAGAAATATTTATTTTTGAGTTTTAGATGCCAATTTTATTGGTGATTAATGGTGCAACGTGGAGGCTTGAGGTGGTGCATGCTATTTTTTTAGGTGGCAAGTGATAGGTGCATTATTTATCATATTTTCATGTTAACAATCCTTAAGTTTTATTAAGAAATTGATTATAAAAGAGCTTTATTACTTTCCTTTTTATTAGTTTCAGCCAATCTCCGCACTAGAACGTTTTTGGTGATAATTCGACTTTTCGGAGGAGTTTTGATACAAGGCCAATTGGAGAAGGAAGCTAAGAGGCTGAATATTGTTGTGTCCGAATTTCATAATTTTCCATTGAGCCATTCATTCCAGTTTTACAAATCAATCCCACATAAGTTGTTTTCCCGTCAGAATTGTGCAGCTGTAGGAGAATGCAGATTTGAAGGCTTTCCCGATTTTTCCTAGTGGTGTGCAATATATGCTTGGAAAGATAAGATATAAAGCTACGTTTCCCATATTTTAACATAATTTTCCAGACGATAAATCAACTCCAAACTGGCATGGAAGACAGATGACGTGTGTCCCAAGCCAAGAAGGATTCTTTCCTAGTTTGTGTCATTAATTGTTTAGGAGTTTGTTTTATTTAGGACAGTTTCTCCCTTACGTTTTAGGGATTTTCTAATAAAAATAAGGTTTCCTAAGCTCTATCTAAATATGCCCACACCCCCCGCATCCCTCGATATCACCCACACCATACTATACCATTCACCATCTCCGCAATAAGTGAAGAAGAGCTTAGGGGCATGCTTTGCTATGGATTTCAGGTTCTATCTTTCTTTTATTTTTATTTTCATGTATAACTAAGTTATTTTTAAAGGTTTATGATGAAGCCATGACATGAATATTTGCGAAGTACTTTGTTATTTATTATCCGATTATATGTCATGTTATATTCTTAATTTTGTGGGTATTTTATCTAGATTCGGATTTTCTAATGACTGATCACCTTTAGGAATTTTGCATCTAGATATTTAGATAAATTTATGAGGATGACCAATCAATTAGGTTTATTGGGACTAAGATTAAGCAAAGTAGACAAATTAGTGAGGATGACCAATATCAAGTTAGTACTACTTGGTTGACATGATTCTTCTACGTTTAATGGGTTTTTATGTGTTTAATTGTATGCCTAACCAATAGGATATAATTATCATGTAGAGATACAAGAGTTGATGCCTAACCACGAATTAATTCATACCTTAGAAAGAACAACCTTTAACATTGGAATGGTAATTGGATAGTAGTTGGCTCTAGGAAAAGTAAATAAGATTGTTATTGGTGGATTCATAACCTTAGACTTCCATTGTTTCTCAATTTCTTCTTGTGTCGTGTGTTTATTTTAATTAATTGTCTTTTCTTTTTCTTGTTAATTTTAGTCTTAATCAATTACTCAATTATTCGATTCAATCTATCCTTTCTTTGTTTACTTAATTCTAGCGTGATTAATCGGTTAAATTGGTGTTAAAGCAATCCTTGTGGAATCGACCTCGTATTTGCAAATATTACTACAATTGAATCATGCACTTGCAAGTTAAATTTGATTTAAATTAATCTATTATTTAGGTTAGTTTAAACTATAGATCAGCAAGTAGACCTGGCATTCGTGTCGTGTTTTCCGTGTTCATGTCGTTTTCGTGTCATACCCAATATCTTAACGGGTCGTGTCGTGTAACACCCGTTAAAATAAACGGGTAAAATGACCTGACCCGATAATATTAATAGGTAATATGACCCAACCCGTTAAGGAAAATATATTTTAAACCAATAAATAATCAAATGAAAAATATAATACTAAATAAGTATATACATATCATATTGTCACATCCAAAATATAAAAATACATTTTTCTTTTAAGTATATTTTCACTTACCTAAAGTCTTTAATAGTTTTTTAATTAATGTAGAAGTGTAAAAAAATATAGAAAAATATATATAAACGCTCGTAATGACAATCTTTACAACTTTCATGAAGAGCTTAACTTCGAAATTCGTCATTATAATCATATAAATCATTGATCAAAATTTAACCGTTGATTGTTGTTTACATTTACACTTCATTGTTCTCATCAAATTTTGTTTTTTCAGATTTTGTTTTTTGAAAACTTGATCTATTAGAGGATGAAGGAAGATGAACGGTTTGGATCGTTTATATTATATTCAGAGTTTTACGGTTAGTGAAAATATAGCTTGATGTTTATAAAGTTTCTACAAACTATATGACATCGACTCATATTTCAGTTAACCGTAAATATCAAAACGTGATATCAAAGATCATAACTGTTCATTTTCTTACATCCGCCAGATGATTATGTTTTCAAAAATGAAAATTTTAAAAATGAAATTTAGTAAGAAGAATAAAGCCTAAATGGCAATCGACGGTTAAATATAAATTTAAGGTTTATGAATTATAGTGTTGGATTTCGAAGCTGACCCCTTCATGAAAGTTGTAAAGTTTGTCACTGTGATTGATTGTATAGTTATTTTTTACATTTTTTACTCTTCTACAATAATTATTATTAATTAATAATTTTGCCCTCAAATAAAAAACATTATTCATGAAGGTTTGGAGGATTTTAAAAATCTAAACGATAATGTAAGTGTAACTATTATCTACTCGTGGAGGAATAATGATGAATCACGAGTGTTTATATATTCTTTCATATTTTTCATACTTGTATGTATGTCTTCTTAGTTCTTGCCTATACACATACTATATTAGTTTATTTTAATTTTGGACAACAACATGTTAAGTAAAATTTATCCTAGTAATGATAATAAGGAACTCTCATAATAAAAATAAATAATGACTAAAACTTTTTTTTAAAAACTTATATAGAATAATAATACAAAACTATATATTTAATATAAAATATATTGCATATATTAATATGGCTTTGTATTTTATAATAAATCTTTTAGTAATTAAACTTTAAAATTATCAAAATAAATTTTTTCTTAACAGGTCGAAACGGGTTACCCGCGTGTATACCAGTTAAGAACCCGTTATTAACGGGTTCTTAACGGATCACCCGATAATGACCCGATAAGTTATCGTGTTGACCCGAAACCCGTTATTTTCGTATCGTTTTCGTGTCGTGTCAGAAACTACCGGGTCTATCAGCAAGGGTGAATATGTTTAAGTGCTTTTATTTTATTTATTTGTTTGTACAAGTGCTTAGTCACTTATATTTCTTACACGTGTGATTATAGGTTTGATGAATAAGAAGTATAGGTTGCTTCGTCTTCATAAAAAAGTGGCTGCGTGGAAGGCCTTTAGGACACCAGGTTATCCTTGCATATGAGACCGCCAAAACCATCCAATTGGAACTAAGTTGATGCCTGCTTCCCGAACCTATAAATAGGAGCAATGTTTCTGTTCAATGTGTGCAGCGAATTGGCTAGTTTGCATGCAATGCATGCAAGGTGCTAAGGTGTTTGTTACACACACACATCTATATGTTTAGCTAGAAAAAGAAAAAGAAATAAAAAGAGGGAGCTATGGTTCGATATATCACTCCAAAAAAAGGGGTCTTATGGGACGCTCAAAACGCGTCGCAAAAGTAGCCAAACGCATCGCAATAGCCCTTTAACGACGGCCTTGCGACAGTCAGTAATGTGTCGTAACAAAGTGGTATCGTAAATGTTTGATCGATTATATGCCATGCTTTAAGTGCATCGCAAATACTATTTACTACGGGTTTGCAATAGTAGGTTAAGCATCGCAAATAAGTGGTCTCAAGTTAAAATAAAAAAGGGACCTTTTGATATAGGTGCCTTAGTTTTGAATTTTTTAGATCAAACATCCATGCCCTTTAGTGATTTGATTAAACTTTTTTTTGTCATAATTTTGGTGCTATATGCACATTACATTGTAACAAATTTCATATAATCTAGCATTTTGATTACACTCTCCTCCATTAGAGATAATTGTAAAAAAAAAGTTGGTTAGATTCAATTTATTTTCACAATAACGCTACAATTTAGCAATAATTATCTACGATTTAAGATATTTTCTTTCCAAAATAGTTTAAAATATTTTTAAATCGCAGAAAATCAAACGTACCAAAATAAGTTTTTCTTTTAGTACGTGTTGACCCTAAAAACTACCAAGCCTACGTGGCGCGCAGGCCGAGTAATCTATAAGCTAAATACGTCCTTCGGTGAATGCGGGGCGTGCTAACTCGTCGGTCGAACTTGGCCGAGGAGTAAATTTGTTGATGTGGCGTTGGGTGCCCGGCTGACTTTTACGTCTTGCGATTGCGACCGAGGAAGGAACACGTCTCGGCCTCTTGGGTTCTCGAACCTAAAGATAAGGCTACTATTCTTACGAAGTTCACTAATCGTCGTCGTTGGATTCGGTCATAGTGATGGTATTCGTCAGAGTAAACTCACGCCGAATCGACACCAAAGTGTAAGGGCACAAATACTCAAAGCAGATATGAGTCTTAATAGTGAACGTGGTTCGGCCGTCTGAATGCCGAACTCTAAATCCTACTTGACAGTATCCAATCATAAAATAACTCGACGTACAATGCGCCGAGCTTAGTAGGTTGTAACACCTCGCTTTGTCGAGAAGGCTAACGAGATGACCTCAATCAATAAGGATTCAGAAATCTTTCTCGACCGAGACTTGGATAGGTAACCAACCGTCCTCGCCGCAGAGCTATTGATGCCAACGGAAGATACTACGAGATCGGCTGATTTTACAGCGACAGATCTATGTCGACTGAAGATATCACCGGTTGCTTTCACAGTGTTGTTGATGCCAACGGAAGATGTGTCAGCGAAAAGAGAAAATAAAAAATCTCAAATTGTTAAGAGAGTTTGCGCAGGGCAGTTGTGTATTAAATTGGAAGGGAGTTCGAACGATGTACATCCTCCTCTATTTATAGCACCGAATACCTTCAAGGTCGAGTTAAAAACCTACCCGGATTAGGACTTCTTCTCCTGATCAAACACTAACTCGACCAGTCCTATTTTCACTATAATTGTGAACCTAGTCCTTTATTGAGCCGGATTCACTTCCAGGTTATTAATCTTGCCGAGACTCCTAATTGCACCAGGATTCGACTCGTCTTGCAGCATGACTTAACCGACCCAGGTTTGGAAGCCCACGACCTAACCGATTCAGAACTAAACGATCCCTGATAACCCTGTCATAAGGCTTTCTGGGCCGAGAATAATTCAATACTCGGCCCAAACTGATATTTTGGGCCCAAACATTGCCCCCTCGCTTCTGAGGTCCTCGGCCTGAATCCTCTGGTCGAGCTCCGACCTTGAAGAAGCGAAATTAACACTTAAAATCCAAATACTCTATTTCCAAGGTGCATTTATTGAGCACGATTGCACGATCTTGATCCTGCTAACCAATACACCACGTGGCATCCTTTTATACGGCTAATCCCTAATAATGACGTTTAAAGCGTGTGGCTCCCTGAACTGTCATACAATCATGACCTTGTTGTTGAACACAACCATGTCGCCTTAATCTGCGAACCATTCAGCATCGTGCAGACGCCAAAACGTCTTTCACCATAAATCTCGCCGCCACACGTAATTGTGCATCCCCCGAAATACGAAACCTTCGGTCTTCTCAACTGGATTTTCTAAAAGTTCATAATGATTAGCGAATTTCTCGGTTGATTTTACCCTTCATTTTGAATTTCAAACGATTGCCCTTCCTTCCACCATTCTATAAATACCGAAATTCTCTCATTTGTACTTTACGTTTTCAAATTTTCTGAAATTCTTGCCATCGCTCTCCAGTGCATCCCCTCCTTCCAGATCTTCGTCTTCAAATCTCCCAACCCAGAAAAACTCATTTCGTGTCGCATTTTTTCTTTAACCCCTTTACAATGGCTTCCTTCATATCCAAGCTTTCCAAGGAATGTGACCAATGTCAAAAAATTATTGATCGAAGTTCGATCAAAACCATACGGTTTGAAAGTGACATGAGCACCCCCCATAAAATCTTGGGTCCTCTCTTTTAAGCGGCAGTACCTTCAACCATCACTGGACTTCTCCAGGAGCACTGCCTATCACCCTTGCTACAAGGGTTTGAATGGTTGAAGTGGGATGTGGCAAAGCCTCAAGGCTCTTGGCCCTCGATCACTACAACCTGGGCAGCCTAGGTTGTACGAATGGAAAAGCTTTTCGGCGAGCAATGGAAAGCCTTCGGCATCTACGACGCCATTCACCTCTCATCCATAGAGGTCATCTTGGACAAGGAGCTCCTCCTAGCGGCCTTATGCTTCTGGTGTTTGGCTACCAACACCATGGTCCTCCCTCTCGGCCCCATTGGCCTCACCATCCTTGATCTTTCTGCTATCTTGGGGACTTCCCCGACTGGAATCCTAATCGACGTTGCTCTCTCTGGGTACCCGTCGAACCTTAACTTGAAGGCGCTATTCGACAAACGGGCCCTTGAGATGCTAAGCGGTGAAGGCCAAACACCCTCGAAAGAGGAGGTTCACAAGCTTCACAAGAACTTCTTCAACTATAACACCCTCTATCTCCATTTTGCCGGCCGAGGAGAAGAGGCTCTGCGAGAAGGAGAACACGAGGCTTTCCTCTTCTATTGGTACAACAAATTTATCTGTTGTACCAAATCTAATAAGTGTCTGGTCGAGAATATGCCAGTGGCCGAAGCCCTAGCTAGCGGTTACACTCTAGCATTCAGCCCGGCCATTCTCGCCCATCTCCTACGCTGCTTGGCCGAAACGACCCTAGATAAGATCGATTCGCAGCAGAATGGTCCCCTCTGGGTCTTCCAACTCTGGCTGTAGGTCTACTTTGCTCCTCTTCGGCCAACGATTGTTGATTTCTCGCCCAAGGAAGCGCTCGGCCCTCAGCTGGCTTTTCGGCCAATCCCCCATCACCAAGCCGAAGATGTGTTCAGATACTTTTTCGCTCTTGACGACCTTTCTGATTACAAGTTCTTGATTTGTCGTCGTCGAGAATACCCTTCATCAATCAGACTTCCTACATCAGCGTGGGGCACGGACGAAGATGCTGACCTTCGTCAATCTTGGGGGTCTTTCGTACTTACCCGCGACCTGCCTCTTAGCTGTGAGGGTCGCTGAGCGAGTTGGGAAGTGTATTATCCCAACTTCCTCGCTCGGCAGCTTGGTTACCTCCAAGGTTGCCTAGTCCCTCTTCTCTCCTCACGGTCCGTCCTAAGCCGCGGACGCGAACCCGGCTCTTCAGAGAAGGAATGCAACGACGCCAAAAAAGAGTTCCAAGAGCGGTGCCAAAAATTCCATCTTCGACTGGTCACTCCAGAACCTCTTTGCACTGACACTTTTGGTGATTGGTGGGAAAAGTATACCCAACAGTTTTTTGGTGTTTCGGTCGAAACCGTTCTGAACAAAATCTTCGATAATCGACCTAAGAAGGCTCCTGCCCCCCAACCCCAAGGTAACGGTTTATTTCTACCTTTTTCCTTCAATTTTGAACTACTGATCCGCTTTGCTGATTTGCTTTTACTTTCCCAGGCAGTCGGCCATTGAAAAATGTGGAAGTGGTCACTGCGGCTGCAGCCGAGAAAAAATCGGTTGTTTCTAAGAGGGCTAAAACCGCTGTGCAGGCCGTGTTGAGCAAACGGCATGGTCAAGAGGCTGAGCTGGCCATCGAAGCTCCTCAGCCCGCCAAACGGGTTAAAAAGCTGGCGAAGAAAAGGGAACGGGAGATTCACGTTATCTCCAGTCAAACTACGGGGGCGACGACTCCCAGTGTTTCCCCTTCTCCCGCATCACCCAAGCTTTGGTTGAGAAACGGCCAATTCCGGCCGAAGAAACAATCCAAGTACGGCCTGTTTCTAAAGTCGGTAAACCAGTTGTTGTTCCACCGGTCGAGGCTGCACCTGTCCTGGAAGAGGCAGTCCTTGTGACCGAGGGAACTTATCCTGAAAATCCAAAACCCTGTGTCCGAGGCGGCTGTCCAAGTCAGCCCTTCTACGGCCGACCATGGAAAATGACCTGCTAGAGAGCCAGAAACGGCGGTGGAGACGCCCGTTCATCCGCAGGACCAAGACCTTAATGTTTCTTCGCAGGAAGCCACTTCGGCCTTCGTAAGTACCCCCTACCGCCTTTCCTTGGTTATTTCTCTGCCATAGAACTCTAAACCAGGAAAATACTAAATGTCAGGTGCCTCCTCCTGTGTCCGAGGTGGCTGTCCAAGTCGGCCCTTCTACGACCGATTGTGGCAAACGACCTGCAGGAGAGCCAGAAGCGACGGTGAAAACGCCCATTCATCCGCAGGACCAGGACCTCAATATTCCTCCGCAGGAAGCCACTTCGGCCTTCGTAAGCACCCCTTACCGCCTTTCTTTGGTTATTTCTTTGCCATAGAACTCTAAACCAGGAAAATGCTAAATGTCTTGGCCGCCTTAGTGACCATTGAACGTAGATAACCTCCATCAGCTGCGTGAACTGAGAAGCAATCTAAGATACTGGGCTCGACCATTAAGTTCTTTAGGTTCGAGCAACGATCCTGAAAACATGGCCGAAGTCTCCTCTCGGCAGGTTTAAAAAACAAAACCTTCTTGCTACCTTTCTTGTGATTTCTTTGAGCTTAAACTGATTTTTGTGTGCAGGCTTCATGGGAAGTCGAGTTCAAAGCCCTCATGTCAAGTACTATTGGAGCGGCTGGCCCTTCGGCCCCTAAAACTGACCCCACCAATTCAACTACTCTGGTTCGGGTGCAAGAAGTTTTGTCTCTCTCTACGCCGCAAGTCCTTGAACGCAAAGGCCTCGATTTATTGGGTGCCTGCCTAAACGACCTCGGCGCAGATGGTCAAATGAGCGCCGAAGCCATCGTTCAAGCGTCGTCTGCCTTAAAGCGAGTTCATGAGACTTTTAGTGTCCTTGAGAACGCTCTTCGGGATGAACAAGATCTGAAAGTTGCCATGGTCGTCCAAGACGTTCCTCGTTCGAAGACTGATGCTTTAAAGGTGAAAGGGGAAGCCTTAGCCGACCTCGATCGTCAAATAGTCGAACTGACAAAACGAAGATCGGCTATTGCTTCTGAGATTGTGAAAGACTTCGAGTCGGGCGGCAAAGATTGTCTGACTGAGTATGCAGCAAGCGCAAAACGAATCGAGCAGTTGAAGATGGACAAGAAAAACCGGCAGGCCGAGGTCATAATGGGCAAGGTGAGGTGGCTGGAACTTAAGGCTCTTCTCGGCACTTGTAAGATCTCGTATTTAATGTGTATACATGTGTACATATACATATGTATATATAATTAGTTTGTTTTGACTAACCCACCTGGCCACTTAGAAGCCAACACAAATATTTTGAATGAGATTGCCATCTCTTCTGGCGGTCTATGACTTAAGACCACGTGTACTCACCTGAATTAGTTGTTATCTTCTTTCTCCTCAGTGCCTACAGCTAGCTTAACAGCTGTGGTCAGCCGCCAACTTCAACCAATAAGGGGCTTTGTGGTTTCCGTTTAGTAACCTATAAATAGGAGATCAACTCCATTGTTTTCGAACTCAAGCTAGCATGCACTGCATGCTCTGGAGCTCATATAGTGTTTATATGTGTGTGTGTGTGTGTGTATACACATACATATGCTGTGCGTGTATATATTTATATATATATAGAGAGAGGGAGAGAGAGAGAGAGAGAGAGAAAGAAAGAGAAGGGAGTAAGAAACCAGAAGCTGAGGTGCTTCTTAATCGGCGGTGTCAAATCTGTAGCAGGATAAATATGGGTAATGATTCTCATATTTTCTTTAGTCTTTCCATAGCTCTATATATTGTAGAACTCAGTCGTGTTTCATCTATGTTGGTTGTATTATATATGTATGTATATCTGCATAGACGTTTGGCTATCAGACTTTACAATTGGAGATCATCTTACCTACACAAAAGTGATAGGACTGAACCTATACATATTTATCACATGCTAAATATGATCTCTTACCTTTATTAGAGGTTGTTATATAAAAGAGGGCTTAAGCATATTAATTCGAACATATATCTTTCTTATTGGTTTGAGAGAAACTATATATGTATATGCTGGTATTCATGCATATAACTTTGCACAAGTCTGAGTAAACCAAGCTAGCTTTCTCAGCATGGAACTATCTGCATATATTCATAGGTATAGTTTCAACTGTATCAAGTAAAGCATGTGTTTGGAGTTGATCAACATATAATAACTTGTGAATTAGTATTGCGGAATCGATAAACTTAAATACATTAATTAGGATTAGAGTTCATGTCATGCATTTGGTAATTTTCTTATATATGTGGTTTAATATACTTATTCATTAATCATATGAAAGACTTTATTTAATTATTGGCTAAAGTTATGTTCCCAGCTTATACACCAAAAAGACAGCATGCATATTTATATTTGTATTTCACATGTCCCTTGTTCTGCAAGTTGTACTCATTCAAACGTTCTGTTATGACCATGTTATTATTTTAGATCAACCAAAAGGGCATTTGAAATAGGTGTTGTTAAGTTAGTAATCTCAAGTGCTTTGACTGGGATTAAAGTTCTTGTCTTGCATATAGTGATTTTCTTATACTTGTGAATAGGAGCTTATCACAGTTGTGGTTTCTTGTGTTAATATCTCGGAGCAATGCTTTGGAATCCCGGTAGGGGAAATACGGTAGACCTTTATAGATATTGATTCTATTAAATTTCGTGAAGTACTATATTTGTGTTGGTTGATTAATGTGGTTGGACATTGTTTGGATTATTGCTTCAGTTGGTTGTTTACTTGTTAGTACTACTGGAATGTTATTCGTTGAGATATATATTGTGACATGGAGATATATTGTGACATGTGAAAGATGTAATAACGTTGCTTGTGCATCACTCATGTGTCAGAAGTGGTTGGAACTTTGTAGGTGAGAAAGGAATTTGGAAAGAGGGTAATGGAAATGATCTTTTGTGTAGTTGAGTCAAACTCTTAGCAGGTACCAGGTCTCAAGTGAGCCCACAGTGCACAGATTCTTTAAGGGTAATTCGGGACTGGTGACAAAGAGTTTTGGCAAGATGACTAACAAAAGGGGAAATTGGGATGATTGAGTTACAGGGGGTTAATTTGTATAATAGAACATTTGAACCACCTCTGCAGGGGTAAAATGCATGGTATGGGACATGCAAGTCCGCGTGTTTTATTATATAAAGTAACGGGGGTAGCGGAAGAGGTTCAATTGCATTCATGCATTATTATGAATAATGATTTGATATTTGGCTATATGATTTCTTGACACTTAATTTAATATTGTCAATTTACTGTAATAAGGTTATGTCCCTACTGAGCTGTTAAAGCTCACCCCTCTATTGATATGCAGGTTTACGAACTAAACAATCTAAGAGGGTAGACAGGATGAGATCGGATTAAGTGTGAGGATGGAATTTTGTATTTCTTTATTTTAGCCTTGTAAAGAATTATTGAATTATTTTAAATAAGAAGAATTTTATTTTCCAACCCGTTTCAGTTTTACTTTAATTATTTAGTTTTTAGTTCGCGTTTCAGATTCGGGTTCAAGTTTTTACTACCGACCCCGGGTCCGGGGCGTGACAGAATGGTATCAGAGCTCTAGGGATTAGATACCCTTGGGCTTGTGGTGCAAGTTTCTTCGAGTCACTTGCAGTTTATTGGAGACTGATACTTGCCTTGTATCAGTTTATCTTCTTTAGTGTGAGAGAATAGTATCTAGTTATGGGTAGTATCACGGGTTGTTAGGTCTTAATCTTGTTGAAAGAAAAGTGTCATTGTTTGCTTTACTGCTGTGATATGTTGAAATTTTATTCGGCTTATGTGGTACATATTACTTGTGTTGTGAATACTCAGTAGAAGTGGAAGACCCGTATTAAAAAAAAAAATATCTTTAATTTGTTAGTGTTTTCTTCACCAGTGTGTCCAACTATACTATAGTTTTCCTAACTGCCGAGTGATAGACGTTTAGAATTGAATTGAAATGTTGAGATGATTGTAAAAGCAAAAGCTGGCAATCTGCGTGATATTCTACCTACTAAAGTAGTTGACCCCTACTGCATTCAAATGAGTCAGTAAGCTATCTGTTAGCTTGAGTTCGTGCTAATCAAGTTGGAAGCTGGAATGGGTTTGCCGCAAGGTGGAATAGGTGTCACACCACTAAACCCAAAGCGATTTGGCTTTACACGTTGCTCATCTTATTCGGTTCTGGTAAGTCTATCCATTTCACTCTCGCATTTCCCCTAGTATAAATAAAGACCAGGGTTTCAACTGCATACTAAACTCAGAAACAGAGAGAGAAGTTTCATCGAAATCTATGGCGTCTAAATCATGAAACAATCATGAATACATATGTCGTAAGCCTGTAGCTCACAAAGCTTTGGTAATTATTTTCATATTCCCTGTATTTTGTTAGTGGCTATACTATGACTTTCTTAATATGTTGTTAATGTTATGCAGTATTGTGATTGACAACTTAATTTGTACAAATGTTTCTTTCCACATCTTAATCCATTTGGTTTTATGCACTGCATATTTGTGTTGACAGTTTTCATACGAAAGCTAAAAGGGTTGTGTGATATCAATTGATCTATCAACTGATTCATTTTAAAAAGAAAATCTATTTTGACATAATACCCTTGATAAGTTTATGACATATCCCCAGTTTTCCCTTACATTTTCTATAGCTATTTTCATGTCTATCCATCATGTTGTTTTTAATTTTATATAATGGTTTATCTGTCAAGGATTTGTGAGCTACCATGTTAGTTATCAAGCTACATACCTTTCTGCTATATATGGTTTCAATTATATATGAAGTAAAGCATGTATTTAGTGCTGGAAATGATTATATATGTTGGATAAACATACATACATACTTATATATACGTTAGAGTGAGAGCTTAGAAAGAAAAGAAAAGGGGAAAGCTAGTTTGAGGTGTGCGGAGATGTTAGTTGGGTTGTCTTGCCAAAGCTTGGATTATCGAGGTGAGTGGTTTATCTAATGTGTTCAAATTATTTCTTATTTTCTGATAAATGAAAACCACGAACTATTGTGGGTTTTATCTATTTATAAATTATATCTATTTCAAGTCAAGCATGTTGGATTTGTTGAAATGTTTTGGAGTTGTTATATATCGTGATATGAGGATTATTTGGAAATGTTCATGGAGCATGAGAACTTTGGTGTTGCATTAATCCGAGGGATAAATGTAAACTGCACACGGGGACATTAGGGCAGATGGCCATTAAGGGTCACGTGGTGAGTTACAATTTATGAAGGATGTAATGAACATGTAAAGGGATGATGTGATATGAAATTACGTGGTTAAAGCTTTGATATTATTATTTTATAGTATGATTAAAATGGCAAACTTGACTGGCATATTATATAATGTTCTACTCACTGAGTGACAGTGGTTGTTGCTCACCCCTCATATATTATTTTACAGAAGAGTTATTTGGCAAGACAAGTGATAGATGAGCTGAGGTTGTGATTGAGGAGAAGTTTAAGGATTTGAATTTATTACTGTTGTACACCCTTGTTTTCGTCACGTTAGTTCGTTGGGATTCAACCAATTAGCTGGAGTACGAGATTACCAATCATCATTGTCTTTAGGTAGTGCATGGTGTTCAATGATCTCATGAATCCTATGGTGGTGGTTACCAATTAAACCATATCTTGAGATAGAGAGTATGAATACTCGTACTAATCTGTTTGCTTGGTTCGCAAACATCACCTCTCTTATGAGATGGACTATCTTGAAGTTTTTGGTTGAAGATTTTCTTAGAATTAAGAGTTAAAGGTTGTCTGAGATACAAGTGACTCTCTTATACGTAGGTTCAAAGTCAAAGTTTGGACTACTGGAAGTAGTCATTTATTTGATAAAGTTTTGGAGAAGAAACAAATTCAGATGTGACCCATGTTATTCATTGAATTTTCATGGATTAAATCTATGGTGGTGATTGGAGCACAAGATTCTGTTAGGGTCCATTAGATGACTGAGGAGTAATTCTATGTTTGCATAGTTTTGCAAACACCACATCTCTTTCAGAAAAGAATTAGTTGGGAACCGTCCTAAATTTATAAGATGGGGAATGTCTTAGAACTTTGATGTAAGAGACTCTCTTAGACAGGAGTTTAAAATTAAGGTTTGGATTTACTGAAGTATTTATTAGTTCGATTATGTTATGAAGAGGAAACCAACTCACATGTGACTCACTCCTACTTAGAAAGGTAATAGTTAAGTGACATTCTCATTCCTACACGAGTTGGTATTATATACATGATGATTCATTCCTATACAACTGGGATTGTGTGATGAACTACTTAAATGTCATTCCTACACAATTTTGGATTGTGTGATGAGTATATTATATTTCATTCCTACACAACTTCTGGTTGTGTGATGAATCTATTGAACTTTATTCCTACACAATTATTGGTTGTGTGATAAGTTTGATAAATTTCATTCCTACATAGCTTTGGGCTATGCGATGAATTTGACAAAGAACTTCATTCCTACATGACTTACGGTTGTGTGATGAGACCACTAATCCTCATTCCTATATAGCTGGAGGCTATATGATGAGTAAAACGAAGTCATGAATGTCGTGTGGTGAGAATAAAAGAATTAAATAGTGGAGCTGAGTGATGGGTCACATTTCTGAATGTTGTTATACAGGAAGCCATTAGGGATACTACTTGAAGTACTATTTCGTTTGGAAACTCCATTTAGATCAAGGAATGGATTCACTCAAATCCAATTAGTGGTGTTGAGGTTTAGTTAGACCGTTTGTTAAGTACCAGTGTCTTTCCTGAGATTGATATTAGAGGCAACTAGTGTTGGGATTGTAAGTTGAGCTTTGGGATTGAGCTTTTGGTTTTTGAAAATAATTTTGTTAGTACAGAAGAAAATGATTTCGCTCCAAATGCAAATTTTGTATTTTATTTCAAAACTTTCATGCGCTCGTTTTGAAAAGAAAAAAAGATATGGCCCTTATGTTTTTAATTGAAGGGTTATGTTCAATTTTATTGTTGCTTGAAAAGAAAACTTATGTTTCGGCATATATCCGTTTTACTATTAAGTGGACTTTACAATGTTAAAACTATATGTAAAGGGAATAATTTCTAGAGTTGGAAGGCAAAATACATAGAGAATTGCAATCCACTTGAAACGGAAGGGTAATCTCTATGCAACCACTTTAGTTGGATATTCTCTTAGTTTTCTTCAACAACTATTATATATTGAGTAAGTTCTTACAAATTTCGAGGACGAAATTTTTTTTAAGGAGGGTAGATTGTAAAATCTCGTATTTAATGTGTATACATGTGTACATATACGTATGTATATATAATTAGTTTGTTTTGACTGACCCACCTGGCCACTTAGAAGCCAACACAAATATTTTGAATGAGATTGCCATCTCTTCTGGCGGTCTATGACTTAAGACCACGTGTACTCACCTGAATTAGTTGCTATCTTCTTTCTCCTCAGTGCCTACAGCTAGCTTAACAGCTGTGGTCAGCCGCCAACTTCAACCAATAAGGGGCTTTGTGGTTTCCGTTTAGTAACCTATAAATAGGAGATCAACTCCATTGTTTTCGAACTCAAGCTAGCATGCACTGCATGCTCTGGAGCTCATATAGTGTTTATATGTGTGTGTGTGTGTGTGTGTATACACATACATATGCTGTGCGTGTATATATTTATATATATAGAGAGAGAGAGAGAGAGAGAGAGAGAGAGAAAGAAAGAGAAGGGAGTAAGAAACCAGAAGCTGAGGTGCTTCTTAATCGGCGGTGTCAAATCTGTAGCAGGATAAATATGGGTAATGATTCTTATATTTTCTTTAGTCTTTCCATAGCTCTATATATTGTAGAACTCAGTCGTGTTTCATCTATGTTGGTTGTATTATATATGTATGTATATCTGCATAGACGTTTGGCTATCAGACTTTACAATTGGAGATCATCTTACCTACACAAAAGTGATAGGACTGAACCTATACATATTTATCACATGCTAAATATGATCTCTTACCTTTATTAGAGGTTGTTATATAAAAGAGGGCTTAAGCATATTAATTCGAACATATATCTTTCTTATTGGTTTGAGAGAAACTATATATGTATATGCTGGTATTCATGCATATAACTTTGCACAAGTCTGAGTAAACCAAGCTAGCTTTCTCAGCATGGAACTATCTGCATATATTCATAGGTATAGTTTCAACTGTATCAAGTAAAGCATGTGTTTGGAGTTGATCAACATATAATAACTTGTGAATTAGTATTGCGGAATCGATAAACTTAAATACATTAATTAGGATTAGAGTTCATGTCATGCATTTGGTAATTTTCTTATATATGTGGTTTAATATACTTATTCATTAATCATATGAAAGACTTTATTTAATTATTGGCTAAAGTTATGTTCCCAGCTTATACACCAAAAAGACAGCATGCATATTTATATTTGTATTTCACATGTCCCTTGTTCTGCAAGTTGTACTCATTCAAACGTTCTGTTATGACCATGTTATTATTTTAGATCAACCAAAAGGGCATTTGAAATAGGTGTTGTTAAGTTAGTAATCTCAAGTGCTTTGACTGGGATTAAAGTTCTTGTCTTGCATATAGTGATTTTCTTATACTTGTGAATAGGAGCTTATCACAGTTGTGGTTTCTTGTGTTAATATCTCGGAGCAATGCTTTGGAATCCAGGTAGGGGAAATACGGTAGACCTTTATAGATATTGATTCTATTAAATTTCGTGAAGTACTATATTTGTGTTGGTTGATTAATGTGGTTGGACATTGTTTGGATTATTGCTTCAGTTGGTTGTTTACTTGTTAGTACTACTGGAATGTTATTCGTTGAGATATATATTGTGACATGGAGATATATTGTGACATGTGAAAGATGTAATAACGTTGCTTGTGCATCACTCATGTGTCAGAAGTGGTTGGAACTTTGTAGGTGAGAAAGGAATTTGGAAAGAGGGTAATGGAAATGATCTTTTGTGTAGTTGAGTCAAACTCTTAGCAGGTACCAGGTCTCAAGTGAGCCCACAGTGCACAGATTCTTTAAGGGTAATTCGGGACTGGCGACGAAGAGTTTTGGCAAGATGACTAACAAAAGGGGAAATTGGGATGATTGAGTTACGGGGGGTTAATTTGTATAATAGAACATTCGAACCACCTCTGCAGGGGTAAAATGCATGGTATGGGACATGCAGGTCCGCGTGTTTTATTATATAAAGTAACGGGGGTAGCGGAAGAGGTTCAATTGCATTCATGCATTATTATCAATAATGATTTGATATTTGGCTATATGATTTCTTGACACTTAATTTAATATTGTCAATTTACTGTAATAAGGTTATGTCCCTACTGAGCTGTTAAAGCTCACCCCTCTATTGATATGCAGGTTTACGAACTAAACAATCTAAGAGGGTAGACAGGATGAGATCGGATTAAGTGTGAGGATGGAATTTTGTATTTCTTTATTTTAGCCTTGTAAAGAATTATTGAATTATTTTAAATAAGAAGAATTTTATTTTCCAACCCGTTTCAGTTTTACTTTAATTATTTAGTTTTTAGTTCACGTTTCGGATTCGGGTTCAAGTTTTTACTACCGACCCCGGGTCCGGGGCGTGACAGCACTCTTCTTCCTTCTTCGCCCTGAATTTATTTAAATGTAAATTGATCGACCAACTCAATTTGTGTATTCTTCTATCGATCTTAATGAAATGAATTTCTATTCCCGCATTTCCCATGTGACCGGATAGTACTTCTTTAAAAACTTCCCATTGATTGGCAACTTGTGAACTAAACCAGTCCGGTCTCTAAGATAATATGCGCCTTTGCTGAGAAGCTTATGTATGACGAAAGGCCCTTCCCAAGTCGGCGACCATTTGCCGAACCTAGGGTCTTTAATTCCTACGGGCAACACCGTTTGCCAAACTAATTCTCCTTCGCCAAATGTTTTATGTCGGACCTTTTGATTGTATGCTCACTCGGCAATCTGTTTTTGTGCCACTAGCAAGTTATAAGCATCGAGTCGCGCTTCTTCTAAGTCTTCTAACTCCTGTCTCATGGACTGATTATATTCGGCGCTGAACAGACTACTCTGTTCAATTATTCGTAACGAATTTATGCTTAGCTCGACTAGTAACATTGCGTCGTGTCCGTAGGTTAGTGCATACGGGGTTGTCCCAGTCGCCGATCGGAGCGATGTTCGATATGCCCCGAAAGCCTCATTTAACTTTAAATGCCACATGTCAGGCCTCTCTTTTATTATTTTCTCGAGAATGCCGATCAACACTTTGTTACTTGCCTCGGCCTGCCCATTTACTTGTGGATAATATGGTGTAGACTGTTCAAGCCGAATTTTCAAACTTGCCGTATATTCTTTAAACCTCTCGACTGTAAAGATTGTGCCATTGTCAGTTATAATAGTTTCTAGTACGCTGAATTTGGTCACAATGTGTTCTTCCACAAAGTCATAAACTTCTTTAGACGTTAGTTCGGCATATGATTTTGCTTCGACCCACTTAGTGAAGTAAACGGCTGCTACCAGTATCCATGCGTACTTGGCAGCCTCGAAAGATGGTGTGATTTTACGGATTACGTCCATGGCCCATCCTCTAAAGGGCCATGGTTTAGTGACCGAATGTAATGACTTGGTCGGGACCTGTTGTATAGGACCATGAATCTGACACTATATGCACCCTCGTGCGAACTCGATACAATCCTTTAATATTCTTGGCCAAAAATAACCGTGTCGTCGAAGCAACCATCGCATTTTTCGTCCGGACTGATGAGCTTCGCAAACCCCTTCATGGACTTCTGTGATTACTTGAGCACCCTCTTGGGGGCCAAGGAATAACAGTAATAGACCATCCTCACCCTTTCGGTATAACTCGTTTTGATACGTGACATAGTTTGTGGCGTGAACTCTTGTCTTGCGACTGTGTTTGCCATTGGGATTGTCAAGATACTGCATAATGGGCTTTCTCCAATCATCTGGTATTACCTCGACGGCGCAAACATCTATAAGGTCTTGTCGGTCTAACAACGAAGGTAAGGACATGACTCTGGTGCATATCACGTTGTCGTGTCAGAGGACTTGCTGGTTAACCAAGGCCGGGTATAGCTGTCGTAACATCAGTATTTCTTGGCCTAGCTTGCCCCCCAGGAGTTGTGCACCAGAGGCGATTTGAGCCAATTCGTCTGTGTCGGTATTATGGATCTGGGAAATATGTTCAAATGTAATACCGTCGAAGGATTCGGCCAAATAGCTGGTAACCATGTGGTAGGGTGCCAGGGTACAACTCATGCATCGAAAAGACCCATTAAGTTGGTTAATCACGAGTTCGGAGTCGCCGAGGATGAGGGCACGGGTTGCCCGCAAGTCATGAAGGATGCCAAGGCCGATGATAAGGGCTTCGTATTCGGCCTGATTATTTATGCATTCAAAATCCAGCTTGAGCGAAAAATACCAACGATTGTGGTTTGGGGATTGAATGACAATTCCAACGCCAGCCGAGAATGAAGTACTTGAGCCGTCAAAGTACATCGTCCAGTAGTTATCGCATGTTTCAATCATGCCGATTTCGACGTCGGTGCCCCCAAAACCATAGGGGGAAGGGTGTTGAGCAAGGAAATCAGGCAGTGTCTGGCCTTTGACGGCTTTCTGGGGTACGTATTGCAAGCTAAACTCGGACAACGCCATTGTCCACTTCCCAATTTGGCTTTTTACGATTGGTCGGGTGAGCATGTAGCGGATGACGTCGGTCTGGGCGATGACTTGTGTGACCAATGGGAGCATGTAATGCCGAAGCTTGGAGGGGGCGAAAAATACGGCGAGGCAGAGATTCTCGACGGCGGAATAATTGATCTCTGGTTGATTGAGAGTTCGACTGAGGTAGAAAATAGCCTGCTCTTGTCCGGCATCGTTGTCTTGCGCGAGGAGGCAGCTGATGGACTCTTCGACCGCCGAGATATATAGCTTGAGAGGCTTACCGCGCCGGGGTGGGACAAGGACAGGTGGTGTTGTGAGGGAGACTTTGATTTGCATAAACGCCGCCTGATGCTCGTCTTTCCACTCAAATTTATCTGAGTCCTTAATATTCAACAGCGTAGAGAACGCTTTCATTTTACCCGCCAAGTTAGCTATAAATCGGCAGAGAAAATTTATCTTACCGAGTAAGGACTGTAGTTGTTTCTTCGTCGTTGAGGGTGGAGCATTGATGATTGCGCGTGCTTTATTTTCATCCACTTCAATCCCTCAGTGATGCATGAGAAAGCCGAGAAAATTACCGGCTGACACACCGAAGGCACATTTGGCAGGATTCATTTTGAGGTTGTGTTGACGCATACGAAGGAAAGCCTGTCGGAGATCATCCAGATGTGTCTGCTGGCGTTTAGATTTAATTACGACATCGTTGATGTAGACTTCAACGATGGTTCCAATTAAATCATGAAATATGGTGTTCATTGCTCGTTGGTATATGACGCCGGCGTTCTTGAGGCCGAATGGCATGACAACCCATTTGTAGGTACCGAGTGCCCCCGGGCAACGAAAAGCAGTCTTGTGCACATCGGCTTCGGCAATGAAAATTTGGTTGTACCCGGTATGTCCATCCATAAAAGATAAGATCGCGTGATTCGCTGGGGCATCGATTAATAAATCCGAAATCAGCATTGTATACTCATCTTTGGGAGTTGCCAGATTCAGATTTCTGAAGTCGATGCAAATGCGCAATGCACCACTTTTCTTTAAAACAGGAACGATATTGGCCAACCATTCAACGTATCGAGCTATTCGAATGAACCCTGCTTTCAAAAGCCGAACCAGTTCATCCTTAATACCGAGTTGCACTTCGGTCGAGAATCGTCGAGGTGGTTGACGGAAAGGTTTACACCCAGGTTTAATACGTAACTCATGCTCGACGATAGTGCGATCTAAGCCAGGCATCTCGTGGTAGCTCCAAGCAAAACAATCTTTGAATTCTTCAAGTAGGGCACGAAGTTCGGCTTTCATAGGTTGGGGAAGCAAAGCACTAATAAATAAAGGTCGTGGGTCATCGCCCGTCCCAACATTAATTTCTTCCAATGGGTCCTTGACTTGGGGCCTATTGTCTTCGAGCTCGGCCGGGGTAGCTTGAACTTTGTCAAGAGATAAGACAGGACCATTATCTCCTTCGGTGAGGAACTCTATGAGGTTGAAGTCTGAATTTGATTGCTTCGATATAGTATACCAATGAGCCAGCAGCCGTTCCATAGTAGATGAAACCGAGGCCCGACGTTTTTCCCGATCGGTGTCAAACATCGGGGTCGGGGATGAAGTTAGCTAACCCGAGTCTCGCCAAATCCTGGTGGACAGTCTCGGCGCCAACCTCGATAGCTTTCTGAACAGAAATCTGAGTCGACCGTCCTTCATCATTGAAACCATGTATGGTGATGTAGCCGACGTGGTCATCATAATACCGTGCTTGGATCATGTTAGCTTCGAAGGGTTGGCTATCGGCCGGGTGAACAATGACCGATTTGCCGTCCCAAAAGACGAGCATTTGATATAATGATAAAGGAATACAACTGGTTTGATGAATCCAGTCTCAACCGAGCAGTGCATTATACTCAATCTTGGAGTCGACGATGAAAAAGGCGGTCATGTGATTACGGCCGGCAATGTTTACCGCTAAAGGAAACACCCCTTTGGTTTGAGATTTCTCTCCGACGAAACTGCTCATTGTGATCCCAGAAGGAATAAGTTCGTCATTGGAGTGATGTAATGCCTTCATGACGTTTACAGGCACGATATTGACGGTGGCTCTGCAGTCGACAAAAACTTTGGAGACTGGATACCTTTCGATATGGGCCGTTACGTACAACGGCTTCAAATGATGAAGTTTAGCCGATGAGGAGCGAGGAAACAATTCGGCCAAAGCTGCCTTGAGATTGTCATCTTTTGTTGTCGACTCGACTTCAACAATGGTTATAAAATCAATGTGACCAACTTCCTCGGCAACTACGTCGCCATCGAGGAAATTCAGTTGAGCTGTGCTCGACTGAAAATCAGCGGGCAAAACATGGACCATACCGATTTCCATGTTATCCAGGACTGACGGGCCCATCGGGTTACGATCATCTTCTTCAGCCTCTTCTCTTTCCTGGTCACCGACTGCGGCATCTGTTTCCGTCAAAGTTGTACCAAGAGACTCCTCTGCTCCTTCTTCAATGGTTTGTTCCCGCGGTGTCTCTTCGGCAGCCTGTTGGTTCTGCGTAGGTGCCTCAGGTGGGTCTGAGATCGGAAGTGTGCCTGGGATTGGTGCCAGGATACAAGCTTGCTCTTGGTACATTATACGGGCATCCCTGGTGTCGAGATAGGCATCCAACCCTGCGACTCGTGTTATTTCATCGGTCGTAAGGCTAAAAAGAGAAACAACCGAAAAAACTTCAAAATGGTATCGTAAATACTGAAGGTCCTCCATTGAGAAAGGAAGGTCGGCTGCATCGATATCAGTGTATGGGTCGACTTCAAAACCAAGGACTCGAGTTTCTCGTATGTGCTGGAACCTAGCTTTCAATCCTGGATCTGAGGTCTTCTGAATAATTCGCTCGGCATCCGGGCAAGTTAGGACAAGATCGATTGTATCTTGACATGCTTTCGGCAAACCATATAGATTGTTGGCCGAATGTTTTTTATGAAACTCTCGCATATATTCCAAGGCCTCCCCAAGGAATGATGGATGTAAATTCCGTCGAATTTTGATCAAAGGTGCTTGTGTGGTTGGCGGAGGCAGTTTGCTTTCAACTTCTTGCCTGAAATGCTCGAAGCGTGCCTTCATCTCCCCGGGCCGAAGAAAAAGTTTGATCCGTTTATCAGCCTCCTCAAACGTGGTTTCGACATCTCGATTGACCAGCAGTTTCCCTTGAACCAGCTCTGTCATAATCATTAGAGATGGTCGTTCATCGTTATTGGCAGCTGTTTCCTTCGGCCGCCATTTAGGGGCCGAAGTTTCTTGGGCTGCCCGTCGGCGGGCCATGCAATCTATTCTTTGGTGTCGACGTTTCTGGGATTTGGACAGTGCAGTGTAGACACCTTTCGAAGAGTGATATGTATACCAACGCTGGTCTCGAGGTTCGGGAGGTTTGAAAGTTTTTTGGCTCTGCGATGATTCCGAGCTGCTAGAATTACGTATGTAATAATCTTCGTCATAAAACGAAACATCAAAATCGAGGCGTCGTCTGACTGAATGTGTCTCTTCCACCCGTACTTTAGGACCGAGCCTATCAAAAACCCCTTGATGTTGGCCTGCGTTAAGCACATTTTGCTATGTTGCGGCTATAGGTTGTTCCATTATAGGCAGAGAGGACTTTTCCTTTGGCTCGGTGTTGACATTTGCTTTACATTTGCTGCATAGAACTGCCGACCCACTGTCTTCATCAGTGCTGTAATCTATCATAGGCTTGACAATAGCGGGTCCCGTTAGAGCTGTAGGTGGTTTGTTTGAACGAAAATCAGCATTGAAACGTGGCCAAGAATTTTGATTCAGAGAACGTTGTGGTGTAGCGACCTCTGCTTTCCCTTTTCCTTTGTCCCTAGGTAGGCGAGCATCTACCATATTTACTGTTGCCGTGGGGAATGGGTCAGTATCAACACTCATCTTCTTCTCCGGAAAACTGAGTTTGTCGTTATCAATCTAGCTTTGGATGTTGTCTCGAAACACGACGCAATTATTTGTCATATGTTTGCTTGAATTATGGTATTTGCAATATATCTTTCCTTTATGCTCATTGGCCTTGGGAATGGTATGCCCAAGCCGAAGTTTGATGATCTTCGCTGATAGCAATTGATCAAAAATTGTGTCGGCCTTTGTAATATCAAAAGTATAGACTTTTGACATTTTCATTGTTTCTTCAAGGGTCGAGTGGGTTTTAACTTCCTTAGAGTCAATTTGAGTCAGTGCCTTGCAAACATATGGCTTATCTATGATTATCTCAGCTGCGTCCACGTTAACACATTCACCTTCGGCCGATGCATAACTGACAGTGGGATTTTTGTAGATCGTCCCTCTGGATGGAGCTTTCAAGATCTTCTCTTCACGGAGCAAATAATCATATTGCTCGACATGCTGGGCTAGTTCATACATATCCCGAAAGTTTCCCCCAAGAATTTCTTTTTGTATTCTACGTCAAGACCATTCAGAGCAAGTCTGACGAATTCGACTTCAGAGAGAGGTACTCGGCACCAATTCCTGGCTGATTTAAATCTGGTAAGATAATCCATTTGTGACTCGTCGGATGCTTGAGCCATCATTGCTAACGAGGACACTGACACTTCCATCCCTGGCCGATAAAACTGCTCATGAAATTTCTCGACCAACTCCTCCCAGCTCTAGACAGAATTCGGTGGGAGGTTGATATACCAAGCAAATGCTGAACCGGTCAGCGAAAAGTTGAACAGTCGCAGCTTGTGAAAGTCGCTATTGACATCTCTGCATTGCGCGGTGAAATGAGCCACATGTTCCAACGAGGATAAGGATGATTCTCCGGCGAAAAGGCTAAAATCCGGGGATTTTGAAACCTCTAGGGTATTCAGACTGTTCCACATAAGCTGGATACGGATGTATAAATTTAGGGAACTTCGACCCTTTCTTCATGGCCGAATTGATCATCCGTTGTACCTCGGTCATATCGACGGGTGTTGCTTCCACTCTCTGGTCGGATCCGTCTGACCTACTACTTGATCCTCCTCCTTTTTCCAAGTTAATTGGTTTGAGCCGAGCAGGGGTTGCCTCGGCCGGTGCAATTGGTAATAGATTATTTCTTTGTGGCAAGTGCTGGGCAAGATCGAAAGACCTACCGTCGCTGACCTTACTAACCAGTATTTCAAGTAATCTGGTTTGTGCCTCACTGGTATTGCGTATCACGTCATGAAGTTTATCGATTCCTCGACTAAACGTCTTGTTGGTGGATCAGATCCCTCGCCACCATCCTCGTCACAATCTTCCATTATCCCTTCATTGAGAACGCAGGTGTTCCTGTTAGGGATTTCAAGACCGCAAAATTGATCGCCGAGATTAACCTCCCTTTCTCGACGAGTCGCACTGGTGGACTCAGGTGTCACGGCGCTAATGGGATTCTGCGCCTGTGGCACACTTTGTCTTATGTTTTGAATTAGCAAATCGGCTGTTGATTTTCCCATAGCTGTTTTCTTTTTTACCGATCGTGTTTCAATTGGCATGAACTTCGTGGTTTAGCACTGTGTCCCACTGGGGTTGCCAAAATGTTGACCCTAAAAACTACCAAGCCTACGTGGCGCGCAGGCCGAGTAATCTAGCTAACTACATCCTTCGGTGAATGCCGGGCGTGCCAACTCGTCGGCCAAGCTCGGCCGAGGAGTAAATTTGTTAATGTGGCGTTGGGTGCGCGGCTGACTTCTACGTCTTGCGATTGCGATCGAGGAAGGAACACGTCTCGGCCTCTTGGGTTCTCGAACCTGAAGACAAGGCTACTATTCTTACGAAGTTCACGAATCGTCGTCGTTGGATTCGGTCACAGTGATGGTATTCGTGAGAGTAAACTCACGCCGAATCGACACCAAAGTGTAAGGGCACAAATACTTAAAGCAGATATGAGTCTTAATAGTGAACGTGGTTCGGCCGTCTGAATGCCGAACTCTAAATCCTACTTGACAGTATCCAATCATAAAATAACTCGGCGTACAATGCGCCGACCTCAGTAGGCTGTAACACCTCGCTTCGTCGAGAAAGCTAACGAGATGACCTCAATCAATAAGGATTCGAAAATCTTTCTCGACTGAGACTTGGATAGGTAACCAACCGTCCTCGCCGCCGTGTTGTTGATGCCAATGGAAGACACTGCGAGATCGACTGATTCTACGACGACAGAGTTATCTATGCCGACTGAAGATATCACCGGTTGCTTTCACAGTGCTGTTGATGCCAACGGAAGATGTGTCAGCGAAAAGAGAAAATAAAAAATCTCAAATTGTTGAGAGAGTTTGCGCAGGGCAGTTGTGTATTGAATTGGAAGGGAGTTCGAACGATGTACAACCTCTTCTATTTATAGCACCGGATACCTTCAAGGTCGAGTTAAAAACCTACCCGGATTAGGACTTCTTCTCCTGATCAAACACTAACTCGACCAGTCCTATTTTCACTATAATTGTGAACCTAGTCCTTTATTGAGCCGGATTCACTTCCAGGTTATTAATCTTGCCAAGACTCCTGATTGCACCAGGATTCGACTTGTCTTGCAACATGACTTAACCAACCCAGGTTTGAAAGCCCACGACCTAACCGATCTAGAACTAAACGATCCTTGATAACCCTATCGTAAGGCCTTCTGGGCCGAGAATAATTCTATACTCGGCCCAAACTGATATTTTGGGCCCAAACAGTATGTTAAGAGAAAATAGGATTGAGAATAATATAAACGTACCAATACACGTGTACAAATTAAAACATACCAAAATAAAAATAGTGTACCAATATAAACAATATTTATCAAATCAAACGTACCAATTAATGGTTTTTATAAATTCAAACGTACTCGCAAATAGTATATACGTAGTGTATTGTACCTAATAATAATTCGTCAACAACTATATTTAAAAAAAACAGCAAAAAAATATATAATTTCACCAAAAAATTGAAAAAATTACACAGAGCTTTTATGTTGATCACCAACTATTAATATTAAATGTTTGCATAACAAAATAAAAAAAAATAAAAAAAATAAAAAAAATAAAACTGTGAATGAAAAACATATCTAGAAGAAGAGAAAATATAGTTTAATTACTAATATCTCCACTAAATAAAGAAAAGTGTATCATGCAGATAAAATGATAAATTTAAGAATTATTTTAATTTAAAAAAATATAATAATGACATGTAATTTAGTTTGAAGTGGCTATTGGTCAAAACACTTTAATCAAATTTTAAAAAGGCACATATTTTTAATCTAAATGATATAAAAAAACTATAGGAGATTCTAATTTTCTCAATAAAAAAACAAATGGACGTCAAATGGGACGCCACAATGACATTATTTTTAATAGCTTCACCAAAATTATTTCATGTGAAATTTACTATAGGTTCCAAACTAAAATAACAATCCAACCTCACTGATACTATTCATAATTCACAAATCAAAAAACATTTATTTGGTTTCTTTGAGAATGAAGAATGTATTTCACTTCTAGTATTTAAACATATATACATTATCCACCATCTACAATCTTACAAGAATTATGTCACTCCAGATTGGCTTGTTAGTTCGACAACTAACTTCCTCCCCTTGACCCTGCGAGTAATTATGTCACTCCTTGCAGCAGCTCTACTCTTAGTCCTCTGCATAGAGGCTCAAATTAAAACAGAGGTATGCCCACTCACTGACTGGGAATTAAAAGTATCTAATTCAATGGAACTCTTACTGGTAACACATTAATGATTCAGTCGTCTCCTTTCCCTTTGCCAGTGTAGGTTGTGTGAAGATCTCCATTGTCACCCTTATTCTCCGCATCAAATTCAGACATCAAAGCCTCTGCAACAGTGCCAGAATTAAAGTTATTACAAACACAAGGTCGGCAAATAATTTGGGAAACAAAAAGAAAAAACTGCAACTCTGCTTACCAATGGGAGGTACAGTGTTCTTGAAATACAATTGAATATGAAAGTTAACAAATTGAACCTCAATAAACTTGGCAAGCACTCTGAGAGGCATATCATTGCGGACAAGGAATCTGCAGTCAGAAGCACAGGATAAGTGATAAAACCATGAGAGAACACTTTCATATAAGACAAGCTATTAACAAAAAAGAGTTTCCCTTTGCAATAACAAGTGTGTCCTACTTTTCTATGCAAATCTTAAATAATGATATGGTGTGTGAAACGTTGGTACGTAGGCTTCACAACATAGGCAACCAATTTGTGCAAGCCATGATACAATCAGGACCAATCTTAGAAATTCACTAGCAATCCCCCCTCCCGTGTACTTTTTATTTTAGTAAATATATGTATTCGATGCAGTGAAATTCTTACAGGTAAATAACAGCAATCCTATTTCATTGTAGCGATACAAATCAAGATAATTAAAGCATGAAGGAAGGGTAACTAATTAACTACTTGTGTGCATAATGGTTCCAGGGGTCTAACAAACCATTGACCTTGAAAGCTGAATAATTCCAATTTTCCTACAAGCATAAATGAAAGGGAACCATTTCTTTTTCCATTGCAGCAGCAAATTAAGACAATTAATTTGTTTTTTTTTTTTCCTACGAGCATAACTCAGTGGAACTTTTACTGGTAACACATTAAATCAAATAAATTCTACCAACCAACCGAGATGATCTTCACATTCCACGGGGTTCACAATCTTTGCTGACTCCACACTATCTTCTTCGAATCGCATGAAAAACCCCATAACTGTATCACAAGACAACATATACAAACAACACAATCCATATTAGCTAGAATGTGCTTTCAAAAGTCACATAAAACAAATTTAGAAAGCCACAATCTCAATGACCAAGATAACAATTTCTCAGTGCAATTAAAACCTTAGAATTGAAAGTTTCCACTTACTCTTATTGAAAATCTCAACAAGACGAAAACCAGCACAACCCAGTCCCAATCCCCCGCCTTCAACGCCGAGGTTTATCCCTAACCTCATAAGCAGTCACTACCGGATCCCTATCCTTGCTAAACTTCTTCTGCACCGTCACGCAATCCAGCTTTGCCCTCTTCATCTGCTTCACCCTTCATATCAGTGGGTATATAAACCTCATCTTCCAAAAACTCCTTCACACTGTAAATCATAATCAGCGTCTGAAACGCACTGGGCACCAAAAAGAGAAATCAAAGCTTCATTTACAAAGAGAACTCAAATACCATTCCGTAAGTAGGAAACACTGAGCGATATCTCTGTTTGGCGACTGAGAAAACGAAAGAAACAGAATCGGATTTTTCATTCATCAAAACTTTTCTCGGGAAACAAGCAGAGAGAGAGCATACAACAAGTGATCGGAGTGTAGCTTCACTGGAAATCGGCGCTCGACTGCGAATCAGAGAGAGAGAGGGGATTTGATTTGGGGCAACCTGATTGTAACTTTACATAAAGATTAAAAACGGTGAAATACCTTTCTTCTGAAGATGGGGCGCGATAAATGAAAAATCAGGTGCTAAATGAAATTTTTTGGAAGGGTGATCATTTGCGACATTTCTTAAACTAGAGTCGCAAAAATTTTATCCCAAACACCATGCCCGATGTATTATTGAGAATTTGTGATGGTCCTGTGCTCTGTTGCAAACAAAGTGTCGCCAAAGGGCCTTTTTCTTGTAGTGTACGGGAATTGATAGATGGCTTGTCTCTTGTTGAAGTCTGGTTATTAAGGTAAGCGGTTTATGTAATGTGTTTTAAAATACTTTTATTTTCTAATAAATAAAAGCCATGAGATATCATGCGATTTTTCTGTTAACAAATATCTCTCTATTTCATCAAGCATGTTGAATTTTATGAACTACTTTCAAAGTTATTATATATACGTTCAATGAATTGTTTGAGACGTTCATCGAGCATGAGAACTTTGGTGTTGCATTAATCTGAGGGATGAGTATAAACTACACATATCAGGACAGAATGGCCATTAGGGGTCACACGGTGAGTTACTATTTATGAATGATATAATGAACACGTAAAAGGATGATGTGATACGGCACTATGTGGCTAAAAGCCTTGATATTATTCTCATACTTTCTAGCGTGTATAAAACGGCATTGCTTGACTGGCATAATATATATTCTACTCACTAAGCGACAGTGGTTGTTGCTCACCGCTCATCTTTTATTTTACAGATAAGTTATTTAGCAAGACAGGTGATTGAGGAGCTGAAATTGTGTTAGACCAGAGATTTAAAGGATTTATAGATTTTATTTATTTTTCGTACAAATGTAAGGCTTTTGAAGTTATTGGAATAAGAGAAGTTTAGTTTTTAGTGTACTTTTTTATTTTTTTATTTTCCTCGCGTGCAGGGTGCGGGGTTATTTGTTCCGCCAACCCCGGGTACGGGGCGTGACAATAAGCGAATGAGAAACTGGAATCTTGGTTCCACAATGGTGATAGCTCCAGTTAAGCTCGAAGTGGTGACTGTTTCTACTTCTTCCTCATTAACCCGATTGTCATGCTCCACTTACTCGTGCTCCAACTGAGCTGGAGTTTCTTCAATGACCCATTTGGTTAAAGGAAATTCAGTTGCTTCTTCTACAACATCACTTTTCTTTTCCTCACCTGTCTGAACTTTATTTAGCGGCATCGGCCAATATGACATCCCTACTTAATACCTTCTTCTTGTTGATAAAATCCCGTAACTTGTAGCCCTTCACCCCTTTCTCAAAATCAATGAATATGCATTCAAGTGATTTTGGTTTGAGTTTGGTCCTCTCATCACTCAGAATATGAGCATATCATTGATGTTGGTGCCTCTTTAGAAGAGATGATGAAATATGACTCTGTCTGGTACTATTAAATTTGAGGAGGGCAAACATCAAGATTTGAGAGACCTCGCGCTCACGTTGGAGAAAATGTTTTGGTTTTCCTCTTTGATGTTGTCTAATCTAGATTGCAAGTTGTTCTTGACATTTTTTAGTCAAACTTGCAGTACATACATGTGTAAGAAGATCATGAAACACCCATTTGTTATGAATGCTAAATAGAGAATGTCTTATTTTGATGAAACATGACAAGCTGAAGGTCGTCCTCAATTACAAGAAGAATTGTTTGCCTTAGAATTGGAATGGGTTGAGGTCTCACGTTATGAGTACTGGCTACCAGTGCTCAAGGAATCTGCATTCAGGAGCTTCTATGGAGTGAGATATTGCAGGGATAATATGTTCAGCCATACAGTATAGGAGCGAAGGAGCTTCTCAGATTCTTTAAGAACTTTTATAATCGCGGTTTAGAAAATTCGGTTCAGAAGATGGGAGATTGGAAGAGGCTGACAATGAGGTTAACAGATTATTTCCTGGATTTTTGAGCCGTTTACATGAAATGTTTAAGCTTGGTATTGAATTTTTTATGTGTATATTTCATCATCAAACCAATTACAACAGAAGACATATATAGGAGGAAGGAATTAGGGAGAACAACACTCAACCCTATTCCGATTCACTCCTTAAATTACTCCTAATCTTTTTACAATAACAAGGAAAACATGATTCCTTAATTTTAGGTTAATTACAACACAAGTAAACACATTGGATAAATGACTAAGCCCTAGCTTTGTATTGCACTTTGAGTAAAACACCAAAACCTAGTTGGCTAAAGGATTAGAATTGTGTCAATGGGATTCCTGATAACCTCCAATCTCTCAATCTTCCAACACTCTCCCTCAAGCTGGATCGAGGGAATTCCTTGAGCCAAGCTTGGACAGAATACTCAGAAACTGAACAGTAGGGAGAGACTTAGTAAAAATGTCAGCCAGTTGATCATGACTGCAAGTGTAGTGAGTGTTTATGACTTTAGATTGGACTTGTGCTCGAACATAGTGGCAATCCACTTTGAATATGTTCTCTCGTGGAAAACAGGATTGGAAGCAATATGCATGGCTACTTGATTGTCACAGAACATATACATAGGTTCATTGCTAGGAAACTCTAGATCAAATAAAAGGTTTTTCAGCCAAATAAGCTCACAGGCAGTGGGGGCCATAGCTTGATATGCGGCCGCTGCACTAGATCAAGCTGCAACACTTTATTTTTTGCTTCTCCATGTTACCAAATTGCCACCTACAAAGGTACAAAAACCTGTAGTTGACTTGCGATCAAGGGAATTCGCTGCCGAATCAGCATCTGTGTAACCCATGATGACAGTGCTATCATTCTTTGTCATTAAAAGTCCTCTACCAACGGACCCTTTGAGTTAACAAAGAATTCTCTTCACAAATTGCATATGAACTAATGTAGGAGCATGCATAAATTGGCTCATAATACTCAAAATATAGGAGATATCAGGACGCATGATTATGAGATAAATACGCTTTCCACCAACCCTTGATATTCAGTGACATTGGGAAGAGCTTCATTGTCATCATTGAGTTGCAGCTTACTATCCAAAGGAGTGCCTGGAGGTTTGCAATCCATGAAGTCAGATTCCTTCAAGAGATCAATGATGTATTTCTTTTTATTGAGAAAGAGGCTTTTTTGTGATGTGGCAAGCTCAATACCAGGGAAATATTTGAGATTTCCCAAGTCCTTGAGTGCAAATTTGCTTCAAAGAGCAAGCTTGAAAGAGTGAACTTCTTCAATGTTGTCACCTATCACTATGAGATCATCAACATAGATTAAAAGAATTAACTTCCAAACTGAACCAACATGAACAAAAAGTGAGGAATCAGCACTACTTCGTTGGAAACCAAACTTTTCAAGAACTGAGCTTAGTTTTGCATACCGTGCACGTGGAGATTATTTCAATCCATGAATGGATTTGTGCAGTTTACAAACCATGTCATGTAGACCTGACAATTTCTTACACGGCCCAATAACACGACACGAAAATAATATATATTATCTTTAACGGGTAACGGGTTTGGTCATATTACCTGATATTATTAACAGGTCGATTTTTGGTTGGATCATATTACCCTTTTACTTTAACTGGTGTTACACAACATGACCTGTTAAGATATCGGGTATGTCACAAAAACGACACGAACACGAAAAATACAATACAAATGCCAGGTCTATCAGGATCATGAGATTGGGGATGATCGGGTGGCAGTTTCATGTACACTTGCTCCTCTAATTCACCATGTAAAAAGGCATTCTTCACATCCATTTGATAGAGAGGTCAAGATTGATTCACAACAACAGACTATAGAACCTTTATAATGTTCATTTTGGCAACTGGAGCAAAAGTTTCCTTGTAATCCAAACCATAAGTCTAAGTAAAACCACGAGCCATGAAACGAGCCTTGTGTCTTTCAATAGTCCCATCTATGTTGAACTTTGTTTTGTACACCCAACGACTGCATACTACTTTCTTCCACTTAGGAAGTTTAACTGCATTCCAAGTTCTATTTTCATAAAGAGCTTGCAGTTCATCCCCCATCTCACTTTGCCAAATTTCAAGTTCATTTGCTTCTTGAAAGGTTTGTGGTTCATGAGTACTATCCAAGGTACTATGAAAGGAAGAATGAGATGGTGAAAACTGCTTATAAGAAACAAAATCTATGAAAAGATAACTAGAAATACAAGTGACATAATCATGTAGTCTAAGTGGGGGCTGACGAACCCTAGAAGGGTTTTGTCGGATTGGGACTTGAGGTTCATGATCTGTGGCTTGAAAAGATGACAGTTCTGGAGGTAAGGTTGAAGTGTCATGTGATGTGGGACTTTCTTGGTAATGAAGAAGACTAGGCAAAGTAAAAATGTCACTTAAAAACTCCTTCTGACTTTCATCACTCGGTTTCTTTGAGAAACAAGAAATGTTTTCATCAAATCTCACATCCTTTGAGACCATAAGCTTTCTCATGGTTGGATTGTAACATTTGTAACCTTTCTGGGTGGATGAATAACCCATGAAGACACATTTGGTTGCTTTAGGATCAAGCTTATCACAATTGAAAGATTGATTGTGAACCAAGCAAATGGAACAAAAAAACTCTCAAGTGTGAAAGATCAACTTTTTTGTCTTTCAACACTTCATATGGAGACTTGGAACCTAGTACTTTACTAGGCAATCTATTGATAAGATAGGTGGTTGCAAGTACTGGTTGTGACCAAAATTTCTTTGGCACATTCATATGAAACATGAGTGATCTTGTCTTCTCAAGGTCTCTATTTTTTTTTCTCTCAGCAACCCCATTTTGTTGAGGTGTGCCAACACATGTGGTTTGATGTAGAATGCCATGTATACTTATATATTGAGACATGTTATGGGACATGTACTCAGTGCTGTTGTCAGATCTTAATATATGAATTTTTGATACAAATTGAGTATCAACAAGTTTATGAAAATCTTGAAAGACATTTGAAAGTTCACTCTTAAACTTCAAAAGATACAACCAAGTTATCCTTGTAAAATCATCAACAAAGGTTACAAAGTACCTATATCCATCAAAGGACTCTAGTATTGGACCCCAAATGTCTAAGTGAATGATTTCAAAGGGATGACTGGCTCTAGAAGTAGAGGAATCAAAAGGCAACCTAACAAACTTAGACAAATGAAAAATATCACATTGTAACTTGTTTTACATAGTCTTGGAAACAAAAAAAAAAAAGACATAACTTTCTCAGAAGGATGTGCCAAACATTGGTGCCAAAGTTGTTGATCTTGAGAAACATTTGAACTAACTTGAAAAACCTTGGGATCCTTGGTGTCTTTAGCTAGGTACTACAGGTCATTAAAATGGAAACATTCACCAGTTGTTCTCTTGGTGATGATATCCTGTTAAATAACATTGTGAGGGTAGAAAATCGCTAGATAGTTTAGTAAATTGGTGATGGTTCATATTGATAAAAGTTAAAAAGAAAAAGAAGGAATGTAAAGAGCTACTGACTCTATGTGTTTCGCATGTATGTTGACCTTTGCTTTTCGTACAATTGAGGCACATTTCCCATTAGCTACTGACACTTAAGAAGGCTTGGACAATTTTTTTAAATCATTCAAGTTAGTGATTTGATTTGTCATGTGATCTGTGGCTCCTAAGTCTATGATCCAATAGTCATGCTTACTACTAACATTTAGGGCAGTAAGAAGGCACTTGAAATACCTAGGATATCTCCCTGCAAGACATGATCATGCTTGGCCAAGAAACCAGCAAATTTTCCAAAGAGAGTTGTGTGGTTCTTTTCTTCAGCTACACGAACTTCCTCTTCATTGTTATACTCCTGTTTGTTGTGGTGGTATGTTGCAAATTCATTGATTAATGCAGTAGGATTGGTAGTGAAGTTCACCATTCTTTCAATTGAAGAGGTAGCAGCATGATTGGCTTTCTAAGCATTGTTGTTCAGGTTTCTTTGTGGACCATTTGTCTCCTTTAAGAACTTGAGTTTCAACTTTGGGTGAAGAGTCCAACACCTACCTCTTGTATGCCCAAGTGTGTCACAGTAGTTGCACTTCAAATCAGGTATTTTCCCCTTGTAAACCTCAAATCAATTGTTGCTAGAGACATAAGCCCTAGTTTCAGGAATACTGGCTTTAGTCTCTTGGCTCATGACTTTCTTCCTTACTTATTCCCTTTGGATGATTGTACAAACACCAGTGAAGGAATGAAGCTCAGCATTCATCAAAATATGGCTTTTAAGATCCCTAAATTGTGGACCTAAACTTGCCAAAAGTTGAAATATCTTGTCTTCTTTGGCTCTTTTGGTTAACACAATGGCATTGGTGGTGTGATGATAAACATCAAGTTTATTCCACATGCTTATAAGGCTGCCAAGGTGTTGAATAAAGGTTTTTCCCTTTTTTTTGTAAGCTCAAGATATCTTTCTTAGGCTATAAGGGACGTGCATGTCTGCGATGAAACAATTGAAGGGCTGGTTACGTCGAACGTGATTCTGCCAATGGTAGTTAACGTAAGTCCGTTGAATCTGGTTAAGACCTCTAATTTACGTTGGATCGTGCTTTCCAGGCCTATCTTCTAGATGACTAACAGTTGTAGGATGCTAACGGAGCTTTCGTTGTCCACCATAATTCTGTCAATAATGGCGTGGGCCAATTGGACATAAATCACCAAGGCATCACCATAGGGAAAGTCTACTCCTTCAGCATCCTACTCGGTGAAGTCAATAATTAGTCAAGGTGCAGCATCTATGGCTTGAACCTTAAAAACCGATCTAGCCTGTTGTCTTCTTAGAACTGTTGGTGGCCCTCATATGCTCAAACTCGATGAAGATGCCGTTAATTTAGATTGTCTTGGTTGGGGGTTCGACATTGATGTTCACATCTCACATCGGTCGCATTTACCTTCCTGCACAAGCTTCTTAAAATACCTCATCCATATGATGCAGTCATTAGTTGCGTGCCCTGAACCTCTATTACATACGTGGTACTTCGTCTAGTCCATCTTGGAGGTATATTCCCTCATGGGTTGCGACATCTTAAACCATGGCTTGTCCTTAAGGTCGCAAATGATCAGGTTGATCGGGACTGAGAACTTGGTGTACACCTTAGACGCTAAGCTTCATTTCATTAGGGATCGGTCCCTACGTCTACTTCTTGGCTTGTTTTTATCATTGAGCGGTTATAGCCCGCCTTTTTATAAGCTGGCTCCGCGTCGCTCAGGTGACTTTTGAGAATGTTTGGCCTCATCCCAGAGGGAATGCTTCTCTGCCAATGCATAAGCATTTGTCAGGGTCAAGTTTTGGCCCATGATTAGCTCTCCAAAAAGTGGGTGAACTACTGGGAACCCTTTCTGGAAGGCTGAGCTTGCAATGCTATCATCACATCTGACGATTTTTGCCTTCTCGGCCTTGAACTTCTTGACATACGTGCGAAATGTCTCATTCAAGTTCTTTTTCATGTTAAAGATGTGGTCTAACTTCTTCTTAATCGAGCGGTATGACGAATATTACTTAGTTAAAACCAAGGAAAGTTAATTGAAGTACTGGATTGAGCATGGTTGCAGGGTGTGAAACCAGTCTTGCGCTTCGCCTTGGAGTATCGTGGCAAAGATTTTGCACATGAGAGCATCATTGTTGTCATAGAAGGTCATTGCACTTCAGTAGTGCATTAGGTGTCTGTTCGGATCTTCATCTCCTTTGAATAAAGTAAAATATGAAGGGCTAAACTTCCGCGGTGGCTCTATCTACTCGATCTCATTTGTAAATGGTGACCTGCTCATATTGGCCACATATCTTCGAAGGGCATCGTCGGTAGTTTAAATGCGCTGAAATCTACACAGCTACTCTACTACGAGCTTTTGTACTTCCTCCTATAATTGCCTTTAGTGAGGCAGTGGAGCCTTCAGCTACCCCCAGTGTTGACATGATGGTCTATGTTGCTTTTCTGCATGTTCTGCTAGTCTATGCTATGATCGCAGTGCACGTGCTTTATTATAGGCTGATTGTCATCGCGCTTGGCAGAGGCTGCCAGTGGAACTTGAGCTCGATTGCTCTCGTGCTCTCCTCAGTACATGATATAGCTCTCTATTTATGTACCTCATAAGAGGATCTCCTTGTAAGCCTAACCTCGTGTAAACGCTTCACCTAGAATCTCCAAAATGCTTGTCGGAGTGTGGACCGAACTTCGAACGCACACTGATTTGTGAGCCAAGTCATGAATGAACGCTTCTCTACGCATTGAGGCAGGATAAGACGTTTTCCCGAAGGCCCAAACAAGAGTGCACATTACCGTAACGCATAGTTCATAGCAGGCTAAGCGACTATCTGCTAAGACATCCCTGGAATAAGTCAGGATCATCTACCTTTATCCTGTTTTGGGACACCTCGTATGGGACATGTTGCGTCTCGATGGGCTCAAAGAGTTAGTTCACCAAGGTGGTATGCTACTTAAGGGCGCTGGTCAAGTCAGCGACCTGTTAGGGCATGTGATGTTCGTCATTCGGGTTGGAAGAGTCTAGATAATGGGCATCTCTATGTATAATGGAAGTGTAGTGGACTGCATGTATGAAACTTGGGCCTAGAGCGTGCATTCTTGCAAAAAAGTGGGGTGAAAACATCCCTAGGTTGATCGCCAATTCGATGGTCATAATCTAGATCACCTACATCGACCTCAGATTGGATTAGGCTGCAGGCCAGGTTGGCAGAGCGATTCACGAGGTGGGCCAACTTACTTGGGTGACTGGATCGTGGGTAAGCAGGCTGACGATAGGCCTACGCTGCGCGCTGGGCCTCAGCTTGCTCTTCGCGAGCTTAGGCCTGGCTGGCAGCCAAGTGGGCTCGAGCTACCTCTGCAATGATCTAGGCCTAGTCTTGAGCTTGGGTCGTGGTCGCTTGGTTTACTGGCTGGGCTATAGCTACTACGACTTGGGTTGCCTAGCTAGCGGCTTGAGTTACTACAGCTTGGGCTTCCTGGGCTTAGCTTGCAACTTGGAAGGCCTAGGCCGCCTGCCTGTGGGACATGGAATGGACCTAGGCCTCATGCCCAAGATTTTGAGGGTTGGGGCACTGCAAAGGCAGCGGTGTAGATGTTTGGGCTATAGCCTGGTGGCCTTGCTGTGGCTGCTGGGTTGTGGCGACAGTGGTGGCGTGGCTCCGTAACGGTGGGGCTCCTCCAGCTTTTGCGTTGAGCCTTGAGGATCGCCTTCTTAGGGCTATGTCCTCGTCTCTACTCATCGGTACAAATCATTGTACGTACGGGGTTCTGTTCGTCGTGGTTTCTAAATTTTCTACCATTGTATCATTTATCCAAGATTGATCAAGAAACTTTTCTAGGAAAAATTAATTGACACAACGTGTGAAAAATTCAACATAACAGAAAATTCAATAAACCAAATGCAAGAGTCTTTTTCGAGATCAATGAAAGCACCAATTTGTCGATGCAATTTTCTGCCATCTCTAGTTTTGATGAAACTACACCTGCAAAACAATCAACATATTTGATCAAAGACAGAAGCCTCACATGCCCACAAGGTGAAGGGGGTTAGGCCAACGGATTTCCGATGCCTAATTTAGTTTCTTTTAAAAGAGTAGTGTTTAGGGCTTTTTAGGGTAGTAAAAGGTTACTGAAATTTGGTAGAATTGGGGATATATATATATAAAGGAAAGGGTCGGCCATAGTGTTAAGGTTTTACCCTACACATGGCGACATCCTATTAGCCAAGATTTATGGAGAAATATTCTCAAGATATTAAATAGGAAATAATATCTTGAGATAATGGAGCAAATATTCCTGATTGATTTAAATAGGGATTGCTTACTTGAATGAGTCAACCTTCAATTGAGAATGTGTTAAAGATAGGATTTGGGTAATTAATCCTTATCTTTAATGCTTTGACTTTTCCTTGCCAAGGACAGGTGACCTGTGGGCAGTCATGTTCAGCTATATAGACTTTCAAATGTCTGAGCTCTACATGTGAGTATCTAAGGAGTTTGCCCATTTAATGACAGCAATCTTATCTTTTTTGAGCAAAAAGTCCATGTGTCGCCTCTAGAATATTTGGGATTATTTTAGGCTTTACAGGCTAACGAGTACAATGGCGGCTAACCAATCATCTTATCCTACCGTGGGAGACCTGTTAGTTCAAATGATTCACAACCACAAAAGAGGAGACCCAAGGCACTAATAAGTGAACCTAGTTCGAAACCTACCATTGACAATTCATCATTTTTAACGCATGATGTTATTCTAGATTACTAAAGCATCTTTGAAGAGACAAATCCACCTCCCGAGAATCATGATATTTCAGTCCATTACGCTAGCTTGGATGTACTATGGAATAGGAATAAGATGATAGTCGACGATGCATTTGCATACACAATAGCTACTTATATTATGTTGGAGCGATAATATTGAACCACGTTCCGTTGATCAGTGTCGACATAGAATTGATTGGTCAAATTGAAAATAAGCAATCCAGTCAAACTTGATTCTATTTTGGAAAGTAAATTTTGGTCCCGTAGTTCCCACACCTCTACTTGTGAAACTCATTGGCTACAAGTGAGTTTTTGTAAGGAAGCATAATGAGAAATCTGATTAGATTTGAGTATTGGTACGCTTAAATTGAAAAAGAGTACATTTGATTATAAGACATGGGCATATTATAAATTAAAAAGAAAATAGATTTTATATATATATAACAAAGTGGTTCATTTTTCTTTTGAAAAAAAGGTACATTATAAATAAATTATAGGTACAAATGAAAGATTAAAAAAATATGGGTACAAATAAAGTTTAAAAATATGGGCACGAAAAAAAAGGGTAAAAATTAAAACTAAAAAGAAAATTGCTACATATTAAAAAATGGTTCCAAATTGGTACATACAAAATTTGGCCATAAATATAAATATAATGTAATGTAATGTTTCTAACATTAAATGTATCTAGCTCGACGTGGTTAAATATTTGTAATTATAAAATATAAATATGCCAACATGTAAATGACACATCTCGACCCATATTATCCACTAAGACTCTAAATCGAGTTGTGTTGGCCGACATCTGGAAAGTGACGAAGTCATGAGGTGTAATGATGTGGAATATGTGAATAAATTTAACCTAGAAGTGCCTAAATACGTGAGTGCACTGTGAGCGGGAATGAACTCATTTCACACGTGACGTCAAAGCATAAGTAAAGTTACAGTAGAGTGGATTGAAAATAATACCATCAAAGGTAATATACAATACCAAGATTTGCCACGAATCCTCGTCGATACGAAAACTCTACTACTAGAACCTGGAGGGAAAAAAGAAACAAGAGTGAGTGGGCCTGAAAATAACGCTTTAATAAAGACCTTCTAAACGTTATAATCCCTCGCTATAATGCCTGTATAGTTTCCAGGAAATCATACTACGTATAAGTATGAAATCAAATCTAAAAATATTCCAAATCACTACATATCGATAGCAGCATAAAAATCAGGTGCTCATCAACCTATGATAACACATTAGTTGGAGTTGCCTAACGCAACCTATACGACTCATAAATCAATCTATGATAACACATGAGTCGGAGTTGTCTAATGCAACCTATACGACTCATAGGAAACTTGTATGACAGTGTCGGAGTTGTCTATTGCAACCTGTACGACAATATCAGAGTTGCCTATTATTGCAACAGTGTCGGAATTGCCTAGTATTGCAACCTACACGACAGTGTTAGAGTTGCATAAAACACAAATATAGTCATGCCATAACTCATTCATTCCAGATAACACCATAAACTCACCTGAACTTACCTACACGACCCGCGTTCATCTTAGCACTTCAAAGCATTCAAAACAATTATATGTAGGTAATATGCATATGGATATGCCATGATGCAATCTAAAATCCAACCATATCATAGTATAAAATAAGCATGTCTTATATAAGACATGGCATAAAATGCATAAATCAATTTGAAAGCGTTTGTGGAACTATCAATTATATATATACGATAAAAAGGAGAAGACCTGTTCACCTAAGGTATGCGCTACGACTCCCTAGCACAAATATCGAGACATCACGAACGACCATCACCTAGAACAAATATTCAATCACGTCTCAGAACTCTTATTAAGAAAACATGTAACTTACATAAAACACATCCCAAGGACATTCTAGAATGATTTGAGACCCTTTTGACCAAAAGTCAACCTTCGGTCAAAGATCAACTGTAGGGTCCACAACCCTACATAACTAAATCCGGAAGATCTGCATCTCGAATTTCCATTCGTAACTTCTAAAGATCCACATTATATTTCTAAGACATCATACTAAAGTTTCATTACGATCCAACGGTTGGATCTCCGCCAATTGCTAATTCAAGGGGAGGTTAACGTTATATTTTACAATCGGACTGCACATATGGAATTGGGGTGTCAAACTTGGGAAGGTCCGTATGTCAAAATCTCAATCTGTAAGTTTTTAATATCCTCAAATATTATGAACTATAGTGTATTAAAGTTTGGTGACGATCCAACGGTTAAGTTGTCAATTCACATAATGTTCAAGTAGCGGTCTTTAACCAAACTATGTTTAAACGATTAGATTTCAACAATCGGACTACACATATGGAATTGGGGTGTCAAACTTAGCTTAGGGAGGTCAAGGGGTGACCCGGCTCACGAGCCGCCGCACACGGCGGTCAGCCACCCCGACTTGCCGAAAAATTCAACTATTTCTAAAAATTACCAAAATTTACAATAATGAAGATCTCAAAGAGAGGAACAACTTTCATACCTGCCACAAAGTCCAAAAATGGACAGAAGATGGTCAATTTTGCCCACGAAGCCAGCGGGTGCCTCAAGCTTCCCGGCTTTGATTCGTCGTCTACGATGATCCAACGGGGTCAAGGTTGGTCAGGATTTGCTCCTAGGATGATGGGATACAAAGCCCAAGTGGTGGTATCGACCATCGCTTTGTCGATTCATTGGAAAATTGAAAAGGGTGACCAGAGCACCAAAAGAGTCGCCGACTTTCGTGGCCTCAAACTGTCGCATACTGTGGTTAATCAAGGTGGTTCTTGGGTGGGTTTTGTAGAAGGGAATGAGAGCTTCAAGATGGTGATGGTGGCGTCGAAAAACTCCACCGGAGTTGGTCAAAATTGGCCTTGGAAAATGGGTGATCGTGCATGTTGTTTTGGGTTGAAAGGCTGACGAGAATGGAGGGGAGAAATCCCTCTTTTTCCTGATTGGTTGCTGCCTTCTTTCTCCAATTTTGATTGGTTGCTTTTCCTTTAATTTGATTGGTCCTCTAACCTTTTAACTTGATTGGTCAGTCTTCCCACAAGGTGGGAGTTTAATTTAATTAAAACTAAACTTTGAATAACCAATTTTGAATGTCCGTAACAATACCGTTATAATCCGGACTCGCAAATGGCTTTCGCCTATGTGTTCATACCAATGAGTACTATGAGGATACACTAAAAGAATAAGTCATACATTCCTCTAGACGATGGTAAACGGAAGTCAAAGTCCTTGCATCTAGGGCATTTTCGTAAATTCACGCTTTTAAAACTAATAAAAACGTAAAATTAGGGATCGGTCGTCACAATAAATATTTCATCATTGAATAATACTGTAGTAGATAAAACCAAAGGAAAATTTGAAAAGGAATAAGGTTTCAGTCAATGAAATAATAAAAAAATAAAAAAATCTGAAAGTCCTAATACTATTTAAATTTAATCTTATGGACATTTTCAATGTGAAAAGTCCTTAATGGGTCAAACTCTTTTCTTTATTTACTCTTATGCCTTTATATCATTATTATAGTGGGGTCACAATGATATTGACATTTTTTTCTGGTTGAAGTACATTATTTTGCAGCAAGTGGCCCTCTATATACCATAGTGGTGGAGATAAATGTTGCCCTTGGACTACGACATGGGTTTGAACCATGTCGGCTACCTAATCTAACATCTAATCTAATAAATCTATTGTTTGGAAAAAAAATACATTATTTTGCATGATGCTATGCTACTTTTCATCTTTTGCTAATATGTTGCCAGCTCTTCAAGCTTTCATCATGTTGTCGATGTTGTGCAGCTCCTCTTATGTCAAGTTGTTCCAGTACTGTTCATTTTCTTCTATTAGTTCTACCTCTCTTTCTCTATCTTCTTTTACCTTGTAATACATATTTAATATTTCTCCTTTGAAATTTTGATACTTCCAGTAGGGTTGATGACAGATTTTTACCTTGCTATAAATATACATTTCTTCTTCTTCTGCTACTAATAACATATCATGTCTACAATCTTCAAACTCATCCAAAGCTAACATTTGGATCCCTCGAAATCTCAAAATATTTTTGTATGAAGGAGTCCATATGTGTGGAAAGATAGAGGATAGTCTAAAGGACTCTTCATTAATTATGGTTATATGACTAGCTTTCTCCTTATGCAAATGCACATACCAATCTGGATGAATACTAATCAAACTTATACAAACATTCTTTCTACTCTTCTAGATAATCTTTTGCTAATTTTATAAGCTACTCATTTATTTGATGTTGCTGCATTTCAATATCTTTTTCTAAGAGCTCAATCATAATCTCTATCTTCTTGAGCTCATTAGCCTTTTGTGTTATGGGTTCAATAACCTCTTTTTCTTTATTCTTACGTTGATTAGTTTCTATGCCTATTTTCAATTCTCTTTTCAAGGTGTTGCTTGCCTTCTGTTACATTTTAAGAGATTGAAGTTCTTGGTTCATTTTGGTGAACTGGTTACGCAATGACTCATAGTTCTTAAAAAGGGTTTGAAAGTTGTGTTTAAGAGAATGGATATGGTGCTGGCTTTGATAGAAATTAAAATTAAAACTATAAAATTCTTGTTCTAAGGCTCTAATTAATTTTCCATGACCTCACCTCATGTCTGGATGCTTGATCTGAACATTCCAAAAATTATCTAAGAAAACATGTTGCTTATCAACGAATCCTGTTATCCTTGGCCTATACCTCAAAATTAGATTTTTGATTCCATCAACTATAATGCCATTAAAGTTAAAGGTGGGTACTGGTGATGATGATAGTCTGCTTATGCTATTTTGGAATCCATTGAATGGTGGACGTCCATAGTGCATCATTATGCTATTGAAAGGTGTTATTCTGCCTTGTAGTCTTGTGCTATTTGAGGACGATGGTCCACTATATTTCATTCATGTTCAATAAATTAGTCTTGATAAAATATCATCTAATGTATTATCACTACTTTTATTATGTTCAAAAAGTGGTTTAAAATCATTCCCTGAAATTGAATCAACAAAATTTACTCATCTTTGTCTGTTTATTAGTATGTATCATATTCGAACGGGAAACTATATTTTGATAGTCTGTTCTAATTTATGTATAAATAAAGAAAATGCTTCAAGTGAATTAATTATTCCTAAAATTTCTAAATATATTGATAGTAATTTGACTGTACATCACTAAATTTTCCTGATGAATATCTACAAACTTGTTCATCAGACTTTGGTGACTCCTTGTGCTTTTTCTGACATAGTATTCATGGCCGTCCTAGTGACGATGCATCTGTTTCAACTATCTTGTAACTATAATCTAATGGCAATGTCACTGGTTTAAGCTTTGTAATTTCTTCTTTTATATTTTGAACTAGTTTGAAATCTTCACTATTAAAATCACAATTTAACAATCCTATGAATGTTTGTAACAGTTTTTTTCTTCTAACTTATCTGGAAATTCTAAAACTTTCTTGGCTATATAATATTTTAATTGTATTGTACCTGACTTAATATAGATTCCTAAAAAAATCTATATCTTGCTTTTCTAATGCTATTTTATTTTTTCTTATCACTATTCCATTTCCTAATATTTCCTATGTTCATTTCTATTTTTACTATATACTAAAACATAATATATAGAAACTACAAAAATTATCATATTTTTTTAAAACTTGATCCATCTTTCTTTGAAAAATCGATGGAACATTTTTTAGTCCAAATGGCATAACAAGCCACTTAAAATGTCCTTCTGGACAAATAAAAGTTGTCCACTCAATTGATTCTTCTGCTAATCTTATTTGCCAAAATCCTGATTTACAATCAAATTTACTAAAATATTTACTCTCTTGAATTTTATTTATAAGCTCATCTTTATTTGGTAATTATAACTATCTTCATATGTATTATTATTTAATCTTTTATAATTATACAATATTCTAGCCTTACCTATCTTTAACTCTGAATGTTTTCTCACTATGAATGTTGCTAATCTATGTCTAGGTTTTGAAGGTCTAATTACTTTTAAGTTTAACAACTCTTTTATTTGTTGCTCAAGCTCTTGCTTATTTAATAAACTACAATTCATATTAGTTGTTTTAATAGTTAAATCTAGATTAATTATATTGTCATAATAGGCAAAAGTGAGAGAGATAACCTTTGCTAAAGATAGAAACGAAATGGGTGCAATGTATCACACAAAGGATGTAAATAAAGAGAGGAAGGGGATAGTGGTATTATTGCTTTTCACTTTTGATCTAGTGTGTTGTAATGAAGTTACAGACATGCATCTATTTATAGGAGTTTGATCCGACAACTTCTTACATACAAGAAGAAAATATTTCAGCTCCCTATGACATTTTCATTTAATGCAGTTAATGACTTTCACCAAAGTCCACTTTGGTTAGCTTTCTTACAAAAACATATGTGTGGCATTCACACCATATTTCACAACACTCCCCCTTGGGTGCCCACATTCACATATCAACATCAGTTGTCTCGTTAAAACCTTACTAAGAAAAACTCAGTGGGAAAAACTTTAGCGAAGAAAAAATAGTACAACTTTGCATGGATTATTGATAGTGTTAAGTATGGTTATGTTGCCTCGTTAAACCTTGATAGGAAAAATCCAGTGGGAAAAATTCTAGTCGAAGGAAAAAAAGTACAACATGCATGTGCCTTGAATGCTCCCCCTAATGTGTATCTCCCCTTGATTTTGCATTCTTCAATTTGACTAATTGATAAGGCGATGTAATCCGATACCATGCACTAGCTTCTAAAACGTGCACTTTGGTAGAGATTTGGTGAATAGGTCTACCAGATTTTCATTGGAACGGATTTGTCTGACTTCAATAAGCTTAGCTTCTAAAGCTCATGTGCACTAAAATCTTTTGGAGATATGTGTTTAGTCTTAACGCCCTTAATGAATCCTTCCTTCATTTGAGCCACACACGCTGCATTATCTACATGAATGATAGTTGGAGTGTCTGTTTTTGAAGGTCAACTATAAGATTTCCGGATGTGATGGATCATTGATCTTAACCAAGAACATTCACAACTTGCTTCATGTAAAATAAGTATTTCAGAGTGATTGGAAGATGTAGCAACTAATGTTTGCTTTATTGAGAGCCATGAGATCAATGTATCTCCATTAGTGAACACATATCCAGTTTGTGAGTAGGCTTTATGCAGATCGGAGAGAAAATCAACATTTACATATCCACAATATTCTAGTCATTTGTGGATTTCTTGGAGTAGAGGAGCCCCATGTCTGTTGTCCCACGAAGGTATCGTAAAACACCTTTAACTCCCTTTCAATGTCGCATTGTTGGAGGAGAGTTATACCTTACTAATAAGTTGACTGAAAAAAGCTATATCTAATCTAGTGCATTATCCTAAATACAATAAAGCACCTATTGCACTCACATATGGTACTTCTGGACCAATGACCATTTCATCATCTTCTTTTAGGCAAAATGGATCTTTCTTAATGTCAAGAGACTAAACAACCATTGGTGTGCTGAATGGATAAGCCTTGTCCATGCCAAATCATTTTAGGACTTTTTCAATGTAAGTTGATTGATGGACCAAAATTGTATTAGCACAATGCTCGATTTGCAAGCCAAGGCAATATTTTGTTTTTCCAAGGTCTTTCATTTCAAATTCATTTTTCAAAGTTTCAGCAGTCTTGTTAAGCTCTTCAGAAGTTCCAACTCAGTTCATGTCATCGACATATACTGCCACAATAGGAAATCTACAACTTGATCTCTTAATAAACACATAATGACAAATGACATTATTGGTATATCATTCTTGATCTCATTGAGACGATTATACCACATTCATCCAAATTGTTTCAGCCCATATAATGATCGCCTTAATTTGATTGAGAGCATACCTCGTAGTTTGTTAGTCATTTCAGGCAACTTAAGTCTTTATGGGACTTTCATATAGATATCAGTATATGTGAAAAACCTTGTGCAACAAGTCGTGCTTTAAATCTTACAATCTTATTTTTCTCATTATGGTTTCTTGTCAATACCCATTTGTAACCTATGGGGTTCACGTCAGGCATGGTTTGGACTACTAGTCCAAAAACACTTCGCCTTTCTAAGGAATTTAATTCTACCTAGATTGCATATTTCCACTTAAGCCAATCTTGTCTCTATTTGCATTCATCAATAGAGGGAAGCTCAATATCATCATTTGATATGATTTCAATAGGCTACTGCGAATGCGAACATGTCGCCAATGATTATTTCATTTTGGTCCCATAATTCATTATCACATGCATAATTTATGGAGATTTCTTTGCTTTCATGTACTGTCTCATCAAATACATTTTCTTTTTCTGGAAATACAAAACCATAAATTGTAGATTCGTCATTCATTTCTGTTTCATGAATGGTTTCATTTAGATTCAGCTGTGCCTTTATCTTTCTCTTTCGAAAAGCTTAATCTTTTGAACATGAGGTCTACCACGCTTCAGGCGTGTACCGAATGAATCATTTGCTGCCACTTTGTTTTGTCAACAAGAACATCAATTCTTGTAGGCACATTTGACGCTGGTATATGTGATTTTGTCACTTTCATTGCACCATTAAATGCATCTGGCATTTGATTAGCAATACTTTGAAGATGAATGATTCTTTTCACTCCATTTTCACATTAAGTGCTTCATGGATCAAAATGAGACAAGGTGAGTACATCTCATGGTAATTCTCGCCGTTCTTCTGGAACAATCATTTCCCCCCCTAAAGATGGGGAAAATTGTCTCATCAAAGTGACAATCCGCAAATTGAATGATAAAAATATCACCCGTCAAGGGTTCGAAATATCTATTGATAGATGGTGAATCAAAACCCACATAAATTCCCAATCTGCGCTAGGGTCCCATTTTTGTACGTTATGGCAGTGCAATAGGCACATAAACAGTACAACTAAAAACTTGTAAATGTGAAATGTTTGGTTGATGCCTAAACACGAGTTATGCTGAGGAATATTGATGGTTGGCAGCATGTCTCAGTCAAACTAATGATGCAGCATGTAAGATGGCATGTCCCTATGCAGAAACTGGTAATTTTCTTTTCATGAGTAGAACACGAGCTATTAATTGAAGCTGCTTGATAAATGCTTCTACTACACCATTTTGAGTATAGTTATGAGGAGCAGGATGTTCAACATTAATGCTTAGTGTCATGCAATAATCATCAAAAGTTTGAGACCTAAATTCACCAGCATTATCAAGTTGAATTGACTTAATAGGATGATGTAGGAACTGTGCTTGTAATTTAATTGTCTAAGCAACAAGTCTCACAAAAGCTACATTTCGAGTACACAAGAGGCAAACATGTGACCATCGGGTACATGCATCAACTAAAACCATAAAATATTGGAATGGACCATAAGGTGGTTGAATAAGCCCACAAATATCCCCTGATTCTTTTTGCAAAAATGATGGGGATTCAACATCAATCTTTGATTTTGATGGTTTAATTACCAACTTCTCCTCATTTGATATCGCAATATGTCTGCTCAATAACAAATGTCTATTAGAGTTGGTAATGATCCTACGCATCATAGTGGATCCCGGATGACCTAGATGGTCATGCCAAAGCATGTAAATTTTTTTATCAATGAACTTCTGGTTCATGACAGTATGTACTTCAATTGTCTTCATGTATGTATAATACAATTCACTCTATAAACCACACAAATTCTCCAATATTCACTTCTGGGTATCATTGGAGGTAATATATTCTACATTTTCTGCACTTTTCGTTTTAATGTGGTATCCATTCAAATGTATTTCTTTAAAACTCAACAAATTTCGAGTAGATCGAGTAACGTACAATGCATTTTGTATAGACAACAATACCTTTGGTAACATGACCTGGTTTTTTTCCTAAGCCTTCAATTACATTTGATTGGCCTAATATTGTTGTTACTTTTACTTTTATAAGCATCAAGCTTGAGAAATATTTTCTATCTTAAAGTATTGTGCATGTGGTTGTGCTTTCTGCAAGACAAATATCTCCGTCATTGCTATTGTTTTGAGAACCACCATAGTTTTTATCCATACTTTCTGAGCAAGAGAATCAGAGTTACAAACAATTTATTCATAACAAAAAGGAAATTGCAATGCCACTTTTTATTTAATTGAAATGCAAGTTTTAAACAACAAGTTCAGATAATAAAGCAAGAGTACATTAAGCATAAAAATGATTTAATCGGACCGACATACTTCATTCCCAATTTCCGCAACAAAGTCTAAATTGTGTTCAATTGGCTTCCTAAATTGAACACTAGATCAATATATCCATGGGTTTTGAGTGGTCGATGAAATTGGTTTCAACACTCTTTTCCTTAAGGAAGGCTTGATACATATCCACTAAATGTTTTGGGCTATGGCAAGTATGCACCTAATGCTGATTGCCACCACACCTATGATAGACTTCTTCAAGATTCCTCAGAGTGCTATTCATATGAGCTTTACCCTTGTGGCGGTTTACATTTTTGAAGATCAAACCTGGATTATTCCTTAGACCCTAGTTGTAAAACTAGGCACCATGGTTTTTCCCCTTCCCATTCCATCGGCCTCGATTGTGGCCACTTCCTCGTCTGTAATTATTGCTACGATAGGAGGTGGTGTTAACTTCAAGAGAAGCAGTATTCACTTTTGGGAATGGCGCCAACCCAGTTGGTCGAGATTAATGATTTTTCATCAGTAGCTCATTGTTCTGTTCAACCACCAACAACACTAATATCAACTGGTTGTACTTAGTAAAGTCACGCTCTCTATATTGCTGCTGCAAGAACATGTTGGAAGCATGAAACGTACTGAAAGTCTTTTCCAACATATCTTCCTCAATGACAATCTTCCCACAAAGTTTCATTTGGGAGCTAATTCTGAACATTGCAGAGTTATACTGAGCAACCGTCTTAAAATTCTGGATTCTCAAGTGTGTCCACTCATAACGAGCCCTTGGGAAATTCACCGTTTTCTGGTGATTATATATGTTTTTCAGTGCATTCCATAGAGTTAGTGAATTTTCAACCGTTAGATGCTAGCTCTTTAATACTTTATCGAGGTGGCGACGAATAAAGATCATGGCTTTCGCTCAACCTTGAAAGTATGCACTGTTTCCCTCCTTGATGGTTTCTCCAAGATTTTCTACCTCCAAATGGATCTTGGCGTCCATTACCCAAATAACATAGTTTTTCCCTGAGATATCAAGGGCAACAAAATTAAGCTTCTAAGTTCACCATTTTTCTAAAAGAAAACTGAGATGTGTAAGAACTTGCAATAATATGGATTCTAGAGGAATGTAGTGTTAGAACTTCTGGTTCTAATAAATTTTTCATCTTGAACTTCAAGCCAAAATGATGCGCACTCGAAATTTCAGGCTCTAGATTTACATAATTTAGACATTAATGAGAAAAGCGATTGTATCGCACCACTCTCATTGAAATAATACATTGTAGAATGGGCGATTATATCGTACCACTCAAATAGAAGGAAAATTAAATATGCAGTACATGATAGGCAATTATACCACACCACCTAAAATTGCAGTGAATTTAACATAAATAAACACTGGGTTAGTAATCAGGAGCTACACCAAACAAGAAATCAAAATATAAGTAATTGTCAAATTAAGGACTAGGATAAGGCATAATGCTAGCAGCTCTTGGCGAGGAAATACCAAGCAGGTGAGGCATAGAAAGAAGAGGAACAATAAGATCCTTGGAGGAAGCATTTATCAGCAAAGGAAATGAAAACTGGTTTGGGTTAGAAAGTCGTACTGATAGCGTGTTATAAATAGCCAAAAATGAGATAGATAACCTTTGTTAGAGATAAAGAAGAACAGGTGCAATGTATCACATATAGGATGTAGATAAAGAGATAAGGGGAATAGTGGTATTATTGCTTTTCACTCTTGATCTGGTGTGTTGTAATGAAGTTACAGACATGCCTCTATTTATAGGAGTTTGATCCGAAAACTTCTTACATACAAGAAGAAAATATTTCACCTCTCTAGAAGTAATTGTTTTTTGTAAAGTACCCATTTCAGTACTAAGGGTGGGTTGATAACCCACATCAGAATGCATTCTACCCAATAAAGCGGATACTTCATATCCTGCTTGACAAAACGGAAGATATTGTCGACAAATAGAAGTACGCCTTGTTCATTAACATTCGATTTTCGACGGAATGAAAAGTCATATATGGTAGAATCTTAACTGTAGAATATGACCCTAATCGAAATGCATACATTTGTCTCATACACTATGGGGATGGTGAGAAAAGATATATTTTACATCCCAGATAGGCTATAATTAAAGATACCATTGTTCCTGGAATAAAAGTTCAAGATCCATTTTGCATCATATCTAAGGGATTCCTTGGTTTGGGCCGAAGAAGCAATGTTACTCAATCATTATCAAACTGACTATAGTCTTTTTATGTCTGTGAGGATCCTACCAAAATGCCTTCTGCTTCTAATAGGACATGAACTAGATCAGAATCATTCTCAATGAGTCCATAAGAAGTGATCCCATTTTTTCATTGGGTCAGGAGACATTTTCATCTAATGCATTTAATGACTTTCACCAAAGTCCACTTTGGTTAGCTTTCTTACACAAACACATGTGTGGCATTCGCACCACATTTCACAACATATATCTATTTTTTTTAATATTTTATTTTTACTCCAATGTAATTGAGGATCTTCTCCTATAATTCTAGTTTGCTATGCCAATGTAACAGGTTCCTTCTTCTAAAACTGGATAATCATGTTCAAACACTTCTTCATGAAAATCTTCTAAATTATTATGCTCATCATTTCACTACTACAATATTAGCTTTAGATGGCGGATGATGGTGGCGGATATTAGAAAAATCTTATCGGATCAATTATATCCGACACCTTATTTAATTAGTGGTGGATATTAGAAACATCATGTTGGTTATATCTGACATAAATTCCTAACGGATGTTTAGTGGCAGATATCAAAAAAATACTGTCGGATATAACCGACAGCATTTTTTGAATTTTTTTTTAAAATATTTTTGACAGATTATGGCGGTTTTTAAGTTAATGGTGGCGGTTATAACCAACAAAAATTGACTATTTTATTATTTTACTTTCTGGCGGTTATTATTTTAGTATTCTGGCAGTTATAACCAACAGAAATGAAAATTTTATTATTTTAAAATGTTATATTGATTAAAAATAAATAAAGAAGGGTAAAGTACAAAAAACTACCTCAACTATTGGTGTCACGACACTTTCATACCTCAACTTTTAAAATTGACAATGTCATACCTCATCTTACGAATTTGTGCCAATGTTATACCTTCCATTAGGGCTGGCATGAATTTCTCAGTTAAATGTTGATGTGGCTTGATCAAGGACCCATTTTCTATTAAAAACTAAAATAAAAATTATTTAATATTTTTTAAATATTAAAATAATAAAGAAAAGTTTAAAAAAAAAAACATAAGGTCAATTCGTCCTTCCCCCCCCCCCCTTCTCTCTCTCCCCCCCCCCCCATCTTCCTGCAACCCAAAAAGAACAAGAGGATGAGGAAGGAAAACAAAAAACAAAAAAACACCCCAACCCAACCCAGTTCTCCCCCCTCCCCAACAAACCCAGAAAGAAGGAGGAAAAAGAAGATGAAGAAGAAGAACAAAAAGAAGAAGAGAGAGAAGAAAAAAACAAACAAAAACCTAGTTCGTTCGCCCCCCGCCACACCCACCCTCTTCCCTCCACACCCATTTCCCCCATTTTCTCCGCGCCCAGGTTCTCAACCTTCGAAATCGGCCTGGCGAAGATTTCCCAATTCCACCTAAACGGGATCTGGGTTTTTTTCTGGTTTTTTTTTTTTTTTTTTTGCAGGTAGTGGGTGCGAGGTTGGGTGCGAAGGTGGGGAGGTTGGGTGCGGAAAGTGGGTGCGGGAGAAAGGGGGGGTGGGGAGGGGGGAAGACAAATTGGTTTTTTTTTTTTTCTCTCTTCTTTTTTCTGGGTTGCAGTTGCAGGAAGGGGGAAGAAGATGATGATGGGAAGAAGAGAGAGAATGGGAGGAGGAAGAAGAAGGAAGTAAGAAAAAAAAATATTTGTCCCCCCCCCTGAAACCCAAAAAGGAAGAAGAAGAAAAAGATGATGATGAGGAAGAAGAAGGAAGAAAGGAAAAAAAAATTCATCCCCCCCCCCCCCCACCACCTGCAACCTAGAAAGGAAGGAAGAAGAAGAAGAAGATGAGGAAGATGAAGAAGAAGAAGGAAGAAAGAAAGAAAAAAATCGTCCCCCTACCTCCTGCAACCCAGAAAGGAAGGAAGAAGAAGAAGAAGAAAGAAAGAAAAAAAAAATTCGTCCCCCCACCACCTGCAACCTAGAAAGGAAGGAAGAAGAAGAAAATGAGGAAGAAGAAGAAGAAAGAAAGAAAGAATAAAAAATAAAAAAATTCATCCCCCCAACCCCTTGCAACCCAGAAGAAGAAGAAGAAGTAGTAGTGCGGGTGGAGGAAAGGGAAGGCCGGATCCCTTGAACTTTTTTTTTCTGAATATTTAATTATTTTTTAATAATATTTTATTAGTTTTTTAATATAAAGTGTGCCACATCACAAGCCACGTCAGTATTTAACTGAGGAATTGACAAACAACTGACGGAAGGTATGACATTGGCACAAATTCGTAAGATGAGGTATGACATTGTCAATTTTAAAAGATAAGGTATGAAAGTGTCGTAACACCAATAGTTAAGGTAGTTTTTTGTACTTTTCCCAATAAATAAACACATATTTAAAAATATTTTTTTTCACTCATGACCCTAAAGTCTAATGAACCCAATTCCCACGAGCCATAAATTTTATGAGAGAATAATAACAACAGACTACAATCTGAAGCTCTATCATGTTTGTAAAAAGGATTATGCTCCCTCACATGCAAGCAACAAGATACAAAGAAATTCAAACAATTTTTTTCAATGCATCACAAAGCACATTGTTTGGCACATAAACACATATGAACATCTGGTGTACTCTATCATGTCTAATTTTATTAGTTTAAAATGTTATATTGATTAAAAATAAATAAACACATGTTTTAAATTTTTGTTTTTTTTTTCTTGCGATTTTTTACACATGCTATCTCGGAGTGTATATAAGCATACTTAACGGTTGGATCGTTGAAACTAGTTTCGTATAATGCATATCCTATCAAATTGATAGATTTAACAAACACTTAAGAGTTAATGTTATACTTCCATTAAGTACACTAATGTAAATATTTTAAATTGAAGATCGAATTCATTCATTGCATTCTTATAGGATCGAGGAGTGTAGCTGCAAAACATCATCAAAATCGAAGCTAAAATAACCGTTAAATTGTGATTTTTCGTTTATAACCATCGAAAACTTTTGTTCCGTTACCTAATCTCTGAATGTTTGTTTTTAGCAATTTTTTACGTATGCAATTTTGGAGTGTGTACAAACAAGTTCGACAATTGGATCGTTGAAAAACGTTTCGTAGAATGCGTATCACATTAAAATGGTAGATTAAACCAACACTTAGAGTTAATGTTATACTTCCCCCATCAAGTATAAAATAAGATTTTGTGGTATCCACTAGTGTAAATATTTTAATTTGAAGAACAAATTCATTCAATGCATTCTTATATGGTCGAAGAGTGTAGTTGTAAAAAAATCATCAAAATCGGAGCTAAAATAACCGTTAAATTGTGATTTTTCGTTTATAACCGTCGAAAACTTTTGTTTTATTACATAATCTCTTAATGTTTATTTTTTGTGATTTTTTACATATGCAATCTCGGAGTGTGTACAAACAAGTTTGACGGTTAGATCGTTAAAAAATGTTTCATAGAATGTGTATCGCATCAAAACAGTAGATTAAATAAATACTTAGAGTTAATGTTATACTTCCATTAAGTATAAAATAAGATTTTATGGTATCCACTGGCGTTAATATTTTAAATTGAAGATCAAATTTATTCATTACATTCTTATAGGGTCGAGGAGTGTAGCTGTAAAAAATTATTAAAATCGAAGCTCAAATAACCGTTAAATTGTGAATTTTCGTTTATAACCGTCGAAAACTTTTGTTTCGTTACGTAATCTCTGAATGTTTTTTTTACGATTTTTTTCGTATACAATCTCGGAGTGTGTACAAATAAGTTTGACGGTTAGATCGTTGAAAAAAGTTTCGTAGAATGCATATCGAGTCAAAACGGTAGATTAAACAAACACTTAGAGTTAATGCTATACTTCCCCATCAAGTATAAAATAAGATTTTGTGGTATAAATTAAAGATCGAATTTGTTCAATGCACTCTTATAGGGTCAATCATCAAAATCAGAGCTAAAGTAACCGTTAAATTGTGATTTTTCGTTTATAATCGTCGAAAACTTTTGTTTTGTTATCTAATCTCTTAATGTTTGTTTTTTGTGATTTTTTACGTATGTGATCTCGGAGTGTGTACAAACAAGTTTGACGGTTAGATCGTTGAAAAACGCTTTGTAGAATGCGTATCGCATCAAAACAGTAGATTAAATAAACACTTAGAGTTAATGTTATATTTCCATTAAGTATAAAATAAAATTTTGTGGTATCCATTACTGTAAATATTTTAAATTGGAGATCAAATTCATTCATTACTTTCTTATAGGGTTGAGGAGTGTAGCTGTAAAAAATCATTAAAATCAAAGCTAAAATAACCGTTAAATTGTGAATTTTCGTTTATAACCGTCGAAAACTTTTTGTTCCGTTACGTAATCTCTGAATGTTTGTTTTTTACGATTTTTTACATATGCAATCTCGGAGTGTGTACAAATAAGTTTGACGGTTCGATCGTTGAAAAAAGTTTCATAGAATGCATATCTCCGTTAAATTTGCCTAAATTTTGAAGTGGGAAAAATAATTTGTGCTAAATTTTTATTTATGTTTTTCAAGTATTGATTAGACAATATTTAGTTTGTGTGATGACATTTTCATTGTACAATTCTCTTTTTGTTTCTTTATCGCATATTTTACATGGATTAATATCTATTAAACCAAAAGTGTAAAAATTATCTATTAAACCAAACAATTATTTATTTAATTTTTAAAAACATATTCTATTTAAATACATATTATTTATTTATTTATTAAACCAAACAATTATTATTTTATTTTTTTAAATAGTAAACAAAATTTTGGGGGGGAATTTAAAATTTTCAGAGGGAATTTTGGGGGGATTTTTGCCGCCATTTTTTTCTGTCAGTTATAACTGACAGTAATGAAAGGTTTAGGTCGGTTTTTATTTTAATAAAATGTTTCTGTTGGTTTTAACCGACAGCAATGAAAATATTCCAAAGTAAAACCCCTTCATATCTTCCTTGCGGTTGTGCTTCTCCCTTCCCCATTTTCTCCTCTTCTCCTTCTCTTCTCTCTTCATTTACTCATAGATTTCAACCGTACCCACATTTCTGTAATCTCCATTGAGATTTTTCTTTCTAGATTCTCAACTGCAGACTGCTCTGCATGCTCAGCACAAATCCAAGGCATTCACCAAGCATGTTGTTTGCAGTATATATGTTCAGTGATTTTCTAAAAAGTAAAAACGTTTTAGATTTGAATATGCAGCACTGATGCTCCAGGAGGATTCCTCTCCAATGGTCGTGCTCTGTCTTTGCATTTGAGTATATTTGTTCCGTAAAAAAGTTAAGGTCTGGGTCTGGGTCTTCCAATTTCAACGAGCTGTTTCTATACAAACGCCAACGCACCGTGTACCGTGTCGTCGACCACAATCCTATCTATTTTATCTCCAGAGTTCCAACCATTTAAGGTAAGCAATTTCATATTTAATAAAACGAATTAGGGATCACATGCTTTTGAATTAGGTTTCAAATTATGATTTACAAAATGGGGATTTGGAAATTAATTTTTTATTAGGGTTTTAATTTTGAGAAATGAGTAGGTAGGTAGGAGATAAATTTGATTGCATCAAAATTTGTGATTTGGGATTGTTGATGTCTGTTTTTTTTGTTAAAATTTGTTAGTAGTTAGTAGTTACCCAGTTGAAAGGTGATTGAAAAACTTGAATAATTTTGTGTTGTTTGTTTCAGTGGGTTGTATGCTGTTGGTGGTGGTGCTACGAGCGGATGTAGTCGCTTAGAATGGTTAGCACAACATTATGGTGTTGATGCTACTCGAGACACCTAAAATACAGGGCAGTAAGGAACATCCCATCCCATGAACTCGTCGGACTTGAACGACCCCATAATGGAGGGTAGAAATGGGTAAAGGTTCAGGCTAGATAGTCTGGTCAAGACCTGGATTTCCCAACGGGCACGGCGCTCGGTGTCTAGTTTGGAGATGAGGGTGGACTTGTCGACAACTTTAAGAGCGAACGGGCGACGGGCGGAGGGGTCGGACGACGAGTCATGGACTAAGAAAACGATGCCCATTGCTCCCTTACCTAAGACTTAAGGGCCTTGAGGTTTTCGAGATCGAGCTCCGGCGAGGTTTCGGATGGTGAATGCTATGAAAAATGCAGAAAGTTCAGGGGATATGGAAAATGCAGAAGGTGATTTATATTTTTTTATTATTAATATATTTTCTGTCGATTTTATCCGACAAGAATTCTTTTATTTATTCTTATTAATAAATTGTCTATCGGTTATATCCAACATGAGTTCTGGCGGTTTTAGTATTTTCAGTTGGCTTTATCCGATAGAATTTCTCTTATTTATTTATTATAAGTATATATCCTGTCGGTTATATCAGACACAATTTATGTCGGTTTTAGAGTATTTTCTGTCGGAGAATTCATTTCCTAACGCTGGCAATTCTGTCGCTTATTATTTCCGCCACTACATCCATTTTTTGTTGGATTTTTCTTAAAATCCGACAATAATATACATTTCTTGTCGGTTTTTGGACCGCCAGTTATAGATAATTATGTAGTAGTGTTTTCTTTTGAGTTCTCTAAATAATAATCATCTTGATTGCTAAATTCTTCTATACTTATGCTTTTGTATGCTTCTAAGGTATTGCTTTGATATGTTATTATAATACCTCTTTTGAAAAATGTTATGTTAAGATTCATAAATAAAAAAACCTTGTAACATAACATTTTTCATAGTTGTTGTTTGTATTTTGTATTCTTGCGCTAATTCTATTTTACAATATATGGTAATTAAAGAACTATCTTTTGGTTTTTCTATACTATGAGCAGTAATTTTTTAATATTTCAGTACTCTCCTCTTATTCTGTTGAATTAACATCTAATATCCTATTATTATAACAATTTTCACACAAAATTGAATGTGTATTATAGTATTTATTTGCAACTAACTTACTACATTTATTATGCTAAAAAAAACTTACTACATTTATGACAATTTTTTGGTCAACCTAAATTAATGTATTTATATTGTTCTTCATGTTGTTCTTATGAATGCACACATACACTCTTCTAAATCACTGTTTGAACTACTTTAATTTTCTGAGTCTGAATCTATTATATTAATACTCTCTATACTATAAATACTCACATTATGACTTAAATCATCTAAACTATATATTGACTGTATATCTTTATCTTCTTTTAATTTGAATAACTTCATCAAATGTACTTTATATCTCAGCTGTTTACCTAATTTTAGACATTTTGGTCTAATATGTCCTACTTCTCCACATAAATAACATTTACAACTACTTTTATTTTTGGTGCATTAGATTTTCTAATCCATGGTTTACTACTTCTCTTCCTAAATTGTTTTGGAATATATTTTCGCTTTCTTTATGTTCTGAATGTCTTATGCTGAAATTCTTATGATATTTATATGGTTTGTATGACTTATATTTCTTTTTGTATATTTTCTTATGCTTATTCTTCTTATGACAATCATACTGTTCTGGTCAATCTATATTTTTACAACTCATGTAAAAATTGTTTCCTAATTTGTCTCTTTCCTTTTATTTGTCTACACGTTTGTCTAAGTATATCATATACATGTTGAATTCTAGGTTCTATAGCAATATCATTCTTTTTTAAATGTTTTTGGCATTCATTCCAAATCTTCCTTCCTATTGGTCCTTTTATTTTTGTCGTATAAGTATCTAACAAATTAATATCACTAATTCTAGCTATTCTTCCTAAATATTTAAAGAAATCTGAGGTATAATCAACTATGTACTGCAAATCACAAATTTATAAGGGAACTGTTATTAGCACTCCAAAAATCTTATTCTACACTCCTTATAAATGTATTTTTCTTTCTAATTATAGAAAGTTTGAAGTGCAAAATGAGATTTTTGGAGTAAATAACAATTTCCATTTGTAATTGTTCGTTTGTAATTGCTTCTATTTGTTCTTGTTCATTTCTGTCATCTGAACTATTATGATCTAAAAATGCTTGCTTGATTAAAGTAACAAAACCATCTATATTAAAATGTATTTTAGTTACCTAAGGTTGTTCTGGATTTTGAACTTTCCATGATTGAAAATAATCAAAAATTAATCCATCTACAGTATGCTCAAAATAATTCAAAATAATTTCTGAATTACTAAAATCTAACATTAATGCTGTATGTACACAATCTGTTTCCCATCTTTCAATTGTTTTATCCTAATCTTGTGGATCTACATTATCTAAGTTAAATATACTACCTGCTTTATTAATTTGTCTAATCCTCTCAAGTATGGTGTCCTATTTTTTCTAAGTGGTCTCATCATTTTGTTCATCCTTATAATCTACTCCTACTTGCTCATTATATTGTTCATTTGTTTGCCTTAAAAATTGTTGATCAGTTATACCTCTGTATCTTGAATTATTTTCTACTCTTGATGTACTACTTTCTTCCACTGGATTACATTCAATTTTTAACTCTAATAAATTATTGTATTCTTTTTATCCTAAAATATGTTCTACTCCTATTTCTAAAATTAATGGTTTTTTATTTCTTCATCTGAAATTCTATGTAGTCATAAATCATTTGTCTTATATTTTTCTAAATATTATTCTTCATCTAGATTATCAATATCTTCTATGAGCTTGTCTACAATATGATCAAAATTATATTCAATTAAATTAACATCTAAATTATCAAAAGCCAAGTGAATACTCTCATTTTTCAATTTCACTCTCATCATCTTCTATATTTTCAATTTCACTCTCATCATCTTCTATATTTTCTAATTGCTTGTAATTACTAAATCTAATTGTTTCTTCTCTTGTACTAGTTTCATACATTTGTACATTATCTGGTTGTCTATTTCTTACTACTTGTAAATTAGGTAATGTCTATTGAGTTCCTTCTAAAAATCTATTATCTACAAGTTTTGCTTCTATCATATTTACATGCTTACTACCAAATGTTTGCCGAAATTTTGAAATTCTAAATTAAATTTATGATTATATTTGTCAAAAATTTTACCAATATACATTAAACTAATACATAAATTTTTATATTCTCTTTTCCTATTACAATTTTGGGTAAATTACAAAAAAACTACCTCAACTATTGGTGTTACGACACCTTCATATCTCATCTTACAAATTTGTGCCAATGTTAGACCTCCGTCAGATTTTCTGTTAATTTCTCTGTTAAATGCTGACATGGCCAGAGACGGGACCCACTCACTAATCCAACTGGATTAAAAAATAATAAAATATATTTTTAATAATTAAATATTCAAAAATTTAAAAAATTAAAAATTAAAAAACTAAAAAAAATGAAAAATGGCCTAAGGGATCTGGCCTTCCCTTTCCTCCACCCGTACCAACCCTTTTTCTTCTTCTCTTCGATAGCCACCAAACCCTTCCCCATCCCCCCAACCTTCCTCCACCACCCTCTCTCTCTCCTCTCTCCTCTCTCCTCTCTCTGGGATGCGGTCTTCCTCCTTCGTCCCTCTCCCCACTCACATTCATCCTTCCCTCACCACCACCTCCCAACCCGACCCATCCCTCCCCTAGTCCTTCCATACCCAACCTTCCTTCACCATGCACACTCGATGCCTAACTCGCCGCTGGGAAACTCGATCCGGAGGAATCAAATCTTGTTGAAATTCTTCAAGACTTGGGTTGGGGAGTGGTAGGTGACACTGGATTGGTCGAGGTTGTTGCTGTCGGGGTCGAGGAATCTAGGTCATCGACAAAGAGAGCGGAGTCGGGGGATCGCCGGTTAGGTCCCATGAACTGGCCGAGCGCCTGCAAAGGCTTGACAATGCCGCTGAGGACAAGGCGAACCACAACTCCATCCCTTTCTTCTTCGATGAAACCACCAACACAGTTCTTCTTATCTCTGGCTACCCCACCTCAACCTCTCTCTGCTTCGCTGAATGTCTTTCCCTTTCACTCCTTCAAGGTATCCAAAAAGTTTTTGAATTTCGAATTTCTGTGAAATTTTATAACTTTTTTGCTTCTGGGTTGTGTTTTTGGTGTGGATCTTGTTGAAGACGAGGATGAGGAGGAGTCAGGGTGGGATCTGGGTTTGGGTTGGGGGAAGATAGGAGAAGATAAAGAGAAGAGAGAGAAGGGTTGGTGTGGGTGGAGGAAAGGGAATGCCGGATCCCTTTGGCCATTTTTTTTTCTTTAGTTTTTATTTTTATTTTTTTATTTTTGAATATTTAATTATTAAAAATATATATATATTTTTTTTTAATCTAGTTGGATTAGTGAGTGGGTCCCATCTCTGCCCACGTTAGCATTTAACAAAGAAATTAACAGAAAAACTGATGGAGGTTTGACATTGGCACAAATTCGTAAGATGAGGTATGACATTATCAATTTTAAAAGATGAGGTATGAAAGTGTCGTGACACCAATAGTTGAGGTAGTTTTTTGTCATTTACCCTTCAATTTTTTGTTCTTATACTTATTTTAATAAATTTACTAAATTCATTAATTGTCATAACATAATTAGGAATACAACATATAACTGCTAAATTTAAGCATAAGTCTACTTCATCTATTGATATTGCATCTTGTTAGTGATTATCTCATCTATCATCATATGTGTAAAGTAAAGCTGTTATGCCTAATTGTACTATGGTTAATACAAACTATATTTATTTTTATGTGTTCTCTCAAAACCTCTTCTAATAAATTCGTGTGCTTCTTTTTCATTTAAATAAATATCTTCAACTTTAACTACTTCTTTTCTTTTTCTTCTAAGGAGTTTCATTTTCTATTATCAAAAGGATTTATCTTAGGTCTTCTAATATTATTATTTGTACTTAAAGTTAAATTTTCTAATTTTTGTAACAAAGACAATAGAAGTGATGAAGATGTGTTGTGTAAAACTTGATTTATTTCTACTATTTGTTCTGCAATTTGATCTAATTTTTCAGCTAAATTTAAAACTAATTCCATAATTAAATTATTTTGTCTAATTTGGATATTACTACTAGCTACTTGTGTTGAAAAAACTATTAAACCTACTAGTTCTTTATCTAACTTACTAATTTCTTTCAAAACTTGGATATATTTTCTTTTAGTTCTAGAATCGGTTATTAAACTAATAATCTATCGATTTTATTATGTAACTTATCGAATTGTTCATTCAAATCTTTTTGTACTAGTTGAATTTTTTGTACTTCTAATTTTAAGTGCTCAACTATTTCTAATGATCCTAAGTTCTACTTGCTTAAACTTACTATCTATAAAATTAATAAGTTCTTTTATCTCTTTTTTGCTAGGAAATCTTTGAATTTTTTTATTATTATCTTCTAACTGAGATGTAATATAATCTAAATTTTACCTAATAGTTTTTATGGAATTTTCTAAAATTAGGCTAACAACTGGTTTAATACACAATTATGCTTATTATTTGCTAATTTTATATTTTTTTTGTTTGGCTAATAATAAGATCCACAATACTATTGGTTTGTGGATTTTCTTCACTATGTAAAATATAATTATGTTTTCTTAATGGAAAATAACAAACTAAGCTATTTTGGTCTAATAATTTTTTTTTTTTTTGTGGTTCACTAATTTCTAAATTAAGGTATCAATCATAAACTATAGTATAAGGTTATGGCTAATTGATTTCTTGGAAACTATCTTTCTTCTCTCAAAGTCTCTAATATATGTTATGTTGCTCTTTTTGCTTCTAATACGTTATGCTACACTTCTTTGTTTTTATATTTACTAATAAATAAAGGGTGTTCAAGATAACCAAGATAAAACTTCTGTTTCTTCAAAGTCTTGCTAATTATATTGGAAATATATGCTAATCTTCTTTTTATGCTAGCTATAGTTGGGTGTCTAGTACAAAGACAATAATATCTAGTATTTATACAAAATAAACAAGTGTGATATCAATTGTGTTAATGACTTCAATCCTCAAGGTACTTTCCTATTATAATTATACTATTAAAATGCTAAACTTGGCTCTAGTACCAAATTTGAAAACAAAGGCCCGGTAAAATAGTTGGATGACCATTATAACAATTAGACATAAAACCATGTGCATGGAACTCGACATTTTTCAGCATTACGAACATTCACACTGCAGGTATAAGGCGTTAGAGGCTGAACTCAGAGGTACAAAGGACTCAGAAGTACCCTGGTTAATGTCTAGTTGTTTGTATGGCAAGCATTCAACTATAATAGAGTGCTTAAACAAAGTATGATCGCTAGTTTACCAGGTTAATAATATAACTTCAATAGTGTTTCTCTATTTTTAACTGGAAGTCTAATTAAAAGACACTAAAAGTTTACAAAGGATGTTAGGAATGCTTCAAATGCTCTATGCATGAACTTGCAAGTTGAGGTGTGTGACATGTGTTTACAATGAGGAAAACCCAATCTTATATACATAAATGAGAATATTATTGGACAAAAAATCTTTTCAAAATGAATCGTGTAGACGTCTTTTTGGGTGCTAGTCAACTTTTTCTTGATTCGTCACACTGCTTTTACTGTTTCTGAATTTGCTGAAATTTTCAATATTGTTTGTGAAATGTGGACTGAATTATTTGTCTTCTTTTTGTTTTGTCTCCTTTTGCTTTTGTTTTGATAATGGCCACGTGAACTTGTTGCATGCCTTGTCTCCCTGGAGCTCATACTTGTCATCTTTTCTTTATGCCCATTTTGGGTATAAACACAAAGTTTTTAGGGGTCTTTCATTAGTTTTTCAATAAAAAAAAATAAGGGCTTTTATAAAATCAAGTGTGTCATAATTTAATATGTGTGCCCAACATTAAAATAACAATTTTTTTATGTTGTCTTCAAATTCAGGAGCAAAGTGGAGAATGTCAATCCATGTAGGAATTTGGCATCTCCTTTAGAACTAGAAGACCACATTTTTTTGTTAATGAAAACTAATGAGAATGGCTTCAAAACTTTGAATTTTAACCAAAAGTCATCTAATAACTTTATTTATTGATAAGAACACAAAATAAAAATAAAAATAAAATAAAGCCAAAGACAACCTCATCTAAAGCGCATGCATTACACGCAAACCAATATTTCGATTTCTCGGTCTCTCAAACTCTATGGAAAAATCTTCATGAGTAGGATGCAAGTTCTCGATCTCTCTCTTTTGATAGATTGTCCAATGGCATTGCTTCCATGCATATTACCCATGATGTGCAGACTGGGTCCCGCACATGCATTTATATATTATATATAATATAATTGTGGTTATTTTATATATAATATATTATATTATATAAGGACAAAACTTGGCTGCTTAATAATTAACAAGAAGTCCTGCTGAATAGCCAATGTGGCTGTTTACCAGTAAGACACTTGTCCGCTGTTTTTTTTCCTTTCTAAAAAAATTATGCAATATTAAAATATTATGTAAAAAACCAAAATAACTTTATGCCCCAATTCAATTTATCCGATCTTCTCCCTTTCCTCTCTTTTGTTTCGCACATACCCAAACTTTTCTTTTGTTCCTTTTCTTAGACAAAAGCCAACCTCTTACTCATGGATTCTCTTTAATCTCCATATCTCATCGACAACATCAGATATACATGCACCCATTTTAATTCAAGTTTTGGCAAATTTAATTAGTGGGTTTTTGATATTTAGGAATTACAACTCTAATTCTTGTTATTTAGGTTCACTTGTTTTCCAAGCATCTAATTTTCTTTTCATTCGATGCTTGGTCCCTTTATAGTGTGTATACAAACCCATAATCTATTATTTTGAAAAGTGGCTGATTCTTTTTCATTTATTTGGTTCCTTGGGTTGTGTAGTTAATCCAAAGTTATCTTTTTCAATTCATCAGTTTGCAAGCAATATGTTTGAAAAAAAAAATACTCATGTGTGGCTGTTTAAGTTTATACTCTTTTGTTCACAATATTTTTGTTTTTCAGATTACTAGAGAATGATACTTCAGCTTTAATCACTGGGCCATGTGGTGATTCTAGAGTTGATTTACAAGGTGAGTCCCAATGTGATAATCCACCTGCGAATAATCTATATAGATCGAATGTTCATGTGGATGTACTTGGAAGGGAATTTAGTTCATGTGATAGTGCATATAATTTTTATGTAGATTATGGTGGAAAAAGTGGTTTCAATGTACGAAAACATCACCAGACAAAAAACAAGATGAATTTGGTGTCACGAGTAAGTTATTGTTGCTCAAAAGAAGGTTTACCGACAAAAAGACAAACAGAGTGAAGTTGTAACTTATTCGCAACCAATTTCAAGAGTTGGTTGCTGAGCATATAAGACTTGCCTACTTCTGAAGAACGGAAAATTTAGGGGTGTCATTTAAGGAATGTCATAATCATGATTTGATTGCAACACCAATTAAGCATATGCTTAAGATCAATAGAAGTATGTCTGAGGCTCAAAAAGCACACGCTAATGATGCAGAAAAGGCAGGATTACCTATTAAAGCAACTGTGGACCTAATGAGCATAGAAGTTAGACGTCGTGAAAATCTTGGATTTTTTGATAAATATTATATGAATTATATACATAGCAAGCAAAAGACTAAAATGAAAAAAAGATATGTTGGTGCTATATTGCAATATTTCCAAAAAATACACTTGGAAAACTCTTCCTATTTTTATGCGATGCAAGTTGATGATGATGATATGATCACAAACATATTTTGGGTTGATGCACATTCGGTAAGTGATTATAATCTTTGACGATATTGTGTGCTTTGATACCACTTATCGAACCAACGAATATGGTCGACCATTTGCATCATTTGTTGGAGTTAACCATCATAAGCAAACTGTAATGTTTGGTGCAACTTTCTTGTATGATGAAACTACAACTTCTTTTCGGTGGCTATTTAATACTTTTCTTTCAGCAATGTCCGGAAAACAACCAAGAACAATTTTTACAGATCAATCGGCTGCAATGTCAAGGGCAATATTTGAAGTCTTTCCTGAAACTTGTCATCGATTATATGTTTGGCACATTTATCAAAATGCAACCAAGAATTTGAGCCATGTTTTTTACAGATCAATAGAATTTGCACATGATTTCAGCATATGTGTATATAATTATGAAGATGAAAATGAGTGGCTACTAGCATAGAATAATATGCTTGAAAAATATAGCCTTCAAGACAACAATTGGTTGTGTGACATATTTAACTTGCAAAAAAATGGGCTTTGGTGTATGGGCGGCATACTTTCACTACGGACATGAAGAGCACACAATGTAGTGAATCTGTGAACAATGTCTTAAAAAAAATATTTGAAGCATAAACATGATTTTCTACGATTCTTTGAGCATTATGAGAGAGTGTTTGCAGATCGAAGATATCAAGAATTATTTGCTAGTTTCAAGATGGTGGAGACTAGTCTTATATTATTAGCAAATGTAGAAATGTTGTAGCAAGCAGTAGAGGTTTATACCCCAGAGGTATTTAAACTTTTCCAAAAAGAGTATACATGCTTTCTTGGTTGTAGTATTCACAAAGTTGATAAGTTCGAGACGATTACGGAGTACATTATATTTTGTACTAGTAAACGTCAAGAACACTTGGTTAAATTTGAAGCTTCAACACAGATGGTTAACTGTAGTTGTATGAAATTCTCTTTTGTTAGGATTTTATGTGGTCATGCAATCAAAGTGCTTGATAAGAAGAATGTGAAAAAAAATCTCATCCCATTACATATTAAATCGATGGACAAGAGCGGCAAGGGCTAGAAGTATGAAGGATTACCATGGAGTGGGTGCTCATGATAATCCTAAAGAGTCCATGGGAAAGCTTTATGTCATTTGTGTCGCGATTTTCGTGAAATTGCTTCCTTAGCTGCAGAACATGACAAGTTAACTGAGTATGCATATTATCGTTCAATTGAGATGCTTAAAGGCTTAGAAGAAATAAAGAAAAGCCTTGGTGAAAAAGATTGCACAAGTGGTGTTCAAAATTGGAAAGGCAAGGTTGATTCAACTAGTAAAAAACATGTTGAGATAATGGGCGAGCCTAATAATTGTGAAACAACAATTGTTTGTGGAGTTAAGAGAAAAGCTACAGTCGGACGTCCACGCGGTCGACTGAAGGACCCGCTTGAACAAAAAAAGACTAAGTTGACATCCAAGAATAAAAAAACTCCTGCAAGACGACAAATAGCTATGGAGGTACATAAATTGTATTATGTGCATGTACGAAGTGATTAATGTGTTATCTTACAAATGTAATTTTATTTTTTTGTCAAAATTTTTTGTAGGAATTTACTTGCACATGTGAAAGTTCACAAACACTCCAGGGTGTAGGACATGAGGCTCATTTATTTGATAGCTTGCCTCAAGTAAGGACTTTTAACTCTTTTAATTTTAATAAAGTTATGTCAAAATTTAATTTCTAGACATAAGAGTTGAGCTTGAGAATTCAAACTTACTCTTTAAACATAAATATAAGGATATGTCAATGTTGGTACTGGTTCATAACAACATTTTCAAGCTGCACAAGGAATTCAGTGCACCAATGTATTGCTTTACTTTGAAAGAATTTTTAGTTTGTCAACTTCTTTTATCTTGTTTTTATTTTCTAATATATTGATTTCAACACTCATTTTTTTCTTTTGCCTCTCATAAGATATACCAAAGGGAACCAATTTTTCATTTTTAACTTCTGGAAGTTTGGACGAGATTACCTGTTGGCAACAAAATGTCTCTTTCACTCAATTGCTTAATGTGAGTATTACATATATGACAACTATAATACATACAAACAAATATAGATGTGTAGAAAATGTTTATCCTATTATATATTTAGCTGCTTAACTTTTTGTTTGTAGGAATTAACAACAAATTTCCATGCCTTTTCACAAGATGAAAGAGCCAAACAAAATGGAAATTGAGCAGGATTTTCATTTGTAGATTTTTTGTAAAATGGAAAATTGGAGGTGTGGAGTGCCCACCTATTATTTTGGCATCCTACAACATGAAGAAAAAATTGGAAGATATTTCTTTTTGTTTTTGGCAAATTTTGTGCAGTATAGAAAGTTAAAGTGGAGGTTGCACCATTTTCCTTTTGAATTGTACTATCTTAATTTAAAATAACTTGTAATTGTCTTTGAATTGGCATAGCTGCTTTCTAAAATAGTTATTCTAATATTTTATACAAGTATTCTTAACATTGCATAAAAAATTAAAGAACCCATTAATTAAATTTGCCTAAACTTGAAAATTAAAACTGGTGGTTGCATGTGCTTTCGCCAAGAAGAGGAACAAAACAAAGTTGGGGTCTGTGAACAAAAGAGAGGAAGGGGAGAAGACTGGACAAATTGAACAGGGGTATAAGGATATTTTGGTCATTTACATGATATTTTAATATTACATAACTTTTTTAAGAAAGAAGAAAAATAGTGGACATGTGTCAAGCTGGTAAGCAGTCACAGTGACTATTCAGCAGGACTTCCTACTAACTATTAAGCAACCAAGTTTTGTTGATTATATAATATACAATTATGGTTCTATATTAATCTTATATAAGATGCATTTGTTCAATATCTATTAAACTGATTTCATATTTAATGTTATTATCAGACAAATATCATCACAAAAATCTTTATAAATGCATGTGAAGTAGAGAGCATTGGCGCAGGTCTAGATAGTTTAAAAGGATTAATTGGTTTTGATGGATATTTTTGTATTCGATTTTATTGATTTCATTTGCTTTTTTTTTTTTATTCTGCAGTGTGAGATTGTAGGTGGAGGATAAAAGGAAGCTGCAAATGTGCATATAATATAAAAAAATTAAGGAATTGGTGTAGAAAGTTAAGAAATCGAAAAAAATTAGAAGAAAATGTGTTTGGAAGGTGAGAAAGTGCCGAGAAATTCAAGAAGAGGAGAGAGAAGAATGATTGTTAGACTTTCTGAAGAGATACCATATTCAGTTTAATAAATAGTCAGTGGACGCCAAATTTTAAAAATAGTACCTATGTTCAGTTTCAAAAATAGTGTAGTATCGTGTTCAATTTCAGAAATAGTTTAGTACTCATGTTTAGTTTCAAAAATAATTAGTGTTCAACTTTCCGTTCAATTTCAGAAATAGTATGTGTGAGTGACGCGCGCGTTAATTTTTTATTACATTTTTCTATTTTATTTTTATTATATTAAACTTGTTTTCTTTTTTATTAAAATTTAAGTACTTTTCATTAAAGTTTAAGCTCTTTTGTCTTTTTCATTAAAATTTAAGTCATTTTTTATTAAATAAAGTTATAGAATGATTGTTTGTTAAAATAAACTTAGCCCAAGTCATTTTCATTTAAACTTCATTTTTGTTAAAATATGCCACATAGGATCTTTGACATTACCTTTGAAGATGCTCTTAGTTGTCATAAATAAATTTGGACTTCTCATAAACAATCTTATACCCAATTTGCTTTATATGTCTCCCAAAAGTTACTGAAGCCATCAATAGAGAGTAGGAAATTTCTTGGAATAAAAAATCTAATTTCTCCCTGTGGCTGTGGCTTGGAAGGATGTATATTTACCTAAGACTTTAGGGGGATGCGGATTAGAAAGCTGAAGATTTTAATCTTGCCTTCCTTACAATGCTTGCTTGGAAAATTATTTCAAAAAATGACAATTGGTGGGTTAAAATTGTGAAGGTAAAATATCAATGAAACCTTTGTAATGCGAAGTGTAAACAAAATCAATCTATGGCTTGAAAATGAATTTTGGCTAGAAAACCTATCATTAAAAACGGAATGAGATTGATTGTGGGAAATGGTCAAAATATTTTGTTTTAGTCCCATAACTGAGTTTTTCCTTTTCCACTATCCACTCTCATTCAAAACTAGTTAATAAACTCTTTAAATTTAAATTAGAAAGTTAGTGATGTGATGGTATATAAAATGTGGAACAAGAAGTTAATCCTTCAATTACTACCTAATGATGTGGCTGATAAAACATTTGTCATCCCTATCCCTTTAAATGACATGGAGGATGAGTTTATCGCCGGGGGGGGGGGGGGGAATCGTATGCTAATGGAAATTTCTCAGTTAAATCAATCACTTGGATTCAAATTGATGATACTCACAGTAAACCTTTCAAACAATTACTAAAAAAAATGTGGAAACTTATTCCACATAAAGTTAAATTTTTTGCTTGGTTGCTTATAAGAAATAGATTGTCTTCCTCTAAAAGATTAAGTAAGTATCATCATAATGGTCAAACTCTTTGCCTTTTATGCAATATTGCAGAGGATGATCAACTATACCGTTTTGTTTATTGTACTCATGCTCAAGAAGTTTGGAAGCTTTGTAATAACCTGTCTCCACCCTCCTCCATCTGCAATATGAATGATTGGTTAATGGGGATGTCAGCTTTCAATAAAGATGACATTTCTGATCTTAATAAAATCCTAATTCTTTGTTGGCAAATGTGGAATGAGAGAAATAATTTTGTTGTTAAACAAATTAAACCTCATCCAACTCGCTGTCTAATGGCAACAGCTACAATTGGTAAAGAGTTCTTGAAGGCTAATTTGAAACAGAAACCAAGGAAGACTAAGATTTCAAGCAGCACCATTAGTTGGAAAGCACCTGCATAAGGCTTTTATAAGCTCAATTTTGATGGGTCGATGTAGGGCACTATTGCTGCTGCGATTTTTATAATCAGATTCATCGGAGACAACCTTCTCTCTTAGGTGCTCGACATCTTGGACCAAATGCTATCACTGTGGTTGAAGCTCAGGCTCTTTGGGATGCCTTGGCTTTGGCCAAACAATGTCAAATCAAGAAAATTGTGGTAGAATAGGACTCAAAGGTTGTCGTTGATTCAATTCTGAAAAGTGTGCAATACCATAGAGAATTAGGTCCATCGTTGAGGACATTAAATGGCTTGCCTCATCATTCTAGCTGGTAGAATGAAATCATGTCTACAGGAAAGCAAACTTCACAAAGGACGCCATAACTTCTCTTGGGCATAATTGTTCTAATTTATATATTTTGGGATAGGTGTGTTACCCAAGCAAAAAACACTCTTGTATGATTCTCAAGGCCTTGGGTGTGTCCGAGGTTTCTCTTTAAATTAATCTTATTTCTTCCTCCAAAATATATATATATATAATCTCCCCAACTCAAGGGGTGGAAACCTAAAATTAGCCTAGTATTTTTAACTATTCATCTATATGTATGAGGTTAGTCAAGTTTTTCTTCCAAGGATAAATGACTTATAATTCTCACTTCTAATTTTATAATTTGTTAAATATTTTAATTTCTCTAATATTTTTTTTTTGGATTTAGTTTTATATCATCTTTCTTATTTTTTTACGAACAATTCGATGTAAAAAATCTGGGATGCACAACATTATGATCGTTGGAAAGGCCTATAGATGGGAGCGCTTCACGGGATCATAACCACGAGCACGACAACCTTTGGATGGCAATGGTCATGAAATCACATCTGCACAGTTTTGTCCAACCACATGCCGCACCACACTGAATCAACCTGCGTCAGTGAAACTGACGCGAAGGCTCTGTTGTCTTCCAAAAACCTTATCCACCCGGGGTGTGTACTAGACCCAATTACCCACCCAAATCCCAAAAGCTTGTTTTTGCCACCCCAAAATACACCACTTAGAGAAGAAATGGGCTTAGATTCTAAATTTTTTTTCCACCTGTGTCGGAGACAGTCTAAGGCTTGAGCTGCATTCTTTTGACTTAGAGCATCAGTAATGAGAGACGCAAATTACCTTGAAGTGAGCACGTTTACATTTGTTCTTAGCCTAAAGCTCTATAATAGCGGAATGTAAACTATCAATCTTTGTTTGAACATGGAAATAAATATGTGTATTTATATTATTTTTGTACTTTTAGAAGATTGATTCCGCTGGTCAAAGAGAAAAAAATAAATAAGATTTTAAGTTTACATCAATTTACGTCTTCAAGTAAAATGAGATGTAAATATAATTTTTACATCTAAAATTTGCATCTCTCTTAAACACCTTTATTAGGTGAGATTGGATGCAATAATTGTAATCTCTTGTCAAGTGAAAGTAAACTGATCCCTTTTGCATTCGATTTTGAATCTCCTTATCACAGTTATTAATGATTGTTTGGAAGTACTTAAAATGATTGAAAACGCTTTTAGAAAACATGTTTTTGAGTTTAAAAAGAACTTAAAGTGTTTTTTTAGGAAACACTTAAAGTGTTTTTTTTAAATTCAATTGCATTATATCTTTTTTTTAAGAAGAAGAAATTTATTAAAGCTTAAAACCTCTAATACAACCGTTTCTCATACAATCAAAATTAAAAGCCTCCATAGCCGAAGTTGGAAGACAAAAATCCCAAAAATGTGGGTTGGCAACAGTGAGGCCCACGTGAGCTAATGCGTCCACCACGAAATTAGCCTCCCTATAAATATGCTTTCAACTGATATGCTGAAATTCAGAAGCCAACCATTTAATGTCCTCTATGATAGGTTTAAGATGCTAAGGGGGCATCCAAACATCTTGCACCACCTGGATAACAAGCTTAGAATCCCCTTCCACCATCAACTTCTTCACACCTTTGTGCCTAGCGAACAAAAGCCCTTCCTTTAAAGCAACGGCCTCCGCAACCAAAATGGTGGTGCCATCAAGGTTCAATGCCCCCGCACCAACATGTTGCCCCTCCTTATTTCTAAGAACAAAAACAGCTGCAGAGCAATCCAAACTAACCGACCCATCAAAGTTTAATTTCACATAGCCATAGGGAGGAGGACGCCAGCAAATGGGGTGTTGGTGGCAAGGATCACTCCTAGAGATCTTCTTACAATTAACCTTAGAAAAAGATAAGCCTACACTTGCGGCAATGGAGATACTCCTAGCTGAATTAGGAATTATACTTCTAAAAACTTTATTATTTCTATCATTCCATATTTGCCAACAATCCAAAATAGCTTTACTAAGATCACCCAAATCATTGCATTCAACATTGTCAATTAGTTCCATCCAATCTAACACATTATTAAACTGAGTCAAATTATTCTTCCAAGGACTTACCGGAGAGAGGTTCCACATTTCTTTAGCATGCTCGCAATTAAGAAAAAGATGATTTTGAGTCTCATCCTCATTGCCACACATAGGGCACAATTTGCCAATATTTTGAATAAATTTATTCAATCTCATCCTAGTATGAAGTTTTTCATAAGTAAAAAGCCATGCAAAATCTTTTACCTTCGGAGGTATCATTAACTTCCATATCTTCTTAAGGAGCTTCTGCCTTTTAACTTCTTGATTTATTATTACTCTGAATCCAAGTCACGAGAACTCACCAGTAGAGGAGTGTTCCCACACGAAATTGTCACTTTTATTTTGAAGGGAAATAAGGACCATACAAATTTTCCTCACAACATCCAGGTCCAACACTTGGGAGAGACGAACTCTATCCCAATTTTTATTATCAATAAACTCACTCACTTTAGTGTTCAAATTTATGTTCTGTCGTTGATTTTCAGGAATTAGCTGGAACAATGGATAAGAAAAAAAATCCAATGATGGGTCCAAAAAAAGTATATCCTCACCATTACCCACAACCCATCTAATTCCTCTGTTAATAACATGTCTACTATTCAAAATCCCTTTCCAGGCCAAAGAGTGGCTCTGCTTGACTTTGCAACTAAAAAAATCATCCTTCTTTTAAGTACTTTCTTTTAACAATTTGCACACACCAATTGCATTATATCAAGAATTGATTTTAAAAACATTTTCAATAAAAATACTTTCAATCATTTTAAACCATTTTCAAACGAGCCTAAAATAGTTTTGAGAAGAATATAATCTTGTAATAAAAAGAAACCGTACCGGTTTGCTATATTCTCCACCGGGTCGGGTTTAACACAAGTCATTTCCCATCGGTTTTATTTTGTTTTTCTTCTACTGTCGTCGTCTCTCTTTAGACGAAGCATTTTGGTTTGACGCAATCAGTTGCAGAGAGAGAGAGAGAGAGAGAGAGAGAGAGAGAGAGAGGAGAAGGCTCCGGAGCAAAGAGATGAGCGGTCACGACTCCAAGTACTTCTCCACCACCAAGAAGGGCGAAATCCCTGAGCTCAAAGAGGAGCTCAATTCTCAATACAAGGTCATCTCTCGCTCTCTCCTCTTTCTCTCTCTACACTCATATTTGTATGTTCAAATTGATCTGTGATCTACTTCTATTAGGGCTTCGATTCTTCGTTACGGTGTTTTGTTGCCAATCAGGGATTGGTTCGAGCAGATCTGTTGGTTTATGATTCGAGTTTTTGCTTAAATTACTGTTCGATTTCTTCAAATTTCATTACTTGTCACCCCGGGGTTTTGGAATTGTGCGGATCCGACACGGAATATGTGTATTTCACCTGTAGTGAGCTTAGTGTTCTCTTTGGTGCTGGCAAAATAAATGGAAATGGAAACGAAAACGAAAGCGTAAATGGAATTCTGCTCTTTTGTTTTTGTTTTTGTTTTCTTCTCGAGTGAGTAGAATTCGAATGCAATTCCTTTTTCTTATTTGGTAGTAACGAATCGCAGCATGTTTATTGCTCAAAGTGCAGTCAATTGTAGTTTTACATGATAATTTTACATTTCTGATATCGGCATAGCTTATAAGTTCATTCCTGTGATTTGTTTGATTCCCATCACAGTACCCTCGTTTGCACCATTAAATTTGATCTTTTTAATATTGGGCCTTTTTTTCAGTTCCGAATTATGTTTCTTGTGTACTTTGTTGGAGACTGAGAGAAAATAATCGTCTTATATGGGTGGTACAGGATAAGAGAAAAGATGCCGTCAAGAAGGTGATCGCAGCAATGACTGTTGGGAAGGATGTTTCATCACTTTTCACAGATGTAGTAAATTGCATGCAAACAGAAAACTTGGAGCTGAAGAAGCTAGTCTATTTGTATCTGATAAATTATGCTAAAAGCCAGCCTGACCTAGCTATACTTGCGGTGAATACATTTGTCAAGGTAAAACTGCAATGGAACGTTCAGTTTTATACAGTTTGCACATCTTGATGTCAGAATCTGTCGCCCAGCCAACATGTTGGTGGATATGCTGATTTTCAAATTCATATCTTCTCATAGTTTTCAAGTACCACACACTTGCATGTAATCAGGTCAGGTCAATTCAGACATTTTTACAGATGACTTATATGCTTTAGGAGAAAAGAAAAGATAGGTGGACTATAGCCATTTGATTATAAGTTAACGGGCAAAGAATATGTGATAGATGCTGAAATTGCAATGTTCAAGGGTGTATATAATAATTCAAACAGATAAAGCTAGTGGAAATGGAATTTTTCACTCGATATTTAAATTCCAAGTCTCTAACATCATCTTTTTTTTCAGTACTCAATCTGCTTGAGTTAATTGTCTGTCTTTATAATGGAGTCGATGATGTTCCAAATATGATGTTCAGGATAGCCAAATTGGTCTTATGGCACCTTCACGATAGCCAATGTCATGCTCCAAATATGATGTTCAATAACATCATCTCTTTCATTTTTTTCCCTTTTTCTTTTCTGAAAGGAGGATAATTCCTACTTATGTTGAGAAAAAATTGAATTAAACATTTTTCAAATAATTCTTCGTTTTAATTGGCTTGTGTTGCATGATCAATTATGCAGGATTCACAGGACCCAAATCCTTTGATTCGTGCTTTAGCCGTCCGGACAATGGGTTGTATTCGTGTTGATAAAATTACCGAATATCTATGTGATCCCCTTCAGAGGTGTCTTAAGGTTGATTTTTAGTGCTTATACATTTTTTGCACATGCTTTCTTGTCGAAACTTAGTCTTAAGTTTGTTAATAATTTGCAGCTTGCAATGGTTACTCTTGAACATGTTGTAAAGTAGTTTAATTGGCTTGGCTTGCATCTTGTTATCTGTTTCTTAGTTTTCTTTACTTCATAACAGGATGATGATCCATATGTTCGGAAGACAGCAGCCATATGTGTGGCCAAACTTTATGACATAAATGCAGAGTTAGTTGAGGATAGGGGTTTTCTGGAATCTCTCAAGGATTTGATATCTGATAATAATCCTATGGTTGTAGCCAATGCTGTGGCTGCTCTAGCCGAAATTCAAGAGAATAGTACTAGACCCATCTTTGAGATCACTAGTCACACTCTGTCAAAGCTCCTAACTGCCTTAAATGAATGCACAGAGTATGTGTACTTTTAGTAGTGCTTACTCAATTATTTTTATGTACTGAATACTATTTATGCGGTTAGATCATGTTATCTTTTTGTTAAAATTCCTTTCATTTGTTTATCTAACTTGATTATGATAAGTGTTCAGGTGGGGTCAAGTTTTCATATTGGACGCTCTTTCTAAATACAAGGCAGCAGACGCTCGTGAAGCTGAAAATATAGTAGAGCGAGTTACACCACGATTACAACACGCTAACTGTGCGGTTGTACTTTCAGCTGTTAAGGTGTGGATTTTATTTTCTAATGTTCTGAATCATTATGCCTTCAATTATCATCATTTGGTTACTTCTGTAATTGTTTTGTCTTTTTACCTCTTTACTTGCAGATGATCCTCCAACAAATGGAACTTATAACTAGTACTGATGTCGTCAGAAATCTTTGCAAAAAGATGGCTCCTCCACTCGTGACACTGTTATCTGCTGAGCCTGAGATACAATATGTTGCATTGAGAAATATCAACCTTATAGTACAAAGACGACCCACAATCCTTGCTCATGAAATTAAGGTAAATAAAAATTAGTATCTGTGTAGAATCTTACTGTTTGATCCAATATAACAAGGAGTTGAGACTTGTTATCAACTATGTAGCCAGATTGTAAGCAAGGCAAGCTCGTATAACTCTTGACTCTTTGTAGGTGTTCTTCTGCAAGTACAATGATCCAATTTATGTAAAGATGGAAAAGTTAGAAATCATGATCAAGCTTGCTTCAGACCGAAATATAGACCAGGTATGCAAATCTTGCCAGGAGTTACTATTTTATATTAGACTTAATTGGTTGAAAGTTGTCAGTCTCAAAGGGGAGTTAAAATCATGCTTGCTCCAACATTTCTGCAGGTTTTGTTGGAGTTTAAAGAGTATGCTACGGAAGTAGATGTGGATTTTGTCCGAAAAGCTGTCCGTGCCATTGGTCGCTGTGCAATCAAATTAGAAAGAGCAGCTGAGCGGTGCATTACTGTTTTACTGGAGCTTATTAAGATCAAAGTAAATTATGTAGTTCAAGAGGCCATTATTGTCATCAAAGATATATTTAGAAGATATCCAAATACGTAAGTTATGGGTTTTCATTTTTTAATTTTAAATTTAAATTGAGATGACGAGGCTTCTTCCCTTACAAACTTTGTAATTGATTGCTATCTTGATGACAGCTATGAGTCCATTATTGCCACTCTGTGCGAAAGCCTTGACACTTTAGATGAACCAGAAGCCAAGGTACGTATGTTTATCTCCCTGATAAAATATAAATCCCCAGCTTAAGATTTATGTTTTTTCTTTTTGTATTGCTATTCAATATTTCACTGCTTTAGCCTTCTGATTTTCACTTCGTGTTTCCATGCTCATGTTCTTTCTCACTCTCTCCCCCAATAGGCATCAATGATCTGGATAATTGGTGAATATGCAGAACGAATTGACAATGCTGATGAGCTACTTGAAAGTTTTCTGGAAAGTTTCCCTGAAGAGCCTGCACATGTCCAATTGCAATTGCTAACTGCAACTGTCAAACTCTTTCTTAAGAAGCCGACTGAAGGACCACAGCAGATGATACAGGTTCAACTTTTGTATTATTCACACATAGTTATCCTCTCTAGCTTCTTTTTCCCGTCATTTGCCATAAATGCCGTATTAGAATGCATAGTACCGTTATTAGAGCAGCCATTGTTCTGATTTCATTGTTCTAATATAGTGTAGCATCTAAGAGGCGACACTCTTTTTTACTATGAATGAGAATGTCTAAAGTTATATGTTTGTTCTCCTTTTGAAGTATTTCCTTGCATACTTGGACCATAGTTATATTTTCTAGATATTATCCAAGTAAAGTTCTCACTTTGTAGATCCGTATTTGCAGGTTGTTTTAAATAATGCTACTGTTGAAACAGACAATCCTGATTTGCGTGATCGGGCCTACATATATTGGCGTCTTTTATCAACTGACCCAGAGGTGGGTTTGGCCAAAACGAGTTTCAGTTCTTTCTCATTATAATAACCTATCTTATTTGTTTCCCTCTCTTAGTCGATATATAGTATTTTGTTTCTTTGTCCATCCAATAGTTAATAAATGCCCCTTTTCTTTTACATGTACAACCACAAATTTGTTTTTCTATTTTGCATTTTCTTCGGGGGGACAGTTTGGGTTTGAAATCTATTTTGGGTGAAGATTTCTACCGGTTACCATTAATGTGCTCATGCGTATGCCACTTATGTACAATTGGCCTGCAGTGAACCCTTTGCAAAACCATAGTTTGACAATTTAGAATAACATATCCTGTTAGGGTTGTAGTTTTGAGCTCATGGGCACGCTTCTTATTTCACAGGCAGCCAAGGATGTGGTGTTAGCTGAGAAGCCAGTGATCAGTGACGATTCAAACCTGATTGATCCATCTCTTCTTGATGAGCTTCTTGCTAACATTGCTACGTTATCCTCTGTGTATCACAAGCCTCCAGAAGCATTTGTTACCCGTGTGAAGGCCACAGCCCAAAGAACTGAAGATGAGGACTATGGTAGTGAAACAGGAAATTCTGAATCACCTGCTCATGTTGCTGATAGCTCTGCATCCCCAACCGCAACTAGTTCAGGTGTTCCATATGCTGCAGCTAGACAACCTACACCAGTTTCGCCTGCACCTGCACCTGCTGCTCCAGTACCAGATTTGCTTGGTGACCTGATGGGCCTGGAAAACAGTGCTATTGTCCCTGTGGATCAACCTGCTTCTCCCGCTGGGTAAGTATAATCGAAGTTGCATAGTGATCTTATTTATGTGATAGATTCTTTGTTATGTGGAGTGGACTGACTCTGCTGGCTGTGGGTGATATTGCCTTCCAATTTGTGTGAAAATTAGCTATGAGCTTTCGTCCAAAACAAAAAATTGCATATGAACTGTTTGATAAAGCGATCCAGTGGTTTAATTTCAATGCCGCAATAGTCATTGTCCAATGTAAAGTATCAAAATAACTTAATTTTCTGACCTTGATTGCAGACCTCCGTTGCCTGTCGTTCTCCCAGCGTCAACTGGTCAAGGTTTACAAATCAGTGCTCAGTTGACATGTAGGGAAGGACAAATATTTTACAGTTTATTGTTCGAGAACAACACACAGGTTCCACTAGATGGGTTCATGATTCAGTTCAACAAAAATACATTTGGTCTTGCAGCTGCTGGACCCCTTCAGGTACTTATTAAACAAGTAAATTGTGTGAGATTTCTCACCAAATAAAATTTGTAACAAAATACCTTAATGCCTATTAGGTTCCACAATTGCAACCTGGGAAATCAGCGGGGACTCTCTTGCCTATGGTTACGTTCCAGAATATGTCTCAAGGTCCTCCAAGCTCACTATTGCAGGTTGCTGTGAAAAACAATCAACAACCAGTCTGGTACTTTAACGATAAAATCTCATTGCACGTCTTCTTTACTGATGATGGAAGAATGGAGCGTGCAAACTTTCTTGAGGTAAAATCATCATGCACCTTCTGCTTCCTTTCAACTTTTAGTGTAGGGTCGTTTTCATGGTCAATGTTTGAACTTCACGACACTTACTACTAGGGCCCCGTTTGGTATTGCTTTTTTTTCATCAAAAAATGCTTCACTTTAAAGTTAAGCAATATAAAAGTGTTTGGTGAACTCCTACTTATTTTAAAAGCAGTGGCCTGCTTTAATAAAAAGTGGAGTGAGCGTTTAATGAATATTTTCAATTCCTATAATACCTTCATTAGATTTTGAAAAATGACATTGTTTAACCTTCTACACTCATTTTATCCCTAGGGGAGCAAAGTGACCACCACCACCTACCACTACAAACACTAACCTTACACCACCACTGCCATCGTTGCTACCACCATAACCATAACCGCCACCAACTCCATCACAACCGCCACCACCACCATTGCCACCGCTATTGTTGCCACCACCGTCACTGCTATCGTTGCTACCACCGCCACCGTCACCACCATAACCACAATCGGCACCCCTGCAGCCAATACTGCCACAGCCACAGCTGCCACCGCCCCTACCACCATTGTTACCTCTACAACCCAACCACCACAACCATTATTTTGGCACCACCACTGCCCTTGCCACAGCTGTCATCGCCACCACCCTCACTACCATGTCCATTTTTGTCATTATATACAGTTATATCAAACTATTACATTAAAATTTACCGAACACTTTTACAATGCTTTTCATACAACACTTTTAAAAATAGAGTTTATTAAACGCTCAACTGCTTTATTTTACAATGACGTGGTTTAGTTAGACTTGGAAGGGAGCTAAGTTTGGGAGATGATAGAATACGACAACAATGGACACCTAACATCCCATTAGGGCCATTACTACAGCAATGCTTTGCTTTTGTGCCTGGTTGCCGTATTTCCTTTCAGTTAAAAAAACTCGAGAGGAATATGATGGAATGAAGTTGAAGTGGGTCAAAAAGTAGGCTGTTGATTAAAGTGGGAATTTTAAAACACAAAGTTGTGGTAGAGAAGTTAAAACGGGGGTAAATGTTTTCGGAAAAGCAGTATAGTCTGGAACTTGTAGCACTTAAACTCTCATGCTTATCCCCGTTGCAGACATGGAGGTCTCTTCCGGACACAAATGAGATTACAAAGGACTTACCTGGAATTGTGGTGAGCAATGTTGAGGCGACTCTGGACCGCCTGGCTGCTACAAACATGTTCTTCATTGCGAAACGCAAACATGCCAACCAGGACGTGTTCTATTTCTCGGCAAAAATCCCTCGAGGAATACCGTTCTTGATTGAACTCACCACTGTCGTGAATAACCCCGGGGTCAAGATTGCAATCAAGACTCCAAGCCCGGAGACAGCACCTCTTTTCTTTGAAGCCATGGAGACTCTCCTCAAGGATTGATTCTGTTTTATATGTTTATAATTTTTGTATCTCTTATGTTTTTTCTTTAGTATTTGTAAACTCAGCAGCGGATGTCGAGTTTTTTTATCTTTTTTCGTTGTCGATCCGTCTGCCATTCTTTGTACTTTTCCTTCATTGCCACTTACATTGACCTTAAATTGTTCAAACTTTTGAGTTATATATTTCAATGCACTGGTTGTTGTGGTTCGATTCAACTCGGTGTCTAATCGTTATATTCTTCGCCCTTAAGTTTGATGGTTCAATTTGCGTGTATAGGATGTGTTTACCGATCACAGTCGTTAGAAATGTCAGCGACAGTTGCCCTGTCTGTGGATGACGTTGAACCGTTGACCTTACAGGCTCTATTTGCATCAACGGTTGAAAGTCATCAACGCTAGTGGCAGATTGTGGTAACTGGCAAGCACGCCTAGAGTTAGTGCTATGGAACCTGGATTTCCAATTTCTGCGTAATTTCTAATCAACCAAAACCGTATCTTCCATTCCATTGATCTTCATATAACCATTGAGAGCTACATATGACCTAATTTGAGTTTGAGGAATGACTAGATGTACACAAAAAATGAAATTGAAAATGAAAAGGGTGATGTTGTTTACACATTCTTGGCGCTAGGCGACTGATCATTGTCAAGAGTAATCCATAACCGTTTAGAACTAATTCACATTGCTGATACACATTTATCATGAATGGATTTTGTGTGAACTTTTAGGTGGACAGTAAACAAAAATGGAAAAGAAAAGGAAGAAAACACGAAAGTGAATGAGCTTCTTCGCAAGTGGCCTTCTACTACAGTGGTGAAGAGGAGTATTGCTCTTGCACCACATTGCACGTGGGAACTGAGGAAAATCGCCCAATTTGCATTTGTTTATACATTTTCTCTCCTTTTGGGTCTGAGGCTGTTTTCTTCTCGTCGAGTTAGGGTATCCGAGTTCACTCAGCAATCCCACCAGCCACAGCCGGAGGCAAATCTTCGTACAATCTTTCTCCCTAGTTTCCATCTAGAGCTTTGAAGCTCTTTAACGCTCGTTTGACCAAAAAAAAAAAATGATGTTCATATATAGTTAGAATATTTCGAGTAAATGTGTTTGATTTAACAGCAAACGAAAAGAGTTTCAAGTTTTGATTTGTAGTATCATTTGTTAGGTTCTAGAGAATGCAGAAACCAAATGAGATTTCAAGTATTTTTTTCTCTAGTTTTTTGTTTTCGAAACTTAATTATGCGTTCCATTCGGTTTAATTTAAACTTTTTATAGCTGAATTATGTACTTTTAGGTGTTAATCACCACCTAGAAAGTAACAGTGATCCTAATGAAGCTGTTCATTTGACTAATCTATGAATCTAAAACCAATTTATCACTAATTAATACACCTACATTATTTGTGGCTGGTAAAATGAATATATGGTTGGAGGCAGGGTCTTGCTATTGGTGAATCGCATCCATGTTCGTTCATTTAATATTGAATCAATGATATTAGTCCCACACAGCTCTCCTTCACCTGTCAGAGGCCGCCGGTCGAGATCATTGTCGAGGTCTAGGAGAAGTCGTTCTAGGTATACTGGAAATCTCAAATCCCTATTTTTAACCTGTTTTGGTTTTATGGTTTCTGTTTTATCCAAACCTAAATACTCTGTTCAAGCTTTGTTGAGTTGAATTGAAGAAAACTCCGGTTTTTCTTTCTGCAGGAGCCATGAACCTGTCGACGCATTTGTGGAAATTTAATGGCTTCCTTTCCATTTACACTTTAGTCCTGATATTCAAGTGAAGCCTTACTACTTGGTTGTAAAAATAACTGTTCTAGCTTCTAACATAATGTTTTTACCTATCTTGTCCTTTCTTTATTAGACTTCACATGTTTAATTGCTTCATGTCAATTTGGAAAGTAATAATCTTTCGAGAACCTTAATACATATTATATTCCTAGAGAATCACATATGAGCTCTTGTTTCAGGTACCGGACTGCCATCTGGTTACAGGCCCTCGCAACCAAGAATCTCGTGGATTTGGCTTTGTCGCAATGGAAACTGTTGAGAATGCAGAACGCTGCATCAAATATTTGGATCGGTCTGTGCTTCAAGGTCGATTAGTTACAGTTGAAAAGGTATTAGTTTCTGTCAAATGATCAAGAAAGTTTCTGTGCAGTATGCTGTTGAATTGTTTATACTTTTTTCTTATGAAGATTTTACCTCTTAAAAATGTTGCCTAACAAGTTTTGGCAGCAGGTCTGGTCACTGTAGCTTTCACTATCTAAGCTCTACACAGTCGAAACTATCCCCTTCACGACATGAGTATTTGCGTCGACATTCAATAATCATCAATACAAACTCAACTATTTTGCCGAGGGTTGAACGCCCTTTATTCCTCTCTTTCGTTTGCAACAGCGTCTTCCATGGTTGTTATTTACCTTACTATTTAATGCACTGCTATGGACTGTCCTTCGCGATGATTATGATCCACATGGAAGCAGCCGCAAATGGAAGGCACTGTTACTGTTTTAAGTAGATTGTTGACTTGTTTACCTATCTTTTATTCACTTCGAGTCATCTATTCACGTATTTATCTTGCATGACGCTATTTTGTGTTTTGTGTAAATGTGCAGGCAAAAAGGAAACGAGGGAGGACTCCAAATCCAGGAAGATATCAAGGTTTGAGAGATAAACGAGGTACAGACATGGATCAATATTCTAATTTTCTAGCAATTGTGCATTGTTGCTGACCTTAACATGGGTTGGTCACAAAACCGAACTCTTACTTAGAGCTTTTGTCACTCCTCTCCCTGTAACCTTTTACACACACTACCGCAGGAGGTCTACTGTGTTATTTTATGCCTGGCCCTCTAGATCTGAACAATCTGCATTTCGGGTGTACAATCGAGTTCGCCATAGCTAATTTTTGGATTAGAGCCTATTATAATGCTTTGTTTGAGTGGATTCACATCTCATGTGAACCATGGCTTACAAAGATGCAGGACGTGATCGTGATCATGACCCTAGACGATAGTGAAGTTATTCACCTCGTAGGTTTCAAGACAGAGATCCTTATTCCGGGGACCGCCGAGGAACATCACGCTCTCGATACGGTATGAGGGTGGATGAACACTGGGACTCGTACAGGAGGCGCAGAAAACGCACCTTGTCCTGTGGCAGAAACCCTAGATCGAGAAAATTAATCCAAATGAGCTTCTGACCGTCCCTGCATTTGTTAGTTTTACACCTAGATGTGGGGTTTTGGGATCTTTAGTACATTTTCACCAAGTATTTTTGCAATGTTGTTGTACTTGTGTATTGTATTTGTATGTTAACAATTTATTCTTAATAAAGTTGTTTACGTCTTCCATTTTATTCCCATTATCTTCATTTAACCATTAAGAGTACATGTTACCCAATTTGAGTTTGAGGAATGACTAGATTAAGCGAAGGAAGACAAAAAAGCAAAATGAAAAGGGTGACGTTATTTACACATTCTTGGGCAAAGATAATCCTTTCGAGAAAAATTTACTTATAAAAACGCTTTGATTTGGCCTCCAAATACTTTAAATTTGAAACGCTTTTAAGTCAAGATGGTCCTTGAGATTGACATAACTCGTTAATTTAGTCTTAGAGATTTGAAATCGATAAAAGTGATCATTGGGTTTGTCCACCATTAGATAAGGACCAAAATAACAAAAACACCCTCAATTTAATAAACAATGAACCAAAATGATTGGACAAAAATTACGGGTATTTTTGTTATTTTATTCTTATTTCATGGAGATTTTCACATAATAACCAAAATGATTGATAGTGTCATGCCCCGATCCTGAGATACGTCCAGGATCGACACGTGACGTCACCACATACTTGTACATCTATCATGTCCCGCCTCCGAGACATGAACAACACAAAAATCCAGGTCCAATAATGTAGTAATTTTTTTGTTTACTATATGGCTAAATCTAACCTTTGTGTTAGACTGCCTACGTACCCTTAGACGGAATCAAGTCATTCGTAGTTCACTATTCAATAGGCCTCGACAATTATCATAGTACTTTCTAGCAGAAAAGTATAGAATTCTAGAATCAATTAATAGGACTTGACAAGCATTGATTCCAGTTTCTTAAAGCAATCAATTCATGACCAAGGTTGTCATTTTGTCATTCACATGCATCACAATGTTTTCAAACCCATATTCACGATCATAGCAAATAATCAATTCAATGACTCAAAGATGCATAATTTAACTATGTTAATTAATCAATAAGATCAAGTATCAATTCACGAAGCTTAATACAGCAAATCCTCATATTTCCCCTACTTGGATTTCAAGCAATAACATTGTAACTCTAAGTTACAAACACAAATGTCTACCATGAGCAATCTATATTCGCTAGAATCTAAGGTCTCGAACTAACTCAACAAAACCAAACTAGAAAGTGGTCGCCAATCACGGAATTATCAATCAGTCCATACAATTCTAGGCAAGCTGTGAGCACCCATCACGGATGTACCAAGCATGATCACATTTAAAATATGTATGGCCCCTATTGCGAATATACCAAGCAGGACCATAACCTATAGCTCTAGGTAGTGATCACCCATCTTGGATATACCAAGCATGATCACTCCTCTAATGCATATGGTCCCCCATCGCGAATATACCAACAAGAACCATAGCCATAGTCTAATCGTATAGGCAGTGATCACCCATTGCGGATATACCAAGCATGATCATCCTTGTAATACGTACAGTCCCTCATCGCTAATATACCAAGCAAGACCGTCTTCTATAACTCTAAGTAGTGATCATCCATTGCGAATATACCAAGCATGATCACTCCTACAATGCGTATGGTCCGCCCCCCCCCCCCCAATCGCGGATATACCAAGCAGTCACATCTCCTATAACTCTAGGTAGTGATCACCCATCGCAAATATACTAAGCATGATCACTCCTACAATATGTATGGTCCCCCATTGCGGATGTACCAAGCAGAACCATAAGCATAGTCTAATCGTGTAGGCATTGATCATCCATCGAGAATATACCAAGCATAATCACCCCTATAATACGTACGGTCCCCCATCGTGGATATACCGAGCAAGATCGTCCATGTACCACACTGCTTCATGGTGCAATAGTATGATCAGACATCAAGCATCATACATTCTACGTCATACAATATTTCATCATAGATTGCCACTGTTAATCACATACTTTAACAATTCCATCCACTTGACAACAATTATCCAGTCACACAGATATACATGTTCTACGATATAACTCAAGTATGGTCCTCGACTCATTTACTCATACTAACAATTACAGTTTATCATCACTCTCATCTAGAAGCCAAATAAACATGAAACTCCTTGTAAACTGTCACTTGCATGCAAACCAAGGTGCACATCCCTAGGATGACCCGTTAACGGGAATAAGTCCACTAACTCTATAGGGTTTCAATTAATACTAATTTCAGTATTTAAAAGCTACTCGGAAAATTTGACCCAAAGTCAACCCTCGGTCAACATGGCCAACCATAGGGTCGACAACCCTACGTAACTCGATTCGGAAGATCTACCCACTGGATTCCCAATCCATAACTTCCTAAGAGTCTCAATATGTTTCTACAACAACATATGAAAACTTTGTAACAAACCAACGATCGAATCTCCGCCAATCATAAATTTAAGTAGCAATCAACGATTGGTTCTATAAACGTATGAATTCATTTCTGGAAGATCGTATGCCAGATTTTCGATATGTAATTTCTAATATTCTCAGCTATTACACCCAACGACATATAATAATTTTGTACCGATCTAACGGTTGGATTTGATGTCAACTACAAATGTCAATAATCTAAGATTCGTCAATCCGAATGTTCAATCCAGAAGATCCGTACATCAGATTTCTAATCCGTAAGTTGCTAATGTATTCAAATAATACGTACAATAACATATTATAATTTGGTAACGATCTAACAATCTGATCATTGACTACCGTACAAGGGTCAATAATCCAAGATTCTCCAATTCAAAAGGTCCATACATTGGATTTCCGATTCGTAAGTTCCTAAGGTTCTCAAATAGTACGAACAACAACATATTAAAATTGCATAGGGACGGTCGGATCGACCTCAATTATGAAAATCGAATGCGCGGTGGTTCTAGCAAACGAAAACCAAATTTTCTGATTAGCTCCAAAATTCACCAAACTTCACAGCATGTAAAACAAGTCTAGGGGAGAAATTTTATACCTGAGCTAACCCCCAAAGGTGGTCGAAAAGTGGTGAAAACCATCGAAGAAATCCCAAAGACCGTGAATGACACACCCACAACACACGGCCATTGGACATTCGACGCTCGATCAGAACCCAAATTGTTATAACCTGTACCTTAAAATATCTTTTTTCTGAAAATATGACCCGACCAAAATGCCCTTAATGGGTGTCTTGAGTAAATACAGACTTTTCAATTAATTTCTACTTTCTCAGATTTTCTTATTTTATCATATTAGGTTGCTTATTTACGAGTGCGTAGGCGAAGGCAAAATTGAATTCAGAGTTGTGGAAGTTAAGTTATAATTTTAAGTTGATGAAGGGTATTATCATAGTTTCAGTTAAATATATTTTAAGTGAGAATTACCCTACTCTGATTTTCCTCCCTTCTCACTTCTGCAACTCATCTTCTTTCTCGAACTCCGATTCTCTCTGTCACTCTCTCTAAGCCACTGAACACCATCACTCCCGATCACCATTTTTCCTGACCAGAACCAACTCGAAACCACCAATTCACCATCTAGGTAACCTATGGAGTTGAAGGATGGCTCTGCATATCCAATCCAATGACGGGAAGGAGCTAAACAGAGGGCTCCATATTTCTCGGTGAACGCAAACTAAAACTAGACACTCCGACTGTCAATTTTTACTCAGAAATCTTCTCATCCGTTTCAAGTACCCTTTCTAGTCCCTATGAACTTGATCAAGCTACACTTTCGAGGTTTTAACCCTTATGAATTTCTGTTTGCATCCTCAGTGTTTCCAACGAGGAAATCCAGTGGAACCTCGGTGAAATCTGAGAAAATCGACCCTAGTTACCAAACCTTAGTCCTTGGCGAATTTCCAGACTTCATGTGTGAAGTTCAAAGTCAAAATCGAAGGGTTTAAGGTGGTGCAGCATCTGATTTCTGTGCCCAAACACCGGCGAGTCTCACCGATGTAATCTCAGTGAACTCGATCAACACGAAGCTTATAGTTAGCACTCTCTTTCCTTGAAGAGGCTGGCTACCCAAGGAGAATTTAGCTGGCAATCTTCTTCTCCTAGGTCACTCATCTTCTTCCTTAACCATCCTTACTGTCGGAACTTAAATACAGTCCGTAAGTTTAGTGTTTGTAGTAGTAGGTGGGGTCGGTCACTTTTTCATTTTTCAAAACTAATAAGGGTATTATAGGAATTTAAAATATTCATTACAAGCTCACTCCGCTCTTTATTAAAGCAACTTACAGGCTACTTTTAAAAGCAATAAAAGTTGATGTCTAGAGGTCATTTAAATAAGCATGATGTTTTATTTTCATCAATTTTTTTTATTTTTTTATTGCTTAACTTTAAAGTGAAACAATTTTTGGTGAAATTAAGCTACCAAACATGGGTGATTTGAACATAGGGCCTATATATTCTTTTTGGGAATTGTTATTGGCACTCCAAACTTTCTATACCAAATAGATTAACCTTTCGAACTGCTGCTTAATCCATGGGCAGGCAAGAGACAACCTGGCGAACTGAAAAACATCTTAATTTTAGAAAGAAATATAGATTTGTGAAGAGTATATAATGAGATTTTTTTTAAAGTGCCAATTACATCTTTTTTTTTAAAAAAAAAATCTGCTAATATTAGTAGATTAAACCAACCCTTCCATATCACGTGCCGATCTGTAATTTTTTAAATATATTTTATTAATTTTGAATATGTTGTCAGAGCTCTTACCGCGCCTTGTCATGTACGTGCCTTTAACCCTTCCGCTTTAGCGCAAGTGTATGGCTATACTCTTGAATTAAAAATCAAAAGTACAATAGAAAGCATGAATAACGTCGTATATCCTTATTAAAGGTTATTTAAAGTTTTGAAAGCCAATTAACTCGAAAAATAAAAGACGGGATAATTCTATATAGACGCATCTAATTTTTAAATCCCCAAATCCACCAATTTCAAAGAATAAGAACAACTCCACCGTTGGAGTTTGCTCAGGGGACAGGCAAGGAAAAAGGGCCCTAGAGGCCGGGCTGTGGACTCCAGCGTGGGCGAGCCCGAGGGACTGTGGAGGCCTGAGCAGCGGGCCTGTGAGGAATTGCCAGCCCGAGAGCCCGAGTGTATCTGACGCAAGGCGATGTCAGTCATAATATAAAATTAATAAAAATATTAATATTAATAAAAAAAAAGTAAAATTTAAAAAATTTAAAAAATTGTAAAACCCATCTTCGAACTCAATGGCTCTAGCTGGAGTTCGTCGCCGAGGTGATGAACACCCACAGACAAATGGCAGAGATGGGTGGCTGAGGTGTGGGAGCTGCTGAGCTTGAAAAATGGCACAAAAAAATGGCAGAGATAGATCACCGGAGATCAGGACCGTTGATGGAGGCTGAGGTGGGTGGGATGGTGAAGATGGAGGAAGAGAGGCGGCGGTGATGGTGAAGATCAAGGAAGAAAATATCGGTAATATCGGAAATATCGATAGTCCGAAAACACGGAAATATCGATGGAAATATCGGGATAATATCGATATCAATAAAAATTACATGGAAACCACGGAAATTGTAAGAAAAACTTGGAAATTTTTATTGAAACTTTGCAGGATGTTTATTTAGTGAATTATCTATTAGTTTATCACACAAAAATGGAAGGAAATGCATTGCATGATGGATTTAACATTATCAAGTTAATTATATAGCGAGCTGGCAAACATTGTAAGTGTAGAAAATATGTAGTAATTAATTAAAGAAATTTAAACACACCATAATCATTTATATATAATGAATTAGTACAATATTTTACACTTTATACATTGCATTTTTTTTCTCTCGGATAACACACACGGACTGACACATGTGCTGGATATTTTGAAAGCAGGTTTGGATTTTTTTTTTCTTCTCTCGGATAACACACACACACACACATCCCACTTCTACACACACACGCACAGACACACACTTCAATCACACACACACACACACACATCCCACTTCTACACACACGCACAGACACACACTTCAAAGTGTGGATTTCTCTCGGATAACACACACACACCCCACTTCTACACACACACGCACAAACACACTTCAAAGTGCAAATCCACACCAGGGACCAAGCCATTTCCTTCTCTCACTCACTTCGACTCTCTCTCTCTCTTCTCTGCACTCTCTCTCTCTCTCTCAAAATCCTCTTACCTCTCTCCCTCTCTTGCCGTGACCACACACACACACAGCAGCAACACCATCTGCTCGACTCGAGCAGCTCGAGGACGACACCACCATCATCACACATCATCAGTCTTCTCTCTCCCACCTCTGCGAGAATGGCGGACGACACCGTGACCTCCACTGTGGCGCACACTCCGGCGAGCACCATCACCACCTGTGAGAGGCGCAGATCTTGGCAGCTGCGACGACGGAGCTCGGCTGCTGTTCCAACGACGGAGAGAGAGGAGCGATATTATCGATATTATCACGATAATCAATTGGAATACTCTGAAAATATCGCTGTTGGAAAAAAACGATATTATCGGCGATATTTCGCCGATAATATCGATATTTAATTCCATGGTGAAGATGGAGGAAGAGCGGCGGCGGTGAGCGTGGTGAAGATGGAGGAAGATAGGTGAGGAGGGATTGGTGTGTTGGGGGCCGGAGGGGAGACAGGTTGAAAACTGGGTGTGGAGGGGGGGTGTTGCGAGCTTGAAGAAAAAATGGTGCGTTGGCACCATGTGAAAAGAAGAAAAAAATTAATAAAAAAAAGGTTTTGGAATGGTGTGCTGCACCATATGAAAAGAAATAATAAAAATAATTTTTTAATAGAAAATAGTACAACGAGACCGATTAAAAATCATATCCGAAATTATAAATAAAATTATTTTGTATTATTTAGAAGAAAAAAAAAACTAATATTTTATTGCCTATTGTCAGGGCTATTGAAGTGCAATGGTGGAGATGCAAAAGTCTATTGCCTGAAGGATTACTGTTCATTAAGACAATTACTGTTCACTAAGTAGATAACATAATGTATTAAGTGGGAATGACTCTAACGATGGAGTTGCTCTAATATCGCGAAACAGAAGTAAAAATGAACCTTCTATTTCTTTGGCCAAAGAAAAGGAAAAAAATCAACCTTTTATTTTTCCACTTTAATCGTACTTAAGTTTCCTGTTTTACCCCTTTTGCTAAGATCAAGATGAAAACCCAAAGGAACAATACCATCTCCTCCCGCAAAGTTTGCGAACTGAACGGCCTCTACCGTGCCGTCGTATTCGTCCGCCAAGGGTCGTCGTCGTCGTAGTCTTCCGCTGGCATCGTCTTCCCAGGTTCCTTCCTCCGCCAGAGTCAAAGCAGAGAGAAATAGGGGTAAAACGGTCAGAATGGTGTGTTTCCATTTCACGTTGGAGCTCTGAGGGACACGTGGCTGGTAACGTCACCCGCTGTCTTTTTTTTTTTTTTTTAACGTCTTCTGGAGGCTTTCCTGTGCTTTGCTCACTCCCTCGTCTCCGCCTCCGCAGGACCGCAGCTCTGCAGATTCAGGAAGGTGGTTGCTTTCCAAAGCCAAAACCAAAAAGAAAGCAACCCAGAAATGTTCAGGTAACAAACAACATTTCTGAAACACTCTGCAAATCAAATAGGGCAAAGGGTCTCACACCCTCTGCCCCAAAATTTGAAGTCTTTCAGTTTCTGTTAGGTTTGAATTTGACTTTTTGGGACAAAGATTCTTGTTGGGTTTTCATTAGTCAAATCGAAGTTCATGGCAGGATGGTCATCCTTAACAACTGGGTTTGTCTTAGATTGCGTCGAAACTACTGATACATGTCAGAAAGATGGTGTTTTTCCTGAAATTAATGATGTTGGTTCTGTAAAAGATGGTGTGGATTCTGATGAGGGTGATCAAAAGGGTAGGCTGAGATGTATATTTCATCAAGTCTTGGCTGTTTTTCTTAAGGAAGTTGGTGATAGAGATGGTGTTGTTAGGCCTGTCCCTGCCGTGATTGATGATAGGCAACCTGTGGATTTGTTCAAATTGTTCTGTGTGGTGAAGGATAGAGGTGGGTATGATTTGGTTTCGAATAACAGTTTGTGGTCTTTTGTTGCTGTTGAACTGGGTGTTGATCCGGAAGTAATGTGTTCTGTGAAATTGATTTACTTTAAATATTTGAACGAGCTGGAGAAATGGTTTACGGAGATTTGTGGAACTAGGAGCTTGGGAAATGGGGAGTCTGGATGCAAAGGGAATTTGCATCCGTTGTCTTCGGAGTTGGAGAGAGAGTTTAGAGGTTTGTTGTCGGGTTGGCCCGAGCAGAAGGGAAAAAGTGATGGAGAGGTTCATCTAGAATCTGGAGAATGCAATGGTGATGATGACGAAAAAGTTTGTAATGACGATCAGAACGATGTTATGATATCACTCTCTAGTCTCAATAAAAATGAAAATGATCGTAAAAGAAAGCGAGAATCCTTAGTAGGAATGCTGAATTGGGTAGGCCAGATTGCAAAGCAACCAAATGATCCTTCAATTGGAGCAATACCAGAGCCAACTAAGTGGAAAGAGCATAGGAGCGATGATGAGTGCTGGGTGCAAGCAATTAGAGCAAAAGAGGCATTGCTGATAAGAAGGAATGTTAATTCAAAGACTGAAGAATATCTCCAGCAGGTACATTTGTTTGTTTGTGTGTTTGTCTAAAGAGTTTTTCCTTTTGCTTCTCGACTACAGCCATTTCTTGAATTTGATATGCATAGTATAGTTAGTCTTTCGAGTATACTCTTCTTGCTTCGTAACTTTTATCTTTTGAAATTAAAGAGTTGTTGTTGTATCTTTAAAAATTTTAAGTTATTAATGAGATGATGAAAATCATCCCCTGTGATAATTTGCCATTGTTTCTGCCTCGAGTAAGTTAACCTCCACAATATGATATCATCATCCACCTTAATAGGGCATTGCATTAGTTTGTAATCTGTGTTCTGCTAATATACTTTTTCGGGAACTGCATGGCACTCGTAAACCTAAACAGGTTTGCAGATAGTTCACACATCAACCCTACTTAATTCAGCAATATCCACTCTTTGGTCCGGTGCTTCTGGTTCATCAAGTTTGTCTAGCTATACTCTTCCTTTTCCTTTTCTGCTCCAATTTTTGTTTTCCTGGAACTGTGAATATTCACATATGAAATTAAATTAGTTTCCAATTTTATAAACAGATCATGGTCTAAACTTGCAGAAGAAGCTCAAGACGCATCCATTGTTGTTTGAAGATAATATTGTTGCTGGTCGCCAGTGCTCAGGGAGGTTACGATGTAGTGAAAGGCTTCCTCATTCAGTTAAATCTCGCTCATGCCCTTGTTGCCATAAAAAAGAGGTGGAAAACGATTCTGTGGAGCAAGCACCTGCAGAAGTTGATTTATTGGCCACTGATACGGCGTCTGAGGATAATCCCCGCGAAAAGGATGTCTCTGTAGGCGCTCACGCTCAAGCTGATGTCCCTGAATGGACTGGTGTGGCTTCTGAAAGTGATGGTAAATGGCTAGGCACACGGGTATGGCCCTTGAAACGTGAAGAAGACAGCCTCCCTAATGAAACAGATGCCATTGGCCAAGGAAGACAAGATAGTTGTTGTTGTGGATTTCCAGATTCTGTTGCATGTTTCAGATTTCACATTACTGAGGCTAAGATGAAATTGAAGAGAGAACTTGGTTCCTTGTTCTATAATTGGCGATTTGATCGAATGGGTGAGGAAGTTTCTCTTCGGTGGACAGCTGAAGAAGAAAAGAGATTCAAGGATTTGGTAAAGTCAAATCACTCAAATTCTCCTTTTATTGAGGGAAATAACTCAAATTCTTCTTCCTTTTGGGATAGTGCATCCAAGTGGTTTCCTAGAAAAACACGGGAAGATTTGGTCACCTATTACTTCAATGTGTTTCTTGTCCAGCGCAGAAGTTATCAAAATCGTGTCACTCCAAAACACATTGATAGTGATGATGACGTAACAGAGTTGGGATCTCTAAGTAATGGTTTTAGGCGTGAGTTAGTCGAACTTTCAACCAATTCTCTGCCATGTTCCCTGAATCAGAAGTCCACTGATTTTGACTAGATATAAAATCTGTCCCTGGAGTTAGAGAACCAGCCTGGAGTTTCAACCGCTGCATTAACATATTAAATGGGGATGCAATTTTCAGGGATGTGTGTCGTTGTGGAAGCAGACCTGGTGGGATTAGTGGTGACGCCAGAGGGTAGAATTGGTGGAATGCGCCGAAGAATGTTGTTGGTACTCAACAAGTGTCTCCAGCTTTCATTTTGAAGAACCATGCTACAATTTTGGATGGCTGCATCATGATACTGTATCTTATACCAGGTTCGATAACCTTGGATACAACTATAGAAGTAGATAGGGAAACATGAGAGGAAGAGACACAGAGTTGTCAAGTTTTTTGGGGCTTTTCTTTTCCTTTCTTAGAAAACCTTTTTTTCTTTGTTGTAACTTCTGACAGGTTTTTTCTTTCTATAAAAACTAAAATTAGCATATGGAACTAAATGTTGTGACCCCTTGCCTTTCAGTTTTAAGTGATGTGATTTTGTCTTTGCCATTCTCGTTTTGGTTCTCTCTCTGTTCCAACACAAACGTGTCGGTTATACTTAGGCGGGAGCCTTGTGCACTGGGTACGACCTTTTTAGATGTTAGATTAGTCACCGACGGGATTCGAACCCATGATATTTTCTGAAAGTCCTCAACAGGACGAAGTCTTTATTTACTTCTTCTAATTATCCTTACTGGTCCTAATTAAGTTCGTATACATAGAGTTGTTCCAAGAGTTAACTGCTATATATAAGTTTGATGTTTTGATTTGGATAAATTTTGTTCGGTTCCAGAGAAAATGCAGGAAAGTGTTGCCTGATAAGCTTAGCAGCAGGTCTGGTCACCGTAGCTTCATCGAATTCACAATCTAAGCTCTAAAGAGTTGAAACTATCCCATTTACGACATTAGCGTCTGCGTTGAGATTCAAAGGGTTATTCATGTTTCTTTGTTGGCAGCAGCGTCTTCCATGGTTGCTTATTAACCTTACTATTTAAGTACACCGGAGGCATCGAAAATTCTTCTCGTTGCATATGCTGCTATGGACCGTCCATCGCGATGATTATGATCCATATGGAAGCAGCCGCAAATGGAAGGCAGTGTTACTGTTTTGACTAGGACTGAGATACTGTAGTATTCTTATATTCATATCCATATGGTGGGAAGGTGGATGAACATTCGGACTCGTACAGGAGGCACAGGGAACGCTCCTTGTCAATTGGCAGAAAGTTAGAAACTCTAGATGCAGAAAACATACCCAAATGCGCTTTTGACCATCCCCTGCATATTTGTTTTACACCTACATGTGGGGCTTTGGGATCTTTAGTCCATTTTGCCCTTTTATTTTCGAGACGAGCTTGGCTCCTAAGGAGTTACTCCTCAATTCATTTTTTATTCGTTTCACAAGACTTTGTGTTTATGATCGGAATTGTTTATATAATAAAACATTTTGTAAATATCATCTTTATAAAAATCAATTAAAATTAAAGTCGTTTAATTAATCAATTGTAGTAAACAGATAGACGGTCCGTAATGCTTTACGATTTCGTTCATTTGTTTTTTTATATAGTTTGATGATTAAAGGATCTTGTATTTTATTTATTTTTTGTAGAAATGATCTTGATTTGATAGAGTCATTTATAATATTAACAGTTCTGACCATAAACTCGAAGTTTTGTAAATCGACCACAAAATAAATTAAACTACTCCTCAACCGTTGAGGAGCCAAGTTAATTCCTTTGTTTTCACCAAGCATTTCTGCAATATTGTTATACACAATTAACAATTTATACAAAAGCGACACCTATCTCGTTTGCTATTGTTATGGCAGCATTTAACGTAACTTTCACTAAGCTTGCAAGTGTATATATGTCGTGTTTTTTTTTAACATAAGCTATGTTAAAATAATCTTGGTTTTCATACATCGCTAATCAATTTTCTTTTTCTATTTGAATTTCAATATTTATTGTAAGTGAGATATTTTAGATCTAATTCTCTTCAGAGATCAAGTTGAACTACATTATTATGACTAGCGCATTGTAAGGCTTAACCCACTTCCCTATCCCTAGGACAGATACTATCGTTTGTTAAAAAAATAGAAGTTCATTTTTGTTGGTAAATGACATGTTTAGCAAAAAGAAATGTGGAAGTTTTATTACACAAGCATATGGTATCTAACTCATGTGACGGATTACCGGCGGTGTCCTAATATTGCAAAATGATTCACCAAGAATTCTGTTCAAATTATTTAGCGACTGATGTTGTCAAACTTTGAATTCTGACTAAAAATTACTTAAAACTTTTTATGCAACATCACTCTTAGACCAACTTTAATAGTTGGGGATGAAGCTTTAACTTTTGGGCTTAACTCACGCCAGCCCACTCGCCCAAATGATTTGGTAGGTCCAAAAGGAATTAAGCCTTGCTAAACTCTTTAGAGTGAATCCAGCTTAAAAATATTTTTTCTCTTCGAGACTTATTTTAGCTCAATAGTTGAAAATGGTCTTATAGTATTGCATATCAAGGCTCTTAAATTTGACAAATAGGAGCTAGCAGTAGTAGATCCAAGAAAAATTATTCAGGGGTCATATGTTAAAAGTTCACAAACATTCTTAAATGTATAATAGCCTTAAAAATTAAACCGTAGTTTCATTATTCATAATTTATAAAACAAATAACAATAAAAGTTACAATTGTCCACGACACGTTTTTATATTTTGAAAACGCTGCATTATAGTTTCATTATCAATCGAAGAAAAAACACTGCTCTCAATATAAACAATCATACTATTACTCAACCGTTGACCTTCCATTCAAAATTACGCAATGGACTTTTCACAATTCATAGAAGAAAGGTTCTCTTCACTGAAGCAGTAACAGCCAGTAGAACCAAACACAATGTAATAAGCAACTACACATGATTATATACTATATTTCACCTCGTCTCAACCCTTTTTTTATTTTTTTTTGCAAGACTACCAATTCCTTTCAATTGAGAAAATTCACTATTCAAACTCATATCAATAATATAATGCCCACGTTAATCTTGAAGTGCCAAGAGTTGACAAGAAAAAAAATTCATTTGGATAAAATTGAGCAAAACAAATTAGCTTTTGTTCATCAAAAGTCCAAAATGAAGCATTCGTGTGATGACCCATCCCTAATTTTCCATGTAATTTTATCCTCAAGTGTGTAAAATGACATTTATGCCCTTTTTGGCAGAAGTGGAACCTGACGTGGACGTAGTTATTCGGCTTTTGAATTATTTTTCTCGATATCATAATTAATTAGTACTCGTTGTTACCATTGCGTGAGCGTGACTTAGACCTAAATCAGAGTTGTAACGAAAAAGTTATGTTTAGTTAAAGTGCGTTAACAATGGGTAGATTTGTACACGTGCGTGCTAATTATTCAGTATTGGAAACTACTATTTTTGATAAGGCGCGTTAGATTTCGTGTGATTTCAAATTTGTACAAATCTTATCCCCTTCTCTCTTTAAATATGTCTCGTGCCCTATTCTCCTTCACCAACCAATCAATCACTTTCCCACATTTTCTCACCCAATCAGACAACTTATCTCTCTTTCTTCTTGACCAATCAGAAAACCTCTCTTTTTCTCTTATTCTTCTTCTTCTTCTCTCACTCCGAGCCTCTCTCTTCCATGTGCAACACAAAGAATCATCATCAAACCTCACAAGATCGACCCTTAAATCACCACTATCATGCTCCCCTCATGCTCACGAGTCCATCTGTACGAGCCGATCTTAAAGTGGTTGAGTTTTGAGTGTCCAACTCGAAGTTCCGACTCGAGTGTAGATTTTTCTAATGATTTTCCGTTCGAGTTGCACGGTTTTGGAAGGTTTGGAAACATCTAGAAAACTCTCTGGAGTCCCTAGCCTAAGTTCGAAGTGGAGCCATTGTGAAAACACATGGTTTTAAGACGACTAAAATAGGTCCGAGACTTTTAAGGCTTTTTCAGTCTATTTCCGTCCACTTTTTGGACTTTTGAAAGGTATAAACTTGTTCTCCTCTTTTTGGGCTTCATTTCAATATAAAGTACGTTGGAAATGGTTGAGAAATGAGGAAGTTATGAAGTTTTAAATTTTTTTTCCAGAAACCAGCAAAACCAAATAGTCGCGGCGAACTGCGGACGACGGAGGACAACCGAAGAAGAAGGAGAATATTCCGTTAAAGTTAACGCAATATTCTGACGCCATTAAACTTAACGGAATATTCCCTAGGGTTTCTATCAGTTTGTCAGGCATGTGGGTGTGCATATGGTCATGACCTGGCGACGCGTGGCGATGCGCGAGGACGCGTTCGGCTTTCGAGTGGTGCGTGGTTGACGCTATAGGTCCATGACATCGAGTAGAATGTTTTCATATATTTAAACCTTCCATTTGAGCAAACTATGGGGGATTCTCTTAGCCTTTTAATGTATGTCCTAATTAATTAATTAGTATAGTTGTTTCACATATAGGTGAGAATTACCTCGAGGAGGTACAAGGACAAGCAAGGCTAGGAGGCTACAATTCGACCATGTATCAGTGAGTGGGCATTTGTTTTTATATATTATATATAAAGTTTATAGTTTCCACATGTGCTTTTGGATTAATTTTACTCATATCATGCCATGTTTTTTTTAATTTAAAAAAATGCCATTATATTGTTGAGATTTATATATTGTCATAGCATGTTCATATATATTATACTTGCTCATCATGCATGCTTGCACCAGTGTAGTACTCTCCCGGGCCAGGGCTTCACGTGTACGTTCACATCGCATCGCACGCTCACCTTGGATCCATTGTAGGTGACAGTCTTGTTGTATAGGTTGCAATAGGCAACTCCGACTTGTATGTGATGCGCCTAGCACCAGTCTTCACGTGATTGTAGTACTAGAGTGTATATTATGATTACACTAAGTCCTGTTCATGGCAGAACTTATCTGCATGAGCTCGTGTATTAGTATAGGTTGATGAGCACTTGATTTTACTTATGCTACTGTTGAGATATTATGATTGGTGTATTTTTGGATTTATTGTTGACTTACAGTTGATTTCATACTTAAATGTAGTATGATTTTTTGGAAACTATACATATTTTACGGAGAGTGGTTAGTATGTTCAGAAATAAATGTGTTTTTATAAACCTTTATTTTTGCCCACTCACCCTTCTATTTTTTGCCCCTCCAGGACTTAGATAGCTAAACTCGCTGTGGCATACGAGGAATCTTCGGTGTATTCTGACATTTCCATAGATAGATGTAGGGGCTTTTTTCTCGATTGTGTATTAATTACTTTAATTAGTTTCGACTGCACTACTTTTGTTGTACTATCATCTATGCTCCGAACATTTGTGTTTTATGGGTTCTTCCCATTGATGCGCACTTGCTACTTTAGATTAAATAAATGTTAGCTTTGGTTTTAAATTTATCCATATTTTTCTTATGTATCATTTTCCTTTTTGGTTACGTCATATTCGGGTGTCGACCAGCACTCCGGTTGAGGTGTGTTAGTTTGGTATCAGAGCATAGGTTTGGCAACCCTGCATTCCTCGTATGTGTTATAGGTCCCAATAATTTTTTATCTCTTATGCCAGAATCATTCACCACATGTCCCTTCTGAGACTAATTTTCCTATTTTTGAGCAACTCGATGAGGTTATCGCCAACACCATTCAGTCCATAATTCATCCTCCCCAAAGGACTACCTTAGATACCGTATCCCATCTTTAGATAAATAATTTCTTTAGCAACGAGGGACTCGAGAAATCCGAGGCTTGGATCGATCATGTTGACAAGACTTTTCGTGTTATGCAGCGCCAAGGGAATCTTCCAACGGAGAGATGGGTCGAGACATTAACTTGGTTCTTTCGTCTAGGAGCAGAATCATGGTGGGCTCAAGAGTCATGCCCGTTGTCTGCTCAAGATGCCATAGACTGAGAGGTTTTCAGGTGCCTATTTGAGGCTAGATTCACACCTCTAGAATACAAGGATCGCAAGAAAGACAAATTCACAGAGTTGAAGCAAGGTAGAATGTTAGTCACAAAGTGCCACCGGAATTTCACTGACTTATCCCATTATTGTCCCATCATCACTGAGAATCCTAGAGAGATGCTCCATTATTTTATGAAGATGACTAGTAAGTGATTGCGTTCTTTGGCGACTTCTACTCCATGCTCTACCTACCAAGAATTCTTTAAAGTTCTGCTTCGTGTTGAAGATTCCAAGAATGGCCCTGATAATGATGATGATGATGAAGAGGATAATAGTAATGCTCAGAAGAGTAATAACAGGGGGCAGTCATCCTTTGGCCCTCGAAAGACTCAGAATTTCAAGAGAAGTAGTAATAGTTCTGGATCGTCTAGTGGTGGTTTAAATTTTAGTACGCCTCAAATGGGCGGTAAGTCTACTAGTAATTCACGTTTTCAGAGTCAAAGGAACCCTAGCAATTCTGGTGCTCAATTCTGCCATAGGTGCAATAATCGTCATTATGGTGAATGTAAGAAGGGAAGTAGTGGATGCTACACATGCGGTCAGATGGGGCACAGAGCTAATCAATGCCCTCATAATCAGAAAACTCAACCTTCTACCACCTACAGTTTATCTCCAGCAGATTCCAAGTTCTAATGCCTAGCCGCTGACAGGTTATGGTGGTGTTTTCCACTACTACGCCGAAATATCCCAGTATTTAGAAGAAGCGTATTAGTACCACTTGATGTTCCCTATTAGCAGGGCGGATATCCACAGTACTAGGGGGTTATACGTTGTATCAGGGCTGCTGAGCGCAGTGGTATGCTGGATAACAGTACTAGAATCTTAATGTAGCTTCTAACAGTGGTGGCTCGGCCAAGCTAACTATTCAAACCAATCAAGGTCGAGGCAATTAAGGACGTGGTAATCAAAACCAGGGAAACAAGGGTCGTGGAGGAAGACAACAAATGCAGGGTCGCGTCAACAACATCACCAAACATGATACTCAGAGTAATCCTGATTTGATCATGGGTATGTTGAATGTTCTTGGCCAGTTTGCTAGAATTTTAATTGACTCGGGTGGTACTCATTCGGTTATTTCCCATATGTTTGCTCAAAAGACTCAACCTCACCCCACTCATCTCGATTATGATTTGGAGTTCTTGATGCCTAGGGGTGAAACTTGTTATGTTAGTTGGGAGTTGTCACGCCCCGAACCCGGGATCGGTAATAAAAACTCAAACCCGAATCCGAAACGTGAGTTAAAAGCTCAATAAATAAAAGGAATTTGACATGGGTTGAAAAATGAACTTCTCTTATTAAAATAATTCATGATTCTTAAACAAATCAAGAATTCTTTACAACCTATATAGTAAATAGATGAATAAACTTTCTCTACTCCAATCTAATTTGATCTCATCCTGCCTACCCTCTTGAATGTCTAGTTTGTAAACCTACATAACAATAGAGGGATGAGCTTCAACAGCTCAGTAGGGACATAACCTTATCACAGTAAATTGACAATATTAAATTAAGTGTCATGAAATCATATAGCCAAATATCAATCATTATCGATAGAAATGCATGAATGCAATGCAACCTCTTCAACTACCCCCGTTAATATAATAAAACATGCGGACCTGCACATCCCATACCATGCATTTTACCCCTACAGAGGTGGTTTGAATATTCTATTATAGAAACTAACCTCCATATGATATCCCAAGTTCATAAACCCTTTTTGCTAGTCATCTTATCTAATTCATTGATCTCCAGCCTAAATCACCCACATCGACAATTCCCGTCGATATCCTATTCTAATGTGCACATCAGGCTTGCCTGGAACTGGTTTCACAATGAATAAATTCAACTACACAAAAGATCCCTTCCAACTACCCTCATTTTCATACTTCCAATCTGAATATTGAAATTCCAACCACATCAACATGAATGATGCACAAATAATGTCATTTTATCTTTCACATATTTAACAGTATATTCTCAACGAATAGCATTCCAGCAATAATTCCATAACCAATAACAAGTAAACACTTAACTAAAGCAATTAGCCAATTAATATCCAATCATATTAATCAACCAAAAAGATCAAGAATATTATAGCACTTCACGAATTTAATAAAATCAATTTCCGTAAACGTCTGCCTTATTTCCCCTACCTAGATTCCAAAGCTAAACCAAAATTCATGTCATTACCGGAGTAGCTAAACTCCATGTACTTATCGACGTCAATACCACAATAGCTAAGTTCCACCTATTTGAGGAAGCTTCTTGATTGCTCCTAACACCGTATCTTTCTTTCAATCTCTTTTCTTTCCTATATATATATATATATATATATATATATATATATATATATCTTACATATAAATATATACACGCACAACATATGTATGTATATATGTATGTATGTGTGTGTACACACACACACACACCAATCTCTACGTAATGCATGCATTGCACGCTATCTCTATCTCTCTCTCCTATGAGAGCTCACATGCCGCATACCCTTCTCCCTCCAAAAACAATGGAGCGAGGCTCCTATTTAATCCTAGTGCATGCAATACAGCTCCTGCTACTAGCTATAACTAGCCAGCAACAATTGAGTGCTCGTGGAGCACCTGGGAGCTCTAAACAATGCCACATTAACCTTTAAAAAAATAAATGAGAATGCCACCACCTAGCTAGAGACAGCTCCACCATTCTTCCTCCTACCAGCACCTCATGCTAAGCCAATATGCTGAGTCAACAGCATGTACTCAAACTTCAATATGATCAATATATACATAAATAGATTGTAAACTTATAGGCTAAGTATAAGTTCATTTGAAATACTAGTTATAGTATATCACATGGAAACCCTAAGTCAAAACTAGAAAATAATAGTATATATATATATACTAAATAGGGGTTCTCACAGGAGTATCGAGGATGTCCCATTCTTATCAAGGATGTCATAATGCCAACTAACCTTGTTCCCTTAGACATCGTTGATTTCGATGTTATCTTTGGCATGGATTGGTTAGATTACAATCGTGCCATGTTGAATTGTTACTTTCCATCGACCGGGCATGGCTATTGTAATTTTTGTAGGTAAACGTAGTGGTCTGAAACACGGAGTTATCTCTACCATGAGGGCGAAGTGAATGTTGAGAAAGGGTTGTCAAGGCTACTTAGCTCATGTAGTGATGACTGAAGATACTCCTACTCATGTGGAAGACGTTCGGGTAGTCAGACATTTTTCTGATGTTTTTCTCTACAATTTACCTGGCCTACCACTGGATCGTGAAGTGGAGTTCACCATCGACCTAATTCCAAGTACCGACCTTATTTCTCTAACTCCTTATTGTATGGCTCCTGCAGAGTTGAGGGAATTAAAAACCCCGTTGCAAGAACTTGTTGATAAAGGGTTTATTTAGCCGAGCACTTCTCCTTGGGGAGCTCCAGTCTTATTTTTTAGGAAAAAAGATGGAACGTTGAAGCTATGGATCAATTACAGACAACTGAATTGGGTGACAATTAAAAACTATTATCCGTTGCCTCGTATCAATGATCTTTTTATCAGCTTCGTGGTGATTGTGTTTTCTCGAAAATCGATCTAAGGTCTGGCTATTATCAGTTGAAGATCAGAAGTTATGATATTCCAAAAACAGCCTTCCGAACTCGATATGGTCATTATGAGTTTCTCGTGATGCCATTTGGGTTAACTAATGCTTTAGCAGCTTTTATGGACCTGATGAATCGAGTATTCCGTTCGTACCTTGACAGGTTCATAATTGTCTTCATTGATGACATTTTGGTGTCTTCTAATAGCGAGGTTGACCATGCTAGACATTTACATCGGGTTTTAAAGAAGCTAATAGAGAATCAATTGTATGCTAAATTCAGTAAATACCAGTTTTGGCTGGATCAGGTTTCATTCTTAGGACACATAATATCAGCTCAGGGTGTTCTTGTGGATCCTCAAAAAGTAGCAGCAATGGAAAATTGGGAGCAACCTCAGACTGTTACTGAAGTACAGAGTTTTCTTGGTCTTGCTGGCTACTATCGGCGCTTTGTGAAAGACGCTTTATGAAAAATGGAATGATGATTGTGAACGAAGTTTTCAACAGTTAAAGTACTGTCTCATTCATGCGCATGTCCTGGCACTTCCCGATGACAGTGGGAATTTCGAGATCTACAGTGACGCATCTCTGAATGGTATGGGTTGTGTGCTGATGTAGCATGGAAAGGTGATCGCGTATGCTTTGTGACAATTAAAACCCCATGAAATGAACTACCTAATCATGATATTGAATTAGCAGTTATTGTTTTCGCTTTAAAAATTTAGCGGCATTATCTTTATAGGGAAACGTGTTGAATCTTCACTGACCATAAAAGCCTCAAGTATATCTTTACTAAAAAAGAACTTAATCTCCGGTAGCATAGATGGATGGAATTGATTAGTGATTATGACCGCACTATTGAATATCACCTTGGTCATGCAAATACTGTAGCAGATGCTCTCAGCAAGAAATCTCATGGTCGACTTAATGGTCTTTATGCATGTCGTGTTCTTCTTCTAACCGGCCTAATATATACTAGGGCAGTTTTGGGAGTGGATCACTAGGGAGCCCTACTTGCCAACTTTCAAGTCATACTAGTTTTATTAGATCATATTCTCAAGGCTCAGATGAATGACTCAGAATCCCAGGAGTTAAAGCAAGCGATGTTGAACAGCAATAGGGGAAATCTAAGGATTCGAAGGCCTGATGGTATGCTCATGCAAGGCGATTGAATGTATGTACTAAATGTGGAAAAACTGAAGAAAGAAATACTTGATGAGGTGCATATCTTAACTTATGCGATGCATCTCGAAAGTACTAAAATGTATCATACCATATGACCTTTCTACTACTAGCCAGGAATGAAAAGAGAAATTGCGGCATACATGAGTCGCTGTCTGGTCTGTTAATAGGTCAAAACGGAAAGAAAGAAACCATTTAGGTTGCTACAACCGCTTCCTATACCCCAATGGAAATGGGAAGATATCACAATGGATTTCGTGTACAAGCTGCATCGTACACGTAATGGCTATGACGGTATTTGGGTGATTTGTAGATCGGTTTACCAAGTCAGCGCATTTTCTACTTGTTCGTGAGAACTACCCATTAAGTCGATTGGCTGAACTTTTTGTTTCTGAAATTGTCAAGTATCTTAGTGTTCCAATTAGTATTATTTCTAATCGGGACCCCAGATTTACTTCAAAATCTTGGGTAGCTTTTCAAGAAGTTCTAGGTTCAAAATTACCCTACAGCATCGCCTATCATCCTCAGACTGATGGGCAAAATCAGAGAGAACTATTCATACGTTAGAAGACATGCTGAGATCTTCAATCCTACAGTTTGGAGACGCATGACACAAGCGCTTACCTTTGATAGAATTCACCTACAACAACAATTTTCACTCCAGCATTGGTATGTCACCATTTGAGGCGCTTTATGGGAAACTTTTTCATACACCGTAGTGTTGGTCCGAGGTAGGCAAAAGAGTTTTAGTGGGCCCTGAAATTGTGGATGAGATGACACATAATATTCAAGTGATAAAAGGCAATCTAAAAGCAGCACATGATCGACAAAAGAGTATAGTAGACAACCATTCGACAGACAAAGTTTATAAGGTTGGAGATTAGGTATTCTTAAAGCTGTCACCATGGAAAAGCGTTGTACATTTCAGGAAGAAAAGAAAGGGAATCCCTTGTTACATCGAGCCATATCAGATCATTGAGCGAGTCGGTGAGGTTGCCTACCGACTTGATCTACCTCCAGAATTGTCAAGAATGCATAATGTGTTCCACGTGTCCATGCTACAGAGATATGTCTCTAATCTGTCACACATAATTCCTCATCAGCCGTTAAAGCTTAACCCAAATTTGACTTATGAAGAGGTTCCAGTGACGATTCTTGACAGGAAAGACAAAGTCCTCAGGAACAAAATCGTTCATATGGTGAAAGTCTTATGGAGAAACCACTATGTTGAGGAAGCTACCTGGGTGATAGAGGGGCGTATACGAGATCTTTATCCACATCTGTTCTTCAACTATGATCTTTAGTAGTGTTGAAATTTCGGGGACTAAATTTTCTAGAAGGGTAGGTTGTGACGACCCGTCCCTAATTTTCCATGTAATTTTCTCCCTGAGTGTGTAAAATGACGTTTATGCCCTTTTTGGCAAAAGTGGAACCTGACGTGGACATAGTTATTCGACTTTTAAATTATTTTTCTCGATATTGTAATTAATTAGTACTCGTTGTTACGAATGCGTGAGTGCGAGTTAGACTTAAATTAGAGTTGTAATGAAAAAGTTATGTTTAGTTAAAGTGCGTTAACAACAGATAGGTTTGTACATGTGCATGCTAATTATTCAGTATTGAAACTACTGTTTTTGATAAGGCGCGTTAGATTTCATGTGATTTCAAATTTGTACAAATCTTTTCCCCTTCTCTCTTTAAATATGTCCCGTGCCCTATTCTCCCTCACCAACCAATCAATCACTTTCCCACGTTTTCTTACCAAATCAGATAGCTCGTCTCTCTTTCTTTTTTACCAATAAAAAAACCTCTCTTCTTCTTCTTCTTCTTCGTCTTCTTCTTCTTCTTCTTCTTCTTCTTCTTCTTCTTCTTCTTCTTCTTCTTCTTCTTCTCTCACGCCAAGCCTCTCTCTTCCATCTGCAACACAAAGAATCATTATCAAACCTCACATATCGACCCTCAAATCACCACCATCGTGCTCCCCTCATCCTCACGAGTCCATCCGTACAAGCCGATCTTAAAGTGGTTGAGTTTTGAGTGTCCAACTCGGAGTTCCAACTCGGGTGTAGATTTTTCTGACAATTTTCCATTCGAGTTGCATGATTTTGGAAGGTTTGGAGACATCTAGAAAACTCTCTAGATTCCCTAGCCTAAGTTCGAAGTGGAGCCATTGTGAAAACACATGGTTTTAAGACGACTAAAATAGGTCCGAGACTTTCAAGGCTTTTTTAGTCCATTTTCGTTCACTTTTTGGACTTTTGAAGCTATAAACTTGTTCTCCTCTTCCTGGGCTTCATTTCCATATAAAGTACGTTGAAAATGGTTGAGAAATGAGGAAGTTATGAAGTTTCAAATTTTTTTCCAGAAACCGATGAACCAGATGGCCAGGGCGGACGATGAAGGACAACCGGAAAAGAAGGAGAATATTCCATTAAAGTTAACAAAATATTCTGCCACCGTTAAACTTAATGGAATATTCCATCAAATCTGACGGAATATTCCCTAGGGTTTCTGTCAGTTTGTCAGGCGCGTGGCCTGCACGTGGGCGCACGTGTGGCCTCAACCTAATGGTACATGGTTGATGCGTACAGGTCCATGACGTCGAGTAGAATGTTTTTGTATATTTAAATCCTTCGTTTGAGCAAACTATGAGGGATTTTCCAAGCCTTTTAGTGTATGTCCTTAATTAATTAGTACAGTTGTTTCACATGTAAGTGAGAATTACCCTGAGAAGGTATGAGGACAAGCAAGGCTAGGAGGCTACGATCCGACCACGTATCAGTGAGTGGGCATTTGTTTTTATATATTATATATAAAGTTTATAGTTTCCACATGTGCTTTTAGATTGATTTTACGCCTATCATGCCATGTTTTATTTAATTTTAAAAAATGCCATTATGTTGTTGAGATTTATATATTGTCATGGCATGTTCATATATATTATACTTGCTCATCATGCATGCTTGCACCGGTGTAGTACTCGTTTGTGCCAGGGTCAGGCTTCATGTGTATGTTCACATCACACCGCACGCTTACCTTGGATCCATTGTAGGTGCTAGTCCTGTCATACAGGTTGCAATAGGCAACTCCGACTCGTATGTGATGCTCCTAGCGCCTGTCTTCACATGATTGTAGTACTAAAGCATATATTATGATCACACCCAGTCCTGTTCATGGCAAAACTTATCTGCATGAGCTCATGTGTTAGCATAGGTTGATGAGCACTTGATTTTACTTATGCTACTGTTGAGATATTATGATTGGCGTATTTATGGATTTACAGTTGATTTCATACTTATATGTAGTATGATTTTTTGGAAACTATACATGTTTTACGGCGAGTGGTTAGTATGTTAAAAAATAAATGTGTTTTATAAACCTTTGTTTTTGCCCACTCACCCTTCTATTTTTTGCCCCTCCAAGACTTAGATAGCTGAACTCATTGTGGCATACAAGGAATCTTCGGCGTATTTTGACATTTCCATAGATAAATGTAAGGCTTTTTTCCGGTTGTGTATTAAGTACTTTAATTAGTTTCGACTGCACTACTTTTGTCGTACTGTCATCTATGCTCTGAACATTTGTGTTTTATAGGTTCTTCCCACTACTGCGCACCCGCTACTTTAGATTAAATAAATGTTAGCTTTGGTTTTAAATTTATCCACATTTTTCTTATGCATCATTTTCCTTTTTGGTTACGTCACCTTCGGGTGTCGGCCATTATGCCTAGACTCCAGTCGGGGTGTGTCAATTCGAGTTTGTTGCAGCATGCCGGTCTACTCTGCTTGTCCAGTGTTTCTTATGAAGTAACCTATTCTAATACTACGTTGTTTTCTCGAAGAAATATTTTTAAGAAAATTAATAAGAAGAGCAACTCCTATATGAGATATTTTATCAAGCAGTTGAAGAGCATGCATAAAGAACAACTCCATAAAAAAAACAACATCTAAGTCATTTATAAAGATTCACAAGAATTCGGAAGGTCAACTAATCATGCTCCTTCATCCATCCACCCTTTGAAGAAAAAGGGAGGTAAAAAAGAAAATTATAAGAAAAGAAAAAAAAAGGGGGGGGGGGGAATGGGTGTACCCTAGACCTAGAGAGAGAAAGGGGAACCGCACTTTGAATTCCCAAAATCAAGAAAGCGGGAGGGGAGAGTGGGTGCGCGCCAGCTACATCTTTTGCAAGGAAATGGTAGACTTCAAATCAAATTTCAAATTTATTCAATTTTCTTTCTTTTTCCTTTTTTTATTGTATTTTTATTTTTAAATTAAATTGTTAATTTGTTACATAAAAATGGTGAGTGGTATTTTGCTTTCTTGCTTGCTAGTAGTAGGGCAATTTTTTCCACCGTGGTCTCTCAAATGTGCACTTGCTAGGATAAGATCCGACAGCTTTGTTCCTGACACATGTACGTCATTTACCTCTCTCTCTTTTTTGTTTGAGAAATTATTCATTGTAATTGGAATATAAGTGGTACACATAGAAGTGGTGAGAAATTTTATTTTTTAAGTTATTAACATTTTATCACACATACTCTACTATTTTTATATTGACACGTGATGTAACACTCCAATCACACTGCAGAATCTCTCCCTTTTCCCGGTGACCGCTTACTTTATCTCCTCCTTCTTTTTAGCTTCGGTTTGCCTACTGGCTAACGACTATTGGCTGGCTTGGCCTTTTATTCATCTTGGAGGTGGAGCCCAGGTAATACTTTTGAAAAGACTAAACTACCCCCATAATGCCAATGACAGCACATCTGATCGTACTTGGGGAATGATTCGAATGAAGGTGAGTGAATCGCAACCGTAGGTTTGGTTGTCGGACAAATGGCAACAAATTACATCACATGCAGTTTACAAATTACAATATTTTAATACAAAAATTACAAAAATTTACAATGCTTTTTTCAAAAATACTTAAAACAAAGGGAAATTTAACGAAAAGCTTCTGGTACTGTTCACTTTAACGAAAAATCACATTTTTACACTAAAAAGTCAATCATGGTACTATTCATTTTACCCTTTATTTTGTCCTTATCGTTAAAACTCAAAGTTTTCAACCATTTTTCATTAGTTTTCCTTAAAACAAATTACAATGAATATTCTCTCTCTCTCTTCTGATAGGATTTACAATGGTAATAGATTGTTTGTTATACCTAAAGCCTTTTATAAGTATTTTGAAAAGAAAAAAAAAAAGTTTAGGAAATTGACTAAATAATTATTCTACAAATTTCAATGAATGAACTAGTCATAATCAAATACTTACAATATATGGATAAAAAAATTAACGAAATATCTATATCGAAACACATTCACAAAACAAAACGCTTGAAGCTAAGTGTCTATGGTTTCTTGGATTGTGGGCCTTAGGCTACATGCCTCTTTCAGGTTCCCACCCTTGGCTACATTCATTACAATAATTTAAATCTCATAGACGCCAATTATTGAACAAGGGTAATGTTAGGGAGAACAAGAGTAATGCTAAAGAGACCAAATTTTTTAACCAAAGTTTGCAAACCAAAATGATGTGGTTGTTGATAATTAGATTATTACTCAAGTGTTGATTAACATGCTTATTTTTTTGTTTGTGGCACATATTTAATTTATAAATTTAGTTTATAGTTTGGTCTTCCTTAGCATTATCCATTGAACAAATGAAAACTACCTTGGGTATCATTTTTTTGTTTGTAATTTCTAGTTTTTACCTACTGTTGTGGTCTATATTTATCTGACAGAGAGACTAGGGCCGACGGCAGGGAGAGAGAGGAGAGAGATGTGTGTTTGAAGAATTGTAGGGGAATGTGTGTGTTGTTATCCCTCCTACATTGTGCCTTTATTTATAGTAGTAAAAGGAGAGAAGATATTCCTTCTCCTCCAAGTAATACAAGTTGTAATAGGAAAGGATAACTAGAATCAAATCTAATCTAGGATTTACACAATCATACTTATTCTAGGAATGTTTACAACACTCCCCCTTGAGTGTGCAAATACTTAAGGTAGATTCAGCATCATGCAGAAGTTGAGGAAGTCGACTCGTCGGCACTGATTCCAAGGAACAACGCTTATTCTCAATAAGGTATGAACTTGCATAAGTAGTAAGTCTCACTAAAAAACCCTAAGGCTATGGCAAAAACCCAAGTAGGGACAAAATCCATAGTCTAAGGAAAAATGCGTGAGAAATGCAAAGTCAAAAGAAACGTCTACAGGACGTCATCAGGGATATGACCAGCCCAAGGTGGGTGCCTCGTTAAAACCTAGTTAGGTAGCAAAAACCCAGTGGGAAAAATGCTCCTAATCGTAGGGAAAAAGAGTACATTAAGATCAAGCAAGTATCCAGAAGATACTCCCCCTGAGTTTGACATAATTCCAAAGAGAAATAGCAAAGTTACAACTCAGAAAGTTTACGCATACCAATTCCATGAACAAGCTTCTGAAACGTCGCCTTCGGTAGTGATTTGGTGAAGAGGTCGGCCAGATTGTCTTGTGATCGGATTTGCGTGACTTCAATCTTCTGATGCTCTTGTTGTTGATGTGTAAAGAAGAACTTTGGCGTAATATGCTTGGTGTTGTCTCCTTTTGATGTAACCCTTCTTGAGCTGTTCGATGCAAGCTGCGTTGTCTTCAAAAATCGTCGTCAGGGCATTAACGGCGGGATGAAGATCACAGGAGCTTCAAATATGGCCCATTACTGCTCTCAACCAAAAGCATTCCCGAGTTGCTTCATGTAAGGCGAGAATTTCAGCATGGTTAGACGAAGTGGCAACTAAGGTCTGTTTAGTTGACCTCCAAGATATTGCGGTGCCTCCAACGGTAAAGACATAACCCGTTTGAGAACGCGCCTTGTGCGGATCAGATAAGTATCCAGCGTCGGCATAACCAACAAGGCGAGAATCAACCCGATGAGCATAGGGTGCGGCATCACTCGAGGATTCGTAGGGATAGAATAAGCCCAAATCCGTAGTACCCTTAACGTAACGGAAGATGTCTTTCACGCCAGTCCAATGTCTGCGTGTTGGTACATTACTGTATCTTGCCAAAAGATTAACAGCGAAGGAGATGTCGGGTCTAGTGCATTGAGCTAAGTACAATAAAGTGCCTATCACACTTAGATAAGGAACTTCAGGTTCCAAAATCTCTTCATCATCCTCCTTCGAACGGAAGGGATCTCGATTTGCATCTAGCGTACGAACGACCATAGGAGTACTCGAAGACTTCGCTTTATCCTCATTCAAACGGCGCAACACCTTCTAGGTGTAGTTCGATTGATGTACTAAGATTCCATCCGAACAATGCTCTATCTCGAGACCAAGACAGTATCGAGTATTTCCTAGATCTTTCATCTCAAATTCCGACTTCAGGTGCGAAGCAGTTCTCGCGAGCTCTTCAGGAGTTCCGATGAGATTCATGTCATCGACATATACTGCAACAATCGTAAATCCGGAATGTGACTTCTTAATGAACACACAAGGACATAGTTCGTTGTTCACATATCCCTGACTAGTCAAATACTCACTCAGACGGTTATACCACATTCGTCCGGATTGTTTCAAACCGTATAGTGAACGCCTCAGCCGAATTGAGAGCGTGTTCCGGGGTATGGAAATATTTGAACCAGTCAATGTAAGTCCTTCGGGAACTTTCATATAAATTTCCGTATCAAGATCCCCATAGAGATACGCGGTTACTACGTCCATCAGCTGCATATCCAGTTTTTCGGAAACTACCAAACTGATAAGGTATCGAAAAGTAATCACATCCATAACGGGTGAGTAAGTTTTGTCATAGTCAATCCCGGGGCATTGTGAGAAACCTTGTGCTACAAGACGAGCTTTGTAACACACAATTTCGTTCTTCTCATTATGCTTCCGAACGAAAACCCACTTGTAGCCAACGGGCTTCACATGTGGAGGCGTAGGAACTACAGGTCCAAACACCTTACGTTTCGTAAGTGAATCAAGTTCGACTTGGATTGCTTGTTTCCAGTTTGACCAATCAGCTCTACGTTGACATTCATCAACGGAACGCGGTTCAATGTCATCGCTCAACATGATCTCAGTAGCTACTGCAAATGCTCATGCATCGTCGACAATCATCTCATTTCTACGCCACACATCATCTAAGCTAGCATAATAGACCGAAATCTCACGATTCTCGAGAGGAGGATTCGTCTCTTCAAGGACGCTTCCATAATCTAGAATTTCCTCATGAGTTGGGTAAAATGAGTAAGCGATAGTCGGATTCACGGTAGGCTCTTCAGGACCTTGTGCCGTGGTTTTCCTCTTCCGGGGGTGTGAATCCTTTGAACCAAGGGGTCTACCACGCTTTTGTGTAGGGGTAGATGATTGGCTAGCCGCTAATGTACGTGGATCACCAGAATTGGCGTCCCGGGCTTCCAGGAGGGTAGTCCGTCGTACATTTGGTACATCTATCTTTGCAGGCGTATTCGTAGCTGGAATATGTGATCTTGTCACGCGCGCTAGATCGGTGAAAGCATCTGGCATGCTCTGAGCTATGCTCTGGAAATCTAATATGTGCTGCACTTCAGCTTCAGACTGAGCGGTGCGGGGATCTAAATGAGACAAAGTGGGAGTCGTCCACGATAATTCGCGTCGTTCATTAGGAACGTTGACGTTCTTATCTCCCCCTAACGGCGGGAAGATTGTCTCATAGAAGTGACAATCCGCGAAACAAGCGGTAAACAGATCGCCTGTCAAAGGTTCTAAGTAACGAATAATCGAAGGAGAATCATATCCGACATAGATTCCCATCCTTCGCTGAGGCCCCATTTTTGTACGTAAGGGCGGCGAAATCGGCACATAGACCGCACAACCAAAAACGCGCAGATGCGATATGTCGGGTTCGCATCCGGTGACCAACTGAAGGGCACTAAATGGTTGTGTCGCAACAGGCCTCAGGCGGACCAACTTTGATGCGTGCAATATTGCATGGCCCCAAGCAGCGATCGGGAGCTTGGTACGTATGACCAACGATCGAGCAATCATTTGTAAACGCTTAATGAAAGCCTCTGCCAGGCCGTTCTGGGTGTGAACATGGGGTACAGGATGTTCAACTTCAACCCCAACCGACATGCAATAGTCATCAAAAGTTTTAGATGTGAATTCTCCAGCATTATCCAATTGAATAAATTTGATCGGATAATCAAGGTGGTGAGCCCTGAGCTTGATAACTTGAGCCAACAGTTTGGAGAATGCAACGCTCCTTGTGGATAACAAGCACACGTGTGACCAACGAGTAGAAGCGTCAACCAAAACCATAAAATATCTAAATGGTCTGCATGGAGGTTGAATTGGTCCACAAATGTCCCCTTGAATCCGTTGTAGAAAAATGGGAGGATTCGAACGAATCTTGTCATAAGAAGGCTTAGTAATAAGCTTTCCCATATAACATGTTTGACATGCGATTTCATGGATCGAACTTAAGCTTCTGGTTAGTGGATGCCCGTATGAAGTTTTGAGGATACGGCGCATCGCTATTCGTCCAGGATGTCCCAAACGATCATGCCAAAGTGTAATTTCGTGCGCGGTCCCTGTGGTAGGGTCGGCCACATAGTGGCATTCGATAGGGTGTATGGTCGTAGTATACAGACCACTCGGGTTACGCTCCATCTTTTCTAGAATACGCTTCTGGCCATATTCGTAGGAAGTTACGCACAGAAATTCAACTTCGTTTTCTACGTGGATTTCAGCGTGGTAATTGTTATTTCTAATGTCCTTGAAACTTAGTAACGTTCTTCCGGAACGTGGAGAATAGAGTGCCTCAGCAATGGTCAAGATTGTACCATTGGACAACATTATACGTGCCTTACCGTATCCTTCTATCAGGTTGGATGGGCCTGAGAGGGTTGTCAGAGGTACATTCTTAGGTACGAAGTTAGTGAAATAGATGCGTTCACGCAAAACAGTATGCATGGTTGCACTATCTGCCAGACAACTAACTTCCCCACTAGTCATACCTAGAATGAAAAATTAATTTGAATTGGTCACATGCATAAAAGTTTATAAAAACAAGTATCAATTCAAAATAATTTCATTTATTCAAGGATTAAAACTGAATATCCAAAATAAATCGCCAACTAATAATCCAAAACATGAAGGAAAATTGTTCAAAATCAACCAAAAAACAAGGTGGGGTGCGGCCACTAGGTGGAATTCGGCCCCAATTGTCTTATTTCAACTAAAAAAAAAAGTCTATGTCTAAGATTCTAATCTTCAATAGGAATGGTATCCTCCTGAAAGTCAGAAACCTCCATCTTTGTAGTCTCTGGTTCGTCCACTTGCATGAAGTTTGATTCAAACTTCTTACGACGAGAATGATATTCATCTACAACCTTCTTAGGAGCACGACAAATACGGGACCAATGGTCCTTTAAACCACAACGATAGCACATATCGTCATTCATTGTGGCAAGTGCTTTGCCCTTATTCTTGAAGTTCGGGGCCTTAGGAGCGAGGTTTGGGCGCTTATGGGCTTTGTTTCCTCCCTTGGATGAGCCTTGACTCTGTTGACCTTGGTGGGATGGCTTCTGGCCGCCCTTACCACGCCTGTTTTGGCGTTTTGGGTGCTGATTAGTGCTATAATGTGCTTCAGGCACAGCAGTAGCCCCAGTAGGTCGAGCTTGATGATTCTTCATCAACAGTTGGTTCTGCTTTTCAGCAAGAAGTAAAACAGAGATCAAATCCGAGAACTTAGTGAACTTCTGAGCTCTATATTGTTGCTGCAGGACAATATTAGAAGCAGAGAAGGTCGAGTAGGTTTTCTCCAGGAGATTCTCTTCAGTCAAAGTTTCATTGCAAAACTTGAAAAGTGATCGGATTCGACAAACTTCAGAATTATATTCATTCACAGACTTAAAGTCTTGGAAACGCAAGTGCTGCCAGTCGTGTCTTGCTTCAGGCAATAATATGTCCTTTTGGTGATCAAAACGATCAGCCAAAGCGACCCATAATGCACGTGGATCCTCCTCAACAAGGTACTCAGTTTGTAGAGCATTATGAATATGTCTTCGGATGAAGATCATAGTAGTGGCTTTTTCAGCTTCGCCAACAGGTTCAGTTGTTGCTTCTTCAATAGCAGGACGCAAGTTCTTGGCAGTGAGGTGGAGCTTCACATCTTGAACCCACTTGAGGTAGTTCCTTCCAGAGACCTCCAAAGCGGTGAAGTCGAGTTTGTTCAAATTCGACATGTTCCTATCACAAATAGATGGACAAGATGTGGTTAGTGTAATAGAGAAAAATCAATCCATTCACATAGGAGTAGAACATACAGGTTCTAATAGACATGTATTGGTTTAATTTTGCATGAAAAACTTCGGGTTTTCATGGGTGATATGTTTAAGAGAAAACTTCAGGTTTTCAAACAAGGCATGTTTATAAGAAACTTCGGGTTTCAAAGTAATTATGAACTTCAAGTTCATATATTCCTGCAGGCAAACACAAATATATATGCAAACAAATATGCAACAAATATATGCAAAAATATTGTATAATGATAATTGAATTAATTTATTTGGTCTTCGAGGCCAAATTAAAGTGTGGGGGAAAAAATAAAAACCCATATGATTAAAAAAATATTAAATAGAAAATCTCGGGGCCTAAAAATATAGGCCGAGAACCCTTGGGTGTAGGCTGCAGGTCCACGGGGTGAGAAGGGGAATGGGCTGCTGTGTGCAGCCCCAAAAAAATCTTTTGTTTCACAGATACGGGCTGCAATAAGCAGGCCCAGAAAAAAAACTAAAAAAATATTTTTTTTTCGGTCTGGGCCGCTGCAGGCGCGCCCAGGAAATCAAAAAATTTTCTTTTCTTTGCGGGCTGGGCCGCTGCAAGCGAGCCCAGCAAAAATTTGTTTATTTTTTTTTCTTGTCACACGGGCCGAGAAGCGGGAGCCCGTTAGGGCTTCGGGGTGCAGGACAAAACAAACCCAGCAGCGCTGGGTGTGCGTGGCCGAGGAAGAAGGTCAGAAAATTTGGGACGGCGCCACTGCAGGTGGTTGTCCATGGTTCAAAAATCACGGCGAAGGCCGTGGGGGTTATTGCTAACCATAAATTTGGACGGAGAGTGAGGAATTCTCAACGTAGTAAAACCCTAGACTCGTCGATTGAAATTTCAAAGAAAAAATCGACTGTCAATAAAAAAAAACTCGTCGGCGACGACTGCAGGTTGTCGGGGGTATCAGGGCATGGCTGCAGGCCATGTTGTTTGACGGTTTCATGGGTGGCGACGCCTTCTGGGCGTCGGGTCTGGGTGTTGAGCCTGGAGTCGTGGCTCCAAGATTGGTTCTCGACTCGGGAAAGCATGGGGGATGGGTTGGGCCATCGCAGGCTGCGGGCCTGGTGGCTTGTAGCCTTGCGTGATGCAAAGGCACGGGTTCGAAGAACCCTAATTCCCCAATCGCAAAAAAAAAAAAAAAAAAATTTATTTTTAATTCAATTATATTATATGCATGTATAATTCTAATGAATCACATATTTACGTTGATGCATATGCAAATAATAGTTTCAATGCATGTACATATGTAAGATTCAATTCATGGTAAATATCAAATTCACATAATTGTAGCAATTTTGGTTATGAAACATACACAATTTATGTAGAATCTAAAATACGTAAAACGTAAAGTTGGGTCATGCATCATGGTGAATGTTCATGCTATCAGGGCTTGCAAAATATTGAGTTAAAAGCCGTTGTTTGGAAAAGAACATGATTGCGTGATGATATGGATGAACTGGTTTGATGCAGAAAAAAATCTCCAACGTCAAATTCCTAAGCGCAGCGGTAGGAGCGTGCTGATAACGTGTTGTGGTCTATATTTATCTGACAGAGAGACTAGGGCCGGCGGCAGAGAGAGAGAGGAGAGAGATGTGTGTTTGTAAAATTGTAGGAGAATGTGTGTGTTGTTATCCCTCCTACATTGTGCCTTTATTTATAGTAGTAAAGGGAGAGAAGTTATTCCTTCTCCTCCAAGTAATACAAGTTGTAATAGGAAAGGATAACTAAAATCAAATCTAATCTAGGATTTACACAATCATACTTATTCTAGGAATGTTTACAACACCTACATGATTATCTATTTTTTTTGGAGTTAAAAAAAGAGCCCACAATATCACGGGCAAGATATGTATGGGCCACACATTTACATTAGGGTGCATTTGTTACATTGGATTGTCTCGAACTGAACTAGCTTAAGGAACTAAGTTGGACTGGCTTAGACTAAACTAAACTAGACTGACTTAGTGAAGCGTTTGGTACATCGTCAGTCAAAAAACAAAATAATTAACAAACTATAATATTATATTATTTAACACATTTCCAATAATATTTTATTATTAATTAAAAATCTTTCTTTCTTCTTTTTTTTTTTTAAAAATCTCTACCCCTCTCTGGAAATTTCTTTCCTCTTCTCCCTCTTTAGCTTTGTCCCATCTCTTATTTCTTTCACTTTTTCCTGCAAAAGCCAGATCCTTCCCATCTTTCCTTTGAACTCTATAGTCTATACAACCAATCAATCATCATCTCTATCAGTTATCTGACTAACTCCATTGATCGAGAAAGAAAAAATCCTTGAGCATTATTTGAAATAGAGCAAAAGGGTATTTTAGAGATGGGTAGAAGAAGAAAGCAATTCCTAAGGTTTTTTTGGAAATTTTCTATTCATCCCCAAAGCTAGCCATCTAGGATGTTTTTTAGGAAAAAGGAAGAACAAGCATCACCTACTGCTGGCCACGGTGACGACTCAGCAGAAGAAGAAGGAAATCCAAGGATTGGATGTTGTTGTTTAGCAAGCAAAAGCTGGGGTCTAGATCTTGGCCTCAATTTTATTTTAGTCTCGCTTAATACGAAGCGAAGTATGGAACTAGATAATGGGGTTGAGCAAAGCGGGGCGGGCCTCGTAGTCGAGGCAAGTCCTATTTATTGTAGTCCAAGACCTTATCAAATGTAGGATAATAATCTCAGTTAAGGCAGTCCAAGCCAATCCTTCCTAAGAAGGTGAAACAAACACACCCTTATGAGGCATTTGTTTGCCCTCACAAAGTAGGATTGGACTAGACTGGACTAGCTGTTAATCCAATACCATGTTTGTTCCGTGCTAGGATTAACATTAATGAGACTAAAGGGGACTTGTATGGACAAAACCCTTCACTAAGAGGTCTTAGTGAAACCTCCCAATAACCATGGGACTGCTAAGACCTTCACTGCGTCTTCATCTTCTCACGTTCTCTCTCATCGGCATCCTCATTCTCCTCTCTTTGCTCGCTTCGTCTGCTCGCGTTGCCAACATCGTCAAAACTCGCCAACCCAGAATCGCATCGTCTGCTTGTTTCAAATCTCGCAAAACCCAGAACATTCTCTCCCTGCTCTTGTCGTTGTTTGATTCACTCTTATTTGAATCGCAAAGCCCAGACCCAAAAGTCAGTAGATAGAGCCCAGATTCGCTGAAATTGCAACCCACATTCGAATCGCGAAACCCAGATTCCATTACAAATCCTAGACTCGAATTGCAGAACCAAATTCGTTAGAAGCTATGCATCTTTCAATTGCCAAACACGGATTTACACAGAACAACTTTTCAAGAATAAAACAGTGAGAGCTTTCATTCATTCAAGATAGTTTTCTGGAAAAAGGAAAGGGATAAAGAGAGAGGGAGTTCTTTGGTTCTTGAGATAGTGGAAAAAGGAAAAAGGATAAAAGAAGAGGGAGAGCTTTGGTTCTCAAGAGAGTCTGGAAAAAGGAAGAGTGTTCTAGAAAAAATGAAAAGAAATACGAAAAAGAAAAAAGAAATAAATAAATATTTTTTTTGTTAGTCCGACACTGCAACAAACACTTTACTAAGTCAATCCAGTTTAGTTTAATCCTTTAAGCTCCCACTACACGACAAAACCACCCGGCTCACAAAATCCCAGCCGAGCCGGAGCCTCCCATTTCAACCGGCACTACCCGTTTCTACCGGTTACAAAGGCGTGACTGTACGGCAAATGGCAGGTGGTTTCCTTGGCAGTTGGTAAGCATTTAGTGTGCTCCTTCCTTCCTTCCCCACCCTCTCTCTCTCTCTCTCTCTACTTTCTCTCTCATCAGCAAATTCCAATCCTTTTCACTCTTTCTCAAAAAAGCTTCTGCATTTTTCATAATCTGCAAATCCTCCATTTCTCCAGTCTTCAAGGTCACTCCAAATTATTCAAAAACTTGTTTTGGGTACTTTTTCTTACCTGGGTTTTTCTCAGAGCTTCCTATTATTTTCTCGGCATCCAAACAGGTAATGCACTTTTTCTCTGCTTTTTTGAATTGGGATTTTGACACATTTGGTTTCACAGCCATTTGCAGTTTTTACTGGTTTAAGTTCAAGTCTTTGCTGAATTTGGCTTCAAAAGCTGCTATTTTTTAGCAGCTCCCTCACTGTTATTAATTATTTGAATATTTTTTTTTGTAAATTTCACAGGTTGTAATGCCATCAAGTTGTAAGAATTCATGGTGGAGCTTATTTTTTGAAATAAAAAATTAAAAAAAATCCAGTAGCGGGGGCACAAACAGTTGAACCAAAAATCCAAAATTTTGTGCCGGTTTTGCTTGTTCTACTTTATTTAATCATGTTGGTTTTTATTTGTCTGATTAGCTCAGTCAAGTGGGCTTTTTTAAATAAATTTTTAATTCAGTTTTTAAATAGGCCAAAAAATTTGGAAAACTTTTAATTTTTGAATTTCTGACACTTTCTCAGCTGCCAAACAGAAGTTTTGGGATTTGCTTTGGTTGAGTGCTGACGTAATTTCACCATAGAAGTAAATAGATTTATTTATTTATGTTATTATTTTCTGAAAAATGTTCAGCTGTTTCTGGTGAATTTTCAAAGAGAAAAATCCCCTTGAATCTAAATTCAATGCAGAAATTGTGAGAAAACAAATCGAATATATAATACATATGTATATTGTGTGTGTATTGATTCAGGTTTTGCATGCAGAGAGAAGCTTGGTTAAAAGCATATATCTTTGATCTGAAGGAAATAGTGCTTCATTTAATGTGATCAAGCTTAGCCCGTGAACCAGTGATTGAAATTCTATGTTTGGCATTGAAGATTTCCCTAAAGATTTCGTGTCAGAGCTCAAGAATTACTCACATTCATAAAGAAAGGTTCCTCTCTCTCTCTCTCTCTCTCTCTCTCTCTCTCTAGAATTAATTCCAGTCCCTGCAGGTCTCTGGTTTTATTTATAACATAAGGCCTCCATTTTTCTTGTGCCACAGGATCAAAGTTGGTGGTAGGGATTTTCTTGGCTAAATTGGTTCATAAGTCTGTCTGGTTAAGTTTAGCAGTAATGAATGTAAGCAAAACCCATGTGAGAAAACGGATTTAAGATTGAAAACGATGGGTTTTTGTATCTCGAATTGTCGAATTCAGAAGTTGGATATTGAACTGTGAAGTGGTTTTATTTTGGTTGTTTGATTGGGTTTAGTACAAGTTGTACTGTTTGATTGAAAGTGGGAAGAATGCTGGAGGCAGAGCTCTGTGGTTCTCGGATTCTATCGCCTTTTCGCGAAGAAAGCGGGGATGAGGAACTTTCAGTTCTTCCCAGGCACACAAAGGTTATTGTCACTGGAAACAATAGAACAAAGTCTATTTTGGTGGGTCTTCAAGGCGTGGTCAAGAAAGCTGTTGGCCTTGGGGGTTGGCACTGGCTGGTATTCTTCCTTCTCACTTTTTTTCTTCAACTATTTTTGTTTTAATTTAATTGTTTCTTAATTTGGTTATTTGTGGACTTGTTTACCATTATTGCTTTTATTTTTTAACTGTTTTGCCAATTTTGCTCTCATGTGGATTTGTTGTATTCTATGGAAAGAAAATATCTTTCAAATTATGGGATACAAAATTAGGCATTAGTTGCCAGCAAGGTATATCATTTCATGTGGTTTGTTGTTTCCTGCTGTGAGAATAATTGTACAAATATGATTCCGGATTAACTAAATGTATTCTAACAATAATTGAGGTTCTTGCATTTCAAACAAATTTAGGGTTTTAGGTTTCTTGGAGTGGACAACTACAATTTGTAGTTCTTTTCCAAGTGGGTTTTCATTGGCGGGAATCGGGATTTTGCTCTCATTCTTCTTGATCTTTTTTGCATCATATAAGCAATCATGTCTTCCATTTTTTTTTTTTTTTTTTTATGTAATTGTGAATATATTTTGTATCAGAAATTCTGTTCTGTGTTTCTGTTTATTTGGAATCCTTCTCATCATTGGCCATGTAGGGCTTGTTATTATCCAAATTCTTTCAAAACTTGAGTTTCATGTATGGATTTTCATTGTTATCCTATTCTGCACTTTAGGGATTTATTTTTTAAACCGTTAATTTTTTGCGATACAAGGTTCTGAAAAATGGGGTTGAAGTTAAGCTGCAAAGGAATGCATTGAGTGTGCTCGAACATCCTACAGGGAATGAGGAAGATTCCAATCTTGAGTACTCTAGCAGCAGCTCTGACCACGGTGATAAGGAAAATGATTTCTGTAAGTTGCATATACCATACCTAACGAAGCATCAATTGAGTCAATTCTAATTTCTTTAGGTGTGGTATTCAACTGGTAAGGTTGTTCCATCGCAACCTAGAGGTTGTGGACTCGAAATGGGAAAACAGCCTTCAGAGAACGAAGGATACGACCCTACATCTGTCCTGTTTTGGATCTTGATGATGGGATCCTTGTGTATGGGGTCACTCTTTTTATGATGGTTTACATTTGGCTTTCATTTAGAGCTTCAATCTAATGTTAATAATTGTATTTCTTTTGGCAGCTAGATGTTTTGAGTTCCATAAGCATAGTAAACCAAGAGTTCGATTTTCAAGGCCATATGTTCCATCCTCAGCAACCAAGTCAATGAATCGTGGCAGTTATAGAGAAGTTCAATACATCCAAGCACCCCAGTCGGTAAGTAACTTGGAAAGAGAGATCTGGGTATTCATGTTTGTCATTGAAAATTTATCTTGTCTACTAAATGAGTCTCCTCAATATGCTTTCACTTATTTGAAGAACAACGCTGTAAATTTTGTGAGGAATAAAAATTATGAATTGGGAGTTTTACTGCTTTAAGTCCTTTGAATTAAATGGTTTTTATGCTTATGATTTCCTACTCAAGTAATAACAAACGGTTTGCTTCAATATGCTTGTGTCGGTCACTCCAATGGTTCTAGTAGATGACACGTTTTCAGGCTAAGCATAATGTTCATGTTCTGATATATAGTTATCCTTTTACACTTAATGCTGTATGAATATCTGAATTTCTATGTACACCATTATTGTGTTGCCTAATGTGTTGCGTGGATGATCAGAGAGTAAACTTGGGAAAACTAGGAACAAGCTCGTTGAGGAGGTATTGCAGACACTTCAATCTTGTGGGTATCGCTGATTCCTGCTCTTCTTTTGTTTGTTCTGCCTGGTGATGAAATCTTTCGACTAAATCCAGCTCTTGCAATTTGAAATTGTAGTTAAGCGGGAATTCTAATCCAACAAGGGAACAATTGATCAATGCTGCACAACGACATTTTACCTCGCAGCAGGTCTCTCTCACTCATGATTGTGTACACAGAAAATTATATATATGCTTTACAAGCATAAATAGAATACTCGGTGTCATATTTTTTGTTCTTGGTTGCAGATGCCGTTGGATGAGGTATCTGTGGTCACTGAGTTCGTCGATGCAGGCAGGAGTAGGAAGTGGAAACAAGCAGAGCGACAAATGTGAATGTTAAAAAAAGGAAGTATGTTTGTATAATAATATACATATGTATCTACTACCCTAACCGTTAGATCAGATCTAATCATAGACTGATGTAGAGAGTCTTCGGCTTTAGTATCGTCCCCCTCGAATCCTAACATTGTAGTACAGGGCTCATACCTGAGTTGTTCTATATCAGTATTAGATATTAATCTCATCATCATATCTGCCATTTGAGTATTATATGATGTGCTTGGTTTTAGAAGCATATGGTTTTGTACAAAATCTAATGTGCAGACTGCCGAGGAGAGTGAATAATTTACCTCTCTCTCCTTCTCTCTCTTCCCGTGATAAGACATGGTCTCACGTGAGGGGAGAGCGGTTTTGCACCGTGGGAGTTGTTTTTCTCCAATCATGTAGTTTTTTCAGGTTCTTTATTTACTGGTGTAAATTGCTGAGATGGTACCTTTATTTCCTGTTTAAACTTTTGAACGATGGAAAAGCATGGTGGAAATAGAACTAATCAATCCTCAATTATTTTTGGTGCATTTTCGATCATGTATTTCAAAAATAGATACGTATGAATTATGTGTAAATGGAAAGTCTTTAGTTCGAATGTCATCTACGAAGCTTGGTAACAACAATCAGCAAACCCAAACAAAAATTTCAACCAAATAAATATAATAATTTTTAGGCATTAACTATTGGACTTGTACTTTTTGCCCGTTTCTTCTTTGTCGGCCGGAACCCAACAACTCCAAAATTATCCATTAATTATTTATTGTAGTTGGCCTTGAAGACTTACATGCATTTATATGTTGCATATTTTCTGTATATATTTCGTTTCCTTGCAGGAACCTATGAATGTGAAGTTTATAAAATTCGAACTCGAATTTTATTTTTCTTAAAATAAGTGCTATGAAAACTTGGAAGTTTTCTTAAAAACACTACACCCATGAAAACCCAAGTTTTTCAAGAAAATTTAAACCAAAACATGTCTAATAGAATCTGAACGTTGTACTCCTTGTGTATGGATTGATACTTTTTTATTTCATTGCACTAAGCACAATCTTGATCCCTTTTGTGACATCGACATGTCAAATTTGAATAAACTCAATTGTACCGCTTTGGAAGTTTCCAAAAGAAACTAAGTGGGTAGAAGATATAAAGCTCCACCTCACTACTAAGAGCCTTTCAGCTACCATAGAAGCTGAGACAGATGTCCCAATTGGTGAAGCTAACAAAGCCATTGCCATGATGTTCATACAAAGGCATATGCATGATGCACTGCAAACCGAGTACCTTATTCAGGAGGATCCATGAGTTTTTTGGCAGATCGTTTTAATCACCAAAAAGACATATTATTGCCTAAAGCAAGACACGACTAGCAACATTTATGCTTCCAAGACCTTAAGTTTGTGAATGAATATAATTTTGAAGTGTGTTAAATCTGATCACCTCTCAAGTTCTGTAACGAGGACTTAACCAAACATGATCTCTTGTAAATGACCTATTCGACCTTCCATGCCACTAATATTGTCTTACAACAACAATACAGGCACAAAAGTTTACTAAGTTTTTGAATTTAATGTCTGTTTTACTTCTTGTTGAAAAGCAAAACTAGATGTTGATGAAAAATCATCAAGCTGGACTCAATGGCTCGACCGCTATGCCTAAAGCACATAATAGCGAGAATCAACACCCAAACCACCATTTTAGTCGTGGTAGGTGCAACCAAAAACCAAAAGCCCAAGGTCGTGAAGTGAAGGCCCATCCAAGGGAGGAACAGAGCCCAAAAGCACTATAACCTTGCTCATAAAACCTCAAACTTCAAGAACAAAGGTAAAGCACCTAACACCATGGATATTGATATGTGTTATTGTTGTTGTTCGACCCCGAGTATGCCGAGCTCCCGCCAAGGTCATAGCTGAGTATCATTCACATCGTTAAAAGTTTGAATCAAACTTGCTCAAGTTGTGGAATTTGAAGATTGTGGAATTTGAAGATATAAAGATGGAGGTGTCTGACTTTGAAGAGGTATTTGCTCCGATGGAAGAATAGAATCGCAGGCATGGGCGTACATGTAGCCGGATTCAAACCCCCTTCCAAATTATTTTATTGGTTTAAGTTTTGAACAATTTCCTTTATTTGGACTATTTGTCGGTGTCTGTTTTAAACTTTGGATATTGAATTTATGGTCATTTTCTCGAATGCAATTTTTTGAGTTTCCTTATATTTGTGACCAATTCAATTAATTTATTTCTAGTTATGACTAGTGGGGAAGTTAATTATATGGCAGGTAGTGCAACCACGAACTCTATTTTGCGTCAACGCATCTATTTTACAAACTTCATACCTAAATTATCGCACCTGGCAACCCTTTCAGGCCATTCTAACCTAATTCAAGAGGCTCTTTATTCTCCACTTTCCAGAAGAAATCACATTCCTGATTTGCGATTGTTGCAGTTTATGTCGACGACATGAATTTCATTGAGACTCCCAAAGAGCTTGAGAAAACTGTCACTCACCTGAAGTCAGAATTTGAAATGAAAGATCTTGGTAAAACTCAATACTGTCTCAACCTAAAGATCGAGCCTTGTTTAGATTCTTGTCCATCAGTCGAACTATACCCATAATTGTGTCGTTTTAATAAGGATAAAACGAAGCCTTCAAGTACTCTAATGGTCGTCCGAACGCTAAATGCTAAATGAGATCCTTTCCGTCCTAAAGACGATAAGGAAGAGCACTTGGAACGTGAAGTTTCATACCTCAATGCAATTGGCACTTTATTGTACTTAGCTCAAATGCACTATACCGGACATCTCATTTGCCGTTAAATCTGGACAGGTGTTGAAGACATCTTCCGCTACCTTAAAGGTACGACAGATTTGGGTTTGTTCTATCCCTACAATTTCGAGAGAGAACTGCTAGCCCCTCGGTTTTCAGGTTGATTCTCGCTTTGTTGGTTATGTTGCACAAGGTACTTGTCTGACCCGCACAAGACACATTCTCAAACAGGTCATGTATTTACTGTTGGAGACACGACAATATCTTGGAGGTCAACCAAACAAACCTTAGTTTCGACTTCTTTGAACCATGCTCTCACTTTACATAAAGCTACTTGAGAATGCTTTTGGTTGAGAGTAGTAATGGTATATATTCGAAGCACCTGAGACTTTCACCCATTGTTGACGTCCCTACAAGGATTTATGAAGATAACGTAGCATGTATTGAACAATGTATCGAACAAATCAAGGAGGGATACATCAAAGGAGACAGTACGAAGCATTTTGCGCCCAAGTTTTTTTTTCTCTCACCAACAACAAGTAGATCAGAACATTGAAGTCAAGCAAATCTGTTCCCAAGACAACCTAGCCGATTTATTCACCAAGTCACTGTTGAAGTTTACTTTCTAGAAGTTTGTTAGAGGAATTGGTATGCGTAAACTTTTTGAGTTGTAACATTGTTAGTTCTCTTTGGAATAATGTCAAACTTAGGAAGAATATCCCGAAGTATACTCGCTTGATCTTAATGTACGCTTTTTCCTTAAGATTAGGAGCATTTTTCCTTTTAGGGTTTTACTATTTTAACGAGGCACCCATCGTGGGCTAGTCATACCCTTGTGTACGTCTCGTAGACATTGGCGGAGCCAGAAATCGAAGCTATGAGGGGCCTCTACGCCATATGCAAGAAACTAACAAAAATTAATATAACTAATGAGAAAAAAAAGGTTCATTTTTTGCAGTGGAATGAAAAATTTTAATCAAAAGAAAGCGATAAAGTCACGATTTTTTTTTTAGAGGTAATTATATTATAAACACCGAACTCCTTTATAAGTTTCTACATTTAAGTTGAACAAAATTTAACATGCATGGCTTCTTCAATTAGAACACTATTTTTTTGTCAATTAGAGAAATATAATAAAGTCAAAGAATGCAGAGTCCAACCAAAAGGATACAAAGAGAAGCTACAAAATGAAAAATTTCAGGGTTGGCCCGGACCTCTCCTGGTCCTCAAGTGGCTCTGCCATTGCCTGTAGACATTTGATTGACTTTATTAACTCACCCTTTTTTTTTCCTTTGACATGAGTTTTTGTCGCATATTGGGTTTTACCATAGTGGGGCTTGTGAGACTTATGTCCATATGCAAGTTCCCTTGTTTGAGACTAGCATGTTCCTTAATCAATGCCGATGAGACGACTTCATCAACTCTGCTGAATCTGGTGTTACATCTACTTGAGTATTTACACACTCAAGATGGAGTGTAAATAATATGTGAATGTGTAAATCCTAGTTAGATTAGGTTTTAGATTACCTAGGAATTGTACTTACTTGGAAGACAAGTTAATTATCTTATCTTGTTTACTACATTTTAAGGCACTGATATAAGAAGAATCACGCGATTCTAAACATTCTACAATTTCTCTGCTCTCTTTACTATTGTTGCCGCATCCTCCATGTGAAATAGGCCACAAACAAAAAACATATTTTATTTATTTATTATAGTTCATAGTTTTCCCAACAGTGTCCTCTCCGGATCCTTTTGGTGAGGATCTTGAGGATCCGTGAATCATGTATGTTCATCGTACATCATGCGGTCAGTTTTTGTTAAGTACTGTTTGTGTTTAATTTTAAATAAAAATATTTAAAATAATTTCTGACCGCACAATGTAAATAAACGGACATAATTCATGAATTTTTAAGATCCTCATAAAGAGGATCTAGCGAGAACCTGGATTCATAGTTTTCAGCCTAACTAATAATTTAGTATTTTTTTTATTTTTTTTTCCTTTCTGAAAAGTTCACACATACAAAAACACACCCAAAAACAAAAAGAAGAAGCAACAGCCATCACACCTCCAAAACGCACTCCACCGAGTCCACCCTCTCTCTCCCTCCTCACCTCCTTCCCTCTCTCTAAAATTCCCAATTCCAACTCCGATTCCGATCGAAGCGTCTTCAATCAACAAAAAGGTACTCAAATAATTCTCAAACCGTTGCTAAATTCGGGTTGATATTATTTACTTCTTCTCCCATCCTCTTTGTTTTTTTATTCGGTTTTTGAAGAATTATTCTGTAAAACCCTGTTCGATTTTTTGTTTCCGCTTTTAATTCATTGGTTTCGAGCTTTTACAGCTGATTGTATATTTGTTTCTATAAGTATAATTTGATTGCTTTAGTTGCTTCCATGATGATTTGATGATGTTTTACTCGTGATAATTGTTCAAAAGTGTATAAAATTTGGTGGTGGTATTGGAGAAGTTTGGCTCTTCACTAATTTTTAATTATTTTTTGAGCTCCATGAATTGGGTTTTGCTGCTAAATATGATGGATTTATCGGGTTTTGCAGTAATTAACATGGTGGGGGGTTTTGTACTAATATCACTAGGAACGTGTTGGGTTTATTGTGTTTGAACCGCTGGTTTAATCTGGGGGTGTCAATACTCGAAATGTAGTAATTGGACATGGCGTTTGAAATCGTAATTTATATTTTGTTGGTGTTGTGGAAATTGTTCAACGTATTACCTTGTTACCGTTGTCTAACAGCCTTTTTCGTGTTTTTTATGTTGAAGGGGATATGTGGCACCAAGTGCCTCGAGTTCTAGGTCCGCAGCGAAGATAGTAAGTAAAAGAAGACGATGGGAGGCTGCTGCTGCTGTTCATCCAAAGGAACGGAGCTGAATGCTGCACCAACATACTATTACGTAAGCAAAATGCTTTCCCTCACTCACCCTAAATACTGTTCTTTAGTGTTGAGCTACGTCTCTTTTGTTAAAAACATTTCGCGGGGTTGTTTGTTTCTTGTAAATGTTTAAGTGGATTTAGCCTTTGATAATCAACTTGACAATGAATTCAATCTTTAAGTCAGAGTGTGTTGGAAGTGAAGTCGATTTTGTGATTTATCTCGTTTCTTGTTCTATATATCTCTTGAACTTGAATTGTAATGCAGTGTCCAAGGACCTCGGATGAGCACATTCCCTTATCGTCTCACCAAGGAGGTGCCTCTGCACTCTCTACTGGGCTCCTAGTTGATACAAATTTGGATACATCAATACCTGACACTTATAGACCACCTCCTGCCCCTATTCCATATGATGCGGCTTTAGAGCATCCTCATACTCCACCACCGGTGCAAGAGATTTGTGGCAGCAAGAGTGAAGCAGCATTGCAGATAACAACAAATTCTGATTCTGTTCAAGAAGCAGTTGGTGGAAATACCCAAGAAGCTTCACCCAAGTGTGCAGACCTGAAGGATGTGGACTGCAAAGCCCAAACGGATTTGGAACTTGATCCAGTGAATAAGTCAGAAATTGAACTTGCCAAATCAGTGGAATCTATTACTTTAGCAATAGAGGAAGAGGATGTTTGTCCCACTTGTTTGGAAGGTAAAGTCCTTAGCTCAACCATTCTAGAATTGTATAGTTAAACTGTTATCTTTCTTTTAAAGAGGAAGTTCCTTCATTTAATTTCTAGTGTTCAACAACGTTGTTGCTGGAAGTTGTCTATTCAAACTGCACTCTTTGTTTTCTGCTTGCCTCTAAATATGTGACACATTCAGTTACTAGATCATTTCCTTTCTTCTCTGCAGAGTATGATCCACAAAATCCAAAAATTACTACAAAATGTGATCATCATTTTCACCTTGCTTGCATTCTTGAATGGATGGAACGAAGTGACACATGTCCTGTGTGTGATCAGGTTTGCCTTGTTTAATATTTTCCTATTGTTGTGATTTAATGAGAAGAGATATCCATTGTCACCTACAATATTGAGAGGCCTTTTCTTCACTTACGATGCAGGAAATGATATTTGAGCCTCCAATCTAGTAGCAACCAGCAATTGAAGTCCAGTTATTTCCTTATTGAATTATGGTTTGAGAAGCAGAGGTTACAATGCACGAAGGTTCTTCTTTCCTCCATTTCTGTGTTACTGTTTGGTGCCAGTTACAGATATGGTTGGTCTTTGGTTTTGTTTCTGGGGCTATGCTCATTCAAATGCTGTGCCCTTATGCATTTGTTTCCTTCAAACTCAATGATAATCAAAAGGGAAGAGGGGGGTAGAGATGACACTGGCGTGAAATTAGTATTGAACTCGATTTTCTATTTGCAGTGCATACACATTAGATCTTAGAGCAACGTATTATGAATGATAGAATGACGTGGGTTAAATAGATATTGAAGATGGGAATGGTAGTCAGATTCGTTGTCCACAACGGGAAGTTAGTTTCCAAACAAGAAAGATGAACGTATTCTTCTCTCTTTTTTCCGTGTGTAGTTTCTTTTTTTACTCGTGTGTTGAGCCTGTCCATATGTGAGCTGCTGATTTTTGTTTACTCCCTTGTCATATAAATGGCATCAAATTACTTGTTCGTTGCGGGCGGTGGATTCGATTAGTGTAAGGGAAGATGGAAGGTTCTTGTTGGTTTTCAGATTTCTTGTATATAACTCTTCAGTTTGGCGATCGGTTTTGATTGACATATAGATTCGCGTTATACATGTTCATCGGTCTGTCTTTTATTAATACTATACTTATATACATATAGTTGCTCCTGTTTTTGGGTCACCTTGGCTGCTCCCTTAAAAAAGCACACCGAGTCTGTTAGTATTTAAGCACACAGTAGCTGAAGTTTTCTATATTTTTCTGCGATATTTGAGCTTAGACAACATTGATGCTTATACATTTACAAGGTACTTCCCCAAGCTGCTTCTGAAAAAAGCACTTGTATGATTTTTTATGTTATGCTAAACACATGCGAACGCATACACCTCCAACTGCCTGTTCATGTAGGTACCTTGTAGGTACCTGAGAGGAATGTGATTACATTCCAAGGAATTTTTACTAGTTCTTTCAAACGGTCATTATGCACTCGTACTAGACCTGGTGATCGTGTGGTTTTCGTGACGTACCTAATATCTTAACCGATCGTGTTGTGTCAAGCCTGTTAAAATGAACTAGTAATATGACTCAACCCAAACTCGACGTGTTAAAATTAACAGTAGTATGACCCGACCGTTAATATATTTTATTTCAATAAATAAACAAATGAAAAATGTCATACTAAATTATATAGAGCACACTATCGCATAAATATTACTTCAAAACATAAAAACACATTTGTCTTACAAGTATCTACAACCTAATTTTAAAATACCAAAGTCGTATAGCACATGTTGTGTTAATTGACAACCCTAAATTCTAAATTACAAATTCTGATTATGAAATACCTAATTTTACAATTTCTCTTGAATCGAAAGATACTACAATCAAATTTAAAAAAAAAATTAACTTAATTTGGAAGGATTGGTGGTCAAATATGAATATTAGCTAGGAATTTGTATCTTGATTCGCAACCTTGCATTTAGGTTATGGGCGGGTCGATGGTGGTGGTTGTGATTCATCACTAGTGGTACTAGGAGTCTCTTGACTGGCACGGGAGAGATATGATATATAGAGTGAGAAGGTATTAAAAAATTCAACCCTAAGGATTTAATCTAACTTATGTGAGATTAAATTCTACGGTTATTGTAGTAAACTTTTTTTAATAGTTTAAAGGCTTAAATGCTAAAATGGTCTCTGTGTTATGGACATATGGCCAATTTAGTCCCCGTGTTTTCGATTTGGCTAATTTAGTCATCGTGTTTGTCTATGTTAGTCAATTAAGGACACTTCATTCAATCCTTTTTAAAAAATTCACAAGAAAAATTATATGAGATATAATTATCCTTTCTCGAAAACTAAAAATCAATGAGAAATAACACATATAATAGATAAAACTATTAAGGTTGTGGCATAGAAAAGAAATGCGGTAATGTTAGGGAGGAGGTCGGAGAGTTGGGAGGAGAATAATTTTTCTTACAATTTTTAATTTTATTTCATTTTTAAATATTTTAAATCAAAAATAATTTTATAAATAAGTTTATAATAATTTATAAATTCTTTTACAAAAATTAGATGGAAATGTCCTTAATTGGCTAACGAAGATAAACACAAAGACCAAATTGACTAAATTGAAAACACATGGACTAAATTGACCCTATTACTAAAACACATGGACCATTTTGACATTTAAAGCTGGTTTAAAATTACCAAACTAACATTTTTCTTAATGGATTGAAACGGGTTATCCGCTGGTAGCTGTTAACGGATTCTTAGGGGTGATCCAATAACGACTTGATTAATTAACGTGTTGATCAGAAACTTGTTAGCTTTCATGTCCTTTTGTGTCGGGTTAATGAATCGTACAAGAAATTATCATATTTAACTCATACCCTTGTTTTCTAAATTAGGAATGAGTGCAAAATGACTACTTTGAAGCGTCAATAACAACTTCATTATTGTAAACTAGTAGCATTTCATGAGGTGTTAACTTTTTCAACTAAAATATAGGATAGCACTTTACATGGTTTGAGGTGATTAGTGAAAATGAAGATTAGCACAAGAAGGGCTGGTGGTTTAAGGTGATTAGCGAAGAGCACACTATAATTGTTATTATTAGCTTTTTATAGTGTGCTCTGTTCGTCATGGCAAGAGAACCGAACGGTGGTGGTGGCGACGACGACTTTCGTCGTCAGAGCACCTTGGAAAGGCGTCGGAAAGACGCGTCCAGGGATCGGGTCGCGGTTACAGAGATCTGAGTCCCTCTGGATTGGCCCGCAGGTCCACCTTCCAGAAATGGTAAGGCCTTCCAAAAAATTTGGGGCATTCTATTTATAGAGGTCCTAATGACTATTTTGCCTCTAACTTTACATGCTTATTTCTTATTCGTTATATCCGTTTTGCGAACGGTTTTCACCTATGCATTTGTGGAATTGAGCTCTCTGCAAAAATTCTAAGATTTACCCCGAAAGTTATACAAAAATTCAAACTTGAAATTGTAAAATTCCTGAAAATGAACGAAAATAAATTTAATTCCTGAAAATACAAAATACAAAATTGAAATAGTAAAATTCAAGAATGGAATTTCACGAATGTACCCATATTAGTATGGATAAATTAATATGAGTAGATTATGAATGGTCGATCAAAAGGCTTATGGGTATAATGCTATAAGTAAAAAAAATTGTACCCATTCCATTGTACTATGAATCTATGTGGTTTGTGTATTAATATAAGATGTTGACGTAATTTAACCGTGACCGTTCAAATAGAAGAAGAGGGAATGGGAGGGAAAAAAAGAAGGAAGATAATCCTTCTCCATATACAATTGGTTATATACTAAATGAGTAGTACATGAAGAACATTGAAAGAGGGCAAGAGAGAGAGAGAGAGAAAGATGAATACCCTACTTTGGATATCAATTATTTCTCTACAAAGAAATTTGAAAAAAAATTAGTTATTTATTTGGATTTGAAATTATAATTTTTTAAGTTAAAAAATAAATAACTAAGATGGAAATATATTAATAGTAAAATAATTATGTATATAACGTTTAGAGACTTGGATCAAAAACTGAAAACAAACAAAATTTCAATCATAAAGCATTGGTAACTAGGGACTGAAACCTAATTTACACTAAAATTAATGTCCAACTATTAAAATTCTATTGTATTCCACAAAAATATTCATGGTATTTCGATATAATCTATACACTAAAATATTTGAACGGTAAATATTGGTCATTGTATCATTAACCAAGAACCATATGACCAAAAACCGGTGTATCACTGGAAAGCTCAATGGATCATGATTCTATTAACATTTTATGGCGTTACATTTTTTTTATTTTTTATGAAAGTGTTTGGGCCCAAAATAATGGTTTGGGCCGAGTTTTATTCTCGGCCCGGAAGGTACGAAAGGTTATTGTGGATAGTCTAGTCTATGGGCTTCTTAGCCTAGGTCGGCCAAGTATTACTGCCAGACAAGTAATTGAATCCTGGCACAATAAGGAGTCTCGGCAAGATAGGACTGGTCGAGATAGTGTTTGATTAGAATAAGAAGTCCTAATCCGAGTAGGGTTTTAACTCGATCCAGAAATGACCTAATGCTATAAATAAATGAGGTTGTGCATCATTCAAACCCCCCTCCAATTCAACACACAACTGCCCTGCGCAAATTCTCTCAACAACCTTGAGATTTTTTTCTTTTCTCTTTTCGCCGACACACCTTAAGTTTGGATAAACAGCACTGTGAAGGCAACCAGTGATATCTTCAGTTGGCATAACAGCACTATCACCGTAGAACCAACCGGTCTCGCAGCATCTTCAGTCGGCATAGATAGCACTGCGTCGAGGGTGACTGGTTATCTATCCAAGTCTCGGTCGAAAAGGATTTTCGAATCCTTATTGGTCGAGATCATCTCATTAGCCTTCTCGGCGAAGTGAGGTGTTACAGTTTATTAGGCTCGGCACATTGCACGCCGAGTTATTTTATGATTAGATACTCTCAAGTGGGATTTAGAGTTCGGCATTCCGACGGCCGAACCACGTTTATTGTTAAGACATATATCCGCTTTGAGTATTTGTGCCCTTACACTTTGGTGTCGATTCGGCATGAGTTTACTCTGATGAATACAATCACAGTGACCGAATCCGACGACGACGATTTGTGAACTTCGTAAGAATATTAGCCTTGTCTTCAGGTTCGAGAACTCAAGAGGTCGAGACGTGTTCCTTTCTTGGTAGCAATCGCAAGACACAAAAGTCAGCCGCGCACTCAACACAACATTAGCATATTTTATTCCTCGGTCGAGCTCGGCCAACAAGTTGGCACGCCCCGCATTCAACCGAATGACGTAGTTAGCTCATAGATTATTCGGCCTGCGCGCCACGTAGGCTTGGTAGTTTTTAGGATCAACAGAAAGTTATGGAGTTACATTTGGAGTCTTTTAGGTTATTATCAAATTTTATATAAAAAGTAAGATCACAATGTCGATTACAAATCGTCAACGTGTCTAGTGCTAACGTGTGGGTGCAAAATCAGCTGCAAACGACAAGAGGCAAGATGATTAAACAAGTTTAAAAAACTTTAATTGCAAATTACAATATTGCTTTTTCGATATTTTAAGTCGTTTTTACCCTTTCTTGCATTGTTTTTTCTTAGTACATCGATATTTTTACATTAAGAAAAAAGATAGTTCAGCTAAGCCACACAAAAAGCAGTCTAATTTGGTATCGAATTTATCATCCATAAGATTCGAACCTAAGACATCTCACTTCCAATTCTTGCATTTTATTTACTCTATCTTTTGACAAACTGTATTATTATTTTACTCAAATTTTAAAACAAGTTTGTTTTCTATTGACATATTAATCTTGACTTTTATTTTTATTATTACATATAAAATAGGACTTTTTATATTAGCACCCCACAAAATGTTGAATGCACCCCATATTAAAAATTAATATTAATGACTTATTTACTCTACTATGCAATGACAATTTTGACCTTATTAAGTTTAAAAAATAATAAAAAATTTATAAATACACCCCAAATCATTTTTAACGTATTATTTATCTACTTCAACTATCAAAAATCCCTCCCACCCTCCATTGTTGAATAAAACCCTAAGCAATGAAACTACAAACATGTTGATTGAGAAAAAATATTTTTGACGAATGAAACACGAAATCGGTGTTTCGAAAGCTTTGAAATCATTATTATTGTTATTAAAAAACGTTCAAATGAACCTAAACATTTTTTCAAATCATTCAATTTGAAATCATTCGGCAAACTAACGTTCAGATAGTTTGAAATCATTCGGCAAAATTAAAAATGAGTGTTGTAAGATTTGAGAAATGTGGGGTATATAAAAAATGTGGGGTGTATGTAGAAAATGTAAGGTGTATATTAAGAATGTGGGGTGTGAGGGTATTATGGGGAAGGAAGTGTGGTGTATTAAAATAATTTTTAATTGAAAAAGTAAATGTGGGGTGTATTAAGTATGTGGAATTTATTCAATAATTTGTGGAGTACTGATATAATAAGCCTAAAATAGTAACATCATATGAGAGTGTTTTTTACACACAATTTTCTCGAAAGAAAATGCGATAAGAAAAACTGTCTCAACTTGGTTGGTTTGAAATTGAAAATGTACAGGCAATTACAGAAAGGGTATCTAGTATCTACTAGTGTGCACCCAAATGGGTGGCTTAGTACATGTCTAGTTAACTTTTTAGGCATCAAGATTTAAAGGCCTAAACTTGGATGAGTACCACTATCATTTTGTACACATGCATACCTATAAAAAAAATTTCTACCTTTTACCTCGGTGGTCTAAATTTAAAGTTAAGCAATAAGTGCTGTATGTACAACAATAAATGTAATGTTTAAAGAACAAAAATAGTGTTTTGATGAAATTTTTAACAAAGATTAATATATTTGCGCACACCCCTAATGTTTTTTTAGTGGTCAACGACAATTTTTTCGTAAAAAAAAGTTTTTGACGTGGTTATACATATAAATTAATTCAAAATCAGCCCTGCAAACAAAATTTGAAAAATTCGAGATTTTACTATAAATTATTTTTAAAAAGAACTAAAGTTGTCAACACTCCAGACCTCCAAATTTTTGCATCTGCAAATTTATAGTAACTATTAAGACTCTTATTATTGAAAAAGAATAAAAAAAAATCTCGTAACATTATTAGGTGATATGCACACAATTTATACAAATAAATGACTTAACAAAGTTAAACGCATACTATTAATAAACGCTCACATGCGCACAAATGACTAAAGAACCGTCCACGAATTGCCTATATTTGCAGGGCCGCACGGTTATGCCTAGAACATCTCCTAAAAACTAAAAGGAAATAAAAATTGTCATTTAGTATTACGGTCTAGTAGTATTTCTCTTCACTTGTAAGTAAGAGGTTTTAGGTTTGATTCTTACCAAATGCGAGTTTAAATCACATTATTGCTAGCATATTATGAGGCTAAACCCACCCTTACCATCTTAACGTAGATAATATCGTTTGTTAAATAAATAAATAAAATCTAAGAAAAATGCAAATAATCTTGAAATTTTAACCATTGAAGCAAAGGGAAAAAGGAAATTACTTAGTATTCGACCACTTTGGCAGAAGAGGAAATTACTGTGGGCCTTTGGAAATCTAGCAGCAACTCAAGAAATTTACTGGACCATGACTGCAAAGCAGGCGACTTTTCTGAACACGTACATATATATTCCAATCGTATTTCTCTGATTGTTTGTCCGAATTTATTTTTGTTGTTGCAGAAAGCTCTCTCAGAATTTCCCTCAGCCTCTATCTCCACCCCAAAAACCCCAACTGAGCCACAAAAAATGTCTTCCCCAAGCAAACGCCGTGAGATGGATTTGATGAAACTGTACAAGTTCTCAAATTTATATAAATATTAATATTTTTTTATTTATTTCTAATTTTGATCGTTTAATTTCAAGTTTGTTCTGTTTTGTTTTGGGTGGTATGAACCAGGATGCTGAGTGATTACAAGGTGGAGATGATCAATGACGGCATGCAAGAGTTCTATGTGGATTTCAATGGCCCCAAAGAGAGTAAATCATCCGAACCCAGAACATGATTTTTCATTTATTTTTTTCAGTTTTTTTTTAATCTTTGTGTGTTCTTATTTATATTTCAGCTATTTTTTATGATATCTTTGGTGGGTTTTATCCATTTTAGGTAAAGATGTGTTCTTTTGTGTTCATCATGTGCAAGTTTTTTTGGGTTTTGGAATTATTAGTAGTGGGAATTTACTTAAACTTTTCTAAATTAACTGATTTGGCTATAGATTAGAGTGGTTTAGAATTGCATCCATGTAACTAGTATGTGATTTTAGAATTTCGACATGGATTTCGCTTTACTGCTGTTTCTTCAACAGGAGGAAGTCTATGGGTACTTTTGCTTCTGGGTAATATGGATATTGAATGAAAGGTGGGATTTTTTCTTTTCTTTTTTGCCCTTTTTTGAACGGAACGTGGCAGGTCTGTATCAGGGAGGTGTCTGGAGAATAAGGGTGGAGCTACTGGATGCTTATCCTTACAAATCTCCGTCAATTGGCTTTGTCAACAAAATCTACCACCCAAATGTTGATGAAATGTGAGTTGAACGATGCCAAAAATTCACCACTTTGGCATTTAATTGTGTATTATGTTCTTTTAAATAATGTGGCATTGTTTGTAAAACTTGAACACACTGTAAATCTTGTACTTACGTCTGGCTAATGGCGCTTTTTTGAGTTCCAGGTCGGGATCTGTTTGTTTAGATGTTATCAACCAAACTTGGAGCCCCATGTTTGGTAGGCCTATACATGTTTTCTTTTACCTGTAAAATTGATATGGTTTATCCGGAGACCAAAACATTTTACTTTCATTTATACTTTGTAGTTATCCTTTTATAACTAGTGCTGCTACCTTGACGAAATGAGAAATTTACATCTTGTCTTTCTTAACTATTTGTCAGACCTGGTTAATGTGTTTGAAGTGTTTCTGCCCCAACTTCTTTTATATCCCAACCCATCAGATCCATTGAATGGAGAGGCTGCTGCTTTGATGATGCGTGATCGCACTGCTTATGATCAAAGAGTAAAAGGTGGTAATGCAGCTTTCGTAAATTGAATATATATTGGTTGTCACTTATATGGGCTGCCTGACATGCTTGAACTTTCCGTTTGGTTCCTTGTTTTCATTGTTCACATATACAAAAAGCTAAATCCTAACTGTCGCATTTAAGAAAGTGTTTGAAGGTCCTGAATCTGTGATGTTTAAACATATAGTTTTTGGTGTAGGTTTAGTGGAACGTTTAAACTGGTTTGAATTGTTATGAAATTTCACCGTATGGTAGTCAAAAGGGGTAGAGGAAGACCTAGGAAGATTTTGAAAGAGACTATAAGAAAATATATAGAGTAATTGGAGCTAACGGAATACTTGGCATGAGCGCAATGACATTCTAGGATTCATTCAGCCAACCCCACTTAGCGAGATAAAGCTTGGTTGTTGTTGGTAGTCAAATTAGGTGGGAAATATTTGAGACGTCCAAATCTACTTGAGTTCCAGTGTTTTAATTTTAAGACTTGGGGGGCTCTTTAATCTATCTTTCAGGGGACTCCAGGTATCAAATGACAATATTAGTGTTCTCTTTGAAGATTTGAATTCTTTAGAAAATTAAGTCATGTGCAAATAGTAAACTTTAGCTGTATTTAGAATTTCAGTGTATGCTTTTGAAACTTCTATACGTCACATATATTTGAAGCTTTTTAATATATATGATTATAGCATGGAAGATATCTTCTACTCGGGAGATCAGATATTACTGTCTATTCTAAGGTTACAGTTAAATGGATTAGAGAAATTTTTTTCGAAGGATTAAGGGTACAATCACGTGCTCATCTACTAGGAAAATGCCTGCAATTGTGAAGATTTTGGGGAAAATGTAATTCAATTCTTCCGGTTCTGAAATATTGATCTCACTGAGGATCAAAGTTGGCTGTTTTCAGCTGTCTTTTAAAGGTATTCTTAGGAGAAATTTGTTCTCTGATGTCTAATACACAAATCTATACATCCGTCACTTAAACTGGTTGACTTGTAACACAAGGATGCCTGGAGCTGAAGTGACCCGATGTCTCGGAATTAGCATATAAGAGCTTAAATTTTCATGCTTTGTTGGTCTTTAGGTTCAGTTGAAATTATTGGAGTTGCAGAAAATTAAAATCTTTAGAATCAGTATCTGATCTGATACAAGGATTAAGAACATGGGTCTTAGAGTTTTCAAATAGGAAATAGCTTCACACCTACTCTGTATGTATCAAGGTTTCAAATATTATGACATATTTGGTGACGAGCTCGCTTCACCAAATATAAGTCATGATATCTCCGTGTTCAACATCTTTACTTGGATTGTCCCAACGGCCTCGTACCCTACTTCACCATGTCATTTTGCTTTAGGATCAGTGTTTGTAGATATAATGCTGATTATTCTTTGTATTTTACAGTGTATTGCGAGAAATATGCAAAGCCGGAAGACATAGGGGGTGCTCGAGAAGATCAATCAAGTGATGAGGAGCTGAGTGAAGGTGAGTATGACTCCGGTGACGATGCAGTCGCAGGCCATGCCGATCCTTAGGTGTATAATGCTGGCCAAATGAATTGTCTGCTGTACATTATGTTCTGCTTCGGAATGGAAAATTAAACCGAAAAAACTGAGGGATTACGGAAAAAGTCCTGCCCTTGTGTCATTGCTGTTCATGGAGGTTGTGTAAGTTAATCAACTATGATTAATTGTTTTGAATGTTGTGAAAATGTCTCTCTCTGCATAATTACCAACAATAGACGATCAATTGGGCCGAGTATTTGAACTTTGGAGCTTTTCCATTATTAGGAAGAAAAATATCACTGGATCAAGAGTTGGCTGATTGCGAACGCTGAACTATAAACATTGATTAGAACGATCCATTACAAAACTTAAACATGGGATTCAAAAAAGTTTTGGACTAGTGGTAATTTTGACTGAGGAATGCTTGGCTCCAAGGGTTGAGGAGTTTTTCCTCAAAACACTTTGCGATCGATTTATGAAATTTTGTGCTTATAGTTGGAACCGTTCATATTATAAATATTTTGTAAAAGATCATTTTTGCCAAAAAAAATCAATTAAAAAACAAGGTTGTTTAGTTAAATCAACTATAGCAAATAAATAAACGGTTCTTAATGCTTTTGCACTATCCGACCATTCGTTTTTATAAAATTCGATGATTAAACGATCTCATACTTTATTTATTTTTTGCAAGGATCTTTATAGACTGATTTATAATATGAACAGTTCTGAGTATAAGCACGAAGTTCCATGATTCAGTCATAAGTATTTATTGGAGGAACTTCTTCTCACGTTTTGAGGAGCCAAATTAATTGCATTCTGATTTCCATTCCATGTAGACAGAGTAAACTCCTCTAAGCCAGACTAAAGGGGAGGTTGAAGAGAAAACCCTTATCCACCAGAGCAATTTACCGTTGATTGCAGCTCTATAAAACGGCACGTATATTTTAAATTTCAATGAATAAAAAATAAATCCATATATTGCATGAAATAAATCAATAAATTATGTTTACACCCTTCCTTCCCACTAAAATTTTAAACTGGAATGTGAACCAAAAATACATTTAAGCAAGAAGCCCTTATAGCTCAGTGGTAGAGCGTCAGTCTTGTAAACTGAAGGTCCGTAGTTCGATCCTGCGTGAGGGCATTTCGTTTTTATCTTTTTGGTTCTTTATTTTTAGTTTTAATATTTTTTCTGAAAATGTTTTTGCAGATTATAATTTCGATGCAGAAGAAGATGTCACGTCCAACAGTTAACTACACTTTCGAATCGGGTCCCACTTTTATCAGAAATCAATCATACAATCTAACAGAGGAGATGGAGGTCACCAGATGGATTCGTGACAATTTGTTCGTTTCCTTACTTATTGTCAGACTATTTACTTGTGTTCGACAAAGAGTCATTTATTATTTTTTGACTTTTTTGTCCAAATGTTTTAAAGATTTATAACTGCTACTGCTCACTCTAATTCTCAAATTTAAATTTGATACAAATTTAAATTTGATACAAATGAATTTGTTCATTAATTATTTTAGCTTTTTCGTGAATTTTTTTTTGTTAAAGATGATGTATTCAATTAGGATTTTGAGAAATTTTAATTCTTTTAATGAATTTAAAGGTATTCAATCAGGATTTTAAGTGATTATTTGAAATTACTGGTGTATTCAGTTAAAATTTTAAGATAGTTTATTAAAAGGAAAAATTAGTATTCGGTCCCTAATTCTTACTGTTCATTGACTAAGACCTTATTAGTTCTCAAATTTTGATTCAAGTCCCTAGCATTAATGTGATAATGAATTTACATGTTTATTATATAATTTTTTAATATAAAAATTAGTAATTAATTTAGGGTTTAATACTCACACCTCTATTAAACTTCTAATTAATTTTCAATTCAAACATTTCCAAAATAATACTAAATTAAATTAAATTAAGTTTGTACCTATTAGTTTTTTTTAAATATGTATAAAAAGATTCTCAATTTTTTAATCTTAAATGTACCCATTCATATAATTTTTCAATTTTTTTAATCTTAAATGTACCCATTCTCAAATATATCAATTTGTTATATTTAAAATGTACCCTTTTTTTTTAATATAAAATCCTTTCAAATTTTATAATCCATGTTTAAACTTATATGGATACATTCTTTTCGTTGATTTGAGAATGTATCCATGTTTTGGTACAATAACTTTTTTTTGTTAATTTTGGTTAATGTACCCATACATATATGTACACACACACACACAATATAATAGAGAGTATAATTTATATTTTATTATTTTTAATCCCATAAATTATGGGTTTTATTTAAAATCTCATTAATATAAACAATTACAAATTTCAATTTTTTTTTTTAATTTAAAAAATATAGTAACTTACATTATTACATTAATGTCAGGGACCTCAATCAAAAACTAAAAACTAACAAGGTTTCAATCAAAGAATATTGATAGTTAGGGACCGCATCCAAAGTGTCCCTTATTAAAATCCGTAGAAATCCAGGTGTATTCAATTAAGATTTTAAAGATGTTTATAACATTCTAGGTGTATTCAATTAGAAGTTGATTTTAAAGAATTTGAGAAAGTTGAACAATTAGAGAGAATTTGAGAGATTTTGTAGTGTATTTTAAACATCCACAAATCTCACAGCTCCATGAGATATCGAGGGAATTGAATCAAAATTTTATATGGAATCTCTACAAATAAATTATAAACTCCATAAAAATTCATGAATTTATAAATCCATTAAAGTCTCTCAAATTCTCAATTAAATACACAAAGATCAAAATAAATTTTCTAAGTTTTACAAGTAATGATACATATTGTTAATTATTCAAATTTAATGAATTTCTTGCTCCAATCATTTGCATTGTATCATTTGTATATCACCCACAAGTCTTGTGATGAGAAAGAAATTTCCGCTCAAACCCATTTGTGAAAGAAGGAAAGAGATCTGAAAGATTCTCTTCGGATCTCTTCCACCAAGATCATCGGATCAAGTGATTCGGACTATTAAAATTTCATATCACTTGATCCGGTAGCCTTGATGGAAGAGATCCGGAGATGATCTCTTTCCATGAAAGAAAAGAGTAGTATGTGATTAAGGACTAATATATCATTATAAATTAAGAACAGAATATCTCATTACTTTTTGCTTCCTTATAATTGGAACCGTAATAGGACGCTCATTTGAATAAACAATAAGTCAAAATGGTTTACTGAAATTGAGGATACTTTTGTTATTGTATCGTAATCCTAACAAGTTTTCGCAACTCCAGTGTCGCTATAATCCAAACAAGTTTCAGCAACTCCTGTGGTGCATACACGCTCATAAGTTCATCCGTCAAACTTCGGCACAATAATAAAAGAAGCATCTCAATACGTATTCAGATTCACCGTTCCGACAGCGCTGTAAGCTCACAACAAATTCAGAGTCACAAGGACACACCGTTGCATTTCCGACCACGGCAAGACAGTGCGGAGAAACAAAGAAGTTGTTGCAAAATACTTGCCTACAAAATGAGCAGAAAAGCATCCCGTCAATTCAGATATTACATTGATCTTCCTACGTTGTAACACAAGCATGACAAGTACTACGTCGATATCTTGTCAATTATCAAATCCTTAACCATCTGTGCTTGAATTCAGAGATTAATAGACAACTTCAAGTCAAGCATTTGGTCAGACGATCATCGTATGAATTTGTACGTATGAGTGCATTCAGTTTCGGATGTGATACGTATAAACAACTTCGAGCACATGGGAGCCCGTTATCTATGCAGAATGTACGTCCAAATGTTAAGCTTTCTGCATCTTTCCGTATAGCTCACACTCCTAATCGAGACATAAAATTACAGCTCGGAAGTTAAGAGATGAAAGAAAGAGTTTACCTGGATTTGCACTCGGAATATGGCGATGAGCTGTGAAAGTCTTCACTCATGACAGCAATTCGGAACTCCTGTGCTTCTTTCTGCCCTCAACGAACATACAACAAAGTAAGACAACGAGATAGAAATACGGTAGAAGACTGATTCTACATCAAATTAAGATCTCGAGATGCCAAACTCAAAAGTAGTAAAAGAGAAACATATTACCCAGAAGTTAACATGGATGCAAACAATATTTCATATGCCCGACTCCCGCAAGTCATCATCGAACAATCCTTCAAAAACTCTGGAGCTGCATTACAGTTTATTTATAATATGAAAGAGCAAAATCAAAATTTTAATCCCCAATCTGGAGGCAGACAAATGTTATTCACATAAGCATAACAAGAAATGATGATGTTCTGCGAAAGGAATGGAATCTCTTTCGGACTAAAAATTGGTATAGAAAAACTATCAGAATGGGGTATACAACTGTTTTATTTCAGACTCTATAAATGCTAGAATAAAATCTGCTTACGAAAAAAAAATGGGATCTACGGTGAAGTATGAATTTGAACATTTGCAAGAAGCCTGGTGACTTTGCTAAGAGTTTCGCGAGCAGCTACAGTGTCTTTATGATCTTCACCACAAACAGAAGTTCTGATAAAAAGCGCCTTCCTAATTAGATCATCAGCTATGTCGAATTGTCCCCCTCTTAGCATCAGCTTGGCCCTAGTTTCTAGCACTGTGGCTCTTGATAGCGCAAGCTCCTGCCAAAGATAAGGATTCAGCTGAGCATTAGTCTGGATCGGCCTCCAACAAAGTGATTTATCGAGCCACTTCTCAACTGGGGTTACAAACGCTTGGTCTGCTGCTTCCAGGGCATTGGTGCATAGGCGGAGGAGTTCTAGGGCAGCATTGCAACGAGAGAATGTTATGAAGGCCCGTATTGCAAGAGGCAAAACCACTTCCTTGACAAGATACAGCAGGTCCGAAACCTTAAGCTCAACGACCACAGGGTCATGGCTGAATCCAAATATTAAGAAACAGGCTGCCCAGATATGTTCTGAGTGTTGAGATATTGATCCACGGCTGATAACAGCTTGAACCATCGCTTGTGCAACTCCGCTCGCAACTCTCTTGCGAGCATAAAGCTTGACGAGTTCATGGAAATGGATATGGTCCTGCCTGGTGCTGCTTCTGGCAATGTTAAACCTTAACAACATGGAAGTCGCTTCTGCTTCTGATTTTTTGGTGTATGATGAAGTAAAGCCACAAGTTAAAGACTTCATCAGCTTTCTCCATAACCACGTCCCTTGATGCTTTTCAGGTATCTTGTGAGCAGCTTGGGCCAACAAAGAAACTGGAATCGCGGCCGGTGCAAACCAAGTACTTGCCTGGACCATTCTCGTTGACAAGCTCCTCGGTCCGTCTGCGTGATCAAAAATCGAGAAACACACCTCGAGGAGTTGCATAAGGAAAGTATGCCGCCTCAACGAATTAGTCCCCCTGCTACTCCATGAAAATTCTTTTAATGGCATTCTATTAGTTGTTTCCAACAGCTTACTTGGAAGTATGGGCAGCTCAGACAATATTGCACCTACAATAGAAAGTCCCAAGGTTGAGCGTCCCACTTTCTCCTCAATAGCCCGTAAAGCATCCAATTCTTCATTTTCTGTGTATTCTTTTACGCTACCCTGCATGAGCGACATTGCTTCTGCCCCGGATAAGTACGAGAGTTTCAAAGGCTCCAAATTCATCACAGAAGGAAGGCGTGTGGATATTATTATGTGCGTCTCTCCACCAAAACGGGGAAGAAGATCCATTACAAGTTTGTGGTCCCACCAATCCTTTTCACTTTCTAAGTTATCAATCACCACCAAAAATGGCATGTTTCTCATGAGTTCTCTGCGTACTCTAGCTATGGCTGTGTCTTCCTGTTCTTCAAAGCTTTTGATTCTGTTTTTGTCAAAGCAATTTTCAACCCCTACATCGACTTCTAGAAACGACCAGAGATTCAAGTAGTTTTGCCTAATATACCTACTTTCCCCTCCTATCCATAAAACCATCTTGTACTTCTGGTGATATCTGTAGGCAAATTCAAGAAGAAGTTCCGTCTTGCCAATTCCCGAGTCCCCCGACACACAAGCAATCCCCTTCCCATACACAACCTTTGTTGATCTTTTTCTCCTTGAATATCTTCCACCACTTTTGGGCTTTGATTGTCTTTGAGGAATTTCTGTGCTTTGCATCTCAATCTCTTTCTCTGACTCCTTCCACACAACTGGTTCTTTTCCCTTTCTGCTTCCAATCTCCAGTTTTCGTTCCCTTCGCCTTTCATCAAATGAACTGCTCCTACCCCACCCAATTGTCAAGTTCTTTCGTCTAGGCCTAGCCTTAAGCTCAAAATAATCTCTTTCTGCTTCTCCACTGACATCACCAAAAAGTATGAATTCCAGCTCAGAGAGTTCCTTCTTCCTGCCAATAAAGTTCTCATTTCGAGGGAAAGGGAACTCCTCTTTCTCCACCTTCTCTCTCCACTTGCTTAACCGGTCTACAACACTTCTCCTCCCTAATCTAATTGCTAATAATGTGACGGCCCTTAATATACAATCTCTCCAGTTACCATCCTGAGCCTCCAATTTCCATTCATCCACCCGGGAGAGGCTATGAAGAGCTTCTTTCCACTCCTTCTCGAGTCCTCCATACAAAATCCATAACTCTCCCCCATGTCTTTCCCACAGCTCTCCTCTCTTCTCAACGATATCCCTGACAAGGCAATCACCTGGACGCAAATCAAAGAATATTGGGACCAAGTTCTTCTTGCTAGCGAAAAATTGAAGTTCCTCGATGGTATATGGATTTCGGAATGACTTCCTTGTTAGGATGACAATCCCAAAAGAAGAAACGTCCATGGCCCTCTCAACAATTCCATGTTTGCGAGAGTTCCTACATCGAGCTCTATCAGATACAAAGCAACTCATCCCCTGAACTTCCAACTCAACTCGGAGCCAATTAGCAAACCTCAGCAAAGAAGGTTTACGGCCATGCAAACCTATGAAAACATCACAGCTCCTCAGTCTATTAGATGTCATTGAAACCGGACCAGATATATATGAGTCTCCAGAGTTTCTCCCAGGCCTTCTCTGCCTCTCTCTTTGCCCAGAATACTCATAGACCCAGGCATGGCTGTGACTAGATAGAATGCTATTAGAAATGGCTGTTGAGGAAGACACGCGGTCAAACTTCTCAAAATCACCTGAGACTGAAGCAGCTGGGGCCGGTGACATGTTTGACAATTTATATCTTACATTTGCTAGAGATTCAAGGTCTGGAATTCCAGAGCTGGAACTGAGGGGATCTGTACTTAAAACCATGCTATCACATGGAGCATCAGACCTTGTTGATTCAGATAGTTGACAAGATGGCGATCTTGGGGAGAAAAATGGCGACTGGTTTGCTGAAAAGAATGCCGAAGATGAGGTGGACATATTCCTTGAAGTTGTAGCCGGTAAAGAACAGAACCTCGAGCTATCATCTCCGATATCCATATCTACAAACTTTCCCTCTTTCCGAATGACTCAAATACAGTGCAGTTGCATAAGATGTAAACGCCACTCTGAAATGGAAGACACATCTTCAATCAGTAGTCGAATTCCAAAATCCCATGTCAACAACTTTAAAATGCAGTAGAATTGAATTCTCTTTTCCAAACTAATCGGTTTTAGAGTCGAGAAACTAAGACAAGCATTCTACAACACTGTAAGAAATGTACACATAGTCGATATCTGACAGCAACACACAAATGGAACCACGAAACGAAAGTCTACTCTTCACACAATTAGGAAGAGGACCAAGACAGCAGTATATGCCTTAACACAGAAAAACAACGTTGTTCGTGTTCGAAACCAAGAGAGAAAAACAAAAGAAATTCATTCAAGCGATACAGTAAATGATATACGGCGACAATGCAAATGGAATCCAAAAATATATGGAAACCCAAAAGTCAATACCTAAAATAATTGCAGCCAAAAACTTACACAAATCTTAAATTTATGCTTCCCAAAAACCCAACCGACACTTGAAACACACTCACTCACTAAAATCATAGAAACGAAATTTGATGGAAGATGGTATTTTGAGGCAATACAGATCCAATGCGAAATATAATAACACGGAAAATAATAAAACTTGAAAATTCAGATATGAACACTTGCCAGGATTCAAATCTAAGAACAAGGAAGCAAAAAGTCCATCTTTTCTCCTCGAGTAGAAGAACCCAGTTGGCTGAAATCAATGAGGCCCCCGAAAAAGTTCAGACTTTGGCAAAACCCAAATCTCTGGAAAATGAACACAGCGGAGTTAAACCAGACGTGTAGAGAGAGAAACCACAGGTGTAGAGAGAGAAAGGAAGACTGAAACATGGAAATATGTAATTGCCCCAAAGGCCGAAACGGGGAAAGGGAAAGTATCTTTAGGACAAAGGACAAGATTTTTCATTCGGAAGACGAGGTTTTGACAAAATGCAATCACTGTGGGATTGAAATAATGGGCATTTAAGATATATACCATTTTTAGACACGGTTTTTATTCAAATTTTCAGCCCCAAAAATTTAGAGTTAGGGACAAAGCGAAGATTTTTCGTGAAAAAAATGAATTTTCTGAGTGTTGGGTTTTGGTTTTTACCTCTTTGGAGACTACAAAAAATGGAAAAATCTGAGAGACGCTTTATTTCTGCTCTCTCTCTCTCTCTCTCTAAAGTCACTGTGATGTCTGAGGGACTGAGGAAGTGGTCTGAAGGGGAAGGAACACCGTTGAAGTGAGGAAAAAGATGGGGCCCAGAAGAAGAGATCTGACGAGGTATGCCTGGTAGGCTCCATGTTCCAACCTCTTATTGCTGTGAAATTTTTTCAGAGAAATCCACTCTGTTTTGGGGTTCTGGATTCACATTTGTAACTTTTTGGACTTTGGTCACACTGTTCATGTGGGTGTGTGTCTTTAAAAGGTTTTTATTTTTTCATCAATCTTGTATAAATTTCTCTGTTTAGATCTTTAAATTGTTGTACTTTTTAGTTTTTTCATATGGCATCTTGGTGTTTGGATGCTTGACTCAAGTCAGGCTGATTCAAAGATATTTCAGTTGTGAAGCTACGTTCTGTGAGTTTCTGAGATACTTTTTGGGTTTTACAACTTAAAGTCTTAGTCTTTTACTCGCCAAATTGAATAAGTTTTGGTTAGTGGCAAATTGGATTAGCTTTGGTTATATTTGTTCGTTAGTGGTAAATGGTTAACTTGTTTCGTTAGTTATGATATTGTCGGTATTATAAAATTAGGTCATTCGACTAAATAATAAGCTCGTTTAAGTTACAATTATAAAATTTGGCTGAAGTTGATTTGATTCAAAGATAATTTAATTGTGAAATTCATGGGCTTGTGAGGCAATCTCTCAATTTACCATCTAAACCCTATTTTTGTGAGTTTCAATCAACTCGAATGAGACTTTTATGTATTAATTCGTTAACAGTTAACTTATTATGTAAGAGTATATACGATTTTGTCGCTATTGTAAAATCGGGTCAACCGATCAAATAGTAAGCTCATAAAAACATATATTAAACCTGTATTTAATTAACTCCCACTAATTATACAATAGTTGTTATTATGAATTAATTGAAGGTAAGTGTTTATACCATATTTAGGATCTCGTATTTAAACCTCGTATAAATACTCTGGATGACTTAAATATAATTATGTAATAAAGGAAGGGGCAAATATGTAATAAGTGAGGAGTCCTTATTCTATAAAAGGACCCTTCACCCTCACAATTGGGGGAGGCCAATTCCTAGGCCCTCTCTCACCCTCAGAAGCTCTCTCCATCTCTCTCCCTCACAAACAGATAAATACAATATCAATGTGGACGTAGCCCAAACCTTGGGGTGAACCATGATACATCTTGTGTTATTTACATTTCATGCAGATTCACGTTCGGATTTACGTTGTTCCAAGACCTCCGATTTTGTGCATCAACATTTGGAGTCGTCTGTGGAAATCGATATGAAAAGTTGTGTCAGTTCTCTTTCATTTTTTCACTTCCGCAGTGAATCTGCAAAATCCATTTCAAATCTCCAAACACCACTCAAACACAACTCAAGAAAACCTCAACTCATCGTTGTTTATTTCACAATGAACTTCTCTGCTGCTTCAATCTCTGTCGTCCATCACGACATCATCACAGTAATAAACTCACACATCACAGTTTACAGGGTCGCAACTTACAGAGCCAATCAACAAATATCTTTTCTTCTCTCTAAACCCACAATCTCATATGAAGCTCGTTGTTTTTCCCTCTCTCAGATTCTCCTGCAATTTCAAATCTGCACTGCCTATGCAAATCTCTCCGACGCCGTCCTCTGCAACCCCTCCAACATCGCCACCTGGGTCGACTCCCTCATCTTTGGGTTTCAGTTAAATACGGATTCAACCCGTCCCGAGCTGCAAGAGCGAGGAACAAAGCTTGGGACTGATGGTCGTGGTATCCGCATAGATCGGTGGGTCCTCGAGAGCTGGTTTGGGCTGTTCATTTCTCGGATGCGGTGCCAATTCGTCAGTGAACACCTAAGCCTGGACATCGGGGTTCACTTCCTTAGTTGAATCAGCGGAATTCGAAGCCATAAAAGTACTGACGCGCTGGGTGGTAGCGGTGATCTCGCCACAACTGCGCCGACAACTGGTGCTGCCTCTGACGACCCATCCGTCTCGATCTCGTCGATAACTAGTGCTGCCTCAACTACGGCGGCGACCAGTACCACTACTGCTTGCACGTTTTCGTCTGCGCCCGCAAACGTCGCGTCGATGTTGGCGGATGATCAAAGCAAGAACGAGAAGCAGAAACACAGGAAGCAAATGAGGAGATTACTGAAAGTAATGATGAAAGATTAGCTGACCCTCCACGACCTCTCCCTCCGCCCCCAGGGAAGGAAAATGCTCGTCCCCCTTACGGCGTCGATTTACGTCCCCGACACCTTCCACGATGCCCACCAAGTCTTGGTCGACTTTGGCACTAGCTACATCGGAAAGATTTTTGTTGAAGCGGCCCGTCAGTTCCACAATGCAGATTGGGTCACGGTTAGAGATGGGGAGTCAGATTTTGTTAAACAACACCAAAAAAGAGATTCAATGTGCACTGTTCTAAAAGGCCGCGTGTACAAATTGTCTCCATACATGAGATTTCACCCTGGAGGTATGTACATATTTTAGTCTGCTCAAGTTCAAATGTTAGTTGGAGTGAGTTGTGTCATTCCAAGTGTGTATTGCTGACATCTCATCAGCCATAAATAAAATATGTAAGCATTACACATGAAAAAGAAAAAGAGGGATTTCCTGGGACACAGATGAGGAATGGTTCAAGGAATGGTTCAAGGAATATTTCAGGAAGTATGGAGAAGTGGTGGAGGCTGTGATCATGAGGGATCATGTAAAAGCGGAGATAAGATTAATGTACTTATCATTCCTTGTCTGCCATCTGCAAAAGAGAAAAGAAGACATAAACAAAAGCAAAAGTAAAGCAGAAAAGGAAAAAAGAAAAGAAGAAGAGAGGCACATGGGACACTGCAAAAGTAAGGAATAAACACCCCACCAAAAAGATGTGATTTACTTTTCTTATTTCTAAATGATGTAAATTATTTTTCTTATATTTCGGATACATCTGTATAAACCCCATCAGAGGGTAATAAAAAAATAAAAAATAATAAAAATAAGGAGGGCAAAGCCCAAAACAAATGGGCTGGCATGTTGTGGAGGGCGAAGGCCCATAAGCCCGAAATAGCACCAACCAGGTCATCAAAAGTATGCCCAGTACTCCACAATTATTCGGCAACCCGCCGCTATTACCACCAATCAAGTGATCAAAAGTACGCCCAGTACTCCAAAATTATTCGGCAACCTGCCACTATTACCACCAACCAGGTGATGAAATGTACAATCCGTACTCTAATATCATTTGGCAACTAGCCATTCATGCCACCAACCAGGTGAGGAAATGTACAACCCGTACTTTAATATCATTTGGCAACTAGCCATTCATGCCACCAACCAGATGATGAAATGTACAACCCGTACTCTCCTTCATGCCACCAACCAGGTGATCAAAAGTACGTCCAGTACTCCAAATTATACATGAGCATTACTCATGTCATTTATACATAAACATTCATGAGCATCACTCATGACAATCATACATAAACATTCATGACCATCATTCATGTCAACATTCATGAGCATCACTCATGACAACATCCATGAGCATCACTCATGTCAATCAGCTTCAAAAGCTTCATTTACAGAGCTCTAACTTCAAAAGCTTCATTTACAAAAGTTTCAGCTTCGAAAGTTTCATTTACAGAGCTCTAGCTTCAAAGCTTCACTTGCAAAGCTTCACCTACAAAGCTTCAGTGCAGGGTATACAAATACAGCCTCCGAACAACCGCCACTTCAGCCCATACATGGATTCAATTTGAAGTCTTCAGCCAAGACTCTATTGACCGAAGACTTGGGGGACTACACTATACAACATATATTGGGCCTCAACTGGGCCCCATGAAAAATACTTGGGGGACTTAGCCCATTATTTATGTATTGAGGAGCGAGCCCTTATTCTATAAAAGGGACTCCCTCACCATCATTAGAGAGCATCACTCCTAACCCATTATTCATGTACTGAGAAGCGAGCCTTTATTTTATAAAAGGGACTCCCTCACCTTCGTTAGAGAGCATCGCCGCCAGCTGAGCAACCGCCTCGCCGCGAGCATCACTCATAACTCATCATTTATGTATTGAGGAGCGAGCCTTTATTTTATAAAAGGGACTCCCTCACCATAATTAGAGAGCATCCCATCATCCATATATTGAGGAGTGAGCCCTTATTCTATAAAAGGGACTCTCTCACCTTCAAACGCCACAAGCCGAGCCACCCAAGGTAATATAAGCCACGAGCCCAGCAGCCTCGCATCGTGTGCTACTTCTAGTTAAGCATCATTTCAGATTGAGCACCACCTCATATCGAGCATCAGTTCAAGACAACATCTAGTTACTTCGGCTGACACATGGACTGAATTTCAAGTGTCCAACTAAAAGACTCTCTTGACTGAAGACTTGGGGGACTACTGTTTATACCATATTTAGGGCCTCGTATTTAGACCTCGTATAAATACTCAGGGGACTTAAATGTAATTATGTAATAAAGGAAGGGGCAAATATGTAATAAGTGAGGAGTCCTTATTCTATAAAAGGACTCATCACCCTCACAATTGGGGGAGGCCAATTCCTAGGCTTTCTCTCACCCTCAGAAGCTCTCTCCATCTCTCTCCCTCACAAACAGATAAATACAATATCAGTGTGGACGTAGCCTAAACCTTGGGGTGAACCACGATACATCTTGTGTTATTTACATTTCATGCAGATTCACGATCGGATTTACGTTGTTCTAAGATCTCCCGTTTTGCGCATCAACAGTAAGTATCAATAAATTTAGCATAACCAAAAATTGACTTTGGGATAAAGAAAATAATAAGAAAATGTAGAACAATACTTCAATATTTCAAAGAGAGAAATTTTATGAGTGACGCCTCTCATGTCTAGCCTACAAATGGCGGAGGCAGATTCTCTGCCCTCCCACTTCTCGTGCCCTCCCGTACCCTTCTGTTTTATGTGGTCATGGTTAAGCCACGTCAACATTTTATATATATATATTTTTATAGGGATAATAAGACAAAAATGAATAGTAATATAAAATGTTGACGTGGCTTAACCATGACCACACAAACGGGAGGGCACGAGAAGTGGGAGGGTAAAGAATCTGCCTCCCCACTTACCCTACAATTGGAAAGCTTTTTAGGTGAAATGATCTTTGAGATTGTCATATTCTTCATTTTGATTCATGAAAATGAAAATCGATAGGAATGGTATTTGAGTTTGTCTACTGTAAATCATTTGATCATCTAGTGGATATTCTGTCAATATCCTCGTTAAATGGAGAAGTTAGTTTGATAAAAATACCTTTAAAAGGTGGTTACTACTCGTCCATGTGACAATTTAACAAGGTTATTGACAGATTTTTTACAGAAATACCAAATGATTTACGGCGGACAAACTTAGGGAACCACTTAAATCGATTTTCTTTGTCAAGGAAAAAACTGAGTAATGTTAATTTCAGAGACCATTTTGGACAAAAAGTCTATTTTGATATAATATAAAGCATGCATGTGGTCCAATGTCCTAGTGGATAGGGTGTTGGGTTTTCATCCATATGTTCGGATTCTGAAACTTCCCTTTCTCCTAAATTATTGTAATAGTTTCAAATTTTCTCCCACCAACTTTTGTGGTTTGAAGAACCCTTTGATTTGCTCAGGGATATTTTATTTGAAGAAAGTTTGTAATTTGTTATGTTTGTTATGTATTGTCATTTGAGGATAGTTCTCTATGTCGTCCGGGACACTCTTTTCCCTTCGACCGGGTTGGAAGCCCCGACAAGGTTTTTGCGATGCCCATTAAGCACACTATCCTCAGTTTGTACGTTTTATATTTCAATGCAATGAATAGCGTACTTTTCCTTTTAAAAAAAAAAGATCACTTTGTTAGCCTAATTTATTCATGAATCTAATAAAACTCAACAAAGGCATAAAGCAGCCCATAGATGAAGCAATTCACTTACCATCGATGAACTCAGTCGGAACACACATCTTAGGCGAGGGGTCAGATTCCCATTCTTCCCTAACCTCCAAGGTATCCCTTGCCCACTTATGAGCACATTTACTCGAGGCGTCGAGCAATCTACAGTGATACCTCAGTTGCTCCACACCATCTAGTTTGCTCTACATTGCACCCCTAGCGCCTCAAGTCGTGGCCCCAATCGCACGACCTCCCTTGGCTTCAACCGAACTAAGTAGCCTAAGCCATAGGCCTCTACCACGCCACCTCTTTGGTCCACGCCAAGCCGACTCCCAACCCCTGCCAACCAACGTGTCGCACCACCTCAAAGGTTGCCCCGCGACAGTACCACCTAAGAAGAAGACAAAGAAAATTTTTTTTTTTTTTACCTTGGTACGGCACGGAGAAGAAGAACAACTCTTTGTCAGGGCAAGCAAAGAAGAAAGTTAGGGGAGGTGGAATAAATTTCCTATGGCTTTCTTTCTTTCTTGTAGGGATAAAGATTCTCTAAATTTATTTAACAAGGCTAAGCAATTTGCCAAAGTTGTGGGATGTAAAAATGCATTGGTAAGGAAGCATTCCGCCTAGAGGGAAGCACCTGCGCGAGCGGCAGTGGATGAAGAGGAAGCGAGAATGTCGGCTTGACTAACATAAACATTGGTAAGAATCTAATGCCCCGAAAACCTAAGGGTTCCTTCTCAAGGTTTGTCCACGGAGGGTGAGTCAAGGCCTAAGATCAGGCCGAAGTGCGTAGTCGATGGACAATAGGTGAATATTCTTGTACTACCCCTTGTTGTTCCTGAGGGATGAAGGAGGCTAGGTTAGCCGAAAAATGGTTATCGGTTCAAGGACGCAGGGTGCTTCTGATTTTTCAGGGTAAGAAGGGGTAGAGAAAATACCTCGGTATACATAGTTATCTTTCTATCTATGATTAATATTTCTAGTATCAATACACAACTTTTTCTTGAATCAACAAAAAAATTATTAATAAAAACATTAACAGTAATGAAGCAAAGTTTAAGCAGCAGACTACGACTACTCACAGCTCCCCTGCTTATGAACTTGCTTATGGAGTAGAAAAGTCAAAAGGTATTAAAGATAAGGATTAATTACCAAATCCTATCTTTAATGCAATCCTAAATAGAGACCAACACATAAGTAAAGATCCTTATCACAATCAATTAGGGATATTCCCATCATCATTCCAAGATATTATGTCCAAATTAATATCTTGGAAATATTTTTTCCTTGCACATCCTGTGGATGACATAACTTGGCCAATAGGAAGCTGCCATGTGTAGGGCAAAACCCTATCCCATGGCCGGCCACCTCCTCCTACATATACCCATCATCCCCACAAAATTTCGGTAAACTTTTCGCTATAAAAAAAAACCCCTATACAGTCACTCTATTCACAGTTAGTGAATTAGGCATCAAAGATCCACTGGTCAATTCCCACTCCAAAAAAAAAAAAAAAAACTCTTCGTGGGCTTGTGAGGCTTTGGTCTTTGATAAAAAATGTTGATTGTTTTATAGGCACTTTTTTTGTCAAGACTGAAGATCATGAAAATTGTCTACTATAGTAATTATTGTTTGATTTGTAATGAATTATGTATAGTCTCATACCTCGCTTGGTGTCGAAGATTGATTTGAATTAAATAACTATTAGATTCAACGAATGTTGAGTGAAAACATGAATGTCAACTTATATCATTTATTCAAATTAAAAAGAACATATAAATTTACTTTGTTCATAACCGCTCACTTTTTTGTCTCTCATACGCTCTAAAATAGTGTCTAACTTTCTTTTTTGACCATACAACAAGAGTTTGGAATCAATGAGTGAGGATTAATCGTCATTCATTCTTGAATTTTGTATTAAAGATAGAGATTAAAATATTAAAATAATATATATTTAATTCAATCCTTAATATCAAATATAAGAGTGAATGCTGACACAAATTTCGTAAAAATTTCTCATTGAAAAATTGCGTGTCTTTTAATTCCATTCAAAATACACATATCTTTTGCCAATCATTTTTAATAAAAAATACATGTGTTTTTATTTTTATTTTTATTTTTATGAAACGATATATTAACATTAAGTGGGTGAGAGAATAAATTGGTTGTGAATTTGTTCATATTAGATTTGCATTTAAGACTTTTTATTTATAACTGAAGAAAAATATCACTAAATAATAGTATTAAGTGACAACAAAAATACATGTTTGTTTTGGTAAACAATTTACACTAAATTTCCCATGAACCATTAATGGATTATTATAACAGTTTTATCCACCAACTAGAGGACTTACCAGTTGACTTAAAATCATATTGGACATGTGGCTCTTTCAACGTCAGTCCAAAACACTCTTTTGCTACTTACTTCTTGAGAGCACATGCTTCCATGTGAAACCACACACGGATAGAGAGCTATGATTTGTTCCAACTCATTATCCTCCATGCAATCAACGGCTTAGATTGCAACACCTGCATCACTCCCTAAGAAAAATAATAATAACAGTATATTTTACAAATTAAAGATTGGAGTTTTAAAGTTTGAAATGGGTTGAAGTTGAACACACATTTGCCCCACAGATTTGTAGACAGCTTGTCTGCTTGATTGTGATTACGGACAATGTAAAATTCTTTTTATGAACTCGAAAATAGTGAATAACCGTGGTTTATCATCAGTTGTCTCCTTTTTTTATGAGAAGAACACAATACAAGTAGGGATGTCAATTTTAACCGTTAAATCCAATAATTGTGGATAATCGCCTGAATGGAACAGTTTTGGGTATGGAAGTTTGGGTATATTTTGGATATGGAGAAAAACCGTTTATATTAGTCAGTTATGGTTTTTGATATGATTATAGGGATCCTCAATGTTAGATCCTGCATCGTCCAGGTGAGTGGATCATCTATGCATTATATGTACATACTCACCTCCATATAGCACGAGGCCTTTTGGGAGCTCATTGGCTTCGGGTTCCATCGGAACTTTGAAATTAAGCGAGTTCACACGAGAGCAATCCCATGATGGGTGACCCACTAGGAAATTCTCGTGTGAGTTCCCAGAAACAAGACCATGAGGGCGTGGTCGGGGGCTCAAAACGAACAATATTATGTTACGGTGGAATCGAGCCTTGAGAATACAAAAGTTGCATTTTGTAGGAAAGTAAAGTTTTGAACCAAAACCAATGCGAACTCAATTGTGTTTATGAGAGATATCAAAGATAAGCTAACATCATCATTGTTTTAATTTTTGTACTCATCAAGATTCATTCGTTAGATCATTTTATACATCAAATGTTTAATAACGAAATTAATATCTACTAACTTATAATGTCTCAACTGAACTAAAATATATTTTTTGTATTGACGAAGAAGGATATGCTCGTTAACCGATAGAGAATCCGTTACCCGGTGGGTACGGTTATGGATTATACTCAATGGTTAATTTGCGATTATAGATATGGTTAATTTTCGTGGTTATGGGGATGAATATAACATTTTTCGTCCCTAAACCGAACCGTTGCCATCCCTAAATACAAGTTTTCAAAGTAGAGATGGATATAAACTACTCCAACGGTTGGTAACTATATTGACAAAAGCTTAATTATTATATTATCATACTTCGAAGTAGGCTTTACTCGATTTTATGTGTTAAGTTGTTTGTCAATAAGTAACTTCTAGGTGTACTTCGAAACACTGTTTCGTTGTGTTATTATTCGACTTAAATTATAATTAGACATGAACTTAACCATGGCGGAAGAAAAAGGATACATTATATACCAGTGCACCTCAATTCTATGTTATTTGTGAATTATGATTTGGACTTATTTTCTGTTTAATATTTCATTTCAGCATATCGGCTTTTGCCTTGTTGTTAGCTTGTCATACGTGATTTAAAATGTTGTGAAAAGTTTAAAAATTCCTTCTTCTTTTTTTTCTTTTTATAATTTTTCATTTTTGTCAATTTCAAATACATATCAAATCCATATGTATGGGTGGTTCATGGCATTTGCAAATTGCATATTAAAAGTGGATTTGGATTTTATTCAGAATATCTTTGTGAGGATTCTAGAGATTTTCATATCCTATTCATTTGTTGTATATTGTGTAATCAGAAATTATTTTAAATTTTTTATAAAAAATTAAATAAAAACAATATCTAACTATTTCTAATCATACGATGTACAATAAACGAATAAGATGAGATGCTCAACAAAAAAAATATCCAGAGAAATCCTTATGCATTATAAGTGGGGTCATAGGGTAGGGGGAATTCAATTGTCCACCCATCTGCCATCACCATCCTAAAGTTTTGTCCAATCAACTCCAACAATACACACTTGTCCAACTTTAAGCAACATATAGCCAACTAATTGGACAGCAACTCTCAGATTTGAGGTCTCAAAATCTAATCGAATTATATTCACGTCCGTGTCGGGTTGCAAAGTTACCATACTAGATGATGCATAAACATGGTCATGGTGAATAAGTCTTTGTACTATGGTTGTTTCTGAAGAGACCGTCGGTCTAAACGATACTGGTTTACGAGGAAGATTTAAATTCAAATATAACAAAAACAAAAACACAATGGGAATAAACTGACTTAAGGTAAATGATAGATTAAGAGATTTTCTTAAAACTAAAAATTGGAGGTCTTGAGCTCGAAACACACTGCTGGTGTGGAAGCCAGACTTATAACTTCGGTAAGTTTTCTCGACCTCAGAAGAGGTGGAGTATTTATCATCATTTGTCTCCCATATATGTGTGTGTGTATATAACTAACATTTATAAATATTTGATATTTGTACAAATTAAAGTGACTTAAATTTTCAATTATTTTTTTATAAAAGCGCACTAGACAACACGTACAAAGTTACATTAATTCACAGTTTTTGCTCTTAATAATGATGCCCATAATCAAGAAGTTGCCTAAGCTCCTTTTTCTTAAATTAAATATAGCCATTAGCCTTTATAGGTGCCATTACCTCATTGTTTATCAAACAAATTCATTGAGACTTGAGCATTTGAGAAAGATGCTTTTGTTTAAAATTATGAAATTTCCAGTTGTGCTCTCACTTTTCTCTTTCACTTTTAATATACCAATTTCAGACAACTTATTTTAAAACTAATGCGGTCTATAATGAGATGATAAGAAGAAGAAATAGGTTACTTAATGTCTAATCTTCTCGATACGAAAAATACTTTGAATATGATGGGTTATCAAATGTGTTGTATCTTAAATACCAAACGATTCTTTAACATCTAAAATATACAATTAGTTTTGAAATAATTCAAACACTATAGTAGTATCATATAATTTTGGCTTTTTAGCTAATATGGTCTTTGAGATAGGCATAACTCTTCATTCTTTGAGAAAATTGATAAAAGTGATCCCTGAGTTTTTCTACCGTAGATCATTTTGGTCACTCCCTGAAAAATATGTCATTATTTTCGTTAAGTAGAGGGGTTGATTTGACAAGAATACTAAAAAAGGTAGTCACATGGTCGTTCACATAACAATTAAACTAGGATATTGACCAAATTTTTATGAAATGATCAAAATGATTACAGTGGACAAACTCATGGACCACTTATATCAACATTCATTGTTGAAGGTATGCTATTCATTAGGTTCCTTTTAGCGAGACAGTGGTCGATTCTAACTCTTATTAATCGGTTGTGAATTGAAACTTATATTCGATTCTCCATTTAGTGATTATATGTCTTCAGGGCTTCCACAAACCATGAGTGATAATTAGCAGTACGTCATGGCTAATCAAGCTAATCAGAAGACTTTGGAGAACCTACTCCGTTTGGGATTATAATGCAATACGATCCTTCTCTAATTCAATACCATTGATCACATTATTTGGTTGATAGTTTATTCATGTCTGTTTATCCAATGTGATTATCTTGTCTATTTGTCACATTTATCCATCGTGTCATATGAAGCAATTCTACCTTATATTTGGAATTTAAATTGGATCTAACTTCTTCCCTAGAAGCAAAAGTTTTGACTCAATAGACTGCAACCTCAACAGAATCTAATTGCTAAACAAAATCTTATTGCATCCAAAATTTTGATTGCTACACCCACATTCAAAAGAAAATTGTTATTCATGGCTGGTCGAAGGTCAACCATGCTCGACCGTTTGAGATGAAATCCGATGGAGAGTGACCGATCAACTATGGAATTCGTAGGTTTGAAACAACTGTAAGAAATAAAATTGATGAGGATAAAATTTGAGTACATTTTTTGAGAAACATGTATAATTCGAATGAGGATCATTTCCGGATTCTCTTTGTGAGGATTTTCTCCGGATCCTCACATCGAGATCATTCATTGTACATCGTACAGTCAGTTTTCGTTAGGTACTATTTATGTTTAATTTTAAATAATAAAATTTAAAATGATTTCTGACCGCACGATATACAATAAACAGCTACGATGTGAGGATCCCTAGGATCCCCACAATTTGGATTCGGATGGAATCCAAATCTGTATAATTCTATTGATTGAAAGGAGTTACAAGGTTTAGAATTAAAATGGTGTAATAAAGCCTTGCATCGATAAAATTTAGTGAGAAGAATCCTGAGAAAAAAAATAGAGTACAACACTATATCACGAATCAATTTTAGACTTTAATTTAGACCGTTCAAAAGAAATTTAATGAATTAGAGTTGTGACGCATATTTAAACCTTTTTTTTATTGCTTTTGTTCAAGAATTCTTCTTCTCGTTCACCATTGTTCCCGCCTCCACTTACCCCCTCTTCCATATGCGAGCCATGGTTGGCCATTTTCTATCTCCGTCGGTGTTAAAAAGGTTGAAAAAAAAAATTTGATGTTCATGTTTTGGCCCGAGATCCGTCGGACCTTTTAGCCGAAATGTAGAGTAGTTGACGTGTAGCCGGCCACAATGGTGGTTGTAACCTCCATTCTTTCATTGGTTTTCTTTTTTTGTTTTTTAGAGATTCAAAGAAACAAAATAAAATGTTTTAAAGGTTATTTTGGGTTTATTCCTAACCGTATTAGTGTAAAAAGACTTTAAAATTTAACTAATGGGTGGTCAAAGAAATTAATGGCATGTTTGGTATTTTACTTGAATCTAATATTTTAAACTAAAAAACAATTTTCAAATTTTAGGTCTTAAAAACTTGTTTGCTAGGAATATTTAAAAAAACTAAAGTCACTAACTAAAAAATATAGTCTATTATCTAAAAACAAAAAAAATGAGTTTGTACAGTTTTTAAACTTAAACTCACTCATTTTTTTTTCTCTCCCTCCTCTCCTCTCACTCCAAATCTATCTCTCTATTTTTTCTTCTTTCTCTTTCCTCTTTTTATTTTTTTATTTTTTATCCTTTTCGTTTCTCCTCCAATATGCTCTCTTTATTCTCTCGGTTCTTTCTCTCACTTCTCTTCCTCCCTATCTCGTCTATTCCTCACCCTTCTTTCTCTTTCCCTCAATCATCTCTTACTTTCTTTCCTCATCTCTCATCTTTCTCCCTCTCTTGCGACCCCCTCTTTTTAGATATTTTTGTCTAGTTAAAGTCGTAAGATTTAAAAATTTTAAATCGCAAACCAATCAAGTCTTTGAGTCTTAAACAAAATTGTTTTCAAGAAATGTTAGTAAGAAATATTTTGTGAAATGATAAATTTTTTAAAATAGGATGCCAAACAAGCCCTAAGTGTCAAGAAAAAAACTTTGGATGTACATAGAATTACTCTTAATTGACAAAAATATTATTCTTATCACTTATTTGTACCATCTTTCTAATAGAGCCGGAACTCACATGTATTGAAGGGCCCTAACTCTTTCAAAGTGATGATACAAATTATGACACAAATAGATGGTAAATGTGACATTACTTTTAAATTTAACCGTCCACAAGTAATGATGACACAATCTAAACAAATATTAGAATATCTCACCCATCCATGTTGGGCCAAGTTAATAAGGCCCAACTTAGGTGTCCAGGTTGAGGAAGCAGCAGATAATATTAAAAAACATAAAAACAGTCACCCAGCCCAAACATTGGACATCATAGTATTTTGCTAAAAAAGAGGAAAATGATTATCATCAAATATCCCCAACAAAATCAAATGTATTTAGAATATAAAAACATTTGTTTTTTGTCTTATAACAAATAGTTTCAGTGGGGGCACCTATCAATTATCATTGCTCCTTATAGCCCCTGACTTTTCCCTTGCATTTTGATTATCAAATCACACAAGGTAATTGCAGAAGAAACCACCCAGCTTCTCTCTCAATTTTTTTTTTCTTCAGTAATTTTCAGTTTCAATTGAAAACCAGGATTAGTTTTATGGGGGTTTTTTGGTTATTATTTTATTGAATTTTGATGTCCATAATTTGCATTATCCATATATCCTTTATAACGAGTGTATCAGTATCAATGGGTTCTATTCTTTTTTCATCTGGGTCATTTCTGATCTAGGGTTTTAGGGCCTCTTGGGAGTTTTGTTGGGGTTTTGGGCGTCTGGGTTTTCGTTAAAGCTTTGATTACTTATTGGGGTTCAAGGGACTAGTGCTTGGAGTAGGTTTGTTTGGGATTTTTTGAATTGGGATGGCTCGGTTGGTTCTGCCATGCAAGAGTTCTGCTTTAGTGAGGACAAGTATTTTGGGTTTGATCTCATCTACTCCTGTGATTGCTCTAAACCCTTTGTTTAGTGTGTGTGTGTGCGTGTGTGTATTTGATTGGTGTGTGTTTGTTTGTAATTGTATGTATTGAAAGATTGTAACTTGCAAACAGTTTCACTGGTGTGTGTGATTGTAAGAGGTAGTCTATTTTCTAGTAAAACACAGAAGCATATTTGAAATCCAGACTAGGAATCTGCTAAAGGGTTGAAGTCGTATCACTTTTTCGTGGTTAATAGCTTTGAGTCTTTTGTTTTTTTCTTCAACTTTCTTCACATTTGCGATCTCTTATTTTCTGGCCGGCTATTTATCATTCTCTTTGGAATATGGAATGCCATGTCTTTGTGTTGCATGGTTTTGGATAAAAGGATTACGGAGTGACAGCGTGTTTCAATGGTGTAGATGCAATTTTGTATTTGGTTTGAGTATTTGAAACTTAGTCCGCTTGCTGAATGTTTTCTCTTTCTTTTCAGCTTCAGTGTACCAGTCGTGTTAGATTGTTGGGGAATTCAGCTAAAAGGCTTACCAGATACAGGCGCTTCCTTACATCGGAGGTCTGTGCATATTTGTCCACTTTTTCATCAGTTGCATTTCAGTGCTGACTTTGTTATATCAACTTTGAAATTCGAACCGAAGCTTCTGAAATCTAAACTCTCTTAATGAACTGATGTTTTCAGGTCGCATGCTCAAGGAATTATCGCATTCCATATACTGCATTACCTGTGAGTTGCAAATTCTTTTATCGGAAACTGTGTTCTGATATTTCTTTGCACACACACATATTTGTATGTGTTGTGTCCTTGGATCTTTTTGTGTACAGAACAAATTATTCATGCTCCAAACCAATGTTATGGTTGTTCTGTCTTATGGTTTTGTTAATCATGTGCAAATCTTGAATCATTCCAGAGGGACAAACAAGGGAGCAGGAGGCTAATCTGTTCAGTTGCCACAGAAAGCTTGCCAGATCAAGTTGACGAATCCAAAATGGCTGCACCAAAGGAAATATTTTTGAAGGATTACAAAATGCCTGACTACTACTTTGACTCGGTATACTACACTTTAATAAATCAGATTAATATATATTCTTTTGGTTTCTGATCTTTTGTATGCGAAGTTTATCTGAACTTATGGAGCTACTACTTCAGGTGGATTTGAATTTTTCGCTGGGTGAGGAGAAAACAATTGTTAGTTCAAAAATATCTGTCTTCCCCAGGGTTGAAGGTAGTCCTGTGACCACTCTTCGCATTTAGTATTTCATTGGTGAAAATATCTTTGTCTTTGTTATCCTGGTAACTTCCTAGTTATTTTAATGAATTGATTGTGCTTGTCAGAAAATACTATCACTTGTCTGGCGCAATGTTTTAAATCTAGATTTGCTTGTCTTTTCCAGTACACCACATATATTTTTGTTGAAGAATTCCTAGTAATGTTTTTATTAATAAATTTTTGTTATTTTGTATGACAGGGTCTTCTTCCCCGTTGGTTTTGGATGGAACAGATCTCAAGTTACTCTCAGTTCGGATCAACGGCAAGGATTTAAAGGCATGTAATTTGTATTGTGTTTGAGCCATTTTGGTTTTTGGTTAGTTTCGTGATTGCTTTCTGCAGAATATAAGCATTGACTCAAGCTTATTCCTTAATGTAATGTATAGAAGGGATTTTTTCGTACTTCATAAAATTAGGAGTTTAAGTTGCCTCTTTTCGTTGACATCTTACTTGAACCTGAGATCATGATCATACCTTTTCTATTATAGAAATATTCTATGTCCTGATTTCTATTTTCGAAGGTTCTTCCACCCCTTTCTAGGAAGCCAATGATTTATTGCATGCTTATTTCTTTTTCTCCCTTGATAGGAGGAGGATTACAACTTGGATTCACGCCATCTGACACTAAAATCACTACCTAGTGGTGCATTTACTTTGGAAATTTTAACAGAGATGTATCCTCAGAAGAACACATCATTAGAGGTGCATGTCGTCATATCTACAATATTTTTTTTTTGCCTGGTATGTGTTTCTTTTTGGCCCTGATTGTAGTTTAATTTTACTGCAGGGACTTTACAAGTCATCTGGGAATTTCTGCACCCAGTGTGAAGCTGAGGGTTTTCGTAAAATTACATTCTATCAGGTTTGGTAAATTTAATTGATTATTTACAAAATGTTAATTGACTTCTGTACTGATAACATTTCATTTGCAACAGGACCGTCCTGATATAATGGCAAAATATAGATGCCGCATTGAAGCTGATAAATCATTATACCCAGTGTTGTTGTCCAATGGAAATCTCACAGAGCAGGGAGACCTAGAGGTGATCATCACTTACTAAACAAAGCAGTACATGGAGATTTACTGTTGTTTTATTTGTTCTAATTTTGTGGTTGTGGTTCAGGGTAATAGACATTATGCTCTCTGGGAGGATCCCTTCAAGAAACCCTGCTACTTGTTTGCTTTGGTTGCTGGACAGCTCGAGAGCAGAGATGACACATTTACTACTCGTTCGGGTCGAAAAGTGGCTTTAAGGATTTGGACCCCTGCTCAAGATGTACCAAAAACAGCGCATGCCATGTATTCGCTTAAGGCAGCTATGAAATGGGATGAGGATGTGGGTTTCTTTTTCTTTTAAGAGATTATTGGTTTTGATATCAAATTTCTATTATTGAATTGTTTGTAGAGTTTATTGTTATCTGCTAATGCTAACATTTGACTATTCTAATAGGTTTTTGGTCTCGAGTATGATCTGGATCTCTTCAACATTGTGGCTGTTCCAGATTTTAACATGTATGTTTTTCTTCTCTTTCTAGGTAGAAGCTTAAAATATAATTATGCTACATCTAAAATTTGAACTTTATGTGGTGGAATGTGACTGATGGATTCATTTTATTAACCTTAATTTATTCTATAGTTTAACTACTGATACTTTTGGTTCTTATTTGATTACCAGGGGAGCTATGGAAAACAAGAGTTTGAATGTACGTATACTTCCTAGAATCTAATTTTTTGATATATGTATGTATTTATAATTTTATATACATGTATTTATTTATATGTATAATGTTGATTAATTTTTAATTTTTGCAGATCTTCAATTCCAGACTTGTCTTGGCATCTCCAGAAACTGCTTCCGATGCAGACTATGCAGCCATTTTGGGAGTTATTGGCCATGAGGTTTGTTTTTCGCATCTATAAGATTAGGACACAAACCTTCATCCTATGAAAATTTTGAATTGGATGGCAGGAGCAAATTGGTGCTGATTTTTTTTTTTCCATCCATTTTTGTTTTGCAGTATTTCCATAACTGGACTGGCAACAGGTTGGTTTGCAAAGTTTTTGGTTTGTAGAATACGCATCCTATCCCATGAGAGGGTTCAGTATTTACACCAAGGCATTAGGGTTTAGCTGGACAACCTCTTTGTAATTGCAAGATTATGTTTAGTGTTGAACTAATTGTTTGGCTAATATACATGCAGAGTGACATGTCGTGATTGGTTTCAACTTAGCCTGAAGGAGGGTCTAACTGTTTTCCGTGATCAGGTTTTACTTTTTATCTTTTCTCATGGAGTATACTTGTAGTTTTGATCTTATGACATGGGGAATGTTGCTCATTAAGGACATATATTATGTGTAGGAATTTTCATCTGATATGGGGAGTCGCCCTGTAAAGCGGATTTCTGATGTTTCCAAACTTAGAAATTATCAGTTTCCACAGGTTTGCTTTCTTATTTTGTAGTTCTTTGGTTATGTAGTTTGCACGTCATCTTATTTTATACTATTTTATGGAGCTTATTAGATGAGTTATGAATCTATTTATTGCGTACATTTGATGTTCTAATGATATGTTGTATGGTGCCACATTTAAGTGCTGATATATGTTTTCTGGTTTTTTAGGATGCTGGTCCCATGGCTCATCCCGTGCGGCCACATTCTTACATCAAGGTCAGATGTCATCTTATGTTTGGTACCTCATACAAAGTTGGCTTTTTTCTAATCCCTTTTTAGTTATTGCCTTTTGTTCATATTCATGTTTTCTTTCTTTTATGCAGATGGATAACTTCTATACAGGCGAGTTTTTTTTTTGTTTTGTTTTATACTCTAGGGTAAAGGTCTTTTTTGTTTGTCATAGAAACATGTGCTCTCAGTTTTGACATATTTTGGGTTTCTTGTGCAATCACGTTGGATCTGATTGTTTGGGCCTTCATCAACATCTACTTGCAGTGACGGTAGGGATTAAAAACTATCCTTTCTATCTTGTTTTCCTTTTCTATAATGTGTGGAGAAGACATCTAATTATCCTCTTTTATTCCATTTTCTTCTGACAGGTGTATGAAAAGGTTTTTTTTTTCTCTCTTTCTCTCTCTCTCTCTCTCGCTCTCTCTTATATATATATATGTTACATATGCACGTGGACAAAATCGATTGCTAGAGTCAATGATACAATCTTACGGTCCAACTTTATCAGGGAGCTGAAGTGGTCAGGATGTACAAAACCTTACTTGGAAGTCAAGGGTTCCGAAATGTAAGACTGAGAAGCCAATTTCAAAAACTAATGCTTGAATGATTACAAGGTTTACTTCATATGTTCAAGCTCACCATTTTCGAAAGTTAACTTATATGAGTTTTCCCCATTTCAGGGCATGGATCTTTACTTCAAGAGACATGATGGACAAGCTGTAACCTGTGAAGATTTTTATGCTGCCATGCGAGATGCTAACAATGCAGATTTTGCAAATTTCTTACTATGGTGTGCTTTTGTCCCTCACTTAGAGTTTCTTAATTTTGTTCCTGATGGTTCTAATGCTTACATTTTAGAGTGTAACTAAACTGTAGGTACTCCCAAGCTGGGACCCCAATTGTCAAAGTTGCATCCTCTTATAATGCTGAGGCCCGTACTTTTTCTTTGAAGTTTAGGTATGTAATCAGGGTATAATTCTTTATGTTGCCTTTATCTATCTTTTTGTTTGGTGGCACTGCTTACTACCTCTGTTTGATGGTGGACATGATCAGTCAAGAGGTACCACCAACTCCAGGGCAGCCCATTAAAGAACCCATGTTCATTCCCATGGCGGTAGGTTTGCTTGACTCAACTGGCAAGGAGCTGCCTCTCTCGTCTGTGCATCATGACGGGACGGTGCAGTCTATTGCTAACAATGGTCAGCCAGTCTACACAACTGTTCTTAGAGTAACAAAGGTTGGCTCAGATTTTCCATCTTTAGCTATTCATCTTTCATATTTGGGATCTAAAGAATCTTTAGCCCCCACTTTTGTCTAAACAAGACACTGCGTAAAGCGGGAGCCTTGTGCACTGGGTACGACCTTTTTAATAATTTCACTGATATGCTATTAAGAGTTTGTAGTAGCTTGACTAACAGAAATTTTTGTGTGAACATATTATTTTTAACTTGTAAAACTGAAATCTCTTTTCAAACATGTTAACTGCAAAGCCTCTAATTTGTTTTCTAGCTGGTCAGTCTTAACATATTACTAATTTTGCTTTACTCTCCTATGCAGAAAGAAGAAGAGTTCGTCTTCTCTGATGTGTCTGAACGGCCAATTCCATCTCTGCTCCGGGGCTATAGTGCACCTATTCGTCTGGAGACTGATCTCACGGATAGTGATCTATTTTTACTCCTTGCTTATGATTCCGATGAATTCAACCGGTTTGTCTTGTGCAAAGCAGATAAAATCTCTCACTAAATGAACCCCTGTTTGAAGTTTTCTTATTTACTTGTTTATATTTGTGCTGCAGCTGGGAGGCCGGACAAGTGCTGGCACGTAAGCTGATGCTCGATTTGGTTGCTAATTTCCAACAAAACAAACCGTTGGTTTTGAATCCGAAGTTTGTGATTGGGCTCAGAAGAATACTATCTGACTTAAGCTTGGATAAAGTATGATGAAGCCTTTTATTTTTTTTTCAAAAATATTTTTGTGATGTGGGAAGACTTAATTCTTTAGTGAACTGTATATGCCTTTGGTTGACCAGGAATTTGTGGCAAAGGCAATAACTCTCCCCGGTGAAGGAGAAATAATGGACATGATGGAAGTTGCAGATCCTGATGCTGTTCATGCTGTTCGTACTTTTATCAGGAAGCAGCTAGCCCATGAACTGAAAGCAGAGCTTCTTAACACAGTATGACAGTTTGGATTCACCTAGAATTTTATTTAGCTATCCATCGTGTACTTTGTTTACTTTTTCTATTCTACTGTGAACAAACTTGAACTATACATGTTTCACAGGTTGAAAACAACAGGAGCTCAGAAGAGTATGTGTTTGACCATCCTAATTTGTCCAGGCGTGCTCTGAAGAATATTGCTCTTGGTTTGTTTTACTCTTCTGAGACATAATGTTTTCTATGTTGGTCAAGTTAACTTTTCATGAACGCATTGTGCTAATATTTTGTTTCATCTATAGCATATCTTGCATCGCTCGAAGATTCAAAGTGTACCGAGCTTGTTCTAAATGAGTACAAGACTGCCACAAACATGACTGAGCAGTTTGCAGCTTTGGCAGCCATAGCACAAAACCCTGGTAAAACTCGTGATGATATTCTGGCCGACTTCTACAGCAAATGGCAGGAGGACTATTTGGTAAAGCTCTATTTCCAACTTAATAGTCCCTAAATTGCTAGAATGAGTTATATTTATTAGTTCTTTGGCGTGCATTTTCCTCTTTCTCCCTCCCTCCTTCCTCGTCTACATGTTTTTCTGAGCTTCATTACATGTAGCTAATGATATCTTGTATGATGTTCATTAAACCTACATTTCCTTCTTGTTAAGTTGCACTGTTTAGGACTTTAATGGAGCAACGTACCAGATTTTTTGTTTTCTTTCCCAAGTCAATTTTAAGGCAAGATTGAACCCAGGAGGCTTTATGATAGTGACTCATTGTCTGTTTTGCTGAGACTTATGTTGTTCTTCATCGAGCTCCTTGTCAATTTCTTATTACCAATTTCAGCTTTTGAAACTCCTTCAATGAACATCTGCTATCGTATATCAGATGTTTAATTTTACCTGCATTTTCCCCACCTATCCACCTTTACATACTAAGTAACTTAGTGCTATTGGACCTCGAAAAAAAAGGGCTTAGTGCTAACCTGGCCTACATATAGTTTTGATACTTTTGTAATAGTTGTTTAGTACCTTTCTCATGATGTATTCTCTCATTTATTCAACTGAAAGATTCTTCATTTGTTATTTTGTATTGTTGTATTCCTCTCCTCAGGTTGTGAATAAATGGTTTGCACTTCAAGCCATGTCTGACGTTCCGGGCAATGTTGAGAATGTGCGGAACCTCTTAAGCCACCCAGCATTCGACCTGCGCAATCCAAACAAGGTGTACTCACTAATCGGAGGTTTCTGTGGTTCTCCTGTGAATTTCCATGCAAAGGATGGGTCAGGCTACAAGTTTTTGGGAGAAATTGTGATGCAATTAGATAAAATAAACCCTCAGGTCCTTTCATCGAGTCCTCTTGAATAACATTTAATTGTGAATTGCTTGGTTGTCGTTATATGTTATTTCTTCCCTAATACCATCCATGGTCATGGATTGCAGGTGGCCTCCCGCATGGTGTCAGCCTTCTCAAGGTGGAGGCGCTATGATGAAACCCGGCAAAACCTTGCCAAGGTAACTATTTCATTCTCATCGCTCGCATTTTTGTTATCTTTTCTACTGTACATTTATCGGGCATTGCTTAGTTTCTCGGACTACAAGGCTCAATGTTGTTATAAAGTTAGAAAAGAAAAATCGATTTTTAATAGGGAACTTTAACGAAAAACACCTGGTACTGTTCACTTTAACAAAAAACCACATTTTTACACTAAAAGTCAATCCTGGTACTATTCACTTTACCCTTTATTTTGTCCTTATCATTAAAACTCGAAGTTTTCAAGTCTTTTTCATTAGTTTTCCTTTTTTAATATGCAGTGTTTGCATTTTTTGTATTCGGGAGCAGCGCAGTAATAGATTTCTGGTATGGTGTTTGCAGGCACAGCTGGAGAAGATATTGTCTACCAATGGACTGTCAGAAAACGTGTTTGAGATCGCCTCCAAGAGCTTGGCCGCTTAGTTTTTGCTTAATTTGGATGAGAAACTGCACATGCATGTGTATCGTTCTCTTAATATATAGAGAAATAATCACCTTTTGACTTGTTATCCAGGAGGAGGATCCTCACAATAAATGTCTCTCTCTGGTCTCTGCAAGTATACTATACATATGCTTGTTTACTGTTTATGCTTTGCACTTGTGAAGTTCCATTTTCCCATGTTCAAATTCTGTTAATGGTTATTGGGTTGCTTTTATGAATTGTTATAGTACTCGAGAAAAAGTTCTTCTGCACTCGACGAATTCTTTATTTATTTATTTCCGTTACGGAGGACCGGAGGAGTACTATTTTTTTAGAGTGTCAATATCAGCTTCGAACTAAAAACAAACTGCAAGTGAAAACATCTCTCACCAACTTGATCCAAAGAAAACTACAATGTAAGGAGTTCATTCAACGATGACCTCTGCATTTTAAAAATGTTTTATGCATGGTGCTCAACCAAAGATCTTTGGGAATTTTAACGAAAAGCATCCGGTACTGTTCATTTTAACGAAAACCCATATTTTTACACTAAAAAGTCAATCCTGGTACTAAAAAGTCAATCCTGGTACTATTCACTTTACCCTTTATTTTGTCCTTATCATTAAAACTCAAAGTTTTCAAGCCATTTTCATTAGTTTTTTTAAGATCTTTAGCTTTATATATATATATATATATTTTTTTTTTCATGTCATTGTAGCATTTGGGTGTTGCAACATTAGCGGTCTTGCTTCATGTAAATTAGTTTTGAATGTTACAACTTTAGTGATTCTGTTTTATGTAAGTTTATTCTGCTTAATGGTCATATTTGCAATGGAATGTATTGCTCGACAATGAAAGTGGGGGGCGGGGTATGATAAACTCTCCTTTGCATTATTTGAGATGGAGGTCACGCCCGCGGCACGTGAGATGTTGACTAATAAGAAGCTCAATAACTTATGGAATTTGGGTTTTGCCTCTTTTTCAAACGTCCTAGAAAGGTTGATATCACGGAAGAAAACATGAGTTCCATATTTTCCAACGAGGTATCTACTTTGTTTTGACCAAATGGCCCCAAAGGGAATCCTAATCCATTACTCATGGATGCAATAATTTGTGAAATCTCAATCAAATTTTACTTAATTAGTGTTCTTAAGACTCAAAAGTAGCCACTTAGTATTACAATCTAGCATTATTCATTTTTATTTGTAAGTGAGATGTCTTATATTTGATTTTCATCAAAGATAAATTTGAACCACGTTATTATGGCAAGTTCACTGTAAGGCTTAACTCACTCCCCAAACCCTAGTGTATATACTATCATTTGTTCTAAAAAAAAAAAAAGAGTCAAAATATCTCTATCCTTTTTTACTTATAAAAGTTAATTTTCAGTTAGGTTTGATGTAGCCCAATCCCAAAGCCTTTTCCTTTTGTACCAACTTTGGTAACTCATTAAATGAAGCATTTCCACTTTTAAATATGATGGTGATTTGCTTTTTAACCTCATATAAAGAGAGAGAAATAGAACATAGTAATGAGTGAATAACATATCCCAAAAGCATGTGGTTGGGAACAATTTGTACCAAAAAAGTGGAAACCATGTTTGTAGGCATATTTGTGCCCAAGTCTCTAAAGTAGAGATGATGAGTAAGCTTTTTCCGCACAACCACACATTGGGGTTGAACCAAAAAAATAAAAAATAAAAATAACAAGGAAACATAGATTGAAAGGCTATTTGTTCTGAAAAAATTTAGAAGTGTAGTTCAATAATTAACAGACGAACCTGATGCAAGTTGTATACTTAAACATCCTATACCAAAATTCTAAATGACGCCGTGACGCACACGAAACTATACTTATGGTTTAAGAGTCAATGCGCTTATATTTGTGTATGAAAACAATATGCAAAAGGGGTCAAAACTTAAAAAGTAATAAGAAAAGGGAGAAGAGAGAAGAGTAAAGGGCCTTTAACCTTTTGCAATTAATTGAAACGGGATGGGGAGGAGGCTTTTGGCCCTTTGGGGCATAAAATTCTCAAAAGATACATAGGAAAGGCATTACAAAAGGAGAATACTTTTCTGGTTCCGGGAAGGAGAAAAGTCTTCTTTCTCCACTAACGTGGCAATAAGAATAATAAAATAATGTCTTTTTCCTCCATTATTACCATTTAATGATCATTTCTAGAAATATTTATGTGATTTGTAGACTGTTTAATCATAAATTAATATAACAAATAGCATTATCATGATGAATTAAATAAAATGATGATACATTAAGAGCAGTAACTGCCCAATTGTATCTTCATTCCTAACTAATCAACCTAGCCAATTTGTATTAAAATATTAGTATTTTCTATTTTTATAAAATAATAAAAGGTAACTTTATTTTTAATTTCGGATAATAATAAAAAATTGGTTGAAAGTATTTGAAATATTGAAATGTACTATAAAGTGGAAGAACATGGTTATATATTTATAAAAAAAATTATAATTTTTTTATATATTTTATAAATTTTTTATAATTTAAATTGTGGCTGATTTCACGCGTCGCATAGCCCATGCACTGGGCAGTGATTATTGCTTGACTTCTCTATTAGACTCGCCTTGAGCTCAATTGGCCGACTGGTTTGGAGTGTTTGGGGGAGGTAGAGTGGATTGGGTTGCCCATTTCCAACGCAATTAGCAACAGTGGAGTTGCTCGAATAAGGATTGGGGAAGGATTTTCCTACTTTTCGAAAATGAAGCAAGTACATATTATATTTTTTTTAATACAAAGATATAGTTAAACTAAGAAGATAAGGGGAACAAATTGTTAGTATTATTTTTTAAGTGAAAAAAAAAGAAGTGAGTTTTAACCAAACATTCCTACTAATGTTCATTTTTAACAAAAAATACATTTTTACTTTAAAAAGTCACTCATATACTATTTACTTACAACACTTTATTATCATTTTGATTAAAACTTAAAGTTTTTGAATCATTTTCATTAATTTTCTCAAAAAAAAAAGAAAAAAAAAAGAGGAAGAAAGAAAGAAAAAGAAAGGGGCAAGTGAGAGATGCACCAATCGTGCAAGTAAGTTTAAAGTGGCGGGTAAAGGGGGAGAAATGAAGAATTGTAGGCCCCACATTTGATTAGGCAGTGGCCAGTGGGGACTAGTTGGTGTCGCTCTTGCGCACGAAAGCCATCAAGAACTGGGTGCCCACACGTGCACACTTGTACACAAAATAAAATACCCCCCCAACCTTTTTGTCCCTCTCTCTCTCTCTCTCTCGCCCTATATATATATATATATATATATATATATAAACAATTGTTAATTAATCTCCTACTAAAGCTATCACTTATTGTCCCTCCCAGTACGGCAATTGACAGAACTACCCTCAACCGAACCCATCATTTATTAATACTCGGAAATTATATTTACGACTAAATAAGTACTGATTTGATACTGAAGTATTTTTATAAAAAAATGGGTATAAGAAAAAGTTGAGCTCAAAAAAATGTTTGGTAAACACTTGAAAACAACTTATTTTTACAATTTTGGGTGAAAAAAGCTGAAAACGTAAAGCAGTAAAAATGAGCTTTGAAAAAAAGCTGAAAACGTGAAGCAGCATACATGTTGGATTATATGTTGAATGTTGGATTATGATTTTTTTTGTTGAACATTGGATTATGATTTCTTCTTAAACGTTGGATTATATGTTTAAGATCAAGTTTATAAATATTTTTCTTTTAAAAATAAATTATATTTAATAATTCACCTCTATTTGTTAAGAAAATTAAATTAATGGCACATCTAGTATACCATTTTTGGTTATTTCACAAAGTCACAACTGTTTTACATAAAAGTTTACCAAACACTAATATGTTTTTCTTTTTCCAAAAGTACTTTTACAAAAAAGTTTACCAAACACTCAGCTGCTTTATTTCACAGCTGCTTATTCTCACAGCACAGCAGAAATAATTTTTTTTAAAGCACATCAATACCAAACCAGCCCTAAGTTAAATAAGATTTATTTGCTACTTTATTTAAAAAAAAAGGGAGAAAATTTAGGTCCTGACCGGTCAGGAGCCAATACACTGACTGTTGCACGTGGCCCAACTAGATAACGACAACTGTCCATTTTAATTCTCTAAACTCATAAGCAAACACCTCTATTTTTCTAACCAAACATCATCTTCTCTCTCGCCAAAAATCTCCAGCCACCGTCCTCTCCCACCCAACCCAATCACTTGCATCGTTCACCGTCCGCTCCCACTGGCCAAACGTCCTTCATTAGAGTTCTTCTCAAACTTCGAATCAGACCATGATACCAAATTGATGACAAATCCTCCGTTGACGACATTCGCGTCTCTTCCTCCTGCCTCTCTCCCCAACCCCAATCCACCATTTTTTTTCGATGCAACCATGGCAGCAAGGAGAGAAAGGTGGCGTGAGTCGCGACCTGTGAATGGGTAGGTGCAAATGTCATTCCATGGCGAAAGAGAGGGTTGGATTATGAGTGGGCAAGGCTGGGTTCGACGAAAGATGTTTTGGTGGAGGCAAACAGCAAAGTCTTAGGAGGAGAGAATGGTTGTTTGGTTATAGATTTAGAGAAGGTATTGGTTGACATGTGTCTTTTATTTGTTGGTGGCCTCTGGCCAGTAAAACTATACCCTAACCAGTCAGTGTCTAAGTATTATCCTAAAAGAAATATAAAAATATTGTTTCAACAGGTTAATTAAACGATTAGCTATCTTAACTTTGTTTAACTTGTTGCATCGGCTACCTCTTAATTTAGGGTTTTACTTCATTTTAGGGTAAATCGCCAAAATGGTCCTTGAGATTTGTATAACTCATTACTTTGATCCATGAGATTCCAACTCGATAAAAGTGGTCCTTGAAATTGTCCACCATCCATCATTTTGGTCATTTCATAAAAAACTCCGTTAAGTGTCCCGGAGCTCTTGGCAGAAAGTTTAGGTAATTTTCAAAGTTTCGTAACTTAATCGTTTCTTAACAAAATTCGACCTATAATATATCAAAATGAAGATAGGAAAGTGTAGAATAAGATTATACCTATTTCGAAGCCCAATGGTTGCCGGAGATTGCCGGAAAATAACCTTAAAGTTGACTGGTCCGAATGAAAACTTGAAAACTCGTCGGAAATTATTTTTATTTTTTAACAAACAATATTATCTACATTATGGGGTTGAGAGGGTGAGTTAAGCCCACAATAGGCTAACAATAATATGGTTTAAATTCGTCTTTGTCAAGAATCACCTAAATTCTCTCAAACAAGTGAAGATGAATATTACTAGATCGTAGTACTAAGTGCTTGAGTTTGCTACTAGTATAACCATGAAAAGAGAAACGAGGGTATTTCAGTAAAATGGGATCCCAATCATAATTTAGAGGTGTTCAAAATCACAACACAAAACAAAGTCATTGCCGTGTTTGACCCCAAAAGTTGTCGCCCAAAAATATTTAATTAAAACAAATATATAAATATATTTACCACTAAATATCGTTTTATTAATTTCTACATAACACACGCGCACACAGTATAGAGAAAAATCAATCAAATCTCGGGGACTCACAAAAGTTGGATTTTTGATTCGTTTTTCCATTTCCCGATTCAGTCTTCAATACCCAAGTCTCCAAAATTTTCGTTTGATCTCTCCGTTTCCTGTTCTGGGTTGTTTGGTTTGTTCAATTTTATCTAGAAAATCCGACTATTTTCTCCCCGGGAGTCGGAAGTCCGATGAAAAACGGCGAGTTCCGGTGAAAGAGAGAAGCGGAGATGAGGGGGGTTAATGGAGACTCGAGAACTGGGAACACCACTTTGGAGACTATAAACGCAGCTGCCACCGCGATCGCAGCCGCGGAGAACCGTGCGCCTCACGCCACCGTTCAGGTAATTTTTTCACAAAATGTTATTTTTGTTGGTTTTTATTGATTCTGAATATGTTGATTGGACTTGGTTTGGAAGGCATTTCAAGTTGTTAATCTTTAGTCCTGGTAAATTTTAAAATTTTATTTTAATCCATGTTTTTATGAGAGAGATTTAAGATCCAGTTGTGTTATGTGAATCATTGTTCTTGTTGGTTACGTAAATTTGATTTCTTTTTTATAAATTGGGTATTTTTTAAATCCATTGGAGCTGCCTTTTTGGAAAATTTCTGGTCTGGAAAGTGCTTTTGGAAGTGGAAATCTCCATAGAATTTCATAGGAGTTGACCTGCTTTTAGCAAAAGCATGGAGCTTTGGTTACAAAATTTTAGAAATGATAAGATATTTTCTTGGGATTATTGAGTGATTTTCATTTGGTCTCGCTTGCGGCCAAATGAATAAAAAAACAAACAAACAAACAAAAAGGAAGAAAAAGTTTCCTTCTGAATTATAATTTGTCATTGTAGTGGATAGGGAGTCTCAGTTTTAAGTTTTAACTACTAAGTATTGAGCTTCCGCGGTGGAAATGATTCAACATTGACAGAAGGCGAGGGAGGGAGAAAGCTATCGTGGTTTATACAAAACGTATATGGAAAGAGAAAGAACGAATGATGAATAAATGAGTTAAGAGTGAAATGGACGTGCGTCTTCTCTTGTTAATAAAAGCAGACTCCTAAGGCTAATAGTGAAAAAGGGACCACTTATGCTTATTCAAGCTAATTTATTTAAGTTGAGAGTAGAATTTGTTCTTAGGTCACGCAGCAGCTGTTTGGATTCAGCATCCCAAACTGATATGATGTAATAGACTCAAATTGTTCGTAACTATCCGTAGTGTGGAACGACAACTAATGCTGTTTTTATTGTATTAAATGTCTGTTTTAATCATGAATTTGGTTTAATGCAGAAGAGAGGATGGGGGAGTTGCCTGAGCACATATTGGTGTTTTGGATTTCAAAGACACAGAAAGAGAATTGGGCACATTGTTCCAGAAACAACGGATACTGGAGGTCATGCTCCAAGAGCGGAAAGTTCAATCCAGGCACCTTCAATTGTATTTCCCTTTGTTGCGCCTCCATCCTCTCCTGCATCGTTTCTTCAATCAGAACCTCCTTCTGCCACACAATCACCAGCTGGTTTTTTCTCTCTTTCAGCCAGCATGTACTCCCCTGGGCCTGCCTCAATTTTTGCTATCGGTCCTTATGCTCACGAAAACCAGTTGGTCTCACCACCTGTTTTCTCAACCTTTACTACTGAACCATCAACTGCTCCCTTCACTCCTCCTCCCGAGTCTGTTCATTTGACTACACCTTCCTCGCCCGAGGTTCCATTTGCTCAGCTTCTTGATCCTCACTTCCGGAATGGTGAAGGCGGTCAGAGATTCCCATTATCTCACTATGAGTTTCCATCTTACCAACTTTACCCTGGAAGCCCAGTTGGTCAGCTTATATCGCCAAGCTCGGGCATCTCGGGTTCTGGTACTTCTTCTCCTTTCCCAGACCGTGACTTTGCTGTTGGTGGTCCTCACTTCCTGGAGTTCCGAGCAGGTGATCCTCCTAAGCTCTTGAACCTTGACATTCTCTCCACGCGTGATTGGGGTTCAAGACTAGGTTCTGGTTCTGTGACCCCTGATGGTGCAAGGTCAACAGCTTCTGATGGTTTCTCTCTAAAGCCTCACACCCCTGAGGTTGTATTAAATCCACGATCAAACAATAGAGGTCGGAATAATGGAATTGTGATCAACCATAGGGTCTCATTTGGGTTAAGTTCTGAAGCATTTGTAAGATGTGTGGAAAAGAAGACTCTGGCATTAGCTGAAGCTGCATCAACATCTATAGAAGAAGCAGAAAAGGCCCAGAGCGAAGAGGATCCTAGCAAAGCAGCGAGCAGTTCTGAGTGCCCTGCTCCTGAGACATCCAGTGAGGCACCAGAGACAGCAGTGGCCGACGAGGAGGCACAACTGCATCAGAAGCAGCGATCCATCACACTTGGTTCTAATAAGGAATTTAATTTTGACAATGCCGAAGGAGGAGATTCAGGCAGCTCTAATACTATTGGTTCCGACTGGTGGGCAAATGAGAAGGTTAGTCCGAAGGAAAATGGGCCACCAAAGAATTGGTCTTTCTTCCCTATGATGCAGCCGGGTGTTAGTTAACTAGTATACATCTTGCTCAATGCCTCCCTATCCATGGAGCATTGGAGGTAAGGCATGGATTTTGGTTTTCAAAACCGGTTGACGCTTAGTGCCACAGCGCCTCAAATTACCGACAAATTTTGGGTTATAGATTGGGAAATCTGTAGATGATGACTGAGCCAGGTCTAAAGCTGTTCTTTTTGTACATGGTGACCTGGAATTCAAGCTCTAAAGACAGGTATGGATAGTATAAAACCACAGATTAGTGTCAGCTTTTGGATAGGTTCATGTGTTTTATGCATTATAAATTACAATACAAGTAGATAAGGATGATGCTCCCATTAAATGAACGATAGTAGACTGCTAGTTGATGAAAGTTGTATCTTTGACTCATTTTCCTTATCGCATTTCTTACAACTCTAGTTTTGAGTCTTTTTAACGTCGGTTCACTTGATGAGTGAGATACTAACATGATTTTACTGGTGCATTCCTTCGGAATTAATTCGAGGGGAATTTAGTAGCAGCAATGTTCGGAATTAGTTTCCTCGAGAGAGTATATGGCTTTATGCGAATTAATCTGCATATCAATAGATTGATCCATACAGAAAACGTGTTCATTTGACACTCACAATTTGTATTTGCTGGAGAAATTGGTCGTTCGATTTCATTACGCTAATTTTGTTATATAATAATTCGTTGGCCAAACAAATCCAAATGGGACCGTTGACCACCTCGAGCAAATATTAAACATATGTATGGGGCCGAAGACCACTTAAACGTTAAAGGGCCCGTTTGGTAATAATTTGGTTCTTTCCATTTTTTGATAGTCTGTTTTTGCTCAACCCCTTTAACCCTGGTGGTAGTATTAGGCCATCTCTAACTGAAAGAAGGTTAGAGGGTTCTCTTTGGCCTTATAGCCCTCTAAGAAATTAATATTTTAATGAACAGTGCATGATCATATTTCTTACTATCTCTAACCGAGGGGTCAGAGGGTCATAGGCCAAACATAGTTATGTGAAAAAAAAAAACCATCTCCAGTCGAAGGCCAAACATAATTTATTATTTAAATTTAAAAACTACAACAACTTAAATTTAAAATATTGTGAAGCATAGTTTTCCAAGATACGTTTTTAGAAGTTGAGCCTATGAATATGAACGTAAAACGTTAAATACATTTTTCCACCAGAGGCTTAAGCAAATTTAGATACATATTGAGATCTCTATAATTGACAAAGGCTTGGAGCTTGGGAAATCACATTTTCCCTTTGGCCTGACCCTCGGTTAGAGACAGTTTTCGTGTCATTTCAAGCTATTTTTCGGCTCTTTGGTCCTCTGGCCGGATTGGTTGGAGATGGCCTTACCCACTTGATCTCTTGGGAAAGTGCAAAAACTCAAAACAAACAACCAAATGGATATAAGACAGACAACTCCCTATGCAGTAATAAGGATGCCTTCATTTTTCAAGTATGTCATCCTAAAACGTACTTTGATAATTTGATAGACTAATGACCTTGAAGCACGTTAATATGTTTTCCTTGAAGTGACATTTGCCCTCACTGTAATTTGAGTTTGCTAAAGGGTCTAAGTAAAATATTCAGAATACAACGAAGTTTGGAATTTTAGTTTGGCAATAATTTAAATTCCCTTAGACTCTTCTAATAAGAAACTATATGATTTTGTTGGAGGAAGGAAAGGAGAAATGAAAGAAATGAAAGATTGAATTGGATGTTGATGATGGATTGTGAGGTGGTGTCACTACTAAAAATCTTTGCAAAACATACTGCTTTTGAAGTGTTCCCATATGGTTCATGTAATCATTAGTTTACTTGCAGGACGAAAAAACAAAAGAAAAGAAAACAAAGTGATCATTTATCATTTTGATGAATTATTCTACGAAATCATCAATTGTGTTATCTATGTACATGTTCTCTAAGGGCATATTTACACGTATGGCTAAATGATCTGTTTATTGGAAGTGAAGTAGATCTTGTGCGAGATGTGTTGACGAGATATGTTTTTGACATGAAGACTAAATCATTGAGATTATCTATGCCCGTAGAACCTAAGCCAGATGCATTTTTAATTAATGCATATGGAAAGATGTAACGTTTATTCGTTCTATTTTTCTCGATATGTTGTTTCCAGCATATGGTTTATTCGTTCTAAGTTTTGGCTTCAAACTATAAGTTTTTTCCATATTTGTTTTTCTCTCCTCTAAGGGCATATTTACTTACATGGTATGGGTACGAGAAATAATGAGTATGAGAAGAATTGAAGAATAAGAATATAAGGAAAACTAATGAAAATGACTTGAAAACTTTGAGTTTTACCGATAAGAACAAAATAAAGGGTAAAGTGAATTGTACCATGATTTGACTTTTTAGTGTAAAAATATGATTTTTTGTTCAAGTGAACAGTATCGGAAGCTTTTCGTTAAAAGTTCCCAAGAATACATGGGTATGAGATAAACAACTCCTTCTATGGTGATGAGATATCTTCATTTTTCAGGTATGGCATGACTAAAATTTGAGTTTCCTAACGGGTCTAAAGTAAATCATTTTTAGTATATAACAAAGTTTGGAATTTTAGTTAGGCAAGAACTGAAATTTTCAGACTTTTCTAAAAAAGAAACTGTATAATTTTGTTGGAGGAGGGAAAGGAGAAATAAGAGATTGAATTGGATGTTGATGATATTTGGGTATTTATAGAAGAGAATGACTGACTACCATGTTGCGAAGCATTATGGTGCAGAGATAAGTGACTCTGTCTGGGTCGAAAGACCCCCCATCTTCGTTTGTTGGTATTCTGAACAAGGACGGACTACCATGTCCTCCTTGCTAGCTTTTGTTAGGAGTTTGTAAGACTATCTCCAACTGAAGGAGGGCCAGATGACTCGTTTTAACCCTTTGGCCCTCCAAGAAATTAATATTTTAATGAACATTGTAGGGCCATATTTCTTACTGTCTTCAACCGAGGGCCAGGCCAAACATAGCCCTGTCACAAAAAACCATCTCTAATCGAAGGCCAAAGGGCCATAGGGCCAAACATAATTTATTATTTTAATTGAATTGCTATGGTTACTTAAATTAAATTACCTCAATAATTTTATGTTATGAATTTTCAATAATTTTCATGTTGTTAAATGTTTTTAAAAATGTTGTTTAAGTTTCATGTTGTTAATTTTTTTATGTTGTTTAATGTTGTTTAATATTGTTTAATATTGTTTAATGTTGTTTCATGTTACTTAATATAAAAAAAAAATTGTTAAAAAAAAAAATCAAATATGACGTCAGCATGTGGCCCAGCCTGGGCCCGACATGTTGGCCCTTTGGCCCTTTTTTGTCTAGTGAGGTCCACGAGCTCTTTGGCTTGGCCCTCGGTTCGAGATGATCCAAGGGGAGGACCCTGGCCCTTCGTGTTGGGTCTCTATCCTTTCCCTTTATTTTCTCTTGTTCCTGTTGTTTCCAGTTAGCCTGCTATGGGCTCTCACATGTTCCTTTTGGCTGTGGCCCTAGTAACGAAGTTTCCAGTTCATTAAAAAAAAAAAAAAAAAAAAAAAAAGAGAATGACAGCCATTCAGAAGGTTGAGATCCAATCAATTTGGGTGAAAGTGTGCATCCAAAAGCCATATTCGTTCATTAGATAGAAATTGACATAGCTTATTAAACGATATCTTTCTTCCAACATCTATTAAAGAAAATCACGTCTTTCTTCATGTGACTGTTAAGTGAAGAGTTATATCTCTTCCTATTTTGGCACGAAGAGTTATACCTCTTCCTTGCAGATGAAGATTTATATTGTTTTACTAGTTGACACATACAATTAGGGGTGGACTCAAAAAATCGAAAACCGAAAAAAAGGGATTGAACACCAAACCGAAATAAAAAAACTGAAAATAAAAAAAACCCGAACCGAACCGAACCTTACTAGTTCGGTTTCGGTTTTGGAGGTTTGGAAACTGACATGCCTTAACCTCGATATCCCCAAATACCAGGATGAACATGTGCTGACCGACACCCGAGGATGACAAAGCCATTTTAACATGCATGCAAGTGATAATGGTAAACGAAAGTAAATAAAATATGTAAATATAAAGAAATACGCAAATGCGGAAACATGTTTAGAACATATAACTAATCAATAATATTGTGAAAGAATTATTATAAAAAGGTACGAACAAAGGAATGAGTCCTACACTGAGAAGACTCGAAGATACCTATATGGGAGTGCCCTGATGCCGGGATCGTACGCCTCGATTCTAAGTCCTTAAGGGGGCTCAAAACAAAACATGAGTTGACCATTGTTGATACACAAAATCAGTGAGGACTTTGGTATAACAGAGAGTGTTAAGTTTGTGACCTTCGCTAGATTGCTCCGGTCACTAATGTGGATAAGTATGTAAATGGATAGGGACAGGGAAATGGTTCACCGAGATTGTCTACGTCCACGGAGTAGAGGAGTTCTCATTAATTGTGAAGAGTTTATACAAGTACATAGGTTCAAGCTCTCTTTTAGTGAGTACTAGTGAATGATTTAGTACAAATGACATTAGGAAATATTGTGGGAGAATGATCTCCTTTTATAGAAGAGAGTTTCTAGCTTTGTTTTGACATTGACACGTGTCGTGTTGTGATTGGCTTCTGATTTTGACATGTTTTGCCTTATGATTAGCTTCTGATGTCGACACGTGTAGCGCTATGATTGGCCTCCTGGTTGGAGGGAAACTCTTCTAGGTCCTTGACGGTATAACGTTGACTGGTGCTCGATAGTTTCGAGATTGGTCAAGTATGGTACAAACAGTGCTCCCTTAAGTTCCTGAGTGAGGGAAGCTCATTGGTTGAGGACTTGCAAGATCCAAGCCGCTGAGTAATCACGAAACTTCTAAGTACCGAAGTGTGATATCGTTTTCACTTGCCTTATCTGTCTTACAGGTAGATGTGACATCTTCTCTGGAAGTACTTTTCCTCCAACCATGGGTGGTATCTTTAACCTGTGGAGATGCACAAGATAATGTTTCAATTTCACTTGAAGCTTACTTGTAGTTTCAGGCTTGGTCAAGCGCGATACAAACCATGTAGTAGGAGTCCCCCAAGTTGCCGAGCTAGGAGATCTGCCGAAAAAGGTGACATGCAAGATAAGCAATTAGAGCTCCTAGCAATCAGTCCCATATCAAAAGTTTGATTTCGAGTTCAGGCTGATTGTTCTCATTCTCCCTATCTTACAGGCAGCATGAAGGATAAAGAGAAGAAAAATGAGAAGAGATGATATGAGATACTTTTGCTTTTGAAAAAGTAACTTTCCACAGGCTTATTCTTGAACTAGGCTGGAGGGTTTTCTGGTTTCTTCCAGAGTATAAGGCCGACTCAAGAATTTGAGGGTCAAAACAAGTCTATCAAATCAAGAGTGCATTCGACCTTGATGATATGGGATACTTTTGCTATTGACAAAGTAATAGATGAAATGGCACGTGTTCTGTTGCGCTTGTCTCCACATGCTTCCTTGTATCCTTCTCACTTACCCTATCTGTTCCTCGGGCAGATGTGATATCTTTTCTGGAAGCATAAGATGTTGAAGATGAGTACTTGAGAGCAATGCCAGGTAAGTAATCAGGCAAGGGGTTCCAGGCAGTCAGTTCCTGACTGGAAGCTTGATTCCAAGTGCTGACTGATTGCTCTCTTTCTCCTTGTCTTGTAGGTAAAAACAAGGCCAAAGGAAAAGATAGGGAAAAAACATGATATGGGATACTCTTGCTTTTAACCCTGATGATATGAGATACTCTTGCTCTGGTGTGGCTTGTTTGCAGAGGTATTATTGGGGGGAAAAGAAGCTGAGTATTTCAAGAGACACTGCTGAGAGTGCCCTCTCGGATGTGAAGAAAAGTTGAGCATTTTTTTTATTTGCAGGTCTGCCTGGCTGTGGAGGATGAATGTCGACATATATAGGAATTGTCCCAACAACGAGTGGTAACGCTGTTCCTTTACCCTTCTCGGTTATAGCAATGTAGTGGGAGCTGCAAGATTTATGTGTTTTAACTTTGTCAGAGCACTTTGAAAAAGTGGTCTGTGGTATCTGGAAAGCTGATGCTGCGTGTGAAGATTGTAGACAAGCTTTATCCAAGGAAATCTAGCTCTCGAAGTTCGGAGAGCGGTGCCTCTTCGGTTTTTGAACAAGCAATCCTGTCAGGGATTTGGCTCTCGAGATTCGGAGAATGATGCCTCTTCGATTTTTGAGAAAGCAATCCTATTGGGAGTCTGGCTCTTGAGATTCGGAGAGCGGTGCCTCTCTGATTTTTGTACAAGTAATCCTGTTGGGAGTCTGGCTCTCGAGATTCGGAGAGATGTGCCTCTTAAATTTTTGAGCAAGTAATCATGTTGGGAGTCTGGCTCTCGAGATTCGGAGAGCTGTGCCTCTTCGATTTTTTAGCAAGCAATCTTGTTGGGAGTGTTTTCTCGAATGTGAGTAAAGGTTGGGCATTTTTGCCAGTTTGCCTTGCCACGGAGCATGGAGGTTGACACACATAGAGACTTTCCAATTATCAAGTAGTGGTGCTGTTCCTTTACCCTTGTGGGTAATAGTAGGGTAGCTGGACCTTCAAAATTTATGTGTCTAAACTTTGTCAGAGATCTTTGGCAAAGTTATGTGTGGTACCTGAGGAGCTGATGTTGCGTGTGGGGATTGTTGACATATTACTCAGGAAAATCTGCTTCTCGAAATCCGGAGAGTGGTGCCTTTTCGATTTTTGAACCAACAGCCCTGTTGCCCTTTCTTTTATAGGCGCACCAATTGTGTGCAAGAAATACGTTCAAATAGTTATTGCTTGTAGGAATTTTCCCCTTATTTTTGTACTTCAGAGATTTATTGCACCTCATTTCTCTTTCATCATTTCTGAGAATGTCTGGCCCATTCGATCGTCATTTTGACTTGAACTTTGGTAAAGAGGCAGCCATGCCCTCTCAAGACAACATATGGCGCCCATCTTTCTTATCCCTTACTGGTCCTCTTACCATTAGGGACTCTGTGATGAAGAATGATATGACAGCTGCGGTGGTGGCCAAGAACCTTCTTACTCCCAAAGATAATAGACTACTTTCCAAACGGTCTGATGAGTTGACTGTTAAGGATTCTCTGGCTCTCATTGTTCAGTGTGCAGGTTTTGTGTCTAATATGTCTCAAACAAGAGATCAGAGGGCACAAGCATGAGAATAAACAGTTGCACATGCTCGCACATGATCAACCTTTGGTGCCTCCTCCTTCTGGGGTTCTGCCTAATGATGAGGCTTCGAATAATCACCCTCCAGTACCTTCTCTTTCTGGGGCTCTGCAGATTGCTGATACTTCTTCAGGGCAACCTTTGTGAAGGCTCCCTCTTGTTTGTTTATTTTGATTCATGTATATGTACATATTTGTAACTTAGCGGAGATATCAATAAACAAGTTTTGCTTCATTTCAACGTATTGTGTTAAACACACCAAGACATTCTTCACTAAGTTCTTTGAGTTTTTTCTTTTGTTGAAGCTTGTATGTTGAAGCTTTGTGAGTGAAGCATGTATGTTGAGGTAGTGCTCCCTTAATTTCCCGAGTAAGGAAAACTTCTCGGTTGGAGACTTGAAAAATCCAAGTCACTGAGTGGTCGTGAGACTTTCGAGTATCATGGTGCAGTAGCATATGGTAGGAGTCCCCCAAGTCTTCGGTTGAGGGAGTTGACGAATGAGGCATTTCCTTTCTAAGTGCTAGCCCAAAACTCTTCCTTCATATATATTTGTTATGAAAGTTGTTAGACCCAAAGAAGATGAGGCCTATACAATTTTTTTTTTCGATTTTTTTTTTTGAATTTTTTTTTCGAATTTTCGAATTTTCGAATTTTTGAATTTTTGAATTTCCGAATATATATATATATATATATATATATATATTTTTTTTTTTAAAGCTTTGTAGGTGAAGCTTTGGTGTTGAAACTTTGTAGGTGAAGCCTTGAGGTTGAAGCTTTGTTGGGTACCATGAATTGATTTTGCTTGACACTATCTTGATCAAGATAGTGTGAAGCTTTTGTGTTGAAGCTTTGTAGGTGAACCTTTTGTACGTGAAGCTTTTGTGGTTGGTGAAGCTTTTGTTGGTGAAGCTTTTATGGGTGAAGCTTTTGTAGGTGAAGCTATTGTGGGTGAAGCTATTGTGGGTGAAGCTTTTGTGTTAAAGCTTTGTAGGTGAAGCTTTGGAGTTGAAGCTTTGTAGGTGAAGCTTTTGTGTTGAAGCTTTTGTAGGTGAAGCTTTGGAGTTGAAGATTTGTAGGTGAAGCTTTGGAGTTGAAGCTTTTGTTGGGTACCATGAATTAATTTTGCTTCACACTATCTTGATCAAGATAGTGTGAAGCTTTTGAGAATTTGTAGTTATCCTCCATTGATGAAGCTTTTGTTGGTGAAGCTTTTGTGGTGAAGCTTTGTTGGGTACAATGAATTGATTTTGCTTCACACTATGTTGATCAAGATAGTGTGAAGCTTTTGAGAATTTGTAGTTATCCTCCATTGATGAAGCTTTGTTGAATTTCCCAATTTATTATTACTATTATTATTATTATTTTTTTTTTTTGGAAAACTAGAAATTTGAAAATGTGGGAGAGACAACATAAACAAATTTTGCTTCCACACTGTCGAGCAAGAGATTGTGATGCAAGCCACACCTTGTAGTAGTAAAAGGTTTAGACAAACCATATAAATTGAATTTGCTTCGAACAGTCTTGATTAAGAGTGTGTGCAGCTTTCTACAAGTTGTAGTTGCCCTTCATTGATGAAGCTTTTGTTGGCACCATAAATTGGTTTTACTTCACACTGTCTTGATCAAGAGTGTGTAAAGCTTTTAAGAATTGTGGTTGCCCTCATTTGATGAAGCTCTTGTTGGCACCATAAATTGTGGTTGCCCTCCTTTGATGAAGCTTTTGTTGGCACCATAAATTGGTTTTACTTCACACTGTCTTGATCAAGAGTGTCTGAAGCTTTTGAGAATTGTGGTTGCCCTCCATTGATGAAGCTCTTGTTGGCACTATAAATTGGTTTTGCTTCACACAGTCTTGATCAAGAATGTGTGAAGCTTTTGAGAATTGTGGTTGCCCTCCATTGATGAAGCTCTTGTTGGCACCATAAATTGGTTTTGCTTCGCACTGTCTTGATCAAGACTGTGTGAAGCTTTTGAGAATTGTGGTTGAACTCCTTTGATGAAGCTCTTGTTGGCACCATAAATTGGTTTTGCTTCACACTGTCTTGATCAAGAGTGTGTGAAGCTTTTGAGAATTGTGGTTGCCCTCCATTGATGAAGCTCTTGTTGGCACCATAAATTGGTTTTGCTTCACACTATCTTGATCAAGAGTGTGTGAAGCTTTTGAGAATTGTGGTTGAACTTATTTGATAAAGCTCTTGTTAGCACCATAAATTGGTTTTGCTTCACACTGTCTTGATCAAGAGTGTGTGAAGCTTTTGAGAATTGTGGTTGAACTCCTTTGATGAAGCAATTGTTGGCACCATAAATTGGTTTTGCTTTACACTGTCTTGATCAAAAGTGTGTGAAACTTTCTACGAGTTGTAGTGTTTGCATTGTTACAGAGGGGAAATGTCTGAAGCAGATGGAATAGGGTTGAATAGCTTGATCTTCGTATGCCATGCACTGAAGTTGTTGTTGGCTTGCAATAAGACTTTATTGGTGACTATAATTCTTGTTGGGCATAAGTGCTCCCCTAGTTGAGTTATTAAGCTTGAGGGTTTTTGATTATTTGTGAATGCTAGGAGTTCACATGTACAAGTTGTACCACTTGTCTTCTGGTAGGTGGAATGAATGGTGAGTTGTTTTCATCACTTGGTTGGTGGTATGAAGGTAAGTTCCTTCATCACCTTTCATCACCTGGTTGGTGGCACGAGGATGAGTTCATTCTTCACCTGGTTGGTGGCATGAATGGCAATTTGCCAAATGATATTAGAGTACGAGTTGTACATTTCATCACTTGGTTGGTGGCATGAAGGAGAGTACGAGTTGTACATTTCATCACCTGGTTAGTGGCATGAAGATGAGTTCCTTCTTTACCTGGTTGGTGGCATGAGTGGTAAGTTGTCAAATGATATTAGAGTATGGGTTGTACATTTCATCACCTGGTTAGTGGCATGAATGACAAGTTGCCAAATGATATTAGAGTACGGGTTGTACATTTTGTCACCTGGTTGGTGGCATGAAGATAAGTTCCTTCTTCACCTAGTTGGTGGCATGAGTGGCAAGTTGCCAAATGATATTAGAGTACGGGTTGTACATTTCATCACCTGGTTGGTGGCATGAAGGAGAGTACGGGTTGTACATTTCATCACCTGGTTGGTGGCATGAAGGAGAGTACATGTTGTACATTTCATCACTTGGTTGGTGGCATGAAGATAAGTTCCTTCTTCACATTTCATCACCTGGTGGTGAGAATAAGGGCAAGGTGTCGAGGCACATTGTAGCAAGTGTCGAATGACACAAAGTATGTTGAACCCTTTCGAAGCACAGTTGGCTTATGTATGAATGTGTTGGAATATATGATTGAACGAATATATTGTGAAGCTGTTCGTTTATTTGTATAGTCTTATTAACATAGACTTTGTTTCATGTTGGAAGCATTCATGTTGAAGCTTTGAACCTGAGTGTTTCATTGCTAGGAATGTAAGAGGATTAGGATCGAGTTGTCTAAATCACCTCTTTATTGAATTCATTCCAAATAGTCTTCATTACATAGGATGCCGAACGGCTGAAGCTTAACACTTGTACAATGTGAGTTTACTCGTAATAGTACTTCAAGTGATCAGCGTTCCATGGATGGCCAATGGTCTTGCCATCAGAGGTTCTAAGCTTGTAGGAGCTAGGGCGACTGATGCCAACAACTTCAAACGGTCCATCCCAGTTTGGACTAAGTGTTTCTTCACTTGAGGCTCTGTCATAGAGTAATCTTTTCTTCAATACCCAATCCCCTACTTTGATAGAACGAGGTTTGACCCTTGAGTCATAGTAGTTGGAGATGCGTTGCTTGTAGGTGACATTCCTCAAGTGAGCTTGGTTTCTATGTTCCTTGACTAGATCTAAGTTGAGGGTAAGTTGTTTGTCATTTTCGTTTTGCACGTAGTTCTGGACTCAGAACGTTGCTTGCTCAAGCTTAACTGAGACAACTGCCTCTGTACCAAATGCAAGTGAGAATGGGGTTTCTCCTGTTGATGTTCGATACGAAGTGCGGTATGACCAAAGAACTTGGGGTACGAATTCTGGCCAACAACCCTTAGCCTTGTCCAAGCTGGTTTTCAAAGTTCGCTTGATTATTTTGTTGATGGCTTCAACTTGTCCATTAGACTTGGGATGAGCTGGGGAGGCAAAACATAAGTTGATGTTGAACTTAGAGCAGAACATCCTGAACTTATTGTTGTCAAACTGTCGCCCGTTGTCAGTGACTATCGCATTAGGAATGCCGAATCTGCAAAGGATGTTCTTCCATACGAAGTCTTCTATTTTTGCCTCAGTAATGGTTACCAAGGGTTATACTTCGGCCCACTTTGTGAAGTAGTTAACTGTAACGATTGCATAGCGAACCTTGCCCTTCCTCGTAGGCATTAGGCCGATCAAATCAAGTCCCCATTGGGGGAAGGGCCAAGGGTTGATCATAGGAGTGAGCGGCTCGGGATGGGAGTGAGGAATAATTGCGTAGCGTTGACACTTATCACATGAGCGGGATATTCTGATGGCATCTTGGTGGAGTGTTGGCCAGTAATATCCTTGGCGAAAAGCCTTGTGTGCTAGGGATCGAGATCCAGCATGATCTCTGCAGACTCCTTCATGTATTTCCCGAATGATAGTTTCCGCCTCTGCGGGCGTAAGGCATATTAGGTATGGTTGGTTAAAACCCCACTTGTAGAGTTGGTCATTAATGATCAAGTAATGGGTAGCCTGGTATCGAATCTGCTTAGCTTGGACTTTGTCATTTGGAAGGGTGCCATGAGCAAGGAATCTATAAATCGGGGTAATCCAACTCTCCTCCTGTTGTAAGTTGCACACTTCCGTAGCCATGGTGCTTGGTGCTGCCAACAATTCAACCTGAATTTTTTTCCCAATCTTGTCTTTCACTGCTGAGGCGAGGCGAGCCAAAGAATTTGCATGACTGTTTGCCGCTCGAGGAATTTGGGTGATCTGGTAGTGGAAGTGCTTGAGCAACAATTGTGTTTGTGCCAGATATGCTACCATGGAGCTATCCTTAGCGTCAAAGTTGTTGGTGACCTAGTTAACCACCAATTGGGAGTCACTGAAGATATCAATTCGTTTAACCCCAAGGTGTTTGGCCAAATGTAAGCCTGCTAGGAGGGCTTCATATTCGGCCTCATTGTTCGACGTCTTGAATTTGAAACGAAGAGCATACTCTATCGCCACTTTGTCAGGGGTCATAAAGACTAGTCCTGCTCCACAACCCTGTTGGTTGGACGAGCCATCAACATATAGACTCCATGCTGGGGCTGTTGGTTCTATTTTTTGAGCTTTTGAGGGTAATGAAACCACTTCTTTAGGCGTAGAAACAATGTCAACATGATATGTGAAGTCGGCCACTGCTTGGCCCTTCTCAGCTGGCTTTGGTTGGTAGGAGATGTCAAACTCACCCAATGCTATCGTCCATTTGATCATTCGCCCCGAAGTGTCAGGACTTTGGAGTATCTGTCGAAGATGATGATTGGTAAGCACGATGATTGGTAAGCAAGAGGAAAGCTATCTTTCGGGCATCCTTTGTTTAGGTCGATGTAGTCGACATACATTCTCCACAAGGCCTTTTAGAGCAAGAGACTTTCTTTGGTCGGATTTTTCTTAACAATGACCATATTTGCTACCCATGTTAGGTAATTGACTTTGCGGACGAAGCCTATGCCTTTGAGTTTTTTAACTTCTGCCTTCATTGCTTCGTATCGTTTAACGTTATAAGATCTTCGCTTCTATCTCACCGGCTTGGTCTTGGGGTCGATACTCAAGCGATGACATATGATATCGGGAGAGATGCCTAGCATGTCCTCGTATGACCAGGAAAAGACCTCAGTGTTTTATTGCAAAAAGGAGATTAATGCCAACCGAATGAGTGGTGACAAGGTGGTGCCAATCTTCACCTCGCGATCTGGATAATTTTTTGAGATAGAAACCTTCTCAAACTCTTCAGCGGGTTATGCTTGCTAGCTGAAAGAGTCATCTCGAGGATCGTCGGGTTGACTGTTGCCACTATGAAGATCCAAGTTGGCTTAATCTGGGCTGGTCTTTATAACTTGGTCATGTATAGACTGGGAACGGGCATTATCGTGGCGATACCCTTGGTTATCACGACAGTGTCCCTTACTCTTTTTACTAAAATGAGACTGGTGAGGATGAAAATCTTTCCTTTTTCCCTGAGATTGATATGTCTGTTGACTTAGCAAAGTATTAAGTAAGGTAAGGGGAGGCACCGCTGTCGTTTGGAAGGTTGAGGTATTCTCATTTGGGTGGGTCTGGCTTCCACTCCCCACTTGCTGATAGGGGATGGTTGTTGGGGGTTTCTCTTGGTATGTCCTTGTCTCGGTGGAGATATAGTTATATACCTGCGCCATCACCTCAGAGTAAGTCTTCCAAGTGTTGGCATTGATCATGTACTTAAAGAAACAATCACGTAGGCCTGCCGTGAAGGCTTTGAGGGCGGTCTTGTCATCTGCCTCGGCACAACGAGAATACTCATGGCTGAAGCGACCAGCATACATACGTAATGACTCGTCTGGCTTCTGGCGAATAGTGTATAAGTTATCCGCAAAGTGCAAGCGATTGGTCTGGAAAATGTGTTGAAAAACAAACAGTTTTCTCAATTCCTCAAATGAGTCTACCGTCTCAGGTGGAAGACGGCAATACCAGTTTAGAGCTTCGCCAGAGAGGGTAAAAGGGAAGAGAAGACATCGCTCTTCGTCGGTGTGCATCCGGTATGCCATGGTGGACTCAAAGAGGTTAAGGTGTTCAATCAGGTCATTCTTTCCAGTATAGAGTTGCAAGCCAAGCTTCTGCTTTGTCTTTGCTTGGAGGGGGTGTCGAGGATCCTCCTTGTAAAAGGGCCAGGCCTAGGTTGGTCCAATCTGGTATCTCAGCTTGTCGTTCGGCCTTCAACTTGTTTACTTCCTTAAGGAGTTGTAGGACAAGAGGGTCCTGAGTGGAGTTATGTACCACTGGAGCTTTCTTTCGTAAATCTCTATCTTCTCTTGGAAGTTGGAAGGTTTGATCAAGAGCATGTGATTTTTCCCTAGACTCGTCGTAGTGACTTCTAAGGTATGTCTGTCAGAACATCTCTGAGTCCTCTATACCTTCGTGTTTCTCTAGGACTTGTTGCCCCTTCCCCAAATTGGTAGCTAGCCTGAGACATGGGAGGGGACCGAGTCTTTCAGAGACCCTTGGGTCATTGATCTTCGAGCTTACCTAGATGGGATTGTCTCGACATTGCTTTAGGAAGTCTCGACAGTCGCGAAAGACGGCTTTCGATCCTTGCACTCATTTTGTAAGGAGGTGCCTTCCTCCACTCCTCCTGCTTCGGGTCAAAGCAGCTGGGTTGAGAGAAGTCTTATGTTGGTCACCATTTCGATGAGTAGCTCGCTCCTCAATAGGAATACCCATGTCAAGGGCAAATGACCCTCCGTGTTGGGGGCACCCAGTTGATGGTTAACTTCCATAGGGGTGATAAGTTCTTGTGTTTTAGTATATTTAGCCTCGTGGAGCATCTCGAAGACCTTCTCATACTGCTATTGGAGGATCTCATTCTTCATCACTATCTTGTTGTTCTGAGCGTCCAGCTCATCGACTTTAGCCTGAAGAACAACCTTCTTTTATTCCTTCTTTCGTTGCTTTGCACCAGGTGTAAGAGGGCTGTCATTCTGTGTGCTGTGGCTTCTTTCGCTCCCCGTGTTGGAAAGGGATACTTGGTCAAAAGAGAGTGTACAAATGGTGGAAACCAACTTAACAAAGTTGAAGAGAGTGGAATAAGTGTCGTTCCCACAGACGGCGCCAAATGTTGATGAACAAAATCAGTGAGGACTTTGGTACAATAGAAAATGTTAAGTTTGTGACCTTCGCTAGATTGCTCCGGTCATTAGTGTAGATAAGAATGTAAATGGATAGAGATAGGGAAGCAAACACAAGATGTACGTGGTTCACCCAGATTGGCTACGTCCACGGAGTAGAGGAGTTCTCATTAATTGTGAAGGGTTACACAAGTACATAGGTTCAAGCTCTCCTTTTGTGAGTACTAGTGAATGATTTAGTACAAATGACATTAGGAAATATTGTGGGAGAATGATCTCATTTTATAGAAGAGTTTCTAGCTTTGTTCTGACATTGACACGTGTCGTGTTGTGATTGGCTTCTGATGTTGACACGTGTCGCGCTGTGATTGGCTTTTAATGTCGACACATGTCGCACTGTGATTGGCCTCCTGGTTGGAGGGAAAGTTTTTTGGGTCCTTGACGATATAACGTTGACCGGTGCTCAGTAGTTTCGGGATTGGTCAAATATGATACAAACAACAGAGAAACAAAGCAATGGTGACTACAACCAGAAAGCCAATGCTTGAAAGTCAGCCAAGAAAAAGTAAACACACGGGTCTATATAAATATTGTCATTTGCTAATGCTCGAGAATAAGAAGGACTCGACTTTGTATACCTCAGTCACCATGTCGTTTTTAGTTCTCAATTTTAAATATGTGAAAACAAAAATTGAAAATTAAAAACGAAATAATTATCGAACAATCCCTTAGCTTTTTCTTAGTCTTTGGGCTTTTGGTTTTTGCTAACAAAATTGTGATCATTACATTTACAGGGGGGTAAGGGGAAAAAGAAAGGTGAGCCAAAACCAAGATTCTTCTAAACGAAGAAAATCTAGTTCAAGAAATGGACTAATGAGACCTTTAGATGGCTGTAATGGTGGCGACAATAAAGATCCATGCCCTAAGTTTTTGGTTTTAGGGGTGAATTCGAAAATTCATATTGTGCCAAGTGTTCTAGAATTCAGAAACCATGACAATTGTAGTAGTCAACAATGGTGGCCTATTGAAATTGTTTGTTTCTTAGTTGACTATTACTAAGTATCTCACTCTATTCTTCCTTTCAGGAAACGGAGCAAGTAATATGGAGTATAAATAACATTTCTTTTGTATTTTTACGAATTAAGTTCGTCGTGCATAAAAGTCAACCTAAATTTATTTTTGAACTTTTTGCTTGTAAAATATATTCCAAGAACACTTCGAAATTTGATACAATTTCCTATTATCCAAAAAGAAAAAACACTACCGCATGACAATTGTTGCTCTAAAACATTATCGCTTACACTCAATGCCCGCTCGATTACCTAATTCTCTCTCACGGATTTATTGGCACTACACTTTTTTTTTTTGGCAAGAACGAGTTATGATAGAATATGTCTTGTTTATCTCAACGAAATTGGCAGAATGGTTATTACAATTCCAAAAATATTCACGACTTTCAGTATCTTGTTAATGACTTCTCTTGCATTACCGAGCATGAGCGGTTTTGTTGCCAAATTGTTAGTTTTTTATTAGAATACTTATTAGTAAAAAATATCTTGAAATTTAACACCGTTTTATGTTACCCCAAAAGAAAAAAACATTCACTTTTCCACTCAATGCCCGCTTGATTACCTAAATCTCCGATATCACTTGTCCTAAACGAACAATGTAATTGAAGGAATTTTTCTTTCTGTTTCAGTTACAATTAAAATAAACATGGCATAATAAATTATTTATAATATTTACTAATTAATAAAACACTCATTGTCAACCAAAACCCTATAAAATTACCAATTTAACCTTCTAATTAAAATAGAACATGAATAAGAAATATGGGACATAAATGTAATTTCACACAACCAAATTTTATTGTTTTTTTTTCAAAGCCTCACTTACATGTAATCCTAACATATCTCTAATTAAAAAACAAAAAAACAAAAAAATACAACTTCCCACTCCCAAATTCTCCATCATTCTCTTCCTCTCTCATTCTATTTCAAAAACAAAAATAAAAAATTTTCTCACACACTTTGCATTTGCTCATATGCTAGTAATAATAAAAAAAACATGGCATAATAAATTATTATTAATAATGTTCTAGAAACCAAGTTAGAGAGGAGCATATGCTTTTCCTCTTTCCAGAGCAAAGCCGCTACTTTACACCACATACTTACATGTACTTACATGACGATCTCACAAAATTCATTACTCTGAACAAAAAGGGTAATGTTGAGGAGATCAAATTTGTAAGCTAAACGACGTGAAAGTTGACGATTAAATTATTACTTAAGAAGTGATAAATGTATTCATTTTCAATTGGTAACACATAATTTAGTTTTATAAATTTAGTTTTCAAATTTAATCTTCTAGCATTACCTGACAAAAAACTAGCTATCATTACAGCATATATATATTATATTTATTTTTCTTTGAAATACAGCTTATATATAATTAATTTATCACTTATATACCAAACTTCCAACCAAACAAGATATTAGTTATTACTACATGGTCCAAGTTGGACGGCTTCAACAACCGTTTTCGTTTGTTACAACAATAACAACTTTAAATTACCAATTTACCCCCATATAGGACGCCTGCCGCAGAGATTCCCTGTCTTCATTGACCCTTGACTTTCAAATCGTCGATACCCCCAGCAGGAAACTTCTTAAAAATGACACAAAGAAAACGTGAAAAATTATAAAATATGAAATAAAAAAAAAAAAAGAATTTAGGATTTTTTTTATTTTTTATTTTTTGAAGTTTTACTACCACCCATGGTTGACCACAAAACACAGAGAGAAAGAAGTTGGACCCCTTAAATACCAAACCCCCTCCCCATAACTTCTTCACCAACCAAACTCCACCTCCTTCATAACCTCCACCGCCGCCGCCCTTTTCCACTTTCAGAACCTACCCTTTATTCCTCAGCCCATTTCCGCTTCTGGGTCGTTGAGAAACTAGGTTTTCGAGGCGCAATTCGGGAAGAAAACATGCTCAAGTTCATGCCGCCTGCCGCCGATTCTGTGCTTCCAAGAAACGGGTTTAAGCATACCAAGTTGGAGTCCAACATCGCCACCATAGACGTCGGCGGCCAGCTCTTCCAGACCACCAAGCAAACCCTAAACCTCGCCGGGCCGGACTCGCTCTTCTCCCGGATTGCGGAGTCGGCCTCGGCTCATCTCGCTCCGCCGTTCATTGATCGCGACCCGGAGCTCTTCTCCATCCTCCTCTCGCTTCTTCGAACAGGTAATTTGCCCTCGAAGGCCAAATCCCTAGACATCCAGGACCTAATTTTCGAATCCCAATTTTATGGCATCGAAACGTTTCTGATGAATTCGCTGTCGAACCCATCGCATTTCGATGCTTTTAACCTGGAAAAGTCGTTGATTTTGCCCTTGAACGGCCGAGACTCGCCGTCGGCGATTGCCACGACGCCGTTTGGCTCGGTTCATGTAGCTCACGGCAGCAAAATCACGTCTTTTGATTGGTCGCTGAGGAAAAAGTCGACGATTTTGACCCAATTCACCGCCGTCGATTCTATGCTGGCGATATCGCCGAGGACGGCCGCGGTGGGGGCCACCGACTTCTCTGGGCTCCAGATTCTCGACCTTGAGAATGGGTTTGTTAAGGAGACTCTGAATTGGGAGAATGTGACTCGGTCCGGGTCAACAGTACAAGCAATCGGGTCGTCGCCTGAGTTTCTCTTCACTAGTTTCGAATCCGCTCGGAGGAACTCGAATTCAATAATGATATATGATCTGAATAGCTTGAGCCCTGTTAATGAGATTGGTCATTACGAAATTTATGGTGCAGAGATTAACTCAGCAATACCGGCCACGAAACTGAATTGGGTTTCGGGCTACGGTCTGTTGATGGCGTCCGGGTCTCACAGTGGACCTTCAGGAGTTTTGGGTAACATTAAATTTTGGGATACAAGGTCTGGCAATGTAGTTTGGGAAATACAAGAGAAAGTTGATTGCTTTTCGGATGTCACAGTTTCGGATAACTTGTCATCAATATTCAAGATTGGTGTGAATACAGGCGGGATGTTCTTTGCGGATTTGAGAAGTATGGGTGCGGAGAATCCATGGGTTTCTCTTGGGGAAGCGAAGAAAGTAGTTAACGGGAAGAAGGAAGGTTCCGGGTGCAAGATTGAAAGCCATGGAAGCCAAGTATTTTGTAGCACGGGAGGGAATGTAGAGCTATGGTCAGAGGTTGTGGTGGGTTCTAAGAAGAGCAGTAAAAATGGGACGGAGGAGGAAAGGCTCTTTAGGAAGAATTTAATGGGGAGAATGAAGGATATGGGAGGTTCGAGGATAACGAACATGGCTTTCGGGGGGAACAAGATGTTCATGACCAGGAAGGATCAGCAAACTGTTGAGGTCTGGCAGAATTCAGCTAGAGGTTTTTGATCCCAATTGAATTAGGGGATGATATTATTGATAAAAAAAAAACATCCAGAATGAGTCACATTTTGTTGTAACATTATTTTGTAGCTCGATTTGTCTGTAAATGGTCTTGTAGCTTGTGAAGTATGTCATTCTTTTGCTGTGCTAATTAGCAAGTTTACCAATTCTTTTATAAATCATTTTATTCAAGGAATTTAATGAGTTCAAATTATATCATTGATGTTTGCAACAGTTGTTTAGTATTTACCCCTTTCTTTGTTTCCTTGCACTGAACCTTCATTGACAAGTTTCAGTTTCTTTCTACATTTTTTATGATCATGACCTGCAGCCGGAGGGAATACAGTCCGCGGAGATTATGATATTATCGGATTCTGATGTGCTTAGCTTGTGACTCTGTTTTCATGTCTGTAATATTTTGTATAAAGGTTTAAGTAGAGAATGTCCTTGTTCCTTCTGATTGGGCTATTCACAGATGTTTAAACATTTATCTGACCATTATTTGTGTCCTCTTAGCTGTTTCCTTCGTATCCTTGTTCCTTCTGATTGGGCTATTCACAGATGTTTAAACATTTATCTGACCATTATGTGTGTCCTCTTAGCTGTTTCCTTCTTATTGAAATACTTCTTATGTCTACAAATGTAGTCCTCACCAGGCTGATCGGCGTGTTATTTTTCTGATACTGAAGCGTCGATTCTATAATACGCATGTCAGCTTCTGACTATGCCTATCTGCAAACATGTGGTATTTTAAACAGAAAGACACTGTTTACAGGAATTTTGGAAAGGTTTAGGATGAAAATATGGTTTTGGTTTCCAGTGTTGTGGTTTGACCTTTTAATTTCTCAACGGTTTTGTTCTCTAGCTCTATTCTTTGTCTTATAATTCAAACTAGCTTGTTTAATTGCTTGGTAAAGGATGTGTTACAAGGTGTCAAAAACGAAGAAGGTAAGTTGCTTAAAGGAAAAATAAGGTCTCTTCCACCAACCTTACAAGCTTCAAATTTGGAGCCTCGATGCAAGGGAACTGGTTGAAGGGAGAAAGGGCGATGCAGGAGGCACCACAGTTGCAGCATATCAGGTAGATTTTCTCGTAGTATTGTTTTTGCATTTTGCTTTGGGCGTGCCACTTCCCGATTAAGAGGCACCTGGAGCAGTTGCTCACATTATAAACACTCTTGATGTTGTGCAACACGGCAAAACGGCAAAACGGCAAGACGTGATGGTTTGGATGAAACCCAATGAGAAAATTGAATGTATTTAGATAGTACACATTCTGGTTGAACATTGCTGTCAAAATTCAGGGAAACTAGAGAATTCAAACATCTCCCCTGCTAATTGCTGCTTGTGTACCAGCGTAGCAATATCAGCATGATGTGATTCTGCGGCACTAATTAAGGGTTTTGATGCATGAGGTATGCCGTAATTATTTGCTTCATAACAACGTTCCTATGCAGATTTCGTTTTTCTCCATGCTGCTTCTTTCTTTAACTGAGTTCCTAATCTTCAAGTCATTCTGGTTTATCAAACTACTGTTTCAAGACCGAAAGCCCAATCCTTAAACACAAAACAATTGTACTGTGGTTGTTCATAGCCAGATTTGCTGTCGCGGAGCTGAAGGTTCTAGAGGTGACTGGGTTAGAAGGAAAACACAAACATAAGTAGTTATTGAAGAAAGTTGAGGTTCCACCATAAAACCAATTGACAATATGAGGAGCAGCCCAACATCTTATAAGCCCATGCAAAGTCTCTCTTCCTATCAATCTGAGACTCATTCTCGCCAAAGGTCCTGCTTCTAGTTGTTTGTAGAGGGCCTGCATATGTGTGCTGCTCACTTCGTGTTATTATCTTGAACTCTTGATTCTTGCATCTCATTATATAATCTTGAGTGAATCTACTGGGTGACGCACATACGTGTCACCTCACTCTTAGGAATCTATACTCTTTGGGATACAATCAACGTCGATGACCTTGTTTTGTGATTTAAATTATTGGTTTGTCATGTGTGTGCAAAAAACAGCAGAATTTGCTTGATGCATAAGAATATTGGAAGCGTCCTTAGACACCGGTTAGCAGTTACGATATATGCGATGCTGATCATTTTATCCAAGGATCACTCAAGTAAATTAGAGACCTTTGGCCATCCAGAACATGTGCAAGGATCCCACATCGGTTAACTCCGAAGATTTTGGTTCAGGTAAGAATATGTGCAAGACACTTTGTTGTATTCAGAATTCGAGAGCTCGATTTTTATCAGAATTCCAGCTTTGTGGATTCAAGTGTCAATACCTTCTTTCTTGTATTCAGAACTTAAGCTGTGATCTTCTTCCTGCTCTTTCGCCACCCGATTTGCCGGCCTTTAATATTCCGGCTTTGGTGAAACGGACTTTCATCATCGTTGTTATGCAGTTCCGCATGCTTTTTTGCAGACCAGATTTTTATGAGCTCAAACATGATGGGGTACTCAACAGCTATAGACTATAAACCGCACATGCCAACATGCTGTGAGTCTTTATTAAACCTTATATTCTCCGAAGGTAAATTTCTGGTTGCGTCCCTGATTGTGACTCGACTCGTAATAATTCTATTTCCGGTTGTTTATTTGAGCGATACAAATTTTTTCTTGTTATAGCTTTTTCACGAGAAGAGGTCGCACTTGGTGCGATGGCAAGTGCATTCGCCCATGAGCGGTAGGTCTCGGGTTCGAGACTTGGGAGCAGCCTCTCCATAAATGGGGGTAAGGCTAGCCGACATTCACCTCTCCCAAACCCTGCGTAAAGCGGGAGCCTTGTGCACTGGGTACGACCTTTTATAGCTTTTTCACGAGAGAATGAAAAAGAATGCTGATTGCCTTGCTCACTTTGTGCATCTCCCGTCTATTAGGAATATATGATACACACATGGTTAATCGAGATGGTACAAAATAACATTATTTTCAAATTTAGAGAGATGATATCGTAGATGGTAAATTGAGATGGTACAAATAGTAGCACAAATAAAAATATTCTAGTATTGAATATGGAGTGAGAGCTCTAATATTGGAGTTACAAACCCTCAATTCTGAGAGAGCAATTTAATTTACATAAAACAAGTTTACTGATAATGATTTCCCCGTCCTGCCCTGTGGATAATGGTTAGATGGCATTGCGCATTGGCTCCACATCGTAGCTGCCAGCTCGCCAGACCCCACGTTCAATATTGCATGTGGTTAAATAAAAGACCCAATGCAAGGTTATACTATGGAATTGGAGGGGGATGTTAAATTAATTCAGAGATTTTCTGATAAATTTTTCAAATTTTTTTTTCTCCATGTGCAAGACTAGAATATTCGAAATTTGACAGTGCTGCTATTTGTACTATCTCAACTGACTATTTAGTGTACCACCTCTTTGTTTTTTTTTGTTATGAAAGTTTTCCATGTAGTGGAGCCATTTAGTTTTGTTCACAGGTTCACACATGATTGATTGCTGCTATGAGAGAAAATAAAGAGGGCTGCTATTTACATACTTTTTTTTATTTTCTATACACACACTGTTAATTTCTGTCTTTTAATTATTTTCAATTTATTCGATCCGAAATCAATTGAGAAATGTGTGTAAAAGGTCAAAAAGGGTGTGTGGCATCACCCAAAATAAAAAGAGAAATCTTTAATTTCTTGGATGATTTATTTATTAAGGTAAAACTAAAATAACTATCTCATTAGAGAATTTTTAATACTACAACTTAAACATGAACAAACATCGAAAGCACGTGCCATTGGTGCCAAAGGGGCAACAAAGTCAACATGCTTTGGCAATTTTTTTTTAATTAAATGATAAATTTTGTTAGATCAGATGTTAGATTAGCCATTAACGGAGTTTGAATCCACACCGTCATACAAAGACTCAACACATTTTCACCACTGTGGTAGTGATGCAGCAAGAAGATAAACAAAGGGATCCTCACGTTCACCCTTAATCATTCATTTGGAATCCACCAGAAAAGTGAGAGAATTATCAAAGACTATATTGATTAATCTGGAATACAAAAGATGAAACTTAGAGCAACACTAACATTGCCTATTTATTCTACTTGTAACAGCATATAGTTGGAACTTTTGTGATTCTGTGGGACTGGGAGTCCCACATCGCCCATTTCCTAAAATTAAGACATCTTTATAAGTGTGTTCTCACACTTTTGGTTTGAAAAGAATTGGGCTAAGTTCATGGACCTTGGGCTTTAGCCTTGGAGGGTTTGGGTGTATATGTTAAATGTCAAAGATGGGCTTTGGGCCTTGAGGCTTGGATGGACGAAAACAAAAGTTATGTTTTTGATTTTTTGGATTCAGTTTTTTTCTGAAAAGATAAAACTGATTGAACAGTTATGTCAGTTTTATAACTAATAAGAATGAACAGTTATGTCTGTTCAAGTTATGCCATTGTATATATGGCAATAAGATCAAAAACAAAACACAGAATTTCCAACGTTTCCTTTTTCTTCTTACACAGAGAAACATTCAATCAATTTGCCAAGAATCCAAGTTCGAGTGCAAGAACTTGGATTAGATAGTTGTATCCTGCAAGATAGACGTCCACTAAACTACTACACGGGTGTAGGGGTGAATTTCTGTCTTAGGAGATTGCATTAGTAAGCCTTTATCTTCAAGAACAAGTCAGTGATTTGTGATTTTATATGCAATTTACTTAAGTGTTTATACTTTGATATTTGTTATTGAATTTTTCATTAGAAATAAACTGTGCAAATTATATATATTGTATCCGTGACATTTGATTGGTTTCTAACACATATTAATTATACATATTGAATGCTATTTAAATCATAGCATGTAATTCATGACCTATTGGTCTTCTCCTTACGCCTATCAAGCTGTGCTTCAAATTCCTTCACTAAATGTTCTACGTCAGACTCCTCCACTTCAGAAGAACTCGGCCCCGAGTTATCTTTAGGATAGAGCGCTTCATCTTCATGGTATTCAAACAAATCTGCAACATTAAAAGTGCTCGAAATTCCCATAGATACGGGCAGGTCAACAACATAAGCATTGTCATTGGTCTTCTTCAAAATTTTATACAGTCCGTACTTGCGCTGTTTCAAAAGAAGTGTAGGAAATTTTGAGAAAGTTTGAAGATTTGATTTCTAAAGATTTACAATAATAACTTCCTCCTATGCGAGGTATTAAGCATCAGATTGATTTAGTCCCTGGAGCAAGCCTTCCAAATCTACCCCATTATTTGATGAGTCCGAAAGAAAATGTGATCTTAAAGGAGAAGATTGAAGAGCTGCTGAAAAAAGGATTTATTCGTGAAAGTATGAGTCCTCGTGCAGTTCCTGTTTTGTTAGTGCCAAAAAAGGATAACACATGGCGTATGTGTGTTGATAGTAGAGCCATTAATAAGATCACCATCAAGTATAGATTTTCCACGGTTGGAGGATATGCTGATGTTCTTGAGGGTTCTAAGGTGTTTTTGATTTGCGCAGTGGCTATCATCATATTCGAATTAAACTAGGAGACGAATGAAAGACAACATTTAAGAGTAAGGATGGTTTGTATGAATGGTTGGTAATGCCATTTGGATTATCAAATGCACCAAGTACTTTCATGCGACTTATGAACTAGGTTTGCGTCCTTTTACTGGGCCATTTGTTGTTGTGTATTTTGATGACATCCTGATTTATAGTAAAACTTAAAAAAAGCATTAAGTGCACTTGAGACAAGTTCTGGATGTTCTGGAAGAGAATAAACTTAATATTAATTTGAACAAGTGCACATTCTTTACAAATAAGTTGCTGTTTTTGGGGTATATTGTTAGCGAAGATGGAATTCATGTGGATCAAGACAAGGTACGTGCAATCAGAGAACGGCCTACTCCAAAGATCGTAAATGAGTTGCGTAGTTTCCATAGCCTTACTACTTTTTACAGATGCTTTGTACGAAACTTTAGTACCATCACAGCTCCTATTATTGAGTGTCTCAAGCAAGGGAAGTTTCAATAGGGTGAAGCACTAGACAAAAGCTTTGCGTTGATTAAAGAAAAGTTTAGCACTGCACCGGTTTTAGCCCTTCCCAGATTCGAGAAGATATTCGAGGTCGAATGTGATGCACGTGGATTGGGTGTGGTAGTTGTGAGAATTTTGTGTCACAAAAGCTGGTTGATTATTTAAAACTTTCGACAGAGAAGCGTATAGATCCTTATATGTTGGGTTGGGTGAAGAAAGGACTGTCGGTGAAAATGATAGAAGTATGCAAGATTCCTCTTTCTATCGGTAAGCCTTACAAACATGAGATTTGGTGTGATGTAATTGACATGGATGCCAGCCATATATTACTGGGAAGGCCATGGCAGTTTGATGTTGATGCTACCCGTAAAGGGTGTGATAATGTGTTTATCTTTGAGTGGGGTTCTCGCAAAATTGCTCTTGCTTCTGTTGATCAATCTGGAAAATTAGAAAAACCACAAGTTGGGAGTTCAAATTTTCTAGCTATCTCGAGGAATAGCCACGAGTTTGAAGACACTATCAAAGAAGTTGGATTCATGTATCCAATTGTACTCAAGGGGCTCATGGTGACAAATGTTGCTATAAGTCACATTCCCAAAAAAAAAAAAAAAGTGAGAGAATTCTCAAAGACTATATCGATTAATCTGGAATACAAAAGATGAAACTTAGAGCAACACTTACATTGCCTATTGATTCTACTGTAACACCAGATTAATTATACATATTGAATGCTATTTAAATCATAGCATGTAACTCATGACCTATTGGTCTTCACCCTGCGCCTATCAAGTTGTGCTTCAAATTCCTCCGCTAAACGTTCTACGTCAGGTAGAGGGCCACTTGCGCTTTGGCAAAATTTAACGTAGTTAAAATGCGCATAAACAATTAAATAAAACTATTGCCAACACCTGCCAGTACTACGGTCCAATGATATTCCTCTTCACTTATTAGTGAGCTTAAGAAGTGTTGTTCGTCCAACCTGCCACCTCTAACCTTTAAATAAATGCAAAACATGTTGCAAATTTAGGTAGAATTTGATTTTCGATGATCTAATTGCGCACAATAGAGAACGAAGATGACAACAAAAATAACTGAGCAAATTGCACCAAATTTGTTCAAATTAGTAACTAAGATTTTGAAAAAATAAATATAGATTTAAGAAGTATCTATACACTGGCGACAAGGAACTTGGATTATAGCACAACTCTAAACAAATCACCACAAACGGTGTTACCAGAAATGAATCCTAGAATGATGTATTTATAGTAGTTGAGATAGAGACATTTTTGGATATGGAATTCGTATTAAACCAAGAGAATCCCAAAGGGTATCTAGGAGTAGATGTTGCATCATTTTAGGAGTATGATTACTTGTGGTGCACGTCAATCCTTAGATTGTAAGGATTCCATGAATATAGGAAAATTGGTTGATTCCTTACTGGATCAGATTTTCGTACCTTGTGGAATAAGCATGGTCAATCTCAGCGAAGCTATTAGACTTCACACACTACTCCAGAATAAGATGATGGTGGCATCATTGCTCCGTTTGTGTAGCTTTGTTGCAGAATCTGTTGAGTTCATGACCGAACTTCTAAGGTATTCGTATTCCAATCTACCTTAATTATTTTGCCCTGAAAAATCATGGTCCTACATTTTAGTTCTTCCAATTATAAGTAAATTTAAATGAGAAAACATTAGTGACACATGAAAAATATGAAATACATAAGTGTACAAAAATGAATGTACCAAAATATATTAAATTGACTTGTTTATACCGAAATGTTTGTATTTAAATATTTGTACCAAAATATGTTATAATGAATTAGCGTACCTAAATGTTTGTACTGAACTGTATTATAGTGAATTTATGTACCTAAACATTTATACCGAAATTTATTTGTGATAAGTTAATGTACCTAAATATGTGTACTGTAATATTTTATAATGAATTAGAGTAGACTTAGAAAAAAAAAAATCATGAAATTACCAAAAAAAATGACATGGAATAACAATGCTAACATTAAATAAAACCAAGGGACTAAACTCAATTTTGAATTTTGTAACCTACATTAATCTAAACTTCATCGTATTTAAAAGATTAATATATAATTTTCTATAAATTAAAGGAATCTCTTTTCTATAAATTTATTATGTTTTCTTACCATAGGATTGAACAAGGTCGGTGTAACGAAGAATAATGCTCATAACTACAACACGAGTTACATTTTGGTGCCTAAACTTAAATAATAATTACTCCCGTCCTGAAATTCAACTTAAATTACACCATTGGTCCTTTCCAATTTTGTTAACCTTTTTCAGTTCGTCTAGATTGGGAAGGCAATGGAGTTGTGAACGAACGACCAAACCGACATTGACATAGCCAAAGTGGTCTTATGATCACTAGTAGAAAAACATGTTTGCGCGACAGAAATTTGCGCGATGTAGGAAATTTCGTAGCGCAAAGTATGTTTGCGCGACGCTAAACATAAAACGTTGCGCAAAGTATGTTTTGCGCGACGAAGGTGCACTTACGTCGCACAAATCAGCTTTGCGTGACGCATTCCTTCGTCGTGCAAAGTGCCGTCGCACAAAGCTAATTTGCGCGACATTGACTACGTCGCGCAAATTGTTTTTTTTTTTTTTTCCTTTTGCTTTTCTTTTGGGGTTCTTGCATTGCCTTTTTCTTTTGTGGTATCCACTTATGTAAATGTTTTAAATTGACGATCAAATTAGTTCATTGTATTCATATAGGGTTAATGAGTGTAGCTCTAAAAAATCATCAAAATCGGAGTTAAAACTACCATTAAATCGTGTTTTTTCATTTATAACCGTCGAAAAGTTTTGTCCCGTTACTTGATCTCTGAATGTTTGTTTTTTGCGATTTTTGGTGTACACGATCTCGAAGCATGTACAAATAAGTTTGACGGTTGGATCGTTGAAACTAGTTTCGTACAATGCATTTCCCATCAAAACAATGCATTTACTATCACTTAGAGTTTACTTATACTTTCATCAAGTATAACATAAGATTTTGTGGTATCCACTAGTGTAAATATTTTAAATTGAAGATCGAATTAGTTCATTGTATTCATATAGGGTCAAGGAGTGTCGCTCTAAAAAATCATCAAAATCAGAGTTAAAACTACCGTTAAATCGTGCTTTTTCGTTTATAACCGTCGAAAAGGTTTGTCCCGTTACTTGATCTCTGAATGTATATATATACGAACAAGTTTGAATCGTGCTTTTTGGCGTACGTGATCTCGAAGCATATACGAACAAGTTTAACGGTTGGCTCGTTGAAACTAATTTCGTATAATGCGTTTCCCATCAAGTTCAATGGTATATATATTTAGTAAGTACATTTTAATTTATTTATTTTGTACTCATAAGCAAAAGGGCAAAAGAAAAGCAAAAGGAAAAAAAAAAAAAAACACTTTGCGCGACGTATATACACATGCGTCGCGCAAAACAGCTTTGCGCAACGCAGGTGGACCTACGTCGCGCAAAGTGGTTTTTTTTTTCTTTTGCTTTTCTTTTGGGGTTCTTGTAATGCCTTTTTCTTTTGTGGTATCCACTTGTGTAAATGTTTTAAATTGACGATCAAATTACTTCATTGTATTCATATAGGATTAAGGAGTGTAGCTCTAAAAAATCATCAAAATCGGAGTTAAAACTACCGTTAAATCGTGCTTTTTCATTTATAACCGTCTAAAAGTTTTGTCCCGTTACTTGATCTCTGAATGTTTGTTTTTTGCGATTTTTGGCGTACGCAATCTCGAAGCATGTACATATACGTTTGACGGTTGGATTGTTGAAACTAGTTTCATACAATACATTTCCCATCAAAACATTACATTCACTATCACTTAGAGTTTATTTATACTTTCATCAAGTATAACATAATATTTTGTGGTATCCACTAGTGTAAATATTTTAAAATTGAAGATCGAATTAGTTCATTGTATTCATATAGGGTCAAGGAGTGTAGCTGTAAAAAATCATCAAAATCGGAGTTAAAACTACCGTTAAATCGTGCGTTTTTGTTTATAACCGTCGAAAAGGTTTGTTCCGTTACTTGGTATCTGAATGTTTGTTTTTCTCAATTTTTGGCGTATGCGATCTCGGAATATATACAAACAAGTTTGACGGTTGGATCGTTGAAATTAGTTTCGTACAATGCGTATCCCATCAAAACGATAGATTCCCTAACACTTAGAGTTTATTTATACTATCATTAAGTTTAACATAACACTTTGTGGTATCCGCTTATGTAAATATTTTAAATTGAGAATCAAATCGGTTCGTTGTATTCATATAGGCTCAAGGAGTGTAGTTGTAAAAAATCATCAAAATCGGAGTTAAAATAACCGTTAAATCGTGATTTTTCGTTTATAACTGTCGAAAGGTTTTGTCTCGTTACTTGATCTTTGGATGTTTGTTTTTTTCCAATTTTTGGCGTATGCGATCTCGGAATATATACAAACAAGTTTGATGGTTGGATCGTTGAAATTAGTTTCGTAGAATGCGTATTTCATCAAAACGATAGATTTCCTAACACTTGGAGTTTATTTATACTATCATTAAGTTTAACGTAACATTTTGTGGTATCCGCTTGTGTAAATATTTTAAATTGACAATCGAATTGGTTCGTTGTATTCATATAGGCTCAATGAGTGTAGTTGTAAAAAGTCATCAAATTGGAGTTAAAATAACCGTTAAATCGTGATTTTTCGTTTATAACCGTCGAAAGGTTTTGTCCTGTTACTTGATATTTGGATGTTTGTTTTTTCCAATTTTTGGCGTATGTGATCTCGGAATATATACAAACAATTTTAACGGTTGGATCGTTGAAATTAATTTCGTACAATGCGTATTCCATCAAGTTCAAAGGTATATATATTTATTAAGTAAATTTTCAGTAAAATTTATATTTAAAAAAAAAAAAATAAATAAAAAAACCTTGTGCGACGTCGAAATGTATACCTGTGTTGCGCATTTGTCATTATTTTGGCGGGGCAATTGTAAAAAATAGGCGTTTTTTTAAAAAAATTTCCCAAATTTTCCAAACCAAAAGCCTTCCGCTCTCTCATCTCTCTCACTCGGTCTCTCTTCCCAAACCAAACCCAAATCTTTCTCCTAACTCCAGCCGACTATCCTCCTCAGCCAATTCCACCCGAGTACCAGAATCACTCTCAGACTCTTAGTCCCTCGACTCCCTTCCCTCGACTCTCCAACTCTCAATCGTCCTCCTCCTCGTAGTGCTCACCAGCCATCACCGCCGTCGACCAACACAACGGCACCATCCATCATCCTTCTCGACGACATCCCAGAGAACCCAGGCCATCACCCCATCACCCCCGCCGTCGATTCTCTCCTCTTCGACAACACCCCCCGCCGTCATCCCTCTAAAATTTAGGTAATTTTGATTTAAGGTTTTGTTATTAATGTGAATTTCTGGTGTAGGGATTTTAGGGTTTTTAAATTAGAATTTGTAGATTGATGATTGTTCTGTTGCCACCATTTAGGGTTTTCCTAAAATTTGAATTGCATTTGTAGATTGATGATTGATGGCTGGTGTTATGTATGTTTATAGATGATTGGTTGAAATATCATGCGATCATTTTTCCATTTGTCGTTTGGCCCAATTTCATTTGTCAACATCATGATTTCAATTCCACAATTTCCATCCGAGCCTTTTCTTTTCTTTGCTACTATATTAAATGAAATGATACGGTTGATACCGTCCAACCACCGTTTCATTTTTCTGCATTTGAGTTATGAGTTGTATGAATCTAAGAATTATTTAAAGTCAAAACTAATGAACTTGACTTAGTAGCCGTAAATCATAGTTAACTACATCCTATGACTTTTGAACCGAGTTGAGATTTCCATAACCAAAGGCATTTTAGACTGGTTGTTACCTACTGTTGTCAAATAGTAAAGGTAGTTATAATGCTACTGGGAATTTCAGGACCTCAGCAAGTTCTATATTGTTTTTCCATGTTAGTGAATGCTCTTGATTCTTCATCTCCTAGGCTGTTGTATTCATATGACTATGTAGGTCGTGTAGCGGATAATTGATTGAATTGGATGATTGTTAGTTCTGAATCTGCTTTATATGCTGCAACTGAGAGTGATATCATTGTTGGTGTGAAAGTCAGTCGAAATGCCACAACTGAAAGTGATTTCATTGTTGGTATGATGGACACTGGAATTTGGCCTGAAGGTGAGAGCTTTAAAGATGAAGGTTTTGGTCCTCCTCCTAAGAAGTGGAAAGGTGTTTGTGAAGGCGGCAAAAATTTCACCTGCAACAAGTATGTCTCTCAATATTTACATGCATAAAGTTATCAATTATACGAATTAAAACTTTTGGTTGAGTTTATTCATTTCAAAATTTCATAATTAAACTACTTTTGTAATGGTTTTGCCTTTGTACTTTGCAACATCTAGTCAACATCAAGAAATGTTTGTTTTGCAGAAAGATCGTTGGTGCTCGATATTACTTAACAGACTCTGCAAGGGATTTCTGGGGTCATGGAACTCACTGTGCATCAATTGTAGCCAGGAGTCCTGTAAAGGATGTAAGCTTTTACGGACTAGCAAATGGTACTACAAGAGGAGGTGTACCTGTTGCGAGAATCACAGCATATAAAGTCTGTGATCTTGATTTCGGGTGTAGTTCAGACAGTATCATGGCTGCTTTTGACGATGCAATTGCTGATGAAGTTGACATCATTTCAATTTCACTTAATGGATTTTTTCGTTCTGAGCCTCATTTTTATATTGACCCGATTGCAATTGGTGCCTTTCATGCCATGAAGAAAGGGATACTAACTTCACAGTCTGCCGGAACCATATTTAATAGTTATAAGGTTGGTCCTGTGTCAAGTGTAGCACCATGGATATTCACAGTTGCAGCTAGTACCACAGATCGCCGGATTATTGACAGCACTGTTCTTGCAATTGGAAAGAAACTAGTCGTATGTCTCATCCACTTCCTTTTTCAACAAAATAAAAACATTTTATGAATACTTGTATATACTGTGGCTCAGATTGTTTTCATTTCAATACTTTTTAATGTTCTTATCACAAACAGGGGCACTTTACGAACACGTTCACATTAAATGGAACAAATTTTCCTCTCATATATGGAAAAGATGCTTCAAGAACAAAATGCTCTCAAAGCTAGCTTGGTAATTCTTGTCCCTGTTTCACTTTTACTGCATACAATATAAAGGAATAAAAATGAAACTATAGTACTGACTTCTTGTTGCATTTTAGTATATGTTGGGAAGGTTGCCTGGACCCTGATTTAGTTAAGGGAAAGATAGTTGTATGTGAGAAGAACACTAGATTTCCTGGGGCTTACAGATCTGGGGCAGTTGGGATAATTTTTGTTAATTTTATGAACAAAACTTTTTCTCAAGTTCTCCCATTTCCTGGGGTGAATTTAATCACAGAAGAGCTAAATGTGGTCAAGTCCTACATGAACTCCACCAGGTATAGATTCATTTGAATACTGTTAAGGTTGGCGATTTTCGATCACGTTGCTTTTTAAATTCTTGAAAGCCTCTCTTATTTTACAGGGTCCCTCAAGCGACGATATTACAAAGTGAAGTCATAAAAGATGTTGATGCGCCTCTTGTTTCTATCACGTCTGCGACTGGACCAAATTTAGTTGACTATGTTCTGAATTTGATGATTCTTCATCTCCTAGACTGTTGTATTCATTTGACTATGTAGGTCCAGGACGAGGAGATGAGGACCTATACCGGGACGGTGAGAGACTTTGTACGAGCTATGTCTAGCCTCCAAATCTCACTACTAGCACTTAATTTTGCTCCACCTTCGACCTCAGAGCTACCTCGCCTTGTCGATACCCAGTAGCTTGACATATCAAACCTAGAAGACTACTTGTAGTTTTTTCTTTTTTGTTCGAACATCTTGTACGTACATTTTCATATATTTTATAATTAAATACTTTTGCTTGGTTAATTCATTATTGTTTAGAATTTAATTACAATATTTATTAAAAATTAAAAAAAAAATATTTTTGATGAAAACAAAAAAAAGGGATTTGCGCTACGTCGTGCAAAGCCACGAAGTCACTTTGCACGACGCATGACTACGTCGCGCAAAGACACCTATGCCACTTTGCGCGACGCATGTAACCCCTTCGTCGTGCAAAGCCTTATGTCACTGCCTTGCCGCGACGGTTTGCGCGCGACGAAGGTTCGTTGAGCAAAGTTTTGCGCGACGTTTTTTGACTTTGTGCGACGAAGAACCTGCGTCGCGCAAAGTGTTTTTTTTACTAGTGGATGAAGACTAAGCTGGCATGCTGCTACCTTCCCTACGCCATGGCAGGCCAAAAACAGGTTAATCCCAAATTTCTAACCCCCAACCCACCATCGTATCGTGTCAACGTGGCTTGACCCCACCTGGTTGACTGAATAAATCCTAGTAAGTTTCTTCTACCAATGTTAAACACCGCAATCTTTTTGCAGCAATGGAAACACCACCATGCTCCAAGGAACCAATCCCCTCCCACCTGCCAGCTATTGGATATGTAAGACACCTAAGCAATTGCCACATCAGCAAGTGCTTAGTGTGAGGGTTGATTTTAACAGAGTGTAGTATAAAAGACTTTTTCCTCTCTCATTGCAACCGACTTTGTAAAAACAATTTCTGAGAAATATAAAAGCTTGGGTTTCCGTCTTCATCAAGTTTCTTCATCTTTAGCTTTGATTTTGATTCTTTGGTGTTAATATGGTATCAGAGCCAATTTTTGCTTGCGCAATAGGTTCTGGACTTCCGCTGCTCCGGTTTGTCGATATGTTGTTCTTGTTCGCAGTTCATTTCACAAGTTAATCGAAATTCTGATTTGGGTATTTTCTTGATTTCTTGCCTCTTGTTTCTACTTGGATTGTGCTATAATCTTGATATAGGTATTTTCTGTTCTACTGAAGGCCGATGCCAAGAACAGTATTTTGTTGTTAATCTGTGATAATTTTTTAGTCGAATCTTGATATGCTCATGTGAAAGGCTGATGCCATTATTCTTGACTTCTTGATGAACCAAGGTCAATAACCATATTGTTCATCTTGATTTGTTCTTGTTGAGTGTTGATTCTGAATTTTTCATCTGGGTTATTTCATCCTTGTGTTCATGGTATTTTTCTCATTTGGGTTGTATTGTTGGAGATATCTTGGTGTAATCATGTTGGATTCGATTAAGCTTGAGAATCTTTTGGGCATGTTGACTATTAAATTGAATGATGACAACTTCATCAAATGGAATTTCCAGTTTTGTTCCGTTCTTCGTGGGTATGATTTGTTTGATCATTTCACTGGTGATTCTGTGTGTCCTCCAAAGTATGTGATTAAGGCTGAGTCTGGTGTTACTAAAGAAGTTAATGCTGCTTACAAATCTTGGATAGATATGGCATTGTTAAGTCTTCTTCTTGCTACTCTTAATGATGATGCAATAGAACATGTTGTGGGTTGTAAGACCTCTTATGAGGCATGGACTGCTCTGTAAGACAGGTATATGTCTGTGTCTAGTGCACGTGTTAATCATCTTAAAGCAAAATTACATACCATTCAAAAGGGTAGTGATAATGTTGACAAGTATCTGTTGAGACTTAAAGTCATTAAAGATAAGTTGCATGCTGTTGGTGAAAATATTTCTGATAATGACATTATTATAGCAACTTTGACAAGTCTTCCAGTTGATTTTGATATGATTAGGACATTTATACTTGCTAGGGATTCACCTATGACATTATTATAGCAGCTTTGACAGGTCTTCCAGCTTGTCAAACATATTGGCATTGGCACATTACATAATAATTCTCATACTCTGTATCTTAAAAATATTTTTCATGTTCCGATGTTACAAGTTAATCTACTCTCTGTGAAGCAACTATGCAAGGACAATAATAGTTGGTTCATCTATGATGATCTTCAATTCTTTGTGCAGGACAAGGCAACAGGGGTGGTTCTTTATCAAGGAAAGAGTAGCAATGATGAGCTGTTTCGAATACATATACACGTGTTTCCAAAGTTGCTGAATCAAGGTGTTTTTTCTACCACTGCTCTATTGGGAAAGGTTGTTAAATCCTCATTGTGGCATCTCAGATTGGGGCATCCATCTAATTAGATTTTAGAAGCTATGCTTAGAAATTCTAATATTCCTACTACTAGTGATGTACATACTCACACTTGCAGACATTGTCTTAGTGGGAAGATGAGTAGACTTTCATTTCCTGAAAAGATAGATAGGGTTGAAGTACCTTTTCACAAAATTCATAGTGATGTTTGGGGTCCTTCAATGATTGTAGCACTTGAGGGATTCAGATACTATGTGTCTTTTGTTGATGAAGCTACCAAATTTGTATGGATTTTCCCTTTAATGAATAAATCAGAAGTTTTTGCTGCATTTTTCAGGTTTTCTGCCTATGTTGTCAATCAGTTTAATACACAAATTAAAGTTTTGCAGTCTGATGGTGGTGGTGAATTTTTGAACAATAAATTTAAGGATTATCTTGCAACCAATTGTATAGTACATTATGTTTCTTGTCCTTACACACCACAGCAAAATGGATTAGTGGAAGGAAACATAGACATGTCGTGGAGACTGCATTAACTATGTTGTCAGCTGCCTCTTTACCACATAAGTTTTGGTACCATGCTGTTGCACATGCATTATTTTTAATCAATAGGATGCCTACCAAGATTCTTGGGATGGATTCACCTTTTGAGAGGCTTTTTCATACGAAACCTGATATATCTTCTTTGAAAGTCTTTGGTTTAGCCATATATCCCTATCTTAGGCCCTACAATGATCACAAACTTCAATCAAGAACTAGCCAATGTGTGTTTTTGGGGTTTACTTTTGGATACAAAGTTGCTATTTGTTACAATATTGCCATAGAAAAATTGTTAATGTCCAGGCATGTGATACATGATGAAAAATGTTTTCCTTTTGCTGCTTTGAGGTCTACTTCTATGTCTCAATGTTCAAAAGTTGTTTCATCTCCTAGTTATTCTACACGACCAGTTGTGGTTCATTTGCCTGCAGCTTCTGCACCAATAGTCTCATCTCACTTTGGTATTTAGTCTCAAGATGACTCGCTTAATCATGTTTCCCAAGTTTCTTCATCCATGAGCAGTTCATCACATTCTCCTAGTTCACATAATTTTGTACATGATTCTATTATAGTGGCTCCATCTTCCAGTTCAAATGCTACTCTTTCCCACCCCTCTTCAGTGTTGCTTGTCCCATCCCCTCAACAATTACATGTTGTATTGCCTCTAATTAAGTCATCTTGATCTCATGATTTCTTGTCCACTGATGTTCCACATGGTATTCTGTTGATGCACAAAATCAGGGAGGACTTTGGTACAACAGAAAGTGTCAGGTTTTGTGACATTCGCTTGGTTGCTTCGGTCACTAGTGAGGATAAGTACGTAAATGAATAGAGACATGGAAGCAAACACAAGATGTACGTGGTTCACCCAGATTGGCTACGTCCACGGAGTAGAGGAGTTCTCATTAATTGTGAAGGGTTACACAAGTACATAGGTTCAAGCTCTCCTTTTGTGAGTACTAGTGAATGATTTAGTACAAATGACATTAGGAAATATTGTGGGAGAATGATCTCATTTTATAGAAGAGTTTCTAGCTTTGTTCTGACATTGACACGTGTCGTGTTGTGATTGGCTTCTGATGTTGACACGTGTTGCGCTGTGATTGGCTTCTGATGTCGACACGTGTCGCATTGTGATTGGCCTCCTGGTTGAAGGGAAGCTCTTCTGGGTCCTTGACGGTATAACGTTGACCGGTGCTTAGTAGTTTCGGGATTGGTCAAGTATAGTACAAACAGTGCTCCCCTAAGTTCCCGAGTGAGGGAAGCTCCTCGGTTGGGGACTTGCAAGATCCAAGCCATTGAGTAATCACGAAACTTCTAAGTACTGAAGTGTGGTATCATTTTCACGTGCCTTATCTGTCTCATATGTAGATGTGGCATCTTCTCTGGAAGTACTTTTCCTCCATCCATGGGTGGTATCTTTAACCGATGAAGATGCACAAGGTAATGTATCAATTTCACTTGAAGCTTACTTGTAGTTTCGGGCTTGGTCAAGTGCGATACAAACCCTATAGTAGGAGTCCCCCAAGTCGCCGAGCTAGGAGATCTGCCGAAAGAGGTGACAGACAAGGTAAGCAGTCAAACTTCCAAGCAAGCAACCCAGGATCGGAGGTTCGACTTCGGCTTCCGGTTGATTGTTCTCCTTCTCCTTGTCTCTCATTCAGCTGCCAGGATAAGGAGAAGCAAATGGAGAAAAGATGATATGAGATACTTTTACTTTTGAAGAAGTAACTTTCCACAGGCTTATTCTTGAACTGTGCTAGATGGTTTTCTGGTTCCCTTCAGAGTATAAGGCCGACTCAAGAATTTGAGGGTCAAAACAAGTCCATCAAATCTAGAGTACGTTCGACCTTGATGATATAGGATACTTTTGTTGTTGACGAAATAGTGAATGTGGTATGGAAAGGTGTCGTGCTGTAGTGATCTATTTCAGCTCACCGTTGAACCTTCTGCTTCAATCTTTTGCATGGCAGAAGTGGTGTGCAACCTTTGCATTTAAATGGTCTTTCAGAACATTCCTTCATAGTGACTCATCCACGCTTGGCAGCTTCAGTGTAAAGAGCCAATATCTGATCAACTGTCATGAGGTATGTGCCGGTGGAATTCATGACCTTGACAGCAGTTGAGGATGAGTTCTCGAGAGCAATGCTAAGTAAGCAACCAGGCAAAGGTCTCAGGCAGTCAGTTCCAGATTGGAGGTTTGATTTCAGGTTCCGACTGACTGCTCTCTTTCTCTTTGTCCTGCAGGTGTGGACAAGGACGAAGACAAGGACAGAGAGAAAGCATGATATGAGATACTCTTGCTTTCGACCCTGATGATATGAGATACTCTTGTTCTTGGTGTGGCTTATTTGCTGAGGTATTATCGGGGGAAAATAAAGCTGAGTATTTCGAGAGGTTATGTTGAGGGTGCATTCTCGAATGCGAGAAAGGGTTGAGCATTTTTGCAGGTTTGCCTGTCCGTTGAGGAGGGAGGTCGATGTATATAGGGATTTCCCAATAACAAGTAGTAATGCTATTCCTTTACCCTTCTTGGTCACAGCAATGTAGTGGGAGCTGCCAGGTTCACGTGTTTTAACTTTGTCAGAGCACTTTGAAAAAGTGGTATGTGGTATCTGGAAAGCTGATGTTGCGTGTGAAGATTACAGACAAGCTTTATCTAAGGAAATCTGGCTCTCGAAGTTCTGAGAGTTGTGCCTCTTCGGTTTTCGAACAAGCAATCCCGTCGGGGATATGGCTCTCGAGATTCGGAAAGCGGTGCCGCTTCGGTTTTTGAGAAAGTAATTATGTTGAGAGTCTTTTCTCGAATGTGAGTAAAGGTTGGACGTTCTTGCTAGCCTGTCTTGCCACGGAACATGAAGGTCGACACATATAGGGACTTTCCAGTTGTCAAGCAGTGGTGCTGTTCCTTTACCCTTGTGGGTAATAGTAGGGTAGCTGGAACTTCGAAATTCTCGTGCCTAAACTTTGTCAGAGATCTTTGGCAAAGTTATATGTGGTACCCGAGGAGTTGATGATGCGTGTGGAGAGTGGTGATTGAACAGTAAGATTCACGTGCTTTCTACTTCACCAGAAATCTTCGACAGATTGCCCGTAATTTTCGCAAAGCTGAGTGTGCATGTGACAGGTGCTGACGAGGCTGAAAAAGCAGGTGCTTCTTCGATTTTTGAGATCGGCCCTCGTGGTCTCTGAGCAGCTCAGCTTTCGAGAAAGCAAACGTCTCTTTGATTTCTGAAGCTCCGTCAAGTGCAGATTTTTATAGAGGTTGGCATTAAGTTCCACAGCACACTTGAATCTCCACCAGTAGAAGCTCCCTTCTTGCACTTCTAAGATCTTGATTTGTCTGACCTCTTCCCTTTCCAACACCTTTGAAAATGTCTGGCCCCTCTGACCGTCGTTTTGACTTGAACCTTGGAGAAGAGACAGCCACGCCTTCTCCAGACAACATATGGCGCCCATCCTTCATATCCCCTACCGGTCCTCTTACCGTTAGGGATTCTGTGATGAAGAATGATATGACCGCTGCGGTGGTGGCCAGGAACCTTCTCACTCCCAAAGATAACAGACTACTTTCCAAACGGTCTGATGAGTTGGCTGTTAAGGATTCTCTGACTCTTAGTGTTCAGTATGCAGGTTCTGTGTCTAATATGGCCCAACGCCTATTTGCTAGAACCCGCCAAGTTGAATCATTGGCTGCTGAAGTGATGAGTCTCAAACAGGAGATTAGAGGGCTCAAGCATGAGAATAAACAGTTGCATCGGCTCGCACATGACTATGCTACAAACATGAAGATGAAGCTTGACCAGATGAAGGAATCTGATGGTCAGGTTTTACTTGATCATCAGCGGTTTGTGGGTTTGTTCCAAAGGCATTTATTACCGTCGTCTTCTGGGGCTGTACCGCGTAATGAAGCTCGAAATGATCAACCTCCGATGCCTTCTCCTTCTGGGGTTCTGTCCAGTACTGAGGCTCCAGATAACCACTCTCCGGTGCTTTCTCTTTCTAGGGCTCTACCGACTGCTGAGACTTCCCCTGAGCAACCTTTGTGAAGACTCCCTCTTGTTTGTTTATTTTGATTCATGTATATATATACATATTTGTAACTTATCGGAAATATCAATAAACAAGATTTGCTTCATTTCAACGTATTGTGTTAAATACACTAAGGCCTTCTTCACTAAGTTCTTTGAATTTTTCCTTTTGTTGAAGCTTGTATGTTGAAACTTTGTGAGTGAAGCATGTAGGTTGAGGTAGTGCTCCCTTAATTTCCCGAGTGAGGAAAACTTCTCGTTTGGAGACTTGAAAAATCCAAGTTACTGAGTGGTCGTGAGACTTCCGAGTATCAAGGTGCAGTAACATATGGTAGGAGTCCCCCAAGTCTCTGGTCGAGGGAGTTGACGAATGAGGCATTTCCTTTCTAAGTGGTAGCCCAAAACTCCTTCATATATATTTGTTATGAAAGTTGTTAGGCCCAAAGAAGAGGAGGCCTAGGCATTTTTTTTTTTGATTTTTCAAATTTCCGGATTTTTGAATTTTCGAATTTCTGAAAAAAAAAAATAAAAAAAAAAAATATATATATATATATATATATATATATATATATATATATTTATAAGCTTTGTAGGTGAAGCTTCGGTGTTGAAGCTTTGTAGGTGAAGTTTTGAGGTTGAAGCTTTGTTGGGCACCATGAATTGATTTTGCTTCACACTATCTTGATGAAGAGTGTGTGAAGCTTTTATATGTTTTGGTGTTGAAATTTTGTATTGTAGGTGAAGCTTTGGGATTGAAGCTTGATAGGTGAAGCTTTGGTGTTGAAGCTTTATAGGTGAAGCTTTTGTTGGCACCATAAATTAATTTTGCTTCACACTATCTTGATGAAGATAGTGCAAAGCTTTTGAGATTGATATTTGTCCTCCATTGATGAATCTTTTGTTGGCACCATAAATTGATCTTGCTTCACACTATCTTGATGAAGATAGTGCGAAGCTTTTGAGATTGATATTTGTCCTCCATTGATGAAGCTTTTGTTGGCACCATAAATTGATTTTGCTTCACACTATCTTGATGAAGATAGTGCAAAGCTTTTGAGATTGATATTTGTCCTCCATTGATGAAGCTTTTGTTGGCACCATAAATTGATTTTGCTTCACACTATCTTGATGAAGATAGTGCAAAGCTTGTGAGATTGATATTTGTCCTCCATTGATGAAGCTTTTGTTGGCACCATAAATTGATTTTGCTTCACACTATCTTGATGAAGATAGTGCAAAGCTTTTGAGATTGATATTTGTCATCCATTGATGAAGCTTTTGTTGGCACCATAAATTGATTTTACTTCACACTATCTTGATGAAGATAGTGCGAAGCTTTTGAGGATTGTAGTTGTGTTCCATTGATGAAGCTTTGTTGAATTTCCCAATTTCCAATTTCCTCTTTTTTTTTTTTTTTTTTTTTTTGGGAAAACTAGAAATTTGAAAATGTGGGAGAGGCAACGTATACAAATTTTGCTTCCATACTGTTAAGCGAGAGATTGTGATGCAAGCCACATCTTGTAGTAGTCGAAGGTTTGGATGAACCATATAAATTGAATTTGCTTCGAACAGTCCTAATCAAGAGCGTGTGAAGCTTTCTATGAGTTGTAGTGTTTGCATTGTTACAGAGGAGAAATGTCTGAAGCAGATGCAAGAGGGCTGAAGAGCTTGATCTTCGTATACCATGCACTGAAGCCATTGTTGGCTTGCAATAAGACTTTGTTGGTGACTATAGCTCTTGTTAGGCATAAGTGCTCCCCTAGTTGAGTTGTAAAGCTTGATGGTTTTTGATTATTTGTGAATGCTAGGAGTTCACATGTACAAGTTGTACCACTCGTTTTCTGGTTAGTGGAATGAATGGTGGGTTGCTTTCATCACTTGGTTGGTGGTACGAATGTGAATTCCTTAATCACATTTCATCACATTTCATCACCTGGTTGGTGACATGAAGGAGAGTACGCGTTGTACATTTCATCACCTGGTTGGTGGCATGAAGGAGAGTACGCGTTGTACATTTCATCACCTGGTTGGTGGCATGAAGATGAGTTCCTTCTTCACCTGATTGGTGATAAGGGTGGCAAGTTTCCAAATAATATTAGAGTACGGGTTGTACATTTCATCACCTAGTTGGTGGTACGAAGGTGAGTTCCTTCATCACCTAGTTGGTGAGAATAAGGGCAAGGTGTCGAGGCACATTGTGGCAAATGTCGAATGACACAAAGTGTGTTGAACCCTTTCGAAGCACAGTTGGCTTATGTATGGATGTGTTGGAATGTATGATGTTTATGTATGAATGTGTTGGAATGTATGATGTTTATGTATGAATGTATTAGAATGTATGATGTTTATGTATGAATGTGTTGGAATGTATGATGTAGATCCTTTGTATAGTCTTGTTGACACATATTTAGATTTTGTTTTGTATTGGAAACATTTGCGTTGAAGCTTCAACACTTGAGTGTTTCATTGCTCAGAATGTAAAAGAGTTTAGGGCCGAGTTGGCTAAATCACCTCTTTATTGAATTCATACCAAATGGTCTTTGTTACATAGGATGCCGAACGGCTGTAGCTTAACACTTGTACAATGTGAGTCTATTTGTATTAGTACTTCAAGTGGTCAGCATTCCATGGATGGCCAAGGGTCTTGCCGTCGGAGCTTCTGAGCTTATAGGAGCCAGGGCGGCTGATGCCGACGACCTCGAACGGTCAATCCCAGTTAGGACTGAGTGTTCATTCACTCGGGACTCTATCACAGAGTAATCTTTTCTTCAGTACCCAGTCTCCCACTTTGAAGGAGCGAGGTTTGACCCTTGAGTCGTAGTAGTTGGAGATGCGCTGCTTGTAGGCGACATTCCTCAGGTGAGCCTGATTTCTGTGTTCCTCGACTAGATCCAGGTTGAGGGTGAGTTGGTTGTCGTTTTCACTCTGCATGTAGTTCTGGATTCGGTATGTTGCTTGCTCAAGCTCAACCGGGACAACTGCTTCTGTACCAAAAGCAAGTGAGAATGAAGTTTCTCCTGTGGAAGTCCAATATGAAGTGCGGTATGACCAAAGAACTTGGGGTACGGATTCTGGCCAACAACCTTTAGCTTTGTCCAAGCTAGTTTTCAGAGTGCGCTTGATTATTTTGTTAACGGCCTCGACTTGTCCATTAGATTGGGGATGGGCTGGAGAGGCAAAACATAAGTTGATGTTGAACTTAGAGCAGAACATCCTGAAGTTCTTATTATCGAACTGCCGCCCATTTGTCCGTGACTATCGCATTAGGAATGCCGAATCTGCAGAGGATGTTCTTCTATACGAAGTCTTCTATTTTTGCCTCAGTAATGGTTGCCAAGGGTTATACTTCAACCCACTTTGTGAAGTAGTCAACTGCAACGATTGCATAGCGGACCTTGTCCTTCCCTGCAGGCATTGGGCCGATCAAATCAAGTCCCCATTGGGCAAATGGCCAAGGGCTGATCATAGGAGTGAGCGGCTCAGGAGGGGAGTGAGGGATAATTGCATAGCGTTGACACTTATCACATGAGCGAGATATTCTAATGGCATCTTGGTGGAGTGTTGGCCAATAGTATCATTGGCGAAAAGTCTTGTGTGCTAGGGATCGAGACCCAGCATGATCTCCGCAGACTTCTTCATGTATTTCCCGAAGGACAATTTCCGCCTCCGCAGGTGTAAGGCATCTAAGGTATGGTAGGGTAAAACCGCGCTTGTAGAGTTGGTCGTTAATGATCAGGTAGCGGGCAGACTTGTATCGAATCCGCTTAGCTTGGACTTTGTCAATTGAGAGGGTGCCATGAGCAAGGAATTTATAAATTGGGGTGATCCAACTATCTCCTTGTTGTAAATTGCACACTTCCGCAACCATGGTGCTTGGTACTGCCAACAATTCGACATGAATTTTTCTCCCAATCTTGTCTTCCACTACCGAGGCGAGGCGAGCCAAAGCGTCTGTATGATTGTTTGCCGCTCGAGGAACTTGGGTGATCTGGTAGTGGAAGTGCTTGAGCAAAAGTCGCGTTTGCGCAAGATATGCTGCCATGGAGCTATCCTTAGCATTAAAGTTGTTTGTGACTTGGTTGACCACTAATTGGGAGTCACTGAAGATATCAATTCGTTTAACCCCAAGATGCTTGGCCAAACGTAAGCCTGCTAGAAGGGCTTCGTATTCGGCCTCGTTGTTCGATGCCTTGAATTTGAAACGAAGAGCGTATTCTATCGCCACTTTGTCGGGGGTAGTGAGGACTAATCCTGCTCCGCAGCCCTGTTGGTTGGATGAGCCATCAACATACAGACTCCATGCTGGGGTTGTTGGTTCTATCTTTTGAGCTTCCAATGGTAATGAAGCTACTGCTTCAGGTGTAGAAGCAATGTCAATAGGATATGTGAAGTCGGCGATGAAATCTGCTACTGCTTGACCTTTTTCGGTTGGTTTTGGTTGGTAGGAGATGTCAAACTCACCCAATGCTATCGCCAATTTGATCATTCGGCCAGACGTGTCAGGACTCTGGAGTATCTGTCGAAGAGGGTGATTAGTAAGCACAATGATGACGTGTGCTTGGAAATAAAGGCGAAGTTTTCGAGCAGACATGACCAATGCTAGAGCTAATTTCTCAATGTTGGAGTATCGTGTCTCCGCATCTTGTAGGGCCTTGCTAGCATAGTAGACGGGCCGTTCGACACCACTGTCGTTTCGAATAAGAACAGAACTGACTGCTGAAGCCGAAACCGATAGATAGATAATGAGAGTGTCACCAACTTCTGGTTTGGAGAGCAGAGGGGCTTTACTCATGTACTCTTTGAGGTTCTTGAATGCCTTGGCACATTCCTCCGTCCATGTAATATACTTCTTATTTCCCTTGAGTGCTTTGAAGAAAGGAGCACATCTGTCTGTGGCCTTAGAGATGAATCTGGTTAAGGCTGCCACCTTGCCAGTAAGGCTTTGGATGTCTTTTGAAGTTACTGGCTCTTTCATGTCAAGGATTGCTTTGATCTTTTCGGGGTTAGCTTCAATGCCTTGTTGGCTAATCATGAAGCCTAAAAATTTACCAGAGCCCATGCCGAAAGCACATTTGTTGGGGTTCAACCTCAGTCGATACCTCTTTAGAATGGTGAAAGTTTCAGATAGGTTGGTGATGTGTTGATTAGTATGTTTGCTCTTGACTAACATATCATCAACGTAAACTTCCATGCTCTTCCCAATCTGTTCGGCGAACATTGAATTGACCAGTCTCTGATAAGTTGCTCCTGCATTCTTTAGACCAAATAGCATGACTTTGTAGCAATATAGTCCCCTGTCAGTAGTGAAGGCTGTGTGTTCTTGGTCTGAGGGGTTCATGAGGATTTGGTTGTATCCTGAATAAGCTTCCATGAAGCTCAAGAGCTCACACCCTGCCGTAGAGTCTATAAGTCTATCAATGAGAGGAAGGGGGAAACTATCCTTTGGGCATCCTTTGTTTAGGTCAGTGTAGTCGACACACATTCTCCACAAGACCTTTTGAAGCAGGAGACTTTCCTTGGTCGGATTTTTCTTAACAAGGATAACATTTGCTACCCATGTTGGGTAATTGACTTCACGGACGAAGCCTATGTCCTTAAGTTTTTCAACTTCTGCTTTCATCGCCTCGTATCGTTCAACATCATAAGATCTTCGCTTCTGTTTTACTGGTTTGGTTTTGGGATCAATACTCAAGTGGTGACAGATGATATCGGGAGAGATGCCCGGCATATCTTTATATGACCAAGCGAAGACCTCGGCGTTTTCTTGCAAAAATGAGATCAGTGACAACCGAATGGGTGGTGACAAAGTGGTGCCAATCTTCACCATGCGATCTGGATGGTCTTTGGAGATAGAGACATTCTCTAACTCTTCAGCGGGTTGTGCTTGCTGGGTGAAGGAGTCATCTCGAGGGTCGTCGGGTTGACTGTTGCCATCATGAAGATCCGAGTTGGCTTCATCTGGACTGGTCTTTACTACCTGGTTATGTATAGAGAGGGTCTCCTTGGGGACATGCAGGTGTTGTTACTTAACTGAAGTGTTGTAACATGATCGAGCACTAAGTTGATCTCCCCTGATGTATCCATTGTCGAAAGGGGTTGGAAACTTCATCAACAACATATGTGTGGATACCATGGCCTTGAGATCATTGATGCCTGTGCGCCCAAAGATGACATTGTATGCCGTCGGGCAATTGACCACTAGGAAGTTAGTGGTAATAGTAGCTGTGTAGGGGCCTGTACCAATGGTGAGGGGTAAGTGTATACTCCCTAAAGGTTGCACGATATCGCCAGAGAAGCTTATCAGAGGAGAAATCGAGCGATCGAGCAAGTGTTCAGCTACATTAAGTGCCTTGAAAGCTTCAGCAAACATGATATTGACTGAAGCACATGTGTCTATCAGGATTTGTTTCACATCAAAATTTGCTATGTGAGCCTCCACGATCAGCGGGTCGTTGTGAGGGTAGATGATACCTCTTTCTTCCTCAGGGTAGAAACATATTGGATCCCAGTTAGGCTTTTGATATTTGCCTCCCCTGATGTCTTCCACGTGAAACACTTGATGGCCAGGTCTTAAAGTTCGTTCACTGTTTTTCATGGCCCTATTGGAAGATTCAGACATAGGTGTGCCGCCGCTTATAGAATATATCACATTCACTTGGCGTTGGTTACGGTTATCCCTTGGAGGGTGAAGGAGGAACTGATCAATTTTTCCTTCACGTGCCAAAGCTTCAATATGATCATGGAGGATGACGCACTTCTCACCATCATGGCCATTATACTCGTGGTAGCAGCAAAACATGCCCGTGTTTTTCGTGGACTTGTAATCTGGCTGTCTTGGCTTTGGCTTTGGTATCAGATGAGCTATACTGGGGTAGATGGCCGCGCATGTAGCGTTCAAAGGTGTGTATGTCTCATACCTCGGGGTAGGGCCTGTCTTGACATGTGATTGGCCCACTGCATTGACTGCCTGGGGACGGGCGTTATTGTGACGATATCCTGAGTTATCCCGATAGTGCCCCTTATTCTTTTTATCAAAATGAGATTGGTGAGGATGGAAATCTTTCCTTTTGCCTTGGGATTGATATGTCTGCTGACTTGGCGAAGCATTAAATGAGGCTGGGGGGTGTGCTGCTATCGTTTGGAAGGTTGAGGTCTTTTCATTCGGTTGGATCTGGCCTCCACTCCCTACTTGCTGATAAAGGGTGACTGTAGGGGGTTTCCCTTGATATGTCCTTGCCTCGGCAGAGGCATGGTTGTAAGCTTGTGCCATCACCTCAGAGTAAGTCTTCCAAGTGTTGACATTGATCATGTACTTGAAGAAACAGTCACGTAAGCCTGCCGTGAAGGCCTTGAGGGCGGTCTTGTCATCTGCCTTAGCGCAGCGGGAATATTCATGGCTGAAGCGGCCAGCATACTTTCGTAATGACTCGTCCGGCTTCTGGCGAATAGTGTACAAGTCATCTGCGGAATGCAAGCGATCGGTCTGGAAGATGTGTTGAGAGACAAACAACTTCCTCAACTCTTCAAATGAGTCTACCGTCTCGGGTGGAAGACGGCAATACCAGTTTAAAGCTCCGCCAAAGAGGGTGGAGGGGAAGAGATGGCACCGTTCTTCATCGGTGTGTCTCCGGTATACCATGGTGGACTCAAAGAGGTTAAGGTGTTCAATCGGGTCTTCCTTTCCAGTATAGAGTTGTAAGTCAAGCTTCTGCTTTGTCTTCGCTTGGAGGGGGGTGTTGAGGATCCTTCTTGTGAGGGGCCCAGGCCTGGGTTGGTTCCAGTCAGGTATCTCGGCTTGACGTTCAGCCTTCAACTTGTTTACTTCCTCCAGGAGCTGTAGGACGAGGGGGTCCTGAGTGGAGTCGTGCATCACTGAAGTTTTCTTCCGTAAGTCCCCATCGCCTCTTGGAAGTAGGAAAGTTTGATCAAGATAGCATGATTTTTCCTTGGACTCGTCACACTGACTCCTAGAGTGAGTATGTCGGAACATTTCCGAGTCCCCTGTACCTTCATGTTCTTCTGGGACTTGTTGCCCATTCCCTAAATTAACTGCTGGCCTGGGTCGTGGGAGAGGACCGAGTCTTTCAGAAACTCTTGGGTCATTGATTTTCGAGCTTATGTGGATGAGATTCTCTCGACGTTGCTTTAAGAAGTCTCGACAATCGCGATAGACGGCTTTTGATCCTTCCACTCCCTCTATGAAGAGATGCTTTCCTATACTTCTTCTGCTTCGGGTTGAAGCAGCTGGGTTGAGAGAAGTCTCATGTTGATTATCACATTGATGTGTAGCTCGATCCCTATCAGGGATATCCGTGTTGGATATCGGTGACCCTCCGTGTTGGGGGGCATTCAGATGATTGTTGACCTCAATAGGGGCGACGAGCTTGTGTGTTTGAGCATGCCTAGCCTCGTGAAGCATTTCGAAAAGTTTTTCATATTGTTCATAGAGGACCTCATTCTTCATCGCTATCTTGTTGTTCTGAACCTCTAACTCATCGACTTTAGCTTGAAGAGTAACTCTATTTCCCTCGTGCTTTTGTTGCTTCATACTAGGTCCAAGGAGGGTGTCATTCTGTGTGCTATGGCTTCTTTCGCTCCCCATGTCGGAGAGAGATGCTTGGCCAAAAGAGAGTGTACGAGCAGTGGAAACCAGCTTGATAAAGCTGAAGAGAGTGGGAATAAGTGTCGTTTCCCACAGATGGCGCCAAATGTTGATGCACAAAATCAGCGAGGACTTTGGTACAACAGAAAGTGTCAGGTTTTGTGACCTTCGCTTGGTTGTTTCGGTCACTAGTGAGGATAAGTATGTAAATGAATAGAGACAGGGAAGCAAACACAAGATGTACGTGGTTCACCCAGATTGGTTACGTCCACGGAGTAGAGGAGTTCTCATTAATTGTGAAGGGTTTACACAAATACATAGGTTCAAGCTCTCCTTTTATGAGTTCTAGTGAATAGTTTAGTACAAAATGACATTAGAGATTATTGTGGGAGAATGATCCCTATTTATAGAAGAGAGTTTCTAGTTTTGTTCTAACATTGACACGTGTCGTGTTGTGATTGGCTGCTGACGTTGACACGTGTCGCGCTGTGATTGGCTTCTGATGTCGACACGTGTCGCATTGTGATTGGCCTCCTGGTTGAAGGGAAGCTCTTTTGGGTCCTTGACGGTATAATGTTGACCGGTGCTTAGTAGTTTCGGGATTGGTCAAGTATGGTACAAACATATTCAAACCAGGCTTAGAATTGGTGCTATTACGACGAAAGATTATGTTGCCTTTACAACCATTTTTCCTGAAGTTCAATCTTTAATAACACATGATAGTGACCAATTCTCTAGAGGGTTCACTTTTCTTGCAGATATTAAGGATTCTTCAGAGCCTTCTACATATAAAGTAGCTTCTCAGCTCCCTCAATGGCAGAAGGCTATGCAAGAAGAGTACGATGCTCTTCAAACCCAAGGTACATGGATCCTTGTACAGTCACCTCCAAATAAAAATGTCATAGGATGTAAGTGGGAATATAAATTGAAAAGAAACCCTGATGGTACTATTTCTAGACATAAAGCTAGATTAGTAGCCTAAGGGTTTAGTCAAGAAAAAGGTATGGATTACACAGAGACATTTAGTCCTGTAGTTAGACACAATACTGTGGGAATGATTTTGGCTTTGGCTGCAACACCCAAGTGGTCTCTTAGACAACTTGATGTTAAAAATGCATTTTTACATGGTGAGTTACATGAGGAGGTCTATATGAAACAACCTCAAGGCTTCATTGATTCCACTTATCCTAGACATGTTTGTAAACTTGTTAAGTCACTATATGGCCTTAAGCAAGCACCAAGAGCTTGGAATGCCAAATTCACAAGCTATCTGTCAGTTATTGGTTTCAAGGCTTCTCTCTTAGATTCTAGTCTTTTTGTGAAAGAAGTGGATCAAGATGTGATTATTTTACTCCTTTATGTAGACGATATTATCATCACAAGATCTAGTACAACCCTTGTTCAATCTGTGATTAATAATCTTGGTGAAGTGTTTTATCTCAAGGACATGGGCCAACTCACATACTTCTTGGGTCTGCAAATTCAATACAAGTCTAATGGGCATATATTTGTGAATCAAGAGAAGTATGTCAAAGATTTACTTCATAAAGTAGCCATGGATAATTGCAAACCTTGTAAACCTCATCATTTTGTTCTTGTTGATGAAGGAGAGTTGTTACCAGAACCAACTCTGTACAGGAGCCTTGTTGGGGCCTTACAATACCTGACTTTCACATGTCCAGATATTGCTTTTGTTGTCAACAATGTCTGTCAATTCATGAACACACCCACTGATGTTCATCTTAGTTTGGTAAAGCGGATCTTCAGATTTTTGCAGGGTACTATAAAGTGTGGTTTAACTTTTACTTCTGGTTCTGGATTACATCTCAGAGGTTACAGTGACTCAGACTGGGCTGCCGATGTCAATACAAGGAGGTCTATCACAGGGCATGTAGTGTATTTGGGAGATAACCCTATTTCCTGGCAATCCAAGAAGCAAACTTCCATCTCCCGAAGCTCAACAGAAGCTGAGTACAAGGCTCTTGCACGTGCTGCTGCAGATATGGCTTGGATAAGGCTTATATTGAAGGATGTTAGTGCAATCTTGCCAAGTCCACCTCAGTTGTTTTGTGATAATCAATCAGTCATTGCCTTGAGTTTGAATCCTATACATCATTCCAGGATTAAACATTTGGAAATTGATTTCCATTTTGTTCGAGAGGGAGTGCAGAAAGGAGACCTGGAAGTGTTATATGTCCCTACTCAAGACCAAGTGGCTGATGTTCTTACAAAAGGTTTTCATGGACCTGATTTTCTCAAGCATTGTCACAATCTTAAACTAGGATTTCCCAGTAAAGATTGAAGGGGGGGTATTGGATATGTAAGACACCTAAGCAATTGCTACATTAGCAAATGCTTAGTGTGAGGGTTGATTTTAACAGAGTGTAGTATAAAAGACTTTTCCCTCTCTCGTTGCAACCGACTTTGTAAAAACAATTTCTGAGAAATATAAAAGCTTGGGTTTTCGTCTTCATCAAGTTTCTTCATCTTTAGCTTTGATTTTGATTCTTTGGTGTTAATACCAGTTGCCCCACCTTTCATTTTCTTATAATAATATTTATTTTTTTAAGTTTCGAGTCAACACTCGTAATTTACTCTTAATTTAATAGACAACGATGTTAGTGGAAAACTTCAATGGTGTAACACATGGTAGACTTAGAGGACGAGAGCATGTTAGCGTAGGAAAATTCGGTTAGCATTCTATTGGGTTTGGTTATGTAAATCCCTGTGGGCTTAAATTTACTTGTACACCAAGTCACTTGACTTGTAAATACAGTTATAATTCTACATGGTATCACTCATAATTCTACATGTATCACTCATAGGTTTTTCTTTCTTGACAAAAACCCTAGTCTTATTCTCTGTTAGTTGTTCCCCTCCTAAACACTTATCTCAAACTTCTTTTTCCTTAAATTTCTTTTTGCCGTGCCTATTCTTACCCATGGCCACTCAGGCCTCTTCTTCTTCTACCACCACTGGACTCCCTCTCTCTGGTCCTAATGTTGCACACTTTCTTAAACTCACCAATTCCAAGTATCTTCTTTGGTTTAGCCAAAAGAAGCCATTTCTTTCAAGTCACAATTTATTTGGTTAATTATGTGGATAGCCCAATTCTACATAGTAACTATTACCTCAGTTTAGGGACAAAATTTTGCATTAAACTTTCTAAGAATTATCTGGTCTCATATATTATGATAACGTGAGGATGAAGCCACTGAAACGTAGTGTGGCCCCGAAAGTGGACGATAAAACATATTGGGCGACTTTTCTTGCCAAAGTTTATGGACTGATGGCAACAACTGTCTTGGGGATAAAAGCGACGCCGAAAAAGCTGGTTTGCTCAAAATAAATGTGGTGGTTAGCTCGCCCAAAAGTATTCCCACGTCAGCGATCCACTCTAAATTTCTAATTATAGGAAAAAAAATTTGTCAGGAATATTACAATCTAGTAATACAAGCTTATGTACGTAGATGGTGAGTTTGATGTCTGCATATGATTGACTTAAGATGATTTTTAAAAGAGATGCAAAATTATACATGTCACTAATAAAATTTGAAGGCAAATAGAAGTTTCAACCGATATCTCTCTCCTATGTTGATTGACATATTTATTGTGTGGTGCAAATTTTGACATATGAGAAAATGATATGTAAAATTATTTTTTAAATGTTTTGTTGTGTGGGTCGTAGTACTGCGTCAATTATAAATCATGAAACTTAGATTTTATTTATTTGTTTTGAAGAGTGGATCCTCAAATATTGATTGAATAAGAAAAACATATGGGTTGGAGCAAAAGAAATTTTGATACTGCCACATAAGCCTTCAAATTTACATTTGACATATTTTTTTTGACATTTCCATTGAAGATGCTTTTAAGTGGCTTAACTAAATCTCCACCCTCTCAGTCTAAATATCGTATTCTCACCAAATAGATAAATGAAAGTTTTATATGAATTTCCATACTCACGATAATATTAATATTGTACCCGAAATATTTTTTATTACAATAGAAGCAACCGAATCATTTTATGCCTAAGCCTAACCCCGTTTCAAATTTTCTCATCAACCCTCACTAGTTATTTGAGCTAAACTCAAGGGCTTATTGTATCATGATCTTTACTTATCTGTTTTTCCACCATGATATTGCACTTATGTCGAAAACTATGTAGTTGTATAATTTTATCTAGGTTTTATTTGTATCCAGACAAAATACGTGTAGCTCAAGTATTTATCAGCATAAGTTATATATGAAAGTTACATATAAGCACAAAGAATCGTATTATTCATTCATCATTCCACTTCACACATGCATACAGTACACACATTATTAGACAAAATATGCAGCTGACTCAACTACTCTCAGTAACTCCCACACTCCTTCATTGAATGCCAAAATTTAAGATGAAGGATCACTTTCCTCCAAATTAGGTGAGAAACCCATGGCTGCCATTGTCCTCTAAAGAGAAAGAGAGACCGACAGAAAGTTGATAATGTAGGGTTCTGTTCATCTGCATTTCCATTGGAATATAAGGGATATTACACACTTGTAACTTATAAAACTTCCACGTAGGGAGGGATGGCCAACGACCTCTACTAGCATTAATTATATATTTTGTCTGAGTTTCTGGTTTATATATAAATATATGTACGTATATGTACATGAATGATAAGAGAGAATTGAGAAAGTGAAGGAAAATTAATAGACTGAAACGAAAGAAGAAGAAAAACCAACAGCTTTTTCAGCCTCCCATTTATTTCCCCCTCTTTTTTCTCTTCCTCTCTCGTATTATAAGTCTCATTTCCCTTTTCCTTTCCTTTTATTCATTGCCTCACTCTCCTTCTTCTTGTTCTTGTACGTTCTTCTTCTTCATCATGCACATTGTTGCCAAACCCTAGCCAGCAACATATTGATTTCCCTTCATAATTCTGATCCGGGTTTTCCTTCGTGTTTCGGTTTCGATCCGGGTTTCATGTTCTTGCTTCTCCGTACATTTTTTCTTGATCAGTTGAATTACTTGGGTTAGGGTTAATTATTGTATTAGTGGGAAGTGAAGTGGTTTAGATGGAGGCATCGACGGCTCTAATGATCTTATCAGCCATAGCGGCGTATTTAGTTTGGTTCAAGATGATCTCACGGTCAATGTACGGTCCACGTGTCTGGCCGCTGTTGGGTAGCCTCCCGGGTCTCATACAGAACGTGAACCGGATGCACGACTGGATCGCCGACAATCTCCGCCAGTGCGGCGGCACGTACCAGACCTGCACCTGCGCCATTCCATTCCTGGCGCGCAAGCAAGGGCTCGTGACTGTCACCTGCGACCCCAAGAACTTGGAGCACATTTTGAAGACTCGGTTTGATAATTACCCCAAGGGTCCAACCTGGCAAGCTGTGTTCCATGATCTGCTTGGCGATGGGATCTTCAACAGTGATGGTGACACGTGGCTGTTCCAGCGTAAGACGGCGGCACTGGAATTCACCACCCGAACGCTCCGCCAAGCCATGGCTCGGTGGGTGAGCCGAGCCATCGAGCTTAGGTTTTGCCCAGTTCTTGAGGCGGCTCAAAACGAAGCCAAGCCGGTGGATCTTCAAGACCTCTTGCTTCGGCTCACTTTCGATAACATATGCGGATTGGCATTCGGGAAGGATCCACAAACGCTAGCTCTGGGCCTTCCCGAAAACGACTTCGCGAATGCTTTCGATCGAGCCACCGAAGCCACGTTGCAACGCTTCATCTTGCCCGAAATCATATGGAAAATCAAAAAATGGCTTGGGCTCGGAATGGAAGTCAGCTTGAACCATAGCCTCCATCACATTGATAAATACCTATCCGGTATCATCAACGCGCGTAAGCTCGAGTTGGCAAGCCAACAACAAGGTCGTGGCAATGGGACCCCACATGATGACTTGCTGTCTCGGTTCATGAAGAAAAAGTCCTACTCGGACAAATTCCTTCAAGAGGTAGCACTCAATTTCATCCTAGCTGGACGTGACACGTCATCGGTTGCGCTGAGTTGGTTCTTTTGGTTGGTGATTCAAAACCCACAAGTGGAGGAGAAAATCCTTTCTGAAATTTGCACCGTTCTGATGGAGACACGTGGCAGTGATACTTCCAAATGGGTGAAAGAGCCCCTATTCTTTGAAGAAGTTGATCGATTGACATACCTTAAGGCAACATTGTCTGAGACCCTAAGGCTTTACCCTTCTGTGCCACAAGACTCCAAGCACACAATCAATGACGACGTTTTGCCGAGTGGGACATTTGTTCCGGCAGGCTCTTCAGTCACATATTCGATTTACGGGATCGGTCGCATGAAGTTCATTTGGGGTGAAGATTGCCTAGAATTTAAGCCGGAGAGGTGGTTGTCTTTGGATGGCAAAAAAATGGAGGTACAAGATTCTTACAAGTTTGTTTCTTTCAATGCCGGTCCAAGAATTTGTTTGGGCAAGGATTTAGCTTACTTGCAAATGAAGTCGATTGCGGCGGCCGTGTTGCTAAGGCACCGGCTCGTGGTGGTGCCGGGCCACCGGGTGGAGCAGAAGATGTCGTTGACTTTGTTCATGAAGTATGGCCTCAGGGTTAACGTGCACCCTAGGGATTTGATGCCTATTTTGGCAAAAATAGGCAACGGGGACCAATGGGGAAAAGATGTTGAGATTGTGGTTTGAGAGGGCTGGCATATGAATATGGTGGACCTTATATTTAATTAAGGTCACTGTCACATATAGCTCTTATAGTTTATAATATTAATTATATCTTATAGTATTAGTATATAAAGGAGAAAAAAAAAGTGAAGAAATTAAGGCAGTTAATTGTGGACCTTATATTTTGAGTGATTCTATATTTATTGGAGAGTGACTTGAATCAAAATAATGTTTGTAGTGGTATTGTTAGCAAATAAATCACAATTTACTTTTTTGGTCAATTTGTATATAACCATTACATTATTATATATGTGTAGTTAATTAGATAAGTGTGATTTAATCTACTAAGTACTCATATTGTAGACGAATGTGATGATAATGCTATCACGTGACCAAGTAGTGATATATTTTCACTTTTTATGTGTCGTTTACATTTAAGTGGCCAAACTATTCTTGAAAATTTTAATTTTTGTGCTTAATTGCTCTGGTAGGTAATATTAACATGATGACTGAAATTTTTCTGGTAGGACATATTAACATGATGATTTAGACAGAACCTCCTCAGTTGTGCTTCATGGAAATTTTATACAAAGTCATGAAATGGCAAAAATGGGTATTTTACAGAGAGTCTGACAAAGTTAATTAACATAATGTTGGGGCTTAAAAAGACTTCACTACTTTGGAGATGTTTACCTCACAAAGAATAATGTAATGCAGCATAATTGATAGGCAAGAAAAAGAAAGAACACTCAATGTATTACACAAGATTTTTATTCACTCACAAACATAGTACAAGAGGAAACACTCAAACACTCTTAGAAGCTTTGTTGCTTTTTCTCACTTCTCACTACTTGCTCTCTTGGTTATTACAAATGGTGTGGATGCCTTCTCCTTTTATAGGCATGGATGGAACCTTGGAGAAGCATGGAAACATCATGCTAGATATATCTAGATAATTCCACTACCTTCCTATGCTAGAATTATCTACACTAATCTTGTATGTTGGTGGAATCCTCACCATTCTTCTAGACTCTTCCACCAACTTGGACTTTGCTAGAATTCTCTAGCATGTGCATGGATCTTTCTTTGTGCATGGGCTAGATCCATTATCTTTGGGCCAAGACAAGATTACAATTCAACATCCCCCCTTAATCTTGTCTTGTGACGCTGATTGATTTCCTCAATCTAACAAAGTCTTCTTGTTTGAGTGGCTTGGTGAATATGTCGGTGACTTGATCTTGAGACTTCACGTATTCCACTTGCACATCCTTTCTTACAATACACTCTCTTATGTAATGATAGCGGGTATCTATGTGTTTGCTCCTGTCATGGAATACTGGATTCTTTGCTAGAGCTATTGCAGACTTGTTGTCGACATAGATCTCTGTTGGCTCTTCTCGTGGCATGCTTAATTCTTTTAGCAAGTTTCTCAGCCAGATTGCATGATAGACACATGAGGTAGCAGCTACGTATTCAGCTTCGCAGGTAGAGAGAGTGACAATCGGTTGCTTCTTCGACATCCATGTGAATGCAGTGTCTCCCATGAAGAACACAAATTCAGTAGTGGCTTTTCTATCGTCGGAATCTCCTGCCCAATCACTGTCGCTATACCCAACAAGTTTGTAGTTATCAGAACTTGAATAGAACAAGCCAAAGTTAACAGTACCTTTAAGGTATCGAAGAATTCTTTTGGCTGTCTTCAAATGTGTAGTTGTGGGATTCTCCATGTAGTGATTGACTAATCCGACGGCATAGAGAATGTTTGGTCTTGTGCATGTCAAGTAATGCAAGCTTCCAACTAAACTCTTGAAAAATGTTGGATCTACGTTTTCTCCTTTGTCATGATTAGTTAGTTTGACTCCGCACTCCACTAGCGTGCTTATGGGCTTGCAGTTGTCCATTTTGAACTTTTTCAGTATCTCATTTGTGTAGCTTTCTTGGGAGATGAAAATGCCTTCTTCGTTCTGCTTGACTTCAATGCCTAGGTAGTATGCCATCAGCCCGATGTCGGTCATCTCGAATTCTTTGGTCATCACTCTCTTGAACTCTTCATACATGCTTGGATTACTTCCGGTGAAGATTAGATCATCTACATATAAGCACACAATTAGAATATCTCCATCTTTGACTTTGACGTAAAGAGCATGTTCATGAGGGCACTTGATGAAGTTGTTTTCTTGGAAGTACTTGTCGATGCAACTATTCCATGCCCGTGGCGCTTGTTTTAACCCATAGAGGGCTTTCTTCAGCTTCAGAACTTTGTCTTCATACCCTTTGATTTCATAGCCTGACGGTTGCTGAATGTAGACTTCTTCTTCAAGGACTCCATTTAGGAAAGCGGACTTCACATCCATTTGTTGAATCTTCCATTTGTTTTAAGCTGCCAAAGAAATTAGTAATCGTATAGTTTCCAACTGAACAACGGGTGCAAATACCTCATCATAGTCGATTCCGGCACTTTGACTATAGCCTTTCGCCACTAATCTCGCCTTGTATCTTTCGACCTCTCCGTTGGCATTCTTCTTTGTCTTATACACCCACTTGACTCCGATGGCTTTGTGTCCTTTCAGAAGAATAGCGAGTTCCCATGTATCGTTCTTCTGGATTGCTTCAATTTCTTCATCCATTGCTTTCCTCCACTTAGTATCTTGCACTGCTTCTTGGAAGTCAATTGGTTCACAATCAGCAAAGAAACAGAAAAGTGTAGGATTATCAAGTCTTTTAGCTACCTCATAGAGATCTCGTAGACTTCTTGTGCGTGGTACTTCTCTTTCATTTAGACTCCCACTTGATGATGCTAGTGAATTACCATGATTGGTTGATGTTGGTGAAGCAGGTGGAGTAGTGGATTCTTGTTGAACCTCTCTTGCTTGCTCCATCATCCCTTGTTCATTCTCTTCTTCAAACTGAGGAAAGAAGTGAAGATCACCTGCATGAGAGCCAAAATCCCATTCTCCTTCTTCATCAAACGTCACGTCTCGACTGATCACCGTCTTCCCATTGTTTGGTTTATACAGTTTATAACCTTTTGAATTTGAGTCATAGCTGAAGGATTTATTTTGAAAAACATGTTCATTTGAGCAACATCATATAGCATGCAATTAACAATTAAAAGGCGGAATCATGCTTGTATGCACTCAAAAACAAAACATTACCATGAAATTCAAAGCCTAGTAGATTGTTGAACCAATAATCAACTCAAAACAAAGTGAGTTGAAATTAATACCTTTGTAGATTCCTCTTTGCATAAGCAAAGGCTAATCACCCAAAGAGATAGGGCCTTCATTCCTTGCTTCTTAGATCCATGGATTTGGATGGAAGAATAGGTTCTCCAAGTTCCCAAAATTGAGAACCTCTAAGTCTCTTCACCAAGGTTAGATTGTAGAAGAAATGAGTGACCTTGGAGTAGTAGGATTGCTAGATGTACCCTCCAAGGTGTTGGCCTCTTTAGAGAGAAAATGGAGAGACAATTCTCACCCATTTTCACCCAAAATAAACCCTTAATCACATTTTTTTTTTTTGAATATTTTGTTATAAAGTCATTTATATAGTCACTTCTTTAAGTGACCTAAATAACCAAACAACCCTAATTCATCTTCATGGCCGGCCTACCTTGGGAATTTTGGGCTTTTGGGCCTTTGTGAATCTTTATTCATTAAGTTGTCATACAACTTAAGTCAATGGGCTTGACGTTCGAAGCCCATTGGGCCTTAAGGTCCAAAACTATCCCGAGGTCTTTAACGAACTTATTCGTTTGATTAATTAACATATTAATTAATCCTTGCCATAAATTAAATGATTAAACCATTTAATCATTCTTACTCATTTCCGTTTAATCTCCAATCTCTACCTTTTACGGTGTGCGATCCATTAGGTTCCTTTTAGCGAGGCAGTGGGCGATTAAAACAATTTTACATCGATTGTGAATTGAAACAATTTTCAATTCTCCCTTTAGTGGTTATACACGTATAGGGCTTCCACAAACCATGGTTGACGCCTAGCAGCATGTCATGGTTACCCAAGCTAATCAGAAGAGGTTAGAGAACCTATTCAGTTCGGGATTACAAATGCAATACGGTCCTTCTCTAATCTAATACTCTTGACCACATTGTTTGGTATGATAGTTTATTTATTCATGTCTACTATCCAATGTGATTCATTTGCTTATATGATTTCCTTGAATGTGATTTGGAACGCATTCCCCAATCTCATTCATACTCTGGCTAGAGATTCCAAATCATATCATAAAGTATTCTCCCTCAACTGTTTGAAGGTTAGAGATCCCTTGTTGCGCATTTACTTGTCTCCATAGCTAAGTGGCTTAACCCCAACGATGCCGTGACACCCCTAGGGGGTGAATTAGACATAATCAAAGATTAAGGACTTAACCACAAGACAACTGTGATGCCTCAGGTCAAAGGACTACTTTGCATTATCCCAACCATGAGTTCTCATGTGACATGGAATATAAGAACTCTTCGTTGATCACGTTCAGTGAACTCATTCTCTTATTGAGCACCTACGTACTTGTCTTGATGTCACACACACCAATGACTCGAGACTAGTCACTCTCCCTGAGAGAAGACACAGTACGTACTGATCTTAACGGACTGTCAATGCCCAATTGGTAATCCTATGATCAGGAACATTTAGGATGTGTCTACGAAAGAATGGTCTCATTAATCTAACTTCATTAGATTGCATTCTCCCAATCACATATTCCTTGGACTTTATCGTTTAAGCATATAACATTTATATGAGACGGCTCAAACAATAATCTTTGCCCTTTATATGTTAAACTAGATTAGTTTAACATTTGAAATGTCCGTAAAGTATCATCATATGATTGGTTTTAGGGCACATTTCCAACAATCTCCCACTTGCACTAGAGCCAATCAGCTAGGTCATCTTGATGATACCTCTTCTGTAGTCATTTCATAAATGGCTGAATAGTAGGCCTTAGACAGTGGATATCTATATGTGTTATCCACAGAAGTAACCTTGAGAATAACGACGTCACCATTATACATGATTCTCAATCATGTGGTTCAGTCTCTCATTTGTGTTCGGATCTTGATGAGACCTTGATTCCCAGGCTTGAGCTATCGCCCCATTAGTGTCATACACTTTCTGGTTGGAATCGAATAGAGAGTTCATAAATGAACTTTCCCATCCAAACAACATTGTTGTAAACTTCTATATGGCAATATATCTTGCATTCATAATGGAACACACTAAAGTCATTACTTTAATGTTTCCATCCAAATATCTCTTTAGTCATAATAAAGAGATATTTGTTTATCTCTTCATTCATAATGAAGAAACATCCAATGATGAATTAGATTCATAATCTAATACATTTACGCTTCCATTACGTTACTCTAATTCTTCCTCATTCTTTGAGGAATCTATCCTTAAGTATTTCTTAAATACTTAAGGACTCACTTGACAGTTGCCACGGTTCTGATCCTGGGCTTGCACTGATATCGTCTTGTACCGTTCTAGGTACAACTCATATCAATGTTTTTCATACAATATGAAATACATAAATCACCTTTCTGCTTATGCATAAAGGATTCAATTTACGCATTATTTCTATGGGAGTCAAAATGGTACGTTCCCTTTGAGAAGGGCAACTTGCTAGTCTCACTAGAATCGTCCTTCTTATTGAAGTTTATCATCATATGAGAAACTTCCTAGCATCCATTGTCTATTATTAGGGATTGATATAATCCAATTATATCATGAAATATATCATTATAGATTTCCATCCCATGTATATAGACTATATCTCCCATATACATTCTATCTTCATATAATGTATTAAAGTCATAACTTTAACGAAGAAGAATTCATTTCATTTCCAAAATTAATATATCATATATATTTTAAATTTTAGGAACATGATTAACTCCCACTAATCTTTTGTAAAACTCGTAAACAAAAGATTCATTTACATCTTGATGAGAAATCAAACGATTTGATCATTTTTCCTCATAAAATGCAAATAGCTCCCACTAACTTGCTATGATCCATGATGGATGGATCTCTACAACTTACATGTCTTGTGATTTATAGTTTTGGACATATATTATCAAGACTATCTTAATAATGGTTTCGGAAACCCATATTATGTCAAAACATTGAATCACCATTTTAGTTGTAGCTAGCAATCTTCGAATTAATTGAAACCAAGCCTACCTCAAAGATGGTTTCTTCAAAGTCAACCATTCTCTTTGATTGTAGTTACCTTAAGCTACCAATTAGCTATGAAGGTTTCATTATTTCGAGTCAAATGGTACTTTACCATTTCCTTGAGTATATATCGTATATGCACTCAATGTAGTCATAAGGATTTTCATTCTTATCGACTACCTTGGAGCTTGTGGTATAGGAACTAGGTTGTTATATTTGTTGATTACTATCTTGTCTCTCAAAGAACCCATTCTTTGAGTTCTATCTCTCGTTCATTTGCTTTTAGGCAAATCACATTGTAGGATTACAATGAACTTCCCAACAAAACAACATTTGTTAGTTGGTTTATAGAAGCGATATCCAAAAGTTATTTTAAGGATATCCTACAAGATTGTTATCAAACGAATATTGCTTATTAGCACACAACCCCAAATCTTTAACATGCTTAAGATTTGTCTTTCTTTTCCAACTACATCTTATGGAGTCATGAAAATATTGGAAGATCTTCTCATTGACAATCATATTGTTTTAGAAGTATATATCCTATATATGGGTAATAGATAACATTTAACGAACTAAATCTTATTCGAGTTCGTTCTTCTCCTAATGGAGAAATACATTATCTTATGATGCTATTTTCCTTGATATCTTTCAAGGAAACTCATCTAAAGTGTTACCTTTCCTTGGATCAAATCTAAGGAGGTAAATACTTTAGATATCTTACTCATCTATTTACATTTCTTGAATTCTTTGAAACCTTTTGCAAAGTATTCGGACTTGTGTTTATTCAAAATAAACTATAGTCCAACCGAGAGTGATCTTCGGTGAATGTCATATAACATGAGTAGTATTATGTTGTGGACAAGTGCCACTAACATCTAAGTGAATTAACCTCAACAACTTTGTGATTCTTTCTTCTTTCCAAAAGAATAAAGATTCGAACATTTCGCCTCCATACAATTTTAACAAGAAGGTATTGGATCCGGATCTAACGATCCAAAGCGTCCATCTATGACCAACTCGTAATTTATGTTTTTAGAGGTATCACAACTTTAGTTGGGATTAGTCACTACCTTGCAACCTTTTGGGTTTTAAGCATCATTATTTTCTAAACAGTTAACACTACCATATTATCTCTACTATAGAGACAATCAATTAGATTACTATAATCCAATTTCTTTGGTAGTTCATATGAGGAAGTAAGTACTATCTGCTTTCGCAGAGATCTATATCTTATTCACGTTCCGTATGTGAAGCACCTTTTCTTCTCTCATATATCTTCTACTTCTTATTAGTCACACTTTTACAACGATTTGTAAAACATAGTTACTAATACGAAATCATGCATTCAAGTAGAAGAACCAACTGTTTTGAACTTTTCAAGAACATTTTACAACACCTTCGAAAGGTGTGTTCTTGACACTTGCAAGACATTTCTTGCAAATACCCCTTCCAATGTCCATCCTTTCATAAAGAAAGTTTGTTCCCTTGGAGTTATTTATCTTCTTTATTTGACTTTCACCTTTGACTACATTAGTCATGGTCCCTAAACTCCCACTATCTCTCTTGAAACCTTTTTCAATTGTGTTATACACATCAAACAATTTGGAGAGTATGTGGTTATTGTTCACTACATAGTTTACCATAAACTTAGTGAACCATTAGGATAGGGGAAACAAAGGTGAAGTCCTTGCCTAGTTTCCGTCTCGTTAAGTGGTTTAACACTTCAACACTCAATGATTCAAAATCATCATAAGTCCATGTTAATGGACTATTTTTGTCAACCAACCATTATGTTCTAAACATAATTACAAACTTTCAAGAGTTGTACAAGGCAACTCTCATTTCTTCATACAACATTTGGAAGTGAAGAATCATGGCACATTAAGTGTCCAAGCCTTTGTGCTTTCTTCTCAAGTTCCTTGTTCATGTAACAAAGAAACAAGCACTAAGTGTTTGCATTGATTAAGGGTTGTTCAAAGCAACTCTTATTTCTTCATACAACAATTTGTAATTGAAGAATTATGACATTAAAAGTGTTGTCCTCTTTATGATAGACCTATTCTAACATATTCTTCTAATGATACATTATCAATAGGAAGATTGTGAGGATGAGGCTACTTAGGTACATTTACAAGCCATTAAAGACAATCTATGGTTTTGTAGTACCAAGTCCGTAAACTAAACGTTCGGCTTTTATTTGTCAAGTGTTGGATAGCGTTTGCAAATATATTGGTAAACAAATACATAACGTATATAAATTGATTGATTTTAAGCCATTTGATTCGGGTCTTTAAATCAAATAGCATCACCCACTATTTTTGGCAAATTCCATATCCCTCATTGGAATTCGAGAGTTTTGGATGAAACTCTTAGTAGGTTATGGGAGGCTCACTATTACCAAGCCCACCTCACGATGATACGATATATGGCTAGCAACAATAATAATGAGAGAGTACGCTTACTCATTTGCAACTAATGCAAGTACCCATCTTATTTGGCCTCTAGAGAATATAACCTCACAATGATATGATATTGGTTCTATTGCACTTAGTTAAGTTCTTCCCACCATGCTTAGTGCGTGAAGGGGTTCAAGAATAGCCTCACGATGATACGATATATAGCTATCCTCGTTGCCTACACTCACCTCATCATATGTATATAGACTCCTCCTGAGTATAAGCATGCACTTTGTACTTCCCCATGATAGGGTGAAGCCGGTGTACAAGTCATAAACGATTGGAACTACCATGGTGGAAGGCCACGAAAGAATGTTCTAAGCACTCTCACGCTTTCAACTTAATATTGGTTTGGTTGAGGGTTTTAGGTCTCATCACATATCAATATACATTTTAATCTCTATTAAAACAATTTTGGTCCTATTACAACTATTGGTCCATATGATTGTTTTAGTTGTACATAATACTCCCACTATGCTTTTAAAACGGTTTTTAAAGCAAGAGTATATGTTACTACTAACATAAGGTTTGCATTCATTTGATGGACTATATAGTTGCCTTAGGGCCTTAGGATGACTATGAACCTTTGTTTAGATTCAACACGAGCCTTGTGTTGAATCTCGGTCTAGGGATGGAGATTGATTTTAGTTACGCGTTTAATCACATTAAGGCGTGTTGTCTTAGGGGCGTTGGACCCAATTACTTCATTTTCATGCATATCATATAAAGCAAGAAAGAAATACTTCAAAGTAAAGGATGAGCTTATGCTCATTACAACATTTGCATAAAACAAATTACCTTAAAGTAAAGAAGGACTTATGCCCTTTTACAACATTTGATCAAATCAAATTACAACCAAAATCAAATCTACACATTCCCATGGTTCAAACAAATTTGAAACGCCTTTCACATAGCTCAATTATATTAGGCTTAGGTTCATAATCATCCTTTAATTAATTAACGCTTTAACTAATTAATTGAATGCAACATTTTCATTTGGTTTTTGTATCCATAAAATTGATTTAAGTGGAGCTAAACAAAATGAAAATCCAATTCTCATTTAAAGAGACAAAACAATTTTGTTCTCATCCTATTTGGGCCATCATGCAATAACCACAACTTTTTGGGCCATATTGCGAAAACATAAACTTTTGGGGTCACTTTGTAAAAACACAAAAGTCACTACTTCATGTAAATACAACTAGAACCCAAAATTTAAATAAATTCAAAAACTTCATTAAAGGAGCAAAACAATTTGTCCTTTAGCGTTTTTAGGCCTTAACGTCAAAACGTAAACTTTCGGGTCAAAGTACAAATACACAAAAGTATCAAAACTTTATGTAATTGCATAAAAGCCCCAAAATTACCCTATTTTATTAGGGTGGCCGGTTTTTAGGGATAAAAAGGAGTGGTGAGTGTTTTGATTTATTAGTTTTGTCAAAAACAATCAAGTAGTGCTTTCACCTTTCATAAAAATAATATATGTTTTGATGATTGATGTTTCCATCATCATTTATACAAATATTTAACACTTTAAATACATGATAAATCATTTGAAAAACATATATCATAAACTTTATGAAATAAATCAAAACTTTGAATCAAAACACAAACCTTTGTGTTCTTGGCAAGAACATCAAGAACATATGAAGAACATCCATGAAAACCCATAAGAGCTCCATGAATGTTTTCATGCAATAAAACTCAAATTTTTATCATTCAAAATGAGGCTAACATCCTAGGGTACTTAGGGGTTCCAAAAGTCACCTTAAAACCATTTTAACAAGACAAACATGAACCCAAAAAATCACCCTTTGGATTTGGCCGAAAATCCCCAAAATCATGACACCAAATTTTAGCTCCAATATTCATGCTCATATGAACTACATCTACAACATTTGAGATGGCAAATTTTCAAACAAAATTTACATTCAAAGAAGCAAGAATAAAGCTTGTAACAATTACAACTTTTAAATCATAAACTTATGAACTACAAAACCCAAAAGGATTCACCAACTACTAGACCTAGGCTCTGATACCACTTGAAGGATTTATTTTGAAAAACATGTTCATTTGAGCAACATCATATAACATGCAATTAACAATTAAAAGGCGGAATCATGCTTGTATGCACTCAAAAACAAAACATTACCATGAAATTCAAAGCCTAGTAGATTGTTGAACCAATAATCAACTCAAAACAAAGTGAGTTGAAATTAATACCTTTGTAGATTCCTCTTTGCATAAGCAAAGGCTAATCACCCAAAGAGATAGGGCCTTCATTCCTTGCTTCTTAGATCCATGGATTTGGATGGAAGAATAGGTTCTCCAAGTTCCCAAAATTGAGAACCTCTAAGTCTCTTCACCAAGGTTAGATTGTAGAAGAAATGAGTGACCTTGGAGTAGTAGGATTGCTAGATGTATCCTTGATCGGATCATATTTATATATATTTTTACTTCAAATTTACCCGTCTTTTCTTAGTTAGTTCTTTATATTTTTGAGCTATTTACGTTATTTTTGTGTTTATAGGATTTGTTATGCAAAGAAAATAAAAATAGAACAAGTTAAATTTTATGTAATAAATTCGTCAAAAGCAAATTTAAATTACAATATTGCTAATCCATTGTGACGCTAAATGATAAACCAATATTTAAACTTTATATTTCATCCTTTTATATGTCTTCTCTTGTCTAATTTAGTTGGAAGCTTTAAGTATTTATGATACTTTTGATATTTTGTGTTTGTAGGAGTAACATGATTAAAAGAACTTATTTTTCTGCTACGTGAGGCTGCTAGAAACTAAATGAAAATAAAGGTGCGTGGCTTTGCCAGAAAAGTGGGGATTCCACTTAATTTGCAGAAAATAGCAAAGAAATTAGAGAAGAAAGTGGAGAGCACGGGGGACATCAATGATGGGGTTTCCACTGGTGGCCTTGGGGGCTTTGAAAAGAAATCATTGCCTTTTGTTTAAGGCAACAGACGGAACAGCTGGTTTACATCGTGGGAGGGTGAAGAAAGGAATAAAAAAAGAACCAAAAGCTGCCTTTGCAGCTGGAGAGAACACGAGAGGGCAGCGAGGTCAGAGAGAAGCAGCAAAGCTTCAGTGCCAGCGCGGGGAGACTGTCAGAAGCAGGAGATATAAGGGGGCGGTCTTGGGGGAGAAACGAGAAGAAAAAGGGGGAGCTGCCTTTGGGCAGCTCGCAGAGACGCAAGGGACAGGGTGAGCACAGGGAGCTGCCCTTTTGGGCAGCGTGAGAGTGGAGAGAACAAAGGAGAGAGGGCTGCCTTGGCAGCGTGTGAAGAAAAGCACACGGAACAGGAATTGGAGAGCAGAAAGCTGCCTTTGGGCAGCGTGAGGGACAGAAAATAGAAAGAAAATAGAGGGAGGTCAGAGAGGTTAGAAGAGAGAGTAGCGCGGATGGGAGGAGGACAGAGACAACGTCAGGTGGACAGAAGCTGCAAGCCTTCTCTCTCTCGGTTAAATCTTTCTAAAACTTCTATTTTATTTCTATTTTTAATAATGTGTAAATAAATTGATTTTGGCTAGAGGTTAATTCAAAGCCATGATTATATCTGTAATATGAATTGATTACCTTCGGTTGTGATTTCATAAGTTGTGATTTCAATTTACTTATCCGTTCGTATAAAAACTGATTTGTGTATGTTGGTTGAGAGTGCACGCTTAATTTACATGCATGAATTTGATGCTAGAATATAAGTGAATTTCACCTAATCGTTATGAACTTATTTTCACAAGTAGTAAAGGTTGCTAGTCACAATCACGTTAAGTAAATTCTTGGCAAGAGTATCATGCTTTTCATAGTTACGAATGCCTCGTCAATGCTTATAGTTTTCACAAAGTTTAATGATCTTTGATTGTATCGCTATTGTGCTTTTCACGTAGGGGACTTTTGAAGAATGTTTTGAATTGTTGTATGCGTTTTTCCGTCCAATTCAATAACTTAAGGAAAACTTGAAGATTAAAAAAGTGCTGTTCACGGTTAATCTGGAGTATTGAGATTCACAATTTATTGAAAGAACAACTGAAAATCAATTTAGGTTGCATATGTGTCATGTGTGGAGAAGAACCCTCTAGCTAGTCCGTCATTTATCATTTCACCTTAATTTCATGTTTTTGTCAATTCTGTAATTTAATTAAGTTTAATTTATTTTTCATCAAAACCAAACACCCATCCATTATTAAATTATATTATTTATTTAGTTTTCTTTATTGTTAGTCTTTTAATTTAATTTCCGTCCATTTCAGTTCCTAGTGTTTAATTTAATTGTTTTCATTATTTTGAGTCATTTTAAGTGTGTTTCGAGTTATTAGAGTTTTTAGCCTAGTTTTGTGTCCTTGAGTCTTGTTTAATATTTTTAAATTAATTTAGAATAGATTAGCAATCCCTCCTAATCCCCGGCCTAGAACGATACCCTACTTACATCTATACTACAATTGTCAAAAAGAGGGTTTAATTTGTGTGTCAAGAAATTCTCGCATCAATCCTCCAAGGTGTTGGCCTCTTTAGAGAGAAAATGGAGAGACAATTCTCACCCATTTTCACCCAAAATAAACCCTTAATCACATTTTTTTTTTTGAATATTTTGTTATAAAGTCATTTATATAGTCACTTCTTTAAGTGACCTAAATAACCAAACAACCCTAATTCATCTTCATGGCCGGCCTACCTTGGGAATTTTGGGCTTTTGGGCCTTTGTGAATCTTTATTCATTAAGTTGTCATACAACTTAAGTCAATGGGCTTGACGTTCGAAGCCCATTGGGCCTTAAGGTCCAAAACTATCCCGAGGTCTTTAACGAACTTATTCGTTTGATTAATTAACATATTAATTAATCCTTGCCATAAATTAAATGATTAAACCATTTAATCATTCTTACTCATTTCCGTTTAATCTCCAATCTCTACCTTTTACGGTGTGCGATCCATTAGGTTCCTTTTAGCGAGGCAGTGGGCGATTAAAACAATTTTACATCGATTGTGAATTGAAACAATTTTCAATTCTCCCTTTAGTGGTTATACACGTATAGGGCTTCCACAAACCATGGTTGACGCCTAGCAGCATGTCATGGTTACCCAAGCTAATCAGAAGAGGTTAGAGAACCTATTCAGTTCGGGATTACAAATGCAATACGGTCCTTCTCTAATCTAATACTCTTGACCACATTGTTTGGTATGATAGTTTATTTATTCATGTCTACTATCCAATGTGATTCATTTGCTTATATGATTTCCTTGAATGTGATTTGGAACGCATTCCCCAATCTCATTCATACTCTGGCCAGAGATTCCAAATCATATCATAAAGTATTCTCCCTCAACTGTTTGAAGGTTAGAGATCCCTTGTTGCGCATTTACTTGTCTCCATAGCTAAGTGGCTTAACCCCAACGATGCCGTGACACCCCTAGGGGGTGAATTAGACATAATCAAAGATTAAGGACTTAACCACAAGACAACTGTGATGCCTCAGGTCAAAGGACTACTTTGCATTATCCCAACCATGAGTTCTCATGTGACATGGAATATAAGAACTCTTCGTTGATCACGTTCAGTGAACTCATTCTCTTATTGAGCACCTACGTACTTGTCTTGATGTCACACACACCAATGACTCGAGACTAGTCACTCTCCCTGAGAGAAGACACAGTACGTACTGATCTTAACGGACTGTCAATGCCCAATTGGTAATCCTATGATCAGGAACATTTAGGATGTGTCTACGAAAGAATGGTCTCATTAATCTAACTTCATTAGATTGCATTCTCCCAATCACATATTCCTTGGACTTTATCGTTTAAGCATATAACATTTATATGAGACGGCTCAAACAATAATCTTTGCCCTTTATATGTTAAACTAGATTAGTTTAACATTTGAAATGTCCGTAAAGTATCATCATATGATTGGTTTTAGGGCACATTTCCAACAATAGCCGATGAAGATGAACTTTTCACTTTTATCGTCGAGTTTGGTTCTCCTCTCGTCTGGTACATGTACATGGGCTATGCTTCAAAAAACTCTTAGATGAGAGATACCTGGTTTTCTTCCACTCCATGCTTCTTGCGGAGTCTTTCCCCACACACTTCTTGTTGGAGACTGATTGGATAGGTAGACAGCACATGCTACAGCTTCTGCCTATAACTCCTTAGGCAATCTCTTACTTTTGAGCATGCTTCGAGCCATGTCGAGGATGGTTCGATTTTTTCTTTCCACCACACCATTTTGTTGAGGGGATCTTGGAACTGTCAAAGGTCGGCGAATTCCATTGGCTTCACAAAATTCTTGAAATTCCTTCGAAGTGAATTCTCTTCCTCAATCAGATCTCATGGCTTTGATCTTGCAACCACTTTCTTTCTCTACAATAGCTTTGAACTTCTTGAATGCTCCAATTACCTCTGATTTATGCTTCAAGAAATATACCCAGGTTTTCCTTGAAAAATCATCAATGAAGAGAAAGAAATAATTATTTTTACCCAAAGAGCTTGGTTTTATTGGACCGCACACATCGGTGTGAATGAGCTCGAGTGGCTTCTGGGCTCTTATGGTCGACTCATTTGGAAAGCTTTTCCTGAACTGTTTCCCAAGTAAACATCATTCGCAAGCTTGATCAGGGCGACTGATGCATGGTAAGCCTCTCACCATCTCCTTCTTGGACAATAACTCTAGTCCCCCAAAGTTAAGATGCCCAAAACGAAGATGCCAAAGCCATGATGTGTCTTTGTAACATGTTTTGTTAACATGTTTTGAGGCACTTTGCAACATCATTTTGAATATTCAAGGGAAACATCCTATTCTTTGACATTTTCACCTTGGCAATTAATCTTCCTTTGTCATCTCTAAGAAAAAGGCTATAATTTTTCTTGTGAATATCATAACCTTTTTCTAAGAGTTGTCCTAAGCTTAAAATGTTGCTTTTCATATTGGGCACTTAGTAGACATTTGAAATTAATTGGTGACCGCCATTTTTCAGGGGAATTAGGATGTTACCTTTTCCTTTGACGGGTATTTTGGATTCGTCTCCAAAAGAAACGTTGCCACTCACTGATTCATTGAGCTTTACGAACATGCTTCTTTTTCCGCACATGTGGTTGCTGGCGCCGGTGTCAAGGTACCATGTATAGTCTTGGTCTCCATCATTGTTCTTGCATGCTAGTAGCACAACACCATTATCTTCTTTCTCTTCTTTCACATAATTGACCTTCTCATCAAGCTTGTTGCTAGAAGCTCTACATTCCCAAGCATAATGCCCAAACTTTTGACAATTGTAGCATTGAACTTGAGATTTTTCATACCTCAAGTTTGAGCGTCCTCTTCCACGACCTTTTGTTGAGCTTCCTCCTCCTTCGTAGTTGCTATGGTTGTTGAAGTTCAAACCACGTCCACATCCATGTCCACGACCACGACTTCTTTTGTACTTGCTTCTCTTGTTGTCCAAGCTTTCTTCTTTCTTCTTTGGCTGGACATGTGTCTTGAGGAGCTGCTCATCATTCCTTTGCCTCTTCTTACGTTTCTCTTCATATGCTTGTAGCGAACCCATTAATTGCTCTATACTAATTTCTTCCAAGTTTTTAGTTTCTTCAATCGTCATGTGCTTGAACTTGGGGTCCAACGAGCGTAGTATTTTCTCCGTAATTCTAACATCTTCTAACTTTTCTCCGTTTCTTTTTAATTGATTGGAAGCGGCTAGGACTCTTGAGAAATAATCAGAGATTGATTTAGACCCTTTCATTTGTAGAGATTTGAACTCACCTCTTAATACTTGAAGACGAACCTTTTTCACTTGTTCGACTCCTTTGTAAGAGATTTGAAGCTTCTCCCATGCTTGCTTGGCAGAGGTTGCACTTGAGACCTTCTCAAAGCCATTGTCATCTAATGCTTGGTAGATGAGGTAGAGAGCCTTCTTGTCTCTCTTTCTTGAATCTTTCAAACTCTCATTCTAGGGTTGGGACATAGTAGCTTCATCTTCTGGCTCAGTGTAGCCTTTCTCCACGACTTCCCATACATCGTGTGCTCCCAAAAGGACCTTCATTTTGATACTCCAATTATCGAAGTTGTTGTTGTCGAGCACTGGAACTTGGAAGGCTGCCATAGCGTTGCTAGCCATAGCTCTGATACCACTTTGTTGGGGCTTAAAAAGACTTCACTACTTTGGAGATGTTTATCTCAAAGAGAAGAATGTAATGCAGCGGAATTGATAGGCAAGAGAAAGAAAGAACACTCAATGTAGCAGTCGTGAATCGTAACTCCAAAGCCTGTTTCGGTCTCAACCCTGTTGACAAACTTGTTGCCCAAGTAAGGCAGAACATGGCTTCTAACCAAATCTATTGGAATCGATAGCCTTGCGTAGTATTCCAGGTTGCTTGCCGCCAACTTCTTCTTGACTTTCCAACGTCCCAGAGGTTCTGATAACACTACTGATTGTGTTTTTTTTCGTCTTCTTAGCAGGCATTGTCTTAACATGTGGTGAATTTTGCGGATGAGCAGGGTCTGCCTCGACTTGTTTTCGCATGGTTGTGTCGTAATTCCCAGTCGCATCCCAAAGGTCGAGAGCAGTGGAAAGTTTAGTATCTTAAGCCTCGACTTGTTACCCAATGACATGTCATGAACTAATAACAATGCAGCATTAAGTAATAGACATTCAGCCGTAATTTATTTATTTATTTTTTTTGGATAAGCCGTAATTTATTTTTAATTAGTATCTTAATCCTTAAGGTAGTAGTTAAAGATACGTTAGGGTAATTGGGACGAAGAAAATATTTGCAATCAATCCAAACGTGCTCACTGTGTCTATTTTTCTAATACACTTGACTTGATTGCTAACAGCCAACTTTATAAATTGTGGAAGTTGAAATGAAAGGGGACAAAAGTGAAAATTATATCAAACTACGGAGGATCAGGATTAAGCTAAACTTACAGTTGAGTAGCCCCGGATATGACTAGATTTAGCTTTAGAAGATACAGTATTTTTTTTTTCTTTTTTGACAAACGATATTATCTATGTGAGGAGTTGGCTCAACCTCATTCTGGGCTAGCCATAATAATATGATTCAAATTTGCTTTTGTCGAGAATTAAATTTAAGACCTCTTACTTACAAGTGAAGAGGAATACTACTAGACCATAATACTAAATGACAACTTTAAAAGCTATAGTTAAATTTGCTTGTTTTGGTGCGTGACACTCTTTTTCTTTTCACCAGGTTGGAAGCCCGGACTTTTATTGAGACCGCAATAATAGTGAATAGTATACGAAGCAAGTATTATCATCATACAGAAAGAGTAACTATACGAAAAAAAAATTCAACTTATTTCGTGGAAGGCTCAAAAATATTATCATCATATCCCAAGGAAGTAATTATTGTAACAAATTATAACAAGAAAGCAAATCACTATGAAGAAAACAGAACCAGAAACTTAAAATGTAATCAAACTAGCTACTTACAATTTGAGAGATCATGATTGGGAAAACCACGAGTAGAATATGCATTAAGAAAACCTAACCTTCAAAGTTGCATGGGTAATTCATAAGTAATTAGTAAAATTGCATATGATGGTTAAAGGGATGGCGGAACCCTAGGTGACACATCCTGACTCGGATTGTCCACTGCTAGGACTCTAAATCGGGTTGTGCTGGCCGACACCTAGAAGGTGACGAAGCCATAAAATGTGATGATGTGGAATATGTGAATAAATTTAAACCTAAAAGTGCCTAACACGAGAGTGTGCTATGAGCGGGAATGAACCAATTTCACACGTGATGTTAGAGGATAAGTACAGTACAGTAGAGTGGATTGAAAATCATACGATCGAAGGTAATCTCCACTACCAAGACTTGCCACGAATCCTCGTCGATATGAAAACTATGCTACTAGAACCTGGAGGGATAAAAAAAAAAGAGTGAGTGGGCCTGAATATAAAGATTTAATAAAGACCTTTTAAACGATATAACCCCTCGCTATACTACCTATATAATTTCCAGGAAATCATACTACATATAAGTATGAAGTCAAATGTAAATCAATAATAAATCCAAGAATAATCCAAAATCACTACATATCGGCAACAACATAATAAAATCAGTTGCTCATCAATCTATGATAACCCACGAGTCCGAGTTGCCTAACACGACCTGTACGACTCATAAATCAATCTATAATAACACATGAGTCGGAGTTGCCTAATGCAACCTGTACGACTCATAGGCAACCTGTACGATAGTGTCGGAGTTGCCTATTGCAACCTATACGCCAATGTCGGAGTTGCCTATTGCAACCTGTACGACAATGTTGAAGTTGCCTATTATTGCAACCTGTACGATAATGTCGGAGTTGCCTATAACACAAATATAGTCATGTCATTACTCAATCATTTCAAATAACACCATAAACTTACCTGCGCATCCCGCGTTCACCTTAGCACTTCAAAGCATTCACAACAATTATATGTAGGTAATATGCATATGGATATGCCATAATACAATCTAAAACTCAACCATATCATATTATTTTAGATTATATAAATATATATATGACATGGCATAAAATGCATAAATCAATTTAACAGCGTTAGTGGAATCCACTCACTTGAGGTTCGCGCTACGACTCCCTAGCACGAATATCGAGACATCATGAACGATGCTCACCTAGAACAATTATTCAATCATGTCTTAGAGCTCTTATCAATAGAACACGTAACTTACATCAAACACATCCTAAGGACGTTCTAGAATGATTTGAGACCCATTGACCAAAAGTCAACCGTCGGTCAAAGATCAACGGTAGGGTCCACAACCCTATGTAACTTAATCCGGAAGATCTGCATCTCAGATTTCTGTTCTGTCCAAAGATCCACATTGTGCTTCTAAAACATCATACTAAAGTTTCATTACGATCCAACGGTTAGATCTCCACCAATTGCCAATTCAAGTGGCAATCAACGTTTATTTTACGAACTTACAAATCTGATTCAGGAAGATCCATACGTCAGATTTTCAATCCGTAAGTTTCTAATATCCTCAAATATTACATACTATATTATATTAAATTTTGGTGACAATCCAACGGTCGGATCGTCAATTCACATAATGTTCAAGTAGCGGTCTTTATCAAAACTATGTTCAAACGATGAGATTTCATCGATCTGAATTCACCTATGGAATTGGGGTGTCAAACTTAGCTTAGGAAGGTTAGGGGATGACTCGGCTTATGCGCCGCCGCACACGGCGGTCAGTTACCCCGATTTGCTTGAAAATTCAACTATCTCCAAAAATTCTTAAATTTTACAGAAATGAAGATCTCAAAGAGTAGAGTTAGTTTTATACCTGTGGACAAGTCCAATTTGGCCGGGAAAGGCTCCAATTTCACTCAAACCTGCTAGAACCCTAAAATGGGTGAACTTCGATTCTCCTACATCGGCGTTCCAATGTCTCTACCACTGGTTGGGTCATGTTCCTGGGTCCAAAGGGAGTTGATTGAGGGTAGTTTTAGGTGGTGGAACTCACCGGATTGGAGGAATCACCGTCGAGCACCTTCGGTGCTCTGGTGGAGTTCCTCGCGGTTTAGGCCTTAAAACCCTTGATCTTTGGTGGAGATGGAAGAAGAGAGGTTGAGGAAGAATTTTCAGTTGATGGATGTGTGAATTTCAACTGAAAAATGATGGAGATTGGTCGGAATTTGGCCGGGTCGAAATTGGGTTTGTGGTGGGTGTGGTTGACGGGAAGATGGAGATCCTCCCTCTTAATTGGCTACCCTCCTATTCTTCTAATTGGTCCCTTGCCCTTTCTCTAATTGGTTACTCCTTTCTTCCCTTAAAATTGATTGGTTACCACTCTCACATGGTGTGAGTTTGAATTAATTTAGGGAAATTTTAAATGTGAATGGTCTTTTTTATCTTATTGTATAATTACTATAAAGTACAAGATAAATAAACAATAAAACTAAAAACTATTAATAAACCTAGACCCAATAGTTAAATATTTGTCATCACGCAACCTTTTGTGAATTCAGGTTCATTAAGCATTATGAGAAGATTAAGAAGACAGTATGACCTTTTTTTGGGCGTCCAGGTATCCAATTTTCCTCTTCCACCTCCTCTGGATGGTGATGCCTTGGATAAAGAAGAGCGTTGCTTGAAGAGTGTTCAAGCACTTAACAAAGATGGAAGACTGACACCTCTAGGGAGGGCCATGGCTCATTACCCTATGAGTCCTTGTCACTCTAGGATGCTCACTGTTATTCAAGTCTTAATTAAGAAGAAGAGTTTCAGAGATAATTTAGTGCTAGCATGCGTAGTTGCAGCAGCTGCTGCTTTGAGTTTGTCAAATCCTTTCATTAGGCAGTTTGAAGATAGCCACAAAGAAAGCCACGACTTAAATGAGGACGGGAACATTACAGTTATACACAAGCTAGAGAAGTTGGGAAGGCATCAGCAAAAAGAACAATGAAAATATTCCGTGAATTTTTTTCTAATCCCAGCAGTGATACTCCATCTGTCGCTTTTCCTTTGTAATGCTATGAACTTGCAAGATCCTAGTGGAATTGGAATTTATCGAGAGCAACTTTGTAGGGAAAAGAACACATGCTTTGATTTTGGGTTTCTATTTTAAATGGGTGTATAAACAAATTTGCATATTGAATTGGGTCTGTTAGGGTAGTTTAGGTAGTAAATTTGGGTTTAAAGAGATATTGATAGTTTAATTACAAATAACTAGGGTGTAGAGATAAGTTGAGTGTGAAAAGATGTTATATGGGTTCAAATAAAATTTTCCATTAGTTTATAACTAAACTTTAAATAACCAATTTCAAACGTTTGTAACTATACCGTTATAATCCGGACTCGCAAACGGCTTTCGCCTATACATTCGTAGTGACGAGTACTACAAGGATATGCTAAAAAAAAGTTCCACGTCTCTCTAACCGATGGTAAACGAAGGTCAAAATCATTGCCTCAAGGGGGAATTTTCATAAATCACTAATTTAAAATTTATAAAACTTAAAATTAGGGACGGGTTGCTACACTATGCTTTTACAATTTGATTTTCAAAACGATTTTCTTTTGTATATTTACTTTCCCAATTTATTTAATTGTTTTTAATTAAATTCGTTTTTAATATTTTAGGTTATAAAATCAACCTCTTCCAACCCTTGTTTTCAAATAATTAATTAAGATTTGATATTTACATAAATTATTCATTCAATCCCTGTGGAAAACGACCTTGCTTGAGCCGTTTATACTACAACTACCTTATTGTCTTGCAAGTATTTTTAAGTGTTTTTATCCCTACTTTTGCAGGTGGTAAAAATACCTATCAAGAAATTGAAAATAAATTAACGCAAAATCAAATCTCATCTAAGTATTTAGAATAAAGTTTTGGAAAATGATGATTTAATGACCTAAATTAAGTAAAAACGAATTTAATTAAAAAGGTTAACTAAAATCTGCAATTTTTAAAGAAGGAAAAGGAAACAAATTTTAGAATTCAAAGTCAGAAGGTACTAGGGTTCCGCCATCCTCTTAACAATCCTACGTAGATTTACTAATTACTTATGAATTATCCATGCAACTTTGAAGGTTAGGTTTTCCTAATGTATATTCTACTCGTGGTATTCAAGCTAGAACGTATATCAAACATGCAATCCGTCCAAATTGCATCTGATTACTTATCTAAACATCCTAATGGTCGTGAATCATTAAGACACAAAGACAGTTTAAGCACACTGATTAATAATTCAAAGTATGTATGCATAATATCATAAGAAATTAAATAAAAACTACATATTCATGCTAAGGCTCAAGGCATCACCCTAGCAAAAGAAAATTACTTATGCATATTCATAATTAAAATCAACATAATTGTATTAAACTAGAAAAAGAATGAAAACACCTTGTAGAATAAAGTATGAAAATCTCTAAACTTTGTCCCAAATCTTCTCTCCAAAAAATTGCATGGGTTCTCTCTCCCCTTTTAATGTCTAAAAAGTCTTATTTATACTACTAGAAAATAAAACCCTACCTTGAAAAGGTTTTAGAATAAAACTAGGAAACATAATTAAATGATAAAATAAAAAATAAAAGGTTTCCTATTGGAACTAGAATTCGGAGTTCTCAGAGAATTAGTCTTTTCATCGACCAAATCAACTCTGATTTGGTCCCAAAAGGTCTATTTTAAAGCTGAAGACGTCCCCTACATGATCAGGATCCTTTCTTAAGCAAATGGAGAGGATCCTCCTGACCAGGCCCATTGGGCCGTTCAATTTTTATCCAACGGCTACAAATAGGGGTCCCTCTAAAAATTATAATAATTATAATCGTTGGATAACAATTGAATGGCCCGCTGGGCTTGGTCACGAGGATCCTCTCCATCTGCTCAGGAGGATCCTCCCCTACAAATCCTCATAAGGAATCTTCTTCAAAATATGCCATGTTTAACTCCAAAATGCCCAAAACGTCCAGAAACGTCAATCTGGGAAAGTTGCGCGCTAGGCCTTTATTTCATCCCCATGGTCAAACGACATGGTAGAAAAATCTAGAATTTTGATACAATCATCTTGAAAGACTCACGAACATCCTTCAATTGGAATAACTTCAAAATTCATTCGTTTGGTTATTTTTTGCTTAAGAGGAATTTGAATGTCCTACATTGAAAATACATAACAAAGTATCGAAATTTTACCAAAATAACCAATAAATTAATACTAAGATTAGGGTCAAATATATAGTATAAGAGTAATGCTATTCATACCATGTTTTTGTACCACATTTTCATAACACTTTAGGTAGCATTTGATGTGGACAGCCACAACATTTGAATTAATCAGATTTTTAAATTTAGTTCATTATTTAATAAACTAATAATTAAGAAAAACTAGTTAATTAAATAATAATTGTAGTATACAATGAATCTTTCTCTTTTATTTCCTTGAGTTTTGCAAATTTTTCAAATGATGTGGTTGTCCACATTAGATGCCACCTAAAATGGTATATAAATATGGTATGAATAACATTACTCATAATATAATATGAACTCATCACGTGACACTCTTTTTCTTTCCACCAGGTTGGAAGCCCGGAATTTTATTGAGACCGCAATAATAGTGAACGGTATACAAACCAAGTATTCTCATCATACCGAAAGAGTACCTAAACGAAAAACAAATTCAACTTATTTCGTGGAAGGCTCAAAAGTATTATCATCATATCCCAAGGAAGTAATTATTGTAACAAAATATAACAAGAAAGCAAATCGCTATGAAAAAAACAGAATCAGGAACTTAAAATGTAATCAAACTAGCTACTTACAATTTGAGAGATCATGATTGCGAATTAACAAAATTAACCATAATCTGATAAACAAAAATTTATCAATCCAAGTAGGGCCAATTGGCTGTTTGCCCGGGGAAGAAGGAAAATATGAACATGGTGTAGACATGTAAATTTTGGTAAAATAAATTATCACCAACATAGTAAAATTTTGACATATCAGAGCTTAAGTAATATACAGCGCTTCTCACAATTGTACATATATGGTATGTGACTTGTCAAAACTAGACAAGTCATTAAGAATGGCACACGTCAACATTGGCAAATAATAATTAAGGAATTATCTTTATTAATTCTTTAATTAATTTTAATTTAAATAAAAAATTAATTGATTTAAATTTAAAACAAATAGGCAGTGACAGACTTTGAATCTTCTAAAAGAATGAGGATTCTCTTCGGATTCTCTTTGTGAGGATCCCATGATCCTCAAATATTGCTTGTTCATCATAGATCGTGCGACCAGTTTTCATCAGATACTGTTCATGTTTAATTTTAAATAAAAGTATTAAAATGATTTCTGACCGCACGATATATGATAAACGAACACAATTTGATAATCTCTAGGATCCTCTCCGATCCTGACAAAGAGGATTCGTAGAGGATCCTCATTGCTTCTAAAACGCACCAAAGTGCATGCTTACTAACTGCCGATGGAGAAAACTAACCATCACCCCAAACGAATAACATTATGCCATGTGTTCCAAATTTCCCACACGGTAAAAATGTCTTTACCTATCAACACCCTTTAATCCAACGAATAGGAAACTGCTAAAAGTTTCTTAAGTCCCAAGTAAAAGGTGCCTATATACACATTGTATAGAAGGTACTTGCTTATTAATTGCTCTCTCTAGCTTCTATTTTTTCTTCCTTCCATCCATAGCAAACCCAAAAACCCAAACACAACAAACACATATCGTTCTCGAAACCCTCACAGAAAAACCCTTGTTTCTTTAGGTTCACCCGCGATTTTCAACCATGGTGATGGAGTGGATTCGAGGAAACAAAATCGGTAGGGGAGGCTTCGCCACCATCTACAAAGCGAAACCCAAAAACCCATCTTCTCAACTTCCAGCGTTGGTGGCCGTGAAGACTACTGAATCAGGCGATTCTGGTACGCTCAAGAACGAGAAGCAAGTCCTTGACCAAGTCGGTTCTTGTCCCCATATCATACGATGTTTCAGTGACAATCACACCATCGAAAACGGCGAGGGAGTTCTACAACTTGGTTTTGGAGTACGTGAATGGAGGTACACTGGCTGATGAGCTCAAGAAGAACGGTGGTCGTTTGCCGGAAGTCGAAGTTCGACAACACACAAAGTCGGTGCTCGAAGGCCTTCGCTTTGTCCATGGAAAAGGGTTTGTTCACTGCGACGTGAAGCCTTAGAACGTTCTGATTTTTGACAATGGTGTGACTAAAATCGCTGACTTTGGGCTGGCGAAGAAAGGAGGGGAAACGCAAAGTAAAGTCGAAGTACGAGGCACTCCACTGTACATGGCGCCGGAATCAGTAAACGTACGACAACATGTATGAGGCGTGTTCTGACGTTTGGTCTCTCGGGTGTTTGGTGGCGGAGATGGCGAAGGGAAAACCGGCGTGGGATCACAAACCTGGGGCGAATATGTTCAAGGTTTTGATGAGGATTGGAGGAGATGAGATGCTGCAGATTTGAGTGAAGAAGGAAAAAGATTTTCTGGGAAAATGTTTTGTGAAAGACCCAAGAAACCGATGGACGGCTGAAGATCTTTCAAGCCATCCGTTTGTTTTGCGGGAGGAGAAAGAGGAGGAGCTGTTGGGAGAAAACATGTCGAGATTGTCTGCTGTCAGCGATTCAAATTTGCATCAGACTATTTGTGTTGCATAGTACAACAACAACAACAACAAAGCCTTTTCCCACTAAGTGGGGTCGGCTATATGAATCCTAGAACGCCATTGCGCTCGGTTTTGTGTCATGTCCTCCGTTAGATCCAAGTACTCAAGTCTTTTCTTAGGGTCTCTTCCAAAGTTTTCCTAGGTCTTCCTCTACCCCTTCGGCCCTGAACCTCTGTCCCGTAGTCACATTTTCGAACCGGAGCGTTAGTAGGCCTTCTTTGCACATGTCCAAACCACCGGAACCGATTTGCTCTCATATTTCCTTCAATTTTGGCTACTCCTACTTTACCTCGGATAACCTCATTCCCAATCTTATCCTTTCTCGTGTGCCCATACATCCCACGAAGCATCCTCATCTTCGCTACACCCATGTTGTGTACGTTGATGCTTCACCGCCCAACATTCTATGCCATACAACATCGCTGGCCTTATTGCCGTCCTATAAAATTTTCCCTTGAGCTTCAGTGGCTTACGACGGTCACACAACATGCCGGATGCACTCTTACACTTCATCCATCCAGCTTGTATTCTATGGTTGAGATCTCCATCTAATTCTCCGTTCTCTTGCAAGATAGATCCTAGGTAGCGAAAACGGTCACTTTTTGTGATCTTCGCTAGATTGCTCCGGTCATTAGTGTGGATAAGTATATAAATGGATAGAGATAGGAAAGCAAACACAAGATGTACGTGGTTCACCCAGATTGGCTACGTCCACGGAATAGAGGAGTTCTCATTAATTGTGAAGGGTTTACACAAAAGCAAACACAAGATGTACGTGGTTCACCCAGATTGGCTACGTCCACGGAATAGAGGAGTTCTCATTAATTGTGAAGGGTTTACACAAGTACATAGGTTCAAGCTCTCCTTTAGTGAGTACAAGTGAATGATTTAGTACAAATGACATTAGGAAATATTGTGGGAGAATGATCTCGTAGCCACGAAACTTCTAAGTACCGGAGTGTGGTATCGTCTTGACTTGCCTTATCTGTCTCATAGGTAGATGTGGCATCTTCTCTGGAAGTACTCTTCCTCCATCCAGGGGTGGTATCTGTAACTGGTGGAGATGCACAAGGTAATGTATCAATTTCACTTGAAGCTTACTTGTAGTTTCATGCTTGGTCAAGCGCGATACAAACCATGTAGTAGGAGTCCCCCAAGTCGCCGAGCTAGGGGATCTGCTGAAAGATGTGACAGACAAGGTAAGCAATCAGAGCTCCGGCTGATTGTTCACATTCTCCCTATCTTGCAGGCAGCATGAAGGATAAAGAGAAGAAAAATGAGGAGAGATGATATGGGATACTTTTGCTTTTGAAGAAGTAACTTTCCACAGGCTTATTCTTGAACTGGGCTGAAGGGTTTTCTGGTTTCCTCCAGAGTATAAGGCCGACTGAAGAATTTGAGGGTCAAAACAAGTCCATCAAATCTAGAGTACGTTCGACCCTGCTGATATGGGATACTTTTGCTTTTGACAGAGTAGTGGATGTATCGGCACGTGTGCTGTTACGCTTGTCTCCACATGCTTCCTTGTATCCTTCTCACTTGCCCTATCTGTTCCTCAGGCAGATGCGGTATCTTCCCTGGAAGCATAAGATGTTGAAGATGAGTACTCGAGAGCAATGCCAGGTAAGTAATTAGGTAAGGGGTTCCACGCAGTCAGTTCCTGGCTGGAAGCTTGATTCCAAGTGCTGACTGATTGCTCTCTTTCTCCTTGTCTTGCAGGTAAGAATAAGGCCAAAGGAAAAGACAGGGATACTCTTGCTTTTAACCCTGATGATATGAGATATTCTTGCTCTAGTATAGCTTGTTTACAGAGGTATTATCGGGGGGAAAGAAAGCTGAATATTTCGAAAGGCTTCGTTGGGAGTGCCCTCTCAGATAAGAGAAAGGGTTGAGCATTTTTGCAGGTCTGCCTGTCCGTTAGGGATGGAGGTCGACATATATAGGAGTCTCCCTAACATCAAGTAATAATGCTATTCCTTTACCCTGCTTGGTTATAGCACGGTAGTGGGAGCTGCCAGCTTCACATGTTTTAACTCTGTCAGAGCACTTTGAAAAAGTGGTCTGTGGTATCTGGAAAGCTGATGTTGCGTGTGAAGATTACAGACAAGCTTTATCCAAGGAGATCCAGCTCTTGAAGTTGGGAAAGTGGTGCCTCTTCGATTTTCGAACAAGCAATCCTGTCGGAGATCTGGCTCTCGAGATTCGGAGAACGATGCCTCTTCGATTTTTGAGAAAGCAATCCTGCTGGGGGTCTGGCTCTCGAGATTCGGAGAGCGGTGTCTCTTCAATTTTTGAGAAAGTAATCATGTTGGGAGTCTGGCTCTCGAGATTCGGAGGGCGGTGCCTCTTCGATTTTGGAGCAAGCAATCTTGTTGGGGGTGTTTTCTCGAATGTGAGTAAAGGTTGGGCGTGTTTGCTAGTCTACCTTGCCACGAAGCAGAGGTTGACACACAGGGACTTTCCAATTATCCAGCAGTGGTACTATTCCTTTACCCTCTCTTCGATTTTTGAGAAAGTAATCATGTTGGGAGTCTAGCTCTCGAGATTCGGAGGGCGGTGCCTCTTCGATTTTGGAGCAAGCAATCTTGTTGGGAGTGTTTTCTCGAATGTGAGTAAAGGTTGGGCATGTTTGCTAGTCTACCTTACCACGAAGCACAAAGGTTGACACACAGGGACTTTCCAATTATCCAGCAGTGGTACTGTTCCTTTACCCTCTCTTCGATTTTTGAGAAAGTAATCATGTTGGGAGTCTGGCTCTCGAGATTCGGAGGGCGGTGCCTCTTCGATTTTGGAGCAAGCAATCTTGTTGGGAGTGTTTTCTCGAATGTGAGTACAGGTTGGGCATGTTTGCTAGTCTACCTTGCCACGAAGCACAGAGGTTGACACACCGGGACTTTCCAATTATCCAGCAGTGGTACTGTTCCTTTACCCTTGTGGGTAATAATATGGTAGCTAGACCTTCAAAATTTATGTGTTTAAACTTTGTTAGTGTTGTTTCTTTGCAATTCTTTTACCCTTCTTGGTTAGAGCGATGTAGTGGGAGCTGCAAGCTTCACGTGTCTCAACTTTGTCAGAGAACTTTGGCAAAGTTATCTGTGGTACCCATGAGCTACTGTTGCGTGTGGGAAGTGGGTGATTGAACAGTGCAATTCATGTGCTTTCTACTTCGTCAGAAATCTTCGACAGAATGCCCATAATTTCCGCAAAGCTAAGTGTGCGTGTGACAGGTGCTGACAAGGCTGGGAAAGTAGGTGCCTCTTCGATTTCTGAGATCGGCCCTCGTGGTCTCTGAGCAGCCCAGCTTTTGAGAAAGCAAGCCTCTTCGATTTCTGAGATCGGCCTTCGTGGTCTTTGAGCAGCCCAGCTTTTGAGAAAGCAAACGCCTCTTCGATTTCTGAGATCGACCCTCGTGGTCTCTGAGCAGCCCAGCTTTTGAGAAAGCAAACGCCTCTTCGATTTCTGAGCAAGCGCCTCTTCGATTTCTGAAGCTTCGTCGAGTGCAGATTTTTATAGGGGCTGACATTAAGTTCCAAAGCACACTTGAATATCCACCAGTAGAAGCTCCATTCTTGCACTTCTAAGATCTTGATTTGTCCGACCTCTTCTCTCTTCAACACCTTTGAAAATGTCTGGCCCCTCCGACCGTCGTTTTGACTTGAACCTTGTTGAAGAGGCAGCCCCGCCTTCTCCAGACAACATATGGCGCCCATCCTTCGTCTCCCCTACTGGTCCTCTTACCGTTGGGGATTCCGTGATGATGAATGATATGACCGCTGCGGTAGTGGCCAGGAACCTTCTCACTCCCAAAGATAACAGACTACTTTCCAAACGGTCTGATGAGTTGGCTGTTAAGGATTATCTGGCTCTCAGTGTTCAATGTGCAGGTTCTGTGTCTAATATGGCCCAACGCCTATTTGCTCGAACCCGCCAAGTTGAATCATTGGCGGCTGAAGTGATGAGTCTCAAACAGGAGATTAGAGGGCTCAAGCATGAGAATAAACAGTTGCACCGGCTCGCACATGACTATGCTACAAACATGAAGAGGAAGCTTGACCAGATGAAAGAATCTGATGGTCAGGTTTTACTTGATCATCAGAGATTTGTGGGTTTGTTCCAAAGGCATTTATTGCCTTCGTCTTCTGGGGCTGTACCGCGTAATGAAGCTCCAAATGATCAACTTCTGATGCCTCCTCCTTCTAGGGTTTTGTCCAGTACTGAGACTCCGAATGATCCCCCTCCGGTGCCTTCTCTTTCTGGGGCTCTACCGACTGCTGAGACTTCTCCTAAGCAACCTTTGTGAAGGCTCCCTCTTGTTTGTTTAATTTGACTCCAGTATATGTACATATTTGTAACTTATCGGGGATATCAATAAATAAGCTTTCCTTCATTTCAACGTATTGTGTTAAATACACCAAAGCTTTCTTCGCTAAGTTCTTTGAATTTTCTTTTGTTGAAGCTTGTATGTTGAAGCTTTGTGAGTGGAGCATATAGGTTGAGGTAGTGTTCCCTTAATTTCCCGAATGAGGAAAACTTCTCGGTTGGAGACTTGGAAAATCCAAGTCACTGAGTGGGATCGGCTATATGAATCTTAGAACGCCATTGTGTTCTGTCCTGTGTCATGTCCTCCGTTAGATCCAAGTACTCTAAGTCTTTTCTTAGGGTCTCTTCCAAAGTTTTCCTAGGTCTTCCTCTGCCCCTTCGGCCCTGAACCTCTGTCCCATAGTCGCATCTTCTAATCGGAGCGTCAGTAGGCCTTCTTTGCACATGTCCAAACCACCGTAACCGATTTTCTCTCATCTTTCCTTCAATTTCGGCTACTCCTACTTTACCCCGGATATCCTCATTCCTAATCTTATCCTTTCTCGTGTGCCCACACATCCAACGAAGCATCCTCATCTCCGCTACACCCATTTTGTGTACGTGTTGATGCTTCACCGCCCAACATTCTGTGCCATACAGCATCGCCGGCCTTATTGCCGTCCTATAAAATTTTCCCTTGAGCTTCAGTGGCATACGACGGTCACACAACACGCCGGATGCACTCTTCCACTTCATCCATCCAGCTTGAATTCTATGGTTGAGATCTCCATCTAATTCTCCGTTCTTTTGCAAGATAGATCCTAGGTAACGAAAACGGTCGCTCTTTGGTATTTCTTGATCTCCGATCTTCACCCCTAACTCGTTTTGGCCTCCATTTGCACTGAACTTGCACTCCATATATTCTGTCTTTGATCGGCTTAGGCGAAGACCTTTAGATTCCAACACTTCTCTCCAAAGGTTAAGCTTTGCATTTACCCCTTCCTGAGTTTCATCTATCAACACTATATCGTCTGCGAAAAGCATACACCAAGGAATATCACCTTGAATATGTCCTGTTAACTCATCCATTACCAACGCAAAAAGGTAAGGACTTAAGGATGAGCCTTGATGTAATCCTACAGTTATGGGAAAGCTTTCGGTTTGTCCTTCATGAGTTCTTACGGCAGTCTTTGCTCCTTCATACATATCCTGTATAGCTTGGATATATGCTACTCGTACTCCTTTCTTCTCTAAAATCCTCCAAAGAATGTCTCTTGGGACCCTATCATACGCTTTTTCCAAATCTATAAAGACCATATGTAAATCCTTTTTCCCATCTTTATATCTTTCCATCAATCTTCGTAAGAGATAGATTGCCTCTATGGTTGAGCGCCCTGGCATGAACCCGAATTGGTTGTCCGAAACCCGTGTCTCTTGCCTCAATCTATGCTCAATGACTCTCTCCCAGAGCTTCATTGTATGACTCATTAGCTTAATACCCCTATAGTTCATGCAATTTTGTACATCGCCCTTATTCTTGTAGATAGGCACCAAAGTGCTCTTTCGCCACTCATTCGGCATCTTCTTCGTTTTCAAAATCCTATTGAAAAGGTTAGTGAGCCATGTTATACCTGTCTCTCCCAAAACTTTCCACACTTCGATTGGTATATCGTCTGGGCCTACTGCTTTTCTATGCTTCATCTTCTTCAAAGCTACACCCACTTCTTCCTTCCGGATTCAACGATAAAAAGAGTAGTTTCTACACTCTTCTGAGTTACTTAACTCCCCTAAAGAAGCACTCCTTTCATGTCCTTCATTGAAAAGATTACGAAAATAACCTTTCCATCTGTCTTTAACCGCGTTCTCTGTAGCAAGAACCTTTCCATCCTCATCCTTGATGCACCTCACTTGGTTTAGGTCCCTTGTCTTCTTGTCCCTTGCTCTAGCTAGTTTATAGATATCCAACTCTCCTTCTTTGGTATCTAGTCGCTTATACATATCGTCATAAGCCGCTAACTTAGCTTCTCTCACAGCTTTCTTCGCCTCTTGCTTCGCTTTTCTATACCTTTCACCATTTTCATCGGTCCTATCCTTGTATAAGGCTTTACAACATTCCTTCTTAGCCTTCACCTTTGCTTGTACCTCCTCATTCCACCACCAAGATTCCTTTTGGTGTGGGGCAAAGCCCTTGGACTCTCCTAATACCTCTTTTGCTACTTTTCGGATACAACTAGCCATGGAATCCCACATTTGGTTAGCTTCCCCCTCTCTATCCCACACACACTGGGTGATTACTTTCTCTTTGAAAATGGCTTGTTTTTCTTCTTTTAGATTCCACCATCTAGTCCTTGGGCACTTCCAAGTCTTGTTCTTTTTTCTCACTCTTTTGATATGTACATCCATCACCAACAAGCGATGTTGATTAGCCACGCTCTCTCCTGGTATAACTTTGCAATCCTTACAAGTTATACGATCCCCTTTCCTCATTAGAAGAAAATCTATTTGTGTTTTTGACGACCCACTCTTGTAGGTGATCACATGTTCTTCTCTCTTCTTAAAGAAGGTGTTGGCTAAGAAGAGATCATATGCCATTGCAAAATCCAAGATAGTTTCCCCATCCTCGTTTCTCTCCCCAAAACCATGGCCACCATGAAAACCTCCATAGTTGCCTGTCTCCCTGCCCACGTGTCCATTTAAATCTCCTCCTATAAATAACTTCTCCGTCTGAGCAATTCCTTGCACCAAGTCTCCAAGGTCTTCCCAAAATTTCTCCTTCGAACTCGTATCCAACCCTACTTGAGGTGCGTACGCACTAATCACATTGATAAGTTCTTGTCCTATTACAATCTTGATTGCCATGATTCTATCTCCTAATTTTTCATTGCATGAAAAATGTACGTGACCAAGACTTGTACCAAGAAAAGAAATCTGCATGAAGAAAATAGAATCAAGAATTGCGATCATAATTGTAAATTCACAAAACTAATCACGGTGATCTCAGCTTTAATTTAGTCAAAATACCTATTAGAAAAAATCAACTTCTCCTAGGGCTCAATTAAACATGTGAACACGACTAAATTGAATATTAGAGTACGCAGCGAATAAGACTACAAAATAATAGGAATATTATTAAACTAACGAGAATGCCGGAACGGCTACAAAACTCTAGAAGGCTACATTGTGACTAACTTAATTCTTTGAGCTACAAAGCGTCATATATATAGAGAACTAACCTAACCCTAATAAACAAGAAAATGAAACCCTAATACTAACGGGCTAAGCCCAAATTCAAACAATAAAATAATCCTAAATTCCAACACCCCCGTCAAACTCATGGCGGTACATGGCAAGAGTTTGCAACAAGAAGATGAGGATGCAAGCTCCGTTAGGCGGACAATACAAGACAAGATCTGTTAGGCGGACATGATAAGGCAAGTTCCGTTAGGCGAACACAATAAGGCAAGCGATTCAAGCGAACAAACGAACAATCCATTCAGATGGCAGATGTGCTAGGTTTCTGGTTGCAGTGGTAGTGTGCAGATGGGGTTGATGCGAGTGTAGTGATGATGGGATTTTGTTGCCGTGGTGGTTCAGTGGGTTCAAGACGGAAGTGGAGTACAGGGTCGAGCAACAACGATGGTGGGGCAGCAGATGTAGGCAACAAGCGGGTTGCATTGGACAGTTAAGCACTGGTGCAGCGAAGTGGGAAGGTTGGCATCAAACTAGTTTATGTTTGCAGTGGGTTGGTGGTGGTGCGGCAATGTTGATCAATGGCAGGCGGTGGTTCGAATTGGTGCAGATGCAAGAGCAAGTGCAAGCTGAGTAGTTTCTGGGCAATGACATTATATATATATATATATATATATATATACACACATATATATATTTTCAAACTAAACCAACGACAATCTAAACAACGAACAAGATGAACAAACAAACTGATACGAATCAAGGGCAGATTAAATCCCGAAGGATCAAACCTGCTTTGATACCAAGTTGAATATCAGAGTGCGCAACGAACAAGACTACAAAATAATAGGAATATTATTAAACTAATGAGAATGCCGGAACAGTTACAAAACCCTAGAAGGCTACATTGTGACTAACTTAATTCTTCGAGCTACAAAGCATCATATATATAGAGAACTAACCTAACCATAATAAGCAAGAAAATGAAACTCTAATAGTAACGGGCTAAGCCCAAATTCAAACAATAAAATAATCCTAAATTCCAACACTATTGACGCATGCTCTAATTACTCTTGGTGGTGTGCCGAGCCATTGCTTGACATTGTTCAGGCGAGAGTGAACAATGTGGTGTTAATCTTACTTTGTCTACTGCGCCTGCTGATCCAGAAAAACGCTTTGTCCAGCAAATGAGAATGGTGTCATGCTGGTTAGGAATTCCCAGAAAAGCGCTTTCCCCTTTTTCTCTCTATTCCGTAAAAAGGAACCAAAGTAGAGGGAGTGAGAAGAGTAATGCTAGGTAGACTAAATTAGGAAGCTAAATTATGTGTCACTAATAAAAAACAAGCACGTTAATCAACATTTAAGTAATAATCCAATCATCAACTTTCATGTAATTTAATTTACAAAATTTAGTCTACACATTTAGTCTCCCTAACATTATCGAGTGAGAAATATGATGTTGACCCTCACACCAACAAAAATAATTCTGTTTTGTTGAACTCTTTAAATTGGTATTATTTCTTAATTGAATTCTTATTTAAAACATATAACTGTACGTCTTGATCGTTTACAATATCGTTATATCATAAATTAAAGGATCAAAAGACAGAATGGAAATCGAAGCACAGATGGGAGATGAAGTAAAACATCATAATGAACAACGAGCCGGGGATGTAGAATACTTATAAAAGCTTTGGGAGCTTGATACATATATACCTGCCAAATTTAACAACTAATACCATTTCAACATATTTTCAGTATACTTGGAATCCATTAACCTAATTGATTAATTACATCACTGTCGCTATATAATTAAACTCAGACATCACGCCTTAAGAAGGGAAATTAACTCCGAAATTAATTGCAAGGTAAGATTTGTTAGAATTTGATGGTTGTATGTATATGTGTGTATTTGTATATATTGAAGGCAAAGAAAATGAATCAGAAATAAAGAATGAGAGAGACTGCAATGCTGAGAATCTTACTTTACAAAATCATTCATTCATTGTGTAGAGAGAGAGTCTAAGCTTATGAAATCCTAGCCATCCATCTTACAACCTGTGAGTTTAAGACACATGACATTTCTTAGACCTATAAGTCGTAACAAACTAATTAAGTTCAAATTCAATCTCGCAATATGAGCACAAACCTTTTTATCATACTAAGGGCTCGTTTGTTTGACCTCCTTAGCTAGGATTGGACTAGCTAAGACTAATAACCCACGTTTGGCATGGCTATGGACTAAGTTAAATGGGACTAGCCCGGACTCCACTACATGCCTCGTTAAGTCATCCTAATTAGTCCGACCCAAAAGCATGGGATTGCTAAGAACCTCAATACGCTGCTTCCCTCGCCGTCTCATTCGCGTGAATTGGTGGGAGCGAACCGTTGTTCTTCGTCAAAGCTATTGATCCTCCGGTGAGCTTCTAGAACAATTCTCCTCTCTCTCTCTCGGATTGATATAGGAATTGGGGGATGAATTTGGTGATTAGAGCTGCTCATGAACTTGGTCAATTTGCCTTAAAAATTGATAATTATTTCTCTTGAATTGAAGAGGAACCATTGATGAGTAGATTTTATATTATACATTTTACCCTATTCTTAGTATATTTTGGTTAATATTTTGGAAGAATTTTGATGCTTTGAATTGTATTTTCAATATAGGACTTTTGATTTCCTCTGGAGCAAAACAAGACCAAATGGACGAATTTTGGTGTAATTCTAGCTGAAGTACGTTTGTGAGTCACTTAGCTTGATTGTATCAAAATTTGAGATTTTTCTACCAAGCAGTTATTTTCTGGCTATAAAATAAAGGAGCGATGCGCGGTGCTGGAAAATGACGTTTCTGGGTTTAAATTACGTTTTTGGAGCCCAAGATGATCTCGGATGGTTTCGTGGCCTTCTGAAGATGTGTTCGGAATGTCCTGATCTTTAAAACAAGCTATCTTGGGCCGATTTGGAGGAGATCTGAGGCTAAAACGTGGCTGGACAAGTACTTGGCAGATTCTCCTAGTTTAATTAGGGTTTTATTTTCTAAGATATTTTATTATTTTTCTTAGTTTCCTAATTGGAATAAGAGACCTATGTTTTAGGGTTTGTGCGATGGCTTAGCAAATATATTGCTTTGCCCTTCTTAGTTTTTTTTTTTTCTACGCTTTCTTTTATACAACTTTGGAGACAAAGAGAATTGCTAGGGTTCTTGGAGATTTTCTACTTTAAGGTGTTTTCATTCCTTTTATTCTTAATAATATTTTCTATGATTTCAATTATGAATATGCGTAACTAATTTCTTTTGCTAGGGTGAATCCTTGAGCCTTAGTATGAATATGTAATTTTTATTTAATTGCTTATGATTGATTGCATGCGTACTTTGAATTATTAATCACTTGGATTAAAACTATCTAATTGTCTTAATGCCTGATCACCATTAGGATCTTTAGAAAAGTAATTTGATGCAATTTTGGTCAAAAGGTTCCCTGAAATTGACGCTGGCTTCTTGTGATTAATAATTGTAATTTCACTTAAAATGAACACCACGTCTTAGGGGTTGCATTGTTTTTCAAAGGGTTTTCATAAAGCATAATGAGTCTCTCATGTTCAGATTTGATCCGAACATCCGGACGGGTTGCATGTTAGAAATATGTTCTATGTTGGAGGTTCCAAGTAGAATATAAATTAGGAAAACCTAACCTTTAAAGTGGCATGTGTAGATCATAAGTAATTGGTAAAAGCTCATAGGATTGTTAGGTGATGGTGGAACCCTAGTGCTTTCTTAATTTGATTTCTCCAAAACTGTTTCCTTTTCTTTCATCTTTAATATTGCAGATTAGTTTACTTTTATTAATTAAATTCGTTTTTAATTTAAATAGGTTATAAAATCAATCATCTCAATTTCTACTTTACAATAATTAATTGGAATTTGGTTGGTTTCGAATTATTTAATAATCCCTGTGGAGAACAACCTTGCGAGATCCGTTTATACTACAATAACCTTGTAATTCTTGCAAGTATTATAAGAATTTTTAGCCCTTTCATGTGTGTAGTAAAATCCCTATCAAGAAAATGGCGCTGTTGCCGGGGATTATTTAAAATAATTCACTCTAATCAGATTCTTCATTAATTATTGCTGTACACATAAAATAAAATATAAAAAAAAGAAAAAAAATTAATTAAATTAAATTTTTTACTGATCACAGCAGGGCAGTGCATATTACAATCTGTGCATGGTCAACACACGTTCAACAGATCAGAAATTGATTCCATTTGATCCAGAACCTGAGCAGACGTTGAGAAGAAGACGTATGGAACAAAATTTGCAGTGGGTTCTTTCTTTGCAGGGGACTTTTCTGCAGTCTTTATTTTCTGGAGATCTGCATAGCAAAGAAAAAATGGTGTTTGTTATTCTAGAGGCTGGTCAGCCCTATGGTGATTCACGGACAACTCACAACACTAATATACCCAGTTGCATTACTTATCCAGAAGTGGAGGAAGGGTTTACATTCGAAATAAAGCACACATGTTGATATTGTACCTACATTTCATGGGTTATCAACCGACGATCCTAACATGCATATCGCAGAATTTTTAATGGGTTGTAAGAATATTTTGGTTAGAGGATTTTCAGCCGAATCCATTAAACTCCGTTTATTTCCATACACTCTGAAAGATCAAGCAAGGCGATGGCTCCTCACACTTCCATCTGCAAGCATTAGTACTTGGGCCCAACTCAGTGAAATTTTTTTAAGCAAATATTACCCAGCTTCAAAGACTCTTGACATGAGAACTCAAATTTTATCTTTTGCCCAAAAACCAAATGAAGAGTTTCATGTGGTGTGGGAACAGTTCAAGGAGTTGATTAGAAAATGTCCACATTCCGGTATTAATAATACTGATCAAATGCATATATTTTTCATAGGGTTAAATATGACTACAAAAACTCTTGTCAATGCTTCATACGGTGGTTCATACAAAGATAAAAATGCATAAGAAGCTTGTTTGTTATCTGAAAAAATGGCAGCAGATACACAATAGTGGGCAGTTAAGCAGCTGCAATCTAGGTTTGTTTTTGAGATGTCTAACTGCTCTCCTTATGTTACAGCACAAATTGAAAAAATGGAGAAAAGACTTGATGCAAAATTTGACATGTTATTACAAAGAATTCCAGGTTCACAGATTGCTATACAACAACCTTTACAAGCTTGTAGATTCTGAAAAAGTGATTCTAACGGAACAGTGCAGCACAGTTTTATTGCATAAATTGCCTCCAAATAAGAAAGATCCAAGGAGTTTTACTATCTCTTGCACCATTGGAAATTGTGATTTTAGTAATGCTTTAATTGATTTAGGTGCTAGTGTAAACTTAATGCCTTATTCTATTTTTAAACGTTTTGGTGAAGGTGAGCTAAATCTAACCTCCAACATTATTCAATTGGCTGACCGTTCAATTACCTACCCTAGAGGAATCATTGAAGATGTTATTGTGAAGGTTGACAAATTATATTTACTAACTGATTTTATGGTGTTAGACATGGATGAGGATTTGACAACACCCATCATTTTGGGCCGCCCATTCTTGGCAACAGCCCGAACTTTTATTGATGTTGAAGCCAAAACACTAAAATTTCAGGTTGAAGATGAAACGGTTGCTTGAAGCCACCACACATCCAGGTGATAAGCAAGAATGCATGCGTGTTGATGCATTAGATGGTTTACCTCGGGCCAAATTTATGAGCAGATCATCAATTGACCATCTGTCCATAAAGCCTCCGAATTTGACTCGTGATTGCATAAGTCCTAAACCACAACAACAAATGGTGCTACATGATGACCAACTGATTAACATTAAGAAAAAACATGAAAGTTTGCCAAGCAGCCCAAATTTTAAGAAAATACAGCTTGGTAGGAAGGTGTGGTTATTAAATTCGAATTTCAAGTTAATTCCAGGAAGACAAGAGTCTCGGTGGATAGGCCCTTATATGGTTAAGCAAGTTTTTCAAAACAGTAACGTGGACATTGAACCAGAGGGCAGAGGTTGTGTGCTCAAGGTCAAGAAGTATCTACTAAAGCCATTCCTAAGGAAGTTTAGCGGACGCGAGTCACTAACACTAAAGGAACTAATGATTTGACGACCAAGCTTCTGCGACGTCTAGCTACAGACTTAAAATAAAGTGCTTATTGGAAGGCAACCCAATTTTCCAACTTTCCCTACTTTAACGTTTGTTTCATTATTTTCAGTTCCAGATGCATTTAATTTCCCATGTGGTCATTTAGTGTAAAAAAAAAAAAGAAAAAAAAAATTATTATTTGCTTTTACTTAGTTTGCCGATAGTATTTTCTACAATTTATCTCTTATTTCACTACTTGAATTTTTTTTTTTTTTTTTGTGCAGATAGCAAACAAGACAAACAAGAATTTATGCACAGAGAGATTGTTTTAGACTGCATCATGCACCCAGTGAGCATATCTACATCAACATCAACCACATTTGTGCTTCACATAGCAGAGATGGGTGTTTATACCTTTCAGATCCAAGGTCGCGGCGACTTAGAGATTTGCTTTGCCATTTTGTTGACTACATTTGTAGCTTGAGACCCTGCGTAAAGCGGGAGCCTTGTGCACTGGGTACGACCTTTTTTTTATTTGTAGCTTGAGCACTCTTTTTCTTGGATTTCCACTTGATCCGAGTCACTTACAGGCACAGAGAGACAAATATTTGAGCTATGCAATGACATTGAACTATTCTTGGCCATACGGAGCTCAACATTTCACGACAGGAGTTTTACCTTTCTTCTGCTCGATCGGATCTGTGGGACTGAGATGATTTGTTTCCTTTTTTGTACTTTGTAGACAGCAAATCTGTGAGTAGTCTACACACATTTTAACTCACAAAATGAATGGATGTTCGATTCATTCGCTTTTTGGTCCCAAACACAAATGACATAAATGGAACTTAGAAACTACCATCAGAACCGAAGTTTGGGGATGCCGGTGCTTTATCTGCAGCATGGAGGAGTCTCGGACGATCAGCCATGGATCTAAAAAACTTTGGTGTATTGTTGCTTCTCTCTTTTGTTGTGGATCCGAGTACTCTCGCAGAAACAAAGGCATGCATGCGTTAGTTTTTCCATAAAAATAAGCTCAATGGAACTAAATGACCACATGGACATATTTTTTTACCTTTGGGATTTCGGGATTCAAGACCGAGATCTAGTGCAGATAATGACTCCCATTTATGGGACCAATAGCAATGGAGGCCTGCATGTATGGTTTGCGAGAGAGGGATGAGAGAAATAACGAGCCTCTTTTGATTTCTAGAGAGAGGAAGTCCTAGGGTTGTGTTGGTGTGTGTGAGTGGGCTAAGGGAAATGAATGAATTCTTTCAGTTTCTAGAGAAATGCGAGAGACCTGCGGTTTACAAAGCATTCAGAAAGGTGAGAGTGATCTGGCCGTTCATTTGGAATCCTAAGGAGCTCAATGCATTGATGCTTGCTAAGTGTACAAAGCTGGAGCTTCCCATGTCTGTTCAAAAGACTCGGTTTCAATTAAAGAGGGAGAGAGCAGTAAGGCTTTGGGCTCAAGGTGCAGGGAATCCAATGCTTTTCACAAGCTGCTGGTAGGGTTTGGTGCGCGTGTGACGTGCTTGTGGGTTGTCTATATGGTTTGCTGTTTTTGCATTCTTCCTGGACCTTTGTTTTGCAGGCTAGGCTCCACTCCAAATGATTGTGAGTTGTCCTCGTGTGTCATCCTTCCCAGGCCCACGTTTTGTCATGCATAATGGATTCCAATTCTAACCAGGTGCCTTCTTTTCTCATCTTCTTTTATTTTATTTATTTTGTTCCCTTTCATGTCGTTTTTGTCGTTTTTCTTTCCTATTTTTTTATAATTATTGTTAGGTTTAGTTAGTGTTTGATTTAATATTTAATTTTCTTTGTAAAGTTGTTTCTTTATTTTCTTTTATTTTTCCACACCTTGAGGACAAAGTTTGATTTAAGTTTGGGGGTGGGAAAGTAAATTTTAGGACGAGAGGTAAGGGTTTTAATCAAGTCTCTTTAGCTATGTTGGTTCACTTTACACTAAAGGAAGTTTGTGAATTCTTTTCTAATTAATTCTAAATGGTTTAGACTCTGTGGTGGGATTGGTTGAAACTTTTGAAAAGATGTTCTAGTTTTTAAAATTTGGTATGGATTGCAACTTGAAGGTGGAAGTTTTGTCTTGGTTGAGTTTTAGCTAGTTGTCTAGTTTGTTAAGTTTTTATTTTTGTTTGAGTCTTGTTTTGCTTGAGGACAAGCAAAAAGCTAAGTTTGGGGGTATTTTGATGAGTAGATTTTATATTATATATTTTACCCTATTCTTAGTATATTTTGGTTAATATTTTGGAAGAATTTTGATACTTTGAATTTTATTTTCAATATAGGACTTTCGACTTCCTCTGGAGCAAAATAGGAACAAATGGATGAATTTTGGAGTAATTCTAGTGGGAGGACGTTCGTGAGTCACTTAGCTTGATTGTAGCAAAATTTTGGATTTTTCCACCAAGCAGTTATTTTCTAGCGATAAAATAAAGGAATGATGCGTGGTGTTGGATAATGACGTTTCTGGGATTCAATTGCATTTTTGGAGCCTAAGATGACCTCGGATGGTTTTTTGGCCCTCTTGAGATGTGTTCAGAACGTCTTGATCTTTAAAACAGGCTATCTTCAGCTAGATTTGGAGGAGATCTGAGGCTAAAACGTGACTGGACAAGTACTTGGCAGATTCTTCTAGTTTAATTAGGGTTTTATTTTCTAAGATATTTTATTATTTTGCTTAGTTTCCTAATTGGAATAAGAGACCTATGTTTTAGGGTTTGTACGATGGCTTAGCAAATATATTACTTTGCCGTTCTTAGTTTTTTTTTTTTCTACGCTTTCTTTTATGCAACTTTGGAGATAGAGAGAATTGCTAGGGTTCTTGGAGATTTTCTACTTTAAAGTGTTTTCATTCCTTTTATTCTTAATAATATTTTCTTAATAATATTCTTAATAATACTTTGAGTCCTAAAATATTTTAGTGTATAGTTTAGTCTGGTACTGTACCAAACACTTCACTATTCTTATCCTGCTTAGTCCAAGCCAAGCCAGTCCAGCTTAGTCCCTAAGGCTAGTCCAGTCCGAGATAGTCCGGTGCAACAAACACAAATGACTTAACAACCAAGCTATCAAATCACCAATTTATAATTCAACACTCCTTTTAAATTGTGAACTGATTTTACTCCAAGAAGCTCCTTGAGATATTTGAATTGATCCTTTACCAATGTCTTTGTGAATATATCTGCAATCTGTTGCCTTGTTGGACAGTAAACAAAGTCAATCACTCATTTTTGCAGTGCTTCCTTGATGAAATGATATCTTCTGTTGATGTGCTTGGTTTTCTAGTGAAATATAGGATTCTTGGTGATGGAAATTGTTAAAGTGTTATCACAGTTCAAAGGATTGCCACAGTTTAAAGTTCACTAAAATCTTCCAGAACAAACATAAGCCCAATTGTTTGAGCACTTGCCTTTGATGCACTGATATACTTTGGTTCAGCGGTTGATAGAGCTATACAATGTTGCTTAACAGAAGGCCATGAGAACATCCCACTTCTAAATGTGAAAGTATAGCCAAAAGTACTTCTTATGTCATTGTCATAACCACTTCAATCATTATCATAGAATCCAATCAACATTGTTCATTTTCCTTTCTCATACCCCAAACCTTAATCCAATGTTCCTTAGATATATTTTAGAATCCTCTTTGCAGTTCCAAAATGTTGTTTGAAGGACAATGCAAGAATGTAGCCAACATACAAGCCACATACATTATATTTGGTCTTGTTGCAGTGAGATACTATAAGCTACCAACAATTTTCTTGTATTGAGCCTCATCTGCATCACTATTTCTTTCTTTCTTTTTCAACTTATCATTAGAAACAAGTGGTATGTTCATAGCTTTATAGTCTTGCAGACCAAATTTCTTAAGCAGAGATGCAATATATTTCTTCTGATGAATGAAAATGTTTGTTTATGTTTGCATAACCCCCATTCCAAGGAAATGATGCAAAGGACCAAGATAAGTCATTTCATATTTGTTCATCATTTTAGCCTTGAATTTTTCAAATCAACTTTTGACTACTTCAAATGTAAATTATATGATCAACAAGATAGATAGATACAATGAGAATTCCTACTCTTTTGTTGCTCTTAGTGTATACAACTCATGCGTCAAAGCTTCATTAGTCATGTTAATATCATTCTTAATGAATTTTTTTTAAATTTTAATTTCAGTTTTGTTTGCAAACCAAAACCGATGCATTAAAGAGGTTATAATGTTGGAGCTATGAATTATATTTTCTCTTTGAAAATGCCATTTTGATTAACCCATTAGTTAGTAAATTATAAAGTCTAACATTTTCACCTTTCAATTAGCTTATTCCTTATTGCATAGTAAAAAAGTGGAAATCAATTTTATGACCATTTATTCATTTACATTCATCTATTAAGAGATTGTTAATGCAATGCTCTTAATATCTTAACGTTATATTTGAGTCTTTATATATCTTCCATGGATCTAGTCTTGGAAAAAAAAAATCTTTCTTTCATTTGAGTCCTTATATATCTTCAATGGATCTAGCCTTGGGGAAAAAAAAATCTTTCTTTCTTGGAAATCCTTCGAGTCTTTGACCTTAGAAAAGAAAGAACTTAATCTTCCTCTCCTCTCCTAATTCCTTGTGTTTTTCCAAATGCTATTATAATTTTCACTTCTATAACAAAGGAAAGAATCGAGTTGTTTACTCAATCCAAGTATTACAAGTGTACGCTTACAAGGATTATAGGTTGTTGTATCTTAGAGGGTAGGGCGCTATAACTTGCTACACCTAGACATTGTCTTATAGGGGCGAAATATACTCTTAAGAACAGTGATTACACGCCTCTACCTAAAATATTGTTTTAATCAAGTATCAACGTAAAACGGTTTCTAGCCTACAAAAGATAAGTATTTTATCGTATTTGGTTTATTTTATTTGATAGATTGTGGTACTAATATTGTGATAATACCAATATTAATTTTATATGATTTGTTGTAGGAGAAGTAGCATCCACATCGCCAATATTTTCCAACACAGAGACTTATCATCCTGTACATCAACTCTATAATCTCCAAATAGTAGAAAATAACTATGTTCAGTCATTTGCCCAACACCCAACTAATTTTCTGCAAGTCCTAGCACCAACATCACCTCCTTTATGTATCATTTGCCTTTGATGGTATCAATCACAAGTATCATTTTCCCACTACGTCCCCTAATACTTCAGTTCCCACCACGCACCTTTGATTTGAAATTTCTATTGATATCCATAAGTAAATCTTCCCTTGAAGTCATTTGATTGCTACAACCACTGTCTATATACAACGCATCACTATTCTTGTCCACAATAGTTGAGTGACTTGCAGAGAACAAGTTCCTTGTCTCCTATACTTCAGTAGCATAACTCACTTGTTGCAAAGTCTTATTGAGATTACAATCCTTAGCAATATGGCCAAATTTACTGCACTTGTAACATTTTGACTTCCCTTTATTCCAAGACTGGTGAAGATTCTTATTTCGACTGATTATATAGTTGCATTATATTAAGAAATCATTTCTCTTCATTAATGATTATTTTAACCAATTTCCCAGTCTATTTTATATTAGGGTGTGTAATTTATTAAACAAATTAATTTAGAAAAATGATTGAGCCTTTGTGTCATAACTGTTCATTTTTTATACTACAAATTGAAATCATAATAAAAATTGGGGTAAATTATACAAAACTACATAAGTTATGGGTCGCACCACAATCTCATACCTCACAAAACATTACAATGTCATACCTTAATTTACGAATCATTGCAATGGCAAGCCTCCGTTAAAAATTCCATCAGTTTATCTGTTAATTGCTGACGTTGCAAAAGCAGGGCCATATGTTTAATCATATATCATCAAATTTGTGCCACGTGGCAAATTTTTTGTTTTTTAAAAGTTTAATCATTTAATAATGCCAAAAAAAAATCTATTTAAAATATAATTAGATTAGTTAATTAAATATGTTTTTTTGCAACAACGAAAAGGATTAAAAAAAACCATCTTCATCTTCGACGAAATTCAGATGCAGTGATACAGACACAGTGATCATCACCATCATGAGAGAGCAAAAGCAAACCAAAATTCCGCTCTGTCTTCAAATTATCCTCCCATTAGTCATCTTAATTCTCTCTATAGACCCAGCAAACATAATAGAGAGAGCTCCATAATTAAACATCATAAAAAAAAACCCATAACAACTGTTTCCTAATATTATATTTTGAACCGCTATGAAACCAGACAAAGTTGGACAATGGGATATCAAATCATTTCCAAAAATTGAGATGGCTACTCATACGAACATAGCAGAGACCACCTATCTCTCTACCACCCTCTTCGATGTTGAGTGCATAAAGTTATACTTTTATGGCAAATCATTTCCTAATATTGTTGTTTGTATTGTATTTCAGGATGAAAGTAAGGGCTTGAAGAAATCATCTTATTTTGAATAATTTAAGAGCCTAGAATGGATAGTTTGAAGCCCAACTCGCCCAAGACCAAACCATAGCCCACAAGTGGCCAATGATCCGCCAGAAAAGGCCTTTGCAGAACAGTGAACTTGCGAGCTTTGCCCTGAAGTGCTCAGAATGAATTAGAAAATGGGCCATATGTGGCTGGAAAGCCCTAGAAGTATTCTTTTTTATGGTCTTTACAGCTTGTGATTTGGAGGTTTCGACTAGAAATTATGATAGAATAAAGAGGAGCTGTTCAGTTACAAATTTTGAAAACAGCTAGTTTTCAGTTACTCCTATACTAAAACCTGATTGTAATGAGCTATAAATGAGAGTCAATTTAAGGATGTAAATGCTCAGATGTTAGAAAACTTCTAAGCTTTTTAATAGGAGGAAAATACACAGAATCTGAAGGAGGAAAAAAAAGGAGATACACAACATCAAAGAGGAGGATAAGTCTTCCACCTTGAGACATTTCTAGGTTCTAACTTTCCTAACTTTTTGTGTATTTTGTTATGTTTTTAATTTAGGTTATGGATACTTAGGGCTACTTTGAAGCCCTAGACATGATTGAATTAATGTTATGGTGCAGTTTTAGTTTATCAATTTCATTTGCAAGCTAGAATCAGTTTTCTGTCTCAATTGTTTCAAGCACATATTTTCAATCTTAGCTACCTTGTTTAAGTTTACTTTTTGTTGCGAATGATAAGGATGATTGTCATATCTTCTTTCATTCCTTAGCAACATGTGGTTAGGTTCAAAACTAATCATGTAAGTTGATTCCATGAAAATCTAGGATAAAGGCCATGTTCTAGGGTTCATGTGATGTTCATAATCATCTTCATTCTTAATGATTTTATAGGTGCTAAATATGAGTATATGCCATGCTAGGTTGCACCTACAAATATAAGTTTGATGTATAAGTTTTATAGGTGCTAAATATGAGTTATATGCCATGCTAGATATGTGAACATCTTAGTTGTGCATTTGAAATGGATAAGTTAAAAGATTGTCTCATTGATTCATGAATGTTTAGGGGAAGGCCTTAGCTCATTTTAAGTCAGATTTATGTCCTAAAAACATTTCTAACTTATTCCATGTCTTAGGTTTATTTTTAGATAGTTCTAATATTTCACTTTTCTTTTTGTCTTTATTTCTTTTCCAAAATTACTCAACCCCCCATTTTAAGTCATAGGAGTCTTTAACTAATGCTAATTTCTAAGAGTCAAATGTTTTACTAAGTTGTTTCTCAATCCTTGTGGTTTGACACCTTTACTTGTGCTGCAATACTATCCTTATATTTGCACTCAAAAGGAACTTCAACATTCGACTCCATTTACCGTTCCATTGACGAACCCATAGTCGAGAAGTCCATAACTATTCGATGAAATTCCATGGCAAGTTTCAAAATGAAAAATTCAAGGTACAATCACCAGAACTGAGTTTCTGATGAATTCAATTTCCAGCTCTTTGGATTCGAGTGATGGGTTTCCTTCGTCGAAGTTGGATATTATGTATGTGATAAGATCCAAACTCAAGACCTTAACTCAAACCTGCAAGTATGTAACAATGTTGGATGGAGTATAGAGAGAAGGGCTAGAGAGAGAATGATATGTTTTGTAATATATTTCTTTTCCAAAATGACCGTGTTTTTTTACACCCACAATTGACTACATATATTCTTTCTCAATCTCTCACTTCCAGCTGGCATAACAAACCAACTAAACAAAGTTATATAAAACACATTAAAAACTTACTAACTAATAAAATGTGATTAAGATAATCACGAGCCAAACATTTACCCTCTCCTTCAAATAAGACCTTGTCCTCAAGATTGTACTTCAAAGCTTAAAGGTTAGGAACCTAGCTACAAAATCTTCAAAATCCTCCCATGTAGCTTCATCAGCCCTCTTGTCCTTCCATTTAATTAGCAGTTGGACCTCAGCAACATTATTCTTCTTGTAAATTTTCCTCTGCAACACTACTTCTAGTTCCTGAGCTTGTAACCCTTCATCAGTCACCAATGGTAGTAGTGGTACGAGACTCACATTGGGACCAATATGTTTCTTCAAGCAACTGACATGAAAGACTGGATGAATATTTGAAGTTTCAAGTAGTTTAATTTTGTAAGCCACATTGCCAATTTTCTCCAATACTTCAAAATGACCATAGACCTTAGGGTGTAGTTTATGGCAAGCATGTGTAGCCAGTGATTGCAGCTGGTAAGGAACTAATTTCATATAAACTAGATCCCCATTTCAAAAGTCCTCTCACTCTTGTTTATCAGCTTATACCTTAATCCAGTTCTGAGCAATAATTATATTGGTCTTGAGCATGGCTAATATCTTGTCTCTAGCCAACAACCCTTATTCCACACTATCCAGTTTAGCTGATCTAAGTTCATAGGTAGCAATATGGAAAAGAGGCATACCATACATAATCTCAAATGGAATGAACTTGGTGGAAGAGTGAAATAAAGTGTTGTAACTCCATTCTACCCATGCTAACCACTGTAACCATTTCTTGGGTTGGAAACTATTGAAACACCTAAGGTAAGTCTCCAAACATCGATTGACCACTTATGTTTGGCCATCACTTTAAGGGTGATAGCCTAAACTCATGCAAAGTTTGGACCTTTAGAGTTTGAAAAACTCTTTCCAGAAAGCATTGAGAAATAATGTGTCTCGGTCACTCACTATAGTTAAAGGCATACCATGTAATTTGAAAACATGATCCACAAACTTCTTAGCAACTATTGCAGCAGTGTAAGGGTGCCCTAATGCTATGAAGTGTGCATACTTGGAGAGTTTGTCTACCACCACCAATATCACAGATTTCCCTTTGCAATTTGGTAACCCACAAATAAAATCCATATTGATATCTGTCCAGACTTGTTGTGGTAATGAGAGAGGTTGTAATAAACTAGGAAGTGAGATAGTTTCATATTTGTTTTGCTAACAAGTTCTACATTCAGCCACCCACTCCTTGATGTTTCTTTTCATCCCAATCCAATAAAATCCTCTCTTCAACCTTTGGTAATTTTTTAAAACTCCCTCATGGCCAAAAATAAGAGTAGAATGGTATTCCTCAAACACTTTCCTTTGCCAAGTAGATTCAGCACCAATGACAATTCGATGTTTGTACTTGAGGAAACCATTGTCAAGATGGTACTTTGATAGCTTGGTACTGTATAACACAGCAGTGGCATTATCCTTGACTTCATTCTTTTTCTGTAACACCCAATAGTCTTGCTCCATATCCCTTCTTAATTCATCTAACTAACCAAAGTAAGGATAAGTAATAGAGCAAATGTCTAATTTTTGTCCACAAAAGTCTTATGTAGCAAAGTAGAACCTGAAACTCATGAGAGTGCATCAGCTACAATGTTATCCTTGCTCTGTCTATATTGCACTTCATAATCAAAACCAAGTAGTTTTGACACCCACTTTTGTTGAAATGGGGTGTTCATTCTTTGACTTAGAAAATACTTCAAACTACTGTGATCTGTATTGATAATAAAGTGGCGCCCTTGCAAGTAGTTTTGCCACTTCTTCACTGCATATACAATTGCGATTAACTCCTTTTCATAGGTGGACATATATTGATTTCTAGGACCCAATCTTGGATGGAGAAAGCTATAGGTCTCCCTTGTTGTTGAAGAACTATCCCAATGCCATTACCTGAGGCATCATATTCAATGACAAATGGTATTGAAAAATCGGGCAAAGCTAGTAGTTGAAGAGAAACCATGGCTTGTTTCAAAGCCTGGAAAGCTTGTTCAGTGCACGGGGACCAATTAAAACCTTATTTGCTAGTAGGTTTGTACAATGGTTGGCAAATCTTACCCTAACCAGGTATAAATTTTCTATAATAGCATGTCAATCCTAAGAAACCTCGTAGTTCCTTCACAGTTTTAGGAGTAGGCTAATCCACAATGGCTTGGATCTTCATAAGGTCAGTTGATACCTCATCACTAGACATGATGTGCCCCAAATACTTGACTTGGCACTGCCCAAAGGAACATTGTTTTTTTTTTTTTTGACAAAGAGTTGATGCTGTTGAAGAACTGCAAATGCTTGTTTCAGATGAGATAAGTGTGTTTCCTAAGAATTACTATAAACCAAGATATCATCAAAGAAAACAAGTATGAACTGTTTCAAATATGGCTTGATGATATCATTCATGAGGCTTTGGAAAGAGGGTGGCACATTAGTCAAGCCAAATGGCATTACCAGAAATTCATAATGCCCGTCATGAGTCCGGAATGTAGTTTTTTCAATATCAGCCTCATGCATCCAAATTTGGTGGTAGTCGGACTTAAGGTCTAATTTGGAGAAGTATTTAGCCCTACATAGTTCATCTAATAAGTCATCAATCAAGAGGATATGATACTTATCCTTGATTGTGATCTTATTCAATTCCCTGTAATCCATGCATAATCTCCAAGTCCCCTCATCCTTCTTAACCAATAAGACAGGATAAGAGAAAAGGTTGTGGCTAGGGCGAATGAACTTGAAGCTGAGAAGTTCCTTCATTGCCTTCTCAATTTCGTATTTCTGCACATGACCATAATGATATGGTCGAATGCTAGGTGGTCAGGCGCCAGCAATAAGTGGAATCTTATGATCATGTTCTCTCGCAGGAGGTAGGTGAGTAGGAATGAGAAATACAATCTCAGGTTCATCTAAAATAGCTCGTAACTTTTCTTGTTGGCTTGTAGTTAGAGTGGTGTTGTCTATAGGATAAACATCGTCCATAGAATACAAAAGAAACCCCAGGTTTGAACCAGATAATTCTTTCTCCAAATTTTGAACTACCATGTCATCAACAAGAGGGTAAGGTGGTGCATTATGGTACAGTTTGTAATAGTCAGTTCCCATGTGGAATTCCATGGTAAGAAGCTGGAAATCCCATAAGACAAGGCTCATAGAAGAGAGCCATTGAACCCCTAGAACCACATCATAGCCCCTAGTGGAAGGGTAAAAAGGTTTATATTACAGTGATAGCCACCCAATTTGAGAGACAGGTTCTTGCAACAACCCTGGCTTCTTACTTTGTCTCAGTCTTCAATCATGACATTAAAGGGCTTTGTAGCTTGGAGAGGCCACCCAAGCTTCCTCACTATTCTGCAATCAAAACAATTATGGGTAATACTCGAGTCTAGCAAGATGCAAACTGGTTGGTTGTGGATTGTCCCATCCACCTTTATAGTCTGTAAAGTTTGTTTAGTAGAGGTCCCATAGAATGCACAGGAACTAAGTTCCATGACCTGCAGCGCACCTTGGTCATCAGTGCTAACTATCTCACCTAAATATTCCTCATCACAAACATCTAACATAAGAAGTTGTTTTTTAAGGTACTTATGGCCTGGAACCCACTTCTCAGAACATAACCAGCATTTTCCCTTTTCTTTTTTATACTGTATTTCATCCGGTGTAAGCCGACGAACGTGCATGTTGGGTGGTCTTGGCGGCCATTGGTAAAGGTGGAGGGTGAACTGTGTGGCTTACTCGAAGGGCTAAAGCTCGCATCTCGGATAATTTGGCATCAAGTTGAAAGGCAACAAAAATGGCATCATGCACAGTATGTGGTTTTAGCAACTTTACATTGTAAATTAAATCACGTTTTAATCCGCCAATAAAACAACTCTTTAATAATATAAAACCAACATTAACAGTGCGATTAGCCAATCAACGGAATTCTAGGACATAGTCTTTGAGAGTACATGTTTGTTTCAATTTGAATAGAGCCTCAATGCAGTCCTCAAATTCAAAGGGGCCAAACTCTTGGCACAGAGCAGTAATGAAGGCATGCCAGGTATGAGTAGTATGGATGCAATTGTGCTTACTTAAACCATTGCAGTGCCTCATTTTCCAGGTAAAAAGAAGCTGTGACGACTTGCTGGGGCTCATGAATGTTGTAGTAAGCAAAATATTGCTCAGCCTTATAGATCCAAGGAATTGGATCATCCCCGTCAGTAAAGCGAGGAAAATCTAACTGTTGCTACCATGGAGGTCGGGGCGAGGATCTACCGCCACCGAACGGATCTTGACGAAGAAGTCGAGGTGTCTCTAAGAAGCGGAGATTAGCGTCACCGGATAAGATGGCGGAATGAGGAACGAGATCTAGCACGATGAGAGATGGATGTGCAGAAGAACCCGCATCACATTGAAAAGACTGTTCACGACACAATTGCTCAAAGGAAAAGGCAAATTTGGCATTCAGATTGGCTGATATCTCAGCTTTCAAGGAAGTGTTGGCTGCGGTGATGGAAGATTGGTGCAATTGAGGTAGATTTTCCAGTGTAGCTTCGACGGCGGAAACTCGAGCATCCATGGTGCTTAAACAAGTAGTGGGAGCACGACGGGGCATACACGAGGGAATCTGGGATCGAGAGGATGATACCAATTGATAAGATCCAAAGTCAGGACCTTAACTCAAACTTGCAACTATGTAACAATGGTGGATGGAGTATAGAGAGAAGGGCTAGAGAGAAAAGAATATTTTTTGTAATATATTTCTTTTCTAAAATGACCGTGTTTCTTTACACCCACAGTTGGCTACATATATTCTTTCTCAATTTCTCACTTCTAGCTGGCATAACAAACCAACTAAACAAAACTTATATAAAACTCAATAAAAACATACTAACTAATAAACTGTGACTAAGATAATCACGAGCCTAACACTATGGATCACAATCGAGGTCCTCATCGTCATGCTACAACATGCACAGGCTAAGGTCCACCACTAGGCCCCCGTGAGAAGAAAGAGATTGTGGGTTTGGCCGGAAGACCCACAAACTTTCTGTGACCTAGATCTGAAATTCAACCAACGAACTTGTTTGTGTCATTTGCAGTTCAATCGCGTGGGGAGTCGCCGCTCTCCCTGAAGTTCGAGTTGGTTGAGTTGGGATGGTGGGTTGGGACCCTGTGACTGCGATGTGAATTGAGGAATAAGGTTAACAGAGTTGTGATGGTGGATCGAAATTTATAGCTGAGGGGTTGGGGAAATTAGGGCTTATTTAGTTTTCATTATTTTTAATTTTGTTAATTTTTTAATTAACTAATGTAATTATATTTTAAATAGGTTTTCTTGTTTTTGTCATTATTAAATTATTAAATTATTAAATTATTTTAAATTATTTTTTTTGCCACATGGCACAAATATGATGATATGTCATTAAACATTTATCGTTGTTTTTGCCACATCATCAATTAACAGATAAATTGACGAAATGTTTAACAGAGGTTTGACATTGCAACAGGTTCATAAATTGAGGTATAACATTGTAATGTTTAAAACATAAGGTATGAGATTGTGGTGCGACCCATAGTTTATGTGGTTTTGTGTAATATACCCTAAAAACTGTGAGACCACCAAGCAATTTCAAAAGCTAAATTGCTCATTTTCTTCCCTATTTTATTGTTTGCTTGATCAATTAGTTTAGCTCCCATCAACCAATAACATTAAACATCATAGCAAGGTTCAGTGCTCTATCTATAATATTAGTCATGGTTCTAGCCAACTACATTTCCAATCCGAGCCAGTCAGCCCTTCTATTTTCAACAAATCTTTGATGATTTGAAAGCCACATAATCTGCATTTGTAGGTATTTTCGGCATGATTTGGTCATTCACTCAATTTGCCACAATCTATGTTGTTGATGATCCGATAACAGAAGGTTAGACCCAAGCTCACCCTCTGTTGGCCGGTTCCAAGGCTTTTCTGTGATATCCAGTTTGGATGGATGTAATACCCATTACTTGTTTTAACTTCTGCTTACAAGTACAACTATAGCACTCTAGACATACATGGAACCGAAAAGCAATACGAGCCAGTTGGAGAATTTCCGGTGGTTTCAGTTACCAACAAGTGTCGAAATGTTTGGGGATACACTACATTTGAGACGACTTTCGTGGACATACCAAGTTCATACGTAATTACACAATGCAATGTCACAGTGAAACATTACTAATCTACTATTAGCTTAATATCATGTTTTTTGGTTAAAGATATAATACTATACTACTATGTGTATGAACCTTTAGACCATCTCCAACGGAACGGTCCAGAGGGCCAGAGGGTCGAAAATATCCCGAAAATCGTCTCCAACCGAGGGCTAGGCTAAATGACTCGTGGACCCCACGGGACAAAAATAGGCCAGACGGCCAATTTAGGTTTAGGGTTTAGGAACTTTTTTGGTCCCAACCCACTTTTTTTTTTTTTTCTTTGGACCTTTTTTTTTATTTCTAATTTTTTCCTACACCATTTCTCACATATTTTTCCCCATTCCATTACCTTATTTTATTTCAATTCTTCACATTTCATACTATAGCCTTTTGGCCTTCGGTTGGAGATGGTTTTTTGTGACAGGGCTAAAACGAGCCTTCTAACCCTTTGGCCCTCGGTTGGAGATGGAGGCAAATATGACCTTGTACTGTTCATTAAAATATTAATATCTTGGAGGGCCATATGGCTAGAACGAGCCCTCTAGTCCTCATTCGGTTGGAGATGGTCTTAGTTCATATTTGATTGTGCTGTTATGGTGGTGTGTTTTTAATTTTAAAAAGTCAGTTCCTTGGAGATTTTTTTTATAATATGGAGATTTCTAGCTCTATTGTTGCGGATCTAATATCAGTAATTAAAGCTATTGAATTGGCTTCAGTTCGGGATTAAACTTTTATTTTGTTGGAAGTTGATTCTATTTTGGTTCTCGACTTCTTGCGCTCTCCTCCATTGTTGCTTTGGCAATTGAGAGTGGAGGGGAGGAATTGCTTGTGTAGAATTTCCTAAATGCATTTTCTTCTTCTCACATTCATGGGGACGGTAATCAAGTTGCTAATACTCTGGCAAATCATGGTTCTTCTACTGGTATTGTTTGGTGGGAACCTCCTCCTGATTTTCATTTTGCCTTATTATCATGATTATGTAGTTGAAAATTAGAGACGAACAAACCAAATATAAAACTAAGGAGAATATTTTATTGCTCCAAAACTGAGAAACATTGCCGCAATGGCTACATAACTCAAATAGACTACATCTTGACAAACTTGATGAAAATAAATGAATACAAGACTCGTATATATAGCGCAAACTAGCAAACCTTAAACCTAAATGGGCTTGGCCAAAAAACCAAATATTAGAAAAAAATAAATACTATTAATTTTTTTAAAAAGTCCAGTCAAACTCATGGTAGTAAAGGACACAAGTTTGCAAACAAGCAGATGGGGATGCGGGCTCCATGAGTTAAACAAGCAGATAGGCAGACATGTTCTTCTACAAATGTACAGATAAGCAGGTAGGCTCCGGTACGCTTACAGGCAGGTAGGCAAACAGGCTTCGACAAATAGACAGGCACACATACAGGTAGATTCAAACATATGGAAGATATATAGATTCAGATAGCAGATGAAAGATAGATTTAGATAGGCAGATTCTATTAGGTGAGATTTCCATATCCAAAATGCAAAATACAAGCAGATGAAACTTAGACAACAATCACTCGAGTGGTCACTAATCCAATCATTCGAGTGATTGCCAAACAAACAACAACATACTCAATGCACACTATATCAAACAACCCAATAAAATTTAGAAGTAGCCAAAAAAGTCTATTCAACATAAAGACAAAAATTAAAAATAAAAAAACCCTATCTTTGGACTAAATTACAGAACACTTGACCTTGATATTCCGACATATCAATCAGGTGAGGAGACAAGATTTTATCGCGATTGGGAGGTTATACGCGTGGGAGTGTGAATGTGTTTTTTACTAGGTTGATTTAGTCAATGAGGTTTGTTTTAATTTCAGATTAATTTGGTTCCCGTTAAACTAATTGGATGTTAGAAGAGTGGATGGTGTTTGAAAAGGGTTGGTTTTTATTCTTTTTTTAATTTCCCTTTTAGTTGTTTGAATGAACTTTTTATAATATAAATCAAACTAAATCGAATAGCCGTGTTTGTATATTGTATTTGGTTTCTTATATTGGTTTTTTTTTTCTTTTTTGCTGAAAAATGTAATTTAATTTTGTGGATCAAAGTTTTTGAGCAAGAAAATTACCTTGGAGATAGAATTTAAATATGAGCACTTACATTTATTTAGAGTTTTGAATTCATCTTTAATTAGGGCACTGTGGTTGTGAGTTTGATTTAATGCATTGTAATCTTTATAAACATATTTATTTATGTTGCTGCGGGCATAATTTCTAGTTCCATCCAAATCATCAAGCGGGCTCAAATGACGCAAGCCCATGGTGCAAAAACTGGTACAAAAATAACCTCCCAATCGTGATAAAATCTTGTCTCCTCCACCAGCGCTAAAATATGTTCTTGAGATGATATGTATCACAGGGAATTGACAAAGTAATCAAACCAGCTCGATAAGAATTAAAACTCTGGCTTATAAATTTAGAAAATTAATCCTCAACCAATTCAAAAATCCATAACATGCACGTCAGAATACTAGTTCTCCAAAACATGCCAAAGTTAATCCATAATATAACATTAGAAACTAATAAGAGAAAGGAACTTATTCTTCTCAGCTTCTTCAAGCAGAAGGATACTGGGATCCAGCACGCATGATGACAGAAAAGACCAGCATCAGCTTGTGAGCATCCCAGCAAAAACCAATCAGATCACCTTCTTTCAGTTGCCGCCTCCACACAAATTCACGGCTCCATGCGCTCATCAAAACATAAGTTCCGGAGCCCTTCCAACGCTTGAAAATCAATTGATGCTCGGAGCACGTATTAAGATCATAGATTGTAATCCCTGCTCCCTGATTTTCGACACAGTTAATAATTTGATAGCTCAAGTAGGGCAAGATATGTTTCTTAACCAACTTTCTCCTCAGCACTAGCCTTCTGGCCCTGTGCATGTTCCGTCCAACGTCGGTCATCGTCAGAGTTTTCTTGATCGGCCAAGGCTCCATGTACCGGCTCGAGTTGGTTGGCCCTTTCCAAATCTGCTGCACGGCCTCATTGAAGCTATATTTGATCAGCAGGCGGGAAATCTTTGCAGCCACTTCATTTCTTCGCTTCATGAATTTTTGCATAGCATTCCCAGTAGCAGATAGTGTTTCATGCTCTGGGTTCGAAGCAAATGCAGTGTCGTCCTCTGCTGTTCTCTTCAATTTGGTCCAAGTTGGATCGAATAAATTCAGTTCAGTTGACAGTTTGTCTTGAACTTGGTTTTCTGACTGTGCGCAGCAGGGAGTGGCGAGCGATAGATCTGTGCAGACTTCCATTGCTGAAAAGGAGAGAAATTAGCAAGTCTTTTACAATGATGAAAACTTAGATTGACTACGGGTGGTAGATGCTACCTTTTAGAAGCTCAAAAAGTCTTTAGCCTCTCAGTTTTATAATGTTTTACATGTAACAACACTTGATTGGCTTTATAGTTTTAATTAGATTCAAACACTTTGTTTACCTAACTCCCATGGCTCCACACACCCTCAAGAACAACTTGAGCCCATTTCAACACTTGTTGAGTATATGGCAGCATTCAAATGTAATACTTGAGACATGAATATGGCTCAAGATGGGTTCAAGTTATTCTCGAGGGCTATCAAGCAATGTGAACTAGGCAAAGGGTTTGAATGCAATTAAAACTATAAGGTCAACTAAGTCTTTTTATTATACATAAACATGGACAAAAATCTAAGAAAAGAGGGGCAAAAGCCTTTTAGGACCTAAAAAAATGGGTCATTTTTCTAAATTTTCGATTGATATAAGAGAGGCGATCACAACTCATGAATCGACTCTGGTTATTGGGCGGCTTGACAGGGTAGATCCAAAGGTATGCCAGAAAGAGAGAAAATTGTGGATAGTTCATGTGTAATACATAGCATAACAATTTTAGAGTGAATGGATAAGAGGTTGATACATGATTGTTCAAACTGGTTTTAGCACGTCCAACTTCATTTTCAGCTTTAAATTTGAACAACAAAACCGAATCAGTGCAAACAATTATTTAATTTGTTATAGTCTCTCTATGTTTAAAAGTCAAATGTGGATAGGATAATTATAGGAAAGGTGAAGTGGAAGTCAAAACCAATAATACTCTCTATGAATGGTAAAGAAATTTCATAGGTATGCTAGTGACACAACAACCACATTAAATAATGTGATAGTTCTATCTATTAATGCGATTTGGTTATATTTATGAGAAATTGTAGATCTAATTGTTTTTATTTGAATACCTGGTTTGCCTAAACTTTAGAAAGCACAAAAGAGTGAGATGCGGTCCCTAACTACTAATATTCTTTAATTGAAACCCTTGTGGTTTTCAATTTTTTTATCGAAGTCCCTAACATTAATATAATATTGCATTTCTATGTAAGTTATTATATTTTTAAATTAAAAATGAAATTTGTAGTTATTTATATTAATGAAATTTTAAATTAAACACATAATTCATGAGACTAAAAATATCAAAAATAAATTATACTCCAATATTGTGTGTGTATATATATATATACATGGTCAAAACTAACCAAAAAATTATTGTACCAAAACATGGGTACATTTTTCAAAAACATAAAAAAAAAAAAAAATTAGGTTTAATAACAGTATTAAATTTCTTTTATTAAACTTGACAAGGATACATTATCAAATCAACAAAATATAATGTACCCATATAAGTTTAAAAAAATGGATTAGAATAAAAATTGAATGAATTTTATATAAAAAATAGGTACATTTTATATTAAAAAGAGGTATATTTTACATATAACAAATTGATATATTTAAGAATGGATCCCTACTGAACAAGAGAGGTATGGCTTGAGAGCAACGAAACAAGCAGAGTTCCCAAAAAGAACTTGAAGAAGTAAATAGGCAGCACAACAGTTAGAAGGACTTGGATTGTCTGCTCTCCAATTTCTGTGCCCTCCTCGTGCCCTCCTGTTTTTGTGGTCACGGTTAAGCCACGTCAACATTTTATATTAATATTTCTTTTTGTTTTATTATTTTTATAAAAAAATAATATAAAATATTGACGTGGCTTAACCGTGACCACACAAAACAGGAGGGCACGGGGAGGGCACCTAAATGGGAGGGCAGACAATCCAAGTCCCAGTTAGAAAGCACAAAAGAGAGATTTTTCAAAATAAAACAAAACTCAGAGAGGACACGTAATAGACATGCAAATATGGTAAGACAATGCCGTTGATGTGGAGAGATTTTTCCTTGTGACCAGTACACAGGATGGTACATCACGTGTCATTATACAAATTGTTGGATATATGTGCTAAAAAATTAATAACTTGAAAAATAAAATTTCTCACCACTCCTATTAAAACATGTGGTGTATTATTTGTGTTCCTATCACAACTCAAAATTTCTCATTGATGTGAGATAAGAGAGACGACCTCCTTTCTCATTATTATTCCTGTGAAAATGGGCATTTTTCTAAATTTCCCATTGACAAGAAAGGGCCGATCACAAGTTCTCAATCGGCTATGGTTGCTAGGGCGGGTTGGAATTGTAGATCTAAATATATGCGGGAAAGAGAGACTAGGATGAAAAATTGTGGGTTGTTCATATGCAATACAAACCTTAATAATTTTGGAATGAAGGAATAGGAAGGTGATACATGACTGTTCAAATTGGTTTATCCGATCCAATGTGATTTTCAAATTAATAAATTTATATATTTAATTTTTATCTGAATACCTGGTTCGCCGAGAGTTTAGATATATTCAGCCGCCAGGCAGAAGAAAAGTTGGTTGTGTCGCCGAAAAAGAGAGATGTGTCTTGAGAGCAACAAAAAAGGTGGAGTTTCCTAAAAGAAATTAAGAAATAATTAGACAACACAAGAGCTACAAAGCATAAAAATAGCTGGATTTTCAAAATAATACAAAATCAGAGAGGACACGTAATAGACATGCAAATATGGTAAAATAGTGCCGTTGATGTGGAAGTTACTACAGGTGCGTAAATTGAAAAACTTACCTATGGAAAAAATTTGGAAATCGTTACATGGAAAGCTGGCTTAATTTGCATCTGTTAAAGTTAATAGATTTATGCGGTTAGTTTTTATTAAGAAATTAAACTTGAAATTTAAACAACAAATAGAAGTTATAAAGTGAGCATAGTGGATGTAAATTTCGGCCGTCTTTTCCTTTTACGAAAATGCACCTGCAAAATAATAACACTTAAGATTAAGGTCAAAAGCCTCACGCGCCCACGATGAATGGCGGGGCGGGGGGAGGTGGCTTTGGCCGAAGAATCTCCGATGCTAAAGTTAGAATTTGAGAGAGAAAGTGTTTATGAATTTTTTAGGAGAGAACTAATGGCCTAGCATTTTAGTGAGAAAACATGGCTATTTATAGGGGAGTGACCGACCCTATTTAGAGAATAGAGGCCAGCCACATATGGTCAAATTGTGAATGTAATTGCAAGATATTATGTGAAATAATATATTGCAATTAATTTGGCAATTAATCCCAAATTGAATAGGAAAATTGGGAGTTACCTTTTAAGCGAGAATTTGATGAGGAGTGATGAGAGGGGTTTGAATAAATATCATTTTGATCATCTTTGACTCTTCCTTGATTGAGTCGTTATTGTCTGTTGCATGCGTGTGAGATTCCCGGTGTGTCTCGAGGGTAATTTTGTCATTTTTTCCCAAAAATACACGTGTCGCCTCCATAATTTTCTTGATTATTTTTTGCTCGACAAATGCCCCCATACTTGCTGAATTGCTTGCAAGAAAGGGCAGCAGGTGTAGAGATGTCCAATTTTGATGCAAATTCCCATTTGGACTTGGAATTAGATTCTTCTAGGAAAGGTAAATAAATTGCCTCCAAAGCCTATTTAAGTCTACCTTAAGTAGGGGATTAAATCAACCTCGGAGGGTAATTATTTATCCCTACAAGAAAGAGAGAAAGCTAGAGGATATTTGTTCCTTCTTCCTTAGCACTCTTCTTTGCTTGCCTATGCAAATAATCGTCTTTCATTGATTTCTTTGTCTTTTCTGCGCCGCACTAATGTAAGAAAAGCTTAATTTTCTTTGTTTTTTCTTGGGTGGTGTTGTTATGGGGCAGCCGTCGGGATGGTGCGGCACATCGGCCGGCAGAGGTCAGGAGTCGGCTTGCCATAGGCTGAGGAAGTGGTGTGGCAGGGGCCACAACTTGTGCTGCTCAGCTTGACTGAAGCTAAGGGCTGGCTCAGCATGGGCGAGGAAATGGCATGGAATGGGCCACAGTTTAAGTTGCCACGTCTGGGCTGGTTGCCAAGAATGAGGAAACTGCTTGAGTTTGATTTCTCAGCTACCGTAGATGGAGCAATCAAAGGCAGAGCTGCTAAGATCGGAGCTGCTAAAGATGAAGTGTCAGATGAGCGAACTGTTGAGTGTGAAGTGGCTGCTGCTCCCTGACCATATGCTACTTAGCTACTATTTGAGTATTTGATCTTTTGAGCTGTGTGGCATTCTCGCACTGCACAACATTTAGTTTATTCTCTCACACTAGAAAGCAAACCCAGATGGTGTCGGGGAATTAGTTTACCCTATCACACTGGAGGGCAGACCGAAATGGTTGTCGAGGAATTAGTTTACCCTCTTGCACTAGAAAACGATTATTTTATCCTCTCATATTGGAGAGTAGACCTAGATGGGTGTCGGAGAATTAGGTAACCCTCTCGCACCAGAGAGTAATTAGTTTATCCTCTCTTATTGCAGAGCAAACCCAGATGGGTGTCAGGGAATAAGTTTACCCTTTGCACTGGAGAGTAAACCCAGATGGGTGTCGGGAAATTAGTTTACCCTCTTGCATTGGAGAACAATTAGTTTATCATATCGCACCGGAGAGTAGACCCAGATGGGTGTCAGGGAATTAGTTTACCCTCTCGCACTGAAGAGCAATTAGTTTATCCTCTCACACTGGAGAGCATACCCAGATGAGTGTTGGGGAATTAGTTTACCCTCTCGCACTGGAGATGATGGAAGTCATTGTTGTGAGTGCAGTTGAGGAAAACTGAACTGCTAAACAACTGAAAGAATCATTAGTTGTGAAGTCTTGTTCGGCGATCTACTTGAGACTTCAAATTGCTTGTGGAACCCACGCAAAGGTGTAAGTGGGAAGTGCAGCGAGCTCATCCCAGACTTTCTTCAAGTATTGCGCCATTGTTAGATGTTTTGTCATGTGCTATTCAGAGGCTTGTTTGGTGATCAGCTGAGAATAGATTGCAAGCTTCTTCATCGCTAAGTATTTAGCTAGCAGAGGCTACTAATAAAGTCTTCTCTTTTGCTCCGTCATTTGATGCTTGGAAGTTTGGAGTGCTATGGTCTTGGTCGGCGCGATTAGGAACCACAAGGCAAGATCGGTAAGGTTGGGAGCCGTGGTACAAGATAGGCACGATTATGAGCCATGGTGACAGATCAAGGGTTGTCGGGAGCCATGGAGCAAGTAGGCATGATTGTAAGTGCGAAGCTGGGGCCGACACGGACTAGGTTGTGAACAGTAGGAAGAATTGGGCTACTAGGTCCTGGATGCTCACCTACTAGTGATATGTTGCTCTAGTATTCTGGAGTAATGAGAACAAGACATGCTACCGGTTTGGGCTAGTGTGTTCTTCTGGTACTCGTCTGTCCCTATATGAGCTATTAGGCTGGGTTGCTGCGTTTGTCGGAACAGAAGAAATCATTGTATCCTTCAGTGTATATGAGATGGTTTTGTTTGCTCGATCTTGTTAATGAAATGTTACCTATTTATGTTGGTCATGTCTAATCGGAAAGCTTTGTCAGTAGTTTTGATGCGTTGGAAATCGCGTAATCGCTCGGTCAGAAACCTCTTTACATGAATTTTCCTTTGTTGGGGTAACGGAGCTCTTGGCTGCCCCTGGTTGTGACCTGCTAGTCTAGGCTGTTCTTCCATGTGTTCGACTCGTTTATTTCGCAGTTGCGGTGCATGTGGTATACTCCTAACAGGCAAGCAAATTTCTCGCAGACTGTTAGTTTAACTTAAGTCGGATTACGCGACTGCTTATCACCGTCCTTTGTGCTGCCTATTCTAATGTAAGGTGAATGATGCTTCTTGCGGGCCTAGTCGCGAATGAACACTTCACTTGTAAAAGGTTGCTCATGTTGATTATCAGAGTGTGGCCTCAACTGTGAATGTATGCTCATCCATGGGCCTAACCAAAAGTGCATGCTCCTCAGCGCGCTAAGACGAGAGTGTACACTATCTCGGGGGCCCAGTCAGGAGTGTACACTGCCAAAACACTTGGTTCGTGACTGGTCAAATGGCTGTTTACCGGAACGCTGCTGGAAAGGTTCGTCGTCTGCCATTGTCCTACTTCGGCACATCTCGTCTAGGGCACGCTACAAGAGCTAATTTACCAAGGTAATCTATTACGCGAAGGCGTTTGTCAAGTTTATGACTTGTTGAGGTAAGTGTTGTTCGCCATTTTGGGTGGAAAGAGCTTGGACGGTATATGTCTCCTTGAGTAGTGGAAGTGTAATGGATTCTGGGTTCAAGGTTTGAGATGGGATTTGTCAAATCTGCAGAGAAATAAGGTGAAAATACCCTCGGTTCATTGGTCGATCTAGAAATCTGAAGCCGGGACGGACAGTTGAACCAGTTTTGGACCGGTTAGGATTGTATAGACCGGGAATGGGCTGGGCAACTTGCGTGAACTGCCCCGCATGCCGGGCACGTGGGCATAGTGCAGCCTGGTCTGCTTGGCGTTAGGCCGATGGTGAATTGGGATTGCGATGGGCTTGCATTAAGTCACAGCTCTAGCTGATTCTTGCGTGGCTTAGGCCAGCTCGCCTTGGGTTTGGGCCCATATAGGCTGGAGTAGTGCTGGGCGCTGTTACCTTGGTCCTGCAGCTGCCTTGGGTTTGGGCTTACATCTCTTAGACTTACTAGGATCAGCATTTTGGGTTGCTTCACGCTAGGTTTGCGGTCTTGTAGAGCCTGGGTCTGCTGTTGTGAGGTGGCGCGGGCATGGGCTTGCTACTACATGGCTACCTGTTCACTGTAGGTAGAGGGCTCGCCTACAGCTACCACGGTGGTGCCCTTTGGGGTTGGTGCCGCTCCACTAGCCCTTATGTTAAGCCTTGCGGATCTTCGTGGTGGGGCTATGCCTTAATCTCTATTGCTTGGTCCAAATCCTTAAACGTAGGAAGTTATGTTCGCTATGGTTGTCAAATTTCTAGTCATTGTACTTTTCTTCTACGGTTTATTCAAAGAACTTTATAAAAAATTCTAGGAATAAGAATGTACGAAAAATCTACAAATGAATGAGAAATGGAAAACTTTGAATGCAAGAGTCTTCTTTGAGCGTGTGAATCAAGCTCTCAATGAAAGCACCAATTTGTGGATGCAAATTTCCGTAGTGTTCACCTTTGACGAAAATGCACCTGCAAAATAATAACACCTAAGATTAAGGCTAAAAGCCTCATGCGGCCACAATGAATGGGGGAAAGTGTTTAGGAATTTGAGAGAGAAAGTGCTTAGGAATTTTTGGGGAGAGAATGGCCTAGCATTTTAGTGAGAAAACATGGATATTTATAGGGGAATGATCGGCCCTATTTGGAGAATAGGGGTCAGCCACATAGGGGAATGTGAAATAATATCTTGCAATTAACTTGGCAATTAATTCCAAATTGAATAAGAAAATTGGGAGTTACCTTTTGAGTGAGGATTTGATGAGTAGTGATGAAAGGGTTTTGAATAATACCATTTTGATCACGTTTGACTCTTTCTTGATTGAGCCGTTATTGTCCGTTGCATGCGTGTTAGAATCCCAGTGTGCCTCGAGGGTAATTTTGTCTTTTTCACCAAAAAGTACATGTGTCGCCTCCATAATTTTCTTGATTATTTTTGGCTTCACAAGCATATACTAACTTATTGTTAGGTTGATAATTAAAGAGATTTTATAAATTGTGTTGTGTAATTTTTTTTAATATTATTATTGGAGGAAATACGAACTTGAGATCTATTTCAACATTGAAAAAAGACTTTTGTTGGTGCACATATTTCACTTAATTTAAATTTGAGGCAACGTCAGTCTAATCTTATAACTTGGTTTAAATTTAAGGCAATATTATGTTTTTAGTTTACTTGAAGTACTTTGAACGTCTTTTTGTTCTCCAACTCCAAGTGATTGAGTTGGGCCTTTTCATGCTTAATATTAAATTGTCAACCAATAGGTTTAAAGGGCGTTTCTAAGGTGGTGCGGATCAGAATTCAACGGTCGTGATTTGCTGAATTCACGGTAGAACCAGGCTGCTATGACCTAGTGTAAATAAAAACTTTTAATTTTTTTATTTATTGGGTAGTTTTTGTCGAAAAGAAAGGGGGATGCAGGGAACTGAGGGATTATTCATGTGTTGGAAGACGGAAAGAGAGGCAAAGAAATGGAGCTTGGGTGAAGATTCGATTTCAGGTGGATTGAAGCTCCACTGCGACTGTGACTCGGTAATCTTGTACATTTAATTTTTTTTGTCCACTAGGTGTGGTTTTTTGTTTTTTTTTTCCAGTGCGAGATGGAGAGATTAGGGTTGTCTTCGTGGGGAAAAAGATACAGAGATAGGGATCTAGTGAAGGGTGAGAGTGTTCGATTTTAGGTGAATTGATTGCAACCCAATAAATCCTATATATACCTTTAAAAAAAAATTGTTCGATGAGTGTGTGTATTTGTAGGGAAAGAGAGACAGAAAGATGGAGTTGGTGAAGGGTGTGAACGCTCAATTTCATGTTAATTGAAGTTGCGCTTGGATTGGAGTTAACAAGGGTGGTTCATCCAGAACCTTAGAAGAAACTCAAGTTGTGAAGGTCAGTCTATGAAGAAATCTAGATGCTCTGTTATAATCCATTTGCATTTTATTTTGGTATCACTTTCAAAATAAATGGGCTAATTGGGTCACCTATTAAACCTACACATTTTCTAAGGTGAGAATTGAATGTGGTCCATTAGATCAAATCTGACAGGCTAAAAATCAATCCATCAAAATGAGTTTGCGATGAAACCGGGTCATAAATGACTCGTCATTAAATGAAAACAGGTCCGACAACAATTTAAATTTTTTTGGATTTAAACTCTCCCCATCCCTAACAACAACAGTAACCTTCTTAAATTTGTGTTCTCCTCCCAAACTCTCCGTCTCCAATAAGCGCTCAAATTTCCTTCCCGTTCAAAAAACTTGCATCCCATTCAAAAATTTGTTTCCTGTTCCAAACCTAGTGGTACTTATGATATGCTTGTCTTCTCCAGCCTCATTGCACTTACATACAACAGTTAAAAAAATCAGGGGAGTTTTGTTCAAGGGTGTCAAGTTGGTTCCACATAAAAGACGTGTTTTTCGCTTCATTCAAGTTGGGTTCAGAGTCATAATCGACATCATATTTGATTCTCCACAGTTGATTTCAAATTCGATGAGTGGTGCTTTGTTCATAGTAGATGTATAGCTATGAAACTTTGTTTATAGGTTGTTGTAAGGGTATATATGGTTCAATTTGTTTATTTTAAGGATATGCTAACCCATAGTATTCAACTAGTAACCAAAGAAGAAAATTCTTATAAGAGAAAGGTTAACAACCTATTCCAAGCCCCATGCGTTGGGATTGATAAGGAGAAGTTTGATGAGGCACAACTTTGTGCCTATAGGGCAACCTGCTTTGGCAACCTTGAGTAACTGACCTATTTAATAGGCTGTCAAATGACCAAGTTCACAAAGTAGGGTTTCTGCCTCATTACTGGGCTAGGATGTAACGAACTCCAAGACGTAGAGGTTGAGCCAGAAAAGGTTAGGCTATTGAAGGAGTTTTTCCTAGGAAATTAGGGTTGGTAGGTGAAAGTAGGAAGGGGAGGAAAGAATAGGACATAGGTAAAACAAAGGTCACCCCTAAGAAAGTCACCAAAAAAATATATTTGACTTGCTGGGAGCTTGAAATGGTCTTTATGGAGTGCAAGAACAAAAATGATGCCTTCAAGCTAGGTTTGGTCTACTTTGCTTAGGTTGTGTTGATTGAGACAAAATCCAATGTAGCTGTGAATCTAGATTACCTCCACCTCGTGGAAAATATGTATAGGTTCAACAGTTTTTCATGGGGTTCTAACTTTTTTGAACAACTTCATGACAGCCTCTCCTACATTACTTTTAGGAGATATAGAGGTACAGTTGACGATGATGGTTAAGAAGATGAGGAGGAAGAAGAAGAAGAAGAAGTTAGGGAACTAAGAGAAGGTAGCGGTTCGGATAGGGCTGCAAAGGATGTTCATAAGTTTTTAAGGTATTATGTGCTGCTTTCGTTGGTAATATTGACTTTATTACTATGATTGAATAATAATTAATTATGAAAGTGTAGGCATACGAAAAAAAATCCCCAAATTAAGATGTCCTTACATTACTGTAAGATGATGGATCCAGGAGCTACACCGAGAAATATATGGTGGAAGACAGCAAAGAAGCAGCCTATCCACGAACAACTGAAGTTATACATAACTGAGAGCATAGTAGTATCACTGTATTTCAAAACTTTTGAAATTTATGAACGAAAGTGAATGTCTATGAATAATGTGTGAAAATGTAAATCTGATGAGTGACTTTAAATAGAAGGCCGTGGAGATATGAAAGATTGTCCCTGTTGAAGCGGAGAGGAACAAAGCATATTGGATGTGGGTCGATGAAGTCGATGTTGTGATGCCTGACAACCTCACTCCTGACACAAATGATATAGGTGAGTTGAAACTGTAGATTAAGGATTTGAAGGTGTCATTGGCGCGATTGACCCAAGAGAAAGAGATTTCAGACAAGAAAGTGCTGACAAAAGTGGAAGAGTTGTCCAAGGTGGTGGAAAGAAGATTTTGGCAACAAAACAGACTAGTTTCTAGTAGTGTATCCCACTTAATTTCTCCTAATATTAAAAATTATGGAAATTATGATGTTAAGTGTCTTTTCGTATTGATAAAGTGTTGTACATGTTTTTTTCTAATTATTTTACACTTGTGGATAGAGCTACTATGAACGCTACCATGATGCGAGGACAACTCAAAGATCAACTAGAGACCGGAAATGCATTGTGTTTAAAGGATTTGGGTTGGTGCTATTGAAAACAGTGATGGGGTAAGGGTGGAGTTTAGTAGATCATGGTTGGACGTTGTGACAAGGGTCTACATGCCCTTGAACCTTGATCACCATTGGGTTGCCATCAAGATGAATCTTAAAGCTGAGAAAATAATTATGTATGACTCATTAAATATGGCAACCCACTAGCGCCAAGCAGCTATAAAATTGGCATTGCTCACCTGTTACCGGATGTCCTCAAAAGCTAGTTCTGGGAAGGGAAGCAAGAACCTTGGCCAATCATGGTAAGTCCAAGGTCCTCACAACAAGACAAAGAGTGAGTTGAAATGTTAGTGAATTTAGTCAAATTATTGAATTATTATTGAAAGTTGTTGAATTGTTGTATGGCACATGGGGGATTGTCGTATTTTCACTTTAAATGTAGTAACGCCGTCCAACGTCCCTGCATTTCAATTCATGATGACAATTGACATGTTGCATGGGGTATACAATCTGTAGAATGATTGGTGATTAACAAGTTTAGTGTTAGTGTAGAATGACCGTAATGAACAATGTTAGTGTAGGGGAAGAAATACTATATTGTTGATATGTGGTGTTAGACAACTTTTTAATTTGTTAACACATTTTGTAGTTGTTTTAGATGTATGTAATGTGTTGGACAACTGGTTGATTGGGAATGTTCTAAATATTTATCTATATTTGTAGTTGTTTTAGATGAATTCGTAAACATGTTGAACCAATGTTTCTCCATATTTCTACATATTAATTAGCAAATATGTTTAACCAATGAGGATTAGCAAAGGCTCATTCACAAACAACATGATGAGCAAACAAGGACATATAGCGATCACCAAAGAAAATATATTAAGTAAAGATAATTGTTCAAATACTAAAGGTTACATTGCCCACAAATAAACGAAATTTCACAAAAAAAAAAAATTAAAGTATAAAACCATCCAACCGTCTAAGCTAGCTAGAAACTCAAACAAGAAACATAAAGTACTACTACTAGAACATCAAGAAACATTAATTAAAACTATTGGAACCAAATCTATGCACCTCCGTAAACGATGGTTGAGCACAAATCATTGTAATTCTAAGTAACCTACAATACAATAAAACAACCGCAAGATAACCTTAGGCCCGCCAGCGTAGGGAGAGGGGGATGTGGTTGGCCGAAGGCTCTCCGACGGTCAAATTAGTGAATAATTTGAGACTCAAGCAGTGGGCAAGAGAATTCAAATGTATGGATTGTGTTACCATAGATGAACCCTATATGGGTGTATTTGTAATGTTGGAGAGATTTGTTAGGATAGAATCCTCGTTCTAAGCAGGAGAATCCTACAGGATATCTAGCGTGTAGATATTACATCTTCTTAGGAGTTGTGATTATTTATGGAGCACATCTATCCCTAGATTGTAGGGACTTCAAAACATATAGGATATGATTGTGTCCATATTCAGGTCAAATCGAGTGTCTTGCGGAACAAGCATGGTCATCCAGTGGAGTCGCTAGGACTCCACCTAGTACCCTAGAGTTGAGTGATGGTGGCACCCTACACCGTCTGATATAGCTCCGCTTAGAGTTGGTGAGTCCATGACCAGGCTTCTGGGATAATAGTATTCGGATGCGCTTTACTCCAGCCTTGAAAATCATGGTCCCACAAAAGTGTCTAAAATTTAAAATTAAACAACCATCCAAATTCTGAAACTTCTCAACTCCATCATCATTTATTGTCACCCATACAGTGACTGTTACATGAACATTTAGCCAACACATTTGTTTTTATTTTTTTGGGAGGACCTGGAAACACCCCAATGACTGTCCTCTCCTTGTGGTCCAGACCAAGTCTTGACTCATCCCCTACACCATCTTCCTTTCTATTATTTGGTTGAGGGAAGCAAATGATTAGATCATCTTCTAGACTTGGTGTCATTAGACAATCATCCTTAACACCCCCTACAACACGTTTGGCTCATCCTCAAGCATCTTATTAACTAGAACCAATAATCTAGCTGTTTCAGATGGCATCCATATCCCTTAACTGTTCATCTCCCACAATAGAAGCATACCTTAAAAAAAAATTCATAATTGAAGAAAGTAGGTAGACAAACATCCCTCAATATGTTGTTTGTCTGCCACTAAAGCAGGTGCTAATGGTGAATGATTGATTGGGGATTTTTTAGAAATATTTGTCCATATTTGTAGTTGTTTTTCATAACTCCTCGTCCCCATTCACCACTAGCACCAGCTTTAGCAGTAGACAAACATCAATTTTTATTCAGACTCTAATAGTTATTGCATTAAAGGAATTAATAAAGCCATCATCAACCTTTACAAGCCTACCATTGGGTAGAGTGATGTTCTTGATGATCTCCGGGTCCGTAAACTGGATAAGTATCTGAGGGATTTGGACCCATATAGTCAACAAAGTTATAGGGTTAGATTCCCTAAACTCCACCTTCCATCTTTCAAAATGAAAAATTTGTCCTCTCACATACCAGTGATGGTTGTGCATTACAGACTCAACTTCATCTTTGGCAGTGAACACTAGGGTAAACCACTTATGGTCGAAATAGTATGCGAAAAATGTGTTTTTAAAACAACATTTCCAACTCAGAGCGAGCTCCCTGTAGATGAACTCATCCTCGAAAGGTTTCCCAAACATTTTTCCATTAAGACCCTAGCCTTTATATGCTCTATGTTAATGGTGAAAACCTGGTTGGTGCCCACCTTTGTCACACCCCTTTCCAAAACTTACAATTGTAAGTTTCAAAAGTAATCAAAGCTTCCCTAGGGTTAGAAATTGGAATGAGTTTGCCCAGAAATGAAGCATGGGGTTGGAGAATGATCTTCTAAGGTGGGATGAGTAGCAACAACTAGGAAGTTGTAAGCAATTTTGGGGGAGGTGGGTGAGAGAGTAAGTGACGATTTAAAGTTTCGAGTTTGAATGAAAAAAGAGCAGGGAGATTATGTCATGCACAAATAACACCACCAACAAATAAAGGATAAAAGTGGCAGAACAATATGAACAAGCAAATAATGATTTCAAATATTGCAATTATTTGTGCATGGAAACAAAGAGGCCACACCACGCGCCTAAAGGAAATGAAAGGACTTCATAATTGAGATTGGACGACCAATCGTGGCACAACGAAGGTTTAACCTCTTTACAAAATGTTCCATGCGAAGAGGTGGTTCCATTCAGTTATTCCTACCACTTAATTTCAAAACGAGGGTATTTAAGATGAAGTCGTTAGTTTATTACGTATGGGATGATGAGTCAAAGGTTATGACACTAAACCCTAAATAAGTAAACAGCCCTACAAAAAACCACCTGGTTTCGCCATGTGGGAGGCTATGACTAGGTCTGTATTATAAAACTAAAATTCCACCCCCTATAGTGCTATTTGATGAAGTTAGCATCCTTATAGGTTGGGAACTCGATTAGTGCACCATTAGTCGTGCAAATGTCTGAATATTGGTTTAGGGTTTGTTTTCTGCAATTTGCACAGACAGAGAGATAGGAGGATTTTCTGTTAGGGTTGAAGGGAACAGGTAAGGGAGGTATGGGTTTGGGTTTTTTATGATGAGGTTTAGTAATTTTCAATATTCTTCAACTCTTTTTAATCTGCAAAATCAAATTACCTATGCAATTTATAACATGCAATTAGTTTCTTTTTAGGTGAGTTCAAATAATGTTGATTACGTTGTTATAAAGCTCTTTTTCTTAGTTAGGTTGAAAATCATATCGATATATTCTTTATTTAGTTGGTTCAATCTGTAATAGATAAGATTGTTTTGTTTGATGTTTCAATCAAAATTTGATGTGTGAAATTATAATGGAATTGCAAGTCAAGTATATCTTAGATTCTTGGTTGCATACTCACATTCCCACAACTATTATATTGTCTCTTGACTAGATGGATTTTTATAATTTCCTGGAACTACGGTTACAATGCGTTTAATAATTTCCTAGATCTATCATTTTTGTTCGTTCATGATTATGTTGAATGTTTTTCAGGTTAAATGCGTTGCGAGTTATATATTACTTAAAGTGTAAATAGTAGTTTATTGTCTCACATTGGTGAAGTACATATGTAATATCAATTGTAACTTCTATATATACTCCACTTTGGAGTTAATGAATATATAAAAAATTCCCAAATATTGTTATATATATTTTTGGTATTTACCAGTTTAGTTTAATATTGGTATTTACCATGTTTAGTTTAATATGGTATTAGAGCAGTTCGCTCTTGTTGACCTGTGTGCTTTAATTTTGTGCCCACATTTTCCGTGATTTCCTTCGTGAAAAAAAAAATGAATAGTGTCGCGCTACAGTACAAATAGTGCATGAACAGTGATCCTCTACAATGCCGTAAATAGTGATTGCTACAGTGCCGTGAACAGTATTTTGCTACAGTGTTCTGGTAAATTGTTTTCATTCTGCTTCGTATCTTTTGTGCCTTTATTGTTCGTGATTTTGTTCAATGGCTCAATATAATCATAGCGTTGTTATGCATCTTGGTGGAACAAATAAATAGATAATTGATACTGGGGCCACTGATCATGTGACTAGTAACCCTAAAGTCTTTGATGAGTTATGTGACTATGTTCGTGATCCGTATATTACTAGTGCAAATGGAGCACTTTCCCTTGTGAAGGGTGAAGGCACTATCTCTCTGACTTCAACCTTATCACTGGTCCGTGCTTTACTTGTTCTTGATGTTAAGTGCAATCTTTTGTCGGTTGGAAAACTTCTTGATACCTTATATTGTTCTGCTTACTACTACCCTACGTATTGTTATTTTCAAGACATTCAAACTCAGAAGATAATTGGTCATGGTAAAAGAATAGGAGGTTTGTACATCTTGACTATGGAGGACATTGTTGTTTCCGGTTCAAATAATCATTAAGTTTTAAGTGCTAAAGTGGATGACAGACATCAAATTTGGTTATTGCATCGATGATTAGGACATCCATCATTTAGTTATATGAAGCATCTATTTCATTCTTTGTTTCGCACTTGTAGTGATTCAGAGTTCAAGTGTGAAACATGTGTCATGGCTAAGAGTCATCGTGCTTCCTTTCCTGTAAGTGATTCTAAAGCTACTTTGCCATTTGATTTGATACATTCTGATGTGTGGGGTCCGGCGAAAGTTACTTCTAATGGATTACGTTGGTTTGTTACTTTTATTGATGATTGTACTCAGTTAACTTAGGTGTTCTTAATGAAGAATAAGAGTGATGTTCCGTTACTTCTTCAAGAATTTTTTACAATGGTGTCTACTCAGTTTCAGACCAAAGTTAAGGTCTTCAGGTCTGATAACGGAGGAGAATATGTGAATCACACTTTGGCATTTTTTTTGTGTGATCATGGTATTATTCACTAGACGACTACTCCGTTTACACCCCAACAAAATGGTGTGTCCGAACGAAAAAATCGTCAAATAATGGAGGTTGCTCGCTCCTTGATGTTGGATAAATGTGTTCCTAATCATTTGTGGGGTCATGCTATTTTGGCTGTTGTGTATTTGATTAATCGTGCTCCAAGTATAGTTCTTGATTTTCAGACACCGTTTGATGTGCTACAAAAACATGTTTCTCTTGTTTCTGTATGAAAGCTTCATCCGAAAGTATTTGGGTGTATTGCGTATATGCATGTCTACTCCCATCAGCGGAGTAAACTTGATGCATGTGCTTTCCGGTGTGTCTTTATTGGGTATGCTAACAATAAAAAGGCTATAAGTGTTATCATCCTCTGACTCAAGAAACTTATATTACCATGGATGTCACCTTCCATGAGGAAGTTTCGTATTTTGTGAAGCCATCTTCCGACTCTCCACTTCAGGGGGAGAAGGGGAGTGAAGTGCAGATTTGAAGAGATGGTATGGATGATGTGTTATAGGCAGAGTTGGAAACATAACATATTATGTTGCGTGATACTAATCAATCGGCTACAGATAGTGATCGGTCACCTGTCATTCCCAGAACTATTTCTATTGACGACAGATCAGATGTGCCCAGTGAGTTGCTTATTAATATGTCTAACGAATTACCTTATGATGATCAGTTGCCTGCTGCTGATATGTCTAACGAGTTGCCTGATGATGGTTCGTCCAGTGATGATTCTTCTAACAGTTTGGTACAAGATGGTGGCATACATGAGGTAAATTCTGACGATTCTTCTACTTATCAATTAACTCCTCGAGCTAATCGTGGAAAACCTAAAGTACAATATGAGCCTGATATGCATGCCAAAGCCAAATATCCTATCAACAATTATGTGTCTACTCATCGTTTGTCCAAACCATATTCATCTTACATATGTCAGCTATCTAGTGTATCAATTCCAACAAAATTGCAAGATGCTTTGTCTGACCGTAAGTGGGTTAATGCCATGAAAGTTGAGATGAAAGCTTTGGAAAAGAATTCTATTTGGGATTTGGTTCCTTTACTAAATAGGAAGAAAACCATTGGATGTAGATGGGTGTTTACTATTAAGCACAAAGCAGATGGTTCTATTGATCGGTATAAAGCCAAATTAGTTGCTAAGGGTTATACTCAAACCTATGGGGTAGACTATCAGGAGACTTTTGCTCTTGTTGCCAAACTTAATACTGTGCATGTTCTTCTGTCTTTAGCAGCAAACCAGGATTGGCCTCTGTTTCAGTTTGATGTTAAGAATGCTTTCCTTCATGGTGATATTAAGAAGGAAGTTTATATGGATCTCCCACCTGGTATTGGAACATCTCCTGGAAAAGGTGTTGTATGTAGGTTACGAAAGGCCTTGTATAGTTTGAAACAATCTCCTAGAGCGTGGTTTGGGAGGTGTACAAGTTCAATGAAGAAGTTTGGGTATATCCAGAGTCATTCAGATCATATTTTGTTTCTAAAGCGACAAAATGGTAAGCTAACTGCATTGATTATTTATGTTGATGACATGATAGTGATTGGTGATGATCAGAAGGAGATACAACGCCTTCAAAAGTACCTAGCTACTGAATTTGAGATGAAAGAATTGGGTGAACTGAAGTATTTTCTTGGAATCGAGGTTGCACGATCCAAGCATGGTATTTTTCTATCTCAACCGAAGTATGTTCTTGATTTGTTAGCTGAAACATGTATGTTAGATTGCAAACCTATTGATACTCCGATTGAGCAGAATCATTATCTGGGCTTATTTCCAGATCAAGTTCCTACTCATAAGGAACGATATCAGAGGCTTGTGGGGAGATTAATTTATTTGTCTCACACTCGCCCTGACATTGCTTATGCAGTTATGTGGTAAGTCAGTTTATGCACTCACCTAGTGAAGCTCATATTGATGCAATAACCCGTATTTTGAGGTACTTGAAGATGGCTCCTAGTAGAGGCCTGGTTTTCTCCAAGAATGGTCATTTGATTGTCGAAGGGTATATAGATGCAGATTGGCGAGGTTCTATCACTAATCGGCAATCTACATCTGGATACTTTACATTTGTGGGTGGTAATTTAGTTACTTGGAGAAGCAAGAAACAAAAAGTGGTGGCTAGGTCAAGTGCAAAAGCTGAGTTTCGTGGTATGTCTCATGGTGTATGTGAGTTGTTATGGTTGAAAAAAATTGTTGAGAGATATTGGGTTTAAACCCAAAGGTGCTATGAAACTTCATTGTGATAACAAGGCTACTACTGAGATTGCTCATAATCCAGTGCAACATGATCGAACAAAACATATGGAGATTGATCGACATTTCATTAAGGAAAAATTGGATGTTGGAATTATTATGTTTCCGTTTGTGGGATCTGAAGATCAACTTGTTTATGTTCTTACTAAGGTTGTGTCTAACAGTGTGTTTTCCAACTCGCTTGACAAGTTGGGCATGTGTGACATCTTTGCACCAACTTAAGGGGGAGTGTTGCGAGTTATATATTAGTTAAAGTGTAAATAGTAGTTTATTGTCCCACATTAGTAAAGTACATATGTAATACCAAATGTAACTCCTATATATACTCCACTTTGGAGATTAATGAATATATAAGAAATTCCCAAATATTATCATATATATTTTTGGTATTTACCATGTTTAGTTTAATATTGGTATTTACCATGTTTAGTTTACTAATGTTTGTACCATACTTGACCAATCCCGAAACTACTGAGTACCGGTCAACGTTATACTGTCAAGGACCCAGAAGAGTTTCCCTACAACCAGGAGGCCAATCACAGCACGACACGTGTCGACATTAGAAGCCAATCATAGCGCGACACGTGTCAACATCAGAAGCCAATCACAACACGACACGTGTCAATGTCAGAATGAAACTAGAAAGTCTCTTCTATAAATAGAGATCATTCTCTCACAATATTTCCTAATGTCATTTGTACTAAATCATTCACTTGTACTCACTAAAAGAGAGCTTGAACCTATGTACTTGTGTAAACCCTTCACAATTAATGAGAACTCCTCTACTCCGTGGACGTAGCCAATCTGGGTGAACCACGTACATCTTGTGTTTTCTTCCCTATCTCTATCCATTTACATACTTATCCATACTAGTGACCGGAGCAATCTAGCGAAGGTCACAAACTTAACACTTTCTGTTGTACCAAAGTCCTCGCTAATTTTGTGCATCAACATTTGGCGCCGTCTGTGGGAACGACACTTATTCCCACTTTTTTCAGCTTTGTCAAGCTGGTTTCCACCATTCGTACACTCTCTTTTGACCAGGCATCGCTCTCCAACATGGGGAGCAAAGGAAGCCACAACACACAGAATGACACCCCTCTTCCACCTAGTGCGAAGCAACGAAAGAAGGAAGGAAAGAGGGTTGCCCTTCAAGCTAAAGTCGATGAGCTAGAAACTCAAAACAACAAGATAACAATGAAGAATGAGGTATTCCAGGAGCAGTATGAGAAGCTCTTTGAGACGCTCCACGAAACTATGCGTACTCAAACACGCGAGCTTATTGCCCCTGTGGACTTCAACCATTATCTGGGTGCCCCCCAACACGGAGGGTCACCTTTCTTCGACATGGGTATCCCTGATGAGGAGCGAGCTAATCATCAAAACATTGATCAACATGAGACTTCTCTCAACCCAGCTGCTTCGACCCGAAGCAGGAGAATTGGAGGAAGACACCTCCTTGCAGAAGGGTTGGAAGGATCAAAAGCTGTTTATCGTGACTACCGAGACTTCCTAAAGTAACGTCGAGAGAATCCCCTCCATATATGCTCGAAGATTAATAACCCAAGGGTTTCTGAAAGACTCAATCCTCTCCCACGACTCAGGCCAGCTGCCAATCTAGGGAAGGAACGACATGTCCTAGAGGAACATGAAGGTACATGGGACTCTGAGGTATTCCGACAGACTCGCCTTAGAAGTCAGTATGGCGAGTCCAAGGAAAAATCACAAGCCCTTGCTCAAACTTTCCTACTTCCAAGAGGTGATGGAGACTTACGAAAGAAAATCCCAGTGGTACATGACTCTACTCAAGACCCCATTGTCCTACAGCTCCTTGAGGAAGTAAACAAGTTAAAGGCCGAACGTCAGGCCGAGATACCTGACTGGAACCAACCCAGGCCTAGCCCTCTCACAAGGAGGATCATTGACACCCCTTTCAAGCGAAGACAAAACAAAAGCTTGGTTTACAACTCTATATTAGAAGGGAGGACCCAATTGAACACCTTAACCTCTTTGAGTCCACCATGGCATATCAGATGCACACCGACGAAGAGCGATGTCTTCTCTTCCCCTCCACCATATCTAGTGGAGCTCTAAACTCGTATTGCCGTCTTCCACCTGAGACAGTAGACTCATTTGAGGAACCGAGGAAACTATTTATCTCTCAACACATCTTCCAGACCAATCGCTTACTTCTGCAGATGACTTGTACATTATTCGCCAGAAGCCGGACGAGTTACTACGAGAGTATACTGGTCGTTTCAACCATGAGTATTCTCGCTGCGCTGAAGCAGATGACAAGACTGCTATCAAGGCTTTCACGGCAGGCCTACGTGATTGTTTCTTCAAGTACATGATCAATGCCAACACTTGGAAGACTTACTATGAGGTGATGGCACAGGCTTACAACCATTCATCTGCCAAGGCAAGGACATCTCAAGGGAAATCCCCCACAACCACCCCTTATCAGCAAGTAGGGAGTGGAAGCCATATCTAACCAAATGAGAAGACCTCGACCTTCCAAACGGCAGCGGTGCCTCCCCTTGCCTAACTTAATACTTTGCCAAGTCAACAGACATATCAATCTCAGGGCAAAAGGAAAGATTTCCATCCTCACCAGTCTCATTTTAGTAAAAGGAGTAAGGGACGCTACCGCGATAACTAAGGGTATCGCCATGATAATCCCCGACCCTAGGCAGTCAACACAGTGGGTCAAGCATGTGTCAGGACAGCCACTACCCCGAGGTATGAGGCATACATACCTTTGAACGCCATATGCGTGGCCATTTACCCCAACATAACACACTTGACACCGAAGCCAAAACCGAGGCACACAGATTACAAGCCCACGAAGAACACGGGCACGTTTTGCTGCTACCACGAGCATAACAGCCATGACGGCAAGAAGTGTATCACTCTTCGTGATCATATTGAAGCTTTGGCATGTGAAGGAAAAATTAATCAATTCCTCTTTCACCCTGCAAAGGGTAACTGTAACCAACGCCAGGTAAATGTGATATATTCCATAAGTGGTAGCACACCCATATCTAAATCTTCGAACAGGGCCATGAAAAATAGTGAACGAGCTTTAAGGTCTGGCCACTAAGTGTTTCACGTGGAAGACATCAGGGGAGGTAAGTATCAAAAGCTTAACTGGGATCCAATATGTTTCTACCTTGAGAAAGAAAAAGGTATCATCTACCCTCACAACGACCCACTAATCGTGGAAGCTCACATAGCCAACTATGAAGTACGATGAATCCTGGTAGACACGCGGCTTCGGTCAATATCATGTTTGTTGAAGCTTTCAGGGCACTTAATGTAGCTAAACACTTGCTCGATCGCTCGATTTCCCCTCTGATAAGCTTATCCGGTGATATCGTGTAACCTTTGGGGAGCATACACTTACCTTTCACCATTGGTACAGGCCCTTACACAGCTACCATTACCACTAACTTCCTGGTGGTTGATTGCCTAACGGCATACAATGTCATCTTCGGACGCACAAGCATTAATGATCTCAAGGTCATGGTATCCACACATATGTTGTTGATGAAATTTCCAACCCCCTATGGCAATGGTTACATCAGAGGAAATCAACTTAGTGCACGATCATGTTACAACACTTTAGCCAAGCAATAGCACCTGCATGTGCCCAAGGAAACCCTTTCTATACATGACCAAGTCATAAACACCAGCCCAGACGAAGCCAACTTGGATCTTCACGGTGGCAACAGTCAACCTGACGATCCTCGAGATGACTCTTTCACCCAGCAAACACAACCCACTTAACAGTTGAAGAAGGTCTCTATCTCAAAAGATTATCCGGATCACATGGTGAAGATTGCCACCACCTTGTCACCACCAATTTGGTTGGCATTGATCTCTTTTTTGCAAGAGAACACTAAGGTTTTCGCCTGGTCATACGAGGACATGCCAGGCATCTCTCCCGATATCATCTGTCATCGCTTAAGTATTGACCCCAAGACCAAGCCAGTGAGACAGAAGCGAAGATCTTATGACGCTGAACGGTACGAGGCAATGAAGATAGAAGTTGAAAAACTCAAAGGCATAGGCTTCGTCCGCGAAGTCAATTATCCAACGTGGGTAGCAAATGTTGTCTTTGTTAAGAAGAATCCGACCAAGGAAAGTATTTTGCTCCAAAAGGTCTTGTGAAGAATGTGTGTCGATTACACCGACTTAAACAAAGGATGCCCGAAGGATAGTTTTCCTCTTCCTCTCATAGACAGACTTATAGACTCTACGGCAGGGTGTGAACTTCTGAGCTTCATAGATGCTTACTCAGGATACAACCAAATCCTCATGAACCCTCCGGACCAAGAACACACAACCTTCACTACTGACAAAAGACTATATTGCTATAAAGTCATGCCTTTTGGCCTAAATAATGCAGGAGCGACTTATCAGAGACTGGTCAATTCAATGTTCGCCGAAAAAATTGGGAAGAGCATGGAAGTTTACGTTGATGATATGCTAGTCAAGAGCAAACATGCTGACCAACACATCACCCACCTATCTGAAACTTTCACCATTCTGAAGAGGTATCGAATGAGGTTGAAGCCCAACAAATGTGCCTTCTGTGTAGGCTCTGGCAAATTCTTAGGCTTCATGATAAGCCATCGACCTGAGGTTGGTGACACTCTCATTATCTATTTGTCGGTATCGGCTTCAGCAATAAGTTCTGTTCTCATTCGAAATGATGGTAATGTCGAACGGCCTGTTTACTACACTAGCAAGGCCTTACAAGATGCAGAGACACGATACTCCAACATTGAGAAATTGGCTCTAGCATTGGTCATGTCTGCTCGAAAACTTCACCCTTACTTCCAAGCACACTCCATCATCGTGCTTACCAATCATCATTTTCGACAGATACTCCAAAGTTCTGACACTTCTGGGCGAATGATCAAATGGGCGATAGCATTGGGTGAGTTTGACATCTCCTACCAACCAAAGACAGCTAAGAATGGCCAAACAGTGGCAGACTTCATTGCTGACTTCACATATCCTATTGACATTGTTTCTACACCTAAAGAAGTGGTTTTATTACCCTTAGAAACTTAAAAAAATAGAACCAACTGCCCCAACATGGAGTCTATATGTTGATGGCTCGTCCAACCAATAGGGTTATGGAGCAGGACTAGTCCTTACGACCCCTGACAAAGTGGCGATGAAGTATGCTCTTCATTTCAAATTCAAGGCGTCGAACAATGAGGCCGAATATGAAGCCCTCCTAGCAGGCTTACGTTTGGCCAAACACCTTGGGGTTAAACGAATTGATATCTTCAGTGACTCCCAATTGGTGGTTAACGAGGTCACCAACAACTTTGACGCTAAGGATAGCTCCACGGCTGCATATCTGGCACAAACGTAATTGTTGCTTAAGCACTTCCACTACCAGATCACCCAAATTCCTCGAGCGGCAAACAGTCATGCAGATGCTTTGGCTCACCTCGCCTCAGCAATGGAAGACAAGATTGAGAGAAAATTCAGGTCGAATTGTTGGCAGCACCAAGCACCATGTCTGCGGAAGTGTGCAACTTACAACAGGGGATAGTTGGATTACCCCGATTTATAGATTCCTTGCTCATGGCACCCTTCCAAATGACAAAGTCCAAGCTAAGAAGATTCGATACAAGGCTACCCGTTACTTGATCATTAATGACCAACTCTACAAGCAGGGTTTTAACCTACCATACCTAAGATGCCTTACACCCGCAGAGGCAGAAACTGTCATTCGGGAAATACATGAAGGAGTCTGCGGAGATCATGCTGGATCTCGATCCCTAGCACACAAGGCTTTTCACCAAGGATATTACTGGCCAACACTCCACCAAGATGCCATCAAAATATCCCGCTCATGTGATAAGTGTCAACGCTACGCAACTATTCCTCACTCCCCTCCTGAGCTGCTCATTCCTATGATCAGCCCTTGGCCCTTCGCCCAATGGGGACTTTATTTGATCGGCCCAATGCCTGCAGGCAAGGGCAAGGTTCGCTATGCAATCATTGCAGTTGACTACTTCATAAAGTGGGCCGAAGTAGAACCCTTGCCAACCATTACTGAGGCAAAATAGAAGACTTCGTATGGAAGAACATCCTTTACATATTCGGCATTCCCAATGCGATAGTCACTGACAACGGGCGACAGTTCGACAACAATAAGTTCAGGATGTTCTGCTCTAAGTTCAACATCAACTTATGTTTTGCCTACCCAGCTCATCCCCAGTCTAATGGACAAGTTAAAGCCATCAACAAAATAATCAAGCGAACTTTGAAAACCAGCTTGGACAAGGCTAAAGGTTGTTGGCCAGAATTTATACCCCAAGTTCTTTGGTCATACCGTACTTCGTATCGGACATCAACAGGAGAAACCCCATTCTCACTTGCCTTTGGTACAGAGGCAGTTGTCCAAATGAAGAAACACTTAATCCAAACTGAGATGGACCGTTTTAAGTTATTGGCATCAATCGCCCTGGCTCCTACAAGCTTAGAAACTCCAATGGCAAGACCTTTGGCCATTCATGGAACGCTGATCACTTGAAGTACTATTACAAGTAAACTCACATTGTACAAGTGTTAAGCTTCAGCCTTTCAGCATCCTATGTAACGAAGACTATTTGGCATGAATTCAATAAATAGGTGATTTAGACAACTCGATCATAATTCTCTTACATTCCTAGCAATGAAACACTCGGGTTCAAAGCTTCAACATGAATGCTTCCAACATGAAACAAAGTCTAAGTATATGTCAACAAGACTATACAAATAAACGAACAGCTTCACAGTATATTCGTTGAATCATACATTCCAAAACATTCATACATAAGCCAACTGTGCTTTGAAAGGGTTCAACATATTTTGTGTCATTCGACACTTGCTACAATGTGCCTAGACACCTTGCCCTTATTCTCACCAACCAGGTGATGAAATGTAAAGAAGGAACTCATCTTCATGCCACCAACCAAGTAATGAAATGTACAACCCGTACTTTCCTTCATGCCACCAACCAGGTGATGATATGTACAACCCGTACTCTAATATCATTTGGCAACTTGCCACTCATGCCACCAATCAGGTGAAGAAGGAACTCATCTTTATGTCACCAACCAGGGGATGAAATGTACAACCCGTACTCTCCTTCATTCTACCAACCAGGTGATGAAATGTACAACTCGTACTCTAATATCATTTGGTAACTTGCCATTCATGCCACCAACCAGTTGATGAAATGTACAACTCGTACTCTCCTTCATGCCACCAACCAGGTGATGAAATGTACAACCCGTACTCTAATATCATTTGGCAACTTGCCACTCATGCCACCAACCAGGTGATGAAATGTACAACTCGTACTCTCCTTCATGCCACCAACCAGGTGATGAAATGTACAACCCGTACTCTCCTTCATGCCACCAACCAGGTGATGAAATGTACAACTCGTACTCTAATATCATTTCGCAACTTGCCATTCATGCCACCAACCAGGTGATGAAATGTACAACCTGTACTCTCCTTCATGCCACCAACCAGGTGATGAAATGTACAACCCATCCTCTAATATCATTTGGCAACTTGCCATTCATGCCACCAACCCGGTGAAGAAGGAACTCATCTTCATGCCACCAACCAGGTGATGAAATGTACAACCCATACTCTAATATCATTTGGCAATTTGCCATTCATGCCACCAACCAGGGGAAGAAGGAACTCACCTTTGTACCACCAACCAAGTGATGAAAGCAACTCACCATTCATTCCACCTACCAGAAGACGAGTGGTACAACTTGTACATGTGAACTCCTAGCATTCACAAATAATCAAAAACCCTCAAGCTTGATAACTCAACTAGGGGAGCACTTATGCCCAACAAGAGTTATAGTCACCAAAAAACTCTTATTGCAAGCCAACAACAACTTCAGTGCATGGCATACAAAGATCAAGCTATTCAACCCTCTTGCATCTGCTTCAAACATTTCCCCTCTGTAACAATGCAAACACTACAACTCGTAGAAAGCTTCACACACTCGTGATCAAGACAGTGTGAAGCAAAACCAATTTATGGTGCCAACAAGAGCTTCATCAATAGAGGGCAACCATAATTCTCAAAAGCTTCATACACTCTTGATCAAGACAGTGTAAAGCAAAACTAATTGATGGTACCAACAAGAGCTTCATCAAAGGAGTTCAACCATAATTCTCAAAAGCTTCACACACTTTTGATCAAGACAGTGTGAAGCAAAACCAATTTATGGTGCCAACAAGAGCTTCATCAATGGAGGGCAACCACAATTCTCAAAAGCTTCACACTCTTGATCAAGACAATGTAAAGCAAAACCAATTTATGGTGCCAACAAGAGCTTCACCAAAGCAGTTCAACCACAATTCTCAAAAGCTTCACACACTCTTTATCAAGACAATGTGAAGCAAAACCAATTTATGGTGCCAACAAGAGCTTCATCAATGGAGGGCAACCACAATTCTCAAAAGTTTCACACACTCTTGATCAAGACAGTGTGAAGCAAAACCAATTTATGGTGCCAACAAGAGCTTCATCAAAGGAGTTCAACCACAATTCTCAAAAGCCTTACTCACTCTTGATCAATACAGTGTGAAGCAAAACCAATTTATGGTGCCAACAAGAGCTTCATCAAAGGAGTTCAACCACAATTCTCAAAAGCCTTACTCACTCTTGATCAATACAGTGTGAAGCAAAACCAATTTATGGTGCTAACAAGAGCTTCATCAAATGAGTTCAACCACAATTCTCAAAAGCTTCACACACTCTTGATCAAGACAGTGTGAAGCAAAACCAATTCATGGTGCCAACAAGAGCTTCATCAATAGAGGGCAACCACAATTCTCAAAAGCTTCACACACTCTTGATCAAGACAGTGTAAAGCAAAACCAATTGATGGTGCCAACAAGAGCTTCATCAAAGGAGTTCAACCATAATTCTCAAAAGCTTCACACACTATTGATCAAGACAGTGTGAAGCAAAACCAATTTATGGTGCCAACAAGAGCTTCATCAATGGAGGGCAACCACAATTCTCAAAAGCTTCACACTCTTGATCAAGACAATGTAAAGCAAAACCAATTTATGGTGCCAACAAGAGCTTCACCAAAGCAGTTTAACCACAATTCTCAAAAGCTTCACACACTCTTTATCAAGACAGTGTGAAGCAAAACCAATTTATGGTGCCAACAAGAGCTTCATCAATGGAGGGCAACCACAATTCTCAAAAGTTTCACACACTCTTGATCAAGACAGTGTGAAGCAAAACCAATTTATGGTGCCAACAAGAGCTTCATCAAAGGAGTTCAACCACAATTCTCAAAAGCCTTACTCACTCTTGATCAATACAGTGTGAAGCAAAACCAATTTATGGTGCCAACAAGAGCTTCATCAAAGGAGTTCAACCACAATTCTCAAAAGCCTTACTCACTCTTGATCAATACAGTGTGAAGCAAAACCAATTTATGGTGCTAACAAGAGCTTCATCAAATGAGTTCAACCACAATTCTCAAAAGCTTCACACACTCTTGATCAAGACAGTGTGAAGCAAAACCAATTTATGGTGCCAACAAGAGCTTCATCAATGGAGGGCATCCATAATTCTCAAAAGCTTCACACACTCTTGATCAAGACAGTGTAAAGCAAAACCAATTGATGGTGCCAACAAGAGCTTCATCAAAGGAGTTCAACCATAATTCTCAAAAGCTTCACACACTTTTGATCAAGACAGTGTGAAGCAAAACCAATTTATGGTGCCAACAAGAGCTTCATCAATGGAGGGCAACCACAATTCTCAAAAGCTTCACACTCTTGATCAAGACAATGTAAAGCAAAACCAATTTATGGTGCCAACAAGAGCTTCACCAAAGCAGTTCAACCACAATTCTCAAAACCTTCACACACTCTTTATCAAGACAGTGTGAAGCAAAACCAATTTATGGTGCCAACAAGAGCTTTATCAATGGAGGGCAACCACAATTCTCAAAAGTTTCACACACTCTTGATCAAGACAGTGTGAAGCAAAACCAATTTATGGTGCCAACAAGAGCTTCATCAAAGGCGTTCAACTCCAATTCTCAAAAGTTTCACGCACTCTTGATCAAGACAATGTGAAGCAAAACCAATTTATGGTGCCAACAAGAGCTTCATCAATAGAGGGCAACCATAATTCTCAAAAGCTTCACACACTCTTGATCAAGACAGTGTGAAGCAAAACCAATTTATGGTGCCAACAACAACACCTTCATCAATGGAGGGCAACCATAATTCTCAAAAGCTTCACACACTCTTGATCAAGACAGTGTGAAGCAAAACCAATTTATGGTGCCAACAACAAGAGCTTCATCAATTGAGGGCAACCACAATTCTCAAAAGCTTCACACACTCTTGATCAAGGCAGTGTAAAGCAAAACCAATTTATGGTGCCAATAAGAGCTTCATCAAAGGCGGTCAACCACAATTCTCAAAAGCTTCACACACTCTTGATCAAGACAGTGTAAAGCAAAACCAATTGATGGTGCCAACAAGAGCTTCATCAAAGGAGTTCAACCATAATTCTCAAAAGCTTCACGCACTTTTGATCAAGACAGTGTGAAGCAAAACCAATTTATGGTGCCAACAAGAGCTTCATCAATGGAGGGCAACCACAATTCTCAAAAGCTTCACACTCTTGATCAAGACAATGTAAAGCAAAACCAATTTATGGTGCCAACAAGAGCTTCACCAAAGCAGTTCAACCACAATTCTCAAAACCTTCACACACTCTTTATCAAGACAGTGTGAAGCAAAACCAATTTATGGTGCCAACAAGAGCTTTATCAATGGAGGGCAACCACAATTCTCAAAAGTTTCACACACTCTTGATCAAGACAGTGTGAAGCAAAACCAATTTATGGTGCCAACAAGAGCTTCATCAAAGGCGTTCAACTCCAATTCTCAAAAGTTTCACGCACTCTTGATCAAGACAATGTGAAGCAAAACCAATTTATGGTGCCAACAAGAGCTTCATCAATAGAGGGCAACCATAATTCTCAAAAGCTTCACACACTTTTGATCAAGACAGTGTGCAGCAAAACCAATTTATGGTGCCAACAAAAGATTCATCAATGGAGGAGGGCACCTATAATTCTCAGACCTTCGAAGCAAATTCAATTTATATGGTTCATCCAAACCTTTGACTACTACAAGGTGTGGCTTGCATCAGAATCTCTTGCTCAACAGTGTGGAAGCAAAATTTGTATATGTTGTCTCTCCCACATTTTCAAATTTCTAGTTTCCCAAGAAAAAAAAAGAAAAGAAAAAGGGAAATTTAACAAAGCTTCATCAATGGAGGACAACTACAAATTCTCAAAAGCTACACACTATCTTGATCAAGATAGTGTGAAGCAAAACCAATTCATGATACCCAACAAAAGCTTCAACTCCAAAGCTTCACCTACAAAGCTTCAACTCCAAAGCTTCACCTACAAAACTTCAACTTCAAAACTTCACCAACAAAAGCTTCATCAATAGAGGACAACTACAAATTCTCAAAAGCTTCACACTATCTTGATCAAGATAGTGTGAAGCAAAATCAATTCATGGTACCCAACAAAAGCTTCAACTCCAAAGCTTCACCTACAAAGCTTCAACACAAAAGCTTCACACACAAAAGCTTTAACACAAAAGCTTCACCTACACTGAAGCAAAATTAATTCATGGTACCCAACAAAAGCTTCAACTCCAAAGCTTCACCTACAAAACTTCAACTCCAAAGCTTCACCTACAAAAACTTCAACACAAAAGCTTCATCCACAAAAGCTTCAACACAAAAGCTTCACCTACAAAAGCTTGACCCACAAAAGCTTGACCTACAAAAGCTTCACCCACAAAAGCTTCACCTACAAAAGCTTCACCCACAAAAGCTTGACCCACAAAAGCTTGACCCACAAAAGCTTCACCCACAAAAGCTTCACCTACAAAAGTTTCACCCACAAGCTTCACCCATAAAAGCTTGACCCACAAAAGCTTGACCCACAAAGCTTGACCTACAAAAGCTTGACCCACAAAAGTTTCACCCACAAAAGCTTCACCCACAAAAGCTTCACCCACAAAAGCTTCACCCACAAAAGCTTCACCTACAAAGCTTCACCCACAAAAGCTTCACCTACAAAGCTTCGCCTACAAAGCTTCAACACAAAAGCTTCACCTACAAAAGCTTCACACTATCTTGATCAAGATAGTGTGAAGCAAAATCAATTCATGGTGCCCAACAAAGCTTCAACCTCAAAGCTTCACTTACAAAGCTTTAAAACAAAAAAAAAAATATATATATATATATATATATTTATTTATTTTTTCGGAAATTCAAAAATTCAAAAAAAATCAAAAATTCAAAAATTCGGAAATTCAAAAATTCGAAAATTCAAAAAAAAAAAAATTGCCTAGGCCTCATCTTCTTTGGGCCTAACAACTTTCATAACAAATATATATAAAGAAGGAGTTTTAGGCTACCACTTAGAATACCTCATTCGTCAACTCCATCGACCAGAGACTTGGGGGACTCCTATCATATGCTACTGCACCTTGATACTCGGAAATCTCACGACCACTCAGTGACTTGGATTTTTCAAGTCTCCAAACGAGAAGCTTTCATCACTCAGGAAATTAAGGGAGCACTACCTCAACCTATATGCTTCACTCACAAAGCTTCAACATACAAGCTTCAACAAAAGGAAAAATTCAAAGAACTTATTGAAGAAGGCCTTGGTGTATTTAACACAATACGTTGAAATGAAGCAAAGCTTGTTTATTGATATCTCCGATAAGTTACAAATATGTACATATACATGAATCAAAATAAACAAACAAGAGGGAGCCTTCATAAAGGTTGCTCAGGAGAAGTCTCAGCAGTCGGCAGAGCCCTAGAAAGAAGAGGCACCAAAGGGTGATTATTTGGACCCTAAGTACTAGGCAGAACCCCAGAAGAAGAAGGCACCGAAGGTTGATCATTTGGAGCTTCATTACGCGGTACAGGCCCAGAAGACGAAGGCAATAAATGCCTTTGAACAAACCCACAAACCTCTGATGATAAAGTAAACTCTGACCATCAGATTCTTGCAGCTGGTCAAGCTTCCTCTTCATGTTTGTAGCATAGTCATGTGCGAGCCTGTGCAACTGTTTATTCTCATGCTTGAGCCCTCTAATATCTTGTTTGAGACTTATCACTTCAGCCGCCAATGATTCAACTTGGCGGGTTCGAGCAAATAGGCGTTAGGCCATATTAGACATAGAACTTGCACACTGAACACTGAGAGCCAGAGAATCCTTAACAGCCAACTCATCAGACCGTTTGGAAAGTAGTATGTTATCTTTGGGAGTGAGAAGGTTCTTGGCCACCACCGCAACGGTCATATCATTCTTCATCACAGAGTCCCCAACGGTAAGATGACCAGTAGGGGATAAAAACGATGGGCACCATATGTTGTCTTGAGAAGGCATGGCTGCCTCTTCACCAAAGTTCAAGTCAAAACGACGGTCGGATGGGCCAGACATTCTTAGAAATGATGAAAGAGAAATGAGGTGCAATAAATCTCTGAAGTAAGGGGAAAATTCCTACAAGCAATAACTCTGAATGTACTCATTGCACATAATTGGTGCCCTTATAAAAGAAAGGGCAACAGGGCCATTGGTTTAAAAATCGAAAAGGCACCACTCTCCAAATTTATAAAGAGGCACCATTTTCCAGACGCAACATCAGCTCCTCGGGTACCACATATAACTTTGCCAAAGATCTCTGACAAAGTTTAGACACATAAATTTTGAAGGTCCAGCTACCATACTATTACCCACAAGGGTAAAGGAATAGCACCACTGCTTGATAACTAGAAAGTCCTAATGTGTGTCAACCTCCGTGCTCCGTGGCAAGGCAGACTGGTAAAAATGCCCAACCTTTACTCACATTCGAGAAAATAATCCCAACAAGATTGCTTGCTCAAAAATCGAAGAGGAACCACTCTCCGAATCTCGGGAGCCAGACTCCCAATAGGATTACTTTCTCAAAAATCGAAGAGACACTGCTCTCTGAATCTCAAGAGTCAGACTCCTAACAGGCTTTCTAAAAAATCGAAGAGGCACCATTCTCTGAATCTCAATAACTAGATCCTCGACAGGATTGCTTGTTCGAAAATCGAAGAGGCACCGCTCTCCGAACTTCGAGAGCTAGATTTTCTTGGATAAAGCTTGTTTGCAATCTTCACACGCAACAACAGCTTTCTAGATACCACCGACCACTTTTTTAAAGCGCTCTGACAAAGTTAAAACATGTGAAGCTTGCAGCTCCCATTACATTGCTATGACCAAGAAGGGTAAAGGAATAGCATTATTACTTGCTCAAAAATCGAAGAGGCATCACCCTTCAAATCTCGAAAGCCAGACTCCCAATAGGATTACTTTCTCAAAAATTGAAGAGGCACTGCTCTCCGAATCTCAAAAGCCAAACTCCCAACATGATTACTTTCTCAAAAATCGAAGAGACACTACTCTCCGAATCTCAAGAGTCGAACTCCTAACAGGATTGCTTTCCCAAAAATCGAAGAGGCACCGCTCTCCGAATCTCGAGAGCCAGACTCCCAACGGGATTACGTGCTCAAAAATCAAAGAGGCACCGCCCTTCAAATCTCGAGAGCCAGACTCCCAACAAGATTACTTTCTCAAAAATCGAAGAGACATTGCTCTCCGAATCTCGAGAGCCAGACTCCCAACAAGATTGCTTTCTCAAAAATTGAAAAGGCACAGTTCTCTGAATCTCAAAAGCCAGATTTCCGACAGGATTGCTTGTTTGAAAATCGAAGAGGCATCGCTCTTCGAACTTCGAGAGCCAGATTTCCTTGGATAAAGTTTATCTGCAATCTTCACATGCAACATCAGCTTTCCAGATACCACATACCACTTTTTCAAAGTGCTCTGACAAAGTTAAAACACGTGAAGCTTGCAGCTCCCATTACATTGCTATGACCAAGAAGGGTAAAGGAATAGCACTACTACTTATTGTTAGGGAGACTCCTATATATGTCGACCTCCATCCTCTACAACCAGGCAAACCTACAAATAAAAAAAATGCTCAACTTTTCTTCACATCCGAGAGTGCACTCTCAGCAGAGCCTCTCGAAATACTCAGCTTCTTTTCCTTCCGTTAATACCTTTGCAAATAAGCCACACCACAGCAAGTGTATCTCATATCATCAGGGTTAAAAGCAAGAGTATCCCATATCATGCTTTTTCCCTGTATTTTCCTTTGGCCTTGTTCTTACCTACAAGACAAGGAGAAAGAGAGCAATCAGTCAACACTTGGAATCAAGCTTCCCGTCAGGAACTGACTGCTTGGAACCCCTTGCCTGATTACTTACCTAGCATTGCTCTCAAGTACTCATCTTCAACATTTTATGTTTTCAGAGAAGATACCACATCTTCCTGAGGAACAGATAGGGCAAGTGAGAAGGATACAAGGAAGCATGTGGAGACAAGCGTAATAGAACACGTGCCGATACATCCACTACTTTGTCAAAAGTAAAAGTATCACATATCATCAGGGTCGAACGTACCCTAGATTTGATGGACTTGTTTTGACCCTCAAATTCTTGAGTCGGCTTTATACTCTAGAGGAAACCAGAAAACCCTCCAGCCCAGTTCAAGAATAAGTCTATGGAAAATTACTTCTTTAAAAGCAAAAGTATCTCATATCATCTCTTCTCCATTTGCTTCTCCTTATCCTTGGTGCTATTTACGACACAAGGAGAAGGAGAACAATCAACCGGAAGCCGAAGTCGAACCTCCGATCCAAGTTGTTTGTTTGGAAGTCTGATTGCTTACCTTGTCTATTACCTCCTTCGGCAAATCTCCTAGCTCGGCTACTTGGGGGACTCCTACTATAGGGTTTTGTATCAAACTTGACCATGCCTGAAACTACAAGTAAGCTTCAAGTGAAATTGATACATTACCTTGTGCATCTTCATTGGTTAAAGATACCACCCCTGGATGGAGGAAAAGTACTTCCAAAAAAGATGCCACATCTATGTATGAGACAAATAAGGCAAGTGAAAATGATACCACACTTCGGTGCTTAGAAGTTTCGTGATCACTCAATGGCTTGGATCTTGCAAGTCCCCAATTGAGGAGCTTCCCTCACTCGGGAACTTAGGAGAGCACTGTTTGTACCATACTTAACCAATCCCAAAACTATTGAGCACCGGTCAACGTTATACCGTCAAGGACTCAGAAGAGTTTCCCTACAACCAGGAGGCCAATCACAACGCAACACGTGTCGACATCAGATTCCAATCATAGCGCGATACGTGTCAACATCAGAAGCCAATCACAACACGACACATGTCAATGTCAGAATGAAACTAGAAAGTCTCTTCTATAAATAGAGATCATTCTCTCACAATATTTCCTAATATCATTTGTACTAAATCATTCACTTGTACTCACTAAAAGAAAGCTTGAACCTATGTACTTGTGTAAACCCTTCACAATTAATGAGAACTCCTCTACTCCGTGGACGTAGCCAATCTGGGTGAACCACGTACATCTTGTGTTTGCTTCCCTATCTCTATCCATTTACATACTTATCCATACTAGTGACCGGAGCAATCTAGCGAAGGTCACAAACTTAACACTTTCTATTGTACCAAAGTCCTCGCTGATTTTGTGCATCAACAACTAAAATGTGTCTTATTCATGTAGTTAAAGTTGGTGCATTCAAGTCCCGCAGCATCGCGCAGGCATATTACTAGTTCTTTACTGAAGGAAACATTATTACTAAAATCATGATAAGTAGAGTAAAGAAGATGAAGGTTACAACTTAACAATAAATCATGGCACCCGATATTGGTCAAAATCATACCGGGATGAAGAGAACTCGCAGTTATCTTTACCCCTTCTTGCTGTTAACAGAACAAGTTAATTACCAAGTCGACGTCCAAGAATTACTGCAGATTTGCATTGGATGACTTAAAATGTTTAATACCTTGAGACGCCTTGTAAGTTCATTAGTATGTAACAAGTTAGCAAGCTTGGATTGTGCATAGGCATAATATCTGTTGTATCTGTATATTAGCAACCAAAAGAGTTAGATTATTAATGAAAACTTCTTAGAAACGTGCACTTCGAAATATTAAAAACCGATGCTAAAGTATTAAATCAGCATAGTTGAAAGAAGATTTACCCCGCTTCATCATTAATTTTATCAAAATGAATCCCTTTGCGGTACCCATCTGGATGAAGTGACGATGATACATTAACAATTCTCCCCTCTATTTTGCTTTCTCCTGACGTGCTTTTCATGGTCTCTAACAACAGTTTGGTGAGAAGAAAATGACCTGCACATTGGATGGTTCAAGTAACAAATGAATTGGTAAAAACAGAAGGATCCGTTGGTATACAGTTTAAGGTATAAAAAAATTGTTATGCAGCAAACCTAAATGGTTAGTTGCAATTGCATTTCTATGTCGTCTTTGGAAAGCTTGAATGGAGCGCTCCTACCCCTACATTGTTACTTACATCAAAGAAGAGATTGCATTACGTATAATTGTCATATTAGCATTGTATGAAGTAAACAAATGTTAGTAAATTCTGTCTTCATCTTGATTGATTCATAATATAACATTTTAAATGTTTTGGTTCAAATTGAATGGTTGTGTAATACGGTATCAGATCTAAGTTGTACGCGTTGTATAATTTAAATCTGTTTGTTTGCAAATATAATATTGAACCTTATCTATATTGTCTAATTCAATCTAGTATGGCTCAAAAATAAACTAAAACAGTTGCTTTTCTTACACAAGAATGTTCAGTGGAAGGCCGGAAGAAAATAATCTGGTCCAAATTTTCTTACAGATTCCAATGAGTTAAGATCAAACTCCCTAACATCAATCTTTGCACCAGGGATTTCTTCAAGTATCGTTTCTTTAACGCTTTCCCCAGCTGCAGTGTTCCTTACTGCCATAACTACATGGACACCGCACAGTGTAAGAACGCGACATGTCTTCGCCCCAATACCACTTGAGCCTCCTGAAATTTAAACCAACTGAAGCTCACTTTCCCTATATCCTTTATCACATGATACAATCGTATATGAAGTTAAAGTTAGAGAATGAACCTGTAACAATGGCAGTTAGACCAGTTCCATTAATCCCTTCAGTAACTTGCTCAGCTGTCGACCACAAGGAGAACCCAGATGCTCCTTTCTTGCTAAATATCCCACCCATTGATGTTGCAGACGATGATACGAAGTTAAAAATTTGCAATACAGAGAAAGCAGAGTGCCAACAAAGGCACCAGAAGACTGAAGTTATAGTACTCTTGAAATATTGTGTCAACGAGAATAGAGTGACAACCGATGCTACTAATTAAGGATATGCAATAGCAATTTATAAATGCAATTTAACACATCATAATCAATGATGATTGTGATAGCGTTTGTGTGTTTTTTGTATATTTCAATAGAGGTCTTCTGCAACTTTTGAGAATTGCAGAGAATGTAGAGAGAATTTAAGAGAGAAGATGATTGCTTTGATTTCGAAATACCTTACTACAAAACATGTGGGGTTTGTTACCGTTATACATGAAAGAGGAAGGGAGATCCTTCACTCATCTACACAAGATTCAATCACAACCCTTAATTGCTATGACCATATGAGATGATGCCACTTGTCTTAATCTCTATCACTTAAGCTAGAAACAAGATTGAGCTACCATATGGACTTATGATGCAATGACTCAGATTTAAACTAAAACAAAAACATTTAAACCGATTCTTTGCCGCCAAGCTTCAGCTGAAGGGTTACACACCAACACTCTCCTTTAACCCTTTAGTTGATTTAACTCCAAGTAGCTCCCTTGGGTATGCAAATCGATCTTTAGGAAAAGCTTTAGTGAGAATGTCTGCAACTTTCTTCTCAGCCTTGCAGTATACTAGTTTGATCTCCTTGGCTTGAATTGCTTCTCAAATAAAATGGAATTTTCTGTTGATATGTCTTGTTCTTTAATGAAAGATAGGATTCTTTGCCTGATGTGTTATCACACATAATATGAGTTCCTTCTACTTGTTCTTCTCCAAAATCCTCAAGTACAAACCTCAACCATTTTGCTTGAGAAGTAGCTTCTGCAGCACTAACATATTCTGCTTCTATTGTGGACAATGCCACTATGCTTTGTTTGATCGATGCCTATGAAAATACACTAGATCCTAGTGTAAATGCATACCCTGAAGTGCTTCTCATATCATCTTCACTTCCTGCCCAGTCATTATAACAGCAACCAATTAGAGTAGTTGTCCTTCCTTTTTCAAAAATAATTCCAAAATCAATTGTTCCCTGAATGTATCTTAGCACCCTTTTTGTTGTCCTATGTTTCTTGGTAGGATTATGCATGAACCTTATTAATAAACTTCCTGTAAACATCACATCAGGTCTAGTTGCAGTCAAATAGAGAAGACTTCCACAAGCTGCCTATTCTTCTTCATTTGCAACTTCACTTCCATCAATTTTGCTCAATTTCTCATTCACTGCAAGTGGAGTAGCCATAGTTTTGCAGTCTTTTAACCCAAACTTCTCAATCAGCTTTTATGCATACTTCTTTTGGTGTATGAAAATACTCTTCTCAGTTTGTAATACTCCCATTCCAAGAAAATAATGTAACGATCCCAAATATTTCATCTCATAGTGTTTCATCATGTCATCTTTAAGCTCTTCAAGCATTTGTGGATTGCTACCAATGTATACAATATCATCTACATATAAGGAGACAATAATGATACCTGAATCCTTCCTTGTTTTCACATATAAGGTTGTTTCACTTAAGCTCTTCTTGAAACTAGCACTGTTGAAATAAGCATTAATTTCACCATACCAGGCCCTTGGTGCCTGTTTCAATCTATACAGTGCCTTGTGCAATCTATACACCTTAGTTTCTTTATTCTCCTTCACAAAGCTTTGTGGTTGCTCAACATACACTTCTTCCTTTAACACTCCATTGAGAAACACAGACTTCACATCCAGTTGATACAAGTTCCATTTCTTCTGTGCAGCAAGGGCAATCAAGGTTTTAATAGTATCCAACCTTGCCACTGGGGCAAAGGTTTCATTGTAGTCAAATCCAGGCTTTTGTGAATAGCCTTTAACCACCAATCTAGCTTTATTTTTCTGCACATTACCATCTAGATTGAGTTTGGTCTTATAAACCCACTTGACACCAATCATAGGCTTGTCAAATGGTCTCTCAACAAGCTGCCATGTATTATTCTTCTCTATCATTTCCAACTCAACTTCCATTGCCTTTCTCCATGATTCATCTTTAGCTGCATCATCATAGCTTTCAGGTTCAATAATACACATGTAGCACTGAGCCATGATTTCACTCACACTTTTCCACTTTTTAGGTCTAGAATCATATACTTGAGACCTGTCAATCACACTTTCACTTTGAGAAGTAACAGGTTGCTCTGAATGAGAACTTTCACCAGTTTCACAGATCTCATTAGCACTTTGATACTCAGTGACAACTGGAAATCTCACTTCATTGCTGGTAGTGCAGTTCCAATCCCAGGAAGTATTCTCATCAAATGTAACATCTTTTGATAGAATGATCTTCTTTGAAATCGGATCATACAATATGTAACCTTTCTCACTAGCACAATAGCCTACAAAGATGCACTTATGGCTGTTTTCTTCCAACTTGTGTATGAGATTTCAAGGGATGTGCACATAGCAAAGTGAACCAAAAACCTTCAAATGAGCTATCCCTGGTTTTCTGCCACTGTAGGCTTCAAATGGAGTTGTTTTCTTCAATGCTTTGGTAGGACACCTATTAAGCAAATAAACTGCAGTATTCATTACTTCTGCCCAAAATACATATGGAAGGTTCTTTTCATGCAACATTGACTTTGCCATTTCCACCACAGTCATATTCCTTCTCTCTGACACTCCATTTTGTTGGGGAGTCTAGGCCATAGTTAACTGTCTTTGAATTCCTAACTCACTGCAGTACTTGTCAAATTCAATAGAAAGAAATTCTCTCCCTCTATCACTTATTAGACATTTCACCTTATATCCACATTGCAATTCAGTCATTGCCTTGAACTTCTTAAAACACACCAATGCATCAGACTTATACCTCAAAAAGTACACCTATGTCATTCTAGTGCAATCATCTATATATAACAGAAAATACTTGTTTCCAAAATGAGTTTCAACTTGCATTGGACCACAGATGTCTGTGTGAATCAATTTTAATGGATCATTGGCTTTCCATCTTGATTCAGAAGGAAATGAGTCCCTGTGTTGTTTTCCCATCATACAACCCTCACATACACTTATGGACATTTCTAAGTGAGGCAATCCATGCACCATTTCCTGTTCTTCAAGCAGTTGAGACTTCTCACATTCAAATGCCCCAACCTTTTGTGCTAAATCTGGAAGCATTGTGTGACATTTACTCTTAGAACAAGCTGATATGCAGGCATCATTGTTAAGGGAAAACACCTGTTACTTGTCATATGTACTCTTACTATTAAATTGTCAAGTGAACAGCCATAAAAAATGTTCACTACATTTCCTCCAAACACCAAGTAATAGCCATGCTCCATCATTTGTCCAACACTGAGAAGATTCTCCTCGAGTCTAGGAACAAGCATCACTTCTTATATGTGTTTTCTTCCCAAGTTGGTCTATATCACCAAAGTTCCTTTTCCAACTACCTGAACAATTTCTCCATTTCCCATCTTCACTTTAGAAGTCAAATTTCTCTGGATATTGACTAACAACTTCTCATCACCTGTCATGTGATTACTGCAACCACTGTCAATATACCAAGAGTTGTTCACCTTCACATCTGTTACTACATTACAGGCATAGAATAATGATCTTGTCTCTTCCATTTGCCTTGCACAATTAACCTTTTGCACTTCTTTATTCTCATGGCAATCTTTCTCAGCATGACCTGGTTTGCCATAGCCTGTGCATTTTGGTTTACCCTTGTACCAACACTTCCCATAGTGGAACTTGTCACACCATTTACAATCTCCCTGAGTGTTGTTTTGCTTCTGAGCATTATTAGGCCTATGATCCCAATTTCTCTAAGTGTTATTCTGCCTCTGAGCATAATTAGGCAAGTGATCCCAATTTCTCTCAGTGTTATTATGCCTATGGACAAAGTTAGGCTTGTGATCCCAACCTCTCCCTCTTGGCTTCCAATTCTCTTGAGATCTCTGATTCCCAGAGAATCCACCACTTCTGGAACCTTTAGTTGCACCATTTAAACTTGCAAATGCTCTCTCAGTAGAGGACTCAGCATGTAAATCAAGCCTTTGCTCGAATCCCTTGAGAGAAGCAACAACTTCTTGGACCTCAAGAGTTTTGAGATCTCTATAATGCTCAATCACAGTGCAGATTGCATCATATGTTTTTGGAAGACTAATTAGTAATTTCTGCACAATTCTCTCCCAAGATAGTTATTCTCCATAACTTCTCATTTGATTAATAATATCAAACAATCTAGAGAGATACATAGACAAAGATTCACTATCCTTCATCCGAGTATACTCAAAATCTCTACGTAACCCTTGCAATTTTACATTTCTTACTTGTTTATCTCCTCGAAATTCACCCTTCAGAACATCCCAGGCTCCTTTGGATGTCTCTTCATTCATAATTTTGGGGAAGATCTGATCCGAGACAACGCCTTGAATCATTCCAAGTGCACAAGCATCCTTCATCAGGATCTCACTAAATGACACCACCTCCGGCGTCTCCTTTTTCGTCTCATCGACCACAACTTTCTCAGTCTTCGAATATGGAGGTTCAAATCCATTTTCAACCAACTCCCACAAATCATACGATTTCAGTATAGTTGTCATACGAATCCTTCAAACCTCGTAGTTCTCTCCATTGAAAACTGAAGCTCTAAGCTTGGCACTACTCACACTCATAGATTTCACGCCCAGTTTAGACGATGAAACCTGGCTCTGAGGCCATGATAGCATTTTTATGTTTTCTGTATATTTCAATGGAGGTCTTCTGCAACTTTTGAGAATTGTAGAGAATGTAGAGAGAATTTCAGAGAGAAGATGATTGCATTGATTTTGGAATACCTTACTACAAAACATGTGGGGTTTGTTACCGTTATACATGAAATAGGAAGGGAGATCCTTCACTCATCTACACTAGATTCAATCACAACCCTTAATTGCTATGACCCTATGAGATGATGCCACTTGTCTTTATCTATCACTTAAGCTAGAAACAAGATTGAGCTCCCATATGGACTATAATGCAATGGCTCAGATTTAAACTAAAACAAAAACATTTAAACTGATTCTTTGCCGCCAAGCTTCAGCACCAATAGATTGATAGTAATCTAAGTTAATCATATGCATGCATGAAACAATCGTAAAACGTTCGTGTTGACACTTAAAACAATACGTTGCACACAAAAAATAAGAAAAATGAGTGTGCATCTATTTCACAGTGTTGAAAGACTCCGAAGAACATGTGATGTGATCTCACCCAATGCCACTTGCACCTCTTGGTATTAAACAAATTTATACGCTACAAAAATATTTAGTCTTTAATTAACAATCTTATTTTGAGAAGAAAGACTTTTATGATACAGTTATGTAATTACCGTAGTGTTTTGCCAACAAACATGTGTAAGTTTTTCTTCACATGGCGTTATATCATTGAACAAAGTTTTGAGAATCAATCTCACATTGATGAAAGAAATAACCTTGTATGAACTTATAAGTAGGTTGATCCACTTCTCATATTATTAAATGATTTTATGGTGAAACTTAAACTTCCTTCACAAATCAATGCCCATGCAAGATAGTATATACCTGACAAATTGCAGCTAGATATAATAGCTTTTATTACAAAAACAGGTCATGTATAAGGACATTTTTTTAACTTGTGACGTGGAAGGAAAATCGAACCTAAATATTTAGTTACTTGTCATTTTTTTTTATTGGATGTCCCCCTTGTCATGTGGTCTATGAAATATATAATGAAAATTGTTATTGACACTCCATAATTCATATTTGCTCTCCAAACTTTCTATATTTAGAAAGAAAAATATATTTATGAGGAGCACAAAATGAGATTTTTAGAATGTCAATAACAGTTCCCTATTACCATTATGGAATAAGATAATATTTATTAGTTTTCTAGGTCCTTTCATATAGTTTATATACTCCAGTTTCTAGTCCAACTGATTAAATTACAAATACAGTGCAAACGGGAACTTTAAAGTGTGAGTTGTCCAACGTTTTATCACAGTTTAAAATTTGGCAATTGATTTCACTACACAAAAACTGGTCAATGGTAACGAAGCCACCACAACACGACGTACCAGCAAAGTTTATTACCCCTCATTATTTGGGATTGGTAAAAGTCAAACTAAAATCCCAGAGTTTTGCAGCCAAATCTGCATCTTTTGCCTGAGAGCTTGATTTGGCAATGTTACAGTCTACAAAGTATTCGCCGCTTACTCCCTTTACTTGTGGATGAAGTGCCACAAAGCATGTGGTTGCCGCACCCTACACGGCCATGTACAGTGAGATTATTTAACCACATTGGCTATATAAAATGTCAGCGATACAAGATTCCGAACGCCCACCAACCAAACAAAGAAATTAACTGCATCATATTGTAGATCGCATTTCTAATGGAAGTGAGTCCAGCTTATACTTTTGAATCTCACCTCTTCAATGATGTGGTCTACAAATATGATGCATGTGGCAGTAGTCCCAAAAGTATAACAAAAGATTATATATAGGCACACTTTGTGGAAAATAAAGAAGTGCATACCTGCGGAATAGTTTTACCGGTAAATATACCGAACACGTTGAATAAACCTGTGTCAAGCCATTAAAAAAAAAAGTCAGTTGATCAGTGGAAAACCAAACAAATACTCAGTGTCAACACAATAGATACTGAGGGAGGGAGAACCGAACAAGGGCCTGGATGCAACACAAAATGTTCTTAGCAACTTGAGCTACAAATCTTTTGCTTAAGTATTCAAGAACTTTGGTTATGAGCTAATATGTATAATGATGAATCATGTATCCATGAAGGTAACCCTCCCATTGGAACAATATGACGCTGGTAAAGTACAAAAGACGAATTCTTACACTGAAAAAAGCAATCATTGCGGGTAATTTTGGTGCCAATTGCTCCGGGATGAAGAGAATTGGCAGTTATCTCTACCCCTTCTTCCTGTTAAAAAATAAGTAACCATGCGAACCAAGAATTTCTGGAGATCAATAATAGCTGTATGTATAGATATATGCAGTGTATTGCACTGGGTGACCTAATTAAAATGTTCAATACCTTCATACGCCTTGTAAGCTCATTAGCATGCAAAACGTTAGCAAGCTTGGATTGTGCATAGGCGAAATATCTGTTGTAGCTGTGTAGTAGCAAACAAAACAGTTGATTATTGGCATATATTTATCCAAAACATACACCACAGAATGTTAAAAACGGAAAATAAATACTAAATCAGCATACCCAGCTGTATCATTAATTTTATCAAAACGAATTCCTTCACGGTATCCATATTGATGAAGTAGTGATGATACATTGACAATTCTCCCCTCTCTGTTGCTTTCTCGCGATGTACTTTTCATGGTCTCCAACAAAAGATTTGTGAGAAGAAAATGACCTGCACATTTTATGGTTCGAGCAAGTTGCCAAATGCATTGATAAAATTAAAGCAAATTGTACAAAACTGATCTGTTGGCCGACAGTTCAGAGTTGGAAAAAAGTTGTTAGGCAACTAACCTAAATTGTTACTTCCAACAAAGAAGAAAGTGTAATACTTAAGTCAGTGCGTTCGCAACGTGCAGATAGAATTCAAACTATTACGTTCCAATAGGGTATATATCTCTAGCACAATACATACAAAGTGAAAGTATAAACTGAAGGAAAAAAAAATTAATAAGGTGGTTGCTCTTACATTAGGATATTGAGTGGAAGGCCGGAGGAATTATAATCTGATGCAAAATTTCTTACAGATGCCAAAGAGCTGAGGTCTAACTGCCTGACATCAATTTTTGCGTTCGGAATTTCTTTAAGGATTGTTTCTTTGACGGTCGCCCCAGAATCCATGTTCCTTACTGCCATAACTACATGAAGACCGCGCAAGGCAAGAACACGCGCTGTCTCTGCGCCAATTCCACTTGAGGCTCCTGAAATTGAAGAGAGTTTAGACAATGAAATTCATACAACCTTATATATTACCGAGGAAGACATGATAATTTAGAACCAAAACTGATGGATATAATATATCCCAGAAGAGACATCTCTCTATATTTCACAAAAGAATTTATAATACAACAACAACAACAACAACAAAGCCTTTTCCCACTAAGTGGGGTCGGCTATATGAATCCTAGAACGCCATTGCGCTCGGTTTTGTGTCATGTCCTCCGTTAGATCCAAGTACTCAAGTCTTTTCTTAGGGTCTCTTCCAAAGTTTTCCTAGGTCTTCCTCTACCCCTTCGGCCCTGAACCTCTGTCCCGTAGTCACATTTTCGAACCGGAGCGTCAGTAGGCCTTCTTTGCACATGTCCAAACCACCGGAACCAATTTTCTCTCATATTTCCTTCAATTTTGGCTACTCCTACTTTACCTCGGATATCCTCATTCCCAATCTTATCCTTTCTCATGTGCCCATACATCCCACGAAGCATCCTCATCTCCGTTACACCCATTTTGTGTACGTGTTGATGCTTCACCGCCCAACATTCTGTGCCATACAATTTTTAGGATTACAACTCTAATAGGATATTAACTACTAAAGGGAATATTCAAAGATATCGCTAGATACGCTAGGATTTACACAATCACATTCATATTCTAAATACGACTGCAACACTCCCTCTTAAGTGTGTAAATACTCAACAAACCATCGCATTAGATCTTCAGCATATAAGGTAGAACAGTTGATCAACCAGGTGATCAAAAGTACGTCCAGTACTACAAAAATTATTCGGCAACCTGCCTCTATTATCACCAACCAGGTGATCAAAATTACGTTCAATACTACAAAAATTATTTGGCAACCTGCCTCTATTACCAACCAGGTGATCAAAAGTACGCCCAGTACTCCAAAATTATTCGGCAGCATGCCACTATTATCACCAACCAGGTGATTAAAAGTACGTCCTGTACTCCAAAATTATTCAGCAGCTTGCCACGGTCACTTTTTGTGATCTTCGCTAGATTGCTCCGGTCATTAGTGTGGATAAGTATATAAATGGATAGAGATAGGAAAGCAAACACAAGATGTACGTGGTTCACCCAGATTGGCTACGTCCACGGAATAGAGGAGTTCTCATTAATTGTGAAGGGTTTACACAAGTACATAGGTTCAAGCTCTCCTTTAGTGAGTACAAGTGAATGATTTAGTACAAATGACATTAGGAAATATTATGGGAGAATGATCTCGTAACCATGAAACTTCTAAGTACCGGAGTGTGGTATCGTCTTGACTTTCCTTATCTGTCTCATAGGTAGATGTGGCATCTTCTCTGGAAGTACTCTTCCTCCATCCAGGGGTGGTATCTGTAACTGGTGGAGATGCACAAGGTAATGTATCAATGTCACTTGAAGCTTACTTGTAGTTTCAGGCTTGGTCAAGCGCGATACAAACCATGTAGTAGGAGTCCCCCAAGTCGCCGAGCTAGGGGATCTGCTGAAAGAGGTGACAGACAAGGTAAGCAATCAGAGCTCCGGCTGATTGTTCACATTTTCCCTATCTTGCAGGCAGCATGAAGGATAAAGAGAAGAAAAATGATAAGAGATGATATGGGATACTTTTGCTTTTGAAGAAGTAACTTTCCACAGGCTTATTCTTGAACTGGGCTGGAGGGTTTTCTGGTTTCCTCCAGAGTATAAGGCCGACTGAAGAATTTGAGGGTCAAAACAAGTCCATCAAATCTAGAGTACGTTCGACCCTGCTGATATGGGATACTTTTGCTTTTGCCAGAGTAGTGGATGTATCGACACGTGTGCTGTTACGCTTGTCTCCACATGCTTCCTTGTATCCTTCTCACTTGCCCTATCTGTTCCTCAGGCAGATGCGGTATCTTCCCTGGAAGCATAAGATGTTGAAGATGAGTACTCGAGAGCAATGCCAGGTAAGTAATCAGGTAAGGGTTCCAGGCAGTCAGTTCCTGGCTGGAAGCTTGATTCCAAGTGCTAACTGATTGCTCTCTTTCTCCTTGTCTTGCAGGTAAGAACAAGGCCAAAGGAAAAGACAGGGAAAAAGCATGATATGGGATACTCTTGCTTTTAACCCTGATGATATGAGATATTCATGCTCTAGTATAGCTTGTTTACAGAGGTATTATCGGGGGGAAATAAAGCTGAATATTTCGAAATGCTTCGTTGGGAGTGCCCTCTCAGATAACAGGAAGGGTTGAGCATTTTTGCAAGTCTGCCTGTCTGTTGGGGATGGAGGTCGACATATATAGGAGTCTCCCTAACATCAAGTAATAATGCTATTCCTTTACCCTGCTTGGTCATAGCACGGTAGTGGGAGCTGCCAACTTCACAAGTTTTAACTCTATCAGAGCACTTTGAAAAAGTGGTCTGTGGTATCTGGAAAGCTGATGTTGCGTGTGAAGATTACAGACAAGCTTTATCCAAGGAGATCCAGCTCTTGAAGTTGGGAAAGTGGTGCCTCTTCGGTTTGCGAACAAGCAATCCTGTCGGGGATCTGGCTCTCGAGATTCGGAGAACGATGCCTTTTCGATTTTTGAGAAAGCAATCCTGCTGGGGGTCTGGCTCTCGAGATTCGGAGAGCGATGTCTTCGATTTTTGAGAAAGTAATCATGTTGGGAGTCTGGCTCTCTAGATTCGGAAGGCGGTGCCTCTTCGATTTTGGAGCAAGCAATCTTGTTGGGAGTGTTTTCTCGAATGTGAGTAAAGGTTGGGCATGTTTGCTAGTCTACCTTGCCACGAAGCAAAGAGGTTGACACACAGGGACTTTCCAATTATCCAGCAGTGGTACTGTTCCTTTACCCTCTCTTCGATTTTTGAGAAAGTAATCATGTTAGGAGTCTGACTCTCGAGATTCGGAGGGCGGTGCCTCTTCGATTTTGGAGCAAGCAATCTTGTTGGGGGTGTTTTCTCGAATGTGAGTAAAGGTTGGGCATGTTTGCTAGTCTACCTTGCCACGAAGCACAGAGGTTGACACACAGGGACTTTTCAATTATCCAGCAGTGGTACTGTTCCTTTACCCTCTCTTCGATTTTTGAGAAAGTAATCATGTTGGGAGTCTGGCTCTCGAGATTCGGAGGGCGGTGCCTCTTCGATTTTGGAGCAAGCAATCTTGTTGGGAGTGTTTTCTCGAATGCGAGTAAAGGTTGGGCATGTTTGCTAGTCTACCTTGCCACGAAGCACAGAGGTTGACACACCGGGACTTTCCAATTATCCAGCAATGGTACTGTTCCTTTACCCTTGTGGGTAATAATATGGTAGCTAGACCTTCAAAATTTATGTGTCTAAACTTTGTTAGTGTTGTTTCTTTGCTATTCTTTTACCCTTCTTGGTCAGAGCGATGTAGTGGGAGCTGCAAGCTTCACGTGTCTCAACTTTGTCAGAGAACTTTGGCAAAGTTATATGTGGTACCCATGAGCTACTGTTGCGTGTGGGAAGTGGGTGATTGAACAGTACGATTCATGTGCTTTCTGCTTCTCCAGAAATCTTCGACAGAATGCCCATAATTTCCGCAAAGCTGAGTGTGCGTGTGACAGGTGCTGACAAGGCTGGAAAAGTAGGTGCCTCTTCGATTTCTGAGATCGGCCCTCGTGGTCTCTGAGCAGCCCAGCTTTTGAGAAAGCAAGCCTCTTCGATTTCTGAGATCGGCCTTCGTGGTCTTTGAGCAGCCCAGCTTTTGAGAAAGCAAACGCCTCTTCGATTTCTGAGATCGACCCTCGTGGTCTCTGAGCAGCCCAGCTTTTGAGAAAGCAAACGCCTCTTCGATTTCTGAGCAGGCGCCTCTTCGATTTCTGAAGCTTCGTCGAGTGTAGATTTTTATAAGGGCTGACATTAAGTTCCAAAGCACACTTGAATATCCACCAGTAGAAGCTCCATTCTTGCACTTCTAAGATCTTGATTTGTCCGACCTCTTCTCTCTTCAACACCTTTGAAAATGTCTGGCCCCTCCGACCGTCGTTTTGACTTGAACCTTGTTGAAGAGGCACCCCCGCCTTCTCCAGACAACATATGGCGCCCATCCTTCGTCTCCCCTATTGGTCCTCTTACCGTTGGGGATTCCATGATGAAGAATGATATGACCGCTGCGGTAGTGGCCAGGAACCTTCTCACTCCCAAAGATAACAGACTACTTTCCAAACGGTCTGATGAGTTGGCTGTTAAGGATTCTCTGGCTCTTAGTGTTCAGTGTGCAGGGTCTGTGTCTAATATGGCCCAACGCCTATTTGCTCGAACCCGCCAAGTTGAATCATTGGCGGCTGAAGTGATGAGTCTCAAACAGGAGATTAGAGGGCTCAAGCATGAGAATAAACAGTTGCACCGGCTCGCACATGACTATGCTACAAACATGAAGAGGAAGCTTGACCAGATGAAGGAATCTGATGGTCAGGTTTTACTTGATCATCAGAGATTTGTGGGTTTGTTCCAAAGGCATTTATTGCCTTCGTCTTCTTGGGCTGTACCGCGTAATGAAGCTCCAAATGATCAACCTCTGATGCCTCCTCCTTCTAGGGTTCTGTCCAGTACTGAGGCTCCGAATGATCCCCCTCCGGTGCCTTCTCTTTCTGGGGCTCTACCGACTGCTGAGACTTCTCCTAAGCAACCTTTGTGAAGGCTCCCTCTTGTTTGTTTATTTTGACTCAAGTATATGTACATATTTGTAACTTATCGGGGATATCAATAAATAAGCTTTCCTTCATTTCAACGTATTGTGTTAAATACACCAAAGCCTTCTTCGCTAAGTTCTTTGAATTTTCTTTTGTTGAAACTTGTATGTTGAAGCTTTGTGAGTGGAGCATGTAGGTTGAGGTAGTGTTCCCTTAATTTCCCGAGTGAGGAAAACTTCTCGGTTAGAGACTTGGAAAATCCAAGTCACTGAGTGGGATCGGCTATATGAATCTCAGAACGCCATTGTGTTCTGTCCTGTGTCATGTCCTCCGTTAGATCCAAGTACTCTAAGTCTTTTCTGAGGGTCTCTTCCAAAGTTTTCCTAGGTCTTCCTCTACCCCTTTCGGCCCTGAACCTCTGTCCCATAGTCGCATCTTCTAATCGGAGCGTCAGTAGGCCTTCTTTGCATATGTCCAAACCACCGTAACCGATTTTCTCTCATCTTTCCTTCAATTTCGGCTACTCCTACTTTACCCCGGATATCCTCATTCCTAATCTTATCTTTTCTCGTGTGCCCACACATCCAACGAAGCATCCTCATCTCCGCTACACCCATTTTGTGTACGTGTTAATGCTTCACCGCCCAACATTCTGTGCCATACAGCATCGCCGGCCTTATTGCCGTCCTATAAAATTTTCCCTTGAGTTTCAGTGGCATACGGCGGTCACACAACACGCTGGATGCACTCTTCCACTTCATCCATCCAGCTTGTATTCTATGGTTGAGATCTCCATCTAATTCTCCGTTCTTTTGCAAGATAGATCCTAGGTAACGAAAACGGTCGCTCTTTGGTATTTCTTGATCTCCGATCCTCACCCCTAACTCGTTTTGGCCTCCATTTGCACTGAACTTGCACTCCATATATTCTGTCTTTGATCGGCTTAGGCGAAGACCTTTAAATTCCAACACTTCTCTCCAAAGGTTAAGCTTTGCATTTACCCCTTCCTGAGTTTCATCTATCAACACTATATCGTCTGCGAAAAGCATACACCAAGGAATATCATCTTGAATATGTCCTGTTAACTCATCCATTACCAACGCAAAAAGGTAAGGACTTAAGGATGAGCCTTGATGTAATCCTACAGTTATGGGAAAGCTTTCGGTTTGTCCTTCTTGAGTTCTTACGGCAGTCTTTGCTCCTTCATACATATCCTTTATAGCTTGGATATATGCTACTCGTACTCCTTTCTTCTCTAAAATCCTCCAAAGAATGTCTCTTGGGACCCTATCATACGCTTTTTCCAAATCTATAAAGACCATGTGTAAATCCTTTTTCCCATCTCTATATCTTTCCATCAATCTTCGTAAGAGATAGATTGCCTCCATGGTTGAGCGCCCTGGCATGAACCCGAATTGGTTGTCCGAAACCCGTGTCTCTTGCCTCAATCTATGCTCAATGACTCTCTCCCAGAGCTTCATTGTATGACTCATTAGCTTAATACCCCTATAGTTCATGCAATTTTGTACATCGCCCTTATTCTTGTAGATAGGCACCAAAGTGCTTGTTCGCCACTCATTTGGCATCTTCTTCGTTTTCAAAATCCTATTGAAAAGGTCAGTGAGCCATGTTATACCTGTCTCTCCCAAAACTTTCCACACTTCGATTGGTATATCGTCTGGGCCTACTGCTTTTCTATGCTTCATCTTCTTCAAAGCTACAACCACTTCTTCCTTCCGGATTCTACGATAAAAAGAGTAGTTTCTACACTCTTCTGAGTTACTCAACTCCCCTAAAGAAGCACTCCTTTCATGTCCTTCATTGAAAAGATTATGAAAATAACCTTTCCATCTGTCTTTAACCGCGTTCTCTGTAGCAAGAACCTTTCCATCCTCATCCTTGATGCACCTCACTTGGTTTAGGTCCCTTGTCTTCTTTTCCCTTGCTCTAGCTAGTTTATAGATATCCAACTCTCCTTCTTTGGTATCTAGTCGCTTATACATATCGTCATAAGCCGCTAACTTAGCTTCTCTCACAGCTTTATAAGAACAAATTGATCATCCAACAAACTCACAGAAGTACTTAAATAAATGTAAATTAAAGTATAACCCATTCGAGCTCATTTTGGCATATATCACAGAATTAGTAAAATTAGTCAAAATCACCTTCTTCTATATCCTTTTTGCATTCTTACATGAGAAAAACCTTTATCACATAAAAGTAAGGTATTGAAGTTGAGTTCCACCTCTAAATCAATTGGCACATTTTACCGTGGAGTTTTCACAGGTTCCACTCCAAAATCAAATGGGTATTAGTGGAGTAGCCCAACTACTTACAAAAAATCTAGAGTCCTTTAACTTTCCGGTAATTAGTAGTTTACTTTATCACATGTATTATACGAAATTTAGAGTCGAGGATGACCTGTAACGATGGCAGTAAGGCCAGTTCCCTCAATCCCTTGAGTAACTTGCTCCGCTGTCGAAGAGGCGGAGAACCCAGATGCTCCTTCCCTGCTAAATATCCCCATTTAATTCTGCAGACGATTATGAAATTACAAAAATTACAACAAACTGAATGCTAAGAAAGTTAAGCTAACATAGTAGAGTTGTAATCTTAAGATATTGGCAACGAAAATAACTGCCAATTACGTGAGGACAACGGATATATTTGATTAATGGACATCCCTACTCCACCAAGTCGGCAACTGTTTTCTTGCTGTTGTTCCTATCCCATGTCTAACGTCGCAAAAACTCTTGGCATTGTTACAAGAAATGACGTTGTGCCTAGGGCAAAATTTCCAAAATTTTGCAAAGTGTTCTGGACTTATTCTGATAAAAAATTCAAAATATTCCGATTCTTTAAAGTTATTTACTAAAATTTATTTTTTTAATTAATTTTGGTATTTTATTGTTAGTTTTGGATACATGTTTTCTCGATTGTTTTATTTTAATCATAAACTTATATATTAAAAACAATAAACATACTAGACTTACTAGTATACAACAAAATTAAATGGATTTATGCATGAACTTAGTACTACGGTATAATACATGAACTTAATACTACAGTATAATGATGTTCTTCACTAATGAGTGAGAGGTCTTAGGTTTAATTACCGCTTTTATGAGACTTAACCCACTTTCCCACCCTTTAATGCAGATAACATTGTAATGTGATAAAAATAGATTTATATAAAAGCATATACCAAATATTAAGAATTGAACAATAAAAGGTATGAAAAAGTTCGAGAATATTGAAAAACTTAAAAAATATATGAATTTTTTAATTATGTATCGAAATTTCTGTAAAATACTCAGATTCTGAAAATTGTGAATTTAAATATTGTGGTCTTATCTAATTTCGAAATTTTGGAATGATAATTGGAAACAATGTTTCCGATCCCATTCTTCCGAAAATCATCCATAGTCCTTTCGATTGAAATGCTTAGAAAAAAGCCAATAAATCATATGTATGCATGACGCAACGGTAAAATTAAAAGGCGTTGTTATATATTTGATGCTTGGCTTAATCGAAGAACAACTAACGGAAATGTACCCCTAAATCATAAATACCTTCGAATTAGTGAGAGTACAACTAATAGAAGCGTGTCATTACAATAAAAGGTTTGATTAATGTTTAATGGAGTAAACCTTCTCGTTCGTCTTTTGTTGATTGAAGAGACGTTATATTCTCATTCATCATTTTATAGATGGTTGGTCTCTTTTTCTTCTTGCATACTCTAAGAGATTAAATAGTAGTTTTATTTATTTTATTTTATTTTAAATAAAGGAATTGCTCTATTAGTCAGCTAGAGTGAATCTTCCTGAATAAGAGAGAATTAAGTTATACTTGAATATTTAGTTAACCATTCGTGTACGCTATGACATAAACAACAATTGGTCTTGCATTGTAAGGCGTGTGGTTAATCTAAACAAATCAAGGTACATCGTGTTGTGACAAGGGCTATTACAAGTCATGTAATGCTAGGAATACTAAATTTGTAGATTAAATTTGTAAATTAAATGATGTGTCACCAATAGAAAATCAGCACGTTTATCAACGTTTAAATAATAATCCAATTATTAATTTCCATATCATTTAGTTTACAAAATTTAATCAATAAATTTAATCTCCCTAACATTACTCCTTACAAATCATATCAGATCAAGGTACGTTGTGTCGTTCGCCCAATAGGTATTCTCGCATTTTGGAGTGGTACTTCTCTACTTTCGGGATTTACGAAATGATCCACTATGGCGTGACTTTAAAGACATTATTCCACTTTCTCTCTCTTTTTTTTTCATCAAATGAAATTACTTTCATTAAAAACTAGTACAAGAATAGAGACCAAAAAACCTCTCATAAAACAATAGAAGGTAAAATAAAAGGCTCAAACAAAATAAGATATGCAACCCAAGATACAACGGGAGGCCTCACAAACTTAGGCCTGTAGGCAGAAAAAATAAACAACAAAAAACCCTAATTTGAAGCAGCATAAACCAAACCACTGACGCCACCACATCCTCGAAGAAAGCCAAACTCCGAACCAAGAAAGTAGATACCAGATTCAAATCTCCTTCACAAACTCCTACAAATATATACAAACAACGTACCATATGGATAGAAAATGAAGCTAAGAGGGTATGTAAAATACCCTTACTGTGATAGAGGCCACAAAACACTTGGCCTCAATAGGGCTCCAGTAGACCGATTGTGGGAGTTGAAGTGAGGGAGGGAAATGGATCTAATATCCAATTTCGGATCGAAGCATGCAGATCCGAGCTCATGATAGGGGAGATGGAATATCACAGCTAAAGAAGAGGGAGGAAGGAAAAGTAATAGACATAAAGTAGTAAGAATAGGCGAAAAATGCCGGATAAGGGGAATGAAGCTTAAATTTGAGACAAGCTCAAAGAAGATTGGAAAGTAGGAAGGAAGATAGGGTGGGAAGCTATAAAAGGGAAAGGGCAGAGGAGATGGGAGGGGAGGAAAAAAGGGAAAATGAAGAGAAGGGAAGGGAGGAAAAGAGGGAAAGAGCAGAGGAGATGGGAGGGAAGGAGGAGGAAAAGTGGGAAGGTGTAACAGGCCGTGAGAAAAAATGAAGGAGAAGAGAATAAGGGTGGGTTGCCACCAGCACCCAAGCCAAAGGCTAGGGCTGACAACGAAGGAGAATATTGGGTTGGGTGTTTAAGCAAAGAGAGAATTTTTTTTTCTAGAGAGATGTTACCTACTAAAGAATAGAAAACCCAAATTCATCTTGTAGGCGTGACATTATCTATATTTAAGAAAGTTTTCCTCAATGTAAAAATAGTTATGACACGATCTCCTTATATGAGGTGAGATATATGTAAGAATATTTTAATATTCTAGTGTGGTGCACATGACATGGTCTATGTGTGATATATTATGGTTAATAAGCAATGTTTTAGAAGCAATCATGTTGGTCAAATTATAATAATTGGTTTCTTATTTTATTACCATGATAGGTGGTAATTAATTATGTGCTTCAAGAGGAAATAGGCCCTCTCCATGCCTATAATAGTGGACATATCCATATATGTGTACACAAATGAAAAACGTATTAGGGTTTTAATGTGCAAGCAAGGCTAGAGAGAGAAACCTATTTTCCTTCACAACAATAGCTTGCCTCCGGATTGCTCAAGATAGAGAATTGAAATTTACGTATTCTACACATTGTTTTAAAAATCCCCGCCTAGAGCCTCCTAGGCCCCGCCTAGGCACTAGGCGGCTGTCCATCACCCCGATTAATGCCTAGACGTTTGAAAATTAAGAATGGCGCCTAGACCTGCTAAGGTGCCCGCCTAGCCTGCCCAGACCCACTTAGGTTGCGACTCACTTAGATAGAAAATAGATAACTTTCATTTTGCATTTTATATTTTACAATAAATTATTAGGGACTTGTTATATACTTAAATGAACACACATTATATGCTTATTTTCCGTGTTTTCATTATGTTCCAACACTTCATAATATAAATATATATATATATATATAAATATATATATATAAAAATATATATATATATATATATATATATATATCATTCTACTTTGTAGTTTATGATGAAATTATATATATTGTAAGTATAAACAGACACTTATATACAAGAAATATAGTATATTTACTTAAATCCGCTTAGTCGCCCGCCTAGGCGCTAGGCCCCAACATGCTGCCCGACTAGCGCCTAACGTCTTTTAAAACCTTGATTCTACAACAATTGTTTGTGAAATTTATGGTGTTCAAGATCTTGGTTAATGGATTGGATTACATTTACCTAATTTTAAGTTTATTTGTTAGAAAGAAAGAAAAAAAAATTTACTTGTGGTATAGAGCATGATTAAGAACTCCCGTGATTTTTCCTTATCGAATATATTCAGAATAATTGACCAGATTGATTGAGTCGCATAATGTTTTGGCAGCTCTATAAGGAATTGGTTTTTGATTGGTTTTGAATCCATCACATGGGCACACACACCGTATTGGTTTGGACTAAATAATAGTTCAACAATTCCATACTTTGATATTATGAATCCGTTGAATTCAATATTGCATATATTGTGGTCAATTTTTGTTATACTACGTTTTTGGGGTTTTTCCGTTTATGAATGGGAATAATTTGTTATTCCCTATGTATTATACTAATGAAGAACACGTATTAGGGTTCTAACATGCAAGCAAGATTAGAGATAGAAACCTAATTTCCTTCACAGCAACATCTCGCCTACGGATTGCTCAAGATAGAGATTTGCAATTTATGTATTCTACAACAATCGTTTGTGAAGTTCATGGTGTTCAAGATCCTGGTTCATGGATTAGGTCTTATAAATTTACCTAATTTTAAGTTTACTTGTTAGAAAGAAAGAAAAATTTTACTTGTGGTATCAGAGCATAATTAAGAACTCCCGTGATTTTTCTTTATCGAATATAGTCAAAATAATTGACCAGATTGATTGAGCCGCATAATGTTTTGGCAGCTCTATAAGGAATTGGTTTTTGATTGGTTTTGAATCCATCACATGGGTACACACACCGTATTGGTTTGGACTAAATAATAGTTTAACAATTCCAGGCTTTTTTTTTTTTTTTTTTTTTTATTTGGAAAAACACCATGCCAAAGCATGGTGAAGCATTTATTGCAACACAAACTTACAACCAAGGTATAAAATATCAATGATATCGAAAATATCGGTAGTCCAAAAACACGAAAATTTCGATAGAAATATCGGGATATTATCGATATCGATAAAAATTGAATAAAAACCACGGAAATTGTAAGAAAAACTTGGAAATTTTTATTGAAACTTTGCAGGATGTTTATTTAGTCAATTATCTATTAGTTTATCACAAAAAATTGGAAGGAAATGCATTGCATGATAGATATAACTGATTTAAGTTGATTATATAGCAAGTTGGCAAACATTGTGAGTGTAAAAAATATGTACTAATTAATGAAAGAAGTTTAAACACACCATAATCATTTATATATAATGAATTAGTATAATATTTTACACTTTAAACATTGCATGGTAAGATACATGAGTGACTTAGCAAGGTCTAAAATATCGATGATATCGGAAATATTGGTAGTCCAAAAAAATATCGGTAGTCAAAAAACACGGAAATTTCGATGGAAATATCGGGATATTATGGATATTTTAGACCATGCTTACAACCAAGGCCCAAAACAGATACTTGATAGGAGCATATTTATGCGACTTTGTTAGCTTGTTTCTTTGCATTTAGTGAGTTAGTTTCTATTTATTATAGTGATTTAAGTTATTTTCGTGTGTTTGTAGGCCCAATTGGCAAAGATGACAATAAATGGCTAAATGGAGCAATTTGGATCAGTTTTGGACTTAGATTGGATAGCATGCGTATGGAGCATAATGGATGGACGTTTTTGGTGACAAATGATGCTAAAAATGTGCTACAAATCTGGAAGAATTAAATTAAGGCTTGGAAGACAAGGAATCAGCTAAAAACAAGGAGACCTTATCCAAACTTACCGTATTTTATCCAGTCCTGTTTTATCTCAACCTTATCTTATCTTATCTTATCATATCCTAATCCTACCTTACCTTATCTCCAGCTACAAGAGGGTTTCCTTATCACATTCAACCACTTCTAATCTGATTTAAAGAGTCCTAAAACACTGCAAACAACTCAATCATTTTCCACCACAAAGTAGGTTGTGCCCTAGCCCTATAAATATAAGTTATTGCCGCAGCTTTGAGGGAGCTTGAGAGAGAAAATTGGTGAGAGTGCCGCAAGTTTATGGAGGAGAGAAGGAGATTTTGAGTCGTGCTTGCAAGGAGAAGAGGAGTCGATTCTGCCATCTAGAGGAGGAGCCGAATCTGCCATTGTTGGAGTGTCTCAGAGTTCTTTCTATCCTTATTTGATTTCAATGTTTAATTTAGATTGTTTTTATTTAGTTATGACGAACATGCATAACTAAGTTTCTTTTTAGCTAGAGGTGAATTCGAAGCCATGATCATATGTTTTATATGAATTGACTACATCCAGTTATTGTTTCATAAACCGTAAATGCAATTTACTTATCTATTTTATTAAGAACTTGTTCTTCTATGTTGATTAAGGGTGCACACTTAGTTTGCATGCAGGGATTTGATGCTAGAATATAAGGGAATTTCACCTAATCATTATGAACTTATATTTACAAGTAGTAAAAGTCACTAGTCATGATTGAGTTAAGTAAATTCCTGACAGGAGTATCATGCAGTTCATAGTTACGAATGCCTTGTCAATGCTTATGATTTTCACAGAACTTAATGATCTTTGATATGTATCTCTATTATGTTGTTCATATAGGAAACTTGATAAGAATAATTTGGTTGCGTCGCTGAGTCCAATTCAATGAACTTAGGAAAATCTGAGAGTTAATTTGTGCAATTCACGATTAATTTAGGGCATTGTCATTCATGGTTTATAGGAATAATAACTGGAAATCGATTTGTATGCATATGGTTCATGTGTGGAGAAGAATCCTCTAGCTAGCCTTTCACCCAATTTTCGTCCAAATTCACTTTGTTTCTGCAATTTAGTTGTTTTAGTTTAAAATTCATAAAAAAAATAAACCCCTTAGTTCTTATTTGTGTTAGTTTAGTCTATTTTACAATTTTTAAGTCCAGTTCGTGTTGATTAGCATCCCTTCTAATCCCTGGCCTAAAACGATCCCTACGTACTCATATTACAATTGTCTAAAAAAGGTTTAATTTGTGTATTTACCACATCAATACACAAAGCAAAACGGGGCCAACCAAACACACCAAAACAAGCCCAACCAAAAGTTGGAACTAAAGAAAACAGAAAACTAGAAACACCGATGCAACCCTCGCTGCAACCAACGCTGCCACAACAGTGCTAGTCGATCCACCCAAAGCCCATCTCCCAACTGAGCCGCGCCACAGCAAACCCAGCAACCAATTCCAATCTTCAGTCTAAACACAGCCACAGATCACCACGAACTTGCAGAAAGATAAAGAAGCGCATGGAAATCCACGAGCAACACTGCCAACCAAGGCAGACAGAAAAGAGAAGGTGGGGGTGTTTGGAACACTCGACCCAGTGCATGCACCAGATTAGAGCATACCGACTCAACAAGCCGCATCTAGCGACGAAACTTGACCAAAAATCAAAAATTAGAGGAATGAGAAAGAGAGACAGCAATGGGAGGAGAAGAGGGTAAATCGAACCAGGAAGCAGGGGAAAGAAGCATCGGAGGGGAGAAGAGAGGGAGACCAAAGAAAAAACAAAAGAGCACCCACCGATCCCAACTGTAGCCAGGATCGACTGCAACAAACTAGAACACGATGGAAAAACACTCACATGAAAAGGTGAGAATCGCCCTCAAACAGAGAGAAGGTCTCTCATGGGGGAGAGAAGTTTCTTAACAATTCCAAACTTTGATTGTGACAACCCATCCCAAATTTTATTATTTTATAAATTTAAAAATGTGAAATTACAAATATGCCCTAAAGGCGAGGATTTTGACTTCTGTTGACCATCGTCTAAAGGAACATATGACTTATTCTTTTGGCGTAACTGTGTAATAGTCGTTAGTACGAACCCATAGGTGAAAACCATTTGCAAGTCCGAATTATAACGATATAGATACAGACGTTTGAAGTTGTGAACTATAGATTGTGGGAATTATTTAATTCCCACATATGGGTTAAAGGTTAAGTTAGTTTATTAAAAAGAGGGCCAATCAAATGTTTAAGAAGGGGGGGGGGGGGAAGCAACCAATTAAGAAGAGGAGGAAAAGAAAATAAAAGGAAGAAACAAACTTCCCCTCCCGTCCGTATGGCCGCGCACCCACACGAACAAATTCCGGCGAGTTTCACCCACCACCACCCTTAATCAACTCCCCCTGGACCTAAGAACAAGACCCAATCAATTGTAGGGTGGTTGGAACATTAAGGAAGTCGAATCAAAGAACACCCATCTTAGGGTTCCAACGGGTTTGAGTGAAATTGGAGCTCTTCCCGGCCTATTTGGCCTTGGTCACAGGTATAAATCGATTCCTCATGTTGTGTAGATGAATTTTCATGTTGGATCATGTGATTTTGTGGATAAATGAGAAAGTTATAACGATTTAAAGTTTGCCCAGTTTCCGGCAACCTCCGCCACTTTCAAGGCGTTTTCCTGCCAAATCACGGCGAGATAGCCATCGTGTAAGACCAATTTCTTCGTCTCGTTAAGAACAATGATTTTCGTTTTTGAATCACTTTTCGTTGAGCATTGACAAAGTTATGGACGTTGAAAGGTTGCCCAGAAATTTCGGCGAGTTGCCAGTTTTCTCACGGACAGCTGCCTTTCAAACCATTTTCCGACAACCTCCGGCCACCATTTGGACTCCAAGTTGGTATAATTTTGTTCTAAATTTCTCTAGCTTCGATTTGGTATATTATAGGTTAAATTTGGTTGAAAAACAAGTGAGATATGGAGTTCCAAAGATCGCTTAGGAAATCTGCAAAATCTGTAGATTTCAGGCAAAGTCCCATTAAGGTCCACCATTTAATTAGAATAGTAATCGACAATCCGACCATTGGATCGTCACCAAACTTTAATGCATTATATTACGTAATATTTAAAGACCATAGAAACTTATAGATCAGAAATCCGACGTACGGATCTTCCCGAATTGGATGTGTAAGTTTATAAAATAAATGTTAACCGCCACTTGGTTTTGGGAAATTGTCGGAGATTCGACCGTTGGATCACAATGAAATTTTAGTATGTTATTCTAGAAGCATAATGTGTATCTTTGGAATTTACAGATTGAAAATCTAATATGCAGATCTTCTGGATCGAGTTATACAGGGTTGTAGACCCTACTGTCGATCTTTGATCGACGATTGACTTATGGTCAATGGGTCTCAAACTATTTTAGAATGTCCTTGAGGATATGTTTTATGTGAATTACGTATTCTATTGATGAGGATTCTGATATGTGGTTAATAATTGGCCGCAGGCGCCGATCGCTCGGGACTCCCCGATGGTTGTTCTAGGAAGTTGTAACACGAACTCTAGGTGAGTGGATCTTTCCTTGCTCATCATATGTTTCATGATTGATAATTCTATAATGTTTTGAAATAAAACTAAGAAATTTATGCCATGACATATATATATATATATATATATATATATATATATATATATATATATGTTATAAAATACTATGAAATGGTTGAGGTAGATTTCATCGTGATCTATCCATATGCGTATCACTATAAATGATTTTTGCGAATTACGAATGGCTTGATCCCTGTTTAGGATACATAGGTAGTCTAACGAGACGTTAGATGCAGCCATATAAGAAATGAGATTAAATAATTGAGACCATAGCCTTGTTTAAGGAATTGAGCAATGTGTATGGGCTTTTGGTTTTCACTATATATTTATATACTTGATATTTTCCCACAAATATGTTTAAATGAGATTATGCCTTGAATGCCATGCATATAAGTTTATAATTCGTATATGAATTGGTATATGATGCATTATATATAATTGTGTTGCTGTGAGCGCTCTAAAGTGCAAAGGTGAACGTAGGACATTCAGGTGAGTTCAGGTAAGTTTAAGTAAATTCAAGCAAGTATACGATTTTAGCCATGATTGATGAGATATGTGATGAGATATGAATATGTCGTATAGGTCACTAGAGGTGACTCCGACTTATATGCTAGCCATGATTGATGAGATATGTGATGAGATATGAATATGTCGTATAGGTCACTAAAGGTGACTCCGACTTATATGCTAGCCATGATTGATGAGATATGTGATGAGATATGATTAGGTCGTATAGGTCACTAGAGGTGACTCCGACTTATATGCTAGCCATGATTGATGAGATATGTGATGAGATATGATTATGTCGTATAAGTCACTACAGGTGACTCCGACTTATATGCTAGCCATGATTGATGAGATATGTGATGAGATATGAATAAGTTGTATAGGTCACTAGAGGTGACTCCGACTTATATGCTAGCCATGATTGATGAGATATGTGATGAGATATGATTATGTCGTATAAGTCACTAAAGGTGACTCCGACTTATATGCTAGCCATGATTGATGAGATATGTGATGAGATATGAATAAGTTGTATAGGTCACTAGAGGTGACTCTGACTTATATGCTAGCCATGATTGATGAGATATGATTATGTCGTATAGGTCACTAGAGGTGACTTCGACTTGCGTACTATTATGTGTTGTTAATCGCATGATTATTTGATATTATTGATGAGATGCTGTGTTGTGGTACATTATGATTTCTCTAGAAATTATACAGGTGTTGTAACGAGGGATTACATGTGTTATATGTTTTCTATTAGTATTTTACTTACATGGCCACTCACCCTTGTCTTGTCTTGTCTTCACACTCCAGGTATTATTAGCTGAGTTTTATTATCACCAAAGACTCACGGCGATTCTTAGTATCGGAGACTATTTCAAGGGTACGATTCTTATATCATTTTTCTGTACTTGCTTATACTCTAACATCACGTGTGAAGTGGGTTCATTCCCGCTCACCAGTGTACTCTGGTATTTAGGCACTCTTAGGTTTAAAATTATTCACAATTTTCCACACCATCACACTTTATGGTTTCGTCACCTTCCAGGTGTCGACCAGCACAACTTGATTCGGACTCCTAGTGGACATTCTGGGTCGGGGTGTGTCATTGATATTATGAATCCGTTGAATCAATATTGCATATATTTTGGTCAATTTTTGTTATTCTATGTTTTTGGGGTTTTTTCCGTATATCAATGGGAATAATTTGTTTTTCCCTATGTATATGAATTTTAATAGGGAAATTTTATTTGAACTCATATAACCTTAGTCTACACCCAACTTACATTACTACAACTAACACTTTTTGCGACAAAGACAATTTTGTTGCATAAAGTCATATTCCATCGCATTCACAGGTTAAAAAACTTCGTCGCAAAGCAGTCGTTGGGCAAAGCTCGTGAAAAATTGTTTGCACGACGAAGTAATGGTATTCATCGCATAAAATGTAAAGAAACGAAGCCTATTGTTGCGCAGATAACAAGGGTACGAAACTATGATGTCATGTTGAGTTCATGGCAACAACAAAACGTCGTTAGGTAAGACGTCGTGGGACAAAGGTCTCTGTCGAGTAAACCATTATGCAATACAATTCGACTAATTTTTATAGTAATGACAACCTTTCTTGCATTTAATCTTTTGCGAAAGGTTATTTTTAACTTTTTTTTGTTTGGTTTTCATATTTTAATAAATATAGGGGCTTTTAGATCCGGATCAAAAAATATAGATGGTTTTTAGTAGTGAGTTCAGTTATCTAATTACATGTTTTTCTTTCTTTTATACTCTTTTTATATTGTCTAAAAATATTAAAAATCAATTAAAATCTTTGAATATCTTATAACAAAAAAAACTAATATACTAACATAAACATATCTGCAAAACATTCTACCCTAACTCAAATAACAAAAATATAAATGTATATTGTATCTATAAATAAACATAAAACGTAGAGAAAAAAAAACACAATATACCTACAAGCAATACAGATTAATCTGTGACAAGTTGATTATAAAAAAGAATCTGCCACATAGGTAGATAAATATAATTAACTTGTGATATAAGTTAATTATAAAAACTAATAAATGGGATCAAAAGCAGTAGGAAGAACAAGAAATAACAAAACAGTAAATAAAAAGAAATAATCAGAGAGATAATTCGCAAGAAATTTGATTTTTATAACAAATCTTATCATTAAAGAGATAATTATTGATAATTAAATAATTAAATTTAAGAAATTGGACTTATTTTAATAAATTGGACTTTCATACTATTGGCTATAAAAATTGGACTTATATCAAGTTTTCTCCCCAAAAATTATCTCAATTATATAATTTTATTATTTTTTTTGTTCGTTTTCAATTTTTAATAAAATATATACTAATTATATTTTTTATTATATTAATTAAATTATAAATAAAAATTATTATTTATTTATAGAATATATGGAAATGTACATACAAGGCAAAAAAATTTAGAAGTAAATTATATTTTAATCCTTCAAGTTTGAGTGCAATTGCAACCTCATAAATCTTTAAAACAATTCAATATTGCACATTTACTATTATTTTATTACAATTTCATATGTTCATTTGTCAAATCGTTAATTTGACAGTTAAGTGAGGATGTGACAAATATAAACTTCACATATTTTAACGATGTGGCAAATAAAATTAATTAAATATTAAAAAAAATGAATAAAAATAACACTAAATTAAAACAAATGGGGACACCCACCTTCTTCTATAGGAACCTTAACATAAAGGTTTTTTATTTTTTTTATTTTTTTTTTATAAAGTGAAAAGCTAAATTTATTACCAACAAGAAAATATTACACCGAAACGTTATACACAAGGAAACCACAATAGTTACAAAAACAACATGGACCTCAAAAAATAAAAAACAAACAACCCCAAGTATATAGTGTAGTCGAGCACACACAAAACACAACCCTAAGTTTCTAAGGCTACCATAGAAACTCCCTCCACCACATACACACCTCAGAACGAAGCTTAGAAGCCAACCTCTATCACCATCCAGAAAACCAAAGTTAAAGATGAAGAAGAAGGTTGCACCATTATCCACAAACCACCAAAACGAATGCCACCCAGAAACAAAGGAAACCTGCAGGAAGAAATATCTGATGAGTGACATCACTAACAAGGGCGAACACCAGGAAAGACCAACAAAGGTGTGGGCACCCGAACCAAAGCTCTATGCACCCTCGCATTAAAATGTGAAAAATCGCAAGGAAAAGTAGGCAAATCGAATTGAGACAGTAAAAGATGATGAAGCCAAATGGTAAGGATGTCATAGGAAGGGGAAGATATGGAATTGGGGATCTAAATGGTGAAAATAATGGCAAGAAGGGTGTAGATAAGGATAAAAAATGGGGTGGGCTTATTGCAGACAACAAAAAGGAAAAAAGAAAAGAAGAAAACACAGGAAAAGTGTGGACCATTGTTCTAAAAATCAACCTAAGCAGCCGCTTAGGATGCGTCTAGGCGCAAAACAGTCAGTTACCATCGCGATTAACTTAACTTGTAATCGGTCCTAAAATCGGAAAGCATTTTAGGCAAACGACTAGGCGAAACTAGGTTGTATTAGGTAGAGCTGGGCAGAGTTGGGTAGGTTAGACGAAGGTTAGGTGGGTGTATGCGCAGTACATCGAAATCTAGAAATTATCTTGTTGTAGAGCCAATCTTGCGTGGGGAAGAAGATGACTCCTTTAATGACACATTTTCTCACTAAGATGGTCCCCACCATCTTCTATGTTATTTATTTTACATTTCTTTATTGTTTTCTTTAATAGTTGCTGCTAGATACAGACCTAAACTGGTGTGGATAATCATATGGAATCCTAATAAAATATGCAAGTCCTTTTAGTTTCCGTGCTAAGTCGTTTTTTTTTTTTTCAACAAAAGATATTATCTAAACTAAAGGGGAAGGGTTAGACTAAGCCTCATAATAGACTAGTAATAATGTGGTTCAAATTCGTTTTTGGCAAGAGTCAAACTTATGATCTTTCACTTACAAATGAAGAGGAATACCACTAAAACGTAGTACTAAATGGTGTGCTAAGTCACTTAGACATAAAGCATTTTGTAAGTTGTAGGACTATTTAGGTAGTGAACACTGTGGACTCTTTGGGTTCTTTTGCATTTTGTAGGCGTTTTCATAGATTGGTACAAAATCAATCTTTAATATTGAAGATAATAAATTGTATTCTTCTGTTTTGTATTTTATTTTCTTTGAAATTTTAATGTAATTATATTTTAAATATAAATAAATATTTATTTATATAATATATAAATAAATATATGTAAATTTGCCTATTCCACTTCAGCGCTAAGCCCAAACCTGCCGCCTGATTATCGTCTAGCGTCATTTAAAACCTTAGCATAGACTTCCACCAACCCTGGCCATAGCAGGGGCCTAAATTGCTCAAATTTGAAGATCTTTTACTGAAGAAGAAGACAGATATTTCACTGTAAATACCAAAATCACTGGAATTTCGACGGCTGTGTCCAAAACATGTCTCGACCGTGTCCAACCCGTGTCCAGGGCATGTTTCGAAGTGTCTATGTAACATAGAGCAGGGCAGGCGATTACATAGGAAAACGGATGAGAAAGCTGAAACTCACACTACGGTGAGAAAGACTCTCCTGGAGAGAAGAGCTCTTATTGGAGGAGAGAACTCTAAGAAAAATGTCCTTTTACCTGAACACAGAAGTAAGGGAGAGATGTAGATGAGGGAGTTGGGGATGTATTGGGAAAGGAAAACCAAAATTTTGGAGCCTCGCTATCAGCGCCTCCCAAATTGCATCGGAGAGGGAATCGATTTCTGATCAAGAATCTGAGTCATCGAAACCGTTTCAAACTGTTACTCAAACGAATTGCGGTGTAGAATGGATTGGGGTTTTGTGCATAAAGCTTGGGACAAATGGGCTTCCCTCAACATTACTTCTCCAGGTGAGTCTCGAGTCACTAAAAGCGGCTTTACATCACAACCATGATTCTTCTTATACCAATCTACTATTTGGGTATGAAATTAATGCATTAAACAACGATTGATTCGATTGAAATTTAAAGTTGTGGAAGAAATTGTACATTACCGACATACGAAAAACCTCGAATGTTTGAAGCCAAAAGAGCAGTGGCGGGTTTGTGGCGGAGACCAAGATCTTGGAGGGACTCAAGCGAGTTCAACAGAGGGAAGTGAAATTTCTACGGCGTTGGTGGGACGATGGGAGAGGAAGAATGGTGGGGCGTGAGACGGGGGAGTGGAATGGGATGAACTCTCTTATTTTTTTCTTCTCTTTTTTTTTTTTTTAAAGTTTTTAATATTTTTTTTATTTGATTGCAAAGTTGGCAGCCACATTAGTGTAAATATGAACTCCATATTTTCCATGTTATCACTTAACATTAACTTAACAGATTTTTTTTAACGGTTATATGATATTGAAATGAATGATGAATATGTGATTGAAATGTAATAAAGATGTTGAGTGAGATTACAATTGCACTCAAACTTGAGGGAGTAAGATGTAACTTACCCAATTCTTTATAATATCTGGAAAAGAAAAAAAAATACATAAAAAGTGTAGTAAGGTCTACTACGTCGACGTCGGTGGTCTGGGCCTCTTTTGGGTAGAGGGACTCAGAGGTCAACGATTCTTGAAAAGCTGGTGGGAGATGGATGCCAGACAAGTGAATAGCCTGTAAGATCAGCGTGATTTGACTCCTCTAGGTCACGAGCTGCTGCTTCAGGTCAGCCACTTCATGCGTCAACGCGCTGACCTGGCCGTTGGCCTGCTTGGAAGAAGAAGGTGCAGTGTCCCGATGACGGGCATTCCCCGTCGTCAACAAACATTTTCCAGCCTTTCACCGAATGTTTAATCAAGGGTCTCTGTGAGGATTTGGAACCCCGCATCCTCGACCGGAATCACGGCCTAGATTAAGGTGTCCGGGGAAGCTGTGATGTGACCTCTTGAAAAAAAAAAGCCAAACTCTTCTTCACCATCGCTGCCTGTAATAATAAGACAAAACTTATTAATAATTAATTAATATTTAATTAATTTATATACTACTTACAAGTGTAAGGACAATATGAATTAAATGTACTTACATGTAGCTACTCCATCGTCTCATCCTCGGGTCGAAATTTCTTGTTTTGCAATATATGTGTACACGTATGAGACTGAATGTATGATAACAGGAACAGTCCCTAACAAAGAAATTATTAGACCTTCGTATTTGCTTCTCACTAATTGACCGTTTTGAGTAATTTATTAGTGTTGTGGTTCATGGAAGGGATTATGTCACATATAGATTTAAAATTGTCATGACTCGCATTAGTGAATAACTTAAATCAGTATTTAGGTTGAAGGGTACTTTCAAATATAATTTTCGCCTAATGCTTGCAGAGAGATGAATGGCTCGGATTGTTGATATCACGTTCAAATTTTTACAGTTAGTGAAAATATTGCTCGAAGTTTATAAAGTTTCTAGAAACTATATAACAATGACTTATATTTCAGTTAACAGTAAACATCGAAATGTCATCAAGGATTCAAACCATGCATTTTTTTTGCATTCGTTAAAAGATCATGTTTTCAAAAAAGAAAATTTGAAAAGCAAAATCTGGTGAGAAGAATAGAGCATAAACAATAATCGATGGTTAAATGAAAATTTAGGGTTTATGAATTATGGTGTCGAACTTCAAAGTTGACGCCTTCATGAAAGTTAATAAAGATTTTCATTACGATTGATTGTATATATTTGTTACAATTCTCACACTTTTACAATAATTGTTATTAATTTTGCACTCAAACGATAAACACTATTCATGAGAATTTGGATGGTTTTAACAGTTAGATACAAATGATCTATTTTCAAAACATGAGTTAAAGTAGTAGACCTTTTAGCCCTAAGTGTAGAGGATGCAATCACGAGTGTTTGTGTATTATTTTCACATTTTTCATAGTTTTGCATTAATTACTATGAATTTTAGTTATTTTGAACTCCACCTACATACACTGTTCACAAGGATTTGTAGGATTTAAAAATCCAAATGACTATGTACCCATCATCAAAGCATAGATGATGCGATCACAAGTGTTTGCATATTTTTTCACTCTTTTTCACACTTGTAAATTAATTATTATGAATGTTTAATGTGCTTTAGAATTTTTTTAATCTCACTTATGGGTCATTAAATACTATTGCTATTATAGTAAGTTTTTTTAGTAGTTTACAATTATCAAACTAAATTTTTTCTTATCAGGTTGAAATGAGTTACTCATGGGTAAACCAGCTTAACGTGTGACTCAATAATGACCGGCTTAGTTAACGTGTTGACCCAAACTCATTATTTTCATGTCGTTTCGGATCGAGTTTACATGTCATATAAGAAATTGCCAAGTCTATTTATCATTCAGTACTCAAGTATTATTCTATAAATGTGGTCTTCGTGGCCTTTTCCAATGAGGTAAACTCATAGGAATATAACTTGTACATATTACTTGTTAGATCACATGGTACACCAATATAGTACAAAAAATGTAGTTTTCTTAACATTTTTCAAATTTTATTTTTATTGGTCATAGCCATTATGACTTCTTAATCGGAGAGTATGATTGGAATATAAATTTTGTAGGGAGCTCGAAAGATATTTTCTAGTCTTTCAAGTTTAAATTTCAATTGAAATAAAGAGTAAATGTGTTTTGTATTGTATATTTTATTTTCTATTATATTGAAATCAGTTCTTGAAAAACAGACATTTACAAAAGATAGGCAAAAATAGTATTTTGTGCATTTTACATTTTTTAAATTTGTATTCACAAAACAATCTGCCTAATGCATTTTGCACTTTTTTTGGCATTTGCAAAACGAAAAACTATTTTGCAAAGAGTGGTATTATTCCCACTTCAATGTCTTATTTTCCCACCCATCTTTTTATAAAAATTTTAATTAATTACAAATTTGTTCATTTGTAAATTGACTGATAAGGACATTAATTACCCTCTTTTGCGTTAAAAAAAGGGGCTTTTAGATCTAGGTCCAAAAACATAGATGGTTTTTATAAGTGAGTCCAGTTATTTAATTACATGTTTTTATTTCTTTTATACTCACTGTAACATCCCACACCGCCCAAGGGAGTGATCCTTAAATGTATATTCTCATCCCTACCTAACACGAGGCTTTTTGGGAGCTCACTGGCTTCGGGTTCCGTAGGAACTCCAAAGTTAAGCGAGAAGGAGGCCAGAGCACTCCCAGGATGGGTGACCCACTAGGAAGTTGCTCGTGAGTTCCCAAAAACAAATCCGTGAGGGAATGGTAAGCCCAAAGCGGACAATATCATGCTACGGTGGTAGAGCGGGCTCCGAAGTGGTGGACCAGGGCCAAGATGTGACACTCACTTTATATTTTTTTAAAATATTAAAAATCAATTAAAATCTTCTAATATTATGCATTTTTCAACTCCAAAAAATCTAATTAATATCTTACAACAAAAAATAACTAATATACTAACATAAATTATCTACAAAATATTCTACCTTAACTCAAGTAACAAATATATGAATATATGTTATACTTGTAAGTGAGATATGAAACCTAACTAAAAGGTAGGAAAAAAACATAATATACCTACAAGCAAGACGCATTAATTTGTGATACATTGATTATAAAAAAGAATCTATCATATACATACATAAAAATAATTAACTTGTGATATAGGTTGATTATAAAAATTAAAAATAAAATCTATAAATGGGGTTTAAAGCAGGAGGAAGAACAAGAAATAACAAAAAAGAAAAAGAAAAAGAAATAATCAAAGAGATAATTAGGAAGAAATTTGATTTTTATAATAAATCCTATCATTGAATAGATAATTATTGATAATTAAATAATTAAATTTAAGGAATTTGACTTATTTTAATAAATTGGACTATTCCTACTATTGGCTAAAAAAATTGGACTTATAGACCCGGCAGTTTTTGACACGACACGAAAATAACGGGTTTCGGATTAACACGATAACTTATCGGGTGACCCGTTAATAACGGGTTCTTAATGGGTATACTCGCAGGTAACACGTGGGTAATCCGTTTCGACCCGTTAAGAAAAAATTTATTTTGATAATTTTAAAATTTAATTACTAAAAGATTTATTATAAAATACAATAACCATATTAATATATACAATATATTCTATATTAAATATATAGTTTTGTATTATTATTCAATATAAGTTTTAAAAAAAAAGTTTTAGTCATTATTTATTTTTATTATGAGAGTTCCTTATTATCATTATTAGGATAAATTTTACTTAACATGTTGTTGTCCAAAATTAAAATAAACTATTATAGTATTTGTATAGGCAAGAACTAAGAAGACATACATACAAGTATGAAAAATGTGAAACAATATATAAACACTAGTGATTCATCATTATTCCTCCACGAGTAGATAATGGTTACACTTACATTATCGTTTAGATTTTTAAAATCCTCCAAACCTTCATGAATAATGTTTTTTATTTGAGGGAAAAATTAATAAAATTAATAATAATTATTGTAGAAGTGTAAAAAATGTAAAAAAAAATATACAATCACTCATAGTGAAAAACTTTACAACTTTCATGAAGGGGTCACCTTCAAAATCCAACACTATAATTCATAAACCTTAAATTTATATTTAACCATCGATTGCCATTTACGCTTTATTCTTCTTACTGAATTTCATTTTTTAAATTTTCTTTTTTGAAAACATGATCATCTGGCGGATGTAAGAAGATGAAAGGTTCAAATCTTTGATATCACATTTCGATATTTACGGTTAACTGAAATATAAGTCGATGTCATATAGTTTGTATAAACTTTATAAACATCAAGCAATATTTTCACTAATCGTAAAACTTTGAATATAATATCAACGATCCAAACCGTTCATCTTCCTGTATCCTCTAATAGATCAAGTTTTCAAAAAAGAAAATCTGAAAAAACAAAATTTGATGAGAACAATGAAGCGTAAATGTAAACAACAATCAACAGTTAAATTTTGATCTATGATTTATATGATTATAGTGGCGAATTTCGAAGTTAAGCTCTTCATAAAAGTTGTAAAGCTTGTCATTACGAGTGTTCATATATTTTTTCGATATTTTTTTACACTTCTACATTAATTAAGAAACTATTAAGGACTTTAGGTAAGTGAAAATATACTTAAAAGAAAAATGTGTTTTTATGTTTTGGATGTGACAATATGATATGTATATACTTATTTAGTATTATGTTTTTCATTTGATTATTTATTGGTTTAAAATATATTTTCCTTAACAGGTAACGGGCCAAGTCATGTTACCTGTTAATATTATCGAATCGATTTCGGGTCGGATCATTTTACCTGTTTATTTTAACGGGTGTTACACGACATGAACACGGAAAACATGACACGAATGTCAGGTCTAATATCAAGTTTTCCCAAAAACATTTGGGCATGATAACTCCCATGCTCTATCTACCTTAAATCCTAACTCATCTTCCCATCTCCTTTCATTTAGAAAAAGTTATAAATAAAAAATTTAAATAAATTAAAAAAAAAAAAAAAAACAACAACAACCACAACGGACTTAGAATATGACTTTTCATTGAATGATTGTATTGCTGGAAGGTTTTTTTGTTGCTGTTCTTATAAGATTGAATGCATTTACTTTAACTTAGCTTATAAAATAAATGTATTTTTATGCAGGTGTTATTGAAACCATGTCATCCAATTACTCCTATAACAACATACTGGAAAAGATATTGGTCTTTAGAATGGGCTACTCCGTACATTATTCGTATACAATAGTTCATATCCATTCTAGGGAATACTGCCATAATTAGATAGACCGTGGAGCTTGATGAAAATTGAAGTTGGTGCAGTGGCTGTCCAAAATTTTTAAGTTTCTCATTTTTTATTGGTCTATTGTAAAACTTGTTTGCAATTTTAAGTTCAATTGTATGACTTGTTTGCAATTTTAAGCTTCAGTTCTGACGTCAGTGAAGACTTTTCCTTGGACACTCCTATCTCTCGCTCTCTTCCCTTTGATTCTTGCTCGCTTTTGTTACTTAATTTTAGTTTTATAAATTATTTGTTTATATTTTTTAAAAGACAATTTTATAATTTCATATGTGCGTATATATTAATAATGTAGGGGAAGAAATAAGAGAATGAAATGGATCTAGTAGCTCTCTTTGCAGAAAGTTAACGAAAAGGCATCTTGCGGAAAGGATGAAAAACTATCTCACAATCAAACGCATATTTTTATTAAGTTTAGCAAAAAAACCCTTGAAAGTGCTTATAGGTTTGTTGAGCAAAAATTGTACACAATATGTAAACAAATACTCGACACAATTTCACCCTCGTTCATTTTTTTTAAGAGAGTTTTATTAAATTGAGTTCGAGCCATTCTAGGCTACGCGCCTATTAATTACAACCCTTCTTTTGGGAAAGGAATACCATTTTATTCCAATATGAATAAATTGTAACTTTGGGGTTTGGGTGTTTATTTGATTTTGTGACTCCACCTTGGTAGAGCCTTGGATTGCCTACGTACCTTCGTTGAGGGATTAAGTCACTCGTAGTTCTTTATGTATTTGTTGGGGTTTGATACCTTGTGTAGTTTCAGCTCGTGCAGGCAAGGAGTACTTGATGCCTTATGCAGTTTTAGCTCGTGCGAGCTAGGATTTTGAACCATTGGAGCAATACGTGGCTTCGTGCCATTTAAGTCTTGTTACAGCTTCGTGCCATTTGATACTTGATACGGCTTCGTGCCATTGGGATTTGTCGCAACTTCGTGCCATCGAAATTTAATACATCTTAGTGCCATTTAGCATTTGATGTGGCTTTGTGTCATTTGAAACTTGTTGCGGCCTCGTACCATTTAATATTTGATACAGCTTCGTGCCTTTTGAATTTAGAGTGGCTTTGTGCCATTTGAGATTTTGTCTTGGCTTCATGCCATTTGACCACTTTGGAAATTTGAAATTAAATTTGATGTAGAGTAAATTCACCGAGCTTGGTGCTTTGATGTGGTTCACGTTTACGGATTTTGAAGTGGTTCGAAGTTTTCTTCTATTTGATGTGGCAATGAGGCTGCAAAGGAGATGAGAGCGGTGTTGTTGTCATTGATTTGGGGTTTCGGAGACTTGGCTTAAGATTTTGGCAAAAGCAAGGTGCCCAAAAGATGATGACTGGCAAAAATGAAATGATGGGTTTTGACAAGAATGACCCATGTCTTTTCAAAGCCTAGTACATTTAGGGTGAGAACTAGACTCCCACGTGATGAGCATCATTTCTTTCTTTTATTTGCCTTCCTTTACTTTGTCTTGAAACCCATTTCGTCGTCATGCCTGTCACTTTGTTATCGCCTCTTAACTTTGCACAACAGCACAACAAGTGTTTGCTTTCATATTGTTTAATAAAAGCAAGTGGCAAAGCACCTCTTTTTTCATAAATACCTTTGTCAAGCTTTTATAGTCAGACTTTCTTTCAAGAGAAACCACATGATTTTATGTTGGAGAGCTATGGCATTTTAAAGTTGCCACGTGAGTGTCTTTTCCATTTGACTTAGGGAGTTGTCAGCAAGCCCTTATTGCTTCTCTATGAATTTGAATTCTTTCAAGTCCGGTAGGACTTTACATTTGAGAAAAATAAACACATATCTATTTCCCTCCCACAATCATGGGATTCATGCCATACGAGCTAAAAAGGCATTTAAACACCTTCTGTTTTTGTTGCTGAAGCTCTCCCAAAGTCTTTTGAATTCTTTTTGAAAGACCTAATTCTTATTCCAAATATGCAGTGTATCGAAGACTCATGAAAGGAAGACAACAACCTTATTTTTTTCATCAGCCTTTGCTTGTTCATCCGCTAAAACGGAAGGATGACACACCACTTCTATGCCGTTGCTGCTTGTCTCCATCCATCTTGACTTTTGACGAAAACGGACGGCATGCCAAACTCTTCCTCCTTCACCATGAGGTGCATGGCATCCCAATTTGTTTCGTTCTTCACCACCTTGTTAAAGTCCCACATCGGTGGGTGCAAGAAAACCAAAGGGGTTTAAATAGTATTACCCCACTTTAACTAACATCGAGGCCTTTTATGGTAAAACCCCACACTTGAGGATTGTGCAGGTGGTTAAGTTGGGGACAATATCGGTGTCATTAGAGTGGGACGGGCCCGGTGATCCAAAAATTCCAACATGGTATCAGAGCCCACGGTTGTGGGCCCGTGCAAGCCAATAAGCTTGTCACAAAAAAGGAAACAAGTCTAAACTCTTAACAAAGAGATGACTGCTAAGTTCCATTGAAAACAAGTGGGCCCAAAGTGAGCCGACCTCTGAGTTTCAATTACCGATGTGGATCTCCACATGTGAACCACTAAATGAGGTTACACGTGAGGGGGAGTGTTAAAGTCCCACATCGATGAGTGCAAGAAAACCAAAGGGGTTTAAATAGTATTACCCCACTCTAACTAACACTGAGGCTTTTTGTGGTAAAACCCCACACCTGAGGATTGTGCAGGTGGTTAAGTTGGGGACAATATCGATGTCGTTAGAGTAGGTCCCACATCGGTGGGTGCAAGAAAACCAAAGGGGTTTAAATAGTATTACAACACTCTAACTAACACCGAGGCCTTTTGTGGTAAAACCCCACACCTGAGGATTGTGTAGGTGGTTAAGTTTGGGACAATATCGTATCGTTAGAGTGGGGCAGGCCCGGCGATCCAAAAATTCCAACATGGTATCAGAGCCCACAGTTGCGGGCCAGTGGAAGCTAATGAGCTTGTCACCAAGAAGGAAACAAGTCTGAACTCTTAACAAAGAGACGGCCGCTGAGTTCCATTGAAAAAAAGTGGGCCCAACGTGAGTCAACCTCTAAGTTTCAATTACTGATGTGGATCTCCACATGTGAACCACTAAATGAGGTTACACGTGAAGGGGAGTGTTAAAGTCCCACATCGGTGAGTGCAAGAAAACCAAAGAGGTTTAAATAGTATTACACTACTCTAACTAACACCGAAGCCTTTTGTGGTAAAACCCCACACTTGAGGATTGTGCAGGTGGTTAAGTTGGGGACAATATCGGTGTCGTTAGAGTGGGCCCGACGATCCAAAAAATTCCAACATGGTATCAGAGCCCACGGTTGCTGGCCCGTGCAAGCCAATAAGCTTGTCACCAAGAAGGAAACAAGTTTGAACTCTTAACAAAAAGACGACAGCTAAGTTCCATTGAAAACAAGTGGGCCCAACATGAGCTGACCTCTGAGTTTCAATTACCGATATGGATCTCCATGTGTGAACCACTAAATGAGGTTACACATGAGGGGGAGTGTTAAAGTCCCACATCGGTGAGTGTAAGAAAACCAAAGGGGTTTAAATAGTATTACCCCACTCTAACTAACACCGAGGCCTTTTGTGGTAAAACCCCACACCTGAGGATTGTGTAGGTGGTTAAGTTAGGGACAATATCGGTGTCGTTAGAGTGGGGCGGGCCTGGCGATCCAAAAAATTCCATCACACCTGCCATTTGCACAGTTGCACTTTCGTTCTTCATGGACCTTATGAAAGCTCCAAAGTCTTTGATGAAATTTTATAAGAAAACCGCAACAACATGTCTTCAACTTTAAAGCAGCAACATGTCTTGGTATTTAGGGCAATGATCAACATGTGAGAAAGAAGTTAGTGGTCTTTGTTCTTGCTACGGATTTCTTGTGAAAGAGCCGTGTCTGAAGCTTGGCACTGCTTATGAAGGCGACGAACTTCATCGAACGCTAGGCAACCAGAGAGTCCTTTATGCAACAGTTTTATGCGAGCTTTCTCAAAACACGTACAGTAATCGATGACCAAACTTGAAGTCGCCTTCTACTTTCTGGTGAAAATCGAGGTCCGCAGACGACTTCTTTCTAGGGACGGAGCATGGACGATGAAGAGCATCGATCACTCAGATTTGATTAGAACTTCACGGGTGGTCTAAACCACCACGAAAAAATTCATGGGACTAACAGCAATGGCGGGGAGCTTGGATCACTTAGACTTGGTTGGAACTTCACGGGGTGGTTTAGACCACCCCGAAGAAATTCATGCAGTTGGCAGCGGCGAGGAGCGGAGAGCAAAGCAAATTGCTTCCTTTTCTTTTTCCTGTAGAGCCAAGAGAAACCAAACAAAGAAATATTTAGAATGATGGATTTGTACCTTTGAATGCTTCGTTGCTTTCCTTTGCCGTGTATCCACTTCTTTGTTTGCCTTTGTCTCCTTGAATTTCCATAGCATTTCACTTCTTTGATTTCTCTCCAACTCTCTCAAGACTTCTGCCATCTGTTCTTCTCTGTTGTCCCTCAATTTCTGCAGCATTTTCTTGTCACTTCCCCCCCACCTTGCTTTGGCTTAATGCCTTTTATAGGCGACAATGGAAGCGGAAGTTATGGTTAGTGGGTGAGTGCTACCATGTAGGCTGCATAGTGGGATACCCGTAGAAAACCGCCCACGCCTTCAGTTGTGAAGTGGTTTTATTATCCCTTATATATATATATATATATATATATATATATATATATATATATATATATATATATATATATATATATATATTTAGGGATAAAAATCAACAACCTCCATATTGTTTTCACTCCTTAAAAATAGGCACTTGCAATCCCCACAAATCTCCACGTCTACTCTACTTCTTTTATATTTTTATTTATTTATTTTTACTTTGTGAAAATATATGGTTCAACAAGGTCATAAGCTTTCGTTAAGGAAAATTATGTAACGGTAAAAGGCACTTGCATTTTACAATAGATTTTTAGTTTGACGACCAACCTATTGTTCAGAACAAGCTCGACCCAGGCCCAGTGCCACATGGACAACTGTCCAGGGCCCAAAGCTGAAGGGGGGCACCAAATAACTATATATATTAAAAAAAAAGTCCAAAGCCCAAATTGGGGCCGGAGGGCAAGAGCCCAAGAAAAATGAAAAAAGGCCCACATTTTGGGCATTACAAAAAATAAAATAAAAAATAAAAAAAGACATTAGGGACCACTCAGTCCTGGTATTGGGCACTACAAAAAATAAAAAAATAATAAAATAAAGACATTAGGGACCACTTGGTCCTGGTATTGGGCACTACAACAAAAAATAAATAAATAAAAAAACAAAAACATTAGAGGGGCCACTTGGTCCCATTTAACCCTAACTCTTACCCCATTTTCCCGCTTCCCCAACCCCCCCCCTTTGTTCCCCAATTCCCCCTCTTCCCTCCCCTACCATCCCTACCCCTCCCGCTACTGCACGCAACCAGAGTCCCAGACAAACAGCACATGAGGTCCTTGTCCGGCTGTCCCTCCTCCTCAGCTCAGCACCAAGGGCATTCACTCACCAATCATCATCAGCCCTTTTGAGTTTTGAGGTAAACTAATTTTTAAAATTTGAATTATCAATTCATAATTTAATATACAATTTTGCAAGTGACATAGAATTATATGATAATTGAGGTATAGAATTGTTGTTGTTGTTGATGAATTGAATTCTTGACTAATTGAATTATTTGATTTCATTTCAAACCCAATTTTTAGGTTCAATTTTTATAATATGTTAGACTATGTGTTAGTGTTTTTATAATATATAATATGTGTTGGAATGATAATTTTGATAGGAAATTTTTGTTATATAATGTGTAGGTAATTTTTGCAAACAAATTATCGAAGCCATGTTTTTTAGGAAACAACTCTTTGGTAATATGAAAATGAAAAAAAAGGCAAGGGATAACGAAATTGCCGAAAGTTTAAGATATCTCTTAATAAATTTTTCTCTACAAATAATAAGTCAGTTGAAAATTTGAGAGAAAATGATGTTGGTGAAAAGTCACAAAATGTTGTTGGGGAGTCTCATGATCATGAAAATGGTAGTGATTTAGAAGAAAATGTTGGTGATGAGTCTCAAGACCATGAAAATGGTGGTGATGTGGATTTAAATGTTGATGATGATCATATTAGTGTAGAGGAAACTATTGAGTCTCATGAACCTATTTTCCATTTAAACATTTATGATCCAAGAGTTTGGGATGGTCTTAATGCAAGAAAAGGGACCAATTCGAGAAACTAATTTCACTTATCCTAAGGACAAACTCTCTAGAAAATTTTCCTCACACTTCTATGATCGAAAATTACCAACGGGTGAAATTTATGATAGGAAATGGCTTGTGTACTCAAAAGAGTTGGATAAAGTCTTTTGCTTTTGTTGTAAATTATTTTAAACAATTGCCTCAAAAAGTGAGTTAGCAAAAGATGGAATTAGTGATTGGAGACATCTTGGTGTGAAGCTTGACCAACATGAAAATTGTAAAGAGCATCTCATTAATAAGAGAACTTGGGTTGAGTTGAAAAGTAGATTGACAAAAAAATCAGACAATTGATAAAAATTTCAAATGCGAATCAAGAAAGAGACAAATCATTGGAAACAAGTGATGCTTAGAATTATTGCTGTTGTAAAATGTCTTGCCATACGTAATTTAGCATTTCGTGGAACAAATGAAAGACCTTATAAAGACTCTAATGACAACTTCTTAGGTTTACTTGAAATGATTGCGGAGTTTGATCCAATAATGAAAAAGCATTTTCGACTCATTGAGAATAAAGAGATTCATCACCACTATTTGAGCCATAAAATCCAAAATGAGTTGATAGCTACTTTAGCTTCAAAAGTCAAAACCACAATCATTAAAAAAGTAAAATAAGCCAAATTTTTTTCTATCATTCTTGATTGTACTCCTGATGCAAGTCATGTGGAACAGATGACTTTAATTTTGAGATGTGTTGACTTGTCAAGTAGGTCAATAAATATAAAGGAGTATTTCATGAAGTTTTTAAGTGCGTAAGATACATCATGACAATGACTTTTTAATGAGTTGCAAGATGTTCTAAAGTCTCTTGATCTTGATATTGATAATGTGAGGGAACAAGGTTATGATAATGGATCTAACATGAGAGGGAAACACCAATGTGTCCAGAAAAGATTGCTAGACATAAATCCCAGAGCCTTTTACATGTCATGTGGTTCTCATTGTCTTAATTTAATAGTTTGTGATATGGCAAGTTCATGTCTTAAAGAAAAATCTTTTTTTGGAGTATGTCAATGCATATATACGGTGTTTTCTAACTCTACAAAGCGTTGGAATATTTTGCTTGAACATATTGATGATTTAACTTTGAAGTCATTGTCAACTACTCAATGGGAAAGTCACATTGAAAGTGTTAAAGCAATTAAATCCCAAGTAGCTCAAGTTAGAAATGCTTTGTTTACGTTGGTGGAAATTACTGAGAATCCCCAATTGAGTAGGGATGCAGGATGTTTAGCATCAGGAGAACTTTCTAGTTTTGATTTTGTATTAAGTTTGGTTATTTGGTATGACATTTTGTTGAAGATTAACATGGTGAGCACAAAATTACAATCTGAGGACATGCGTCTTGATGTTGCTGTAAAGGCATTGGAAGCACTTGTTACCTTTTTTGAAAACTACAGAGAAACTGGTTTTGCTTCTGCCATGCGTGATGCTAAAGAAATTGCACTTGATTCGGAAATTGACCTTGTTTTTCAAACTAAACGTCATAGACCTAAAAAAAACATCATGATGAAGTTGATGGTAATGAGAGGGAACAACAGTCTGCTGAAGAATCATTTAGAACAGATTATTTTCTAGTTATAGTGGATATTGTTTTTTCTCAACTGAAACACAGGTTTGAACAATTAAAGGCTTTTGAATCTATTTTTGGCTTGTTTGATGCACCGAAGTTAATTTCATTGGATGAGCAACAGCTAAAAGAAAATTGTAGGAATCTTGAAGCACATTTGAAACATGGAAATACCATGGATGTAGTTGGAGCCGATTTATGTTCCGAATTACATGTGTTGCAAATGATGTTACCTGAAGAAGCATTTCTCTCCAATAACCCTTGGACATCCATGGAAATAGCAAACTTTGTAAAAGAAACTGACATGTGTCCTAATGTCTTGATTGCTTATCATGTACTGTTGACTGTACCTGTGACTGTGGCATCTGCAGAAAGAAGTTTTTCAAAATTGAAATTATTAAAATCTTACTTGCGGACCACTATTACTCAAGATAGGCTAAATGGATTAGCAATCTTATGCATTGAAAATGATGAGATTGAAGACTTGGAGTATAATGATATAATTGATGATTTTGCTTCAAAAAATGCCAGAAGACAATTTCTTAAAGGTTAAATTTCAATGAGCTTTGCTAGGAATGGTTGTATATGATTGTATTTTTGATTGTCGGGGTTTAGGTACTATATCCCCCCGTTGTATATTTTCTCAAGTAATATAATTTGGGCGTGAGGGCCTAGCCCCCCAGCTTCGACTGGGTTCCAACCCTCGTTAAATATTTTTTTTTTAACATATGTTTCCGTATTAAAAAAGGGCACATTTTGAGCTTTCGCACTAGACACCCAAAAACTCAGGACCGGCCTAGTTCCGAACTAGTCTGGATCAGTCAGGCTCAGGCTGAAATTCTGTAGCTTCTTTGCCAATTCTGGATTTTCAGCCATAGAGTTTCGGATATCCTTTGTTCGACAAGTTTCACATGACTTTGAAAAAAAAAACAACCAGCATGCTGTTGACGCACCCTGCGTGCTCCAATGGAGTCAACGCATATTGCGAGAGAGCGCAACGGGGAAGAAAGGGATATGAGGGTCGCGAGTCGTGAATTGTGATTTTGATATCATTTAATTTTTCTCATTCCTTAATATACATATATCGTTGTATATAAAGAAATTTGGTTTTTCCCTTGATTTTAAATTCACCAACTTGAGGTTTTGATACAAACACAGAAAATTTTGCACTTTCAATGCAAAAAAACAGCAGAACTGTGGAAAAACAAAGGAGAAAGATTGAAACTTTGTTCCAGATTCAAGCACAAAAAACAGTGGCAGCAAAACACTGCAAGTTATAAAGAAAATCTACAGCCGAAGATAGCTACACAACTCATCACCTGATGACCATGTGGTCAAAATAGATCACGAATGATCTAAAGATATTAGGGTTCTTTAGAAAAAGACCCTTGAAACTCTTATTTTCCAAACAAAAACCCACCTAATATTAAATATGCAAATAAAACCCAAATTTCAAATAGAGTACCATGTAGACAAATATGTAACCAATTATTATCACATATTTACAACTTATGCCACAAAACCCTAATTATGTCAATAAATATTATTACTCACCCTAATTATGATTAGTAATTAACCCCATATGGAAAAGTTCACCTTCTTGTATGGTAAATATTAGGAATATATATATATATATATATATATTAATTTAGCCATGTTCATAAACAATTATGGGCAAATTTTTCATATGAAAAAAAAAATCCTTTGTACAATCAGTTATTTTGCATCAAATAATATTGTTGGATAAAAAACAATAAAGAACCAATTAATATTCTTTTATGTTGTAGGTAAATTACTTTACCTAGATTATTACATACATTAGGCATTTTTTGTTTGTTATCATATATGCTTGTTAAAAATAATTTATCTATATTTATATGTAAAATATAAGTAAATTAATTTTGAATCAAATAGCTTTTTTTTTGTAGGTAAATTAAAATAGTAGTTCCATTATTTTGGTAAAGTTAAACAGTGCCTAAATTATTTCGTAAGAATTAAACCAAGACAAATTATCTCTACTAAAATAAAACAGTAGCTATTCGACAAAAAATAAATAAAAAATAAAACAGTAGATACATTATTTTCTTTTAGGATTAAACAATAGGTAAATTATATTGTAGGTACATTATGTTTGTAATATAAAAAAAAGAAATTGAAATTTATAAACAAAAAGTAGTAGATATATTATTTTTTAATCAAATTTCCTTTATTTGTAGGTGAATTATTTTCATGCATTATTATATATATTGGGCACATTTTACTACTAATATATATGTGTGCAATAATTTACCTATATTATTATATAAAATATAGATAAATTTATTTTGAAATCAAATAACATTTTTTATTTTATAAGTAAATTATTTTACATGTATCATTACATATACAGGGCAAATTTATTACTAATACACATGTCCAAATAATTTACCTATATTTTTTAAATATAGCTAAATTATTTTATAGTGCCCTTTCATATTTTCATTTGGTAAGAAAATGACAAGATTAAATTAAAATTGTCTAATTTTATGCAAATTTGAAAAATAATTACGAAGGAAAGTATAACATTATTAGTTCTTTTTTTCCTTAACATACAATTTGTTATGACATATTATTATTTTAAACATTAATGCATTTTTTTCCATTAATCTCTCCTTTCAAATTTGCATAGATTTAAATGTTTACATTAAAACGGTAATTAGGGGTATTTTAGGCATCTGCAAAATGTAAAATGTGTAAAGGCAAACAAAATTAATGAATTTGCTTATGTGGAGCCTAGTCATTAGGTTTTATTCAGATAAAAAGACTATGTCGGGTTTTATGTAAAGAAACTTGAGTTTCAAGGGCTAAAGTCATATTTTCAGAAAAAATGAAGAAGAAAGTGTAGACAATATGACAAAAAAGGAGAAACACAACCTAGTCAAACCACTCTAGTCCCCGAAAAATATCCTCCCGACTTTTCAAACAACTAAGGAAAAAAAAAAAAATTCAACTAGACTAAATGCTGAACGGGTTTAGATCCACTTTCCAATTTTTTCCTACTGGCAACTGCCCCAAATCTTTTGTGAGAAAGTTTATTTGAACCCATTGTGTATACGCTGATGCATGCAATGTTCCTTTTTCAATCAATATTGGATTCATTCTCAGCATCACTACTTAAATGTCAATGTGTGTAGTCAATCCTAAGGAAAAAGTTGTTGCTGTTTATGTCCTAAATTTACAGGATTCAAACTGAAATCACAAAGCTTCTTTGCCAATTCGGCATCGTTAGCTTGAGAGCTCAGATCGGCTTTGTTGCTGTCCATGGTACATTCACCGTTGAAATCCTTAATATAATGATGCAACGCCACGGAACATTCAGTTGCTGCTCCCTACAGGTCATGCCAAATATATGAAAAGACAACCAAAATACAATGAAGCTGCTTCAGCATATCTTGTAAGGATTGGCTGATGGTAACATGCCTGATAACTAAATTTTAAAGACAATTGAGTACAAATCTGAACTTTAGTCTGGATCCAGTATCTGATTGCAGTTTACAATTTGACAATTTTATTTCACGACACTTCAGAAAGAACATTAACTCCTGCTACTCCGGATTGGTCAAACTCGAGCTAAAATCCCAGGGTTTTGCAGCCAAATCTGCATTTTTTGCCTGAGAGCTCGGTTTGGTGACGTTGCAGTCTACAAAGTATTTGCCCCCTACTCCCTTTACTTGTGGATGGAGCGCCACAAAGCATGTTGTTGCCGCACCCTACACGTACAGCCATGTTCAAGAAATAATTTTAAGCATAGATGATATAAAATGTTATTACATGTGTAGTTTGTGCCTGAAAAATAAAATCAGCTGCTACATACTACATAAATAGTTCAAGGTAAAAGAAGTACCTGTTCAACTGTTTTGGAGACCAATATGCCCAGCACCTTAAGCAGACCTGTGTCAAGCCAAAGAGAACATAAATTGATCAGTCGAAAACCAGACAAAAGTTGCACTGTCGAGAACATTCAAAAGTGATCAAAGTTGTAGGGTATAGGAGCTGAAACTTACACCATAAAAAGCAATCATAGCGCATAAAATTGGTGAGCATTGTTCCAGGATGAAGAGAATTAGCTGTTACCTCTGCCCCTTCTTCCTGTTTAGTTTGTTTTGAAAATAAGTTACCGTATCAATCAAGAGTCATTTTAAAGTGCATTAATAACTTATATGAATATATATGCTGAAATAAAAGACATGGTGATTGATGATTTTAAGGAATTCAATACCTTCAGACGCCTTGTAAGCTCATTAGCATGCAATATGTTAGCAAGCTTGGATTGTCCATAAGCATAATATTTCTGGTATCTAAAAATTAGCAAGTAAAAAGGGAAGATTGTTGATCATTATCTAACATACACCTCGAAGGCTCGAACAATTAAACAAAAAAACAGATGTCAACTTATTAAACCAGAATATATATACCCTAAATTCTTCAAAATGATGCTGCATATACAAAAGTATACCTTGAGTCGTCACTAATTTTGTCAAAACAAAATCCATCACGGTATATATATCGATGACCTAGCGATGATACATTAGCAAGTCTTCCCTCTGTTTTTCTTTCTCGTGATGTGGTTTTCATGGTCTCTAAAGAAAGATTTGTGAGGGGAAAATGACCTGCACATTGGATGGTTTTAGTAATAATATTAAGTAACAAGATGAAAGAAACTTTGTTAAAAACTTGATCCATTGGCCTCATGGAAGAAATTCATTAGACATGTTAGGGAGCGTACCTAAATGGTTAGTTGCGATATGGAGTTTTATGTTGTCTTTGGAGAGCTTGAATGGAGTTGCCATAATCCCTGCAAGAACACGCGATGTCTCTACGCCAATACCACTTGAAGCTCCTGAAATATAAACAAAGTTCACGCACACTAAAGTATTTAGCAACCTTACAACCTTAGTTGGAGAGACACAGGCAATGAAGTTAATTATAGAAAGCGTAAAGAAGAACATGGCCTGTAACAATGGCGGTAAGACCGCTTCCGTCAATCCCTTGAGTAACTTTCTCCGCGGTGGAAGAGACAGAGAATCCAGATTCTCCTTTCTTGCTAAATATCCCACCCATTGATTCCGCAGACGATGATATGAAGTAATAATTGGCAACACAGGTGATGGAGTTCTTTTTTCTTGAATTATTTTCAACGAGATTTGGAGTTACAGCGAATGTCAAAGACAAAGCTATGGTTGGTGTGCCTCACTAGTTATAGATACCAAATTTAATTTAAATAATTTTATCTAATTGTTTAGCCAGCCTAAGCAATATTGTTTGTCATGTTGTTCTGCTATTTAAAAAATAAGACATTCGTTTTTATTACGAGCAATATTATTACTTTAATCTACACTAAGAGATTCTTGAGGTGTTTTCAAACCCTTTTCAGTTTAAGGGCCGCTCGCCCTGCCAAAGTACCACAAAGGGTTTCTAGGCTTACACCTTTGTCTTAAACGACCTGAAGAAAGGCTGTCAATAGTGCTCTTAGCAGTGTTATCGATTGTATACAATTATGTATCTAATATCTCTCATCACTAATAGATGGTAATGCAAATAATCTAATTGAAAAATAACCAAGGAAATCAGAAGAAAAACAAAGGGATTAATAAGAAAGCAGCTTATATCTATGCTGACAGCTTTCTTACAAGGCAACAAGGCTTCGGCCATAGCCTATATAAGTTTTACTTGATCATTCAACATTTTAGCTTCAACTAAGTCTCGAACCATTGTTGCCAAATATGGAGTACGGTTTGTTGCCAAATACGGAGTACGGTTCGAGTTCGCGATTCGTTCGGGTACGGAATTCCTTAGTAACTATAGTATCATTCGTCACAGAGTACACATAGACAGTACGATATTCAATTTGATTCGTTATAAATTCATTAAATATATAAATAGTTTGATTGTAAAAACATTTATAATTATACATTTTGCAATTATTATTTATTATAAGCAATTATTTGTGTTTTATGGAATTGATTATTTGTAAGCAATTATTTGTTTACAAAGGAAAGACAATTAGTTGACTTAACTGTTTAAACAAAACATAATAGGGAGACCAAATTCTTAAACCAAATTGGCAAACTAAATGATGTGTCACTAATAGGAAGTAATCCAATCATCAACATCCACATCATCTGGTTTATAAAAATTTGGTTCAATAATTTGGGTAATATTAGGGAGATCAAATTTTAAAACCAAATTGTATAAACCAAATGATGTGTTTTAGACATGGCAATTAATTCCTCAACCCGCTAACACGACACCAAAATAATGGGTTTCGGATCAACACAATAACTAATCATGTCATTATCAGGTCACTCGTTAATAACATGTCATTAACGAGTTTACACAAGTTACCGTGAGTAACTCGTTTCAACCCATTAAGAAAAAAAATTATTTTGATGATTTTAAAGTTAAACTACTAAAAAAACTTATTATAAAATACAAGAGTCACAGTGTATATAATGGACATTAAATATTTATTGTTGTATTATTATTCTATATAAGTTTAAAAAAATGGAAATTGACATAAATAAGCCATTTTCTTAATCTTTGGACCAAAATAGGACAAACCGGCCATGCACACCATGCACAAAAGTGAAATGACAAAAATAACCACATATAAATTGTAAAAAGTCACAGCTCATTGTGCCATTTTTCGATTTCGAAGTTGGGGATGTCGAGAAAGGGAGAGCTGTGAGCTGTGTGGGCTTTTGGATTGAGCTCAGATGTGTGAACTTTGATTTCGAAGAGAAGGAAGTCGAGAGAGAGATGAGAAAAGTGAGCTGGATTTTGGGTTGAGCTCATAGCTCTAATTTCAAGCATAGGGATGTCAAGAGAGAAGTGAAAAAAAGTAAGGTCAGGTCAGGGGTTTTGGGTTTGAGCTTAGATCTGTGAACTATGTGTATTATTCTTCCATAACCAAATACAATAGATTCTTCCATACTTAAAGATAGGACATTTGTGCCATATTTTCTGTTTTGTCTGGAAAGTTCCATTTTTTCCTACGATTGAAGCTTCAGCGGGCATAGTAAGGTAGAGTGTTTAGTTCCAAGTTTCTATATCAATAATTTATGGAATAAATGGGTTGTTTCTAAGATGAACTAATACTTAGAAGTTAAATTAGGGTTTGTGTTTCATCTTGAGGCCTATAGGTTGTGGAAAAAAAAAATTACCTTTTGACATGCTAGAATACTGGGTATGTTCCAATTTCTGTTTCAAGTGTCCAATTGCAAAAATTTGTGAAATTTTTTCCATTATATGCATATGGCGTGCATGGTGTGCAAGGCTATAACTTAATATGAGAAGCGAGAATGTTCTAAGGCCGGAGTAAGGTGGATCAGAATACAAGTACCTTTGAAGTCTGGTTATGGACTCGACATGCTCCACTGCAAAGCTGAATACACAGAGCAACGATGCCACCATCATCCTGTTCCAGAATAAGTAAGCAAAGTCCAATGACATTGTTGAGATTGACCATGCTTGTACATTTCCACCTTTCACGGTGATGCACAAATTTGGTTCCAACACCTCAAAAGTCCAGTAATTGATCAATAGCTCTAAACTCATCGAGCTGTATAAATGAATTAGCGATGCCACCATCATCATGTTCCGAATAAGTGGGTGAAGTCCATCGACTTTGTTGAGATTGATCATTCTTGTTCCGCAAAATACATAGACCTGATCTAGTATGGAGTAAATAAGGTTTCTATATTCTTTGAAATTCCTACAATCTAGGGATTTGGTGTGCGCCGCAAGTAATCACACTCTTAAGACGATGCAATATTTACTTAGGGTGGGCAAACAGGGCAGGTTCAGGGTAGGTCCAAATAATTTATAGAGAAAATGGGGCGGGGCAAGGTGGGTTCAAGTAAATAGTAGGGTGGGGCAGATCCAAACTTCTGAATACAAGGGCCCCCTGCCTGGACCGTATCACACACATACAATTCACACGGGTCTTCTCACTAACTCAGTTCTCACTTTCACAATCTCTTTCATGAACCCAGACTAAATCTCCTCAACCCTCATTCTTGAATCTCGATAGTCGACAGTCAAGTGTTTCCGCTGGTCCACGAATCCAGGCGCTGAGTTTCCAGCCTCCTCGTCAGATATGCTCTTTAACTGTAAGTACTAAGTCCTTCGCAGCCGCCGCTGCCTCCTCATCCTCCTTCTGTTGATTGAATCTAGTGCTCCATCGAACCTTTGCCCTTACCACCTCATAGGCCCCTGCTTCTTTTCTTCTCGCCACCTAATTTTAGTTTTATTTTTTGAATTTGAATTTGGGGATTTAGGAATTAGGGGTTAATTTGCTAAATTATTCGATTAAGGGATTCAATATTGCTATTTGTATGTTGTGGCTTTGTGGATTATCAAGTGGACCTTTTGTTTTCAATTGATTTCTGTATGATTTTATTTTCCGTTGATTTTGTTTTCAATAGATCTGTGGTTGGGGCCTATGAAATTGACACGTCCCGACCCCGATATTCCCCGAATACTAGGATAGGCTCGTGCTGGCCGACACCCGAGGGTGACGAAAGCCATTTATTGAGTGCAAATGCTGAAAACAAGGGATAGATAAAACTTATAAATGTAAAATAATAAGGAATATACATTTAAGGAACGTGTTCAGAGCACACATCTAATCTAGAAGTCTAAAAGAATTAGTATAAAAATTGAATGAACACAGAAGTGGGTTCTACACAGAGAGGACTCGAAGATACCGATGCGGAAGTGTCTGGATGCCGGGATTGTATGCCTCGATTCTAAGTCCTGAAGGGGGCGCAAAACAAACATGAGTGGACCAATTTGATATAGATATAATAAAACAGTTATCAACGTACTAACCCCCAGGTTTTATGAAAACACATATATAATGATAAACATAGGTTTTCCGAAACCTAGCATGCCATGCAATGTCTCAAATCATAACTTGTATATCTAATAATCACTAGTGAATTGTCCGATAACCCCCAGGCCCCATGCCGGCTCCCCATCTTTGAGCAGATAATCATAGGAAAATACACTTCAGGCCCCATGCCGGCTCCCCGTCCCTGTGCTAAATAGCCAGAGGAAACACACTCCAGGCCTTATGCCAACACCAAACCGTTGCTCGGGACGGACCAGAATCTATCCCTACGTCCCGTAGCGGAAATGACCACTAGGTAAGTACAAAACCACTGAACATATATATATTGAAAAACAACTTCATAGTATAAAGTCATCCATCATCTATACTATAAAGAGGTGTTCGAAACATGTTCTAAATATCATATCGTCATCCATCGGATATTCTATAAGAACATGGGGTATAGGAAAAATAATAATAATTCAAACTAGCCTTAGTAAGCATGTTATCTCAAAACGTTTCATAAAACGTAATCAGTAAATCATGTCTTTCATGTATGCATTTCTACTATTAAAACATGCATTTTTAGAAGGGGTCCACTCACAATACTTTGCCGTCGAAAAGTCACGCAGCTAGCGAAGACAGAAATGCCACTATAATTGCCCCAAAGCACATAAAGGGCTCAATTAATAAAACTATATAATAGTAATTGAATTTGGGAAAACGGGTGTGCTTCACCCAACACAATCCCGAGGCAAAACCTACGTAAAAATGGAAGGATCAACCTCCTAAAACACAACCAAGCATCATGCTAGGTACGAGAACGAGGGATTCGAGACTTACCCGACGGGAAAAAGGAAAGAAAGCTCACCGGAGCTTTGCTCCGTGCCGTCGAGTTCACAGGGCAGGGAACCTGGGTTCGTTGCGAGTCTCTCATGTTGGTGATATGATCTTCGTGAGTCCAAAGAGAGAGAGATGCGAGAGGTTAAGGGAGAGAGAGATACACGGGAGAGTTGAGAGAGCTACGTGAGAGAGAGACGAAGAAGAAGAAAAGAGAGATCACGGGGGGGGGGGGGCAGAAAGAGAGAAAAGAGAGGGTTAGATGGCTGACACGTGGCAGCTTAGGGGTGGAAATAACAAATATTACAATTATTTGGGGGTGGTTGTAACAATCTACCCCCCTTAAAATAATTTCGTCCTCGAAATTTAAAATAACATACTACACTGAAAAATACTCGAAAATAGAAAGAAAATATATGTATAAAGGGTAATCAAGTCAGAGTGGGTGCATCAAAGAGAATATGACACACCGTCGCGAGCGGGTTGCAAAATCCTCTATCATGCCTCCAAGCTTCTACTTTCTTCCCCATCAGAGTAATAGTAGAAAACATACTTTATAAAGATATAAGGTCGAAAACACAAAATAAGTTAAGGTCAAAAGTAAGTACATAAAATACGATAACGTCTAAAATAGATAAGTAATAACATATAGATCGAAAACTCGTGCTGAACTTAAAACTGAAAACGGAAATACTTCCCCCAAAACATTTGTAACGCCAAAAACAAATAACTAAAGTAAAGGAAGTTAAAATACTTATATTGAAAACCAAAATTGAAAAATGAGAGTGGGTCTCGCCTACGCATATGAAACGTCACGCACTTTGAGAACATGAATCTTTGGTTAGAGTCCCAAGAATAACCATTCCGCACAACTGCTGAAGACGGATCTTCTTGCTCACTTGCTTAACAAACCCAACGAATAAGTTATCGATACAACGGTCTGCAGCCCGCAATATCGATAACACATTGTTGTCTCGCTAAGCAAGCAGTAATTTCCTGAGGGTGCACAATTTCACACGTCGAAAATTCGATCATCCGAATACCAGATCACAATACTCATCTGTCAACTAGTGTTGCCCGTAGAAAACTTTCGTACTATGTCGCAAAAATGTCGTACCCAACCAACAAAATAAAAACTATCGTCGTAACAACTCCATCCAGTACCAAGCATCATATCCTCCTCAGTTCTTCCAAATGTGACCAACTACTCTAGTGTTTCACCAGTAAAGAACCCATTTGAAAATTGTACCTTGAGATTCAAGAGAAGTGGCTACCATGTTAGTAGTAGACCCAAAAGCTCGAACCAAGCAAGCAGAAAATGAGAAGTCATCTTCCTCAACACGCAGTATCTCTTGGGAACTGTTGTAGTGCTCAAACCACCTCTCCATTGTTGCTTAGTTGCATATTTCTAGTCAACCAAGGTCAAAGTTGGTGGAAAGAATGACTCGCAAATGGTCAACCTAAAAAGAAAAGAGAGTACACACCTTTCGAGAGAAGTGTGAAGATCTTCTGATTCTCACCTCGACCACACTGTGGTGCCATCCCAGAGTGCACCAAACAGATCTGCTAGAAGTGTTTCGACAACCACGTACTCACAACAAAAGAGTTTTGGAGTGAAGCAGTGAAAATATGAGTTGAGACGACACATATCGTTGGAAAATAACCGATGTGATGCCTATGAATTCTAGTAAGATGGTGATACAATATGCTGACCTTCCGTACTAAAACCTTTAACCAACTCTTACTAAAAGACCGCTCAAACTTCACACCCACGTGGAACTTTTTATGGTAAGTCTGGTAAGCTTGTCAAGATATTATGCTCCCAACATTCCTGTCCAAATTGATAAGAATTGGGTGCACACTTCCGCCGAATCGATCATTCGTGAATTCCTCACTGATTGAGCGAGAAACCATGTCGAGAAGGCTAAAAGAACACTCAAGAATTTGAGGGTCAAAACAAGTCCATTAAATTTATAGCACAAGATATCTAGTTGAGTAAGAAATCATGCCGAGAACAAACTTTTTTTTTTTTCACCCTCGATGTATTGTTCCGACATGATCCAGTTCACATTGAGAAACAAACAAGCGAAGGAAAATGAAGATGCAGAAATAGAAGTCACTGTTTATGATTATTTGGCTAATCATCACATTAGGGTCGACTAGTTTCTTAGCCAAAAGGAACAGGTCTAATCTCAAGAATAGTTAAGAACTTTTAATAAGGTTTGACGAGGCCAAAGACATTTCAAAATTCATAATGCTTTGTGAGAGATGTTTCAAAGTTCAAAAATGAAACATAAAACCTCTGAATTAACAGAATGACGAAGAAGAAGGATACGAAGCAGCCTGCGTATGCATGCAGTGACACAATTGGCTACCTTAAAGTGATACCTTTTAGTAAACCAAAGCTCAATGAGTCCAGAGAAGTTTAGAGCAAAGCTCGATCTTCATACAATGATGAATATGGTAGAGTCTTAAGCCATTTCACTGAAAATTACAAGGATGAACAGTTAATGGACAAGAGCATTGGTCAGTTAAGCTACAAGCAAGAGGCTAAGTTCACCTCTACCGAAAGGTACGTGAACAAGGAGCTAAGGTTTACCACCGAGTACCAGACCCAGGGGAAATTCAAGGAGTCTGTTTATCCAAACAAGTTTGGATCTTCATCATCCAAGTTCAACTACAACAACAAGAAGAATCGCAACTCCATTTGGAAATTGGTAAGAATAGCGTCTGCTTCCGAGGAGCTTCCTAAGAAAACAATTAATGTAAACGAAGTCAACACTTGAAGAATTTGATGTGAAGCTGACGGTCAAAGGTTTGTGAACTTGACTTCGTCATTGGAATAAGCAAGAAGGTTATCGATAGAACAATCACTGAAGATTCATTCTAAAGATTCACACGAATATCCTTAATGGAAACGAGTCCAAGAACATTGATTTGCTCCCACCAACTACCACTTACTAACCGTCGTCACCACTAGCACTTACTCGTTATTTAGCACGCACTTTGAATGTTTCGAGTAATTTCCAAGAGATATGAATATGCCCGCCATTCCTAGGGAACGCATGTTGCAAAGTGGCATCACCATTTCAGATTTACAGCTGGTCTTGACCAGACTTCCTCAAATTGAGATTTCTAAAACAAGTCGCTTCAAGTAACACCGACCATGCCCGTCATTCCCAGGGAATGCACATCGTAGAGTATCGATCCGAAGCTGAAAGTCATCCAATAATTCAAGAACATCACCGATGAGGCACAATCCCGACATGAATTCTTGTATTTTAACCAGAATGTGACAATTCAAACAAAGAAGATTTGCATAACTACGCCAAATGGCATAAAATCCAGAAGTCCTGACATCCAAATGAAGTCAAAACTGACACACTAATTTAGTAAGAGAAGATCCTAAGTATGCTCTGAACAAACCATGCTCTGATACCAATCTGACATGCCTCGACCCCGATATTCCCCGAATACCAGGATAGGCTCGTGCTGGTCGACACCCGAGGGTGACGAAAGCCATTTATTGAGTGCAAATGCTAAAAACAAGGGATAGATAAAACTTATAAATGTAAAATAATAAGGAATATACATTTAAGGAACGTGTTCAGAGCACACATCTAATCTAGAAGTCTAAAAGAATTAATATAAAAATTGAATGAACACAGAAGTGGGTCCTACACCGAGAGGACTCGAAGATACCAATGCGGAAGTGTCTGGATGCCGGGATTGTATGCCTCGATTCTAAATCCTGAAGGGGATGCAAAACAAACATGAGTGGACCAATTTGATATAGATATAATAAAACAGTTATCCACGTACTAACCCCCAGGTTTTATGAAAACACATATATAATGATAAACATAGGTTTTCCAAAACCTAGCATGCCATGCAATGTCTCAAATCATAACTTGTATATATAATAATCACTAGTGAATTGTCCGATAACCCCCAGGCCCCATGCTGGCTCCTCGTCTCTGAGCAGACAGTCAGAGGAAAATACACTTCAGGCCCCATGCCGACTCCCCGTCCCTGTGCTAAATAGCCAGAGGAAACACACTCCAGGCCCTATGCCAACACCAAACCATCACCCGGGACGGACCGGAATCTATCCCTACGTCCCGTAGAGGAAATGACCACTAGGTAAGTACAAAACCACTGAACATATATATATTGAAAAACAACTTCATAGTATAAAGTCATCCATCATCTATACTATAAAGAGGTGTTCGAAACATGTTCTAAATATCATATCGTCATCCATTGGATATTCTATAAGAACATAGTGTATAGGAAAAATAGTAATAATTCAAACTAGCCTTAGTAAGCATGTTATCTCAAAACGTTTCCTAAAACGTAATCAGTAAATCATGTCTTTCATGTATGCATTTCTACTATTAAAACATGCATACGAGAACGAGGGATTCGAGACTTACCCGACGGGAAAAAGGAAAGAAAGCTCGCCGGAGCTTTGCTCTGTGCCGTCGAGTTCACAGGGCAGGGATCCTGGGTTCGTTGCGAGTCTTTCCTGTTGGTGATATGACTCCAGAGGGAGAGAGAGATACGGGAGAGTTAAGAGAGCTACGGGAGAGAGGGACGAAGAAGAAGAAGAGAGAGATCACGGGGGGGGGGGGCAGAAAGAGAGAAAAGAAAGGGTTAGATGGCTAACACATGGCAGCTTAGGGGTGAAAATTACAAATATTACAATTATTTGGGGGTGGTTGTAACAGAAATGCTTGAAAAGTGTTGGATTTGTGCGTTTCATTTCACCTATTGGATTTCTTTTGGGTTGGGGCCTGAGAAATTCTTGAAACTTAAAATGTTTATTAAAAGGAAAAATAAAATAAAAGACCAGTGGACCCGTAGGAACTGACCCGTTACAACTCGTTTTAAATAGGCCGAGTTAGGTATGGTTCCGATTCTGAAAAGCCCACCACCGCCTCGCCCCACCCCGTTGCATTTACAAACTGGTTTAGTTTGGTCCCTCTAATTTTGGGCCAGGCCTGGCCCGTGCCCACCCTTAATATTTACTTTTAGATATCCTCTAGGATTATCCCAGTTTAGTATGGATTCTATATCCAAAAAGGTCTTTCTCTCAACTGATATAAGTACACCTTTTTAGGATTCAATTCTGGTAGCGCAATTATGACATACTTTATTTCCTTGCCTATTGGTTGTATCTTATCAACTGCTTACTAACTTGGCTATCAGAGAGTTTTTGGCCAGCACCCCACTAGTGCCAAGGTTGCTTTGTGGTTATTTGCTATTTGACAAGTAGTCAAGTTTGGGCATCTCCACCCCACGCGGTGGTGCACGAATTTAGTTCCAACAATCTCTCTCTCTCTCTCTCTCTCTCTCTCTCTCTCTCTCTCTTTCTCTCTCTCTCTCTCTCCATCGACTTATGCAATTATCCTCTTTTATGTTTTTGTTTTGTCAAATTTAGCTTTTAAATCTTAAAATAAAAATTTGTAGGATTAATCCATGTGGCACCAAATGATTGGATAGTTGGAACGTACTCATGTGCCACATCAGCAAATTGACGTAAAACTTAACGGGAAGCTAATGGAAGGACCAAATAGATTTGTGAAACTCATTTTTCGAGACCAAATCATGATAAAACCCTATTAACATTATAATTGATAGTTAAATTTATACTTCTGAGAACTTTTTTTAAGTGGAATAATAAATTGGTATCGAACTTGACATATATGAGGTTCAAACCTAATATTTATCTATTGCAAATGAAGGAAAAATATCACTAAACCATAGTACTAAATAGCTATATACTTCTAAAAATTTAAACCATCTGTGCCATTATCATGAAACACAGTTAATAATTGTATTTTCTTCAAGTTTGGAAAAACTGAAGCAATTAACAATCGTGTGTGTTAGAAGTAGTGAATTGCCTTAATAGCTATGGTTTGCTTTTTGAACTCACTGCATCACAGGTTTAGATCTTCGCCAAATTCTAGTGTAATTTAAAGTAGTAATATCCCTTATACTAATATCCCTAATCGTGTTCTTGTCAAATTCCCCAAGTGTGCCGTGTTCATTTCGAAATGATCCTACCCTTGAACACAAATACTTCCTGATACTGTATTTGAAGCAGTTGTTCGAATTCCTTATGATCTGCAGCTGAAACAAGTTCTTGCTAATGGTAAAAAAGGAGCTTTGAAAAGCTCACTACTTCATAGCCTTTAATGCGCCCTACCGGAGATTTCTACCAACACAATTTTTTTCTAATAAACGCCTGTCCAATTCAAAAAAGTTTCTCTCACCCAGTAGCTATTTCTTACTTGTCACCCACAGACAGTGACCTAGTCTCTCGTAGGGTACCATATGTTACTTAAAAGAGAAAACCTGAGGCTAAGGGTACGTGAGCTTCAAAGTTGGAATTTCGGAGTCTATATACGTATATTGAGAATAATTGAGAGCAATGAGATTTAGAGTGAATTAAGAGGAACAGCCTATTTTATCTTCATTTGTAATCTTGTTTACTTTGATATTGGATCACTCAGAAGTGAGCCTAACTTACGGTTAACCTCATTATATCTTGTGTTTGTGGTTAGCCATCATTGGGAAATATTTCCTAGCAGCACCGTTTTTCCTTTCAATCTAAATTTTTGGACCACTTAGTACTATGCCCTAGTAGTATTTCTCTTTACTTTTAAGTGAGATGTCTTAGGTTCGATTATCGCCAAAGACAAATTTGAATCGCATTATTATGGCTGACCCATTATAAAAATTGGCCCAAAAGAAAAAAAAAAAAAGAAAATTATTGGAGGTGGACTTAGGTGGACCGGAGACACTCCCACGGACCTCCTAATCTAATAACACAATATCATATAAGCGAGATTAACGCGTGGCATTAAAGTACGCGGTCCATTTTCTCTCTAGACTTACTTGCCAAGTTCAGTAATAAATAAACTTTAACCCATAAAATAAATTCTACATTCAAAACATGTCACAGACTTTGAATACATGATTGATTAAGTTGTACTGCATACTGAATCAATTAAGGAGGCGAAGAAGACACCAAAAAGGGAGAATGGGACACTAATTTAAAAGTGGAGAGGTTAAAGAAAATTAGCTCCTGGACTTGAAAGGAATGGCCCTGATGACTATCTGGTGGTAGATAGCAGCAAGAGCAGCACCAATGAATGGTCCAACCCAGAAGATCCACTGCAAACAGAATAGATTGTATACAAAACCATCATTAATAAACCGAAAATTCATCACGAAATTGCCTAATTAGTTTTGATTAATTCACTTACGTGGTCATCCCAAGCGTGCTCCTTGTTGTAGACAATGGCGGCTCCAAGACTCCTGGCAGGGTTGATGCCGGTTCCGGTGATGGGGATGGTGGCCAAGTGAACCAAGAACACTGCAAAACCAATGGGAAGAGGGGCCAAAATCTGCATACAGATATATACACTCCAAGTTAAATCACAGTCCAAACTCCAAAGGAATGATCTTTCTATCCACAGAGCTTCAGAGAATGATATAGTATTAACTTAGGCTAAACAAAATTAACAACTGTTTGAAAGTGTCATCATTTGGTCAACTCCTGCATTTAACATAATTTGGACAACGATCCGATACGTATCGTGGGTATCGGATATTGACCCTCGTCCAAATTTAAAGTATTTGTGCAGCATAGGTAAGAGACCATACAAATTGGATTGCCAATCACATGTATAATTTCTTGTTGCTATTCTTAAATGGTAGGTCACATTGCCTAACACCCCCTTTTTCATTTATACACATATATACAAATACAAAACCCACCAAACACCAGTGTGGGACTCACATGCATGTGAAACCTTCTGGGTAACAGCAGAATTTTCCACCTTAAGGGCACCAGAAACAAACAAAAACAAGCACATGGCAAGCATCATTGTTTCCCCAGGATTCACAGAACTGGAGAAATGATAGATTTTACAGTCCCATTGACTAGATCCAATAACAATTTCATCCATTAGGGCAGCTTGGATGGAATTATATACCCATTTAAACATAATCTCAGAAAAGCCAAATTCTGGAATGTACCAGCTAAAACAAGAATCAACAAACAATTTCATCCATCATACTATTAATTAACCAAAAGATTCAGCACCATCTCAAAGAAGTACTGGTCCATGAAAAAAATAATCAACTTCTAATTCAAATTAGCAAAACAATTAACAAATCCAGAAGCTGCAAAAGCATATATATAAGTCAGAGATGATAACAAAGATTAGTAAAAATAATAACTTACAGGGACATGAGAGTCTCTGGCATTCCTCTTGGCATCAGTAGCGGAGAAGACAGTGTAAACAAGGACAAAAGTTCCGACAATCTCCGCTCCAAGGCCATCACCCTTGGTGTAGCCATGGTTAACAAGGTTGGCCCCACCACCCAAAAGCTCATACTGGTTCTTCTGGAAGCCCTTCACAACACCAGCACCAGCAATTGCACCAAGGGTCTGCATCACTATGTAGAAAACGGCTCTGGTAAGGGAGAGTTTCCTTGCCAGGAAGAGCCCAAAGGTCACTGCTGGGTTGATGTGCCCTCCTGTTACATGCAATTGAAAACACACAGATCTTGTCACAAAAAGTATTTTATCACAACATTTCAAGCATCAAAGGTAGAAAATCCAGGTTAAAAGTTTAAAGAATCAAATAGTTAACCCATATCCAATAATTTAAAGAAACGTACAAAAAATTACCCAACAGTGAAAAAATGACGAAACCCATGAAATATACACCAACAGAAAGATATTTTCCAGTGAAAGTTACCCAACTTCATGCAAAAAATTGAAAACTGAAGATATGGGAAGGGAGGAGAAGAAAAATAAAGAAAACCAATATCAAAGTAATTTGAAAAAAGCACAAAATATTTATCCAAAAAAAAAAAAAAAAAAAACTGAAGAAATTCGACCCCTGAAATGGACACCATAAGAAAGCATTTTTTTCGGTGAAAGTTACCGACTTTATGAAAAATCTTGAAAACTGAAGAGATGGGAAGGGAGAAGGAACAGACCTGAGATACCAGCAGTGGAGTAAACAAGGGCAAAGATGGTCCCACCAAAGGCCCAAGCAATTCCTTGGATGCCCACAGAGGCACACTTGCTAGTAGTTCTATTGACACCCATGACAGTAAGGATGGTGATGTAGAGGAACAGGAAGGTGGCAATGAACTCAGCAATTCCAGCTCTGTAGAAGGACCAGGAGGTGAGCTCACCTGGCTCAAACAATGGAGCTGGTGGTGGCTCCTTGTAGTCCTTGTGGGTCTGTGCAGAGGTCCCAATGGGTTGCCTCTCTGGGAACTTGTTTGCTCCAAGCTTCACATCTTCTTCCTTGCCCTCCATGGCTGAGCTTTCTCTCTCTAGGTGATCTGGTTTTACACTCAGAGCTAGGGTTTTGTGAGTTGCAAGAAAAGGCTGAGATATAAGGCGAACTTTTATGGCTGAGATGGATAATATCAGTCTATTATTATTATTTATTTTTAACGAACGTATTTTCTATATTAAAAATGGGTATGCTTAGTGTTATAATGGGATAATAATAAGTGGTTCAAATTCGCTTTTTACAATAATTGAATCTAAAATTTTATACTTACAAGTAATGAGAAATACCAATATTATTATTTGCCATAATAAAAAATATTATTTGTGATAGTCGTTAATGAAACTAATGTAATTAGTGCTAATTAATGTTTAGAATAATTTTAATGAAGAGGGCTTTAGAGATGGTTCTGGAAGGGGCAGGACATGCAGAAGGATTTCTTTCGTGTTCTGGTCGGTTTGTTTTTATTTTCTTAGATCAGGATCCTCTCGTGAGCTAAGGTTGAGGATCCTCCTGATCAAGGAATGTGGGTCATTGAATGAAAATCTAACGGCTACAAACAGAGAATCCTTTTAAAGTTATAATAATTATAATAGCCCACACTTCTTAGTCAGGAGGATCCTTATCCTTAGCTCAGGAGAGGATCCTGATCCTATTTTCTTATACTCTACAACAGTTTTCCTTAATTATTTATCTAGAATAATTCGGTTTGGTAACCTATACCAAAAATTGAATCAAACTAGTTTAAGAATTAAAAATCTGTATTGAAACCAAACCGTATTTTTTGGGTTTTCAGAAATTCGGGAAATCGAATCGGTTCGGTAAAGGCATATCGAAAAAGAAGAAGAAAGGCGAAATTGAGGGAGGATTCCAAATAGCTGCAAGCTTGCAAATAAGAAACAACCTTCACATTCTTAAACTCTCAAATTCAACTCATCCCCTAATAATTTATCCCAAATTAAAATCCAAAATTTTGAAATACAGCCCCCATTTCGAAATTAAGACCCAAATTCCGATTCACAAATTCTTAAACCCTAAAATTCATCCCATGACCATAGTAATTTATTCCAAATTAAAACCTTAAATTTAAAATTTATCCCCAATTCAGAGTGAAGATCCCTAATTTCTCAGTTTCACAATTCGTAGTTAGACTTACTTTGAAGAAGAGAGACGAGCGGGACAAAGTGGTGTTGGTTGGCCACCGTCTAGAACAAGGAGAGAGACAACTAAAGGAGTGGTAGTGGTGATTGGGTGAGAGAGAGAGAGAGAGATGGGTGAAGTCGTTAAGTCGAGAGAGAAGATCACAAGTTCTGAGGTGAGGTCGAGAGAGAGTTGAGTTTAATTCAATGGTTGAGAGTAAACCACAACCAATCTGACGACTATAATAAATTATCATAAAATGAAAAGGGTTGGCTCTTCAAAAATCTCATTATGCTCTTTACAAATGTTTTTATTTTTAAATATAGACAGTGTAAAGTGCAAAATAAAAATTTTAATGTGTCAATAACAATTTCCAATTAAAATTATATATATTATTAAATTATGTTTAGTTCGGTTTTCCCCAACTAACGTGTCTGTAATCCTTAAACACATACTGATTTTTTTGGAATTTTTCGGTTCGGTTACCAAATGGTTCAATATAATGGGCTTGATATTTTTCCGAGTCTGTTTTGGTACGATTCAGATCCGGTTTGATTTTTCGGTCTTTTTTCCAGCCCTATTTGGAATGCTATTTCATTAGCTGTTCTGTTAAGTTCATCTAGTTCCCACACCTAATCCCCAATAAACAACGTGTACATAGAATTTGGTATATATATGTATTTAAATGTTGTGGTCCAATTTTCTAATTATTTATACAATTTTTTCTACTTTTTTCTTGGGGAGGGGAGGTTGGTGGTCCTTTTTTTTTCTTACCAAGTAAAAGCTGGTTGTTTTATATGATAACTGTATGCCTTGCATGTTGCAATATAACGGTATATGAGATTAAATTAATCGTTAAATTAGAAATAAAAGTAGTTAAAAAATCTATAAATATAATCACATCGAGCGGTGATTACACTGTTAGTCTAGCATCACAGATACACACAATTGAATTTCTGTTTGGACACTGATTACTGGCCAGTTTAAATATAATTTTGTCGACTGAATTTGTGTTCGGAAACATGATTAGTTGCCATTATACACACAATTGTATTTCTGTTTGGACAATTGAATTTTTGATCATTGGATTTATATACATTTTTTGTTTATATTTCTCATTGGTTTAACAAATTTATGTGAGTATATATATATATGGAGTGACATGACAAAATCTCTCCTCAATATGACCTTTTTATTGTTTGGTTCAATCATTTACAAATTTTTTTGAGTTTAAAATTCTAACTTTTTGTCACTTAGTACTACTGCTTAGTGATATTCTCATGCACTTGTAAGTGAGATGTTTTAGGTTCCACTCTTACTAAATATGAATTTAAACCACATTTTTACTAGCTCGTTATGAGGCTAAGCCCATCTTACTTTAATATAGATAAAATTGTTTTTTTAAAAATAAAAATTCCAATTTTTTTTTATCTATTTCCTTTTAATAGGGTTTGACGTTGCAAAAATTGGGGCAGTAAATGGTGAGGTGTCTAAGTTCGTTCGTTTGTGAATCTCAACGGCACGGAAAGCAGAGCTGCCTAAAAATTGAGTACAACGGGCGGGGGATATATGGCTAAGAAAATTTGGCCGTTAATTTTGTGACCGTTTTGGAAACTGGCAATCCTTCTGTAACCACATGGACACCCAATCACATATGACATGGATCGCCCGGTACTATACTATGACAATAGTTTTGCTCCCAATCCCGATGGCAATGCTTATTGTTGAATAAATTTAAATTTCAAATTTTGTGTAGTAGATATAATGGTGAGTAGTACCCGCACTTGAACATAGTGAGTAAAAATACACCCCTCTGTTATATACTGATGCATAATATCTTTGTCGATGTCGAACAACAAGGGCAGGGCCATATTGTCCGTAGCTCCAAGCCTACAATTGAGATGGTGAATAAGTAATCTCATTTACTACTAAATACCATGTTTCGGTTTGGAGAACGCTGACTACAGTCAATCGCTCATGTGTTTTGAGTGGCTTTTCATCATTAATGCATGATGCATCTAAAACGCACAATGCATCAATAGTCTTAAATCACCCGAAAATTTTGTGGACGATCGTCATTAGCATTATTCTTAGTTATATGAGGAGATTTTAACTTTGATGTAGAGTGTCAAATAGCTATAGCTAGTTCGATTACGCCCATGTTTGCATACTTGATTTAAATTTAGATAAGTGTGTATATCACAGGAAAAAGTATATTTTATTGCATTGAATGGCAATATAAAGTTTTAATCCTCTTCATATATTTTTCTATTGAATGTTCAAATTCTAACATGTTTATAGAACAGAGAATGTGTATCATACTACTATAATTATTCATAATCGGTGATTACCTAGTAAATGAACATTAACCTAATCATCTAACAATATCTAACCCAAACAAAAAAAGAGGAGTAGGGGCAAGTTTATAGTGGACAACTCAAGACTCAATGGTCATGGGATGCCTTCTTGTTCTTGGTCTTCTGCCGCAACTCACATGCAACCTCCAGCCCCACAATGCAGCCTTAGGCCCCGTGACAACTATATGTGACATTGAAAACAACAAAAACCAGAAATAGGGCTATCTATATCTCAAAATCCCATAAAGAAAAAGGATATCCGATAACATGGCAATTAGCGCAACGTGTTGATCTGTATCTTTTGTGTTTGTCTACTTTTTTTATGTCAAAATAGATACCTACCCATCAACTAGGATCACCAAATCCCACTTAAGCCAAGGAACGAACAATTGAATAAATAACGTAAGTTTAGTCAGGCAACCAAATAAGTAACACCAAAAGTTAGATTAACAATATATTTGTGTCATGTAAACTGCTCTCAAATGAAGGCTTAAAAGATTTTGATTTTTTTGTTTGTATGTGTGTTTTTTATGTTTTATTGGTTGAGTTGTATAAGAAATGTATGTAATAGCTGTGATAACTTAAACCCTAGTCACAACACAAACTTATCCCGTAACATAATGTTCAAACCTCAGTTGCAACACAAACCCTTATCTCACTCATATCTCACTCGAACCCACCAACGTGCGTGGGCCTACGCTTTTGACCACAAACGCCTCACACTCACACGATGAAAGCATGGTGAGCCCATGGGGTCAGGCCTATCGGCCATTCCATAATAGAGCTGATGACTCTTCGGCTAACCAATGATCCAAATAATATGACCGTTGGTTGATCCAATGGTAGACCTGGTAATTTCTTACACGATATGTTAACACGACACGTAAACGATACAAAAATAACAGGTTTCGGATCAACACGATAACTAATCGGGTCGTTATCGGGTCACACAATAAGAACCCGATAATAACGGGTCCTTAACAAGTTTACATGATGATGACACTCGGATAACCTGTTTCGACACGATAAGAAACAAGTTATTTTGATGATTTTAATTTTTTAAACCATTAAAACAATTACTATAAAATACAATAGATATACTGGATATGTATATATTGTTTATTAATTATTATTCTATTATTATTCTACATAAATTTTAAAATTTAAAATTATTTATTTATTTTATAGTATACTATAGGCAAAAAGTGAGATTAAAAAATTAAAAAATACATTAAAAATAAAAATATAAAGTAATTTAAAATACCAAACACATTAAAAAAAAATTATAATAATTAATTTACAAGTGCGAAAAATGTGAAAAAATATATGCAAACGCTTGTAATTGCATCCTCTACGCTTTGAGGATGGGTATATCCTCGTTTGAATTTTTAAAACCACACAAACCCTCATGAATAGTATTTTTAAGGGAGTTCAAAATAAATAAAATTCATAATCATTAATGTATAACTCTGAAAAATGTGAAAGCAAAACTAAATGCTCATAATTGCATTATGTACTTAAACGATGGTTACATGGTCGTTTAGATTTTTAAAATCCTCCAAATCTCATGAATAGTGTTTTTTATTTGAGTGCAAAATTAATAATTATTATTGTAGAAGTGTGAAAAATGTAAAAAAAATATAGAACCACTCATAATGACAAGCTTTACAACTTTCGTGAAGGGGTCAACTCTGAAATCTGACACCATAATCCATAAACCTTAGATTTAAATTTAACCGTCCATTGTTGTTTTTTCATTTTTTAGATTTTCTTTTTTATAAAGTGATCTTTAAGCTGATGTAGAAAAATGAACGATTCAGATCGTTGATATGACATTCTGATATTTATGGTTAACTAAAATATGAGTTGATGTTATATAGTTTCTAAAGACTTTATAAACTTCGAGCTATATTTTCACTAATGGTAAAACTCTGAAAGTAATATCAACGATTCGAACCGTTCATCTTCTTGCATCTTCTAAGAGATCATGTTTTCAAAAAAGAAAATCCAAAAAAAAAAAATTTGGTGAGAAGAATGGAGCATAAATGTAAACGATAATCAACGATTAAATTTAGATCTGTAGTTTATGTGATTATAGTGGCTTATTTCGGAGTTGAGTCTTTCATGAAAATTGTAAAGCTTGTCATTACGAGCATTTGTATATATTTTCTTTTATATTTTTCAGATTTCTACATTAATTAAAAAACCTTACTTAAACAATAGCCATAGATTTAATCTCATTTATGTGAGATTAAATCATTACCATTGAATTCTATTTCACTTATATTATTATATTTTTTTGGACAAAAATACTTTCATCACATTTTCACCATCTAATCCCAAAAAAAACCTAATCTTCAATAATCTCATCACATTTCACAGCCATACTCCACAGCCGCAGTCGTAATGGTAGAGGGACGGAATCTCAACGTCTTTGCATCTCCACATCTTCCTCGCTTTACCCTTTCCATCTGCTTCATCTTCCTCGCTTCACCCATCCCACTAAGCTTGTCTCGAGTTTTTCGCCGTTCGGAGAAAACCTAAATACCACAGCCCAATTGAAAATTGGCTAGCGAGATCAATAGAGAAGCAGAGAGGGTTGGTCGTCCTCAACATTGAAGATCAGCAGTAGCAACAGAAGCAGCAGTGGCTTTGCTCTCAACGTTGAAAGCATAGTTTTTGCTTTTACACACAAGTGTTCAATCGTATTTTGATAGATTATGTTCGGACCCTAGATATCTAGGCTGATTACTGTAGTCAAATGTTTTTGAAATGTAGAGCTCAAAGGCAGTGAAAAGAAACGAAGAAGAAACTATCTAAGTTTTCCTAAAAAATTCCAAATCATGTTACTACGTTGTTGAATTATGATGAATCCCTGTCTGCCATTGTGTCCTCTGAGCACTAGAGTTTTTCCACTTATAGTGTATATGGTGTGACCAGGACGTGTGTGTATAGAATTCTTCTTTTTTGTTTAGGAGATCTGGTCTCTAAGATGGGTTAATTGTTCATCATAGTTCTTGTTATTATGAATAAGGGTCCTGGCTTAATTCTCTCCACCTTTTTTTTGGTTTGTAATACATTGCGTGTGGAAGCATGGTCAATTTACTGGTTAAGATTCGTGTGTTAGCCTTGTTTTTATATTCTCATGTTGCCTTTTGCTTTCTACTTACACAAAGCATGGCTCTTACTCTAATTGTTTATGTAAGAATATATTTTTCTTATTGGATAACGGCTCGGGTCATATTACTTGATAGTATTAACGGGTCAATTTCGGGTCGGGTCATATTACCCGTTTATTTTAACGGATATTACACGACATAATCCGTTAAGCTATCGGGTATGACACGAAAACGATACGAACACGAGAAACACAACACGAATGCCAGGTCTATCCAATGGTCATATTTCAAACTGTTTTTATATATAATTTATTTTTACTTATAATCCAACCACTATAATTAAATTGAGATGAAATTTAACCGTATATATATATATATATATATATATATATTCAATGGCCCTAATTTAAATTTAACTGCTAAACAAATAATAATAATAATAATAATAATAATTTAACTCAAATTCTACCCTAAAAACTCTATAAATACCTATGTGTATGTTCAAACATCCATACAAAAATTACTTATTTCATACAATTCTTCCATTATTCTTCTACCCACTTTCAAAATTATTTCTTCCCATCTCCAAATTTTTCGAAATGCCAAAGATCATGTAAGAAGACCTACTGGTCAAAGTGATGAAGATATAGCTTTATGCGCATGAGTGTCATGTGTTTCATGTTGTTCCAAGACTTTCATGTTTCATGAGGTGCATATGTATATGAACTTGTACTTATTATGATTGGAATGTGTAAGAATGAGGTAGGTTGTGTGATTTTTTATTTTTTAATTGGAATTTAAATATTTTAGATTACAATGTTCATAAAAATAAATTAGGATAATCTACATAAATTTTATTTTAAAAAATATCAATGAAAAAAATTAGGCTACAATAATGGGTCTGTTCAGAACCGAAAAGCCGACAATATTATCGTCCTAGTAAAGACTGTTGGCTCAGACGCCGTTCGCAGTGTCGCGTTCTTGCTTCAATGCGGAGGCAACCTCTTGCACCTGATAGTGAGAGTGCCCGGACGTCCAAGGTAACTGTTAAGAAGCCAACCCTCGCCAAGAAGAAGAAATCGAAGATGAAACCTTAATTTCAATTGACGCGTATGGCCGATCCATCATGTTAGGGTAGTATCAGGTGTAGATAATGTTGGGAGATATATTATAATAATTATTAGGTAGCATTCCTCTTCAAGAGTAAGTGAGAGGTATTATGTTTGATTTTCGCCAAAGAGGAATTTGAATCACATTATTGTGAGGCTTAACCTACTCCCCCACCCCCTTAATATAGATAATATCGTTTGTTAAAAAAAAAAAAACATTTGAATGGAAATTGTAACCGTGAGTTAATTTGAATTCAATAGGTGTCGAATCATATCCATGGAGATCTTGTACACAAGAATTCGAGAGGTGTTTTGTTAGTAAACAAATTAATTCTTAGCAAATATATTATATTAAGTACACTGATAACAACTAAAAATATCATTTGTAAACGATAATTTTAATTATTGAAATGGTACGAGGGCTTAAAAAATATTGAAATACGGAAATGTATGTCAAATGTACTTATAATGGGTAAAAAAAAAATAAAACTAATGAAAAAGACTTGTGTGAACACGGAAAATTCCTGAAACGAAAGAGACAAGAACGAACGCGCACAAACAAATATTTGTATTTTTGATGATTTTGGGTTACAATCTCTCTCTATTTTGATCCTCTGATTCGATCTCCGTAAGGTATTGATTTGTGGATGTTTCCTTGATCCAAGGGCCGTCGAGGCTTGATCTTGGATGAACTGTTGGAAGTTTCTTCAAGGGGCCGTGGGCTTGATCTTTGAAGGTGGATTTGAGCGGATCTTCAAAGGGGCTTTTGGGCTTGATCTTTGAAGAACAGTGACGAACGGATCTCCAAGGGCTTTTGGGCTTGATCTTGAAGAACAGTGATGAACGGATCTCCAAGGGCTTTTGGGCTTGATCTTGAAGAACAGTGATGAACGGATCTTCAAGGGCTTTTGGGCTTGATCTTGAAGAACGGTTGGATGTGTGTGGATTTGTCGACGTTGTTGATCCAAAGGGCCGTTGGGGCTTGATCTTGGATGAACGGATGATGAACGATGGTGCTTTCTTCAAGGGCCGTCGGGGCTTGATCTTGGAAGAACGATGAACGAAGAAACACTTTCTTCAAGGGCCGTTGGGGCTTGATCTTGGAAGAACGATGAACGAAGAACGAAGAAGGCTTTCTTGATTCTTCGGGAACCTAGATGCTTGAGAGCTTCGGAGTTTTAGAGCTTCAGAGCTTCAAGGTGTAATATCCATTCCCCCCTAAATGAATGAAATGGGCTTGTATTTATAGAATTTTCCAAGACCTAATTTTGAATATAATATCCCAGATGAAATAAGTCGTTTCTGCCAGGTGTTGACACGTGTCCTATTTGATGACTTTTCCAACTCATTTCAATTTTCGTTGAGTCACACGCTACGTGTAAAATTTATGTAATACATGAGCGTTGACACTTTGATTTATCGGTCAACATTTATTTACGAAATTTCGATGTCTACAAATGCCCCCACTTCAAGGCACGTCGTATACATGTGCTTGTCACGTGTAGGAGATGCGTTTTGAAGTCCCTTACTGTAGATGTCGATCCAAGGGCCTTCGAGGCTTGATCTTGAATTAGGCTGGAGATTTCTTCAAGGGCCGTTGAGGCTTGATCTTGAATTGGGCTTGAGATTTCTTCAAGGGCCGTTGAGGCTTGTTCTTGAACTTTTGTTTGAAATTTCTTCAAGGGCCGTCGGGGCTTGATCTTGAAGGTTGAAATTGAACCACAAGGAACTTCATGTGGTAGATGATCTTTGGCTTTGGTAGTGGGTGAATCAGCACGTATTTTGTTGCGCTTGTTGACTTTCCACAGCTTTGATCTTGAACTGGGTTGAAGGATTTTCTGGATTCCTCCAATTGTTGATTTTCCACAGCTTATTCTGGAACTAGGTTTTGATTCAAGGGTGGTAGACACTTATTCTTGAACTAGGTTTTGATTCAAGGGTGGTAGACACTTAATCTTGAATCGGACTTGTAATTTCCTCAAAGGCCGTAGAGGCTTGATTTTGAATTTGGCTGGAAGCTTCTTCAAGGGCCGTTGAGGCTTGATTCTTGAAGGTTGACTCGAACACATGGCAAGCAGGCACGAGGTAAAGGTGACAACCTGTTTCTTTGTTCAATCTTTCTAATTCACACCTGAGCAGTTTGGTCAACGGTATGATCTTCAAGATTGATGGGCTTTTCTTCCAGTCGATGACTTGATCTTTAAGGATTCGATTCAAGGGTGGTGAATCGACACGTGCAGCTTACAACGCCTAGTAAGCCGACCCAAGAATTTGAGGGTCAAAACAAGTTCACCGTCCTCAGGCAGATGCGGCATCTTCTTGAGTTCTTCATCTCAGACTCTTTCTGCTGAGTTGATCGTGCAGACCGCATTATTCTCTGCTTGTTCCTTCTGCACCTTGTCTCCACATGCTGCAAGGTATCATTTTCACTTGCCTTATCTGTCCTCCAAGCAGATGTGGCAGCTTCTTTGAAAGTACAACAGCAGTGGAAGGCGAGTACTCGAGAGCAGTTCTAGGTAGGCAATTAGGGAAGGGTTCCAAGTAGTCGGTTCCTTACCCGAGTTTGAGTGGAAGTTCCGGCATATTGTTTTCTTTATCCTTGTCTTTGTAGGTAGGAACAAGGACAAGGGAAAGGACAGGGAGAGTGCATGATATGAGATACTCTTGCTTTCTACCCTGGTGATATGAGATACTTTTGCTTTGGAGTCATTGGCTTGCAGAGGTAGTCCAAGGAATAAGGAACACTGAATGACTCGAGAGGTTTCGTTGGGAAAACATTTTTTGGAGATGAAGAAATGCTCTGTATGTCCGCCTTGCTATGAAAGGCGAAGGTAGACAATTATAGGAAGTTCTTTGATACCTGTAGAGGTACTATTCTTTCACTCGTGTCGGCAACCAATGCGTGATTGATCTATATGGCTTCACGTGCTTTCTTCTTCACCGAAAATCTTTGACAAATTGCCCGTGATTTGCGCAAAGTTGAGTGTGCATATGACAGGTGATGACGCGGCTGAAAAAGACTGGCGCCTCTTCGATATCTGGGATTGGCGCTTCGACAAATTACCCGCGATTTCCGCAAAGCTGAGTTTGCGTGTGACGGATGCCGACGCGTCTGGAAAAGCAAGATGCTTCTCCGATTTCTGAGCTTGCCTCTTCGATTTTTCAATGGCCTCTTCGAATTCTGAGCTCGCCTCTTCGATCTCTGAAATCCCGTCGAGTGCTGATTTTTTATAGAGGCAGGCAGTTCATTTCAAAGCACACTTGAATTTTTGCTTGTACCTTCTTGCACTTCTAAGATCTCGATTTGTCCGACCTCTTCTTTCTTTAACACCTTTGAAAATGTCTGGCCCCTCCGATCGTCGTTTTGACTTGAATCTTGGTGAAGAGGCAGTCCCTTCTTCTCCAGACAACATATGGCGCCCATCCTTCATTTCCCCCACTGGTCCTCTTACCGTTGGGGATTCAGTGGTGAAGAATGATATGACCGCTGCGGTGGTGGCCCGGAACCTTGTCACTCCCAGAGATAACAGACTACTTTCCAAACGATCTGATGAGTTGGCTGTTAAGGATTCTCTGGCTCTCAGTGTGCAGTGTGCAGGTTCTGTGTCTAATATGGCCCAACGCCTATTTGCTCGAACCCGTCAAGTTGAATCATTGGCGGCTGAAGTGATGAGTCTCAAACAGGAGATCAGAGGGCTCAAGCATGAGAATAAACAGTTGCACAAGCTTGCACACAACTATGCCACAAACATGAAGAGGAAAATTGACCAGATGCAGGAATCTGATGGTCAGATTTTACTTGATCATCGGAGGTTTGTGGGTTTGTTCCAGCAGCATTTACCTTCGTCTTCTAGGGCTGTACCGACTGCTGAGGCTTCAAACAGCCAACCTCCGACGCCTTCTCTTCCTGGGGCTCTGCCGAGTTGTGAGGCGCCACCTGATCGTCCTTGAATATCCCCTGTTGTAAATTTGATTTGATTTTTTTTTTTTTAAATTTATGTATAATGCAAATTTATGTAAAATTTCCAGAAAAATAAATAAAATGGACCTTCTATTTCTCTCTATGCGTTTATTTATTTATTATTATTATTTTTTTTTTCTTTTGGTGCTGGATGCACCAAGTTCCATCATTTTATTTATTTATTTATTTATTTTTATTTATTTTATTTTTTTACAATTTTTTTTTTCTTTCTGCACATGGTGCCCATGCACCACCAGAAATTTTTGATCTGCCATGGGGCTGTACCCCATCTTTCATCCACCATTCCTCTTTTTTCACGTGGTGCCAGATGCACCACCACCCTTTTTTATTTTTTATTTTTTTTTTATTGTATTTCTTTCTGTATAAATTAGGATGGTGGGTAGAGGAATTTGCAGGGAGCGGAGCAAGGAGGACGGAGAAGATGGTGCTTCGAGCTTCACGACCGGCTAGTCGTTTGACGGCGGTTGTTGAAGTCATTGGCAGCTGCGAGGCAAGAGACGGAAGAGGTGGAGGTGACCTTGACGTCGGATCCAGCTAGAACCCAGAGCATAGTCGGGTTGGAGTCAAGCTTGAAGCCGGGAGCGGAGCATTATGGCGGAGATGGGAGACCCGAGTCAGTCCTCACTGGCTAGAACATCATCGTGAAAGTTATCAACAAGAAAAAGGTCACTGGCACCAAACTCATGCCCAACATCAACAAACTCCATGAGGTCCTCGCCTCTAAGGCACAACGACTGCACAAGTATTGCACAGTCACTGCACACCCGTGGCACTATCTGCCGTCGCGGAGGAAGATGAGAGCAGACGGGCAAACCACCACTTATTGCATACAATTTCGTTTATTTCTTCCTCTGCATTTAAGATCTGCTTCAACACTTGAACTAGATTATGTTTCTTCTGATTCAAAACCTGCAGCTTCTCCTCAACTTCTCTCAGATTTAGGGTTTTCCTTGAATCGATGCAGCTGCTGCAACGAGCGATTTTACCAGGCACACCCAGCTCAGAATCTTCATCCAAGTCCAGGTGAAAGTGAAGTTGGGCATTTTTTTTTTTTTTTTTTTGGAATGTACATCTCTATCGGGAAGTAGACTGTTAGCGGTCAGAAGGAGGCTGCTCCGAGCAATCCCAGGAAGTCGTTGAAGAACGGGAGCGATTTCGAACTGGGCGGCGAAGTCGAGGTCCACGAAGTACCGGCTCTGCCACATGGAGGAGCCCGATTGGACAGGAACGACGTCGATGAACTCGTAGCTCCCGGAGGTGATGTTGCCGGAGGAGGTCCATTTCGTCTTGCAGATCGCCGCATTGTGTCCCTGAGAGTCAACTGCTCCCTGAAAGTCTTCCGAAAGAGCTTCTCCCTCTCCCTTCTCCGCCGGCCGGAAAACCCGCTGGAAAATCGCCCCAGGTGATGACTTGAAGATCTTGCGGCGATTCTGGAGGAGGAAGTCGAGGGCTTCTTCGAAGGTGAACATGGGTTGGGTCGAACCGTCTTTCAATCTCCGGGTGAAGAGGAGGCTGAGGAAGAGCACGACCAGGGCGCAGTGGGACCGGGGCGAGCTCATCGGACTGCAGGAGCTTTCCACTTTTCACTTTCTCTTTCTCTGTACAGGCTCGGAACTTGGAAACAATTTCCCGATGTAAGCTTATTTACTGTTCTTCCTCGGCGGAGTGACGAAAGCGGAGAGGGAGGATGAGGTACATCAGAGTAAAGCTTGCCGATGTTCTGGAGGGTCGAATCTGATTGGGAGATTACGAGAGCAAGCACCAAAGGAGATGGGACAGATGTGTTGTAATTTATCACCAATTAAACAGCTGGAATCATCATGAATTACCAGATCGTCATCACTTCGTCCAGATTGATCCGACATAGGATGCTCAGATGACACAGATTCAACATCCACATTAAATTCATTCCCTGCCTTCTCAGACATTGCAAAAGCAGCATCCAATTTTCCAACTTCACCTGGAACAGGCCCAAGATACACACGTTGCATGATCTTCCCAACCTTCTTGTCTACTTCATGAAGATTACCCACTTCATCACTTGCCAACATGCCACCATCTTCTTTTCCAATATTCCCAGAGACATTCCACGGTGACTGACTCATTTTTTTTTTTGGCCCATTATGATTGTCGGCAACAAGCTTGTTGATTGCCTTATCACTCAATACAGACTTGCCATCATCGACTTCCTTGACTCTACCAGCAGTGTCCACTGATATTGGTTCTCTTTTACTGGATAATTGTCCCTGCCGCCGCTGATATTTTAACTTTCGTGAGCTGAACAACAATAAAAGTCTTCGGACCTGAGCTTTGGAGAGACCGAAACGGAACTTCCAATTTGAAAAGTAGTTATCTTTGATTGCGCCACTGAATTCAGGTTCTGAAAGCGAATGACAACGCCAAATAAGCTTCACTTTTACCTGAGCAGGAAACTGCCTTCCTGATGAATTGTATACAGAAGGCGAAATATTCATTTCACCATCAGAGCATGCTTGAAAAAAAACACCATGAAGTTCTCTCCTCTCGAATTCAAACAGAAACAAAATCATTCCAGTTTTAATCTGCTTCACAAATTGGCCTTGTGAAGATGGAAGGCCAAACAGTCTCCGTTCAAAACACTCATCTATCGTTGCACTGCTTGACATGAAAATTGCACCATACTCCGGATATAACCCGCGAAAACAATCCTGCTCCTCGTCTGACTCCATTGGTGATAAAAAACAAAGAGAGAAGATGAGGAGGTAGAAGAGAGAAGACGACGACGGAGTGGGGCGGTGTGGCTTCTCGGGAGTGGAGAGGACTACCTCTTTATCAAACACCTTCTGTGCAATAGCTTTGGGGGCGGCAGCAGCAACAGAGGCAATTTGGGGGAATTGGGCTGCAGTCAAGTCCGGAGGGCAAATTGGGGATTATGTAGCAGTTCTTTTTGCCAGAAGATAGAGGGAAGTAGCGGAGGGTCTTCTCTTGTGGGTGGTGGAATTGGAGAGGCTCGGAGACGACGGAGGTTGCGCCGCCGGTGAAGAAGCGGTCGGAGAGCCCGGTGGTGTTGAATGGGTCGGTTTGGTCGGAAAGCACGGAGGCTTTGGGCGAGCTGGAGCTGCTGTTTAGAGGGTGAGGCTGCTCATGTTGTTGACGGCGCTGCTACAAGCGTCAAAGACGATGCTAGAAAGGGAGCAGGAAAGACACGGGTCCAGTGGTTGCTGGAATTGGACTTGGAGGCTGTCACTTGGGCCTGGATGGCCTCTTTTTGAGAGGCTTGCTGCTGATGGACATTCATACATATATATATATATGTATATGTATGTATATGTATGTAAAAGAAATCCTTTTTTTTTTTCTTTTTAAATACATAAAACATATGTATTTTTTTCTTCTAATAAAACATTATTATTTTTTTTTTTATTTGATGTGACTGAACTTGAAATTGAATATTCAAGCTGCCTACGTACCCTTCCAAAGAGATCAAGTCAAAACGTAGTTCAAATACATATTTTTTTGGATTTTCTTTTCTTGTGCCGTTTGTAGTTTCAGCTCATGCAGGCAAGGAGCGTTGGTGTTGCCTTTTATGCTCGTGCAGACCAGGAGCGTTGGTTCGTGCAGTTTAGGCTCGTGCAGTTTAGGCTCGTGCAGGCGAGGAGCCTTGTGTCTTGCAGTTTAGGCTCTTGCAGACAAAGAGCTTTGGTTCGTGCAGTTTAGGCTCGTGCGAACAAGGAGCATTGGTGTCGTTCGCAGTTTCAACTCGTGCAGACAAGGAGCATTTGGTGTCGTGTTGCAGTTTCAGCTCGTGCAGGCAAGGAGCGTTGATGTCGCCTTTTATGCTCGTGCGGATCAGGAGCGTTGTGCCATGCAGTTTAGGCTCGTGCAGGCGAGGAGCCTCGTGTCCTACAGTTTAGGCTCGTGCGGACAAGGAGCTTTGTGTCCTACAGTTTAGGCTCGTGCGGACAAGGAGCTTTGTGTTCGTCAAGCGATCCGGGAGAGCCGTTCCTCGCAATCTTCATAGCAAGGAGCCTTGACTGAGTGATTGAAGAAGTATTCAGGAAAGAAATCACGCATCGTGATGGGGATGGACGATCCATGTGTCGAAATTTCATCATCTTCAACACGTTCACGTTGCTTTGTAGGTTGACAAGAGCTGCTTTGCCCCCTTTCCGATTGGCGGACATGTGGAGGAGACGTATGCTTCTTGTGCACTTTCTTATGAGTGACTTGAGTCCATCCTTCAACTTTGCTTGTCTTGGAGGATGCCCCCAGCGGTTGAGGTGAAAACTTTGAATCGGAAGAGCCAGAAGTGAAGGTGGTATAGTTTGACTTCACCACATCGTCAAGATCTAGCTCGATGATTCCTTTCTGAGCCAGCTTCATGATGAGATCTTTCAGCACGAAGCACTTTTCTGTCGGATGACTGATGAAGCGGTGGAATTTACAGTATCTTGGACTGTCAGTACGATTCATCTCTTCCGGCCGTCTGCACTCAGGCAAACTGATCACCTTCTTGTCCAACAGGTCATCTAACATGGCAACCACATCAGAGTCGGGGAATGGATAAATCTTTTCCTCAAGCTCCTTCAAAGTGCGTCTACGCATCTCTTGATCATGAAAAGCTTCGGTTTGAATCGCCTTGCCTCGTGTGGAGATTTTGACGGGAGCTGTGTTGACCGTCATCGCTTCCTTGGTGGGTTTCCATGCAGCCTTTTCCACCTTTGTCTCAAGAGCTTTGTCGTTTTTGTAGTTGGCGATCGGTTCCTTCTTCCCATGATGGGCGATGCTCAACTCCATGTCATGGGCGCGAGTGGCCAATTCCTCAAAGGTCCGTGGTTTAATGCCTTGAAGGATGTATTGCAAACCCCATTGCATGCCTTGGACGCACATCTCGATTGAAGAGGTTTCCGAGAGCCTGTCTTTACAGTCGAGGCTTAGAGTGCGCCACCTGTTGATGTAGTCAATGACTGGCTCGTCCTTCCACTGCTTTGTGCTCGTTAGCTCTAGCATGCTCACAGTGCGGCGGGTGCTATAGAAGCGGTTGAGGAATTCCCGCTCTAATTGTTCCCAGTTGTTGATGGACTCAGGCTCTAGGTCCGTGTACCACTCAAAGGCATTTCCTTTCAGCGAGCGCACAAACTGCTTGGCGAGGTAGTCTCCCTCCGTCCCTGCGTTGTTGCAGGTTTCAACGAAGTGGGCAACGTGCTGTTTCGGGTTTCCCTTTCCATCAAATTGCATGAACTTTGGTGGTTGATAACCCCTCGGCATCCTTAAGGCGTCGATCTTCTTTGAATACGGCTTTGAGTACAACCCGGAGGTATTTGAGCTCCCTTCGTACTGTGCCTTGATGGTGTTGGTGATCATCTTTTGCAGCTGCTGGATAGAAAGAGATCCCATGAGTGCCGCTGTTTGGTCTGGCTCGGGCTTCGCATCGTTTTTCTCCACCTGAGGCTCATCTTCTGGGTTAGGGTTCTCGTCGTCCTGTGGCTCCAGTCGGCTGACGAGTGCAGCGATTTGCAAGTCTTTTTCTTCCACAGTTCGGGTTAGCCTTGCGATTGCTTCATTCATTTGAGCCAGTTGTTCTTCAACGGAGGTAACGCCGATAGTCATGACTTGTGCGACCAATAGACGTGACTTTCCTTTAGACATCCAGGATGCTGATGAAGAACGTCGTTGGCTACTTTGGGATGTCATCTTGTGTGTCTCAGCATCATGTTTCGGTGCCCCTAGAGAGGTCAGGTTGATGACAGACTCACATCTTGGATGCTCCCCTTGCTCTTCTAGCGGCACCAATTTTGAAGTGGCATGTTGAGGAGCGGTTGTGGCGCCAATGGATTGTCCATTTACGGCAGAAGTGCTTAGGATCCTTCCCTCAATGGTTGCAAGAACGGCTTGTCCTTTGCTTGATGTCATTGACTTTGAGGTGTGCTTCGATTCCTTGAACGAAGAAAGAGATGAGAGGTAGAGATTGTCCCACCGGGCGTGCCAATTTGTGAACACGGAAAATTCCTGAAACGAAAGAGACAAGAACGAACGCGCACAAACAAATATTTGTATTTTTGATGATTTTGGGTTACAATCTCTCTCTATTTTGATCCTCTGATTCGATCTCCGTAAGGTATTGATTTGTGGATGTTTCCTTGATCCAAGGGCCGTCGAGGCTTGATCTTGGATGAACTGTTGGAAGTTTCTTCAAGGGGCCGTGGGCTTGATCTTTGAAGGTGGATTTGAGCGGATCTTCAAAGGGGCTTTTGGGCTTGATCTTTGAAGAACAGTGACGAACGGATCTCCAAGGGCTTTTGGGCTTGATCTTGAAGAACAGTGATGAACGGATCTCCAAGGGCTTTTGGGCTTGATCTTGAAGAACAGTGATGAACGGATCTTCAAGGGCTTTTGGGCTTGATCTTGAAGAACGGTTGGATGTGTGTGGATTTGTCGACGTTGTTGATCCAAAGGGCCGTTGGGGCTTGATCTTGGATGAACGGATGATGAACGATGGTGCTTTCTTCAAGGGCCGTCGGGGCTTGATCTTGGAAGAACGATGAACGAAGAAACACTTTCTTCAAGGGCCGTTGGGGCTTGATCTTGGAAGAACGATGAACGAAGAACGAAGAAGGCTTTCTTGATTCTTCGGGAACCTAGATGCTTGAGAGCTTCGGAGTTTTAGAGCTTCAGAGCTTCAAGGTGTAATATCCATTCCCCCCTAAATGAATGAAATGGGCTTGTATTTATAGAATTTTCCAAGACCTAATTTTGAATATAATATCCCAGATGAAATAAGTCGTTTCTGCCAGGTGTTGACACGTGTCCTATTTGATGACTTTTCCAACTCATTTCAATTTTCGTTGAGTCACACGCTACGTGTAAAATTTATGTAATACATGAGCGTTGACACTTTGATTTATCGGTCAACATTTATTTACGAAATTTCGATGTCTACAACTTGAAAACTTTGAATGTTAACAAAAAATCATGCAATAACTTTATTTAATGGTTAGGACAAAGCCCAACACTAAACTAGTCCAATTAAAATGGCCCAAAAAAATGAGTTTTCTATTTTATCCTTAACAGAAAGCCTTTGTTCGTTATGGATATCTCAGTTGTGCTGTGTCTCCCCCATTTCTGCATGATTGACGGCATATGATCTCCTCCTGAAGAAGAAGAGGAAAGTAGAGGAGAGATCGTTGCCAGCGACCCAACACTAATCATTCTCTTCTCCGATCACCCACCTCCAATCCCTTCTCTTCTACAGCAATCATGACTCGTCGTCTTCTGTCATAAACAACACTGATTCTTAATGACGGCCTCCAACAATAGACGTTGTCGTTTCGAAAAGTCTCATCCCGCGATTGTTGAAGCCTTGGCTTGAATCTTGCAGACGATTGCAGAGTCGTCCCATTAAGCTGTCAAAAACCTCCTTCCAGCAATCTCCCTTTCATTTTGTCTTTTTTTTTTTTCAATTAATAAAAAGTTGCTAGTTTGATTTTTCATTTTATTGTTGATTAACTTTTGCCAAGCTGCTGGGCATAAGTGATTGGTACCTTGGAGAATAGCAGGAATCAAGACCACACGTCCTCATTATCTTGTGCAATGTATTAACCTTTTTGGAGAAATTTTATTTGATGTGACTAAAGCTTTTGTGAATTCTTCACCAAAGGTAAAAAAGTTCACGTAGATAGCTATATGTTATGTCAGTGATCCAATTTTTTTGTGTTTAGATTAGTTGGTTTTTCTGACCAAGAAAAAAAGATTAGTTGATTTTTTACTATTAATTTTAATAGTCGGTTGTATACTCATATTCAAAAATAAAGTTATAGTATTTGGCTCAAGACATGTATGTTAATTTGTGGTGAGTTTAGTGTTTTCGTGCAATTAAAACACAAAATAGGTCAAGAAACCCCTCTACTTTCGTCTTTCGTTCAATTAATTTCGAATTGAATCATCACATTCTAATCGTCTTTTAAACTAATTACGTAGAAAAATTATTGTGAGAGGAAACCATGTATCACATATGTACATTTGTTGTAGAACTTTGCAGCATTATATAGATTGATCCAAAAGTTGATTACTTCTGGTTGGTTATTTTTCATGTAAGACTTTTTTTCTTGGATCCGATAAATTACAAAGATATGGATTTATGAAGGAAACCTATGTTTTGCATTTGTGGGTCCTTAAAATTGTGTTTTTGTTTCATGCATATCACACTATTTATGAAACTACAGCAAAATTACACACTATTTTTGAAAATTGAACTAAAGTAACTCACAGTATTTCTGGATTGGAACACAATAAACACTATTTTGGAACTACAACAAAATAAACCACACTATTTATGGAAATACAATTAAATAATTTACACTATTTCTGAAAAATAACCAAAATAACTCACACTATTTATGGAACCCCAACAAAATAACACACTATTTTTTAACCATAACCAAAATAACTCACACTATTTATGAAAACACAACTAAAATAACTCACACTATTTATGGAACCACAACACAATAACCTACAATATTTCTGAAACATAACCAAAATAACTCACAATATTTATGGAACCACAGCAAAATAACTCACACTATTTCTGAAATTGAACCAAAATAACTCACACTATTTCTAAAACTACAACAAAATAACTAACATTATTTCTTAAACATAGCCAAATAACTAAACCAAAATAACCTACACTATTTTTGAAATACAACAAAATAACCAACATTATTTGTGAAACATAACCAAAATAACTCACACTATGTTTGAAACTAATGCAAACTTACATACTATTTCTAAAGACTAAACCAAAACATTTCACACTATTTATGAAAGAGAACAAAATAACCATGATTTTTGGAACTACAATGAAATAACATACACTATTTCTGAAATTGATCCAAAATAACCTACTATTTCTGGAACTATATCAAAATTACACATTATTTCTGAAAGCTGAACCAAAATAACCTACACTATTTTTGAAACTACAACAAAATAACTTACACTATTTTTGAAACTACAACAAAATAACTTACATTATTTTTGAAACTACAACAAAATAACCCACACTATTGCTTGATGTGGAATTTGCTTTTCTTGGAAATAGAACGTACAATGTTGGATTTAATTACAAAGAAAGCACATTCAGTTTCATAGTGAAATTTGGAAATTCTAGAAGGGTAAAATTTTAACCTTTTCATATTAGGTAAAGATGGTGAATGCACTAACATGAATGAAGGTCCTCTCTGGATCCTCTTTGTGAGGATCCTGGGGATCTTTAAATCCTGTCAATTCATCGTACGTCGTGCGACTAGTTTTCATCAGATATTATTCATATTTAATTTTAAATAAAAGTATTTAAAATAATTTCTAACCGTACGATGTACGATGAACGGACACGATTTGAGTATCCGAAGAGGATCCTCAGTCCACTAACATGATAGGCTCTAACTTTTAAAAGATTATCGGTCGATTTCTTTTCCCTCCCAAACACAATGTTAATGGTATTGAAATGTCCACCCCAACTAATTTCAAATTCGATTATCTTTTTAAATTGTTTTGGCCTCAGTCAATTGATTCTTATTTTTGGTCGAAACGAGTAAAAAAAAGCCAGAGAGTCAATTCTACCTGAAAGATATTTTATACACAAAGACCCTATAAATTGAAAAGGAAGCAATCAAAGTTCTAGTTATATTAATATTTACAAGGAGGGTTCTCTTAATAATAGTATAGAAAAAAAAAAATCAATTCAACCTTAGAAGTCTGCAAAGAAAGTAGTCAACGGACAAACTTTCTTTTTCTTAGTTTTCTTTTATTTTCATGCCTTCTCTTCCTACTGTCCTTTTTCTTTTTCTCCTCTTCTCCATCTACCATAGCAAATGGAAATTTTGATTAGTTTTGATAAAATTTGAAGCATCTTAAACCCTGCAGCAGCAACTTGAGTTACATGATAAGCCTAGAAGAATTTGGTTGCTGTGTCAAATTTACAAACTTAACTTTTTTTTTTTTTTTCCCAAAAAACTAACCAAGATTCCATGCTTCAAATTCTATATATCGAAAAACCACCAGCAACATGATAATCCTTTTATGCAACCTCTAGATTGTTGGGCATGAAAAACAAAATTGCTCCAAAATTGTGTAATAATTTTCAAAAAATGAAAACAAATTGGTGACAAGTTTATGCAGATTCATGGAGAAGAAGAGACGGTTGGAGAAGAAAACAAAAAAAAAAAAAAAAAAAAGAGAGAAAGAGATGGTGTAAAAACCAAGGTAAACATTAATGCTTTGTCATAGAAAAAGAGCAAATGAAATTTAATTTTCGATCACAGTTGGATTTGAATAGGATAACAGGCTTGGTTGGATTCTGATAGGGGCAAGTTTGAAAAAAAATATTTATTGTTTGTTTGAATTTTTAATGCAGTCCATGAGTTGTTATGTTTGTAGGGCTTGATACATAAATAGTTGTTCCTCATGATTAAATTTTAGGGAGTTTTAACGAAAAGCCCACGTTACTGTTCACTTTAACGAAAAACCATATTTTTACACTAAAAAGTCAAACCTGGTACTATTCACTTTACCCTTTATTTTGTCCTTATTATTAAAACTCAAAGTTTTCAAGCCATTTTCATTAGTTTTCCTTAAATTTTAAGCCCTTTTGATTAAATAATAGTTTGGAGATCTTCAAATCATTGTCCATGATGATCGTTAAGGAAAGCCTAAAGGCCCCAAAACAAGTGAACTTGCCCAAAGCCCAACAATGAAGCCTGAAGCAAACTAAAGCCTTTCCGACCAAAGCATAGGCCATGTGCCTATGATTGAAGTGAAAACTAACAGGGACCAACTCACTATCAGCCAAAAAGCACTTTCTAGTGGTACTAATAGTAAATAGATGATGACTCATTGCCCTCTGAGAGTTATCGGCCAAGAACAAAGTCAAGGTAGTCAGGCCAAACTGCCTATAAAAGGGGAAAGGGACAACAAAGATAAGGACACTCAAACAACTAATCAATCAACATACAAACTCTGCTATCAAGCCAATTCATACCCAAAAAAGCTGAAACTCGCCCAGATTCAGTCATTTTAGCAATAGTTCCCTTAGAAAAGCTATATTTTGTCTAGTGTAAAAGCTCTGCTACCTTCCTGTAGTATTGTAGTATGGATTCCCTCGTGTAAAGCCTATTTACCATCCATCCTTTTTAGCATACAACCTCTGTAAACCCAAAGAGAGTGGCTATAAGAAGTTTAACCTTGGCCGACAAGGTTAAATCTTGCCTGAGTCTCTTAATTTGTACTTTCATTTAGTAGATATGTCACTTCATGTAATTTTTAGTATATATTCAAGTCATTTCCAACTATTTTCTACCTGAGAATCCTATTTACATTCAAATGTGGTTAAGTTAATCAACCTATTTTCATTAAAATAAATTGTGACCGAGGAAATGGTTTAAAGGGCCTTGAACTCCTTTTGTTTCGGACATACAAGATTATGAACTAAAAGTCCTTGTTTACAAGGCAAGAAAAAGAACTCAATGCATACTTAACCCATATGTGACAATCCTTTTATAACAAGAAGTCTGAGTAACTTGGGGCGCAAGTAATCAACTTAAATCATATATGTTCAACATCTGTTATACTGAGATAACAGTGGCACACCTAACACTTTGTTAGTTTTGATTGGGAGCCTCAAGGCCTACACCTAAGGCCCCACAAAGGCACCTTTCAAACTAACTCTAAGCTTATATTGTAACACACCAAGCAGTAAGTGCAAGCCCGATAACCAAATGCCAATACCCTTGGGCAACTATGCGAAAAGACAATCCATCTTTGCCTTGAACATAGTTTTGGCATGCCCAGTGGGATTAATAGTCTTCTATACCAAGAAGAAGAAGGAATGAGCGAAATTTCAGGTGGAATGCAAAGTATGGCCACCCCATTGTCTAACAAGATCAGACATGACAGATCACCCGGAAGATTTTCCTTCCCTACGAGGCCTTATGATTCTAGAAAGCCCAACTTCTTTTGAGAAGTCAAGCGGAAAAGTTACAAATGAAGACTTGCAAATGACCATGGTGCAAGTATTAAAAAGCATGGAGAATATCTCTCTAGAGGCTAGAGGAGAGGTCAGCAGACTTTGTTCATTAACAGGGAGTCAGTATAGGATATTAGAGTTGGAGTACTCTACCCTAAAAGATTGTCATGCTAAGGAAATGATGAGAAAGGCAAGTCCTGAGAAAAAGATAGTGATTCCCTTGTTTCCTTTGCTTGAGGAAAAAAATGATAGGTGAAAAAGAATGAGGAGCATGGAACCAGTCAGTTAGAAGAGGAAGAGATCTAGGAACCAAGTTTGCCCGACCCTATATTATTCTCACTAGATATTAGGGGCAAATCGAGCTAGAAGGAAGGAAGCTTGGAGTGACTCAGCAAGTTGGAGAGTCAACTGGAAAATGTGTGTCCGCAGCTGCGGGCAAACCCCCTTATAGGCCACCACCATTGGCTAATAAGGGAAATGAGGATAGGTGGAGACAACCAGAACCACAAAATGAAGCTTTCTCGGGCAATGAGCGTAGCCCGAAGTGGGGACCTTCTTACACCCCACACAACAGTGCAACTAACCAACAACTCATAAATCAGTTAGCAGAGTTGAGAATGATGGTGGTCCAAAATGCCCAACCACAGGCTTGCCCGATGTTTAGGATCACCTACCAGATGCCTTACCCGGAGTATATTGATGAGCAGAACCCCTTTCCCCTTAACTTCAAGGTGCCTGCGATCCCAACCTTTAGTGGGGATGACTGTAATATGTCCTCTAAAGACCACATTTTCAAGTTTGCCAACTATTGTGTGGCATTTGAAGAAAATCCTAACTATAAGTTAAGGTTGTTTGGGAATTCATTGGTGGGCTTAGCATATCAGTGGTACTCTCTGTTACCCCCTCTAATTTTATTGCCAACTGGGGTCAAATGGAGATGGCTTTCCATGAACAATTTTATAGGGTAGAGCTCGAGATGACTATTGATGATCTAGTGGATGTGAAACAATATGAGCATGATTTTACTGAGGAATTCATGAAGAGGTTTAGGAAGACAAGGATGAGATGCTAGTTCTCTATCAATCATGCTCAGCTTATATCTATTGCTCAGAAAGCTCTGAGATTGCAATTAAGGAAGAAGTTTTATGATGTGCAGTTCAATGAGCTTCAAGAGTTGATAATTGCTGCTATGAAGTATGAGAAGTTGTTAGCTGGGGAGCAGTAAGTGAAGCATTCATCCAAAATGCCCATTTTTTTACAAGAACAAAGCCCTAATGCACCAATCGGAGTCTGAAGGTCCAGAGCTAGGAGAGAATGATAGCAATATGGAAGAAGAAATCGAGTTGTGCGCAACACAGATGACCACCCCTTTTAAACCTTTGATAGTTAAAGAATTGGTCAAGCCTGTCAAAGATCAGAAAGTTCATGAATGATAGAGGTTTTGTGCCTATGAAGCCCACGAAGTGCCAGTCTTATTCTTTTGATCTGGCCAAGGCAACTGACATTTACGAGGAGCTAGTAAGGGCTAAAGTGATCATGCCCAACAACACTAAAATGATGCCTAAACCAGAAAAATTGAGAGGAAATAAATACTACAAACTTCATTACATTTTCAATCACTCCATCATTAACTGTGTACAGTTTATGGATTGGATCCAGAACTTAATAGTTAAGGGAAAGCTATTGTTGGAAAAATCCCAAGCAAATATGATGATTGACACAAATCTCTTTCCAGAAACCCTAGTCAACATTATCAACCTTAACTGGGTTGAGAAAGGAAAAGGAAATGCTACATGGGAAGAAAAGGGTGAAAGAAAGCAAGTTGTTAGGCCATCTAAATGTGTTAGAAAATTGCCCGATAGACTATAAGTAGCCATAATCAAGGCAGTGGTCTTATGCAGTAAGTGTCAATGTGAATGTGAATTAGAGGTGCCAACATCAGGTGCCATTATTGATAGGAGCATATTTATGCGACTTAATTGGCTTGTTCTCGTGCATTTACGTTGTGTTTCCTTAGTTATTTTAGTGTTTAAAGTCACTTTGGTGTGTTTTCAGATTCCAAGGACAAAGTATGCAAGAAGTTGCATTTTGGAGTCTTTTGGAGCAAAATGGAGCTTGGAATGATTATCACAAGCTCGGAGCACAAGGAATGGACGTAATTGAAGATTTGAAGAACGAAGGATTCCTAATCAACGAATGATTCCTAATTGACGAAGGATTCCTAATTGAAGATGGATTCCTATTCACACAAGGATTCCTAGAAGAACAAGGATTCCTACTCCAAGAAGGATTCCTACTTGAAATAGGAAAGTTAAGCCAAGGTTTCCTACTTTGGTTTGACCTTTCCTAAATGTTCCTAAGTTTTATCAACTTTGAAGGCATCCTAAGCATTCTAGGACATCAAATACACATTCCTTGCATAAAATCACCCCTTGCCGCACACACCTTGCCATTCCTCTTCCTTGCCGTGCAAGGGAGAGGATTGTTTCCTGATTCCTTGCATTCAAACACTTTCCTAATCTATTTTAAACCCTTGCCGCATATACCTTGCATTTTCCTTTAATTTTCTGATTGTGTTTCCTATTTCTAGAAGCCTTAGACTTAATTTCTGATTACCTAAATAACCTAGGGTTTTAATTCCTGAAATCCTTTAAATAAACTCCCTTTGTGCAGCCACAAATCATCCATTCATTCATCATTCATGCCATAAAGCTATCCCCACTCTCTACCACATCCATACTTCACCATTCTTCATATTTTCTGCCCAAAAACTACCCTAGCTGACCCCTCCATTCATCCTAACCTTATTTCCATCCTTCTACATCATCCATAACTCCTTAAACTCGCCCCCAACCCTTGTGCCTCAGCAAAGGAGAGGAATAAGAAGTGCTTGAAGGTTCTAGCTGTTCAACATTGAATCGTTGGAATATTTAAGTGTTCTCTTTCTTATATTTACAATGTATAAATCAGTTTTCCTTTGTTTTGTGAACATGGGGAACTAAGCCTTTTTGGCTAGGGGGTTATTCAATACCATGATTATGCTTGCAAGATGAATTGATTACGTCTAATTGTTATTTCATGAATTGTGAATGCAATTTGCTTAACCGTTTGATTGATGACTTATTTTTGTGTGTTGATTAAGGTGGCCAACTTAGTTTTCATGCAGGAATTTGAAGCTAAAATATAAGGAAGTTTCACCTAATAGTTACAACCTTATATTTGCAAGTAGTAGAGGTCGCTTATAAAAGATCGTGTTAAGTGAATTCTTGGCAAACGTTTCATGCTTTTCATAGTAACAATTGCCTCGTCAATGCTTATAGTTTTGATGAAGCTTAATGATCTTTGATTGTATCTTTTTTGTGCTTTTCACGTAAGGGACTTTTAGAGAATGTTTTGAGTTGTTGCATGTGCATTCCCATCCAATTCAATAACTTAAGGAAGACCTGAAGGTTAAAAAAGTGCTATCACAGTTAACCTAGGGCGTTGAGATTCATAGTTTATTGAAAGAAGCAATTGGAAATCAAAGTTGAATGCAAGTGTATCATGTGTGGAGAAGAACCCTCTAGTTACCCCATATCTCATCAATTCACTTAATTTTGTTTAAGAATCTGTTTACATTGTTCTTGCTTTGTTTTATTTATTTTCGTCCAAAATCAACCCCACCTTATTTCTTTGAGTCATATTAATTAGAACTTGTCTTGGAATATGTTTTTAAGTGTTTTAGGTCATTAGAAAATCAAATTTCGTCCAAGTTTGTGTTAGAGTCCCAAAACTGCCCAGAAAGTGTTTTTAAAGCAGTTTTGAGTGTTTGTTTGCTGTTTTGAGTCTTTTGGTTTGTTTTAATGTTTTAGAGTTTAGTTTTGCATTCTTTGAGTCTAGTTTAGTGTTTTAAACTTTGTTTTACATATTTGAGTAAGTTTAGAGTGATTTAGCAATCCCTCATAATCCCTGGTTTAAGAACGATCCCTACTTATCCATACTACAATTGTCAACAAGAGGGTTTAATTTGTGTGTTTAGTTATTCTACGCATCAAATTTTGGCGCCGTTGCCGGGGATTAGCAACTTTGCTAATCCCTCATTATTTCTTTTTATTTTTCGTTTGTTTTCTATCTTAGTTGCTAATTTGTTTTGTTTCTTTGTTTTTAGGTACTAGTGCATGACTCGAAGTTCCCAACCTGTTCGTGAGCATATTTTGGACTTTGACGACGATTTCGAAAGAATTTTGAGAAGAAGGAGGAACCAACAAGAGTCTAACCCACCTAGCCCGGAACCTGACCTTGAAGGACAAGTTCTAGAAGAGGAGGAGGATCCTACGACACAAGTGGGTGGAGAAGTTCAAGGCATGGCCATGGACAACCGTACACTCAAGGAACTTTCCGCCTCGGGATTGGATAATGCCGCACCCTTGTGTATCCAATATCCCATGGCTGCTCAAGGTAAAACCGAAGAGTTCGAGTTAAAGTCAAGTTTGCTCCACCACATTCCAAAATACCATGGGTTGTCCATGGAGGATCCAAACAAACATTTGAAAGAATTTGAAATGGTGTGTTCAAGCATGACTCCCGTCAACGTTGACGGAAGTATTTTGAAGATGAAGGCTTTTCCATTCTCTTTGATGGACAAAGCCAAGGATTGGTTATACGAATTGGCTCCCGGAACAGTCACGTCTTGGGAGAGTATGAAAAGGGCATTTTTGGAGAAGTTCTTCCCAACTTCTCGAATCATCCTTCTTCGTAAAAAGATAAGTGGTATTCAGCAAGAGGAAGGTGAGTCTTTTCCCACTTATTATGAACGTTTTAAATCACTTGTTGCTTCTTGTCCACAGCATCAGATGAAGGATGAACTACTTCTCCAATACTTTTACGAGGGACTCCTACCACTTGAACGTCAAATGCTCGATGCTTCGGCGGGTGGAGCATTGGTGGAAAAAACGCCCATGGCTGCAAAAATCTTGATTGCTAATTGAGCATTGAACGCTCAACAATACGAGGGTGTAGGCCAAAGAGGACCCCCACGGCAACAAGTGCATAAGGTAAGTTCCACATCCAATATTCAATCTCAGTTAGCTAATCTTACTTCCATTGTTTCACAGATGGCCGAGGGAATGAAGATTTAAGGACCAATGGTGTGTGGTTTATGTTCTGTCCAAGGACATGCCTCCGAAAAGTGTCCTCAACTCATTGAGAATAGTGGATGGGAGAGCGCTAATGCCATTGGGTTTCAAAGCCAAAATCAACCAAGAAACGATCCATATTCCAATACCTACAATCCCGGTTGGAGATACCACCCAAATTTCAAGTAGAGGGAGCCACAACAATCCCAACCACAAGGAGGCTTTACGCAACAACCCCCGGGTTTCTACACCAAACCATACACACCCCCTCAAGTCCAACCACAATCTGCCCCAAATGCTTCAGGTATGTCTCTAGATAATGATGCACTTCTTAAGATACTAACCAAGTTATCTCAGGGGCAAGATGATCACACCCAAGCAATGCAAAACCAAAACAAAAGGGTGGATCACTTGGAGAAACAAATTGGGCAGATTGCAGATTTTGTAGGGAGGTTTCAAGACCAAGGCCAACTTCCTAGTTCTACCATTCCAAATCCGAAAGGGAGGGTTTGAATCAGCCAAAACGATCACCCTAAGAAGTGGCAAGGAGGTTGGAGCAGGTTCTTCATCAAAAACAGGTTACAAAGATGATGAAATGTTGAAAATGGAGGAGGAGGAAGCAACTCAACCCACGGCAAGGGTAGAAACATCCTTGCCGCAGGTTTCCATGGCACAAACACCATCCAATCTATCTAACGAAGGTAAGAATGTGTCCAATTCGGTTCCTACTAATGTTATTCCACCCACTATACCCTTTCCTAGCAGATTTTTGCAATCCAAGAATGAAGAGGAGGAAACAGATGTTTTAGAGACATTTAGGAAAGTTCAAGTCAACATACCCCTTGTGAATGCAATCAAGCAAATCCTGAAGTATGCCAAGTTTTTGAAGAAGCTTTGTACAACCAAGAAACGTTTTCGAGAGAAAGAAGTGGTGCATGTAAGTGAGAATGTCTTTGCCATGTTGCAACGCAAACTACCCCCCAAATGCAAAGATCCGGGGAGTTTTACAATTCCATGTGTCATTGGTAATACCCGTTTCAAATCTGCCATGCTAGACTTATGAGCATCTATAAATGTCATGCCATATTCAATTTATGCATCTATGAACTTAGGCAAGTTGAAAAATGATGGTGTGATTATCCAATTGGCCGATCGATCTAATGCTTATCCAAAAGGAGTGTTGGAAGATGTTTTGGTGCAGGTAGACCACTTGATTTTTCCTGCAGATTTCTATGTGCTTGATATGGAGGATTCAGGCCACTTTTCACCATCACCGCTCTTACTTGGACGACCTTTCATGAAAACGGCTCAAACCAAGATTGATGTGGCCAAATGATTAGTAACTATGGCATTTGGTGGTGACATGATTAGTTTTAAAATTTCTGAATCCATTGAGACTCCTAATGTTGTTCATTCTTGTTGTGCCATTGATAAAATAGAAAAGATAGGACCGGACCGTTCAACACCAAGCACAAGGGATGCATCAAGAACCATGCAAGACGAAGGAATTGGAGTGCAGCACAAGGACCACACGACCACTGCCCTCAAAGTGCTCAAATTGGCCGAAAGCACCATGGGGAAAAATGTTCACATTGCTGCCACTTTATCACAACACATAGGTAAGCCACCTAATCCAATCCAATTCCTATTAAAGTTGATAGGTGGTTCCCTTCTTTGGTGCAGGTACCCAAGCAAATCCCCAATGGTGGGCGCATTTACATGAACTGTAGGCAACACAACGCACTCATCCGCAAACATCACTATCCATTTCCGTTCAAGGATTCAAAGTATGAGAACTTTGTGGAGCATGTTGTGGAGGAGATCCCACTGCATGCCGTGGGCTCCAATGAGAGATGAATGAGTTCTTCGTCCGGCTGCAAGACGTTAAAGAAAGCGCTACTTGGGAGGCAACCCATGCATTCAACAAAGGAAGACTTAAGAATCACTCAAATTCCAGATTTGCGTTCCTAAAACCCTTCTCTTTGTTGATTCTTTCTAATTTGCCCAGTTTACTTGTTCAGTTGCTGTTTGTGTGTTTACTTTTGTTTGGTGTGATTTTATGCTTGAAACATTGAGGACAATGTTTGATTTAAGTGTGGGGGGTAACTAAGTATTTTTGATGCAAATTCGTGGGATTTTATCACCCATTACTTATACACTTGTTCCTTACTGTTTTTAAGTGTTTTAGTGTGTGTTGACATATAACTCCGAAAATCACATAAAAATTTGAAAAAAAAAGTGTTTTGAAAAGACTAAAAAGAGTGTTTTGAGTCGTTTTTGTGTGTTTGTGTCTAGGGTACCTTCCAACACAATGATGAGGATTCGGTTTGTAATTGCATGGCTGTTAAATAGAGTTATTAACATGGATGAAAGTTTGAATTACTCTTTGCTTATGCTTGATTGTGGTTATAGCTTATGAATTCACATGCAATCACAAAGGATAAAAATTAGTTTTTATAACATGCTTGAAGGAAGGAACTCAAACAAACGCTACAACCTTGTGAGAATTGAGCTTAAACGTTTATTTGGAGAGTTAAAATCTGTGCATTATTGTTTTCTAAAGTCGTTGCATGATCTCATTATTCTTTGCTTGGTTACTACTTAGAAGACGTTTCATCGTTTAGTTCCAAATGCTAGAACTCATGCCCATTTCATTCAAAGCATGTTATTGATTTGCATAACACATATTCAAGATGAAGTTGTGTAGTTACCACCACCAAAGCCAAACTGCCGTGTGGCCTACCTCATTTTTATGTTTAAGTTAACCCCATTGAGCCTTGTTAGCCTACATTCTTTGTTAACCCACACTATCCTCACCTAGCCTAGATTAGGACCATCCATACCCTTGTTCTCAAAGCATAGTAAAGCATGATTCAAATTGAATTCCTTTTGATTAATGTATGGCAGAAAACAAGTGTGGGGGAAGTGTGAGTTAGTGTGCCATAGGCACGGGTAAAAAAAAAAAAAAAAAATTCGTGAAAAGAAAAAAAAAAAGAGTTGAAAAGATGTGAAAAAGAGTTCTAAAGTGTTGTTTGTTGAAGAAAGGGTCCAAAACTTTGAATTCGGCCCTAAGAGTTGTTTAAATCTTCCCCTTCTTGTTTAAAAGTTAATTTCTGCAATCTAAGTGAATTCTAAGTTTCAATTTCATCACTTTGCTTGCTATTGCTTTAAGAACGTTTGTTATCCCTATCCTTCATTTGTTAGCCAACACCCCAAGCCCCGTTACAACCTTTGACTTCAATCTTGAGTGTTATGTGTTTCAATTTGTGGAGTTTGAATTTGGTATGAGCATATGGTGTCACTGGTTCTCGCATCTAAGTAGTAGCATTCCATTCATGAGATCATATCTAAACATGCTTTTTAACTCCAGAAATTGCTTTCTTTGTGATACATATATGTGAGCATTCGTTTTCATATCTACATTAATCTTCTCACATATAACTAGTATAGGGTGTGTAGTTAGAAAATCTGAGTGAAAATTGAGTGCATATCTTGTAAGGAATTGAGTGAATTCTCTAAGGCATGTTACTACATTCAAAACATTGTTTAAATTGGTTAATTGTGAACTAGTAAGTGGTGACTATGATTAAGTATGTGCTCAAGTGTAAAGATGACTCAAATCTGTGGGGATAATGATTTTTAACATGTCATGTGCATTGGAAATCCCTGAGGCAAATGTTGGAAGGTTTAGGTTGTGTTTTATTTGTTTTGTTTTGTTTTATTTCTTTGTTTTGCTCGAGGACTAGCAAAAGCTAAGTGTGGGGGAATTTGATAAGAGCATATTTATGCGACTTAATTGGCTTGTTCTTGTGCATTTATGTTGTGTTTACTTAGTTATTTTAGTGTTTAAAGTCACTTTTGTGTGTTTTCAGATTCCAAGGACAAAGTATGCAAGAAGTTGCATTTTGGAGCCTTTTGGAGCAAAATGGAGCTTGGAATGATTATCACATGCTCAGAGCACAAGGAATGGACGTAATTGAAGATTTGAAGAACGAAGGATTCCTAATCAACGAAGGATTCCTAATTGAAGATGGATTCCTATTCACACAAGGATTCCTAGAAGAACAAGGATTCCTACTCCAAGAAGGATTCCTACTTGAAATAGGAAAGTTAAGCCAAGGTTTCCTACTTTGGTTTGACCTTTCCTAAATGTTCCTAAGTTTTATCAACTTTGAAGGCATCCTAAGCATTCGAGGACATCAAATACACATTCCTTGCATAAAATCACCCCTTGCCGCACACACCTTGCCATTCCTCTTCCTTGCCGTGCAAGGGAGAGGATTGTTTCCTGATTCCTTGCATTCAAACACTTTCCTAATCTATTTTAAACCCTTGCCGCATATACCTTGCCTTTTCCTTTAATTTTCTGATTGTGTTTCCTATTTCTAGAAGCCTTAGACTTAATTTCTGATTACCTAAATAACCTAGGGTTTTAATTCCTGAAATCCTTTAAATAAACTCCCTTTGTGCAGCCACAAATCATCCATTCATTCATCATTCACGCCATAAAGCTATCCCCATTCTCTACCACATCCATACTTCACCATTCTTCATATTTTCTGCCCAAAAACTACCCTAGCCGACCCCTACATTCATCCTAACCTTATTTCCATCCTTCTACATCATCCATAACTCCCTAAACTCACCCCCAACCCTTGTGCCGCAACAAAAGAGAGGAAGAAGAAGTGCTTGAAGGTTCTAGCTGTTCAAAATTGAATTGTTGGAATGTTTAGGTGTTCTCTTTCTTATATTTACAATGTATAAATCAGTTTTCCTTTGTTTTGTGAACATGAGGAACTAAGCCTTTTTGGCTAGGGGGTTATTCAATACCATGATTATGCTTGCAAGATGAATTGATTACGTCTAATTGTTATTTCATGAATTGTGAATGCAATTTGCTTAACCGTTTGATTGATGACTTATTTTTGTGTGTTGATTAAGGTGGCCAACTTAGTTTTCATGCAGGAATTTGAAGCTAAAATATAAGGAAGTTTCACCTAATAGTTACAACCTTATATTTGCAAGTAGTGGAGGTCGCTTATAAACGATCGTGTTAAGTGAATTCTTGGCAAACGTTTCATGCTTTTTATAGTAACAATTGCCTCGTCAATGCTTATAGTTTTGATGAAGCTTAATGATCTTTGATTGTATCTTTATTGTGCTTTTCACGTAAGGGACTTTTAGAGAATGTTTTGAGTTGTTGCATGTGCATTCCCATCCAATTCAATAACTTAAGGAAGACTTGAAGGTTAAAAAAGTGTTATCACAGTTAACCTAGGGCGTTGAGATTCATAGTTTATTGAAAGAAGCAATTGGAAATCAAAGTTGAATGCAAGTGTATCATGTGTGGAGAAGAACCCTCTAGTTACCCCATATCTCATCAATTCACTTAATTTTGTTTAAGAATCTGTTTACATTGTTCTTGCTTTGTTTTATTTATTTTCGTCCAAAATCAACCCCACCTTATTTCTTTGAGTCATATTAATTAGAACTTGTCTTAGAATATGTTTTTAAGTGTTTTAGGTCATTAGAAAATCAAATTTCGTCCAAGTTTGTGTTAGAGTCCCAAAACTGCCCAGAAAGTGTTTTTAAGGCAGTTTTGAGTGTTTGTTTGCTGTTTTGAGTCTTTTGGTTTGTTTTAATGTTTTAGAGTTTAGTTTTGCATTCTTTGAGTCTAGTTTAGTGTCTTAAACTTTGTTTTACATATTTGAGTAAGTTTAGAGTGATTTAGCAATCCCTTCTAATCCCCGGTTTAAGAACGATCCCTACTTATCCATACTACAATTGTCAACAAGAGGGTTTAATTTGTGTGTTTAGTTATTCTACGCATCAATTATTGATCAAGAGTTAGTAAGAAGAAGGAAGAAAGAAGAACAAGATGCCCACAGAAGTATTATGCAGACATTAGAGAAAGAAGCTTATGAAAATGTATTCCAAAGGTTGGATGGAGATTCTGAACCTAAAGGCTTATATGAGGTATTCAAGAACTATGAAGTCTCTGAAGAAGCTGAGGACAAGGAAGCCAAGATGCCAAAGTGGGTAAAAGTAAAACCTCCCTAACCAAGTTATCATGGCAGTGTGAGGCAATGGTGGAAAGAGAAGACCATGAAATCAATTTCCTCAGTCACTAAGAAAGATTCAGCCCGACTTGGGCGTAAGTGGTGCATATTTGGAAAAGATGGGAAGCCAGTTAGAGAAATTGGAGCATCTATGATTAGGAGAGTCCAAATGAAGCATAAGGCTCACATGAACTCATTGAAGATTCCTACCTTTTTAGAAGCTTCTGGAAATGTCAACTTTGAAGAGGCCACACAAGGTGGACAACTCCAATGGAGAAGCAAAAAAGAGATCGAGAGAACTAAATAGTAAAATGAAGGGTGAAGGGGATCATGTATCACAGAATCCCTATCCAGGAAAATACAGAGTTCTGATGAGAGCTTAAGAGAGTGTAGTAATGATGCCTACACCAGGTTGGAGACATGAACGTCTTTGTTTTGGGACCATCTCCCTTGAGAGAGGACTACCCTTACCATTACTGGAAGATACACCCAATCAAATACCAAGACAGTTGCTTAACTTTGATATAACAATAGAGGAGGAAGTGCTCAAATTAATGCTACCATAAGAGGCACAAGCATGGATGGATGAGTTTGTGTGTCAAATTGGAGGAAAGAAAGAAGAACTACCTGGACCTAGCAATTTCCATGTAAACATGACCTATGTTTTATCCGCCAAGTTTTACGCTGAGCCAGATTAACCAGCCATGATGGAGGGTGATTATTTGGCAGCAGAACCAATGATGGCACTTGTTAATGTTGAAGAAGCTGGGAAAGAATGATCAAGCATGGAAGACTTGCCTGAACCGGCACGAAATGAGCCTGAAAGGGTGTATTCAGACCAAATGGTGTTCAATTGACCTAGCCTAGCCTTGGCCAACCATCTCAAGCCTATATATGTAACTGCTCATCTGGAGGAAGTACCCTTCAGAAAGGTCTTAATAGATGGTAAAGCTGTGGTCAATGTACTTCCCCTCAAGCAAATGAAAATGTTGTGTAGAAGTGAAGAGGATCTTATCCCTACTAATCTTACAGTCTCCAGCTTCTCTAGAGCCATTACTAGAACTTATAGGATATTACCTTTGGTGGTACATTTGAGGTCCAAGGAAATCATGCTAGCTTTCTTTATGGTGAATAGTAGCTCTACTTATGGAGCATTGCTTGGTAGATATTTGATTCACCAGAGTTTGTACGTGCCCTCCACTTTACATCAACAAGTGGTTGTATACCATGAGGCTAGAGCTAAAGGGCCGGGATTTTGGGAGATTATGGAGGCTGAGTCACGACCCTTTCTCCCTACAGCCAATGTAGCAGAGGTAAACTTCTATAACCCCAATATTGGAATATTACAGTGTTTGGGAGCTGATGAGAATGGCCGCCCGACTAAGGTGATGGTCCAAAAGCTTCTAGAACAAGGATTATCTCTCACCAAAGAGGAATGGGACATGCCCATATTGTACCAGCCCCCATGACACGTCCCTACCGTGATATTCCCCGAATACCCGGATAGGCACGTGCTGGCCGACACCTAAGGATGACGAAAGCCATTTATTGAATACAAAAGTAATGATTAGGAGGAAATTCATTAATAAACAAAATTTAAGGAAGTATCTAAAGTGCACAGAACACAATCTAAAACAAGATCACAAAAAGAAAAGATCATTACAAGATATCACACAAGTGAGTGATAGATTGCTACTGGTAGGGGAATGCCTCGTACGTCATGTCGTAGTCCTTGTTTCTAAGACTTGAATGGGGGCGCAAAACAAAGGTGAGTGAACCAAGTTCATATATATAATAATAATAAAACAGTTATCAAGATACTAACCCCACAGTTTATATAAAGAAAACTACTAGCATAATAAGTGATGGTTTTACTGAAAACCCTAGCATGCCAAAAATATCTCAAGAGACATATCGTTGAACACAAAATATCAAACGTCTCATAAATCGTCTCTTAGCGTAATGTACTACTAGTAAGATTATTGAATAAATATATATCTCCTGACCCTATGCCAACACCGTGGTCTCTGTGCCCGTAGCCAGAGATTACCAACTCCCGGCCCAATGCCTGCTCCGTGTCCCTCAGCCCGTAGCTAGGGATTATTTCTCTCGGCCTAACTGCCAACACTAGATCCTCACCCCAGGTGACATAGTGTCCACTAGGTACGCACAAATAGTTACACCTCTCATAAATAACAACTTCATATTATAAAGTCATCCATCGTCTATACTATAAAGAGGGGTTTTTAAAACATGTTCTAGCATCCTATCATTATCCATCAGATAGTCTACCAATTCATAGTTTTTATAGAAAATACGATATTTTAAAATATAGCTCAATATAGGCCAATAATTAATTCCTCACAGAAAATACGATATTTCATAAATCTGCTTAGCATAAAATCAATTAATAACTCGTAAGGCATGCATTTCACTTATGCAATTAAACTATGAAATTATGCAAATTTTAGAAAAGGTCCACTCACATATACTCCTTAGCAGTAGAGTTGTGCGGATAAGGATTACGAATTCCCTCACTAGCAACTTCACCTAAGCACAAAAAAGTAATAAATAAATAAAAGGATTTTCTAAAGGATTTGGACTTGAACTAAATTAAATAAAGGATTTGGGTTAAATGGGTTAAGGTCTAATGGGTTTTAGGATCCTAAGGTTTTTGGGTTAAAAAGGTTTAAGGTGAAGAAGGGTGGTTTGGGCTTAAACCCAAACCCACACTCACACACACACACACACACACACACACTACACAAACATACACACATGGTACACATACACACACACGTACTGCACAGCCCAAAAGCCTCACACACAGGGCCGGGCCTCAAACCCTCAGTAAATAATAAAGGCCCCAAGACTTTGTGGCCTTTAAAACAAATAATAGAAACATAAATTAAGAAATGGGTTGGGTTTTGTCTACAGGCCCAAAGCCTATGGGTGTCCTAAGTGGCTTGAAGGGCTTGCGCTGATCGGAGGAGAAAGCCGGAGCTGCTACAGCTCCGACCGATGGTTTTCTAGCAAAGTAGGGTTCAAACTATACACCAAAGTGAAGAGGGAAGAGAGTAGAGTATTTCTATACCCTTTCTTCGCTGTGAAACGGTCGTGAGTGCTCTGAAAAAACCCCTTGAAGGTCATGGGTTTACCAGAAAATATAGGTGAGTTCTCCTCGTGTCGTTCCCTTTCTCAAAACCTTGGAAGAACAACATAGTTTTCATCACATAACGTCCAGCAACCTAAATGGTAAATTAAAAAGGAACTTACCTAGCCGGAAAGAATGGAGAGATCTGTCGGAGGTCATTTCTCTGAGTTCCTCGACTTCACAGCGACAGAAGAAATATGGTGCAAGGGAGATGATGATGAAGATAGTCTAAATTAGAATTGCATGCATGATGCTTGGCAGGTCACGGTGCAGGGAGATGAGAGAGATCTCGTGAGAGGGAGAGAGATGTATGAGATTGGGAAGTGTTTTAGGAAAAGAGGAAAGAGAAGAGAGTCAGAGAGCTGCCACATGGCAGTTTAGGAACAATAGAGAATCTAGATCAAGGGTTAGGATTAAAAGAGAATAAGGGATTAAATTGATAGATTTGAAATGTTCTAGGGGAAATTAGAAATATAAAGGAAAATTGGGGGTGGTTATAACACCCCAAATCCAATGATGTCAGAACAGAGGAGAAAATACCAAGTAGTTGCAATCAGGTCCTTAATCAAGAGACTGCTGGTGTATGGGAGAGAGAGAAAAAAAGTGAGAGAAAGCTCAACTAATGAGGAAGCAAAGTGGGAGACAGAAGCTTCAAGCACCAAGAACAAAGAAGAATTAGAGTTTTGGGAGAGGAGATAGAGGCAGCCATACACATGGCTGAGTGTATATACGACTTGGACTGGCCAGATGATGTGCCTGAGGGTCCAAAATCAGTTGAATTTTTGTGTACAGAGCCCGACAAACCAGTTCAAAAAGTAGAAGACCCCTTGGAAAACATTAATTTGGGACCAAGGAAGATCAAGGCCAATACAACTTAGTGGCTTGTTAGAAGATGGAAATCGAGCAAGAATAGTAGACCTCATACATAAATTCAAAGACCGTTTTGCATGGCATTACATAGAGATACCTAGATTGAACCCTGGTTTAGTAGAACACAGAACGCCTATCAAGGAAAGGTACAAACATGTGAAGCAAGCTCCAAGGAGAATGTCAAAAGAAATAGAAGAAAAGGTTAAAGAAGTGATTGAGAGGTTGGTGAAGGCATGATTTATTAGGCCTACCAAATATGTCGAATGGTTGGCCAACATTGTACTTGTATTAAAAGCTGTAACTAACACCATCAGATGTTGTGTTGACTATCAAAACATTAATGAAGCCACGCCTAAAGATGAATACCTCATGCCTATGGTTGTCTATAGATGTAGTTGCAAAACATAAAGTTCTATCCTTTATGGATGGTAATACTGGATATAACCAAATAAAATGGCTAAAGAGGATATACATAAGGCAACATTTATGCTCGAGACATGTGGGAGCATATGAATACGCTGTCATGCCATTTAGGCTAACAAATGTTGGTGCCACCTATCAGATGACAATGAACGCCATTTTTCATGATTTAATTAGGCATAGCATGGAGGTGTACATTGATAATATTGTGGTTAAGTCTAAAATTGAAAAGCAACACTTAGAAGACCTCAGACGAGCTTTAACTAGAATGAGGACCCATAAGTTGAAAATAAATCCTAAGAAATGTGCTTTTGGAGTCAAATCGAGCAACTTTTTGGGATTCATTTTTCATTAGAGAGGAGTAGAGGTAGACAAAAAATAAGGCTTGGGCTATAATGGAGTCACCTTCTCCCACCAACATAGTGCAGTTGCAAAGAATACTGGGAAGATCAACTTCTTAAGGAGATTCATTGCTAACTTGGTGGGCAAAATTTAGCTATTGACTCCTCTGTTAAGATTGAAAAATCAAGAAGAGTTTGAGTGGGGCCCACCACACCAGGAGGCTTTTGACAAAGTAAAGTTTTACCTAGCCTCTCCACTAGTGCTCATGCTTTCTCAGAGAGGGAAACCTTTAAAGCTCTATATTTCTGCCTTTGAAAAATCAATAGGAAGCTTATTGGCTCAAAACAATGAAGGAGGGAAGAAGCAAGCAATAAATTACCTCAGTAGGATTCTTACTGAGGTAGAAATGAGATATTCCCCAATTAAAAAGCTATGTTTGGCTCTGTACTTTACCTTCTGCAAGTTTAGGCATTACATGTTGCCTTGCCATATCCATATCATTGCCAAGACCGATGTGATCAAGTATATACTGTCAATGCTAACTAGAAGAATCATGAAATGGATCCTAGCACCTTCAGAGTTCAGTCTTCAATATGTGCCTCAAATAGCAATAAAGGGCCGAGCACCAAGAATCATAGGATGAACTTGTCAATGTCCCAGGAACTCTGGAAGTAGCCAATCTTTGGATCCTACCAAGTAAAGATCACTCGAGCAAGGAAGAATGGATTCAGCAACAAATAAGAAGAATAACCAACCTATGGATCACTCCTTGAAAGTTACATTTTGATGAATCTTGCACTCAACATGCTGCTGGTGTTGGGATTGTCATTATTGATCCCAAATGAATTCACCATTACTACTCATTCTTTCTAGATTATCAAGATACTACCAAGAATCGAGCAGAGTACGATGCATTAATCATTGGCTTGGAAATCCTGATAGAGTTAGGGGCAACTTAAGTTGAGTTGTTTGGTGATCCAGAGCTGGTGATTAATCAAATAAATGGAGACAACAAGTGTAGACACATCACCATGGCTGGTTATTACTTGGCAACTACTCAACTATTAAGATATTGGGGTATTGAGATTTCAGTCAATCACATTCCCAGAGAAGCAAATTTAATTGTTAATGAGATGGCATAATTGGCTTCTAGAGTACATATCCAAGAAAGAAGGTCCAAGGTGGATGTGGAAGTACAGAGGAGAAATCTCTCTTCTATATTTGAAAGAGGATTTAGTTTAGATGTAATGACTAAGGAGGCTGAGATAGAATACTGGAGAACACCCATCATCTCTTACTTGGAAAACCCTTTTTTCCCCCATAAGTAAGAAGATTAGGTAGCAAGCAAGTAAGTTTGTCATGTGGGACAAAACTCTACTAAGAAAGACTCCATATGGATTTCTGTTGAAGTGCTTAGGCCTAGAAGAATCAATGAGAGTGATGGTTGAAGTGCATGAAGGCATTTGTGGAAGCCAGAACCAAGATGAGGTGGGTATTAAGAATGTATGGCTACTTTTGGCCTGATATGGAGAAGGATTGTAAAGCTTATGCTTGAGGTTGTGAAGAATGTCAAAGGCATAAACCCCTTCAACACATACCCTCAGTACCCTTGAATCCAATAGTAAAGCCTTGGCCTTTTAGAAGGTGGGCAATGGACTTCATCGGGCAAATTTACCCATCTTCTAGCAAGCATACCTTTATAATTGTGGCAACATACTATTTTACTAAGTGGGTAGAAGTTTCGGCTGTGAAGACTATCACTTCAGCTATTGTCAAGAAGTTCATTGAAACCAAGATTCTACACAGATATGGGGTGCCCGAGACAATTGTTACAGACTGAGGGTCATCTTTTATCTCAAAAAGAGTAGAGGAATTTCAAACAAGTTCAAGATAAAGATGATCCAATCTAGTCCTTACGACCCCCAATCAAATGGTCAAGCAGAAGCTAGCAATAAGATCTTGGTCAATATTATGAAGAGAATGGTGACCTAAAGTCCAGAGAAGTGGCATGAGAAGTTGGGAGAAACTCTGTGGGTTATAGAACCTCAAAGAGGGCAGGAACTGGGACCACCCTATATGCCTTAACCTTCGAGCAAGATGTTGTACTCCCTATATCAATGTAAGTTCTGTGAGGCTCCAAAACCAGTTTGGTCTACTTAGTGAAGAATATATTCATGTCATGTGTCGAAGGAATTGAAGCCTTAAACAAAATTCAAGAAGGGAGAAAGTATTTGCCTGAGCTTATAAAAAGAAAGTGAAGTTGAAAACCTTCAAGGAATGAGAGTTAGTATGGAAGGCAATTCTACCCTTAGGAGCCTAACTTAGAGGTTTTAGGAAATGGAGTCCTACTTGGGAAGGACCTTTCAGCATCAATAGAGTGTTAGTAAAAGGATGATACTACTTGGCAGATTTAGAAGGAAATTTGAAAAGACATCCAATCAATGCCAAGTTTTTAAAGAGATATCACTCAACTTTGTGGCATAAATATGCTCCTATCAAAATCCGACAGACTTCACCATATGGGCTTAAATCTTTTTTATTTTATTTTATTTTATTACCACAAGAGTTATCTTCCAATTACCCTTTCACCACGAAGACTAATAATCCAATTAGGCCTATTGATGAAAATAACAGCACAAAAGGAATGGATATGATAGGACTTCGATTCATGCCTTATGGTTTGAATGATCTGATTCAAACAACGAGGTGTACCAAAAGCCTTTTTCGGTGTCCTTGAAAATTTGACATTTCATGCAATAAGAGATACATGTAGAATTGTTCATTAATTGTTAATTGACTTAGCATGCATATACACATGCCGCAAGGATCATGCATTTTCCTATATAATTTGGCATTATAAAGTTATAAATTATGCATTAATCTATATCAGTGAAGTTTGATTCTAGGATACATGCATGTTTTCGTGAAGTACATGCAGATCAATAAGGTCCTGCCTTTATGTTCTGAACTGATGAGTTTGCTTGATTGTGGTCACCAATAGGGTGAAATTTTCCGTAGCCTCCCCAAGGCCGAAAGGGGTGAATAACCATGAATTGTCATCAGTTGTCCCCCTTTTTAAAAAAAAAAATTATACATATATCCAATTACCATGACTATTGAATTAAATAAATAGAAGAGGCTAAGGTCCAAAGAAGTGTTTTAAGGCCTAAGAAGATAAATTATATTCATAGGTTTTGATAACGTCAAAGCAACCAAAATTATGAGAGATTTGTGGGGTGGCTTAAATATCATTAAGATATGGTGATATTTACTTAATAAGAAATAAAGGAATTTGCTACTTAAACGTGATAATATGCAAGCATAAAGCTTTAGAGATCTTTCTTGAAGATACGTTAAATGTGTGGGGAAGTCTACTTTTTAGTGTTAGTAAAATTTGAATAAGTTCTAGTATGTGCATCGAGGACTTAACCTTGGAAAATAATTACTCTTGTATGAAATAAAAATTTCATAAGATTTGATGTATACAACATAAGAGATAGTCAATTTAAGTGGTACCGATTATTAAAAGTTAGATTGGAGAGTAAGTTGATCATTGAAGGGAACGAGGCTAAAGCCAACATAACTAATAAATTAGCCAAACTGAAACCTAACTTAGTTGATTGGAGATCCATGGTTTAAATTCAATAGGCAAACTGGTTGAGCATAATTCAAAGAAATTAACACACTATATACCTCATTCTTATCATAGAAGAAATGTGTTGTCTACAGAAGTGATAGGGTATATATTTATACTTAATGACACTGTTATCTTATAATAAATGAGAGGAATGAAGCAGACTATTAATCAGCGTTTATCTGTGTGAGAGTAGAAGTGTGGTCAATTATGTGAGAATGAGATGGTTAAATTCTCTAAATCTTTCATGAATCCTAGATTTGCTCAGGACCAATATGAACGTAGTCGTATGAACCGCAATATATTAATAGAAGAAGCGTGTGTTGCTTATTGTCTTGGTTTACTATACATGGTGAATAGTTCAATGTCTCTTATACACAATGTGTCACCAGTAAATCCGATAAGTATTCATTTGGGTAGGTTCAAGTCCAAAAGACAAATCTCCCGATACATCTCTTGTACGGCTGTACTTTCAAATTCATCCTCATTTTTCATGTGGGAGATTGTATTAAATTATAGGAAAATTTAGTATCCGGTCCTTAGTTATTAATGTTCATTGACTGAGGCCTTATTAGTTTTCAAATTTTGATTGAAGTCCCTAACATTAATGTGATATATAATAAATTTACATGTTTATTACATATTTTTTATAATAAAAATTAGTAATTGATTTTGGGTTTTAATGCTCACACCTCTATGAAACTCCTAATTAATTTTCAATTCAAACATTTCCAAAATAAAAAATAAATAAATTAGAATAAGTTTGTACCCATTAGTTTTTTTAATCTTAAATATACCAATTCATATAATTTTCATTTTTTTAAAATCTTAAATATACCAATTTGTTATATGTACTTTTTTTTTTAATACAAAATGTATAAATTTTTTGTATAAAATGTACCCAATTTTTTGTATAAAATGTACTCAATTTTGTACCCAATTTTTTTTTATATAAAATGTACTCAATTTTGTACCCAATTTTTTTTTATATAAAATGTAATCAATTTTTTAATATAAAATCCATTAAAAAAAAATTAATACATTTTTAAACTTATATGGGTACATTCTTTTTTTTGTTAATTTGAGAATGTATCCATGTTTTGGTACAATAATTTTTTTTTTTGTTAATTTTGATGAATGTTCCCACACACACACATACACAATATAACAGTGTATCATTTATATTTTATTATTTTTAATCCCACAAATTATGGGTCATATTTAAAATCTCATTAGTATAAACAAATACAAATTTCAATTTTTAATTTAAAAAAATATAGTAACTTACACTATTACATTATTGTCAGGAACTTCGATCAAAAACTAAAAACAAACAAGGTTTCAATCAAAGAATATTGATAACTAGGAACCGCATCCAAAGTGTTCCTAAATTATATTATGTAAATTAACATTTGAATGGAAAATTATAATCGTGAGTTACTTTGAATTCAATAGGTGCCATCCTTTTGGAAATGGCACTACAGTTAGGACACGGATCTTTTCAATGAATATAAAATTGTTAGCAAAATGGTGTACTTATAGATGCAAGTTACATCTCTTTAATAAGTAGTACTTGAATTTTATATAAACTCATAAAACCATTGACATTTTGGAGTAGAAAATGACAGTTCTTACTCTTGAAAAATAGGGTTTCTCCACTCTATTTGTCTCATTCTTCGCTTGTCAAATTTCAAGTCGTGTCTTGAGAGTATAAAATATGTAAAGTTCGCTAGAGTCCAAGGTTCTAGTGCTTCGACTTTGGAAAATGTAAAGATATACCCTAAACAAAACCAAATTCAACAATATATATTTGTACAATAACATGTCAACAAGTTTTCGTAACTATACATCTTACCGCAATTTTTTTGAAAATGTTGGTTGAAGAGGGAGAGTTCTGGGCGAAGGAGACAACAACTTTAAGGGGTGGTTTGGGAGTGAGGTGCTTAAAAAAAACACCCATGAAAAAAAACTGTGAGGGTTTTAGGTGTTTGGTAAACTGAAAAAAAAAGGCTTATTTTGGAAGCTGCTGTGAGAATAAGCTGAAATCAAAGGAAAAAGCTGAAGCTGCTATTTGCAGCTTTGAAAAACTGGTTTTTTTTCAAAGCACACGGAACTAAAGTGCTCCTTTAATGAAAAGACCCACTATCAAACTGTTTTTTTTCCAAAAGCACTTTTACAAAAAAGTTTACCAAACACTCTGCTGATTTATTTCACAGCCGCTTATTCTCACAGCACAGCCGCTTATTTTCACAGTAGTTTTTTTTCAAAGCACAGCAATACCAAACCAGCCCTAAGAATGGTAACGGCTGTCGAGGAGAGAGAGAGCTTAAGTTGTTAAAAAAAAATAATAACGGTTGCCAAGTACCATTTGGATTTAATGATGAGTCAATTATGACTCGGTTTCTTCCTACACTTTGTTTTGAAGGATTTGTTTTCGACCGTTCAAACTTGATCCAACGGATCATATCAGGTCTGCACCTAAAGTCCGCAAACTAGGGTCCGCACCTTAAAAACTGGTTTGAAGTTTCCATATGTTCTTGCTTATCTCAATAAAATTCTGCACAAATGCTCATGGTTTACCATTCATTTAAGTTATACGACAACCGACAATGCTAAATGAACGCTATTTGAATTAATGGAGCGCCCTCGTTCAATTCAAAGGGCAATAAGCTTACATGCAAGATTACCAAATTAAGATGAAGCTCGTCGGTTCTGTACCAGATTTTTACAAATTATACAATGCCAACACTAAAATATCATACATGAAAATGCTTTTTAATTACTTTGATTCGTTCACTTCTTGACTGCCTCCAAGCTCGATATGTGGGCAGGGCCTTTCCGGTTCTCCTCTCGACCACAGAATCTGTAAATCACCTCTCTTCTTACCTAATGTCAGCAAAGTGCCTGCATTGGAGTGCACATTTTGATCAGTTTAACTTGAAACTACACCAAGCATCCCAATTATATTCGAAAATAAACTATCCGGCCTGGTTCTTGATTGCTTGACAAGACAAATTATCACACGTGCGGTGCCCTCGGGCTTTACTCGCGTGTTTAAACGTTAAATGGCTGGGTAGCGTTGGACTAGATTTATAGTGAACGAGAAAGAAAGGGATTTACCGAGTGTAAATGGAACAATGTAAAGAAGTGCTGGTTGGCCATGCCCATCCATCAAGTTTAATGCCACGTATGTGATGAGAAGACCTGCCAAAGAATTTGAAAAATCATGTTTTTCTTCTTTCCGGGAAACGTCTAAAACCTTATAGAGCAGTTGTTGAAAAACGCTCTCTTTATTATATCTTACCTAATCCATAAGCAATCATCGCCCATAAGAAGTAGCCAGCACGGAGACTCTTATTTGCCAACCAATCATACCTGGAAAAACCATTAATAGTAATGCCTAAATATCTATTCCATATAAACAGTGCCAAAATTTGACACATTGAGAAATGCTTTTGCAAATTGGGATAGGATGTGGAGACTAAACCTGAGTGAGAATGCAACAAGCAGGCCTGGTAATAGGATGTCACCAAATCCTATGATGCTGAAACCACCCCATGGGTCGAACATGCGTGGGATCTTTAGAAGCATTGGAATACCATCCTCTCCACTTTTGTCGCCACGGGCTACCTGTAAAAGCGACACCGAGCCATTAAATGACTCAAGCATTTAAAATCCCTCAAAAATGAAATGTTTATATCATATGGGCCCTAAATGTAGCAAGTAGAGAAACGTGCAAGGATCACTTACCACAATCATCACGCTTTCATGGAACAACTTCTTAGAAACAAACACCCAAAAGATGTCATACAAGAAGGCACAACTGAGGAGGACCGTACCCACCTGATTAACAGAACCACCTCATAAGTTTCTAGGAACGATTACGCATATATACATATTACACATACATATACTTATGTAGTATCATTTTCATTAAAGCTTTCGAGATGAACAACTACCATCCAATAACAAAAGACAAGTGATTTAAGAAGATCAATTTTTCGAATGACTAGACAATCTTGAGGAAGAAATACACACATCTGAAATTTCTGATTGAAATCATTAACAGTAGAGACGCCATAAGGAGTGAACACAATTAGCAAATCGAAAGGTACAATAAGTGTAAATATTTGAAGTCAATCAAATTCCAGTAGAAATTTTCATACGCAGAGATATTCAACTGCACAGGTGGGACACCTTGCACTTTAACTGCTAAAAACCCATAATCAGAGTCAATTACTTCCATGAATGAGCAGTGGTTTAGAGTGTTTGGAAAACAAATTGCCTACTATGTTTTTACCAACTACAAACTAATTTCGGGCCAAAAAGAGGAATACCAGTAAAAGAATCATTAAAATGAAAGCCATCATTAGTCTGAAGTATTACCTTCAGATTAGGTATTCGAACTATTTGAAGAACTGTGATTATCAATGCGATTCCCTGATCAAAGAATCATGAAAGCCTTCATTAGTTGAGACAATATCTATACTGCATTGCTTTAAGTTCAAGAAAGAAGAGACAATCTGTGATACCATTGGGAAGAATTCTTTTGATAGGAAAAGTTATCTTACAAGTATATCTTGACCAATCCAGGCAAAGGAAATGTTGCGATAAACTGCCCAAAGAACAGAAAATGTTATGCAGAATGGAGAAACAGCCAAAGTTAGGTGTGAGACTGCTCCCAAGATAGGTACTTTAATGTACGATTCTCCAGTACGTTTGAACCACCTGCGGAAATATATAACTAGTTTAAGACATTAAAGGGAGTTATCACTGCATGACTCATTCAATCACCAGTTTTCTGGTCTGTCTTTAGTTTGCTGAAATGATTCAGTCAAATTAACCTAGAACTCGAGTATTGTCAAAGTTGCAGTTACAGCAGCTTAAAAGTTGTGTGAAATACTCAAAATTCTTGAATAACGTTCTAGAAAATATTCAGAGAATCAGAAGATATGAAGAATGACAATGTCCACATTGAAGACAACTGCCCCATGATCTTATGATAAACCATCCCAAGATAAAGGGAAATATAGAAAGTATTCACTTGAAATTTTGATTGGCCCATATGCATACAGGCACACACTGACACAGAAAAATAAACAAATAAAAACTGATAGCGCACTGTTGCTAGTCAGGTGATTAAAAGGAGAATCATAATAAAGTGTCAGAAATTCTCAATAAGAGATGAAACTAATTGTACCTAAACAACAACGCAACCAAGCAAGTTTGCAATCCCTGGATATAAAGATTGATGAAGTTAGATATAACCATTGGACAAAGCAATAAGCACAAACTACATAATGTCAAATACGTTAACATTACAAAACAACAGCCTGCAGAATAACTTCAGAATGTAAATGTTTACTGTGCAGGGAACTTAAGATAAAAGCTTTGTGCTAGTATAAAAGTGAGCAAAGAAAGGTATAATACGTTGATAATTAGAACTGGGAGGACTCATACCTCTACACCACCTATGCAGAAAAGAACCACCAAAAGCTCAACAAACCAGGATGACATAAGCTCGTACAGTATAACCAAGAAGCATGATGCAATAACAACAAACAAGACCGCTGATGTTGTGCTGATGTCTACTGCACTAGCACCTAGAGGAGTTTTGGCACGTGGAATTTCGGCACGTGGAATTTCATCAGCAGCATCCTACAAGAAAAGATATTTGAGGTCAATATTTACAACTAACTGTCAGTAGAACAACACTCTGGGAGAGGAACATATAAATATAAACCTAAAACTATTTAGTTACGGTTGGGAAAAGGAGACCTTTAATAGCCTTTCATGTTCAATAGCTGCTTCTCTGGCACTCCATGCAGACCAAAAGGATGCACACAAGATGGTGCCGACAGCCATCAACCATAAAAATACTTCTGCGATGTCAACTACAGGTCGCTTTGGAGAGTACAGCTGCACAGACACTGCAGAGAACCTACAATTAGAAAGCTATCCAGAAAAGGTATAGGTTCCCATGTATAGTATACCCAACAAGAGTTCTAAAATTATTTCCAACCTGAAACCTGAGTGAAAAGTACAACCAGTTAAGACAAATGTATAAGCTGAGTATAGAGAAAAAAACGAAAAAAGCATACCCATAGAACTGTTACAAACTTTTGTAGCTTAGAAATCACCTGAGTGTAAAGAACCTTACCCAATGAATTGCTCATTAACATATTTTCCAAGGTCGAACCAGCATCATGTGGGAGCATGACTGCTGGTATGTGAATATCTAGAGCAGTTTCATCTGGCTCACACACCATCTTGTAAAGTTCTGCAACAAAAAGAGAGGTTTGATATGAAATGAAAACGGTTGCAATGCATTTTATTTTTGCTTGTTACATTTCTATGTTTCAACAATCATATATACCAAAAGAAACCTCAAAAATTAGTCTCTTAACTAGGAAAATGAGAACTAAGATGATAGTTTCCATCTCCCTAAGCAGTACAACAACAAAAATACATGCATACATGCATACACACACACACCCACACACACTCGCAGATAAAATATTTAGACACTGAAGCTTCCTCAACTCACCATTGCTGCATAATGCTACACATCATATAGCAGAGACATAAAATCTTTACCTTTCTGGTTATTTATAATGAGGACAGCAGAAGCATTGGCAGCTTGGGCAATATTTGCCTTGGTTGTGAATTTGCAGTGGCCTCGGTCCACCATGATGACATCTCCAGCAAGCTAAACAAAAGCGAAAAAGCAAAATGTGAAATTGATGTTAACAAACATATAATTTATACGCTTGATATGTGTGACAACAAATGTCAAGAGAATATAGTTTATACATAAAACCTTCTTTTTTGGTTTGCTGCAAGAATCGCGAGGATCAGAAAGAATAAGGCGAGTTTGTTGTGCATTTTTCTCCTTTGATGCAATGGTAGTTCCAAATCTAGCACCCACACCAACAAACTCATTTGCTTCAACTCCATCAACCCAAGTTTGAACTTTTACCTGCAAAACAGTTTGTGACAGAGCAGTAATCATATATACGTAGAAACATAAATTACCAAAAGGTCGTGTATTTCACATGATCCATCCAGAAAAAGAACTTCACTAAAGCCGATTGAAATTTCCTCAAAACAATATACGAACTATCAGGTTTGTTTTCAAAAAAAAAAAAAAATTTATGGAAACATCGGTACATGTCCCAGCAAATAACAGCTGACCACAAGTCAACATATTTCACTATCAATTTAAAACAGGAAACGAAATATAATTTAAAAACAAAAAGAGAAGGAAACATCATTATGAGTCAAAACCCAAAAGAGTGGAGAGTTTATCCATCCATAATGTCTCCGTCCCCGAAAACTTCACGGCTTAAATACCATTGCCACTGCCAGTTCTCGATCCACAATCACGAGACAGTACAAAATATAAAGTATGACTTCAAATTAATTACTAAAGTTCAATGTAATAGAGGAAAACAATAAACATCCAACCCAAACTCCTTTGTCCACCCAAAAGGGAAACATTTCGAAGGCCAGGAGAAAAATAGAAGGAAATATATAAGTATGAGCAGGATGCCTACACAGGGAGGATATAGAAACTTACTGAGCAGTAACTTATGTTGTTCGTATCAATTTCAGTAAAACCAAACAACGACAACAACCCAATTCCAATCCAAAAAACAACCAAAACAAAGCAAACTCAATACTTTTAACTTCATGGGGGTAAATTAACAGCTCCAAATTACCCAAAAATGGAAATTTTAATCGGATAATATACAAATGAACCAATTTTACACAAAACCCATGAACAAAAAGGAAAACCCATTATCCAAAACACAACCAAAAAATGAAAAATCGAAAAGGGTCGGAATGAAAAAGCAGCATTAGATTACCAAAACGAAATTGTTCTCACACCCGGGCTTCTTCGGAGATGAATCGTCATCGTGCACTATATCCCCGGCAGTGACAGAGCTCGGACGACATACCAGTAGAACAATCAGAGCAGAAACAAAGAGTAACCCACAAAGCCTTTGCAAATCCATGAGTTCTTGAACCCCTTCCCCTTCCGGCGATCTTTCAAGAACAACCCTATTGGTTCTTCCTTCTCTGCATCACAGATTTCCAGAGATTGTAGCTATGGAAGAAGAAAGAGGCTTTTGTTTATGTTTTGTAGGATGCTTACGGTTGAACTTTAATAAAATTAGAGTAATGATTAAAAATTCATTATCGTTAATCCTTAACTCATAAAAATGTGTCGTTATAGTACTTTTCGTCAACTTCGTTAGAATTTTATCAAAAAAATTGCGTTGAAAGAACCATTGCGACAATTGGGATCTTTCAACTCATCAAAATGTGTAGCTGTAATCTTTTTCGTTAACTTCGTCAGAATTTTGTTAAAATTAGTCATGTTGAAATAATCATTATTATAATTGGGTTAAAGTTGAAAGACCATTATTCCAATTGGGTTAAAGTTAAGGGACCAATGGTAATAGATTTTTAGTTGAGGGATTAGAGCTGCACGTTTTGATGAGTTAAAAGACCAATGGTAATGGATTTTTAATTGAGAGACTATTGCTCAAATTGAGTTAAAATTAATAATTATTGATACAATTTACCCTAGAAAAAAAATATTAGCTCAGACCATAATGGAAAGTGTATATGATTAACAAAAAGGCTTCTTAGCCAAAATTGTCTATGAAATTTGCATAACATATTACTTTGGTCCATCGTCTATTATTTTAGTCATTCAGTAAAAAACTTTGTTAAGTGTTCCGGAGCTTTTGGCCGAACGTTTGAGCAATTTTCAAAACTTCGTAACTCAATTGTTTCTTAACCAAATTTGACCCATAATATATCAAAATGAAGATAGGAAAGTGTAGAGCAAAATTATACCTATTTAGAAGCCCAATGGTTGCCAAAGATGGTCGGAAAATAGCCTGAAAAGTGACCAGTTCGCGGGAAAATTGGAAGACTCGTCGGAAACTGGGTAAACTTTAAACATTCATAACTTCTTCAATACTCAACGAAATCAAGTGATTCAAAGACAAAAATCATACTTCTCGACGAGACGAAGAGAATGATACATTTATCAATAGCTAAATCGTCGTGGTTTGGCTAGAAAATGGCTAGAAAATGGCTCGAAAGTGGCTGTTTTTGTCTTGAGTTAGCCACTTTCAAGGCATTTTTTAATCACTCGATTTCATTAAGTATTGAAAAAGTTAAACATATTTAAAGTTTACCCAGTTTCCGGCGAGTTTTCCAGTTTTTCCGTGTACCAGTCATCTTTCAGGCTATTTTCCGGCTATCTCCAGCAACCATTAGACTTCCAAATAGGTATAATCTTGTTCTCTACTTTCTCATCTCCATTTTGATATATTATGGGTCAAATTTGGTTAATAAACGATTGATTTACGAAGCTTTGAAAATTGCCCAAACTTGCGGCTAAGAGCTCTGGGACACTTAACCGAGTTTTTAACGGAATGACCAAAATAATGGATGGTGGACAATCTCAGGGACCATTTCTATTGATTTTCAATCTCAAGGACAAAAGTGATATGTTATGCAAATCTCAGTGACCATTTTATTTAAAAAGCCTTAACAAAATTGAAAATTAAGTGTTTGGACCATTTTGGATTTCTTCTCACCATAAATAAATAAGTAAATAGATGAATCACGCAGTCGAAGACCGCAGGAAAATACAATTATTTAATAATGTAGGTTTTATTTGCAGATTGGTTTTCACCGTCCACACGTGGTTTAAGATTATTTTGTAGGAGGGAATATAAGTGGAACACGGGTGGTACATTATATGTGACTATATAAGTAGAGAGAATATTTTGTTCACGTGTTTCTTCACTTTTATAATGATATATGACGCATGCGTCTGTGTTCCAACACACTAAAAATATCTCCTAATAGAACTACTTGACATCAAAAACAGTTATTGAGCGACTAGCTTTTAATTTAAGTGATATTTCTAGTTTATTGTTGAAAAAAGTTTAAAAGTTTGATTTTCTACACCTTCATCTCTGTCGAATGTAATGAGGCAATTCAGAGCTCTGTGTTCAGGTCACCAGAGGAAGCCTTGTTGACAGGCTAGCGTATCATGCATGCTGTACCATGCCCAAAGACTGCTAAACGTTTCAAGTTTCAGTGGAAAAATAATTCGGTCACAAGAGATGATCCAGAATCTTATAGCTTGAAATATCATTAGTTGACACTACATCAATGTAACAAGGTTTTACTCATCTTTTCTTTCTTGATTGATTGGTGAGGCATAACGAACATTCATATTTGGTAAAAATCAAATGACTGTTATGTAGATTTCTTGTTTTTTCCAACAAGTCCTCAACATAAACGTGTTCCCACAATGCATTATGTTTTTGTGTTGTTCGAGTTACACGTGGCAATGTCCACAACTCCATTGCAAGAATTGACATAAGTTGGAATGATAATAAAATAACTAAAACAAAATTTTAAATTAAAATGTTAGATAGTGTTACAGTTAAGTAATATTTATTTTCACTTGCATTGTAGAAAAGTTGAAACAAGATGAGGGTTACGTTTTCATATGCCCCTATCCACACCTTTGACCCCACACATAAGTAACGGAAAATGATTTGTCGGGAGCGTCACGTTTTTCTCTTTGAGCTTGTCTTTCTCAATAATTTACAATTTGTTGGCTTAAAAATAAGGTAATGTAAATGAAAAAGTGAACATTTTTTACATTTCTAATAGTTCTACATGGCTTGTTTGGCAGTATTTTGGAAGAGCTTTTAGTAAAAGCACTTATGAGCATAAGTGAATTTTAATCCTAGTGTGGGGGTGGCCAGTAGTTCTACTAAGCGAAGATCAACTCGTTGGTGGTGAGATTGAAGCATATATTTTTCTAAAAAATGATTTGTGCACGTCATGATTGTAGCCATGATTGTATTTGATACTTAAAATTAAAATAAAACACCGATATTGTAGATTAGTGTAAAATACCGATACAGCTTATACTCAAAATTAAAATTTAATTAGAGAGAGAAAGAGAGACCTAACTGGACCAACCAATTGGATTAATTTAAATTGTCATTATTGGCAAATCCACGATTTCAGTTTACATGCTAGCACTTTCTACATTCTACACACTACAAAAATTGTGTTACCTAATAACCTGTTTAGGGTTAAAATTTTCAGCTTTCTCCAAAACTACACTGCCTCAAAGACCAACTCCTCACCAACCTGCATACATACATAAAGAAAAAGGAGAAATTAGGTTCTCATCCTTCATTTTGCTACTCCATTGATTAAAATCCTATTCCTTTTCAATTTTTGATCAAGGTCCCTGGTATATCATTAATTATTTCAATAATAAAATATTTTTTTTATTTCTAAATATATTCATTTAATGTTAAAAATGTTACAATTAGTATATTTATATTTATGACTAAATTTTTTATCATATATTTTTAGTTTTAGTTTGTATCCATTTTTAATTTGTAATTTTTTTTAATTTGTACCAATTTTCTTTTCAATTTTAATTTGTACCCATATATTAATTTCTTTTTGTGCCCATATTTTTTAAAGCTTATTTGTATTTGTACCCATATATATATATATATATATATATATATATATATATATATATTTTTTTTTTTTTTTTACTTTTTTTTTGCTAAATGTACCCCTGCTAATTATATGTACCCATTCATGTAAACCTTTTTAATGTTAAAATGTACTCATTCTTAAATATACCAATTTGTTATATGTAAAATGTACCCTTTTTTTTATATAAAATCTATTCAATTTTTTTCTAATCCATTTTTAAATTTATATGGGTACATTCTTTTTTTTCTTTGATTTTAAAATGTATCCATATTAAGTTTAATCCAAGAAATTTACTAATGTTGTTAAGCCTAATATTTTTATTTATTTTTTGTCATTTTGAAGAATGTACCCCAAGTTTTGATACAATATTTTTTTTGGTTAATTTTGATGAATGTACTCATGTTTATATACACACACAATAGTATATTTATATTTTAATATTTTTAATACCACAAATTATGATTTTTATTTAAAATCTCATTTATATAAACAACTAAAATTTCTAATTTTTAATTTAAAAAATATAGTAACGTACATAGAAATAAATTATCACATTATATTCAGGGACCTCAATCAAAAATTAAAAACCAACAAGGTTTCAATCAAAGAATATTCATAGTTAAGGACCGCATCCAAAGTCTCCCAAAAATATTCAGATAAATATAACTCACTTTAGAAGTAGGTATTTATCAGTACGTAGAATTTATACCAGCCTCTAGTAACCAAAAAGCCGTTATCGACTGCATTCACATATAATGTATATTGCTGACTCGACCAAACAAAGGCTGATACACACTTGGTCACATGCATTCTAGACGGTTTCCAGATATTAGAAGTATCTCCGTAGATCAACACAATGTGGAAGTATAACTCCGTTCGCCTTAACTAAATGTACTCCTTTTGGAAGAGATCAATGACTCTCAGGTAACCTGCAACAGGTCAAGGAAAAACAATGATCACTCTCTGCATATAATATTGCAAGATCTAGAACAATTATTGCACGTAGTTTTTCTCTAAATAGCATAGAAACATATAAATCATTAATAGAAGCGCCATTTATGAAGTCAATTTTTCCCTCGTATGGAAGAGTTTTCTGGAGATGCTAACAAACAGAGGTAACCCAAGTAGATACAAGTTACAATCAATCAACCTACCTCCATGAAATTCACTTGTGTCTATTCCAGCTTGGTGAAGCTCGTCAACATACTGCAATGCTTCTCGGCACTCTTCCAACTCTTTTTTGTCACCTTCTATCTGATATGCTTCATGCCCTTTGCCAGCAACCACCTGCAGTAATGTAACATAATCTTAAAAGAGCAACAAGGAAAGTCATGCGAACCGGAGAACAATTCCAGGGAGGGTACTGAAATCATGTAACTCATTCATCTAACACGAAATATCTATATTATAGTGGCTAGAGAAATCATAATTCGTTTGCTTACTGTAGACATCGAAATTTCGGTAAAATAAATGTTGATCAATAATTAAAATTTCAACGTTCACGTGTCACATAAATTTTACACATAGCAGGTGACTCAACGAAAAATCAAGAATCATCAGAAAAGTCATCAAATATGACACATGTCAACACCTGGAAGAAACGATTTATTTCATCTGAATAATATATTCAAAATTAGGCTTTGGAAAATTCCATAAATAGAAGCCATTTCATTCATTTTGGGAAAACCAATTCATAACCAATTCACCTCACACCAAAACCTTGAAGCTTTGAAACTCCAAAGCTCCTACGCAAATCCTGAAGGATCAAGAAAGCTCTCTTCGTTCTTCGTCAACCCAACCTTCAAGATCAAGCCCCCAACGGCCCTTTGAAGAACTTCCACCAATTCAAGATCAAGCCCCGACGGCCCTTGAAGAAAGTGTTCATCGTTCATCATCCGTTCATCCTAAGATCAAGCCCCAACGGCCCTTTGGATCAACAACATCAACAAATCCACACATCCAACCGTTCTTCAAGATAAAGCCCAAAGCCCCTTGAAGATCCGTTCATCAACAGTTCTTCAAGATTAAGCCCAAAAGCCCTTGAAGATCTATCCATCAACTGTTCATCAAGATCAAGCCTCAAAGGTCCCTTGAAGATCCGTTCACCAACAGTTCTTCAAGATCAAGCCCAAAAGCCCTTGAAGATCCGTTCATCCATCAACCTTCAAGATCAAGCCCAAAAGGCCCCCCTCTTGAAGAAACTTCCAACCATTCATCCGAGATCAAGCCTCGACAACCCTTGGATTAACATCACAATCCACAAATCAACACCTTACGGAGATCGAATCAGAGGATCAAATTTGAGAGAGATTGTAACTCCTAAATCATTACTACAAAATATTATTTTGTACATATGTTATTGTCTCATTTGTCACAGGAAAATTTTGTGTTTACAAATTTGGCACACCCAGTGGGACTATCTCTACCTCTCATCTCTTTGGCCGTTCAAGGAATCTAAACACACCTTAAAGTCAATGTCCTCAAGCAAGGGACAAGCCGTTCTCACAACCACCAAGGGAAGGATCCTGAGCACTTCTGCCGCGAACGGACAATCCATTGGCGCCACAACCGCTCCTCAACATGCCACTTCAAAGTTGGCGCTGCTAAAGGAGCAAGGGGAACATCAAAGTCGCGAGTCCGTCATCAACCTGACCTCGCTGGAGGCACCGAATCATGCTGTTGAGGCACACAAGATGACATCCCAAAGCAGCCAACGGCGTTCTTCGTCAGCATCTTGGATGTCTAAAGGAAAGTCATGTCTATTGGTTGCACAAGTCATGACCATCGGCGTTACCTCCATCGAAGAACAATTGGCTCAAATGAATGAAGCGATCGCAAGGCTAACACGGATTGTGGAAGAAAAAGACTTGCAAATCGATGCACTCGTCAGCTGACTGGAGCCATAGGACGGCGAAAACCCCGACCCAGAGGATGATCCACTAAAGAGAGAAGATGGCGAAGAAGAGGAGCCTCTTGTGGAGAAGATCGATGTGAAGCCGAAGCCAGACCAAGCAGCGGCACTCATGGGATCTCTTTCTATCCAGCAGCTGCAGGAGATGATCACCAACACCATTAAGGCACAGTACGAATGGAGCTCACATACCTCCTTGTTCTACTCGAAGCCCTACTCCAAGAAAATTGATGCCCTGAAGATGCCAAGGGGTTATCAACCACCAAAGTTCATGCAGTTTGATGGAAAAGGAAACCCAAAGCAGCATGTTGCACATTTTGTTGAAACTTGCAACAATGCGGGGACGGAGGGAGACTACCTCGCCAAGCAGTTTGTGCGCTCGCTGAAAGGAAACGCCTTTGAGTGGTACATGGACTTAGAGCCTGAGTCCATCAACAACTGGGAGCAATTGGAAAGAGAATTCCTTAATCGCTTCTACAACACCCGCCGTACTGTAAGCATGCTGGAGCTGACAAGTACGAAGCAATGAAAAGATAAGCCAGTCGTGGACTACATCAACCGATGGTGCACTCTAAGTCTCAACTGTAAAGACAGACTTTCGAAGACTTCCTCGATCGAGATATGTGTTCAAGGCATGCAGTGGGGATTACACTACATCCTTCAAGGAATCAAACCACGGACCTTCGAAGAGCTAGCCACCCACGCCCATGACATGGAGTTGAGCATCGCCCATCATGGGAAGAAAGAACCGATCGCCGACAACAAGAATGACAAAGTTCTTGGGACAAAGGTGGAGAAGGCTGGGTGGAAATCCACCAAGAAAGCAATGACGGTCAACACAGCTCCCGTCAAAATCCCTACACGAGGCAAGGCGATTCAAGCCGAAGCTTTTCGTGATCAAGAGATGCGTAGACCCACTTTGAAGGAGCTTAAGGAGAAGACTTATCCATTCATCGACTCTGATATGGTTGCCATGTTAGAAGACTTGCTGGAAAAGAAGGTGATCGGTTTGCCTGAGTGCAGACGGTCAGAAGAGATGAATCGCACCGATAGTCCAAGGTACTGTAAATTCCACCGCTTCATCAGTCATCCGACAGAAAAATGCTTCGTACTGAAAGACCTTATCATGAAGCTGGCTCATAAAGGAATCATCGAGCTAGATCTTGACGATATAGTGAAGTCCAACTATACCACCATCACTTCTGGCTCTTCTGACTCAAAGTTTTCACCTCAACCGCTGAGGGCATGCTCCGAGTCAAGCGAAGTTGAAGGATGGATTCATGTCACTCAGACGAAATTACACATGAAGCCTACATCTCCTCCACAAGTTCGCCAACTGAAAAGAGGGCAAAGCAGCTTTTGTCAACCTCAAAAGCAACGGGAAATTGTTAAAAATGATGAAATTTCAACACAAAGATCGTCCGTCCCTATCACAATGCGCGATTTCTTCCCCGAAGACTTCTTCAAACACTCAATCAAGACACCTTGCTATGAAGATTGCAAGGAATGCCTTTCCAAGATCGTTTGACAAATTCACAACGCTCCTGGTCCGCACGAGCATAAAAGGCGACAACAAACGCTCATTGCCTGCATGAGTTGAAACTGCGTACGGCATAAAAAAAAAGTATTTGAACTACGTTTTGACTTGATATCTTTCTTTGGAAGGGTAAGTAGGCAGCTCGAGCATTCAATTTTGAGTTCAGTCACATCAAACAAAAAAAAAAAAAAAAAAAGGTTTGATTAAAGTTCATTGATGAAGGTCAATTTTATTACAAATTTATTTTGTTAAAAAAAAATTGCAATTTTCTTTGTACAAAATTAAATTACAGTTTCTTCGAAAAAAAAAGGGATACAATTTCTTCAAAAGAAAAAAAAAAAGAGGATATATATATGAGTACATATTTTCCTTCTCGGCCCAAACAACTAGGATGGCCTCTTGGACCCTCTAGACCTCAAGGCCCGTGACAAAATATCCACCAAATCAAATGGAATGCAACACAGCTCAAGGCCTCAAGAATTCAAAGAGAAGGCCCATCTTCACCTTCTTCTTCACCGAGCTTTCTCCACATTGGTGCAGTCAAGCTCAGCCACACTGTCTTCCTCCACGTCTGCAGCAAATCCAAGCTCTTCCACAGTTGACTCATCGTCTTCTTCATCCAAAGCAGCAGCGATTATTGCATACTCCATGAGCCGTGCCTCATGGCCCATCATCTTCTCCATCGAGTAGGAGAAGGAAAACCGCAACGATGACCACGCCTCCTTGATCCACAACTACCAATCCAAGATCGAGACCGAGCTCTCCAACATCTATGATGCCAGTCTTTTTCGTCCTCACTCCATCCAAACCCCAACTGTTACACATGGTGCGCACACCCGGAGTAAGTGGACCTCTAAGCCAGTCGCATGACCTCATCTTCAGACCACCAGGTTCCATCCACGCCTTTCAGGGAACAAAATCTCCGGCGAGATGAGCGTTGTCTCCACTTGCAGAAACTGGAACATTTGGACCTGTCCCCCAGCAACTTCTCCATTGTTCGGCTTTGGACCACCTAGACATCTCCACTACCTCTTCCTGCCCTCCATGGAAGCTCTCTGTGCCCATCCACTTCTACTGGTAAATCTCAGTTTGATCACTATGCGGCGACGACTGCAACACATGCGTTGTGTGCGTGAACTAGCTGGTAGTGAGTATGAACGAGGCGAGGAAGTTACGGGACTACAACAGCTTCGTCCTCTCCTCTGCGTGGCATAACGCCATCTCGTTATCTTCTCCTCTGCATGGTGCAGCTGCATCTCATTATCTTTTCCTCTAAAATGGCAGCAACAACAACATCTTTTAGCTCTTGCAACTCGTCCACACGCATACATCGACGATCTGCTCACCTGGTCCGAGACTCCACTCATCTTCATCTCCAGTCAGTGCTTCGGACCCCCTCTTCCTTACCAACCTCAGCACCGACGCCATCTACGACACATGCCGTAGACTTCCGCGATTCACCAACCTTCTCCGCGGCTCCCCTGCAAGAGGTCTCCGTCCCGTTGTCGGCGGCTGTTGCTGTTGTAGAGACCGGGAGAATAGACTGAGGTGCGTCTGTTGCTGCGGATCCTATGAAACCAGGATCTCTAGGAACTTCCTCGCTCGTGCGCAGATATGAAAAGAACCAGAAAGAACTGCAGGTTGCGGTGGCTCAATCATCTCTGCCTTGATATCCTTTGTGGTAACATCACTCTTGAAGAACAGCTTCTGATTTTGGAACCTCGTTCTTGCTGAGGTAACAGATGGTCGAAAATTGCATACGCAACAACGGACGAAGAATGCTGCAACTAGCACCACCGTCGATGTGCCTTCTACCCATCATGCCCAGCAAGAGCAACCACAGAAAGCTTGGATTGGGAGGAACCATTGTCTACCAGAGGTTCCTGAAGACTGAGCGGTGCGGTTCTTCTCGACTGATCCACCATCTCTACAGCACCGAGACTCCTCCTCTGGTCAACGAACAACAACTCCAGATCTGCTATGCCATTGCCAGAACTCTTCTCTCCGACGACGCTGGAGAACACCATTTAAGCATGCCTGCTGCTGCTCCACCGCAACTCTTATCCAGTTTCTACGCTATCGCTTCTCCCGTCGTGAAGCTCGGTGCCTGGCCTCCCTCGAGCTCGTCATTATGACCACCATGATAGCAAAGAACTTCAACCATCGCCGTCAAACGACTAACCGGTCGTGAAGCTCGAATCACCATCTTCTCGGCCTCCTTGCTCCGCTTCCTGCAAATTCCTCTACCCATCACCCAAATTTATACAGAAAAAAGATATAATAATAATAAAAAAAAAAGGGATGGTGGAGCAAAGTGGTGTTATCACCACGTGAAAAAAAAATGGTGCATCTAGCACCATGTGCAAAAAAAAAAGGAAAAGAAAAGAAAATATAAAAAAAATGGATGGTGCATCTGGCACCATGTGCAAAAATATATATATATATATATATATATATATATATATATATATATATATATATATATCTCTTTTTAGGATAGTGTTTTGAAAACCATGAAAAAAAAATATAATAATAATAATAATTTCTTTATGCTTTTGGCACTAAGAAATATATATATATATATATACACACACACACACACAGAGAATGAAATAAGGCTCATTTATTGATTTCTCTAAAAATTTACATAAATGTATGTTTTACATAAGTTAAAAAAACAAAAAACAAATAAACAAACAAGAGGGAGCCTTTACAGAGGTTGCTCAGGAGAAGTCTCAGCAGCCGGTAGAGCCCCAAATCGAAGAGGCACCAGAGGGTGATTATTCAGAGTCTCAGTACTAGGCAGAACCCCAGGAAGAGAAGGCACCGAAGGTTGATCATTTGGAGCCTCATTATGCGGTACAGCCCTAGAAGACGAAGACAAATGTTGTTGGAACAAACCCACAAACCTCTGATGATCAAGTAAAATCTGATCATCAGATTCCTGCATCTGGTCAATCTTCCTCTTCATGTTTGTAGCATAGTTATGTGCAAGCTTGTGCAACTGTTTATTCTCATGCTTGAGCCCTCTAATCTTCTGTTTGAGACTCATCACTTTAGCCGCTAATGATTCAACTTGACGAGTTCGAGCAAATAGACGTTGGGCCATGTTACACACAAAACCTGCACACTGCACACTGAGAGCCAGAGAATCCTTAATAGCCAACTCATCAGACCGTTTGGAAAATAGTCTGTTATCTTTGGGAGTGATAAAGTTCCTGGCCACCACTGCAGCGGTCATATCATTCTTCATCACTGAATCCCCAACGGTAAGAAGACCAGTATGGGATATGAAGGATGGGTGCCATATGTTGTCTTGAGAAGGCATGGCTGCCTCTTCACCAAGGTTCAAGTCAAAATGACGGTCGGAGGGGCCAGACATTTTCAAAGGTGTTGAAGAAAGAAGTGGTCGGACAAATCAAGTGCAAGAAGGGAGTTTCTACAGGTGGAAATTCAAGTGTGCTTTGAAACGTACTATGTGCCTCTATAAAAATCAGCACTCGAAGGGATTTTAGAGATCTAAGAGGCAAGCTTAGAATTCGAAGAGGCCAATTCAAAAATCGAAGAGGTGCTAGCTTTCTCAAAAGCTGGGCTTGCTCAAAAACCACGGGCCATCCTCTTTTCCAAATTTGTCCGCACTTGTCACATGCAACCTCTGCACTCGACAGAGTTTAGAACTCGAAGAGGCAAGCTCAGAAATCAGAGAGGCATCTACTTTTCCAAACGTGTCAACATCAGTCACATGCACACTCAGCTTTACGCAAATCACGGGCAATTTGTCTAAGCGCTGATTTCAGATCTCGAAGAAGCATCTGCTTTTCCAGATGTGTCAGCATCTGTCACATGCATACTCAGCTTTGCACAAATCACGGGCAATTTGTCGAAGATTTTTGGTGAAGTAGAAAGCACGTGAAGTTTACTGTTCAATCATCCAACGTTTGCCGACAAGAGTGAAAGAACAGTACCGGTTATTAATCCATATAAATGTTAACCTTCACCCTCCATAGCAAGGCAGACATACATAACCTTTCTTCATCTCCGAGAATGCCTTCCCAACGAAGCATTTCGAGTCACTCAGTGTTCCTTATTCCTTGGGGTACCTCTGCAAACAAATGACATCAAAGCAAAAGAATCTCATATCACCAGGGTAGAAAGCAAGAGTATCTCATATCATGCTTTCTCCCTGTCATTTCCTTTGTCCTTGTTCTTACCTGCAAAGACAAGGATAAAGAAAGCAATATGTCGGAACCTCCACTCAAACTCGGGTAAGGAATCGACTACCTGGAACCTTTGCCTGGTTGCTTACATGGTATGGCTCTCAAGTACTCGTCTTCCACTGCTGCTGTACTTCCAAAGAAGCTGCCACATTTGCTTGGAGAACAGATAAGGCAAGTGAAAATGATACATTGCAGCATGTGGAGACAACGTGCAGAAGAAACAAGCAGAGAAGAATGCAGCCTGCATAGTCAACTCAGCAGAAGGAGTCTGAGTTGAGGAACTCGAGAAGAGGCCACATTTGCTTGGAGAACAGATAAGGCAAGTGAAAATGATACCTTGAAGCATGTGGAGACAACGTGCTGATTTTCTTCAAAATCAAGTTTCCCCTTCCCAGCACAATCGACCAACCCATCAGAAGGAGTCTGAGTTGAATCCAAGAGCTCGAGAAGCTTCAACAACATATTGATGGCACCATCGTCGAAGAGTAAAGCCTCGCTGTACAATGATGTCAAATCGCCACCACTTCTTCAAAAGCAAGAGTATTTCATACCATGCTTTCTCCCTGTCCTTTTCTTTGTCATTGTTCTTACCTGCGGGATAAGGAGAAAAAAAGCAATCAGCCAGCACTTGGTATTAATCTTCGGATCTAGAACCGACTGCCTGTAACCCTTCCCTGATTGCTTACCTAGCACTGCTCTCGAAATACCCATTGTCTCAACATCTTATGCTTCCAGAGAAGATACCACATCTGCTAGAAGAACAGATAAGGTAAGGGAAAATGATACATTGAAGCATGTGGAGACAAGCACAACAAAGCACGTGCTGATTCATCCACTACTTCTTCAAAATCAAAAGTATCTCATATCATTAGGGTTGCAATCACTCTGGGTAGAGGACTCGTTTTGACCCTCAAATTCTTGGGTCCATTCGATAGGCGTTGTGGGCTGCACGTGCCGATTCACCACCCTTGAATCAAATCCTTAAAGATCAAGTCACCAACTGGAAGAAGAGCCCATCAATCTTAAAGATCATACCGTTGACCAAACTGCTCAGGTGTGAATTAGAAAGATTCAACAAAGCAACAAGTCGTCACCTTCACCTCGTGCCTGCTTGCCATGTGTTCGAGTCAACCTTTGATAGGAGCATATTTGTGCAACTTAGTTAGCTTGTTTCTTGGCATTTACTTAGTTTAATTCTAGTTATTTTAGTACTTTAAGCTATTTTCGTGTATTTGTAAGTTCAAATAACAAAGTTAGCAACAAAGTGCTATTTGGAGCATTTTAAAGCATTTTTGGGCCAAGATTGGATAGTGCAAACATGGAGACATGGGGATAGACGTTTTTGAAGATTTGAAGGCTAGAAATCAGCATGTGTGTGTGCAAGTGTGTTGACCTACAACTCCAAACATCCATCCACTACACCCATTACATCCACTCATTACCAAACATCCATCCACTACACCCATTACATCCACTCATTACCAAACACTCATCCACTACACCCATTACATCAACTCATTATCAAACATCCACCCACTACAACCATTACATCCACTCATTACCAAACATTCATCCACCACACCCATTACATCCACTCATTACCAAACATTCATCCACCACACCCATTACATCCACTCATTACCAAACATTCATCCACCACACCCATTACATCCACTCATTACCACAACACTCATCACTACCACCTTAATTAGATGGTGGTCCTCTCCCTAGCCTATAAATACATCCACCATTCACCATAACAAAGGAGAAAAAGATCTATCAAAAGACACTACATTCACATCTCACAACTCCATACACTTACACTTTCATTCCTTGGCCGAGAGAACACAATCCACCCATCCACCCTTCACCATAACTAACCTCTTTCCATCCACTGCCATAATTTACCACTTATCCATAAAACCACACCTTGTGCCGCAACAAAGAGAAGAAGGAGGACCCTTGGACGTGCTTGCCATTCAAGTTGGATTGTTGGATTGTTGGAGTGTTTTTAGGTGTTTTCATTCTTTGTTTTCAATATCTAAATTTTTTTATCTTTGCTTTGTGAGTATGAGGAGCTAAACCCCCCTTATCTAGGGGGGAATTCGAAACCATGTTCATGCTTGCAATATGATTTGATTACCTTCAGTTGTGATTTCATAAGTTGTGAATTCAATTTGTTTAACTGCTTGATTGATAACATATTCGTGTATGTTTATTAAGAGTGCACACTTAGTTTGCATGCATGAATATGATGCTAGAGTATAAGGGAGTTTCACCTAATAGTTACAAACTTACATTCACAAGTAGTGGAGGTCGCTTATAAACGATCGCGTTAAATAAATTCTTGGCAGGAGTTTCATGCTCATCATAGTAACGAATGCCTCGTCAATACTTATAGTTTTCATAATGCTTAATGATCTTTGATTGTATCTTTATTGTGCTGTTCACGTAAAGAACTTTTGAAGAATGCTTGAATTGTTGTATGCGATTTCCTATCCAATTCAATAACTTAAGGAGAACTTGAAGGTTAATTTAAGCGGACTTAATTAACCTGGGGTGTTGAGTTTCATGATTGATCGAAAGAACAACTGAAAATTGGTTTATGTGCAAGTATGTCATGTGTGGAGAAGAACCTCCTAGCTAGCCTTCCATCCATTCAATTTACTCAAATTCGTGCAGATTTCATTAGTTCTTTAATTTACTTGTTTTGTTTTCAAATTCGTCAAAACCAAAACCCCCTTTATTTTAAAGTGTTTTATTAGTCAAAATCTATTTTGATTTGTGTTTTTAGGTGTCCCAAAAGTGTGTTAGAGTCCAAATCTGCCCAATTTGTGTTTTTAGGCAGATTTGAGCGTTTTTAGCTTGTTTTGAGTCATTTGAGTTTGTTTTAAGTTCTTTGAGTCTAGTTTAGTGTTTTTAACTTTGTTTATATGTTTTTAAATCAGTTTAGAGGTTTTAGCAAGCCCTCATAATCCCCGGTTTAGAACGATCCCTACTTGCATTTATACTACAATTTGACAACAAGAGGGTTTAATTTGTGTGTTAAGTTAATTTTCGCATCAAAATTTTTGGCGCCGTTGCCGGGGATTAGCAACTTTGCTAATCCCCCATTGTTTCTTTTTCATGTTTTTTATTTTAGTTACTGACTTTGTTTCTATTTGTGTCTTTTATTTTTACTTATGATATTTGATTTAGTTTTGTTTCCTTGATTTCAGGTACTAGAGAAGTAAGACATGGATTTTGCTACCATTCAAGCTCAATTGGCGAAACTTACTTCTCAATTGTCACAATATGCCGAAAGGACCACAATGCAAAGTGTCCCTACATATGGTGTGTCCTATGGGCAAGGATATCCAACTCATCAATGTTCTCAATTCGCTGCGAATGAAGATGCTTAGGGTTATCAAGGCCATAACCAATCATGGAACAACATGTTTTCCAACGCTTACAATTCGGATTGGAGAGATTATTCAGATTACATGTGGGGAGAACCTCAACAATTCCAACAAAATGGATATTGGCAGCAAGAAGAGAAGTTCTATTCAAGACCTATGCAGCCACCACAACCTCTTCCACAACAATTCCAATCAAATTCAAGTATGCCTATGACTTATGATGAAATTCTTGATGTACTAACCTCTTTGACGCAGGGCTCACAACAAGAAGAATATTTGCCGCCATCGGATGAGTTCTATCACTGGCCATATGAACCATCACAGCCACCACAACAATCTGCCCAATTCAATTCAGGTACGTCTTTGGATAATGATATGTTTAATAAGTTACTCACCTCTTTGAACCAGGAAGTAGAAAATCGAAACAAAGAGATGCAAAATCAAGCCAAGAAGACGGGTGAATTGGAGAAGCAAATTGGGCAGATTATGGAGTTCATGGCACAAATTCAAGAGCAAAGTGAACTCTCCAACTCAACTATTGAAAATTTGAAGGAAGATTTTGAAATCCATGATGCTATCACTTTGGGAAGTACTATGGAGGTTGGAGGTGAACCCAAGACATCCAAACCAAGCCAAAACATGGATGAACAGCTGCTGCTCAAAGAAGAGGAGAATAACAAGGCCACGGCAAGGGAAGAACCACCCTTGCCGCAGCCCCATATGCCCTTTATGCCGTCCACTACAACCAAGGTAAGCCTAAATTCAATTTGTCCTGACCCCGTTTCACCAATTGTCCTTATTCCTTGCAAGATCATGCAATCCAAGGAAGAAGAGGGTGAGAAAGGCATCTTCGAAACCTTTCCAAAGAATCAAGAGCAAGAAGTGGATGGGGAATGTCTAGAATTCATCAAAGAAGATACACTTGAGATGAAAATTCCCAAAGAAGTTGGATTTTATGACACGGGACAAGTCATAACTCTCAAAACACCAAATTTGGCCAAGTCCTATATCCTTGCAACCTTCAAAGATGTGGTGTTCGTAATTGAGTTTGTGTTGGAGCAAGCAAGTAAGCCATCTTTTCTAACTTCGATTTTATTATATACTAACTTGCTGATTTTGATGATTCAGGCACCTACGCTAGAATTTAAACCATTTTCGGATCACGTCAAGTATTACCTTCCATTCAAGGATCAATTCCATGCTATGGGCCCTATCCAAGTTTAGAAGGAAGTTTCGTCCGGCTCGAAGACGTTAAAGCAAGCGCTTCTTGGGAGGCAACCCATATATTCAAATAAGGAAGATTTTTTGAATCGCTCCACAATTAGTTCTGCAGTTTTATTTTGCCATGATTGTCATTTTTATTTGTTGCTTGTTTAATTGTTTTTTGTGTGGGATTATTTTTGAAACATTGACAATTATGCAAGGTATTTTTACATTCATTTTCATAAAAAAAAAGGAACATTAAGCAGAAAATACAAGAGGAAGCCTTCACAAAGGCTGCTTAGGAGAAGTCTCAGTAGTCGGCGGAGCCTTAGCAGTCGGCGGAGCCCCAGAAGGAGGAGGCATCGGAGGTTGATCATTTGGAGCTTCATTACGCGGTACAACCCCAGAAGACGAAGGCAAATGCTGTTGGAACAAACCCATAAACCTCTGATGATCAAGTAAAATCTGACCATCAGATTCTTGCATCTGGTCAATCTTTCTCTTCATGTTTGTAGCATAGTTATATGTGAGCTTGTGCAACTGTTTATTTTCATGCTTGAGCCCTCTAACCTCTTGTTTGAGACTCATCATTTTAGCCGCCAACGATTCAACTTGACGAGTTCGAGCAAATATGCGTTGGGCCATAGTAGACACAGAACCTGCACACTGCACACTGAGAGCCAGAGAATCCTTAACAGCCAACTCATTAGACCGTTTGGAAAGCAATCTTCTATCTTTGGGAATGACAAGGTTCTGGGCCACCACCGCAGCGGTTATATCATTCTTCATCACCGAATTCCCAACGGTAAGAGGACCAATAAGGGATATGAAGGATGGGCGCCATATGTTGTCTGAAGAAGGCATGGCTGCCTCTTCACCAAGGTTCAAGTCAAAACGACGGTCGGAGTGGCCAAACATTTTCAAAGGTGTTGAAGAAAGAAGAGGTCGGACAAGTCAAGATCGTAGAAGTGCAAGAAGGGAGTTTCTACATGCAGAAATTCAAGTGTGCTTTGAAACATACTGTGCGCCTCTATAAAAACTAGTACTCGACGGGATTTCAGAGATCGAATAGGTGAGCTCAGAAATCGAATAAGCCAATTCAAAAATTGAAGAGGCGCTAGCTTTCTCAAAAGCTGGGCTTGCTCAGAAACCATGGGCCAATCTTCTTTTCCTGATTTGTCTGCACTTGTCACATGCAACCTCCGCACTCGACGGAGCTTAGAACTCGAAGAGGCGAGCTTAGAAATCAGAGATGCATTTACTTTTCCAGACGTGTCAGCATCTGTCACGTGCACACTGAGCTTTGCGAAAATCACGGGCAATTTGTCGAAGCGCCAATTCCAGATATCAAAGAGGCACTTGCTTTTCCAGACATGTCAGCATCTATCACATGCATACTCAGCTTTACGGAAATCACGGGCAGTTTGTCGAAGCGCCGATTCCAGATATCGAAGAGGCGTCTGCTTTTCCAGACGTGTCAACACCTGTCACATGCACATTCAGCTTTGCGAAAATCACGGGTAGTTTGTCGAAGCGCCGATTCCAGATATCGAAGAGGCACTAGCTTTTCCAGATGTGTCAGCGCCTGTCACATGTACACTCAGCCTTGCGAAAATTACGGGCAATCTGTCGAAGATCTCTTGTGAAGTAGAAAGCACGTAAAGTTTACTATTAAATCATCCAACGGTTGCTGACAAGAGTGAAAGAATAGTACCGGTTATTAATTTCTATAAATGTCACCATTCACCTTCCATTGCAAGGCAAACATACATAACCCTTTTTCTTCCCCGAGAATGCCTTTCCAACAAACCCTCTCGAGTCACTCAGTGTTCCTTATTCCTTGGAGTACCTCTGCAAAAAACTCATCTAAAGCAAAAGTATTTCATATCATGAAGGTGGAAAGCAAGAGTATCTCATATCATGCTTTCTCCCTATCCTTCTCATTGTCGTTGTTTTGGGACAAGGAGAAAGAAAGCAATCAGCCAGCACTTGGTATCAATCTTCCGATCTGGAACCGACTGCCTGGAACCCCTTCCTGATTGCTTACCTAGCCTTGCTCTCGAGTACTCATCTTCATCATCTTATGCTTTCTCTTCGTCTACCACATCTGCCTAGGGAACATATAAGGGAAGTGAAAATGATACCTCGAAGCATGTGGAGACAATTTGCCAATTCATCCTCAGATAGGGACAAGGACAAAGAAAGCAAGAGGTGGGCACTTGGAAAGATTGAAGAAAGAAACAGACCAACACCTATACCTCTTGCCTACCTACCGTGCAGAAGAAACAAGCAGAGAAGAATGCAGACTGCACAATCAAATCAACCCAACAGAAGGAGTCTGATTTGAAACCAAGGAACTCTCATATTCCTCGCTCAGAATTCCAAACCAGTTCGAGATCAAAGCTGTGGAAAGACAACAAGATCATCTATCTCCAAAACCAGATTTGCATTCTTAAACTCTACTCTGTCTGGTTTTTACTTTGCCATACTTGTCATGTTTATTCGTTGTTTGTTTGTTTGCTTGTTTTTTGTGTGAGTTTATGCTTGAAACATTGAGGACAATGTTTGATTTAAGTGTGGGGGGGGGCAAACCATTGTTTTGCATGAAATTCGTAGGAGTTTATCACCCATTACTTCTAGTGTTGTTCCTTGCTGTTTTAAGTGTTTTAAAGCTGTTTTGGAGTGTTTCAGTGTGTTTTGACATAAAAATCCGAAAATCTCATAAAAATTTGAAAAATTGTTTTGAAAAACCCAAAAAAAGTTGTTTTTGTATGTTTATTTGTGTCTTAGGGTACCTTCCAACACAATGATGAGGATTTGGTTTTTAATTACATGATTGTTAAAGAGAGTTATAAACATGGATGAAAATTTGATTTACTCTTTGGTGTATGCTTGGTTGTGGTTATAATTTATGAATTTACATGTAATCATAAGGGAAAAATCAGTTTTGTAACATGCTTGAAAGAAGGAACTCAAATGTACGCTACAACCTTGTGAGACTTGAACCTAAACGTTTATTTGGAGAGTTAATAATCTGTGCATCATTGTTTTCTAAAGTCGTTGCATGATCTCATTATTCTTTGCTTGGTTGCTACTTAGAAGTCGTTTCATCATTTAGTTCCAAATGCTAGAACTCATGCCTATTTCATTCAAAGTACGCTATTGATTTGCATAACACATATTCAAGATGAAGTTGTGTAGTGACCACCAAAGCCAAATTGTCGTGCCCCTATTTCATTATGTGTTTAAGTTTAACCCCGTTGAGCCTTGTTAAGCCTATGTTCTTTGTTAACCCACACTATCCTTACCTAGCCTAGTTTTAGGATCATCCATACCCTTGTTCTTGAAGCATAGTAAAGCATGACTTAAAATGAACTCCTTTTTTATCAATGTATTGCAGAAAGCAAGTGTGGCGGAAGTGATTCTTGTGTGTGTATGTGTGTGTGCCAAAGTCCTTAATAAGGCACGGGTAGAAAAGAAAAAAAAAAAAAAAGAGTGAAAAGAAAAAAGTTTGTTAAAAAAGGGTCCAAAACATTGAATTCGGCCCTAAGTGTTGCATGAATCTTCTCTTTCTATTTAAAAGTTGATTCTGCATTCTAAAGTGAATTCCAAGTGTCTATTTCATTGCTTTGCTTGCTATCGCTTTAAGAACGTTTGTTATTCCTATCCTTTCTTTATTAGCCATTACCCTCAAGCCCTGTTACAACCCTTGACTTTAATCTTGAGTGTTGTGTATTTTAATTTGTGGAGTTCGAAATTGGTATGAGCATATGGTGTCACTGATTCTCGCATCTAAGTAGTAACATTCCATTCATGAGATCAAATCTAAACATGCTTAATAACTCCAGAAAATTGCTTTCTTTGTTATAACATATGTGAGTCCTAGTCTTTCATGTTTACATCAATCTTCTCACATATACCTAGTATAGAGTGTGTAGTCAGAAAATGTGTGAGAAAATAGAGAGTATCTTATAAGGAATTGAACAAATTCTCTAAGGCATGTTACTACATTCAAAACATTGTTTTAATTGGATAATTGTGAACTAGTAAGTAGTGACTGTGATTAAGTTTGTGCTTAAGTGTGAAGATAACCAAAATCTGTGGGAATGATGATTTTTAACATGTCATGTGCATTGGAAATCCCTGAGGCAAATGTTGGAAGGTTAGGTTGTGTTTTGTTGTTTTGTTTCATTTTGTTTCTTTTGTTTTGCTCGAGGACTAGCAAAAGCTAAGTGTGGGGGAATTTGATAGGAGCATATTTATGCAACTTAGTTAGCTTGTTTCTTGGCATTTACTTAGTTTAATTCTAGTTATTTTAGTACTGCAAGCTATTTTCGTGTGTTTGTAGGTTCAAATAACAAAGTTAGCAACAAAGTGCTATTTGGAGCATTTTTGGGCCAAGATTGGATAGTGCAAGCATGGAGACATGAGGATGGACGTTTTTGAAGATTTGAAGGCTAGAAATCAGCATGTGTATGTGCAAGTGTGTTGACCTACAACTCCAAACATCCATCCACTACACCCATTACATCCACTCATTACCAAACATCCATCCACTACACACATTACATCCACTCATTACCAAACACTAACCCACTACACCCATTACATCCACTCATTACCAAACACTCATCCATTACACCCATTACATCCACTCATTACCAAACATCCACCCACTACAACCATTACATCCACTCATTACCAAACATTCATCCACCACACCATTACATCCACTCATTACCACAACACTCATCACTACCACCTTAATTAGATGGTGGTCCTCTCCCTAGCCTATAAATACATCCACCCTTCACCATAACAAAGGAGAAAAAGATCCATCAAAAGACACTACATTCACATCTCACAACTCCATACACTTACACTTTCATTCCTTGGCCGAGAGAACACAATCCACCCATCCACCCTTCACCATAACTCACCTATATCCATCCACCACCATAATTTACCACTCATCCATAAAACCACACCTTGTGCCGCAACAAAGAGAAGAAGGAGGACCCTTGGACGTGCTTGCCATTCAAGTTGGATTGTTAGAGCGTTTTTAGGTGTTTTCATTCTTTGTTTTCAATATCTAAATTTTTTTATCTTTTCTTTGTGAGTATGAGGAGCTAAACCCCCATTATCTAGGGGGGAATTCGAAACCATGTTCATGCTTGCAATATGATTTGATTACCTTCAATTGTGATTTCATAAGTTGTGAATTCAATTTGTTTAACTGCTTGATTGATAACTTATTCATGTATGTTTATTAAGAGTGCACACTTAGTTTGGATGCATGAATATGATGCTAGAGTATAAGGGAGTTTCACCTAATAGTTACAAACTTATATTCACAAGTAGTGGAGGTCGCTTATAAACGATCGCGTTAAATAAATTCTTGGCAGTAGTTTCATGCTCATCATAATAACGAATGCCTCGTCAATACTTATAGTTTTCATAATGCTTAATGATCTTTGATTGTATCTTTATTGTGCTGTTCACTTAAAGAACTTTTGAAGAATGCTTGAATTGTTGTATGCGCTTTCCCATCCAATTCAATAACTTAAGGAGAACTTGAAGGTTAATTTAAGCGGACTTAATTAACCTGAGGTGTTGAGTTTCATGATTGATCGAAAGAACAACTGAAAATTGGTTTATGTGCAAGTATGTCATGTGTGGAGAAGAACCTCTTAGCTAGCCTTCCATCCATTCAATTTACTCAAATTCGTGCAGATTTCATTAGTTCTTTAATTTACTTGTTTTGTTTTCAAATTCGTCAAAACCAAAACCCCCTTTACTTTAAAGTGTTTTATTAGTCAAAATCTGTTTTGATTTGTGTTTTTAGGTGTGCTAAAAGTGTGTTAGAGTCCAAATCTGCCCAGTTTGTGTTTTTAGGCAGATTTGAGCGTTTTTAGCTTGTTTTGAGTCATTTGAGTTTGTTTTAAGTTCTTTGAGTCTAGTTTAGTGTTTTTAACTTTGTTTATATGTTTTTAAGTCAGTTTAGAGGTTTTAGCAAGCCCTCCTAATCCCCGGTTTAGAACGATCCCTACTTGCATTTATACTACAATTTGACAACAAAAGGGTTTAATTTGTGTGTTAAGTTAATTTTCGCATCAACCTTCAAGAATTAAGCCTTAATGGCCCTTGAAGAAGCTTCCAACCAAATTCAAGATCAAGCCTCGACGGCCCTTGAGGAAATCACAAGTCTGATTCAAGATCAAGCGTCTGCCACCCTTGAATCAAATCCAGTTCAAGAATAAGCTGTGGAAAGTCAACAATTGGAGGAATCCAGAAAATCCTCCAACCTAGTTCAAGATCAAAGCTGTGGAAAGTTAACAAGCGCAAAAACAAATACGTGCCAATTCATCCACTACCAAAGCCAAAGATCATCTACCACATGAAGCTTCTTGTGGTCCAATTTCAACCTTCAAGATCAAGCATCGACGGCCCTTGAAGAAATTTCAAACAAAGTTCAAGAACAAGCCTCAACGGCCCTTGAAGAAACTTTCAGCCCAATTCAAGATCAAGCCTCAACGACCCTTGAAGAAATCTCCAGCCCAATTCAAGATCAAGCCTCGATAGCCCTTGGATCGACATCTACATTAAGGGACTTCAAAACGCATCTTCTACACGTGACAAGCACATGTATACGGCGCACCTTGAAGTGGGGGCATTTGTAGACATCGAAATTTCGGTGAAATAAATGTTGATCAATAATTAAAATTTCAACGTTCACGTGTCACATAAATTTCACACATAGCAGGTGACTCAACGAAAAATCAAGAATCATAAAAAAAGTCATTAAATAGGACACGTGTCAACACTTGGAAGAAACGATTTATTTCATCTGAATAATATATTCAAAATTAGGCTTCGGAAAATTCCATAAATAGAAGCCATTTCATTCATTTTGGGAAAACCAATTCATAACCAATTCACCTTACACCAAAACCTTGAAGCTTTAAAACTCCAAAGCTCCCAAGCAAATCCCGAAGGATCAAGAAAGCTCTCTTCGTTCTTCGTCAACCCAACCTTCAAGATCAAGCCCCCAACGGCCCTTTGAAGAACTTCTACCAATTCAAGATCAAGCCCTGACGGCCCTTGAAGAAAGTGTTTATCGTTCATCATCCGTTCATCCTAAGATCAAGCCCCAATGGCCCTTTAGATCAACAACATCAACAAATCCACACATCCAACCGTTCTTCAAGATAAAGCCCAAAACCCTTTGAAGATCCGTTCATCAACAATTCTTCAAGATCAAGCCCAAAAACCCTTGAAGATCCATCCATCAACTGTTCATTAAGATTAAGCCTCAAAGGCCCCTTGAAGATCCGTTCATCAACAGTTCTTCAAGATCAAGCCCGAAAGCCCTTGAAGATCTGTTCATCCATCAACCTTCAAGATCAAGCCCAAAAGGCCCCACCTTGAAGAAACTTCCAACCATTCATCCGAGATCAAGCCTCGATAGCCCTTGGATCATCATCACAATCCACAAATCAACACCTTACGGAGATCGAATCAGAGGATCAAATTTGAGAGAGATTGTATCCCCTAAATCATTAATACAAAATATTATTTTGTATACTTGTTCTGGTCTCGTTTGTTTCAGGAAAATTTTGTGTTTACACTTACATACAAGCTTGTTTCATTTTCAAAACCTTTTTAAGTTTCTTTGTTATTTGCACCAACATTCAATCAGAATTAAAAAAAAAGACCATTTTTTGTCTTGCAAAACCAAAAATACATACTAATTCTTTTAGGGTAGTGCTATCCATACACTTATTTTTACTTCTCACATCCCTTTCAAATTCTGGCAGTCGAATCGAATGAATTGGAAAGATCAATGGCAAAAAACTACCAAGGGTGTGTGGGAGGTAAAAGTGGGTATGTGCATAGCAATATCCTTCTTTAATTTTTCCTAAAGGTATATAAATGCCAAGTCTGAGGGGTTCTGTCCTGTTTATACATAAATCATGGATATGGAGCGATTTGGGGATTCAGAAACTTACAACCATATCCCCTTCCTCGCCCATTGCAACGGCACAACATATAGCTACTCGTCTAATGTCATGAAGGAAAAGCCTATGACCATTTGCAAGAGGTGGATAGTAATCATTCTTCCCATGTTTCAAGTAATCCTGCATTGTCCATCCTACACCAGCCAACATACCATCTAAGACCTCCACTAATACAAATGATAAGTGTAAGCATTAGGACACCAAGCACTTGATTGTACAAGAGAATACTAAACATTATACCACAGCAGTTCTGGAAACACACCGGTCACGCCTAAATTTAGAGTCACCCAAACATTATACAAATTACCCCATCTATGAATTTTTTTAAGTCGAGAATTTTTTTCAACATCAATAGTCCACAATCACTCCAAAGGCTCGTTCCTTATCTATTAATTCACAGCTCCCTGGAACTGCATCGACCTCTTCAATTCCTCTAACGATATCCTCCAATGGTGCTCCAACTACAATCCCAACAGCCACAGCAGCCAGTTTATTATATATATTATGTCTTTTGATAGATTTTTAGGTACTTGCGCAAAGAGGTTAAAATCACACAAAATTCTTGCAAGAGTACAAGGTTTTCGTAGTATAGCAGCTCAAGTAAGGTTGTTTTCCGCAGGGATTATTTAAAACAATTTATGAAAAACCCTAATCCTAGTTAATTATTTGAAAGTAAAGATTAGAAAATGTTGATTTTGAATTTAAAAGTAATAAAAACGAATTTTACACTATGTTTGGATGAAGAAATTTAAGATTACTAAAGAATTTTAAAATGACGGAAATTAAATTGACGGGATTTTATTTTTTAGAATTTGTGAATTTTCTTGTTTGGTTAACCTAAAAGAACAATGGAATTGAATACGGAATTTGTTATTTTTAAGCTCTCAATCATAGAAATTGGGAAATGACACCTATTTACATGGAATTTAAACTTGGGAATTGGAGGTCCCAAATTCCAAGTTTTTTTCCACACGGAAATTCTAAATTCCTATGTTTATGAGTCCAAACAAGGGAATTGATGCATGTCAATTTACAAACTCTGATTTTCATTCAAATTCCAAGATCATTTCCCTCATCCAAACACAGTGTTAATAAAAGTAATTAAGGGAAAGCAACTAATAACCAATTAAAAAGGAAACAAATCAAAGAGAAAAGATTTTGAGTAACAAATTTGGAAAAGCACTAGGGTTTCGCCGTCACTCTAACAATCCTACGTAGTTCTTTTAATTCCTTATGAATTACACATGCATATTTTGAAGGTTGGGTTTTTCTAAAGTATGCCCTACTTGGAACCCCCAACATAGAACATATATCTAACATACAACCCATCCGTGGCGTCCAAATCAAATGTGAACATGCAAGACTCACTAAGTTTTGTGAAAACCTTTAAAAACCATATAACTCTTAAGACGTGTCGTCCATCCTAAGTAATTACACATGTTAACCACAAGAAGCCTTAGTCAATTTTAGGGACAGCCGTTCTCCAAAATTGCATCAAATTACTTTTCTAAATATCTTAATGGTCGCAAATCACTAAGATAAATAGATACTTTAAAGCACATTGATTTGCATGCATAAATTCATAAGAAAATTAAAAAGAAACTACATATTCTTGCTAAGGATTATGACCTCACCCTAGCAAAGAGAATTAGTTACGCATATTCATAATTAAAATCAAAAGAATTGTATTGAAATAGAAAAAGAATGAAAACACTTTGTAGCCTAAAGTCTGAAAATCTTTGAGCTCTAGCCAAAATCTTCTCCCAATCTTGCGTACGTCTTAGAGAAACCCTAGGTCTGCCAAAAGGCTTATTTATACTACTCTAAATAAAATCCTCCTAGTAAAAGCTCTTAGAATAAGACTAGGAAACTAAATAAATTGAAATAAAATAGAAAACATAATCATAAATTGACCTGGTAAATTCACCTTGAAATCTGCATAGCCATGTTTTGGACACATATCAGCTCCAAAACTAGCCCAAAATAGCTGGACTTAAAGCTTGGATTATTCTGAACTCTTCTCTAGAAGGCCACAAGCCCATTTGAGGTCATCTTGGGCTCCAAAAACGCAATTCAAGACCAGAAACGTCACTTTCCAATAATGCACACAACTCCGTCATTTAATCACCAGAAAATAACCACTTGGTAGAAAAATCCCAAATTTTGATACAAGCACACCAAGACACATAGGAACATCCTCCAATTTGAATCATTCCAAAATTCGTTCATTTGGTCATGTTTTGATCCAGAGGAAGTCGAATGTCCTACATTGAAAATATAAAGCAAAGTATCAAAATTCTACCAAACTAATTACCAAATTATACTAAGAATATGGTGAAATATATAATATAATATTGACTCATCATCTTCCAAGCAACGCTAATGATATCTCTAATATACCACTTGGAGTATTGACCAAAACCTGAGTCTCAAACAAGGAAAGTTCAAACTTTAAGGAGTGAACGTCTGCATTCTTATTCTCCATGGCAAGGGTCACAACTGGAACATCTGGGTTACCTTGTGCAATGAAGAAGGTTGCATTTGGGTCCTCAATCTTCACAACTTTCCTATGCTGTCCCGGATCCACCATCCTTGAAAATAACTTAGCCTTTGCATCCCTATAATCCTCCTTTGTCTATGGTCACTAGTTAAGTTTGTGAAAACAGCTATGTCAAAATCAACTTCATCACATCTGGATAAAGCTAGACCATGAGAAGAAGCCTGCATGACAACGGCTTCAGCCGCATTATGGAGCATCTTAGCCATTAAGTTTTGAACCAAAATAGCATCCGGGGTTGTGTTAGCTGACTCCAACTTATTATCCCCATGCACATAATAAGCAACCGTATTCAACATACCTGTCCTCAATCCCATCGCTTCATACATCCTTTTTTATCAAATATGCAGTTGTGGTCTTCCCATTTGTTCCCGTTATCCCAATCACCACCATATTCTTTGACAGGTAAGCCAATACCGGTAAATTTGCATTGGTATATTCCACAATGACCAATGCCTTACAACCCAAATTTTCCTCCATGTATATCTCTTTACTAGCTACAACAACAACCACACGTCTCTTAATAGCCTCACTAAAAGACAAATGTCCATCCGTCTTGCTCCCAACATAGTACACGAACAAATCACCGGCATTAACCACCCGTGAACCGTGTTGAATTCCCGTAATCTCAACCTCTAAATCACTATAAACCGACTTTACTCTCATCCAAAAGCTCAGCCAAGCTCATTCTAAACTTAGGTTCCATAATCCTAGCCCTAGTTTTACCATAATTATCAAAGTCCAAATCAAACTCAGAATTCAAACGCAAAATCCCATCTTTACCTGAAATCACGAACCTTGGGATTGAATTTCTCCGGCCGGTCGTCCTTTTTGTGCTTGCTGACGACCTTAATCCCTTGAAGCTCTTCAATCTCCTCCAAATCCACCACCTCCTCAGGGTCCAGCTTATCCACCGCCATAATCTCCTTCTTAGGGTTTGGTTTCAGAAGCCCTTGCTTCACAAACTCCTTGCGTTTCAAGGCAACCACTTGGTCAATGTCGCCGAACAAATCGTCACCGGAGTTGTTATGAATTACGAAATTAGAATTCTCCGGCACGTCCTCCACATCAGCAATGGCATTGAGGAAGGTGTCCTGCTGCTTCAAATACTCTTCCTCCTCGAGCTTGTGGTGGCGCGAAAACTGCCACTGGATTTGTTGGAACTTGGACACTCTGTAACCCGAGTCTTTCGGGGCTTCGAGCAGGGTCGTCGTCCGTCGGATCCGGGTAGTACTTGTCATCCAACCTGATTGCGTAGTGGGTTTAATGGGCTGGGATGAAAGAGAGGGAATTGAATTTGAGGGTTTGAATGAGGTGAAGTTGGGTTTTAGACATAGAAAGTGGGGCTGAGGAGAGAGGAAATGGGGGATTTAGAGGAAAGTGAATACCATGAGAGGGAGTGAGGTCGCATGGATTCATGAGAAATGGAGGTTTTGGCGATGAAGGGGATATGGGTTTTAGTGCTAACGTGGCGAGTGGCGGGTTTTTGTGGTTTTTGTTTTGGGCTGGCAAAGTGTTTTTGAACATTTTGGGCTAAAACTTTTGTTATTTCTGAAATCCCCCAAATGAGTTGCAGTATATTGTTCGTTTCGTGTTTTCTAAGATGCAGACTAAACTTTGAAGATTGTGCGTGCCGAACAAATATGGGCCGTTTGGAAATCGGGTCATAAATGACCCGTCACTTAATTAAAATGATAGTTGCATGAATTCAAAATTTATTGGGTTTTAAACTGTCCCCCTGACAACAACACTTACCATTTTTAGTAAGTCTCGTCCTCCTCCAAAAACACTTCATCTTTCCCGTTCGAAAATTTGTTTCCTATTCCAAACCCAGTTATAGTTGGTCTGTGCTTGTGTTCTCCGACCTTACAGAAATTTTAGACAGCAAAAAATCAGGGGAGTTTGGTTGAAGGTTGTGCAATTGATTCCATATAAAGGATGTGTTTTTTCGCTTTATTCGAGCTGAGTTCAAAGTGCTTCTGCAATAACCGATGTCATATTTGATTCCCCTAGTGAATTTCAAATTTGGTGATTTTTGAAAATGGAACTGTAGAATTTAATTTATTATTTCTTTTAATTAGTATAAAATAAGTTAGATGCAAGGTTAATTATGCATGTTTTTATGTAATTAGCTAGAATTTGTGGATATATGTGAATTGTTTTTAGAAATCTAGGTGCGTTGTGAAGTTATGAAGCTATGTTGACAGGTTGTGTAGAGGCTGGGTCGTTATCTGTTGTTTTGGTGAAGTTGTAGTTTTGAGTAGGGATTGATTTTTGTATCTAAATAATTGTTAATTTTATGGTGGTAGAGATTAATTTTTATATCTGAATTATTGTTAATTTTATGGTGGGACTTGAAATTGCTTAAGTAATGATGCTCCGTTCACAATAGATGTATAACTATTAAGCTTTGGTGATAGGTTATTGTAAGGTTGTATGTTGTTAATTGTAGATGCGTGTGTATTGTTATGTGTACAAGATATGGCAATCCAAACTGTTCAACTAGCAACCAAAGAAGAAGAAGCGAATAGGGGCACGATAAACAACTTATCCTAAGTCATCCATGTGTTAGGATTAATTAGGGAGAAGTTTAATGAGGCACCGCTTAGTGCCTTTAGGGCATGTTGCTTTGGCCACCTTTAGGGTGTGGATGAATTGGCCTTCAGTGGGCAATTAGTCCATGAGTTGTTGCCCCATAAAGTGGTAAATCAAGGGATTTAGATGTGATTCAGCAAGAGGTGAGCCAAATGGATGGGTATCAAGTAGTTGATGTTCAACAGAACAAGGCAGAAGTTGCCAAATTACGGAAACGTACAAGGAAGAGATCGACCAGGGGTATAATCTAGGCTACCTTGCTGGTTACACTGGCTAGGGTCACCACGATGAGTGGCACTTTGCTTACTTGTTGGCAGAGATCTGGGAAAATTGATATGCATGTACCTTTCTCTCTTATCGTTAAGGCTACGATGCTCGATATGTTCGGAGATAACAAGTCTTCTTCTGGTTATGAGGAGCTGACGAAGGAAGCAAGGTTAAATACTTCAGATATTGCCTTTATCTTCAACTACTTCTGAGAAGATTATGGGCACGTTGGCTAGGGATGTTTCTGAATTTCCAGAGCCTTTGGAATTTTCTTGGTTTTTTTTGTTTTTTTTATCCTTATCTTTATTTGTTCAGCTAGGGTGGAAGCTTCTTTCAGTCCTGAGGCATCGGCAAAGGAAACAAGGCCAGTTACCTCGAATATTGCCCCTGTTGACCTTTCTCTAGCTATTTATGAGAAGATTATGGGCATGTTGGCTACAAATGTTCATGGATTTCAGAGTCCTTGTAATTTCCTTGCTTTTTATTCTTATCTTTATTTGTTTGGCTATGGTGGAAGCTTGTCCCTCCATTAATTCACATATTTTTTTATAGTAGAACCGTCTGCGACGGATGAATGTATTTATCTTGCTTTCTGACAAGGTTTATGACTTAGCTTTGTTCTTATATACCTTAATTTCAATTCGTCAATGCCTCCAAAATAGGTTAACCTCGGAGCACTACAAGTTAGAGCGGAACACGAGTAAACTTGTGAGCCCGGAACAGAGTTCAATAACTCCCATTGGTGATGTTGATTCGGATAAACATCACCTCTTAAGTTTGATGTTCATAGAGATATCCATCGCAATATCCAGAATACTACTTTACTCTGGTACCAGGTGTTGAAATACTAAGCCTATGGATAAACTCTTGCTAAGCATTTACATTTTGCACTGACCAAAATAAAAGTGGAAAACTACCTTTTGATTTATGAAAGATCCTCCAATTGTTCGTCTTTTTCGCTTGTCGCAATGTGATACTAAAACAAAAGTTTTTTTTAGGACTTGGCCGCTTGTATATGAATTGGAAACAATTTTTGAATCTTTTTGTCAGACCCCATTCGTCAGGTGTGAACATTTTCAATCGAACTACCTTGACTGACTTGGAAAGAGTACTTCCTTGTATTGGAACTCCTTTGGCAAAGTGTTCATCTTTGGGGATTATCTAGTCTAGATGCCCCATTCGGACTTGCTTTCAAATGTTGCCACAAAGCATACTTGTTTTAATATGCTAGTCGTATACTCTTTTTGGAGGTCAGATGATGCATTAGACTTCCAAGTCAGGGTGTTATTTGCCTGTGCTCATAGTCTGCAGATCGCAACCGTGCTTATTACCGCTTGAGTCTCCCAAGCTGCTTACCATAATATACAAAATGGGCTAAAAGAGACCCATCTGACAATTTTTTCGACAAGTTTTCACACTTGCTTTCATGCTAAGTTTTCAAAACTTGTGCTTTAAATGGGTATTACTGTCACAGCCCGTCCCGAAATTACATTTATCGTTGATGTGAATTGATGGAATTGTCCTTGAAGGATGCTAGGGTATGTGTGAGATGTTTATTTGAATAAAGCATACCTTCCTAAATTCTTGGAAAAAATTAAGTTGGATTAAAAATTGTGTGCATTTTGTGTGGTTAGGGACTTAAGAGGACCACACATACACCAATCAGTTCATTCTCTTTCTCCCGCACGTTCTCTCTCTCCTTTCTCTCAGTTCATTTTCTCTCTCCCGACGTTCTCTCTCTCCTTTCTCTCAGTTCATTCTCTCTCTCCCTTCGAACTCGTACGGACCACACCCAAAGACCAGTCGTGTTTGAGACCACCATCGTGCTCCTGGAGACCACACGAACTCTCTGGTACCCATTTCAGGTAAGGAATCATTCAATATCACGTTAAAAACTCAACTCCAAGTTGAGCACTATTCATGAACTTTTGAATGGTTACGTTTTATGACAATCCAAGTTCATAGTGAGCTCTAGGAGGTTCCCACGAAGCTCGGGGACGTTCGTTTGGAAGTTTTGGACGTCGGGAAGCCCTAGTTCGAAGATGGCCGGTTTTGGTGAAATTATCCTGACGAGTTTTCGAAGGATTTGGAAGTTTTAAAAGGTATAGCCTTCTTCCTCTAGAAATTTGTGAAGTTTTGGTGAAAATTTCGTGGAAAATGGTGCAAAATCAAGCGAGAAAAGGGCATTTACAAGTTTGCCCAATTTCCGGTGCCGGCGAGATTTTCTGACGTTTGGAGGTAGGGGATGACGCGCGTGGGGGCGAGTGGCACTGTGCCCCTACCGGCTCGTGGGGTCGCGTGCGGCGATGAAAAATTATTTTAAAAATATCTTGACGTCGAGTAGGTCACTGTGGTATATTCATATACCCAATTTGAGCAATGTATGAAAAGTTATTAGCTAGTTTTGCCTATATGTTTTAAAATAACCTTTTTATAGTTTTTTCGCATATAGGTGAGACCTATCCTAAGGACGAGCGCATTCAAGGGCATCACGGGGGTTACGACCCTTCGACATATCAGTGAGTGAGCAGTTATTTTCTGTATATACCTATATACTACTGACTTTTCCCAGAAATTGAATTTAAATGAAAGTATGTTTTAAAATGCCATGCGTACATATTATATGAAATATATGAACTAGTATTTGATGCATATATGTGAAATGGTGCTGTGGACGCACATGTGAGTATCATGTGAGTTAGTTATTGTTTATTATTTGAGGTGATGTACGTTGAGAGCTCACAACCTGCACCCCCGGTGTCAGTGCTTGTATTATTCATCCCGCACCACACGCTCACCTTGGATCCAAGTAGGTGCATGTCGTATAGACCACTAGAGGTGGTTCCGACATGTCGTACAGACCATTAGAGGTGGTTCCGACTTGTAGGTGACTCTAGATTATTAGACAGATGTTGATGAAAGAAGCACTAGAACGTATTCTTACACCATTCTTGTCGTATAGACTACTTTAGGTAGTTTCAATTTATGTGCAGAGTAGTGTCGTATAGGTTACAGTTGGTGACTCCGGCTGGATTGGATATTGAGCTATAGAATTAGCCGTACATGACAGCTGCAGGGTCTCCGGTTGATTCCTTATTTCACCTGTTATATTTATGCATCCTTATTATGTTTTGAAGCATAGCATGGCATATTTCCTGAAAAGTGTTAAAGACTTGTGATTCGAATGATTTGCTGTTATATATGGTTATATATATATACTATTTTTTTTGGGAAAGTATACAGGTTTTACAGTGAGGGGTTAGAAGTGTTATTATCTGAAATATTTCTGAAAAGCTTTGTTTTACTGACCCGCCCAATCTTGTTTTGCACCCTTCCAGGTTCTAGTTAGCAGTGTTGGTGGCTCACGAGGATTCCCACGGCGTTCTAACAGACTACTTAAATGTAGGACTCATCTTTGGGTGTTGTAATTTAGGAATGGTCCTACTTGACTGCACCTAGTACTTATGCTCTGATTATGTGTGTTTCACACTTAAACTCACTCTAGCATGTTATTCGGATATTATTGCTAGTAGATGGTTTTCATTCCTTTCTATTTCTTTTACCTTTTTGCTTCCGCGTCGCACTTTTGGTTACGTCACGCCCACGTGACGGCTAGCACGCCCTGATTTTAGGATCGGGGTGTGTCAGTTTGGTATCAGAGCCTAGGTTTGCAATCCTGTATAAATTGGGAATGCTCTAATGATCTTTTGGTGTCTTCTGTCAGAACTATGCCGCCTCGTAGGGAACAACGTCGTTCTTCTGAGCCTAATTTCCCTGACATAACTCAATTAGGGGAAGCGATGGCCCATGCCTTTCCGACTGCAATCCGTCCTCCTCAGAGAATACCCCTAGAGACTGTGTACAATATGAAATTAGACCACTTCATTGGTAATGAGGGTCATGAAGGGGAAAAAAAGTGGTTAGGCCGTATTAAGAAGACCTTTCAGATGATGCAGAGTCAAGGGAATCTTCCTGCTAGTAGATGGGTTGAGACCACTACTTGGTTTTTAGGATGAGAGTCGGCAGCTTGGTGGAAAAATCAAACTCAGTTTATGTCACCTGAAGCGGCAGTTGATTGGGAAACATTCAAAAAGAATTTTAAGAAAAGATTTGTTCCCCCGGAGTACATTGATCGTAAGAAGCAGGAGTTCACTCAATTGAAGCAAAAGAAAATGTCGACGAATGAGTATTATAGGAAGTTTACAGACTTATCCCGCTTTGATCCAGATATAGCTGGTAATCAGGTAGAGCTGCTTCACCATTTTAAGCAGGGAACTAAGAGGAAATGGCGGACGTTTGCTAGTGCGATTCCTTGCACTACTTACCATGAGTTTTCTGAGATTTTGGTTCGGATGGATGATTCTGAAAACCTTTCTAGTAATAGTGAGGAAGATGAAGATAAGAATGATAATCAGAGGAAAGATGACAGGGGTAAAGGTATCTCCACTCAGGGACCCCGTAAGACACAGAATTTCAGGAGAAGTGGAGCGAGCTCGAGTTCTTCCAGTGGAGGATTTAGTGTCACAGGCCCGAGGAGAGGTGAAAGATTTACTGGTGGACCCAGGTTTCAGAGACAGAAAGACTTTGGTGGTGCTGGTGGTTCATGTCCTCCGTTGTGCTGCCGTTGTAATTTCAGACATCATAGAGAGTGTAGGAGAAGTGGCGGTGGTTGCTACACTTATGGACAGTTGGGACATAGAGCTACACAGTGTCCCCAAAGTTAACAAAGGCTTCAGCAGTCTGCTATGCCACCTCCAGCGCCGATTTAGCAGAACTTTGGATCAGGTAGTTATGGTCAGACAGGTCGTGGTGGTGCTTACCACTATCAGGGTGATGCTGCTCCTTATGCTTCCGGACAGTATCAGTATTCCCAGGATCCTTATTTTCAGACTGGGTATTCCCAAGATCCTAGAGGTTATACTTCATATCCTTCGATACTAGCTAGCGGATCTTAGTGGTATCAAGGAGGTCAGCCCCGACAGGGAGAGGTTGCTGCTAGCAGTGCATGACCGTCTAGGCAGTCTAGCCAGACAGGACAGGGATGTACTTCTCAGGGGCGAGGTAATCAAGGTAATAGAGGTCGTGGAGGACGACAGCAAGCTCATGGACGTGTTAATCACATCTCACTGCAAGATGCACAGAACCAGCCGGACTTGATTATGGGTACGTTAAATACCCTTGGTCACTTTGCTAAAGTTTTGATTGATTGTGGTGCTACACATTCTGTGATTTCTCATACATTTGCTCAAATGACACAACCTCATCCTACACCTCTAGGATTTGATTTAGAGTTTGCTATGCCTAGAGGGGACAAATGTTATGTTGATAGTGTTTATCCAGGGTGTCCAGTGATGGTAGATGATGCAGTTATGCCAGCTAATCTTATCCCGTTAGATATTGTGGATTTTGATGTGATTTTAGGGGTAGATTAGTTACATTATAATCGTGCCCATATAGATTGTTACGGGAAATCAATTACTTTTCATCGTCCTGGACTACCAGAGGTTACTTTTGTGGGTGAAAGAAGTGGGGTAAGACATGGTGTTATTTCTGCCATGAGAGCAAAGAAATTGTTATCAAAAGGTTGTCAAGGATACTTAACACATGTGGTGTTAAATGACGATGTTCCTAATAGTGTGGAGAAAGTTGGAGTAGTCAGGCACTATGCTGATGTATTCCCAGATGATTTGCCTGGATTGCCGCCAGACAGAGATGTGGAGTTTTCGATTGATTTGCTTCCAGGTACGGATCCTATATCTTTGACTTCATATAGAATGGCTCCAGTTGAATTGAGAGAGTTGAAAATTCAGTTACAGGAATTAACTGATAAAGGTTTCATTCGACCTAGTACTTCACCTTGGGGAGCTCCAGTGTTGTTTGTAAGAAAGAAAGATGGAACTTTGAGATTATATATTGATTACAGGCAATTGAATCGGGTAACGATTAAAAACCATTATCCATTGCCTCGTATCGATGATTTGTTTGATCAGCTTAAAGGTGCATGTGTGTTCTCTAAGATTGATTTGAGATCTAGCTATTATCAGTTAAAGATTAAAGATGAAGATGTACCTAAAACGGTTTTCAGGACCTGTTATGGACATTATGAGTTTTTGGTGATGCCATTTGGAGTGACTAATGCACCTGCAGCTTTCATGAGGTTAATAAATGAAGTATTCTAGGAATATCTTGATAGGTTTGTCATTGTTTTTATTGATGATATTCTGGTATACTCTAAGTCGAAAGCAGATCATATTCGACATCTTAACTTGGTATTAAAGAAATTGAGGGAACATCGGTTGTATGCCAAGTTTAGCAAATGCCAGTTTTGGTTGACTCAAGTGGCATTTTTGGGACATGTAGTATCGACACAAGGAATTCAAGTAGATCCTTAAACGATAGCAGCAATGGAGAATTGGGAACAACCACGAACCGTCACAGAGGTACGGAGTTTTCTTGGTCTAGTAGGTTATTATCGACGGTTCGTTTAGGATTTTTCAATGATTGCTTCACCACTAACGAAGTTAACCAGGAAGGATGTTAAGTTCGAATGGGACGAGAATTGTAAGCAAAGTTTCCAGCAGCTGAAATATTGGCTCACTCATGCTCCAGTATTGGTACTTCCTGACGATAGTGGCAACTTTGAGATCTACAGTGATGCTTCCTTGAATAGTTTGGGATGTGCCTTAATGCATCATAATAGAGTGATCGCTTATGCTTCTCGACAGTTGAAGATCCATGAAAGGAATTATCCTACTCACGATCTTGAGTTGGCAGCCATTGTTTTTGCTTTGAAGATTTGGAGGCATTATCTTTATGGTGAGAAATGTAAGATCTTCACAGATCATAAGAGTCTACAGTATCTTTTTACTCAGCATGATCTCAATCTTCGTCAGCGAAGGTGGATGGAGTTACTAAGTGATTATGACTGCACTATTGAGTATCATCTGGGTCATGCAAATATGGTAGCTGATGCACTGAGTAGGAAACCTCAAGGTCGACTTAATGCTTTGTATGCTTGTCGTGTTCCTCTTCTTGCAGATTTGAGAGCTACTGGAGTAAAGTTTGAGATAGAAGAACGAAGAGAAGCTTTTCTTGCTAGTTTCCAAGTCAGGCCAGTTTTGGTCGATCGTGTACTTGAAGCTCAGATGGTTGATGAAGAGATCCAAGAAATGATCCGATTGAGAAATGAAGGGAAAAAGAAAGACCTCAGGATTCGAGAATCGGATGGCATACTTATGCAAGAGAGCAGAATGTATGTGCCGAACAACGAGGAACTAAAGAAAGAAATTTTGGATGAAGCACATTGTTCAGCTTATGCGATGCATCCAGGAAGAACTAAGATGTACCATATCATTCGACCATTTTATTATTGGCTGGGTATGAAAAGGGAAATTGCAGAATATGTAAGTAGGTGTATTGTTTGTCAGCAAGTCAAAGCAGAAAGAAAGAAGCCTTTTGGACGGATGCAACCACTTCCCGTTCCTCAGTGGAAATGGGAAAATATAACTATGGATTTTGTGTATAAGCTTCCACGTACACAGAATGGATTTGATGGCGTTTGGGTGGTTGTAGATCAGCTTACCAAGTCAGCACACTTCATTCCAGTGAGGGAAAAGTATCCCCTGAATAAATTGGCTAAGTTGTTCATCACGAAAATTGTGAAGTATCATGGAGTTCCAGTAAATATTATTTCTGATCGAGATCCAAGATTTACTTCTAAGTTTTGGATAGCTTTTTAGGAAGCTCTTGGTACAAAATTGCTTTACAGCACTGCTTATCATCCTTAAACAGATGGACAATCAGAGAGGACTATTCATACGTTAGAGGATATGCTGAGATCTTCAGTGTTGCAGTTTGGTGATTTTTAGCATGATCGCCTAGACTTGATGGAATTTGCCTACAATAATTGTTTTCATTCGAGCATTGATATGTCACCATTTGAGGCACTTTATGATAGAGCTTGTCGTACGCCATTGTGTTGGTCAGAGGTTGGCGAAAGAGTGCTAGAGGGCCCAGAGATTATGGATGAGACTACTCAAAATGTTCAGGTGATTAAGTCTAACCTGAAAGCGGCCCAGGATCGACAAAAGAGTTTAGCAAATAGACATGCCACTTATCGAGTATATGATGTGGGTAATTTGGTATTCTTGAAATTGTCACCTTGGAGAGGTGTAGTGCGGTTTGGAAAGAAAGGCAAGCTAAGTCCTAGGTACATAGGACCTTATGAGATCACTGAAATGATTGGTGAAGTTGCTTACAGATTGGAGTTACCTCCGGAGTTATCTAAGGTACATAATGTGTTTCATGTCTCGATGCTTCGACATTATGTTTCAGATCATTCACATGTGATTCCTCCTCAACCTTTGGAGATTAATCCGGATTGGACGTATGATGAGGAACCAGTGACTATCTTAGATTGGAAAGACAAGGTTCTAAGGAATAAGACAGTGAGCTTGGTAAAAGTATTGTAGAGGAACCACTCAGTAGAAGAAACTACTTGGGAGACAAAAGATCGAATGAGAGAGATGTATTCGAGGTTGTTTTATGAGTATTAGTGGATTGATTGGTTGTATGAATTTCAAGGATGAAATTCTATAAGGAGCGTAGATTGTCACAGCCCGTCCCGAAATTACATTTATCGTTGATATGAATTAACGGAATTGTCCTTGAAGGTTGCTAAGGTATGTGTGACATGTTTATTTGAATAAAGCATACCTTCCTAAATTCTTGGAAAAAATTAAGTTGGATTAAAAATTGTGTGCATTTTGTGTGGTTAGGGACTTAGGAGGACCACACATACACCAATCAGTTCATTCTCTCTCTCCCGCACATTCTCTCTCTCTCCCTTCGAACTCGTACGGACCACACCCAAAGACCATCAAAACATCACAGATCATTGTGTTTGAGACCACCATCGTGCTCCTGGAGACCACACGAACTCTCTGGTACCCATTTCAGGTAAGGAATCATTCAATATCACGTTGAAAACTCAACTCTGAGTTAAGCACTACTCATGGACTTTTGAATGGTTACATTTTAGGACAATCCAAGTTCACAGTGAGCTTTAGGAGGTTCCCACAAAGCTCGGGGATATTCGTTTGGAAGTTTTGGATGTCGGGAAGCCCTAGTTCGAAGGTGGCAGGTTTTGGTGAAATTATCCCGATGAGTTTTCGAAAGATTTGGAGGTTTTAAAAGGTATAGCCTTCTTCATCTCGAAATTTGTGAAGTTTTGGTGAAAATTTCGTGGAAAATGGTGCAAAATCGAGCGAGAAAATAGCATTTACAGGTTTGCCCAGTTTCCAGCACCGACGAGATTTTCCGGCGTCTAGAGGTAGGGGATGACGCGCGTGAGGGAGCGTGGGGTCGCGTGCGGCGATGAAAAATTATTTTTAAAATATCTTGACGTCCATGACGTCGAGTAGGTCATTGTGGTATATTCATATACCCAATTTGAGCAATGTATGAGAAGTTATTAGCTAGTTTTGCCTATATGTTTTAAAATAACGTTTTTATAGTTGTTTCGCATATAGGTGAGACCTATTTCGAGGACGAGGGCATTCAAGGGCGTCACGGGGGTTACGACCCTTCGACATATCAGTGAGTGGGCAGTTATTTTCTGTATATACCTATATACTACTGACTTTTCCCAGAAATTGAATTTAAATGAAAGTATCTTTTAAAATGCCATGCGTACATATTATATGAAATATATGAACTAGTATTTGATGTATATATGTGAAATGGTGTTATGGACGCACATGTGAGTATCAGGTGAGTTAGTTATTGTTTATTGTTTGAGGTGATTTATGTTGAGAGCTCATAACCTGCACCCTCGGTGTCAGTGCTTGTATTATTCACCCCGCACCACACGCTCACATTGGATCCAAGTAGGTGCATGTCGTATAGACCACTAGAGGTGGTTCCGACATGTCGTACAGACCATTAGAGGTGGTTTCGACTTGTAGGTGACTTTAGATTATTAAACAGCTGTTGATAAGAGAAGCACTATAGCGTATTCTTACACCATTCTTGTCATACAGACTACTTTAGGTAGTTCCGATTTGTGTGCAGATTAGTGCCGTACAGGTTACAGTTGGTGACTCCAACTGGATTGGATATTGAGCTATAGAATTAGCCGTACAAGACAGCTGCAGGGTCTCCGGTTGATTCCTTATTTCACCTGTTATATTTATGCATCCTTATTATGTTTTGAAGCATAGCATGGCATATTTCCTGAAAAGTGTTAAAGACTTGTGATTTGAATTATTTGCTGTTATATATGGTTATATATATACTATTTTTTCTGGGAAAGTATACAGGTTTTACAGTGAGGGGTTAGAAGTGTTATTAACTGAAATATTTCTGGAAAGCTTTGTTTTACTGACCCACTCAATCTTGTTTTGTGCCCCTCCAGGTTCTAGTTAGCAGTGTTGGTGGCTCACGAGGATTCCCACAGCGTTCTGACAGACTACTTAATTGTAGGACTCACCTTTGGGTGTTGTAATTTAGGAATGGTCCTACTTGACTGCACCTAGTACTTATGCTCTGATTATGTATGTTTCACACTTAAACTCACTTTAGCATGTTATTCGGATATTATTGCTAGTAGATGGTTTTTATTCCTTTGTATTTCTTTTACCTTTTTGCTTCCGTGTCGCACTTTTGGTTACGTCACGCCCACGTGACGGCCAGCACGCCCTGATTTTATTATCAGGGTGTGTCAATTACCTACATCTTTGAAAAGAAAAAAAAAACAAGTATCGAAAGTAAGTTGAATGTCACTTCTTTATTGATAACATAAACTAAATGATGTGGGGTGTGATTGAATCCGAGATGGATTGCCTACATATCTCTAAGAAGGAGAATCAAATCACTGGTGTAGTTCTAAGAAAAGATGATATAATGCAATGATTACCTTAAGGATTACTTTTGATGATAGCTTATGGTAGGGCGAGAGAAGATGAGTTCTTCATGGACTTGTCTTCATCAGATGGCAGCGTTGCGATGGAGTCTAAAGTGGACTGCCTGCATATCCCATGAAGATAATCAAACCGTTTGTAGTTCGGTGGCTTCCGTTACTTAATTGATTTGGAGGCGTCGGCAAGGAGCACATCTTAAGGTAATGGGCACCAGATTTCTTCTTTTCGAGGTCCTATATTCTCCATTAATGCAGTTTATATTGAACGTGGGCTTTTTCATCAAGCGTTGATCTTTATCGTCCATATGCTTGTCAGCTTAATCCCTCCCTTCAGGTTCGGCAAAGCCTGTTTTTTCTTGCCTTATCTCTTACAAATTTCCAACAATGCCCTTGGTCGAGTAGCTCATTGATGTGGTCCATCAGCATTCGACAACCTCTGGTAGCATGTCTAGTGTTTTTTGTGAAAAAAGCATTACTCATTGGGTATTTTTTAATCAAGGTGGTCTGGGAGTGGCTTTGGCTATTTCAAGAATGACTTGTCCTTGATACTGTGAAGGATGTTGTTGTTGATAGTAGTGTTTAGTGCGGTGTAATGTTTTGGTTTTGTTGGAGCTTGTTTGTTTTGACATCCTCCCCTAGTTATCTGGCGTGGAGAATGAGGTGGGGTGTCCCTGTTGCTTCTTATTTTTTCCGTCCTTCGAGAATCTGGGTTCGGCCATTGTTCTTCTAGTTTTGTCATCTCAGTCCGTAAGGTCATTAGTGATGTCGAAACACTCTGCTAAGATAGCCTAGTCGTATTTTCTCTTGTTTAACTTCAGGAAATAGTGGCGAATGAACGTAAAGGTTTTTTTTTTTTAATGCCATAGTGGCCAATCTATCATCTGGTTTTTCTACTTCAGCTAACTCTACCTAGAAGCATTTCAGGTTGGTTATGAGGCTCTCATCTTTTAACTAAGAGGCCATCTTGAACATTGCCTATGACATTTACGCACATCGCGATATACTAAATACATATTTGTGAAAATGCCATCCAAGGTCTCGAAGCTTTCGATAAACCTAGCCGACAATATACAAAAAGCAATAAATAGATGCTTGATTATATTATCATGATTATTATATAGTATTATTACCCCAATAATAATAATAATAATAATATTGTTGTTGTAATATGACTTACAATTGTTATGTATCTTAAATTTCAGGTAGACAGGCCTAGGGCCCACTCCAACAACATTGATACTATCCCCACTTGACCACCTGCTCAATCCGTCGAGTGTGGGGTTTTACTCCAAAAGGCCTCGGCGTTAGTTAGAGTAGGGTAATTCTATATAAATTATTTGTTCTCATTCCCTCTGTCCGATGTGGGACAATTGGAATTCCAACACTCCCCCGCACGTGAGACCCTATTTTATGGGTCACACGTGAAGTTCCACACATCAGCAACCACATGGAGCCAAGCTAGGGCTCACCCGTTCGCTCAGGGCTAAGTTGGGACCCACCCATTCACGTGGCATCTCTTAGCCTATGTGGAGCCAAGTCGGGGTTCACTCGTTTGCACGGGGTCAAAGGGGACCCATCTATTCACGTGGCAGTACAGGCTCATCCCCTGACTTTGATACTATCTTAAATTTCAGGTAGACGGGCCATGGGCCACTCCAACAACACTGATACTGTCCCCACTTGGGCACTTGCTCAATCGGTCAGGTGTGGGGTTTTATCACAAAAAGTCTTCGGTGATAGTTAGAGTCGGGTAATTTTATTTAAATTGCTTATTCTCAAGTCTTCTGGTTGATCTGGGACAGAGGAATTCTCACACTCCCCCGCGTGTGAAACCCCATTTTATGGGTCACACATGGAGTTCCACACATCAGCAACCACATGGAGCCAAGCCGAGGCTCACCCGTTCACGCGTAGCCAATGGGGACCCACCCATTCATGTGGCATATTTTGGCCTACGTGGGGCCAAGTCGAGGCTCACCCATTCGCGTGGGGTCAAAGGGAACCCACCCGTTCACGTGGATGTACGGGCTCGTCCCCTAGCTTTGATACCATCTTAAATTTCAAGTAGACGGGCCATGGGCCCACTCCAACAACACTTGGCCACTTACTTAATCTGTCAGGTGTGGGATTTTAATCCAGAAGGCCTTGGTGTTAGTTAGAGTGGGGTAATTCTATATAAATTGCTTGTTCTTATTCCCTTTGTCTGATGTGGGACAATTGAGATTCCAACACTCCCTCGCACGTGAGACCTCATTTTATGGGTCACACGTGAAGTTCTACACATTGGCAACCACGTGGAGCCAAGCCAGGGCTCACCCGTTCGCGCGGGGCCAAGTTGGGACCCACCCGTTCATGTGGCATTTCTTGGCCTACGTGGAGCCAAGTCAGGGCTCACCCGTTCACACAGGGTCAAAGGGGACCCAGCCGTTCATGTGGCAGTACGGGCCCGTCCCCTGACTCTGATACCATCTTAAATTTCAGGTAGACAGGCCGAGGGCTCACTCAAACAACACCGATACTGTCCCTACTTGGCCACTTGCTCAATCCATCAGGTGTGGGGCTTTCATAGAAAAGGCTTCGGTGTTAGTTAGAGTGACGTAATTCTAAATTGATAGGAGCATATTTACGCGACTTTGTTAGCTTGTTTCTTTGCATTTAGTGAGTTAGTTTCTGTTTATTATAGTGATTTAAGCTATTTTCGTATGTTTGTAGGTTTAATTGGCAAAGGTGACAAGAAAGAGCAATTTGGAGCATTTTGGAGCTGTTTCCGACATGGAATGGATAGCATGCGTATGGAGCATAATGGAGGGATGTTTTTTAAGTTTAAAGAGGCTAAAAATGTGCTACAAATCTGGAAGAATTAAATTAAGACTTGGAAGATAAGGAATCAGCTAAAAGGAAGGAACATTATCTTAACCAACCTTATCTTATCCAACATTATCCAAACTAACCTTATCTTATCTTATCTTATCCTATCCTAATCTTATCCTACCTTATTTCTAGCTGCAAGAGGGATTCCTTTTCATATTAAACCACCTGTTATCTGGTTCTAGAAGCCCTAAATTTGTGCCGAACCACCCTATCCCTTTCCCCCTAGGAATCTATCGTGCCTATCCTTCTCCTCTATAACTTTGTGTCGTGCCCTAGCCCTAGAAATACACCCTTGCCGTAGAATTCAGAGAGAGCTTTTAGAGAGAAATTCAGAGATAAAAAATATACATAGTGCCGCAGCTTTGCAAGGAAGGAAGGAGAGAGAGCTTTGTGCCGTAACCTGCCATCCAAGGCCATTAGAGTGCTGGAGCGTTTTTGGGTTCTTTCTATCCTTAGTTTTAGTTCAATATTTAAATTAGATTGGTTTCATTTAATTGCAAACATGTGGAACTAATTTCATTTTAGCTAGAGGTGAATTCAAAGCCATGAACATATGTATGATATGAATTGATTACATCCAGTTATTGGTTCATAAATCGTGAATGCAATTTACTTATCTGTTTGATTGATAACTTATTCTTGTATGTTGATCAAGGAGGCCTACTTAGTTTGCATGTAGGGATTTGATGCTAGAATATAAGGGAATTTCACCTAATCGTTATGATCTTATATTTACAAGTAGTAAAAGTCACTAGTCATGATTGTGTTAAGTAAATTCCTGGCAGGAGTATCATGCAGTTCATAGTTACGAATGCTTTGTCAATGCTTATGATTTTCATAGAACTTAATGATCTTTGATATGTATCTCTATTATGCAGTTCATGTAGGGAACTTGATAAGAATAATTTGGTTGCGTCGCTGAGTCCAATTCAATGAATTTAGGAAAATCTGATGGTTAATTTGTGCAGTTCACGGTTAACTTGGGGCATTGTCATTCATGATTTATAGGAAGAATAATTGGAAATCGATTTGTATGCATGTGTGGAGAAGGACCCTCTACCTAGCCTTTCACCCCCTTAATTCACTCAATTTCGTACCCTTTAGTTTGTTTCTTCAAGTTTGTTTGTTTAAATCTTAAATTCGTCAAAACAACCCCCCATTTAGTATTCTTAGTCTTTTTAGTTTAATTTTCATCCAAACTTCCCTTTAGTTCCTGTTTGAGTCAATTTAACTTAGTTTGTGTGTTTTGAATCAGTTTTGCTTATTTTGAGTAGTTTAAGTTTGTTTTCTGTTTTTGAGTCTAGTTTAGTGATTTAGAGTTTAATTTGTGTAGATTAGCAGCCCTCCTAATCCTCAGCCTAGAACGATCCCTACTTACATATACTACAACTATCAAAAAGAGGGTTTAAGTTTGTGTGCTATTTTATATCACATAATATATAAATTGCTTGTTCTCATTCCCTCTATCTGATGTGGGTCCCCTTTGACCCTGTGAGAACGGGTGAGCCCCAACTTGACCCATAAAATGGGGTCTCACGTGCGGAGGAGTGTTGGAATCCCAATTGTCCCACATTGGACAAAGGGAATGAGAACAAGCAATTTATATAGAATTACCCCACTTTAACTAACACCGAGGCCTTTTTGTGATAAAACCCCACACCCGACATATTGAGCAGGTGGCCAAGTGGGGGATAATATCAGTATTGTTAGAGTGAGCCCATGACCCGTCCACCTGAAATTTAAGATGATATCAGAGCCAAGGGACGGGACCATACTACCACGTGAACGGGTGGGTCCCTTTTGACCCTGTGCGAACGAGTGAGCCCCGACTTGGCTCCACGTAAGCCAAGAGATGCCACGTGAACGAGTGGGTCCCAACTTGACCCTGAAGGAATGGGTGAGGCCCGACTTGGCTCCACGTGGTTGCCGATGTGTGGAACTTCACATGTGACTAATAAAATAGGGTCTCACGTGCGGGGGAGTGTTGGAATCCAATTGTCCCACATCAGACCGAGGGAATGAGAACAAGCAATTTATATAGAATTACCTCACTCTAACTAACACCGAAGCCTTTTGTGATAAAACCTCACACCTGACGGATTGAGCGGGTGGCTAAGTGAAAACAGTATCGGTGTTGTTGGAATGGACCCATGGCGTGTCTACCTGAAATTTAAGAATGTAGGCATAGACCAAGTGATAGCTTTGGCCCTCCATATTACACAATCATAAAGGTAAAAAAAAACTGAATGTAGAAGCGCTTCTAATTAACAACGTTCAACGAAAAGTGAAAAAGTGTTCTATGTAGATATTTTTTCAGGAGAACTTCCGAATTTTTTTTTCAAAGGGAACTTTAATAAAAGTATTTATATTTATGGACATAAGTGTTTGTATTTCTAAATAATAAATTATCTAGTTGCAAGAAATAACAGGTTCTTTCATGTGTATATGCATCTGATGTTCTCCCTCATGTGCAGTCGCACTTTATGTAAAATTGATAATATGTACACATGAGAGTCGGAGGCTTTGAACCCATGATGACTTAATCGACCCAAACCCCTAATAAACGGCTCCAAAAGCCTAAATTGTAAGAAAACGAATCAACAATGTATATAAAGCTAAATAGCTAAGGCTTCTTGTTGTATGAAAACCTTGTGGTGCAATAGTAGGAGCATTAATTTGCTCAAAAGTTTAAGGCTTCTTGTTGTTGCAAACCTGCAAATTGCAATAGTTATCTCGCTGTTGGTACTTGCTTGTCCCAACTGGAATCTTGAGCCTGACGCAACGCATGCGACGCCAAGAGTAGTTGCACGCATAAGCATATGTGTGTGTTTATTTTTTATATATTGAATACGCATTGTAAGAATCATTGCAGAGACTCAAACTTATATATATGGTTTTATATAATAAGGTTCAATATATTCTATGGTTTTCACAATACATGCTTGGCCAAAACTTTAACACAACTTTGCTTGGATGCAATCATCTTCTTTGCTTGGCCAATCTCTTTTTTTTTTTTTTTGTTTTGTTTTGTTTTTTTTTTTTTTTGTGTTGCTTAATATTCAAAATTATCAAGCATAATAATTAAAAACTCGTAAGGTTTATTGTGAATAGTATGATTAGTATCGTCGGGAAGTCAAGGGCATTTTAACCACTTGGTATGAAATATTCGAACACTTGTTGGTCAAACATAACAAGTTCATATTTTCTGCTATTTCTTTTCTTAATGTTGCAATATGTCATCTCAACCGTCAAATTTGGAGTTCCCCTACTTATTAATTAGATAAAAATAAGGGAAACTAAGGGCTGGTTTGCTACCTATTTTATTTTTTATTTGTAATTTTATTTTTACGTTATGGAGAAAGTACATGAGAGCTAGAAATGAGAAATTGAGAGGGATGAAGGAAGCTGGTGGGAAGGAATAGGGAGAAATGAAGGAGATGAAATTAAAAGGTTGATATTGAAGGCAACTTTACCTTTCCCGACGAATGGGCCGATGAACTTTCATCGGGTAAATCCGAGTTGACCTAAAGACACGACGAAAAATTTTGACCTGCCGAAATAACTTCCTCGCGCAAAATTTAGTTTTTTTTTTAATAAAAAAAATAAAAAATTTCACATCTCAGTACGAACAGTTCGTCGGTAAGCTTTATTAACAAAAAAAATAATAGTAATATTTACAACCTTTAACCCGAAGGCTTTTGTTGTTGGGCAAGATTGATTCAATATCAAAAATATGTTTAAAATTAATTAAATAAATTTTATTATATTTATATCATAATACTAAACAAATTTATTTTATTAATAAAACCATAATGTTAATACAATTATATTGAATGAAAAACAAATTTATTCTTGATTGGAAACCGCTTCACTCGTCCAACTGCTTCACCCTGGAAGATGTCTATTTTTAGAATATATAAATTCTGAAAATAACTGCACAATCAATGCCACTTGTCCATCCTATACTCAAATTCAGCAGGCGGATGGGTTTGAGTTTCTTCTTAACTTTCAAGTCATGTAGTGGTAGCTCGTATGTCCACTCCTTGAACTGATCATTTCACAGCCAGGTTATGTAGGCCACCATATCCGCGTCTTTCACATTGATCTCGAAATTTATTTGAAATAGACAAAAAAACAAGTGTTAGGTATAAAAATACATTAAGTAATTAAGTAATTATCTGGAATAATTAAAATTATTAAAAATATTAAATAAAAAAACATTTACTGAAAGCTCTGCCATCAGCGCCTGCTTCACTTCGAGCGAGATATTCCACCATCCGTTACCAGTAGTCATGGCGCACCTATTATGGATGAGGGTTCCTATTGAGTGACTGAATATTGAATGAACTCAGAGGTCCACCGCATGTATATGATCTGAGTCGTCATTCCTTATGAGGCTTCCGCCTAGACCAATGCGGCGATTTTTGTGCAATCTAGGCATCTATAGAAAAAAATTGTAAACTGTTTCTAAAAATTCCAAATTTTATAAATATTTCTAATATTTAATAAAAATTTATTATATTTCCTACTCATTTATAATATATTGAAATTATAATCCATTCCCACATCACCCGCCTCAACGCGTCAACCCCTTAAATCATCCCCTCACTTCCCAAACCCGTCCTTCACCAATCTTCCCAATTTTTCCAGCCTTAATTCTCATAAAAATTAAAACATACAAATAAAAAAATGCACATGCTAAATTACACTTTCGCAATATAAATCACAAACACACAATATATAATCACAAATTTCACAACTTCAAAAGGATTGAGAATATAAATCACAAACACACAATATGTATACAAAAATGTTATTTGATTCAAAATATATAATCTAGGTTTTCTCAAAACAAAAAAAAAATATATATATATATAATCAAGGTGTAGTATATATATATTTTATATAATTGGAACAAATTAATTTACCTACCTACAAATTAATTTCTAATAATTTACCTACAAAAAATTATACCCCATGTGTAATATAATATCTTTTTTTTTCACTAATACATGAAGAATAATTTACCCATAACAAGAAGAAATGTAATTTGATGTATTATATTGAAAAATATTAAGTCATACCTATATTTATACAACAATAAAACGTGCCTAATATATGTAACAATACATGAAAAATAATTTACCTACAATTAGAGAAATGTTATTTGATTCAAAATATATAATATGGATTTAGTATAATTTTTTTTTAATAATTGGAACAAATTAATTTACTTCCCAATTAATGCAAAAAAAAATATATATATATATATATATATATCACAAAAAGGTAAATTTTTGTTATGATATGGATACAATTAATGCAATACAACAGTTTATATATTTTATTTCACTTTTTCTACAACTTTTAATTTGGAATAAATTTAGGGATTTGAGAAAGTGGCATGGGTGTAAATAAATTGTATTAGTAGGTCAATAGTGTTCGGATGTGGCTGCAAATTTTAAATTTGTGCTTTTATTAGACGTTTATATGGAGATGAGTTTTTATCTAGGCATCATGAATTGTAAGGACCAAAATCTAAAGCACCCTAAATATTATACCTTTGTGGGAGTATGAGAGTTGGAGAGATTTCGAAAGAGATGGCAAGTGTGAGATTTATAGACTTAACATTGCCCGACGAATTTTTAACAATTTGCCCTACGAACTTACTGATTTAGTTCTTCTCATACATTATGTCTTGGTTTTAATATATGTACAAATCAACAATAAGTAGGTAGATAGGTATGGTTTTAATTTTTAAATTTCAACTTTGACGTATGTTGCATGGTATAAGAGGCGGCATGGTCCATTTGGATAAGACAGACACAACCATATTCAATTGCAGGAAGAAGACCCACAATATCAGTAAGTAATAAATGGGTGCTTGAATATATTATCATGATTATTATACAGTATTATTACCCCAATAATAATAATATTGTTGTAATATGACTTATAATTGTTATATAGACATTGACCAAGTGATAGCTTTGGCCCTAAATATTACACAATCACAAAGGCCAAAATACCTAAACCGTAGAAGCGCTTCTAATTAACAGCATTCAGCGAAAAAAGTTAAAAATGTTTTCTGTAGATATTTTTTTAGGAGCACTTCCAAATTTTATTTTCAAAGGAAACTTTAAGAAAAGTATTTGTGTTTATGAGCATAAGGGCTTTCTAGAGAAGCAATTGCATACAAGTAAGTCAAAAATGTATTTCTACATAAATATATTACTTAGTTGCAAAAAATAACAGATCGATTCCTTTATGTGTACATGCATCTGACGCCCTCCCTTATGTGCAGTCTCACTTTATGTAAAATTGATAACATGTATAAATGAGAGTTGGAGGCTTGAACCCATGATGACTTAATCGAACCAAACCTCTAATAAACGGCTCCAAAAACCTAAATTGTAAGAAAACGAAACAACAATGTATATAAAGCTAAATTAGCTAATAAACCTTTTGGTGAAATAATAGGAGCATTAATTTGCTCAAAATTTTAAGGCTTCTTGTTGTTGCAAACTTGCAAATTGCAATAGTTATCTGGCTGTTGGTGCTTGCTTGTCCCAACTGGAATCTTGAGCCTGACGCAATGCATACAACGCCAATAGTAGTTGCACGCATAAGCATATATATATATATATATATATATATGCATTCGCATTAAGAATCATTGCATTAGACTCAAACTTTAATCATGGAGTTACTGTAACATAACATACATACATATACATATATATATATATATATATATATATATATATATATATATAGTAAGGTTCAATATATTCTATGGTTTTCATAATACATGCTTGGCCAAAATTTTAACACAACATTGCTTGGACGCAAATATCTTCTTTGCTTGGCCAAAATTTGTTTTCGTGCTGCTTAATATTCAAAATTATCAAGCATAATAATAAAAAAAAAAACTCATAGGGTTTATTGTGAATAGTATGATTGGCATCGTTGGGAAGTCAAGGGCATCTTCACCGCTTGGTATGAAGTATTCGAACACTTGTTGGTCAAACATAACAAGTTCATTTTTTTTCTGCTATTTCTTTTCTTAAGAGCAAGTCCACTCCTAAAAATGAGTTAACCCAAAATCCATTTAATCCACCCAAATGAATAGTAATTGATTTCGATAAACAGTAAGGCCAAATGCATCCTAAAAAATGAGCTGGCCCAAAGTCTAGTCAATTTGTATTAAAATGTCATTAACTTTTTATAAATTAATAAAAATAATTTTATTTTTAATTTCAGATAGGATTTTTATCTAATCTTGTCACGTTACATGTCATTATCTGAAAGTACTATTTTTGTGAAAGCTTTGGTTCAAAGTGTTGAAAATATTGAAATGTGATGTAAGGTGGAAGAAGATGGATAGGTATTTATAGAAAATAAAAATAAAAAAATTCGCTTTCTTTTTTATGTCTTTTTAAATATTTTTTTAATAATTTTAATTAAGTTAATTCATCTAGACAGTTGGATTTCAAAAAGATTGAAATCCAACAACCCAAAATTGGACAATGGTAATAATTCTAACATTTGTTTTATAAAGTTTTTTTGCCGAAAAACCTGGACCGTTGATTTAAGAATTGGACAACCCAGATTTTTGCCACGTCACTAGCCACTAGCCATTGGGTTTGAAATTCAAATTTTTTTTGCCATTGGAAATTCAACGGTTCAAAAAACTAGCCGTTGGAAATCCAACGGCTGAAGACGCACCATGTGGCCCATGTCCCACGCCCCTTTAGTGTGCCTACAGCGCGGGGCTCGCTGTCTGTCAGTTATCAGGAACGCATGCCCATGCGAGCATGTTTCCTACACACCTGATGCAAAAAAAAAAAAATATATATATATATATATATATATATATATATATCAGGCATTCGCTAACGTCATGCTGGCGTCAGCATGAGATCAGATAGGCCAGTTCCTCACTCAGTCCATTTTGGGCCTACCTACAAACTGGGGTGGACTTTGAGGCGGCTTATTTTGTGGGGTGGAGTGGGTTTTTTGGGTGATAGCCTATTTTTTTAGGCTTTAGGCTAGTCTCCAACTGAGGAATGGACTTGCTCTAATGTTGCAAATATGTCATCTCAATTGTCAAATTTTGAGTCCCCTTCCTTATTAATTAGATAAAAATAAGAGAAATTAAGGGCATATATTGACAGCCATTTCATTTTTAGTTTGTAGTTTTTATTGTTGTATTAAGGAGAAAGTATATGAGAGCTAGAAATGAGAAATTGAGAAGGATGAAGGAAGGTTGTAACATCCCACATCGACCAACGGAGAGGGGGTGATGTGCCTTATATGTACATGCCCACCTCCATATAGCATGAGGCCTTTTGGGAGCTCATTGGCTTCAGGTTCTATCGGAACTCCGAAGTTAAGCAAGTTCGGGGGAAAGCAATCCCAAGATGGGTGACCCACTAGGAAGTTCTAGCGTGAGTTCCCAGAAACAAAACCGTGAGGGCGTGGCCCAAAGCGAATAATATCGTACTACGGCGGAGTCGAGACTAGGATGTGACAAAATGGTATTAGAACCACTCTGCTGTGTGGTGCGAGTGTGCCGATAAGGACGTCGGGCCCCTAAGGGGGGAGGATTGTAACATCCCACATCAACCAACGGAGAGGAGGTGATATGCCTTATATGTACATGCCCACCTCCATATAGCACGAGGCCTTTTGGAAGCTCACTAGCTTCGGGTTCCATCGGAACTCTGAAGTTAAGGGAGTTCGGGCGAGAGCAATCCCAAGATGGGTGACCCACTGGGAAGTTCTCGAGTGAGTTTCCAGAAACAAAACCATAAGGGTATGGCCCAAAGTGGACAATATCGTGCTATGGCAGAAATGAAGGAGATGAAATTAAAAAGTTGATATTGAAAACAACTTTAAAGATGGTAAAAAGTAAGTATCTTAAAAAGGAAAAATTTTATGGTGAATAAAATTAGACAAAATTCTTTTGCTTGGAAAGGTATCTTGAAAATAGGGATGTTATTTTTAAAGTTATGAGATGGAGAATGGGTAATGGTAGGGACATTTTGTTCTGGACCCACAATTGGGTTTTTTCTGTACTCGTTGTTCCATCTCTTACCTAATATTGACAATCAAAACATTAATTAGGATAGGAGAAAGCTTCGCAAGTGGTTAGTAATGAAATAGTAAGGAAAATATGTAATATTACAATTCCCTTGCAGGATTCCAAAGATGTGCTAGTTTGGGGTCCAAATATAAATGGTAAGTTCTCTATTAAATTAGTTACTTGGATTTAGAAAGGGATGTTGACTCAATCTACAAAGCATAAGTTAATTAATAAGATGTGAAAACTTAATATTCCTCATAAAGTTAAGATGTTTGCGTTGTTGTTCATTCGTGATAGATTTCAGACTAGGAAAAGATTGAGTCATGTTGTGATTAATAGTGATAAGATGTGTCATTTTTGTAATTTTGTAGATGAGGACCAAATGCATTTATTCTTTAATTACGGTGTCGCTAAATCGGTTTGGGACCTTTGCTCAGTTAAACCAAACAATTTTACTAATGCTAATTTTGATTTAGTAGTAGACTAACTAAATTCTTTAAAGCATGTTGATAAGGAAGTTCCTAGTGATTTAAGCTTTTGCTTGCTCCTTTGTTGGCAAATTTGGAAAGATCATCATAATATGGTGTTCAGAAATTTTATGGTCATTCCAGCAAGATCTAAATTATTGGCTATGTCTATGGGTGAACGATATCTTCAAGCCAATTGTAAAGGTTTGAGAAGGAATACTGATGATACTTCCATGATTATTAAATGGCATCTTTCGGATCAGAGTTATGTTTAGCTAAATTTTGACGGTCCGATGGCTGGTACAAGGTGGCAACATGATTTGTATTAAGAAAACATAATGGGCAACTTATTGGAGGTGGAACTTTAAATCTTGATGGTACCACTATTTCAGAAGTGGAGGCTAGGGCTCTCAGAGATGGCCTTCTTTGTGCTCAGAGAAAGGGCTATACAAAGATTATGGTTGAACCGATCATTTCATAGCTAGGTAATGTAGGCCACCGTACCCGGGTCTTGTACATTGGTATCGAAATTGATCTGAAATAGACAAAAAAAAGGGTTACGTATAAAAATACATTAAGTAATTAAGTAATTATCTAGAATAATTAAAATTATTAAAAATATTAAATAATTTTTTTTTTACCGAGGCTCTACCATTAGTGCCTGCTTAATTTTTAGTGAGATATTGCTCCATCTATCGATAGTCATGGGGCACCTATTCTAGATGAGAATTCCTATTGAGGGATTGAATATTAAATGAAGTCAAAGGTCCACCACACGCATATGTCCTAAATTGTATTCAACCCTCATTCTTTAGTCATTCCTTATGAGGCTTTCGCCAAGACTAATGCAGTGACTATTGCGCGATCTAGGCATCTATGGAAAAAATTGTAAACAGTTTCTAAAAATTTCAAACTTTTCTAAATATTTCATAAAAATTTATAATACAAAAAAAATTATTATATTTCCTAAAATTGTAATATATCAAAAACTTATTATATTTCCTACTCATTTATAATATATTTAACAATTATAATCCATTCCCACATCACCCGTAAGAATTTCATCATGTGTGATAAGTGAAGAAAATTGTGATTTCATAGTGCTTGCATTAAGATTTGTGCAAGATTTTCTGGAGTTCAATTGTACAAGCTGATCATGACTGGTGTGGGAGGAGATAATCTAATTATGTATTAACTTATGTGATCCCTAAGGAATCGGGCTCTATTGAAAGGTTATGATAATTAAATATATAATTAGTACAGTACAAAGTGGGAGAATGTGGAACTGTTGTAGGCGTAATTTACTGAACAATTATGAAGGCCAGAGAAAGAGAAGGTGTGCGGCATAGAATGTATAATTTTGAGGTGTGTGTTATCTCACCTCATTGTTCCTTTATTTATAGTAGTAGGGAAGGTAAATTCCTTACCCTAATAGGTTACAACTCTAATAGGATAATATCTAACCCTAGGGAATATTCCAAGATATCTCTAGATACACTAGGATTTACACAATCACATTCTTAATCTAATATGACTGCAACACTCCCCCCTTGAGTGTGTAAATACTCAACTAAGTGGTGCATCAAGTTTTCAGCGATGAAGTAAGTACAATTGATGAAGTCGTCGACACAATGAGCGCATGCGAGTCTCAAATTACCGGAAGAATGCATAAAAGGTAAAACTCACAAAACCTCACTATGGTAAAACCCAAGGTGGGAGAAAAACCTATAGACTAAGGAGAAAAGTGAGAAGTTGCATTAAGTCAAAACTATACGTCTTCTGGACACAAGTAGAAGAGCTCATAAGGGTATGATCAGCCCAGGATGGGTACCTCGTTAAAACCTAGTTAGGTAGCAAAAACCTAGTGGGAAAAATAGTATATTAAGATCAAGTGAGTATACTTTTGGATACTCTCCCTGAGTTTGATAGAACTTCCAAATGAAAACTACAAGCATTGCATATGAATAATTAGGCATACCAATACCTTGGACAAGCTTCTGGAAGGTTGACTTCGGCAGTGACATTGTGTAGAGGTCGGTAAGGTTGTCCGGGATCAACTTGCATGACTTCAATCTCTTGATACTTTGCTGATATAGATGTAGATGCAATATGTTTTGGCGTTAACTTTGTTTATGTATCATGTTTTGGTCGAGTTGATACATATGACAAGGTCTTCATGGAGCATTGTCGGGACTCAACGATGGATGAAAACAATAAGTACTTCGAATATGCTTAATAAGAACTCCTAACCATGTCTCAAGTGTGGCATAGTGAAGTAAGGTAAGACTTGGAACGATTCGAAGATTTCTCAACTAAGGTCATATCGTGGGCCTCCAAGATATTGTGATATCCCTAACTGTAAAGACATAACCATTTGGGGATGTACCTTGTGCGGGTTTGATAAGTAACCAGCATCAGGATATCAAACAAGGCAAACATCATTTCGAGGATTAGGAGGGTTGGATTCGCTCGTGATGCATTAGGATTAGCCCAAATCCGTAGTACCTTCAAGGTACATCTTTAATACCAATTCAGTAGTTGCGTGTAGGCGCAGTGTTGCATCTTTACCAATAGATTAACAACGAATGAGATGTCATGTCCAATTGCAATGAGATAAGTACAACAAGGGCAAAGTTGAATTCAGATATGGAACTTCGGGTTTCATAACCTCTTCAAGGGTCTCGTTTGCATATAGCGTAGGAAAGATCATAGGTATACTTAAAGGTAACACCTTCGGGGTGTAGTTCAACTAGTAGACCAAAGTACCGTCAGAACAACACTTGAACTTCAAGTCAAGATGAGTTTTCCCAAGATCCTTCATCTCAAATTTCGTCTTTAGGTGCAAGGTAGTTTTCTCAAGCTCTAGCAATTCAGAATAAGACTTCACAGTTTAACACATAAGGGCATAATTCATATCCATGGCTGATCAAATAATCACTTAGATAGGTATACCATATCTGTCAGATTGTTTCAATCCGTAAGTGAACGCCTCAAATAAGTTAATAGGGTGTTCCGTGGTTTGGAACTATTTGAACTAGTCCATGTAATTCTTCAGGAACTTACATGTAAATCTCCATATCCATATCCCCATGGAGAAACATTAACCACATTTCATAATGCTGCAGTCAATCACAAGACGTTTAAGAGAAACCTTGCGCCATAAGGTGTGCATCATATCGCACAATTTCATTCATCTCAGTACGCTTCCTTTCCCACATGTAACACAATAGGGTTACCTTGGGCAGTGTAGGAATGATAAGTCCAAACACATTTTGATAAGGAGCACGGTTGTCCAATCAGTTCTACGTTGTCACTAATTAATATAACACAGTTCGATATCATCGCTTTTCATTTATGTCGGTATCTACCATATAAGTGAAAACATCATTGATGATAATCTCATTCCAATTCCATTACCTCATCCAAACTAGTATATTGGACCAAGAGTTTTAAGTCTCGGGAGTAATCCAGATTAATCTCATGAGATGGAAATGATTGAGACAGCAATCGAGTATGGATTTATTTTGTATCGCGATCTTCATCTTCTAGGGAAGTAAATCCTATGAATCGAGTTATATGTCAAATTTTATGCTAAGATAGATTGATTGACTATCCACCGATGTACCAGACCGTCCAACAGGGGCCGCCAAACAGTTCAACAGAGGCAGCACACCCTTCAAAGATGTTGACTCGACGTCCGTTAAGTATGTATATCTTTGCATGCAAGTTTGCAGCTGGTATATGATCTCGTCACTTTAGCTAGATTAGAGGAATGCGTCTGGAACAACATTTTGAAAGCTAGAATTCATCGCACTTGCTTATCACAATTGTGCGGTATGAGGATCGAGATGAGACATATTGGGCAACATCCATGCAAATTCACGTTGTTCTATAGGAACGTTAATGTTCTTATGTCCTTTTAACGGTGGGAAAACTGTCTCATTGAAGTGACAATTCGCAAATGAGCATTAAAGAGATCGATTGCAAGGGCTCTAAGAGAGCTAGTGTGAAGGATCATAATCGATGAAGATTCACATCCTTCTTTAAGGACCCATGTTGGTACATTATGGCAACGCAACTTGGCACATGGAATGCATAGCCAAATGTGTAAATACGAAAAATGTCAAGTTCAAACCCAGTAACCAATTGTAACGTTGAAATGGTTGGGTGGCAATGAGCCTCAAGGAGGACCAACATAGTTGCGTACAAGATTGCATAGCCCTCGGAAGAAACCAAAAACTTGGTGCGTTCACCAAGGTCACCGATCAATTAAATTGCGCTTTATGATTGCTCTGTGAGGCTGTTTTGAGGTGAACATGAGAGTTTGATATTCAATTACAAACCCAAAAAAATGCAATACTTTATCGAAAAACCATCGATATAAACTATCTGGCATTATCCAGTCTCCTAGACTTTATGGGATAAGTAGGGTGGTGAACCCTTAGAATCGGCCAGGAGGTTTAGCAGCAATGTGTGTGGACAAACATGTGACCAGTTTTTCGATTCATCAACCAAAACCATAACTATTTATATGGTCCGCATTTTGGTTAGATTAGTCCACATATATTCCCTTAAATGCATTGTGAAAAGAGGGTCGTTTTGTATCTCTTGCTAGGGATGACTTAGAAAATCAATTTCCCATAACGAGTAGGCTTGGCATAGTGTGCTTGTAAGCACAAGATCCTTACTTCGGGTAAAAAGATGCGTTGGAGCATCATTGTTCGACCTAAGTGTCCTAAATGGTCATGCCAAAGTAAGTAAACTGCTCAATCACCAGGCTCTAGACCGACCACATGTGGCGTGTTCCCAGTTGGGAGATAGCCCATTGGCCCTAAAGTAAAGCTTCAGGCTCAATTTTAGAGATGGTGCAAAGATATTCCATTATATTTTATTTAGTGGTTTCATTTATGATCATTGTTCTCTAGAATACCCTTAAGACTCAACGACGTTCTTCCGAAACGTGGAGAATATTAGGTCTCTGACATGATAATTTAGTACCATTCATACAACGAGGAGTGTGCCAATGCTCTTAATCAGGTTGGATAGATATGAAGTTGTTGCAAGAGATGTGGTTTAGGTACAAAGTTAGTGTATGAAGGATATTTTGTGAAAAACATGTTCATTTGAGCAACATCTATGGCATGCAATTAACATTTAAAGGCGGAATCATGCTTGTATGCACTCAAAACAAAACATTACCTATGAAATTCAAAGCCTAGTAGAAAGGTGAACCAAGACTCAACTCAAGAACAAAGTGAGTTAAGAGATTTTATACCTTTGTTGATTCCTCTTTGCATAAGCAAAGGCTAATCACCCAAGGAGAATGCCTTCATTCCTGCTTCTTAGATCCATGGATTTCTTGGATGAGGATGGTTGAAAGGATTCTCCAAGTTCCCAAAGTTGAGAACCTCTAATTTTCCACACCAAGGAGGGACATGAAGAAGAGATGAGTGACCTTGGAGGAGGAAAGATTGCTAGCTAATCTCCTCCAAGGGTGGCCGGCCTCTTAGAGAGAAAGGGAGAGACATTGTGTTCTCATCTTTTCTCTAAAAGAAACCCTAATGAAGAAAAGGCTATAAAGTCATATTTATACCTACCTTCATTGGAGTGGCAAACTTGTAATAAGTCCAAAACCCACTCCTCTATCAATATGGTCGGCCATAGGGTGTTATTGAGCTGTTTGGGCCTTTGTGAATATTTAGTCATTAAGTTGTCATACAACTTAAGTTAATGGGCTTGACGTTCAAAGCCCATTGGGCCTTGAGGCCCAAAACTAACCCGATGTCTTTAACGAACTTTATTCGTTTAATTAATTAACATATTAATTAATCCTTGCCATAAATAATTAAACCATTTAATTATCCTTACTCATCTCCATTGTTTCTTCAATCTCTACCTTACACGGTGTACGATCCATTAGGTTCCTTTTAGCGAGGCAGTGGGCGATTAAAACTCTTTCAAATCGATTGTGAATTAAAACTTACTTTCAATTCTCCCTTTAGTGATTATACACGTTTAGGGCTTCCACAAACCATGAGTGACACCTAGCAGTATGTCATGGTTACCCAAGCTAATCAGAAGAGGTGGAGAACCTATTCAGTTTAGGATTACAATGCAATACAGTCTTTCTCTAATACAATACTCTTGACCACATTGTTTGGTTTGATAGTTTAATCATGTCTACTATCCAATGTGATTCATTTACTTATATGATTACCTTGAATGTGATTTGGAACGACTTCCTAAATCTCATTCATACTCTGGCCAGAGATTCTTAATCATATCATAGAGTATTCTCCCTCAAACGGTTTGAAGGTTAGAGATCCCTTGTTGCGCATTCACTTGCCTCCATGGCTAAGTGACTTAACCCCAACTATGCCGTGGACACCCTCTGACAGAGTGACTTTGACATAGTCAAAGATCAAGGACCTAACCACAAGACAACTATGATGCCTCAAGTCAAAGGACTACTTTGCATTATCCCAACCATGAGTTCTCATGTGACATGAGTATGAGAACTCCTCGTTGATCGTGTTCAGTGGACTCATTCTCTATTGAGCACCTACATGCTTGTCTTGGTGTCAATCACACCAATGACTCGAGACCAGTCATGAAGGATTATTTTGTGAAAACATTTTCTTTTAAGCAACATCTATAAGCATGCAATTAACAATTAAAGGCGAAATCATGCTTGCATGCACTTAAAACAAAACATTAACCAAGAAATTCAAAGCCTAGTAGATTGGTGAACCAAGACTCAACTCAAATCAAAGTGAGTTGAGAAATATACCTTTGTAGATTCCTCTTTGCATAAGCAAAGGCTAATCACCCAAAGAGAGGGCCTTCATTCCTTGCATATTAAATCTATGGATTTGGATGGAAGAATAGGATTCTCCAAGTTCCCAAAATAGAGAACCTCTAAGTATCTTCACCAAGGTTAGATTGGAGAAGAAATGAGTGACCTTGGAGTAGTGGGATTGCTAGATGCACCCTCCAAGGGGCTGGCCTCTTTAGAGAGAAATGGAGAGACATGTTCTCTCCAATTTTCTCCAAAACAAAACCCTTAATGAATTTTGGCTATAAAGTCATATTTATACCTTTATTCATTTGAGTGGCAAACTTGTAAATAAGTCCAAGTTCACTACCCTTAACCATATGGCCGGCCTTAGGGTGTTGTTTGGGCTTTTGGGCTTTTGTGAATTAAGTTGTCATACAACTTAAGTCAATGGGCTTGACGTTCGAAGCCCATTGGGCCTAAACGTCCAAAACTATCCCAAGGTCTTTAACGAACTTATTCGTTTGATTAATTAACATATTAATTAATCCTTACCATAAATAATTAAACCATTTAATTATTCTTACTCATCTCCATTGTTTCTTCAATCTCCACCTTACACGGTGTACGATCCATTAGGTTCCTTTTAGCGAGGCAGTGGGCGATTCAAACTCTTTCAAATCGATTGTGAATTGAAACTTACTTTCAATTCTCCCTTTAGTGATTATACACGTTTAGGGCTTCCACAAACCAAGAGTGACACCTAGCAGCATATCATGGTTACCCAAGCTAATCAGAAGAGGTGGAGAACCTATTCAGTTTAGGATTACAAATGCAATACGGTCTTTCTCTAATACAATACTCTTGACCACATTGTTTGGTTTGATAGTTTATTTATTCATGTCTACTATCCAATGTGATTCGTGTGCTTATATGATTACCTTGAATGTGATTTAGAACGTCATTCCTAAATCTCATTCATACTCTGGCCAGAGATTCTGAATCATATCATAGAGTATTCTCCCTCAAACAGTTTGAAGGTTAGAGATCCCTTGTTGCGCATTCACTTGCCTCCATGGCTAAGTGGCTTAACCCCAACGATGCCGTGGACACTCCAATGGAATGACGTTTGACATAATCAAAGATCAAGGACTTAACCACAAGACAACGACGATGCCTCAGGTCAAAGGACTACTTTGCATTATCCCAACCATGAGTTCTCATGTGACATGAATATGAGAACTCTTCGTTGATCGTGTTCAGTGAACTCATTCTCTATTGAGCACCTACGTACTTGTCTTGATGTCACACACACCAATGACTCGAGACTAGTCACTATCCTTGAGAGAAGACACAGTACGTACTGATCTTAACGAACTGTCAATGCCCAATTGGCAATCCTATGATCAGGAACGTTTAGGATATGTATACGAAAAAGAATGGTCTCATGAATCTAACTTCTTTAAATTACATTCTCCTAATTACATATTCCTTGGACTTATCGTTTAAGCATATAACATTTATATGAGACGGCTTAAAACAATAATCTTTGCCCTTGATATTAAACTAGATTAGTTTAACATGTGAAATGTCCATAAAGTATCATCATATGATTGGTTTTAGGGCACATTTCCAACAGTGTGCGTAGTATCGCATTCATCCAGACAACTAACTTTCACACATTCGTAACTAATCACGTGTTTAATTGAATTCAGCCACATGTATACAAGAAACATGATTCAATTAACACATTTTCAAGGACAAGATTGATAAGATTATCCATAACTAAAACAAACACCAAATATGAATCCAAGAACATAGAAAGATGTTCACAAAGTAAATGGTTTACTAAAGGGATTCAACCAATAAGGCGACTCATGTCAAAATTCTGCTCTTCCAACGATATTTGGTGGAGCAAAATTAGTCTCACATATTGACTACGAGAATGGTACTCCTCAACAACATTGGTAAAGGCATAAACATGTGCATAACCAATAATATATTTCATCGAGACAAAAGTAGATTCTGCAGGGTTAAGGTTCGGAAATATTATCCTTTATTCTTGAAGTTTTAGGTCTTACGTACCAAGGATCACGCATTGGGCATGATGCCACCCCTTGGTTAGCCTTGATTCTACCATACATTGTAAAAACAAACTCAAAATTGGATTGTGAGAGAGTCAGACCTAAACATAGGTTCGGTAAGCTCCAACCGAAGTTGGACGAGTCTTTCGGTAAGCCTCTGCTGAAGCAGAGCAATGCTGTTTAGTGCATCTCTGCCGAAGTATAGCATTACCATTCAGTAGGCTTTAACCAAACTGGGTTGTGCCACTCGGTAGACTCCAATCGAACTGGGTTTATACCTTTCGGAAAACTCTAGCCGAAGTTGGGTCTATAACTTTCTCTCATGTTTGTGGTAGTAATCAGATCTGAGAATTTTGGTAAACTTCCCCATTCTACACTGCTGCCTCATGAGTGAGTTAGAAACATGGAAGGACAAGAAAAAGTATTCTCTAGTCAAAATTCGATCGAATTTATAAACTTCAAAATCTTACTCATTCATGGACGTAATTGTGGTGTGATTCAGGCAATATTTTTCATGATTAGACAGTCCGTAGAAGCGAGCCAAAGAGCCATGGAATCCTCGTTCATTTTGTAATGCTTTGGGCATTGAAGGAAATTTTGTGAAAAACATGTTCATTTGAGCAACATTTATAGCATGCAATTAACAAATTAAAGGCGGAATCATGCTTGCATGCACTCAAAACAAAACATTACCCATTAAATTCAAAGCCTAGTAGATTGGTGAACCTTGACTCAACTTAAAACAACATTTGTTAGTTGAGAAATTATACCTTTGTAGATTCCTCTTTGCATAAGCAAAAGCTAATCACCCAAAGAGAGGGCCTTCATTCCTTGCATCTTAGATCTATGGATTTGGATGGATGAAATGGTTCTCCAAGTTGCCAAAATTGAGAACCTCTAAGTCTCTTCACCAAGGTTAGATTGGATAAGAAATGAGTGACCTTGGAGTAGTAGGATTGCTAGCTAAACCCTCCAAGGAGGCCGGCCACTTTAGAGAGAAAGGAGAGCTTATGTTCTCATCTTTTCCCCAAAAGAAAACCCTAAATGAATTTTGGCTATAAAGTCATATTTATACCTTTATTCATTGGAGTGGCAAACTTGTAATGAAATCCAAAACCCACTACTTTAACAAAATGGCCGGCCATAGGGTTTCATTGGGCTTTTAAGGCCTTTGTGAATTATTTGTCATTAAGTTGTCATACAACTTAAGTCAATGGGCTTGACGTTCGAAGCCCATTGGGCCTTGAGGCCCAAAACTAACCCGTGGTCTTTTAACGAACTTGATTCGTTTGATTAATTAACATATTAATTAATCCTTGCCATAAATAAGTAAACCATTTAATTATTCTTACTCATCTCCATTGTTTCTTCAATCTATGCCTTACACGGTGTACGATCCATTAGGTTCCTTTTAGCGAGGCAGTGGGCGATTAAAACTCTTTCAAATCGATTGTGAATTGAAACTTACTTTCAATTCTCCCTTTAGTAATTATACACGTTTAGGGCTTCCACAAACCATGAGTGACACCTAGCAGTATGTCATGGTTACCCAAGCTAATCAGAAGAGGTGGAGAACCTATTCAGTTTAGGATTACAATGCAATACGGTCTTTCTCTAATACAATACTCTTGATCACATTGTTTGGATTGATAGTTTATTCATGTCTACTATCCAATGTGATTCGTGTGCTTATATGATTACCTTGAATGTGATTTGGAACGACTTCCTAAATATCATTCATACTCTGGCCAGAGATTCTTAATCATATCATAGAGTATTCTCCCTCAAACGGTTTGAAGGTTAGAGATCCCTTGTTGCGCATTCACTTGCCTCCATGGCTAAGTGGCTTAACCCCGACAATGCCGTGGACACCCGCCTGTTGGAGTGACTTTGACATAATCAAAGATCAAGGACTTAACCACAAGACAACTATGATGCCTCAGGTCAAAGGACTACTTTGCATTATCCCAACCATAAGTTCTCATGTGACATGAGTATGAGAACTCCTCGTTGATCGTGTTCAGTGGACTCATTCATTATTGAGCACCTACATGCTTGTCTTGATGTCATACACACCAATGACTCGAGACTAGTCACTCTCCCTGAGAGAAGACACAACACGTACTGATTTTAACAGACTGTCAATGCCCAATTGACAATCCTATGATTAGGAACGTTTAGGATGTGTCTACGAAAAAATGGTCTCATGAATCTAAGTTCTTTAGATCGCATTCTCCCAATCACATATTCCTTGGACTTATCGTTTAGGCGTATAACATTTATATGAGACGGCTCAAACAATAATATTTGCCCTTGATATTAAACTAGATTAGTTTAACATGTGAAATGTCCGTAAAGTATCATCATATGATTGATTTTAGGGCATATTTCCAACAATCTCCCACTTGCACTAGAGCCAATCAGCTTGGTCATCAGTGATGATACCTCTTCTGTAGTCATTTCATAAATGGCTGAGTAGTAGGCCTAGACAATGGATATCTATATGTTATCCATAGAAGCAACCTTGAGAATAACGACGTCACCATTATACATGATTCTTAATCATGTGGTTCAGTCTCTCATATGAGTTCGGATCTTGATGAGACCTTGATTCCTTAGCTTGAGCTATCGCCCATTAGTGTCGTAGTGTCGGTACACTAGAGACACTTTCTGGTTGGAACCGAATGGAGAGTTCATAAATGAACTTTCCCATCCAAACAACATTGTTGTAAGCTTCTATATGGCAATATATTTTGCATTCATAATGGAACACACTAAAGTCATTACTTTTAATGTTTCCATCCAAATATCTGATCGGATCATATTTATATATATTTTTACTTCAAATTCACTCGTCTTTTCTTAGTTAGTTCCTTATATTTTTGAGCTATTTACGTTATTTTTGTGTTTATAGGATTTGTTATGCAAAGAAAATAAAAATGGCACAAACTTGTTATTTACTCACTAAATTTTGTCAGGTTGGAATCAGCGTTTGTACTGGGGTTTTTTATTAAACTTAAAGATGTTTCAGGTGGAATGGTGAGTAACGCACAAAGAAAAGAAGCAGCAAGGCTGCCAAAAAGAAAAATAAAAGAGGAAAAGCAGCACTTGGCTGCCTGGGTGGAACAAAAGAAAACAAAAGAATAAATGAAAGCTGCTGAGTGCAGCGTGGCAGCGTGGGCAGCGTGGAAGAGAGATAAGCAGAAGAAAAGTCAGAAAAGGAAGGATAGCAAAGCAGCGGAAAAAGGGTAGTGTGAAACGTGGAAGTGGGCTGTCTTAGAGCACAGGATATGAAGAGAGAAGGTGCAGAAATAAAAAAAAGGAGAAATATAAGGGAAAAAGCTGCCTTTGAGCAGCGGAAAGGAGAAGAGGCTGCGTTGGCAGCTGGTGAGAGCCAGCAGAGAGGGAAATAAAATAATAGAAGGCAGAAAATAGAGGGACAACAGGGAGTCCACACGTGAGGGAGCCTCGGGAGAGACTTAGAAGAGGAATAAAAGTGAGGAGACACAGCAGAAAGCAAGGGGGGGGATTGGTGGAAGAGAGGGAGAAGCTGCCTTTGGGCAGCTCGCAGAGAGCGCAGTGGCGCAGAGAAGTCAGCTGGACTGACACGGGATAGGGCAGTGATTGGCGCGGGAGAAGAGACGCTGCCTTGGCAGCGTGACTGAAGAGAGAGGTTAAGAAAGAAAGCTGCCATTTGGCAGCTTGAGCATGAGGTGAGGTCCGAGAAGAAATCAGCGCGAGGGGAGAGAACTGCAGGCGCAGGAACGAGAAACCAACGGCACAGAAAGCTACCCTTGGCAGCGTGGGCACGAATGCAGCAGATCTCTTTCGGTTTAATCTCTCTAAACTTCTATTTTGTTTCTATTTTTAATAATGTGTAAATAAACTGATTTTGGCTAGAGGTTAATTCAAAGTCATGATTATATTTGTAATATGAATTGATTACCTTCGGTTGTGATTTCATAAGTTGTGAATTCAATTTACTTATCTGTTCGTATAAAAACTGATTTGTGTATGTTGGTTGAGAGTGCACGCTTAATTTACATGCATGAATTTGATGCTAGAATATAAGTGAATTTCACCTAATCGTTATGAACTTATATTCACAAGTAGTAAAGGTTGCTAGTCACAATCACGTTAAGTAAATTCTTGGCATAAGTTTCATGCAAATCATAGTAACGAGTGTCCCGTCAATGCTTATGTTTTTCATAAAACTTAATGATTCTTGCTTGTATCTCTATTATGCAACTCATGTAAGGAACTTGTAGGGAATGTTTTGGGTTGTCGTATGCAATCATCCAACCCAATAACTTGTGGAAAAACTGAGGGTTAATTAGTGCAATTCACGGTTAATTTGGGGCGTTGAGTATTCATAGCTTATCGAAAAGCAACTGGAAATCATTTTGTATGCAAGTATAACATGTGTGGAGAAGAACCCTCTAGCTAGTCCGTCATCTATCCTTTCACCTTAATTTCATGTTTTTGTCAATTTTGTAATTTATTTAAGTTTAATTTATTTCTCGTCAAAACCAAAAACCCCCCATTATTAAATTCTATTATTTAATTAGTTTTCATTGTTGTTAGTCTTTTAATTCAATTTTCGTCCATTTCAGTTCCTAGTGTCTAATTTGATTGTTTTCATTATTTTGAGTCATTCTAAGTGTGTTTCGAGTTATTAGAGTTTTTAGCCTAATTTTGTGTCCTTGAGTCTTATTTAATATTTTTAAATTAATTTAGAATAGATTAGCAATCCCTCCTAATCCCCGGCCTAGAACGATACCCTACTTACATCTATACTACAATTGACAAAAAGAGGGTTTAATTTGTATGTCAAGTAATTTTGCGCATCAATATCTCTTTAGTCATAATAAAGAGATATTTGATTATCTCTTCATTCATAATGAAGAAATATCCAATGATGGATTAGATTCATAATCGAATACATTTACGCTTCCATTACGTTACTCTAATTCTTCCTCATTCTTTAAGGAATCTATCCTTTAGTATTTCTTAAATACTTAAGGACTCACTTGACAGTTGCCGTGGTTCTGATCCTGGGCTTGCACTGATATCGTCTTGTACCTTTCTAGGTACAACTCATATCAATGTTTTTCATACAATATGAAATACATAAATCACCTCTCTGCGTATGCATAAAGGATTCTATTTACGCATTATTTCTTTGGGAGTCAAAGGGTACGTTCCCTTTGAGAAGGGCAACTTGCTAGTCTCACTAGAGTCGTCCTTCTAATTGAAGTTTATCATCATATGAGAAACTTCCTAGCATCTCTTGTCTATTATTAGGGCTTGATATAATCCAATTATATCCTAAAATCTATCAATATAGATTTCCATCCCGTGTATATAGATTATGTCTCCCATATACATTCTATCTTCATATAATGTTTTAAAGTCATAACTTTAACGAAGAAGTATTCTTTTCATTTCCAAAATCAATATATCATATATTTGTGTGTATATATATATATATATATATATATATATATATATATATATATATATATATATATATATTCAAATTTAGGAACATGATTAACTCCCACTAATCTTTTGTAAACCTAGTAAACAAAAGATTCATTTACATCTTTATGAGAAATCAAACGTTTTGATCTTTCTCTCATAAGACGTTTACAGCTCCCACTAGCTTGCTAAGATCCATGATGGTTGGATCTCTACAACTTACATGTCTTGTGATTCATAGTTTTAGACATATATTATCAAGACTATCTTAATAATGGTTTCGGAAACCTATATTATGTCCAAACGTTGAATCACCATTTAGTTGTAGCTTGCAATCTTCGAATTAATTGAAAACAAGACTACGTCAAAGATGGTTTCTTCAAAGTCAACCATTCTCTTTGATTGTAGTCACCTTAAGCTACCAATTAGCTATTTAAGGTTTCATTATTTCAGGTCAAATGGTACTTTACCATTTCCTTGAGTATATATCGTATATACACTCAATGTAGTCATAAGGATTTTCATTCTTATTTCTTTCGAATTAAGAGGTGTAACTCTATGACATAGTCATAAAGTTCAAACCATTCAACTGAGACGGTTTATAAATCCTTCTCGACTACCTTGGAGCTTGTGGTATAGGAACTAGGTTGTTATATTTGTTGATCACTATCTTGTTTCTTAAAGAACCATTCTTTGAGTTCTATCCCTCGTTCATTTGCTCTATCTTGGGCAAATCCTAGTGTAGGATTACAATGAACTACCCAACAAACAACATTTGTTAGTTGGTTTATAGAAGTGATATCCAAATGTTAATTTAAGGATATCCACAAGATAATTCTCAAACAAATATTGCTTATTAGCACACAACCCCAAATCTTAACATGATTAAGATTTGTCTTTCTTTCCAACTACATCTTATGGAGTCATGAAAATTTTGGAAGATCTTCTAATTGACAATTATATTGTCATAGAAGCATATATCCTATATATGGGTAATTGATAACATCCAACGAACTAAATCTTATTCAAGTTCGTTCTTCTCCTAATGGAGAAATCCATTATCTTTTGATGCTTCTTTCCTTGATATTTTTCAAGGAAACTGTTCTAAAGTGTTATCTTTCCTTGGATCAAATCTAAGGAGGCAAATACTTTAGACGTCTTACTCATCAACTTACATTTCTTGAATTCTTTGAAACCTTTTGCAAAGTATTCGGACTTGTGTTTATTCAAAATAAACTATAGTCCAACCGAGAGTGATCTTTGGTGAATGTCATACAACATGAGTAGTATTATGTTGTGGACAAGTGCCACTAACATCTAAGTGAATTAACCTCAACAACTTTGTGATTCTTTCTTCTTTCCAAAAGAATAAAGATTCGAACATTTCGCCTCTATACAATTTTAATAAGAAGGTATTGGATCCGGATCTAACGATCCAAAGCATCCATCTATGACCAACTCGTAATTTATGTTTTAGAGGTATCACAACTCAGTTGGGATTAGTCACTACCTTGCAACCTTTTGGGTTTTAAGCATCATTATATTCTAAACAGTTAACACTACCATATCATCTATACTATAGAGATAATCAATTAGATTACTATAATCCAATCATTGACTAATAAAGAACAATGTTTTGTCAAACAAAACATTCATCTATCTCTACTATAGTGACGGAATTAAGTTCCTTAAAATTGGAATGTAAAGACAATCTTTGGTTTTTCCAATTTCTTTGGTAGTTCGTATGAGGAAGTAAGTACTATCTGCTTTCGCAGAGATCTTTATTTTATTCACGTTCCGAATGTGAAGCACCTTTTCTTCTCTCATATATCTTCTACTTCTTATTAGTCACACTTTTACAACGATTGTAAAACATAGTTACTAATACGGAATCAAGCATTCAAGTAGAAGAACCAACTGTTTTGAACTATTCAAGAACAATTTACAACACCTTCGAAAGGTGTGTTCTTGACACTTGCAAGACATTTCTTGCAAATACCCCTTCCAATGTCCATCCTTTCATAAAGAAAGTTTGTTCCCTTGGAGTTTATTTCGCTTTCTTCATTTGACTTCTCCTTTGACTACAATAGTCATGGTCCCTAAACTCCCACTATCTCTCTTGAAACTTATTTCAATTGTGTTATACACATCAAACGATTTGGAGAGTGTGTGGTTATTGTTCACTATATAGTTTACAATAAACTTAGTGAACCATTTGGATAGGGACACAAAGGTGAAGTCCTTGCCTAGTTTCCGTTTCTAGAAGTGGTTTAACACTTCAACACTCAATGATTCAAAATCATCATAAGTCCATGTCGATGGACTATATTTTTGTCAACCAACCATTATGTTCTAAACATAATTACAAACTTTCAAGAGTTGTTCAAGGCAACTCTCATTTCTTCATACAACAATTTGTAAGTGAAGAATTATGGCACATAAAGTGTCCATGCCTTTGTGCTTTCTTCTTAAGTTCCTTGTTCATGTAACAAAGAAACAAGCACTAATGTTTTCGTTAGTTAAGGGTTGTTCAAAGCAACTCTTATTTCTTCATACAACGATTTGTAATTGAAGAATTATGACTTTAAAAGTGTTGTCCTCTTTATGATAGACTTATCTAACATGTTCTTCCAATGGTACATTATCAATAGGAAGATTGTGAGGATGAGACTACTTAGGTACATATACAATCCATTTAAGACAATCTTTGGGATTGTTGTACCAAGTCCGGAAACTAAAGCATTCGGCTTTTCTTTGTCAAGTTTTGGATAGCGTTTGCAAATATATTGGTAAACAAATACATAACGAATATAAATTGATTGATTTTAAGCCATTTGATTCGGGTCTTTAAATCAAATAGCACCACCCACTATTTTTGGCAAATTCCATATCCCTCATTGGAATTCGAGAGTTTTTGGATGAAACTCTTAGTAGGGTATGGGAGACTCACCATTACCAAGCCCACCTCAGAAGAATATCATATTGGCTAGCAACAATAATGATGAGAGGATAACGCTTTAGCCATTTACAACTTTTGTAATTACCCATCTAATTTGGCCTCTAGAAAATGATGCCTCAGAAGAATATCATATTGGCACCATTGCACTTAGTTAAGTCATTCCCACCATGCTAGTTCAAGTAGGGGTTCAAGAATGGCCTCAGAAGAATATCATATTGACCATACGCGTTGCCTACCTTCACTTCATCATATGTTTATAGGCTTCTCTTGAATGTAAGCACATACTTTGCATACCCCAGAACTGGACGAATACGGTGTATGAGTCACAAACGATTGAAGCTCACCATGGTGGAAGGCCTACGAAGAGATGTTCAAAGCATCTCTCGCTTATCAACTTAATAATGGTTTGGTTGAGGGTTTTAGGTCTCATCACATATAAATATTCATTTTAATCTTTATTAAAACAATTTTGGTCCTATTACAACTATTGGTCCATTTGATTGAATTTAGTTGTATATAATACTCCCACTATGCTTATAAAACGGTTTTTAAAGCAAGAGTATATGATACTACTAACATAAACTTTGCATTCATTTGATGGACTATATAGTTGCCTTAGGGCCTTAAGATGACTATGAACCTTTGTTTAGATTCAACACGAGCCTAGTGTTGAATCTCGGTCTAGGGATGGTGATTGATTTTAGTTACGCGTTTAATCACATTAAGGCGTGTTGTCTTAGGGGCGTTGGACCCTCTACTCCATTTTCATGCATATCAAATAATACAAGAAATGAGTACTTCAAAGTAAAGATGAGCTTATGCTCTTTACAACATTTGAATAAAACAAATTACTTTAAAGTAAAGAAGAGCTTATGCTCTTTTACAACATTTGATCAAATCAAATTACAACCAAAATCTAATCTACACATTCCCATGGTTCAAACAAATTTGAAACGGCCTTTTACATAGCTCAATTATCGTAGGCTTAGGTTCATAATCACCCTTTAATTAATTAACACTTTAACTAATTAAATTGAATGCAACATTTTCATTTGGTTTTTGTATCCATAAAATTGATTTAAATGGAGCTAAATGAAATGAAAATCCAATTCTCATTTAAAGAGACAAAACCATTTTGTTCTCATCCTAATTTGGGCCAAAATGCAATAACCTCAAATTTTTGGGCTATGTTGTAAAACTTAAACTTTTGAGCTCATTTTGTAAAAACACAAAAGTCCACTACTTCATGTAATCACAACTAGAACCCAAAAATTTCAACAAATTGAAAAATATCATTAAAGGAACAAAACAATTTGTCCTTTAATGATTTTGGGCCTTTAAGTAAATACGTAAACTTTTGAGCCAAAGTTGCAAATACACAAAAGTACCAAAACTTTATGTAATTGCATAAAAGCCCCAAAAGCACCCCACTTGTAGGGTGGCCGGTTTTAGATAGAGTGAGGAATGCAAAATTTTGAAATTTCTCAACAAAGTCATAAAGCCATGCAAGTGGTGTGTGTGACATAAAATCATGCAAGTGGTGTGTGTGTGTAAGAGAAGTACTTCTTACACACCCATCACCATTTCTATCACCTTTCAAAATTTCAATCACATTAAAACATTTGATAAAGCACAAAACAAAGACTTTATGAAATAAATCAAAACTTCGAATCAAAACACCAAACTTTTTGTTCTTGGCTAAAATGTCAAGAACAATGAAGAACATTCATGAAAAACCCATAAAAGCTTCATGAACATTTTTCATCCAAAGACATCCCAAAAACACTCAAACTTAAGGGAAATAACATATAACCAAACTAGGGTACATAGGGGTTCCAAAAGTTACTTGAAAACACTTTTAACAAGTCAAACATGAACCCAAAAATCCACCCTTTGGATTTGGCCGAAAATCCCCAAAAACATGGCACCAAATTTTAGCTCCAATATTCATGCTCATATGAACTACATCTACAACATTTGAGATGGCAAATTTTCTAACAAAATTTACATTCAAAGAAGCAAGAATAAAGCTTGTAACATATTACAACATTTAAATCAAAGACTATGAACTACAAAACCCAAAAGGATTCACCAACTACTAGACCTAGGCTCTGATACCACTTGAAGGAAATTTTGTGAAAAATATGTTCATTTGAGCAACATCTATAGCATGCAATTAACAAATTAAAGGCGGAATCATGCTTGCATGAACTCAAAACAAAACATTACCCATTAAATTCAAAGCCTAGTAGATTGGTGAACCTTGACTCAACTTAAAACAACATTTGTTAGTTGAGAAATTATACCTTTGTAGATTCCTCTTTGCATAAGCAAGGGCTAATCACCCAAAGAGAGGGCCTTCATTCCTTGCATCTTAGATCTATGGATTTGGATGGATGAAATGGTTCTCCAAGTTCCCAAAATTGAGAACCTCTAAGTCTCTTCACCAAGGTTAGATTGGAGAAGAAATGAGTGACCTTAGAGTAGTAGGATTGCTAGCTAAATCCTCCAAGGAGGCCGGCCACTTTAGAGAGAAAGGAGAGCTTATGTTCTCATCCTTTCCCCAAAAGAAAACCCTAAATGAATTTTGGCTATAAAGTCATATTTATACCTTTATTCATTGGAGTGGCAAACTTGTAATTAAGTCCAAAACCCACTCCTTTAACAAAATGGCCGGCCATAGGGTTTCATTGGGCTTTTAAGGCCTTTGTGAATTATTTGTCATTAAGTTGTCATACAACTTAAGTCAATGGGCTTGACGTTCGAAGCCCATTGGGCCTTGAGGCCCAAAACTAACCCGTGGTCTTTTAATGAACTTGATTCGTTTGATTAATTAACATATTAATTAATCCTTGCCATAAATAATTAAACCATTTAATTATTCTTACTCATCTCCATTGTTTCTTCAATCTATGCCTTACACGGTGTACGATCCATTAGGTTCCTTTTAGCGAGGCAGTGGGCGATTAAAACTCTTTCAAATCGATTGTGAATTGAAACTTACTTTCAATTCTCCCCTTAGTGATTATACACGTTTAGGGCTTCCATAAACCATGAGTGACACCTAGCAGTATGTCATGGTTACCCAAGCTAATCAAAAGAGGTGGAGAACTTATTCAGTTTAGGATTACAATGCAATACGGTCTTTCTCTAATACAATACTCTTGATCACATTGTTTGGATTGATAGTTTATTCATGTCTACTATCCAATGTGATTCGTGTGCTTATATGATTACCTTGAATGTGATTTGGAACGACTTCCTAAATATCATTCATACTCTGGCCAGAGATTCTTAATCATATCATAGAGTATTCTCCCTCAAACGGTTTGAAGGTTAGAGATCCCTTGTTGCGCATTCACTTGCCTCCATGACTAAGTGGCTTAACCCTGACGATGCCGTGGACACCCGCCTGATGGAGTGACTTTGACATAATCAAAGATCAAGGACTTAACCACAAGACAACTATGATGCCTCAGGTCAAAGGACTACTTTGCATTATCCCAACCATGAGTTCTCATGTGACATGAGTATGAGAACTCCTCGTTGATCGTGTTCAGTGGACTCATTCATTATTGAGCACCTACATCCTTGTCTTGATGTCACACACACTAATGACTCGAGACTAGTCACTCTCCCTGAGAGAATACACAGCACGTACTGATCTTAACGGACTGTCAATGCCCAATTGGCAATCCTATGATCAGGAACGTTTAGGATGTGTCTACGAAAGAATGGTCTCATGAATCTAACTTATTTAGATCGCATTCTCCCAATCACATATTCCTTGGACTTATCGTTTAGGCGTATAACATTTATATGAGACGGCTCAAACAATAATCTTTGCCCTTGATATTAAACTAGATTAGTTTAACATGTGAAATGTCCGTAAAGTATCATCATATGATTGGTTTTAGGGCACATTTCCAACAGGTATAAGTCTTTGAATGAAGATCATGGCAAAGGCTTAGTCAGTTCTTCCATGCCATTGTTGGCTTCAATGGTTTCTCAGCTTCTTGATAGTCAAGTGGAAATTCAAATCTTGTACCCCACATAAAGTGGTTTCTATTAGAAACGTCCAAATCAATGAAATCAAAATTGTTACGGTTCGACAATCCACTGATTGAAGGGAACAATATTGTGATTGGTGCTATGTGAATGAATCATCCATAAGCACCAAAGTTAGAACATTTGGGTTCTAAGACATGGTATACATGAAAAACGTCGGGTTTTCATGGGTGTATTTGTTTTGTGAAAACTTCAAGTTTCAAAGGCACTAAATTTGAAACTACAGGTTCATGTTTAGTCATGAACTTCAGGTCCATAAAAAGAGGTTCCTGCAAGAACACAAAATACAATATACAACTAAGTGTAGTGGATTTGGGTTGCTTCAGAAACTCAAGTGTGAGTGTTTTGGGACTATGAAAGGGAGTCAACAATTCAAAGAAACGAAACAATGTATTGAATCATTAATTGCCAAAAAGTGGACTTCAGGCCAATAATTTTGGATTAATTGTTAGATTAATGGACTGCTGGTCACTTTAATTAATTCAATAAATCAGACCATACAGGGCTGATTGTAGAAGCAAGAAATAATAATAACATTAGGGTTAAAATTATTTAAAATGCCAAAAATAGCATTGGATTCGAAAAATCATAGTCCAATTATGGTGGGCTTGGGTGCCGTGAGTAGGGCAAGGCCCAAAAAATGGTTATAGGGCCACGGGTGCCTGCGGAGTAGCCCAAGCATGACTGCAGGCCACGGGCCAAGTCTGGGTAAGCTCAGCCGCAAGGGCTGGCTTGGTGTGGTTTTTGGGCCAAAGCGCTCACAAGCCCAACAATGCTGGCTTGGGTTGAGGCTCTACAAAGCCCAGCCAAGGCTGGCTTTGTGGTTTGGGTCGTAGCAAAGCAAGCCCAGCAACTTAGAGGAATTCAGTTAGGAGTTGATAACTTGGTTAATTGTATCTCCTTGAATGTAGGACCATAAGGATTACATAATGGAGTGGTGGAAAACCCCACGACTGAAATGCAAGCGTACTGCTTGCAGTTACCAAACTGCCATCCTTAATGGGAGGGGGTAGTTATGCTGAGATGTGTGTGTGTGTGTATATATATATATATATATATATATATTTTGGTCCCTGCTGAAGGAAATATTCGTTACATTTGAGAGACAAATTCTAGATTCATTACCAGAGGCGAACATAAGGTTTCCATTGAGTAGAAGATCAAAGTGCAAGAGGATTGTGTTTGTACAATGGTTTCTTCAGGTAAAATCTTGAATTATCACAAACACTATGTCACCAAGCTTTTACGTGTGCATGTCGCCACAACCTTGTAGTATTAACCTTAGGTACTTAGAGTTTACAAATGCATCTTTTTCAATTTTGGGAACACCCAACATCTCGAATGGCAGTTCAATGATGTGGTTGCTTCATGCTCTAGAAAGGTTTTAGGTGGTTGCAGATGAATCTTCTTGGTGAACATTTTGGTCATCGTCGGTATCCTCATCATCATCTTGCTATGTGTATGGCAAGTTCTAAATATTTCTATATAATAAGAATTGTACTACTTTCCAACCACCCTTGAGCTTTAGATCATCCAAGTAGAAACTCAAGGATGTAGGGATCAACCTCAAACCTTGATCGATAGCAAGTACACATCTTGAATGAGACTGTCTGCTTTGTCAGGGTTCATATCATACTAATGAAATTTGAACAACATGACTTAATTGCGGTTTGTGTATAACGATTGAACTATACTTAAAAGTTTGCCCAAAAAATAAGTATTCTCATTTACCCTTGGGACAAAATCCATTGTTTTGAGTGCACAGTTTATTGTCTCGTTTAGCTGTTAAGAATTTAACTTCGTTCATGTGACAACCAGCATACGTTTCAACTCTACTGTGACGACATGCTAGTTGGAATAATTTTTTGGCAATCAAGGGCGATTTGTCTTCACTTAAATGTCACATCTAGTAAAATCCAACGACCATTGAATATGTAAGTTTTTTCAAAAGAGAATGAATTTAATTTTTTTTTTTTAGAAAAAACACTTGCATGCTTGAGAAACCAATGTGAATAGGTCTATGGATTTTAACACGTCATCGTGAGCCTTTGCCCAATGACACGAAAGCTTGGGCGAACAAAGCGGCCCATCAAGTAAATGGGACCCAGCTAATGAGCACAACTTTCGTCGCGCAAACCTTATGGTATTACGCGCTATTTTATTTCTCTTCGCGTCAAAAATTTGCCCAACAAATATAGCATTGCCCTACGACTTTTTTTTGTCTCGAAAAGGTTTTGAGTAAACCCTCAATGTTGACCAGCTTTGCCTTACTAACTAAAAAAGTCGTCGGATGAAGTACTTTTACTCGAGAAAATATAGTTCGTCGGACATGATTATGTAGGGCAAGCCTTATTTTCTGATAGTGCTGATACATGCATCCAGCAATTTCATTTTTCAACATGGTACAATAAAAGTTGATGGCTATCTACAATTGAGCGTGTTGATTAGTCTCATAACAATTCTTTTCCATGATTAATTGTAGATGGAATTTAGAGCTACGTAACACTTGTTCGAACCATTAGTTTTGGTTGAGCCAAACAACATGCATGTTCTACTTGTCTTTAATTTGAACAGTTCATTGTTCAAACCATTATTTTTGGTTGAGCCAAAGAACATGCATGCGTGTTCTACTAGTCTTTAATTTGAACAGTTCATTGTTTGTGTTCATAAACTAGAACTTAATTCAATAAATACATTAACAAATTTTGGGACCATTCTGAATTAAGAACTCCATATAGTGCCACATTCAAGGGTATGACTCCAATGCTCTGTGGTATTAAACATCCCGAATTTGTCACTATTTGAAGCATATTTATTTTAGCAGTTCAATCTCAATGTTCAAATCTTGTCGTTTATTTTTTGGGGCTAAATAGCCAAAATGATTCTTGAGATTTGTATAACTCATTACTTTGGTCCCTAACATTTCAAATCAATAAAAGTGGTCCATGAGATTGTCCACCATCCATCATTTTGGTCATTCCGTTAAAAACTCCGTTAAGTGTCCCGGAGCTCTTGGCCGGAAGTTTGGACAATTTTCAAAGCTTCGTAACTTAATCGTTTATTAACCAAATTCGACGCATTATATATTAAAATGAAGATAGGAAAGTGTAGAATAAGATTATACCTATTTGGAAGCCCAATGGCTGCCCGAGATAACCGGAAAATAGCCTCAAAGTTGACTGGTCCGAAGGAAAACCTGAAAACCTGCCGGAAACTGGGTAAACTTTAAACATTCATAACTTCTTCAATACTCAACAAAATCAAGTGATTCAAAAACGAAAATCATACTTCTAGCTGAGATGAAGAGAATGGTACCTTTTTCGATGGCTAAATCGCCGTGGTTTGGCCAGAAAACAGCTCGAAAGTGGCTGTCTTGGTCTTGAGTTAGCCACTTTCGAGTCGTTTTCCGGCCAAACCACAGTGATTTAGCAGTCTAAAAAGATATCATTCTCTTTGTCTCGTCGAGAAGCATGATTTTCGTCTCGTCTAAAATGGTACATTTTCGCTCCGTTACATTGTGGAAAATTTGACCATTTAATTAGGACGAGACTATTTGGAGAAATTATTTCTGACACCAAATTGGACTGGACAAAATTTGCATGCATGAGATATGATTTCTCTTCTGATATCTTTATACAGAAAAAATACAGGAGGCAAATGTAAGAGAGAGTCCAGTCCTCTACTGTCCAGCCAGCCAGACAGAATCCGTGGCGGTGAGGTGAAATCATGGAGGTCAAAATTTGAAAAGATGAGACAAGAATTTCAAACTTTGGGAGTAAAGACAGACAAATTTTAAATTTTTTTCTGATAAACCAATCAGCCATAGATTGTGGCTGCCTCATGGATGGATTGGTTGCTTCCCTCCCGATCACATTATTAACTTTTGGCAAAATACGAGTGTTTTGTCACCAATGACAACAACTCTCCCACTAAATCCGAAAACGCGCCCAATTTCATGATCCCACAAACCCCACAAGTCTCCATCGCCATAATGTAAATGCAGCCTTTCATTTTGTTCGTATGTTTATACTTCAGGGGCCGATCAACAATCCTTTCTTTTTTTTCTTTTTTCTTTTCGGTTTTTGGTTTTATTTTTTCAACTAAAATTGTTTGATAGTTGTTTTCGGTTTTAATTTATTCCTAAAACATTGGTTTGATTTCAATTTTGAAAACTGAAATAATTTAACAAACCATAGTTGTTGAAATGTGAAAGAAATTTACAATTAACATGCAGTTATCGTACACAAAAAAAAAAAAATAATACAGAAGCCATGCAAGAGAATATTCAAAGTTAGTTTCATTGGAACAATTCTCATATTATTACTAACTAATTTCCTATGGAGAATGGAAGATTTGTCTTTGTTAGTGACAAGCTGGATTGGAATTTCCGATCCAAATTCGAATCTTTTCGCAAAGGATTGGATGAAAAATAGAAGACATTTAGAGATTCTAAATTTCTTAAAAATAGTAAATTAAAAAAAAAGAATTTTTTTAAAAATTGTTTCAGATTATTTCCAATGAATTTGTTTCGAAAGTTACAGTTTTTTAATAGTTATTTGGTAATTTTGTGTATATTATCTTTATTTAGTAAGTCTCATAAAGTAGCATTAGTACATACATGGAAAGGAAATCATGGAAATAATTTCTCATGCCTTGTTTTAGAGAGTACGAAATGTCATGCGATAATAGGAAAATACATTTTTTAAGTATTTGAAAATTAAAAAAGAACACCTAAACCGTCTAAATGATATGAGATTTGATTACCATGCAGGTCATCACAATTCCAAGGCAAACAATATCTTGTTGGGAAATGGAATGACACATTTTGTATTTGACTTTTGTAAATAACATGTTTAATATTCAATTATTCTTATAACTGATTTATTGGATGACTTAGCGTATAGTGTGAATTTTTTTGTATATAAGACAAAGGATTCATAAAATATAACATGTGTGATTGATAGAAAACAATATGAAAATCCAAGGGTCGCCCATTTTCAATAGGGGAATTGAATATCATTGTTTTATTAACACTAATCTCATGTTAAAAAATCATTATATAATAGCAGCTGAGAACAATCTTGTTATAAAATTCACACACGTAACAGACAATATCTTTTATCTTCAGCTTTAGTGCGCAAAGAGAGAGAACTCTTGAAAAAAAAAATAGAAGGAGGTGACGAGTCTGTCTGATGACCGTTAAAAGTTGGAAATGCAGAAAGCCAGAAAAAGAGAGAGAGAGAGAGAGAGAGAGAGAGAGAGAGAGAGAAGTTGGAAAGCAACCCAACTTAATATTTTCTTCATTTGAAAGCTTTCCTCCCGAGTCCTCATCCTCGTTGTCACTGCAAATTGCAATTTACCAGTCACTTTCACCATAAAATTTCTAACATCCTTTGCTTTTATTTTTATATATATCTCTCTTTCTTTCCCTTTGCATTTTCTTATTTTTCTCATTAATTTTCAATAACTTCTCCTCCTCCTTGTTCAACTCTCTCCGGTCTCCATCTCCCATTTGAGATTATGCTTTCTGGGCTTCTTTCTACACAGTCAGTTTGACGTTGAAGTTCCAAGATTTCTATATATACTGCAAGAAATCCAGAGGAATCTGCACATTCAAAGAAAAAGGCTTCCATTTTTTCTCAAGTTTTCCAGGTACCTCTTTCTCTCTGTTTCTTATGTTTCATTGTAAATTTCTCTTGAATTAGTTGATATTTGCGAAACTTTAAATTTTGGGTATGCATGTTTTTATTAGAATAGTTCGTGTTTTAATTTGGTTTGGTTGTGAGACAAGATTTTTCACTTTCTATAGAAACAAACAGAAAATGTCTCTTCATACAAAATTTGATTAGTACTAGCTAATTAAGAGCTAATCACACTAGTAGGTGCAGCTAGCTTGTAGTTTTTGAGCTGCTAAAATTGAGGTAACACAGGCCCAGTAAAAGATATTTTGGCTTGAATTTCCTCTTTTTCCTGTTGTTGTTCCTTAATCTCCAATGAACTGCTGGAAAAGTGAGAATTTATTTACTTGTTTCAACTTATAAGGTAGAAATTTCTTGGGGAGATGAATTGATGGCCATAACCTGTCTATTATGCTCCATCTTCAAAGGGCAGTTGTGATTTTTTATTTCTCTATAAAACACCAACAACAAAGTCTTATCTCACCAAGTGGGTTGGTTATTTGAATCATAAAATGCCACCGTGCTCGATTTTGTGTCATGTCTTCCAATAAATCCAAGTAATCCAAACCTTTTCTCATAGTCTCTTTCCAAGTCTTCCTGGGTCTTCCTCTACTCTTTTGGTATGTCTCTTAAATCACATTTTCTAACCGGTGCGTCTATAGGTCTTCATGTCACATATCCAAATCACCTTAACTGATTTTCTCTCATCTTATCTTCAATTTCAGTTATTCTTAATTTATCTCAGATATCGTTTTTTCTAATTTTATCCTTTCTCTGAAGAAACAAATCTCTATAGCCATGAATCGTTGAAAAAAGCTCACATGGTGGGACACGCAAACGAAGACTATGGTACATCACAATCATCTATATTTATATAAAACCAGAATCCGCAACTGTCGACTTTGAACATATATATATATATATATATATATATATATATATATATATTTTTTTTTTTTTTTTTTTTTTTTTTTTTTTATTTCCTTACCGTTTCTATGGTATTTCTTCTTGGTTAAGTTCATGTCATTCTTTGTGAGTTTATATGCAACCCGGGAGAAAAACAACTGCATTCTTATGGGGGTCATTGGGTTTGAAATTACGAAAACTTGTATGCTACTTCGTTGTCCATCCTCGCACCTTCTCTAGTTTGGTGATGTAAATTTGGTGTTATTTTCTATTGCCAAGCTCTCCCAATTCACTCATCGTGGCAAGGATGACACCCCCAAAAAGCCCTATGCCGAGAAGCCCTATGCCGAGAAGCCCTATGCCAAAGAGCCCTATGATATGCGAAAAGTACGAGACAGGATGTATGTGGCATTTATATGGCCTCTTTAACTTTCGTCAAGGTCATTCGAATAAGAAGCTGCTTTCGCACCAGAGGCATTTAAAGAGAACTGGTAAGGCACAATTGTGAATTGAACGGTGTTGAATTATTTCTGGTTTAATTTGGTCATTTGCAAACTGGTGACAGACTTATTGAGGAATGAAAAGTACTGAATATGGCATACTTTGAACCTTTTTTTTGCAGTACTGAAAAGGTTCATAATTTTTCTTTGTATGCAGATGACGGAAATTTTAAGACCAAGCTTGATTTGCTTAACAAAATGGATGAGAAGAGCGAAAACATGGGTGTAAGTTCCAAGTTCCACCGGCCTACTTTTACAATCGAACATGGTGTATATTTTCATGTACCTGAATGTTTGTTCAAAAGACCATTCTTATGATTCATGATGCCTGCTAGCTTTTTTGTTTTGACTTATAGAAGACTAAGGAAATATGTCAACTGATGTTCTCTATTCTTTCGGGTCTTCTGAGTTCTGTGTGTGTACATACATTGCCAAAATACTATTTGATCAATTACTGGAGTACTAGGCAAGAAAAAATGGAACTGATATATTAATGGGCTCTTCAAACCATCTGGGAGAAATATTAGTGGTAGACAAAATTTCGGAGTTTGAGAACATTCGCAGTAGACAAAATTTCCTTCGTTGTTTGCTTTGTTTTCTCTGATATGCTCTCACACAACTGAAAGCTGACATGGTTACTTGATCGAGTAAACACTAAAACAAAATATTTGATAAGCATTTTCAATTGTTCAGGATGCAATGAAGAACAAAACTCAAACAGTTGACTCAAATATGACAAGCACAAGAAGGCTTAAGGGGGAAGAGTTGTCAACCGAGCTGCAGATAAATAAGAAGCTTGCTACTGATGAAGTGAAACATATGCAATCTGATTCTAAACTCGTTGGTCCGTTACCAAAGAATAATGGAAAGACTAGCGATAATCGTCAGAGATCTAATGAGATACCACTTCACAGTCTGAAGAATGAAACTAAGCATCGAAACCCTCCTAGTTCAACTTCAGTGGAAAAACCCCACTCAGCAGCATTGCCGGAAGTATTAAGCAAAGAGGTGCATAGAAAAAAGCGAACAGGATGTGGCTGTAAAAGCATTGATTATGTAAAGTATGACCAGCTTAATGAGAATAATCTTCCGCCGGGACAAATGAATGCAGTGGAGGCCATTGTAAGTCAAAAATTCATTAACGAGGTGAACTACCAGTCTAAACAGTTATCAGATGCGTTGCAGATTTTGAATTCGAATAAAGAATTGTTTATAAAACTCCTACAAGACCCCAATTCTCTGCTAGTCAAACACATCGAAGACCTCCGAGAATCTCAGGCAAGAAAACATCAAAGTAAATCTGTCTGTGAAGAGAACATTTCAGAACAAAGGACAAGTAAAGCAAGGCAATCTGAAGGTCCTTCTGGCATTCACAAGTTAAATTCCTGTGATATGTACCAGCCTCAGGCAAGTGGTGATTGTGGATTTTCAGAGAGAATAGTAGTTTTAACACCTACCCCACCAAGATTGCAAAATTCTTCAGATGGTATCGATTCTTGCTCCACCATTCAATCTTATTACAGCTTGAGAAGTAATGGGGAAATTGAGAGGCCTGCAAATTTTTCCCTCAGCCGTATAAAGAGGAAACTGAGACGTGCTATAGGGCTAAGCAGCAAAGAGCAGGACTCAAAGACAATCAATGGTACACTTCAAATATCTCCTTGCCAAGGCTCAGAAGACGATTCTAAAGGAAAAGCTGTAGAGATCATTAGAAGAAATTCACCTGGCTCCAATAATGCTGCTGACAGTGGAGTAGTGAGCAAGTCTTCTCTTGATATCGAGAACAGAGTCAACATAAGCAAGGTGAATGAATGTGAATCAAACATTGGATGTGAAGCTGCATCAACCAGTGGATGTGGCCTTCAAAACTCAAACATTTCGCTTGTTAGCCAACCAAAGCGAAAAGAATCTGAAACTTTTGCGGAGGCTATGGAACATCTGTCAGAATTGTTAACGAATGGAAAAAGGGATAAGAACAACTTTGAAAGACAGGCACAGAAAACCTTGGAAAAGGTGGCATCATTTCCTGAGTATGACTTCTTGCCTACACGCAGTCCCGTGAGGGACTGGGAAAATACATTTGTTGATGAACCAATGCGATTTTCACCCTACAGCAATTACCAACTGGTATATGAGAACAAGTCTAGGCTTCAGATTCTGAAAGAAAAGAAAACCTGCTACTCAAGTCCACTGAGGCAGGATGTAGAGGCCATGCCTGAGAATAAGAAACTCGATCAATTACAAGTTATTGATATACAGCGAAATATTGACACCAAACGGCTAGGAGATAATTCAAGGCTTAAAGGTATGGACTTACCTTCATTGTTTACTTATGTTCTATTTTGTTTAGCTTTGTTTAGCTAATAATCAATCTTCTGCAGGCTGTGTCCAAATTGTAAAGAATAATTCCACTGCGCACCGAGGAGAAACTAATTCGGTAGAAGTGTCCTCTATGCACCCAGGAGAACCTAGTTCTTTGGAAGTTCTATCCAAACCAGATAGCACGGAGAAGACCAACACTGCAGAGACTAGTGATGCTACATGCCAAGGAGAAACTGATCCTTTTGAGGATCAGCCACTAACATCTTCACCAGATGTTTTCTCAGCAACTCCAATTATTCAGAGGGTCGAGGGTTCTGATAACATTGAAGATAAACGAGAGCAGCCAAGTCCAGTTTCTGTACTTGAGCACTATTATTTCGACGCCACCAGTCCCGCAAGCACCATATCTGAACCTGGTAAGCTTCACAAGGACCTACCATTTTTTCTTTCTTTTCATTTCCACTATCCACTTCATGCGACTGAATTAAACCATGCATCCATTTCTGCAGCCGAAGAGCACCAATCTCATCCTCTTACGAGGTCCCCTCTGTACATTGAAACTTCTTCTTTGAGTGAACACCATGTTATCTGGGAGTACGTGAGGGCAGTGCTGCAAGCTTCCAGCTTAAATTGGGATGAGCTTTCACTGATGCGGCATTCATCAGATCAACTGCTTGACCCATTCTTGTTTGATGCAGTCAAGTTGCAGGCTAACCAATTCAGTGATGATTGTATGCTGCTCTTTGACTGTATAAATGAAGTTCTTGTCGAGGTATATCATACTCAGCTTCCATACTCCCCGTTGGTGTCATTTATCAAGCCAATTGCCTCAAGACAACTTTCCATTGAGAAAACTGTGATTAATGAGGTGATGAAGTCTGTTGATTGGTACCTCTTACCGCATTCATCACCACGGAAGTTGCAGAAAATTGTTGAAAAGGACATAACAAGCTCTGGAACATGGCTAGATCTCCGGAATGATTCTGAGGAGGTTGTTTTCGAGATGGTAGAAGATGTTTTAGAAGAACTGATCATGGAAACCATATTTTAGCAGCCCTTCTGAAAAATTATACTACCTATAGATTTGGTCTGCATTGGACAATGGAAATTAGGCACTCGGGTTGGTTAGAAGAACTGGTTTTAAGTCACTTGAGAAATGTCTTATGACTTCTTGAACAAGCATGCAAAGATCAGTATTGGGCACCCTTGGATCTCATTTGTGTACACTGCGTATAGTTTACATCAAACCTCTTATAGCTACTAACCATTAGTGTCATCTTTTTAGTGTATGGGGAGGTCAATGTATATATAATAAGCCTTGTGTCTTTGGTCTAGTGTCGACGGAATAAGTCAACAATGTATTTCAATCTAGCTAACAAAACGAAGTAAAGAAAATAAATAATATGAAAGGTTGACTGTTCCAATTACTTGTTGCTTTCGTTCAAATTGTGTTGTTTACATTTCTTAGATTGACACTCTTTTGGATATTTATTAATCCATAAGAAACTTAACCTGTTCATGAATACCTGCTTGTTTGGGTGCAAGTACAAACTGTACAATGCTATGGATTAGAGCTTAATTACTAAATGCATGTTTTCTAATCAGAACCCTTTTTTGGGTAAATGAATAAGAACCCTATTCTTCTTTTGTTAAGCAAACTCGGAACCTTTCTATGTTTCCATGTACAGGTGCAGTTACTGCCGACAACGATACTACGAATTTCTGTACATTTAACTTGGCTAAAATTTATGTTCATTAGGAATAGGAAATTAAATTAGGTAATCTGAACTCTAATTGTTAGGGCTCTGTTATATAATTGCCTGATTTCATAGTATACCAAAACTCGGAAGCACATAAGCTGCTTCTATGAGAACGGCTGCCAGAAACTTCAACGAAGTGATGGTTACATAACCATCACTTCGTTGAAGTTTCTGGCAGCGTTTGCTATCCTCTTGTTGAAGGTGCAGTCCAAGACTGGGGAAGATCATCAAAAGAAGACGACTGGAGCTGGATTGACAGCTTAAACTTGTCAATAAACCTGCAATCAAGAGTTTCCGGGTAATGAAATTGTTTTACTTAGATGCCGACGGTTTATAATTTCTACAGAAGAACAACGAATTAGGATCTAATACTAGCTGAAAATGCAGAGTTTTTGGGATTAAACTACCCTACAAACACTCAAGTATGTAAACTTGTTATGAAAAACCATCCAAAATAAACTAATAGCTTTTCAATATTGTATTTGAATTCACTGATTCATGAGGCAATTGCCTTCGTTTCCTTACCTAGGAACGTCTGTAGTGCTCGAATTCAGACACCCTCATGCAGGAAGAGGGCGCATTAACATATGGAACTCCAATGTCACAGTCACTCAATTTAGCCTTGCAAGTATGTGGCTTGCAAATGGCTCCGGGGAGGAGGATAACTCTATACAAGCTGGATGGATGGTATTAGTATGTGTTTGGTGTTAACCCTGTTTATGATAAAATTGAAAATTAATTATGTTTGTATAAAAAAGATTAACAATTGGACCCTTTTTGTTTATAAAACCTCAAGGGCAGCTGGGTCGGAGCCGGATTTTCAGCATTATTTTGAAGAATGTAGGATTCGTTGCTTTCCATATAAGCATAACCCACCACATCAATTGGGACATCACTGAAGCGATCCCTGTCCGGCACATCTCCTCCTCGAGGTAGAACCGATAAATGCCGTGATGTTGGTCATCCAAGTCGTTCTCGCAGGGCAAGTATGAACCTTGATTATGGGGCGGAGGTTGCACCAATAAGAGGGAATTATTGTCATATTGTTTGATGCATACATGTCAAACCAGTCAACGTTTTACGGATTTTAGGTAATAAGTAGCATTTTTATGATAAACAGTCAATTTGTTTGATATATATGAATGGCTAAAAGGTCTCTAAATTGAATAATTTTTTTGCATATATAATCTTTATATGATGGTAAAGAGAATAAACAATTCCAGTTGTGATGTTCAAATGGTGAAGATGCGTAAATCGTAAATGAAGGTGACAACTAAGTTTCCTATGAGCACATGGGGAAATACAAGCATTAATCATAATTAAATTCTCGTCTTGGCAAACTTCAACATCCCACCCATAGGCCCTGGGCCAATTCAAATGAGTCAAGAGACTCAAAAACCCTTTCCCACCATAGATGTAGTCTAAAGTCTTGAACAACAAAACAAAAAATTCCAATTTTGTGGATAAGGAGTTTGATATCAACTTTTTTTTTTTTTCATCTCTTAATTATTGTAGATATAAAGTTATATAAAAACAAAAAATAAAGTGTCATATGGTGTCCTAGAATTTATTAATTACCTTGAACCAATGGACCAACCCAATATCGATTGAACCAGAAGGTCCAATTTGCCACAGAATCAGTTACTAACTGGTTTTGGTTCAGTTTTTTAATTTCAACCCAATTGCTGACCAAACTGGTTATCAGATATTTGATTACTCATCGCATTTCTCATGAAAATGGAATTACTTGCCTAGGTGAATCTCACGCGGGTCTCATATCTGTAGGCAATGTTTTTAGTTAATAAGTGTGCATGGTACAAAAAGTTGGTTTTCGTAAAAGGAAAATTCCCTAATTCCTTTTCATGAGAAAATTTTGATCAATCTTCCTATTTAACGTTAATATTTCTGCTCGAGTTTACATCAGAATATTTATTTAATTATTTATTTCATATAGTAAAACAATTTATATATATGTATATGTATATGTATATATGTATATGTCTATGTATATGTATATATATATTAGAGAGGAGAAGGACTAAGGATCTCTGTTGTTGCAGTTTGTGTGTGAGCAGTGATGTATGCAGCTTTCCATTTTCTTTTTTATCTGCAACGAGAACTCACAAGAACATATATTAGAGAAAGAACGAATTAAGAAGTGTGTTGAGAAAGGGAGAGAGGAAACCATGGCCACATCTGAAACACTTTTCACGTGAGCAGCCAAGTTTGCGGTTGCACTGAAACCGATCCACATCTCTTGGAGCTTTCTCGGAACACGACCCATGACATCGATCGAAACATATTTCGGGGTCGTCGTGACAAGTGTTGAGTCAGCTCCGGAGACAATCGTTGTAAGCGAGTGCATATCCGGTGATTAACAGGATCACCATCATCGGTATCGAGATGCCCTTAAACTCCATCTTCAAAATTTTCTTAATATCTGGATGAAACTTATATACTTCTGATAATACAAGGCCCCAAGAACACCTTTTTATAGGTCTCATTGCCTTGCACTCAATGAAATCATGAATTTTTAATGATTTTCCTTCTTTAATGAATCAGATTTTCTTGAATTTTCCGTCATTAACTCAAATAATCTCCATGATTTATAGAATCGTTTGTCACTACTGGTTCAGTATAGTCCATCTGATTGTGAGCAATTCTAGCATATGGTACTCTTGTGTTAGAGTAACTGTAGGATGTAAATATAATTAGTTTGATTGTACCTTCTGTTTACTTGAAATAACGTATAGCTTATGTATAAATCAATGCCTTATGTATCAATATTCAGATCAATGAAATTCACAATTCCACAATTTGTCATAATATGGGCTCGTTTGGATGTTTTTTTAAAATGACTGAAAGCACTTTTAAAGAAAATATTTTTGAGTTCCAAAAGCACTTTAAGTGCTTTCTACAAGAAGCACCAGTTATGTGCTTCTCCCAAGAAGCACTTTAAGTGCTTTTCCAGAATTTACTAACATTTTTAATAAGGATAGTTTTCAAAAGTATTTTCACCAAAAGCGATTTCAATTATTTTAAAAACACATCCGAACAAGCTCTATACCTTTTGAAGATTGCAAATATTTGATAAAACTTTTTTAACTAATATCTCGGCTACTTGTCAAAAGAAATATTCACTTGTTTGGCACGGGATATTTTTGTTTTTGAGGACATTACCGTTGTTGGAATCAAATCCGTGCACATCCGAGGACAGAGGCGAAATCTAATCGGAATTGCCCATGATCTACGGCGAGGGGAGAATGAGGTTGATTGGGGGTGGTTGAATCTGAATGAGGTGCCTACAAAAGAAGTGACAACCAATGGAAATCAACCAACTCTCAGCCCAAAAGCACTTTCTAAATGGCAGAACATGTAAAAAAGGCGATGACTCACTGAAGTGCTTTCGGGCAAAGCTTGCAACAGCCAAGATCGTTGCCTATAAAAGGGAAAACAGGACCCAGAGACAAGGACACTCAACCAATCAAACAAACAAACATACAAACTATGCTTTCAAGCCAGATTTGCATACAAAAGCTGTAATCAGCCCAGACCTCAATCCTTTTCAGGATTCCCCACAAAAGCCAAAGCTCTGCTATCACCCCTAGTGGCAGAGTATCGATTCTCTTGTGTAAACTTGTTTACCATCCATCCATTCCAAACACACAACCCTTTGTAATCACAAAAAGAAGAAACTGCATGACGTTCAACCTTGTCCGACTCTCTTTGTTTCGTCTTTCCATTAGTAGATCTGGTATTATGATGTATTCTCCAGTATATATTCAAGTTATTTCCAGTCTTTTGGTGATGAGAAGCTCCATTGGTCCTCAGATCTGGTCTACTTAGTGGTTTTACTATCATAAAAGTTGAACGGGAATTAGATCGATGGCTTAAGCCAGATCTAGACTTTCAACCTTTAAAGCATACAAGATAATGAACTAAAAGTCCTTTGTCTCAAGGCATAGAAAAGAACTTAATGCAGACTTAACCCATTTACGACAATCCTTTTATGACAAGAAGTCAAAATAACTTAGGGCGTAAGTAATCGACTTAAACGCACTTGTTCTACATCTGCCATACTGAGATGGCAGTGGCACGCCTAAGAACTTAGTTAGTTTTGATTGTGAGCCTCAAGGCCTACACCTAAGGCCCCACAAAGGCACCTTTCAAAACTAACTTAGTTCTTCTCTTGTAGCCTCTCAATAAGAAGGAGCCCGACAACCAACCAAAGTGCCAACTCCTCGGGGAGCTATGTACTCGAGTCAGGGGCCTTCTTCAGGGAAATTCCTGCCCGAATATAGTTTTGACATGCTCGGTGGGACCACATTAGTCATGTATGCCAAGAAGAAGAAGAAAGGAAAAAATCTTCAGGTGGAACACGGAGTACAGGATACCCCAAGCTCCACCAAGATCAAACATGACGAACCTCCCCAAATATTTACAAGGACCTATCTTGATGGAAAAACATGGAGAAAATCAAGCTACCATGATCACAAATGAAGACCTACAGGTTACCATGGTCGTTGTATTAAGAAGCATGGAGAAAATCTTCTTGGAAACCAGGGGAGAAGTCAGTAGACTTTACTCCTTAACATGGAATCTGCAAAAAATGCTAGATCTAAAGTACTCTACCCCATAAAATAATCGTACTACAGAGATGATGAGAGAATCCAGTCCGATAATGGAGCCAGTTATTCCCTTGTTTCCTTTACTGGAGGAAAAGGAGAATAAAGGGAAAAACAAGGAATGATCTGGAGCTAATATACCAGTGTTGGAGAAGATACTGGAAGCGAAGTCGCCCGACCCCTTACTATTTCCATTTAACGGTAGGGGACAAAGCAGGTCAGAAAGGACAAAGTATGGGATGCCCTAGTTGATCGGGGAATCTAGTGGAAAAGGCGGGCCTACCAAGCCAGACAAGCCTCTTCCTTATAAGCCCCCACCATTGGCCAGTAAGGGAGGGGATGCCAAGTGGAGGAAGCCCAAGCCAAGAAAATAGACTTTCTCGGGCAATGATCGTAGCCCAAAATAGGAACCTCCTCATACTCTTCCTGATAATATAGCTCACCAACAACTCAGGGATGAGTTAGCCAAATTAAGGAGAATGATGGCCCAGAATGCTCAACCACAAGCTCACGTGCTGTTTAGGATCACTTATCAGAAGCCTTATCCTGAGCATGTTGACAAGCAGAACCCTTTTCTAGTCAACTTCAAGATGCCCACATTCCCAACATTTAGCGGGGAAGATGGCAATGTGTCTTCCAGATATCACATTTTCAAGTTCTCTAATCACTGTGTAGCATTTGAAGACAATCATAACTACAAGTTAAGATTGTTTGGGAACTCCTTGGTAGGCTTAGCATATCAGTGGTATTCATTGTTACCCTTTAATTCCATTGTCAACTAGGGGCAAATGGAGATGGCCTTCCATAAGCAGTTTTACAAGGTTAAGCCCGAAATGTCTATCAATAACCATGTGGAGGTGAAGCAGTACGAGCATGAGTCTACATAGGACTTCATGATGAGGTTTCATGAGAACGAGGATGAGGTGTCAGTTCCCTATAAATCATGCACAACTCATATCCATAGCTCAGAAGGCGTTGAGATTGCCTTTGAGAAAGAAGTTTTATGACGTGCAATTCAATAAGTTGCAGGAGTTAGTAATTGCAGCCACCAAGTATGAGAAACTGTTACTAGAGAAGCATCAAGTAAAACACTCATCTAAGGTACCTCATTTCTACAAAATCAAAGCTTCCATTCACCAAGTAGAGTTTGAAGGAGAGCCAGAAGAGAATAATGGCCATGAGGGAGAAAGAATGGACATATACACTGCGGAGATGACTACCCCCTTGAAACCATTGACAGTAAAGGGGTTAGTACATCCAGTTAAGGACCAGAAAGTGGTCACAAACGATGGAAGATTTGTCCCTATGAAACCCTACAAGTACCAGAACTGTTCCTTTGACTTAACCAAGGTCGCGGAGATATATGAGGAGCTGGTGCAGGCAAGAGTGATCGTGCTCGACAGCACCAAAAAGCTGCACAAGCCCGAAGAGCTAAAAGGAAAGAAATATTGTAAGTTGCATTACACCTTCAATCACTCTATAATCAACTATGTCCAGTTTAGAGATTAGATACAAGATCTCATTGTCAAAGGAAATCTATTGCTGGAAAAACCGTAGGTTAATATGATGGTTGATACTGATCCTTTTCCAGAGGCTCCAATAAACATGATCAACTTGACATGGGCTGAGAATAGGAAAGGAAAAGCTACCTGGGAGGTAAAAGCAGAATGGAGGCAAGCTGATAGGCCAATTGAAGGGGTTATCAAGTTGCCTTAGAAGCCTAAAGCAGCTATAATCAAAGGAGTGGTGTTATGTAGTAAATGCCAATGTGAGTGTGAGTTGGAAGTCCCAGTAGCAGGAGCCGTCATTGATCAAGAGTTGATCAAAAGAATAGCAAAAAGCTCACAAAAATGTCATGTGTTCAGTGGAAAGAGAAACCTCTAAGAATGTTTTCCAACGGTTGGGAGAATACTCTCAACCAAAGGGTTTGTCATAAGTGTTCAAGGATTACGAGGCTTCTAAAGAGGTAGAAGATAGAGAGGCCAAGGTGCCAAGATGGGTAGATGTGAGGCTACCCCAACCAAGCTATGCCAGTAGAGATGTCAGAGTAAAGGGGAGAACCGTGAATCCAGTTACAAAGAAGAATCATGCTTGACTGGGCGGAAATGGTATGTGATCAGAAAGGATGGGAAGCACGTTAAGGAAATGGGAGCCTCCATGATTAGAAGAGTCCAGAGGCAATATAAAGCCCACATGAACTCATTGAAGGTCCTCGCTGCCTCAGAGACCTCAAAGAATGTAAAGTTTGAAAAGGTATTTAATAGGGAAAAAAATCAACTCCATTGGAGGACCAAGAAAAAGGTGGAAAAGGCTAATAGCAAGACCGAAAAGGAAGGGGACCATGTGCCGCAGAACCCCCATCCTAGGAAATACAAAATCTCGATGAGAGCTCAAGAAGATATAGTGATGATGCCAATTCCAAGATGGAGCCCAGGAACAATATGCTTTGGAACTATCTCACCTGAGAAGGGGTTACCCACACCATTATTGGTTAATACTCTCTGCGAGGTTCCAGAACAAATGCCAAACTTTGGCATAACCGAAAAGGAAAGGGTGCCCGAGTTGATGCTACCAGAAGAAGCACAGACCTGGTTAGATGAGTTCATGAACCACATTATGGGAAAAAATGAGAACTTATCTGGACCAAGCAACTTCAACGTAAACATGACATATGTTTTATCTGCCATGTTTTGTGATGACCATGATCAACCTGTCACAATGGAGGGTGACTACTTAGCAACATAACCTATGATGGCACATGTTAATGTTGAATGAGCTGGAAAAGAGGAGTTGGGCAAAGCAGATTTGCCCGAGCCCATAAAGAGAAAGCCTGAGAGAGTGTACATAGACATGATGGTCTTCAATCACCCGAATTTGGCTATGGCCAACCATTTCAAACCCATATATGTGACTGCTCATCTGGAAGGAGTACCCTTCAAGAGGGTCTTGATTGATGGTGGAGCAACGGTCAATATGTTGCCATACAAGCAAATGAAGAGGGTGTCCAAGAGTGAGGAGGATCTCATCCCCACAAATCTAACAGTTTTCAACTTCTCTAGAGTCATCACTAAAACCCATAGGATATTGCCTTTGGAGGTTAACTTGGGTTCCAAACAAATCATACTAACCTTTTTTGTTATTGACAGTACTTCCACTTACGGAGCTTTATTAGGTAGAGATTGGATTCATCAGAGTCTCTCTGTGTCATTTACCTTACACCAACAAGTGGCTATTTACCATGAAGAAAAGGAAGCAAGACCTGGATTTTAGGAGATAATAGAGGCCAAATCATGACCATTCCTCCCTACAGCGTGGAAGAAGTCAATTTCTACAATCCCAGTATTGGGATTCTTCAATGTTTATGAACTGATAAGAACGGCCACCCGACCAAGGTAGCGGCCCAGAAGATTCTAAAGCAAGGGTTATCTCTTACAAGAGAAGAATGGGATCGGCCCCATATCATCCCAACTCCTCAACATCAGTAATGTCTAAATAGAAAAGAAATGACCAAGTGGTTGCAGTCAGGTCCTTAATAAAAAGAATGTTGGTGTATGGGAAAGAGAGAAAGCAAGAGAGGGAAAGTTCAACTAGGCAAGAAAATGAATGGGAAAAAGAAGCTCAAGCAGCAGAATAGAAGATGAGTGTTTTGAGTTGGAAGCAGCCTTGCAAATGGCTAAATGTGTATATGACCTGGACGGGGCCAAAAAACTTGCTCGAGAATCCAGAGTTAGTTGAATTCTTGTGCATAGAACATGACAAGTCACCACCAGCAGTAGAAGACTATTTAGAGACTATTGATTTGATAGCTGAGAAGGATCCAAGATATATCCAGATCAGTGGCTTATTTGACACGGAGGATCGGGCAAAAGTAATCAGCCTTCTGCATGAGTTCAAAGACTGTTTTGCTTGGCATTATATTGAAATGCTAGGTTTAGATCCAACTTTAGTAGAACATAGAATGCCTATTAAGGAAGGATTTAAACCTGTCAAGCAAGCACCACAGAGGATGTCAAAAGAGATCGAAGAAAAGGTCAAAGAAGAGATCAAGAGGCTGGTGAAAGTTGGATTTATTAGGCCTGCCAAATATGTCGAGTGGTTGGTCAACATTGTACTTGTATTAAAAGTTATAACTAAAGTAGTTGGATGATGTGTTGACTATAGAAACATTAATGAAGCCACGCCTAAAGATGAATATCCCATGCCATGGCCGACTTATCCATAGATGCAGTTGCCAAACACAAAGTTCTATCTTTCATGGATGGGAATGTTGGTTACAATCAGATAAAAATGTCTAAAGAAGATATACATAAAACAACTTTTAGGTTCCCGGGTCATGTTGAAGCATATGAGTACTTGGTAATGTCATTCGGGCTCAAAAATGTCGCTGCAACCTATCAAAGAGCAATGAATGCCATTTTTCATGACTTAATTGGCCATAACATGGAAGTATACATTGATGACATTGTGGTTAAATCTAAAACTGAAGAGCAACACGCAGTAAACCTCAGGTAAGCCTTGACAAGGATGAGGATTCACAAGATGAAAATAAGTCCTAAAGAATATGCTTTTCAGACAAAGATTGGGCAAATTTGAAAAACTAAGCAAGGTGAGAAGGGTGGAGATAGATTGCTACTATTAAAAATTCATAAAAATAGGGTTAAAATAAAAGTAATCCGGCTTAGTTCTCCTAAATACATGTTGCTATTTACAAGTTGGTTCTCATAATCCTCAATCTCTTGACAAGTCTTCTCCATTTCTTCTACCTTCTAGGTTTAAGTGAAGACAATTGCTCTTCCAAAAGTTGGATCTCAGAATCAACTAATGCAATCTTTTCTTCTATCACGGACCCTTCTTCCACCAACTGTCGAAGAGTGGCTATATTCTTCACATGTTTTTCCTGAAAACACTTTACTCTATTGGACGCCCGCTCCGCCTTATGATGTTGATCCCTTGATGCCCGCAAATTCTCGAAGAAACTCATAAAAGACTCATACTGAGCGTTGGATAACAATTGAGCTTTGTATAGCTCAATAAGGGCATTTTCTACATCATAGAGAATCTTAAGGCTGAAAGAAGCTGTGAAGTCCCTTTTCATCCAATCCTTGAAGATTCGACGAGCATTTTGAAGAAAAGGTGACTCAGAAGGTGTTGAAGGTGACTGTAGTTTAGTTTTAATTTGCCCAAACTTCTTTACCAAATCGAGCAAGGATAATGCTAATGAAGCTGAGGGCATAGTGATTACACCTTCATTCATGGCAGTAAGGGCGGCTTCAGTTAAGTGAGTAGGAAGGATTACAGGAGCAGGAGCAGGAATGAAAATAGTTGTTGCAGTGGTCTTGGCTCACTTCTTCACAGGACTAGAAACGAAGAGTCCTGGGATCCCATTGACTGAAGAAGGATGAGGAAGATCTCTCTTGCGCACTATGCATGGTGGAGATTTGCCCGAGCCCTCTTTAGAACCCTGTTGCAACCATGACAAACATCTTAAGAGAAAAGTTACAAGTCAAAGAAGGGCAAGGTAAGAAAAGTCAATACACCTGAATTAAGCCTGGAGTCTTGGAATGAGGTGGACGGGGAGTTATCTCCTTTGATTGCTAGAGGATATCATCGTGGCTTACTAAGGGAGGAAAGTCAGTGCCTGAACCTTCAACAGAGACCTACAAATAACGAAAGAAATGATAAAGGTCAGTAATTAACTTGTGAAGAAGAAAACGAAAAGTCTGAGTTGGGAAGCAGGCACTTCAAAGGCTTCGGGTGCATCAATAGGAGCTGCTTGAGAAGCATGTGGATTAGTTACCTCTGAAACAACGAGGATCATAGGGACTATAGGCTCCCCAAAGGTAGAACCCGTGTTTGGTGGAATTCCTGTGATAGGGAAGGCTGGAAAGAATAAAAGACAGTAAGTACAAAAAGAGAAGATTCTTAACATAAAAGTGTTAAAAATAGGCACTTACTGAGTTACTGTCATCTTCCACATGGTGCATCATCTTCCCAGTTGAACGATCAAACTGAGAGAGGGAAGCCACCACCAAAAGAATGGATTTTGCTTGAGAATGAGAAGCTTGCCTCGTTCGGGCTGAAAGAGAAAAAGCCTTAGGCGGAGAGATCATTTATGCCCGAATCTCCTATTGCAGACAGTGGGGCAGAGGGTTATAAAAAAAGGAAAAAAAAAATCCAAAGAAATGGAAAACTATACCTCCAGCTCTTTGAGATTTAAATCTCGAAGTTCATCAGACTGCTGATACATTTCAGCCCTTAAAGGGTCCCCCCTTGAAACAATCGTGGGCTTCTTGGATGCCAGGGGTCCTAAAATGTGAGAAAAGTAAAATTGTTAACTCTCAAGCGTAAAATGTAAATGGCAGATTAAGGCAAGATATACTTACTGGAGGCCTTCTGTTTCTGCCTACCAACTATGGAAACAGCAACAGTTTAAGTATTTGAAGTAGAGGCAGCTTTTAAAGACTTGGAGGTCTGAGCTCTTGTACTCTTCTTGGTTGAAGTTGCCCGCTTAGGCTCGGGCTGTTTTTCAGGCTTAGAATTAGAAGTCTCGACCACAATTGTCCGTGCCTGCCTAGGTGCCCGAGTTTTTGCTTTGGGCTTAGCCTCACCTTCTGAGTCCTCAAATAACTCAGAGACATCCCCACCAGCCCCATTATGTTTTCTTTCTGCCTCGGCTGCAACTTCTTGAAGTACAAAGGCATCTGCTGCATCTTCATCCTGCCCAACATCCATTTCTGCCTGGTTGCATTGAGCTGCAAGTATAAATAAAATAAGGGAAAAGGTGAAGAGAATGATGGAATCACGAGATATTTCATAAATCATAGAAACAAAAGATACCTATTAAAAGGAGTTGGTTTTTTTTTTATAAATCATTTCTTTCCAATTCTCGAGCTCGCCCGAGCTGGGATAAGATTTAAGGGAAAATTGACTGAAGAGACGGTCGTGCGCTTCCCACAGATCTCCTTCGTATTTCTTGGTTCATTTAGCTTCCCACCATATGCAGAAAGTAAAGGTACTTTCGAAGCTAAGGGCTAAAGGCTTCTGGGCAACCTTTCTCATAACCTCAAGGCTACGTCGGGCAGCTCGAAAGGTGATTTCTTGAGGAGAATGAAAACGGTAAAAGGTACCACAATGAACAGAGTCAAAGAATGGGACTGGAACGGCCTGCCTAAAGCCTAATTGCCTACAACAGAAGTTTGGATGATAAACCTCCAACCCGCGTTCATAACAATTGTTGTGAACTCCCCAGGCTAGGTCCCGTGGTTAAATACAGCTAATAAAGTTTTCTTTGCAAAGAGAATTAGCGCCTTCTCCAAAGGCATCCTAGAAGGCTTGATTAGAAAACCAGGGATACCTCTTAAGAACATACGCTCCCCACTGCAAATCTGCAGGAGTCTTGTAGATTATGAAGAAATAAAAACAGGCAAACGTGGAATGGTTAGTAGGAGGAGCCTCAGCCAGAATTCGGGCAGAGGCCACACGTTCTGGGAACTCCAAGTTTGCTGCCCGATACTCTGGGAAATACCATTGTAACCATAATTGGACCATCCAGATTGATCCATTAAGGTTGGTTTCAAAGGGTTCACCTCGAGTCATTTCAAAAATGAGATGGTAGAGATGAGAGAGAAAGAATGGGCTCGTGGTGACATCGTCAAAATTATGAAGAGCTTCTACTAAAGGGATTCATTTGACCTTCACTTCCTTGGATTTATTGGGAAAGATATGCTTGTTAAGCCAGTAAAGAAGGAAGTACATGTGCTCGTGATCTATGTTGGCTTTAGAAGAGTCTGCACCAAAATTCTTCTTCACAAAAGGAATAAAACCTTTGAAATAGGTCTCATAACTCTTGAAAGTTGCATAATTATATTCCAATTAGAGTAGGGAAGCCGAAGCACCTGAACTCTTAGCAGTTGGATGAAAAAGGGGAGCCCAGTCATGAGTCACATCCATAATTTTGCCCAATGGTCTTAGCCTGAAGACTTGCACTATATCTAGGATGGTTGGAGACATGGGGCCCATCCCGAAATCAAAGGTATTGATGCCCGTGTTCCAGAAAATGAGAGCAGTGGTCAGTAGCTCAGGCTTAGCAACCATGGTGGTTTTTGAAAGCATTATTAATTGATAAATGTCGTTGTTCATCCATTTCCTTTTGAAGATAGGCTCAAGGTCTTTTATCCATTTAACCCAGGCTTCATCATTCATCAAAGGAAAGCCGCGGCGATGGTTTGACCACTTAGATGAGGAAATGCCCGACTCAGCCATGAACGAGTTAGGAGTAAACCAATCGGCATTAGGACCCATGAACTGGAACTTGTGAAATCCATGCAGACCCAAGTGAGTGCACACCCCCTCTTCAAAGAAAAGTTCAGAACACAGACCTGCCCGAGGACCATGAAGGCTATTAAGCAAACATCGCAAAGTGTCAATACCCTCACCAGATTCATAAGAAGACAGAGTTTGAGTGATTTTTAGGGCCATTGGTTGAGCTCGAATGAGGAATGAGAAGAATTTAAGACAAAAAGAGGGAGGAAACCGAAAACAAGAAGGGTTTCTGAAAGTTTTGGGAATTTGATGGTTTGAAATTGCTTAAGGTATTTAACCGAGGGATTAAGAAAGAATTATATAGTGAACAGTTGATTAATGACAGAGATCGTGGGTTACTGTAAAGGTCCAGTTCACAAACGGTTGCATTAAATGGCACGAGTCCCGAGTAGGGGCGTGCGACGGTGGTTAATATGAAGTGGTTGTTCAATCATCATTTACACCTCGATTTGCAGGCTCAACAATGATTGAAAGGGCACTATTTGGGTTAATATTTAAACTTTGGGCCTAGAGGAAAGAAAGCCCAAAAATAACTAAAGAAAGGAGACTCGCCCAAGGCCCAGCACCAAGCCCATCCATTTATTTCAAAGACAATATGACGGTCCCTCATTAATGCAAAGGATAGGTGCTTACAAGGGAAGTGACAACCGATGGAAATCAACGTGCTTTCAGCCCAAAAGCACTTTCTGAATGGCAGAACATGTAAAAAATGCGATGACTTACTGAAGTGCTTTCGAAGAAAGCTTGTAACAACCAAGATCATTGCCTATAAAAGGCAAAACAAGGCCTAGAGACAAGGACACTCAACCAATCAAACAAACAAACATACAAACTCTACTTTCAAGCCATATTTGCATACAAAAGCTGTAATCTGCCCAGACCTCAATCCTTTTCAAGATAACTCCCTACAAAAGCCATCTTTTGTCTAGTTTAAAAGCTCTGCTATCACCCATAGTGGCGTAGTATCAATTCTCTCATGTAAACTTGTTTACCATCCATTCATTCCAAACACACAACCCTTTGTAATCACAAAGAGAAGAAACTGCAAAACATTCAACCTTGCCCGATAAGGTGAAATCTTGCCCGACTCTCTTTGTTTCGTCTTTCCATTAGTAGATCTAGTATTATGATGTATTCTCCAATATATATTCAAGTTATTTCCAATCTTTTGGTGATGAGAAGTTCCATTGGTCCTCAGATCTAGTCCACTTAGTGGTTTTACTATCATAAAAGATGAACGGGAATTAGACCGATAGCTTAAGCCAGATTTGGACTTTCAACCTTTAAAGCATACAAGATCATGAACTAAAAGTCCTTGGTCTCCAGGCACAAAAAAGAACTTAATGTAAACTTAACTCATCTACAACAATCATTTAATAACAAGAAGTCAGAATAACTTGAGGGCGCAAGTAATCGACTTAAACACACTTGTTCTACATCTGCCATACTGAGATGGCAGTGGCACGCCTAAGCACTTAGTTAGTTTTAATTGTGAGCCTCAAGGCCTACACCTAAGGCCCCACAAAGGCACATTTCAGAACAAACTTTGTTCTCCTCTTGCAGCCTCTCAACAAGAAGGAGCCCAACAACCAACCAAAGTGTCAACTCCTCAGGGAGCTATGTGCTCGAGCCAGGGGCCTTCTCCAAGGAAATTCCTACCCTAACACATTACATTATACTTATACACACTAGTAGTAAGTTCGAAATGGGACCAAATAATTTTAGTTTAACAGATTATACTTCAATATTTGCAACATAGATATCGACCACATAAACAATTGTGACAAGAAAAATTGATCGTTTTGGCTAATTTTCATTCAACTTTTGAAGGTCGCTTTCCTTCACGAAGAGGCCATGGAAGCCGTAAGGAACCCGGCGGGGCAGCTTCAGAGCCGCCACTATATCAAGCTGCGGGGACTTCGCATCCATCACTAAGAACTTAGATTCTCCTGTCTTCTCATCATGCACAAATGACACCACGTACCCATCATCCTCCTCCACGTTTGGATTCTCCGGCTCTCTAGCAACAAAGAAAGGCTCACCGCCATAGCAATTTGGTCCATACATCCTGCAGGCCAACGTGGGTTCATCCCCGTTGGACGACACATCTAGATCCAGCTTCACCAACCCTGCACACTTCGGTATTGAATCATCAGGGTGCATTGATTCTTCAGAGATAGATCCATACATAAACTTGTTCTTTTTCCCCACGTAAGCCCGATTGATCACTCCGAATTCTAGATTCCTTATGGAGATGGGTTCCCTTGTCACGATCCCTGTCTTAAGATTGATCCTCACTTTCTCTACCGATGCACGGAACAGATCCCATCTCTCAAAAACGTATTGTACGGACAGTACATTTGGTGCAACCAGAACAATGCTATCATCTTCTTGATCATCGTCCCATGCATTAATGGTGTGCAAGATGTTGAACCCCGGAACATCAAACCACTTTATCTCAGACTCGTCAACTGCGTACCTGGGAAGTACTCCGATCTTAGGCACTTTGGAGGGATCAAATACGACTGGAGTTCCTCCCGTAGTGATCATTTTAATGGGATTCACTGTCATTTGTATGTCAACAAATATGGTATATTTCTTGGTGATTGCAAAGTCGTGGAGGATAGATCGATGGCGCATAGAGAATATGGGCACGTCCGGGTGCTTTGTTCCGTCTGCATCGAAGTGAAAATAGGTGAGGTATGGAAACACGGGGCTGTAGCGGAAAGCAAAGGTTTCTCCTGTTTCGGGGTCTGTCTTTGGATGAGCTGTCATACTCGTGGAGAGCTTCTGGTCGAAATCATGCCGCCCCAGAGTTTGTATATCTCCGTTCGATGTCAAGCGCATGGCGTAAGGAAGGTCAGACTCGCAAAGCGCATAGAGACGGTTGCCAAAGAGAGCTAAACTGGTGTTTGCGACACCAAAGCCGTTAGCAGGATTCAGCTGACCAGGAGGCCGTTGAAGCAAGAGAAGATGCTGGGAAAGAGAGGATATCCGGCTTCGCGCTCCACGGTGTATTTATAGGTCTCGACGTAGCGGCTGCAAAGTGTTGCTCGGCCTTGGGAGATCAAGATGGAGTGAAGCATGCCGTCGCCATCGAAAAGGTGGTAAGGCCGCCCTTGGGGAAGGAATTGGGGGTTAGGGCCGTTGCGGATGTAGGCACCGTCAAGGCATGGTGGCAGAGAGCCATGTATCAGCTCGCACTCGGTTGGGGGAAGCTCTTGGGTGACCGGAGCAAAATTGTCGGAGACTACGAGCCTCCGGTCGATTGAAGGTCGAAGAATTGGAGGCTCTATGGAGTTGTTTATGAAGTCATCCAGAGATTTCAAGATCATCGCACCTCGTTTCTTTGGAGCAATATCATCATCAACATTTGTTGCTATTGCAGCTAGTACGGGTAAGGATGGAGAAGGACTAGTTCTCTTTGGAGGTTGTAGTTTTCTTGTGTTCGGATTATTGAGATTTTTATAAGTGGAAATTGTGGGCAAAAAAGAAGAAAACAACGCATCCATGTAGATTGGGATCATTACGTTGCATGCAATGAAGGGATGTTAGGATTTTGAGCTAATTAAATATGAATTCCAAGTCAATTTACTTGACCCCAATTTTGTCCATATTAACAAGTTATCAACTTAAAACAAGTCAAACAATACATGCTAAATACAGGTTGTCAATTTGCAAGGACTATGTTTGATATACACACCACAAGCTCATGTGACTTGAAATATGTTGAATCTGGTGAATTATCCACTTGAATCTAATCTTAAGCAAAAATCATAAACTAAGTTTAATAGCAACTTTTTCAACTCATTGTATTTTGATTCAAACCATTACCTTTTCACTTAATCTAATTTATAATAGTAATATCATTTGTAATTATAAGAAAATAATAATAACAACCTAAGCTTTTGGACTGTGCTCTGAACACTACTTTTAACTTCTAAGGCCATCTTCAATGGAGAGGGCTAAAGGTCCAAAAACCAACAAATGACTTGACTTGTCAAAAAACTCATCTCCAACTGATGGCTGGGCTATAATGCTATGGATCCCAACAGACTATTATTTGGCCAAAGAGGCATCAGGCTAGTCAAATGTAGCCCTCATCTTAACCCATTTTTTAGGGCCCAGCTCATTAGTTATAATAATTAATTGAAACTCAATTGCTAGATTTGAAAGTATCCAACGGTAGCTTAATTAAATTAATCAATAAAGTTAAAATTAATGAATTATTGAGGGCACTATGTTTAGCGTCTTCGGTTAGGGATGGTAATGGTATGAGACTATTCATTCAAAAATAATTTTTTGCAAAGCTACAATTCTGGACGGGGTTATGTTTAGCCATTTCGGTTGGAGATAATCTAAGATTTCCATAGCAAACTCACAACGGAAGAGGATTATCTTCCCTTCTAATCTCTCTCATCTTCCTTCCCCTCTTACTTGAACGTTTATGATTAAGCAACGTTCACATCTTATATTGATTTTTTTACATAAACAAAAAGATAAAAAACAAAATGTGAGAGAAGAGGAAAGAAGAGAATGAGAATAGAAAGGGAGTATTATACTCCACTCACTACCAAGATCTAAAATATCAATAATATCGAAAATATCGGTAGTTCAAAAACACGAAAATTTCGATGGAAATGTTGGGAAATTATCGATATCGATAAAAATTGAATAAAAACCACGGAAATTATAAGAAAAACTTGGAAATTTTTATTGAAACTTTGCAGGATGTTTATTTAGTCAATTATCTATTAGTTTATCACAAAAAATTGGAAGGAAATGCATTGCATGATGGATTTAACTGATTTAAGTTGATTATATAGCGAGCTGGCAAACATTGTGAATGTAGAAAATATATAGTAATTAATGAAAGAAGTTTAAACACACTATAATCATTTATATATAATGAATTAACACAATATTTTATACTTTATACATGAGTGAATTAGTACAAGCCTTACAGACATCTTAACCACCATATAAATATCACAGGCTGAATATGTAATCACAAACACATTTATAGCGAGCTGGATAAGGCCCAGGTGCGTGATTGACAAAGAGAGGGGTTCGAATCCCTCTATGCTCAAGATTGAGACTTTTTAGCATTTTTCAAGTATTTTTTGGTTTCATCTCGCGATATTAATATCAATAATATTTAACATTTCTGCCAATATTTATTCGATTTTATGTAGTGTGTGTACTTATTTGACCTCAAACTGACGACATCCCTTTCAAATTGACTTCGTATTCAATTGTGTACTTATATGACCTCACACTGACGTCCAATACTGTTCCTTTGTCAGCTAACTTTAAATGATTCAAATTAAGTGGCCAGCTATAGTCCAGCCTATACATCTACTATTCCAGATATCGTTCTAGACAATGTAGCGTGCTTCGTTGAATAATTCAATTTGTATTATTAAGGGCTGCTTTTTTTCTTCTTATTTTTGGTCAACTGACATACAAATATAGGGATGTGTGGAATTTGCATTATTAAATGCTGCTTTTTTTCTTCTTATTTTGGTCAACTGACATATAAACATATGGGTGTACTATCCACACATCTCAATTACTTCTCACACACGCCCTGTTAATTTATATCCGTTGATCTTCTTCAATTCATCCGATCGAACGGCTGAAAATTAGAAAGGTGTGTGAGAAGTAAAATGGGGTGTGTAGATATTACACCCCTAAACATTAAGGGATTAAAACTGTTGTAAGTATAATTTATTGAACAATTATAGAGGTCATAAAGAGGGTGCAGCAATAGTAGAGAGAAAGAGAGAGATGTGCAATTGTGAGATGTGTTCTATTTCACCCTATTGTGCCTTTATTTATAATAGTAGAATAGGTAAAATCTTTACCCTTTTAGAATTACAACTCTTAATAGGTAATCAACTCATAATAGGAATATCTTATATTCCTAGATCTATTAGGATTTACACAATCACATTTCTAATCTAATAGGACTGCAACACTCTCATTTGAGTGTGTAAATACTCAAGTAAATGGCACATCAGGTCTTCAACGATGAAGTAAGTATAGTTGATGAAGTCGTCGGCACAATGAGCGAATGCGAGTCTCAAATTAACAGAAGAATGCATAAAAAGGTAAAACTCACAAAACCTCGCTATGGTAAAACCCAAGGTGGGAGAAAAACCCATAGACTAAAGAGAAAAGTGAGAAGTTATATTAAGTCAAAACTATACATCTTCTGGACGCAAGTAGAAGAGCTTACAAGGGGATGATCATCCCAGGATGGGTGCCTCGTTAAAACCTAGTTAGGTAGCAAAAACCCAATGAGAAAAATGCTCCTAATCATAAGGAAAAATAGAACATTAAGATCAAGTGAGTATACTTCTAAATACTCCCTCTGAGTTTGACAGAACTTCCAAATGAGAACTACAAGCATCGCATAAAAATAGTTAGGCATACCAATTCCTCAGACAAGCTTCTGGAAGGTTGACTTTGGCAATGAAGTCGTGTAGAGGTCGGCAAGGTTGTCTAGGATCGGTTTGCATGACTTCAATCTCCTGATGCTTTGCTAATGTAAATGTAGATGCAATATGTCTTGGTGTTGACTTTGTTGATGTATCATGTCTTGGTCAGGTTAATACATACGACATAGTCTTCATGAATCATTGTTGAGACTCAACGATGGATGGAAATAGCAAATACTTCGAATATGCTCTACAAGAACTCCTAACCACGTCTCACGTGTGGCGTAGTGAAGTGAGGTGAGTCTTGGAATGTTTCGAAGATTTTGCAACTAAGGTCATATCGTGGACCTACAAGATATTGCGATATCTCTAATGGTATATACATAACCATTTAGGGATGTGCCTTGTGCGGGCTTGATAAGTAACTTACGTCAAGATAACAAACAAGGAAAGCATTATTTCGAGGATCAGGAGGGTCAAATCTTCTTGGGATGCGTTGGGATTTGCCTAAATCCGTAGTACCTTTAGGATGGCCGGAAACGTCTTTAATACTAATTCAGTGGTTGTGTGTAGGCACAGTGCTACATCTTTACCAATAGATCAACAGCGAATGAGATGTTCTTTCTAATTGCAATGAACTAAGTATAATAAGCACAAAGTTGAACTTATTTATGGAACTTTATGTTTCATAACCTCTTAAAGGGTCTCATTTGCATATAGCGTATGGAAGATCATAGGTATACTCAAAAGGTAACACCTTCGGGGTGTAGTTTAACTGGTAGACCAAAGTACCCCAGAACAATGCTTGAACTTCAAGTCAAGATGAGTTTTTCCAAGATCATTCATCAGAAATTTCGTCTACAAGTGTGAGACAGTTTTCTCAAGCTCTTATAAAGTCTTAGTGAGATTCATGTCAACGACATAAACTATAACTCTAGCAATTCATAATAAGACTTCATAGTTTAACACACAAGGGCATTCATTCAACCACATTTCATAATGTTGCTATCAATCACAATGCGTTTGAGAGAAACCTTACGCCGTAAGGCATGCATCATATTGCACTATTTCATTCATCTCATTACGCTTCCTTTCCCACTTGTAACACAACAGGGTTACCTTAGGCAGTGTAGAAAAGATAAGTCCAAAACACACTTTGGTAAGGAATTTAACTTGGATTGTAGTTTCGGTTGTCCAATCAGTTATACATTGTCACTTAATCAACGGAACACGGTTCGATATTGTTGCTTTTCATTTATGTCGGTAACTACCATATAAGTGAAAACATCATCAATGGTAATCTCATTTCAATTCCATTTTCTCATTCAAACTAGCATACTGGACCAAGAACTTCAAGTCTTGGGAGTAATCTGGATTAATCTCATGAGATGGAAATGTTTGAGACAGTAATCAAGTATATATTCATTTTATGTCGTGTCCTTCTCTTCTAAGGAAGTGAATCCTATGAATCAAGTGATATGTCGTGTTCCAGGTCAAGATAGATTGATTGGCTATCCACGGGTATACCGAACCATCCAACTGGGGCGTCCAAACCATCCAACAGGGGTGGCACACCCTCTTGGGATGTTGACTCGACGTCTGTTAAGTACGTCTATCCTTACAGACATGTTTGCAACTGTTATATGATCTCGTCACTTTAGCTAGATCAAAGGAATACATTTGGAGCAATATTATGAAAGCTAGAATTCATCACACTTGCTTATCACACTTATACGGTACGAGGATCAAGATGAGATAGTGGGCAACGTCCAATCAACTTCTATAGAAATGTTAACGTTCTTATCTTCTCCTAACAGCAGGAAGACTGTCTCATTGAAGTGACAATCCGTAAATAAGCGGTAAAGAGATCACTTGCAAGGGTTCTAAGAGAGCTAAGGTGAAGGAGAATCATAATCGACAAAGATTCACATTCTTCTTTTGAAGACCCATATTGGTACGTTGCGGCGGCGCAACATGGCACATGGAATGCACACCCAAATCGCTTAAATACGAAGCGTCAGGTTCGTACCCAGTAACCAACTGTAACGTCGAATAGGTTGGGTGGCAATGGGCCTGAAGGCAAACCAACATAGATGCGTACAAGATTGCATAGCCCTAGGAAGAAACCGAAAACTTGGTACGTTCACCAAGGTCCAAGCGATCATTTAAATTGTGCTTTATGATCTCTAGGCGAGGCTATTTGGGGTGAACATGGGAATTCGATGTTCAATCATAAACCCAAAAGACATGCAATACTTTATCGAAAACCGTTGATATAAACTCTCCAGCGTTATCTAGTTTCCTGGACTTTAAGGGATAAGTTGGGTGGTGAACCATTAATCGGCTAGGGGATTTGGCAGCCATATGTGTGGACAAACATGTGACTAGATTGTCGATTCATCAACCAAAACCATAAGTATTTATATGGTCCACATTTTGGTTGAATTAGTCCACATATATTCCCTTGAATCCACTGTGAAAAGAGGTGATTTCGTATCTTTGCTAGGGAAGATTTGCAAAATCAATTTCCCCAACGAGCAGGCTTGGCAAAGTATGCTTGTAAGCACAATATCCTTAATTAGGGTAAGGAGATGCGTTGTAGCATCATTGTTTGACCTAAATGTCCCAAAAGGTCATGCCAAAGCAAGTAAACTGCTCAATCACCAGGCTTCAGGCTAGCCACATGTGGTGCGTTCCTAGTTGGGAGACAGCCTATTAGCCCTAAAGCAAAGCTTCAGGCTCATTTTTGGAGGTGGTGCAAAAATATTTCACTTTAATTTCTTCAGTGGTTTCCTTCATGATCATTGTCATCTCGAATATCCCTTAAAACTCAATGACGTTCTTCTGGAACGGGGAGAATATAAGGTCTCTTAAATGGTAATGTAGTACCATTCATACAACAATGAGCGTTCCAATGCTCTTAATCAAGTTAGATAGACTTGAAGTCGTTGCTAAAAATGTGATTTAGGCGTAAAGTTAGTGTGGGTAGTATCACATTCATCTAGACAACTAATTGTCCCACATTCGTACTTAATCACATGTTTAATGGAATTCAGTCACATGTATACAACAAACATGATTCAATTAACTCGTATTCGAGGACAATATCAATAAGATTATCCATAACTAAAACAAACACCAAACTTGAATTCAAGAACATGGAAAAATGTTCACGAAGTAAACCAAAGTTACTAAGGGGATTCGGCCAACAAGGCTAGCCATGTCAAAATTCTGCTTTACCAACGATGTTTGGTGGAGCAAAATTAGTCTCACATATTGACTACGAGAATGGTACTCCTCAACGACATTGGTAAGTGCACAAACAGGTGCATAACCAATGATCTATTCCATTAAGACGGAAGCAGATTCTGCAGGGTTAAGGTTTGAAATATTATCCCTTATTTTTGAAGTTTTAGGTCTTAGGTGCCAAAGATCATGCTTTGGGCATGATGCCACACCTTGGCAGGCCCTGATTCTACTATATGTTGTAAAAACACACTCGAAATTGGATTGTGAGAGAGATAGACCCAGACTTGGGTTTGGTAGGCTCCAGTAGAAGCTGGAGGGGTCTGTTCGGTAGGTTCTGCAAAAGCAAAGCAATACCGTTTGGTGCACCTCTACCGAAGCAGAGCATGCCTTTCGGTGCATCCCTGTCGAAGCAGGGCACCACCATTCAATAGACTCTAACCGAACTAGGTTTCTACCGTTCAGTAGACTCCACCGAACTGAGTCTATATCGTTCGGTAGACTCTAGCTGAAGTTGGGTCTATACCTTTCTCTCATGTTTGTGGTAGTAATCAAATCCAAGAATTTAACTTCCACTTTCTACACTGCTGCTTCAGAAACGAGTTAGAAACAAGGAAGGAAGAGAAAAAGTATTCTCCAGTCAAAATTCTATCGGATTTATAAACTTCAGAATCGTACTCATTCATGGACATAATCATGGTGTGTTTCAGGCAATATCTTGCATGATCAGATGGTCCGTAGGAGCGAGCCAAAGAGCCATGGAATCCTTGTTCGGGAGGTACTTCCGTTTGTCATGCTTCAGGCATAATTCTTTGAATGAAGAGCATGGTAGAGGCTTATTCAGCTTTTCCTTACCATTGTTGGCTTCAATGGTTTCTCAGCTACTTGGTAGTCAAGTGGAGATTAACGTCTTATACCCCATATAAAGTGGTTTCTATTAGAAACATCCAAATAAGGGAAATCGAACTTGTAACGGTTCGACAATCCACTGAATTGGAGGGAATAAGATTGGGATTGGTGTTATAGGAATGAATAATCCATAAGCATCAAAGTTAGAACATTCAAGTTCTAAGACATGGTTTTCATGAAAAACATCGGGTTTTCATGAGTGTATTGTTTTATGAAAACTTCGGGTTTCAAAGGCACTAAATTTAAAACTACAGGTTCAATTTAGTTTATGAACGTTTAGTTCATAAAAGAGAGGTTCTTGCAAGAACACAGAATACAATATACATCTAAGTTTAGTGGATTTGGGTTGCTTCAGGAACTCAAGTGTGAGTTCTTTGGGACTACGAAAGGGAGTCAACGGTTCAAAGAAACGAAATAATTTATTGAATTGTTAATTGCCAAAAAGTGAGATTGAGGCCAATAATTTTGGATTAATTGTTAGATTAATGGATTGCTGGTCACTTTAATTAATTCAATAGATTGGGACCAACCAGGGTCGATCGTGGAAGCAAAAAATAATAATAACATTCAGGTTAAAATTATTTAAAATGCCAAAAATATAATATTGGGTTGAATATGTAGTGTAACCGTGGATAACCACCTAAATGGAACGAATTTGGGATGAAAATTCAGTTATATTTCGAATATGGGGAAAAACAGAAAGTATTATTCGGTTATGGTTGTGGATATGGTTATAGGGGGCCCGATCTGTATCCATCTCCGAAACCGACCCGAACAATACATATTATATATAATGTATGGTATAGGGTGGGTGGGCATGTGTGTGTGTGGGGGGGGGGGGGGGGGACTCGAATAATACAATATATATATTCACCGAACTCATTACCTTGAGAAATACAAAAGTTGCATTTTGTGAAAAAGTTCAAAAGTTTTGAATTAAAACCAATGAGAATTCAATGGCTTATGGGAGGGATCAAAGATCAGCCTACATCACCAATATACCTTGTTTGTACCATATTTAGGGTCTCCGTATTTAGACCTCGTATAAATACTTGGGAGACTCAAATGTAATTATGTAATAAATGAAGAGGCAAATACGTAATAAGTGAGGATCCCTTATTCTATAAAATGACTAATCACTCTCCTCATTAGAGAGGTCAAGGTTTAGGCCATAGGAAGAGAGAAAACATCTCAGAGAGGGCAAACACAGAAATAGGCTAGAGAGCACACTGCCTCTAGACTTCTCGTATATTCACCATTCAGAGTGAAACAATATCAACATTAGTGTGGACGTAGCCCAAACATTAGGGTGAACCACGATACATCTTGTGTTCTTTACTTTCTTGCAGATTCACGGTCGGATTTACGTTGTTCCAAGACCTTCCAGTTTTGTGTATCAACATATCTATTATATTATAATGACGACATTAGTATCTATTATATTATAATACACAAATTGAACGAATATATTTTTAGTACTATTCTAAAAATCCCCGCCTAGGCCCCGCCTAAGAGTTAGGCAGCTAATTACTGTTCCGATTAATGTTTAGGCGTTTGAAAATTAAGAAATGACGCCTAAACCTGCTGAGGCTCCCGCCTAGGCACCTGCCTAACTCGCCCAGAACCTCATAAGCACCCGTCCAGGTTGCAACTCACTTAGATAGAAAATAGATAACTTTCATTTTGAATTTTATTTTATTTTTCAATAAATTGTAAGAGACTTATTGAATACTTAAATGAACACACATTATAGGCTTGTTCCCCATGTTTTCATTATGTTCCAATACTTCATAATATATAGGGTAAAAAACTGTTTACTACCCTCATGTTTCGTGGTTTTCAACATTTAGTACATCAAGTATTTTTCGTCTCAGAGTCATACCTAGTGTGGAAATTTTGGGACAATCTCATACATTCGTTAGTCAAACTGTTAAATCTACCGTTAATTGTGATGTGGCGCCCATGTGGACAATGACTGGGCACCACGTGTCAGCCACGTGTCATCCACATTTTTTTTTCTTCTCACCTTTCGTTCTGTTTTGTAGTTTATGATGAACTTATATATATTTGAAGTATAAATAGACACTTATTTACATGAAATATAATAGATTTACTTAAATCCTCCTAGACATCTAGGCGCTAGGCCCCAGCCCGTCCGACTAGCGCCTAACGTCTTTTAAAACTATTGACGAAGATAGAGATAATCGGTAACTGATAGAGAATATGTTACCTGATGAATATGATTATGGATAATCTTTGATAGCTAATTTACAATTATGAATATAATTATTTTTTATAATTTTAATGATAAATATAGTATTTCCGTCTCTAAACTGAAACGTTAGCATTCCTAGCTATGAAAGAAAAAGAAAAAAAAGCGCGGTCACTGGTTATTGTTACCCAAAATAAATGGAGAAAAAAGAAAAGAAAAACAGGATAAGTAACCAACCAAGGCCCCTTCCCGCCAAACATTCCAAAAACCCTAATTTCCTTAAACCCTACCCTCCAACCTAACGCACAGCCACTCACACTCAAACCTCAAAAACCCACACCTCCGCATAAACCCTAGCCACCTCTCGCCCACCGCCACTATGTCCATGGACCCAAACGCCGTGAAAACGGAGCTGGTCCTGATTCTCGACTATGGCTCCCAATACACCCACCTCATCACCCGCCGGATTCGATCCCTCTCCGTTTTCTCCCTCTGCATCTCCGGCACAAGCCCTCTCAAATCCATCACCGACCTCAACCCCCGCGTCGTAATCCTCTCCGGCGGGCCCCACTCCGTCCACACCCCGGAGTCCCCCAGCTTCCCGGCCGGATTCACCGAGTGGGCCCAGGCCAACGGCGTGTTTGTGCTCGGCGTCTGCTACGGGCTTCAGTTGATTGTGCAGAGGCTCGGTGGAGTGGTTAAGGTTGGGGAGAAGCAGGAGTATGGAAGGATGGAGGTTGAGGTGGAGAGAAACACCGGGATTTTCGGGTCCAAGAAGGTTGGGGATAAGCAGGTGGTTTGGATGAGCCACGGTGATGAGGTGGCGAAACTGCCGGAAGGGTTTGAGGTCGTGGCGCGGAGCCAGCAGGGATTGGTGGCTGCAATTGAGAGTCCGGCTAGGAGGTTCTATGGGTTGCAGTACCACCCGGAGGTAATTGGGTTTGGTTTGAATTTTTGGTTTAGTTGGTTTTTGGATAGTTTGCTTTGGGAAATTTGGTTTTTGATGCTGGCATGGTTATGTTATTATTTGATTGAATCATTTTGGTGTTAGTCATCATTTGGTATTAAGAAATTAAACTTCTTCTGTTGTTGGTACATTAAATTTAGTGTTCTTAGATTATGTAAATTATGAAAATTTATGTCGATCAGTGTATGTTTTTCCGAGGATTATCAGTCTTAGGAAGTTTGGTGTTTGCTGTTGGCATGGCTATGTTATTATTTGATTGCATCCTTTTGGTGGTAGTCATCCTTTGGTATGAAGTGATGAAAACAACTTTTTCAGTGGGAAGGTGTGGAGGAAGGAAAGAAAAGCCACCTGGTAAAATGGGAGATAGTTATTAAAAGTAAAGAGGAAGGAGGTTTAGGTGTGGGGAATTTGAGGAATCGGAATGAAGCGTTATTGGCTAAGTGGTTGTGGAGATTCCCAAAGGAACCACATTCTCTCTAGCTCAAGGTGATAAGAAGCAAGTATGGGCTGCAGAATAACGGATGGAACGCAAATCCTCCTCTGAGGGGTTCATGTCGTAGCCCCTGGAAAGATATTTCGTGTGGTTCTCTTTTTTTTCTTCAATGTTGCAAGTTTGAGGTGGGCAACGGGGAGAGGGTGAGATTTTGGGAGGATGGGTGGTTGGAAGGGGGACCATTGCTTGAGCAATTTCCTAGATTATTCTTGCTATCGAGATTGCACAATCAGAATATCTCAAGTTTTGCGGATCATTCTATCAATTCTTTGAGTTGGAATTTTGATTCCAGGAGAAATTTGAATGAGGCGGAGATAGAAGAGGCGGCTAGATTATTACAGAAAGTGGAAAATGTTCGCTTGTCTCAATCAAGAACGGATAACAGAAGGTGGAAACTGGACGTATCAGGATTGTTCACGTGCAAATCCTATCGCTCTTTCTTGAGTAACAATGGGATTGTGCAACATTTTCCACCCTCTTCACAGATTTGGAAATCAAAAGTTCCTCTGAAGGTCAAAGTTTTTGTCTGGCTTGTGGCTAATGGGAAGCTCAACACTTGTGACCAAATTCAAAGGAGAAGCCCTTTTATTTGCTTCTCCCCCCATTGGTGCAGTTTGTGCAAAGCTAAGGAGGAGAGTGTAAACTACATTTTTCTCCATTGTTCTTACTCGATTCAACTGTGGTGGAAATTGTTTCAGGAGGTTAGAGTTAGTTGGGTCATTCCAAAGGGTTGTTTCGAGCTTCTAAGCACCAATTTTGAGGCCCTAGGGATTGGGAGGAAAGCTAAAGCTTTGTAGGGTTGTCTGGTCTCGGCAGTTTTTTGGAACATTTGGTTGGAGCGTAACAAAAGAAATTTTGAGGATTATACTGGTGTGGGGGTAGAAGTACTTTGGGGAAGAATAAGATTCTGGGCAGCCCTCTGGGCTTCAGTTTCAAATGATTTTAAAAATTACTCTCTTTCTCAGTTACTTTGGGATATGTTAGCAGCAGTAAAGTGATTTAGGTTTAGGTTTTGTTGATGTAGCCAGATCCTCTTGAGAGATTTTCTTGTTTTTGTTCTTGGTGGATTTCTTATCCACTTCTGTGTATTTCTCTGTTCTTTTATAAAATGTTCATTTCTTCTCAAACAAGTTTTGGTACATTAAGTTAAGCGTTCTTAAATTATTTAAATTCTGTGGAGCAGTTGGGTTTCTTCAGAGTGTTATTGGTTTGGGTGTTGATGTTTAATGATAGTCGAACGGCTATGTTTATCTTGGTGTAGCATAAAAATAACTTTCATCATTAACTGTTAATGCTATATTTTTTCACGTGTTCTGACTCTGCTGTAATGTTTCATGGTTTTTTTTTTATAATAATAATTGTGTGCAGTTCATTGAAATTTCTAGAAAACATTTGTATGTCTCGGTTTTTGTTTGGAACTTAGTCGTCTTGTGGTAAAAAAAAAAGTGATGTAACATGTTAATGAATTGCTCTAGGATGCCTATTGTCCTTCGTGTTTGTACTAGCATTTGAAATGTTGAGTATTATCGGTTGAAATTTCAAAATGTTATTGGTATTTAAAATTGCTTCAGTAAATGAGATTTGAAAATCCTGTGTAGGTGACTCATTCGCCAGAAGGGATGGAGACGCTTCGATACTTTTTATTTGATATTTGTAAAGTCAGTGCAGGATGGAGTATGGAAAATGTATTGGATGAAGAAATAAAAGTTATTAAAAGCACAGTGGGGGCTGAAGATCATGTCATATGTGCGTTATCAGGAGGTGTCGATTCCACAGTTGCCGCAACTCTTGTTCATAAGGCAATTGGCGATAGGCTTCATTGTATCTTCGTTGACAATGGTTTATTGAGGTGAGAGCAGAAGCAGTTTAACCACATGGATAGGTTAACACTTTGCATTTACTGTAGACTATAAATTGTATATTCTGTGTTTCCCTTATTAAACTTTGTTCTTTGTGTAGATTTAAGGAGAGAGAACGTGTGATGGAAACCTTTGAAAAAGATCTTCATTTGCCTGTTACTTGTGTGGATGCCACAGAACAATTTCTTAGTAAGCTTAAAGGTGTTGTTGATCCTGAGACAAAAAGGAAAATAATTGGAAGGGAGTTCATTTGCATTTTTGATGCTTTTGCACATGATTTGGAGCAAAAATTAGGGAGGAAACCTACTTACTTGGTCCAAGGGACCCTGTATCCAGATGTGATTGAATCTTGCCCACCACCTGGAAGTGGAAGGACCCACTCTCACACCATCAAGAGCCATCACAACGTTGGAGGGCTTCCCAAAGACATGAAACTGAAGCTCATTGAGCCTCTTAAACTTCTATTCAAGGATGAGGTAGCTTCCACCCTCCTTCTATTTAGAATATGCCATGCATTAATCTTCCTTTGGTGCACGATTATTGATTTTGTCGTCTTTCTTTCCCTGACATATAAAGGTTCGCGAATTAGGGAGGATCTTAGATGTTCCTCAGGGATTTCTCAAGCGCCATCCATTTCCTGGCCCTGGCCTTGCAGTACGAGTCTTGGGTGATGTAACTCAAGGCAATGCATTGGATATCCTCCGCCTGGTATATTTGCTTGTCATGGAGTTAGATGCTTGACTACTTTGGTTTTCTAATATTTGTTGGTCACATTTTTCTTTGTTTACTTCTTTTCAGGTTGATGAGATATTCATACGATCAATCAAAGATGCTGGGTTGTACGATACAATCTGGCAAGCATTTGCGGTCTTTTTGCCTGTAAGATCTGTTGGGGTTCAGGGCGATCAAAGAACACATTCTCACGTTGTTGCCCTCAGAGCTGTAACAAGTCAAGATGGGATGACAGCTGACTGGTATGCCCTCAATTGTGCCACGTATCGTGTTATTTATCATTTCCTACCTTTACGTTTGTTGTGTATATTCTCTAAGTCATTAGGCATGCTAACAGCACTTGTCGATGGTCATAAGTTCCCTGATGATATGAACACGAATTTGAAAATTTCAGGTACTATTTTGAACACAAGTTCCTTGATGATGTGTCCCGAAAGATTTGCAATAGTGTTCGGGGTGTAAACAGAGTAGTTCAAGACATTACGTCAAAGCCTCCATCAACAATTGAGTGGGAATGATGCCTCGTCCGTTCGATGCTTCATGACTGCTCTTGTGGCAAAGTTAACTAGTCTTCACATCACAAAGCTATGATTTTTTGGATGGGGTTTTGAATGGTAATTCCATGAACATTATGCGAACATCATGATTGTAAGTTGTATTCTATGTTTGTTTTTAGGGATGGCCTTAGGAATCTTGTTCAATGGGTCAAGTAATTTTCTGTCGGGAAATTAACAGAAGGGATTTTGTGAAACAATTTATAACCTTAAAAGGATGATAGTTAATTTTTGGAATTTGAAGGGGTTTTTGTTAAAATATGAAAAACCTCAAGAGGCGATTAGCGTAAATAACTCTAGCCAAAGACATATTTTCAGGCAAACTTGTTACAATAAGACCTATAAAAACACATGGGTTTGGGGAAAGGATCTCTCGAATATTGGGTAGCTGTTGTTGAACCAGGTAGTTACTTTATGAAATGAGCGGAGTAGCAGAAAATATAGCTAGAAGGGCTATTTCAATAGCAGCATCTAAAATGCCTATACGAACTCAATTCATTCTTTCTGAACAAGAATGTAGAAGCAAATGACAAATTCATGTCCATTTTTAGAAGAAATTATGGGGTGGAAAGTTTGGGAGAAATTTTGGGGTGGGGAGAGGGCATCTCATTCTCACCCATCTGCTCAAAGACATGAAAACATCTCACTATGGTCTATTCCTCATAGTTTTAATATTGGAGAAATTAGGTTCTCATCCTTCCTTTTGCTACTCCTTTGATCAAAACCTTATTCCTTTTCATTTTTTGACCAAGGTCCTTGGTATTAATAACATCATTAATTATTTCAATAATAAAATATTTTTTATTTCTAAATATATTCACTTAATGTTAAAAATGTTACAATTAGTATATTTAATATTTATGGCTAAATTTTTTATCATATATTTTTATATTTAGTTTGTACCATTTTTTAATTTATCTTTTTTTAATTTGTACCAATTTTCTTTTCAGTTTTAATTTGTACTCATATATTAATTTTTTTTGTGCCCATATTTTATAAAGTTTTATTTGTATTTGTACCCATATTTTTTATTTATTTAATTTGTACCCATTTTTTATTTTGCTAAATGTACCCATGCTAATTATATGTACCATTCATGTAATTTTTTTCAAATTTTTAATCTTAAAATGTACTCATTATTAAATATACCAATTTGTTATATGTAAAATGTGCCTTTTTCTATATAAAATATATTCAATTTTTTTCTAATCCATTTTTAAACTTATATGGGTACATTCTTTTTTATTTGATTTGAGAATGTATCCATGTTAAGTTTAATCGAAGAAATTTACTCATTTTATTTAGCCTAATGTCTTTTTTTTTTCTTTTTTTTTTGTGATTTTGAAGAATGTACCCATGTTTTGATACACTAATTTGTTGGTTAATTTTTTTATGAATGTACCCATGTTTATACACACACACACAATAATATATTTATATTTTAATATTTTTAATCCCACAAATTATGGTTTTTTTATTTAAAATCTCATTAATACAAACAACTATAAATTTCAATTTTTAATTTTTAAAAAATATAGTAACGTACATAGAAATAAATTATCACATTAATTTCAGGGACTTGGATCAAAAATTGAAAACCAACAAGGTTTTAGTCAAATAATATTCATAGTTAGGGACCGCATCCAAAGTCTCCCTTTAATATTTAACACATGATATGATGAGACACTAAGTGACAGTGAATTCATTTCATGTCGTTACTCTTCATCCAACCTTTTTTACTCTAATTCAATGTCACCAAACAACTATTTTATCAGGGCGTCCAGAAAACTTCTCACTCTGGTCTGTTCATCATAGTTTTAATATTTGACACATGATATTGATGGGACGTTAAGTGACAGTGAATTCGTTTCATGTCGTTACTCTTCATCCAGTTGTACCTCTCACTCTGGTCTATTCATCATAGTTTTAATATTTGACACATGATATTGATGGGACGTTAAGTGACAGTGAATTCGTTTCATGTCGTCACTCTTCATCTAGCCTTTTTTAGTCTAATATAATGTTACTAAACAACTATTTTATCTGGGTGTCCAGAAGAAAGAATTTCCCAAGTCAAAATTAGGTAACGATAGACTCAAGTTCAATGGAATTTGGATCCTCGTCGAATCCTTTTTTTGAGGATCTTGGGGGTCAGTAAATCGTGTCCATTTATCGTACATCGTGCGGTCAGAAATCATTTTAATTTTTTTTATTAAAATTAAAACAAACAGTACCTGACAAAAATTGATCACATGATATACGATGAACGGACACGATTCTCGGATCTCCAGGATCCTCACAAAGAGAATTCGGAGAGGATCCTGTTGGAGTTCAATGAATCTAGAAGGCTTTTTAGTCAAAATGGTCTCTGAAATGCATAACACATAACTTTGGTCCCTGAGAATTAAAATCAATAGAAGTGGTCCCTGAAATTGTCCACCACCCATTATTTTGGTATTTCCGTTAAAAAACTTCGTTAAGTTGAGGGTATAACACATAACTTTGGTCTCTGAGATTTACATAACACATAATTTTAGTCCATGAGATTTGCATAACACATAATTTTGGTCCCTGAGATTGTCCACCATCCATCAACCACTTAACGGAATTTTTTAATGGAATGACCAAAATAATAGATGGTGGATAATTTCAAAGACCATTTCTATTAATTTTAATTTTAAATTTAAAGAACTAAAATGATGTGTTATGAAAATCTCAGAATCATTTTGGCTAAAAAGCCAACCTAAAATTCGCTCGACTATGATGGGATGGGGCTTGTACGAAGAGATGACTACAGTAGGGTTAAAATTCAACTTTTGTGTTGCTTAGTAGACTTTGTTGCTTTCACTTCTTGTCTCTATTTATTATTTTTTGACAATTGGGGGCCTTTGGGAAATATGAATCCAATCCATAGATTAATCATGAGTGCACTGACCTTAGCACCTTCAAACTCTTGAGGATTTGGAAATTTGATTGGAGTACTTATCTAGGATTAAAAATATATCCAAGGTTGAATGATTAGACATTGAGGTCCTAAGGGTGAAATCCATCATCTCTTTAATTATGCATTTTAACCCTTTTTATCAATTCTTCTTTACAAATTAGCATGACCCTAAGGTGCATGAATACCTACCAAATGTTGACATAAATCTTTCTACAATTCTCATCACGATTAATGTAACAACTCAAGTATAAAAGTAGTTGTCTCATCACTCGATTCAGCGTAAGTTATTTTTTTCTTTTATGGTGGACTTATGATGTCAGCATAGACCTATGCTCCCGATACCTTTAAAATGTGTAATATACATAAATACATAAGGGGGCAAATCCGTGGCATCATATTTTTTACACAAGATTTGACACAAATATTAGACCATTAGATTAGCTCACTTTTATTTAAAAAATACATTGCTTAGATATTATATGGTGCTCTGGTTATTCTTCAAGTTTCGCAACCCTTGATGAGAAGGAAACTTGTTACACGCCTATATTGAATAGGGAAATCATGTATGGCTGAACACCACTGTGAGAAAAGAAGAAAAATTCTTACCGCCGCTGCCTCCGCCACCAAGTAAAGGGGTTTTGGGTTTGGGTTTGTTTCTTAAAATTGAAAATAAATACTAGGCTGCAACTCTACGACGACCACACCACATCTGGTAATTCTTAACAACAAAATTAGGTGGACTAGTACAATTAAATAGTAACAAGTCCTTGAAGAATTTCAACACAAGTCATAAGCAAAGAGAGAATTCCAAACCAAAAAATGTATGAGATCGAGCAGACCGTTAAAGGAAAAAAAAAGAGAGAATTAAACATGGAAATTGTTATTGGCACTCTTAAAAAGTATAGGGATCTAAAATACATATACATACATATATATATGTATATGTATTTTTTTTTGTATAATAATAATGAGAAAGCAAGGAAAAAGTATAGGGATCCAAAAATAAAGGAACTTAGCAAGTGGCTATTTACCGCAACAATGGAGAGAGTGTTGCCCTTGCACTACGGCGTAGGTTCGAACCTCGTCAATCTCTAATCTAACAAATCTATCATGTGAAGAAAAAAAAAAATTTAAAGGACCTTGTTAGTGAAATAAATTGTCTTCTCTGGGTTGTCAAATTTGGAATGGACTCAGGAATTACAGGAAACATCAATAATAGTAACGTTCGGAAAGCCATTGACGTTGACGCCGACTACAATCAGGCCATGGCTGAAAGAGAGACGGGAGGGGACGAGGGAGTTTGGAGAAAGCGGCAGCATGCTCAATTCGATCAGGCCATGGCTGGAAGTAAGTTTCTAAAAGACGTTAGGCGCTAATCAGACGGCGAGTTGGTGCTTAAGGACTAATTGGGATAGTCGCGCCTAGTGCCTAGACGAGGCCTAAACGCGGTGGTTGCAAAGTCAAATTATGATACAGACGTTTTAATGGGGGCTCTCAGGTCTTGCCTTGTTGGTATGAGTGTTGTCAAATATTAATGGACCACTGCAAAAACATTACACTTTCACCTGTTCTTTTCTGTCTACTGCTGCAAGCATTCTTTGTCGTAATTTCTTACAAATTCTATAATTATTTTGCACATTGCCAATTGTATTTATAATGACCTCAAGCATACAACTTATGTCGTAAGAAAACACTGTCTAAATCGTTAAATCTTAAAATTTATACAAACATGTATGTCATACGAACCTTGTCTAATCTTCGTACTCGAATGGCGAACAATCGACTTCTAAAAATTTCAATGTCATTCTTATGTGCAATGTTATCCATTCTCTGTGCAAGCAATAACAAACTGGTATGGGTTCAACGCTTGAATACTACACACGTTTTAGCTGTTAGAACTTAAATCTTCGATTTTTAATCTCAATCATTCATTTTTTTTTGTACCACTCAATGCTACGTACCATTGAAGCAAACTTGTTAACAATAATAGTGCTTCTTTCTGTCTAAAACTATTTGGTTCTATATCAAACTGATTTCTAAGCCTCCTTGAGTTGATCAAACTGTGCTGAAGGAAATGCTGCCTTAAAACTCCAAGCTACAGGTCAGGTTTCTTAGGTACAGAATCACATATAAATAAATTCTTGAAGAAAATTATGCATTTAACACAAGTCCTTAATTCCTTTCACTAGAATATGACGACGACTACTACCAGCAGGAAAACAAAATCCTCAGAGTCATGGTTCTTACACCGTCAATCTACAGATCCTTTCAACGTTATGCAATTGTACAATGACAGGATTCGAGAGATCACTAAGAACGCGAGATACATCAACTTCTGGCAATTCTGTGAAGTGCTTGCTTGATTGTGCCCGTTGATGCAATACTCGTCCCCCTGAACTGCAAATTAAGAAGAAAACGATGGTTAGTTATTTGCAGTAGGCCTCCAGGAACCCGAGTGTATCACATGATGGTGAATTGTTCCCTTAAACCACTGAAAAATGTAATGATAGACCATATTCTTCATGTAACTAAAATTTCATACCCTGGATTTAATGGTCAGGGAAAGAATCCCATCTGCGGTGGATGATTGAACTGAGTGAGTATCTAAATGAAGCCGGCTTGTGGTATCCATGATCTCTAGCAACACTCCTTCCCTCCAAGGAAACTTCATCTCTATTAGAACATCCTTGTTGGTCATATTCACTGTAATATTGTCACTTGAACTGTTCTTCGATACAATGTGATTGATTTCTGGTTCTGTTTCATCCATGTCACTGGCCTTCCTCTTATAAACTATGGGCTTCTTCCCGTTGCTAATTTTGGTGTTGCAACAGTTATCAGATGTTCTTTCAACTGTATCTTGGAGTTTCCTCTTGATTTTTGCTTCTGAATCTGTTGGTTCCCGTAACGATTCCAACTCTTCAACCCTTTTCTCAAGATCTTTCAAATACTCAATTGCATCATCTAATATGGATACTTTGTCCTCCTGTGTAAACAAAGTCGAAAAACAAATTACTTTGCATTTGATGTCAGTAAACAAAATCTTAAATGGAGTTTTACCTACCTTGCTAACTGAGGGAACCATTGATTTCAAAATGCAAAATCTTTCATTCAGTTTTTCCCTTCGCCTCCTCTCAGATAATGCATGGTTCGTACCAATTTCATCGGCCTCTGGTCTCCAAACTCCATTTACATTGCTTTTATCTGCTGGGGACACTAGCACACAATCAACATGCATCTGAGGAACTTCAAACAAAATCTTCTTCAGTAGTTTTTGTGGTGTTCCACTTCTTTGTGTCCAACATTTTACAAACCACCCTCTCTTCCAACTGGCAAAGCTGGATTCCTGATGAGAATTCCGGAAGTGTGGCCCTAAAACCAATTGGTGTGAGCTCTTTAAAAGGGCAGAAAGAACACTTTGATACTGCAAGTCATTGCCTTGAGTTTCCGAAGAGGTCATTTTTGTGTTATTGCACTCTTTAAGTTCATGCGGACAGTGATCATTTACCTTCTCAGTCTTAGGACCGAAGAGGACCTTTTCTGGGTACACCAAAGTCTGAGATATACAATCACTGGAATCCATGGAATGATGCACAAAATTACTTATCTCGTCGTCCATAAACTGCCAGCTTTGCACTTGAGAGGCTCCCCTGTTCATCCCTTCAGCGATGAATGAATCATCAACTGGTTGATTCGGACGACCCAAACAATTTGAACTGTCATCGGGTGAAGTCACATCCATTTCTTGGCATCCTACAACAGGAATGAATTTGGTGTCAACCACATCATCATCAAGCACGGCGCAGGCAAGATCATTGTCGTTTCTTGTGCTTCCTGCACTAGGATTGGTTCTCTTGGAAGCTATTATTGGATACGGAGCCTCCAAGAAAGATGTTTTAACATGCTGAATGAGACTAGGGTCCTCCAGAACCTACAAAAAGAATGCAAAAATATGCAGTGGATCAGAATTCGGAAACAATATGTAATTCTAATTGAATATACCTGAGGCAGGATTCTAAAGCAATAATACCTACCAGCTCAGTCACACCGATCTCGATCACTCCTCCCAAAAAAGGAAAGCATACAACAGTCTGGAAAGCAAACAAGAAAAACATGCTTAGATTAAGAAATCAGCTTTGTGCATTCATTCTGCCCAATATAATTGTATAATCTGCAGAAAACATTTTTTGACAATTCCGAATCTGCTGTCTGAAACTGTGGCGACATATACCAGAAAATTTATCTTATGCTTGTATCCGTACCTGAATGGATGCGCTCTGCGGGTGACAGGTACAAATCCAGGCATCGAAAGAAAACCAAACAGAAAACAGATGTTTTAGTTCTTCATTCTGAGCAAACTAGTCAAGTAACTTGAACCAGAAACCAATCATGATACTTATATAAATGAAGAAACAGAAAGCTACCTTTGCTAGTAGTGAACGAGAAAACACTTTACTATCCGCATAGTGAGCATTGCATAGCCAGGTAGGTTTACCATTTGCTAATGTTCTTCCAGGCAACCTGAAAAAGTTTAGGGAAGAGCATTGTAAGTTATAAGAACTATGAAGACATGAATACAACAACAACAACAACAAAGCCTTTTCCCACTAAGTGGGGTCGGCTATATGAAGACATGAATGTAGAACAAAATATATTCTGTCTTTTACAAAATACAGTGCTTATTGTGTAGCCAAATCGAAATCTCTTTTCAAGCTTCAAATTCTAAAGTTCGCAATTGACGCTATGGTTGATCAATGAATATAATATCAGAATTGCCCTAAGATTCTATTTGAGTACAGAAGAATTGTGAAGAATAAAGTTACCCTTGGCCAATGTTGAAGACGAACGACATACAAACTAGGTAATACCACTCAGTATCAGCGAGATCTTCGGGTGATAATGATGCTGAAGGCCTTCTAGCCTGCGGACTTGCTTCACCCGCTGAGAGGGACTCATAAAGTTCTCTCAGTTGCTCACTCCTTTGCAAACCCATTTGGTCAGCATTGAGTTCTATGGCTTGAACTGTTTTTCTGGTCTTTATATCTCCATTGTAGTACCCATCACCCCACTCTAACACCCTACAAAGTTAAACATTGCAATTCGTAATGCAGATAAGATAAGGACAATGCCATAATATTTTAAGAGATTTATATATCAGAGAGTGAATGGATTAGCCTTAATCTGAAGGGTTTAGTCTAATTATTTAATCAACGTCAATTTTATTTGAGGAAGTTTCAAATCCTGCTGATAATGCAGAAGAACAGGAGTTCTTTGAACTGAGAATAACAAAACCAAGACAACAAAAAGATGGGGGGAAAAGTTGCAGAAAATTAGAAATTCAAAACACAAACACACCCAACAACAACAAACAACAAAGATTTTCTGGGAAATTTTGTACAAAAATTAGAACTTTTTTTTTCCTTCTGGAGGCCAAAATACATACATAGTATTAGTTCAACTAACCCAAGTTGAAAATAAGGTGAAAAATCAGTACCCTGGTTGCCTGGCTGAAATGGACCAGAAGATTCCATAGCTCCACTGGATGCTTCTCACAGCAAGCGCAAGCTGTTTTCTCAGGTTCTCTGGCACCGCCATATCCAAAGCTTTAAACTTTGAGTCTTTGACTTTGGAAATTGAAACAAAAGCCACTCAATCACCACCAGATATAGATAAAATCTTCCTTTGATTTACTCACTTCCGAGCAGCAGAACCCAAATCTCGGTTTCTACTCTTTTGTCAAAAAACTTCCCCAGAAAACTCAGAAGACCTGCTGTTTTTAGCTCAAATACAGGCTGCTATTTCTCAAACACCAAAAACCCAGATGGGGTTTGACTCTCAGAGGCAGCAGCATGATCTTACTGAAGCAGAAACAGCCTCCAAGATTGGAAATTTCAGAGAAAATTTGGTTCTAAAATGGTAGTCCGTAGAGGAAAGAGAAGCAGGTAATGCTTAGTATTATCAAAAATACAAAAAAAAAAAAAAAACCTAGTTAATAGAAAGTAAAGGCCATCACTTGGACCTGTAGTGAATGAGTTTCCCTTTTTGAACAGAATCACAACACTCACTTTCATGAAATTACACAAAAAACACAAAAGGAAAGCAAACAATATCTTAGCTCTTTTTTTTTTTTTTTCTACTGTAAAAAGAGCTACAAGCTAACTGTTATAGAAAACCAGCAATAAGAGGTGGGGGCAGCAGGAGCAGCAGCAGCAACACCGTGAAGCTTTTAACACCAACACAAAATTAATAGGTTAATAAAACCCAACAATTAATGATCTGGGTTTTTTTTATCACCGCCAAAACTGAAATATTTTGGGCCTACAAACACAAAACAAAGAGCCAAAACACCAACTTTCCCAATCTGTGCTATCTTTTTTCACCACAAAAAAAACTCAAAATCCAAACTTGTCAAAACTGGGAAAACGGGTAGGAAATGATTGCCCCAGTTTCCCCTGCATTGCTTACTCTCATGGATTTTATGAGCAAAACCCAAAAGAGCACAGATTGATGATGGGATGGCAAGAGAGAGGGATTCTGTTGGGAATTCTATTTGACCCAAATTACATGGAAATGCAGAGAGAGAGGGAGACAGAAAAGAGACGCAGTAGTTTGGTACAGCAAGCACTGGTCACATGAACAAGTGCACAATCGCTGTTAGCAGGCGTCGTATGTGCTTAATGGTGGGATTTGGTGAGGAATTATAAACAAAAAACCAAGACTAATTATTGTCTCCCTTGCCTTGCTTTTTTTTCTTTTTAGTTTTTATTTAGTTCTTTTTCTTTTTTTATTTTGTTTTAGACCATCTCCAATCCTTGGGCTAAAAGCCAAATTTTTTAGCCCGGAAAATTTAGCTTTTAGCCCAGAAACATCTTTTCTGCTCCAACTCTTCTACCCTAAAATTTTAGCCCGGAATTATTAAAAAATGAAATTAGCCTAAATTTTTTTCTTAAATCAATTTTTTTTTTTAAAATAAATATGTAGATTATTGTAAATTAATTTTATGAACATTTTAATCTAAAAAAATTTAAATTCCGATAAACATTTCGCATTTAGCCCGGGGGGAAAGCTGGGGGGTATTTGGCCCAGAAATAGTATTTGGCATTTAGCCTAACATTTTAGCATGGGTTGGAGAGTGTTTGGGGGGGGGTAATTTGGCTTTTAGCCCAGAGTTGGAGATGGTCTCAATGTCAAAATCTATTTTTATCTGTTCAAAATCTATTTTTATGGAGACGCACGATACCTATTATTTGAGTGCAATTCTTGTCTAGTAGTTACGATTGAGGTATTTTCGATGTCGTAATCATATAAAGATTACTTTTAAAAGAGTAAGAGTAAACTGTCGTTTGGCTCCTTCAACTATTATTACAGTTATAATTGACTCAATGAACTATTTTTTTAGTAACTTTCTGAAATATTTAAAATCAGCCAATTCACTGTTAGATTTGATGAAATTTTATCCTCTTCTCCATCAAATACCGGCACGACTTACCCTCAATAGTGAATCACATGTGTTAGGGCTAAAAAAAGAATTTCACCATGGAGCCCAATTCTATTTTGAAGCCTAATCGTTGTGTGTTTGTTGCAAACCAAGCTTAAGTTCACGCATAAAGTGCAAAACGAAGGGCGTGCATTCACAATCATACCACGCCAACAAACACAAATAATTTATAGTTTGGACATTCAAAAAATCATGCTAAGACCATAGGAATCACGCATATTGATTAAGCTATGTTGTAGTACTATTATATTAATACTTTTATTCATACCACACCAAGCACACGACATGCTTAAGTAGGCCTAAGCCATGTAATGGGCTTGCCAAATAGGTTGCAGTGTGGATGGTTACGAAGTTCACTGGGCCCACATGGAATTAAAGTGTGAAGGTTTTGAACTGCTAGGGAGCACCAAAAATCCAAGCATATAACTTTAATTTCACGTGGGAAGGCTGTGAAAAAAAGCCATTACCCTTTGCCTTACAAACCAACAAAACACTCCAGGAACCAACCTAAAACTTAATAAGTTGACTATTATCACGTTTTGACCTAGAGAACTCACACCTCACTTTAATGTGCAAAAGGAAAGAGCTAAACACAAATTTCCTGTAACAGATAACAATAGAACATGTGTACAAAGTAAATTTGTAGGGTTACAATCTTTGTTTACAAGTTTCCTCTAATTCGATCTCCAAAAAATATGTTGATGTGTAGGTTATCGATCCAAGGGTTGCAATGACTCGATCTTAGATGAACAGTTACCGCGAGGTTTTGGCTCTTGGCGATTTGAAGGATCGGCACAGGTAGTAATGCTTGATGATTCTTCAAAGGTTTGATGAGGAACACAAAGAACTTTCTGAATTCTTCTAAGTGTTTTGGGGATTTGGGTGCTTGAGCTTTTGGCTATGTCTGGGTTCTTGAATGATTTCTGGATCTCTTTCATTTGCCTTGGGGTCTTGTATTTATAGACTTTCTGAGCCTTGCCTACGGATGGATTTGGACTTGATTTTTTGTTTGGTTCGTGATTTATTTCCAACAATCAATCAATAAATCAATTATTTAATTTAAATAAATCAAATAATCAATCTTGCCCAATTTGACATTTCTATTTGCTTTAATTTAAATTAATTAATTTGTTTAATCTAAATTAAAATCAAATATTAATTTCCGCCAATTGTTGACATGTATCTTTGATGACTTGTCTGGTCTCGATGAGTCGTATGCCATGTAAGCCCCTTGCATGCCATGTAGGCCCTCGCATGCCAAAATTTAATGTGTTTGGTGATAATTTCCATGCCAAAATTCAAACAGGTTTGGTTTCGAAGCCTGGGTATTAGAGTAGATACGGGTAATCGTTTGCCACTGATGTCTTGGTTGGAGAATATTTCCATGTTTTTCCCTTCAAACGGGTTTGAATTTTGCTTGATGCTGCTATGGTCTATTTGGAAGCATATGAATGATGTGATTTGGAATGGTATATCGTTACAACCGTATGAAGTGGTGATTCGAACAGAGGGTTGGATGCACGAGTTCCACCAATGGGATAAGACGGGGGGACAGAAGGTTGGTATAGTGGTTCAGAAGTGGAACAAACCAGGCGAGGGTTAGCTCAAATGTAATTTTGATGGGGCTTGGAGTCAGAATAGGCATCGGTGAGGTTTCAGAGTTGTAATAAAAAAACCATGGAGGGAATTTTGTGGCGGCTGCTGTAGGTCCTTTTGAGAAACTGTCATCTGCTGTCCACGTGGAGTTATTGGCTGCATAGCAGGCAGTGCTCTCGGTTACAAGATTGTCAAATTATATTTGAAGGGGATGCGAGTTTGGTGATGGCTGCTATGAAGGGGCAGGGGGACGATTCTTCCCTTCTTGGACCAATTGTCAACGACTTGAGAAGTTTTCTTGTAGGAATGCCGCACTCGAAGATCAGCCATGTTCAACGGGAAGGAAATGGGGTGGCGCATCGTCTTGCTAGGATGGGTCTTAGTAGCTTTCAGGAGGTAGTGTGGTTTGAGGAACCTCCGGACTTGATTCAGGATATATTAGTTGAGAAGGGATTGTAATTGTTTCTTTTCTTCATGTTGATTGTTCATTTGAGGATAGGTTTCAGTTTGTGAAGGCGCTCTTTTCCTTAGACCTAGTTGAAAGCCTCAACAAGGTTTTTATCGAGGCCAGTGAGCACACTACCCTCAGTATGTACATATTCTTTGTTTGCTTAATGGATATCGTACTTTGCTTCAAAAAAAAAAATTTATGTTCATCGAATTTGCATGTCTACATTACTATTCTAAGCTCACACAAGAAAATGAGGGAGAAAACAAAAAAGAACGTGGACAAAGATGGTGTAGGAAAAGAAGAATCAAGGGTAGTCTGTTTAAGTGAATGATTTGAGACCTGAGCAGTGGGTAAGAGAATTAAAGTGAATAGATTGTGTTATCATAGATGAACTCTAGATGGGTGTATTTGTACCGTGGGAGAGGGATCTTTTTAGGATAAAATCCTAGTTCTAAGCTGGGAGGATATTTAGTAAGTAGGAGTTGTGATTACTTGAGGCGCATGCTTAACCCTAGATTGTAGGGACTCCAAGAATTATAGGATCTAATTGTGTCTGTATCCGGATCAGATCGAATGCCTTGGAGAACAAGCATGGTTATCCAGTGGAGTCGCTAAGACTCCGCCTATTGCCCTAGAGTATAGTGATGGTGGCGCCCTACTCTGTCTGATACAACTTCGCCTAGAGTTGGTGAGTCCATGATCGGACTTCTGAAATTACATAATTTGAATCAGCCTTACTCTACGTCGTGCTCCTGCCACGTGTCACCACCAGAAAACATGCACCGTCGTGGGCCATCATTTTACTCGCCGCCCTAGTTCCGCAAGTAGACATCATACTCACCGGAGCCAAAGCCAAACCCATGCGCTGATGTGGTAGGAATTTAAAGGGCTTAATAGGATATACCTTCTCTGGTAAGAAATGCCATCAAACTTAACGGAACAGTGATCATTGCCGTTAAGTTTAATGGTGACGGCAGCCTTTCGCTATCGACCGTCGCCGAAAATTGGAAAAACCCCAGAAAATGGTTAAAGGGGTCTTTTGAGCTTGAATTCAACCAAAAACCATACAAATTTCACAAAAATTAGTCCCATAAGGTTTCGAGACTTACCCAAAACTAATTTAGAAGGAGGAGAGGTCGAATCCACCTCGAAATTGGGAGCAAAGTGCATGCATGTCAAATCTTAGTGATCCTCAACTAAAATTCACATGCAAAAGAATATCTAAGTACCTGAGATTGGTTAAAGTTGAGCACAAGCTCTAGAATTCACAAACTAGCTGGAGTTTGCTCAGAGAAGATGACTGAAAAATGTGCTTATACACCGAGAAACATGCAGAGATTTAGAATACGAAAATTGGGCTTAAACCTCACCAATTTCAGTTCCCAACGAATGATTAACAAAATGAAGGCACTATAGACCCAAACTGACCTCAAACTCGATGACATTCTCGCCAGAATTCAAAGTCGAAGCTGGACATGCATATCCATAATATAATATGGCTGAAAACACGGATTCAAGCTTAAATCCAACACAACATTCATTTCTAGCACCAATATAAGCCCAGAAATTGAAGAGGAAGAAAAAATCTCACCTGAGACAGCGAATTAGAGCTCGAAGCTCTTGGGTCCCATGGTAGGTCACTGCCTAGTGCTCCGATGGCACATGCATGGGCATAGATATGTTCCTCTCATCCCAAGGATTAAGGTTTCATGATTTTGGAATCCGATTTACTTCAATTTCGAAGAGTAAGAATGACGAGAGCTCTCGGAGCTCTAGAGAGAGAGTGAGAGACTTGAGAGTTAAAGAGAGAGATAGGGGTTCGCATGAATGAGGATAGAGAGACAGACGGAGTGGGTATAATCCCACTTAAAATAGTTTTAAGTGAAATTATGATTTTGCCCCTACATATATTTTAATTCACAAATAGGCCCTCGAGATCTTGATTCGTAAATTATTTTTTACGTTAAAATAAAGTACCAGAACATAACTATGAAACTTAAGAAAGTATAAAGTTAATAACCTCGTGTCGTGGCTCGAAAATTTATTAGGGCACCCACTCAAGGGCAAAATGGTATTTCACATGTCTCAAGAATAAAATATAATATTTTACAGAATAGGTTGTAACATCGTTGTTCAAAGCTTAACTCATCTGCTTCTAAAGAAATACAAGACTAGAAAGTTTTTTCACTCTATACTCTATGAAAGGAGCTTAACTAATTAAACTGAAGCTTCAAATGTGACTACTAATGAAAGAACTAGAACAGTCTAAAAATGTCATGTGCCCGAACTCCTCCCTTGTAAAAGTGACAAGGGACGAACTGTGTTCCTAAGAGTTTAGAATGACGTTTTTTGAAATAAGTAGACATTGTTGTCAATTACTTAATTAACAAAATTGCAGGCCCTTTTAAGAAAAATAAATACATAGACAGTTTCAAATATTATTCAATTATTAATGGTGTCCATGTACATATAAACTTGTAATAAAAATTCATGTTCACGATTTGATTCCTTGACATTACGTACTCGTTGATGGTGTACGGACGAGAGCCTCATGGAATCATGTTCCATGTGTATTTACCTGCGAAGGGGACAACAACATAATACAATTTTTTGTCACCTAAACGTTGTCCTTGGTCTGTCTTCACGTTTTGCCTTTCTTATGTAAACTAATGAGCTTTTAACATCAATATTGTTTATCAATATTGCTTCACAACTTACAAAGTTGAAACTGACAAGTATATATGCCCGTTATTAGAGCTGTTGCTGCCGAGGCAACATAACAAAACTCAAACTCCTCTTTAGACCTAGCAATGCTTATAGAGGATTTAGTCCATTAAGAGCATTCCCAATGAGGGATTTTATATAGGGTTAAAAAAGTGGTGGATATAGTTCAATTTAGAGTTCCAAATATTCTTTGGGGCTCTAAAAAAGAATCTCTCTCAATGAGAGCCTATATATCTTTCGGACTCTATATGGGGCTATATATTTTATTTATGTAGTAATTTGATTACGCGGTAAATTTATTTTTGTCTTAACTTTTCTTAACTTGATTTTTGGACATGTTATCTTAAATTTTAATTTATGAACTTTTTAACCTTAAAAAATTCAAATTATGATAAAGTTAGATTTCATCACTTATGCACTATTGTAGGCTCTCCTATCTCAATCTCGTCCATTGTTTTGTTTCTATGAAATCAAACAAGAAAGATTTCATTTCATAACAACTATTTGATCTGATTATATTATATCAATCTCATCCATTGATTTATTTCTTTGATTGACACATTCTCCGAAGTCAAACAAGATTTTCATTTCGTAACAACAATTGGATTGGATCATCTTATCACAATTTTGTTATGTTATTTGTTTATATTTTCGGTTTAGGTCACTAAACTACCAATGTTAAATTTCATCACTTTTATATGAAATTTTCAATCAAGAAAATTGAACACAAAGCACTATGGTTTTTTCTAATCAATCACACAAAAAATAGTCATTGTTTGTATATGTTTTCTTAATCAAACAAATGGTTGAAAAAAAAACCTTGAAATCCTAAACGGTTGAAAAATAAACCCATAAAATCATGTTTTGGAATTAAAAATGAGGCTCACCCATTTCTAAACTAAAAAACAAACAAAAAACCAAGATTGGGCCCCCAATTTGGTGTGGGTCCCCCTACTTGTTGGGGCTAGATGTAGCATAATTTTTTGCTACCCAAAGATTGAAGTTGCTAGCTCATATGGTGGATGTAATTGAAATTGGTATCATGTGGAATAACCTGTAATTTAAAATCTATATACGTGCTTGTCTGACTAGTCAGCAACACTCATTAACTAAGATCAAATATGTTATTTTACTCTAACAACGGAAGTAGTCAATTCAAGGCTCAGTTTACTGAAGTGTTCCTAGTTAACTAAGATCCAGTTCAGTGCATATTATAACTTTGACAATCTTAGTTGTATGAACTTATCTATTTGACAATAATGATGAACATATATCACAAACAAAGAGTAAGATAAGTAAACTTGAAAGGCGATAAACTGTACGAGATGTTTTTGGCCGGAAAAACCCACCTCTAGGTTAAAAAAACTTGGAACTCACCACTAAGTCCAATCCATTAGGTAAACAAAGGTTCACACAAAGAGCACACAAACTCAATTCCTAGATCCCTATCTATGGAGCAGCTTTACCTTTGTGCAACATTGCCTTACATAAGATGAACTCATTTGGTCTTCACGAAATGGCAGCTCATCTTGAGCTCTTCACCTTATGGCACCGATATCAACTTATGGAAATTATGTTATGATGAAGTTGATGCAATCGACCAATTAGATTCTCCAGTCTAACAGTTGAAGGAATAATCTAACTTGAATCCAAAAACTTGGTCTAAAACGAATTTAAAGCTTAAAACCAGACCAAGAAATTTATACAAAACCTTAAAACAATTCAACCCTAATATACAATGATTAGGTGTTTAATGTATGGACTTGGTTTTGTAGCTAGGATTCCATAAATGAAGAAGAGGCAAGCTCAAAGCTTTAAAGGCACTCTCTCTCTAAAATAAATTATGAACCCCCAAAGACAAAATGAAACCCTAGGGAACAAATATGCCTGAGTAAATTTGATTTTTCATCAGCCAACTTGTTCTAAGGACACTTGTCGATTGCAAAAGAAATCTACACATATCAATGGTCAGAAACTGACTACCATCAGAAAGGTGTCAGTCAGCCTATGTGTGCTGTCTTAATCTGTGTGCCTAAACAACTAGAAGTCACCGCACAAAACTAACTAGACAATTAACTTAGACAGAATGCAACATAAATAGAAAATATGAGATGAACATCCATGAACAAACATTTGACGTGAGGTGAGCCATGTCCTTGAATGTTTAAACCCAGTAGCAGCATCCCATAATTAGATAATGTAGTCTAGAACTAAATTGAGCATGTGGTACACAAATACAATATTTGATAAGGAAAGTCAAACACTTGAAACTAGACTTTACAATCTCCCTGTTTGGCTTTCTTTGACAAAATACCTCAAGCCTAGAACTAATTTCACTCCACCTCACTCAAGAGAATAGCCAAGGAATGAATCATGCATATGAACAACTCTTGACAAGAACAAGTGAAATTTATCAAGAGTAAAAAAAAGGCTTGCAAGATATGAAACACAACGAAAATCCCCCCCCCCCCCCATTTTGTCATGGAAAGACAAAGACAAGGTGGAAAAACGCATAGAATAGTTAAATTTGTTGCAAAAACATAGGACACAAACAACAAGAACACATCGGATAAAGAATTTGTAATATATCATATGGATAAGCCCAAGCAAGGTGTAGCAACAATAAGACTAGCAACAAGTAAGCACAAAAAGATGCATGCGTTGTGATTTAACTCCCCCATAAATGATGCTTTTCATGAAAACACACTCCCCCATAATCCTAAATCATGACTTTATTTTACTGACGAGGGATAGTGACTTAACAGAAAACCGAAGATGTTCATTGAAACATAAATTTGGGCACAGGCATAGACAAATGTACCAAAACAACTGAAGGCAACTCATTAAAATGATAAAGATCAAGATAACACTTGAATCTTTGCACCAATAAACTACAGCTACAGAACAAGCCATGAAAAGGATAAGAAAAAACAGTTTGAATATCGATGCTCCGAATTGATAAGACAAGTGTTTGACAAAATAATATGCAATGCAATTCTCAAGAGATAACTTTTCAAGGGCATACAAAGACAGTAATACAGAGATGAACACTTGTTCATGATGCAATTGTGATGTGTCAAGGTAAGGGGATAGGATTGGTGATAGCAATTTTGAAATCATAGAACCAAGCACATAATCTCAAAAGCATTTCCAAAGTTAACCAAGCATTTAATAATCCATTGTCTTTAAGAAACATCACTTCCTACATAATATGAACATAGGACAAAAATATTCAACTCTTGGAAGCAAGGCTATACAACTTATTCAATTCATGTCACAAAGACCAATAGACTGTCGAAGATCTTCATACATTTGATTATCAAGGGCTTTAGTGAAGATGTCAGCTAGTTGTCTTTCAGTTGGCACAAAGGTTTAAGGTAATGATTTTACCTTCCACAAGATCTCCAATGAATGATGCTTTATATCTATATATTTTGTTCTAGAATGTTAAACAAGTTTCTTAGAGATATCAATAGCACTCATGTTATCACAATAAACAAGAAAAGTCAATTGAGAGATATCATAGTCACTGAGCATTTACTTCATCCATATCAGTTGAGTGCAACAACTCATGGCAGTTACATACTCTGCCTCACTAGTAGACAAAGAGACATAATTTTTCTTTTTGTTGTGTCAAACAACCAAATTGTTCTCAACAAATAAAGCTCCCCCATAAGTACTATTTCGATTATCAATGCATCTAGCCTAGTTGGCATGTTCAATATTCTTGGGCTTAATCTGGGAGACAAAGCAAACATTTGCAACTTCACCAGTTAGTTGTCTTCGAGTTCTAACGCCTTGGTCAACAGGACCCACAATCTTCAACTCGATGACCATAGGCCCGTTTTGGCTTATCCACAAACACAATACAAGAATCTTGATTTGAGCTAGATTGACTTTCTGTGTCACTTTCTGACCGCTCTCCTGACTGACCAAAAGCACCACCATTATCGTTCGAGGGATGAGAGAAGAAATCAACATTTTCAACATCAGGAGCAGAAGGAATAGCAGAGTCATCAACTTTGACATTTATGGACTCCATGATGGTTTTTGTTCGTAGGTTATAAACCCTATATTCCTTATGGGTGTTGGAGAATCCCTAGAAGATTCATTCATCACAATTAGTATCAAACTTGGCTAGGTGTTCTCGATCTCTCATAATATAGCAAGCACTTCCAAACACATCAGTGTCTGGCTTGAGAAACAGACGATTTGAAAAGTAGCATGCAATATTCATAGCTTCGGCCCAAAAGTGTTTTGCCAGATTCTTGCAATTTAGCATTACCCTAATCATCTTACACGATTTTTCCTTTCAATAACCCCAGTGGTAGGAGCCAAAAATTCATGTTTGATGCCGTTGGTTTAGCAGAATTCATCAAACAGAGCATTCTCAAATTTAATGAGATGATCAGTTCTGATTCTGACAAGAAAATTACGACAGGTTAGAGATTCATTTAGCATTACTTTATACACAGTGAGGAACTGTTGAAAAGTATTTGATTTTTCCATCAAGAAACACACTCAGGTATATCTAGAATAGTAATCCACAATTACCATAATATACTTCTTCCCTCTAATAGACAATGTTTGAATTGAACTAACAAGATCCATATGCATTAATTGTAGAGGCTTGGTAGTTACAATATTATTTAGTCTCTTGTGAGCCACTTTGGTATGCTTTCCCAGTTAACAAGATCCACAAACACATGAGTCAGAAATTGAAAGATGAGGTAAGCCTCTAACAGCCTCACGATTATACAATTTTTGAAGATCTTTAAAGTTGACATGACCAAGTCTTTTATGCCATAACACACTAACATCATCACAAGCTTTGCTGCACTTTGGGGAATCACCAATATTTGAAGCATCAAGAATGTAACAATTGTCTCCAAATCTGGGAAGAACTAGAATATTCTTTCCATGTTCGTCCACAATTCGACAACCTTTCTTAGAAAAGAAAACTTCATCAGCCACTTCATCACATAACTGGCTAATGCTAATGAGACTTGACTTCAACCCTTCTACATAACTAACATTCTTAAGTTGAGGAAGACCCAAAATATTAACACTACCATTTCCAGTGATTTGGGACTTGTCTCCACTACCAAAAATAATGCCACCGCCATTGAAAGCTGAAAGAGAGGAAAACATCTTTGCCCCCAGACATGTGACGAGAGCACCCACTATCAAGATACCATACATTTGGTTTGGTGGCAGAGAGAGCATTGAGAACAACAAGGCATTTGTTGGGGACTTTCTGAACCCATTTGGAGCAAGGCTTCACACTTTCCATGTTGGAGAACTGCATAAGTTGAGCAATTCTGTTGACTTCATAGACCAATCGATCCACTTGATTCTTCAAAGTATCATTCTTCCTAGAGTGAAGTTTCCTACACTTAGGACAAATATGGCCAATTCACCACAGTGATGACATGTGGGAATAAATCTAGACTTCGAGCTTGGATTGACTTTAGGTGCCATAGGAAAAGATTCTCTCACAAATCTTGATTTGGTACCTGTTGAACTTGAGCCATTTTCCACATAACCAATGCCATTTTTGTCACTATGAAGTTTCCCAAAACTCAGCATCTTGTCAAATGGTAAGTACAAATAACCTTGTCATTTTCCTCATTTAGCTCAAGTAGCTGTTTCCGATTAGCCTTATGATACAAAATATTATTTGCTTTCAACACATGAATTTGATTCATCAAGTTTTCTTGAGACTCCAGCAATTTTTGAACTTTAGCTTCAAGAACAGCAATAACATCATCTTTTTCCTCTTTATCATTGTAATGAAAATCCTTCTCATTCAGCTCCTCAATATGTGCCTCAAGATAACCAATATTTTCATCCAGTTCAGTTCTGACTAAAAGAAAAGACTTGTTTTCTTTCTGCAACTTGGAAACTTTCTTGGTCAGCTTAATCTTCTCCACTTTTCTAGCATAAATCTCATCAAATAAAGTATCATACTTAATGCATAACTCATCATAAGTAATCTTCTCATTGTCATTCAACACAAGATCATCATCACATGGAGAATTTCCTCTATTAGAGCAACAAAAGTAACAATTTTTTCTTTATCATTTGACGACTCATCAGAATGCATAGACCATTCACCTTCACTTTCACTCCAAGTAGCCATCATTGCTTTGTCCATTTTCTGACTAGATTCCTTGTTGTTTGTAAACTTAGCAGCACGATGTCCACTACCACCACAAGAAAAGCAGAGACCATATTCTCTTGAGGGAGATTTGTCATTTCTACTTGTAAATTTTCCTTGTTTTCTACCAAAAGTGAACTTTCTATGTGATTGGTGATTTGAGTTTATAGAGGACTCCCCAATATTTTTGAACTCACTTCTTTTATTGTTGAGAATCCTTCTAAATTGGTTGACAGGTAGGGCAAGATCATCTTCTGAGGTTTGTCCACATAAGTCACTTACACCCTCACTGTTCACAACACTTTGAAGGGCCACTTATTTTCTCTTCTTGGAGTCATTTTCATCCATATCAAGCTCCATGTCATAGGTGATAAGTTTCCTAACTAATTTTCTAAGTTTAATCACATTTAGGTCCTGAACTATTGAATGGAAGCCTTCTTTGCTTGAAATCTCTTGGGTAAGAATCTTAAAATCTTTTGAACAATGGTTGTTTCATCAATAGGTTTCCCTAACTCCAAGGCTTCATTTGTCAACATTTCAACTTTCTCATAAAAGGCGGAGAAGGTTTCAAACTCGAGCATTCTCAAATCTTCAAATTTTGAAAGAGTCATCTAGAGCTTTAGTTCTCTCACTTGTTTATCACCCTCATGAAGAATTCAGAATTTGTCCCAAGCTTGCTTGGCAATTGTGCAATATCGAACATGAGCAAACTGATTAGACGAAATGTCATAAACAATAGCATTCTTTGATTTCGTATTAACCATGGCCAAAGCAATTCTCCTTGAGTCCATTCACCTTTTGGCTTAACCACAGACTCTTCATTGACAAGCCTCGATGGAGACTTCCACTCAAGGGTAAGATAATCAACAGCTATAAGATCTTGACCCTCAAGAAAGATTTGAAACTTCTCGTTCCAAGTAGCATAAATTGTACCATAAAAAAATGAAGGAGAGTTGCAAGATCCCGCAACACGATCATGATCTATGGTGAGATTCCATCTACTACCAGTAGCTCCCAGAGATTACTCTATGTATATTTAGAGAAAAGATCTAATACCAATTGAAATTGGGCAATTTAAAATCTATATACGTGCTTGTCTGAGTAGTCAGCAATACTCATCAGCTAAGATCATATATGTTAGTTTACTCTAACAACGAAAGTAGTCAATTCAAGGCTCAGTTTACTGAAGTGTTCCTAGTTAACTAAGATCCAGTTTAGTGCACATTATAACTCTGACAATCTTAGTTGCATGGACTTATCTATTTGCTAATAATGATGAACATATATCACAAGAAAATAGTAAGATAAGTAAATTTGAAAAGCGATAAATTGCACGAGATGTTTTTGGCCAGAAAAACCCACCTTTGGGTTAAAAAACCGAAGACTCACCATTGAGTCTAATCCATTAGTGTAAACAAAGGTTCATACAAAAACCACACAAACTCAATTCTTAGATCCCTATCTATATAGCAGCTTTACCTTTGTGCAACCTTGCCTTACAACGAGATGAACTCATTTGGTTTTCACGAAGTGGCAGCTCCTCTTAAGCTCTTCACCTTGTGGCATCGATATCAACTTATGTAAATAATGTTGTGATGAAGTTGATGCAAATCTGAATTCAATCGACCAGTTAAATTCTCCAGTCAAACAATTGAAGGAAGAATCTAACTTGAATAAAAAAAACTTGGTCTAAAACGGATTTAAAGCTTAAAACTAGACCAAGAACTTTATGCAAAACCTTAAAACAATGCAACCTTAATATACAATGATTAGGTGTTTAATGCTTAAACTTGGTTTTGCAGCTAGGGTTCCTCAAATGAAGAAGAGGCAAGCTCAAAGTTTTGAAAGTACTCTCTCTCTAAAATAAATTTTGAACCCCCAAGTACAAAACGAAACCTTAGAAACAAATATACCCAAGGAAATCTGATTTTCCATCAACCAACTAGTCCCAATGACACTTGTCGACTGCAAAAGAAATCTAGGTAAATCAATGGCTAGAAACTGACTACCATAAAAAAGGTGTCAGTCATCCCATATGGGTTATCTTAATCTGTGTGCCTAGATAACTAGAACTCAGTGCGCTGATAGGAGCATATTTATGCGCCTTAGTTAGCTAGTTCTTATGCATTTTCGTTATGTTTTCTTAGTTAAAGTAGTCTTTTTAAGCTATTTTCATGTGTTTTCAGGTTTTAAGGGCATATTATACAAAGAGATGCAAATTGGAGCTTTTGGAGCAAAAGTGAGCTTGGATTAAATAAGCACATGCTTGGAACAAAAGGTTTGGATGAAATTGAAGATTTGAAGATTTGAGGATTCCTAGTCCAAGAAGGAGTCCTAATTGAAGAATGATTCCTAATCAACGAGAGATTCCTAGTTGAAGATGGATTCTTAGAAGAATGAAGATTCCTACTCAAACAAGGTTTCCTACTTGAAGTAGGAAAGTTAAGCCTAAAAGTTGCTATTTTGGGTTGCTCTTTCCTAAACCTAAATGGCCTTAAGTTTCAGCAACATTAGAAGGTTCCTAAGCGTTGGAAGACACAAAGAAATGTTTTAGAACATTTCCTTATCCTTGTCGTGGGTTAGGTCCTATTTCCTTTTGGTTTTAGGCTTCTAGAAGCCCTATCCTTTTTCCCCTAATCCTTGCCGCACTTATCCCTTTCTAGAACCCTTTTTCTTGCCTTGCAAGGCTTTTTAGAAGCCTTATCTTACCCTATCCAAACCTGCCGTACCTTGTGGACCTTTTCGCTTGTGGATTCTGATTTCTAAGCCTTTTTCCTTGTGGATTTGGGTTATCCAAGTCCATATCTGATCACCTTAGGGTTTTAAGTGCCTATATATACTCATGTTAACTCCTTGGCCGAATTACCACCCATCATACACATAAATTCACGCCAGAAACCTAACCCTATTCTCTGCCGTAACTTTCCACCACCATTCTCCATAATTCCTGCCAAAAACCACCCCTTGCCTCACCACCAATCCATCCTAAACACCACCATACTACCCCCATCCATTCTACACCATTCATAACCCCAAGAACCTGTCCATAATCTCTGTGCCGCAGCAAGGAGGAGGGAGGAACTTCATGGATGCACCTGCTGCCCAAGTTGGAGTGTCTAGGTGTTTTCTTTCTTTGGATTTCAATGTCTAAACTTATTTATCTTTGCTTTATGCATATGAGGAACTAAACCCCCCCTTGGCTAGAGGGGATTCGAAACCATGTTTACGCTTGCTATATGATTTGATTACTTTCAATTGCGTTTCATAAGTTGTGGATTCAATTTGCTTATCTATTTGAATTAAACTGATTTATGTGTGTTGGTTGAGAGTGCACGCTTAATTTTCATGCATAAATCTAATGCTAGGATATAAGGGATTTTCACCTAATCGTTATGAACTTATATTCATAAGTAGTGAAGGTTGTTGATCACAATCGCGTTAAGTAAATTCTTGGCATAAGTTTCATGCGCTTTCATAGTTACGAGTGCTTCGTCAATACTTATGATTTTCATTGAACATAATGATCTTTGATTGTATCTCTATTATGCGCTTTCATGTAGGGAACTTTTGAGGAATAATTTGATTGCGATGCGCTTTCTCCATCCAATTCATTGACTTAAGGGAAATCTGAAAGTTAATTTAAGCGTATCTAATTAACTTGGGGTGTTAAGAATTCATGGGTTATTGAAAAGCAATTGGAAATCGTTTTGTATGCAAGTGTGACATGTGTGGAGAAGAACCCCTTAGCTAGCTTTCCATCCATTCACTTTAACCAAATTCGTTTTAAAAACCGTCGAGTTTACAAAGTTTCTGTTTTGTTTTCAATTTCGTCAAAATCAAATCCCCCTTTGTTTTGAAGTGTTAGATTAGTTAGAAATCAATTTAGTTTGTGTTTTTAAGTGTCTTGAGTCAAGTTATAACCTATTTTCGTCCAAATTGTGTTTTGTGTTCAAAACTGCCAGATTGTGTTTTTAAGGCAGTTTTGAGTGTTTCTGTGCTGTTTTGAGTCTTTTGGTTTGTTTTAGTGTTTTAGAGTTTAGTTTTGCATTCTTTGAGTCTAGTTTAGTGTTTTAAACTTTGTTTTTACGTTTTGAGTCAGTTTTCAAGTGATTTAGCAATCCCTCATAATCCCCGGCCTAGAACGATCCCTACTTACATACTTTGCTACAATTGATAAAAAGAGGGTTTAATTTGTGTGCTTATATATTTCGCATCAAATTTTTGGCGCCGTTGCCAGGGATTAGCAACATTGCTAATCCCTTGGATTGTTTTATTTCATTTTGTGTAAATCATTCCAGATTCTAACCTTGTTTTTGTTTCTTGTTTTAGGTACTAGTTTATGACTTGGAGTTCTCATCCGATTCGTGAACACATCTTAGACTTTGACGACGATTTCGAGCGAGAATTGAGACGAAAAAAGAAGAATCCAGAACCTAGTGAATCAAGTTCAAATTCAGAAGCCGAAGTTGAGGGTGAAGAAGAGGAACCCACGGCAAGAGTGGGTGAAGTAGAGGAAGTCATGGCACAAGACAATCGTACAATCAAGGAGCTTTCGGCTTCGGGATTGGACAATGCCGCACCCCTATGTATTCAATATCCCGCGGCTGCCCAAGGAAAGACCGAGGAATTTGAGTTGAAGTCAAGTTTGCTACACCACATTCCGAAGTACCATGGGTTGTCCATGGAGGATCCTAACAAGCACTTGAAAGAATTCGAGGTGGTGTGTTCAAGCATGACTCCTATCAACGTTGACGGGAGCATATTGAAGATGAAGGCGTTTCTCTTTTCTCTCATGGAAAAGGTGAAAGATTGGTTGTATGAATTAGCTCCCGGAACTGTCACATCTTGGGAGAGCATGAAACGGGCCTTCTTGGAGAAGTTTTTCCCAACTTCTCGAGTTATTCTTTTACGAAAAAGGATAAGTGGAATTCAAAAAGATGAAGGTGAATCTTTTCCTACTTATTATGAACGTTTTAAATCTCTTGTTACTTATTGTCCACAACATTAAATGAAGGATGAGCTTCTTTTACAATACTTCTACGAGGGGCTTCTGCCAATCGAACGTCAAATGCTAGATGCCTCAGCAGGAAGAGCTTTGATGGACAAAACCCCCATGGCTCTAAAGACATTGATTGCTAATCGAGTGCTGAATGCTCAACAGTATGAAGGTGTTGGACAAAGGAGCACCCCACGGCAACACCAAGTGAATGAGGTAAGTGCCATCTCCGAACTTCAAAATCAAATGGCTAACCTTACTACTCTTCTTTCTCAGGTTGTGGAAGGACCAAAAGTACAAAATGTAAGTGCTTGTGGCGTGTGCTCCATGCAAGGACACCTTATGGACAAGTGCCCACAGTTGATAGATAATGGAAGGTGGGAGACCCTCTATGCCGTGGGTTTTGGGCAGCCATACCAACAAAGAAATGATCCCTTTTCTAATACATACAATGATGGATGGAGGGATCATCCAAATTTCAAATGGCGAGAACCCCAACAAGGCCAACAACATAGCACATTTAGGCAACAAACCCCCAGGTTTCTATCAAAAGTCGTTTGCACCAACGCAACCCCAAGCACAACTTACCCAAAACAAATCAGGTTCTTCTATTGATAATGATCATATTTTTCAATTACTAACTTCTATGGTGCAGAGTATGCAAATTAAGGACAAGAAGGTGGATGAGTTGGAGAAGCAAGTAGGGCAGATTGCGAAGTTTGTGGGCCAATTCCGAGAGCAAGGCAAGTTGCCTAGTTCAACCGTTGTGAATCCAAAAGGAGGCTTTGAATCTGCCAAGGCAATCATGCTAAGGAGTGGAAAACAAGTGGGAACAGCCCCCCAACCATCTAAATCAGCCCCAAACGAGGTGGAAGAATTGATAATTGAAGAGGAGGAACAAAGCCAACCCACGGCAAAGGTGGAAACACCATTGCCGTAGGCCCTAAATGATCCTAAGCCATCCAATCTGTCCAATAAAGGTAAGTACGTGTCCAATTCAATTCCTACTAATGCTTTTCCTTTGAATGTTCCTTTTCCTAGTAGGTTTAAGCAAACAAAGAAAGAGGAAGCTAAAAAGGACATTCTAGAGACATTTAGGAAAGTTCAAGTTAATATCCCCCTTTTGGATGCAATTAAGCAAGTACCGATGTATGCCAAGTTTTTGAAAGAACTTTGCACCGCTAGGAAGAGGATTTTGACCAAGGAGGTTGTAAAAGTAGGTGAAAACGTCTCAGCCATCTTACAATGCAAAATGCCCCCTAAATGCAAAGATCCGGGTAGTTTTACAATTCCTTGTGTCATTGGTAATACTAGGTTTGAATCTGCCATGTTAGACTTAGGTGCATTTATAAATGTCATGCCATATTCAATTTATGCATCTATGAACCTAGGAGAGTTGAAAAATGATGGTGTGATTATACAATTAGCTGATAGATCTAATGCCTATCCAAAGGGAGTTTTGGAAGATGTTTTAGTGTAGGTTAATCATTTGATATTTCAGGCGGATTTCTACGTGCTTGAGATGGATGAGTTAGACGATGCCCCTTCATTGCCCATCCTCCTTGGAAGGCCATTCATGAAAACTGCTCGTACAAAGATTGATGTGTTTAATGGAACATTGACGATGGAATTTGATGGGGAAGTTATTAATTTCAGTCTTTCTGATTCTATGAAATATCCTAGCGAGAATCATTCATGTTTTGCTATTGATGTAATTGACTCTTTGGTGCAGGACCATTTTGACAAATTGAACGACGATACACTTGAATTGGTCATTGCACGAGGAATGGACAAGCAAAACATTGAAGCAGCAACCATTGGAACCCATGGCATGCATGGAAACTCCTTTGTCGTGGTCCCTAGTGATGGTGTCATTGAGATGGTGGCTGCCCTTGAGTCATTGCCACCACAATCTGGTAAGTTTTTAGACCCTATTTTAAGTTCAGTTTTGGCTAAAAAGATGCTTCCCTCAGTTGTGCAGCCACCTACACTTGAACTTAAGCCATTGCCTAGTCATTTAAAGTACGTTTTCTTGGGAGAAGATGAAACGTTGCCCGTCATTATTTCATGCTCACTCACGGCACAAGAAGAAGGTAAGTTAGTGAGGGTGTTAAAGGAGTACAAAATAGCAATTGGGTGGACGTTGGCCGACATCAAAAGAATTAGCCCCACAACTTGCATGCATCGCATACTTTTGGAGGAGGGGTTTAAAACATCTCGAGAGGCTCAACGCCGACTCAACCTTCCTATGATGGAAGTTGTGAAGAAAGAAGTCATCAAGCTTTTAGATTGTGGAGTTATCTATCCAATCTTGGATAATAGGTGGGTTTCGCCCGTTCAATGCGTTCTGAAGAAATTCGGAGTGACGGTGGTAGCAAATGCCGAGAATGAACTTGTGCCTACTCGCATTCAAACTGGTTGGAGGGTGTGTATCGACTATAAGAAGCTAAACGCCACTACAAGGAATGATCACTTCCCATTGCCGTTCATTGATCAAATGCTTGAGAGGTTAGTCGGTTATGCTTTCTATTGTTTTCTTGATGGTTATTTTGGTTATAATCAAATTGTCATAGCACCCAAGGACCAAGAAAAAACCATTTTTACATGCCCTTTTGGTACATTTGCTTATCGTCGCATGCCTTTTGGTTTATGTAATGCACCTGCCACGTTTCAAAGATGCATGATGAACATATTTTCTGATTATGTTGAGAAAATAATTGAGGTTTTTATGGATGATTTTAGCGTCTTTGGTGATTCTTTTGATGGTTGTTTGCATAATCTTAGCTTGATTTAAAACATTGCGTTGAAACTAACCTTGTTCTTAATTGGGAAAAATGTCATTTCATGGTTAAACAAGGCATAGTTTTAGGTCATATTATCTCTAAAAACGGTATTGAGGTTGATAAGTCAAAGATAGATCTTGTGTGTCACTTACCCTCTCCTACTTCGGTTAGAGAGGTTCGTTCTTTTCTTGGCCATTCAGGTTTCTATCGTAGGTTCGTCAAAGACTTCTCAAAGGTTGCCCAACCTTTTTGCCGACTCCTATAAAAAGATGTGACGTTTGAGTTTAATGAGGCATGCACGGCATCATTCAATCAACTCAAGGAGTTGTTGACCACGGCACCAATCATTGTCCCACCAGATTGGAGCTTACCTTTCGAGCTTATGTGTGATGCGTCCGATTACGCTTTAGGAGCTGTTTTGGGCCAAAGGAAAGACAAAAGGCCGCATGTCATCTACTACGCCTCACGGACGTTGAATGATGCCCAATTGAACTATTCCACTACGGAAAAAGAACTTCTTGCCGTTGTGTTTGCTCTAGATAAATTTAGATTATATCTAATTGGTACTAAAGTAATTGTTTTCATTGACCATGCAGCTTTGAAATACTTGCTCACTAAAAAGGAAGCCAAGCCACGGCTAATTCATTGGATGTTGCTACTTCAAGAGTTCGACATTGAGATTCGGGACAATAAGGGAAGTAAAAACGTGGTGGCTGACCACCTAAGCCGAATGGTGCATAATGAGGAGTCCCTACCTATTGCCGAGACATTCCCCGATGAACAATTGTTGTCCATAAAGGTAAGTGAGTCTTGGTATGCCGATTTGGTAAATTTTTTGGGGTCCAAACACGTTCCAAACACCCTAAACAGAAACCAACGTGATAAATTGAAAAAGGATGCTAAATTTTATGTTTGGGATGATCCATACTTGTGGAAATATTGCTCGGATCAGATTGTACGTAAGTGTGTGCATGATATGGAATTTAATTCAATTTTAACTTTCTGTCACACTTATGCATGTGGGGGACACTTTGGGACACAACGCACTACCCTTAAGGTTTTAGAATGTGGTTTTTATTGGCCAACTTTATTTAAAGATGCTAGAACCTTTTGCATGTCTTGTGATCGTTGCCAAAGAATGGGTAATATAGGGGCAAAGGATCAAATGCCGCAAAATGTCATACTTCCTGTTGAAATTTTTGATGTTTGGGGCATCGATTTTATGGGTCCTTTTCCTTCATCGCATGGTTACCTTTACATATTACTCGCAGTGGATTATGTTTCGAAATGGGTGGAAGCAAAAGCCACCCGTACTAATGATTCTAAGGTGGTTGCAGATTTCATGAAAACTAACATTTTTGGTAGGTTTGGAATGCCTCGAGTTCTAATTAGTGATGGAGGTTCCCATTTTTGTAACCGCACCATTGAGGCGTTGTTGAGGAAGTACAATGTCACCCATAAGGTTTCTACACCTTACCATCCTCAAACAAATGGCCAAGCAGAGGTTTCTAAACGAGAGATCAAGCAAATCCTAGAGAAGACCGTGGGTCCAACAAGAAAGGATTGGAGCATGCGTTTGGATGATGCATTGTGGGCTTATCGAACGGCTTACAAAACTCCTCTTGGCATGTCACCTTTTCGGCTTATCTATGGTAAGCCCTGCCATCTGCCCGTGGAGCTTGAGCACAAGGCATTTTGGGCGGTCAAGACCTTTAACATGGATATTGATGCCACTGGAGTACATAGGAAGCTCCAATTAAATGAGCTGGACGAGATTAGATATGAAGCATATGAGAATGCTCGGATTTACAAGGAGAAGACCAAGGCTTTTCATGACAAGATGATTCGTGGCAAATCATTCTCAATCGGGCAGAAAGTGTTACTCTTTAATTCCCGCCTTCGGTTGTTTCTTGGTAAGTTACGTTCCAAGTGGGTTGGTCCGTTTGTTATTACTAATGTTTTTGTGCATGGTGCAGTCTAAATCCAAAGCATGAAAACTGGACAAGAATTCAAGGTGAATGGGCACCGATTGAAGCCATACTATGACAACTTTGTGGAGCATGCCGTGGATGACATCCCCTTGCATGCCGTGGGCTCCAATGGGGAGTGAATTGGTGCTTCGTCCAGCTGCACGACATTAAAGAAAGCGCTACTTGGGAGGCAACCCATGCATTCAACAAAGGAAGACCAAGGAAGCACTCCAATTCCAGATTTGCGTTCCTAAAACCCTTCTCTTTGTTGTTGTTTCGTTTCTGCCATATTGATTTGTTTAGTTGCTGTTTGTTTGTTTATGTTTGTTTTTGTTAGTTTATGCTTGAAACATTGAGGACAATGTTTGATTTAAGTGTGGAGGGGTAACCAAAGTGTTTTAATGCAAATTCGTAGGGTTTTATCACCCATAACTTCCAATGTTGTTCCTTGCTGTTTTAAGTGGTTTTTAAGCTATTTTGATGCATTTTAGTGTGTTCTACATAAAAATCCGAAAAACCCAGAAAAAATTGAAAAATTGTTTTGAAAAAAAACCAAAAAAAGAGTTGTTTTGATTTGTTTTTGTGTATTTGTTTGTGTCTTAGGGTACCTTCCAACACAATGATGAGGATTCGGTATTTAATTGCATGACTGTTAAAGAGAGTTATAAACATGGATGGAAGTTTGATTTACTCTTTGGTTTATGCTTGGTTGTGGTTATAACTTATGAATTCACATGTAATCACAAAGGAAAAATTAGTTTTTGTAACATGCTTGAAGGAAGGAACTCAAACTAACGCTACAACCTTGTGAGACTTGAGCCTAAACGTTTATTTGGAGAGTTAATAATCTGTGCATTGTTGTTTTCTAAAGTCGTTGCATGATCTCATTAGTCTTTGCTTGGTTACTACTTAGAATGCGTTTCATCATTTAGTTCCAAATGCTAGAACTCATGCCCATTTCATTCAAAGCATGCTATTGATTTGCATAACACATATTCAAGATGAAGTTGTGTAGTGACCACCACTTAAGCCAAATTGTTGTGTCCCCCATGTTCATTTGTTTTGTAGGTTTTAACCTCGTTGAGCCTTGTGTAGCCTATATTCTTTGTTAACCCACACTATCCTCACCTAGCCTAGATTAGGACTATCCATACCCTTGTTCTTGAATCATAGTAAAGCATGACTCAAGATGAATTCCTTTTGATTAATGTATTGCAGAAAACAAGTGTGGGGGAAATGATGTATGTGGGTGCCAAAATCTTTAATGTGGCACGGGTAGAAAAAGAGAAAAAAAAAAAAAAAAAAAAATTCGTGGAAAATAGAAAAAAAAGAAAAGAAAAGTTGTGAAAAGTATGGAAAAGAGTGAAAAGATGGGAAAACAAGCTCTAAAGTATGGTTGTTGAAGAAATGGTCCAAAACGCTTGAATTTGACCCTAAGTGTTGCATGAATCTTCCCTTTATGTTTAGAAGTTGATTTCTGCATTCTAAAGTGAATTCTAAGTTTCAATTTCATTGCTTTGCTTGCTATTGCTTTAAGAACGTTTGTTATCCCTATCTTTCTTTGTTAGCCAATACCCCAAGCCCCGTTACAACCCTTGACTTCAATCTTGAGTATTATGTGTTTCAATTTGTGGAGTTTGAAGTTGGTATGAGCATATGGTGTCACTGGTTCTTGCATCTAAGTAGTAGCATTCCATTCATGGGATCATATCTTAATGCTTATTAACTCCGGAAATTGCTTTCTTTGTTATACATATATGTGAGCGTTCGTTTTCATGTTTACATCAATCTTCTCACATATAACTAGTATAGGGTGTGTAGTTAGAAAATCTGAGTGAAAATTGAGTGCATATCTTGTAAGGAATTGAGCAACTTCTCTAAGGCATGTTACTACATTCAAAACATTGTTTTAATTGGTTAAATGTGAACTAGTATGTGGTGACTATGATTAAGTATGTGTTTAAGTGTGAAGATGACTAAAATCTGTGGAAATGATGATTTTTAATATGTCATGTGCATTGGAAATCTCTGAGGTAAACGTTGGAAGGTTTAGGTTTTGTTTGTTTGTTTTGTTTCGTTTTGTTTTTCTTTGTTTCTTTGTTTTGCTCGAGGACTAGCAAAAGCTAAGTGTAGAGGAATTTGATAGGAGCATATTTATGTGCCTTAGTTAGCTAGTTCTTATGCATTTTCGTTATGTTTTCTTAGTTAAAGTAATCTTTTTAAGCTATTTTCATGTGTTTTCAGGTTTTAAGGGCATATTATACAAAGAGATGCAAATTGGAGCTTTTTGGAGCAAAAGTGAGCTTGGATTGAATAAGCACATGCTTGGAACAAAAGGTTTGGACGAAATTGAAGATTTGAAGATTTGAGGATTCCTAGTCCAAGAAGGATTCCTAGTCCAAGAAAAAGTTCTAATTGAAGAAGGATTCCTAACCAACGAGGGATTCCTAGTTGAAGATGGATTCCTAGAAGAATGAAGATTCCTATTCAAACAAGGTTTCCTACTTGAAGTAGGAAAGTTAAGCCTAAAAGTTGATATTTTGGGTTGATCTTTCCTAAACCTAAATGGTCTTAAGTTTCAGCAACATTAGAAGGTTCCTAAGCGTTGGAAGACAAAAAGAAAGGTTTTAGAACATTTCCTTATCCTTGCCGTGGGTTAGATCCTATTTCCTCTTGGTTTTGGGCTTCTAGAAGCCTTATCCTTTTTCCCCTAATCCTTGCCGCACTTATCCCTTTCTAGAACCCTTTTTCTTGCCTTGCAAGGCTTTCTAGAAGCCTTATCTTACCCTATCCAAACCTACCGTACCTTGTGGACATTTTCGCTTGTGGATTCTGATTTCTAAGCCTTTTTCCTTGTAGATTTGGGTTATCCAAGTCCATATCTGATCACCCTTGGGTTTTAAGTGCCTATATATACTCATGTTAACTCCTTGGCCGAATTACCACCCATCATACACATAAATTCACGCCAGAAACCTGACCCTCTTCTCTGCCGCAGCTTTCCACCACCATTCTCCATAATTCCTGCCAAAAACCACCCTTTGCCGCACCACCAATCCATCCTAAACACCACCATACTACCCCCATCCATTCTACACCATTCATAACCCCAAGAACCTATCCATAATCTCTGTGCTGCACCAAGGAGGAAGGAGGAACTTTATGGATGCACCTGCTGCCCAAGTTGGAGTGTTTAGGTGTTTTCTTTCTTTGGATTTCAATGTCTAAACTTATTTATCTTTGCTTTATGCATATGAGGAACTAAACCCCCCCTTGGCTAGGGGGGATTCGAAACCATGTTTGTGCTTGCTATATGATTTGATTACTTTCAATTGCGTTTCATAAGTTGTGGATTCAATTTGCTTATCTATTTGAATTAAACTGATTTGTGTGTGTTGGTTGAGAGTGCACGCTTAATTTTCATGCATAAATCTAATGCTAGGATATAAGGGATTTTCACCTAATCGTTATGAACTTATATTCATAAGTAGTGAAGGTTGTTGATCACAATCGCGTTAAGTAAATTCTTGGCATAAGTTTCATGCGCTTTCATAGTTATGAGTGCTTCGTCAATACTTATGATTTTCATTGAACATAATGATCTTTGATTGTATCTCTATTATGCGCTTTCATGTAGGGAACTTTTGAGGAATAATTTGATTGCGATGCGCTTTTTCCATCCAATTCATTGACTTAAGGGAAATCTGAAAGTTAATTTAAGCGTATCTAATTAACTTGGGGTGTTAAGAATTCATGGGTTATTGAAAAGCAATTGGAAATCGTTTTGTATGCAAGTGTGACATGTGTGGAGAAGAACCCCTTAGCTAGCTTTCCATCCATTCACTTTAACCAAATTCGTTTTAAAAACCGTTGAGTTTACAAAGTTTTTGTTTTGTTTTCAATTTCGTCAAAATCAAATCCCCCTTTGTTTTGAAGTGTTAGATTAGTTAGAAATCAATTTAGTTTGTGTTTTTAAGTGTCTTGAGTCAAGTTATAACCTATTTTCGTCCAAATTGTGTTTTGTGTTCAAAACTACCAGATTGTGTTTTTAAGGCAGTTTTGAGTGTTTCTGTGCTGTTTTGAGTCTTTTGGTTTGTTTTAGTGTTTTAGAGTTTAGTTTTGCATTCTTTGAGTCTAGTTTAGTGTTTTAAACTTTGTTTTTACGTTATGAGTCAGTTTTCAAGCGATTTAGCAATCCCTCCTAATATCCGGCCTAGAACGATCCCTACTTACATACTTCGCTACAATTGATAAAAAGAGGGTTTAATTTGTGTGCTTATATATTTCGCATCATGCGCAAAACTGACTAGACAATTAACCTAGATAGAATGCAACACAAATAGAGGTATGAGATGCACATACATGAACGAACCTTTGACGAAGGCGAGCCACGTCCTTGAATGTTTAATCCCAGTAGCAGCATCCCATAATCAGATAATGTAGTCTACAACTAAATTGAACATGTGTTACACAAATATAATATTTGACAAGGAAAGCCAAACACTTAAAACTAGACTTTACAGTAGCCCCATTTTCTGGCCTATTGGGGATGAAATTTTTCATTAAAGTTACAAATGTGATAGTCTCAAGGAGGATAAAACACCTATTGGGGATGCTCTAAGGCTGGATAAGAAATGATTCCTCAGGATCAGCAACGGATTGTAATTAGGGGTGGGCACAGTGCGGTTCCACCCCTAAATCGAAACCGAAATTGGAAAATATCAATGGTTCAGTACGGTGCGGTTCTGCTTAAATTTATTACTAGAACCTTACGGTTTGGTCCACACCGGTTCCGATTCGGTTCTTGCCGTTTTACGGTTCTGAATACTAAATTATTTGAACACCAAATCATCATGCATTCAAATACATCTTCTAAAACTCTTCAACAAAAAAAAAATACATCTTCTAAAACTGATTATATAAAGTTGCATACAACACAACAGCAGCAAGCAAAAAGAAATATTCAAAGTGAGGACTGGTAACGTTACATGATGTGATCTTTCAAGTATCCTGAACATAAATTAAACGTGATTTCTTTCCCACCAGCCTCCTCAGGTGGGAAATGAGGAAGTTTTGCATTAAGGAGTGAACATAAAAGCACATACATAGGACAAAAGGTTGGCTCCAACACAGCCTTATCAAATATCAGAAAGATAACATCCTGCAATTCAAATTGAACCCTTAAGCTCATTAGCAGGAAAGTAATAGCTTAGTATGGAGTAAGAAGTTTTCAAAGACATTTAGTTAATACAAACCTTTAAAATATTTGGAGTGGTAATTCCAGAATCAATCAGTTGGCCCTTGAGGATGTCAAACTTCTCTGGGGTCAATTTGTTCAGTATACTACACAAAAATTAGAACACTTTCATAAGATAATCAGATATAACAAGCAATTGCACCCAAAAAAAAAAAAAAATTCTAGCTTCTATTAAATTGCAGCCTTTTACAACTTGATAAAACTAATTTTTCAACCTATTATACCATAACATGTGTGTATATATAATTTATTTATTTATTATTAATAAACGGTTCGGTTTGGTTTTTTACTCAAATTTGACTTTTCTAGTCAACACGGTTCTTTTCAGTTTTTTTTTTTTTTTTCATATGGTTCGATGTGGTTTTAAGGTTTGGCGGTTTTTATGCCCACCCCTAATTGTAATTCTAATCATAACCCAGTTATAGGTCATGATATTTGATGGTTAAGAGATATTCCTAAACCAAATTCTTAATTGGCACATATTTTTACATTTTTTTGAAGTCAAACGACTAATGACTCAATAGATGGTTTATGCAGGTCTCAAATCAGCCAATAACGGGACTCCTCATGTGCCCGAAAGAATCACGGTCGAGTTCATGCTTGTTACTATATAAAGACATGGTCATTTACCATGGAGAGGTGTATGTTCCTCTACCAATAAACTAGACCTTGCATATTCATTAACCTCCACTAAGTCTAACTTAGGCATTAACATATATAGTAGTGTAACAATGTCTAACATGTCTATTTTCCTCTTCCACACTTGTGTAAAAATCGTTCCCAACACACTTTAAAAAAAATTAACATTCGTATTTAATTGAAAGGTTTGCAAGAAACATTGGCGACACATTTATTTGATTTAAAAAACAAATTGATCTATCTAAAGTCAATGATTGATCCAACATGCTTCACACGGATACGGGACAAGTTCTCATGAGAATATGTCGACCATCATTAGATTCATTACCATCCTAGATGCACGTTCTCTAGTTTCCTTTACCCAATGATTATAATTATAAACATTCGATCATAAAATCTGACTTTAGGGAAAGGAGAGAAAATATATCACAAAAACGAAATACAAAAAAGATACCCATGTCTTATCATGTCAGAATTTGTAGGGAAAGAAGAAAACTTATGTCTACGTAATTAGAAAAACAAAAGAAATAATACCAAAAATGATGTGCAGCCTTTGAGACCTAGCTTTCACTTTCAGTTTGGTTTCTCTTATACATGGTAGCAAATGTTCACAAGCATGTTCTTGGCTTTAACGTGGTGAGTGAAGGGTTTGGTGATGCGCAAGTATTAGGTGATACATATGCATCGATCTTTATGTATATGGGTATGAATATAGCCTCTCTGAATCTGATAGATCGTATGTCTAGTTATGTTATTCATCTTTTGGTATTTTTGCTCTAATTGCATTTCATGATCTTACAATGCATATTCAACTGCTACTTTATTATCACTATATTACATAAGGAGAAAAATGAACTTCCAGACATAACATCTAATATTTGAAAGAGTTGATGTAAATGTAGATATTAACAAATCAAATACCATCAAATCAACTTAAATATGAAAACACTATGTACGCGTAAAGACGCTAACCAAATGCATGGATATGCATGGATTTCAGATTCTGTTTTTGTGAGGCTTGAGGCAAAGAAAGAGTGTATAAGAGTTGTATATATGTACCTTAATTTGGCTTCACAATCAAATTACATTGCTATTGAACTTTTTCTCTCTTGAGATCTTAAAGAATATCAATATCTATAACAACTTAAAATAATGTACTTCTACGTACATTTTGTATTTACAATTAGCACACAATTTTCTGCGTACATCTTAAAGAATATCGATACCTATAACAAACTACATTTTGTATCAAGCCATAAAATATTGTACTTCTACTTAAATCAACAAAAATTAGCACACAATTTTCTCTAACAACTTTTTAAATACTAAAAAATTTGAACACAATGACTTAAGAATTGCAATCTGAAAATTAACGCTTTAAATTGATCCATCCCTAAACATCATATATTTCGAGCAACCTTTTTTCAGTTTAGAACATGTTCTAGTATTGTTGAGGTGATTTATACATTTTGTATTTTCGATTTTAGAATTATTACAAAATATAATATACGTAGGGAATTATTATTGGCATTCCAAACTTTCTATAATTAGAAAGAAAAATACACTAATAAAGAGTAGAATGAGATTTATGAAGTGCAAATAACAGTTCCCTAAACATAAATGTAATTACAATAGTAAAGTGGAGTGACGTTAGGTGTCATTGCATGCCGTTTATACGACTTTATACTGTTTAAATCCTTTAAACAACTCAGCATTGTCAGTAGAAGAACTAAAAATACAATGGTGTATGTTCCAAAAACAGTCGGCTGGCTTGGTTTGGTTAACCACGTATACTCGATTTCATTGATTTATTTTATGTGTAATATTAGAGAGATTAAATTTTTAAACTAAATTTTGTAAACAAAATAACATAATTGTTGATGATTGGATTATCATTTAAATGTTAATTAATGTGCTTATTTCTTATTGATGACACACCATTTAATTTAAGAATTTGATATAGTTAGCATTATTCTTATTTTATTCCGAACAGTATCTCTGTTTATTTCACTATCTAAAGGTTCCACAATTGAAATGTCTCAACTGTTACAAATTAGTAGACATGTGGGCGAATCATACGTAACACACACATAATTACATAAAATAATAAACAATGAAATTACCAGTTCTGCATGTGATGTGACCAACAACTCTCATCTTATAGCTTATAACTTTATCGCATTGTTTAAACTGTAGCGGTCAATGACTCAATAGTCATTCTTCCCAAGTAATGTCATAGATCCTGCCAATAATATATACTTGGTTAACTTAAGTCATTATTTTCAACCACTTTTTTGACCTTGTCAAGAACATTAATCTTCTAAAACATGTGGGATTGGACGTGGATTATTGGCCACCTCATTCTCTTTGCCTATTTCATTCTTTATTTATTTGTAACCAGAAAAGAACAAATTTATTTTGGCACTACATATATAACCACATGGCACTTACTATTACTGCAAATTAAAATGTTTTAACTCTGATTTGGGATTTTACATATTCATTTATTTATGACTTCACTGTGAACTTTACTTATTGGGACTAGAATTTTTTTTTAATAAATAATATTATCACGTTAAGAGGATGAGAAAGTTAGCTAAGCTTCACAATGTGTTAACGATAATGTGGTTTAAATTCTCTTTTGACGAGAATCGAACCTAAAATCTCTCACTTCCGGTAAAGAGGAGTACCACTAGATTTCAAATGTACAACTTTGAGAGCAGATTTTAATGTACAACGGATTTAGGGTTTCATGGTTGAAACTTGAAACTTCCAACTCTAATGAGATATTTAAAGATATGGAAATTTTAGTCTTGTTACATTACACGGTTAGACTAACAACTTTTCCAGAAAATGAAAACAGAAAGAGGTTAAACCACCACGCAGTGATTCAGTGGTGGGGATGAATTCCAAACCCATATACATCATGTTTTGCCTAGGTTCAATTTCTAGCACTGGTAAATCGCACAATAGTGGCAAGGGGAGGCTGAAATGCCTTTATAAGTCTTTTCGACCCTCGAAATGATAGGCTGCCATGACGAAGTCACCAAATGGCCCCTTTTTTAGAAGAAAATAAAAAAAAATTAAAAAAAAAAGTGAAAGAGGTTCATTTGGTATGTGGGTGTTGAATTCTTTTATGGTGCTATTATCAGCACTGTTGAAGATTTTATTGTGAATTCCTCACGAGTATTTTTTTATGCATCAAAAGTTTTGTGTGCACAATAAAAATTTTAAAGTGCCAAATAATAATCGTACCATTTTAATAATCAAATAAAGTTGTGAGAGAGGGATCCAATTTCTGAATCTCGAGTTAAGGATAAATTCATTTAAACACTATATATAAAACTACATTGAAGTTAGGTTTTAAAAAATATATTGGGGGCTTTTATTTTTAAAATGAGTTAATTGAGCTTAAAACTCTTGTTACTTTAATTTATCAAGTCAATCAATGGATCTGCTTAAGCATTTTTTTTTTCTTCAAATGCATGTACATGTTTAGTATATTTTCACATGATATTAACGGTTTTGATTACATGTATACAGTACACATCCACCATATCCCTTCTATAATTAATTTCTAGCCATATATATATATATATATATATATATATATATATATGTCTATGCCAAAAGCAGCTGCTAATACCAAGTAATATGTTTATAAGTTAAGTGCGTTTACCGGCTAATCCATCTTATTAATTTAAATTTGAAAGGATATACATGTTTAATGGCCTAATTGGCTAATTGGGTATTGATTGACAGTCTAATTGCAAGAGTTGCTTTCAGATTAAAGGACTAGCAAACAAACCCAAAAGCTAGTGGGAAGGAATACAAATTATATCAAACTAATCAACCTGACATAGCTACTAATTAATATTGTACATGCATGCATGCATGCATGAAATCTCATCTCCACAAACATAATTTACCCGTACGTAACCGCACTAGCTGAACAACGTATGACAATTCAGAGCCAACCAAAGAACAACATAACATGCAAAGTTTCAATTAGATGGAATAGACGACCAATGGGAGTACTATTTGAGTTTGACAAGTTCGCAGGAGGATGTTGCTTTTGACATGTACACATGCAATGTTTTCAAACTAGCTATCAAATTGAAAACATTGGCATCCAAATCTTGAAGTTTTCGCTTACAAAATAAACTAGCTATTAAAGTTTTTCAAACATAAATTGCATAATCTAATCCGTAAAAACATGTAATCCCCTCTATTTGTCATATTTGAACCCTATCATTCACATCATATGTCCACATTTGTAACTCTCCATGCATTAGCAATTTATCATTGTTGCTCTTGAATTTGATTACCTGGTTCATCATAATTTGCTTCATCTTCAGATTCATCGGCTTCTGGTTCAATTGGAAATCCATCAAGACGAGACTCCTTGCAAAGAAAGTTGTGCAACACTGCACAAGCTAACACTAACTCTACTTGTGTTTTAATTGGAAATGGAAGTGTTGACTTAGAAATTGTGAATTGAGATTTAAATATACCATATATCATTTCCATTACGTTTCTCAAGGAAGCATGTCGAAGATTGAACAACTCATTTGCATTTATGAGGTCATGATTGTTACTAGCAAAATCTTAAAAATGATATCAAACACCTTGAAATAGAGCTAAAAAGTGGCGACGATTTGGAAATCCACAATCCACTAGAAAAACTTTACCTAATTAAAGTCAAAACACATAAAGTTATTATTTCTAGTACATCTAGTATAAAAATAACTAATTACATGAATACGAAACTTCTGGCACTTTAAGGTATGGTTTGGGGTTGAGGTGATTTTAAAAAAAGTTGGGGGTCAAGTTTGGTAAACTTCCAGCTTTAGCTTTTTTTCACAGTTTTGGGTGAAAAAAAGCCAAAAAAACAGAAGCAGCAAAATGCAACTTTGAAAAGCTGGCTTTTTAGCTTCTGTGCAAACCTCTAAAACACGAGTGAACAGTGACCCTTTAATGAAAGTTTCTGGCAATCCTACCCTGAGCTCTCTCTTCCGCCTCCACGCTCCTCCGTCAAACCCACCACTCTCCTACACCTCTCCTCACCCCCTCCGCCTCTCCTGCTCCTTCAAACCCACAAAACCCCCCAAACCACCTTCTCTATCCCCTTTAACACTGCTGCCTGCCAAAGAGAGTCATCGACTTCGGAAAATACAAGGGCAAGATGTTGGGCACCTCCCTTCAGCCTACCTTAAGTGGGTCTCCAAAAATCTCAGCGCTCGCAACTTCGAGGACTGGGAGAAGCTTGCCAACCAGGTCCTTGACGACGCCATTTACCGGAACTGGATCGAGTATGAGCTGGCGAAAAATGTCTTGAACGAAAATCGGAGGAAAACATACCCATCCTCTGACGTCGTCTCGTCCACCGAGCTATGGCGGCTCCAAACCCATCAAGAACCCTAATTTCCCAAAACCTATTTCTCCATTTCACCGATACATTCACTCAGCTCAAGCTCAAGTGGTTGATTCCGAAGATTTTGAGCAGGAGGAAGAGAGAGTGTAGAGAAAGAGAGAGCTGAGGTGAGATGGTATGAGATTGAAGGTTTGTGTGTGGGGTTGTCTCGGTGGAGGAAAGAGTGCAGAGAAAGAGAAAGAGCTGAGAGTTTTCGAGAGAGTTCGAGAGTGTAGAGGGAAAAAAAGACACATGGATAAGGGAAATGGGGTGTGGGCCCCACGGCCACACAAAATCCTCACATAAAAATAATAGTATTAAATAAAATATCATAATAATAATATAGTATTATACCTTTTTTGGTCATTTCACACAGTCTCAGCTGTTTTACATAAAAGTTTACCAAACACTATCATACTGCTTTTTTTTTCCAAAAGTACTTTTACAAAAAAAGTTTACCAAACACTCTGCTGTTTTATTTCACAGCTGCTTATTCTCACAGCACAGCAGAAACAGCTTTTTTTCAAAGCACAGCAATACCAAATCAGCCCTAAGTCTTTTCCTACTTAATACATCATCATCTAGATGGAGTCATGAGCTGAACCCTTCCATCTGCTAAGAATATATATGAATTCCAAATCAAATTACAAGCAGCTAATACATTTTGTGTTATTTTATCATGACGATCACAATAGCTATCTATTTCGGGTCTTAATACCATTGCTGGTATATGTGTTCCATCAATAGGTTAAATTAAGTATTATGTGCTCTTCCCTCCTCCTTCCTCCTCCTAGGGTTATGAGCAACTCCATGATCAGATCAACCTCATGTTTGCAAAAATCAATGAAAATCTTCTTTGTGTATTGAAGCTGAAATTTAAACTCATTTGGGAAATGCATTTCTAAAAGCTGTTGAATATGGTGCATGTGTGTTATAACACACACTACTACAAAAGAGGCTATCACTGGAGGTGTAAAAACCGATAAGAAACCCCAATTACTGTCGGATTTTAAGTAAAAATCCGACAAATCGTGCAATGTCAGATAGAGGAACCGACACCATTGTTAGCGTCACGAAAATGGTATTGATGTCGGTTAGTCCCCTTAATCCGCCACCAATAAGCAAAGTAATATAAAATAAAAAAGAACAATAATGTTGGTTAAAAGTGATATCGAACCTTATGTCGGTTAGAAGCAACATTAAATTTTGACATGATGGCGGTCATAACCGACATCAAGTAACAATTAAACAATTAAAATATCAAACGTACAGTTGGTCCTAACCTTCAGTGATTAAAAATCTATATCTAAAAAGTTCCTAGTTCCTATATCAGCCTTTCTCTCCCTCTCTTAATTTGCATCACGTTTCAATCACTTTTTCTCTCTATTCTTTTTTCCTTTTGTCAAATTTTTCTTCAACTATATCAATTGAATTGTCCTTTTTTCATCAATTGGATTTGATGTGCTTGACGGTGGGGTTGCAGACGCAAGGTAAGCTGGTTGCAAGCTTGTGTCAATTTCACTTATGCTTGATTGTCGCCGAAGATTTTTCATCAGATATGAAGCTTTGCCCGGATAACTATATTGTAACTAAATTGATAACACCAAACAAACTTCAGAGAGCCCGATTTGATAAATAGCTACCTAAGTTTTTGATAACACATCCACATAAAAGCCTTTGCAAGTTGCTGCACATTCAGAAAGCCTATGAGGGATTTCTCTAATTAGCTTTGTTTGTACCATACTTGACTAATCCCGAAACTACTGAGCACCGTTCAACGTTATACCATCAAGGACCCAGAAGAGTTTCCCTTCAACCAGGAGGCCAATCACAGCGCGACACATGTCGACATCAGAAGCCAATCATAGTGTGACACATGTCAACATCAGAAGCCAATCACAACACGACACATGTCAATGTCATAATGAAACTAGAAACTCTCTTCTATAAATAGAGATCATTCTCTCACAATATTTCCTAATGTCATTTGTACTAAATCATTCACTAGTACTCACTAAAGGAGAGCTTGAACCTATGTACTTGTGTAAACCCTTCACAATTAATGAGAACTCCTCTACTCCGTGGATGTAGCCAATCTGGGTGAACCATGTACATCTTGTGTTTGCTTCCCTGACCCTATCCATTTACATACTTATCCACACTAGTGACCGGAGCAATCTAGCGAAGGTCACAAACTTAACACTTTCTGTTGTACCAAAGTCCTCACTGATTTTGTGCATCAACATTTGGTGCCGTCTGTGGGAACGACACTTATTCCCACTCTCTTCAGCTTTGCCAAGCTGGTTTCCACCATTCGTACACTCTCTTTTGACCAGGCATCCCTCTCCAACATGGGGAGCGAAGGAAGCCACAATACACAGAATGATACCCCTCTTGCACCTAGTGTGAAACAACGAAAGAATGAATGAAAGAGGGTTGTTCTTCAAGCTAAAGTTGATGACCTAGAAGCTCAGAACAACAAGATAAAAATGAATAATGAGATCCTCCAGGAGCAATATGAGAAGCTCTTTGAGACGATCCACGAAACTAGGCGTACTCAAACACGCGAGCTCGTTGCCCCTGTAGACATCAACCATCATCTGGGTGCCCCTCAACATGGAGGGTCACCTCCCTTCGACATGGGTATCTCTGATGAGGAGCTAGCGAATCATCAAAATATTGATCAACATGAGACTTCTCTCAACTCAGATGCTTCGACCCGAAGCAAAAGAAGTGGAGGAATACACATTCTTGCAGAAGGGTTGGAATGATCGAAAGTCGTTTATCGTGACTGCCGAGACTTCCTAAAGCAACGTCGAGAGAATCCCCTCCACATATGCTCGAAGATCAATGACCCAAGGGTTTCTGAAGATTCGGTCCCTTCCCACGACCTAGGCCAGCTGCCAATCTAGGGAAGTACGACAGATCCTAGAGGAAATGAAGGTACAGGGGACTTTGAGGTATTCTGACAGACTCGCCCTAGAAGTCAGTACGGCTAGTCCAAGAAAAAACCACAGGCCCTTGTCCTATAGCTCCTTGAGGAAGTAAACAAGTTGAAGGCCTAACGTCAGGCCGAGATACCTGACTGGAACCAACCCAGGCCTGGCCCTTTCACAAAAAGGATTCTCGACACCCTTTTTAAGCGAAGACAAAACAAAAGCTTGGTTTACAACTCTATACTAGAAGGGAGGACCCAATTGAACACCTTAACCTCTTTGAGTCCACCATGGCATATCAGATGCACACCAACGAAGAGCGATGTCTTCTCTTCCCCTCCACCTTCTCTGGCGGAGCTCTAAACTAATGACTTGTACACTATTCGCCAAAAGCCGGACGAGTCACTACGAGAGTATGCCGGCCGCTTCAACCATGAGTATTCTCGCTGCACTGAGGCAGATGACAAGACCGACCTCAAGGCTGTCACGGCAGGCCTACGTGATTGTTTCTTCAAGTACATGATCAATGCCAACACTTGGAAGACTTACTCTGAGGTGATGGCACAGGCTTACAACCACGCCTCTGCCGAAGTAAGGACATACCAAAGGAACCCCCATATGGTTAACCCTTATCAACAAGTGGGAAATGTAAGTGAAGTTCTACCAAGTGAGGAGATATTGGCCATTCAGACACTCATTGCATCATCTCCTGCCTCATTTAGCTACTCGCTAAGTCACCAAACGTATCTGTCTCTTGGTAAGAGGAAGGATTTTTACTCTCAGCAAGCCCATTACAACAAGAGGGATTAAAGTTCGTATCAAGACAACCAGGGGTGAACGTACCGTCGACTATTATAACTATGGGGCCAAGCCTCACTCTTTCAAAGTGGAGGACTATGTACTGAAGGAAATGCTATCATAAGAAGGCATACACATTACAAATGTTTTGACTCTCAACCGCTTAAGATCTTTTCTCACACAAGCCATTCGGCAAATATTTAAAGAAAAGGGAATTCAGATAACTTCTTCAGAGTCTTTTGCATTCCTAGCACTGGAACACTTGGTCTACATTGACCTACCCTTATACTCCAACTCAGAGCTTCAACATGCATACTTTGACACAAAGTATGTGATACTAAGTGTTACAATCAACATGGTTCACATATCCAAAGCATGGATCCCTTCATGCATAGCAAAACATTCATAAGCATCACTCATATCAATCAACATAAACATCATACATTCTAACACATTCATACATAAACATCATACATTCCAACACATTCATACATAAACATCATACATTCCAACACATCCATACATAAGCCAACTGTGCTTAAAAAAGGTTCAACATACTTTGTGTCTTCGACACTTGCTACAATATGCCTCGACACCTTGCCCTTATTCTCACCAACCATGTGATGAAATGTGAAGAATGAACTCATCTTCATGCCACCAACCAGGTGATGAAATGTACAACCCGTACTCTCCTTCATGCCACCAACCAGGTGATAAAATGTACAACCCGTACTCTAATATCATTTGGTAACTTGCCACTCATGCCACCAACCAGATGAAGAAGGAACTCATCTTCATGCCACTAACCAGGTGATGAAAGGTACAACCCGTACTCTCTTTCATGCCACCAACCAGGTGATGAAATGTACAACCCGTACTCTAATATCTTTTGGCAACTTGCCACTCATACCATTAACCAGGTGAAGAAGGAACTCATCTTCATGCCACCAACCAGGTGATGAAATGTACAACCCGTACTCTCCTTCATGCCACTAACCAGGTGATGAAATGTACAACCCGTACTCTAATATCATTTGGCAACTTGCCACTCATGCCACCAACCAGGTGAAGAAGGAACTCATCTTCATGCCACCAACCAGGTGATGAAATGTACAACCCGTACTCTTCTTCATGCCACCAACTAGGTGATGAAATGTACAACCCGTACCATAATATCATTTGGCAACTTGCCGCTCATGCCACCAAGCAGGTGAAGAAGGAACTCATCTTTGTGCCACAAACCGGGTGATGAAATGTACAACCCGTACTCTTCTTCATGCCACTAACCAGGTGATGAAATGTATAACCCGTACCTTAATATCATTTAGCAACTTGCCACTCATGCCACCAAGCAGGTGAAGAAGGAACTCATCTTTATGCCACCAACCAGGTGATGAAATGTACAACCTGTACTCTCCTTCATGCCACCAACCAGGTGATGAAATGTACAACCCGTACTCTAATATCATTTGGCAACTTGTCATTCATGCCACCAACCAGGGGAAGAAGGAACTCATCCTTGTGCCACCAACCAAGTGATAAAATGTGATGAAAGGTTATGAAGGAACTCATCTTCGTACCACCAACCTAGTGATGAAAGCAACTCACCATTCATTCCAATTACCAGAAGACGAGTGGTACAACTTGTACATGTGAACTCCTAGCATTCACAAATAATCAAAAACCCTTAAGCTTGACAACTCAACTAGGGGAACACTTATGCCCAATAAGAGTTATAGTCACTAACAAAGTCTTATTGCAAGCTAACAATAACTTCAGTGCATGGCATACGAAGATCAAGCTATTCAGCCCTCTTGCATCTGCTTCAAACATTTCCCCTCTATAACAGCAAACACTATAACTCGTAGAAAGCTTCACACACTCTTGAACAAGACAGTGTGAAGCAAAACCAATTTATGGTGCCAACAAGAGCTTTATCAAAGGAGTTAAACCACAATTCTCAAAAGCTTCACACACTCTTGAACAAGACAGTGTGAAGCCAAACCAATTTATGGTGCCAACAAGAGCTTCATCAATGAAGGGCAACCATAATTCTCAAAAGCTTCACACACTCTTGATCAAGACAATGTGAAGCAAAACCAATTTATGGTACCAACAAGAGCTTCATCAGAGGAGTTTAACCACAATTCTCAAAAGCTTCACACACTCTTGATCAAGATAGTGTGAAGCAAAACCAATTTATGGTGCCAACAAGAGCTTCATCAATGGAGGGCAACCACAATTCTCAAAAGTTTCACACACTCTTGATCAAGACAGTGTGAAGCAAAACCAATTTATGATGCCACCAAAAGCTTCATCAATAGAGGGCAACTACAAATTCTCAAAAGCTTCACACTATCTTGATCAAGATAGTGTGAAGCAAATCAATTCATGGTACCCAACAAAAGCTTCAACTCCAAAACTTCACCTACAAAGCTTCAACACAAAAGCTTCACCAACAAAAGCTTCATGAATGGAGGACAACTACAAATTCTCAAAAGCTTCACACTATCTTGATCAAGGTAGTGTGAAGCAAAATCAATTCATGGTACCCAACAAAAGCTTCAACTCCAAAACTTCACCTACAAAGCTTCAACACAAAAGCTTCACCAACAAAAGCTTCAACAACAAAAGCTTCATCAATGGAGGATAACTACAAATTCTCAAAAGCTTCACACTATCTTGATCAAGATAGTGTGAAGCAAAATCAATTCATGGTACCCAACAAAAGCTTCAACTCCAAAGCTTCACCTACAAAACTTCAACTCCAAAGCTTCACCTACAAAAACTTCAACACAAAAGCTTCACCCATAAAAGCTTTACCAACAAAAGCTTCAACTCCAAAGCTTCACCAACAAAAGCTTCATCAATGGAGGGCAACTACAAATTTTCAAAAGCTTCACACTATCTTGATCAAGATAATGTGAAGCAAATCAATTCATGGTACCCAACAAAAGCTTCAACTCTAAAGCTTCACCTACAAAGCTTCAACTCCAAAGCTTCACCTACAAAAGCTTCAACACAAAAGCTTCACCCACAAAAGCGTCAACACAAAAGCTTCAACTCCAAAGCTTCACCTACAAAAGCTTGACCAACAAAAGCTTGACCTACAAAAGCTTCACCCACAAAAGCTTGACCCATAAAAGCTTTACCCACAAAAGCTTCACCTACTAAAGCTTGACCCACAAAAGCTTCACCTACAAAAGCTTCACCCACAAAAGCTTGACCCACAAAAGCTTGACCCACAAAAGCTTCACCTACAAAAGCTTCAGCCATAAAAGCTTGACCCACAAAGTTTCACCTACAAAAGCTTCAACACAAAAGCTTCACCCACAAAAGTTTCAACACAAAAGCTTCAACTCCAAAGCTTCACATACAAAAGCTTGACCCACAAAAGCTTGACCCACAAAAGCTTGACCCACAAAAGCTTCACCCACAAAAGCTTGACCTACAAAAGCTTCACCCACAAAAGCTTCACCTACAAAAGATTCACCCACAAAAGCTTGACCCACAAAAGCTTCACCCACAAAAGCTTCACCCATAAAAGCTTGACCCACAAAGGCTTCACCCACAAAAGCTTCAACACAAAAGCTTCAACTTCAAAGCTTCACCTACAAAAGCTTGACCCACAAAAGCTTGACCTACAAAAGCTTCACCCACAAAAGCTTCACCTACAAAAGCTTGACCCACAAAAGCTTGACCCACAAAAGCTTGACCCACAAAAGCTTCACCCACAAAAGCTTCACCCACAAAAGCTTGACCCACAAAAGCTTGACCCACAAAAGCTTCACCTACAAAAGCTTGACCCACAAAAGCTTGACCCACAAAAGCTTCACCCATAAAAGCTTGACCCACAAAAGCTTCACCTACAAAAGCTTAACCCACAAAAGCTTCACTTACAAAAGCTTGACCCACAAAAGCTTGACCCACAAAAACTTCACCCACAAAAGCTTCACCTACAAAGCTTCAACACAAAAGTTTCACCTACAAAAGCTTCACACTATCTTGATCAAGATAGTGTGAAGCAAAATCAATTCATGGTGCCCAACAAAGCTTCAGCCTTAAAGCTTCACCTACAAAGCTTCAATACCAAAGCTTCACTTACAAGCTTCACCTACAAAACTTTAAAATATATATATATATATATATATATATATTTTCGGAAATTCGAAAATTCAAAAATTCAGAAATTCGAAAATTCAAAAATTCAAAAATTCAAAAATTCAAAAATTCAAAAATTCGAAAATTCAAAAAAAAAATCGAAAATTAAAAAAAAATTGCCTAGGCCTCCTCTTCTTTGGGCCTAACAACTTTCATAACAAATATATATGAAGAAGGAGTTTTGGGCTACCACTTAAAAAGGAAATGCCTCATTCGTCAACTCCTTCGACCGGAGACTTAGGGAACTCCTACCATATGCTACTGTACCTTGATACTCGGAAGTCTCACGACCACTCAGTGACTTGGATTTTTCAAGTCTCCAAACGAGAAGTTTTCCTCACTCAGGAAATTAAGGGAGCACAACCTCAACCTACATGCTTCACTCATAAAGCTTCAACATACAAGCTTCAACAAAATGAAAAATTTAAAGGACTTAGTGAAGAAGGCCTTGGTGTATTTAACATAATACGTTGAAATGAAGCAAAGCTTCATTATTGATATCTCTGATAAGTTACAAATATGTACATACACATGAATCAAAATAAACAAACAAGAGGGAGCCTTCACAAAGGTTGCTCAGAAGAAGTCTCAGCAGTAGGCAGAGCCCCAGAAAGAGGAAGCACTAGAGGGTGATTATTCGGAGCCTCAGTATTAGGCAGAACCCCAGAATGAGGAGGCACCGAAGGTTGATCATTTGGAGCTTCATTACGTGGTACAACCCCAGAAGACGAAGGCAATAAATGTCTTTGGAACAAACCCACAAACCTCTGATGATCAAGTAAAATCTGACCATCAGATTCCTACAGCTGGTCGAGCTTCCTCTTCATGTTTGTAGCATAGTCATGTGTGAGCCTGTGCAACTGTTTATTCTCATGCTTGAGCCTTCTGATATTCTGTTTGAGACTTATCACTTCAGCCGCCGATGATTCAACTTGGCGGGTTCGAGCAAATAGGCGTTGGGCCATATTAGACACTGAACTTGCACACTCAACACTGAGAGCTAGAGAATCCTTAACAGCCAACTCATCAGACCGTTTGGAAAGTAGTCTGTTATCTTTGGGAGTAAGAATGTTCTTGGCCACCACCGCAGCGGTCATATCATTCTTCATCACAGAGTCCCCAACGGTAAGAGGACCAGTAGGGGATAAGAAGGATGGGCGCCATATGTTGTCTTGAGAAGGCATAGCTGCCTCTTCACCAAAGTTCAAGTCAAAACGACGGTCAGATGAGCCAGACATTCTCAGAAATGATGAAGGAGAAATGAGGTGCAATAAATCTCTAAAGTAAAGGAAAAATTCCTATAAACAATAACTCTATGAATGTACTTCTTGCACACAATTGGTGCCCTTATAAAAGAAAGGGCAATAGGGCTCTTGGTTCAAAAATCGAAGAGGCACCACTCTCCGGATTTCGAAGGGGCACCACTTTCCACACGCAACATCAGCTCCTCGGGTACCACAGATAACTTTGCCAAAGATCTCTGACAAAGTTTAGACACATAAATTTTGAAGGTCCAGCTACCCTACTATTACCCACAAGGGTAAAAGAACAGCACCACTGCTTGATAACTAGAAAGTCCCAATGTGTGTCAACCTTCGTGCTCCATGGCAAGGCAGACTGGCAAAAATGCCCAACCTTTACTCACATTTGAGAAAACACTCCCAACAAGATTGCTTGCTCAAAAATCGAAGAGGCACCACTCTCCGAATCTCGAGAGCCAGACTCCCAACAGGATTACTTTCTCAAAAATCAAAGAGACACTACTCTCCGAATCTCAAGAGTCAGACTCCCAACAGGATTGCTTTCTTAAAAATCGAAGAGGCACCGTTCTCTGAATCTCGAGAGCCAGATCCCTGACAAGATTGCTTGTTCGAAAATCGAAGAGGCACCGCTCTCCGAACTTCAAGAGCCAGATTTCCTTGGATAAAGCTTGTCTCAAATCTTCACACGCAACATCAGCTTTCCAGATACCACAGACCACTTTTTCAAAGTGCTTTGACAAAGTTAAAACATGTGAAGCTTGCAGCTCCCACTACATTACTATGACCAAGATGGGTAAAAGAATAGCATTATTACTTGCTCAAAAATCGAAGAGGCACCGCCCTCCGAATCTCGAGAGCCAGACTCTCAACAGGATTACTTTCTCAAAAATCGAAGAGGCACCACTCTCTGAATCTCAAGAGCCAGACTCCCAACAGGATTGCTTTCTCAAAAATCGAAGAGGCACCGTTCTCCGAATCTCGAGAGGCAGATCCCCAACAGGATTACTTGTTCGAAAACCGAAGAGGCATCGCTCTCTGAACTTCGAGAGCCAGATTTCCTTGGATAAAGCTTGTCTGCAATCTTCACACGCAACATCAGCTTTCCAGATACCACATATCATTTTTTCAAAGTGCTCTGACAAAGTTAAAACACGTGAAGCTTGCAGCTCCCACTACATTGCTACAACCAAGAAGGGTAAAGGAATAACATTACTACTTGTTGTTAGGGAGACTCCTATATATGTCGACCTTCATCCTTCACGGACAGGCAGACCAGCAAAAATGCTCAACCCTTCCTCAAATCTAAGAGGGCACTCCCAACGAAGCCTCTTGAAATACTCAGCTTTCTTCCCCTCAATAATACCTATGCAAACCAGCCACACCAGAGCATTAGTATCTCATGTCCTCAGGGTCAAAAGCAAGAGTATCCCATATCATGCTTTTTCCCTGTCTTTTCCTTTGCCCTTGTTCTTACCTGCAAGACAAGGAGAAAGAGAGCAATCAGTCAGCAATTGGAATCAAGCTTCCAGTCAGGAACTGACTGCCTGTAACCCCTTACCTAATTACTTACTTGGCATTGCTCTCGAGTACTCATCTTCAACATCTTATGCTTCCAGAAAAGATACCACATCTGCCTGAGGAACAGATAAGGCAAGTGAGAAGGATACAAGGAAGCATGTGGAGACAAGCGCAACAGAACACGTGCCAATTCATCTATTACTTCGTCAACAGCAAAAGTATCACATATCATCAAGGTCAAACGCACTCTTAATTTGATGGACTTGTTTTGACCTTCAAATTCTTGAGTCGGCCTTATACTCTTGAGGAAACCAGAAAACCCTCCAGCCCAGTTCAAGAATAAGCATATGGAAAGTTACTTCTTCAAAAGCAAAAGTATCTCATATCATCTCTTCTCCATTTGCTTCTCTTCATCCTTGTTGCTGTTTACGACACAAGGAGAAGGAGAACAATCAACCGGAAGCCGAAGTCGAACCTCTGATCCAGGTTGCTTGCTTGGAAGTCTGATTGCTTACCTTGTCTGTTACCTCTTTCGGCAAATATCCTAGCTCGGCGACTTGGGGGACTCCTATTATAGAGTTTTGTATCGCACTTGACCAAGCCCGAAACTACAAGTAAGCTTTAAGTAAAATTGATACATTACCTTGTGCATCTTCATCAATTAAAGATATCACCCCTGGATGGAGGAAAAGTACTTCTAGAGAAGATGTCACATCTACGTATGAGACAGATAAGGCAAGTGAAAATGATACCACACTTCAGTACTTAGAAGTTTCGTGATTACTCAATGGCTTGGATCTTGCGAGTCCCCAACTGATGAGCTTCCCTCACTCGGGAACTTAGGGGAACACTGTTTGTACCATACTTGACCAATCCCGAAACTACTGAGCACCGATCAACGTTATACCGTCAAGGACCCAGAAGAGTTTCCCTCCAACCAGAAGGCCAATCACAGCGTGACACGTGTCGACATCAGAAGCCAATCATAGCGTGACACATGCCAACATCAGAAGCCAATCACAACATGACACGTGTTAATGTCATAATGAAACTAGAAACTCTCTTCTATAAATAGAGATCATTCTCTCACAATATTTCCTAATGTCATTTGTACTAAATCATTCACTAGTACTCACTAAAGGAGAGCTTGAACCTATGTACTTGTGTAAACCCTTCACAATTAATGAGAACTCCTCTACTCTGTAGACGTAGTCAATCTGGGTGAACCACGTACATCTTGTGTTTGCTTCTCTGACACTATCCATTTACATACTTATCCACACTAGTGACCGAAGCAATCTAGCGAAGGTCACAAACTTAACACTTTCTGGTGTACCAAAGTCCTCACTAATTTTGTGCATCAACAAGCTTTGTTTCTTTTTGTAGTTCAATTCTCTCTCGATCGAACTAATTGATCATCCAGTTGTCTCTTCAAATTCTGGACATCTTGCTTGTAGTTCTCAGTTGAGACCTGAAAAAATTTGATAAGTGAAAAGAACATATAGAACTTAAGCAATAAATAGAAAAACAAAGGGCAGGGAAATGAAAGAAAAATAGATGAAAATTAGACTGACAGGTGCTTTGTCACTTGGTGGGGAGTCATTTGAGGGTAATCAAGGTCAGCTATGAAACCTTTGTTCATTTTCAACCATGTGTCTTCATCAACCACATTGCTAAAATCATTTGGAAAAGGGCTAAAACTGGGTTAAAAGCATATAGAATGAGGAGTGCTGAAGATATCCCCTTGAGAGAGAATACTGAGGGAAGGACAAGGAGAAGGGGAAGGGACTAGCGGCGAAAGAAGATGGCGTGAAGGGAATAAAGAGATGGGTTTTAAGTAGGGGTTCAAAGTTTCAAAATTCGATGATGTCGGTTAAAACCGACACCACCCTCCATTGACATTGTGGAGACAAAAATAATCATAAGGCGACACGTGGATTTTTGGGCAAAAGAGGACAGAAATACCCTTGAGGCATAACGGGTTCCCTACCCGCGAGCAGCGGGCAATCATCTTTCAACCAAGTCAAAAGTGCCCAAAATAGGTAACAATTTAAAGCCTATTTCATCAAATCCTTTCTATAAGGTAATTCCCAAAACCTAATTTATTCTATTTGTTTTATATTCCATTATTTAGCTAATCAATTAGCTAAATAATATATTCCTTTCATATTTTCTAAAACCTTTCTTTTAAAATCATAATAATTGACTAATTAAGGGATTAATCACCTAATCAATCCCTTAATTGTCAATTAAAACATTCATTTCACCCTAACTCCCACATAAGGCCGGTCATCTTTCATCCCCAAAATAAATCAACCATGCTTTATACCTTTTCTATCACATCTTTCCTTTTTATGATAATAATTAGCTAAGTTAATTAGGGAGTTATTTTGATTAATTGGCTAATTATTTCATAACTCCTAATTAAACCAAAATTTAACCTAGAAAACCATAGCTAGTGGCCGGCCACTCCCTCTCCAAAAGGGATTGGCCTATCCCTATAAATAGGCTCCCATTTTCACCAAAAAATCATTCCAACACTTTGGCAAAAATCCCAAAATTCTCTAAACACTCTTTCTCTCAAAATTCTAACTTTGGCATCGAAGATTCTTCGGCCAAAGCCCCCCATTCATCGTGGGCGTGTGAGGCTCTTGGCTTTAACCTAAGGTGTTAATTGTTTTGTAGGTGCAAAATTGTCCAAGATCAAGGAGGAAGAAATTTGCATCCACAGACATCACCCTACCCAGTTTCGCGTGCAAAACTAGCAGGAAAATTCCCGCCCAAATATTGGATACATTATCAGTTGGATGAGACTAACCTTAACCTGCCCACTGACAGGAAGTTTGAAAATATTTAGAACAAATGATGTCGGATGAAAACGCCAAATAAAGTATTTCATGCGATAGTAACTTTATGTCAGTTGGAAGCTACAGAGTTTTTTTTTTATACAACACCACCATTTATAAAGATTAAAAGCTATGTCAATTATAAGCGACATTAACAGTCTATGTCGGTTATAAACGACATTAACAGTTTATGTCGCTTATACCTGACAGTAATTCTAACACCATGTAAGAAAAGTGTTGTAAATGTCTTATCCACTAGTATTTTATATAAAACTGACACCAACCACCAGCACACTAAGCCACTTTTGTAGTACAGAGAAAAAATTGTGCTCTTTTGCACCCAATTTTAAATTAGAGTAATTTAAATTGTATCATAAAAAAATTAAAAAAAAAAAAGCTGTCAAATATGAACATCGCTTTAAGGTACTTCTATATTATGCTATAATAACATTTTCCATTGACGAGTCAACGTAAAAATTGCTCTACAATTCCTTGAATATTTGTAGAAACATATTAGAATTACAGAAGTATTGTGAGGTTGATAACTCAAATAGTTAATAGCATTTATTTCACTCAATTATCGTTTGTTCAAATTGCATAATATTAGACAGAAAAAGCAAAAAAGTATTATTTTTGTTTCCCTTAACACCAATATATGTGAAAACAAAATGGAAAACGTGTGACCTCTAGGTTGAATTTCTTGCCAACAAAAACTGAAGGGTATAAATTACAAAAGACAAATAAATTCAAGGAGAAGATATATAATAATTTATGCTAGTTTCTAGAAGTTTTTTTTTTGGTATGGTTTGAATGATTTTCAGGAGGAGCACCAATGAAAAAAATTCGAAGATCCTGTGGCTCAGCATGTCCAGCAACATGTAACCCAATCACACCAGACACAAGAATAATCCAAAATAAAATTATTTAAAAAAAAAAAGACAAATGAGGAAGAAAATGAAAAATTTGTGGGGCCCCACCCATACACTGGTCCATAGAAAATGAAGATCTTTGAGGGTTTGGTAGTCCTCTACCTAACAGTCAAGCGTCCCTCGACGGCGGCTGGGAGTTGGGAGGGAGGTGAGACATGCAATGCGCACGTGTGTGGATAACAGCCGTCGGATGTCCACATCCATTTTTGTCTTTGTCTTAGGTTTACCATTTTACTTGGAGATGCTTGTATTTTTAAAACTCAATTAATTGCAGTTCACTCCATCTGGTGACATTTGGCCCTCTGAGAATAAAGTTGATCAAATTCTTGTTCAATTCCTTGTTAATTTTTTTTTTTTAATAAACGATATTATCTACATTAAGAGAGACGGGTAGATTTAGCCTCACAATAAAATAGCAATAATGTAGTTCAAATTCCTCTTTGGGAAAAATTGAACTTAAAACCTTTCACTTACAAGTGAAGAGGAATATTACTGAACCTAGTACTAAGTGGCTTGTTAATTAACTTTTTGGGTAAATTATAATATCATGTTTGGGTATGTAATAGTTTGGGTAAATTATAATATCATATTTGGGTATGTAAATCCTAGTATTTTATATTTAGGTGCTCTTACTTGTAGGGCAAGTAAGTATGCTATGTTTACTATAGAGGAATGTAGGGAAAAGACACCAACAAAATTTTCCTTACACCTCTCTTTACCACTCCTCTCTTTCTCTCTTTTAGTTAAATTTAGGCCATAATAGCGTTACTGATGATTCCATCAAGTTAACCACTATTTTTACATGACACTCGAATTGCATAATTTTTACTGAAAATTTAACTTTCTCCCTCCAAACTCATTTTTTCTAGCCTCTAGCCCATCATATAATATTTATCCGAATAAAACCCAATGATTAGGATCCAACTAAGCAACTTACCAAATTAAGTTTGTGTGTCTGTTTTTATAATTTTTGGATTCCTAATATACCCCATCTAAGCAAGTATGGAAAGTTCTTGTAATTTTGTTTTAATTGATCACGTGCATTGAATTAGGCGAGGTCTTGTAGCCATGAAATATGGTTCTAGATGGAGGAATTAATTTGGAAATTTTTTTAGTTTTGACAATAAATTTCAATTTGAATATACCTAATTTAGTGTTTATTTTCAACAATATCTATTGTTTAATTTTATGAAAATAATTCGCCTACTATGAAAATTAATTTTATGAAAACAATATCTATTGTTTAATTTTATACCTACACTATAATTACATGAAAATAGTTTACCTACTATGAAAATTAATTTTTTGATAACAATATCTATTGTTTAATTTTATGAAAATAATTTACCTATTGTATAATTACTTGAAAATTAATGTGCCTACTTTTTAAATTTGTAACAAAATTAATTTACCTACTTCTTATTATGGTATTAGTATACATAAATGTAGAATATATGTCCGTATATATTTGATCTAATTAGGTTTTGGATTGGAGGAGTTCACACAAAATTAAAAATATATTAAACAAATTAAATGTCTAAAAGAAACGTATAAGAGATTTGGTGGCATGATTTTGTAAATAAACACAAATTCATGGACATCTTTTATCCAACATGACATCATATTTAAAATTTGGGTTTTATTTAGAAGTTATAATACATGTGGGTTTTTGTCTAGAGTTTAAGAGTTGCAAGGATTTAAATTTAAAGAACCCTAATTTTTATTACATGAATGTTAGATTATTGTCATGTAGGTTATTATTAACTCTAGGCATGAATTGGCAATGTTACATAGAAGATAAAGTTGCGGATGTGTTAGCTAAAATGAGGGATTGATCGTGGTACATAGATTCAAGTTCTTGTTACATATCACTACAAGAAAACTGGCTACAGAGAACACCGTTTCTATTGGTGTCAACTGCTTCATTGCAGTTTTCGGTGTTAAAACCTATTAGCAACCATGCAGCCACTAAATCACGGTCGAGCAGTCTCCAATACACAATCGCCACTGTTTATAAGTCGGTGGTAGACATTTCAATTTAATTAAATAGAATCAGTTCCTAAGTGTGGTAGCGAAATTCCATCGTCTTAAGAGTTTTGTTATACACCGGGTAGTTTTTCACTAGTTAAGGTGTGTCATCCGTAAGATAGATGACAAAATAATAATCCCAAAGATATTATCTATAAGATAATTTCTTGGGATGATGATGAAAGTATCCTTGATTGATTGTGATGAGGATTCTTTACTTGTTTGAGTTGATCTTAAATCAGTAAAGTATTAAAGATACGATTTAGTAAATAATCATATTTTTAATGTCTTTGACTTTTCAGTCTTCCCACGAGTAAGGGAACTTGGTGATATCATAGTATGCTGCTCAAGTCTCTAGGTTTGTCGGACTGCGTGAGAATATTTGTGGATCTTACACATTTAATGTGGGCATTCTCGTCTTCTTCAAAAATAAGTTCACGTGTCTTTATGTTTTTTAAAAAATGGCCGCCAGCATCTTGATCACCCAAATTCTAATTCCAAATTCATGGTTTATGTTGTTAGAGATTCCAATTTGCACCCAAGTTCAAGCCTTCGTTCATTTGTTTCCATCCCAGAAATCATCACACACATGTATTCAAGGTGACTCCAGTTTTATTTCTTGTCTGAGTTCCTCTTCCTACTCCTCCACTGTCTCTTCGCGTTCTTTAGAGGAATGGTTGAGTGCAAATTAATGGAGCGCATCCGTGTGTTGGTCACACATCTTTCGTGGGAGTAATGTTGTTGTTGATCGACTAATAATTGGGGTTCGACTACTTCTTCATTTACTTGGTACGACGATACATTGTCGCATCTTTTGTCACTTTGGAATCAAATTTTTAGTGTATCCCGATTGCTCCCTCTTGATGTGTTTTTTCTTATTTTTCTAATCTTTTGTTGTACTGTTTTGCATGTTCTTACCTTTTTTTCTTAGGTTCTGCTTTTCAAGGATCATGTTTCACTCACTGTTACAAGCTAAATTTCATGAGTAAAGTTGAGTTGAAATGTTGATGGAACGTATGAAGTTCAAAGGGAATTGGGACCATTGTAAATACAGCATCAGATAGAGAAATTGACACTTTTTGACACCTATTGAGTGAAATGTGTATCACATGCTTTCTTGATGGAGGTAGTTCATGAATCCTTTCAACTCCATCTCAGTAGCGAAATTCAATTATTATGCCAACCTCTTGGAAGGGTTTTCTCGAACACTCAAACAACAGTTTCGGTCTATTTCATTTGCATGGGCTGATTACGGTACATGCAGATTATCAGAGTATAAATTTCACATCGGAAAAGAAATGGACTTTGTATATGTTTATAAATAAAGGAAAACTAATGAAAAGGGTTTGAAAACTTTGAGTTTTAATGATAATGACAAAATAAAGGGTAAAGTGAATAGTACCATATTTGATTTTTTAATGTAAAAATGTGGTTTTTCGTTAAAGTGAACAGTACCATAAGCTTTTCGTTAAAACTCCCCATAAATAATTGGATTACTCTCTATATTAGCAGTTGGTTTTATAGTAGAACATCTACTTTCTTCATGGTATTAGAGTAAGTTGTCTCGCGTATGAAGTCTAATGATCACACATGCTCCACATCATCCGATTTATGTTGTCCACCAGCTGATATATAATATTTTTAGTAAAGATATTTTAAATACACGTTGCGCCATTCGCGCAGCTGTCATTTTCTGATGGGGCTTCGCAACTAGCAGATCATCTCCAACTTGAACCCTAATTCCATCTCTTCCACCTCCTCCAACCGCCTCCTCTTCCGGTCCGGTGGTAGGTTTGAGCCGAAAATCGAGCCGTTCCCATACTGAGGTAGAATTTCCTCCTTGCAAAACCTGCCTGCAAAGAAAGGGTGTCCATGTCCTTATTTATTACATATTCCAAAACTTGTAGTCGAGCAAAGTGGGACTATGCTAGCTAGTACTCCCTCTCAACGCCACTCCTCCACCTCCACAGAGGAACATTAGAAAGGGTCTGGACCACATTCATATCCTTGAATTATGGCTCTTTTTGTATTTAGGAGTTTGCTTTCAATAGTCTAAACTCTGAGTAGTCCTGTTTTTTATCTATTATATTATATTGGTAAGTAAGAAAAAATAGTATGTTCTTAATTCAATACGACCGTTTATTTAATGTACTACTGTCGAGACTATTGAAAAAAATTGATACATTTAGATTGTCACCATTGAAAACACTGTAGCTAACTCAAGTTGTGAATTGCTATGTATCAAACATCACTGTACACAAAAACACTCTTCCTTTTTTTTTTTTGGTCAAACGATGGATTTGTTAAATTAGATGTTAAATTAGTCACCGACGGATTTGAACCCACACCGCCATGCAATGGCTCAACTCCTTTCCACCACTGTGGTAAAGGACCACTTGCTTATTTTTAGTTCTAAATAATTGTGCGCCCATGTGTTATAAATTATAATTGTGACTTTGACATTAATTAGGGATATGTCGACGCTTAATACGGTGAAATCATGGGAGATGATAACTATCTGTGGGCTTGTTAGAAGCGCGCTTTTAAAGAAAAAGTTTCTGGGTTCCAAAAACACTTAAAGTTCTTCTTGCAAAAAACACCAATTATGTGTTTCTTATAGGAAGCACTTCAAGATCAAGTGTTTTTCTAGAATTCACTTACATTTTTACTAAAGATTGGTTTTTAAAACATTTTCACAAAAAACATTTTCAATCATTTTAAAAACAATTTCAAACAAGACCGACATATATATTTGATCAAGTGATAGTTTGGGCATGTACACACACTAAGTTTGATTTTCGTCTCCCTCGTAAAACTTGTGCCGGTTTGTAGATTAAGTATTGATTTGAATATCACTTTTAGCATTTTTGGGTCAAATTCTAAAAGCGTTGTTAGCTATTTTAGAAGCAGTAGCAACATTACTAGTCGTTGTTTTCTTTTATATGAGTACTTTTGTTTTAGCCCTTTTGTTAGAAGTTAATTTGTTATAAACAAATTAAAATTTCAACACAAAAATTTATGTAGTTTTTGAAACAACGCCACTTGGAAGAGATGATTCTCTTGAAAACACTTCTACCACCCATAAACGCTTAAAACTTTTTTGTCAAACATTGTCAACATTAATTTTAGTTGGCAAGAGCCTTTCTAGAAGCATCCCTAAGCAAGCTTTAGAATTCATACCATGCTCTGCTAACTGATGAACTAAAAGTATCTCCAAGAGAAGCTGTAAAACCACTTAAACTCTATTTAAAAGAGTTAACTCTAAAAAACTCATTTCCAAAAGAATCTCTAAAGGACTTTTATATAATAGCAAAATGAATAATTGTTCCTTAAATTTTTATAGTCATTGATCATATGCTAAATGTAAAAAAATTACAACTCAATTGTTCTTTAAATTTTTATAGTCACTGTTCATATGCTAAATGTAAAAAAAATTACAACTCAATGGTGGACTCGTGAACCAAGGAGTAAAAGAAAGAGAGTGAAGTTTTAGTAAATGAATGAGTTCAGTTTAAATTGTCAATAATAAGATATTCAAAGTTAGTTAAAATAAAGAGTGTTGTTGAAGATGAAAAGTTAAATTGAGTAGCTAAACTAGTTTTTTAACATTGTTCACTTGCTAATTTAACAAAATTTTAGAACTTGCTCTTGAAAATACTCTAACATTGGCCTCACCAAACTAGCTAGGCTAATTAAGTAATTTTCTTCTATGTGAATATTATTAGGGTGATGCTAGAGAAAGATACCATTTTTTTAAATAATATTTGTAGTCCACATGATGTGGTGATTGATAGCTAGATTTTTTCTCTAAATAATTAAAAATAGAATACAATCATCAACCGTCATATTATTTAGTTTACAAAATATAGTCTAAAGAGATGGAGAATTATTTTTGCTGACCACCCTTAAGTGGTGGTAATGCTCACCGCTTCATTGATTACTGTTGGATGAGTTTGATTTAATCTACCTACCACGTAAATCACAATATTTAAAGTTATCTGACAATAATTAATAAGGTGGTAAGCATTACTACCACTTAAGGGAGGTGAGCAAAAATGCACTAAAAAGGTAGTCTCCCTAGTATTTTTCGAGAACATAGTCCATACACCAAGTGTCATAATATAATTGGTTGAAATTTTTTTTTTAAGTTTTCAACCAGTTGTATTATGACACTTAGTATACCAAACCGTGTTTCTAGCACACTACAAAATCTCTCTAAGACAAAGCTTTAATTAACCCATCAGCCTTTGGGAACTCAACACCGTTCACCATACCAATTTTTTAATCTACCTAAAATTCACTGACTATTATCCCATTAATCCCTTATATTTATGAGTAAATTGTAGTAATGGTCCCTCAACTTTAATCAAATTGGAGCAATGGTCCCTCAACTAAAAATCCATTACTATTGGTCCCTCAACTTATTAAAATGTGTAGCTATTAACCATTTCATCAATTTCGTCAAAATTTTGTCAACATAAGTTATGTTGGAATAACCATTTATATAATTAGGGTTCCTCAGCTCATCAAAGTATGTAATTATGGTCATTTTCGTCAACCACGTCAAAAAATTTGTCAAAACGAGTTATGTTGGAAGGACTATTGCTACAATTGAGTTAAAGTTAAGGGACAATTTCTCCAGTTGAATTAAAGTTGAGGGACCAATGGTAATGAATTTTTAGTTGAGGGATCATAGCTGCACGTTTTGATAAGTTGAGGGACCAATGGTAATAGATTTTTAGTTGAGGGACTATTGCTCCAATTAAATTAAAGTTAAGGGACCATAGCTACAATTTACTTTATATTTATTTTAAGAGTTTTTATCACAAATGGTCTCTGAAATTGACCCTCAATATCAAGATAATCCCTTAAATTAAAAATAATCAATGTAGTCCCTGAAAATAGGTGTTGCAAATCAATGTGGTCATTCCGTCACAATTCTGTTAAAATTTTGGCTAAGTGCTGATATGGCACATAAATGGGGCCCACAAGATTACGGGTTTTTATCACAAGATGGTCCCTAAAATTGATCCACACCATCAATATGGTACCTGAAATTGAAAATCAATCAATGTAGTCCTTGAAAATAGGTGTCGCAAATCAATGTGATCCTTATGCCACAATTCTATAAAAAAAAAATGTGTTATGTGTTGACGTGGGTTTAATGATCAATTAAAAAAATTGTCTAAAATACCTTTTTGCACAATGAATTTTTTTTTCTTAAAGTAGGGCCTACTCCAAAGAGAGCTCCCTTCCATAAATTCTCAAAGGGACAAAGCTTAACCAAAGCCTAAGATGGGGTATGGAAAAAGTTTTCAACCAACAATGGACGTACCTTGGTTATAACCTCATTATCTCAAGGCAAACCTCATCGTTCTTTGCATCACTAAACAACCAGGAAAGCGCCGAACAAACTCTCCAAGATTAAGGTTGTGAGGATGTTGATCGCCTAAATGTTAATGGTGATATCCCAGAAGTCGTTGCCAATGGGCCAAGCCGTCACCAAAGATGATCTCGATCCAGGTTCAATTCAGTGAAGAGTGTCAAAGTGTGTAAAGATAGGTGTATTGAGTTTTTTTTTTTTTTTTTTTTTTTTTAAGAGAATAGAGAGCGAAGGAGGTATAGAAATGTGGACTGGAATCGGAGGTGGTTGCAGGAGTGGGTTTTTGGGTTGACAATGTTTTTTATTAAGTATTAAATTGTTAATTTTTTTTAATTTAGTTAGACTTGTGTGACCCATTTATGTGTCACATCAGCACATAACAGAATTTTTGATAGAATTGTGACGGAATGACTATATTGATTTGAGACACTTACTTGAGGGACTATATCGATCAATTTTCAATTTCAGGGACAATTTTGGTGTTGCGGGTCAATTTCAGGGACTATTTTGATGTCATGGATCAATTTCAAGGACCATTTGTGAAAAAAAAGACTTATGGGGCCCATTTATGTGCCACATTAGCACTTAACAGGGTTTTTAACATAATTGTGACAGAAAGACTACATTGATTTGCAACACCTATTTTCAGGGATTACATTGATTGATTTTCAATTTCATGGACTATCTTGATGGTGAGAGTCAATTTCAAGAACCATTTGTGATAAAAACCCTTATTTTAACTATCTGTTGTTCATCAACTTTTTTTTTAGTACCTACAGATATTCAACGTTCAAACATATTTGCCTGTTTAATTTGATTTAATTAGCGGCTTCGGTCACTCAATTTATTAGTAGATCAAATATAATAATCAAATTTGTATTGGTACGTAGTGCCTTCAGGTATCCAAGGAAATATTTTGGATAAACAACATGGCACAATTAGGTTGTGAATAAACTACCACGTGTAATTGAAGATGTAGGATAGATAATTGGACCCTGTCCAAACTTGTGCCAATAACATTTTCTTTCCACTCTTTTGTGCACAATGATATTCTACCGAGGATTTGGCTCGGATTCAATATAAATCGCACAATGAGTCAAGTGATAAATATGTATCAAACTTATCATTTATGTGAATTAGACTTGAGACATTCCGCTTACTATGTTACGTTGCTAGTAGCAGAGTCAAGATTTTCAACTTATAGCCATAGAGAGGGCCCTTTTGATAGTTATATTATTTGGACCTGCTTTCAAAACCCAGTAACAAGTTGGGTCAGGAAACCACCAAACAAGGTAGAGGATTAAATCTTAGGAAAACTAATGAAAAAGGCTTGAAAACTTTGAGTTTTAATGATAAGGACAAAATAAAGGGTAAAGTGAATAGTACCAAGTTTGACTTTTTAGTGTAAAAATATGATTTTTCGTTAAAGTGAACAGTACCGTGGGCTTTTCGTTAAAACTCCCTTAAATCTTTACAATCATTTTTGAGTCAATCTTCAAGTACTAGGGGGGACTTTTAAGGTCCAATAACAAAGAATACATGCATGAATATTTCTTTCAACATAACAGCTAGTTCACATATGCTCTCAAGGTTCTACGCTTATCGGCCAACGACATAGCACATCTGCTTAAGTTAAACCGTATTGGACAACTAGTTCACACACTTAATTCGGTACTAAAATCCGGCAGATCGACATCATGGAAGGCGAAGGAGCTTGTTCACCCCTGAGTCGAGAGCGTCAACATTTCTCCTCAAGATTTTTCTGGTCATGCATTAAGGAACCAAAAGAAAACCCAGATCACAAAACCACAGCCTTCTTCAGGTATAGCAATTCAAGGGAATGCTGAATTCTTAACCATGCTTGAATATAAAGGGTTGATGAGACATTTTTATCAACCGCCAGCACGTTGGTAACCCACCGAGCATACAGCAGGATGAAATGAATCCTTGATTTCAGCGCAAGTGATTGCCACCGGTACGGTGGATATGGTGGAAGGCAAAAGCATAAACTATTAAACACACATATGAATATAACCAAAGTACCTGTTAAGGATACAGCTGCAAGGCTAGACTGCCAGCGCTCTTCATTTCTTCGTTTAATCTGCCAAAAAAGGAAAATTCAACATCTTGCTTATAAAAGCCATCATTATGAGGGACCTAAAAGTTTAACCATCCTAGAACCAAGCACCCAACAGCGACATAAGACAGCGTTACTGAGATACAGACGGCTATCGATGCAAGGCATCACCAGATTTGTTCCAACACAGGGTAACACTTCCTTGAGTAAGTACTTCCGTGACTGGTTACAACAAGAATATGTGCCACACTGTTAAAGGAAAACAGAATTTGGCAAACATTATATGTTTCTATATAACTCATTGACTGCAAAAATCCTTTTTCCAGATGACATAAATTAGTAGGGAAACAAATGACTCCATGTTTTCGCTCGTTCGATTGGTAACAAGCCATCAATTTATATGAAGAAACCAAGTTGCAGAAACCGCTATTCGTGGTTACCGCTATTCAAATTACACAACCATATCACATCATATGCATCAACAATTCTGCGTGATCATACCACTCGGAATTGTAATCTCCCAACATCTATCGAATCACAAAACGAGATGATCAAAGCGTTTAGCAATATACCTGAGACATGAGTTTATATACCGGTTTCCCTTGGTAGCAGCATCAAGAACTGAAATTGAAAATCCAATCACATTGTCACCTTTCAATTTTATTTTTCATAAATTCGGGAAATCAGAATTAATAACAAACAATTCATCCCCAAAATTAAATGTTTATTGCGATTTGTATAAACAGATACCAGATTCTTGAAGGCGGCCAGCAGCTTCACCAAAGCAATGCATGTGATCAGCTGAGTTGCTAGTAACCTTCGTAATTAGAAAAATTACCAAATCATTCAATTTTTCCTTCCGTTTCATCACTTTCTCGATAACCAAACACAAAACAAAATTGAGATGGAAGGAGGGAGAGACCTCTGAGAGGGCCAGGCGGAGGGAGGCGAAGAGGGACGTGAAGCTATCGGCGATGGCCAGGGAGTCTCTCTCGACCACTTCGAGAGCTCGGAATAACTCGGTCTGGTTCAGCAAGGTGGGTTTCGAATCGGTGCGATCGTCCTCACTGGGGTCGACTGTGGATTCAGGACAAGCGTACTGCGGATCGAGGCGTGGCACTGAGATTGGAGCTTTGGAGCTCGTCGGACGGGGCAGTTGAGGTGGTTCTCCTCCGTCTTCCTCCATATTCCCGCGGGCTTTGTTCCTGGTTCCGTCCCCAACCGTCAAGAGTTACCTGTTAACAGAACCAAAAATAAATAAAAGTTACGGCCCTAGTATATTTCTTGACACAAAAAAGGACTGTTAGTTTATTTTAGAAATTGATCAAAATGATTATTATTTTTTAATTACTGAAAAGATGAATTTTAAAATTTTTATTGATATCTTGTTGAATATTGATATTTAATTGATGTATTGGTGAACATCAATATTTAATTTTAAGCAGTTTAACAATTGAGATTCAAATTCTACTCATCTTAAAGTATCTCTAAAGAATATATTAAAATGCATCTTAGAGCATCTGTGCAATAGATAGTACTAACTATTTTGCCAATCGTTTGGTACTACATCGGACTAAAAAGTTGATTATTTATACTGTCTGGATAAGATATCTTCATATTAAAAACAACTTAAAAACAAAAACTAGCAATTGTTGAAGCAATATTAGAAAATATGAAAAATAACAGTATAATTCCAATGATAATAATCATAAAGAAAATCACAACATCAATAGTATACAAGATTAATATATACAACTAGGGAGAAAGTTAGAAATACTAACAAACTTGGAGATTGAGGCTTGCATAAATGCAATGTCCTAAAAACAGAATTTCGCCCCTACTCTTGTGCTTGTAGTTCGGTAGGCGTCCGTCTCCTAGGATTCAACAATCTATAATCCGAAGTAAAAGCACTTCAATCTTCGGGCTCTGGCGAACTTTATATATTCCATACTCTTAAGACACGACTCGGAATTTGACTAACCAAGAATAAAAGACCTTAGAGAAAAACTCTTCTCATCGATACCTTAGATATGTGGGATGTTTTAGTTTATATAGAACTCAAGCCACCCCCTTTTAAAACATTGTGACCGTTGCCTAAGGTTCAAACGAACAGACGCAACTCATGAATTTGAATTCAACTATGACACACAACTTTTATTTTTCATTCATATAAAAATTAAATATTATAATATATAATTTTCAACAGCAATCGGCACACACGCTACATGTGTGCAACTAAATTTGTATTTTATTTTACTACGACTTATCATTAATAAGCACAAATGACAACTCAAAAAAAAAAAAAAAAAAAGAGACAAATAAAAAAAAGAAGAGAAAAGGTAAGAGAACGTGGGGAATGTAGAGACAGAGGAAGAGGATGAGAAAAGTGAGGTTTATTTATTTTATTTATTTATTGAGAAATTAGGTTCTTATTCCTATTTTTATATTTCATTGATTAAAATTTTATTCCTTTTCAAATTTTGATCAAGATCCTTAGTTTTTAATAAATGTCATTTATTTAATGTTAGAAACATTACATTTAGTATATATTTATGAATAAACCTTTTATCATATATTTCTATTTGCAGTTTGTATCCATTTTTAATTTGCAGCTATTTTGTTAACTTGTACCAATTTTCTTTTAAATTTTAATTTGTACCCATACAGTAATTTCTTTTTGTCCCTTATTTCTTTAAACTTTTATTTGTACTCATAATTTTTTTAACCTTTTATTTGTACTCATAATTTATTTATAATATTGACACACCCCGATCTTAGAATCAATGCGTGCTGGCCATCACGTGAGTGTGACGTAACCAAAAGTGCGAAGCGGAAGTAAAGGATATGAGAAATACGAAGGAATAAAAACCAACTACTAGCAGTAATATCCAACTAGCATGCTAGAGTGGGTTTAAGTGTGCAGTACACAATTTCAGAGCATATAAACTAGGTGCAGTCAAGTAGGACTATAATTAAATTACAACACCCGCAGGTGAGTCCTACATGCAGGAAGTCTGTCAGAACGTCGAAGAAAACCTCGTGACCCACCAACTGCTAATTAGAACCTAGAGGGGCGCAAAAACAAAATTGAGTGGGTCAGTAAAACCAAAGTTTTCCAAAACATTTCATTTAAAACATTTCTAACCCCTCATTGTAAAACCTGTATACTTTCCCAGAAAATAACATAATAGCATATACCTTCAAATATCTCAAATCATCAATCTTTATCAAAACCAAAAAGTATGCCATGTCATAATGTCAAAAACAGAATATGAATGCATCAATATAACATGTGAAATAAGGAATCAACCGGAGACCCTGCAGTTGGTCCTGTACGGTTAATCCTATAGCTCAATATCCAACCCAGCCGGAGTCACCACGGTGACCTGTACGGCACTGCTCTGCACATAAGTCGGAACTACCTGAAGTAGTCTGTACGACAAGAATGGTGTAATAATACGCTCTAGTGCTTCTCTCATCAATCATCTGCGCGCATAATCTAAGGTCACCCACTAATCGGAACCACCTCTAGTGGTCTGTACGACTAGCATGTCGGAACCCTCTCATGGTCTGTACGACATGCACCTACTTGGATCCAAGGTGAGCGTGCGGTGCGGTGAATAATATAAGCACTAACACCAGGGGTGCCTGTTATGAGCTCTCAACACAATTCACATCATCAATGATTCACATGAATAACATAAAACTCACCCGATACTCACATGTGCGTCCACATCACCAATTCACGTATATATATACATCAATATCAATTCATATAATTCATAATATGCATGCATGGCATTTGAAAACATACTTTCATATAAATTCAATTTCTGGAAAAAATCAGTAGTATATAGGTATATACGGAAAACAAACTGCCCACTCTGGTAAGTCGATGGGTCGTAACCCCCGTGACATCCCTGGATGCGCTCGTCCTCGGGATAGGTGTCACCTATATGTGAAACAACTATAAAAACGTCAATTAAAGCACATAACCAACAAATCGAAATAACTTTTCATACGGTGCTTAATTTGGGTATATGAATATACCACATCAACCTACTCGATGTCACGGACGTCGAGAAATTTTTAGAAAAAATTTCTGAAGCTGCACGCGCCCCTACGCGCCTGGACAGGCACGGGTCCACGCGCCCCCCACGCGCGTCTCCTACCTCGGCTCGCCGGACTGGTTTTTCCAGTGGTCGGAAAACTGGAGATTTTTCAATCTCCTTGTTCTCCGTCGTTTCTCAACCATTTTCTTCGTATTTTATATAAAAATGAAGCCCTAAGCATGTAGTTTCACGTTATACTACTTTAAGGCTCTAAAAACTACGAAATCTCACCGGATAAATTCCAAGAAAACCGGCCAATTTCGAACCCAATGATCCCGACGTCCAAAACCTTCAAACGAAGCACTCCGAGCTTCCTTGGGACCTCACTAAGCTCACTATAAGCTTAGAATTCCCTGAAAATCAACATATCACGATTGCATGAACAATGAAATAAAATGGGGGTTCGGGTTTCACGTGATTTCGAAGGTTTCACGTCCTAAAACTAGTACCAAACGATTTAGGAGGTCGAAAGGATGAAAAACCATACCTTTTTGGTGTCGATCCGTGAAAGTTCGAGGGTATTGACCCTTGTCCGTACAATTCGAGAGGGAGAGAGAGACTGAACGGAGAAGAGAGAGAGAGCATGGGGGAGGGAGAGAGAAGGGTTGACTCTGTGTGTGTGTTGTGTGGTCCATCTCAAACCATCACCATCCATTTAATTTTCTAACTCCCTAACCACAAAATACAATCCAAATTTTAATCCCACTTAAACTATGTTTCCAAAAGTTTAGGAATGAATGCATTTAGTCCAATATGTCACACACACACATACCTTAATACTCGCCAAGGGTAATTCCGTCATTTCACGTCCCTGATATATAAAATCCCGAAACGGGCTGTGACAATCTCCCCTCCTTATAGAATTTCATCCCTGAAATTCATACGACCAAACAATCCGCTTAATACCCATAAAATAACCTTGGATACATCTCTCTCATTCGATCTTCTGTCTCCCAAGTAGCTTCTTCTATTGAATGGTTCCTCCACAGTACTTTCACCAAGCTCACAGTCTTATTCCTTAGAACCTTGTCTTTCCAATCCAAGATAGTCACTAGTTCCTCATCATACGTCAAATCCGGATTAATCTCCAAAGGTTGAAAAGGAATCACGTGTGAAGGATCTGAAACATAATGTCGAAGCATCGAGACATGAAACACATTATGTACCTTAGATAACTCCGGAGGCAACTTCAACCTGTAAGCAACTTCACCGACCCTCTCAGCGATCTCATAAGGTCCTATGTACCTAGGACTTAATTTGCCTTTCTTTCCAAATCGCACTACACCTCTCCAAGGTGACAATTCAAGAAATTTCAAGAATACCAAATTACCCACATCATAAACTCGATCAGTAGCATGTCTATCTGCTAAACTCTTTTGTCAATCTTGGGCCGCTTTCAGGTTAGACTTAATCACCTGAATATTTTGAGTAGTCTCATCCACAATCTCTGGGCCTTCTAACACTCTTTCTCCAACCTTTGACCAACACAATGGCGTACAACAAGCTCTACCATAAAGTGCCTCAAATGGTGGCATACCAATGCTCGAATGAAAACTATTATTGTAGGCAAATTCCATCAAGTCTAGGCGATCATGCCAAGAATCACCAAACTGTAATACTGAAGATCTCAACATATCCTCCAACGTTTGAATAGTCCTCTCTGATTGTCCATCGGTTTGAGGATGATAAGCAGTGCTGTAAAGTAGTTTCGTACCAAGAGCTTCTTGAAAAGCTATCCAAAACTTAGAAGTAAATCTTGGATCTCAATCAGAAATAATATTCATTGGAACTCCGTGATACTTCACAATCTTCGTGATGAACAACTTAGCCAATTTATTCAGAGGATACTTTTCCCTCACTGGAATGAAGTGTGTTGACTTGGTAAGCCGATCTACAATCATCCAAACGCCATCAAATCCATTTCGTGTACGAGTAAGCTTGTACACGAAATCCATAGTTATATTTTCCCATTTCCACTGAGGAACAAGAAGTGGTTGCATTCGCCCAAATGGCTTCTTTCTTTCAGCTTTAACTTGCTGACAAACAATACACCTGCTTACATATTCTGCAATTTCCCTTTTCATACTTGGCCAATAATAAAATGATCGAATGGTATGGTACATCTTAGTTCCTCCAGGCTGCATCGCATAAGCTGAACAATGTGCTTCATCCAAAATCTCTTTCTCTAATTCCTCATTATTCGGCACATACATTATGTTCTCCTGCATAAGCATGTCATCTGATTCACGAATCCTGAGGTCTTTCTTTTTCCCTTCCTTTCTCAATTGAATCATTTCTTGAATTTCTTCATCAACCCTCTGAGCTTCAAGTACACGATCAACCAAAACTGGCCTGACTTGGAAACTAGCAAGAAAAGCTTCTCTTCGATCTTCTAACTCCAACTTTACTCCAATAGCTCTCAATTCTGCAAGAAGAGGAACACGGCAAGCATACAAAGCATTGAGTCGACCTTGAGGTTTCCTACTCAGTGCATCAGCTACCACATTTGCACGACCCGGATGATACTCAATAGTACAGTCATAATCACTTAGTAATTCCATCCACCTTCACTGACGAAGGTTAAGATCATGCTGAGTAAAAAGATACTGAAGACTCTTATGATCTGTGAAGATCTTACACTTCTCACCATAGAGATAATGCCTCTAAATTTTTAAAGCAAAGATAATGGCTGCCAATTCAAGATCGTGAATAGGATAATTCATTTCATGAATCTTCAACTGTTGAGAAGCATAGGCGATCACTCTATTATGCTGCATCAAAACACATCCCAAACCATTCAAAGAAGCATCATTGTAAATCTCAAAGTTACCGCTATCATCAGGAAGTACCAATACTGGAGCATGAGTGAGGTAATATTTCAATTGCTGAAAACTTTGCTCACAATTCTCGTCCCACTCGAACTTAACATCCTTCCTGGTTAACTTCGTTAATGGTAAAGCAATCATAGAAAAATCTTGAACAAACCGTCGATAATAACCTACTAGACCAAGAAAACTCCGCACCTTAGAGACTGTTCGTGGTTGTTCCCAATTCTCCACTGCTGCTATCTTTTAAGGATCTACTTGGATTCCTTGTGCCGATACTACATGCCCAAAAAATGCCACTTCATTCAACCAAAACTGACATTACTGAACTTAGCATACAACTGATGCTCCCTCAATTTCCTTAATACCAAGTTAAGATGTCGAATATGACCTGCTTTAGACTTAGAGTATATCAGAATATCATCGATTAAAACAATAACAAATTTATCAAGATATTGCTGGAATACCTTATTCATTAACCTCATGAAAGCTGCAGGTGCATTAGTCAATCCAAATGGCATCACTAGAAATTCATAATGTCCATAACGGGTCCTGAAGGCCGTCTTAGGTACGTCTTCATCTTTAATCTTCAACTGATAATATCCAGATCTCAAATCAATCTTGGAGAACACACATGCACCTTTCAGCTGATCAAACAAATCATCGATACGAGGCAATGGATAACGGTTTTTAATCGTTACTCGATTCAATTGCCTATAATCAATACATAATCTCAGAGTTCCATCTTTCTTTCTTACAAATAATACCGGAGCTCCCCAAGATGACGTACTAGGTTGAATGAAACCTTTATCAATTAATTCTTGTAACTGAATTTTCAACTCTCTCAGTTCAGCTGGAGCCATTCTGTATGGAGTTAAAGATATAGGATCTGTACCTGGAAGCAAATCAATAGAAAATTCCACATCTCTGTTTGGCGGCAATCCCGGCAAATCATATGGAAATACATCAGGATAGTGCCTGACTACTCCAACTTCCTCTACACTGTTAGGGACAACATCATTTAACACCACATGTGCTAAGTATCCTTGACAACCCTTCGATAATAATTTCCTTGCTCTCATGGCAGAAATAACTCCATGTCTCACCCCACTTCTTTCACCCATAAAAGTAACCTCTGGTAATCCAGGACGACAAAAGGTAACAGATTTCCCGTAACAATCAATATGGGCACAATTAAAATGCAACCAATCTGCCCCTAGAATCACATTAAAATCCACAATATCTAACGGGATAAGATTAGCTGGCATAACTACACCCTCTACCATCACTGGACACCCAGTATAAACATTATCAACATAACCTTTGTCCCCTCTAGGCATGGCAAACTCTAAATCATATCCTAGAGGCGAAGGGTGAGGTTGAGTCATCTGAGCAAACGTATGAGAAATCACAGAATATGTAGCACCACAATCAATCAAAACTCTAGCAAAGTGACCAAGGATATTTAATGTACCCATAATCAAGTCCGGATGATTTTGAGCATCTTGCAGTGAGATGTGATTAACACGTCCCTGAGCTTGCTGTCATCCACCACGACCTCTGTTGCCTTGGTTACCTTGTCCCTGTGAAGCACGTCCCTATCCTGATTGATTAGACTGTCTAGATGATCCTGCACCACTAGCAACAACCTCTCCCTATCGGGGCTGACCTCCCTGATACCACTGAGATTCACTAGCTGGCATGGAAGAATAAGAAATATAACCCCCAGGGTCTTGGGAATACCCAGTATGAGAATAAAGATCCTGGGAATACTGATACTATCCGGAAGCATAGGGAGCAGCATCACCCTGATAGTGGTAAGCACCACCACGACCCGTCTGACCATAATTGCCTGATCCAAAGTTCTGTTGAATCGGCACTGGAGGTGGCATAGCAGATTGCTGAGTTTTCTGCTGACTCTGGGGACACTGAGCAGCCCTATGTCCCATCTGTCCACAAGTGTAGCAAGCACCACCATTCCCACTTTTCCTACACTCACTATGATGTCTGAAGTTACAACGGCGGCACAACGGAGCAACCAGAACCACCAAAATCTCTCTGTCTCTGAAATCTGGGCCCGCCAGCAAATCTTCCACCTCTCCTCGGGCCTATGACACTAAATCCTCCATTGGAAGAACTCGAACTCGCTCCACTTTTCTTGAAATTCTGCGTCTTACGGGGTCCCTGAATGGAGATACCCTTGCCCTTATCATCATTCTTCTGATTATCATTCTTGTCCTCATCATCCTCTCTGTCACTAGGAAGGTTATCGGAATCCTCCATCCGAACCAAAATCTCAAAAAACTCATGATAATCGGTGCAAGAAAGCGCACTAGCAAAAGTCTGCCATTTCCTCTTAGTTCCCAGCTTAAAACGGCGAAGCATCTCTACCTGATTACCCACTGTATCAAGATCATAACGAGACAAGTCTGTAAACTTCCTGTAATACTCATGCGCTGACATATTCTTTTGCTTCAATCAAGTGAACTCCTGCTTCTTGCGATCGATGTACTCCGGAGGGACAAATCTTTTCTTAAAATTCTCTTTGAATACTTCCCAATCAGCTGCCATCTCAGGGGACATAAACTGAGTTTGATTTCTCCACCAAGCTGCAGGCTCTCGTCCCAAAAACCAAGTAGTGGTCTCAACCCATCTATTAGCAGGAAAATTCCCTTGACTCTGCATCACCTGAAAAGTCATTTCAATATGGTCTAGCCATTTCTCTGCCCCTTCATGACCTTCATTACCCATGAAACGATCCAATTTCAGATTATACATAGTCTCTAGGGGTGTCATCTGAGGAGGAGGTGGAGGGCGGATTGCATTCTGAAAGGCCTGGGCCATCGCTTCCCCTAATTGAGTTATATCAGGGAAATTAGGCTCAGAAGCACGGCGTGATTCCCTATGAGGCGGCATAATTCTGACAAAAAACATCAAAAGATCATTAGAGCATTAACAATTTATACAGGACTGCAACCTAGGCTCTGATACCAAACTGACACACCCCGATCCTAGAATCAAGGCGTACTGGCCGTCACGTGAGTGAGACGTAACCAAAAGTGCGAAGCGGAAGTAAAGGATATGAGAAATACGAAGGAATAAAAACCAACTACTAGCAGTAATATCCAACTAGCATGCTAGAGTGAGTTTAAGTGTGCAGTACACAATTTCAGAGTATAAAAACTAGGTGCAGTCAAGTAGGACTATAATTAAATTACAACACCCGCAGGTGAGTCCTACATGCAGGAAGTTTGTCAGAACGCCGAAGAAAACCTCGTGAGCCACCAACTGCTAACTAGAACCTGGAGGGGTGCAAAAACAAAATTGAGTGGGTCAGTAAAACCAAAGTTTTCCAAAACATTTCATTTAAAACATTTCTAACCCCTCATTGTAAAACCTGTATACTTTCCCAGAAAATAACATAATAGCATATACCTTCAAATATCTCAAATCATCAATCTTTATCAAAACCAAAAAGTATGCCATGTCATAATGTCAAAAACAGAATATGAATGCATCAATATAACAGGTGAAATAAGGAATCAACCGGAGACCCTGCAGTTTGGTCCTGTACGGTTAATCCTATAGCTCGATATCCAACCCAGCCGGAGTCACCACGGTGACCTGTACGGCACTACTCTGCATATAAGTCGGAACTACCTGAAGTAGTCTGTACGACAAGAATGGTGTAATAATACGCTCTAGTGCTTCTCTCATCAATCATCTGCGCGCATAATCTAAGGTCACCCACTAGTTGGAACCACCTCTAGTGGTCTGTACAACTAGCATGTCGGAACCCTCTCATGGTCTGTACGACATGCACCTACTTGGATCCAAGGTGAGCGTGCGGTGCGGTGAATAATATAAGCACTAACACCAGGGGTGAAGGTTATGAGCTCTCAACACAATTCACATCATCAACTATTCACATGAATAACATAAAACTCACCTGATACTTACCTGTGCGTCCACAGCACCAATTCACGTATATATATACATCAATATCAATTCATATAATTCATAATATGCATGCATGGCATTTGAAAACATACTTTCATATAAATTCAATTTCTGGGAAAAATCAATAGTATATAGGTATATACGGAAAACAAACTGCCCACTCACTGGTAAGTCGATGGGTCGTAACCCCCGTGACGTCCCTGGATGCGCTCGTCCTCGGGATAGGTGTCACCTATATGTGAAACAACTATAAAAACGTCAATTAAAGCACATAACCAACAAATCGAAATAACTTTTCATACGGTGCTCAATTTGGGTATATGAATATACCATATCGACCTACTCGATGTCACAGACATCGAGAAATTTTTAGAAAAATTTTCTGAAGCTGCACGCGCCCCTACGCGCCTGGACAGGCATGGGTCCACGCGCCCCCCACGCGCGCCTCCTACCTCGGCTCTCCGGACTGGTTTTTTCGGTTGCCGGAAAATTGGAGATTTTTCAATCTCCTTATTCTTCGTCGTTTCTCAACCATTTTCTTCGTATTTTATATCAAAATGAAGCCCTAAGCATGTAGTTTCACGTTATACTACTTTAAGGCTCTAAAAACTACGAAATCTCACCGGAGAAATTCCAAGAAAACCGGCCAATTTCGAACCCAGTGATCCCGACGTCCAAAACCTTCAAACGAAGCACTTCGAGCTTCCTTGGGACCTCACTAAGCTCACTATAAGCTTAGAATTCCCTGAAAATCAACATATCACGATTGCATGAACAGTGACATAAAATGGGGGTTCGGGTTTCACGTGATTTCGAAGGTTTCGCGTCCTAAAACTAGTACCAAACGATTTAGGAGGTCGAAAGGATGAAAAACCATACCTTTTTGGCGTCGATCCGTGAAAGTTCGAGGGTATTGACCCTTGTCCGTACAATTCGAGAGGGAGAGAGAGACTGAACGGAGAAGAGAGAGAGAGCACGGGGGAGGGAGAGAGAAGGGTTGACTGTGTGTGTGTGCTGTGTGGTCCACCTCATACCATCACCATCCATTTAATTTTCTAACTCCCTAACCACAAAATACAATCCAAATTTTAATCCCACTTAAACCAAGTTTCCAAAAGTTTAGGAATGAATGCATTTAGTCCAATATGTCACACACACACATACCTTAATACCCGCCAAGGGTAATTCCGTCATTTCACGTCCCGATATATAAAATCCCGGAATGGGCTGTGACAAATATACCCATTTTTCATTACAAATGTACCCCTTTATTATATGCAAAATGTATCCTTTGTTTTTGTAAGTACCATTTTTATGTAAAATGTACCCATTTTTTAATGTAAAATCTATTTATTTTTTTAATCTAAAATGTACCATTGTTTTTTATATATAAACTGTATCCATTATTTTTTACATAAAATGTACCCATTTTTTGTCATCTAAAACGTTCCCCTTTTTTGTATAAAATGTATTATTTTTTTGTATGTAAAATGTACTCAATATACCAATTTTTTTAAATGTAAAGTGTAGCCTATATAAATGTACTCATATTTTATAAAAATAAAATAAAATCCCACTTTTTATAACCTAGAATGCACCCATAAGCAATTTTTTTTTAATGAAAACCCAATAAGCAATTTTGAATAATTGAATTGGTAGTGTAAATGAAAGAAAAAAAAAAGGGTTGAGTTTTTATTGGTATTATTGCATTTTTATTTATTTATTATTATGTCATTTATGTGGTAAGGGAGGGATTTCAATAAAAAACCTAAAATGCATAAGGTTTGAGTCTATAACAGTTAGGGACTAAGGACCGCAACCAAACTATTCCTTTTTTAATTTTTACATATGATATGCTATATTTACATGGTTGTGATGTTAGTATAAAAAAACAATAAAATTTGTGTTAGACGCAATTGCTAAATTGTCCACGTTCTTTATTTTTGTTAATTCTAGTAAGACGATTAAAGTGGTAATTTGCCGAAGTTTTTGTTGACAAATAAAGTTTTATTAATATATGGTTCAAATAACCCAACAATAGCATGCTTCCATGGCAAAGACCCACACACATTGCCGAAGTTTTGGTAGCAGCATCAAGAACTGAAATTGAAAATCCAATCGCATCCCCAAAATTAAATGTTTATTATGATTTGTATAAACAGATACCAGATTCTTGAAGGCGGTCAGCAGCCTCACCAAAACAATGCATGTGATCAGCTGAGTTGCTAGTAACCTCCGTAATTAGAAAAATTACCAAATCATTCAATTAGGGTCTAATTAAGGGAAAATTAAAAATTAAAAAAAAAACACAATTTTTTCCTTCCGTTTCATCACTTTCTCGATAACCAAACACAAAACAAAATTGAGATGGAAGGAGAGAGAGACCTCTGAGAGGGCCAGGCGGAGGGAGGCGAAGAGGGACGTGAAGCTATCGGCAATGGCCAGGGAGTCTCTCTCGACCACTTCGAGAGCTCGGAATAACTCGGTCTGGTTCAGCAAGGTGGGTTTCGAATCGGTGCTATCGTCCTCACTGGGGTCGAGTGTGGATTCGGGACAAGTGGACTGCGGATCGAGGCGTGGCTCTGAGATTGGAGCTTTGGAGCTCGTCGGACCTCATCAGACGGGGCAGTTGAGGTGGTTCTCCTCCGTCTTCCTCCATAGTTAAGCTCAATGCTAGGGGACTCATGATAGCTATCCAATAAATCGCTAGTCATAATACTATGCATTTAAATTGAATCCAAAGTGAGTAAATGGTGCGGGAGGTGACATTATAAACAAGCCCATACTCTATATCTAGTAATTCACAATCATCAGGGATGCATGTTTATGAACTCTATGCTTCTCAATTAATCACAACCGTTAATCACATTCATAATTCATAACTCACCTGGGTTTATCTGAGTATCCACAGCATCACAATTATATATATATATATATATATACAAACATCATATGCATATTCTAAATATAAAGCGTTTGGCATGGCAATTCAAATCATAACTTATTTAAATACATTTTCTGGGAAAATTTCAAGCATATACATATATACTTAAAACCAAAAGCCCACTCACTGGTATGTCGAAAGGTCGTAGCACCCGAGTTGCCCTTGACTGCGCTCTTCCTCGGGATAAGTCTCTCCTATATATGAAACAACTATAAAAACGTTAATTTAAAGCACATAACCAATTCTAACTAATAACTTCTCATACATTGATCAAATGGGATGTTTGAATATACCAATGTGATCTACACAACCTCACGAACATCCCTATATTTTTAGAAAATTTTTCCGACCCCTCACGCGCAGCCAAGGCACGGCCAAATGCGCCGCCCACGCGCGGGCACGTGCCAGGCACACTGACGACGGTAGTTAACGCCATCAAGAATATTTCGTCCAAAAGCAAGCATATACCATCAATTATTAACGGCGTCATCTAACGCTGTTAGTATATTCCATCAAAACTGACAGAATATGCCCTTGTCTTCTCCGACGAGTTACCGGACGCCGATGACTTCGTTGGTTTCTAGAATTTATTTCAAAACCTTATATCTTATTCATTTCTTAACCAAATTCCATGAAATTTGAACCAATTTGAAGACCTCACCAAGACGAACAAAGCCATACTTGTGTCGAGGCCTGAAACATCAGAAACCTGCCGGAAAAAGCATCGATATTCTGGTAAATCTTAAAACCCGTCGTTCTCGATAATCCGACGTCCAAATTCTTCCAACGAACCACTCCGAGCCTCGTGAGGACTTCCTTAAGCTACCTGTAAGCTTGAAATCCCAAAAAACACACGATTTTACGATTGCATGAATAGTGACATAAATTGAGTTAGGGTTTTCACGAGTTTTCGAAAAAGTTCTTACCTAAAAATGGTACCATTCAACTTGTATGAACCTCAGGAACACAATGGTGTCCTTTAAACCCTCTATCTGCAAACTTCTGACTAGTTTGTTGTTAATCCATACGGGAGAAAAGGAGAGAGAGTGAGTCCAAGGGAGAGAGCACAGGAGAGAAGAGAGAGAAAGGTACTTTTGTGTGTGTGTGGTCCAAATTGGGTCACCAACCAAACAACTAAAACTTTAAAATTTGATTAAGCCCAAACATTGGCCCATTTACACACACCACCATAAACCGTTCAAAGGCAATTTTGTCAATTCACGTTATCGATAACTTTAATTCGGGACGGGTTGTGACAATCTACCCACCATATAAAATTTCTTCCTCGAAATTTATACAATCATACAATCCACTAATAATCATAAAATAGGCGTGGATACATCTCTCTCATCCGGTCATTTGTCTCCCAAGTAACCTCTTCTACTGAGTGATTTCTCCATAATAGTTTCACCAAACGTACTATCTTATTCCTCAGCTCCTTATCTTTCCAATCCAAAATAGTCACTGGCTTCTCGTTGTAAGTCAAATTCGGATTAATTTCTAAAGGTTGAGGAGGAATCACATGTGTAGGATTTGCAACATAATGACGAAGCATCGAAACATGAAACACATCATGCACCTTGGACAACTTTGGAGGCAACTCAAGCCTGTAAGTAACCTTACCGACTCGCTCGGTGATCATATATGGTCCAATGTACCTAGGACTTAACTTGCCTTTCTTTCCAAACCGCACAACACCTTTCCATGGTGATAGCTTTAGAAATACCCAATCACCTAATCACCTACATTATACATCCGGTCAGTGGCATGCTTGTCTGCTAAGCTCTTTTGTTGGTCCTGGGCCGCTTTCAGGTTAGACTTAATTAGTTGAATATTCTAGGTAGTTTCATCCACAATCTCATGGCCCACCAAAACTTTTTCACCCACTTCTAACTAGCATAATGGCATTCGACAAGACTTGCCATATAGTGCTTCAAAAGGTGTCATACCAATACTCGAATAGTAACTGTTGTTGTAGGCGAATTTCATCAAATCTAAACAATCATGCCAACCATCACCAAATTGCAGCACTGAAGATCTCAACATATGTTTTAATATCTGAATAGTCTTATCTGATTGTCCGTCTGTCTGAGGGTGATATGCCGTACTATAAAGTAATCTTGTACCAAGAGCTTCCTGGAATGCTATCAAGAACTTAGAAGTAAATCGAGGATCCTAATCCAAGATAATATTAACTGGAACACCATGGTACTTCACAATCTTCGATATGAATAACTTAGCTAATCGGCTTAATAGATATTTTTCTCGCACTGGAATAAAATGTGCTGACTTAGTAAGCTGATCAACTATCACCCAAATGCCGTCATAACCATTCTGTGTACGAGGAAGCTTGTATACAAAATCCATGGTAATATTTTCCCATTTCCACTATGGAATGGGATGTGGCTGCATCAACCCAAACGGCTTCTTCCTTTCAGCTTTAACCTGCTGGCAAATGGCACACCTACTCACATATTCTGCAGTTTCGCTTTTCATACCCGACCAATGATAAAATAGTCGAATGGTATGATACATCTTGGTACCTCCTGGATGCATTGCATATGCCGAAATATGCGCTTCATCAAGGATTTCTTTCTTTAACTCTGCATTACTCGACACATACATTTTGCTTTCCTGCATAAGCATACCATCAGTTTCTCGAATTCTGAAATCTTTCTTATTCCCCTGATTCCTTGCTTGAATTACTTCCTAGGTATCTTCATCATTCATCTGGGCCTCGAGCACACGATTAATTAAGATTGGTCTAACTTGACAAAATTAACAAGTAAGGCTTCCTCTCTATTTTCCGCTCCTAACTTCACTCCAGTGGACCTCAAATCCGCAAGAAGAGGAACATGACAATCATAGATGACATTAAGTCTAGTTGGAGTCTTCATACTAAATGCATCTGCCACTGCATTTGGACAACCAGGGTGATACTCAATCGTGCAACCATAATCACTGTAGACCTCAAAATTACCACTATCATCTGGGAGTGCTAGAACAGGTATATGAGTGAGATAATACTTCAACTGCTGAAAACTTTGCTCACAATTATCATCGCACTCGAACTTAAAATCTTTCCTGGTCAACCTCGTCAGTGGTAAAGCATTCACTGAAAACTCCTTAACAAACCGTCTATAATAGCCTGCTAGGCCAAGAAAGCTCCGTACCTCGGTGACGGTTCGAGGTTATTCCCAATTCTCCACAGCTGCCGCTTTTTGAGAATCTACTCGTGTGCCTTGAGCTGATATAACATTTCCCAAAAATGCCACTTGATCTAACCAAAATTGGCATTTGCTAAACTTAGCATATAACTAGTGTTCCCTCAAACTTTTCAACACCAATAAGATGTCTAGCATGCTCTGCTCTAGTCTTAGAGTATACCAGAATATCGTCGATGAAGACAATAACAAACATGTCCAAATACGGCTGGAATACTCGATTCATTAAATCCATGAAAGCAGCTAGCGCATTAGTTAACCCGAATGGCATCACAAGAAACTCATAATGACCATATCGAGTCCTGAATGCAGTTTTAGAGACATCTTCACTTCTAATCTTCAACTAGTAGTAACCAGACCTTAAGTCAATCTTAGAGAACACACAGACACTTCGGAGTTGATCAAACAAATCATCTATACGAGGCAATGGATAACGGTTCTTAATTATTACCCGATTCAATTGCCTGTAATCAATGCACAACCTTAAGGTTCTGTCTTTCTTCCCTACAATTAAGACTAGAGCTCTCCAGGGTGAAGTACTAGGCTGAATAAAACCTTTATCCACTAATTCTTGCAACTGAACTTTCGATTCCCTTAATTCAGTAGGAGCCATTCTATAAGGAGTCAAAGATATAGGATTCGGGCTTGAAAGCAGATCAATAACGAACTCCACATCTCTATCTAACGACAATCTAGGCTAATCATCAGGGAACACATCTGAAAAATGCCTGACCTCACGTACATCCTCTACACTACTAGGAGCATTATCATTCAACACCACATGAGCCAAATATCACTGACAACCTTTCGACAACAATCTTTTGGCTTTCATGGAAGAAATAACACCATGCCTCACCCCGCTAGGCTCTCCTACAAATGTAACTTCCGGTAATCCAAGACGATGAAATGTGACTGCTTTTCCATAGCAATCTATCTTGGCACGAATATAGTGTAACCAATCAATGCCCAAAATCACATCAAAATTAACAATGTCTAATAGAATAAGGTTAGCTGGCATAACAACATCCTCCACCATCACTAGACATCCTGGATATACCCGATCCATATAACATCTCTCCCCTCTAGGCATAGAAAACTCTAAATCATATCCTAGAGGTGTAGGATAAGGTTGCATCCTTTGAGCAAATGTATGAGAAACAACAGAATGCGTAACACCACAATCAATCAATACTCTAGCAAAATGACCAAGAATATTTAACGTACCCATGATTAAATCAGGATTGTTCTGAGCATCTTGCAGTGTCATGTTATGGATACGTCCCTAATTCTGCTGTCGTTCACCACGGCCTCTGTTAGCATGAACACCACGTCCTTATCTTGGCTGACCTGACTACCTCGAAGATCCTGCACTGCTAGCAGTAATCTCTACCTGTTGGGGCTGTACCCATTGGTACCACCGGGATCCACCTGCTGAATGTGGTTGATAAGGCATAGAACCTCCCTGATATTGAGGGCAACCACCATGATAATGAGGGTCCTGTGAGTACTGATACTGCCCTGTAGCATAAGGAGCGGTGTTGCCTTGATAATGATAAGCACCACCACGACTAGTCTGAGCATAACCACTAGGTCATGAAGCTTGTTGGGTTGGTGCAGATGGTGGTAATGAAGGTTGTTGGGGCCTTTGCTGATTTTAAGGACAATGTGCAGCCCTATGCCCCATCTGTCCACAAGTATAGCATGCACGGCTGCCTATCCTACACTCTCCAAAATGCCTATTATTACACTTGTGGCATAAAGGAGCACCTGAACCACCAAAGTCCCTCTGCCTCTGAAATCTCGAGCCTCTCGAAAATTTACCACCTCTCATCTGCACATTAAAGCTCAAATCTCCACTAGAAGAGCTAGAACTGACACCATTTCTCTTAAAATCTAGGTCTTACGAGGTCCTTGAGATGATTGATCTTTACCTTTATCATCTCACCTCTGGTTCACATTCTTTTCTTCTTCATCTTCATTTTCACTGGGCATGTTCTCTGAATCCTCAATCCGCAGTAACACCTCATAAAACTCCTGGTAAGTGGCACAGAGAGTCGATGTCACTATAGAATGCCATTTCTTCTTAGTACCCAACCTGAATCGACGTAGCATCTCAACCGATTTAGCAGTAACCTCCGGATCATATCGAGACAAATCAGTGAACCTCCTATAATACTCATTCACTGACATCTTTCCTTGTTTTAGATGCGTAAACTCTTGTTTCTTGTGATCAATGTACTCAATGAGAATAAACCTTTTCCGAAACAACTGTTTAAACACTTCCTAATCTGCTACAACCTCTGGTGGCATTTGATATGACTCATGTCTCCACCAGAATGCTGGCTCCGGACCTAGAAACCAGGTAATCGTCTCCACCCACCTATTAGGAAGAAGATTCCCCTGACTCTGCATCACAAGAAAAGTCTTCTCAACATGATTAAGCTATTTCTCCGCTCCCTCATGTCCTTCATTTCCCATGAAATGATTCAGCTTCAGATTATATACAGTCTCAAGAGGTGTCATTTGAGAAGGATGGAGTGAAGACTGAATGGCATTAGCGATAACTTCCCCTAATTGAGCAATATCAGGGAAACTAGGCTCAACTGAATGATGTGGCTCTCTACGAGGCGGCATAGTTCTGACAGAAGACATCACAATGATTAGATCATTCATAAGATATACATGACCGCTAAACCTAGGTTCTGATACCAAATTGACACACCCCGACCAAGATCGAGGCATGCTGGTCGTCATGTGAAGGTGACGTAGCCATGTGTACAGTGCGGAAGTAATAAAGATAAGAAATATACAAATAAATAAAAATCGAAAGCTACTAATATGCACTTATAAACAGGAAGTGTTAGGAGTGAGATACAAGTGTAAATACTCCTAATCAGAGCATAGAAAGTCTAGGTGCAGTCCAGTAGGACAAGTACTAGAAGATGTCATACAATTATTTTATTCTGTCATAATCGCCGAGATCCTCAATGCCACCAAAAGCAAGTCTACCTAGAACCTTGAGGGGCGTAAAACAGAAAATGTGAGTGGGCAAAAACAAAGGTTTTGAGAACACATTTAACTTTCAAAAGCTTTAACCCCTTGCAGTAAAACATGTATACTTTTTCCAGAGATAGAATATAAATATACATATATGTGTGTGTGTGTGTATATATATATATATATATATACTCAAATCATGCTTCACATATTTATAATCATAAGTATGCCATGCCAAGATATAAACAGGATAAGTAACTCAGGTGAAAATAAATTCATGAAAAATAACATATTAGCCGGAACCCTTGTAGAAGTTTGTGGCTGAATTCATAGCTCATTAGTCAATCTAGCCGAAGTCACTACAAATGACCTATACGGCACTACACTGCACATAAGTCAGAACCACTGAAAAGGTCTGTATGACAAGACTAGGTGTAATATAGTTATGCTCAATGCTACGCATTCATGATAGCTATGCGATAAATCGCTAGTCACCTACGAGTCAGAACCACCTATGATGGTTTGTACGACAAGACTATGCACCTAAATTGGATCCAAAGTGAGCATATGGTGCGGGAGGTGACATTATAAACAGGCCTGTACTCTATCTGTAGTAATTCACAATTACTCGGGGTGCAAGTTTATGAGCTCTATGCTTCTCAATTAATCACAACCGTAATCACATTCACAATTCATAACTCACCTAGGCTTACCTGAGCGTCCACAGTACCACAATTATATATATATATATACATACATACAAACATCATATGCATATTCTAAATATAAAGCGTTTGGCATGGCAATTCAAATCATAACTTATTTAAATGCATTTTCTGGGAAAATTTCAAGCATATACATATATACTTAAAACCAAAAGCCCACTCACTGGTATGTCGAAAGGTTGTAGCACCCGAGTTGCCCTTGACTGCGCTTGTCCTCGGGATAAGTCTCCCCTATATGTGAAACAACTATAAAAACGTTAATTTAAAGCACATAACCAATACTAGCTAATAACTTCTCATACATTGATCAAATGGGATGTTTGAATATACCAACGTGATCTACACAACCTCACGAACATCCCCATATTTTTAGAAAAATTTTCCGACCCCTCACGTGTCGCCACGTGCAGGCCAAGGCACGGCCAGACGCACCGTCCATACGCGAGCATGTGCCAGGCACACTGACGGCGGCAGTTAACGCCGTCAGGAATATTCCGTCCAAAAGCAAACATATAGTGTCAATTATTAACGGCGTCATCTAACTTCGTTAGCATATTCCGTCAAAACTGACAGAATATGCCCGTGTCTTCTCCGACGAGTTGTTGGACGTCGGTGACTTCGCCAGTTTATGGAATTTCTTTCAAAACCTTATATCTTCTCCATTTCTTAACCAAATTCCATGAAATTTGAACCAATTTGAAGATCTCACCAAGATGAACAAAACCATACCTGAGTTGAGCCCTGACACCCTAGAAACCCACTAGAAAAAGCCTCGATATTTCGGCAAATCTTAAAACCCGTCGTTCTCGATAATCCGACGTCCAAATTCTTCCAACGAACCACTCCGAGCCTCATGAGGACCTCCTTAAGCTACCTATAAGCTTGAAATCCCCAAAAACACATGATTTTATGATTGCATGAATAGTGACATAAATCGGGTTAGGGTTTTCACGAGTTTTCGAAGAAGTTCTTACCTAAAAATGGTACCATTCAACTCGTATGAACCTCAGGAACACAATGGTGTCCTTTAAACCCTCGATCTACAAACTTTCGACTAGTTTGTTGTTAATCTGTACGGGACAAAAGAAGAGAGAGTGAGTCTGAGGGAGAGAGCACGAGAGAGAAGAGAGAGAAAGGTACTTTTGTGTGTGTGTGGTCCAAATTGGGTCACCAACCAAACAACTAAAACTTTAAAATTTGATTGAGCCCAAACCTTAGCCCATTTACACACACCACCACCAACCGTTCAAGGGCAATTTCGTCAATTCATGTTATCAATAACTTTAATTCGAGACGGGCTGTGACACATACATTAATTTCTTTTTGTCCCTTATTTTTTTAACTTTTATTTGTACTCATAATTTTTTTAACTTTTATTTGTACTCATAATGTTTTTAACCTTTTATTTGTACTCATAATTTATTTATAATATACCCATTTTTCGTTACAAATATACCCCTTTATTATATGCAAAATGTATCCTTTGTTTTTGTAAGTACCATTTTTATGTAAAATGTACCCATTTTTTAATGTAAAATCTATTTATTTTTTTTAATCTAAAATGTTCGATTGTTTTTTATATATAAAATGTATCCATTATTTTTTACATAAAATGTACCCATTTTTGGTTATATAAAACTGTAGACATCGAAATTTTGGTAAATAAATGTTGACTGATAAATCAAAGTTTCAACGCTCATGTATTACATAAATTTTACACGTAGCGTGTGACTCGACGAAAAATTGAAATGAGTCGGAAAAGTCATCAAACAGGACACATGTCAACACCTGACAGAAAAGACTTATTTCATCTGGAATATTATATTCAAAATTAGGCCTTGGAAAATTCTATAAATAGAAGCCAATTTCATTCATTTCATTTGACCAATTGATATTACACCAAAACCTTGAAGCTTTGAAACTCTAAAGCTCTCAAGCAAATTCCGAAGGATCGAGAAAACTCTCTTCGTTCTTCGCCAAATCCGCCTTCAAGCTCAAGCCCCGACGGCCCGTTGAAGAACTTCCACCAATTCAAGATTAAGCCCCGACGGCCCTTGAAGAAAGTGTTCATCATTCATCATCCGTTCATCCTAAGATCAAGCCCCAACGGCCCTTTGGATCAACAACGTCGACAAATCTATACATTCAACCGTCTTTCAAGATCAAGCTCAAAAGCCCTTGAAGATCCATTCATCACTGTTCTTCAAGATCAAGCCCAAAAGCCTTTGAAGATCCATTCATCAACTGTTCATCAAGATCAAGCCCCAAAGGCCCCTTGAAGATCCGTTCATCAACAGTTCTTCAAGATCAAGCCCTAAAAGCCTTAAAGAAAGGGTTCATCGTTTATCATTCATTCATCCTAAGATCAAGCCCCAACGGCCCTTTGGATCAACAACGTCGATAAATACACACCTTACGGAGATTGAATCAGAGGATCAAATTTGAGAGAGATTGTAACCCAAAATCATCAAATGCAAAATATTATTTTGTACACGTGTTCTTGTCTCGTTTGTTTCAGGAAAATTTCGTGTTTACAAATTTGGCACGCTTGGTGGGACAATCTCTACCTCTCATCTCTTTCTCCGTTCAAGAAATTTAAGCACACTTCCAAAATCAATGGCATCAAGGAAGGCTCAAGCTGTTCCCACAACCAACGCGAAGAACAAGAGCATCCTCGCCGCAGGCGGCGCCATTTCGGGCATCATAACTTGAAGCAAGGCAAGAGCTCTTGCTGCCTCCTCTTCCACCCCTGCATCAACCCTGCCGAAGGAACAAGAGCACCCGAGGCACGAACTTGTGATCACCCTGGCCTCGCTAAGGGCGCCAAGGGAGGAAAGCCCTAGGAAGTACTCCGAGTATTTGTCTTTCGATGCTGACTCAAGCGACAACACAGCCATGCAAGTTATGGCTACCGGAGCAACTTCAATCGATGAGCAACTGACTCAGATGAATGAAGCAATTGCAAGGCTAACCCGAACTGTGGAAGAAAAAGACTTGCAAATTGCAGCACTCGTCAACCGACTAGAGGCGTAGGACGGCGAGAAACCCAACCTGAAGATTGATCATCTGAAGAAGGAAAACGACAAAAAAGATGAGCCTATAGTGGAGAAAGTTGAAGAAAAGCTGAAGTTAAACCAGACAACAACGCTCATGGGATCTTTCTCCATTAAGCAGTTGCAGGAGATGATCGCCAGCACCGTCAAGGCGCAGTACGAAGGGAGCTTACATGCCTCCACGTTGTACTCGAAGCCTTACTCCAGGAAGATCGACGCCTTAAGGATGCCGAGGGGTTATTAACCGCTGAAGTTTATGCAATTTGACGAAAAAGGAAACCCGAAGCAACATGTCGCACATTTCGTCGAAACCTGCAACAATGCAGGGACGGAAGGAGATTACCTCGCCAAGCAGTTTGTGCGCTCGTTAAAAGGAAACGCCTTTGAGTGGTACACAGACCTGGAGCCCGAGTCCATCAACAGCTGGGAACAGTTGGAAAGGGAATTCCTCAACCGCTTCTACAGTACCCGCCGCACTGTGAGCATGCTAGAGCTGACGAGCACGAAGCAATGGAGGGAAGAACCAGTCATGGACTACATTAACCGATGGTGTAATCTAAGCCTCGATTGTAAGGAGAGGCTCTCCGAGATTTCTTCAATCGAGATGTGCATCCATGGCATGCAATGGGGTTTACAATACATCCTTCAAGGTATCAAACCACGGACTTTTGAAGAATTAGCCACCCATGCCCACGACATGGAGCTGAGCATCGCCCACCATGTAAAGAAGGAGCCAATCATCGATTTCAAAAGGGATAAGGTGTTTACTTCAAGAGCAGATAATCATGGGAAAAAGCCCGCCAAGAAAGCTTTTACCGCCAATTCCACCCTTATCAATACCTCGTCCGCACCCGTCAAAATCTCCTTCAATAACAAAGCAAATGAGATAAAAAGATGTGAGCCTTCTCACACTTAAGATAGGTACAAAAACACCTTGAGGGAACTGGATCAGAAGGTATACCCTTTTCCAGACTCCGACATGGACGCAATGCTGGACGACCTGCTGGAGAAGAGGGTGATTGAGTTGCCTGAATGCAAACACCCCGAAGAGATGAATCGCATCAATGATCCAAGTACTGCAAGTACCATCGTATCGTGGGTCATCATGTGGGCAAGTGTTTCATCCTAAAAGAACTCATCATGAAGTTGGCACAACAAGGGCGGATTGAGCTCGACCTAGAAGACACAGCTGCAATGCACACCACTATGGTCGTGTTCGGATCCTTTGATCCCGTGCCTCTTCAAGAAATGCCTAACCATGCTCGGCAATACTCAAACCACATTGCACCTTCTGCACCACCTTCACTGGGGGCAAGCAACCAAGATGCACCTACTGACGATGACAAAGGATGGACATTGGTGAGAGGACGAGGAAACCGAGACCGCAAGCTATAAAGCCAAAGGGGGAACAAGGGAGAAAGCACCGCCGCCGCAGCAATAGGAAGCCTAAAAGAAACATAAGAGTTGCTAAGCTAATATATGCTGGGGAACCTGTGGAGCAAAAGCCACGCATTCCCGTCTCCTTGCATGAGTACTTCCTGGAGGACTTCTTCCAATAGTGCACTATCGCTGCATGTCACATGGTCGAAGTAGAAATGGAAAAACCCTCAAAAGGCAAAGTTGTCGCCACTGAGGGAGAAAATACTCTTACACCTGAAGAAGGTCTGCCAATACACTTTAGCATCGAGGAAGCGCTACAATTGCCAAAGAAGATACGAAGGGCACTGGCAGCGGTTTTAGCAAGTCCAAATGACCACGAAGTGCAAGAAAGCAAGAACGAAGGCTTGAGGCTTTGGCCACACGAGTGTACCACATGCTGTGTTGTCGAGGACATAATCCACTTCACCGACGAAGACTTGCTGCTAGGATCCAAGCCTCACAACAGTCATCTCTTTGTCTTTGGGTACATAAAGGAGCACAAAGTCAACCGCATGCTTGTGGATGGCGGATCAGCCATAAATATCATGCCAAATTCAACAATGACCACAATCGGCATCAAGGTGGATGAACTATCCCTAAGCCGTCTACTAATCCAAGGTTTTAACCAGGGAGGACAAAGAGCGATGGGCATGATCCGAGTGGAGATGACTATTGGTGAACTCAAGTCAAGCATAATATTTCACGTGATTGATGCAAGAACTTCCTATGGTTTGCTCTTAGGAAGACCTTGGATCCATGCGAATGGAGTAGTACCGTCCACCCTTCACTAATGCTTAAAATTTTACTGAGAATGAGTAAAGGTGATCTATGGCGACACCAAGCCATTCACCAAGGCCGAATCACATTTCACAGACACCAAGTTCTACATGGATGAAGACATGGTGCCCGAAACTCTTCCAAAAGAGATCAAATCCATGGGCAAAGCAACACCTAAAAAGCAGGAGTGGCAAGCCGTGCCCAAGAAGCAAGAAGAAGAAGCTATGCCATCTTCAAGCAAAAACGACGATGAGCTTGCTAAACCTGCAACAACCAGAGGGAGTAGGACACCCTCAAATGGACTAAACATACCCGTTTTCCGATACATACCAACGTCGAGAAGAAAGAATGGTCAATCCCCGTTTGAAACTGCAGCAAGCAAAGCTGATGCACATCGGCGTATGGATAATGTAAAGTTGCTCCAAACGAATGCAGTTTTGCCTCTGACACAGCTAGGCAACACTAAGGTTGCAAGACCATCACAAGACTTCATAAAAAGCCTGCCAAAGGGGGTAGAACCAAGCTTTCTCCCAACCAAGAGAACCGAAGAAGGTTTTGATCTAAACGCCTACAAACTCATGTCAAAAGCTGGGTACAACTTCACCTCATTTGCAAATTTAGGAAAGAAGGATTTGAACACCCTTCAAAGACAACGAAAATCTCACTAAAACTCAGAAGAAGTTGGAGGAGCATGGTTACGGGGTCAACAACAGCAAAGCTGGACTTGGCTTCACACCAAATGCACCGGTGAAGATCTCCAGCAAGGCAAAAAATGCTAGCGCTCAACACATCAGCGTGAGCATTATACAAGATAAAAAGGAGCCTCAACCTGCCCCCCAGACGTCAGTATTTGATAGAATGAATCGTTCAAGGCCCAAAGTTTCGGCATCTAAACTCATTGGTAGTCAAAACAGAACTTCCGTCTTCAAAAGGCTTAACACGTCAGCATCTCGAAGCTCTGTTTTCAAAAGGTTGTCGAAACCTAAGAAGCAAAGCAATACGACTAGCTTTCCTTCACGACAGTCAGTTATGGAAAGACTTGAAGAAGCCAAAGAGCATTCTAGAAGAAGAAAGACGACACCAGAAGTAGAAAAGATCGATCGTCTGGCAGAAAAGGATGACGTTCGAAGTATTTTGGAGGTTAACACAGTTGGATCACTAAAAGTTAAAATGCGCACCATCATCCACATTGGACAATCTTCATGCCAATAAGCTCGAGAGGTCAACACCGAAGAAGAGGCCCAAGACGTCTTCCACATCACAATCCAAGAAGGTGAAGAAGATGAAATCCTCGAGGAAGATGTCATTGCAGCGCCGTCACAACTCGAAGATGGGGGGCAAGCCATAGTTGACGATCTCAAAGAACTCAACTTAGGCACAAGTGAGGAACCAAAGCCTATCTTCGTGAGTGCATTACTAAGTGCAGACGAGATAGAGAAGTATTACCAGCTACTATTAAAGTACAAAGATGTTTTTGCTTGGACCTACAAGGAAATGCCCGGCCTCGACCCTATCATTGTTGTGCATCATCTTATAGTCAAGCCTGGAACGCGACCAATAAAGCAAACTCAAATACGCTATCGATCCAAGCTCATCCCACAAATCAAGGCCGAGATTGACAAGTTGATCGAAGCAGGCTTCATTCAAGAAGTGCAATACCCCAAGTGGATGTCCAACATCATCATAGTCCTTAAGAAATCTGGACAAATACGTGTTTGCGTAGACTTCCGAGACCTCAATGATGCTTGCCCATAGGATGACTTCCCCTTGCCAATCATTGAAATCATGGTGGATGCGACCATTGGCCATAAGGCACTATCATTCATGGACGGCTCTTTTGGATACAATCAAATTCGTATGGCTCTTGAAGATGAGGAACTAACAGTCTTCTGTACTCCAAAAGGTATCTACTGCTACAAGGTGATGGTCTTTGGTCTGAAGAATGCTGGAGCTACATATCAACACGCAATGCAGAAGATCTTCAATGACATGCTACACAAGAACGTAGAATGCAATGTAGATGATGTGGTGGTCAAGACAAAGAAAAGATTAGATCACTTGAAGGATTTGCGAGTAGTGTTTGAAAGGTTGCGAAAATACAACCTCAAGATGAACCCGTTAAAGTGTGCATTTGGTGTCACATCTGGAAAGTTCCTTGGCTTCATTGTCAAGCATCGTGGCATTAAAGTGGACCAATCAAAGATCAAGGCCATTCAAAGCATGCCCGAGCCAAGAAACCTGCATGAGTTGAAAAGTCTACAAGGACGGCTAGCCTTCATCAGACGCTTCATCTCCAACCTTGCAAGGCGTTGTCAACCATTCAGTCGACTCATGAAGAAAGATGTTCCGTTTGTATGGGACAAAGCATGCAACAATGCTTTTGAAAGCATAAAGAAGTATTTATCAAGTCCACTTGTCCTTGGGGCACCTGTACCAGGGAAACCGCTCATATTGTACATCGCTGCTCAGGAAAGTTCAGTTGGAGCACTTTTGGCACAGGAAAATGAATCCCAAAAAGAAAAAGCGCTCTACTACCTCAGTTGAACGCTCACCGGCGCTGAGTTGAACTTCTCCCCAATAGAAAAAATATGCCTTGCCTTGATGTTTGCCATCTAGAAGCTCAGACATTACATGCATGCTTACACCATCCACTTGGTTGCTAAAGCTGACCCGGTCAAATACGTCATGTCCAAGCCAGTTTTGACAGGGCGACTAGCTAAATGGGCATTGCTTCTCAATCAATACGAGATCATCTACGTCACAGCTAAAGCCATCAAGGGACAAACGCTAGCAGACTTCCTTGCCGACCATCCAATCCCAGCAGATTGGAAAATCTCAGACGACTTGCCTGACGAGGAGGTGTTCTACATCGACATATTCTCGACATGGAGATGTTCTTCGACAGATCTACACGAGCAGACGAAGCGGGGGCAGGAGTAGTATTCATGTCGCCACAAAGGCAAATACTACCTTATTCATTCCAACTAAGCGAATTATGCTCCAACAACGTCGCTGAGTACCAAGCACTGATCATCGGGCTCCAAATGGCGATCAACATGGAAATCACAGCCCTTAAGATATATGGCGACTCCAAGCTCATAATCAATCAACTCCTGACTGAATATGAGGTGAGGAAAGATGATCTCGTCCCATATTTCCAGCTGGCAACGCAATTGCTACAAAGGTTTGAGGCTGTAACACTAGAACACATGCCAAGAAAAGAGAATCAAGTGGCAGACGCTCTCGTTAACCTAGCCTCGAGCATAACATTAGGAGAAGACGAAGCTGCAAACGTGCCAGTCTGCCAAAGATGGGTAATCCTGCTTGTCATTGAAATGGTACTAAATGATACAAACGTTATTTCAATACTTCCGGTCAACGTTGAAGAATGGAGACAGCCTCTGATTAACTACTTGGAGCATGGAATACTTCCAGATGATCCAAAACACCGCTCTGAAGTACATCGACGAGCACATCACTTCCTCTATTATAACGGGACACTCTACCGGTGATCTTTTGAATGAGTACTTCTGAGATGCCTAGGCGAGGAAGAAGCCAATCAAGCCATGGAATAAGCACACTCAGGAATATGTAGGGTGCATCAGTCTGGACCGAAGCTTCATTTCCAGCTCAAAAGAATGGGTTACTACTGGCCAAACATGGTAAAGGATTGCCTAGAACATGCCAAAAGGTGCCAAGCCTGCCAATTTCACGCCAACTTCATACATTAACCGCCTAAACCATTACACCCCACAGTTACTTCATGGCCATTCGATGCATAGGGATTGGACGTCGTAGGACGTCGTAGGACCAATTGCGCCAAAATCATTTATAGGAAAAGCTTACATCTTGGCTGCAACAGATTACTTCCAAGTGGGCTGAAGCCATACCCCTGAAGGAAGTCAAGAAGGAAACTGTTATCCGTTTCATCAAGGAACATATCATCCACCGATATGGTGTGCCTCGCTACGTTGTCACTGGCAACGGAAAACAGTTCTCTAACCAACTTGTGGACGAGCTCTGCGAGAAATACAAGTTCAAGCAGCACAAATCCTCCATGTATCATGCTCCGGCCAATGGTCTCGTAGAAGCATTCAACAAGACATTGTGCAACCTCCTAAAAAAGGTAATCGGCAGAACAAAGAAAGACTGGCATGAAAGAATAGGCGAATCACTTTGGGCATACAGGACGACATATAGAACGCTTACCCAAGCTACACCTTATTCTCTCGTATATGGTGTGGAAGCTGTTCTACCGCTCGAAAGTCAAATCCCCTCACTAAGGATGGCTATACAAGAAGGCTTGAGTGACGAAGAGAATGCAAAGTTGCGCCTTCAAGAGCTGGAAGCGTTGGATAAGAAAAAACTCGAAGCCCAGTAACACTTGGAATGCTATCAAGCACGACTCTCCAAGGCCTTCAACAAGAAAGTTCTCCCTCGTTATTTTCAAATGGGAGATCTCGTCCTTTCATTGCATAGGCCTATCATCACAACTCACAAGACAAAGAGCAAGTTCACATCAAAATGGGATGGACCATACATAATACAAGAAGTCTACACCAATGATGCCTACTTAATCATGGCGGAAGATGGCTTGAAGATCGGCCCTATCAATGGCATATTCTTAAAGCGCTACTACCCCTAAAAAGCGACAACTCCTGCTCTTTGTTCGCACGAGCCTAAACTGCATGGACCAAACCTTCTGGCCCGCAAGAGCATAAACGGTGTACGGCAAAATCATTATCAAAATCATCATCAAAATCACCATACAAAAAAAATTATTATCGCTCATTTAATCTACTTCATGACTTGATCCCTCCTCAATCGAGGGTACGTAGGCAACTTGAAACTTCAAAACTTCAAGTATAGTCACATCATCAACACTTTCAAGAAAGTGAAGAGGGCAGCTACAAGACGGTCATTCCAAGCAGCGGCAAGAGGCACATCAACGTCACCACAGAGGAAAGCCGTGATCAAAAGGCATTACACAGCGAAGTCTCGATGTAGGCTCTTGCACAACTCCACACGGCAGCGCACCACCGAGGGAAAAAGACTGTGAACAAAAGGCATTACACAACGCAACCCCGTTGCAGTCTCTTGCACAAGCACTACAACGTCTCTGAAAGCTTCGTGAGGTCCTGGTATCATGCCTTGTCTTCTCAAAATTAAAGATTCCTTTCATTACATCAAAATAAAAAAATAAATGTTTTATTAAAGAAAGTCAATTTTTTTACAAAAGAAAAAAAATGAATACATATGTTATTATGTATTTATAAAAATAAATAAATAAATAAATAAAAATAAATAAATAAAGAAGAAAAAAAAAAGAATGAAAGAAGAAGAAAATAGGGCCCAAGCATTTCTCCATTTCACAGCCGCCGGATCCCATGCCCAATAGGCCCATGAAGAGGCCCAAGTCTCTCCCTTTCACAGTTTTTTCCCTCTCTTCCTTGGACCTGCTGCATCTCAACCCCAACAGAACCACTTCTCGTGTTACAACACCAGCTTCCTAGTCATCATCGGCTTAAGCCTCAATACTAAGCCTGATCTTACCATCGAGACTTGGGCTGACCAGAAAGCCCTCGAACGGCTCTAGATCGAGCAGGTCGGCCTCTCTGTTGTCGGGTTGAGCGAATCTGACTGAAATGCGATCTGAATATTTCGAGACGGAGGGGGCACGGAAGTCAAGCGCCAACTTAGGGTTTTCATTCTCCTTCACCAACTTTACTGCGCCCGCTAAGGATATCGCCACCCTCTTCTCCCTCTTCACCTCCGTCATGTACCTACTCGGCTTCTTCAGCATTGACTTCGTCTAGTTCTTTACCTCATCTAGCCTATCTCCGTCGCCTTACTCGGACTAGGCACTAAGCTCCTCAACGCCTCATTTTCTGCTCTACAAGTAGCGGTCGTGGTCCCTGGACGACAAGGCGTGGAACCACCGCAAGAGAATCAACGGCAGATCGAACCTCCTTCACCACCAACAAATTCAACTTGATTGTCGAGACCCTTCCCCCAAACACTGGCTTCTCATTCAAATTGGACCAATCATCATCTTCATCACCATGGTGTTGGCATGGCTTCTGTGCATCAGTGCTCTTGGCTTGTATAATACAATCCACTGGAACTGGTTTCTATACTGAGCAATGTTGTTCGAATGATAACTCAGTTACGTGGGAAAACCTAACAACTAAAGAAGTCAAGTGCAAAAAGGCAGGAGATGATATGCCAGGAGGCATGGCGGGCGTTGATAAAGTTCTTGCAGAGCGAGGTTATTGATAAACTTAAGAATAATGGCATGCATTTCCCTCCGTGGCAAAAAGCTGAGTACATGAGCGCCTGGTGCTTCTCTGTTGGCAACCCTTCACTCTAAATAGGTTCAGACAAGCTGACTGCAATGCAAGCTGCGTCCCACCCCTAGCGATTTCCTCCGCATGTGGCGCATCTCGGGGGATGAGGACGACTCAGCCTCCTTGATGCGTAAATAGATAAGCACACAAATTAAACCCTCTTTTGTCAAATTGTAGTAAAGATGTAAGTAGGGATCGTTCTAAACCGGGGATTAGGAGGGATTGCTAAACTCTTGAAAACTAACTCAATAATGTAAAAAGAAAGTTTAAAACACTAAACTAGACTCAAAGAATGTAAAATTAAAAGTTAAAACACCAAAACAAAGCAAAGGAACCAAAACAGCAAATAAACACTCAAAACTGCCTTAGAAGCACAATCTGGGCAGTTTTGAATACTAACACAAATTTGGACGAATGTATGTTATAACTTGACTCAAAACACTTAAAAACACAAATCAAAACACTTTCTAACTAATCTAAGACTTCAAAATAAAGGGGGATTTGTTTTGGACGAAAATTGAAAACAAAACAGAAACTTTAAAACAAAACAGATTGTAAAACGTTTCGGATAAAAAGGATGGATAAAAGGCTAGTTAGGAGGTTCTTCTCCACACATGACACACTTGCAAACAAAACGATTTTCAGTTGTTCTTCCAATAAATTATGAAACTCAACACCCCAAGTTAATTAGATACGCTTAAATTAACCTTCAAGTTCTCCTTAAGTTAATGAATTGGATGGGAAAGCGCATACAACAATTCAAAGCATTCCTCAAAGGATCCTTACGTGATGAGCACAATAAAGATACAATCAAGAATCATGAAGCACAATGAGAACTATAAGTGTTGACAAGGCATTCGTTACTATGATGAGCATGAAACTCGTGCCAAGAATTCATTCAACGCGATCGTTTTCAAGCGACCTTCACTACTTGTGATTATAAGATTGTAACTATTAGGTGAAACTCCCTCATAATCTAGCATCATATTCATGCATGAAAACTAAGCGTGCACTCTCAATCAACATACACAAATAAGTTATCAATCAAGTAGATGAACGAATTGAATCCACAACTGAATGTAATCAAATCATATTGCAAGCATGTACATGGTTTCGAATCACCCCCCAACTAAGGGGGTTTAGTTCCTCATACTCACAACACAAAGTTTATTGAATTGAAACATTGAAAACATAAGAAAGATTACACCTAAAAGTTCCAGCAATCTGCAATAGACTAGCAAGCACATTCAAGAGCACTCCTTCTTCCTTCTTGCTGCGGTACAAGGTATGGAGATGGTTTGGATGGGTTTTGGATGATGGAGAATGGTGGGAAGGTGTCTAGGATGGGTGTATGGCACGCTAGGAAGGTTTGGGGGTCAGAAAATATGGATTTGAGTGAAGGTTGGGCACGGCAAAGGTAGGGGAAAGGTTTCTGGCGTGAATGGAGTTGTATGGATGTGTGTGGAATGTTTTGTGGCTGCAACAAGGAGGTTTATTTAAAGGAAAGCAGAAATTAAAACCCTAGGTTGATTAGGAAATCAGAAATTAAGTCTAAGGATTCTAGAATTAGGAAATAAAATCAGAAACTTGAAGGAAACCCACCAAAAGTTGCGGCAATTACTTAAAACGCAAAAGGAATGTGTTTTAAGTCAGATTTTGGGAAAGAAACCCTCCCCCTTGCACGGCAAGGAAGAGGAAAGGATGAGGGAGGTGCGGCTCATGTCTTAAGAAAGGAAACATGTCCTAAAACTAAAGGGAAATAGGTCTACTTGTGCTGCAAGGGTTTGGGAAAGGTCTAAGTGACCTAAAACTGATGGGAAAGAGGATCCCTTGCACGGCAAGGAAGGGGGATTAAGGGAAAGGTGCAGCAAAGGTCCTAGAGTGGTTTAGGGCCTTTGTTTGGTGTCCCAAAGTGCTTAAAAGGTATTCAAAGTGGCTGGAAATTAAGGACATTTAGGAATAGGAAAGGTCAACCAAAATAGGAAACCTTGGCTTAACTTTCCTACTTCAAGTAGGACTCCTTGTTGGAGTAGGAATCCTTGTTCTTCTAGGAATCCTCAAATGAGTAGGAATCCTTCTTCAATTAGGAATCCTTTGTTGATTAGGAATCCTTCTTGGATTAGGAAACCAACTTTCTTCAAGACTTCAATTCATCCATTCCTTTTGCTCCAAAAGGCTCCAATTTGCTTCTTTTTGCACACTTTGGCCTTAGAACCTGAAAACACACAAAAGTGACTTTAAACACTAACATAGCTAAGTAAACACAACTTAAATGCACGAGAACAAGCCAATTAAGTAGCATAAATATGCTCCTGTCAAATTCCCCCACACTTAGCTTTTGCTAGTCCTCGAGCAAAACAAACAAAAGAAAGGAAACAAAACGAAACAAACTAACCAAAACAAAACCTAAACCTTCCAACATTTGCCTCAGGGATTTCCAATGCACATGACATGTTAAAGATTGTTATCCCCACAGATTTGAGTCATCTTTACACAAGCACATACTTAATTAAAGCCACTACTTACTAGTTCACAAGTAATCAATTAAAGCAATGCTTTGAATGTAGTAACATGCCTTAGAGAATTCCCTCAATTCCTTACAAGATATACACTCTATTTTCACTCAGATTTTCTAACTACACACCCTACACTAGTCATATGTGAGAAGATTGATGTAGATATGAAAACGAATGCTCACATATATGTATCACAAAGAATGCAATTTCTAGAGTTAAGAAGCAGGTTTAGATATGATCTCATGAATGGAATGCTACTACTTAGATGCGAGAACCAGTGACACCATATGCTCATACCAAATTCAAACTCCACAAATTGAAACACATAACACTCAAGATAGAAGTTAAGGGTTGTAATGGGGCTTGGGGTGTTGGTTAACAAGGAAAGGATAGGGAAAACAAACGTTCTTCAAGCAATAGTAAGCAAAGCAATGAAATTGAGACTTAGAATTCACTTAGATTGCAGAAATTAACTTTAAAACACAAGGGGAAGACTTAAACAACTCCTTAGGGCCGAATTCATTGTTTTGGACCCCTTACTTCAACAAACAATACTTTGGAACTCTTTTTCTCAACTTTTCAACTCTTTTTTCAAACTTTTCATATTTTTTTCTTCAATTTTTCTTTTTCCACGAAATTTTTTTTCTTTTCTTTTCTTTGCCGTGCCTATGGCACACAATTCCTCATGAAAAACACTTCCCCCACACTTATTTTCTGCCAACATAAATCAAAAGGAATTCAATTTGAATCATGCTTTACTATGCTTCAAGAACAAAGGTATGGATAGTCCTAATCTAGGCTAGGTGAGGGTAATGTGGGTTAACAAAGAAAAGGCTAAACAAGGCTCAACGGGGTTAAAAACTTACAAAACATAATGACATAGGGCACACGGCATTTGGCTAAGGTGGTGGTCACTACACAACTTCATCTTGAATATGTGTTATGCAAATCAATAACATGCTTTGAATGAAATGGGCATGAGTTCTAGCATTTGGAACTAAATGATGAAACGCCTTCTAAGTAGTAACCAAGCAAGGAATAATGAGATCATGCAACGACTTAGAAAACAATAATGCACAAAATTTAACTCTCCAAATAAACGTTTAGGCTCAAGTCTCACAAGGTTGTAGCGTTAGTTTGAGTTCCTTCCTTCAAGCATGTTACAAAAACTGATTTTTTTCTTTATGATTGCATGTGAATTCATGAGTTATAACCACAACTAAGCATAAACAAAGAGTAAATCAAACTTTCATCCATGTTAATCACTCTCTTTAACAGCCATGTAATTACAAACCGAATCTTCATCATTGTGTTGGAAGGTACCCTAAGACACAAACAAACACACAAAAACAACTCTTTTTGGGTTTTTAAAACAAATTTTTCAAATTTTTATGTGATTTTCGGATTTTTGCATCAAAACACACTAAAACACACCAAAACTGCTTAAAAACACTTAAAAACAGCAAGGAACAAGTCTCCAAGTTAAGGGTGATAAAATCCCACGAATTTGCATCTAAAACACTTAGTTACCCCCCCCCCCCCACACTTAAATTAAACATTGTCCTCAATGTTTCAAGCATAAAACCACACTAAACAAAAAGAAACACACAAACAGCAAGTAAATAACAAAACTGGGCAGATTAGAAACAAGCAACAAAGTGAAGGGTTTTAGGAACGCAAATCTGGAATTGGAGTGATTCCTAGGGCTTCCTTTGTTGAATTGCATGGGTTGCCTCCCAACTAGCGCTTTCTTTAACGTCTTGAAGTCGGACGAAGAACACAATTAGACCCCATTGGAGCCCACGGCATGGAATGGGATCTCCCCCACCACCTGCCGCACAAAGTTCTTGTACATTGCATCCTTGAACGGAAATGGATAGTGATGTTTGTTGATGGGTGCGTTGTGTTGCCTAAGGTTCATGTTCATGCGCCCACCATCGGGGATTTGCTTGGGTACCTGCACCAAAGAAGGCAACCACCTATCAACTTTAATGGGAATTGGATTTGGATTAGGTGGCTTACCTATGTGATGTGATGAAGTGGCAGCAAGGTGAACATTCTTCCCCATGGTGCTTTCGGCCACTTTAAGCACTTTGAGGGCAGTGACTGTATGGTCCTTGTACTCCACTCCAATTCCCTCTTCTTGCATGGTTCTTGATGCATCCTTCGTGCTTGGTGCTGAATGGTCCGGTCCTATCTTTTCAATTTTACCAATGGCACAACAAGAATGAACAACATTAGGAGTCTCAATGGATTCAGAAATTTTAAAACTAATCATGTCACCACCAAATGCCATAGTGACTAATCCTTTGGCCACATCAATCTTCGTTTGAGCCGTTTTCATGAATGGCCTTCCAAGGAGAATGGGCAATGAAGGAGCATGATCCGATTCATCCATCTTAAGAACATAGAAATCCGCCGGAAAGATCAAATGATTAACCTACACCAAAACATCTTCCACAACTCCCTTTGGATATGCATTAGATCTATCGGCCAATTGTATGATTACACCATCATTTTTTAACTTGCCTAGGTTCATAGATGCATAAATTGAATATGGCATAACATTTATGGATGCACCTAAGTCTAACATGGCAGATTTGAACCTAGTATTACCAATGACACAAGGAATGGTGAAACTACCCGGATCTTTGCATTTAGGAGGTAGTTTACGTTGTATCATGGCAGACACATTCTCACTTACCTGTACCACTTCTTTCTCCCGAAAACGTTTCTTTGTCGTACAAAGCTTCTTCAAACACTTGGCGTACTTCGGGATTTGCTTGATTGCATCCAAGAGAGGTATGTTAACTTGAACTTTCCTAAATGTCTCTAGAACATCTTTTTCCTCCTTTTCATTCTTGAATTGCAAAAATATGCTAGGAAAGGGCACATTGGGTGGAATAATGTTAGAATTAACCAAACTTGGACTCATCTTACCTAGGGTGGACGAATTGGATGGCTTAGGGGCCATGGGTGCTTGCGGCAAAGGTGGTGCTACCTTTTCCGTGAGTGGACTTGGTGTCTCCTCTTCAGATTTCAACGTTTCATCCTCTTTGGGACCTGATTTTGGTGGTGTAGGACCTGCCCCAACTTCTTTTCCACTCCTTAGCATGATTGCATTTGCGGTTTCAAAGCCTCATTTTGGATTCGCAATGGTTGAACTAGGAAGCTTTCCTTGTTCTCTAAACTGCCCAACAAACTCCGCAATCTGCCCAATTTGCTTCTCCAATTGATCTACCCTAATGTTCGTGCTTTGCATTGCTTGGGTTTGCTTTTCCTGCCCATGAGTCAACTTGGTTAGTATCTTAAGAAGTGCATCATTGTCTAGGGACGTACCTGAAGCATTTGGGTCAGATTGTGGTTGGTTTTGATTGGGTGTGTACGGCTTGGTGAAGAACCCCGGGGGTTGTTGCCTAAAGCCTCCTTGGTTTTGAGGTTGCTGGGGCTCCCTCCACTTGAAATTTGGGTGGTCTCTCCAACCGGGATTATATGTGTTTGAATATGGATCGTTCCTTGGTTGGTTTTGACCTTGAAACCCAATTGCATGGGCGTTTTCCCATCCACCATTTTCAATCAACTGTGGACACTTTTTAGAGGCATGTCATTGGATGGAACATACGCCACATACAATTGGTCCTTGCATCTTCATGCCCTTGGCCATCTGAGACACAATAGAAGTAAGATTAGCCAATTGTTAATGAAGATCGGAAGTTGAACTTACCTCATGTACTTGGTGCCGTGGGGGTCCCCTTTGGCCTACTCCCTCATATTGTTGAGCGTTCAACGCTCGATTAGAGATCAAGATCTTGGCAGCCATGGGTGTTTTGTCCACCAATGCTCCCCCCGCCGAAGCATCAAGCATTTGACGTTCTAGTGGTAGGAGCCCTTCGTAGAAGTATTGCAAGAGCAACTCCTCCTTCATCTGATGCTGTGGACAAGAAGCAACAAGTGATTTAAATCATTCATAATATGTAGGAAAAGACTCACCTTCTTCTTGCTGAATTCCGCTTATCTTTTTGCGTAGGAGGATGATGCGAGAAGTTGGAAAGAACTTCTCCAAGAACGCTCTCTTCATACTCTCCCAAGAAGTGACAGTGCCGGGAGCTAACCCGTATAACCAATCCTTGGCTTTATCCATCAAAGAGAATGGAAAAGCCTTCATCTTCAAAATACTTCCGTCAACATTGACGGGAGTCATACTAGAGCAAACTACTTGAAATTCTTTCAAATGTTTGTTAGGATCTTCCATGGACAAGCCATGGTATTTAGGAATATAATGAAGCAAACTTGACTTTAATTCAAATTCTTCCGTCTTACCTTGGGCAGCCGTGGGGTACTGGATACACAATGGTGCGGCATTATCCAAACCCGAGGCGGAAAGCTCCTTGAGTGTACGATTGTCCATGGCCATGCCTTGGACTTCTTCAAATATCCCTGCCGTGGCCTCCTCCTCTTCTTGTACGTTTTCTTCAAGGTCAGATTCGGAATTGGGTGAATTGTGTTCTTGCTGGTTTCTCGCTCTTCTCAAATTCCTCTCAAAGTCGTCGTCAAAGTCCAAGATGTTTGCACGAACCGTTTGAGAGCTTCTAGTCAAAAACTAGTACCTAAGAAACAAGAAACAAAATTAGGTCAGGAACTTAAACAAAATCAGAAACAAAGTGAAATAAAAGAAACAGAAACAAAAGACAATCCAAGGGATTAGCAAATTTGCTAATCCCCGGCAACGGCGCCAAAAATTTGATGCGTAAATAGATAAGCACACAAATTAAACCCTCTTTTGTCAAATTGTAGTAAAGATGTAAGTAGGGATCATTCTAAACCGGGGATTAGGAGGGATTGCTAAACTCTTGAAAACTAACTCAATAATGTAAAAACAAAGTTTAAAACACTAAACTAGACTCAAAGAATGTAAAATTAAAAGTTAAAACACCAAAACAAAGCAAAGGAACCAAAACAGCAAATAAACACTCAAAACTGCCTTAGAAGCACAATCTGGGCAGTTTTGAATACTAACACAAATTTGGACGAATGTATGTTATAACTTGACTCAAAACACTTAAAAACACAAATCAAAACACTTTCTAACTAATCTAAGACTTCAAAATAAAGGGGGATTTGTTTTGGACGAAAATTGAAAACAAAACAGAAACTTTAAAACAAAACAGATTGTAAAACGTTTCGGATAAAAAAGATGGATACAAGGCTAGTTAGGAGGTTCTTCTCCACACATGACACACTTGCAAACAAAACGATTTTCAGTTGTTCTTCCAATAAATTATGAAACTCAACACCCCAAGTTAATTAGATACGCTTAAATTAACCTTCAAGTTCTCCTTAAGTTAATGAATTGGATGGGAAAGCGCATACAACAATTCAAAGCATTCCTCAAAGGTTCCTTACGTGATGAGCACAATAAAGATACAATCAAGAATCATGAAGCACAATGAGAACTATAAGTGTTGACGAGGCATTCGTTACTATGATGAGCATGAAACTCGTGCCAAGAATTCATTCAACGCGATCGTTTTCAAGCGACCTTCACTACTTGTGATTATAAGATTGTAACTATTAGGTGAAACTCCCTCATAATCTAGCATCATATTCATGCATGAAAACTAAGCGTGCACTCTCAATCAACATACACAAATAAGTTATCAATCAAGTAGATGAACGAATTGAATCCACAACTGAATGTAATCAAATCATATTGCAAGCATGTACATGGTTTCGAATCACCCCCCAACTAAGGGGGTTTAGTTCCTCATACTCACAACACAAAGTTTATTGAATTGAAACATTGAAAACATAAGAAAGATTACACCTAAAAGTTCCAGCAATCTGCAATAGACTAGCAAGCACATTCAAGAGCACTCCTTCTTCCTTCTTGCTGCGGTACAAGGTATGGAGATGGTTTGGATGGGTTTTGGATGATGGAGAATGGTGGGAAGGTGTCTAGGATGGGTGTATGGCACGCTAGGAAGGTTTGGGGGTCAGAAAATATGGATTTGAGTGAAGGTTGGGCACGGCAAAGGTAGGGGAAAGGTTTCTGGCGTGAATGGAGTTGTATGGATGTGTGTGGAATGTTTTGTGGCTGCAACAAGGAGGTTTATTTAAAGGAAAGCAGAAATTAAAACCCTAGGTTGATTAGGAAATCAGAAATTAAGTCTAAGGATTCTAGAATTAGGAAATAAAATCAGAAACTTGAAGGAAACCCACCAAAAGTTGCGGCAATTACTTAAAACGCAAAAGGAATGTGTTTTAAGTCAGATTTTGGGAAAGAAACCCTCCCCCTTGCACGGCAAGGAAGAGGAAAGGATGAGGGAGGTGCGGCTCATGTCTTAAGAAAGGAAACATGTCCTAAAACTAAAGGGAAATAGGTCTACTTGTGCTGCAAGGGTTTGGGAAAGGTCTAAGTGACCTAAAACTGATGGGAAAGAGGATCCCTTGCACGGCAAGGAAGGGGGATTAAGGGAAAGGTGCAGCAAAGGTCCTAGAGTGGTTTAGGGCCTTTGTTTGGTGTCCCAAAGTGCTTAAAAGGTATTCAAAGTGGCTGGAAATTAAGGACATTTAGGAATAGGAAAGGTCAACCAAAATAGGAAACCTTGGCTTAACTTTCCTACTTCAAGTAGGACTCCTTGTTGGAGTAGGAATCCTTGTTCTTCTAGGAATCCTCAAATGAGTAGGAATCCTTCTTCAATTAGGAATCCTTTGTTGATTAGGAATCCTTCTTGGATTAGGAAACCAACTTTCTTCAAGACTTCAATTCATCCATTCCTTTTGCTCCAAAAGGCTCCAATTTGCTTCTTTTTGCACACTTTGGCCTTAGAACCTGAAAACACACAAAAGTGACTTTAAACACTAACATAGCTAAGTAAACACAACTTAAATGCACGAGAACAAGCCAATTAAGTAGCATAAATATGCTCCTGTCACTCCTCCCTGCCTTCTCCATCCTTGCCTCTATCAAGTTCCAGCTGCTCTCTCCATCCTTTGTTGGGTATCGCTACTGCCTTCGTCTCCTTGCTGCTCGATATGCTTGAAGTCAGGGAGGCAGTGTCAAAGACATCGGCACCACCAACGATCTCATCTGCGACAAGCTGGGTGCCTCGACGCCAGCCTTGAGCCTCGCTCCTGGTCGTGCGTTCTTTCTGTTCCAAAATCTCGTCCCCGTCAACGCCGTCACTTTTGAAGATTCCAACGGTGATGGTGCCACCAAAGGCTATGTCTTTTTCACTGCAGCTGCAACTTCACTTGACGATAAAGAAGATGCGACTTTGGGAGTTGGATACTGTTTTCCTCCGCCATAGCTGCTGCCTAAAGCAGCCCTCCTTCTCAGCATCCACTAACTTCAGTGACCACTGTCAAACGACTAGCTGGTCATGAAGCCTCGACTGTAACTCTCCATCCGTGGCAAACAGCAATGGCGAAGAACTTCAATAACCGCCGTCAAACGACTAGCCGGTCATGAAGCCTCCATGCTACCCCATCGACTTCGTCCTTCCCTGTAAGTTTTTCATCCCATCACCAGAATTTATATAAAAATATATATAATAACAAAAAGATAGTGGATGAAAGTGGCAGGCACCACTAAAAAAAAAATATATATATATATATTTATATATATATATATATTTATATAATAAGAAAAAGGAGGAGAATGGTGCCACACCATTCTGCAAGCAAAACAAAAAAAAAATAATAATGGTGGTGGTCACCACCGAAAGCAAAGAAAGGAAAGAAGAAAAAAAATAATAAAAGTTTTGGAGTGGGGGGCAACACCATGATAAAAGAAAAAAAATATATATATGTAATAAAAAAGGATGATGGTGGACGACACCATGAAAAAAAAAACATAAAAAAAAAAGAAAAAAAGAAAGAAAGAAAGTCCTTTGGTGTTTCTTGCACCATGTGAAAGAAAAGAAAGAAAATATATATATAAAGAGTGATGGTGCATCTGGCACCACGTGAAAAGAAAAAAAGGAATGGTGGATCAGCACCATGTGAAAGAAAAGAAAAGAAAAAAAAATACACTGAATGAAATAAAAGCTCGTTTATTGATTTCTCTGGAAAATTACAGAGGGAACATATACATGAGTGAATAAAAAAAAAAAAAAAAAAAGGGAGCCTTCACGAAGGTTGCTCGTGTGAAGCCTCACCACTTGGTAAAGCTCCAGGAAAAAGAGGCGCCGAAGGTTGATTATTCAGAGCCTCAGTACTAGGCAGAACACTAGGAGGAGGGGACACCGAAGGTTGATCATTTGGAGCTTCATTACGTGGTACAACCCCAGAAGACGAAGACAAATGCTGTTGGAACAAACCCACAAACCTCTGATGATCAAGTAAAATCTGACCATCAGATTCCTGCATCTGGTTAATTTTCCTCTTCATGTTTGTAGCATAGTTATGTGCGAGCCTATGCAACTGTTTATTCTCATGCTTGAGCCCTCTAATCTCTTGTTTGAGACTTATCACTTCAGCCGCCAATGATTCAACTTGACAGGTTCGAGCAAATAAACGTTGGGCCATATTAGACACAGAACCTGCATACTGCACACTGAGAGCCAGAGAATCCTTAACAGCCAACTCATCAGACCGTTTGGAAAGTAGTCTGTTATCTTTGGGAGTGACAAGGTTCCGGGCCACCACCACAACGGTCATATCATTCTTCATCACCGAATCCCTAACGGTAAGAGGACCAGTAGGGGATATGAAGGATGGGCGCCATATGTTGTCTGGAGAAGGCGGGACTGCCTCTTCACCAAGGTTCAAGTCAAAACGATGGTCGGAGAGGCCAGACATTTTCAAAGGTGTTGAAGAAAGAAGAGGTCGGACAAATCAAGATCTTAGAAGTGCAATAAGGGAGTTTCTACAAGCGAAAATTCAAGTGTGCTTTGAAACGAACTGCGTGCCTCTATAAAAATCAGCACTCGACAGGATTTCAGAGATCGAAGAGGTGAGCTCAGAATTTAAAGTGGCCAATTCAAAAATCGAAGAAGTGCTAGCTTTCTCAAAAGCTGGGCTTGCTCATAAACCATGGGTCGATCTTCTTTTCCAGATTTGTCTGCACTTGTCACATGCAACCTCTGCACTCGATGAAGCTCAGAACTCGAAGAGGCAAGCTCAGAAATCGGAAAGGCATCTGGTTTTCCAGACGTGTCAGCATCTGCCATATGCACACTCAGCTTTGCGGAAATCACGGGCAGTTTGTCGAAGCGCCAATCCCATATATCGAAGAGGCGTCAGTCTTTTCCAGATGTGTCAGCATCTGTCACATGCACACTCAACTTGGCAAAAATTACAGACAATTTGTCGAAGATTTCTGATGAAAAAAAAAAAACACGTGAAGCCATACTGATCAATCACTTAATGGTTGCCGACACGAGTGAAATAATAGTACCTCTACAGGTATTAAAGAACTTCCTATAACTGTCCACCTTCACCCTCCATAGCAAGGCAAACATACTCAACCTTTCTTCATCTCTGAGAATGCATTTCCAACAAACCCTCTCGAGTCACTCAGTGTTCCTTATTCCTTGGGGTACCTCTGCAAACAAATGACACCAAAGTAAAAGTATCTCATATCACCAGGGTAGAAAGTAAGAGTATCTCATTTCATGCGTTCTCCCTGTCCTTTCCTTTGTCCTTGTTCTTACCTGCAAAGACAAGGATAAAGAAAATAATATGCCGGAACCTCCACTCAAACTCGGGTAAGGAATAAACTACCTGGAACATTTGCCTGGTTGCTTATCTGGTATTGCTCTCGAGTACTTGTCTTCAGCTGCTGATGTACTTTTGAAGAAGATGCCATATTTGCTTGGAGAACAGATAAGGCAAGTGAAAATGATACCTTGCAGTATGTGGAGACAACGTGCAGAAGGAACAAGTAGAGAAGAATGCGGCTTCCACAGTCAACTCAGCAGAAGGAGTCTGAGTTGAGAAACTCAAGAAGCTACCATATCTGCCTAGAGAACAAATAAGGAAATACGGCATGCACAATCAACTCAGCAGAAGGAGTCCGAGTTGAAGAATTAGAGAGAATAAGGGGTCTAAGTTGAATCCAAGAGCTCGAGAAGCTTCAACAACATATTGACGTCACCATCGCCGAAGAACAAAGCCTCGCTGTGCAACGTTGTCAAATCGCCACCACTTATTCGAAAGCAAGAGTATTTCATATCATGCTTTCTCCCTGTCTTTTTCTTTGTCCTTGTTCTTACCTACGGGACAAGGAGAAAGAAAGCAATCAGCCATCACTTGGTATCAATCTTTCGATCTGGAACCGACTACTTGGAACCATTCCCTGATTGCCTACCTAACACTGCTCTCGAGTACTCGTTTTCCACTGCTGCTGTACTTCCAAAGAAGCTGCCACATTTGCTTGGAGAATAGATAAGGCAAGTGAAAATGACACCTTGCAGCATGTGGAGACAACGAGTAAAAGAAACAAGCAGAGAAGAATGCAGCTTGCACAGTCAACTCAGCATAAAGAGTCTGAGCTGAGGAACTCGAGAAGATGCCACATTCTGCCAGAAGAATAAATAAGGCAAGGGGAAATGATACATTGAAGCATGTGAAGACATGCCCAACAAAGCACGTGCCGATTCATCCATTACTTCTTTAAAATCAAAAGTATCTCATATCATCAGGGTTGCAATCACTCTGGGTGGATGACTCGTTTTGACCCCCAAATTCTTGGGTCGACTCGCTCGGCGTTGTGGGCTGCACGTGCCGATTCACCACCCTTGAATCAAATCCTTAAAGATCAAGTCACCAACTGGAAGAATAGACCATCAATCTTGAAGATCATACCGTAGACCAAACTGCTCATGTGCGAATTAGAAAGATTGAACAAAGCAACAAGTCGTCACCTTCACCTCGTGCCTGCTTGCCATATGTTCGTGTCAACCTTCAAGAATCAAGCCTCAACGGCCCTTGAAGAAGCTTCTAGCCAAATTCAAGATCAAGCCTCGACGACCCTTGAGGAAATCACAAGTCCAATTCAAGATCAAGCACCCACCGCCCTTGAATCAAATCCAGTTCAAGAATAAGCTATGGAAAGCCAACAATTGGAGGAATCCAGAAAATCCTCCAACCTAGTTCAAGATCAAAGCTGTGGAAAGTCAACAAGCCCAACAAAATACGTGCCGATTCATCCAAAGCCAAAGATCATCTACCACGTGAAGCTCCTTGTGGTCCAATTCCAACTTTCAAGATCAAACCCCAACAGCCCTCGAAGGAATTTAAAAAAAAAATTCAGGAATAAGCCTCAACGACACTTGAAGAAAACTTTCAGCCCAATTCAAGATCAAGCCTCAACGGCCCTTGAAGAAATTTCCAGCCCAATTCAAGATCAAGCCCCAACGACCATTGGATTGACATTTACAATAAGGGACTTCAAAACGCATCTCCTACACGTGACAAGCACATGTATACGACGCGCCTTGAAGTGGGGGCATTTGTAGACATCAAAATTTTGGTAAATAAATGTTGATCGATAAATCAAAGTTTCAACGCTCATGTATTACATAAATTTTACACGTAGCGTGTGACTCGACGAAAAATTGAAATGAGTCAGAAAAGTCATCAAACAGGACACATGTCAACACCTGGCAGAAACGACTTATTTCATCTGAAATATTATATTCAAAACTAGGCCTTGGAAAATTCTATAAATAGAAGCCAATTTCATTCATTTCATTTGACCAATTGATATTACACCAAAACCTTGAAGCTTTGAAACTCTAAAGCTCTCAAGCAAATTCCAAAGGATCGAGAAAACTCTCTTCGTTCTTCGCCAAATCTGCCTTCAAGCTCAAGCCCCGACGGCCCCTTGAAGAACTTCCACCAATTCAAGATCAAGCCCTGACGGCCCTTGAAGAAAGTGTTCATCGTTCATCATCCGTTCATCCTAAGATCAAGCCCCAACGACCCTTTGGATCAACAACGTCGACAAATCCACACATCCAACCGTCCTTCAAGATCAAGCCCAAAAGCTCTTAAAGATCTGTTCATCACTGTTCTTCAAGATCAAGCCCAAAAGCCCTTGAAGATCCATTCATCAACTGTTCATCAAGATCAAGCCCCAAAGGCCCTTGAAGATCCGTTCATCAATAGTTCTTCAAGATCAAGCCCTAAAAGCCTTGAAGAAAGCGTTCGTTGTTCATCATTCGTTCATCCTAAGATCAAGCCTTAACGGCCCTTTGGATCAACAACGTCGACAAATACACACCTTACGGAGATCAAATCAGATGATCAAATTTGAGAGAGATTGTAACCCAAAATCATCAAATACAAAATATTATTTTGTACACGTGTTCTTGTCTCATTTGTTTCAGGAAAATTTCGTGTTTACAAAAACGTCCCCATTTTTTGTATAAAATGTATCAATTTTTTGTATGTAAATTGTATCCAATGTACCAATTTTTTAAATGTAAAGTGTAGCCTATATAAATGTACTCATATTTTATAAAAATAAAATAAAATCCCACTTTTTATAACCTAGAATGCACCCATAAGCAATTCTTTTTTTAATGAAAACCCAATAAGCAATTTTGAATAATTGAATTGGTAGTGTAAATGAAAGCAAAAAAAAAGGGTTGAGTTTTTATTGGTATTATTGCATTTTATTTATTTATTATTATGTCATTTATGTGGTAAGGGAGGGATTTCAATCAAAAACCTAAAATGCATAAGGTTTGAGTCTATAACAGTTAGGGACTAAGGACCACAACTAAACTATCCCTTTTTTAATTTTTACATGTGATATGCTATATTTACATGGTTATCATGTTAGTATAAAAAACAGTAAAATTTGTGTTAGGCGTAATTGCTAAATTGTCCACGTTATTTATTTTTGTTAATTCTGGTGTGAAGGTTAAAGTGGTAATTTGCCGAAGTTTTGGTTGACAATTTTTTTTTATTATTAATATATGGTTCAAATAACCCAACAATAGCATGCTTCCATGGCAAAGACCCACACACACTGCACGCCATAGATATGAAGATATTACAGCAAGCCAACACACACATGAGCACAATATAATAAGCCATCTCTGTGGAGCCAAAACTAATCCCAAAAATCATGGAGTTGACAAGTGGATTATTTCCCAAGAAAGACAAGATTGCCCCTATTAAATGAGCAAAGAGCAGCCTTATTCACCATGCGCAGCTCAGGTCGAGCAGACAGAGATCAACGATTGCTCACGACATTGTAGACATTGAAATTTCGGTAAAATAAATGTTGATCAATAATTAAAATTTCAACGTTTATGTGTCACATAAATTTTACACATAGCATGTGACTAAACGAAAAATCAAAATAAATCGGAAAAGTCATCAAACAGGACATGTGTAAACACCTGGCAGAAATGATTTATTTCATCTAATTATTTAAATCCAAAAAATCAAGTTTTGGAATTCTATAAATAGGAGGCCAAGGCATTCATTTTAGACACCAATTCATAATCAATTCACCTTACACCACAACCTTGAAGCTTTGAAACTCCAAAGCTCCCAAGCAAATCCCGAAGGATCAAGAAAGCTCTCTTCGTTCTTCGTCAAATCCTCATTCAAAAGCAAGCCCCAACGGTCCTTAAAGAACTTCCACTAATTCAAGATCAAGCCCTCCCCCACGGCCCTTGAATAAAGTGTTCATCATTCATCATTCGTTCATCCCTAGATCAAGCCCCAACGGCCCTTTGGATCAACGACGTCAACAAATCCACACAACTGTTTATCCCAAGATCAAGCCCCGACGGCCCTTTGGATCTACAACATCAAATCCACCCATTACAAAGATAGAATCAGAGGCTAAATTTGTAAAAGAGATTGTAACCCCTAAATCATCAATACAAATATTATTTTGTACACGTGTTCTTGTCTCATTCATCGCAGGAATTTCCGTGTTTACAAATTTGGCACGCCCAGTGGGACCATCTCTACCTCTCATCTCTATCTTTGAATCCGCAAAAAGCACAAATGGCATCAAAGAAGGCTTAAGTTGTTCTCGTAACCAATGCAAGGAACAAGAGCGTCATCACCGCAAGCAGTGTCACTTCGGGCGTCATAACTCGAAGCAAGGCAAGAGCTCTTTCTGCCGCCTCTTCCACCCCTGCATCAACTTCGCCGAAGGAACAAGAGCACTTGAGGCACGAACTTCTGATCACCCTGGCCTCGCTAAGGGCGCCAAGGAAGGAAAGCCCAAGGAAGTACTCTGGTTTCATGCTTTCCGATGCCGACTCAAGCATCAACTCAGCCATGCAAGTCATGACTACTGGAGCGACTTCAATCGATGAGCAGCTGGCTCATATGAATGAAGCAATCGCAAAGCTAACATGGATTGTGGAAGAAAAAGACCAGCAAATCGCCGCACTCGTCAACCAACTAGATGTAAAGCCCAACGTGAAAATCGAGCAAGGGGATGGTTCAGTAAAGAAGGAAAACGACGAGGATGAAAAGCCTCTGGTGGAGAAAATCGATGTGAAGCTGGAGCCAGGCCAAGCAGAGGCACTCATGGGATCTTTTTTTATCCAACAACTGCAAGAGATGATCGCCAGCACCATCAAGGCACAGTACGAAGGAAGTTCACATGACTTCGTACTATACTCAAAACCCTACTCCAAGAAAATTGACGCGTTGAAGATGCCAAGGGGTTATCAGCCACCAAAGTTCATGCAGTTCGATGGAAAGGGAAACCCGAAGCAACAAGTCGCCCATTTCATTGAGACTTACAACAACGCGGGGACAGAAGGAGATTACCTCGCTAAGCAGTTTGTACGCTCGCTGAAAGGAAATGCCTTTGAGTGGTACACAGACCTAGAGCCTGAGTCCATCAACAGTTGGGAGCAATTGGAAAAAGAATTCCTCAACCGCTTCTACAGCATTCACCGCACCGTGAGCATGCTAGAGCTGACAAGCACAAAGCAATGGAGGGATGAGCCAGTCGTGGACTACATCAACTGATGGCGCAATCTAAGCCTCGACTGCAAGGACAGGCTCTCGGAGATCTCTTCGATCGAGATGTGCGTCCAAGGCATGCAATGGGGGTTACACTATATCCTTCAAGGCATCAAACCACGGACATTTGAAGAGTTAGCCACCCGTGCCCACGACATGGAGCTAAGTATTGCCCATCACGGGAAGAAAGAGCCGATCACCGACTTCAAGAAGGATAAGGTGTTCTCTTTAAATGTAGACAAGACTGGGAAGAAGCCCCCCAATGAAGCGTTCACCGTCAACACTACGCCCGTTAAGACCGCCTCCGCGCTTATCCAGATCTCCTCCAAAACCAAAGCAAAGGAGATAAAGAGAGGTGAGCCTCCTCGCATCCAAGAAAGGTACAAAAGCACCTTGAGGGAATTTGAGCAGAAGGCGTACCCTTTTCCTGACTCAGACATGGATGCAATGTTAGACAACTTGCTAGAAAAGAAGGTAATCGAGCTACCCGAATGCAAGCGGCCTGAAGAAATGAATCGCATAAAGGATCCTAAATACTGCAAGAACCATCGAATCGTGAGCCATCCTGTGGGTAAGTGTTTCATCCTCAAATAGCTCATCATGAAGCTAGCATAACAAGGGCGAATCGAGTTCGACCTCGAAGACACGGCCGCAACACATACTATTACAATTGCATTTGGATCTTTCGATCCCGTACCTCTCCAAACAACACCTGACCATTCCTAGCAATGCTCAAGTTGCACGATACCTTCTACATAACCATCGTCGGGGGCAAACGAACATGATGCACATATCGAGGATGAAGAATGATGGACATTGGTAACCTACAAAAAAACAAGGAAACCAAAACCACAAGCCACAAGACTAAAGGTGGAACAAGTGAGAAAGCACCGTCGCCGCAACAGTAGGAAGCCCAAAAGAAACGTAAAAGTTAATAAGCCAACGTATGCTGGGGAACCTATGGAGCAAGAGCCACGCATTCCTATCTCCTTGCACGAGTACTTCCCGAATGACTTCTTCCAGCAGTGCACTATCGCTGCATGCCACATGGTCGAAGTAGAAATGGAAGAACCTTCAAAAGGCAAAGATATCACCATTGAGGGAGAAAAAGCTCTCACGCTCGAAGAATGTCTGCCAACACACTTTAGCATTGAGGAAGCGCTACGATTGCCAAATAAGATGCGAAGAGCCTTAGCAGCAGTCTTGGAAAGTCCCAATGACCACGAAGCGCAAGAAGGCGAAGACGAAGGCTTGAAGGTTCGGCCACATGAATGTGCCACATGCTGTGCCATCGAGGACGTAATCCACTTCACCAACGAAGACTTACTGCTAGGATCCAAGCCTCACAACTGTCCTCTCTTCGTCTTTGGGTACGTAAGGGAGCACAAAGTCAACCGCATGCTTATGAATGGTGGATCAGCCATCAACATCATGCCAAAGTCAACAATGAATACAATCAACATCAAGGCAGATGAACTGTCCCTAAGTCGTCTACTAATCTAAGGTTTTAATCAAGGAGGACAAAGAGCGATGGGCATGATCCGAATGGAGATGACTATTGGTGAACTCAAGTCAAGCACGATATTCCACATGATTGATGCAAGAACTTCCTACGGCTTGCTCTTAGGAAGGCCTTGGATCCATGCGAATGGAGTAGTACCGTCCACCCTTCACCAATGCTTAAAATTCTACCGAGAAAGAGTGAAGGTGATCTATGGCGACACTAAACCATTCACCGACGCTGAATCACATTTCACAGACGCCAAGTTCTACATGGATGAAGACATGGTGCCTGAAGCTTTTCCAAAAGAGATCAAAACCATGGGTAAAGCAACATCTAAAAAACAGGAGTGGCAAGCCATGCCCAAGAAGCAAGAAGGAGAAGCCATGCCGTCTTCAAACAAGAACGATGATGAGCTTGCTAAACCTGCAACAACCAAAGGGAGTAAGACGCCCTCAAATGGATCAAACACACCCGTTTTCCGATACATCCCGATGTCAAGAAAAAAGAATGGTCAATCCCCGTTCAAAACTAAAGCAAGCAATGCTGATGCACAGTAGCACATGGATAATGTAAAGTTGCTCAAGACGAATGCAGTTCTACCTCTGACACAGCTAAGCAACGCTAAGGTTGCAAGATTACCACAAGGCTTCGTAAAAGCTCTACCAAAGAGGGCGAAACCAAGTTTTCTCCCAACCAAGAGGACTGAAGAAGGTTTTGATCCGAACGCCTACAAACTCATGTCAAAAACTGGGTACGACTTCGCTTCTTCTTCGAATCCTGGGAAAAAGGTTTCAAACACCGTCAACAATAAAGAACGTGACCTCACCGAGACTCAAAAGAAGTTGAAGAAGCATGGTTACAGAGTTAACAACAACAAAGCTGGACTTGGCTTCACACCAAATGCACCTGTGAAGATTTCAAGCCAAGCAAAAAATGCTAGCACTCAACATATCAGCGTGAGCATTGAACAAGATCAAGATGAGCCTAAATCCACCCTTCGAACTCCAGTCTTCGATAGGATGAATCGTTCAAGACCCAGAACGTCAGCCCTTAATCACATTGGTGGTCAAAACCGAGCCTCCGTCTTCAAGAGGCTTAACAGGCCAACCTCCCGAAGCTCTATTTTTGAAAGGTTGTCAAAACCTAAGAAGCAAAGCAACAAGGCTAGCTCTCCTCCTCGTCAGTCAGCTTTGGAAAGACTTGAAGACAACAGGAAGTTTTCTAGAAATAGGAAGACAACGTTAAAGGAAAAAAAGCTCGACAGGCTAGCAGAAAAAGGCGACATTCGAAGCTCAATTCCTTCAAGGATGAAACGTCAAGCAATCTTGGAGGTTGACGCAAATGGACAACTGATAGTGAGAAGGCGCACCATCATCCATACTGGACAATCTTCATACCAACAAGCCCAAGAGGACGACACTAAAGAGGAAGTCCAAGATGTCTTCCACATCACGATCCAAGAAGGCAAAGAAGACGAGATCCCCGAAGAAGATGTCACTGTTGCACCACCGCAACTTGAGGATGGGGGGCAAGCCACGGTTGACGATCTCAAGGAGCTCAACTTGGGCACAAAAAAGGAGCAAAAACCTATCTTTGTAAGTGCACTGCTAAGAGCAGACGAGATAGAGAAGTACTACTAACTGCTATCAGAGTACAAAGACGTCTTTGCTTGGACTTACAAAGAAATGCCTGGCCTTGACCCTATCATCGTTGTGCATCATCTTGCAGTCAAGCCTGGAACGCGACCAATAAAGCAAACTCAAAGGCGTTATCGATCTAAGCTCATTCCACAAATCGAGGCAGAGATTGACAAGCTAATCGAAGCAGGATTCATTCGAGAAGTGCAATACCCCAAGTGGATCTCCAACATCGTCATCGTCCTTAAGAAATCTGGACAAATACGTGTTTACGTAGACTTCTGGGACCTCAACGACGCTTGCCCGAAGGACGACTTCCCCTTGCCAATCATCGAAATCATGGTGGACGCAACCACTGACCACGAGGCACTGTCATTCATGGACGACTCTTCTGGATACAATCAAATTCGTATGGCTCTTGAAGACGAGGAACTAACAGCATTCCGCACTCCAAAAGGTATCTACTATTACAAGGTGATGCCCTTTGGTTTAAAGAATGCTGGAGCTACATATCAACGCGCAATGCAGAAAATCTTCAATGACATGCTACACAAGAACGTAGAATGTTATGTGGACGATGTGGTAGTCAAAACAAAGAAAAGATCAGATCACTTGAAGGATTTGCGAGTAGTGTTTGAAAGGCTGCGAAAATACAACCTCAAGATGAACCCGTTAAAATGTGCGTTTGGTGTCACCTCCGGAAAGTTCCTCGACTTCATCGTCAAGCACAGTGGTATTGAAGTGGACCAATAAAAAATCAAGGCCATTCAAAGCATGCCTAAGCCAAGAAACCTGCACAAGCTGAAAAGTCTACAAGGACGGCTAGCCTTCATCAGACGCTTCATCTCTAACCTTGCAGGGCGTTGTCAACCGTTCAGCCGACTCATGAAGAAGGATGTTCCGTTTGTATGAGACGAAGCATGCCACAATGCTTTTGAAAGCATAAAAAAGTATTTGTCAAGTCCACCTATCTTGGGGGCGCCTGTGCCCGGGAAACCACTCATATTATACATCGCCGCTCAGGAAAGTTCAGTTGGAGCACTCTTGGAGCAAGAGAATGAATCCCAGAAAGAAGAAGCGCTCTACTACCTCAGCCGAACCCTCACCGGCGCCGAGTTGAACTACTCCCCAATTTGAAAAGATGTGCCTTGCCTTAGTGTTCGCCATCCAGAAACTCAGGCATTACATGTATGCTTACACCATCCACTTGGTTGCTAAAGCTGACCCGGTCAAATACGTCATGTCCAAACCAGTCTTGACAGGGCGACTCGTTAAATGGGCGCTGCTGCTTAACCAATATGAGATCATCTACGTCCCAGCTAAAGCCATAAAGGGACAAGCGCTAGCAGACTTTTTTGTCGATCACCCAATCCTAGCTAATTGGAAAATCTCAGACGACTTGCCTGACGAGGAACTGTTCTACATCGACATCTTCCCGACATGGACGATGTTCTTCGACGGATCTGCACGAGCAGACGGAGCAGGGGCAGGAGTAGTATTCATGTCGCCACAAAGGCAGGTATTACCTTATTCCTTTCAACTAAGTGCATTATGCTCCAACAACGTCGCTGAGTACCAAGCACTGATCATCGGACTCCAAATGGCGATCAACATGGGAATCACAGCCCTTGAGGTATTTGGCGACTCCAAGCTCATAATCAATCAACTCTTAACTGAATATGAGGTGAGGAAAGATGATCTCGTCCCATACTTCCGGCTGGCAACTCAACTGCTACAAGAGTTTGAGACTGTGACACTAAAACATGTGCCAAGAAAAGAAAACCAAATGGCAGACGCTCTTGCCAACTTAGCCTCAAGCATGACATTAGGAGAAGACGAAGCTGCAGACGTGCCAGTCTGCCAAAGATGGGTGATCCTCTTCGTCACCAAAATGCTACTAGATGATACAAATGTTATCTCAGTACTTCCAGTCGATGTTGAAGAGTGGAGACAACCACTGATCGATTACTTAGAGCATGGAAAACTTCCAGACGATCCTAGACACCGATCCGAAATACGTCGACGAGCACCGCGCTTTCTTTATTACAAAAAAATACTCTACCGACGCTCTTTCGAAGGAGTACTTCTGAGATGCCTAGGTGAGGAAGAAGTTAATCAAGCCATGGAAGAAGCACACTCAGGCGTATGCGGGGCGCATCAATCTGGACCAAAGTTACATTTCTAGCTCAAAAGAATGGGTTACTACTGGCCAAGCATGGTGAAGGACTGCCTGGAACATGCTAAAAGGTGCCAAGCCTGCCAATTCCACGCCAACTTCATACACCAACCACCTTAGCCATTACACCCTACAGCTGCTTCATGGCCATTCGATGCATAGGGATTGGACGTCGTAGGACCAATTACTCCGAAATCATCTGCAAGAGAAGCTTACATCCTAGCTGCAACAAATTACTTCTCCAAGTGGGCTGAAGCCATACCCCTAAGAGAAGTCAAGAAGGAAATTATCGTTCGTTTTATCAAAGAGCACATCATCCACCGATATGGGATGCCTCGCTACATCATCACTGACAACGGAAAACAATTCTCCAACCGACTCGTGGATGAGCTCTGTGAGAAATACAAGTTCAAGCAACACAAGTCTTCCATGTATCATGCCCCGGCCAACGGTCTTGCAGAAGCATTCAACAAAACATTGTGCAATCTCTTAAAGAAGGTGATCGGCCGAACAAAGAGAGACTGGCATGAAAGAATAAGCGAAGCACTTTAGGCATATCGGACGACACATAGGATTCCTACCCAAGCTACGCCTTATTCTCTTGTATATGGCGTGGAAGTTATTCTACCGCTCAAAAGTCAGATCCCCTCACTGAAAATGGCTATACACGAAGGCTTGACTGATGAAGAGAATGCAAAGTTGCGTCTTCAAGAGTTGGAAGCACTCGATGAAAGAAGGCTCGAAGCTCAACAACACTTGGAATGCTACCAAGCACGACTATCCAAGGCATTCAACATGAAGGTCCGCCTAAGGTCTTTCCAAACTGGAAATCTTGTCCTCGCATTGCGTAGGCCTATCATCACAACTCACAAGACGAAAAGCAAGTTCACATCAAAGTGGGATGGACCATACGTAATACAAGAAGTCTACACCAACGGCGCCTATTTAATCATGGCAGAAGACGGCTTGAAGATTGGCCCTATCAATGGAAGATTCTTGAAGCGCTACTACCCCTAAAAGGTGACAACCAACGCTCCTGGCCCGCAAGAGCATAAACTGTGTACGGCAAAATCATCATCAAAATCACTGCTAAATTCATCGCTCATTTGAACTACGTTATGACTTGATCCCTCCTCAACAGAGGGTACGTAGGCAACTTGAAACGTCAAAACTTCAAGTACAGTCACACCATCTAAAAAAAAAAACACTTTGAAGAATGAAGAGCAAATTCAAGAATGTAAATACTTTATTTCTTTGAAAGAATGAGTCGGCTCCAAAAGCCTTATTACAAAAAAAAAAAAAAAAAAAAAAACAGAAGATACTACTTGAAAACTATGTCCCCAAAACTACGAAGATAATCTTCAAGCAAGCTTTCCAAAGTCTTCAAAGTCTCTGCCTCAGTAGGAGACAAGATGGGCAACTCCATAGTCATGCATTTCTCTCGTTCTAGGCGTGAAATCTCCTCCTGGTACTGAGAAAGTGTAGTTCTTTACTCCGCGAGAACACTTTCAAGTTGCGATGCTTTGATTACCAACTGCTATCGCTCTCTCGCCAACGCATCTAGACCACTCTTGGACAGAAGTTAAAGAAGTCTCTGTAACTTGATAATTTCCCGAAGCACCTTGCTAAAAAGACTGGACTTGAGCCAGTGACGAGTTTATTGTTGCTAGCTGATGAGCTCTAACATCTGGACTCAACTTCTCCAAGGAAATAACACGCAAGGAAGAATACTCAGTCGAGGCGGCCATAAGTTCGGTAATCTTGATCTTCAAGGATGAAGAATCAACGTTAAGGTTGTCAATCACAGAAACAAACTTTGATAAATCCTCATTGAGCAACGTAAGGTCTTCCAACGGGCACTTAGAAATCCTCTTCTCTATATGGCTCTTGATATCTATTGCCGCACCAAGACTGATGCGATGGATGACTTGCTCAGTACCGCTAAGGTTCGGCCTTCTCAAAGAGATCTCAGAACTAGCTGGCAAAAGTGTTGGACGCATGACGGGTTCTTGCATACCTTCACCTACACATGGCAAACTTGGGAAGTTCGACGGATTTGGAACAAGCTCTGCACCAGGCAGATCCCCGATCTCCCTGTCTGTAGGTAGTTCGCTCGCAAATAACATCTCCGTATAGGAATAAACATCTGCAGTTGCCAAATTAAAAGAACAAGAAGGCCCAACCTAAAGAAGACAAAGAAAGATGTTAGAAACGAAAGCCAAAATGATGAAAGCATAAGAAATCACGAGAGAAAATGAAGTACGTACATCTCTCTCAAATGGCACACGGTCATCGAGTAGAGAAGGTCTAAACACTTATTTCCTTTTATGACGAAAATTGACATCGCTGTCAACCTGAGCATCCTCAAGTGGTCGCTTGTTTGAAACTTGTTGATGCTGTTGCAAAATAAATCCATCTTCGTGCGAGTCAACTTCATCTCCCGCCTCTTCAGAAGAATCTGGATGTCGAGGAGACAAGCATGGGCGTTGAGGAGCTAAAGCTACAGGTCTATCTTGTAAGGGAGCCACACTGGTGCAATCAAGAGCTACCACTTGCATAGGAACCACATGACAGCCCTCTCTCGACATATCATTGCCAGAGTGAGAAGAATTGGTACCACTTGCCATCCCCAAGTTCTTATAATATACCTTTGACCACCAACGAGCATAAACGCGGGTCACTGGATTACTCTTGAACTCGTCATTGGCTAGCAGCGTGATAACAGCATTTGTACATGCACAGGTACAAGACTCCCAATGCATATACACGGCTTGTAAAGATGCTGATTGGTTCTTTTCCTTCAGCTTGCCTGGCAAGTTTTGGACAAAACTAAATTGCCTGCTGAAACGGTGAGGACTATATGGCTGAACAATGCATCGGTCTTCTTGCCGCAAAGAAACAAACCCTGAATGAAGACTTATAAGATAAAACAAGTCTAACGAGCGGAGATGCGAGTTGTCTACGATGCCTCGCCGCACCGAGCCAACTCTCGCTAAGGGGTCCATCCTCAAATCTTCACAACTTTCAAATAGCGCTCGTGCCTGCAAATCATCAAGGCTCTTCGCGGAGAGCACGCCAGAATACTTCGCCATCAAAGGCCCCATCTTGGCTGTAATCGATGAAGAAGGCCTTGACTTGTCTAGAGTCGTCAAAGAAAAGTGAGTGCCAAAATATTCACCCAACCAACCATACACATAGTGGTAGGGAAGCACCGCAGCACGATCTTCAGTGCTTGCCGAGTTCGAAACAATGCTCAAGCCATTGTAAATGTTGGCTAAAACCGAAATAGCAAGGCTAAAAGACTCACCTGCAGCCATCTTGCTAGCAATTTTGAAAACTCTAGGACGAATTAAATTGACGTCGCCTGTCGGGAAAACAAACTTACAAAACCAGCAAGCTAAGAAAGTAGCTAAGTAAGACTCCTCCACATGCTCTGATGCTATGCCAAGATCCTCAAACGCTCTCAACTCGTCAGAAGAGCGGCGCCTGGTTGAGCCAATAACACCAGACGGGTCTGAGTCTCCCTTTGGCCTAGTGGTCTTGTTACGGTCATTTTTGTTCAAAGACTTCTTATACCTCATGGCCTCCCAGTACCAAAATCGGATCCATGAGGAAATCCTCACGCCTGATTTACCTTGAGCGTCCTGGAAAAGCTTGTGATACGCCCAAAACAAACAGCGGCAACTCGCAGGCAATCTTCGGCTATTGCAAAGAGAAAGTTCCTCCGCGCTGGGAACTACCTCGTCATAAAACTTACCTTGGATCGGCAAGCCTCATATCCTGTGAAGATCCCAAAGTAAAATTGACATCTCCCCTCGCACCGTGTGAAGTGTGTTGGTCGCTGAACACCAATGCTCAAAGAACGCACGAATGATGAAAGGGTGACGATCATAACTAAACAAAGATGCATACACAGCGTGGTAAAGGCCCGCTTTAGTAAGCACATCTTTAGATCGGCTTAGGACATCTTCAAGCCACTCCCAATAAAACTCATCAAAGATGGCTTCTCCAGTAGTCGACAGGGTACCATTCCAAGCCATGGCTCCGTTGCGAATGTGATCACCAAGAAGCTTAAATGAGGTCGGATGATGGTCACGAGCATGGTGCTAATGGTTCAAAATAAGAACCCTCAATGTGCACGCCTTTTTCTTCGTATTTGGTTGAACAGTGTCTACCACCTCCCAAGATACTTCAGAAGACCACGACTTAATATGCATGGAATTGTCTTTCACAAGAAAAGCAAGCGCCTTAGGACCAGTTAGTGGCGGGTAAAGCTTTAACGTTGTTCCCTCATCTTGTGAATCGCCTTCCTTCGCAAGAATGGTGATGGTGTTGTTCCTAAAACATTTGAAAAATATCATGACCACAAATCAGCCACAAAACTTGAGCAGCACGACAAAGATGGCAGCTACAGGATGGTCCTTCAAGGCACGCTACAATGGCAAAGGAAACCAAAATGTTACGCAATTGCACTACGTAAACCTGCAGCGATTACGCAAGCAGTTTCTTGCACCGCATATCGACGTTCCGCCAAGAGAAAACTGTGGTCAAAAGGCACTACACAGCGAAACCTCGTTGCAGTCTCTTGCACAGCACCACACGGCAGCGCGCCTCCGAGGGAAAACTGTGGTCAAAAGGCACTACACAGCGAAACCTCGTTGCAGTCTCTTGCACAAGCACACCCACGACCTGCTACCACGGCTCTAAAAGCTTCGCGAAGATCCTGGGGTCAAGCTCTTCCTGAAGGATTATTTTGTGAAAACATGTTCTTTTAAGCAACATCAATAAGCATGCAATTAACAATTAAAGGCGGAATCATGCTAGCATGCACTTAAAAACAAAACATTAACCAAGAAATTCAAAGCCTAGTAGATTGGTGAACCATTAATCAACTTAAAACAAAGTGAGTTGAAATATATACCTTTGTAGATTCCTCTTTGTATTTAAACAAAGGCTAATCACCCAAGAGATAGGGCCTTCATTCCTTGCATCTTAGATCCATGGATTTGGATGGATCTACACCAAGGAGAGCATGGATGATAAATGAGTGACCATGGAAGAATAGATGGCTAGCTACAACTTCCATGGTGGCCGGCCTTTCTAGAGAGAAATGGAGAGACATGTTCTCTCCAATTTTCTCCAAAACAAACCCCCTTTTTTTTTTTTTTTTGAATAAAAGGCTATAAAGTCATATTTATACCTTTATTCATTTGAGTGGCAAACTTGTAATTAAAGCAAGTTCACTACCCTTTCTCTATATGGCCGGCCATGGGGGGTTGTTTGGGCTTTTGGGTCTTAGTGAATCATTATTCATTAAGTTGTCATACAACTTAAGTCAAATGGGCTTGACGTTCGAAGCCCATTGGGCCTTAAGGTCCAAAACCTATCCCGAGGTCTTTAACGAACTTATTCGTTTGATTAATTAACATATTAATTAATCCTTGCCATAAATAATTAAACTATTCAATTGTTCTTACTCATTTAGTTTGTTTCATCCATCTCCACCTTATACGGTGTACGATCCATTAGGTTCCTTTTAGCGAGGCAGTGGGCGATCAAAACTCTTTCAAATCGATTATGAATTGAAACTTACTTTCAATTCTCCCTTTAGTGATAATACACTTTTAGGGCTTCCACAAACCATGAGTGACACCTAGCAGTATGTCATGGTTACCCAAGCTAATCAGAAGAGGTTAAGAACCTATTCAGTTTAGGATTACAAATGCAATACGGTCTTTCTCTAATCTAATACTCCTGACCACATTGTTTGGTTTGATAGTTTATTTATTCATGTCTACTATCCAATGTGATTCGTGTTCTTATATGATTTCCTTGAATGTGATTTAGAACGACTTTTCTAAATCTCATTCATACTCTGGCCAGAGATTCTAAATCATATCATAGAGTATTCTCCCTCAAACGATTTGAAGGTTAGAGATCCCTTGTTGCGCATTCACTTGCCTCCATGACTAAGTGGCTTAACCCCAACGATGCCGTGGACACCCCGATGGGGTGACATTGACATAATCAAAGATCAAGGACTTAACCACAAGACAACTGTGATGCCTCAGGTCAAAGGACTAATTTGCATTATCCCAAACATGAGTTCTCATGTGACATGAGTATGAGAACTCTTCGTTGATCGCGTTCAGTGAACTCATTCTCTACTGAGCACCTACGTACTTGTCTTGATGTCACACACACCAATGACTCGAGACTAGTCACTCTCCCTGAGAGAAGACATAGCACGTACCGATCTTGACGGACTGTCAATGCCCAATTGGCAATCCTATGATCAGGAACATTTAGGATGTGTCTACGAAAGAATGGTCTCATGAATCTAACTTCATTAGATTACATTCTTCCAATCACATATTCCTTGGACTTTATCGTTTAAGCATATAACATTTATATGAGACGGCTCAAACAATAATCTTTGCCCTTTATATTAAACTAGATTAGTTTAACATGTGAAATGTCCGTAAAGTATCATCATATGATTGGTTTTAGGGCACATTTCCAACACTTCCTTCTCAAGATTAAAGATTCCTGACATTACAAACAAAGAAATCCATCAGTGGGGACACACACATTGTGTAAAAAAAAAAAAAAAAAAACACATTATATTACGTTATATATATATATATATATATATATAGACATATGTGTGCACGGTTTGGTGATGGGACAAGTGCACGGAATGGAGATGGTCACGGGATGATCAACTTCCATATTTATATATATATGGCTTGAAAAGACGCAAATGGTGATGGTGATGGGACAAATATATATATACATATATGCATGGCTCAAAAGATGAAAATGGTATGCACGGCTCAAAAGACATATATATATATATATGTATGTATATACTCATGTGACTCACCAAGTAAAAGCAGTAACGCAGGATTGCTACACAATGGTGTAGTGGCGATACAAGGCAGCAAGCAACGCAGTGGTTGAAGCTGTATAATGAGTGTACAAGCAAAGGAGCAATCCTATATATATATATAAAGGTCCCCGGAGAAACAAATGAAATGTTGTGGCTATTCAAAATGCAGGTCTGTGACTGTGCAAATAATAGTGACTGTGCAAATGACCACCCGTGCTTGGAAAAGAAAACCAGAATGAGAAGTAATGATTGTGCCAGCATCACCGAAAGCAAAGAAAAGAAGTGATTGACAAGCACCATCCAAAGGAAATGATAATAAGCAAGCAAGTCAAGAATGGAGAAATGGATGCCAGCATCACCGAAAGCAAAGAAAAGAAGTGATTGACAAGCACCATCCAAAGGAAATGATAATAAGCAAGAAAGACAGGTCATGATGCATGCTACTATTAGCAAGTCAATAATGGAGAAATGGATGCATCAGGCACCATCTAAAAAAAAATAAAAAAATGGTGGAGACATAATGATTGAAAGGAAGAAAGGTTTCCGTCATTAAAAAAAAAAAAGTGAAAAATGGTGGAGACATAATGATTGAAAGGAAGAAGGTTTTCCGTCCAATAAAAAAATAAAAAAAAATGGTGGAGACATAATGATTGAAAGGAAGAAAGGTTTCCGTCATTAAAAAAAAAGTGCAAAATGGTGGAGACATAATGATTGAAAGGAAGAAGGTTTTCCGTCTAATAAAATAAATAAATAAATAAAATAAAAAATAAATAAATAAAAATAAAAAAGTGAAAAGGGTGGTGGAGACATAATAGGGGGTAAAAGAATAGTGTGCATCAGGCACCATCTAAATAAAAAATAAAAAAATAAAAAAGGAGTAACACATCTTAGTCAGATATACGTTTTAGCACAACATACTAAATAAAATAAAGTATGTCCATTGATATCTCTAAGAAATTACAAGTGCGCAAAAAAAAAAAAAAAAAAAAAGGAAGCCTTCACAAATGTCACTTATGTGAAGCCTCAGTACTTGAAGCCTTAGTACTCGGCGGAACCCTGGAAGAGGGAGGCACTGGTGATGGACCTTCGGAGTCCAGCAATTGATCAAGCTTCCTCTTCATGCTCGTCGAATAATTATTTGCAAGCACGTGCAACTCTCTATTCTCGTGCTTCAGCTGTCTGATCACTTGATTAAGAGCTACCACCTCGGCTGTCAATGATTCAACCTAGCGAGTTCGAACAAGTAAGCGTTGGCCCATGCTGGAAACAGAGTTCGCACACTGGACACTGAGAGCCTGGGACTCTCGAACAGCTAATTCATCGGACCGTCGTGAAAGTATCCTATTATCTGTAGGAGCGATAAGGTTCCTAGCTACAACCGTAGCCGTTGCTGCATCCCTCATTAGATAGTCTTCAACTGTAAGAGGGCCATTAGAAGATGAGAAGGACGGGCGCCATATATTACCCTGACGCGGTGCACCTGCGTCACTGTTGAGACTCAAATCTAAACAAATGTTAGATGGGTTAGCCATTTCCAAAAAGATGGTAAAAGAAAAGGGTTGGAGTGAGTAAAAATCTCAAAAATACAGCAAAGACAATTTTCAAAGGCAGGCAATCTTCAAAGTGTGCAAGTTGAAAACGATTGACACCTCTTTAAAAAGAAGAGGCAACACAACCACTTGTTCAAAAAAATAAAAATAAAAATAAAAAAAAAATCGAAGAGACACCGCTCTTCGAATTTCAAAACCTGGATTTTCCTGCGTAAAATCCGTCAACACTTTTCAGACGCAGTTTCAGCTTTCGGCTATCACGTGCAACTTTGCCAGAGATCACTGACAAAGTTGAAAACGTGTGGAGTCCATCATACCCACCTACCCGACTTTTGGCCGACAAAGCATAGGAGACAAGGCCACATCCACCCTACCACTTGCTGTTGAAAGCTCACCATATAATTTAACCTCCATCCTTTATAGCAAGACACATATCCAACTTCTCTTCTTCCTTGCCGAATGTATCCGCAACCAAAACTCAGTTTTCTTCCTCCCTGAAAATACAAACGCCTAACTCTTCTTCCTTACCAAGAATACATCTCCAACTAAAACCTCTTGACACACTCAGTTTTCTTCCTCCCTGGAAACGCCTCTTCAACCAAGTCACACCGGTGCAAAGGTATCTCATATCACTAGGGTTGAGAGCAAGAGTATCTCATAGCATGCTTTCTCCCTGTCCTTTCCTTTGTCCTTGTTCTTACCTACAAAGACAAGGATAAAGAAAGCAATATGTCGGAACCTCCACTCAAGCTCCTGGTAAGGAACCGACTGCTTGGAACCTTTCCTGATTGCTCACCTAGCACTGCTCTCAAAGTACCCATTATCTCAACATCTTATGCTTCTAGAGAAGATACCACATCTGCTGGGAGAACAGAAGAGGCGAGTGAAAATGATGCATCGAAGCATGTGGAGACAAGCTCAACAAATACATGTGTTGATCATCCGCTACTTCTTCAAAAGCAAAAGTATCTCATATCATCGAGGTTGAAAGCAAAGGTATCTCATATCATGCTTTTTCCCTATCATTTCCTTTGCCCTTGTTCTTGCCTGCAAAACAAGGAGAAATGAAGCAATTAGTCGGAACCTGAAATTAAACGTCCGATCAGGAACTGATTGCCCGGAACCTTTGCCTGGTTGCTTACCTAGCGTTGCTCTCGAGTACTCATCTTCAACTGTTGACGGATCTCGAATTTCCTCAGCAAATATTTCAAAACAGTTGATATGGTGTTGGCTCTTTACACTGAAGCTGCCAAGCATGGATGAGTGGCTGAAAAGTGATGCTTTGAAGGACCATTTAAAGGCAAAAGGTTGCGCACCACTTCGGCTAGGCGAAAGAAACAAGCAAAGAAAAACGCAGCACGATGAGCTGGAACAAATCATTATGGCAGAACACCCTTCTCGGCAGAACTGCATAATCTAGACGGAAGGGTCTAAGTCAAATCCAAGCCTGCCATCGTTGCTATAATCAAAGAGCTCGAGAAGCTTCAACAATCTTTCGCTGGCACTATCGCCAAAGAGCAAAGTCTCGATAATCCTTAAAGATCAAGTAACCAACTAGAAGAAGAGCCCATCAATCTTGAAGATCATATTGTTGACCAAACTGCTCAGGGTTCATATGAAAATGTTGCGAACTTCCTTGATCTTTCAAAGCATGCATGTCCTGAAACTGCTCGTGGTCATGTTTAAGTTCAGGATCAAGCCTCGACGGCCCTTAAAGAAATCACAAGTCCGTTTCAAGATCAAGTGGCCACCACCCTTGAATCAAATCCAGTTCAAGATTAAGTCTGTGGAAAGTCCTTTGGAGGAAACCAGAAAAACCTCCAGCCCAGTTCATGAATAGCCTGTGGAAAGTCAACAATTGGAGGAAACCAGAAAATCCTCCAACCCAGTTCAAGAATAAGCCTGTGGAAAGTCAACAATTAGAGGAAACCAGAAAATCCTCCGAACCAGTTCAAGATCAAAGATGTGGAAAGTCAACAAGTGCAACAAAATACGTGCCGATTCACCCACTACCAAAGCAAAAGATCATCGACCACATGAAGCTCCTTGTGGTCAAATTTCAACCTTCAAGATCAAGCCTCAACGACCTTTGAAGAAATTTCAAACAAAGTTCAAGATCAAGCCCCAACGGCCCTTGAAGAAATTACCAACCCAGTTCAAGATCAAGCCTCAACGGCCCTTGGATCAACATCTGCAGTAAGGGACTTCAAAACGCATCTTCTACACATGACAAGCACATGTATACGACGCACCTTGAAGTGGGGGCATTTGTAGACATCGAAATTTTGGTAAAATAAATGTTGATCAATAATTAAAATTTCAACGTTTATGTGTCACATAAATTTTACACATAGCATGTGACTAAACGAAAAATCAAAATAAATCGGAAAAGTCATCAAACAGGACATGTGTCAACACCTGGCAGAAATGATTTATTTCATCTAATTATTTAAATCCAAAAAATCAAGTTTTGGAATTCTATAAATAGGAGGCCAAGGCATTCATTTTAAACACCAATTCATAACCAATTCACCTTACACCACAACCTTGAAGCTTTGAAACTCCAAAGCTCCCAAGCAAATCCCGAAGGATCAAGAAAGCTCTCTTCGTTCTTCGTCAAATCCTCATTCAAAAGCAAGCCCCAACGGTCCTTGAAGAACTTCCACTAATTCAAGATCAAGCCCTCCCCCACGGCCCTTGAATAAAGTGTTCATCATTCATCATTCGTTCATCCCTACATCAAGCCCCGACGGCCCTTTGGATCAACAACATCAAATCCACCCATTACAAAGATAGAATCAGAGGCTAAATTTGTAGAAGAGATTGTAACCCCTAAATCATCAATACAAATATTATTTTGTACACGTGTTCTTGTCTCGTTCATCGCAGGAATTTTCGTGTTTACAGACATCCCTCCTCGTAGGAAAAGTTAAATATATTTATGATAGAATAATCCTTTATTCTTATCATAAATGCATTCATAATTAGAGAAAACATCTTTCAAGTAAGTAGTCCTAATCCCATTTATTTAGGATATTTACCTAATTACTCCAAGATAGTTATTTACACAAATATATTGGAATATTCCCACTTAAAGATAAGCCTAGGGCTGGCCACCCCTAAACCTTAGAGGGCCGACCCATCCCCTTCATTTCTCCTATAAATACACCTTTTATCTCCAAAATTCAGTAGGCTTTAGTTACCCATAAAAAGGCTTTTTGTTACACACCACATCGCTTAGGGGAGTGGATCTTCTAAGTCTTATATGTATATTCCCGTCTCTACCTAACAGAAGACTTTTTGGGGATTCACTGGCTTTGGGTTCCATCGGAACTCCAAAGTTAAGCGAGTTCGTGCGAGAGCAATCCCAGGATGGGTGACCCACTGGGAAGTTCTCATGTGAGTTCCCAGAAACAAAACCATGAGAGCATGGTAGGGGCCCAAAGCCGACAATATCGTGCTACGGTGGAGTTGAGCCAGGGATGTGGTGGGGGCCTGGGCCGAGATGTGACAATTTGGTATCAAAGTCAACCCTAGCCGAAAGTATGCTGACGAAGACGTTGGGCCCCTAAAAGGGGTGAATTGTTATATCCCACATCGCCTAAGGGAGTGGATCATCTAAGCCTTATATGTATATTCCCATCTTTACCTAGCACGAGGCCTTTTGGGGACTCATTGTCTTCGGGTTCCATCGGAACTCCGAAGTTAAGCGAGTTCGTGCGAGAGTAATCCCAGGATTGGTGACCCACCGGGAAGTTCTCGTGTGAGTTCCCAAAAACAAAACCGTGAGGGCATGGTGGGGGCCCAAAGCGAACAATATCGTGCTACAGTGGAGTCGAGCCCGGGATGTGGTGGGGGTCCGGATGTGACACTTTTTGCTACCTACAAAACACTTAAACACATTCTTTTCTCAAAATTCTAACTTTGGTATCGGAGATTCTTCAGCCAAAGCCCCCTATTCATCGTGGGCGCGTGAGGCTTTTGGCCTTAATCTTAGGTGTTATTATCTTGGTTGACAAACTGAGTTTTATTAATATGTGGTTTAGATAACCCAATAATAGCATGCTTCCATGGCAAATACCCACACACACTGCCCACCATGGATACGAAGATATTACAACAAGCCAACACACACATGAGCACAATATAACAAGCCATATATGTAGAGCAAAAAATAATCCCAAAAATTATGGAGCTGACACGTGAATTATTTCTTAAGAAAGACAAGACTACCCTTATTAAATGAGCAGGGACCATAATCATTTACCACGCACAGCTGAGGTAGAGCAGTCAAAGATCAACGACTGCTCAAGGCATCCTTGCTCGTAGGAAATGTCAAAGGTATTTATAATAGAATAATCCCTTATTCTTATCATAAATACATTCCTAATCAAAGAAAACCTCTTTCAAGTAAGTAATCCTAATTCCATTTATTTATGATATTTACCTAATTATTTCAAAATATTTATTTGCACAAATATCTTGGAATCTTCCCACTTAAACACAAGCCTAGGGCCGGCCATCCCAAAACCCTAAATGGCCGGACCATCTCCTCCATTTCTCTTAGAAATTCACCCTTTATCTCCAAAATTCAGTAGGCTTTAGCTACCCCTAAAGAGGTTTTTTGCTACCCACAAACACTCAAACACATTCTTCTCAGAATTCTAACTTTGACATCAGAGATTCTTCGGCCAAAGCCCCCCATTGATCATGGGCACATGAGGCTTTTGGCTTTAATTTTAGGTGTTATTATTTTATAGGTGCAGATTCATCAATCAAAGGAAGGCGGAAATTTGCATCCACAATATCTAGTAATTTCTATATTTTCTTTTTCAAATTTAAAATTTCACCCATAAATTAACATTTGCCTTAAAATGTAAAAAAACATTGGCACCAACAACAAAAAATGCAGAAGTATAATAATGTAGAAAAACATTGGCACCAACAACAAAAAATGCAGAAGTATAATAGAGAAGAAATCGTAGGAAATAATCGACGTAATTTGTATTCAACCTAAATTATACAGTCAATTAAACAATTTAAAGAGAGAAAAATACTAAAGATAGAAAATTAATTTGTAGAAAAGAAAAAGGAATTGAGATACTAATGAAAGAGAGGCTGGGTAGGGGAACAGAGAGAATGAGAGAGACGGAGGAGAAAAGAGTTGTTTGATAAATTCGCACTCTACAATTCGAATGGAAATTGCATGATTTTTTTGAAAAAGAATCGAAAGAACTCTTGCTTGATCAATTTGTTGGAGTGGGTTTCTCACTTGCTTTTGACGACGAAGGTGATCGCTGGTTTGCAGAGTGGCTGAGAAGTCGAGAAAGGGCAACCTTGTGAATATGGATAGAATTCGCCAAGGAGCTTATGTGTGAAACCAAAAAGGGAAGCAAGGGTGTTTTAGGTTAGCACCCCACTAATTATATCGAGCTTTTGGGTTGTTCAAATTGTCCGGTGTCAGCTGTATAAAACTTGGTGGACCCATTTAATTAAGGGGGTGCTTATTTATATGAGCAAGCACCAAATAACTACTTTGTAATATTAAATCCTATCTGGTGCTTTATTCGGTATGTCAAACAAGAGCTTAGTGTAGGTTCCACCTCAATTTTTTTTTTCAAATCATTTTTAAATAATTTTTCGCACACTTTATTTCTCCTTATGCACACTCTGTTTAAATCCACCCCTTAACTCTTCTTTGATTTAGCTAATCCAACGGCCAAAAAAAATAAGGAGGTGTTAGGAGAGAAAAATGGTGTGTTAGAATCACCTCCAATCGTTTAACCACAAGGTCCCGTCCTGCTACTAAGCAAATCATGAATATAATTGTAAGGAAAACTAGTCAAAAGGTTTGCAAAACTTTAAATTTAATAAAAAACAACCTAATAACTTTATTTAATGGTTAGAGCAAAAGAGAAAAAAGAAAAAATGAACCAAAGGCTTGTGCAAGATTGGATCCACTTTTCTCTTTCTTACATACTCCTCTCTTTTTTTTTTGTCAAACTTCTTTTTGCTTATACAATTTTTGTTTAATCTTGTGAAAAGGTCTCGGGCCCTACATGTCTCTCTCTCTTAAAGAGAAAGATTTTCTCCCCTTCTAATCTTTCTCCCATTTCCTTCCCTTCTACTTGAATAATTACGATTAAGTCACGTCAACATCATATATTGATTTTTTTATAGAGACAAAAAGCAAAGTGTGAGAGAAGGAAAAGGAAGGGGATGAGAAAGGGAGAGAATCTTACTTCCTCCTTCACATGTATTTTTTTTTTCAAATTGTTTGTCTTTTCTTACAAAAGATAAAAAATAAAAACCCACACTTCTCTCTCTCTCTCTCTCTTTACCCTCTCTTTCGGCTCTTTTTCTCTTCTACAAAAAAGTTTCTATCTTATTACAAAAAGCAAAACCTCCATAATAAACCTTGAGTCTATACTCTATAAAACAATGATTGCAATATAATTAAATATGTCATTAATAGTTTTAAAATAGTAAACTTTTGTAAAATATATTTCCTAAAATCTTAGTCATTAAAAAAGGCTTAATTGTTTGTTAATGTTTTTAAAATAGTACAATTTTGTACGTTAATTTTCTAAAAAAATATTGTCACTATTTGTAAAAATAGTGTTACTATCTAGAAATTGTGTCCATCGCTTATAGGAATAGTGATCATTCTAGAAATAATGTCAATATTCTTAGAAATAGTGTCACTGTCCAAAAATGGTGATCACTGTTTCTAAAGATAGTGACACTGCTTTCATAAATATTGAAACAAGTTCTCAAAATAGTGCCATTGCTTTTAGAACAAGTGTCATTATCTAGATAGGGGTGACCACTGTTTCTATAAATAGCATCACCGTTTCTATAAATAGTGTCATTGTTTCTAGAAATAATGTCTTTGTTCTTAAAAATAGTATGATTGTAACAGCCCGTCCCTAATTTTACAACTTTATTAATTTTAAATGAGTGAATTGACCAAAATACCCCTAGAGGAGAGGATATTGACTTTCGTTGACCAGCTTATAGTGAGACGTACGAAACATTCTTTTAGTGTATCTTTGTCGTACTCGATGTCTAGAACGCGTGGGTACAAGCGGAATTGAATTCGGAACTACGACAAAGATTTTACGAAACAAGAATACCTAGGGTATTTTAGTAAATTCAAGTTACGGGAGATATTTTTTGTTTTGTCTTTTTGTGATCTTGTTTTGTGTGCTAGAGGGGCCCACACCCCATTCTCCCCCATCTCGCCCTTGTCTCCCAATCTCTCAGGATCTCTATCTAACTCTCTCACCTCTCTCTTCTCTTTAACTCTCTCTCTAACACTTTCTCCTTTCTCATTTTTCTCACCTCTCTCTCTCATTAACCTTCCCTCTCTGGGAAGGCATAAACAAACAAACAATGATAACAACAACGCCACCACCACTCACCTTCTCTAGTGAGCACCATCTAAACCACCCTCGTAACTTAGAACTAGAAGCATGAAGAGAAAAACCCTCAAATCGTGAAGCTTCGTCAAGGAGGAAAACTCCGACGAGTTCTCGGTTTTCCGACCAAAGGTGATCCTTGAGATCCCTCAACTTCAAATCTTTATTATTTTTGAACTCATTATAATGTCTTTAACCTTCAAAATGTGACTTTGTAGAGTTTGATGCAAAAAAACACCTCGGGGAAAATATCCCCTGATTTTTTTTAGGAAGGAAACCGTGGCCATTGAGCCACTTTCAAATCATTTTTCCGGCCAACGCCAACCATAACCCGGTCACCCTTTGGTATAGATATATTCCTTGCATTTCTAACTTTATTTAGATTTTTGAATCATAGATTTTGGTTGAGAAATGAGCTCGATTGTTGCTTTGAAAGATAACTCTGCAACCTACAAAAACACAAGCCTTCGCAAGGAAGGCGAGTACATTGGTACTTGCAAGGCTTGGACGCGTGTGGGTGGCACCTTTTCCTTGGCCCGTGTAGTGCGTGGCTACCACCTTTTAGCGGCACGTGCGGCGACACATGGAGGAACCCGAGGTCCCTCCTTAGGTTTCTCGATGTGCCGAACCAAATCCATCGTCCGTTTTTCAAAATTCGAACGTTTTTAAATTAGTTCCTTTATTAGCCATACTTTATATGAAAACGTATATATACGTTAGTACGTTATGTATTTATGTGAATGGTTTCGTTTCTAGGTGAAATGCATCACAAAAACTTTCGATGCCTACAAGGTAGGTTGGACTCAATGACATGATTTGTGAGTGGATCTTTGCTTTTAAATATTATATATTTATTTAGTTTCCATCCATATAGTTAATAAAGAATTGTCTACGTATGCCTAGATTAGACTAACATTTATAAGAATTAGAGAAATGACAGAATTTTTGAAATTAGCCTAAATTTTACGGGATGCACATGTATGTGTACTATTATGGGATTTTATTTATGACCATGATTAATATTTTATTGAATATTATTATGTCGACGTGAATTATCGATTTACCGTTGCATGATTATATTTTACGCTATTTGCTCATCGTGTGCTACACTGGTGTTAGTACTCGCCCGGGCTAGGGCCAAGCTTCACGTGCATGTTCACATCGCACCATACGCTCACTTTGGATCCATTGTAGGTGCCAATCTAGTCCTAGATTGCTATAGGCAATTAGGACTCGTATGTGATGTGCATAATGCCAGTCTTCGAGTTAGTGTAGTACTAGAGTGTAAATCGGTATTACACCCAATCCTGTTCATGTTAGAATCCCCCTACATGAACTCATGTGTCAGCATATGTCGATGAGCACGTAATATTATATGTTTGTTTATGCGAGATATTATGATTACTGGCTATTAAATGTTTTATAGGTGAAATATTGTGATTTATTGTACTTTTGAAATATTGTTGTTTTGCGGTAAGTGTTTTCATACTATACGTAGTATGTTATATTTGGAAACTATACTTGTTTTATGGCAAGGGGTTATTAGGTTTTCGAAAATGTTTTACAAAGCTTTATTTTTAGGCCCACTCACCCTTGTTTTTCGCCCCTCCAAGTTTTAGTGGTAAAGCTTTCGTGTTGACGAGTATTCTTGGCAAATCTTGGTATAGGAGATGTAATTATCATTCTACTTTTACTGTACTTTACTTATGCTCTGACATCACGTGTGAAATAGGTTCATTCCCACTCAAATACGCACTCTTGCATTAGGTAAACTCGACAGTTTCTGACACGACACGAAAATAACGGGTTTTGAGTCAACACGATAACTAATCGGGTCATTATCAGATGACCTATTAAGAACCCGTTAATAACATATTCTTAATAACATATTCTTAATGGATATACAAGCAGGTAACATGTGGGTAACCTATTTCGACCCATTAAGAAAAAAATTATTTTCATAATTTTAAAGTTTAATTAGTAAAGGATTTATTATAAAATACAATAGCCATATTACTATATACAATATATTCTATATTAAATATATGGTTTTGTATTATTATTCTATATATGTTAAGAAAAAAAAAGTTTTAGTCATCATTTATTTTTATTATGAGAGTTCCTTATTATCATTACTAGGATAAATTTTACTTAACATGTTGTTGTCCAAAATTAAAATAAACTAGTATAGTATTTGTATAGGCAATAACAAAGAAGACATACATACAAATATGAAAAATGTGAAAGAATATATAAACACTCGTGATTCCTCATTATTCCTCCACGAGTAGATAATGGTTACACTTACATTATCGTTTATATTTTTAAAATCTTCCAAACCCTCATGAATAATGTTTTTTATTTGAACGCAAAATTAATAAAATCAATAATAATTATTGTAGAAGTGTAAAAAATGTAAAAAAAAATATACAATCACTCATAGTGACAAGCTTTACAACTTTCATGAAGGGGTCAACTTCGAAATCCAACACTATAATCCATAAACCTTAAATTTATATTTAACCGTCGATTGTCATTTACGCTTTATTCTTCTTACTAAATTTCATTTTTTAAATTTTCTTTTTTGAAAACATGATCATTTGGCGGATGTAAGAAGATAAATAGTTCAGATCTTTGATATCACGTTTCAATATTTATGGTTAACTGAAATATAAGTCGATGTCATATAGTTTGTAGAAACTTTATAAACATCAAGCAATATTTTCACTAACCGTAAAACTTTGAACATAATATCAACGATCCAAACTGTTCATCTTCTTGCATCCTCTAATAGATCATGTTTTCAAAAAAGAAAATCCGAAAAAACAAAATTTGATGAGAAAAATGAAATGTAAATGTAAACAACAATCAACAGTTAAATTTTGATCTATGATTTACATGATTATAGTGGTGAATTTCGAAGTTAAGTTCTTCACAAAAGTTGTAAAGCTTGTCATTACAGCATTTATATATTTTTCTATATTTTTTTACACTTCTACATTAATTAAAAAACTATTAAAGACTTTACTTAAATAATAGCCGTAAGATAAATCAAAATAAATTTGTACCGTTGGATTCTATTTCACTTATATCATTAGAACTTTTTTGGACGAAAAAATCCCTTCTTTATTCCATTATTTTCCAATTTTACCATTTGATCAAAACAAAAGCCCTAATCCCTTTCTCTCTCCCCACTCCCGTAAGGCCGTAACCCTCTCTCCCGATCCTGTCGTCTGTTTTTCCTAGCCCTTCTCTCCCCCCGTATGTTCAGTTCTTCTGGTAGCCTTTCTCAGTCTCTCTTTTCTCCTCCCTCATGCAATGGACGGAATCATCCCTGTCATCTCTGGTCTTCTCTACATCTCTGCATCTCTACATCTCCATTCTCCATATTCCACTCCAGGTTCGATTTTGTCTCTACATCTCTGCATCTCCTTTCTCCATAATTGTTCCATATTTGTTCTTGATTAGATTGTTCAAGCCGATTAGAGATTGGCAACTCAAAATGAGGGTGCCTCAGGGTTGGACACGTGAACCTACTTGCGATATTCCCATTCTCTTGAACCAGATGCTGAGCTTCCTGCATCCTATGGTATTGCTCCTCTTCCATGTTGCTCCAACTAATTTGATTCTGGTTTAGCTGTTGAGAATATAGGTAAGGAATACAAAATTGTGCATCAAGAAAGAATTGATGTTGATGATTAGATCCCACATATTATACAGACAGCCCAAAAACTCGAATTCCTGAAACCCGACATCGCCTCCCAAATTTATTGGATCGTTTTCACATTGCCGCCGACCGCTTGCTACAAGCTTCTTTGAAAGGTTTCTCTCTCATCTCTCTCTCTCGCTGCTGTCTCCTGTAGTTTCTTAGATTTTGATTTTTGTTGATTTTTTGGTTTAGAATTTGGGTTGCAGAGAGTGGTTTTGATTTTGAATTTGGGGTCGGTGAGAGAATCAATCAATTCATGGCTACTTTGCAACCGACGATGGCTCGGGCGGATTACGATTATCTCATCAAGCTTCTCCTATGCGCACTGGACTGTTTTGTAGGGGTTGAAGAGCATTCAACCTCTTTGTAATATCTGATGTCAATTATTGGATAAAGGTCAAATACGAGCTTTGGTGGGGCTCGATGTTTTGGCATCAGTTGAGATTATTGCTTTGGAGGATACGTTTTGAAATTGCTTTGAGATGGATAATAAGTTTTAGGATTTTTTTGGTTTGGATGGGGTATCTTGAATCTTGTGCATTAAAAATGGTCTAATTGTGAGGATTGCTTTGAAGACAATATATCAAGCCAAAGTTCTAATATTGTTTCTCATGGTGATTGAGGAAAATTGAAGGGTTTGATTGGAAAAAAATGTGCAAGGTTCCAATGTTCTAATGTTCCAATGTCCTTAATTTTGCAATTCTTTTGGACATTTGATATTTTGTAATGTCCAAATGTTTTTTTAATTATGCTTTTATTTTGGATATGTAAATATATACTTAAAAGAAAATTGTGTTTTTATGTTTTGGATGTGACAAACTAAGGACATGTTTAAACAGAATAGTTCAAAAGAAAGCCCTTCCTCAGAATTTTGATAAGAAATAAAATGAGACACAAAAACAGTAATATGAACGAACAGCAATAAAACCTGAACAATATAATGTATTAAAAATCCCTTAATGGCATTGTCAAATACATAAGAGATCAAATTGAAAAGCACCTAAGCATATCATTTCTGCTGAACAATATATATTTTGCCCAGTGTAGTAAATAGAGTGTTCGTGGCAGGAATTTCCGCTGGGGATGTTTCCTGGCCGACGAGCACACAGCTCCCCTGGAGGTTGGCGTCGGTTGAGGGCTGCTGTCAGGCTTCTGCTTCGTTTCTGGGCGTTGTCGGGCAAGTCTCGTCGGGCAAGTCTCATCGGGCAAGGCTCTTCGGGCAAGGCTGAAAGAGAAGGACAGAGTTAACTTTGAGAGGTGCCTTTGTGGGGCCTTAGGTATAGGCCTTGAGGCTCACAATCAAGGTTAACATTTAGGTGCTCAGGAGTGCCACTGCCATCTTTAGCATGGCAGATGTAAAATGGTTGTCGTTCTTTCATTGTATATATATAATGAATCCAAGAAACCGTGTTTAGTTATAACAGGTGCCTTTGTGGGGCCTTAAATGTAGGCCTTGAGGCTTCCCGTACATAACTAAACCAGTACTCGAACGCATCATATGTATTCTTGTGATTGTATGAGTCTTCTAACTATTATATTTCTGATTACCCGAATCCAAGGAATAGAACGAACCCAAATGGGTGCCTTTGTGGGGCCTTAGGTGTAGGCCTTGAGGCTTCCCATCAGAGTTCATTCTTATGCTTAGACTCTTAAGATCGCTGAATAGGATGAATCCAAATGGATGCCTTTGTGGGGCCTTAAGTGTAGGCCTTGAGGCTTTCCATTAGAGTCCATCCCATGCTTAAGCGTTCTATGATAATCATGATATAATAGAAAGAAAACTAGAAGGTAGGTCGATTACTTGCGCCCCAAGTAACTTCGGACTTCTCGTTTATCAAGGATTGTCGTGGATGGGTTAAGTCCACATAAAGTTCTTTTTTATGCCTTGAGGCCAAGGACTTTTAAACTAATCAGATTTACATGCCTGCGGGCTTAGGACTTGGATCTAATTTAAGCATTGAAGATATATTTAAATCAGATCCAAGTGTTGAGAAAGCTTTGTCATCGTGATTTTGCTAGGAACAACTTGCATATAACTAAAAACATACAACATATCGCTAGACTTTAAAGAAAGAAAAGACAAAGACAGAACAAAGCAGGTCGGGCAAGATTAAACCTTATCAATTAAGGCTGATCGTCTTGCAGGTCCCTATCTTTGTGGTTCTGTCAAAGGTCTGAAAGCTTAGGCGGAGAGGGGAAAGGAGAATACAAAAGGGTGAATCGATACTACAACAAGTTTGAACAAGGTAGCAGAGCTATTACAAAGTTTAGGAGAAAAGATTATCCCGAGGGGGATGAAAGCTTGGGCTGACTACAGCTTCGTTTGAAGGCAAATCTGGCTTTTTGAGCAGAGTTTGTGCTTTTGTTTGTTTGTTTGAGTGTCCTTATTCCTGCCTTCTCTTCCTCCTTTTATAGACTACTCGGTTTGGCTCCTGTAGCAACAGCTTTGCCCGAATGCGGTCTGAGGGTGATGACTCATCAGCTTTATTACATGTAATGCCACCATAAAGTACTTTATGGGCTGTACAGTCTGATCAGTCTATACCACTTGGTCCTTGGGTAGGTAGGTAAGTGGCCTTTATGAATTGTATCAAGTCAGAAAAGGTCCTTTCCTGCCTTCCTAAGTCTCGGCTGGGCTTTGATCTTCTATTCCTCCATGCCTCCTTTTGGGCCGACTCCATCTTTGGGCAAAAAATCAAGTCTTAATCCAAACAGTGCCCCCTTCAATCAATGTGAAGGTTGGAATCTCAAGCGTCGACATTGATTGAATACCCGTATGCATGCATATCCGTCCTTGGAAATTGGTGCTTCCAGTGCCCCTTGCTCTTTTCATGACCCTTGAACTGTCCTTTGAGCTCTATAAAATCTAGCTCGGGACTTCTCTTACAAAACCACCAACTTTCCTTTGGCTCTGGCCTTCAACTTCCATCCATCTTGAGCGTTCTTGTTTTCTCATAGCAACTGAGAAATGGGTTCCTTAGGTTTTGAGTGGAATTTTCTAAAACTCCATTTTCGCGAGAAAATGAGGTTTTAACTGATGACTGCTATCTCCAACACCCTTGGTCGACCGCCCCTCTATCTCCAACACCCCTGGTCAGGCGGCTTCCTCCTGATGGTTTGTCCTCCCGCAAGTTGCGGTGATAAATCAGACTTCACCATCACATATGGTGACAGCCCCGTTGGAGGATCCTCTACCAGGCCCATGTTGGCCGCACAACCCGATCACCCGATTGGGTTCCATCCATGAAGACGTCGGGAAACTAGTTGAAGACACCACCATACTCAGAGAGAATTAAATGTAATACATAGGATTGGAACTCTGTAAATTTCATCAATTTGTCGACATGAAATAAATACTATTTTAGCAATTTCTGTCTTTCTGCCCTCTTTGAATGTTTGATGAAAAAAACACTGCATATGGGATTCCCGAAGCTTGCTTCACTCTGCCCCCTCTTCAATGTAACAATCCCTAACATCCCATAATGTAGGACAATATTTCTTTAAGAATCTAACATTAATGGGATGTTTCTGCCTATTTCCTTCGAGGTCCGCTAGGTAGTATCCTCCTTTATTCAAGACTTGACTGATAATGAAAGGACCTTCCCATGTCGGGCTCCACTTTCCAAAACCCTGAAGCTGAGCTCCCAGCGGGAGGACTGTTTTCCATACTAAATCTCCCTCTTTGAAAGACTTTACCTTCACCTTCTTGTTATAAGCTCGGGCAACAGCTATCTTTCCTTCCTGAATCTGGTTCAAGGCTTCAATTCGGGCTGCATCCAGATCTTCAATACCTTGACACATAGCTTCGATATATTCTGTACTATGTAACCCAAATTGGTTTTGAATTCTTACGGAACTAACGTTGATCTCCATGGGGAGCACTGCATCTTGCCCGAACGTCAAAGCATAAGGAGTTGTGCCGGTCCCCACTTTTTTGGAAGTCCTGTATGCCCACAACGTGTTCCCCAACATCTCATGCCACTTTTCTGGACTATCTGTCACCATTCTTTTAATAATGTTAACCAGGATCTTGTTGCTAGCTTCAGCCTGCCCATTTGACTGAGGGTAGTACGGACTGGATTGGATCATCTTTATCTTATACTTGCTTGCAAACTCCTCAACTTCTTTTGAAATGAAAGATGGCCCACGGTCCGTCACTATAGTCTCGGGCACCCCATATCTGTGCAGGATCTTGGTCTCGATAAAATTCTTGACTACGGTGGAAGTTACGGATTTTACTGCTGATGCTTCCACCCACTTGGTGAAGTAATCCGTCGCCACAATTATAAAAGTATGCCCTTTACTGGAAGCTGGATAAATTTGCCCGATGAAGTCCATCGCCCATCCTCGGAACGGCCAAGGCTTGACCACTGGATTCAAAGGTACTGAAGGCACGTGCTGGAGAGGTCCATGCCTCTGACATTCTTCACAACCGCGGGCATAAGACTTGCAGTCTTTTTCCATGTCGGGCCAGAAATAACCGTACCTTCTGAGTAGCCATCTTATCTTTGTCCCCGCTTGATGTGCTCCACATATTCCCTCATGTACTTTGGCCATCACTCTCATGGATTCTTCCTGGCCTAAGCATTTTAACAGTAATCCATCCGGGGTTTTTCTCAGAAGGTTCTTCGCCCATAAGACATATTTGGTTGCTTGCTGTCTATTCCTCTTACTTGTAGGTGAAGAAGGATCCTTCAGGTGATAAATGATGGGTGCCCTCCAATCTTCCATCTTGGCTTCTAGAACCATTACATCCAAACTAAACCCCCGATCCAAGATGGAAGGAAGGTTTCTTGTTTGAATCTCGACATTTACTCCATACTTTCTTTCCTGTATTGGCACTCCTGAGGCGAGTTGTGCCATTTCATTGGCTGCTAAGTTAGATCCCCTAGGAATATGATTGACCGATATCTTGGATTCCCAGAAACTCAACAATTGTGTTGCTGCCATATAATACCCCGCCATAGTGATATGTCTGCACTTGAACTCGCCATTTAGCTGGTTTACTACCAACTCTGAATCACCAAAGACTTCTACCTCTGCTGCCCCCAAATCCAACAAGATTTCCAGACCAATAATCAATGCCTCATACTCTGCCCGATTATTAGTATTTTCTTGGTAATCGAGCAGGAATGAGTAATAATGATAAACCCCTTGAGGATTTATAATCACAATCCCAGCTCCTGCAGCCTTCTGAGTGTGGGATCCATCGAAATATAGCTTCCAAGGAGTAATCCATAGGCCCGTTACTCTTCTTATCTCTTGCTGGATCCAATCTTCTTTGCCCGAAACATCACTTCTTGGTGGGATCCAAACGCTAGTAACCTCCAAACTTCCTGGGATATTGATTACCTCACTTTGAGGTTCCTGATGCTCGGTCAAGAAATCAGCTATTGCCCGGCCTTTGACTGCCCTTTGAGGTACATACTGAAAGCTGAATTCTGACAGTGCTAGAATCCACTTCCCAATCCTTCCTGCTAGCATAGGCTTTGACAACATGTACTTTATCACATCTGTTTTGGCAATGATGTGTACGTGACAAGGTAACATATAATGTCTTAGCTTGCTGGCCGTAAAATATAGAGCCAAACACAATTTCTCCACCGGAGAATATCTTGTTTCTACTTCGGTCAAAATTCTGCTGAGGTAGTATACGGCCTGTTCCTTTCCACCTTCATTATTTTGAGCTAGCAAACTCCCAATTGACTTTTCCGAAGTAGAAATATATAGCTTCAAGGGCTTTCCCCTTTGAGGTGGTACCAGCACTGGTGGAGAAGTTAGGTAGGCCTTGATGCTGTCAAATGCCTGTTGGTGGGTCGGCCCACACTCGAAATTTTCTTTATCTTTCAACCTTAGTAGAGGAGTCAGCGGTTGGATTTTGCCTGCTAAATTGGCAATGAATCTCCTCAAGAAGTTGATCTTGCCTAGTAGTCTCTGAAGCTGCACTTTGTTGGTGGGTGGAGGTGACTCCAATATTGCCCGAGACCTGTTTTTGTCCACTTCCACACCTCTCTGATGCACCAAGAATCCCAAGAAGTTGCCCGCTCTTACTCCAAATGCACACTTCTTTGGATTCATCTTCAATTTGTGGATCCGCATCCTTATCAATGCTTGCCTGAGATCTACTAGATGTTGTTCTTTTGTTTTAGATTTCACCACGATGTCGTCGATATAGACCTCCATGCTCTGGCCTATTAGATCATGAAAAATGGCATTCATTGCTCTTTGATATGTTGCGCCAGCATTCTTGAGCCCGAATGGCATGACCAGATACTCATATGCTCCCACATGACCAGGACACCTAAAAGCTGTTTTATGAATATCATCTGGAGCCATCTTTATCTGGTTATATCCGGCATTTCCATCCATAAAAGATAAAACTTTATGCTTTGCTACTGCATCTATGGACAAATCAGCCATAGGCATGGGGTACTCATCTTTTGGTGTAGCGCCATTAATATTTATGTAATCAACACAACATCGTACTGCTTTTGTTACAGCTTTTAAAACGGGTACGATGTTGGCTAACCACTCCACATATTTGGCTGGTCTGATAAAGCCAGCTTTCACTAGCCTCTCAATCTCTTCTTTGACCTTTTCTTCTATCTCCTTTGACATCCTCCGTGGTGCTTGCTTGACCGGTTTATATCCTTCCTTGATGGGCATTCTATGTTCCACCAAGGTTGGATCTAACCCTGGCATCTCGGTGTAATGCCAAGCAAAACAGTCTTTGAATTCTTGCAGGAGACAAATAATCCTGGCCCGATCCTTGGCCCCTAATAAACCACTGATTTGTATTGGTCTTGGATCCTTCTCCGTGCCTAGATCAATAACTTCCAAAGGATCCTGAACTTCGGGTGATGGTTTATCAGGTTCTGCACATAAAAATTCGACCAATTATGGGCTCTCGGGCAAGTCGTCTGGCCCATCTAGATCATATATGCACTCGGCCATCTGAATAGCCCTATCCAGTTCTTCACTGCAAGATTCCTCTTCATTTTCATGCTGGCTGGTCGAAGCTTCTTCCTGCCATTCTTGCTCTTCCTGCTCCCTCTCTTGTCTTCTTCCTTTCCCATATACCAACAGCCTTTTAATCAGGGATCTGACTGCCATGACCTGATCTTTCTTCTTTTGTTCAGTCATTGATGGTGTAGGGAAATTGGTATGAGACAAGGTCTATCCCACTCCTCCTTAGTAATGAGCATTCCTTGTTCCAAAAGCTTTTGGGCCGTCACCTTGGTAGGGCGGCCGTTCTTATCAACTCCTGAACATTTCAAGATTCCTACGTTGGGATTGTAGAAACCTGCTTCCGCAACATTGGCCGAGGGGAGGAACGGCCGTGTTTCGGCCTCTACTATCTCCTAAAAGCCTGGTCCTTCAACACCCGCCTCATGATATACCGCCACTTGTTGATGAAGAGTGGAAGGTATGGCTAAACTTTGATGGATCCAATCTCTTCCGAGTAAGGCTCCGTAAGTGGAGGTGCAGTCCACTACAAAGAATGCCAGCATTATCTTTTTGGATCCCAAGTCCACCTCCAAAGGTAATATGCCATGAGTCTTAGTGATGGCACCTGAGAAGCTAGAGACCGTAAGGTTCGTGGGAATAAGATCTTCCGTACCTCTCCCCATCTTCCTCATCTGCTTGGCCGGTAACACGTTAACCACTGCTCCTCCATCAATCAAAATTCTTTTGAAGGGCACACCTTCTAGGTGAGCTGAAACATATATAGGCTTCAGATGGTTGGCCAATGAAATACTCGGACGGCTAAACACCATCTCATTTGTGTAAATCCTTAGAGGACCACCTTTGGATGTTTCTGAGGGCTCAGCTTTGCCCAAGTCTTCTTCTTCCGCTATATCCACATTGACTTGTGCCATCATTGGCTCTGTTGTTAAGTAATCACCTTCCATAGTAGTAGGTTGATCAGGTCTGGCACCAAAAGTGGCGGATAATATATACGCCATGTTGATGTGGAAATTACTGGGCTCGAGTACATCCTCCTTCTTGCTCCCAATATGGTCCATGAATTCATCTAACCAGGCCATCGCATCGGCTGGGAGCAGAGGTTCTGGTATCCCCTCCTGTTGTAGTTGACCCATGCCCTCGTACAACGTTTGTTTTGGAACTTCACCAAAGGGATCCACCAATGGCAGAGAAAGTGGTCTTGCAACGGTTCCCATGTGAATAGGCTCCGGCTTCCATCCAGGAGTTGGTACCATGATCGGATCTTCTTGAGCTCTTCTCAAGATCCTATACTTCCCAGGATGTTGGCTCTGCGGCACATGATCCCCCACCTCTTCAGCTTTGTTGTTGGCTTTCTCTACCTCCTTCTTATGTCGCCAATGGAGCTGGCTACTACCTCCAGATGTTACTCTTTCCAACTTTTGAGTTTTTGAGGTTTCAGAGGTAGTGGGGATTTTTAAGGAATTCATGTAGGCCTTGTGCTGCCTTTGAACCCTCCTGATCATAGAGGCTCTCATTGGTTTGGTAGGCTGTCCGTTCTTTCCGACTACATACCATTTCCGCCCGAGGTGGGCAGAATTCCCTTTCCTGTCGGGATTAGCTATCCCATCAGTTCTCTTGACTTCCCTCCTCATCTGGCCATTCTGAGGATGATCTGCACCTCTTTGGATTGTGGCCTCCATTTTTTCTACCTCGTCAGAAGCTTCATGGTTTCGAAACACTTCTGACAAAGCCTTGGGCTGGGAATCACCTCCTAAGCGTTGAAAAACACTTCGGGAGGTGTCCTTCCTTGTCGCCTGCTTATTTCTCTCGCGGGCCTCTCTTCTTGCATCTTCTTCCTTCCTCCTGATTAACTCGTGATCAATGAGGACTCCAGCCGAAGGAATCTCGAGCTCACACTCACACTGGCATTTACTGCACATAACCATCCCTTTGATTATGGCAGCCTTTGGATACACGGGTAGTTTGTTTATTTTCTCCGTAGGTTTCTTAGCCAGTCTTTCTTCTTCTTCCCTTGTAATCTTCCCTTTTCCCTTCTCCGCCCATGTTATATTCAGCATATTTATAGGGGCCTCTGGAAAGGGACATGCAGGGTTGATTATCACGTCCATCCCGTCTAGCTGGTTGTTTTTACGTCTTTTTCCTCTGGGATGAACTACATCAATATCACTTCTAGAGCTCGTGGAGGCTTTCTCCAAGCGTTGCAACATTTGAAATAACGTGTTCTGCAAGTCTTCTGGCATATCCGTTTCTCTATCTTCTGATTGGTAGATCCCACCGGGCGTGCCAAAACTATGTTCGTGGCAGGAATTTCCGCTGGGGATGTTTCCTGGCCGACGAGCACACAGCTCCCCTGGAGGTTGGCGTCGGTTGAGGGCTGCTGTCGGGCTTCTGTTTCGTTTCTGGGCGTTGTCGGGCAAGTCTCGTCGGGCAAGGCTCTTCGGGCAAGGCTGAAAGAGAAGGACAGAGTTAACTTTGAGAGGTGCCTTTATGGGGCCTTGAGGCTCACAATCAAGGTTAACATTTAGGTGCTCAGGCGTGCCACTGCCATCTTTAGCATGGCAGATGTAAAATGGTTGTCGTTCTTTCATTGTATATATATAATGAATCCAAGAAACCGTGTTTAGTTATAACAGGTGCCTTTGTGGGGCCTTAAATGTAGGCCTTAAGGCTTCCCGTACATAACTAAACCAGTACTCGAACGCATCATATGTATTCTTGTGATTGTAGGAGTCTTCTAACTATTATATTTCTGATTACCCGAATCCAAGGAATAGAACGAACCCAAATGGGTGCCTTTGTGGGGCCTTAGGTGTAGGCCTTGAGGCTTCCCATCAGAGTTCATTCTTATGCTTATACTCTTAAGATCGCTGAATAGGATGAATCCAAATGGATGCCTTTGTGGGGCCTTAAGTGTAGGCCTTGAGGCTTTCCATTAGAGTCCATCCCATGCTTAAGCGTTCTATGATAATCATGATATAATAGAAAGAAAACTAGAAGGTAGGTCGATTACTTGCGCCCCAAGTAACTTCGGACTTCTCGTTTATCAAGGATTGTCGTGGATGGGTTAAGTCCACATAAAGTTCTTTTTTATGCCTTGAGGCCAAGGACTTTTAAACTAATCAGATTTACATGCCTGCAGGCTTAGGACTTGGATCTAATTTAAGCATTGAAGATATATTTAAATCAGATCCAAGTGTTGAGAAAGCTTTGTCATCGTGATTTTGCTAGGAACAACTTGCATATAACTAAAAACATACAACATATCGCTAGACTTTAAAGAAAGAAAAGACAAAGACAGAACAAAGCAGGTCGGGCAAGATTAAACCTTATCAATTAAGGCTGATCGTCTTGCAGGTCCCTATCTTTGTGGTTCTGTCAAAGGTCTGAAAGCTTAGGCGGAGAGGGGAAAGGAGAATACAAAAGGGTGAATTGATACTACAACAAGTTTGAACAAGGTAGCAGAGCTATTACAAAGTTTAGGAGAAAAGATTATCCCGAGGGGGATGAAAGCTTGGGCTGACTACAGCTTCGTTTGAAGGCAAATCTGGCTTTTTTAGCAGAGTTTGTGCTTTTGTTTGTTTGTTTGAGTGTCCTTATTCCTGCCTTCTCTTCCTCCTTTTATAGACTACTCGGTTTGGCTCCTGTAGCAACAGCTTTGCCCGAATGCGGTCTGAGGGTGATGACTCATCAGCTTTATTACATGTAATGCCACCATAAAGTACTTTATGGGCTGTGCAGTCTGATCAGTCTATACCACTTGGTCCTTGGGTAGGTAGGCAAGTGGCCTTTATGAATTGTATCAAGTCAGAAAAGGCCCTTTCCTGCCTTCCTAAGTCTCGGCTGGGCTTTGATCTTCTATTCCTCCAGGCCTCCTTTTGGGCCGACTCCATCTTTGGGCCAAAAATCAAGTTTTAATCCAAACATAGAGACCAACAAAAGCCTTTCAAAACGAGTATATAAATGGTGGAATGACCAATCTCCGAAAAATATAGGTTTTTTCATCCACCAATCTGGATAGAACAGAAGAGCAACAATGAGAAATCCAAGCTCCACTACAGTCATTATTATTATTTAAGTAAAACATGGCATTACGTACGTTCAATCATAATTTACAAAAGAAAACTGAGCAATATAATTTGAAAGTAAAGACCTACTCGCAAAGCTCAAATATGGTGCCTGGGATTGTGGGGAGTTCGTTGGTGGTGCCAATCTTGTCCAAGAAAATGAGATTAAGCTAGTATCCCATCAGAAAGTCTTATAGCTTGCCGGGAAAACGAAAACGACAATGACTCGTTCGAAACTTCCAAATGTGGAGCCAAACCTCACATGCAAGGGCAGAATCTTGCATTGAACAACATTTCGAGACAATCAAGGGTGGTTTCGAGGTTTACCTTGGTCATAGTTATCGAGAACTTGGCCAAGGGAAATCAAGTCTGGACATGGCTCTTTGAATTGAAGGCTTGGGGGTTAGAAATTCACCAAACGAGAGCTTAGGTTGGTTCGATGTGGTAAGATGGTTTCTGTGATGATGGTCTCATCATCAGTGAATGAGGTTTAGGGTGGTGATTGTAAAACCATTTTGTGAATGACAATGAATTATGCCTAGAATAATTGAGGGAATATTGACTTGGCAATCAAGTTAATGAAATCTCTAGGACTCTCGGTGCCTTAAGGAAATAAACATATTGGAGTTCTAATTACATGCAATCAATTAAGGGCCTTTATTAAGTAAATACAAGGAATAAGAGTCATGATGGGACTATAATTGATGAGATATGATTTGGGTTGATATCCTTTCCGATAATAGGGAGGAATTGATTGAAACCCTAGCTATATAACCTAAGAGCCGTCCCTGCTTCCATACCGACAAAAACTCATGAAAACTATAAGCCTATTTCGATAGTAGAGTTCATTTAGAGGTACTGGAAGTAGAAGACTATTTCTACTTTGTTTGCAAGGATCAATGGCTTCACCTTCATAATCATGTCTTCCGAATTCTACATATAAGCTCAATATAATTAATCGATCTCTATTTCATATTGATTTGATTTATTCATGACCCTAATGTCTTGTTGTTATGATTTCAGAATATGTCTTACATGTGGTATCAGAGCCACACAACAAGCTTAGGGTTCGGATTAAAGGTAAGGTGTTTGATTATAATTTCATAGATGATCAAACACGTCCGCTGCTTTATCATGCTGGGGTTTTACCTAATGAGTCTTAGTGTTGTGAAAACATATATGCGACGAAGGATACATATACACTTCTCCATTGGGTTCCTTCTTGGTTAATTTCATGATTCCTTTCAACCTTATTATGAATAAAGAGACGTAATATAATTTGCATCCATTGGTATGACTGTATTAACTACAATATCAGTACTGGTCTGGGTAGCGATGCATATTGCTACTGCCAATTAGTATTGATGAATTCTTATTTGGGACTCTCATGTAATTATCAGAGGTGGTTTGTTTTGTTTTGATGGAGAAGACGTAAATATGACCTTAATTAATGTGTGTGTGTATTATCAATTTCTGGAGTTTGGAGGCTTGTCACAATGTGCATCTCAGTAGTTTGATTTAATTATTTTAAAATGATTAATATCAATATTGACTTGGATGGCATTGCTGTAGCTGCAGGGCAGTGTTTACGGTTCCTTGTTTTAAAATCCTATATACAATAATAATTACCATGTCTTCTCATCGTGTTTCAAAATTTTCTCTCACACACTGGTCACCAGCAAGCCGTTCCTCAATCACTACTCACGCTGTCAATGGTCAAGTTTAAAATTTTGGCCATTTTCGAAGTCTTTCGGCAAGAATCACTCGCCATTAGGAAACATGGGTATGATTTAATTGAATTATGCTTTTGAAGAAATTACATGATATCGATTATTTTCAAACTCTTATATATAAATCCTTCTACGGATTAATATGGAATTTTGTTATGAGTTTGTGAGGTTTGTCTTCTTGTTTTCCCTCATTTTGTGTATACATGGATCCTCTCAAATTTTCTTATCGTTATAAAATAATCCTATCGTTATGTGTTTCTGGGATTTTCATGCTTCCGCTCACTCTTATTCTATTATTTTTCATGAATCTATTACCGTTGTATTAAAGAGAAGAATTGAAGTGGTAGTGTTGAGATTTTCTGCCTATAGTAACTTATATTTTAACTACATCGGGTTATTGATTGCATGATTAAATATTGTAGTTTGGTCCAAAATTTTGGAATAATGAATTAAAAGGACTAGTGTGGCTTTTGCATTGAAATTTGATATGGTTACCAAATTTGGATATTTTGCTGATGTAGACTTTAAGCGAAGTGACTAAATCCTTTTTTATTTATGGTGAAAAGGGATGCCTTGTTTGTCGTAATCACCAAAAGAATGAATTTTTGTTACCTATTTTCATTTTTTGTAGCAAGTATATAGTGAATTATCATTGTTCAACCAAATATTCATCAACGCATATGTATCTCATTTTATTGTGATCTGATTAGAAGATTTTGCAAATTTCATTCACCACTCTAGAACAATAATTTGATAAATTTTCCTATCTCCAATTTTGATGAAATTTTGTCATGTTATGTTATATAATGAATTCTATACATGCAAAAATTTTCATGTCTTTTGGACAAGAAATGGATTTGTGATAAAATTTTAAGTGTGATACCATGTTTCTGGAATTCTGCAGACTTCTGCAGAATAGTGTGTTAGTAATATTATTTTGATATATTTATGTAATTGATAAATTCATGAAATTTTAGTATGATATATATTGAGATATTTATTTCAAATCTGGAAATTTTGACTGAGAATTGGTTTGAAAAAAGAATTATTGGTGAATTTTTTAATCTTGGGATTGTCCTACAGAATTTATGCGGTTTCTGCAGCAAATTCCATTTCGATTTTATTTTTAGCCCACTTTTAAAATCGAAAAAATCATGGAATTTTGGGTAACAATAAATTTACATGTCTACTTTATTTCTGCAAATTTTCATACAACACAACTTATTTCGAATTTGTTTTTAGTATACTTGTTTCGAATTTGTTTTTAGTATACCTATTTCGAATTTGTTTTTAGTATACTTGTTTCGATTTTATTTTTAGTATACTTATTTCGAATTTGTTTTTAGTACACTTGTAAAATCTTTAAAAAAAAATTATGAAATTTTGGGAAATAACAGATTTTTATGTTTACTTTATGTATGAAAATTCTGATGTATATCAGATAAACAATGAATATTTGGTGAATTTGTAATCTCAGGTATGTTGGAAGTTCAAATAAAAACATTATTTCAATGTTAGTGGGCTGCTAGCTGTTTCTTTTGACTCATACTTCCTGCACTTACCCAAATTAATGCTTCTCTTCTGTGCTAGCCAAAATGTGGTTATAAACCACTAGAATAAAGTAGTGTGTGTGTGTGTTCAAAAGTCTAAAACTGCTGCAAGTAAAGACTTTGAACCCCTTTATTTATTTTGCATGGATAGTTTTCCACTAGCTAAGTCTAGAAAGTCTTTGTTTGCATTTGTTTATTAAAACCACTTGTGTGGTTCTTTTGTTTTTGCAAGTATAAGAAAGCCTTCCCATAAGGCTCTTTGTAATTCCATTCCATATTTTCAGGAATAGAGTTGAAACTCTTTTAATATATCAAGTACTTGTTTTTCAAGAAGCTTGCTGCTTTTGTTTCTTTCTATCGGTCCATTTGCAAAGAGAGTACAAGAGAGAGGTGTGATAGAGTTAGAAAACCTATCACCCACATAATTGGTATTGAATTTGTAAACTTTAAAATACCAACAATTGGTATCAGAGCCAGAATACCATTCTGGCAGGTGCAACAATTATGACGTCCAATTTAGTGCAGCTCCAGGTTTCCACATTGAAGAAAGAAAATTATGAAAGATGGTGCATCCAATTCAAAGCATTGTTTGGATCACAGAACCTATGGGAAGTTGTCAGTAATGGGTATGATGAACTCACTACTGAGCAAGAAGCTGCCTACACTCCAGATCAAAGGAATACTCTCAAGGACTTACGAAAGAAGGACAAGAAGGCGCTGTATCTTGTATATCAAGGATTAGAAGATTCAACGTTCGAGAAGATTACAGAAGCAATAACCAGCAAGCAAGTTTGGGACACTTTGAGCACAATTTACCAATGAGTAGATTAAGTAAAAAGAGTTCGGCTTCAATCATTAAGAGCAGATTTTGAGGCTGCTCATATGAAAGAAGGAGAAAACATTTCAGACTGCTACTCTCGACTACTTGTAATTGTGAATCAAATGAAAAGGAATGGTGAAAGGCTTGATGATCGTTTCATGGAGAAAATCCTTCGGTCACTCACATCCAACTTTGAGCATGTGGTGACTGCAATTGAGGAATCCAAGAATTTGGAGACGATGAGTGCAAAGGAACTGCTAGGATCCCTCCTAGTTCATGAACAACACATTCAGAAGAATGCAAGCCCCACAACGCTAAAGCAAGCTTTGGAGTCAAAGTTGAATATTGACAAGCCAAATGGAGGTCGTGGGCAGTGGAACTCACATCGTGGGAGTTCATCCAACCGTAGCCGAGGAAGAGGTCGAGCTTATGCATAAAATCGAGGTCAGTCTCAAGAGTGGAGATATGCTCAAGGAAAGGCGCATATCCAGTGTCACAACTGCAAGCAATATGGACATTATGCCAATGAATGTTCACATAAAAATGGTGAGCATGTCAACATGGCAGAATCAAGTGGAAATGCTGGTGAGGAACTTACAGTTTTACTAGCACACCATGATTCCAGTAGCCAACAAGATGTTTAGTATTTGGACTCTGGTGCAAGCAATCACATGTGTGAAAAAAAAGGAGTTTTTTGTCGAACTCAAAGATGGGCCTTATGGATCTGTGAGTCTTGGTGACTCCTCAAAGTTACCAGTTGAAGGCAAAGGAAATATCAAAATCATCCAGAATGATGGTAGAGAAGAATACATCTCCGATACCTACTACATACCAGGTATGAAGAGCAACATTTTGAGCATTGGTCAACTGCTCCAGAAATGGTATGTTATACATATGGAGAATATGCTTCTCACTCTCAGGAATGCAAGGAGAAAGCTTATTGCACATGTTCAAATGTCAAAGAACCGAATGTTCCCATTGAAGTTGAACACAAAGATCGGAAGCTGCAACATTGGTGTGATGGAAGATGAGTCATGGAAATGGCATCTTCGGTTTGGCCATCTTCATTTCAATGGCCTAAAGTTATTGTCAAGTGGAGAAATGGTTCATGGTCTACCCCAGATAGAAGCCACACACCAAGTATGTGAAGGTTGTGTGTTTGGCAAACAAGCACGATTATCGTTCCCTGTTGGTGATACATGGAGAGCAAAGGCACCACTGCAGTTAGTGCACACGGATATATGTGGTCTGTTGGATCCTATGTCTTATGGAGGTAATAGGTATTTTATTACCTTCATTGATGATTTTAGTAGGAAGACTTGGGTTTATTTTCTCAATGAGAAGTCGACTGCCCTAAAAGTTTTCAAGGAGTTCAAGGCACTCACAGAGGCTGAAAGTAACCACAAGCTTGTGGCTATGAGATCGGACAGAGGTGGAGAGTACACCTCCAATGATTTCAAGGCATATTGCAAGGAGCAAGGAATTAGGCATCAACTGACTGCTGACTATACCCCACAACAAAATGGGATAGCAAAAAGAAAGAATTGAACCATCCTTGACATGACAAGGTCTATGCTTAAAGAGAAGAATTTGCCAAAAGAATTGTCAGCAGAAGCTGTAGCTTGTTCAATTTATTTGTTGAATCGATGTCCAACAAAGAGTGTCAAAAGGATGACACCACAAGAAGCTTGGAGTGGATACAAGCCGAATGTTGCGCACCTAAGAGTTTTTGGGTGTGTTGCATATGCTCAAGTTCCAAAAGCCAAGAGAAGGAAGCTTGATGATCGAGGTGAAAAGTGTGTGTTTGTGGGCTATAGTGAAGAGTCCAAGGCATATAAGCTCTACAACCCACTAACTGGCAAATTAGTGGTTAGTAAAGATGTCATCTTCAGTGAGGAAGATGCATGGAAGTGGAAGAACTAAGAAGTCAATAAAGAGAAGATTGTTTCCACTGATCTTGAAGAACCAGAAGTTATACCACTTGTTGAGCAACAGCCTGCTTAATCAATCACAACAACTCCATTGCACAGAATTGCAAGGAGTGGTCCTACTTCCAGTGAAGAAAGCAGCTCCTCAACTCCAGTGAGGCTAAGAAGTCTCACTGAGATATATGGACAAGAAGAAGAAGAAGAAACCAATCTTTTCTGCTTGTATGCAGACCATGAGCCTTTCTCATTCAATGAAGCTGTGGAAGAAGATCGTTGGAGAATAGCCATGGAGGAAGAAATCCATGCCATCGAGAAGAATGACACTTGGGAGTTGATAAAACTCCCACCAAATCAGAAGGTTATTGGTGTTAAGTGGGTGTACAAGATCAAGTGCACTGCAGATGGAAATGTGGATCGGTTCAAATCAAGGCTTGTAGCAAAGGGCTACAAACAGAAGTATGGAGTGGACTATGATGAAGTCTATGCTCCATTTGCAAGACTTAACACGGTAAGATTACTAATCTCTCTTGCCGCTCATCATAAATGGAAAATTTATCAACTAGATGTCAAGTTAGCCTTCCTTAATGGAGTACTTGAGGAAGAAGTGTACGTGGAACAACCAGAAGGCTTCCAAGTACAAGGAGAAGAAGAAAAAGTGTATCGTTTGAAGAAGGCTTTGTATGGCCTCAAGCAAGCACCACGAGCTTGGAACTCAAGGATTGATAACTACCTTCACCAAAATGGATTTCAGAAATGTCCATACGAGTATTCAGTTTACATGAAGAATGGTACAAAATGGGAGTTCTTAATTATTTGTCTCTATGTAGATGACTTGTTGTTTACAGGAAACAATGACGCAATGTTCTGTGAGTTCAAGCAATCCATGTTCAGTGAATTTGAGATGACTGACAATGGATTAATGTCATACTTTCTTGGCATAGAGGTGAAGCAAGAAAGTGATGGTATATACATCTCTCAACAAAAGTACATGAGAGATATATTAGAGAAGTTCAATATGGACAAGTGCAATGCTGTCAACACTCCAGTTGCAACTGGATTGAAGCTGTCTAAGGAAGGAGAAGGTGAGCTTGTAAACTCAACCGTGTACAAAAGCCTCGTTAGAAGCTTGAGGTACCTTACAATCACAAGACCGGATATAGTTTATGGTGTTGGACTCGTGAGTTGGTACATGGAAACACCAAAGGAGTCTCATTGGCTGGCTGCCAAGAGAATTTTGAGGTACATAAGAGGCCCTCTAAACTATGGTCTGTTTTATAATTTTTGTGAAGATGCAAAATTATTTGGTTATTCAGATAGTGATTGGGGAGGTGACCAAGATGAAAGGAAAAGCACAACTGGCTATGTGTTTTTTCTAGGATCAACAGTTTTCTCATGGACTTCAAAGAAGCAATCAATTATTGCTCTGTCATCGTGTGAAGCCGAGTACGTTGCTGCAGCCTCAACCGTGTGTGAGGCAATTTGGTTAAGAAATCTGTTGAAATCTTTATGTCATCCACAAGTGGAATCTACTGTGATTCATGTGGATAACATGTCTGCAATCAAGCTTGCAAAGAATCCTGTTCAACATGGAAGGAGCAAGCACATCGATACCAGGTTCCATTTTTTGAGGAATCATGTGAAGCAAAAGACAATTGAGCTTGTCTATTGTCACACCAAGGAACAAGTGGCTGACATCTTCACAAAGCCACTGCCAATTGAATCATTCCGGCTGCTGCGTGACATGCTAGGAATAAAGGCGTTTTGATTTGAGGGAGAGTGTTGGAAGTGTTGGAAATGTGCCCTAAAGCCAATCATGTGATGATACTTTACGGACATTTCACATGTTAAACTAATCTAGTTTTACATATAAAGGGCATACATTATTGTTTGAGCCGTCTCATATAAATGTTATATGCTTAAACGATAAAGTCCAAGGAATATGTGATTGGGAGAATGTAATCTAATGAAGTTAGATTCATGAGACCATTCTTTCGTAGACACATCCTAAACGTTCCTGATCATAGGATTGTCAATTGGGCGTTGACAGTCCGTTAAGATCAGTACGTACTATGTCTTCTCTCAGGGAGAGTGATTAGTCTCGAGTCATTGGTGTGTGTGACATCAAGACAAGTACGTAGGTGCTCAATAGAGAATAAGTTCACTGAACGTGATCAACGAAGAGTTCTTATATTCCATGTCACATGAGAACTCATGGTTGGGATAATGCAAAGTAGTCCTTTGACCTGAGGCATCACAGTTGTCTTGTGGTTAAGTCCTTGATCTTTGATTATGTCAAAGTCACCCCCTCGGGGTGTCCACGGCATCGTTGGGGTTAAGCCACTTAGCTATGGAGACAAGTGAATGCGCAACAAGGGATCTCTAACCTTCAAACAGTTGAGGGAGAATACTCTATGATATGATTTGGAATCTCTGGCCAGAGTATGAATGAGATTAGGGAATGCGTTCCAAATCACATTCAAGGAAATCATATAAGCACACGAATCACATTGGATAGTAGACATGAATAAATAAACTATCATACCAAACAATGTGGTCAAGAGTATTAGATTAGAGAAGGACCGTATTGCATTTGTAATCCCAAACTGAATAGGTTCTCTATCCTCTTCTGATTAGCTTGGGTAACCATGATATGCTGCTAGGTGTCACTCATGGTTTGTGGAAGCCCTAAACGTGTGTAATCACTAAAGGGAGAATTGAAAATAGTTTCAATTCACAATCGATGTAAAATGGTTTTAATCGCCCACTACCTCGCTAAAAGGAACCTAATGGATCGCACACCATAAAAGGTGGAGATTGAAGATTAAACGGAAATGAGTAAGAATGATTAAATGGTTTAATCATTTATTTATGGCAAGGATTAATTAATATGTTAATTAATCAAACGAATAAGTTCGTTAAAGACTTCGGGATAGTTTTGGACCTTAAGGCCCAATGGGCTTCGAACGTCAAGCCCATTAACTTAAGTTGTATGACAATTTAATGAATGAAGATTCATTAAAGCCCAAAAGCCCAAAATCCCCTAAATGGCAAGCCATAGTGTGATGAATTAGGGTTTTGGTTATTTAGGTCACTTAAAGAAGTGACTATATAAATGACTTTATAACTAAATATTCATTAAGTGTTAAAAGGGTTTATTTTGGGGGAAAATTGGTGAGAATTGTCTCTCCATTTTTCTCTCTAAAGAGGCCAACACCTTGGAGGGTACATCTAGCAATCCTACTACTCCAAGGTCACTCATTTCTTCTACAATCAAACCTTGGTGAAGAGACTTAGAGGTTCCCTATTTTGGGAACTTGGAGAAACCTATTTTTCCATCCAAATCCATGGATCTAAGAAGCAAGGAATGAAGGCCCTATCTCTTTGGGTGATTAGCCTTTGCTTATGCAAAGAGGAATCTACAAAGGTAATAATTTCAACTCACTTTGTTTTGAGTTGATTATTGGTTCACCAATCTACTAGGCTTTGAATTTCATGGTAATGTTTTGTTTTTGAGTACATGCAAGCATGATTCCGCCTTTAATTGTTAATTGCATGCCATATGATGTTGCTCAAATGAACATGTTTTTCAAAATAAATCCTTCAAGTGGTATCAAGAGCCTAGGTCTAGTAGTTGGTGAATCCTTTTGGGTTTTGTAGTTCATAAGTTTATGATTTAAAAGTTGTAATTGTTACAAGCTTTATTCTTGCTTCTTTGAATGTAAATTTTGTTTGAAAATTTGCCATCTCAAATGTTGTAGATGTAGTTCATATGAGCATGAATATTGGAGCTAAAATTTGGTGTCATGATTTTGGGGATTTTCGGCCAAATCCAAAGGGTGATTTTTTGGGTTCATGTTTGTCTTGTTAAAATGGTTTTAAGGTGACTTTTGGAACCCCTAAGTACCCTAGGATGTTAGCCTCATTTTGAATGATAAAAATTTGAGTTTTATTGCATGAAAACATTCATGGAGCTCTTATGGGTTTTCATGGATGTTCTTCATATGTTCTTGATGTTCTTGCCAAGAACACAAAGGTTTGTGTTTTGATTCAAAGTTTTGATTTATTTCATAAAGTTTATGATATATGTTTTTCAAATGATTTATCATGTATTTAAAGTGTTAAATATTTGTATAAATGATGATGGAAACATCAATCATCAAAACATATATTATTTTTATGAAAGTATTTAAAGTGTTAAATATTTGTATAAATGATGAAAGAAATATCAATCATCAAAACATATATTATTTTTATGAAAGGTGAAAGCACTACTTGATTGTTTTTGACAAAACTAATAAATCAAAACACCCACCACTCCTTTTTATCCCTAAAAACCGGCCACCCTAATTAAATAGGGTATTTTTGGGGCTTTTATGCAATTACATAAAGTTTTGATACTTTTGTGTATTTGTACTTTGACCCGAAAGTTTACGTTTTGACGTTAAGGCCTAAAAATGCTAAAGGACAAATTGTTTTGCTCCTTTAATGAAGTTTTTGAATTTATTTAAATTTTGGGTTCTAGTTGTATTTACATGAAGTAGTGACTTTTGTGTTTTTACAAAGTGACCCCAAAAGTTTATGTTTTCGCAATATGGCCCAACAAGTTGTGGTTATTGCATGATGGCCCAAATAGGATGAGAACAAAATTGTTTTGTCTCTTTAAATGAGAATTGGATTTTCATTTTGTTTAGCTCCACTTAAATCAATTTTATGGATACAAAAACCAAATGAAAATGTTGCATTCAATTTAATTAGTTAAAATGTTAATTAATTAAAGGATGATTATGAACCTAAGCCTAATATAATTGAGCTATGTGAAAGGCGTTTCAAATTTGTTTGAACCATGGGAATGTGTAGATTAGATTTTGGTTGTAATTTGATTTGATCAAATGTTGTAAAAGGGCATAAGTCCTTCTTTACTTTAAGGTAATTTGTTTTATGCAAATGTTGTAATGAGCATAAGCTCATCCTTTACTTTGAAGTATTTCTTTCTTGCTTTATATGATATGCATGAAAATGAAGTAATTGGGTCCAACGCCCCTAAGACAACAAGCCTTAATGTGATTAAACGCGTAACTAAAATCAATCTCCATCCCTAGACCGAGATTCAACACAAGGCTCGTGTTGAATCTAAACAAAGGTTCATAGTCATCCTAAGGCCCTAAGACAACTATATAGTCCATCAAATGAATGCAAACCTTATGTTAGTAGTAACATATACTCTTGCTTTAAAAACCGTTTTAAAAGCATAGTGGGAGTATTATGTACAACTAAAACAATCATATGGACCAATAGTTGTAATAGGACCAAAATTGTTTTAATAGAGATTAAAATGTATATTGATATGAGATGAGACCTAAAACCCTCAACCAAACATAATATTAAGTTGATAAGCGGAGAGTGCTTAGAACACTCTTTCGTGGCCTTCCACCGTGGTGGGATCCAATCGTTTATGACTTGTACACCGGCTTCACCCTATCATGGGGGAGTACAAAGTGCATGCTTATACTCAGGAGGAATCCATACACATATGATGAGGTGAGTGTAGGCAACGAGGATGGCCAATATCATATCATTGTGAGGCTATTCTTGAACCCCTTCATGAACTAAGCATGGTGGGAAGAACTTAACTAAGTGCAATGGAACCAATATCATATCATTGTGAGGTTACATTCTCTAGAGGCCAAATAAGATGGGTACTTGCATGAGTTGCAAATGAGTAAGCGTACTCTCTCATTATTATTAATGCTAGCCAATATCATATCATTGTGAGGTGGGCTTGGTAGTAGTGAGCCTCCCATAACCTACTAAGAGTTTCATCCAAAACTCTCGAATTCCAATGAGGGATATGGAATTTGCCAAAAATAGTAGGTGATGCTATTTGATTTAAAGACCCGAATCAATTGGCTTAAAATCAATCAATTTATATACGTTATGTATTTGTTTACCAATATATTTGCAAACGCTATCCAACACTTGACAAATAAAAGCCGAACGTTTAGTTTACGGACTTGGTACTACAAAACCATAGATTGTCTTTAATGGCTTGTAAATGTACCTAAGTAGTCTCATCCTCACAATCTTCCTATTGATAATGTATCATTAGAAGAATATGTTAGAAAAGGTCTATCATAGAGAGGACAACACTTTTAATGTCATAATTCTTCAAATACAAATTGTTGTATGAAGAAATAAGAGTTGCTTTGAACAACCCTTAGTCAATACAAACACTTAGTGCTTATTTCTTTGTTAATTGAACAAAGAACTTGAGAAATAAGCACAAGGGCATGGACACTTTATGTGCCATGATTCTTCACTTACAAATTGTTGTATGAAGAAATGAGAGTTGCCTTGTACAACTCTTGAAAGTTTGTAATTATGTTTAGAACATAATGGTTGGTTGACAAAAATAGTCCATTAACATGGACTTATGATGATTTTGAATCATTGAGTGTTGAAGTGTTAAACCACTTAACGAGACGGAAACTAGGCAAGGACTTCACCTTTATTTCCCTATCCTAATGGTTCACTAAGTTTATGGTAAACTATGTAGTGAACAATAACCACATACTCTCCAAATTGTTTGATGTGTATAACACAATTGAAAAAGGTTTCAAAAGAGATAGTGGGAGTTTAGGGACCATGACTAATGTAGTCAAAGGTGAAAGTCAAATAAAGAAGATAAATAACTCCAAGGGAACAAACTTTCTTTATGAAAGGATGGACATTGGAAGGGGTATTTGCAAGAAATGTCTTGCAAGTGTCAAGAACACACCTTTCGAAGGTGTTGTAAATTGTTCTTGAATAGTTCAAAACAGTTGGTTCTTCTACTTGAATGTATGATTCCGTATTAGTAACTATGTTTTACAAATCGTTGTAAAAGTGTGACTAATAAGAAGTAGAAGATATATGAGAGAAGAAAAGGTGCTTCACATACGGAACGTGAATAAGATATAGATCTCTGCGAAAGCAGATAGTACTTACTTCCTCATATGAACTACCAAAGAAATTGGATTATAGTAATCTAATTGATTGTCTCTATAGTAGAGATGATATGGTAGTGTTAACTGTTTAGAATATAATGATGCTTAAAACCCAAAAGGTTGCAAGGTAGTGACTAATCCCAACTAAATTGTGATACCTCTAAAACATAAGTTACGAGTTGGTGAAACAAGGATGCTTTGGATCATTAGATCCGGATCCAATACCTTCTTGTTAAAATTGTATAGAGGCGAAATGTTCGAATCTTTATTCTTTTGGAAAGAAGAAAGAATCACAAAGTTGTTGAGGTTAATTCACTTAGATGTTAGTGGCACTTGTCCACAAACATAATACTACTCATGTTGGATAACATTCACCGAAGATCACTCTCGGTTGGACTATAGTTTATTTTGAATAAACACAAGTCCGAATACTTTGCAAAATGTTTCAAAGAATTCAAGTAATGTAAGTTGATGAGTAAGACATCTAAAGTATTTACCTCCTTAGATTTGATCCAAGGAAAGGTAACACTTTAGATAAGTTTCCTTGAAAGATATCAAGGAAAATAGCATCATAAGATAATGTATTTCTCCATTAGGAGAAGAACGAACTCGAATAAGATTTAGTTCGTTAGATATTATCTATTACCCATATATAGGATATATACTTCTAAAACAATATGATTGTCAATTAGAAGATCTTCCAAAATTTTCATAACTCCATAAGATGTAGTTGGAAAGAAAGACAAATCTTAAGCATGTTAAAGATTTGGGGTTGTGTGCTAACAAGCAATATTTGTTTGATAACAATCTTGTGGGATATCCTTAAATTAACTTTTGGATATCGCTTCTATAAACCAACTAACAAATGTTGTTTTGTTGGGTAGTTCATTGTAATTCTACAATGTGATTTGCCTAAAAGCAAATGAACGAGAGATAGAACTCGAAGAATGGGTTCTTTGAGAGACAAGAAAGTAATCAACAAATATAACAACCTAGTTCCTATACCTCAAGCTCCAAGGTAGTCGATAAGGATTTATAAACCGTCTCAGTTGAATGGTTTTGAACTTTATGACTATGTCATAGAGTTGCACCTCTTAATTCGAAAGAAGTAAGAATGAAAATCCTTATGACTACACTGAGTGCATATACGATATATACTCAAGGAAATGGTAAAGTACCATTTGACTCGAAATAATGAAACCTTCATAGCTAATTGGTAGCTTAAGGTGACTACAATCAAAGAAAATGGTTGACTTTGAAGAAACCATCTTTGAGATAGTCTTAGTTTCAATTAATTCGAAGATTGCTAGCTACAACTAAATGGTGATTCAATGTTTGGACATTATTAAGATAGTCTTGATAATATATGTCTAAAACTATGAATCACAAGACATGTAAGTTGTAGAGATCCATCCATCATGGATCTTAGCAAGTTAGTGGGAGCTATTTGCATTTTATGAGAAAAAGGATCAAATCGTTTGATTTCTCATAAAGATGTAAATGAATCTTTTGTTTACTAGTTTTACAAAAGATTAGTGGGAGTTAATCATGTTCCTAAAAATTTAAATATATATGATATATTTATTTTGGAAATGAAAATAATACTTCTTCGTTAAAGTTATGACTTTAATACATTATATGAAGATAGAATGTATATGGGAGATATAGTCTATGTACATGGGATGGAAATCTATAATGATATATTTCATGATATAATTGGATTATATCAATCCCTAATAATAAACAATAGATGCTAGGAAGTTTCTCATATGATGATAATGAAGGGATTATTTTGAAAAACATGTTCATTTGAGCAACATCATATAGCATGCAATTAACAATTAAAGGCGGAATCATGCTTACATGCACTCAAAAACAAAACATTTACCCATGAAATTCAAAGCCTAGTAGATTGGTGAACCAATAATCAACTCAAAAATAAGTGAGTTGAAATTAATACCTTTGTAGATTCCTCTTTGCATAAGCAAAGGCTAATCACCCAAAGAGATAGGGCCTTCATTCCTTGCTTCTTAGATCCATGGATTTGGATGGAAGAATAGGTTCTCCAAGTTCCCAAAATTGAGAACCTCTAATTCTCGACACCAAGGTTCGATTGTAGAAGAAATGAGTGACCTTGGAGTAGTAGGATTGCTAGATGTACCCTCCAAGGTGTTGGCCTCTTTAGAGAGAAAATGGAGAGACAATTCTCACCTATTTTCCCCAAAAATAAACCCATTTTTCACTTAATGAATATTTGGCTATAAAATCATTTATATAGTCACTTCTTTAAGTGACCTAAACAACCAAAACCCTAATTCATTTCATCATGGCTGGCCATTTAGGGGATTTTGGGCTTTTGGGCTTTAATGAATCTTCATTCATTAAATTGTCATACAACTTAAGTTAATGGGCTTGACGTTCGAAGCCCATTGGGTCTTCAGGTCCAAAACTATCCCGAAGTCTTTAACGAACTTATTCGTTTGATTAATTAACATATTAATTAATCCTTGCCATAAATAAATGATTAAACCATTTAATCATTCTTACTCATTTCCGTTTAATCTCCAATCTCCACCTTTCACGGTGTGCGATCCATTAGGTTCCTTTTAGCGAGGTAGTGGGCGATTAAAACCATTTTACATCGATTGTGAATTGAAACTATTTTCAATTCTCCCTTTAGTGATTATACACGTTTAGGGCTTCCACAAACCATGAGTGACACCTAGCAGCATATCATGGTTACCCAAGCTAATCAGAAGAGGTTAGAGAACCTATTCAGTTCGAGATTACAAATGCAATACGGTCCTTCTCTAATCTAATACTCTTAACCACATTGTTTGGTTTGATAGTTTATTTTCTCATGTCTACTATCCAATGTGTGTCTTGTGCTTATATGATTACCTTGAATGTGATTCGGAACGCATTCCCTAATCTCATTCATACTCTGGCCAGAGATTCAAATCATATCAGAGAGTATTCTCCCTCAAACGGTTTGAAGGTTAGAGATCCCTTGTTGCGCATTCACTTGTCTCCATAGCTAAGCGGCTTGACCCCAACGATGCCGTGGACACCCTCCTGGTGGGATGACTTTGACATAATCAAAGATCAAGGTCTTAACCTCAAGACAACTATGATGCCTCAGGTCAAAGGACTACTTTGCATTATCCCAACCATGAGTTCTTATGTGACATGGAATATGAGAACTCTTCGTTGATCGCGTTCAGTGAACTCATTCTCTATTGAGCACCTACCGTACTTGTCTTGATGTCACACACACCAATGATTCGAGACTAATCACTCTCCCTGAGAGAAGACATAGTATGTACTGATCTTAACGGACTGTCAACGCCCAATTGGCAATCCTATGATCAGGAACGTTTAGGATGTGTCTACGAAAGAATGGTCTCAAGAATCTAACTTCATTAGATTACATTCTCTCAATCACAAATTCCTTGGACTTTATCGTTTAAGCATATAACATTTATATGAGACGGCTCAAACAATAATCTATGCCCTTTATATGTTAAACTAGATTAGTTTAACATGTGAAATGTCCGTAAAGTATCATCACATGATTGGCTTTAGGGCACATTTCCAACAATCTCCCACTTGCACTAGAGCCAATCAGCTTGATCATCAATGATGATATCTCTTCTGTAGTCATTTCATAAATGGCTGAATAGTAGGCCTAGGCAGTGGATATCTATATGTGTTATCCACAGAAGCAACCTTGAGAATAACGACGTCACCATTATACATGATTCTCAATCATGTGGTTCAGTCTCTCATTTGTGTTCGGATCTTGATGAGACCTTGATTCCCAGGCTTGAGCTATCGCCCCATTAGTGTCATACACTTTCTGGTTGGAACCGAATAGAGAGTTCATAAATGAACTTTCCCATCCAAACAACATTGTTGTAAACTTCTATATGGCAATATATTTTGCATTCATAATGGAACACACTAAAGTCATTACTTTAATGTTTCCATCCAAATATCTCTTTAGTCATAATAAAGAGATATCCGTTTATCTCTTCATTCATAATGAAGAAACATCCAATGATGGATTAGATTCATAATCTAATACATTTACGCTTCCATTACGTCACTTTGATTCTTCCTCGATCTTTGAGGAATTTATCCTTTAGTATTTCTTAAATACTTAAGGACTCACTTGACAGTTGCCATGGTTCTGATCCTGGGCTTGCACTGATATCATCTTATACCGTTCTAGGTACAACTCATATCAATGTTTTTCATACAATATGAAATACATAAATCACCTTTCTGCGTATGCATAAAGGATTCAATTTACGCATTATTTCTTTGGGAGTCAAAGGGGTACGTTCCCTTTGAGAAGGGCAACTTGCTAGTCTCACTAGAATCGTCCTTCTTATTGAAGTTTATCATCATATGAGAAACTTCCTAGCATCCATTGTCTATTATTAGGGATTGATATAATCCAATTATATCATGAAATATATCATTATAGATTTCCATCCCATGTATATAGACTATATCTCCCATATACATTCTATCTTCATATAATGTATTAAAGTCATAACTTTAACGAAGAAGTATTCTTTTCATTTCCAAAATTAATATATCATATATATTTAAATTTTAGGAACATGATTAACTCCCACTAATCTTTTGTAAAACTAGTAAACAAAAGATTCATTTACATCTTTATGAGAAATCAAACGATTTGATCCTTTTCTCATAAAATGCAAATAGCTCCCACTAACTTGCTAAGATCCATGATGGATGGATCTCTACAACTTACATGTCTTGTGATTAGTAGTTTTACACATATATTATCAAGACTATCTTAATAATGGTTTCGGAAACCCATATTATGTCAAAACATTGAATCACCATTTAGTTGTAGCTAGCAATCTTCGAATTAATTGAAACTAAGACTACGTCAAAAATGGTTCCTTTAAAGTCAACCATTCTCTTTGATTGTAGTCACCTTAAGCTACCAATTAGCTTTGAAGGTTTCATTATTTCGAGTCAAATGGTACTTTACCATTTCCTTGAGTATATATCGTATATGCACTCAATGTAGTCATAAAGTTCAAAACCATTCAACTGAGACGGTTTATAAATCCTTATCGACTACCTTGGAGCTTGTGGTATAGGAACTAGGTTGTTATATTTGTTGATTACTATCTTGTCTCTCAAAGAACTCATTCTTTGAGTTCTATCTCTCGTTCATTTGCTTTTAGGCAAATCACATTGTAGAATTACAATGAACTACCCAACAAAACAACATTTGTTAGTTGGTTTATAGAAGCGATATCCAAAAGTTAATTTAAGGATATCCCACAAGATTGTTATCAAACAAATATTGCTTGTTAGCACACAACCCCAAATCTTTAACATGCTTAAGATTTGTCTTTCTTTCCAACTACATCTTATGGAGTCATGAAAATATTGGAAGATCTTCTCATTGACAATCATATTGTTTTTAGAAGTATATATCCTATATATGGGTAATAGATAACATCTAACGAACTAAATCTTATTCAAGTTCGTTCTTCTCCTAATGGAGAAATACATTATCTTATGATGCTTATTTCCTTGATATCTTTCAAGGAAACTTATCTAAAGTGTTACCTTTCCTTGGATCAAACCTAAGGAGGTAAATACTTTAGATGTCTTACTCATCAACTTACATTACTTGAATTTCTTTGAAACATTTTGCAAAGTATTCGGACTTGTGTTTATTCAAAATAAACTATAGTCCAACCGAGAGTGATCTTCGGTGAATGTTATTCAACATGAGTAATATTATGTTTGTGGACAAGTGCCACTAACATTTAAGTGAATTAACCTCAACAACTTTGTGATTCTTTCTTCTTTCCAAAAGAATAAAGATTCAAACATTTCGCCTCCATACAATTTTAACAAGAAGGTATTGGATCCGGATCTAACGATCCAAAGCATCCATCTTTCACCAACTCGTAATTTATGTTTTAGAGGTATCACAATTTTAGTTGGGATTAGTCACTACCTTACAACCTTTTGGGTTTTAAGCATCATTATTTTCTAAACAGTTAACACTACCATATTATCTCTACTATAGAGATAATTAATTAGATTACCATAATCCAATCATTGATTAATAAAGAACATTGTTTTGTCAAACAAAACATTTATCCATTTCACATAGTGACGGAATTTAGTTCCTTAAAATTGGAATATAAAGACAATCTATGTTTTTCCAATTTCTTTGGTAGTTCATATGAGGAAGTAAGTACCATCTGCTTTCGCAGAGATCTACATTTGATTCACGCTTCGAATGTGAAGTACTTTCTCTTCTCTCATTAATCTTCTACTTCTTATTAGCCACACTTTTACAACGATTGTAAAACATAGTCACTAATACGGAATCATGCATTCAAGTAGAAGAACCAACTGTTTTGAACTATTCAAGAACAATTTACAACACCTTCGAAAGGTGTGTCCTTGACACTTGCAAGACATTTCTTGCAAATACCCCTTCCAATATCCATCCTTTCATAAAGAAAGTTTGTTCCCTTGGAGTTATTTATCTTCTTTATTTGACCTTCACCTTTGACTACATTAGTCATGGTCCCTAAACTCCCACTATCTCTCTTGAAACCTTTTTCAATTGTGTTATACACATCAAACATTTTGGAGAGCATGTGGTTATTTTGCACTACATAGTTTACAATAAACTTAGTGAACGATTAGGATAGAGAAACAAAGGTGAAGTCCTTGCCTAGTTTCCGTCTCGTTAAGTGGTTTATCACTTCAACACTCAATGATTCAAAATCATCATAAGTCCATGTTAATGGACTATTTTTGTCAACCAACCATTATGTTCTAAACATAATTACAAACCTTCAAGAGTTGTACAAGGCAACTCTCATTTCTTCATACAACAATTTGTAAGTGAAGAAACATGGCACATAAAGTGTTCATGCCTTTGTGCTTTCTTCTCAAGTTCTTTGTTCATGTAACAAAGAAACAAGCACTAAGTGTTTGTATTGACTAAGAGTTGTTCAAAGCAACTCCTATTTCTTCATACAACAAATTGTAATTGAAGAATTATGACATTAAAAATGTTGTCCTCTTTATGATAGACCTTTTCTAACATATTCTTCTAATGATATATTATCAATAGTAAGATTGTGAGGATGAGACTACTTTGGTACTTTTTACAAGCCATTAAAGACAATCTATGGTTTTGTAGTACCAAGTCCGTAAACTAAACGTTCGGTTTTGTCAAGTGTTGGATAGCGTTTGCAAATATATTGGTAATCAAATACATAACGAATATAGATTGATTGATTTTAAGCCATTTGATTCGGGTCTTTAAATCAAAATAGCACCACCCACTATTTTTGGCAAATTCCATATCCCTCATAGGAATTCGAGAGTTTTGGATGAAACTCCTAGTAGGTTATGGGAGGCTCACTATTACCAAGCCCACCTCACGATGATACGATATATGGCTAGCAACAATAATAATGAGAGAGTACGCTTACTCATTTGCAACTCATGCAAGTACCCATCTTATTTGGCCTCTAGAGAATGTAACCTCACAATGATATGATATTGGTTCCATTGCACTTAGTTAAGTTCTTCCCACCATGCTTAGTGTGTGAAGGGGTTCAAGAATAGCCTCACGATGATACGATATATAGCTATCCTCGTTGCCTACACTCACCTCATCATATGTATATGGATTCCTCCTGAGTATAAGCATGCACTGTGTACTCCCCCATGATAGGGTGAAGCCGGTGTACAAGTCATAAACGATTGGATCCCACCACGGTGGAAGGCCACGAAGAGATATTCTAAACATCTCTCGCTTATCAACTTAATATTGGTTTGGTTGAGGGTTTTGTGTCTCATCACATATAAACATACATTTTAATCTCTATTAAAACTATTTTGGTCCTATTACAACTATTGGTCCATCCCTTTGTTTTAGTTGTACATAATACTCCCACTATGCTTTTAAAACGATTTTTAAAGCAAGAGTATATGATACTACTAACATAAACTTTTCATTCATTTGATGGACTACATAGTTGCCTTAGGGCCTAAGGATGATTATGAACCTTTGTTTAGATTCAACACGAGCCTTGTGTTGAATCTCGGTCTAGGAATGGTGATTGATTTTAGTTACGCGTTTAATCACATTAAGGCGTGTTGTCTTATGGGCGTTGGACCCAACTACTTCATTTTCATGCATATCATATAAAGCAAGAAAGAAGTACTTCAAAGTAAATGTGAGCTTATGCTCATTACAACATTTGCATATAACAAATTACTTGAAAGTAAAGAAGAGCTTAAGCCCTTTTACAACATTTGATCAAATCAAATTACAACCAAAATCTAATCTACACATTCCCATGGTTCAAACAAATTTGAAACGCCTTTCACATAACTCAATTATATTAGGCTTAGGTTCATAATCACCCTTTAATTAATTAACACTTTAACTAATTAATGAATGCAACATTTTCATTTGGTTTTTGTATCCATAAAATTGATTTAAATGGAGCTAAACAAAATGAAAATCCAATTCTCATTTAAAGAGACAAAACAATTTTGTTCTCATCCTATTTGGGCCATCATGCAATTAACCTCAACTTTTGGGCCATATTGCAATAACAAAAACTTTTGGGGTCACTTTGTATAATACACAAAAGTCACAACTTCATGTAAATACAACTAGAACCCAAACTTTTAATAATGCAAAAACATCATTAAAGGATCAAAACAATTTGTCCTTTAGCGTTTTTGGACCTAAACGTAAAAACGTAAACTTTTGGGCCAAAGTGCAAATACACAAAAGTATCAAAACTTTATGTAATTGCATAAAAGCCCCAAAAGTACTCCCTTTGAGGGAGTGGCTGGTTTTGGGGAGGGATAAGGTTGGTGTGTGTGTTGATTTGTGAGTTTTGTCAAAATTAATCAAGTGGTGTAAGATAAGAAATTCTTATCACCATTATTTCTATCACCTTTCATAAAAATAATATATGTTTTGATGATAGATTTTTCTATTGCCATTTAATCAAATATTTAACACTTTAAATACATGATAAATCATTTGAAAAACATATCACATAAACTTTATGAAATAATTCAAAACTTTGAATCAATACACCAAACCTTTTTGTTCTTGGCAAGAACATCAAGAACAATGAAGAACATCCATGAAAAACCCAAATTTCTCCATGAACTTTTTCCACCCAAAAACATTCCAAAACCATTCTTACTTAAGGGAAATAACATCTAACCAAACTAGGGTACTTAGGGGTTCCAAAGAACACATTAAAACACTTTTAACAAGTCAAACAAGAACCCAAAAATTCACCCTTTGGATTTGGCCGAATTTTCCCAAAAGCATGGCACCAAATTTTAGCTCCAATATTCATGCTTATATGAACAACATCTACAACATTTGAGATAGCAAATTTTCCAACAAAATTTACTTTCAAAGAAGCAAGAATAAAGCTTGTAACAATTACAACTTTTAGATCACAAACTTATGAACTACAAAACACAAGGATTCACCAACTACTAGACCTAGGCTCTTATACCACTTGAAGGGATTATTTTGAAAAACATGTTCATTTGAGCAACATCATATAGCATGCAATTAATAATTAAAGGCGGAATCATGCTTACATGCACTCAAAAACAAAACATTTACCCATGAAATTCAAAGCCTAGTAGATTGGTGAACCAATAATCAACTCAAAAATAAGTGAGTTGAAATTAATACCTTTGTAGATTCCTCTTTGCATAAGCAAAGGCTAATCACCCAAAGAGATAGGGCCTTCATTCCTTGCTTCTTAGATCCATGGATTTGGATGGAAGAATAGGTTCTCCAAGTTCCCAAAATTGAGAACCTCTAATTCTCGACACCAAGGTTCGATTGTAGAAGAAATGAGTGACCTTGGAGTAGTAGGATTGCTAGATGTACCCTCCAAGGTGTTGGCCTCTTTAGAGAGAAAATGGAGAGACAATTCTCACCTATTTTCCCCAAAAATAAACCCATTTTTCACTTAATGAATATTTGGCTATAAAATCATTTATATAGTCACTTCTTTAAGTGACCTAAACAACCAAAACCCTAATTCATTTCATCATGGCTGGCCATTTAGGGGATTTTGGGCTTTTGGGCTTTAATGAATCTTCATTCATTAAATTGTCATACAACTTAAGTTAATGGGCTTGACGTTCGAAGCCCATTGGGTCTTCAGGTCCAAAACTATCCCGAAGTCTTTAACGAACTTATTCGTTTGATTAATTAACATATTAATTAATCCTTGCCATAAATAAATGATTAAACCATTTAATCATTCTTACTCATTTCCGTTTAATCTCCAATCTCCACCTTTCACGGTGTGCGATCCATTAGGTTCCTTTTAGCGAGGTAGTGGGCGATTAAAACCATTTTACATCGATTGTGAATTGAAACTATTTTCAATTCTCCCTTTAGTGATTATACACGTTTAGGGCTTCCACAAACCATGAGTGACACCTAGCAGCATATCATGGTTACCCAAGCTAATCAGAAGAGGTTAGAGAACCTATTCAGTTCGAGATTACAAATGCAATACGGTCCTTCTCTAATCTAATACTCTTAACCACATTGTTTGGTTTGATAGTTTATTTTCTCATGTCTACTATCCAATGTGTGTCTTGTGCTTATATGATTACCTTGAATGTGATTCGGAACGCATTCCCTAATCTCATTCATACTCTGGCCAGAGATTCAAATCATATCAGAGAGTATTCTCCCTCAAACGGTTTGAAGGTTAGAGATCCCTTGTTGCGCATTCACTTGTCTCCATAGCTAAGCGGCTTGACCCCAACGATGCCGTGGACACCCTCCTGGTGGGATGACTTTGACATAATCAAAGATCAAGGTCTTAACCTCAAGACAACTATGATGCCTCAGGTCAAAGGACTACTTTGCATTATCCCAACCATGAGTTCTTATGTGACATGGAATATGAGAACTCTTCGTTGATCGCGTTCAGTGAACTCATTCTCTATTGAGCACCTACCGTACTTGTCTTGATGTCACACACACCAATGATTCGAGACTAATCACTCTCCCTGAGAGAAGACATAGTATGTACTGATCTTAACGGACTGTCAACGCCCAATTGGCAATCCTATGATCAGGAACGTTTAGGATGTGTCTACGAAAGAATGGTCTCAAGAATCTAACTTCATTAGATTACATTCTCTCAATCACAAATTCCTTGGACTTTATCGTTTAAGCATATAACATTTATATGAGACGGCTCAAACAATAATCTATGCCCTTTATATGTTAAACTAGATTAGTTTAACATGTGAAATGTCCGTAAAGTATCATCACATGATTGGCTTTAGGGCACATTTCCAACAGATAAACTTCAATAAGAAGGACGATTCTAGTGAGACTAGCAAGTTGCCCTTCTCAAAGGGAACGTACCCTTTGACTCCCAAAGAAATAATGCGTAAATTAAATCCTTTATGCATACGCAGAAAGGTGATTTATGTATTTCATATTGTATGAAAAACATTGATATGAGTTGTACCTAGAACGGTACAAGATGATATCAGTGCAAGCCCAGGATCAGAACCATGGCAACTGTCAAGTGAGTCCTTAAGTATTTGAGAAATACTAAAGGATAAATTCCTCAAAGATCGAGGAAGAATCAAAGTGACGTAATGGAAGCGTAAATGTATTAGATTATGAATCCGATCCATCATTGGATGTTTCTTCATTATGAATGAAGAGATAAACAAATATCTCTTTATTATGACTAAAGAGATATTTGGATGGAAACATTAAAGTAATGACTTTAGTGTGTTCCATTATGAATGCAAGATATATTGCCATATAGAAGTTTACAACAATGTTGTTTGGATGGGAAAGTTCATTTATGAACTCTCTATTCGATTCCAACCAGAAAGTGTATGACACTAATGGGGCGATAGCTCAAGCCTGGGAATCAAGGTCTCATCAAGATCCGAACACAAATGAGAGACTGAACCACATGATTGAGAATCATGTATAATGGTGACGTCGTTATTCTCAAGGTTGCTTCTGTGGATAACACACATAGATATCCACTGCCTAGGCCTACTATTCAGCTATTTATGAAATGACTACAGAAGAGGTATCATCAAGATGACCAAGCTGATTGGCTCTAGTGCAAGTGGGAGATTGTTGGAAATGTGCCCTAAAGCCAATCATGTGATGATACTTTACGGACATTTCACATGTTAAACTAATCTAGTTTTACATATAAAGGGCATACATTATTGTTTGAGCCGTCTCATATAAATGTTATATGCTTAAACGATAAAGTCCAAGGAATATGTGATTGGGAGAATGTAATCTAATGAAGTTAGATTCATGAGACCATTCTTTCGTAGACACATCCTAAACGTTCCTGATCATAGGATTGTCAATTGGGCGTTGACAGTCCGTTAAGATCAGTACGTACTATGTCTTCTCTCAGGGAGAGTGATTAGTCTCGAGTCATTGGTGTGTGTGACATCAAGACAAGTACGTAGGTGCTCAATAGAGAATAAGTTCACTGAACGTGATCAACGAAGAGTTCTTATATTCCATGTCACATGAGAACTCATGGTTGGGATAATGCAAAGTAGTCCTTTGACCTGAGGCATCACAGTTGTCTTGTGGTTAAGTCCTTGATCTTTGATTATGTCAAAGTCACCCCCTCGGGGTGTCCACGGCATCGTTGGGGTTAAGCCACTTAGCTATGGAGACAAGTGAATGCGCAACAAGGGATCTCTAACCTTCAAACAGTTGAGGGAGAATACTCTATGATATGATTTGGAATCTCTGGCCAGAGTATGAATGAGATTAGGGAATGCGTTCCAAATCACATTCAAGGAAATCATATAAGCACACGAATCACATTGGATAGTAGACATGAATAAATAAACTATCATACCAAACAATGTGGTCAAGAGTATTAGATTAGAGAAGGACCGTATTGCATTTGTAATCCCAAACTGAATAGGTTCTCTATCCTCTTCTGATTAGCTTGGGTAACCATGATATGCTGCTAGGTGTCACTCATGGTTTGTGGAAGCCCTAAACGTGTGTAATCACTAAAGGGAGAATTGAAAATAGTTTCAATTCACAATCGATGTAAAATGGTTTTAATCGCCCACTACCTCGCTAAAAGGAACCTAATGGATCGCACACCATAAAAGGTGGAGATTGAAGATTAAACGGAAATGAGTAAGAATGATTAAATGGTTTAATCATTTATTTATGGCAAGGATTAATTAATATGTTAATTAATCAAACGAATAAGTTCGTTAAAGACTTCGGGATAGTTTTGGACCTTAAGGCCCAATGGGCTTCGAACGTCAAGCCCATTAACTTAAGTTGTATGACAATTTAATGAATGAAGATTCATTAAAGCCCAAAAGCCCAAAATCCCCTAAATGGCAAGCCATAGTGTGATGAATTAGGGTTTTGGTTATTTAGGTCACTTAAAGAAGTGACTATATAAATGACTTTATAACTAAATATTCATTAAGTGTTAAAAGGGTTTATTTTGGGGGAAAATTGGTGAGAATTGTCTCTCCATTTTTCTCTCTAAAGAGGCCAACACCTTGGAGGGTACATCTAGCAATCCTACTACTCCAAGGTCACTCATTTCTTCTACAATCAAACCTTGGTGAAGAGACTTAGAGGTTCCCTATTTTGGGAACTTGGAGAAACCTATTTTTCCATCCAAATCCATGGATCTAAGAAGCAAGGAATGAAGGCCCTATCTCTTTGGGTGATTAGCCTTTGCTTATGCAAAGAGGAATCTACAAAGGTAATAATTTCAACTCACTTTGTTTTGAGTTGATTATTGGTTCACCAATCTACTAGGCTTTGAATTTCATGGTAATGTTTTGTTTTTGAGTACATGCAAGCATGATTCCGCCTTTAATTGTTAATTGCATGCCATATGATGTTGCTCAAATGAACATGTTTTTCAAAATAAATCCTTCAGGAAGTTCAAATAAAAACATTATTTTAATGTTAGTGGGCTGCTAGCTGTTTCTTTTTACTCATACTTCCTGCACTTACCCAAATTAATGCTTCTCTTCTGTGCTAGCCGAAATGTGGTTGTAAACCACTAGAATAAAGTAGTGTCTGTGTGTTCAAAAGTCTAAAACTGCTGCAAGTAAAGACTTTGAACCCCTTTATTTTATTTTGCATGGATAGTTTTCCACTAGCTAAGTCTAGAAAGTCTTTGTTTGCATTTGTTTATTAAAACCACTTGTGTGGTTCTTTTGTTTTTGCAAGTATAAGAAAGCCTTCCCGTAAGGCTCTTTGTAATTCCATTCCATATTTTCAGCAATAGAGTTGAAACTCTTTTAATATATCAAGTACTTGTTTTTTAAGAAGCTTGCTGCTTTTTTTTCTTTCTATCGGTCCATTTGCAAAGAGAGTACAAGAGAGAGGTGTGATAGAGTTAGAAAACCTATCACCCACATAATTGGTATTGAGTTTGTAAACTTTTAAAATACCAACAAGGTATGTAATGAACATTTTCTGCTGTTTCTGCAGCAACTCTCTTTTCGAATTCATTTTTGGCTCACTTATAACATTTTAAAAATCATGAAATTTTGCGAAATAGTAGTCATATATGTCTAGTTCATACTTGAAAATTTTCATGACAATCTAAAGAGAATTGATTATTTAGTGAATTTGCAAATTAAAGTAGTATTGCTGAATTTTGTTACTTCAAAACTAGTTTTGTTATGTGATATTGTTTCACTGAGTTGTGCACATCTATTGGTACCGATTATTATACAAGGTTATGGTTTCAATATGTTCTTATTATATGCAAATTCTTAATACTAATGAATTTTATATAGACAACACTGATTAAATTTTGATTTAAAGATGTATTGGTTTGTTTTGATTAAACCAATGTTTTGTTTGGTCATCAATTCTGATTATGATGATTGTCTTTTGAGAGAAAATTGGAAAGTGGCATCAGTTTACTAATTGATCATTTTGATCCCCATCGAATAACTGAATAACCATGTTTCCTCTTTCGAGAACTCTATTGTTCAATATCCATAATGACATACTTTTGTGTCTGATTGAATCTTTTGAGAATCATTGAATATCCAACAAAACGGTTATTTAATACTGTTCTAAAGGATTATTTTGAAAAATCAGAATTCTAATTTATATGGTGAATACTTTTGTCCCAATGGGAATTTCAGGAAATCACTCACCAATTATAAATTAGTATTATAGCAAATCATAAAGTACTTCTAACATATTTTCATATGGCCAAAGCTGTTGAAGCTATATGTATTTTGTGTATTTTATGTTTTGGCTAGCTATGTAGGTATTTTCTTTGCATGATTAGTTTCTGCCCAAAGGTGTAACAATCATGCAATTTGTAGTTGGTTCGATCCACCACAACTTGACTACTTCCATGATGAATCTTGCAGAATCGAGAATGAGTAGGTAAATTCGTCAATCTTTTGCCTTACTTTTCTCTAAGTTCTAAATTGGATTAAAATTGATGTTATTGAGATATCTAAGTGTTTATTTTAATCGACTTTGTTTTAGAATTAAAACATAAATTTTGAGTTTGGATTTTCTTATTAGGTTTCATTTTAATTTATGACCTAATCTCTAACATATATGTGAGTATTCTCTCATACACTAAAATAAAATAAAATTTGTATTCATTGCATAATTTTTTATGGAACTTTTTTAATTCTAACCTACTTTAAAAAAAAGAAAAAAAAAACATTATGTATTTGATCTTTATTAATTCAACTAGCCTGTATTTTGTTATAGGAAAACCACTTTCTCTAGTGTTTAATCTTGCAATTTTGAGTGTTTGCCCAAGTGGGAGAAATAATGTATTTTGGGCTTCACACTCATCAATTTTGCATGCTTTTAATGGTCATAGTTTTGGGAGATAAAACGTACATAATCATACTTATTTATATTTTATATATGCAACTAATCTTGCAGGAAATTCAAGAAGGGTTAATGAGTATATTCTGCTCCAAAGTGTTTTGCTTATTAATTCTTGTTTGTTGTTCAAGAAATTGGACTTGTGATTTATACGTTATTGATGGATAATTAATCTGCTCAAAAGTGTTTTTTTATTCAGTACAAATATAAATCAATGTATAGTGAAACAAGATTGCATATACTTCATCTGCTCAAAAGTGTTGAAACTATATACGTTTGCCCTTGTATTTTGTGTTTTAGCTATGCAAACCTAATATAATTAGTTTCTGTCCAAAGATGATTCTGGAATTATATGCTTTTGATGCAATAAGAAAACATTCAGTTAAAATTTTCTATTTCTGTCAATTGTTAGATGAACAAAACTAACCAAATAATTTTGTATAGTTTTTCAGTCACGAGAATCATTTCCCTACAGATATCTAGAATAAAGATGTTGAGCTCACAAATTTTATATTCTAGATCCCATGACTAATGTTTTGCTAATGGGAGTATTTGAAAGGTATCTGTTTCGTTTTGTAGACATTTATAAAGTTTTTTTTCTTTTACTCTTTTAATCAGTGGGAGTAATAATAATTTATATAATTTTGTCTCTTTTAATCAGTGGGAGTAAAGATTACCTTTTGTATTGAAAATTTGAAGTCTTAGTGGCTGATACTTTAAGAGTAAATTTGGTTTAAATTTTGTTCATAAGTTTTAATAAAGGGTCCTGATTTTGTAAACAGTATGTTGTATTTTACTTGTTCTCTTATTATATTCTAAATTGACAGAAAAATTGGATTTTGTTACCAACGCTGTTGAGTTCTTTTGTGAACTACTTTTGTATTGAAATATATTTTTCATATTTTCAATTCGACTATTGTGAGCTAATGTTTTGACTATTAGCTCTTGATATCATGACTTTGTTAGTAACATGGTGCTTTGAGTTGAGTGTGCATGTAATCATGGAGTGCAAGGAAATGTCCAATGTGTGCCTTGTTTTCTTTGGTTCTGCACTTAGTCTCAAAGTGACAAGTTACTTGAAATGTATGATTGCATACTTTAGTGGACTCAAGTGATGACCATATATATTTATCTCGTTAAGCTATTCTCATTAACATTCAAGTGGGAGAATGTAAAACCATTTTGTGAATGACAATGAATTATGCCGAGAATAATTGAAGGAATATTGATTTGGCAATCAAGTTAATGAAATCTCTAGGACTCTCGACGCCTTAAGGAAATAAACATATTGGAGTCCTAATTACATGCAATCAATTAAGGGCCTTTATTAAGTAAATACAAGGAATAAGAGTCATGATGGGACTATAATTGATGAGATATGATTTGGGTTGATATCCTTTCCGATAATAGGGAGGAATTGATTGAAACCCTAGCTATATAACCTAGGAGCCATCCCTGCTTCCATACCGACAAAAACTCACGAAAACTATAAGCCTATTTCGATAGTAGAGTTCATTTAGAGGTATTGGAAGTAGAAGACTACTTTTACTTTGTTCGCAAGGATCAATGGCTTCACCTTCATAACCATGTCTTCCGAATTCTACAGATAAGTTCAATATAATTAGTTGATCTCTATTTCATATTGATTTGATTTATTCGTGATCCTAATGTCTTGTTATTGTGATTTCAGAATATGTCTTACAGTGATGACACTCTGTGGTGGCAAACACAGAGAAAGCGAGAGATGAGGAAATCGGGGAGAGAGGTTGAATTAAAGGTTGACTAAGAGACAAAGTGAGTTGTGAGTGTGTGTTTAGGTCAAGATCAAAACAACAAATTAATTAGGCATCAGTACCACAGTCAGCAGGCTGCGATACTGATAGCCCATGATTTCTTTGTTTCTGAAATGCATTTTACATAAGCCTGGATAGGAGTACTAATACATGCTTCTAATACAAGCATAACTTTTTGGCATATTCAAAATTAATAAGCATGGATTGTAGCACCAGAATATGCAGATTCAAAATTACACACAAAATATTTGTTTTGCAAACACCAACGAGATCCAAACCTATCTAACTCAACAACTTTACCTACAATCTCTTGTACTTACAAAAGAAGAAATTTTCAATTAAGCCTTTGGTGGCAGACAAAAGAAGTCCAAAATAACAATAAGTTGGCCTCTGCAATCTCTATGTATGGCATATATGCTTCTGCAATAACAATAATTTGGCTTCCTCTCTTCATCTCCATTGGTCACCGCTTACATTTTCCATCCTAATCATCAAAATCAATCATTTTCCATCCTATCTGCAATAGAGAAAAAGATATAGGAGAGAAAAAAAATCATCATATCAAATTTTGTAGGATGTGGGCTTTAATTAAGTAGTACTAAAAATTTTGTATACTTTAAAATTGTTCTCAATTACTCTATAAAAACAAATAATTGGACACGTTCAATCATAAAAAGAGGACCCCAACACGTTATAAAAAAGAAAATACAAATCCTACAGCAAAAACAAGCAAAAAAAAAAAAAAAACATAAAACACTGACCTGGGAAGACCCAATGAAGATGCAGTGGTATAAAATGGCATAAGGATAGAGTTGCAAAAGTTTAGATGATCAACTTTGTTGTGATTGTGACCCAGAAATTGAAATGGCGGAAGGTGAAGAGCCAGGAAGGCAGATAAGAGGGGGGTGGCAGCAAAAAAAGTCAGGAAAATTGGGTTGAAAGATGCTTTAGTGTTGTTGGTGAGGTGGCAAAATCTAGAGCATTAAATTAATTTGGCATGAAATCAATGGCTGAAAAAGTAGGAGGGGATGGAAAGTGGGAAGGGTGACAATCTTGGTCCTTTTTTTTTTTTTCTAATCTAAATCTTGTATAATACCATTTACATTTTCCGGCATGAGTACGTAGGGTTTCATAAATCATTTATTTTCTTTAAAAAATAACATTTTCAAATGAATTAAAAAGGTAAATTGGCAAATAGGGTGTTGGGTTTCCACCCATACATCTCGAGTTTGAAACTCATCATCATATAAATTATTATAATAATTTCGAATCATCCCCTCTCCTTAATAATAACAAATATATTTTTTAAAATAAAAATAAATTGGCAAATAGATTATGGCTTGTCGGTTGAGATTTGAAATCGGAAAACCTATTAAAATGGTAAACTCCAATACCATTGCCAATCATTTTCATTGTAAAGATGCTCTAAAACTAAATAATGCTTACATTTTAACATTGTATCACTAGCTAAATGAAAAAATTGTGAAAAGTTGCTTCATTAAACAGTCAACATATCTGTGAACACGGAAATTCCTAGTACAAAAGAGACAAGAACACGTGTACAAAATAATATTTGTATTAATGTTTTACGAGTTACAATCTCTCTCAAATTTGATTCTCTGATTCAATCTCTGTAAAGTGTTGATTTGTGGATTGTGATGCTGATCCAAGGGCCTTCGAGGCTTGATCTTGGATGAACGGTTGGAAGTTTCTTCAATGGGCCTTTTGGGCTTGATCTTGAAGGTTGATAGATGAACGGATCTTCAAGGGCTTTTGGGCTTGATCTTAAAGAACTGTTGATGAACAGATCTTTAAGGGCCTTTGGGGATTAATCTTAATGAACAATTGATGGATGGATCTTCAAGGGCTTTTGGGCTTGATCTTGAAGAACGGTTGTATGTGTGGATTTTTTGATGTTGTTGATCCAAAGGGTCGTTGGGGCTTGATCTTAGGATGAATAGATGATGAACGATGAACACTTTCTTCAAGGGCCGTCGGGGCTTGATCTTGAATTGGTGGAAGTTCCTTCAAAGGGCCGTTGGGGCTTGATCTTGAAGGTTGAGTTGACGAAGAACGAAGAGAGCTTTTCTTGATTCTTCGAGATTTGCTTGGGAGCTTTGGAGTTTCAAAGCTTCAAGGTTTTGGTGTGAGGTGAATTGGTTATGAATTGGTCTCCCAAAATGAATGCCTTGGCTTCCTATTTATAGAATTCCAAAACCTGATTTTTGGATTTAAATAATCAGATGAAATAAATCATTTCTGCCAAGTGTTGACACGTGTCATGTTTGATGACTTTTCTGATGATTCTCGATTTTTCGTTGAGTCGCCTGCTATGTGTAAAATTTATGTGACACGTGAACATTAAAATTTTAATTATTGATCAACATTTATTTCATCGAAATTTCGATGTCTACAAATGCCCCCACTTCAAGGCGCGCCGTATACATGTGTTTGTCATGTGTAGAAGATGCGTTTTGAAGTCCCTTAATGTATATATCGATCCAATGGCCGTTGAGGCTTGATCTTGAATTGGGTTGGAGATTTCTTCAAGGGCCGTTGAGGCTTGATCTTGAATTGGGCTGGAGATTTCTTCAAGGGCCGTTGAGGCTTAATCTTGAATTAGGTTGGAGATTCTTCAAGGGTCGTTGAGGCTTGTTCATGAACTTTGTTTGAAATTTCTTCAAGGGCTGTTGAGGCTTGTTCTTGAACTTTGTTTGAAATTTCTTCAAGGGTCGTCGAGGCTTGATCTTGAAGGTTGAAATTGGACCACAAAGAGCTTCACGTGGTAGATGATCTTTGACTTTGTTAGTGGATAAATCAGTGCGTATTTTGTTGCGCTTGTTGACTTTCCACAGCTTTGATCTTGAACTGGGTTGGAGGATTTTCTGGATTCCTCCAATTGTTTACTTTCCACAGCTTATTCTTGAACTGGGTTGGAGGATTTTCTGGTTTCCTCCAATTGTTGACTTTCCACAGCTTATTTTTTAACTGGGTTAGATGACTTTTTGGCTTCCTCCGATTGTTGACTTTCCACAGCTTATTCTTGAACTAGATTTGATTCAAGGGTGGTGGACACTTGATCTTGAATCGGACTTGTGATTTCCTCAAGGGCCATCAAGGCTTGAATCGGACTTGTGATTTCCTCAAGGGCCATCGAGGCTTGATCTTGAATTTGGCTGGAAGTTTCTTCAAAGGCCGTTGAGGCTTGATCTTGAAGGTTGATTCGAACATATGGCAAGCAGGCACGAGGTGAAGGTGATGGCCTGTTTCTTTGTTCAATCTTTCTAATTCACACCTGAACAGTTTGGTCAACGGTATGATCTTCAAGAGTAGTGGGCGCTTCTTCCAGTTGGTGACTTGATCTTTAAGGATTTGATCCAAATGTGGTGAATTGGCATGTGTAGCTCACAACGCCTAGCGAGTCAACCGAAGAATTTGAGGATCAAAACAAGTCATGAAACCCAAAGTGATTGCAACCCTGATGAGATGAGATACTTTTGATTTTGAAGAAGTAGCGCATGAATCGGCACGTGCTTGTTGTGCTTATCTCCACATACTTCAATTTATCATTTTCCCTTACCTTATCTGTTCTTCGAGCAGATATGGTATCTTCTCTGGAAGCATAAGATGTTGAAACAATGGATACTTCGAGAGCAGTGCTAGGTAAGCAATCGGGGAAAGGTTCTAAGTAGTCGGTTCCTGACTGGGAGTTTGAGTGGAGGTTCTGACATATTGCTTTCTTTATCCTTGTCTGTGCAGGTAAGAACAAAGACAAAGAAAATGATAGGGAGATTGCATGATATGAGATACTCTTGCTTTCTACCCTGATGATATGAGATACTTTTGCTTTGGTGTCATTTATTTGCAGAGGTATTCCCGGAGATGAAGAAAACTGAGTATTTCAAGAGGCTCTGCTGGGAGTGCACTCTCGGAAATGAGGAAGGGTTCGACATTTTTGCAGGTCTGCCTTGCTATAGAGGATGAAGGTCATCATATATAGGAATTTCCTAACAGCCAGTAGTGGTACTGTTCCTTTACTCTTGTCGGCAACCGTTGGGTAATTGAAACAGTAAGATTCACGCGTTTTTGACTTTGTCAAAAATCTTTAACAAAGTTGCCTATGCTTTCTGCAAACTTGAGGTTGCGTGTGAAGGGTGATGACAAGTCTGGAAAAGTTGATCTTTTGAAATTTGGAGATCAGCGCGTGGTTTCTGAGCAGGTCCGGCTTTTGAGAAAGGATCGCCCCTTCAATTTCTAAGCAAGCGCCTCTTCGATTTTTGAACTGGTGGCCTTGTTGCCTCTTCAATCTCTGAACAAATGGCCCGACTTTTGAAATTCGGGAAGATGTGCCTCTTTAGTTTCTGAATGACCACATTGCCTCTTCGATTTCTGAACAAGCCATGTTGCCTCTTCTTTTTATAAAGGCATAAATCGTGTTCAAAAACATACTTATAGAGTTACTACCTGTTAGGAATTTCCCTCATTTGTATTTCTAAGAATTCGACTTACACGACCTCTTCTTCTTTCATCATCTTTTTTGCAAATGGCTTGCCCATCTGATCGTCGCCTTGATTTGAATGTTGGGGAAGATGTTGATATGTCTTCTCCAGACAACATATGGCGCCCATCCTTCTTATCCGTCACCGGTCCTCTTACAGTTGGGGACTCTGTGATGAAGAACAACATAACCGCTACGGTGGTAGCTAGAAATCTTCTCACACCCAAGGACAACAAGATCTTTTCCAAGCGGTCTGATGAGCTGGCTGTTCAGGACTCTCTGGCTTTTAGTGTTTAGTGTGCAGGCTCCGTATCAAATATGGGTCAACGCCTTCTTGCTTGAACTCGTCAAGTCGAGTCATTGATGGCTGAGGTGGCGAGCCTTAAGAAAGAGATTATAAGGCTTAAGCGTGAAAACAGAGAGTTGCACATGCTTGCCAATAGTTACTCGACGAGCATGAAGAGAAAGCTCGACCAGCTGCAGAAATCTGAAGGTCGGATTCAGAGTGACCATCAGATGTTTATGGCTTTACTCCAGAGGCACTTATTGCCTTCGTCCTCTAGAGTTTTACCGAGTGTTGAGGCTCCAAACAGTTAACCTCCGGTGCCTTTTCTTCCTGGAACTTCGCCGAGTGGTGAGGCCTTCAAACAGTCAACCTCCGGTGCCTCTTTTTCCTAGAGCTCCGCCGAGTGGTGAGACTTCACATGTGCAACCTTCGTGAAGGCTCCCTCCTGTTTGCTTTTTTTTTTTTTTGTCTCATGTAAAATGTACATTTATGTAAATTTTTTAGAGAAATCAATAAATGAGGCTTTTTTCATTCTATATATATATATATATTTTTTTTTTCACATGGTGCTGATCACCATTCATATATATATATATATATTTTTTTTTTTTTTCTTGCACATGGTGCTAGATGCACCATCATTCTTTTTTTTTTCTTTGCTTTCGGTGGTGCTGATCCACCAAGATTTCACCATTTCTTTTTATATCATTTATTCTTCTTTCCAGACTGATTTGTCCCCTTTCTTATATATATATATATATATATATATATTCCCCACATGGTGCAGGGAGGAAATGTAGAGGAGCTTGGAGCAGCAGGGGGCAAGAGACGAAGAAGGTCTTTGGGTTTAAGTTGACAAACTTTGGTTTTGTCAATCATATTCAAAGGCAGCAGTCATGGCGGAGAGCTGGAGCTTGCGTTGAGCTTCATGACCGGCTAGTCGTTTGACGGCGGTCACTGAGGTTGTTGGCAGCGGCGAGGAGCTGCAGCTTATGTCGTTGGTGCCTTTTGTTGCTGTTGTCGCTGTTTCTGAAGAGAGATATTGGAGAGGAAACACATGTGACCAGGGAGGAAAATGACTTGCTTGCTGCCTGTAACAGATCCAGATAGCCAACGGCGACTGAGTGTTTGGGCTTCCGTGGCTCGAGCTCTGTCCACAACTACAACCACTGCGTAGAGCATTGACTGGTTTGTTCCCACTTTCTATATATATATTAAAATGGGCGTGGAACACCCAAAACATGGTGCGTGAAGCACCCAAAACCTTTACAATTATATTTTTGTTTTATAAATGATGGTCGGTCACCATTCCTTTGCTTTTCCATTTTTTTTTTGTATTTTTTTTATTCTTCTTTTCAAAATGTGCCGATGGATTCCACCATCTTTTTTTTATATTATTTTCTTTTCAGAATGGTGCCCATGCACCTCCAGAAACTTTGGTCCCCTTTTTTTTTTAATTAATTATTTTTTTTCTTTATATGCTGCCGAGCTGCAGGTGCTGGGCATTGGCAGAAGAAAAAAGCGAGGAGACAGAGTAAAAAGCTCCACCATTACCACGACCGAGCATAGCCACTGAACACAGCCACCGAGCACAACCGTTGCACTGCCTGCCGTCGCGGAGGAATGGATCATCTGGCTGCAGTTGCCGTATCGTCGGAGAGAGAGGGTCGTTGAAAATCTCCTTAGTGATAGATGGTGGTCGACTCGTGACCAGCAACGATTTGCATCTTTCCATGTCCACTGATTTTAAGACCGATATGTCAAAACCAATCGGACTTGCTGCTGGGTGGCTGGTGATGATGATGACGGTGAGGAATTTGACGAGGTGCTGCTACGGGAGTGGAATTAATGATGGCACTAGGCCGGCCCGTGGCGTATGGTGAGCTACAAGTCGAAGGCACGGATGAAGGAGGAAACGCGGATTGAGCTTTGAGAGCTAGGCCTGGGCCTGAAGGGAGAAGAAGCAGAGCTTCTTGCACAGCAAGCTCAAAACAATTATGTGTTTGAGAAGGGATGGGCCTGGCATTTAGGCTGCTCTTTTTGTGGATCTCAACTTCTATTTTTCTTTTATTTGGCCCGGTCTTAAGTGTAGAAAGACCCCCTTTAACATGTATACAATTTTTTTTTTCTTCTGTTTGTAATGAAATTGACTTTCTTTAATAAAACATTTTTTTTTATGCGACTGAACTCAGAGTTGAATGTTCAAGTTGCCTACGTACCCTTCCCAAGAAGAGATCAAGTCATAACGTAGTTCAAATACATTTTTTTTTGTCGTTTGCAGTTTCAACTTGTGCAGGCAATGAGCATCTTGGTGCCATTTGCAGTTTCAGCTCGTGCAGGCAAGGAGCGTTTGGTGCCATTTGCAGTTTTAGCTCCTGCAGGCAAGGAGCGTTTGGTGCCGTTTGCAGTTTCAGCTCGTGCAGGCAAAGAGTGTTGTGTCACCTTTTAGGCTTGTGCGAACAAGGAGCATGTGAATTTGTCAAACGATATTGGAGATGAATTCCTTGCAATCCTCATAGCAAGGAGTCTTGATCGAGTGATTGAAGAAGTCTTCGGGGAAGAAGTCGCGCATCGTGATGGCAACGAACGATCTTTGTGTTGTAATTTCATCATCTTCAACACTTTCGTGTAGCTTTGGAGGTTGACGGGAGCTGTTTTGCCCCCTTTCTGATTGGTGAACTTGTGGAGGAGACGTATGCTTCTTGTGCAGTTTATTCGAAGTAACATGAGCCCATCCCTCAATTTTACTCTGCTTGACTGGCATGGTTTTGGAGCATGCCCCCAGCGATTGAGGTGAAGATTTTGAGTCAACAGAGCTAGCAGTGATAGTGGTATAATTTGACTTCACCACATCGTTAAGATCTAGCTCAATGATTCCTTTCTGAGCCTGCTTCATGATGAGATCTTTCAGTACAAAGCACTTTTCCGTTGGATGACTGATGAAATGGTGGAATTTACAGTACCTTGGACTATCAATACGATTCATCAGGTCGATTACCTTTTTGTCAAGCAAGTCTTTCAACATGGCAACCACATCAGAGTCGGGGAATGGATAAGTCTTCTCTTCAAGTTCCTTCAATATGCGTCTACACATCTCTTGATCACGAAAAGCTTCGGCTTGAATCGTCTTGCCTCGTGTAAAGATTTTGACGGAAGCTATGTTGACTGTCATTGCTTCCTTGGTGGGTTTCCATGCAGCCTTATCCACCTTTGGCCCAAAAAACTTTGTCGTTCTTGTAGTCGGCGATCGGTTCTTTCTTCCCATGATGGGCAATACTCAACTCCATGTCATGGGCACGGGTGGCTAACTCCTCGAATGTTCGTGGTTTGATGCCTTGAAGGATGTAGTGTAATCCCTATTGCATGCCTTTGATAGGAGCATATTTATGCGACTTAGTTAGCTTGTTTCTTGGCATTTATGTTGTTAGTTCGTAATTATTTTAGTATTTTAAGCTATTTTCGTGTGTTTATAGGTCCAAAGGGTTAATGTGGCAAAAAAGTGCATTTTGGAGCATTTTGGAGCATTTTTTGGCATGGAATGGATGGCATATGCTTGGAACAAAAGGAATGGACGAAATTTGAAGTTTGTGCATCATCCTCTCCTATAAATAACCATTTTAGCACACTCATTTCACCCAACACATCCATTCACCTACCACTACATCCACTCATTTCACCCAACACATTCACCCACCACTACATCCACTCATTTTACCCAACACATCCATTCTCCAAACATCCATCCACTACACCCATTACATCAACTCATTACCAAACACTCATCCACTATACCCATTACATCCACCCACTACACCCATTACATCCACTCATTACCAAACATCTACCCACTACACCCATTACATCCACTCATTACCACAACCCACTACACCCATTACATCCACTCATTACCAAACATTCATCCACTACACCCATTACATCCACTCATTACCAAACATTCATCCACTACACCCATTACATCCACTCATTACAACTCCATACACTCTTCTCCCTAGCCTATAAATACATCCACCCTTCACTATAATTTGGATTCCATCTCCATCCAAAGACACTACATTTTCACATCTCACTAATCCATACACTTTCATCTCTTAGCCGTGCAAATCCATTCCATCCATATATCCATACACATCCTAGACACTTGTGCTACAACAAGGTGGTGAAAACAAAGGTCCTTGGCATTTCAAGCTTGGAACTTTGGAGCGTTTTAGGTGTACTTCGTTCTTACTTTCAATGTCTACTTTGTCTAATTTTGTTGCAATTATGAGTGGCTAAACCCCTATTTAGTTAGGGGGAAGTTTGAAGCCATGAACATGCTTGAGATATGAATTGATTTCTTCCAATTGTGATTTGATAAGTTGTGATTGCAATTCAATTATCTATTTTATTCATAACAGATTCTTGTATGTTTATTAAGGATGCATACTTAGTTTTCATGCATGAATTAGATGCTAGAATATAAATAAGTTTCACCTAATCGTTACAAGTTTATATTCATGAGTAGTGAAGGTTGTTTATCACAATTGCGTTAATTGAATTCTTGGCAATTGTATCATGCATTCATAGTTATAATTGCCTCGTCAACACTTATGATTTTCATTGAACGTAATGATCTCTGATTGTATCTCTATTATGCATTCATATAGGGGACTTTTAGAGAATGATTTGGGTTGTCGCATGCATTCATCCAATTCAATGAGTAAAGGAAAATCTGAGGGTTAATTTGTGCATCACGGTTAATCTGGGGTGTTGAGCATCATAGTTTATTGAAAAGCAATTGGAAATCGATTCATGTACAAGTGTGTTATGTGTGAAGAACGAACCTCTAACTAATCCATCCATCATCATATTCCTCAAATTTGTCTTACAATCTGCCTAGTTTTATAACTTGTTTGTTTGTTTCAAATTCATCAAAACCAAAATCCCCATTTTACTTTCTTGTTTCAAAGTGTTAAATTTCGGTTTTGTTTGTGTAATTTGAGTGTTTTGATTCAAACCAAAACACTAAATTCGTCCAAAATTGTGTTAGAGTCAAATCTGCCCAGTTTGTGTTTTTAGGCAGTTTCGAGTCTTTAGAATTTTTTTTGAGTCCCTTGAGTCTATTCAAATGTTTTTAACTTTGTTTTTATGTTTTTGAGTAAGTTTAGAGGTTTTAGTAAGCCCTCATAATCCTCGGTTTAGAACGATCCCTACTTGCATTTATACTACAATTTGACAACAAGAAGGTTTAATTTGAGTGCTTAACTTTCATCGCATCAGCCTTGAACACACATCTCGATCGATGAGGTTTCTGAAAGTCTATCTTTGCAGTCAAGACTTAGAGTGCACCATCGGTTGATGTAGTCAGTGACTAGCTCATCCTTCCACTGCTTCATATTTGTGAGCTTCAGCATGCTTATAGTGCGGCGGGTGCTGCAGAAGCGGTTAAGGAATTCTCTTTCCAATTGATCCCAATTGTTGATGGACTGAGGCTCTAGGTCCGTGTACCACTCAAAGGCGTTTCGTTTCAGCGAGCGCACAAACTGCTTGGCGAGGTAATCTCTCTCCTTCCCAGCGTTGTTGCAAGTTTTGACGAAATGTGCAACGTGCTGCTTTGGGTTTCCTTTTCCATCAAACTGCATGAACTTTGGTGGTTGATAACCCCTTGGCATCTTCAGGGCATCAATCTTCTTGGAGTAGGGCTTCGAGTAGAACAAGGAGGTATGTGAACTCCCTTCGTACTGTGCCTTAATGGTGTTGGTGATCATTTCATGCAGCTGCTGGATAGAAAGAGATCTCATGAGTGCTGCTGCTTGGTCTGGCTCTGGCTTCACATCAACTTTTTCCACCGGAGGTTCATCTTTTTCACCAGCTCCTCTTTTTAATGGATCATCTTTTGGGTCGAGGTTCTCATCATTCTGTGGCTCCAGTCGGCTGATGAGTGCAGCGATTTGCAAGTCTTTTTCTTCCACTGTTCGTGTTAGCCTTACGATCGCTTCATTCATTTGAGCCAGTTATTCTTCAATGAAGGTAACGCCAATGGTCATGACTTGTGCAACCAATAGACGTGACTTTCCTTTAGACATCCAGGATGCTGACGAAGAACGTCATTGGCTACTTTGGGATGTCATCTTGTGTGCTTTAGCAACATGCTTCGATGCCCCCAGCGAGGTCAGGTTGATGACGAACTCGCGCCTTTGATGCTCCCCTTGCTCCTTTAGCGGCACCAATTTTGAAGCAACATGTTGAGGAGCGATTGTGGCGTCAATGGATTGTCCGTTTACAGCGAAAGTGCTCAAGATCCTTCCTTTGGTGGTTGCGAGAACAGCTTGTCCCTTGCTTGATGTCATTGACTTTGAGGTGTGTTTGGATTCCTTGAACGGAGAAAGAGATGAGAGGTAGAGATGGTCCCAAGGGCGTGCCAAATTTGTGAACACGGAAATTCCTGGTACAAAAGAGACAAGAACACGTGTACACAATAATATTTGTATTAATGATTTAGGAGTTACAATCTCTCTCAAATTTGATTCTCTGATTCGATCTCTGTAAAGTATTGATTTGTGGATTGTGATGCTGATCCAAGGGCCTTCGAGGCTTGGTCTTGGATAAACGGTTGGAAGTTTCTTCAAGGGGCCTTTTGGGCTTGATCTTGAAGGTTGATGGATGAACGGATCTTCAAGAGCTTTTGGGCTTGATCTTAAAGAACTGTTGATGAACGGATCTTCAAGGGCCTTTAGGGATTGATCTTAATGAACAGTTGATGGATGGATCTTCAAGGGCTTTTGGGTTTGATCTTGAAGAACGGTTGTATGTGTGGATTTGTTGATGTTGTTGATCCAAAGGGCCATTGACGCTTGATCTTAGGATGAACGGATGATGAACAATGAACATTTTCTTCAAGGGCCGTCGGTGCTTGATCCTGAATTGGTGGAAGTTCCTTCAAAGGGCCATTGGAGCTTGATCTTGAAGGTTGAGTTGACGAAGAACGAAGAGAGCTTTTCTTGATCCTTCGGGATTTGCTTGGGAGCTTTGGAGTTTCAAAGCTTTAAGGTTTTGGTGTGAGGTGAATTGGTTATGAATTGGTCTCCCAAAATGAATGCCTTGGCTTCCTATTTATAGAATTCCAAAACCTGATTTTTGGATTTAAATAATCAGATGAAATAAATCATTTCTGCCAAGTGTTGACATGTTGATGACTTTTCTGATGATTCTCAATTTTTCGTTGATTCACCTGCTATGTGTAAAATTTATGTGACACGTGAACATTAAAATTTTAATTATTGATCAACATTTATTTCATCGAAATTTTGATGTCTACAATAACATGCATCAGGTCACAAATGTGAGAATATCATTACTCACATTCCTTTTATAATAATAATTGGGTGGTGCCGCTCCCCACACACTTTTTTTATCTTCCGCTTCTTGTTAATTTTGTCATTTGATCATCTTTAATTCGCTTTATATTTTTCAACTAAACGTTAAAGACAATTAATAACATTTTCAGCTATTTAGGCATGAGTGTTGTTTAAGATGGGTTCAAAGCTCAAATCAAAAACAAAAATGTGGGTTTAAAGCCTTTTGTCCTAAAAACTTGTCCGACCACTCCCAATGCAAATAGTTCCATATGGGCTCTACCGCGATATGATATATCTCATTGAGAAACGCTATCAAAGTTGTTGTCCCAATAGCTTCCACTGAGGGGCCGAACGCGAACTTTGTCCAGAGCTTGACCAGGGGATGGTTGAGTGCGCAAGAAAGAAACTATAGCAAGAAATGAAAAAAAAAATCATCGCTAAATCAATAACTAATTCAATAATTACATTTGTGCTTTTATGGTAACATATCTCCTTGAAATTTTGCAGATGTGAAATTACATTTTTTTTCCCTTAATAGAAACATTCCTTACTTATCCTGGGCAATTAATGTGTTAAATAAATTACTAAATATGGAAAAAAAATAGATAAGCTTGATGTTGTCTTCAGCTGTACTTGCACCGGGGGAAGCGCGTACACATGCACGCGCAGGCCTAAATTTAAATTAATAAATAAAAATATTAACTAATTTGTTTTTTATTAAGTTAGTTTTGGTTGTCCGAATGAAAAAGGCTTAAGTTGGAAATTTAAAATCCGAATAACAGCAACAGACAAAAATAACAAGGCGGGAACCCAATCCAAAAGTGGGAGGCCGGGGGCCAAACTGCAATTAGAAAAAATTAGAGGTCCTTAATCCGAAATAAAAAAAATTAGAAGAAAATAAAAAAATTCCCAATTCCCAACCAATCTCCCTATCTTTCTTTTCACTCCCTGTTGTCCCAAAAGTTTGCTTCCTCTCTCTTCTCGGACCTCAAAAAAAATGAAATTACAAAAATTATTTATTTTTTAGTTTTAATTTCTGAATTTTTTTTTGTTTTCTGAAACAGATCGTTCCCCAGGATTCCAGCATTTGTTTTTTCGCCTTCCGGCATTTGCAATTTTCGGAGGAATTTCAATTCGAATTCCTCCGGCCGGCGGCTCCGAAGCTGGCTCTCTCTCTCTCTCTCTCTGGTGTGATCTCTCTGGCGTTGTTGTCCAATCAGGTTCGTACCGCATTCACTGAAATATTAGGGTTTTGTTTGGCGATCTGATTGTTGGGACTTATGTTTCTTCTGTTTCGGGTTTCAGAATTCGACAATGCAGCTGGAAATTGTCTAATTTTATAGGTGAGATTTTGAGTTGGAATGCTTTGGGATTTTATTTGTCATTTCTCTCGCGCTTTGGGTTTTTTTTTTTGATGGTGGATGATTTGGGGTCTGTTTGGTTGCGGGGAAAATTGAGGATAGGATAAGGTACAAGGAGAGTAGTTGTTTGATATGTGATTGTTTGATATCAGCCAATTCTATATATTTGTGTATAATTATATATATATATATATATATTTATATATACATATATTTGTACGTGTGTTGTGTGTGTTCTAGTTGAGTGTGATTTTCTTATTATATAGTGTATATGAAGAAAAGGATCAATGCACTTTATAAACTTTGCTTTCTTTGTTTTTTGTTGGGTTTTTGTTGATTTTATCAATCTCGGAAAGCAACAAAGAGTTCACTTTGAGGCGTAGGTGAAGCGATTTTCAATATTTTGTAGCACAATTCTATTTACATAAATGCTATTTAAGTAAAGTTGCAACGGACAAAAATGATACTATATTGGCTACACATGGTGGAAATTAATTAATTGTTGAATTTGGTATAAGAAATTTTCAATCTTTCTGAAGTTATTTGATTACGTAGTTGGAATGCCATGCATCGCGATGGCATGAAGTTATGAACTACTGACTTTCAACTGAGGCATGGTACTTTTGATGATTCGTTGATTTATGCATAATGGGACACGTGCATGACCTTGCATTAATTGTTTCTCAGGGAAATTACTTGATGGATTTTGTCTCCATTCTTAAGATTTTGTTCCTTACCAGTTACAGAGACTCATGTATTTTCCTTTTGGTGTATGTGTTTTGTATTATTGTTTCCTTGTAGCTGTGTGTCCTCAATTGATAACAAGAACAGGACATTCCTGGAGATTATATCATGAACACTCAGTTAGAGTCTCATAAAGATGAGAATGGGGGGTCAAAGTCACACAAAGATGAAAAGGAGGGGTGTGAAAATTTAAATGGGATTTCAACTGCAAATACTGAACCAGCGGAAAGTTTCAGCAGCACAGTTGAAGGTAGTAAACTGTTTCTCTCTCTCTCTCTCTCTCTCCCTGGACCTGGAGTTATGTAAACAAAATTGGCCCCATTAAGAGTTCCTCCTTCTCCATGATTTACCAACTCTGTTTTCTTTTTTCAGACAACCAGATATTATCTCTGGTGGAGTGGTTAAATTTTATTGTCCCTTATTTAAGATTGCCATTGGATGCTACCGAGGAGGAACTCAGAGCCTGCTTAATTGATGGCACTGTTCTATGCAGAATTTTAAATAAGCTGTGTCCTGGTTCAGTTGAAATGGTAGACTACTGTTCTGTTTTGTTTGCTTATAAACATCTTGGTATATAAATACAATTGCTAAGGATGTTCCCTTATTTTTATTTTAAATTGTATTAGTTCTGTACCGGTACATGGTTTTTTATGTTGCATTCTTGATTCTTCATTAGAATGGTTTTTCCCTGATTTAGGGAGGGAGTTCGGACCCCGGTTTCGCAAATGTCAAGAGGTTTCTGGTGGCTGTGGATGAATTAGGATTCCCCCGCTTTGACCTGATCGACCTAGAGCAGGTAGTTAAACTGATATTTCTTTGACTATTTCGGTTTTTAACCTTTTTCAAACCAGTCATGGATTATTTACGTCTGATTTCATAGAAGCTATTTTAACCTCAGCACCATCATGAAACTGAGTAACCTGGTACCTTTGGTGACATCCAATAAATTGAAACTAAGCATCGTGCGGCCAACTTGGCCTTAGCTCTGTTATCTGCAGAGTTCTGGGTTTATTATACATGGGGTGTATTTACCGAGAAAGAAAACTTTTTCACTATAAAACCATATTGTATTTTATGTGACCAGCCCAATAATAATTCCTAGATTTGTTCAGAATTATACTGGATGGATTGTCCTGTACCAATATTTGGTGTGGGAAAATAATCCCTTTGGATCCTCACTATTTTTTTTTCTAACACTTAACTTCCTTGTATCAATTGATGGTCTGGGATAAAATTGCAGGGATCTCTGGTACCAGTTTTGCAATGCCTTGGTGCACTTAAATCTTCTTTTGACTTTGGTTTTTGGGGAGAGAACAGTAAACACCTAACAAGGACAGGAAGTGATTTGTTGGAGATAGAATCTTTAAGGGGAATTGATTGTTCCCGAGGGGATATCTCAACATTTGGACAACAATGTACTCAAAATAGAGAAGAGACACAAGGAAATTCAGTTGATTCAACATCTCAAGTGACAGGTAGGAAATCATACACTTGTATGAACCTACATGTAGGAACAAATTTTAGAAATTTAATATCTCGGTTTATTATGCTTTAGTATTTTCAAGAGTCTTTTATGGTCATCTAACTGGTGCGCATGAGTGAAATCACAAGTAATGGATCTCAACTTGGATTTTGGATTTATCTTGTTAAAACTTTAGGCAACTTTTTTCTCGGCTTTGCTTGAGAACATGATCAAGAAGAGCATACATAGATTAAAGTGTTGTAAGTCATTTAGGGGTAAAGTTGTTGCGTTACCACTCTGAAGTGAATAACATTTATTTAGAAATCCTCCCTGGAAAGATACTCTTTTCTATGATTTCGTAGTCATATAATTTTGTCCATGATGCTGGTCTGTGGTAATTTTTATTCCAATTCATATGCTGCATATATGAGATATTATATATTGTGTGCCATGCAGCATAAGTCCTTAATTGGACGAATCTAGGAGTTAGGGGGTAGGGTGTGAAGCTAGAGGTGTGAACTCTCTCTTTGGGGTATTTTTGTGGATACGTTAGTGCAACAACCTTATAAAGTTAGACTGGATGTTTGGAGTGAAAGGGTGGCGGGTTGTGCTGCTTGTGCTGCTGTGCATATAATTGGATATGTTATTTTGCTTCTGTTGTTGTCTATGTGCTGACAATATTGTTAATACATTACTTTTGTTTTCCTTTTCTCCCTTGTTTTCAGATCCATCAGCTGATTTAGTACATCATATTGGACAGCAACTGAAGCAGGGGACTTTTGTTGATTTTTCTAATGCTAAGATTTTGGAATCAATCAAATCAACCAGTTTAGATGTAATCTCATGAGCCTTTTTTCGTTCTTGTTACTTTCTTTTAGATGTACATATAATTATAAGTTGTTGCTGTATTTTAGTGAAACTTTATTTCCATATTACAATTTTTCTTTGTTGCAGAATGCATCTACTCGATCACTTTTCAATGTTGGGCATAAGATTCTGGATGACAGTATTGACAGAAACAATGGTGATGTACCTCATGTATGGCAGTAAGAGGATACATGGACACCATTTAAAGCGTTCATGCATATATTAACAGTTATAAATTTATGTCCTTGTTTGTGCTGTACATTTAAATTTGTATCTCTAATTATTATCTGTAATAAAAAATTTCAGCGCGTAGCATTTCTTCTGAAAAAAGTCATGCAAGTGACTGAGCAGCGATTTGCAAATCAGGCAGTTAACTTGAGAATTGTAAATTCTTCTGCCTTTGTTTTTGTCAGAGAATATAATTTTCTTATTCTATTCATTAGTTATAGGGTTTCAATTTTTGGGTTCTTGTAGCAAAACAATGTATATAAGGCCCGTGAGGAGAAGTATCTATTGAAAATAAAAGTACTTGAGACCCTCACATCTGGGACTGCCGAAGAAAATGAGGTACACTGAATAAAATAAATTTGGCTGTGCTTCCCTTTTTAAATTTATAATTAAATTTTTTTTGAGAAAATTTAAATTATAATTTTGGATATTAATCTAATCGATCTCATTTGTTGTTCCTTCTTCCCATCTTCCTTTAGGTTGTTCTGAAACAGCTTCAGAATATCAAGGTGCAATTTCAATTGTGTATTGCTATCTTAAATTTAGCAATGATGAAGCATTTCATATTGTGGATTCTTTTATTTCAATGACTTTTTGTGTCTTAAAACTCTTAGAAACACATGTATTTCTTCCATGTCTTCACTTTTACCTGTCTTTTGAATATCTCATCCATTCAAATTCACATGCCCTTTTTCCTTAACATAATATATCCGCATGAATTATGAACTATGAGTGTGTTTTTGTTATTGTAACATGGTTAGGGAATGGGTTTATTGTTCAATTTCCATGTTTGGTTAGTATAATTAGTTTGGGTTTTGCTTCCCATGAGCATCTAAATGCAAAAGTTTTTGCAAACACTAGGAAATAAGTAGGTTTCCTGAACCAATTAGCTTTGACTTCATAAATGATTCATAATAATGACCGTGCCCTTATATCTGTACTTCTTTAGAAGTCATTGGTATCCTGATAAAAAAAATACTTACGTTCCAATTATTTCTAGAACTTTGGAATGAAAATAGCTATTTTTCACTTATTAGGAATCCCATTTCAAGGAACAGGTTCAAAAGTCTGGAAACCTGATTCTGCAATACAAACCCAGCCAATGAGTCTATGACGTTGTGTAGATATCTGTGTAATATGTGTAACATGTACACCAGTCTTGTATGCTTTCTTGGTTGACATTCCATGAAATATCACCTGTTGGGGAAGCTTGTATGATTTGTTTTTATTAATCTTCTTTCCATGCATTAAACAAATGAATTTCATCTCCACAAACTATATTTCTGTTTGTTATGTGTTCATACCTGATTTGATGAAGATCCCGCTACTGAACTGAAGGATAATTAACTTTCTAATATTCTCATCTAAACTAAGAAAATGTTGATTAAATAACGAACCAAAAGACTCTCAGATACGATTTGTAAAATATGCTTTTATATGTAGAAAAGGGCAGGCGATTTCTAGTTCTTGTTTTAGGAAAATTTTATATATTTTTTATAATATGGTTATTTTTTCTTGCAGCTTGAGAAGTTTGATATAGAGGAGCAGAAAAAACTTGAGGAGGAGGATGCAATGCGATTAAAGGAAGAGAAGGATCACAGGGATTCACAGATTTCAACACTGAAACGGGAACTAGAAATGGCCACAAGTCGACATGAAAGTTACTGCCAGAAGTTAGAGGCAAATGCAAAAGAAGCTAAACTTCAACTGGAAAGGAAGTTAAAGGAACTCGAGTGTATACTAACAGATTCAAAGCAGAACCAGAAAGAACTAGAGGCATCTTTGGAAAATGAATCAGGGAGATGGAAAAATAAAGAACGCACTTATCAAAGCTTCGTAGCTTGCCAATCTGGAGCTTTGCAGGTTTGCCGTTATTGACATTAATTTAGTCTCTTAGACTCAATGTGTTGATGTTAATTCTACAACCTGATATGCTGATGCTTGACAGGAATTAAGTGCCACTTTGGAGTCCACTAGACGTGAAATCTTGAAGACAAAAAGCAGTTATTCTGAAGAATTTAATTACTTGGGTAAGACTGATAATTAATTTCTAATTTTTATGTTTATTTGTAATTTTTTCTTGGGAAGGGTATCTCTTCACAATTTATGCCTTTAATATTGAAGGTTTGAAGCTTAAAGAACTAACAGATGCTGCTGAAAAGTATCATGCTGTTCTCAATGAAAATCGGAAATTGTATAATGAGGTTCAGGATTTGAAAGGTATATTATCAAATACAATTGTGTTATTGTCATATTTGGATTGATTTCTTGTTATTTGATTATGATGCTTCTTTTTTTTTCGCATGAAGGTAATATTAGAGTGTACTGTCGAATAAGACCATTTCTTCCGGGTCAAAGCCAAAAGGAAACCACCATAGAATATATTGGTGAAAATGGTGATCTAGTTATGGCAAATCCCTCTAAACAAGGAAAAGACAGCCGCAGGCTGTTTAAATTTAACAAAGTATTTGGTCCTGCAGCCACACAAGGTATTTAATATCTTATATTGTACAACATGGATGTTGGCATTGATTTTTGTCATTACTATTGGCAAACTTATATTTACCTATGTCAACAGCGGACGTATTTTTAGACACCCAACCATTGATTCGTTCTGTCCTTGATGGATACAATGTTTGTATATTTGCCTATGGTCAAACTGGTTCAGGAAAGACCTATACAATGGTAAGAGTTTAAGTATGTTTTTGTTTTCTCTTATCAACCATTTACATTATTCTTACCCATGTCTTGACATATTTTTTGTGTTGCTTCTAGTCTGGGCCTAGTGTATCCTCAACAGATGACTGGGGTATCAACTATCGAGCATTAAATGATCTTTTCCAAATATCTCAGAGCAGGAAAAGCTCCATAGCTTATGAAGTTGGTGTTCAAATGGTAGAGATATATAATGAACAAGTTCGTGATCTACTCTCAAGTGAGGGTCCTCAAAAAAGATATCCTTCATTTCGTTAATTTGTGTTACCTTTTAAAATGCCACGGTTGAGAATTAGGATGCTTGCGTTGAGTAATAGTTTGCTTCTTATTTATTTGCTATAATTCCTGATGATATTGATCCTATCTTCCTCACTTTGGTATTACAAAAGATTTTGTTTCCTTTAACTTTCACACACTTGGGATTTGGAATACCACCCAGCCAAATGGGTTAGCTGTCCCTGAAGCAAGCATGCATCCTGTTAACTCAACTGCAGATGTCCTAAAGTTAATGAATATTGGGTTGATGAACCGGGCAGTCGGTGCTACTGCCCTAAATGAACGAAGTAGCCGATCTCATAGGTTATATTCTGAATACAAAGTTTTTTAACGACATTATATTTATTGTCTTCTTCCATGAGACATAATTTTTAATCAATTAAAATGGTGCAGTGTTTTGACTGTTCATGTTCGTGGAGTGGACTTGAAGTCTGACACTTCTCTGCGTGGTAGTCTACATCTCGTGGATCTTGCCGGAAGCGAACGAGTGGATCGATCTGAAGCTACTGGAGATAGGCTGAGGGAGGCACAGCATATAAACAAGTCACTGTCTGCTCTCGGGGATGTGATTTTTGCTCTTGCACAGAAGTCTTCACATGTACCGTATAGAAACAGCAAATTAACTCAAGTGCTTCAGAGTTCTTTAGGTACTTGTTCAATTATTTGGTTTCATTCTTGATGAGATGACAAGGTCATTGTTATAGCATGCAAGTTATGTTCTATAGCTCTTGCTATCTTCAATTTATGGATTGTTTATTTATTGATTTGCTTCTCTAACTGTAGGTGGTCAAGCAAAGACACTCATGTTTGTACAGCTGAATCCGGATGTTGAATCCTTCGCTCAGACTATAAGTACACTGAAGTTTGCAGAGAGGGTTTCTGGTGTTGAATTAGGTGCTGCCCGGAGCAACAAAGAGGGAAGATATGTAAGAGAACTTATGGAGCAGGTACAGATTCTTATTATTTTCTTTAAGTATGTCTACCTAGATATAGTGTCTTTCTGCCATTTGGATTAATTTGAGATAAATTTCCATTGCTTTTTCAAATTAGTTTACTGTCTTGTCAAATAAGTAGAGGTTATAGAAAGTTGAATAGGTCCTTTGATGCTGTTTCTTCGTTTCCAATGAAAGTAATGGGTTGTCAATTAGGAATGCTGGTCTTTTAAAAAAAGAAGATAAAAAAGCTCACTGACCCCTGATGCGGTTTAGTGAGAACTGCATGCACCAATGGAATAGATTTGCTATAATGAGCGGTTAAACTGCACAGGGAGTTTCTTTAATGCTAAGTGTTTCTGGCTTCACACTTAAAATTGGTGCTGAGAGAGCATCCTCCTGCCATGTGGGCTGGTGCCTTGTTACTCATAGAGAATAGTTCTAAAATGAACCTGCCTTTCTCTGGTTGGACGCCCTATACTGATGCTGTTTCCAGCATTGTCTCTGGGTTTTTTTTCCTGGTTGACTGATGAAAATACTTTGCATACTGATTGACTCTCTATATGATATCGGTTATGTTGTTTGAAAGCATTGGTGCCGTGGAAGCTTATAGGAGGGGTTATTTTCCACAGTTCATATTTCGACCTACCAAATTGTTGGCTTTTGAGAATAAAACCTCAACGATTGTACGAGGTTTTTCTTTTTTCCAGAATAAGGGTTGCATTCAACAGATAAAAGAAATTGACATGATCCGCTGGCAGGATGAAATATTGGGGTTGCAACAGTGCAAAGCTGACAAATACTGTATCCCCTCAGAAGTCAGTCAGGAAATGCTTTTATTCAATATCTAATTATCTGTTAAATCTTGCAGGTGGCATCCTTCAGGGACACAATTGCTAAGAAAGATGAAGAGATTGAACGATTGCTGAAGGTCAATAGTAATGGGTTACACCGTGGCATGAGCTCACTAAGATTTGCGTCTTCCTCTCCAAGAAGACATTCAATTGGGTCTCCTCGACTGAGCCAAAAGAGCCCAGGTAGAAGAGGCTTGGGATATTATAGTGATAAGCGTTCTGAAGTTAGTTCCCAGCTTTCAACAGATGACTTTAGAAATCGTAGGGAAGATTTTCCTCGGTCAAAGCATGGAGGAGAGGCAAATGATTCTGAAGGTAGTTCTCAGTCAATGGATGACTTTAGACATCATAAGGAACATATGCCACAGTCAAAGCATGAAGGTGAGGCAAAGCATTCTGAAGATAGTTCGCAGCAGTCGGCAGATGACTTTAGAGATAATATGGAGCATTCGCCTCTGTCAAAGCACAGAGGTGAGACAAAGAATTCTGAAGCTGGTTCTGATAAGTCACTAGATGACTTTAGAAATCATGAGGGCCATTCAACTCAACCAAAGTATGGAGGTGGAGGAAAGCATTCTGAAGGCAGTTCTGAGCAGTCAATGGATGACTTTAGACGTCATAAGGAACACTCGACTCAACAAAAGGATGGAGATGAGTCAAGTCAGAACATCACTGAAGATTTTGAGCTCGTGGGCTTTGGTGAGGAAGATTCTGGGGAGAGATTAAGCGACATATCTGATGGTGGTCTCTCAATGGGAACAGAAACTGAGGGTTCCATGGCCAGTTTTATGGAGTTTACTCTTTTCCCTGATGTTACAAAAGCAACAGAAAGTACAAATGCTGGAAATACAGAAGTCATGAAAACTCAAATTGAGAATGCTCAGGGCGAAAAGACACCATCCCAGCGCACAGTAAGGTAAGTTTCTCATTTCCTCACATCCTCATGTGATTGATAACGTGCTATTTTGTTAGTAAGATTAAATTCCCAAATTTTTTATGCACCAGTTATTATTATATTTGTTACTTGGTCAAAGTTTTAAAAATTGAGTTCAAATTGAGGGTGATTAATTTGGAAATTTTAATATTTGCCCGACTCTCTAGTCATTAAACCCACTTCATTCCTATGAATCTAATGCTTCAATTGTTCTTTTTATCTGGATTCAAGGTTTGCACCATCTAAACTTCCAAAGCCATCACCTAAGTTGGCAGAAACAAAAGCTACTCGGACGTCTGTGATCAGAAGTTCTTCAAAGGTTTTGCCAAGTATGTATCTGAATCCTTCCGTCTACATATAACCGTTTTGTTGTATTCAACCTTTAGACCAGCAGTGATTCATATACTTTCACCATAGCCACCGTAATTCTCCAAACCCCCTTCCCCGTCCCTGTCCCCCCTTCATTTCCTCCTTTCGACGACGCCTCTTCTCTTATCTCATTCCCCTAATTCATTTCAGGTCCTTGGAAATCTACTGCCGGCAGCAGCTCATCAGTGAGGTCTTCCAAACGCTGGCATTAAAAACTCACTGTACTAATGCGAATTTAATACTGCTCCTCCTATTAGGCTATTAGTAGTTTCCATTTGTCTTTATATTGAAAAAATGGCAACTGGAGACTTCAGCATTTGACCTTGTACTGTATGTTCTAAACAATGAATAGTATAAAAACCTTCGATTTTTTAGATCTCTCCAATTTTTTTTTTGTACAGTTTTACTATTTATTTTCCCTATTTGAACTTTACAAGTATAGTTATCGTAGTCCTTTTTTTTTTCTAGAGTTTCAAGTTTTACACAAAACCGACCCTACTTACTAGGATATGGTTTGGTTGTTGTGAGTAATGCTAGGCCTACTAAATGACTATGGTTTGTAATTGTATCCATAAAACATTCCCAATTATTTTCTTGCCTATATTTTTGTCCAGACTTGCTTAGGCAAGCAATATTCATGCGCTTACAATATGTGTAAACGACATATTTATGCATTAAGAGAAATATTATACCCCATTGTTATAACATTGGTGGACTGAATTGATTATATCATGTGACGGTGTTTTAATACTGCAATAACTTTTCTATAATCTTGGTGCATTTCAATATTGTTTTGGTCATATTAGATACCTCTTTGTATAAAAAAAATTAAAAAAAATAAAGTAATAATTTATACGATTCAAACGTATAAAATACATATTGAATACATTGTGAGGCTAAGTCTACCATTTTCTCCTTAATGTAGATAGTATCGTTTGTTCAGAAAGGAAAAAAAAAACATAAATACGTCTAAGGAACTAAAGAAGGTAAACAACTTGACGGTTAAACTATAAGGTTCCTCTTCTCATACTTATTGGCAAAAGGCTAAGAGATTCAGAAGTACACTTGTCTTTTTGCTGATGTGAGGGTTTGCCCCTTTAATTACCAGCATACTGCTCTCACTCGCTGTAAAATAAAGCTTTTCTTTTTCTTTTTTTCCGAAGGAGAAAGACAGAGGTGGATGATGCATGTTTTGTATTGCGAGGTAAAATAAAGCTTTTTTTTTTTTTTTTTTGTTCTTTCTGAAATTTGGAATTATACAATCCCTAAATCTACAAAGATGGAGACCTTTGGCAGGTCTTAAGGTATTCTTCATTTTCATCCTTGAACAAAATTTAACAGCTTTCCAATTACTTGCAGATATGAAATGTGTTTGGAGCTGGACATGCCATATGCTACACATAGATTATCTAGTCAAATGCATCTTTCATCATTTTACAAAACTATTTATAACAAATCCTTCAGGAGTTTGGGACTATTGTTGCAGTACATGCAAAATTAAAAAAAATTGGCATGGAAATTTAAGGGATGACATCTGCGTATCTAAGCATGGGTTTACAATATGCCCGATGTGACTTAATTGGAGGAGTTGATACTTTTGCCGCACTTCAATCATACCAGAGCTTTGGAATTGGAAAGGAAGTCTAATTTCCTATTCCACTTAGAATAGGAATTATAATTTGTAAAGGACATGTTAACTGCACTCTATACCTATAAATAGGGTGCGGCAATTAAGGCTTAAAACAGTGTAAGAAAATCTGTGACAATCGAGAGAAGAGAGAGATAAGTACTATATACTCTACTATTAATTGAAGAAGTCGAGATTTCTCTACCTAGGAAAATCACAACTGGACTTAGGCAAAAGTTTTGATGAACCAGTATAAGTCTTGTGTGTTTTCTAGTTTTCTCTATTTTGCTAAGTTTTAGTCTATTGCAACTCCTTTGGAAATATTGCCTGAATGGTATTTCTTTCCCGTATTTCAAATACTTCGTACAGTGCCAAATAAGTTATTGGGCGTTCTTTTAATGGTTTCAGTACCTGCGGGATTATTAACAGTACCTTTTTTGGAGAATGTTAATAAATTCCAAAATCCATTTCGTCGTCCCGTAGCGACAACCGTCTTTTTGATTGGTACTGTAGTAGCCCTTTGGTTGGGTATTGGAGCAACACTACCTATTGATAAGTCCTTAACTTTAGGTCTTTTTTAAATCGATTCAACTGCTGAATACACTTTTATCTCTCAACAACTAACATCCTATTCTTCCTTCTAGTATTTTGCTCAATGTGTGTTGAGGATGCCTATAACCGGATCGGTAGGCTTTGTAAAGTGCCTCATATACATCGTCATCTGCCCCTTCAAAAACTCGTAGAAACTCTTGATGAACCTCGTATCTTCTCTTCTTCAAACTGTTTAGCAAAAAAAGTAAATTCAACTAGACAGATATATTTCTCACATCAAGGCTTGTTCAATTTTCATGAAATCACTATGTCTAGATTTGAGATGGATTTACCTTAGCTTTTGTCATATTCAATTCTTCCGCTCTTTCCCTTGTGCAGATTGTGGGCAAAGAGCGGGATGGTATAATCTAGACTACCGATCTCCGGTACACGCACGCTTTGGTTGCCCATAACTTCTTGTTGGCTTTGGCTTTTCTTGCCAATGTTCTTATTTCCTTTTTTCTTGCTCTGGCTTTTACTTCCCTGACTGTTATGCCCTAATTGGGTGCTAGGTTGTTTCTCTGGCTTTTCTTTCCCCTCCTATGTAACATGTGGCCCTTCTTGCATACTTCGTTAATGATTACACTTTCTTGAACTTTAGTTGTCCAGTCGCCGTATAGTTATCCAGTGCACTCATAAACACAAAAGGGAGATAACTTTTCCTATGTAGGGAGAGCAACCTATTAGTTTGGTCCTTACACAATCTAAACACGTTAGCATAAAACTTCAACCCGATCTCAGAATCCCAAAAAGGATGCATGATCATGAAAAGAGAGTGGTCCTCTACTGACATTAAACCCCTCCCAGTTTATTTATGGAAATAAACGCATGATCTCTTTTGAGGCGTGTCAAGAGAGAAGGATCTTTGACCCTCCCAATTAATTGGAGGACAAGAGCTTCAATGTAGCTAAAGTCACTTAATCTGTTTGCATATGCAATTTTAAAGAGATAAACTTGGAGGTGAGTAGATATGCAGATATCATCCCTTAAATTTCCATGCCAAATTAAATTTTTTGACTATTACAATAGTCCCAAGCTCCTAAAGGATTTGTTATAAATAGTTTAGTAAAATGATGATAGATGCATTTCACTAGAAAATCTCTGTGTAGCATATGACATGTCCAACTCCAAACACATTTCTATATGCAAGTAATTGGAAAGCTTTCCAATAAAATTTAAGGTATGCTACATAGAGATTATCTAGTGAAATGCATCTATCATCATTTTATTTAACTATTTATAACAAATCCTTCAGGAGTTTGGGACTATTGTTGCAGTACATGCAAAGTCAAAAAATTTGGCATGGAAATTTAAGGGATGGCATATGCGTATCTACTCACCTCCAAGTTTATCTCTTTAAAATTGCATCTGCAAACAGATTAATCAACTTTAGCTACATTGAAGCTCTTGTCCTCCAATTAATTAGGAGGGTCAGAGATCCTTCTCTCTTGACATGCCTCAAAAGATATCATGCGTTTATTTCCATAACTAAACTTGGGAGGGGTTTAATGTTAGAAGAGGACCACTCTTTATTCATGATCAGACATACTTTTTAGACATCCTTTTTGGGATTCCGAGATGGGGTTGAAGTTTTATGTTAACGTGTTCAAATTGTGTAAGGACCAAACCAATGGTTTGCTATCCCTACGTAGGAAAAGCTATCTCCCTGTTGTGTTCACAAGTGCACTGGATCAATTATATGGTGACTAGACAACTAAAGTTCAACAAAGTGTAATCATGAACGAAGTATGCAAGAAAGGCCACATAGTACACAGGAGGGGAAAGATAAGCCAGGAAAACAACCCTAGCACCCAATTAGGGCATAACAGTCAAGAAAGCAAAAGCCAGAGCAAGAAAAAAGGAAAGAAGAACGTTGGCAAGAAAAGCCAAAGCCAACAAGAAGTTTTGGTCACCAATGCGTGCGTGTACCGAGGGTCGATAGTCTAGATTATACGGATTTGAGAAAATGACAACGGGTAATAAACCGTATAAGCACACATTTGTGTAGAAATGAAATCGGAGTCGGTCGATTTGTGTGAGGCGGGTCCGGAGTGGATCCAATTCCGTTTTAATAATCTACTAGCTAGGCTGCCCGCGCGTTGCTGCGGTGCTACACTGTTGTATACCTTTTTTCCGCAAAATGGGCGGAGCATCTATCTATTTTCTTCATATAATGAAAAATCTTCTGGGACAACAAAGAACATAAATAGATATTAGGTTTTTAAATTGGCTTTATTCTTCACATTATATTTTAATGCAACAAGAAAGAAATTGTAATACATTGTAAAATTAAGAGGTTGCCGAAAACAGTAAACATTGTTCTGTAGGAATCAATACGATTGGATATATAATAGCTGAATAAATAGTGAGGAAGGCAAAAGGGCTCGATACGCACCATAGTTTGAAGTTCATCGGTTGAGAATGGGTTATAGTAGTGGTCCATGCATAGATATTTTCTGGAGGTACTCGGGTCAAACTGTCAAGAAACAATCGTTTCATTAGTAAATGCGGTCTGGCTGAAGTTGGGCTCAAAATGATACGAATAGTTTGCTGATGATGATAAAAGAGAGATTGGCGTATGGGACCTTTAGTATTTCACCGAAAAGAATGTCATGAATTTATCCATAGGATAAATGTCAAGGCATTCAAGATTTTTCATTGAAAATTTGACACAGTTTAAAGGCATTACTCTAAAGATGCTTTGCAAGTAATGAAAACCTAACCAAGTTGATATCAATCACAAATCCAAATGAATGTTAAATAATGAGGCAAAACACTTAAAACGAATAGGGTTTAACAGGTTTAAAAACTATGCGCTAAACATCATGAAGGAGAAAATGCTGTGAAAAAAAAAAAGAAAAAATAGGTAAAAACTAAGGAGAAGCGGGAAAAAAAAGAGGTGAATACTTTTGTGTTCCATGTGAGGTTTTTGGTCGATGGAATTTTTGTGTACAGAATGGGATCAATTAAATTTTGGTTCTTGTGTTTTAAGATCAATCCCACCTCAAAAAATAAGAGTAAATTTGAATTGATACCACAATGATAAAAATGGATAAGTTATATACGTGGATGGTTACAGAGTTATGGGCGGACCTGCTTCATGAAGAAACATAAGATACACTTAAATATTGACAAAAAATATGAAGTTTTTTATGCTGTAAGTGACCATATCAGTAGCTATTGAATAAAGGTTTTTTAGAAACGTAAAAGGGAAAAAAGTTGAAAAAGAAATTAAAAGTTTAGAGTGATCAATGTTATACCTTGAAGACGGCGAATAGATGCAGTTCTTTTAGATTGATTCCAATTTGGCTGTAGAAAACTGAAACAGATTCAAATTGTAAACATTTTGCACCAAGGATTGAATATGGAGACACAAATACTTTTCCAATGAATAAAAATGAGGGCCAAATTGGATTATTCATCCCCGTCATAGGAAACTTGCATGATGACCCCCGTGGTGAAAAAATTAGGAAATAAACCCTTGTGGTCAAGAATGTTAGCAAATTTAGTCCAAAAGTAAAATTTATGTTAAATGACTGTTGAAAATATAGGTAAAACTTCCAATTGACATTTAAAATAAATATTTTTTTTTATAACAATTAACAAAAAAAATAATGCTTAATTTTTTAAATAAAAAAAGCCCCAATTCAATGTCAATTAGAACTGACAATACAATTTTACCCCAACTTTTAACAGTCCTTTAACAGAAATCTTACTTTTGGACTAAATTTGCTAACATTCTAGACCACAGGGGTTTAATTCCTAGTTTTTTCACCACGGGGGTCATCATGCAAGTGTCCTATGACCACAGGGATGAACAATCCAATTTAGCCTAAAAATGAGTGCAAATATAACCGTTTCACATATGATAAGGTAGGTAAAACAACGATCGACATATTGGGATCTGATGATCATATGTTTAGTACAATCAATAACGGTGATTAATACAAAATTGTAGCCGCTAGTGGTTGAGATTGAAACAGAGGTAAAACATACCGATGCTAAATTTGGTTTTAAAGGTTGGTAACAATCATGGAACAATGTTGGATATGATTATAGCCCATGACGAAGTTACTTTTATAATTATTTATTGGCTAACATTGCATTCATGGTATAGTTAAAGGCTCTATACGTTTTTAGCACCATTTAAGTTTGGTTCCAATGCATATAGAACGAAAATAAAATGTTGGGGTTAACATTAAACAGTTTAAAGATTAAACTGGTTAGAACAGTTTAAAACCAAAGATGTCGCTTGGGAATAGATTGGGCGATCAAATTTATCCAACGAAAGATTACAAACTAAGGACAATGGGTTGCACAAAGGTGAAAGAGAAGCAGATAAAAACGAAAAAAAATAGAAAAAAAAGGGTAGGCAACAACAGAAGTAACAAAAAACTAACAACGCAAAATACTTGATACATTGAAAACTAAGTGTCCAAACGGATTATATACCTTCAATAAACACCGGTGCTGCTTGAAAGTGAAGAAGAACGATATCAGACAGTGCGATTACAGAGACAAAATCTGCAGGATCAAAAAAAGAGAATTTAAACGTAGAATTTATTTGTAAATCAAAAACTCCAAAAAGAAGAACAATAAATAAAAAAATGAGGTACATCAAGAAAAGAAACCTTACCAAGCTCAAAGCCCTAATGTCTAATCTAAATTAGAGAACACTAACCAAGAAGACAAAGTACTTTACATTTCTTAGGAAATTACTTTGTGGTGGAGGCTATATATATAAGTGATAATTTCAGTAACCTGTTGCTGAACCTCTGTTTATCAAAACGTAATAAAGTAAAGCACACAAAAAAGGCATTGTTAAATTTTCTTAACTATAAAGTACCTGAACAATTTTTTTTCACTCACACCAGGGACATCACAAAGTAAAGGAACTAATAGCTCAACTAATTGGTTAATGTCCTGTAAACCTTCCACTTGTTGTTTATATGAGGATATGGCTGCAATAAAAATAAATATAGTTAAAATAAATTCAACCAATATGGCATGGGAATCATGGGAATTAATCATATGAACTGAGTCAATTGACCGAAAAACATAGCACAAAACACATCAAACCACCAAGAAAACAGAACCAAATTGATGTCCAAAGTCTGGGTTAAACAACACACACAGACTTAAAAATTAACAGAACAAACAGCGACAACCATTATCAAAAAAACACCCAATGAGTTAGTGAAATGAGATACAGATTATGCAAGCATTCATAAAATAACATGAATAAATAGAGGACAAATTAACAACTCACCCCATAGAAATCAATCGAACACCGTAATCTTCAACTAACAAAACAAACAGTCAAAATTCAAAAAAATAAAAACATGCAAGAATAAAAATTAAACAAAACCAAACACCAAATCAATACAAACCCCAAATTTATTTCATTTTCTTTTCCTCCAATCAGACCCCAAAATCCAAATGGATCTGGCCCCAGAGGAGCTCCAATTTCTCATCATCCCAGGTATACTCTGAGAATCCACCTCCATCATTACATAAAAATTAGAAAGAAAAAAAAAACAGAAAAAAGAAAAGTGTACCTCATGCCGCTGCTCTTGATGAACAGCCAAAAAAATTAGATCACCCTAAATACCAAGCAAATATATAAGCAATTCAATTAGACCTGGCAATTCCTGACACGACCCGATAACCCGACACGACACGACACGAAATTAACAGGTGTTCGGGTCGACACGATAACGAAACGGGTCGTTATCGGGTAACCCGATAAGCACCTGTTAAGATAACGGGTTTGTTCGGGTATACACGTGGGTAACACGATACACGATAAGCAGAATATTAATTTAATAATTTATAACCCTAAAAAAATACTATAATAATTATATATATATATTAATTTAACAATTTTATACCCCTAAAAACTATAATAATTATATATATATATATATATATATATTAAATTAACTATAATAATTATAATAATTATATATACTATAATAATTATACCCAAAATATTAACTATAATAATTTTATAAATATATATATCTATATATATATATATATTAAATTTTATACCCCTAAAAACTATAATAATTATACATACAAAATAAATAGATTTAAATCTACTTAATAAATAAATATATATATATACACACACACACCATTGAACTTCATGGAATACGAATTATACGAAACTAATTTCAACGATCCAACCGTCAAACATGTCGCATACGCCAAAAATTGCAAAAAACAAACATTCAGAGAGCAAGTAACGAGACAAAACTTTTCGACGGTTATAAATGAAAAATCACGATTTAACGGTTAATTTAACTCCGATTTTGATGATTTTTTACAACTACACTCCTTGACCTTATATAAATACAATGATTGAATTCGATCTTCAATTTAAAATATTTACACTAGTGGATACCACAAAATCTTATGTTATACTTAATAAAAGTATGAATAAACTCTTAAGTATTAGTGAATCTATTGTTTTAATGGGATACTCATTCTACGAAACTAGTTTCAATGATCCAACCGTCAAACATGTTTGTATATATTTTGAGATCGCATACGCCCAAAATTGTAAAAAAAAAACATTCAGAGAGCAAGTAACGGGACAAAACGTTTCGACGGTTATAAACGAAAAATCACGATTTAACGGTTAATTTAACTCTGATTTTGATGATTTTTTACAACTACACTCCTTGACCTTATATGAATACAATGATTGAATTCGATCTTCAATTTAAAATATTTACACTAGTGGATACCACAAAATCTTATGTTATACTTAATAAAAGTATGAATAAACTATTAAGTATTAGTGAATCTATTGTTTTGATGGGATACTCATTCTACGAAACTAGTTTCAAAGATCCAACTGTCAAACATGTTTGTATATACTTCGAGATCGCATACGTCAAAAATTACAAAAAACAAACATTCAAAGATCAATTAACGGGACAAAACTTTTTGACGGTTATAAAAAGAAAAATCACGATTTAACGGTCATTTTAACTCTGATTTTGATGATTTTTTGCAGATACACTCCTTGACCTTATATGAATACAATGATTGAATTCGATCTTCAATTTAAAATATTTACACTAGTGAAAACCACAAAATCTTATATTATACTTAATAAAAGTATGAATAAACTATTATGTATTAGTGAATCTATTGTTTTGATGGGATACTCATTCTACGAAACTAATTTCAAAGATCCAACCGTCAAACATGTTTGTATATACTTCAAGATCGCATACGTCAAAAATTACAAAAAACAAACATTCAGAGATAAAGTAACGGGACAAAACGTTTCGACGGTTATAAACGAAAAATCATGATTTAACGGTCATTTTAACTCCGATTTTGATGTTTTTTTACAATCACACTCCTTGACCCTATATGAATACAATGATTGAATTCGATCTGCAATTTAAAATATTTATACTAGTGGATACCACAAAATCTTATATTATACTTAATAAAAGTATGAATAAACTAAGTATTAGTGAATCTATTGTTTTGATGGGATACTCATTCTACGAAACTAGTTTCAATGATCCAACCGTCAAACATGTTTATTTATACTTCAAGATTGCATACGCCAAAAATGGCAAAAAACAAACATTTAGAGATCAAGTAACGGGACAAAACTTTTCGATGGTTATAAACGAAAAATCACGATTTAACGGTCATTTTAACTCCGATTTTGATGATTTTTTACAACTACACTCCTTGACCCTATATGAATACAATGATTGAATTCGATCTTCAATTTAAAATATTTACACTAACCACAAAATCTTATGTTATACTTAATAAAAGTATGAATAAAACTCTTAAGTATTAGTGAATCTATTGTTTTGATGGGATACTCATTCTACGAAATTAGTTTCAATGATCCAACCGTTAAACTTGTTTGTATATATTTCGAGATCGCATACGCCAAAAATTGCAAAAAACAAACATTCAGAGAGCACGTAACGGGACAAAACTTTTCGACGGTTATAAACGAAAAATCACGATTTAACGGTTAATTTAACTCCGATTTTGATGATTTTTTACAACTACACTCCTTGACCTTATATGAATACAATGATTGAATTCGATCTTCAATTTAAAATATTTACACTAGTGGATACCACAAAATCTTATGTTTATACTTAATAAAAGTATGGTATAGTACTATTGTTTTATTTTTTTTCATAATTATTTTGGTAAACTTCTCATAATTTGAATGATTTTTAATGTTTGGTATTTCTATGCTTAGTTTATGCAGAAGATAGTTATGACGTGGAAAACCTTACTGAAAACATCAACATAACTCTTGAAGGCAATAGATCAAGCCAAAGTTCCAATGCAATTTAATGATGATCGATGTAAATCGAGGATTTTGTAAATTGAGGTTTAAACTTTTGAGAAAGATTTCACAACCTTGAAAACAAAAACTGTTTCATTTTGCATATCCTTGCACATTTAAAATTTGTAATAGATTAGTAGTGTATGTATTATTTTTTTATTAGACTCTTATTTTCGAGTGTAGATGTAGTACTTAAACGACAAATGTGTTTTAATGTTTTGAAGTAATATTTATGTGGCAATGTGTGGTATGTGCAAATCTAAGAAAAAATATATATTTTTCTTAACGGGTCATAACGGGTCGGGTCACTTTACCCGTTGGGTAAAGTGACACGACCTGTTAAGGACCCGTTAAGATAACGGGTGTGATACGACACGACCCGTTAAGATAACAGGTGTTACACGAAAACGACACGAACACGACTGACACGACCCGTTTGCCAGGCCTAAATTCAATAATCACCAAAGAGAAATCCACCACGCATGAAATAAAGAAATTAAACAAAAAAAATACCGAAAAACGAATAGGGTACCTCATACTTCCAGTTCCAGTCTTGGAGAGCCATTTTTGGGATTTTTTTAAAGAAAGTGGAATTAGATAGAGTGGAATGAGAGAGACTCCCCATTGCCTAGATTTTCCAGCTTCTTTCCCTTCCAGATGACCAACGCGTACAGAAACCCCAAGAGAGCACCACAACTGTTAACAAAACGAAATCATTAGGGTTTCATCGAAACGAACAAAAAATCCAAAATAAAAACTGAAAGACAATCATTAGTTTCCACAAAAAAAACCCTAGGTTCAAATGGATGAAAAAAAAGCCCCGCAAGCACAAACCACAAAGAAAATCCCTTAAAAAACGAAAATCAAGAACTCTTTCCACGAAACAGAGAACAGAACACCAGAGAAAATCAGAGGATTCGAAAAAACAACAGCAAAACGAAAAGGGAAGACCGCAAATTAGAAAAGGCACGGAAGGAACAACAACCTAAGCGGCTAGGAACTCTCGAAGTCGAGGGAATAAGGATGGCCGACGCGTGGAAAACAGAGGCAAAAAGGTCTCTTCGGCGCACCAAGCAAGCGAGACAAACGGAAACAAAGCAGAGAAGCGAGGGCATTTCCGTCCCGGCACTATTAATGAACAGTGCCGTTCCCAACCCAGTTTTAGCATATATAACTAGAAATAGTGCCCGCGCGTTACTGCGGGATTACAAAACGTATGAGCATAATATATACAGATATTTAAAGAACGATGAAGTTTGAATCAAATGTGTATAAGAGGCTGTGAAAATGATGGCATTCAAACAAAACTCTGTATGAAAGTAAAGGAATAGAAAAAGAGAAATATGACACATACCATTTGTTTGGTGTTAACCAATGTGATTCAAGAATGTCCATTAAACCGTAAATGACAATAGAAACTGAGGATCAGAAAGAATTAGACAAAATCTCATATTTAAAATCAAAGATCAAAGCTGCCTAAATACCAAACTATTCATTAAAAAGACTTAAAAATTAAAAATTAGATGAGTACATCACTGAGTTTTGTAAGATCATCTATGTTAAGAAAACGTTTAGAACTAAATTTATTAAAGTAACTGATATATTGTGATAGAGCATGAGAGAAACAACATAAATATCTTAGCAGAATGAGCGGATATCAAGGAGAATTAGATTTATTCAATTTCGATACAAAGAAAATGAATTAATGCAAGAACAACATTTGTGCACATTGAGAATGAAATTAACTAATTAACTTACTAACCCCTACTGTAAATTTCACACCTATGCTAAAAACGGATTTTGTAACCAATATCCCAAAAATGGGGCAAAAGGAAAGAAAAAAAACCTTTGTATGGTATACTGCAGCGTTATCTGTGTAACCAAACTCAACCCAGCAACCTCCTTGTAAACTTGGAAATCTGTTTACAGATTTTATGGCTGCAGAAGAAAATATATCCTGCAGCACTAATATCATTAAGACTTAAGTATTTTTCCCAAGTGAATACACATGAAAAGTATCAAAGAGAGAAAGAAAGAAAAATTATCAAAATAAGAACTACACCCGTGTCCCATAATTTGGGCAGATAGATATTTTGCTACCGAGGCAAAATTCTTAATAACCCAAGCATCAGCCTATCAGATTAAGAAATATTCATAAGGCAAAAAGTAAGCTTAAACAGGATTTCATATGTATGAACTCACTTTTTGACGATTAATTATTCATCCTATTACCAAATAGTTATTGGAAATGGTTTGAGTTATAAAACCTGACTCTTATCAAATAGCTGGGATCAAATCTCAAGAAAATTCATTCCCAGAAGTCATTTCTACGCAAGAGTTGTTTCCATGCTTTTTCACCTAGGTTTTCATTTCGAGTTCAATTTTTTAAGTAAAAATTTATACCACCCGCATCTACAATGGTAAAACCTGAGAAGGTAGGCACACATCTTAATCAAAGTGAAAAATGATGTCTAAGGATTATATGTAGCATATTTCAGCTAATGATACAACAGCCTCTGAAATCCGTGTTGCAAATTTGGCTATTCAAAAGCCTCTGAATTTATAGCCTAAATCAGCATCACACTATTAAATCACGTTATTAAATCGGAATAGAAACATTGAAAAACATATGAACTGATGCCCAACTTTGATTAATCCAACATTAATAGCTACCTAATTCAACATTAAGAGTTGATAAGACAGTACATAAATCCCAAATCACAAACGCCCCAAATTTGAACAAAACAAAGATGCCAGATATGGAACCCAAAGAACTCATCAGGAAGCCCTGGCTTTCCTGGGTAAGAAATTCTTCAAATCAAAGCAAAAAACCTAAAGATGGTTACCTGAATTCAATAAAAATTAAAATATAATTACTCTTAAGCATGCTTTTTTTTCAGGAATCAGAAAAACTTGAAAGTATCCCAAACGGTTTCTTACACCTCATGTATTCAATAGAGCTTGAATTTCTAAAGGGACAACTTGAAATCATATATGTAAGAGTTGTGTTCCTTCCGGCAGATAAAACTGAGAAAGACAAATCTTTCCAAAATCCTAATAACTTTACATATTATCAATTTCCCAACAAAATACATTGGTTCCAACACTAACAACATAAAAACTTTTAAAATTGCAATCTAAACTAATGTTTTCTCTCTTACTCTCCCTGTCTGTATTCCCTCTGCCACATAAAAGGTAGAAACACAAAGCTTTCTAAAATTCCAACAACTCCTCTCATTTCTTCCCAAAAAATACAAATCCATTTTAATCCAACAATTATCAGTGCATCTCCAAACTGGAAAAAAGCAGAAGGACAGAAAACATACCCAAAATATAACAGCAGCATCACAGGTGCTTCAAAATAGTCACACCTTACTTTCTAACTCATTCGTATACTTGACTTTCTTTTCCTTCTACCTCAGAGCAAATTGTGTATTAGTTAAAGACCCCAAAATCAAAATACTGGAAAGCCACAATTTACAACCCAAGCATATAAGATTGAGAAAAATCAGGCAAAAAATTGCTACACAGACCAAATAAAATCCACAAAACTAAGCCAAATGTAATCTGTAAAGATTTGGCACAACACAGAGACCAATTTCCCCTAGTTTAATTTTCATAAATGCAAAATGATCACAAATAACTCGCTCAAAATTAGGAAAGCAAAAAAACCTAAAAACAACAAAATCAAAACCTCAAAATCTGAACAAAATGAAGAACAAAAATCGCAAACCACATAAGCAAAATTATTGAAAATAAAAAATCAACATGCATTAAAGCCAACAATAATCGGCAAAAGCAAGGAAATCAATTAGGAAAAAACGTTTTCGTTTCGAAATTCACCAATTTGATCCTCTTAGCAACGACTAATTGGAATCGGCAACGTGGAAACACCGAAATTTGATAATTTAATCTCCAGGGCAGCGACCCAAGGAGCAGAACCAAGCCTCAGAAAATTGACTTCAGCCGGTTTCTATCGTTTGACGCACGCGGAAGCCAGAATCAGAGAGGCAACACAAATTGAGAGACAGCAGTGGAAAGGAAACAAAATAGAAAGAAAAGAGAAAGAAAATCAAAACTGCCAATTGAACCCATAAAAACCCATGACATGATGTAATTAAATATTTTACCCCAAAAAAGATTAAAATCTAAGCATAGAAACAAAATACCTAATATTATAAAAACAAAATTCATATACAAAAACCATCCAAAATTCATATGCAAAAAGCATCTGAACATCGAAAACCACCAAGAAAAATTTAAAACAACGATACCAAAGAAGTAAAAAAAAAAAAAAAAACTCACCCAGGAACTGTAGACCTCTGACCCAAAAAATTGAGAGTAAATTGTAGCAATGGTCCCTGAACTTTAATCAAATTGGAGCATTGGTCCCTCAACTAAAAATCCATTACCATTGGTCCCTCAACTTATCAAAATGTGTAGCTATAGTCATTTTCATTAATTTCTTCAAAATTTTGTCAAAATATGTTATGTTGGAATAACCATTTATATAATTAGGGTTCTTCAACTCATCAAAGTGTGTAATTATGGTCCTTTTCGTCAACTACGTAAAAAATTTTGTCAAAACGAGTTATGTTGGAAGGATCATTGCTACAATTGGGTTAAAGTTAAGGGACTATTTCTCCAGTTGAATTAAAGTTGAGGGACCAAATGTAATGGAATTTTAGTTGAGGGACCATAGCTGCACGTTTTGATGAGTTGAAGGACCAATGGTAATGGATTTTTAGTTGAGGGACCATTGCTCCAATTTGATTAAAGGTCAGGGACCATAGCTACAATTTACTCAAAAATTGATTCTGATAAATCCAAAAAAGGAACAAAATTCGTAGCGATTGAGGGATTTCGAACGCAAGAAATTTGTAGCAACCAAACTTTTTTCCAGCAACCAAAAACAGGCTCACTGATTTCGCACAGATAATTTGGGAGAGAGATGAAAAGATGAGAGAGCAGTTTGAGTTAGGTAGAAAATTGATGAGAACGGCGAGAAAATAAACCAAATCCCTCAACAGGCGAGATAAAAAAGGCGTAGGACTTTTCAGGCAGCTGAAGACAGCCCACCTAGTGGGGGCAAAAATGACATTTAACTGTACAAAGCAATTCAGCAGCACCTAAACCCCAAACAAATCAAGGGCATTTCCGCCCTTTTACTATTTCTGAACAGTGCTAAAACTCAACTGAGTTTTAGTATATATAAAACTAGGAAGTGGTGCCCGCGCATTGCTGCGGAATAAGAAAGTTTGTAGGTAATAACAACTAAAAAATTATTAAAAATAGATTGAGCATAATTTGTAAATTGTTCAGTTTTGACTAACGTTATATTAATTTATACAAACAAATGCATTGAGATATAAAGAGTAAGTGAAATTGGATACATACCTGGGTTGAGAATTTGGATAACGTCTTAGAAAAGATAAGTTTGTTGCAATTTAGTACAACAAAGATGGATCAGATTTATGTAAATTGGTAAACTCAGTTTTGATTATCTGGAGTAAAAATCATCATTTCCGTCTTCTCTTCAGAGGAATTAACTATTACCAATTTATATAGACATCGTACCACTAAAGATAAACCTCGTCCATATTTTCTAAATTTGTGAAAGAACATATTAGATTAAAATATGAGGAGAGGGTATATCTCTAGTACAAATGTCTACTTTTATACTTTTGGATATCCAATTTAACCCTTCAATATGCAAGCAGGTAATTTGCCATGTATTTAGATCATGTGAAAAGATAATTTGTATATATATTAGTAATAGCTAAATCCCCTAAAGAGAAAGCTTGACAAAAATTGTAATTAAATGTAAAACGTCAATAAAAAAAATTAATAAAGTATTAATTAATTTTACATAGCTTTGAATGTTCATGTCTTCATTGCTTGAAAACGTATTTGTCAACGCTGTAAGCTCCTTGCTGAATTAGCTATTTTTTTCGTTTCCTAAATTTGTAAAACAAAGTGTTAAAAAAAAACGTTTTATGGCAGTTAATAAATAATATGTAATAATTAGTTCACATGGATGGAAAAATGGAGTCATATGTAGGATGAAAGGGTAAAAACTAAATTTGAAAATAACAAATAAAAAACAATTTGTAATCCATCATCATGCGTCATTATCTATTTTATGCTAAACGTAAAAGATAAAGTCTATTACCATAAGTGAAGCTAGTGTATTTGGTATGGGTGTTCTAAACCCTAAAGAATTGAGAAACTGAGATTAAGAGTAATTCGGATGAAAGAATTGAGAATTAATAGGAATTGGATCCTATCTTTTCTTCTAGTTTATTACTATTTGGTGTGTATATAATGAAAAAGTTATCTTGTTGCCAAGTTTGAATTTCACTAATGATAGGTTTAATGAACTTTAGACAATTGTTCCATTACAGCATGCAAATATTCTAATGGAAAAAAATCAGATTATAATTGTACAATGATTAATATCAGTGCTATCAACAGTATTAATACCTGTACGGTTAGGATGTTGTATGATAGTTTAGCACCATATCAATTTTTTCTGCAATAAGAAGACAATAGTACTGAGAATAGTATCAAGGAGTTTAGATAATGGTTACACAGCTAACCAGATAAAAACTATAATCATCAGTGATAAACAATTGGCTGACAAAAGAAAAAACACAAAAAAAATTGCTTGGTGATTACTGTTATAAAAAAACAGAATCCAAGTTCAATAAACAATAATACAAAATTAAGAAAGTTAAAGAAGCAAGATATAAGAAAAAAAAATTAGAAAAAAACATGCTGAACAGGATTTTCAAAGTAATAAGATAACTACATTCTTACCTTTTATAATAGAGTTGCACAATTATGCATCAATGCACCATGCAACCACGGAAGCAAAATTTACTTTGCAGATAAGTTTTCAGCAGAAGTATCACTTTTGACTTGTCTTATGCACGCTGAGTGGAAACTGCAAAAATGAAGAATAGTTGGGTTTAACATGTATAAGTTAAAATTAAAACTAACTTTTCAGATAAAAAGGTAGCATACACGTAATGGAAAAAAAAAACTACAATGCATAGATAACGTTGATAAAAGACATTCTATTTTTGTAATAATGCACTATCCAGTTATAAAACCATAACGTAAAAGTAGCTCTAGATTATAACTTAAGCAAAGAAATATGTGAAAATAATGATTCCATATACAATTTAAAGCCATAGTATTGACAGCAACCAGACAATTATCAAACAAAAGGAAGAAATATAATCTTTCACACAATTTTACAAAAGCAAAAAGCACTTACAAACACACTCAATTGCTAGTAACCTTGACAGCTGAAAGCTACTTCAGCAGCTAAAATTACTGTAGGAACCGAGATGCAGCAGAGATTTTTTCAAATTGAAATTAATCTGCAAACGATTGCAAACACAAAAATAATTCATTTTCAAATAAAGATAAAACAAACTTAAAATATTTCCAGGGTACTTTCAAAAACAGGAGAATAAAAACGAAGCTTTTATCAACATGACTCTCAATTTTATACAGATTAGCATAATTCAATTTAAGCACAAAACTGAAAGTCTAATGATGACAGAATACAGTGTAAATGTTACTAAAATAACTTGTCATACAGGATAAGCAAGACTTTTAAACTACAATATTAATCGAGCAAATTTATATATCATTATAAATGTTATCAAAATCAGCTAGAATACAAAGCAGTAAAGATTTATATCCGAGGATAATATTTTAGACATTAAACTATAAAACTACTTAGCCGCTCCTGATAAGAATACAAAAAGTTTCTTTTAACCACCATTTTAAAAAACAGAACAACCAATACATACACAATCACAAAGCTTGATCAAATAAAAAAGATGTAACCACAGTGGAGCAAACAAATATAACCTTTTGAATATGGTTTTTTTTTTTTTTTTCACATCATTCCCTGCAAAAAAAAAGCAAAAAACTGCGAGAGTGTCAAATGGATTATAACAACACTGTGAACGGATGTCCACGTGAAGCTGCGGATGCCAGCCTGATGTTACGGATGCCTGTGTGATTGAGAATAACTTGCACTAAATTCTATATAAAAAAGGGACAGATTAACATATTTAAGCTAAGTATTAAGATGCAAACATTCTTAAGATAAGAAATCATATAATTAAGCAGAAAATTGATAATGTATTCAATAAAAGTACAAAAGGAAAAGGGGTTATAGAAAATTACACTTTAAATATTTCCAATTAGTGATTAATCACTTTGATTATTGGCAATCTACAAACAATGACCGATTAATGTCAAATGAAATTGACATAAAATTCAAAGATTCAAGAATTTAATTAAAAATTATACCTATACTATCCGGACCTTATTGTATATAAATAAAAATTTAAATAATAAAAAAATTCAAGGTTCCATGATGGATAGTTTTAAAAATCAGAAGCTGAGATGATGATACCTCCAGCATTTCTCAAACTCTCAACATCCTGAAACAATAAAGCAAATCAACAATGCAACAAACATAAATCACATAAAGATAATAACATACTGTAAAAAAGATGCAAATTTTTTCCCAAAGTTGAGCAGAAAACACACACCTTAAACTTCTCAATCTATTCTTTAGGAGTGCATTAAGGACCCAACTGCATTTTACTGCTTTCTTCTTCAATCTTCCTCTCACTTGTACACTCATCTGCCTTCCAATCCTCACCATTCCTTCACTATCAGTATAAATAAAAATTGAAAAAGATATAACACTCTTAAATCAAACCCCAAAATAATTGGGTAAAAGCATTTTAGATTAAAACCAAAACCTAAACAGCTAAAAGGACCAGCACATAAAATTAATAAATGAATTAAAAGAACAGTAAACATATATTAGTCCCAAGAAAAAGATATCTATTGGACGTAATGTATGTTTCCCACCTTAATCATTTTTATATTGTTATTGTTATCTTGTAAGTACTGTTATCATGTTGGCTAGCACCTAGCGTAGTGCTGTAGTGGCGTACAACTTTTCCTTTCTTTATTGTACCAATAGCTCTCTTGCACCCTCATGTTGAGCTCTTCTCTGCATATATACCTCTTGTAAGTAATCTTAATCAGTCAGTTATCATGAATATACAACTTCTACAATATCCAACACACAAACATAACAGAAGAAGAAACTTTTACTTAAGCAGCGCAAAAGGATATCCTCTGCATTTCATTCCAAAATCCATCACTCTTATGTCTTTGCCTGCACAGTTTTTGCTCCAACATAGCCTGCCATGATGATAGCACTATCAATAATTAAGACATAAAGAAAGGCGATCCTAGCTAGCCATTATCGTTGGAGTAAACCAATAGCATCGTAAGTAAAGTAGCAGACCAAATTTTTTTAGAATTGATGTGTTAACATGTTTAAGTAGCAAAAAGATTACAACACATTGGATGTGTTAACACATCCATAAGCTGATGATTCCCTCTCCGGTTTATCACATCATTCTTAATATATTCAACAATGTAGCAACAATGAACTCACATAGACTACGTTTTTTAACTCTCTCTCTCTCTCTTTCTGATCATCCACATGTGTGTTCTGAGAAATGTTTAGCCATTTAACTAAAACACAAAAAAAAAAAAAAAAAAATCCTCACCCACATCAAAAAACCGAAACATGCAGAGCAAAACCCAAAAATTAAGGATGACCATCCCTCTTTTTTTTTTTTTAAGTTTTAGGGAAGGATCGATGCACAGACAATCGATGTACAGGAAAACCCTAACCTAAAAGACCAAAATTTCCCAAGATGAAAAATGCAATTAGATGGAACAACCAAACACAAATATCAGAAAAAATGCATAAAACATTCCAAATAAAAAACCCACACACCTTAATCGAAAAGGGTTTCCAAGATTGCACAGAGAAACCCTAAAATTGATAGAGCAGTATTTCTTGAAAGAAAAAATGCAATCAGATTAAACAACGATGCTAAAAACATGAAAAAATTAGGAAAGAACTGATAAAAAAAACGCAAAGATTTTAATTTTACACCAATCGATCTACAATTTTTCTTCCTAATCAAAGAAAAGAGAAAAAGAATAAAATAGACAAACCACCTGAAACACCGCAATCAGCCAGAAAAACCACCTTTTCAGACGGCAGACGATGAACACAAACAGAGAAGCAAGGAAACACGAAGATCGAACAGGGAGAAAAGCAGAAAAACAGAGAGCAAGCGAAAGGAAAAAGCAACGGAAGAAAATGAGAGAAGGTTCGAGCACCTTTCCGTATGTAGGCTCATTGTACAGACGCGTGGATGCAATGGGCAAAAGCGGCATTTCGGTGCCCCAAAAACCAAAGAGAGGAACCACCGGAGGAAAAAGCCAGGGACAAAATCGTCCCACCACTGGTCATCCACAGTACCACCCCGATTGGGTTTTAGTATATAAAGATTTGAGGGATTTGGTAAAATCAATTGATAACTACTTTATCGTAAAATAGTCTCTTTTTATTGGAAAAGAAGAAATGACATCATATTCTATTGGTTATCCTATAATACTAATTTCCCTTGATATCTGCATTGGCTTTCCGCAGATTTTCCACCCTGTTCTTCTTACCTCATATTGTTTTTTTTCCCTAGATTGTAATCCCGAGCCTAAATCCCCTTCTAACGCTTTTGCGGATTTTGCGCAAAGCCAGCCCACATACATTGGGAGTCTACAAAATTACAAGCATGGGTTTACAATATGCCCGATGTCAATTACTCAGAGGAGTTGACAGGATAGACCGCAATTGAGGATAAGATGATAGAGAATCGATTAAGATAGATGAGACAAATGAACCGAAAGCCTACAGATGTTCCGGTTAGAAAACGTGATTATGAGAAAGAGGCTCAAAACAAAAGGAGTAGAGGAAGACCTTGAAAAACTTTGAAACAGACTATAAGAAAAGATATAGAGCACTTAGAGCTAACATAGGACTTGGTACAAAATCGAAAGCAATAGCGTTATAGAATTCATACGGCCAAACCTATTTAATGGGATAAGGCTTAGTAGTTTTTTTGTATTTTTTAAGTTTTGATGTTTTTACCTGAATACATATTTTTCCAAGTGTTTCAAGGTTATACTAAATAGAGAGCATTTCAACAAAACAAAAAAACTCCAGTGTTCACCATCCATATAAGTACACATTGGCTTTAAAGATAAACAATTTTATTACATATATTGCAGAAAAGGTAATGTTCTAGAAACCAAATTTTTAAACCCAAATGATGTAATTGTTAATGATTGAATTATTAGTTAAGTGTTGAATAACATGTTTATTTCATATTGGAGATACATCGTTTAGTTTGCAAATTTGGTTTAAAAAATGGTTCTACCTCCTTGCAAAAATTCCACAAAACTGCATTAATACAGCTAACACAAAAAAAAAAGAAGTTCAAAAGACATAATTCTAGACACTAAAATAAAGCCTTGATTGTTCAAATATCCTAGATCTCCCCTTCCAGAGGGTTGTATACTCTAATTCTATCAACAACACTCAAAAACTGAATGTTAAGTTAAAACCTTAAGAGCATCTCCAGATGGTTAGTTCTTTGAAAAGACCAGCAGAATAGCACAAGCTTTTCATAAAAAGTGTTGTATTATGAGAGAGAGAGAGAGAGAGAGAGAGAGAGAGAGAGGGAGAGGATGTTACCTTAATGATATTTAGTTTTGTAACGACGTCCTTAATTGAGTCGTCTCGATCGTGCGCCATCTTCCACGAGTGTATGACTATCGTCTCAACAGATCTGCGGCAGAAGATTATTTATACACCAAAAGAAAACGAACTTGTAAAACCTAAATGTTTTCATATGGAGGCCATTTTTTCCGTGATAACTTTACATATACATATATGTCGATCGATCGGTTCCTCCATCTCCGTAATTTATGTTGAAATATAAAAAAATTAAAAAAAAAAAGATAAACCTTTTGAGGATTACATTGAGAAACTTTAAGTCATCTCCAACCGAAGGAGGGCTAGAAGGCTCCCTTTAGCCCTGTAGTTCTCCAAGAAATTATATTGTAATGAACAATATCAGATCACATTTCGTACCATCTCCAACCGAGGAGGCCAAAGGGCCATAGACCAAACATAATTTATTATTTTAATTGAATTAATATGGTTTTTCATAGAATTTCTTGTCGAGATGTAATCTCAATAATTTTTCGGATAGGATTTCGAGTGACACATGTCGCTAAAGTGAGTAACTCTCCAGATTTCTTGTTGATATGTAATCTCAATAATTTTTCAGATAGGATTTTGAGTGCCACATGGCGAGATGTAATTGGTCTATGGATTTCTTTGGATTTATTAGTTGACTCCTATAACATAAAATGAAGAAAGGAGCATGTATATATAGGGTTGTGATTTTCACACACCCGTAACTACTTTTCCCACACCCCTTCCTATTTTTTAGTACTTAATTGGTATCCTATTATTGAATCTTCCATATATACCCCTCCCTATTTAATCATTCATTAATTACCATCAAAAATTAGGAAGGATATATATGGAAGATTAAATAATAGGATACCAATTAACTATTAAAAAATAGGAAGGGGTGTGGGAAAAGTAGTTAAGGATGTGTAAAAATCACAACCCGTATATATATTGATAGGGAAATACATCTTTGTCACTGGAATTGTGATTTTAAAAAAAAATTAACTAACCAAAATAAAGATCATTAACTCCTAAAAATTTGAATGCAAGAGCTACCTTGTATCATTGTAGGCATCTCGAAACAAAGATCTTTGATTCAATAACAATTTGATTGCAAGAGCTACCTTGTATCATTCTAGGCATCTCAACAAAAATATGATAGTTGATTTCACCGATATATCTTAAAGTAGGGTTAGGCGCGGTTTGGTTTGATGCGGTTTTGAGTGAAATCAAAACCAAAACCGCAAGTTTTTACGGTTTGGTTCGGTGCGGTTTTAAGGCTAAAACCGAAATGAAACCAAACCATTTGGTTCGGTTCGGTTTGGTTTCAAACGGTTTTGGTTTGGTTTCATTGTTTGAAAAAGCTATTATGGTTGTGGAGCCAAAAATAATCACAAGGCGACACGTGGATCTTTGGATAAAAAATGACAAGAATACCCTTGAGGCACATTGAGATTCCTATACGCGAGTAGCGGAGAATCATCTTTCAACAAAATCAAAAATGCTCCAAAAGAGGTAACCAATTCAAAGTCCATCTCATCAAATTCCCTTTTGCAAGGTAACCTACAAAATAATGTTAATTAGTTAATTAATGGATTAATTACCCAATTAATCAATTAAACATCAATTAAATTACCCAATTAATCACAAAATATATCCCATTCACCCTAAAAATAGGTAGTGGCCGGTAACCTCACATTCTTCTTAGTCTTTCTTACTTTTCCCCATTTATACAAGTAAATAATTTTATAACCTCCCATTTACTTCTTTCATACTTAATTAGCCAATAAATTGGCTAATTAAGCCAAAATCATAACCACAAAAACCATCAAGGCCGGCCACACCAAGGGGAAAAATGGGTAAGCTTAATCCTATAAATAGGCACCTATTCTCACCAAAAAGTCATTCCAATTCTCTTACAAAAAATCTCAAATACTCTAAACACTATTTCTCTCTAAAATTCTAACTTTGGCATCGGAGGTTCTTCGGCCAAAGCCCCCCCATTCATCGTGGGCGCGTGAGGCTTTTAGCCTTAACCTAAGGTGCTAGTTGTTTTGTAGGTGCAAAATCGTCCAAGATCGAGGAGGAGAAAATTTGCATCCACAAATTGGTGCTTTCATTGAGAGTTGAAATCCATACTCATAGAAGACTCTCGCACAAAAAGGTTTTTTCTTTATTTTCTAGTCCATTTGAATATTTTTCATACGTTCTTATTATTAGAATTTTTTACTTGTAAAGGTTCTTTGATAAAACGTATAAGCAAAATATAATGGCTAGAAATTTAGAAAATTCCACAAGTGAAAATTCTAATATTCAAGAAATGGGATTGCGGAGATCCGTGAGGCTAAATGCGACAATAAGTGGAGCGGCACCACCACCACGAGTTTCCACTACGGGAACCACCACGGTGGCTACCTCGGTAGCCACCCGTGGTGAGGTCCATGGTGCCTTCACCACGGCCCAAGCCGTGCTATCCAAGGCTCACGGCACCGAGGCCACGACCCAAGCCATGTCACTCTAAGCCCAACGCGAACTCAACGCATTGCCAATCCAAGCCCAAGCCGCGCACCTATGTGCATCACACTCCGAGCAGCCTACTTTCATAGCCCAGCCTACTCTCATGGCCCAACCTACTCTCGTGGCCCAGCCTGCTCCCGACAGGCAGCCACTCCCGTGGTCCAGCCTGCTCCCGCCAAGCAGCCCACTCTCGCAGCCCAGCCTGCTCTCGCGGCCAAGTCTGCTACCGTGGATTTCCAAGCAGCCTAAGTTGGCCAAGACTATCTCAACTATCCGGACCTACCATCGAGCCGGGGGCATTCTCACTACATTTTTTCGCGGATTTGACATTTCCCAACTCAAATCTCTCGCCCGGAGTCTACCACCCTTCCACTGCCCAAGGAGGCGCATTCCTTCCAAGCTCTTCCAATCCAAATGGCGAACAACACTTGTCTCCACAAGTCATAGAGTTGACGAGCGCCCTTGCACAACAGACAACCTTGGTGATTGCAACGCATCGGGATCCAACGTGCCCCAGACTAGGTATCCCGAAATAGAACAAGGGCAGACGAACTTTTCCAGCAGCGTCCCGGCAAGCAGCCACGAGCCGAGCATTCAGGCAGTGTACATTCCCGATTGGGCCCCCGATATAGCGTATACTCTCGTCTTAGTGCACGGAGGAGCGTGCACTCTCGACTAGGCCCACGGATGAGCATACATTCATGGTTAAGGTCACACTTCGATAGTCAACATGAGCAACCTTCCGGGCAAAGTGTTCATTCGCAGCTAAGCCCGCAAGGAGCATCATCCACCTCATATCGGAATAGGCAGCATGACGGACGAAGAGAAGCAGTTACTCAATTCAGCTCAAGTTTAACCAGCAGCCTGCGAAGAACTCGCTCGCCTGCTAGGAACGCACCACATACACTGCATCCGTGATATAGACGAGCCAAACACATGGAAGAGCAACCTAGACCAGCAAGTCATGGCTAGGGGCAGCCGAGAGCTCCGCTACCCCAACAAAGGTAAATTCAGGAAGAAGTAGAGAGACTCTTGACTAAGCGATTGCACGATTTCCAACGTAACGAGGTCACCGACGAGACACTACGACAGAACATGACCAACATAAGCAGGTCATCCTTCACGGACGAGATCAAGCAGGTAGAGCCTCCACGCGAGTTCAGCATGCCACATTTCACATCTTTCAAAGGGGATGAAGACCCGGAGAGACACTTAAAGCGCTACCGAAGCGCAATGATCCTTTATCGAAACAATGATGAACTCATGTGCAAGATATTTGCCACCACTCTACAAGGCGAGGCGCAAGATTGGTTTTACACCCTGCCGCCACAATCTATCCGGAATTTTTACGAACTTTCTTTGGTTTTCACCAAAGAATATTCATCTTATCGCTCGATCAAAAAGAAGTCTGACCATTTGTTCGACGTCAAGAAGAACCCAAATGAGTCGCTTTGCGACTATGTGAGGAGGTTCAAAGTAGAGAAGGTAAAAATAGTCGGATGCAACGACTCGATAGCTAGAGCAGCCTTCCAAAAAGGACTTCCAGCAGACCACCCACTGTTCGGAAAACTGATAATGAAAGAAGATCTAACTCTGGCAGACTCTTTCGTTCTGGCAGAGAAGCATGCACTTTGGGACGAAGTTCGCCGATGCGCGTTTAAGGAAAATCCAAGCAATCTTGAATATAAAGTTCCCCACTACTCTGAAGGAGATTCAAAGTCTAACTGGACGAGTAGTCTCATCTGAAGCAGAAATAAGCTCTACCATCATACGAGAAGAGCTGGGGGCCCGACTACCTGTATTCCACAATTTAAAAGCTCTTCTCGATGCTATCAGTTGTATTCCACAGTTTAAAAGCTCTCATTGATGTTATCAGAAATTCAAAAGCTAACTTTGGCGATAGTTGTTGTAACCTAAAAGCTTAAGTTTTACCCTTAAACGCACGCAGTCATCATCATGATGCACTATTCCACCGAATCCTGACGAACGCAACAACTAGGCCCAAAAGACACGCCAAGGGTAGACGGACACTAGAAGGAACATTCAAAATCAAGTTTTGTCCTCGTCACCCCAGAAGATTCTACATAAAAGCAACATGTATCGGCAGTTGAGCACTACCTCTTGCTACGCGCCACACGGCCCTAGCCAACCTTTGCTCTATTATTCAGCTCTAGAGTGGCCCAATACCAGAAATTGAGCATTTCCTGCTACATGTAACATGGCCCCAGCCCCACGGCTCCCTACCGCGCCTTCGCACCTAGCCTTGACAACGTAACAGAGTGGCCCAACGGCTCCCCAAAGGCAGCCGAGCACACTTTAGCTGCACCTGCTCCCTCAATGAAGATTTCTGGCATTTACATGTCGATGACGTAATACCTAGAGAAAGTAAGCAAGCAGCTTGAGGCATTTCAGACTTAAACTCTCACTCAAGTTCCCTGGGCAGACAATGCCCATGCAGACGTACTAGCCGGCCTAGGCTCCGCACTCGATCACCAACTCAAAACGTTCTATTCCGATGGAATATCTTGACAAGCCAAGCATAGAGATGGAGCTAACAGCCTAAGTGTCATAGCATTCTCATCCAAAGATCCCACACCGGATCACATATCCGCTGCCTAGCGCCTCCCGATGACTTGAAAGTGCTAAGATCAAATCCACGAAGGTGTATGTGGAAACCACTCTGGAGGCCAATCCTTAGCATAGAAGGCTCTTAATGCAGGCTACTATTGGCCTACCATGCACCAAGATGCTAAGGAGTTAGTACAAAAGTGCATTAAGAATATGGCATCTAACAGCACATGTCCATGCCGAGATATCCTCAAGGTAATGGGCAGGCCGAAGTATTCAACAAGATGATCCTCGACTGCCTCAAGAAATCCCTCACCAACAAGAAGGGAAAATGGCTAAAAGAACTCTTCGGATGTCTATGGGCATATCGCACCACCAAAAGATGAACAACCGAACGGTAAGGAGATGACCACCAGTTTAGATCTGGCAGAGGAGAAGCATGAGCAGACCATCACTTGAGTAGTAGCCTACCAGCAGCAACTCATCCCCAGCTACAACAAAACTCGAAGACTCAAGAAGCTCGACGGGCACCACCTCACAAGCTAAAAACTATCCAGTTGTTATGCAGTTCCTACCTTACAGCTAAGTTCTCGTTCGTTTCACTCGTTTTTTTAATGAGGAATTTAGAAGTAATCACAACTTGGCTCGGTTGTATGCTTACAACAACTGATCACTCCTGCACTTCAAAAGAAGATTACGCCCTACTTAATAACTTATCGCAGGAATTGCGCCCTCCGAGTGACCAACCATGCTCTCCAGTACGAGAGGGTAAACTAATTGATCTCCAGTGTGAGAGGGTAAACCAATTCCCCGACACCCATATGGGTCATCTCTCCAAGACGGGAGGATAAACTTTACACTCCGAATATCCAGATGTGGATGAGCCTGGCTGCCCTAGTATAACTAGATGCACGATGGCTTGCGCGCAGGATTCCTAAAAGTAACTACAATGGTCTTTTTCAAGGCTTAGCTAACTGAAGGATTTTTGGTCTCTTGGCCTAATCCGTGGGGAACCGGACCCTAGAGACGGAGGGGGCACATTATGCAGTACGCCCTACAAACGGCTGCCCTGGAACCCTAAAGCTGCTACCGAGTGCACTAAGGTAGCCTACGGATTCTAGAAGACTGCCTACGGCTTGCCCTTCGAGCAGTAAAACCGCACTAGACTTATACAACCGCACATTCTTGTGAAAGGTTAAACAAGCTAGCACGCATATATGAAGTTTTATCCATTGTCCACATGCTACGTAGTCGATAAGCTTCACCTCTGCCAAGCGCGGAACAACCTACATCAAGTCCTAAAGTGTTGTGATACTTGCTACGCAACCTACGGAATTGGAGAAAGCCAAGGTTAACAGCCTAGTGGTTACGCGGACTTGTCTGCTTCTGTAATTAAGGCATCCGGCTGCCAACCCTATGGCTAACAACTTTGCAAAGTTATACACCAACACCTACGGCTGCATAAGCTACGCGGGCTTTTCTGCTTATAAAAAAGTAGCATGCCTGCCATTGGTCTATCAAGTCTAAAGGTTAGGGCATGAACAAAAGAAGCGAAGATGAAGAAAAGCGAAGGAAAACATGTTTATAAACAACTAGCAAAGGTCGAAGGAGTTCAAGCAAAACAAGAGCTACAAGGAAAAACAAATAAAATCCTAAAGGCTACCTAGAAGACTATAGCAGTTTGGACATCCCACAACTACTCGGCCGCCACACCTTCAGCAACCGCGACGCTCTTAACAGCGGTATCATCGTTTCACCCCCAGCTGCCCCAGCCTGGGCACTAACTTCTCCAACTACTTCACCAATAGAAGCCTCAAAAGTAAAATCAAGCAAGTCTTCCGGAGAAATAGAGAAGGTCTCGAAACCCCAAGCCCAGCCTTTTCACCGTTCAGTTGCTCATCTTCCTCGAGCAGACCAACGTGGATGCTCTGCAGCTCATCCACTTCCTTCTTCAGACTTTTATTGATCTTCAGTACGCCTTGAAGTTCCAACACTTGGGGTTCAAGCCTATCGACGATTCTCTTGAAGTGGATCACTTGGTTATAAGCAACAATCAACTCTTCATCTTTTGCAGCAAAACGAAGCTCAGAAACGACATGCTTAAGATCTTGAATCTAAGGCGGGGAAGATCTCTTCTTTCCACCTTCAACAATGTCATTCACGATACTCAGCATGGGAGCTCAACCTATACTGGCTTATCCCTTATTTTTTCCTCTCGGGCCAGCAAGCAGGAGGCCTGCATACCCAACATTCCAGCAGCCCGTGAGACCCACAATCTCCTCATTTCTCTCAATCACCAGCCTGGCCCGAGTCAGGTCCAAGAGCCCAAAGAACATGAGCCATGCGGCTCGCCTAACATTGCGCCCTAGCGCCACAATCCGCGACCCCAGCCGCACAAGCTGCTCTTGGTTCAAGCCAAGCCAAGCTGCCCAAGCAGTGGTCCCTGCCACGACATCTCCTCGGCCCATGCTGAGCAAACTCCTGGCCCCTGCCTGCCGACATGTCGCACCACCCCGACAGCTGCCCCGCAATAGCACTATCCAAGAAGAAGGCAAGAAAAATTAAATTTTTCTTACATTGGTGCGGCACGGAGAAGACGAAGAAATCAACGAAAGACGGTCCTTTGCACGGGCAAGATGTAGAAGATTGCTAGAAGAGGGGGAACAAATATCCTCTAACTTTCTCTCTCTTGTGGGGTAGAATAAATTACTCTCCAAAGTTGATTTAATAACCCACTTAAGGTGGACTTAAATAGGCTTTGAGAGAAATTTATTTCTCTTTCCTAGAATGACCTAATTTCCAATTAAAGAGAGAATCAACATCAAAATAGGAAGCAATCCTACGTTTCCTGAAGCAAGAAGATCTCTACACCTGCTGCCCTTTCTTACGAGCAGCCTAACAGGTGTGGGGGCATTTGTGGAGCCAAAAATAATCACAAGGCGACACGTGGATCTTTGGATAAAAAAGGACAAGAATACCCTTGAGGCACATTGGGATTCCTACACGCGAGTAGTGGAGAATCATCTTTCAACAAAATCAAAAATGCTCCAAAAGAGGTAACCAATTCAAAGTCCATCTCATCAAATCTCCTTTTGCAAGGTAACCTACAAAATAATGTTAATTAGTTAATTAATGGATTAATTACCCAATTAATCCATTAAACATCAATTAAATTACCCAATTAATCACAAAATATATCTCATTCACCCTAAAAATAGGTAGTGGCCGATCACCTCACATTCTTCTTAGTCTTTCTTACTTTTCCCCATTTATACAAGTAAATAATTTTATAACCTCCCATTTACTTCTTTCATACTTAATTAGCCAATAAATTGGCTAATTAAGCCAAAATCATAACCACAAAAACCATCAAGGCCGGCCACACCAAGGGGAAAAATGGGTAAGCTTAATCCTATAAATAGGCACCTATTCTCACCAAAAAGTCATTCCAATTCTCTTACAAAAAATCCCAAATACTCTAAACATTATTTCTCTCTAAAATTCTAACTTTGGCATCGGAGGTTCTTCGGCCAAAGCCCCCCCATTCATCGTGGGCGCGTGAGACTTTTGGCCTTAACCTAAGGTGCTAGTTGTTTTGTAGGTGCAAAATCGTCCAAGATCGAGGAGGAGAAAATTCGCATCCACAATGGTTACCTAGTTGATGACAATAGAATTCACATCTACAAGGAACACCACAAAGGCCAGATGACATGCTAGTTATTGCATTAGCCATTAGGTACAGTGGTAGAAAATATTTTTGTCAAGTTGCATTGTAGGAATTGATTGGAGGCTATCGATTTTAAAAGAGGAAATATGTTTGACAAAAGAAGCTTCCAATTAAGTAGGACAAAGACAACACAACTTATTAAGAAATTTTCATCTAGAAACACCCACTACAAAGTTGATAAATTGAGCAATCGATTGCATACAATGCCTTCCAAAAACAGCAAAAGCAATGTAAGGCATCTGCTACACAAACGCACATACAAAATATATGTATACTAAATTATGAATGCACAATTGCACATTAAATTTTTTGTGTAAAAATTTATTGAAATTATACTCGGCAGAAACCTATCTACCCATTATTCCCATGTCACCAATATGAAAATATCATATATGCTTTCAATTGACATTCTGATGTTCATGAATGAAGAAAAATCGAAGACTAACCAACGAAAAACCAAATCCCCTTTTGATTCAAAACCCAACCCTAAACCTAACCCTAAAATTAATCTCAAATCTACAAGTAAATTTAACTAAAACAAGTTATAAATCATAGTTCTTACCATGTTAGCACTCTGAAATTCTAAAGCTAGGAGCTGGAAAGCCTGGAATGAAGAGGAGAGGAGGCCGGAGGGGAGATCGAGAGAGATAGAGCATCTGGAAAGTGGAGAGTGGAGACCGAGAGAGATGAATAAACTTGAGAAAGAGTACAGAGTACATACTAGAAGAAAGAAAATAAAGGGTTATGTAGCCATGTTATGATGTGGTTAAGTCCATACATTGAGTCCATACTAAATGTATGGACTCAATGAAATAACCAATTAGAATTTAACATTTAATAGTATGGACTCAATGAAATAACCAATTAGAATTTAACATTTAATAAAGTTATGCGGTTTCGGTTTCGGTTTGGTTTTAGAGGGCCAAAACCGAAATCGAAACCAAACCGTTTTTCTTTGGTTTGGTTTGGTTTCAAACCGAAACCATTTTGAAACCGCAAAACCAAACCGTTCGGTGAGGTTCAATTTGGTTCGTTTTACGGTTTCAGTTTTCAGGTTCAAGTGCCCACCCCTATCTTAAAGCTAATACAAGTATATAATTGTAACCTTCTATTGTAATTGGTCGTGATTTACAAGACGTTCAAAAGGTTGTCCACTTGTGATTATAAACTCTTTTAGCTTGTGGACTACAACTTGAATTGCCATCAATAAATACTTAATGGTTTTGTTGATGCACAAAACCGGAGGCTTTGGGACAACGTAAATCCGACCATGAATCTGCAAGAAATGTAAATAACACAAGATGTATCGTAGTTCACCCCAAGGTTTGAGCTACGTCCACACTGATTATTGTATTTATCTGAGATGTGAGGGAGAGAACCTCTGTAATGTGAGAGGGGTGAGAAGGCTTCAGAAATGGCCTCCCCTAATTGTGAGGGTGAAGAGTTCTTTTATAGAATAAGGGCTCCTCACTTATTACATATTTGCCCCTTCCTTTATTACATAATTACATTTAAGTCCACTAAGTATTTGTACGATCTAAATACAGAAGCCCTAAATATGGTACAAACAGGTTTCATAAAGTTCTTCTTCCTCAATTTCTTCTTCATTAATTTCTTCTTCTTCTTCTTCAATTTGTTCTTCCACCATTTGCTCCACTTTCATTTCTTCCTCCTCTTCATTCACTTCCATTTGTTCCCCATCTTCTTCCACTTTCATGCTTGTTTGTATAGGACTCTTATCCTTTGTAATCTACATATACCGTGAGTATCAGTGAAGAAAGTGAGTCTTCCACAAATTCTCAATTCGCTGTTATATATCGTTCCTTTATATCTGCACTACATTTTCTACACATACATTCAATTTTCAAAGAGCAAACAAAATTAAGAATAATAAAATAAAATTAAGAAGTGAAAGCTAACAGACCTTGATATTGAATTAGATCATGGTATTGAAAATTCTGCCTTATTAGCTCTAAATTTCAATTGGTTTCTTGTTATTGTTGAAATTTCAATATTCTATATGGGTTCCTAAACTTTCTCGGCAAACAAATAGAATGCAAAGAATAATCCAAGTAGATGAGAAATGGGAAAGAAAAACATACTCGCAGGTGTGGATTCAGGTTGATGTAGATGCCCTTTCACCCTCATTCTCTGTCTTTAGTATGCGAGCATGGCTCTTCCTCTTCTGTTGTCTAGCGTGAAAGAAATCAAAAGGGGGAGGGTTGGATTGTTGATAGCATTTAGTATTTATATTACCCACCTTCCATTCCATCAAAATCCCCCATTCCTTCAAATCCTAATAAATCTTTGGTATTATCACTACACCTAGATTTAGATGGACTTTTTAAAAGCGTAATTGACTATCTATGGATTTGAATGTATTATTTAAAATCCTGCTAAATCCTAACTTGACTATATCCTGATTTCAAAGTCCTTTAAAATCCTTTTTAAAATTTTAATTGACTACACCCAGATTTTAAAGTCTATTCAAATCTTATCAAATCCTAATTTGACTACACCCCCTTACGTTCGGTCGAATGCGGGGCATGCCAACTCGTCGGCTTAACTCGGCCGGAGAGTAAAATGAATGTTGATGTTCACTCGTTCAAGAATTGATTGGACAGTTGCTTATTTGGGACTTCTCTGGGCAGACAACCCAATTTTTCATGAATGACAGAGTTGATTTGCCAAGCTATACTTCTGAACAGCTGAACAAAGAGGTGAGTGATTAAATGTATGCAACATTTATCGATATATAGATTTCTTTCTCCCTTTCTTGTATTTTTGGGTGAGAATCTGATTGGTCTTTTTTGGTTTGGAAACAAGGGTTAGTTTCTCATTAGCCTCATTTAATTTTGGATACTCGTATTTGCACCATGATGAACGTCTATACGTCCAAAGTGCGTTTATTGCATCGGACTATCTCAGACTGGACTAACTTCAGGGACTAAGCTGGAATGACGTGCCCTGGACTAAACTAGATAAGAATAGTGAAGTGTTTGGTGTAGTTTGGACTAAATTACATACTAATTATTTATTATTATTATTTATTTACTTTTGCGTTTAAAAACAACAAAACAACAAATATTAAAATATTTTTTGTAGTTATTTAACATTTAAAAACCTAATTAATGTTTCATTTGCTGCCTTTACTTTTATTTTAGAAGAACAACCTTTATTTTTTGAAGAACGTAACGACATTTCCAAAGCAAATCCTCTATGCTTCTTCATTCCTTTCCGCCTCCTGCCTCTTCACTTCCTCTCACAAAATCGGTTGCAAATCTTAAAATCAAAACACATAGCAAGAAAAAGATTGAAGGAGGCGAGGTGCATGTGTGATTGGCTCGAAGGTAGAAGATAAGGGTTGGATCTAGTTTGGGTTTTTTGGGTGAAATTTTCAAGCTCATCCCACTGCAATTTTTTTTTTCTGGGTTATCTGGGGTCGAATTTTGGGAGTTGGATTTGGTTTTGAAAAGGGAACCTTAGGAAATTTTGTTGCGTTTTTGTTTCGGATTTTGCAGGAGTAGAGTGAAGCGGGTAGGAGTGAAGTGGAGTATAGTGGTCTTAGCAGTCCGTCCAATTTCGAGGGGGGGTCTTGCTAAGACCCTGTAACGAAGGCGTTAGTCAGACTCAGTCTAGGCGAGTCTCATTAAACGTAGTCTCCACGTGAAACAAACACTGGATTACAGGCCAGTCTAGTCCAAGAAAGTTTAGTGAAGCCAAACAAATGGGCCCCCAAGGTTTAAGAAATTCTCTTTCTTTCCATTTCCCCCCAAGCTATTTCTATGTTTTAAATTTGAAAGTTCTTTTAAAAAGCACTGTTGTGGCTGCCATGGCCCATTTTTGGTGAGGAGAGGGAATGGGTGATAATGATGCCATTCGTCTGCATTGATTCGTTGTAAATGTGGAGTAGATTACATCAAGTCTTGGTTTTTTTTTTTTTTTTTTTTTTTTTTTTTTTTGAAAAAAGATTACATGATGCATTCTTCTCAAGGATCCAAATTTTATAGTGCAAATATTTAATAAACTTAATTTTCAATGCTCAATGTTGCTATATATAATTATATATGGCATTCATGCAGATTAAGTTCTACAGTTTATTTATCATGCCTTTCTTTTCATATTGTCTTTTCAGATTCTCCTTGAATTGCGACTCCATGGATTTTCAGATTATAAGAAAGGTACAGATTGGAGGAGCGATGAACTGGCTGATAAAGAATCAAGTTTGGATGGTTCTACTTCTACTTATGGTGGCTCTATTAAGATGAATGGAAGCACTGACTATTTGAATCCTTATTTAACTCCAACTAACTATTTGCAAAGTTACTGGACTAGAGAATCTTGGGAATACTTGTTTTATGAACAGTGTCATGCAATGCTTGGTGCATACTCCGAAGCTGGTTGATTACTTTCTAGGAGATTACCGGAAGGACATAAATTACGCAAATGCACTAGGATTGAAACTATGTGTTTGGAACATTCTTTTAGTTTTCATTTTAAATGTCTACCTCTCTGACACACCCTAACCCCGATATTCCTGAATATTAGGATAGACAGTTGCTAGCCGACACTCGAGGGTGACGAAGCCATTTAAAACATGCATACCTATAAAATATGTAATTAGAAAGAGATAGTGCATAATCATATTCAGAGCATACAACTAATCAAGAATAAAGCAAAAGAGTTATGATAGAAAGGTATGAACCGAGGATGGATCCTACACAGAGGAGACTCAAGGATGCCTGAGCAGAATTGCCCTAACGTCGGGATCGTGTGCCTCGATTCTAACTCCTGAGGGGGCGCAAAACAGAAAATGTGTGTGGACCATAATTTATATTAATACTAATAAGAGGAAAACCATTTTATTTCTGAACATACTAACCCCCTATTTTGAAAACATATATAATACTACATACAGTAAGTTTCCGAAAACTCTACATGCCATGAAAACATTCGTAAAACATGTACGTGTAAACAATGCTCAACAATGGTGCTATCGTCGCCCGTAGGCAAATCCATAATCTCATCAATACTGTACTCTCTAGGGGTATCATAGTCGCCCGAAGGCAGTACCTGTCCAACACCCGAAGGTGAAGCTGTACAACACAAGGTTATGCCAGTAAAGAAACATGGTAGGCCCCATCACCTGAAGGTGAAGCTGTACGACTCTGGATTACGTCAAACAAGAAAATATATAACATCACACACTGATATTGGTTTCACCAATGGAGTGGGGGTATGGCATAAATATCTCACTCCTCATTCGCTCGAAGGCAGTACCTATCCATCACCCGAAGGTGAAGCTGTACGACACTAGGTTACGCGAGTGAAGAAACATGGTAGGCCCCATCACCCGAAAGTGAAGTTGTACGACTCTGGGTTACGTCGAAGAAGAAATATATACATAGATATCCTCAACTATGTCCTATGGCCATAGACGTCTACATACCTGTGTTGTGTGGATGTGTTGTATGATAACCTGCTAGATAAGCACCGAGAACATACCTCAAAAATCTCATATCCAAATCCGGAGCTCAAAAGCTCAAATCCTCATCTCATAAATCGATGGTAAATCATATCCGTAATTCCAAATAAATCATAATCATAAATCCATGGAATTTCATAAGCGAAAACACAATATTTCATAACCTTTAGTAAAACGTAAATTCAATAAATCATAATTATTTCGTAAACCACAAATATAGAAGTTCGTAAAGCATAATATAAAAAATACTCAAATCATGAAATGTGAAATGCATGCTAGGCTAATATGTAAGTTTAGAAGGGATCCACTCACAAATATTTTGTTGCCCAAGAGCCGCTCGAACTAGCGAAGATGGTGTCACTTCCCACCGATGCACCTAACCACATATAAAGGCTACTTAGTAAAACTCTATTAAAACGATCGAATTTCAGAAAACGAATAACGGAGTTGGATTCGACACGTCGAAAAACCTAAAGGGGGACCTCAGCTACCAACAGAGTTTCATCATCTCTTAAGCAACATGTGGTGCTTAAGGCATTAGTAAGATCCATCAACCTCCCACCCTGGGGCACTGTCATTGTAGATGGCATTGCAGTCCCATCTGTGCTTAGGACCGTCAAAGTCATAGTCCGCATTGATGTTGACGGTAACGGTAGTGAAAGGTACATAAATGGGTCAAGGATAACAGACGCCTTGTTGCAAATGAGGCAAACCAATTTTGACCGGTACTGATCCTACAGTTGGAAAGCAAACATATATTGCAATATAGGGAAAATAATTGAATGAAGTTAATCCCAACAAACTTACTTTAAGAAGGTATAGGTAAAACTTAAATCACCAAACTACAAATGCATTTAAATCAGAATGCTTACTTGGCACACATCAACAATGATTGAGTCATTCTGAGTGATGGGATTTTTACCATCCGCGCAAAAGGGTTAAAAACACCTAAAATACTTGCAAGGGAAACAAGATTGTCGTAGTATAGTTGGCTCAAGCAAGGTCGTTCTCCACAAGGATTAATTTAAATAGATTAACACCAAACCGATTCTCAACTAATTATTTAGAACAAAATTTTGGAAAAGGGTGATTTAATGACCTAAATTAATAAAAACGAATTTAATTAAAAAGCTTACTTAAAAACTGCAATTTTAAAGAAGGAGAAAGAAACAATTTTTAGAATTTAAAGTGAGAAGATACTAGGGTTCCGCCGTCACCCTAACAATTCTATGTAGCTTTTGTAATTACTTATGAACCATACATGCATATTTTGAAGGTTAGGTTTTCCTAAAGTATATCCTACTTAGAACCTCCAACATAGAACGTATATCTAACATGCAACCCGTCTGTGGTGTCCAGATCGAATGTGAACATGCAAGACTCATTAAGTTTTATGAAAACCCTTTGAAAAACCGTATAACCCTTAAAACGTGTAGTCCATCCTAAGAGATTACACATATTAATCACAAGAAGCCTTAGTCAATTTCAGGGACAACCCTCCGCCAAAATTGCATCAAATTACTTTTCTAAATATCCTAATGGTCACGAATCACTAAGACAGATAGATAGTTTGAATCGATGATTAACAATTCAAAACTTGCATACATGAATTCATAAGAAAATTAAGAAGAAACTACATATTATTGCTAAGGATCATGGCCTCACCCTAGCAAAAGAAAATTAGTTGCACATATTCATAATAAAAATCATAAAGTCTTTATTGAAATAGAAAAAGAGTGAAAACACCTTGAAAGTAAAAGTCTTCAAATCTCTAAGCTTTGCCCCAAAAGTTTCTCTAAAAATTGTATGCGTTCTCTCTCTCCGAAAAAACCCTAGGTCTGCCAAAAGGCTTATTTTAAACTACTCTAAATAAAATTCTCCTAATAAAAGGTCTAGAATAAGACTAGGAAACTAAATAAATTAAAAAAAATAGGAAACATAATCCTAAATTAACTTGGTAAATTCGTCCAAAAATCTGCACAACCACGTTTTGGACCCAAATCAGCTCCAAAACTAGCCCAAAATAGCTGGATCTAAAGCTTTGACTATTCTGAACACTTCTCCAGAAGGCTACGAACCCATCCGAAGTCATCTTGGACTCCAAAAACGTTACTTTCCAACAACGCGCACCGCTCCTTCATTTAATCTCCAGAAAATAACTGTTTGGTAGAAATTGCTCAGATTTTGACACGAATAAGCTAAGGAACACATGAATATCCTCCAATTTGAATCACTCCAGAATTCGTCCCTTTGGTCATGTTTTGCTCCAGAGGAAGTTGAATGTCCTATGTTGAAAATATAAAGCAAAGTATCAAAATTCTACCAAAATAATTATCAAATTATACTAAGCATAGGGTGAAATATATAATATAATTTTGACTCATCACCGAGCAAGGTGATTTTGCCAATATCCTTCTGCTACTTCATCATCTCGACAACCCTCGACATCCTTAGCTTCAATATATGGCTTGAATTTTACACGATTTAGATCTTCATGGAGACCATCCAACAAAAAAGCAAGAAGTTCCTACAAGAGGCACTTCAACAACTTACAATTAATAAACCTATTTCCCGCACAACATAATTAAACATTCCCACCAAGAAAAAAAGAGAGAATAAACATAAAAAGAACTGACCTGGGAATCATGCTGATTATAGCCACTGAATTGGGGAGCAAAATTAGCAAGTTTTAACTTGAAAATTGTTGGAGCCACTGGCCTTGCATCAGGAGCCCATAACCTCCTCAACAACTCTCCAAATGCTAAAGCAACAAGATGCATAACATTTTTGTTCTAGTACTTTGTCCATAGACTCAATACCAGCTTCCCGAAATATCTTTCTAAGAGCATTGCAAGTGTAAGATATTATGCACTTGAGCCTATTGAAGTAAAGTGTGACTCGGGATAACATTTGTTTTGACATTTTGGTGTCTGTAGAGTTTCAACTGGTCACGTGTTACCTGGACTTTTACGCTTTGTAAATATTATATACCAAAATTTATTTATGTTGTCAGTGCTTCTTATAAAGCATGTGTAATGCAGATTCCGGGGTGTATGAGCCAGTATAATGGTGTGATTCATGGCCTTCAGGAATAGGAAAGAATGAAGGTCTGCAAGGCCTCTACAGGTATGCCTTATTCCGTTTCTGCTCATTCGTAGGCTGGAAGAATAGTTCTTTTTATCATCCATGAGCCGTTTTCATCTCTTGTCCTACCCAGCCATTTTAAACCAAATTTCCATTGAGTTGTATGCTTGATATGACGATAGCATGACCCGATTTTCTTATCATCGTTGTCAGGGGATTGACTCTGAGATTGGTTATCTATATGTCTCAAGGAGCGATATGAATTTTTCAAGAGATTTTTCTCTTTGGAGTTTGGATAGTCCACAAGCTGATGTTCTTTAGAATCCAATACCAACAAAATGGGAAAATGATCGGGTGTCGCCATCAGCAATCTTGTCACCAGGTTCACCAGCATCATCTGAACTACATGGTCTGCACTCGTGACCATTTGAGAGAGACAAGAATTCTTCAGCTTTGGTAGTAGAATGAATTGAATTCAAAATTTGTTTGTGAAAATTGTTGAAAAGAAAAGGATGTACAGTTAGCGGGGGACCGTAGGTGCAAATGTGCATCCGATGTGTGCAAATGTGGATCAATATGTGCAAGTGTGGATACATATATATACATTTTGTTTATTACTGGAAAATAAAATCAGACCTCTAACCATATAATATAAGTTGGATGGATGAAGTGGAAGAATGCATCATGTGTGTTGGATGACCGTCGTATATCACTAAAACTCAAGAGAAAATTTTATAGTACGGCAATATTGGTTGGTCAAGCATTAACACCTACACAAAATGAGTGTAGTTGAGATAGAACGTTTTGTTTGTGTACACAAGAAAAGTTAGGATTAGGAACGAGGATATCAGTGGTAGAGTAGGAGTAGCCGAAAATGAAGATAAAATGAGAGAAAATTAGTTAAGACGGTTTGAACATGTGAAACGAAACCTACAGACACTAGGGTTAGAATATGCGATAATTAGATAGGCTCAAGCCAAATGGATAGAGAAAGACCTAGGAAGACTTGGAAAGAAAATCTAAGAAATGACTTGGAGTATTTGGAGTACTTAGAGCTAAACGGAAGACTTAACACAAAACCGAACGCATGGATGTTCTAGTATTCATACTAACCCCACTTAATGAGAAAATGCTTTGTTATTGTTGTTGTTGCAATGTAACCTTATTTTCATTCGAGAATTATACAAAATTTGCGGGAAAAAAAGGTTGCAATTCTCTTTTGCACAACTGGTGAGTTTGCACTTGCAGCACTTGGTCCAAACTAATTTTGACGTCACCATTTCAACGATTCAAACTTAAATCTCTTTCGAAATTATAAATAAAAGTACCTAGGAAAACAACACGCCACCTGATAGAAGATAATATTCATCAGATAAACTTTAACAGTGAAATAAAGATGTTTGCAAAAAACATTAAAGATTAGCAAAGCAATAATCCATTGAATTAGTCATGAATTTATGGAAAATTATTTGCTAACAAAGTTTGTAATGGCTCCACCATCCATATTATTTGCAAAACAGAAAGGACTACTATGTTAATTGCTATCTCCCAATTCTCATATGCTCTACTTATTCCTTCCCTACAGGTTTCCATATGAACAGTTTCATATGCTGTTGCCATTTTGATTTTAAACGTCGTTCAAGAACGAATTGAATGATACATTAGAGATGATTTAAAGACGATTGGGACCCCTCCGTGGTGCTAACCCTCCGGCCATGGCAAGCCTTGGTGGCTTCAGAGTCTGTAATGATTTCAGGAAGCCCTTTTCGCCTGACTGAGCTGGCCATCGAGCCGCGCCACAACTTTTTGATAACAAATGACCCTCACTATCACTGTAGCATCGCCTTTGCCATCTGTTGCCAATGCCCTTCCACTTGGTGTTGGTTACTGGCTACACTAGAGATCATCTCTAAATCCGTTGTGGGATTCTCTGTAGCAAACTGTAGATGCTGCTTGAAATCTACACCCGAGCAATTGGAGAGAATGGTGGGTTGAGTACATAAGACGGTTGGACTTTTTTCACCCTCGTAGCTACTTCTTTTTTCTCCCCTGCGGTAATTGCTTCAATTAGGTACTTCACTTCTTCCTCAATCAGTACTTTCAATGATTTGCATTGTCACAACTGTGTGTTCCTCTCCTGCCCCGCGGCTGCAAATGTTTCTGTACCATGCAGAATGGCAACACATGTAGAAAATGCTTGTAGTGTAGATAACTGAGCATGAAAATCAACTGCATAGTGTCCCTCTTCAACCATCGTCATAGTTAATGCCGGTGCTTTCTCCCTTGATCCCTGCAAACAAATCAAAATCGAGCAACAGCTCATGAGATTGCCTACATCTGTTACCAAGCATGAACAAAAAAGATGAAGAACGAAATTAGCAGCAAGTCAACTACGATCCTTCAATGGGGAACGAGCAAAATCGAACCCGTTGTCTTTAGAATTCTTCTTAGTTTAGAATTTAACAACAGAACTGTTGAATAATTGGCCAAGTGCCAAATGGACAAATGTCCAAATGAACTTTCGGCTAAAAAATTATAAAGAAAAAGGTGGACAACCTTTCCTTGTTTTAGGGAAGAAAAATGGGAAATGTTTTCTTTCTTTTTACCACCCGTGACTTATGGTTCTTAATAAGTGTTTTGGTTGCTTTTGTGTGTTGGGTGCATCCGAAAAGTGTGAAGTGAAAGAAGCAGAGAGCTCATTTTCGGTTTGGAGAAGAAAACAGAGAAAAGAAAGAGCTCCTTTTGCAGAGAGCAAGGGAGAGTTGCAGAGAGCCTAAAACAGAAGAAGAAGTTGTTGCTTCATTTGATTAGTAATCATCAACCAAAGTAATTGTTGTTGTAATAGCTTTGAGCTATATGTATAGAGAAGAAATTATTCATTATATTTTCTTCTCTATTTGTTTCTTTGGTGTGTGAGAGCTATTGGGTGTATTGGGTTATTTGGGTTGTGAGATTGCCAACACTTTGTAAACTCCCATTTGGTTGATAGTGGATTATTGGGTGAGCTCCTACTGCTCCGAGGACGTACTCCAGTTACACTGACTGTGGAGGAACCTCGTTAAAATCTTGGTGTTATTTTCTATATTGTTCTTGCATTTTCATTTGATATATTTCCTGTGGGTTATAAAAGAGTTGGTTCTAAAAGGTTTGGTGCTATCCTAGCACAACAAGAACTTCATTTATCCAATTCAAGCTATGACCACGAAAATTTTCTCCAACATCAAAGATGTTTACCTGAACAAAAAGTTCCATAGGCTTCTGATTCTCCACCAATAGTTGATTATCAGCATTTTGAGTGTGGGGATTGCTTAAGATAGTAAGAGGATAGGATATGTCCCAAATACCATAGTTGCAGCCTCCACCCAACCTCCATCGATCTAGTAATGATGAATGACCCCTGCTTCCAGCACTCTGATAGGATCAGACATGGTATAAAAGGGAAATTGCAAGAAAAGTAATGCAGTAAATAGAAAAGGAAATCAAAAGAAATTCATATCTTCATTCATGTCCAATTTAGATGAACATAGTGGTTTAAATACACAAAAGGATAGCTAGGGTTTAGTAGTCTTAGTGGGCTTAACATTAGAAATGGGCCTAATAAATACTAGTAACCAATGGTGGCCCAAAGGGTCCTAACAATCCCTCCCCCTTAAAATGAGGCATGTCCTCATGCCGTCAAGTTGGCATGTAGAGGCTTGCGCTGCTTGTTCTCTCAAACCTTGGGTCCCAAAAAAGTATCATGATAAATGCCTCCAAGACCAGTGCAGTGTGAATCTCCAAACAGACCACAAGAAAATTGGCTGCCCAAACAAAATTTTGAACCAAGCCTTCCAAGTTGTACTTCTATCATGCATGATCGCTGTAGAAGTGCAACAGCTATGAAGCACACATATTGTAATATGGTATTCAACCTTTCATGTGGTTTGACGAAAGCTGAAAGCCCAAAAACCATGGCTGGCAAAGGATAGAGAAAACAGAGGAGGACCAATTCAATCTGAGCAAACTTGACCTCAGTTGCTGAATATGTACCCGCATATAACCTTGGTGAAAAAGCTAAATTCCCAAATCTTCTAGCATTCCACAAGCACTCTAGCTTCCAAAAATCCAGAAAAGTGATACAACCGAAGAACTTTGGCCGTAATGATCCTGATGCAGATAATGCTACTGAACAAAGACCCAAAATGATCTTCAATGTATACCGTGATACATTCTGCAAGTAGGTATCATCAAATTTGGTGTTGATCCAATAATAAAGTTGCATCCTCGGAGTAAGTAGCGATGCATCAGACAAATTCGCATCATCGACACAATATTGCATCAACTCTGCCAAACGTAACAGCTCTTTGACCATGAAAGAATGATCTGCAAACAAAATGGCCCAAGACTTGATATCATGAACATTGCCAAAATGGCTCAAAACACCATACAGCACGGTACAGGTTTGCTCAAGGCTTTTGGTAGTCCAAAGTCCCAAAATGGCGTGGTTATATATAGTGTGGTCTAGCTGGATCCCAACACTTCTCACCAGCTTGATAATTAGCTCAAAACACCATGTTCCTGAGTAAGACATAGCAGCCCTAAACATCCAAGGCATATATAGTTTATAACTTGCTGATAGGCTCCATAAAAGTATATGCCCTTGATGAACATAAAGGAAATAAGAGCTTAGAAAAGATATTGCCAGATTGAATTGGAGAAGAGCAGTAATCCCATTGTGATGAAAATTGAAGTAAGCAAGGCCTAAACTAGCCTTTCTTGCACCAAATTGCTCCAGGGGAATATTGTGCTTGCTTTTTTGTGACTGGTCAAGGTCATTGATAGCAATTGAATGCACAACTGCTGACTCGGCACTTGAGAACTGAGGCAAAGTTAGACAGAACTGTAGTATCATAGTTTCTAGTGTAGCATTCCAGAGTGCTATGAAAATTTTCAATTCATTATTCATGAGCGTAGGATGTTCAGTCGCATACGTAGACTGCAACTTTGGAAGAATGATCATCCAATAGAAGTTCTCAATCTCAACAAGATTAGGAGAAAAAAAAGAGCAACCAATCTGCTCAGTACCCACTGCGAGAGAAAGAACCATAGAAATCAACTTCTGAAAATTAAGAGAAAGTGACTCTGCCATGATTTGGAAAGGATCAGGTAGGTGTCCACGGAGAAGAACTGCAAACGCTTCCGCTTCTTGTCTAAAATATCCATCTGTAGGCCATTTCAAGTTGGCAAATTTTTCCAAAAGCCGGATAATGGTTCTAGTGACAGATGTGTAGCAATCGGAGACAAGTAGACAAACATTGGGCATTATAGTTAAAATATTGCACGAAATTGTAGAACAAACCATGGAACTTCTAGTAGTAAATCTAGAAGCTTGTAGTGCCGTGTGCTGTAGCCTGTCAATTGGGTCCAAATTATAAAAATGGATTTCCCAGTCCTTACTGTCCAAAGGAAAACCTAACGCATTCAAAATCCCCATGTGCTGACAGATTTCCCCAAGCAGTATGTCAAAAAGTGATATATGAACAGAAATTTTTGTGTGCTGTATATATCCAAAAAATTGCAGAGCACTAAAAACTGCGAGAATCAGTTGCAGATTAGTGAACCGAATGAATGTGAAAGACTGACGAATGCCATTGTTCTGTAAATCCATGGAAGAAAGTGAAAGTCCATTTTGATGTGCATGTTGAGCAAGTTCCATTAGCTCCCCTTTCTCAGCAAATATCTTTTCGGAGCGCAAAACCTGCTGACCCACGGACGTATTACCCAGACGAAAATGCAAGTGTAGCCAATCCAATTGCTGGAAGTATGCCAGGTTGGGCTGATCCATGCACAATAACCGCAAAATTGGACGACAAAGGGAACCTCCAGGGTGTAGTCCTTGACCTTGCTCCCTACCAAAAAGATTTCCTGTCCACTTCGGAGCTTTCCCCACCATATTTACAAACTATCCACAAAACACAGACTCACCCATCCAAAAGTGCCAGTCAAAAAGGTAGGTTGAAAAAGCAAAATGATTTCAATATCACGCTGAACATTTCTAGGCAGGAATACACTCTTTAAGAACCACCAAGCAGGAAAATGAAGTGATAATGCAGGGTAAACCTTCTGGGCAATTTCTCTCTTTTGCCTTTTGTCAAACACCTCGTGGGCCAATATGTTTCTTCTACTTCCATAGGAATTAAACACAATCATTGCAAAGGTCATATAATGTGGAATAAATGCCAAATGCAACCGTGACTTTTTCAGCGGAGAATACAATATTGGTAGCTGACAACTGCGGGCCTTGTCTGGTTCCTTAAGTGGGTGGATTGGATGGGCAATCTGAAGAACATTTACCTTAGGAGAGACCGGCACGGTGTGGACGAGACCGGCAGTGCAAAAGTAGGAGCACAAGCTTGATTCTACGGAGGAGGAGGAAAAGTGTGAAGAGTTCTTGGACTGTCGGTATCCAAGGACCCCTGACTTAGGCTTCCTATTTATGTCCACGGGAGAAGTCGTGTTCAGGAAACGATTGATTTGTTTAGAAGTATTGCCAGAACGATTTGTTGCGTGGGAGCCCTCAACCGTTACGGAAGCCCGGGTCCTGGACGGAGTCGCCATTACTGTCAACAATGGAGATATCGAAAGTAACGGTGGAACACGATGGTTTCGGAGCTGCCGTGGTGCAGAAGATGGAATCCACGATGGAAGATGTGGTGTGGTTAGAAGAGAGCCCATGGGTGCTGTGGGCAAGGACCCACTTTCCGGCGCAAATGAGGGAATCGAAACTGCTGAGAAGGAGCAAGGAGCCTTCGTAACTGAGGAGGTCAGTGGTGGCGAGTATAATGAGAGCCGCGAAGACGCTACGGTTGAGCCAGGAGTGGAAGACGCCGAGTCAATGACACGGGAAGGGTTCAATTCAAGTGTTAAATCCAAACCCTCAAGTGGAGACTCTATCCCTTCTTCTCCTTCCGTAGTCGGAGTTTGCAGCATGTCTTGGCAAACACGCTGAGAGGACACGGAGTCCGTACCACTCGTAACATGTTTTCCCAATCTTTCACGGTGAAGAACATGCGTAAGCACTGCCGTGGTGACCTTAATGGCGGGTGGAGACTTTGTTGTCCCCAGGAAGGCCGAATCAGGAATGGTCATGGTCAAAGTTGCAGGGATCGAGTAAGGGTGGGTGAAATGAGGGTCGTGGGTTGGTAGAGGTGGCGGGTAGTGGTGGGAGGAATGTGGGTTCTCAGAATCGAAAACCCACGAATCCTGTTCGTATGATGATGGAGGGTAAATTTGGGGATTGTGAAAATTAGGGTTTGTGGCATAGGAATGAGGGATTTCAGGGACGTCTGTGGAGTCCGAATACACAACGGAAGGTGGTGCGGGGTGCGAGAGGAAAATGGGACTGGTATATGAAGGAGCTATGGGAAGCTCAGGCATATACGAGGCTGGGTAATCTGGCGGTCGATAGGTACAATCGGAGGAAGGAAAAGTGGGCGTATACCATGGAAACTGGTAGTGATCAGGAGGAAGAGGTGGTGGAGGCGGAGCCGGATTTGGATGTTCATATTGAGAAACATTGGTTTCTGGATTCCAATAGAACACTAGACCACTGGGCTCATCCATCACACTTCTCCACGGTGCTGGAAGTGTGGGATCGACGGAGGCAAACCACAGATCCACGGTGGATCTCTGGCTCTGGTACCAATTGATAGGATCAGACATGGTATAAAAGGGAAATTGCAAGAAAAGTAATGCAGTAAATAGAAAAGGAAATCAAAAGAAATTCATATCTTCATTCATGTCCAATTTAGATGAACATGGTGGTTTAAATACACAAAAGGATAGCTAGGGTTTAGTAGTCTTAATGGGCTTAACATTAGAAATGGGCCTAATAAATACTAGTAACCAATGGTGGCCCAAAGGGTCCTAACACACTCGGCATGCCATGGTTTCAGCTGGTACTACCACCATTAAGTTTCCTGGACTTCGGCTATCAGGGGCAACCTCTTTCTTCTGTTCACCCATAGACAGTAGGTTTCGATGTACGTTATCACTAAGTTCTCTCTCTTTTCTAGCGGAACTTGTATAACAATGGCTGCAATTTCAAGGTTTGGATGTAAATCTGCAGATGGCCAGGCTCAAGAATCATTATCACTGTTTTCGGAAGCATGTTTTTTTTGAAATTTGACCTTGGTAGGACAAGACTCATCCGGCTTTAAAGTTGCCCCCACTGTGCCTGGATTGGAACCTTTGGGAGGTTTAACATCATCAGGGGTACACTTCGAGTTTTCTTGGGCAGCACATGTTTGCCTTGCATGAGCAATATCATACAATACAAACTCCGTCACCATGGAATTTTCGAAAACTCCATCTTTGAGTTCCGAACATAGATAACAGGAAACTTGCATCTGTCCCACCATTGAAGAATCTTTGTCACTACCATATAATCCCCAACCACTAGCATTGCTCTTCTTTCTACTTCCTATGGAGTGAAAGGTATACACCCAATTAATCGCATTATCTGCTTTCCATGTCCTAGCCACAAGCACTCCAACGAGAACTCAAAAAATGGCATTCCGTGTTTATTTTGTAACTTGAGATGGCCATGTAGGTGAACTGGTGAACATGCAACAGAAGATTGGTGGTTATCTCAGTTCGTAAACTGGGGTTCACAATTTGGACTCTCTGCAGTATTTGAAAAGACTGCCAACACCGACTTTTGATGTGACCTGTTTCCCGTCATGTTTGCCAGCACAGTAGTTTTGGCTCCACCAGGTTCCACTACATAACTCGGAGTTCTCAAAGACTTGGACTTCATGAACGGATCAAACATCTTTCTAATAAGGCTGAACCGGGTCTTTGAGTTGACCCTGGACAAACGTGCACTATCTGGTAGGGAAGGAAAAATGAGCATTTCCACCTTAGCAGAGAAAGACTTGTGCAATGTGTGAACTTGGTCTCTTTCCAGAAGTGCATTACCATTGTTTAGAGGTCTGGCTAAAGAAAAACAAATCTTCTTCTGTAAGATTGTATTTCATTGACTGAATAAACAATTACATGGATGTACATTTATATAGCCTTTTGGCTCTTTACATTTATACCTTTAGCTTCCTTAACTAAACTTGTACAATCCTAACTAACCACAACTAATAACAAAACTAACTACATTTAGTTTTTCCAAACTATTTATCATTAACAGAAATGGATGATGTATCATCTGTCCTAATACACCCCCTCAAGCGAGAGGAGGAATCAGAAGTGATGCCAAGAGGAAGCTTGGAACACAAGTAGCGGAATCTGGTTTTGGACAAGGACTTGGTGTGTAGATCAGCCAATTGATCAGCACTGCACACAAACTGCACTTTAAGCAGATGAGCTAAAACCAGTTCTCTAATGTAGTGGTAGTCAATCTCGACATGCTTAGTGCGAGCATGGAATACAGGATTTGAAGCTAAGGAAATGGCGGAGATGTTATCACACCACAGAGTAGGCAGTGTAGGAATAGAACAGTGAAGGTCACGAAGAATTTTGCAGACCCAAGTGAGTTCTGCAGCTGTGTGAGCCAGAGACCGATATTCGGCTTCTGTAGAAGAACGAGCAACAGTGCTTTGTTTCTTTGCACTCCAGCTGATGAGATTAGAGCCAAGAAAAACACAATAACCAGTAGTCGACCGCCGATCAAATGTGCAGCCAGCCCAATCAGCATCTGAGTAGGCAGAGAGAGCAACAGAACCTTTGGTAAACCACAGTCCTTGGGAAAAAGAACCTTTGAGAAAACGGAGGACTCTTCTAGCGGCCTGAAAGTGTTGATCACGCGGAGCATGCATGAATTGACATAACTGATTAACAGCAAAAGCAATGTCCGGTCTAGTCCAGGTGAGGTATTGAAGACCTCCAACAAGAGACCGATATTCAGTCGGATTGGAGAGAAGTGACCCACTGTGATCCAGTTTTTGAGAGCCAAGAGGTGTGCAGCAAGGCTTTGCACCCTCCATATTTGTCCGCTGTAGAAGATCAAGTAAATATTTTGTTTGATGAAGAAAGATCCCGTGGGAAGACCTCTGAACTTCCAACCCCAAAAAATAGTGTAAAGGACCAAGATCCTTCACTGGAAATCCGTCACTTAGCTGCTGAATAAACTGATGACAGAGAGTGGAGTTAGGCCCAGTGACAAGAATGTCATCCACATACACAAGAACTATAACCAACTGAGGACCATGCAATACAAATAAAGATGCATCAGAGGAGGATTGGGTGAAACCAAGAGCATGTAATGCTTGAAACAGTTTATCAAACCAAGCGCGAGGCGCTTGTTTGAGTCCATACAACGATTTTCTGAGCTTGCATACATGATCTAGAAGGAGAGGATCAATGAAACCAGGGGGTTGTTGCATGTAAACAACCTCTTTTAAGTCACCATGAAGAAATGCGTTGCTAATATCTAATTGATTTAAGAACCAATTGTGTTGAACAGCAAGAGTAAGCAGAATTCGAATGGTAACCGGTTTAGCAACCGGACTAAAGGTTTCTTGGAAATCAATTCCCTCTTGCTGATGAAAGCCCTTGGCCACTAGCCGGGCTTTGTATCGATCAACAGTACCATCAGCTTTTGTCTTGACACGAAACACCCACTTGCAGCCGACGACATTTGGAGTGGAATGAGAAGGAACTAGAGACCAAGTCCCTGTAGATAGTAATGCATTATATTCATCCTGCATAGCAGCCCTCCAGTGAGCATACTTAGACGCTTGTAAATAGGTGCTTGGAACAAAATCAAGAGGAACTGGGAGTGGATGTTTAGTTGCTGCATAAGCCTTAGGTTTGTAAATTCCTGCCTTAGATCTAGTAATCATAGGATGATCATTAACAGAAATGGGAAGAGGGCGTGGCACAGGTGGTGATACATCAGGACTTGCAGTTGGTGATACAGCAGGACTGGCAGGCATAGAGGCAGGAGGAGAAGCACCCGGTGAAGAAAGAGACCTCGGGCTAGAGGAAGATGAAGTAGCAGCACCTGGATTAGCAGGTTGAGTAAACTTGCTAAAGTAAAGGTCCATGGAAGAAGAAGAAACTGGAGAAGCAGTGGCTGACCGAGAGTAATGAAGAGGCAGGGACTGAAAAGGATATGCGTCTTCATGAAAAAGTACATGTCTAGAGATGTAGACTCGGTTGTCAATAGGATCAAAACAGCGATAGCCTTTGTGTTGAAGACTGTAGCCCAAAAATATACAGCTCTTGCTCTTAGCATCCAGTTTACTATGCATATAAGGTTTGAGCCATGGGAAGCATTGACAGCCAAATACTCTGAGTTTGGAATAATCCGGCGGCTGAGTAAATAAAATTTCCCAAGGAGAGATTGTAAGACCAGAGATGGGCAGGCGATTGATAAGGTATATGGCAGTCGAGAAGGCTTCTACCCAAAACACATGAGGTACATGAGAAGCAACAAGTAAAGTACGAGCTGTTTCAACAAGGTGGCGGTGCTTCCTCTCGGCACATCCATTTTGTTCGGGAGTATGCGGACAGCTAAATTGATGAAGAATACCATGTGTGCGAAGAAAGGAAGCAAAAGAGTTACCAGTGAACTCACCCCCTGAATCTGAACGCAAAGTTTGTATTTTATTTCCAAGTAAATTTTCTACATAGTTTTTGAAGATAACAAATGTAGAAAATACATCAGACTTTGCTTTCAAAGGGAAAAACCAGCTATATTTACTAAAATCATCAACCAGAAGTAAGTTGTACTGGAAACCACTACTAGATTTAACAGAAGCAGGTCCCCACAAATCACAGTGCAACAGTTGAAGGCTACGAGTTGAAGTTGAAGAAGCCACTCCAAAAGGAAGCTTGTGGTTCTTAGCTAGAGCACAGTCTGAACAGAAGAAGTCAACTGAAGATTTACCATGCACTGCAAGCTTATTAGTAGAGATGACCCTGCGAAATATTGAAGAAGATGGATGACCTAAGCGTTGATGCCACACTTTGACAGGAGCTTTAACACTGAGAAAGGCAGAGTGTAATGAAGAAGAAGAGGTACTCGAACTTTGCAGTGGATAGAAACCATCTCTAACCGGTCCCCGCAAAAGCATCCTCCCCGAAGTACGATCCTTGACAGTGGATCCATAAGGGTCAAGAGTTAATTCACAATCATTATCCTTAAGAAATTGATAAGCAGATAAAAGATTATGTGCCATGGAAGGAACATGAAGAACATTCTGCAGCTTAAACGAATGATGAGGAGTATACAGAGAAGAGGAACCAACATTATGAATGGATAAACCTTTACCATTTCCAATATACACTTTGTCCTCTCCAGTGTAGGGAGTAGGAGAAGAGATGTTAGCAATATCATTGGTGATGTGAGATGTAGCTCCAGAATCAATTAACCAAGGCTGAGATGGTTTAGCAGAATGATGTACACACATGGCAGCAAGTTTAGCTGGAGGAATACGACCACAGATCTCGGGGTTCATGCGATCAAAGCAGTCAAGGGCCTCATGACTGGTAGATCCACAAATTTGACATTGGACTTTGAAGGTAGAAGAACCGGGATGATTGTGCGAGCCTTGATAAATCCGATTACCACGATTAGGATTGAAATTACCACGAGAATTGCGATTTCCTCGATTAGAAATGAATTGACTCCTGGGAGGCTTGCCACGATTGGAGTTGTACCGAGAGGCAGAGTGAAGTGGTAAAGACTGAGCAGCAAATGCCGAGGGAGTAGGAAGCAGAGGAGGCTGAGACTGCACAGAAAAGGCCTGAAATGGTTCAACCACAGATGCTGAAGCGACTGTCTTCCTTCGAGCCATAGAAAGCTCCTTGGTAAGTAAGAGACCGTGAAGTTCATCCAGAGACGTCGAAGACAAACGAAGCATTATAGAATCAATGAAGGACTCAAACTCATCAGGCAAACCATGTAAAGTAGCAGCAATTAGATCACGATCAGAGACGGAAGCACCTGCAGCATGTAATGAATCTGCAATTTCCTTGATTTGCTGGAGATATCCCGAGATAGAATTGGAGCCTTTCTGTACTGATTGAAGGCGTGAGCGCAATTGATGAATATTAGCCTCCGAAACACCACCAAAACGCTGTTCAAGCTTCACCCAAAGCTCGCGAGAGGACGAAACGCCAACCGTGAACGGAATAATCTCTTCAGAAAGTGTGGAATTCAACCAGATTAGCAGATTTTGATCTTTTTCATACCATTCTTCAAAAGCTGGATTCAGTGAGCGATCAGCCAAGAGAGGCGGTGGACAGATCTCAGTGCCTTCAATCACACCGAGAAGTTTATAACGCCGGAAAATAGGAGCAAACAACGCTCGCCATGGAAGATAGTTGGAGCTTTTCAGTTTAATCGGCACCATACTACCAATGTTGTGAATCGTCAGAGAAGTGTACGAATTCAGAGAAGGAGGATTAGAAGAGAAATTAGGGTTTGGAGTCAGAGAAGATCCAATTGGGGACGAATCTGACGGAGAAGCCATGATCTCGAACAAGAATCAATCGACGAACAGAAGAGAAATCAGAGAAGAAAGAGTGAAGAATCAGAGTTGAAACACCAAGAATCGATCAAGAGAAGATCGATCGATGCGGAAGATGGATACGATGCTGTGAAGCAAAAAGGCTCTGATACCATAAAGAAAAACAAATCTTCTTCTGTAAGATTGTATTTCATTGACTGAATAAACAATTACATGGATGTACATTTATATAGCCTTTTGGCTCTTTACATTTATACCCTTAGCTTCCTTAACTAAACTTGTACAATCCTAACTAACCACAACTAATAACAAAACTAACTACATTTAGTTTTTCCAAACTATTTATCATTAACAGAAATGGATGATGTATCATCTGTCCTAATACTGGTAACAGCATCACTTCTTAGTTTTAGATCCACTGAGAAGTCTCTTAAAGCTTCAGCAGAGTGATTTTCCCTGTTATCTGGATCCATACAAATATCAATTAAGCTATCTGACGAACATGGTTCAACATGAGGCCGTCCAACAGATGGTGCATTCAAGTCCGATTTCAAAGATACTACTGAAGACCTATTATGTGAGCTTTCCTCATCAGAACTACGCGGCATTTGAACCTTTCTCCTTCCTTCGACAGTGCCCATTTTCTTAATATATTGTACCTCTTTGGAGCTTTGATATATCGAACCACGCTTAAGGTCTACGTTAACAACAGGCCTAGATGGAACACTTTTACAAGAAGCACTGCGATAGCGATGAAAGCTAATTTCCACAAAATCCTCCTTTATGCTCAATAAATCATCTTTACGTTTTAATTTCCCTTTTGTGCTCCTGTTTTCAACATGGGAACGATGACCATGAGTCAGAAGCACAGTGTTAGGACTCAAATCCGCCGTGCAACTTCTATCGAAGTTCATCTCTAGTCCCATTAACAGATAGAAAACTCTGCAACAACTATGGAAACAATAACAAGAACAAAAATCAAGACCTGCAGGATTGAATTTAATCCTAACAATACTGATACTGCTAAAAATGACATGCAATTTCTACAACAAAATTCTTTTCCCAACATAGGCAGGAAAATACAAACAACAACAACAACAACAACAAAGCTTTATCCCACTAAGTGGGGTCGGCTCAGCATGCCACTTACGGGTGACGACCTAGCGTTAGCGCAATTTCGTATATAATTCATTATCATAAAGATTCGACATAAGAATGGAGTGTCAGCTGTCGACTACCAAATGCCCTCCCCCTCCCCCTCCCCCTCCTCCTTTATCTGGGCTTGGGATCAACAATGTAAGATAAACTTACACAGACGAAGTATACACCAAAGAAAATAGGCAGTACATTGAATAAAAATAAATACACCAAAGAAAAGCATTCAGCTCCAACAAAAATTGACACCAATGGCAGTTATTACATCTCATATGCCAAATAAATCAGATTTTTCATCTATTTTTCATGTTTTGCAACAGACAATTGGAAAGGAATATGCTTTCTGCAAATATTGATAAGAACAGAAGAAATTAGATTTTAAAGAGCAATTGAATTACACAAAAAATACTGATGGCAATGCATTTTTCTATCTGTAGAAATTAGATATCCTAATTTGCAAAATTCCTAAAATTCTTGAAAAAATAATAGTTGAATAATTCTCACCTTGCAAAAACCATTCTTTGAAAAGGCACAAAACCCATCAAAGATTCCAAACTCTGAGATCACATAAACCTCAAAAAACCAGAACTTGATCTCTCCAAAAATGAAAACCCATAAACCAAACGCACACAAGAAATTCTATTGACTACAAAAGCACCCAAATGAGAAAAGCAGTACAGCTAAAAGCTACATATTCTCTAAAAAATTAAAAATTAAAGAAAAGAACTTGCTTGTAATTTCACATGCATTTGAACTTTTGAAGCCAACAAAAAAAGTAATAGTTGCAGAAAATGAGCTTACCCCACCAGTAGATCTCTTAGAGCAGTTCCAGCGTTGGCTGGTGCTCGGGGGAAAGGCTGGTGAACAGGGTCGTAGAGCCCGAGTGAAGTGCTCCGGCGTGTGGGAGCCCGAGGGACAGGCCAGGCCCGAGCAACAAGCCTATGAGGAATTGCCAATCCGCGAGCCCGAGTGGATGTGACACCAGGATTGACGTCATCCTGGCGTCAGCCCAATTTTATATTTTTTTCTGTCAGGCGCGTGCACCTCACCCGCACGTGGGGGCGTGTCAGCCAACACCTTTTCAGAAGCCAGGCTCGCGTCACAATCTGCCGATGTTACCGTTGGGAAGCCACGTGGCTTCCTATAGTCCGTTCGATCTCAACGGCTCTTTAAATTGGACCGTCCGATTTGCAATGGTAATAAAAATAAAAATAAACTTATTTAATATCAACCGTTGGATCTGAGATCAACGGTTGATATTATTCTGCTTTATAAATAAATAAATAAAAGAAAAAATAGTTTTAAAATTAAGAAAAGTTACCGTTGTGACACGTGGCACAATCTGGAGTGTTGGAATTCAATTTTTTTAAATCAAACGGCAGAGATTAATTAGTTCAATAAAAAATTGTAAAAAATTGTAAAAAATCCGAAAAAGTATCTGAAATTTTTTTTAAAAAAAATTGTTTTTACTTTTCTATAAATACCTTCTCATTATCATCTACCTTATACCACAATTTCATATTTTCTTATTGTCGGAAATCCATCACCAATAATTGTCTTTTTCGGATTATGATACGTGGTGCAACGAGAACGATTAAAAATATTATCTAAAATTACAAATAAAATTATTTTGTATTATTTTATAAATAAAAAAAATACTAATATTTTATTGTCTATTGTCAGGGGAAGGGCTTCCACACTGGAGATGCAAAAGGTAATTATTGTTCGCTGGGTGGATTGAATAGTGAAATGTCTGGGGAGAGGGCTCCCACGCTGGAACTACTCTTAGATAAGTGAAGCCAAAGGAAAACCCACCAAACTACTAGCAAATGCAATCATGTTCTTCAATCTCTTCCACTCAAAGTTTCCTCAAATCCTCAACAGCAAAAAAACACCAAACTCCCAAAAGTGTACTAAAAGTAGTAATAATAATAAATAAATATATATATATATCACTTAGGATAAAAAGGAAAAGAAGAAACTAATCAACAAGTGTGACATCCCACATTGTCCAGAGGAGTGGATCATGTAAGCCTTATATGTATATTCTCATCTCTACCTAGTACAAGGTTTTTTGGGAGCTCACTGGCTTCGGATTCCTTAGAAACTCTGAAGTTAAGCGAGTTCACAGCAAGAGCAATCCCAGGATGGGTGACCCACTAGGAAGTTCTCATGTGAGTTCCTAGAAACAAAACTATGAGGGCGTGGTCGGGGCCCAAAGCAGACAATATATCGTGCTACGGCGGAGTCGAGCTAGGGATGTAGTGGGGGCCCGGGCCGAGATGTAACAATTTGGTATCAGAGTCAATCCCTGGCCGGATGTGTGTCGACGAGAACTTCGGGCCCTTAAGGGGGATGAATTGTGACATCCCACATCGTGCCAGGGGAGTGGATCCTATAAGCCTTATGTTTATTCCCATCTTTACCTAGCACGATGCATTTTGGGAGCTCGCTCACTGGCTTCGGATTCCTTATGAATTTTGAAGTTAAGCGAGTTCACAGCAAGAGCAATCCCAGGATGGGTGACCAACTAAGTGTTGTGCCTTGGCCCGTTCATTAGTGCGGAAACGAGATTCAGATTACAACCTCACCAAATCACACTCAGTTGAACAGAATAAAATACACGAAATAAAGACACCGAGAAATTTACGAGGTTCGGCAAAAACCTGCCTACGTCCCCGGAGAGATATTGTTCTTCACTATGAGAATAACAGTACAAGTACACATGAGTTAAATCAACATAATCCAATCCCAAATCCCTTGCACACCCACTCATAAAATTTTCCCAAGAGCCTCACTCTACCCCAAGAGTTCTTTCACTAGAATACTTTTCACTCTAGCTCTCTTGATTTTCTCTCAACCCATGTTCAACCTTTTCCATGGGATAGCCGAATGCTCTCTCCACCTTGGATGTTTTTCTGATGCTTACCTTCTCACTCGGCAAGCCCTTTTCACTTATAACAACAAAAGAAAACCACCTTTGAAAAGGCCACAAATCAAGGGCTAGACATGATGATGTCTCCCTTTTTCTTTGTCCCTTTCTTTAGCCAAAAGTAGATGTCTCCCTTTTCCTTTGTCCCTTTCTTTAGCCGAAAGTAGCTAGCACTCCACATGGTTGAGATGAAATTGTTGCCAACTCATAATTATATGAGCCAATCACAACACTAAGTAGTTCTTGTGTGAGTTCTTAAAAATAAAACCGTGAGGACGTGGTCGAGGCTCAAAGCGAACAATATCGTATTACGGCGGAATCAAGCCCGAAATGTCACAACAAGGGCAAGAGCAGTAAAGCATGAGAGACGCAAAAAGTGAGGTCTAGCGACAGAGAAAAGGAGAGATGATGAGGTGAGACAATGTAATAAGGAAGAGAAAGCATGCCGAGAGAGAGAGAGGGAGAGGGGGAGGAAAGAGAGTACTTCACATTGAAAATCTTTGAGTCTCTCAAGTCATACACAAAGAGTTTTGTTGCATTGAAGACAAAGAGCTGACGCGCTTCTGTTCATTGCAACTCATCATATGCTGTTTTTTTTTTTTTTTTTTAAATTTCTGTTTCTTTTTAATTTCTTTATTGTTTTTAATTTTCTTTTCTGGGTTAATAATTTATTTGTACATGTGGCGGCCTTGGAGAGAGCACCCATGTGTAGAAAGACTATAAAGCCATTCTTCTGGACCATTAGTGGTAGGAGGGGTATTTTTGGAATTTTGATTGCGTTGATTTGAATAACGTTGGTGTGCTTTAAGGTCGCACTGCCACAAATTATATTGCAAATACGAAGGACCGGAATCCTACAATTAATCTGACGGTTCCCTATAATTGATTATCTAATCACTAAATTAATTTAGTGATATGCAGATCTTGCCCTAGTATAAATTAATTATAATTACTCTAAATTCCTCAAACTTTCAAAATTTAGGTAAGGTAAAGAGAGAATGGGAGGGTAGGATGGATATTTATAAAAAAGAGTTTTAACGAAATACTTTTGGTATTGTTCATTTTAAAGAAAAATTATATTTTTACTCTAAAAAATCACTTTTGGTACTATTCACTTACAATACATTTTTGTCATTTTGATTAAAATTCAAAGTTTTCAAGCTTTTTTCATTAATTTTCCTTTTAAAAAAAATTCATTAATTGATACTATTCACCCCTGTATTAAAAAAATAAATAAATAAAAAAACCGATTTTTCAAAATTACATTTTTCTGCTTCAGTTTTTACCTTCTTTTCTTCAATTATGTAAAAAAACTATTTTCAGTGTATTTACCAAAGCACTAAAATAACCTTAAGGTTTTTTTTTTTTGTAGTTTTTTTTTATCTTTTCTAAATTTTAGTTTTACCAAACTGGTACTTAGTTGACAAGAAGCCCTCTAATATGTTTAAATGCCATCTCCTCAATTGAATCACTTTTGGATTGGATTTTTTTTTGCTTAAATGATTTCAAATGGATGAGAGCCACTTAGTATTATAGTCTAGTGGTATTCCTCTTCACTTGTAAGTGAGAAGTCTTATATTCGATTCTCGTCAAAGGCGAAGTTGAATCACATTATTATGACAAACCTATCATAAGGCTTAACCCACTCTTTCATCCTCTTAGTGTAGATATTGTTGTTTGTTAAAAAAAAAGAGAAAACTTAGTGAAAAAAGGGGATAAGCACAAAGTCAACACTCAAAAAGATTAATAATGAAACCTACTTCATTCAAATAGTTCAAACAACGATACATGATATAATCAATCTGTTTATGTTATAGTAAGGGAATTGACAATTAATATTACATTATGAATCTTCAAATCAATTGTTCATCTGTGTTGTAAACAAATGTGGGTTTGTATAATTAATAAGTTAATTAAATTTTAACATTGATCCAATGGTACTTAAACATAGGACGTTGGTTTTGTATAGTTATTAACTATAAATTGTATAGTTTTTTTTTAGTAAAGCAATACGTTAGTGGGTCAATTAATTAAGAGTAAATTACATAGAAACCCATCAGGTTTGAGGTCTATTACAATCTCATACAACATGACACACCCCGTCCCGAAGGAGGGCGTGCTGGCCGTCACGTGAGAGTGACGTAACCATTTACATAGTTCAGAAGCTTTAAAAAAAATTTCCAATTACTAAGATGACACACCCGAGGGTGAGTCCTACTTTTGTGAATTATGTCAGAACACCGTTGGATTCCTCGTGGCCACCAAAGCTCTGCTAACTTGAACCTGGAGGGGCGCAAAACAAAATTGAGTGGGTCAGTAAAACAAAGTTTTTCGAAAACTTTTCATTTAAAATATTTCTAACCCCTCACCGTAAAACATGTATACATTCCCAGAAAATAGCATATATATAAACATATATATAAGCAAAAATCTCAAATCTCAAACCTTTAACACTTTTCAGAAAAATATATATATATAACCATATGAAATCTCAAAACTTGAATCCCAAATCTTTAACATTTTTCAAGAAAAACATGCCATGCCATAAATCAAAATATAAATCAGGTGAAATAAGGAATCAATCGGAGACCCTGCAGTTGGTCCTATACGATTAATTCAATAGCTCAATATCTCACTAAGCCGGAGTCACCACAGTGACCTATACGGCCCTACTCTGCACATCACTCGGAACTACGTAAGGTAGTCTGTACGATGAAAGGTGTAAAAATACGCTCTAGTGCTTCTCTCATCAATCATCAGCGCGCATAACTAAGATCACCCACTAGTCGGAATCACGCCTAGTGATCTATACGACTAGCATGTCGGAACCCTCACATGGTCTGTACGACATCCACCTACTTGGATCCAAGGCGAGCGTGCGGTGTGGTGAATAAAATAAGCACTAACACCTAGGGTGCAGGTTATGAGCTTGAAACATCTTATCAACAATCAATTAAATGAATAATGAACTCACCTGACTTACCTGTGCCTCCACAGCACCATGCAACATGTATGCATCATATATCAATCATATAATTCATAAACCAATCCATGATTTTCAAATAATTCTATGCAGGGCATGTTCAAAACATATTTTCATATAAAACATTTTCTGGGAAAAACAGTAGTATATAGGTAATACGAAAACAAAACTGCCCACTCACCTGGAGTTCGCTCAACAACTCCCTAGCACCACACATCAAGGCGTCATGAAGATTAGCGCCTAGAACAATAATCAAACCCAACCTCAGAAATCCTGCCGATAGAATACATAACTTATATAAGACACGTCACTACGTAGTTCGATCCGGATGATCTGCAATTCAGATTTCAAATCCGAAACTTCCAGAGGTCCACAATATACCTCTAGGACAACATCCTAAAATTTCGTTACCATCCAACGGTCGGATCTCCGTCAATTTCCAAAACTAAGTGACGGTTAACATTCTATTTTATGAACTTACAATTCCAATTCCGGAATATCCGTAAATCGGATTCCCAATCCGTAAGTTCCTATAATCCTCAAATATTACGTATTACAACGTATCAAAGTTTGATGACGATCCAACGGTCGGATCGTCAATTCACATTTTCACCTAACCCCGAATCGTAACCAACTTAGGTTCAATTATTCAATTTACGTCCATCAATTATCAAAACAGAACCTAGAACCTTAATCACAAGCTAATAATGACATTGGCGGCCATTGGCCACGTGCCGCCGCGCGGGCCGCCGCGGGTGGCGGTTGGCCGCCCCCGGCTCGCCGGAAAATTCAACTATTTCCAAAAATTACCAAAATTTGCAGATTTGAAGATCTCAATGAGTAGAACAACTTTCATACCTGAGACCAAGGCCAATTTGGCCTGGAAGTGCTTCAATTTCACCAAAACCGTGAAGAACCCTAGAATTTGGGTGTTTCCAATTCGACCTTCAAACTTGTTCCAACGCCTCAATTACCTCTTGGGCTTTGTTCTAGGTCCTAAAGGAATGCTAAAGGTGTTAGTAATTGAAAGAAAACATTTCAAAATTTGGAGAATTTAAACAAAAGGGTCGCGGCACCCGTAGGGGTGTTCTTCGCGAAATCACAACGAAATTCAATGATTCTTGGGGTGAAACGTAAAGAGGGAAGGCCTAGATGATGATTAGGAGTGGTACCTTGACTCAATTCGTTGGAAATTTGGACGGAAATGGCGAAAACCCGCCGATTTGGAAGCTTGGGTCGCGCGGGTCAAGGGTGACCCATTCCTCCTGTTCCCCCGCGCACCACTCTCCCTCCTTTCCCTCCTTTCCGTCCCCTGATTGGTCAGCTTCTTCCTCTCCCTTCTTCTGGTTTGCTCTCACCTTCTTCTTCTCCGATTGGGCATTTCTGCCCAGTCTCTTCTTCTTTTCTGTTTTCTGTTTCTTCTTCTCATACACATACACACACCAAAAACCTTTCCCTCATCCCAGCCATCCATTTCATTCATCAATAAATCTGGGCCGTCCAATTTCATAAAAGAATTTCTATATTTTACTAAAATTATAATTCCTTAAAATTCCAAATTTCAAACGTTAATAACTTCTTCGATATAACTCCAAATCACGAACCGTCTGCGCCCACACGTCCGTAACGACGAGTACTACGAGGATATGTCAAGAAAACAAATCTTAGATGGCACGACACAACGATTAACCTCGAATGATGTGCGTGCCTCGAAGGGCATTTTTGTAAAATCCTTTATTAAAACTTTAAAAATTCTTAAAATTAGGGACGGGCTGTCACACAACATCTTTAAAACATTTCACTTTCATACCTCACGTACTATTTTATTTCAAAACAACACCTCCATTAGATTTTCCATCCAATGGACTGTTAAATGCTGACGTGGCTGCCACATTTGTGCTGATGTGGCTGCCACATGGCAAAAAAAATAAATTTTTATACATTAACAATATTATAATATTAACCCTAAAAAAAATTTTAAAAAAAATTTAAAAAAAAAAAAAAACCAGAAAACCCGAACCCATATCCCCTTCCCCACAACCCCACATCTCACCCCCACCCCCTTACCCATCTCTTCCTTCCTGTCCGTCTGTCCCCACCCCCTTACCCATCTCTCCCACTCTTCTTCTTCCTCCACACCAACCCCAACGCACTCCCTGACACCCTTTTTTCAATTCCTTCATTCCCTCTCCTTCTCTAGGGTTTGAACTTCGAATTCCACCCATCTCCCCACCTCTTCCCCCGCCACCCTCTGCCTCCATGCGTCTCTTTCCCCCAAAACCCATATCCCCATCCACCTCTCCCACCTCAAACCCCCCACCTTTAATCACTTATCTGCTTTTTTTTTTCACTAGTTTTCTTAGAAACCCTTGCAACCCATTACCTGCAAAACCACAACCCGCAACCCACTACCTGCAAAACCACAACCCACAACCCACAACCCAAATACCTGCAACCGTCGCCCGGGGGGGTCGCGAGCTTATCATCGACGGGAAGGGCAGAGGTGCCTAGATGGGTCGTCGCGGGGGGGGGGGGGGGGTGTTCACAGCAGGTGGGTCATCGTGGGGGGGGTCACGGTAGGTGGGTCGTTGCACCGGGGGGGTGGGTCACGGCAGATGGGTCGTCGCGCGGGGGGGGGGGGTGGTTTCACTGCAAGTGGGTCGTCGCGAGGGGGGAAAGGCAAGTGGGTCTTCGGCGGGAGGGGGGGAGGGGTTTGGTTTGTTCTTCTTCTGGGGGAGTTACAGATAGGTGGGGGAAATGAAGGGGATTGGGTTCGGGTTTTTCTTGTTTTTTTTTTTTAATAGGGTTAATATTATAATATTGTTAATGTATAAAAAATTATTATTTTTGCCATGTGGCAGCCACATCAATACAAATGTGGCAGCCATGTCAGCATTTAACAGACCATTGGATGGAAAATCTAACGGTTGTATGAAATTGAAATAAAATAGTACTTGAGGTATGAAAGTGAAATGTTTTAAAGATGTTGTATAAGATTGCAATAGACCTCAAACCTGAGGGGCTACTATGTAATTTACCCATTAATTAATTGTCAAAAGTAAAAAAATCATCGAAAATTGAACTCACATTAAAATGTATAGACATAATTACTTTTCTTCACAATAGTAAAATGTCATATGCTATAATTTGTAAAGTTTAACTTGATGTTTCTTGAGTGTTCCTTTTTTGGTCAAGTGGTCCTTTGAGGAGAAAAACACAAGTGAGTCAATGATAAAATGGGTAGTCTCATACATTTGGTAATTGGTACTGTTGGGGAATGGGAAAAGCAAGGACCCCAAAGGCAAAGGAGAAAATGGTAAATGTGTGTGCATATGATTGGGTTTAGGCGGGAGCTAAAAGATCTCAAGCGGTCGGTCGGTCACATCAAACCCACGGAATCTTCGACTCAACTCAACTAAATCCCATTTTTTCTATTTTAATCCAACTTTTGTTCTTATTTTTTATTGCTAATTACCTACTAATTAGAAAGTAGTATAAACTGTAAATTTGAAAAAAACTTTGGATTATGCAAATTGTGAGTTATTAGGGAAAGGGAGATCAAGGGATCAAACATGCACCTGCGTGTGTAGATATTATTGTTTTCCACTAGCGACAGTAGTGCAAGGAGGGTGTTCGTCTCTCCGGTTGTTAGAAATCTCCTCCTCCACTCTTCATGGAGATTTTCGACGACCGGAGGAGCCTTTTATTGAAAAAAAAAAAAAAACCAAGTCAAAATGACATCATTTTGAACTTTGGAAAAAAGGAATAGTAAAACGGCAACGTTTTGCTAGTTCTAAAAAAATATAACAAAACAAGAAGATCACTCGTCCCCCATTACACACACAAAAGTTGAAATTGATTCTAGACAAACAATTAGGCATGTCATCATAAAAGAACGATATTGTAAGAAACAATGCTTAAATCATCATTCAAATGATACGGTTAGTCCAAATCCTCGTTCGAATATTTCAGGTAGTCCAAATCCTCCTTCAAATATTTCAATTAGTCCAAATCCTCCTTCGGATATTACCGCTAGTTCACAATAAAGTGATGTCACTAAGTTTGATGAAATTTTTGCTAATCTTCCTGCAGACGTTGGACTTAGACCTTAAATGAGTAATTATAAGCTTAATTATTGTAAAACAATTTGTAGACACTATCTACAAAAGGGTCCTTGTCAACCTTAAACCCACAAAGCACCACGAAAAGTTATAGGGAAGGACAATCAATGTTTTTATCACCCATTGATTTGATTTATTTGAGTGGTTGAATTTTAACACAACAAAAAGATTCTGTTTTATGTGAACAAAAGAGGAAAAGTAATTGAAAGGTTTTTGGGTCTTCAACATGTCTCCCATACAACTACTAGCAAACTTGCAGAGGCTATTGAGAGATTGTTTGCTATAACAAATTTGAGTATGAGGACCAGATTATGATGAAGCTAGTAATATGAAGAGCTAAATGCTCTTAAAACAAATATTTTGAACAAATATCCTTAAATATTTTATGTTCATTGTTTGGCACACCAACCTTAACTAGCTCTTGTAGCCCTAGCAAAGGGAAATGATGATGTTGCCACTTTCTTCGCAACGACTAGTATTTTGGTTAATATTATTGGATTATCGTGTAAGCATCATGATGCATTTAGAGAAAAACAATAATAACAATTTAAGAAAGCTCTTGATATTTGTGTTCTTGAAACGGAAAAAGTGTTAAATCAAGAGAATAATCTCATGTATCCTTGTAATATATGTTGAAACTAACATTATAGTACTTATTATTGTTATGTTTCAACTTATGGTGGAGGTGCTTCAAAGGATTATTGGTGATCGCAATGCTTTAAAAGGTGAAGGTGGAGGCGAGGTGTATCATGAATAGCTCCGCCTAGCCAAAAGTCTTGAGGCATGATAGCTTTACGGGACTTAAAATTTTTTGAATAAAATATCACTGGAGAGGGAGGGGCCCTGCTGAGGGAACAAGGAGTCGAATTAGCTGCCTTTTATTAAGCGGTGTGCTATCCACACATCCTATTTTACTTCTCACACCCCTTGATAATTTCTGTCCGTTGATCTTCTTCAATTCATCCGATTCGACGGTCGAAAATTAAAAAGGTGTGTGAGAAGTAAAGTGAGGTGTGTGGATATCACACCCCTTTATTAATTACACACTTGATGACAATATAGTTACTACACTACACTTGAAAACAATTTCAACAAAGACTCTGCTCCAACAAGTAGGCGAATTAGCTGCCTTACTTTTATCAATTAATCGATCACCTACCAATTATCCAAATATGCATTTACATATTTAATTAGAGCTCCACCACCACCACCCACCACACACCACACACCACACACCACACACCAACTTAAAATCCTTCACATTCTAATTATTATTTCCCTCACTTTTTACTTCTCAGTCACTGCATACTAAACCAAGTACAATATTAACTCTGTTTACCATTTGATGCAAATGCCACCCACACAGAAGCATACACAGCGAAATAAAGACTGCAACGACACAATGGAACTTGCTAAACCCACAAAACTCATTCAATAGAATGGTGGAACAAAAAACAGGTATAATGCATCCATCTCCTTTACTTGTCCGGTCGGTCAGTGTTTTCTATCTTTGGAGCATCAGCAGCAGATACAAAAAAGGGCTCATGATCACGTCGAACTTATCTTATCCTAAACCCTGTTCCGAGGCCTCAGAATATCCTACTCCTACACAAGGAAACCGCTTTAACTTGGTTAATTCTGTTCTCTCAAGTCTGGGAAAGAAACCATGGATTAACATATGCACATGTATACGACTGTACAAAACTACCAAGGCTGCATTCCGTAGATAATCCATCAACCTAACCTAAACTTTCCAGATCCAAAAACTATGACAAACGCCGCATTTCTACTCAGGTTTCTTTGCAGATTCAGAATTTTCTTCCTTTTTAGACTTAATAAATGATCTTTGCGCTTCCAAGACCGGCATATATGCTTCAGTTGTTTTTCTTACAGTGTCCTTGGTTGCCTTGTCAGACTCACGAGGGCTCACCAGCTTCTTCTCAACGTCTTCGAACTTGGCAGTGGCCAAAGGAGCCGTCCCCACGTTCTTGTTAGAACTGGGTGAGTCAATTGTGAGCATTGAAACCACATCCCGGGCGGCATACCATGAATGACCACAGGAAATACACTCCAGCTGAAAAATGAATGAGAAAGTAAATTCCATTTGCAAGAAGGAAACAAATGATATAGCTGTTACAATCTAATTTACCCTTGAAACAACGTTCATGCATTAAGCTTAGGGACTGAAAAGCAAACGAGGCTACAGACATCCATGGCGATATCATCTTTTAGTGAAAAAAAAATCAAATACTGGAAAGAGAACTCAATGATACTTTGCCAGAACCAGAAAAAAAATTGGTAGATAGAGATAATGTACAAACGTCTTTCATCCATCATCATCGCCTACTTTTAGTCAGAATACAGCTAATATCAAAAGTTTAGGGACTGAAAAGTATGCAATTCAACCTTTGAACGTTGCCAGCAAAGCCGAACGCCTTGGCAAAATTAGGGGCGGTACAAGGCAACATAAGAAACCAGATAGAACAACTGATGTAGTGATCACAATGTGTAATTAAGCTGATCATAGGCTTTGATACACGCGAGATATCCAATGTTATAATTTAATGGGAAAAGTAGTTTTGAGTTGCCAAATCAATGCCCACCAGCCCATAGTTGATGCTTGCCTATAGAGTCTAGACGGTAGGTAAGCCTTTCAGATTACTCAACTTAACCCCTACTCTGCCGTTGGTATGATACCAGAGACATCTTTTCTTTTTGGTATTTTCGTCGGACCTGGACTATTGCACACCAGACTTAGTCCTCAAACATTACCCGTTATTTTGTATGCTCCCAACAGTGTATAATCCCAGTTTAAAAAGAAAAATGTAGAGGCAAAAGCAATCGCCACTTGCCTTCAGACTCTGGTTGGTGACCATATCATATATTAATCTCTATATGCACAAACCTGATAGCGAGCACTATTTCCTGCTTGAATAATGTCCCTAACTCCCACTTTAAACTCCGAGCATCTTGAGCAACGAGCATCAGTCATCTGCTTCACAGGCAAGAAATCAACAACGAGCACAGAACATATATACTGCAGAGTGCAAGGTACTCAAAACCGACTACAGGTACAAATAAAATCACCTGCATACGCTCCCAATCATCAGGCTCCTTCTTTGCTCTCTCCTCAGCCGTTAAACCCTCCTGAAATAAAAACCATGAAAGCAAGAGCAACTATAGTATTATCCCTTTTGCATACACCAAGAGTTGGCCATTGCAAATACATCTTGTCTGATCATACATGGATACTCAAAACGTATCATGTCAAGAGGCCATACTCAACCCAGGGCAGAGGAACTACAGACGCATTTTATTCTATTCTCAACTGAGACCTTCATACAAAATGAGAGAAAAAGTGAACAAGTAAGCCTAGTCCCAGACTCCCAGCTAAGGCATAAATACCTAGAGAATTGCTGAAGCAATCTTGACTCTACATCTTTCACCTGAAATTAATGTATTCATTCCACATAGAAACATCCACAAAGTTACTCTTTAGATCTTATGAACTTTATCGAAAATATGCAAAATAAAAGAACAAACCAACTCGAAAACACCTTAATTCAACAGAAATGAAATAGTTTACATGAATTTCTGTGCTATTCCATAATAGGTCACCTTTCATTAAATTTATCTGTCTTGAACAAGTAGAAGTTTGTTTCAAATGACCAAATCGTCCCAGGAAATTGTCATCTTTAATGAAAAAATTGGAGCACTCATGAAAAAATTAGACCTCTTTAGATGTTATGGACAAATTCTTCACTAAGCATGTTTTTGCTTCCACAAAAGGAATTGAAGTTCCTTGATTTTAAAAGCAAACAAATCAACATGCAGAACCTAAAAGCTAATAGTACCACCAATTTTTCTATGGCTATCTGCTTTGAAGACTAGTCGGATCTAAAGCTAAAAGTACCAACAGATTCTCTATGAATAACCTATTTCAACCCAAACACCCAAATATCAAACATATCCATGATCGTTCACTTTCCTCGATAAATGCTCCCCACCAGTTGAACAGCCTTAACAAACTTTTCTCTGATAAAAACCTTACATGGAAATGAAAAGAAAGGAAGGAAAAAAAAATGACAACATCCAAAGATATAAGAGACTTGTGTCCACTCGTGCTGCTGGCATACATACTTCCATCCCTCCTAAATTAGCAAACGGTAAGTTAGGCTAAAAAGGAAGAATTTGTCAGCAAAGATGTTACAAATATGTCCAGTGAGACCAAAAGCAGCTACAGGAAACTGAATCTGATCAAAATCGAATACTTAATCTTCCTTGAGAATCATCACAAAAATGAACCACCTATAAATCAAGCCATGATAAAGACCATACCTTTAACTCATCGGGTGACATGTTCACTATTGTTAAAGGTTCCAATTCTTGATTTAGCAGACGACGGGCTAGGAACGAATTTTTCTGCCAGGAGGAGAATAAATATAAGAACAAAAAAAAGGAGTGAAAAAAGACATTTGAAGAAGAAAAGAAGGTCGGGCCTCAAACAAACCAAAAATATAGTGTTATTTTTTTTAATGGAAAAATGCATTGTTCTTTATAACACAGTTGGAAGGTCTTTTCAAAAATATGTTATCTGCACGCATATGCATGACCATGAGCATACAAACACACAGAACCTTCTGACCTGGAGATTGAATCCTAGTTGCCGCAACTTCTGGTTATACTTTTGGAAATCAAAGGAGAGAGATTCATGCGAAGCCTTCTCTAGAGAAGTAACTGCATGAACAGCATCCTCTGGCCAGAGAAAAGACGTTTTGCCACTCTGAATAATACGGTAAAGTTAACAAGTGAGTTATAACATCTCCAGATACTCCACTCCTGATTTCCAGTGCACCCCCTTCGTCAAACAAACCAAAGGATAAATATAGAGCTGCCAAACTGAGGGTGAATTGCATACCTTGAGATTATCCTGAGATCCATTCCCAACTTCTGGGGACTTATGGTCACTTTCATGATCAATATCATCAGAACCAGATTTTCTCTTTTCAACACCGTTCGTGGTGTCAGCAGAGTTGCATACATGGTGCCGAATATTTTGAAGAAGTTTCTCCATCCATCTGTCACGTAGTGTGTCTCCGGTTAGTGCCATGGACTGGGCTAAAATGGAATGATATTCTGTGTTACTTGTTGTGCAGCTTCCAGGTGTTTCAGCTTTTTGATTTGGGCCAGGCCTAGCAGTTGCTTCTTCCACCCTAGAAATGTCAAGGGGTGACATATTCTTTTTAATCTGACCACTTTTAGTCTTCAAATGATCATCCTGATAACCAGTGTTATCTGCAATCTCTATATCAGGAAGTTCTCCCAATAGTTTAATAGTTTTCTTAACTAACAAGTAAATCTCATGTTGCTTATCCTCTTCATAGTCTCTATCTGTCAGCTTCCAGAGTTTTTTCCCTTGGGTGTCATACACCTTTTGCACAATGAAGCCAGGATGCTGTTTACGACTTGGCAGCTGTTTGTTTAACGGAACAAAATGAACCAAACATTTATGCATTACAGATTCTGCAGGAACCTCATCACGATGGAAACTATAAAACAACTCCCTTGTATCAGTTGATTGCCAGTTTCCCCCAGCTTTTTTCTCTGCCTCTTCAGGACGATAAAACCACTGTCCTAATACCATCATGCTCCCACCTCCGGTCCTACTTATATCCTAATTAATCCCCAGTTCCAGCAATCAGAAAATTAAAGATAAAGTCATTGTGAATATGAAGGAGATGAAGGAGAATAACTGCTTACAAAGAAAAAAATAGAAAGCAAATCTGCTGCCCATAACTTCACAATAACAAGAAGCCCACCAAAAAGCTTAATAGAACACAGACCACCATGCCAAGAATTTCAAGGCAAAATATTTGAGCAAAAGGTATATATATTTAAAGGAAAACTAACGAAAAGTCCAAAAAAACTTTAGTTTTAATGAAAAAGGACAAATAAAGGAGTACTGAATAGTACCAGGTAAAATTGTAGTTTTTCGTTAAAAATGAACATTACCGGGAGTGTTTCGTTAAAACTACCTATATTTAAATGGTCAAAGGTGAGGATAAAGTGAATCACGGGGTAAAAGTGAATAACAATACATGAAGCAATCAACATGCTTATCACCACACAGTTAGCCTGTATTTGAGAATTTCTCGATGTATATATAACCCCTATATCTTTGTTATATCTATACATGTCCTTTGGCCACAAAATGCATACCTGCTGATAGTTTAGTTGTTTTCTCAACGTGATCTTAAATCAACATCTACTAGAAGAAAAGTAGGTGACCCGATCATGGAAACCTTCATCATATAAAAACCCCTATAGTTAGTTGTTTTCAACCAAAAAGATATCAAATTTTCACCACCTTACTAAAAAGTAGCCATGTTTCACAATCTGAACAACTAATCATAACCTGAATTTCACTGCTGATCTACTATAAATTTTAGAAACTTGGGCCTCAAGTAATGAAACGCAAATACATTGAACAATGTGAAAGGCAAAATGTTTAAAAGAATAAAAAATAATATCCATAGACAAAAGTGATAATATGATTTCATAAAGCAAGTACCTTGATAATTGCCACATAAGGCTTTTGTCTTGTATCCTCAGGAGTTAGAAGAACAGGATCCTCCTACAGAGTGACTACATGATCAGTGTGAAACATTAAATGAAATAAACGACTGATACCTCATATGAAAAATCTAGAGGTATTCAAAACCTAGGGTATATGAATCAAATAAATGAACTTTTCAAATCTAAACCATTTGAAAATTATATACACACAAGCACCTGTCACACGATATCAACAACAACAACAACAACAACAAAGCCTTACCCCACTAAGTGGGGTCAGCGGTATGAATCTTAGAACGCCATAAGGGGGGAAAAAAGACAGTACACAAAACCATCAGGTACACAGAAGTTCAAGTGACAACAACATTTGTCAAACATCCTGAGCATAAAACTATATAGAAATATTACATTAACATGAAACACTTTATGAGAATTATTTCTGCATGTACAAAAGCATACATTATACCAACAGCAAGAAACAGAAGGAAGAGATATTCAATCAAAAATCTTTACATAGACAAGTAATTTGAATTTTTACAGTATCTTCTTGTCAAGGGACAAGAAGAGTAAGGCTGCTGGAAACTCAAAACACAGAAAGTCTATAAAAAAAACACTCAAATCTGAAAGCTTTCATGTATCCAGAGCTGCACTCATCCCATGTTTCCATAGCAATCAGCTGAGGACCTATTTGCTTCAACATCGTAACATTTTCTGGTTCAGAATCCAACATGCAAAGTTACTTTTACACTACAAATCGTATGTAGAAATTTATCCGGGAGGGGAAACATATAAAATGTCCAAAAAAAAACAGGGAAAAATAGGAGCTGTGCTTAAAGTAATAGACAAAATTTCTAGAACATTCAATTGCCTCCCTAGTCACAAGAAGACGACAACAACGTGTTTGTCTGCATACAAAACTCAATCATTCCCTCTTTGGAAAATTTGACAGTAAGTTTCACGGGATCAGTAACTGTCCTAGACGAAAATGCAAATCGCAATTCTATCATTTCTTGAATTGACGTATAAAGAGACAGAGAAGTTCCAAAAGTAAATGACACCACAATGCCAGCTTAAACAGCAACAATTTCTAAACAAATAAAGTGTAAATTTTTCCTACTGTGCAGCAATGAATCAAAACCAACAAAATTCCACAAGAACGAAACGAAAACCCAATTCACCAAACCTTACAAACCCAACAATCAAAACCAAAAATTTCAAGATACACAAAAACAACAAAGTACCCAAATTTCACAATTCTAATAATTCTGCAATACGAACAAATTAATCAAACAATGCCAGAAAAATCAGAACCCTAAAACCCAACCAACAAACACAAAATCACAAAACCCGACCAGAAAACGAAAACTGACCAGGTCAAATCGGGTCCCGTCGTACTCAAACGCCTTGTAGTGCTGCCTCCGCCCCCTTCCCTTCCCGGAAAGCTTAACCACCTCGCCAATCGGCTTCAAGTCCTCAATGTGTGGCTCCTCCTCCTCGTCTTCGCTGCCCGATGCTGTTTCGGCCTCTTTCTCCTTCCCTCCCCTCCTCTTCTTACTCTTCTGCTTCTCTTCCTCCTCCGACTCTTCGTCGTCCCCTTCTCGAATCTTCACCTGCTTCCTCTTCCGCGACGACGTCTCCCGCGCCGTCTGCTGGTGATTCCGCGGCGAGACGTCGTCGTCTTCGTCATCGCTCGTCGAGACCTGCGCGAACCTCCTATTCCCCATTTCTTCCAGGCGAAACGGTGCGTTTTGGTAACCTGCTTGTCAAGGGCTCTTCGCTCGCTCTCTCTGCTGTGTCTCAGAACAGGGAGCTCCGAGGACGATGACGTGGGTCGTTGCGGTATTTATACGGACGCCGTTTGGGATGCGAAAACGGACCCGTACTTTGACGGAATATCGGATTTGCCACTGTAGCGACTACGTGTGTATTGGAGAATATACGTGGGGGTTCGTTGGGATCACACCCGGCATTACAGGAGTGTGGAAGTTGAGGTTGTTGAGGAGAGGGTTGTAGAGGGGTCTAATGGACTCAAGGATGACGCCGAAGATGAGGTTTTCGAGGAGGCAATAGAGACACAGGAAATTTGCAGGAGCAGGGGAGCAAAAATGATTTAGTGGATGCTGCTGCTGTTGGTGAAGAAAGAAAAGCTGAGACGGTTGGTGGTTTGCAAAAAAAAAAAAAAAAAAAAAATTGTTAACGGTGAAATAGATGATCCGTTAACTTTACAGGTTGGATTTGAATGATCCGTTAGTTTAGCGGGTTGGGTTTGGATGACCCGTTAATTTAACGGATTAGGTTCAACCTAACTCAAACCCAATAAACCCAATCTGTTTACAGGTCTAGTTGTGATTGAGACCGAGAGGAAGAAAGTGCTCTCCTTGCTTGAGGGTTTTACCGATTGTACCCTTATCGTCTATTTTTTTTTTAACAAACGATAATGTAGTTCAAATTCGTATTTAGTAAGAATCGAACTTAAAATCTCTCACAATTATACCCTTATCGTCTTGGATGTACAATTCATTAGCACAATATTTTCTATATCTTTTGTTAGTACTACAATTTAGTAGTATTCCTCTTCATTTATAAACAAGAAGTTTTTAAATTTGAGTCTCGCCAATAGTGAATTTAAATCACATTATTACTATGTCCACTTGTTAACAAAAATTTGAGTAAAACAATTAATAAACAATAGTTAGATTACTAACATGATTTAACACTAATACCGTAATACGATGAGTCGGTTGTTTTTCTGTATGATAACCATTTTGTTTTTAAATTTTATTTTTTCACATTTTGTGCTTGAGAATGGAATTTGTGCTTGTGAATGGAAAAATATCCAACATAAGGAAGAAATGAAGAAGAGCAGAGGAAAAATGGCAGACGAGATAAATAAATAAATAAGGGTTACACAAAAAGCAAATAAAAAACTATTTCAAATCGTTTTCACTTTGAAAACTAAAATAAATAAAAAACAAATAATTATCAAACGACTCCTAAATTTCTATCTTCGACCTGCTTTGCTTTATGTCTCCTCCTAGTCGCCTCGGAACAACTCGGTAGAATTATTCAGTGGGTTCTTATCGTGCAGCAGGCTTCATTTCAGGCAAACTCCCTTCTCCTTCAATCAAAGAATCAACATGCTATTTCATATCATTCGAAATTTGATCTACCGAACTACAAAATTGTTATGCACTCCTGGGCCATCGAAAGGGATTGTCAAATCAAACTGATTTTTCGGATGTTATTGTGATCACTGCGTATAGCAATCTCCTTCAAACTGGTCCATGATTTTCTCCTCCTTTTGTTTGACGTGCTAGTTGTGTTTTCAGCTATTGAGGTGGGACTGCTCTCACGTTCAGCTGGTTTCTTGGTCGCCGAATTGTTTCTCCTTCTCTTCTTCCCTCCCAACAACAAAGCAATTCCAGTCTTCACCGCAGGAGTTGCAGGAGTATCCACGCCAGGAATCTCTGTGCCTGCTGAAGGAGCTATTTCATTCGCCTTACTAACCTCACCTTCGCATGCAAAAGTGTTGACTGCAGGAATCTCTCTGCCTGCGGAAGGAGCTATCTCCTCCGCTTTACTAACCTCATCACCTGCTGTGATCTCCTTTGAGTTGATAAACTTCTTGGAGATGGACTTAAGTTTCAGATTCGAAGTTGTTTTGGCCTTAGGGGGGCATATCATTTTCATATGTCCATTCGGAGTCCCTCTCTTCACATTCCGGTGTGAACAGAAGTGGCATGTATACACTACATTGTTTTGAGAGAAATTAGTAATCTTCTTACTTCGTCGTTGTACCTTTGCTCTATTTTTCTCAATTCGAACAGTGCAGTTGAAGCCAGGCTGAAGAACTGTTTCACATCTGCAAAATAGTGAAACATTGATTACGGGTCGTGCCTTTTAATATACTTTATAGTATCATTCATTTCAAAATGTATGTTGTCCAAAATTATAAAACCTACAAGGTTACAACACACATTACACGCATCCAAAGACAAATTGATTCCAATAATTTTTTTCATGTAACGTAATGGCTGACACATTTCAGAGTCGAAGTCATGGGACTTAAGCTCTATGCTTATCTCAAAAGCACTTCAGTTTGTTTAGGTGACATAAATTCAAGGTGACATAAAATCCAAATCACGTACTCAGTAAAGCAAAAAACGATACATGCCTCAGTCAGATTCATGTTTCATGTCAATACGGTATACAGTGCAAAACAAGTTAAGCAGAAAAGAAAGCCCTGCAATTGCGGTTTGTGAGAACTTTGTTAGGATTTTATCTATTCATGGTTAACCAATAGCATTATGGCACGGAATGTTGGATGGTGATGTATCAACACGTACATAAAATGGGTGTAGCGAAGATGAGAATGCTTCGTTGGATGTTTCTTAGTTTATATATCTGACTTTCAGGTTAGTCGAGTCAGAATCCTATTCTCTCTCCACCTTTCGAGCCTAACATTCCATTAGATGTTTCTTAGTTTATATATTTGACTTTCGATGGTGAATCCTAGATGCATGTTGTTCCCATATTACTATGTAACAATTAAGAATTTCAGAACTCCAACACGTTTAGCTACGCAACCAGAACTTCAACACGTTTAGCCATGCCAAACAGTTTCAAACCTATCCAAACCAATAAGATTTCCATCTTTAAGGTGTACTAAGCTTAATCAAGGTGGAATGTAACTTCAGTAAGCATCATGATTACAATCAATTATCTTTGTGGAATGCGGGAATGGTTAAGCTAAATATGAGGTTATATTATGAAATCCTACAGAAGATACGCAATCCCATGAAACTCAAGACTCCTTATAAAGATACGCAAGTCAATAATGCCTGTTATAGCTGGATTAGTTTGGTTCATTTTGGTAGAAAGAATCTATCTCGTTGGTTTTATAAATTTCTATTGCAATCCAATCCAAACGACTTGGATGGGACTAAAGCGAGTAGCCTGTTTTCTTGTTTCTTTTTCTCAACAGCTCTAAGTCATGCCACATTCAAAGAGCTAATTTTGTATCAGGGACAACAAACTTTCAATCACAAAAATATTACAATGATCATATGAAACCAATAGTTTACAATCCCACCTTAACAGTGAGCAGTTCATGATCACTTCCTAACAGAAATTCAAATCTTCCACCATTTTTTGACAACCAATCCTACAACATGCAAAACCCACAAAATTAAACTAAAAAGGCAAGTAAATCCACCTATAACCACACCAAATTCAAATACAATAAACCCTCTTTTTCTTTTGGGGTTTTTCAATAAAAAATCTAAAGATTTTTTGCATACCTCTGGCAAGGGAAGAGAGAAGGTTTAGGGGGCACACCGATGGCCTCTTGGGCAGCGGCCAAGGTGCACCCAAAGAATGCACCCAAAGAAGGAACAGAAGTCTCCGCGCCAGTCCACACAGCAAGTCTCTGCAAGTGCTCGAGCTTCAGCGCGGCCTTGGCATTGATGGAGAAGCCGCCCTTGGTCTGCTTTTTCCCGGTCAGTTCTTCTCTCAGTGATATGTTATTGGTAGACGCGAATGAGATGTTTGGCGCCCTTTGAGCTCCTCCTCCTCCTCCTCCTCTCCTGCCCATGGCGGTGCTTTGTTTTGGGGAATTTTGTCCAACAGTTGGACTGCGCCGCTGCACGGTTTATTTGATTTATTCGATGGACTCGGTGCGGACTAGACTACTGCTTATCTTCTCTTCTTCAAACTTCATCACGGCCGCTCGTTTTCATGTGAAAACCTGGACGGCCGAGATTCGATCAAGCCAAATGATGCGCATGGTATGGACAATATTTGTATCTTCACCCCCAAATCTACAAGCCCGATGGGTCGAGTTGGCAACTTGGCCCAAATCGCACTCAATCCGCCATCGAGCTTTGATTTTCTTTGATAAAAATATGTATTTATACTATGATAAAAGTATGCTTAGGCAGTTCCTTCGCTGAGCACAACAGAATGAAGAGAAATTTGTATCATTTCAAATCCCTATTCTTATCGAACATAAGGAATAAGAAAAACCAAAATCTTCCTACTCGAACAAGAAGTCCTATAGTTTACAACTCTTCTTTATATAGAAATTCGACCTATTGCTCCGCATCCCCCCATCAGTTTACTATGAAGAGAAGAATCAAAAGGATTGAACTACCTATTCATTAGTCAGAGGTGAATCATAGAACACTAAAAGCTGTGGTATCTTATGGACCTAACATAGGTCACATCCCTCACAACATAAGATTGAAAGATCTAAACCTTCATCTTCGGAGCGGAAACGGACGTGGCCAAAACATATAAAGATCGGCGCAGTCGCTCATAGGGGCATATCTATCCGGATAGAGGATAGTCTAGATCGATTCATAGATAGATTTCTATCCGGTATCTCCGTGGGTAGAGATAAAGATAGGGATCCATCTAGATCTTGATTCACTATTTCCTTTTTTTCTTTCTTGATTCTGATTGATTGCCTTTTTGTGGCGACAAGTTTTAAATCTTAATGCAGGCTGGAAACATCATTTTTCAATTATTACTTGCTGGGTCGGAGTGTAGACGAGCAAGTAGAGCCCAAGAAACTGGGAAGCCCGTCATTGAGCAGGCGACTAGGCGGCCTCTCCCAGAAAACATGGCCCAATTTCTCTTTCTTTTTCTTTTTTTTCTTTTCAGGTTTCTTTATTTTTTCAGGGGCCCAAAACACTAAAGGGTAGGGGAGAAGCAAGCCGAACCTCTAATCGACCTAGACACATAAAAAATTCTTGGCGTCCAGAGAGATTTGAGATTCCATAAGTAACTTAGTGCAACATGGCAAATTTCATTGAGAGGAATCAACAAAGAAAAGAAAAACGGGTCAACATCTTAATAAGATTTGATGGTTGCATTACTGTGAGATGCCCAAAGACTCCCGTGCCTTTCTTGGTTGGACCAACCAGATTTCCACAAGTCTTTCTGTTATTGCAAAAGAAAAAGCGGAACTACAAGTGAATCTTAATAAAAAGCTTATGATGAGCATCTATTTGAGTCAAGCATTTCCAAGATCTAATTCAAGTTTTTTCTTATGTAGTGGAAATGCCTTACAATCTGAAGTTTTCCGCTTATGGGAAGAAATATTCTTGGTGGATGCAGAACCTGGGACCCCTAGAATTTGTATGCAAGATTAGCCTACTGGAGTGCCAATCAACCGAGCCGCCAGGTTTGAGAATAAGGTGGGATCTCTGAATGTAGTGGCCCGTGAATCACCGATCAAAAAGCAGATTTTGGAGAGATTCTTCATTGATGTAGTGGCCGGTGAATCACTGATCAAAGAGCGAACAACTGCCAGGTTTAATGATTTAGTGGGATTCACAGATGTAGTGGCTGGTGAACCGCTTCTTCTTCTTCCGCGAAGATTCAAACAAAACCGAGCTTGGATGAAAATGAACAAGATTTGGCGAACGAATACAAAGGTAAATGGCTTTATTATTGAGAAAGTAAAAGAAGGTTATTCAGTAACTATCGCGGGTTTCATTACTTTTCTTCCATTCCGTCCAAAAATAAGAAAAGGATATCGAATGATCGATTCACCATTGAGAGGATTAACCTCAAAAGGACGAATATTGTGGTGTTTTAACAGCGGTAGATCAAACAAGAACTTTTTTTTTTTTTTTGGATGTATCGTGCAACTAGGTAAGGAAGAGACTGTTTAAGGTCACAAACGAACCTAAGCACACGATCCATATCCTTAATCGGAGTGATGAACGGTTCAAAAGTATTCTTTGATATCTTCTTTGCAAGGATAACAAGCCGATACAAAGAAAATATAGAAAGATAAAATCGAACGCATTCATCAGCCCGATGACCACCACCGTAGATCACGCGACAATGGAACATGGGAATTATACTAGGGTACCTTCGACGATTAAGAGATACTGGAACAGACGATAGTTCAAGTTCACGACAATCGCCACCATGAGCGATCAACAGTGAAGATGAACACTGCTTTAAATATAAGGCAGTGGACAGAAATCCTGAACGTCTAACTAAGCTTAGTACTCTTCGAGCGAATAGGTGAGTGGTAATACAGTACTCCTTAGTATAACCGTCGAATAGTATCAATTGGACCTTAGAAAGAATCCCCTTGATGCTACAAAGATCTTCTAAAATCTTCTGCCACTGTAGTGGCTTAAGTCGGAGTACAACATCGAATAACCATGTCATGATACAATGATTACTTTGCAGAGTTTTGTAGACATGCAAGAATGAAAACCTCGTTCTTTGGTTTACAAAGTTCCCACTGTAAGAGAGTTACCAAACTCATCTCGTGTTACATGTCATGAGGTTTGCTCCACGCCCTACGTTGTTGTAGATAACAACGTGTTATCCGATGGTACAAGACGAAAGACGCTACAGACTCATCCACATGGTACTTCATCATGTGAGATCCTAGAATGGCACTTAGTTGGTTACTAAGGCGTCATCCTGGTGAGTTTACCAAACCCACAAGAACGTGTGGTTTCCAATGGTATATCTATAGATATTAGCCATATCTATAAACCACCATTGGCGCCACAGGCACATACTAACCACGATTGTGTCCGGAAGACACAGTAAGTGGCAAGGTGTTTTTTTTTTTTTTTGTTAGAAAAACCCAAAAGCTTCATATGTTATATTTAGGGAGTCAAACGGACATGCCGAGTTAAGCAAGGTTTTGTTTGGCATGCTTTCGATTAATGTCAAATTTTGTATGCGTGGGAATTTTAGTGGTTTTACCGACAAACCCAACCAACCAACCGAAATGGTTTGGGTTGGGTTGTAAAATTTAAAATTTTATTTTCGGGTAAAGACCCGATTACTCATTCAATAAATGAATTGAGTTGGGTGGAAGCATTATTAACCAAACTGAAATCGATCAACCCGAATGTTTTGCACAAATAGACTGGATCGGCTTAACTTGTTCACCAGTTAGTCCTTGGATTATCAATTTTGTCGATCTAGTGTATGTGTTTAATAAGGAAATCAATATAGTCTACTATGTCCGGTTACCATTAAAATCTTAATTAGAAGATTGATTTCTAATAAACAAATCAAATTGTCACTTGCCTACAATGTAACAATATTCTTGTTACCAGTAAATGAGATGTATCATAGCCGATTCACTTGAATGGTGATGAGTATTGTAATTAGATGAAATCGTTACAAGTTTTCCTCTTAGTTCGTGACAATTGACAATTAATATAATTATTATAATATCGAGAGAAAAATTTACCTATTGCATTAAAAGTCTAAAACACGTCTATGCACGTTATATACTCATTTTGGTTGCTCTCGTCACATTACACTTATTTTTTTCTTTCTCTTTTAAACTTTGTAATAATAATTTTACAAAAAATTTAACTAAACGAAACATATTGAGGAAGAAAGTCGAGTTTTCTTTATAAATCATGGTGAACTGCTTTGGCTGTTAAAGTCTTTATGTTCAACCCATTATGTCCCGAGTTCAAACACTTTTCCTTCCTCTCTAGTTAGTGTAAGTTAATGTAAAATATCATTTATAAATAAAACAAAATAAAATAAACTCATGCAAAGTTTGGCTTTTCTTTCCTATATGACTTAAAAAAAAAAAAAAACAAAAGACCAATTAGTGGTTTCGTCTCAGTAGTCCATCATTTCGAAGACTGTGAAGATTTACAGAGACATTTCAACCTTAATTTGGCCACTATCGTGCGATTCACTAAATGCAGAAATCGAACTCAAAATATACAATTTGAAATACAGGCTTAGAATTCATCCCCAACCTAATTCTCTGGTATATGAATTTATCTTCCACATTTCACAACTGCATGGAAGTTTTTGTAAGATTGTAGTGCCAACGTGCCGTACTTAAAGGCGGCTGCTCTAACAAATTTTGTGGCATCGGTGGCAAAAGTGTGGACGCCGTTGAAAGTTGAAGTGGCCGACTTGGCTTTTGCGTGGCCTCGGATTTAGCAGAGATGATGAATCTGGAATTGCTTGCTTCTGGAGCACAAACAGTTGAAAGGATCTTCACACTTCCAAAGTCAGGTTCAGGCCCACCTACTTAATTTGTATTAGTGAGATTATATTCAAAGAAAAATTAATGAAAATGGCTTGAAAACTTTGAGTTTTAATGATAAGGACAAAATAAAGAGTAAAGTGAATAGTACTAGGATTGACTTTTTAGTGTAAAAATGTGGTTTTTGGTTAAAGTGAACAGTACCGGATGCTTTTCGTTAAAGTTTCCTATATTCAAACCTCAAATTACTTTTTTCATATCTTTTTAATTTTTTAATATTTTCTACACATCACTAATATTTAATAAAAAAATATTAAAAAATTAAAAATGTGTGAAAGAAGTAATTTAGAATGTGAATATAATCTCTTTGTATTATTATTTGGTGTCAATTCTTAGTTATATTTCTACACCGTATGCATAGGGTCCTAGGACCACACGTTTAGTCCACCTATTAAAATAGTAGTCTTTAATTTGTACTATTATTTGGTGTCAATTCTTACTTCTTTTTTTTTATATTTTGTTGTGGTTTAGTTAGTTTCACTAGAAATTTGCACCTGCGCGATGCTGCAGGATTGAAAATCATATGAGGTATTTTGCTAAACCTTATCATGAACAGAACAAATTTAGTGCCAAAAGAAAAATTAAAAATCTATATTTTCAAAGTGCAAAGAAGAGAAATTGTTTATTCAAACAGTTGGACCAATGGCAAAATTACAAATGCAGTATTGAGAGTATATTAGTCAAACAAAGCTTGCTACATGCTAAACAACGTTGAAAAACATCATTAGCTTTTTCAAGTGTTATATGCCATGAATGTCATTGGATACCAGACTTGTTCCTAGCTTGAGATGCTTCCAAGGAAAAATTGACCTTTTGTTGTACTCTCTTGGACAGTTGTGAATACAACTGCAAAAGATAATAAAGACAGCCAATGATTAAAAAAAATGCATAAAAAGTTCAAAATTGAGTTTTGGGAGAGAGTGGAGAGGGAGAGTGAGAGAGGTGAAGTCACCTTATAACCGAAGATCAAATGTATTTTTTCTTATTATTGAGGTGGTAATTCAACTTGTGAAATTCTGAAATCAAACATTTAAATAAAGTTTAATCAAAATTTAGTACGAAATGTTAATTAGAAATGTGTTACAATGGAAGCAAAAAAGATTGAAACTTTCCTAATGTGATGTGTACAATTTTACCATCTGTTTGTGAAAAATATACTGTTGTGACATGCCATATGTTGGTCTTGCCTTCTCGGAAGTAATATTAGTTGTTGATTGCCATGTAGCATAAATCTGTACAATATTTTATAAATTATGAGAAAAATTATTATGTCAAAGTTATGTGCTAAAAAATAATTTATTCTATATTGACGCAAGTTATGATTTTAATTTGTATATACCTTGGTGGAGTAATTTTGTGTATGAGCTTCTTATATTCATCATCCATGTTATGTGAAAAGCTGATTCCAAGTTTTGCATAAAGTCACAAAAAATGAAATATAAAATTGGAGCGAAGATTCAATTATACAAATTTGCACTTCTAAACACATAATATTCAAATAAAGAAAATTTTGAACCAGGAGGCACTAACATTTCAATGCCCATTGTTTGGATGAAATGAAATTCTCAGAAATTCGTGACAAATCCTCGATGACATACTCCTAAAAGATGAAAAACATATAATTTTAAATAGAATAAAGGTACAAAAAATACCTCAACAAATCGATTGAGGTGGATGATCGCAACATTTTCTCTTCTTTTTATCCTCATACTCTTTACCCACGTTCATGCATGTACAATGCTCAAACACAACCCAAATTAATTCAAAGGAAATATGCACAACCCAAGAGAAATTAATTAATTCAAATAATTATTCACTTCCCTCACAACCCAAATTAATTCAAATGAAATATGCACAACCCAAAGTAAGAGATCAAACGAAATATGCACAACCCAAATGAAGAGATCAAACTCTTAGGGCTAATTTGGTATTGTTGTACTTTGAAAAAAAACTACTTCTGCTGTGTTGTGAGAATAATCTCATTTTTGCTGCTCCACGTTTTCAGCTTTTTTTTTCACCAAAAACTGTTCAAATAAGCTGTTTTTAAGTGTTTACCAAACACCTTTTTGATGTCAGCTTTTTTCGATACCCACTTTTTATAAAAACACCTTAGTACCAAACCGGTACTAATTCTCTCAAAAAAGCCATTATTCCTAATGCCACCTTTCTTTTTGGCACCCTATCCATTCTGTCAGCAACAGATATAGAAGCAAATAAGTCCATAAAACAGAAATATACCCAAGAAGTATATGTACACAACACAAATCAAAGCAATCAGCGAACTTTATTTAAATAGACCAAAATGAGTAATAAGTCATTGAACCCTCACTTCACCATCCTAAGCTTTTCCATATCTTTCTGTGTATCTATGAGGGTAGACATTCAACCCTCACTTCTTTATTTTTTGAGAGTTCTGCATACTAATTGGAGGAAACCAAGGAATTCGAAGCTTTTCCATACCTCAGCTTATATTTTGAGGGAATTTAATGTGTTCTTGGAAATTGGTAAAAGCGATTGTGAAGGAATAGGGGAAGAGTCCATTGTCTCTCAAGCTCTTCCCTTTGAACTGATGTAAAAGAAACTTTCACATCCACCACTCCTCCTATTCCAATTCACAAAATTTTAAGAAAAAAATCAACAAAAAATCACTAAATAATTCAATAAATTTGGAATCTTTATTATTTTCTTGAAGAAAAAAGGTGGAAACTTTACCTGAGGAACTGAAAGCGAAGCTGTGATGAGAGCAAGGCAGATAGTGCTACAAATGCTATGGAGGGACAAAATCAGAACCGATAGGATTGAATAAATCAGTCGGAAAACTCACGATGTGATTAACCTGTTCGTTGCCAAGTTGCATCCACACAAAAACCAAACAAATTAATCCCAAAACCCCAACATCCCAAATCCCAATAACAAACAATCATACAAAACAATTGACAATTAGACCTGATAGCTTACCACAATGTCATGTGACGAACTCCGATCACTATCATCGATCTTCATCTGCTACCAAAGCCCATACGGGATCGGAGAACCAAAACCCACAAAAAAAAATCTCAGGAATAGGCGAGAATTCCTGAGAAAATTCAAAATTTTGGGCAAAGATAGTGTTTTTTTTTCCGATTTTGTTGGAGGGCTTGAGGGTTTTTGGGATTTGTTGGTTTCAGATTGATATTAAGGGGAAGCAAATGGAAAAGTTATTGGAACATTTGAGAGAGCTCGAGAGATCTGAGGGAGAGAACATGCTTACACCATCCCCAACACTTGCTTCCGCTCCCAGATGGTCAACACGCGCACATCCAGCCTCATTTCCTTCCATGATAACCAACACGTGTACAATGGGGGCAAATACGTGATTTCACTGTACAACAGATGAAAAAGGCTGAGAATTAGGTAACGAACGAGGGGCAATTTCGTCAAATCACTGTTAATAAACAGTGACTTCCAACTGAGTTTTAGTATATATAATTTTTCGACATATAATCTGAAGGGTGGTGAATGGTTTTTATGTTTAACATATTTCTTTTCAACTCATTACATTGTTTTTTAAAATGATATTATATTCAATAATTAAAAAGAGATAATTTTAGCTTCACAATGAGTTAGTAATAATATGGTTCAAACTCGCATCTGACGAGAATCTTACCCGAAATTCTCACTGACAAGTGAAGATGAATATTATTAGGCCGTAGTATTGAATGGCTTAACTCACTACATCTTAGAGTCAAACTCTCTTTCTCTCGTAGATTACCTTAGAATAATAATATTGTATAGATATCAAAATTTCAATGAAACAAATATTCACCACCAAATTAAGGTTTTAAATTTTGACTTGTCAGGACTTACGTGGCGAGTATTGGTTTCACGTTGCACACGTGGCATGTGACTTATCAAAACCTGATGAGTCACCAAGAGTGGCACACATCGACATTAGGCGAAATATAATTATGGAATGATCTTTAATTAACCTTGATTTAAATTAAAGAAAATAATCAACAAATGAAATGAATGTCAAGTTGGGGAGATTAGCTAAATCAAAGATGAAAGTTGATTGATTTATTTGATTAAATCAAAGATTATTTGATGAAATCAAAATCACGAATAAGTCTTGGTTCTTTTCTCCATGAATCAATTCCAAATCAAGTCTTGATTCTGTCGTCATTTAATCAAGTCCAAAATTAAGACCAAATGAAGCCTCAATCAAGATGTGGAGAGGCCTATAAATATGAGAATTTAAGACAAAGAAGACCTCTTACATACACACACCCTAAGATGTTCAAACACTTTTTCATCAAGCTCGTAAAGAATCAACAAGCACAACAAATACATGTGTCGTGTCATCCACACCAAAGCTGTCACGCCCCAATCCCGACCTACGTCCAAGATTAACACGTGACATCATCAAGTAACCATATATCCAACAGATCCTGCCTCTAGGATATGTAAGAAGCATAACTCAAGAATCGAATTGCATAGTAATTTTTCGTATACTTTATGGCTGCATCTAACCTCCTCGTTAGACTGCCTACGTACCCTCAATAGGGATCAAGCCATTTGTAGTTCACCCAAACATTATCCTCAACTTTTATCATAGTACTTTTAAGTGGAAAATCATAGCACTCATCAATCAAGTAATAGAACTTGACATGCTAGAAATTTCTAGGTTCAGGGTTACATAACAATCCCACATGACCATTACTATTTCCATTTCATCCATCACATAAATCATCACGTTTCTCCACATAAAATCACAATACTTAGCATGTAACATATTAAAGAATCAACAAAGCACAATATTATTTTCTAGCCACATCGATCAACTAAACAATCATACTAATAACAATCATATCCAGTGTCATTCCACAATCCCGTCAATTAATCAATTCATGAATCAAAGATGCACGATCTTAACATTTAATTACGTTAATCAATCAATGCAAAAACATATAATTTCATGAATTTAACCAAGGAACTCTATATAATTCCATACTTGGATTATGAGTAATAAATATGATAATTCTAATTATATTCACAACGTCTATTAGGGGTAATTCCCATTCACTCGAATCTAGAGTTCTAGGCTAACCTTATGGAAATGAGCAAGAGTAAGGATTTCGGACCACTCAACTGAGCTAAAATACCAAGCTGTTTCCCGTAATCTACCCAGACTTGTCATATGTACAATCATGCCTACATTAAGGAGATATCACACTGGGCAAATCAGACACTCAAATAAGCTGCGAAGCTTGAGTGAGTGACAATAATACAAGTATGTGATATTCAATTAAAACAAACCATCAATCACAATCTATAAACATCAAGTATAGAATCATGCTTTATGGAATCATAATCAAGTCGCTGAAAACTCCGTAGAAGTCACCCAAATATCCAACGGTTTTTCTAATTCAAACTCACAAGATTCTTAAAAACCATTGTTCATATGTACATTAAAAACTAGGGCTAGATGGACGCAATTCGGTCGAAACTTACATAAGTAACCAAATAGGAAGTGGCCCCTCATAGCGGATTAACCAAGCAGAGCCATCCCTAAGTAACCATGTAGGTAGTGACCCCCCATTACGGATTAACCAAGCAGAGTCACTCCCACGAATCTGTTAGGCAGTGATCACCCATCGTGGATTAACCAAACATGATCACCCTTAAGTATGTATGGCCGTAAGGATCGCCCATCACGGATTAACCAAGCACGATCCATAAATAATATGGTCTTCTATCACGGATTAACCAAGTAGGACCACTAGTGACCCCCCATCGCGAATTAACCAAGTAGGGTCATGATAACCAAGTAGGTAGTGACCCTTCATCGCGGATTAACGAAGCAGAGTCACACCTACTGAACTGTTAGGCAGTGATCACTCATCGCGGATTAAGATCACTCCTAAGTATACATGGACATAAGGATCGCCCATTGCGGATTAACCAAGCGTGATCCATAAATAATATGATCCCCCATTGCGGATTAACCAAGCAGGGTCATGGTCCCCTACTAGCCCTCAATTTAACAAACATTTCAATATGCAATTCGAATCACTTTTTTTCACAAATATTATGAATTCATGAATCAAATCACATTTAATAAAAATAGATAGATGGCCAATTATAAAAGAATCACATCTAAACAGAAAACACATTTATAAAACCGAATCATATCCACAAAGGATATTAATATAAGGAATCGGGTAATCACCATATCACATATATTAAAATCACTCACCGAGACAAATCCACAAAGCTTCACTGAGTCTCTAGTAATACTAATTTTAGTAATTCAAATGGTTCACAACCTGTTGTCCAAAAGTCAACGGTGGGGTCCACACCCTAGCAATTTAATCTGGAAGATCCGTACATCACAATATTGATCTGTAACTTCCTAAGGTCTACATTATGCTCAAATAAAAACATACTAAAATATCATCACGATCCAACAGTCGGATCTCTGCCAATTGCTAGAATTAAGTGGTAGTTAACAATTAATTTTACTAACTTAGAAATCTAATTCGGGATGATCTGTATGTCGGATTACGGATCCGTCAATTCCAATTATCCTCAAATATTATTTTCTATAATTCATTAAGTTTTGATGACAATCCAACGGTCGAATTGTCGTTTCATATTTTGACCAAGTAATGTATCGTAATGAAACTAATTTCAAACAATCAAATTATGTCATACAGACATCCATTATGGAATCAGGGCATCTAATTGAACTTAAGAAAGACATCATCTGCCCATTGGCCATGCGCTACCGCATGCGCCGCCGTGTGTTGTGGTCGGCCACCTCGACTCGCCGGGAAATTCAACTATTTTTAAAAATTACCAAATTTTATAGGCATGTAGATCTCAGTGTGGGGAACAATTTTCATACCTGTGACCAAGTCCAATTTGGTCGAGAAGTGACCTGAAATCATCAAGAACTGCCGGAAAACCCTAAAAGGGTGAACATCGATTTGTTCATTCCGTCGCTTCGCTGCCCCAAATGTTGATTGGGCTTTGTTCCTGGCCTTAAGGGGAGTGGTTTGATGGTGGTGGTGCTCAACATAACCTTCACGATCGTCGGATTCCGTCATGACACCCTCGAAACCCACAGGTTTCATTCTTCTTGAACCCATGTTCAAACCCAATACAATTTGGTTGGAAATGGAAGAGGGAAGGCTAGGGAGTTGCTTCCAGGTGGCAATTTGCATCGATTCGTTGTGGAACGCCGTGAATGGCGTCGAGTTTGAAAGTTGTCGAGTAGGGTTGGCTGCTACCCGATTCCCCCTATTTTCTTCTTCTCGCCTTTCCCCTCCTTTCCCTTTTTCTGATTGGTCCTCCCTTGACTAACATAAATTTTGATTGGCCTCTTTCCCACAAGGTAGGAGTTTAAATAAATTTAAAATCTATAGTTAAGTAACATAACTTCAAATGTCTGTATCTATACCGTTATAATCCAGACTCGCAAACGGTTTTTGCCTATGCGCTCGCAGTTTCAAGATCTATTCGAAAACGTTACTTGTGACCTCAAAAGGTGAATTTTAGATAATTAATTTCCAAACTTCAAACTTCGTAACTAATTTAATTAAAATCTAAATCCAAATAAATTAATATAATTTCTCGAAAAATAATATAAAATCTCAATAATACAAATATGTAGATTATAACAGTGAAATCCAGTTTCCCCCTTAAAAAAAAATTTCGTCCTCGAAATTTTTAATACCAATCCTAACAACCATCCACACAATTAGTTAACAACAAGTTCAACAATTCCAAGTACTAGTTCCCAAGTACAATCGCCGTAAACAAGGTGGCAACATTACCATTATGCTTACAAGCAAAACATTGTCATCCCAGCTCGACAACATCACTAATATTTGTACAAGTACAAGGAATGTCAATACTAATAAGAATTTATCAATGTACATGGGATTCAAACAAAAAAAATTTGAAACAAGCTTGGATTGAAATCGTAGGCTAAGAAACTTTTCATCTAAATTGATGGGGAAAGGAAATTATGCAATTTTCCCTTTAGCAATCGGGGAGGAATTGAGAAACTATACGCAAATAATCTGATACTCTTTTCAAGTGCTAGAGAAAAGGCTTGGTCAGTAATCAAGAAAGGATAGAAGTAATATGCTTGGAAAGCAAGCTCTCTCTTCTGTCATATCTTGGTCTTGCAAGGTCAAGAAAACTAGCTGAATTTGATGACAGCAATTGGTGAACCAAAGAACTTCACCAAAGATGGAAACATGATGTTTACCAAAAAGATGGAAACATGATATGAGATAATCTCGCTCCCTAATGACATGATATCATATAATCTTGCTCCTCAAAAGCATATTGAAAGATATTCTCATTCCAGAAGATCAACTATTTCTTAGTAACAACAACGGACACGCAAGCCGTTCATGACTCTTTTGAGTAATCGAAGTGTGGCTTCTGTGGCAAACACGAGTCAACGCCTACAAGCCAGAAGTATCGAAGTATAAACTCCCAAGGTTTAAATCTTCGACACAAAAATAAGGTATTGAAGAAAGAGAATAAACAAACATTTACAGAAACTCGTGAATAAGTATTCAAACGAAGTGAGCATAAAGCTCGACGGGTTACAAAATTCTAGGGGCCCAATTCTGGAAGATCACATTAGTATGATGAATGCCTTCCGGAGAAATCCTTTGTTTTCTCGTTCAAAAGTAAGGCAAAATAATATCAAGGAGCTAAACGTGCTCGATCCTCTTGAAGAGGTTAGTGAAAATGTAAAAAGAGAGTGGAGAGGTTGTAGAATGCTTAGGATTCTTGTGTGTATTCCACCCAACACAGTGCATTTATTTATAGTAGCTGAAAGGAACTTGTTCTCCAAGTAAATACAATCCTATAGGTACCGTTTGGTACATGGGACGGGACGGAACGGAGTAGGACAAGGCGTACCGTTTCACGTTTGATGCGCCTAAAACAAGTGGAACACCCTGTTCCACGGGACAAGTTTTGGGTGAATTTTCGTTCCATCTCACTCCCTGGAACGACTTGTTCCACATCCGTGGAACACAAAATTATAACATCTCCGTCTCTTTCTTTTTACTCCTTATTTCCATCCGAGGGCATCTTTGCTCCCTCTCCGTTCCGTCCCGTCTTGTCCCATCCCGTCCCGTCCCGTCTTGTCCCATACCGTCCCGTCCCGTCTGCATACCAAACGATACCATAGGAAAAGAACAACTAGATTAATAGATAATCTAGAAACCAAATCCATCTTTGATTTACACAATCACAACTAAAAATAACACTCTTCAAATTTTATTTTTTATTTTAAAAAATCAAATATGTTAATATCATATGTTCAATTTTTATTCTAAATTCTTTGCTAAACAATATTTTTAAATAAAATATATTGCACAACCCAATTTATTAACTTAAAAAAAAGTAGCAATCGACCTTATAAATTTTCTGACACGTAAGAGAAATGCATTTTTAAACAAAGTACTAGCAACTCAAATGGTAAATGAAAGGTGCTACCTCTTTTTTTTTTTTTTTTTTTTTTTTTTTTTTTTTTTTTTTTTTTTTTTCAAGTGAGTCGAGGATGGCTGAATCACTTGCTTTAACGTCCTTTCTTGGACATCGACCGTTATATACGGGAGCCTTCGTTAAGAATTTCTCCAACAAAAGGAGATTGCCTGATAACTGTCGGTTTCCAGTAGCGGAAGTTCTTGGTAGAAGGGTTGTTATGGCTTCTCCTTTGCCAAGGTTGGGAAGAGAATAATAGAGTATATAAAAATGTGAAAGATGTTAACAGTTAGTTAAAGTTACTGTTGTAATAATTTCTTTTACTTTTGGTATCTTTAGTTTTACCATAGTTGATTGTGGTTACAGTTTGATTCATAAAGGGTATCGCTGTTTAGATCCAATCACCAATCGAGTCTACATATCTCGACATGTATATTTTGATGAGACCTCTTTCCCTTTCCACACATTTACATCCTCTTCCCCTACTCCTTCTCCTACTACTTCCTCTCCTTTTTCCCTTGACTTTCCCCATCTATATCCTCCTCCTTCTTCACCGTGTCCTGCTCCTCACCCTGCCACACCCTCTACCCAACCTCTATCTGCCTCTCCTATCTCTGCCTCTCCTTCTCCTGCCCCTCCTTCTCCCATAGCTTCCCCTACCTCTCTACCTTCCCCTGTTATCTCTGCTCACCCTATGCAAACTCGATCTAAATCCGGCATCTTTAAACCTAAAGCATACACAGCTACTAAACATCCCTTACCCAATCCCTTAGACAGTGCATATGTCCCTTCAACCTATCTTCAAGCCTCTAAGTATCCCCCTTGGCGGGCAACAATGCAAGATGAATTTAATGCTCTGCAACATACAGGAACCTGGCAGCTTGTTCCTCCTTCTCCTTCTCAAAACTTAGTCGGCTGTAAGTGGGTTTTCCGCATTAAACGCAAACCTGATGGCTCTGTGGATCGTTATAAGGCCAGATTAGTGGCAAAGGGGTATAACCAGCAAGAAGGCATTGATTTTAGTGAGACTTTCTGTCCAGTGGCCAAACCAATCACCATCCGGATATTACTTACTCTGGCAGCTCAATCTCACTGGTTTTTACATCAATTGGATGTTAGTAATGCATTCTTACATGGTAATCTGAAAGAGAATGTCTTCATGGCTCAACCCTCGGGGTTTATTGATCCCGCTCATCCTCATCATGTGTGTCACTTAAAGAAGTCACTGTATGGTTTGAGACAAGCTCCCCGGGCTTGGTTTGAAAAGCTTCAATCTGCTTTGTTTTCTATTGGCTTCCATGCTTCTCAATCGGATCACAGTTTGTTTATCCTTCACCAACCAGCTTTAGTCCTTGTTCTCGTCTATGTGGATGATATTATTGTGACCGGCCCCTCTTCTATTGCCTGTAACACTGTTATATCTCAGTTAACTGCTCAGTTTCCTGTCAAAGATCTCGGCGATCTTCATTATTTTCTTGGCTTAGAAGTCCAGCGCTCTCCTGCGGGTGTATTCATTCATCAATCCAAATATATTTTGGACTTGCTCACAAGAACTCACATGGATGGTGCCAAACCTTGCCTTACTCCTCTCGGCTCTGCCAAACTTGATCACACTGGCTCTTTCCTTGAAGATCCTACTGAATATAGGAATATTGTTGGGGCTCTTCAGTATCTTACATGGACTAGGCCTAATCTTTCCTTTGTTGTGAACCTTGTGTGTCAGTTTATGCATTCTCCACGGGTTCCTCATCTCCAAGCTGTCAAACGTATTTTACGCTATCTCAAAGGGTCTTTTGGTCTTGGCTTGTGGTTTCCCAAGGTCTCTTATTCTCTCACCCTTAAAGCTTACTCGGATGCAGATTGGGCTGGGTGCTCTTGGGACAGGCGGTCTACTGGTGGTTTCTGTATATTTCTTGGCCCTTCCCTCATTAGCTGGAGTGCTAAGAAGCAACATACAGTTGCTCGATCCTCGACCGAAGCTGAATACAGATCCTTAGCCCATACTGCTGCTGAAATTACTTGGATTTGCAAATTGTTTGCTGATATTGGTTTTCAATTACCTGTTTTACCTCAGATTTGGTGTGATAACATTTCAGCGATTTCTTTGGCTTCGAATCCGGTCTTCCATGCTCGTACCAAGCATGTTGAAATCGACTACCATTATATTCGGGAGCTTGTTCTTGCTAAGCTTCTCACTGTTCAGTTTGTTTGCAGCCAAGATCAGCTTGCTGACATCCACACTAAATCTCTTCCTCGTCAACGTTTTCTTGATCTGCGGTCCAAGCTTTCCCTCCAATCCTCTCCGTTTAGCTTGAGGGGGTGTGAAGAGAATAATAGAGTATATAAAAATGTGAAAGATGTTAACAGTTAGTTAAAGTTACTGTTGTAATAATTTCTTTTACTTTTGGTATCTTTAGTTTTACCACAGTTGATTGTATATATACTCTGTAATATTATTCTTTCAGATTAATGAAAAAGACTTTTCATTTCCTCAATAGGTTGAGGGTTGGTCAGTCAAAGAATTCTTCGATCAAGGCCCTTGCAATGGAGTTGGCGAAGGAGACGTATTCATTCAAGGAGGATAAACTTCCTCATAAATGGAATTATCCAATTGATACCGGTGTAGATCCAAAACCTGGGTTGTGGCCACCAGAGAATAGAGCATATAACCCTTCACTACACAATCCCTTGCTTCGGCAGGAGCGGATAGGGAGTGGTTGGCTAGTTGTAATATTCGAGTGGGAAGGAGTTTTGATTGAAGACAATACTGATCTTGAGAAGCAAGCCTGGCTAGTTCTTTCTCAAGAAGAGGGAAAATCTCCTCCCTCGGCTTTCATGCTTAGAAGAATAGAAGGTATGAAGAATGAACAGGCAATGTCGGAAGTTCTATGTTGGTCTCGAGACCCAGCGCAGTTGAGAAGAATGGCTGCTCGAAGGGAAGACATTTACCAAGCTTTGCAGGGTGGAATATATCAATTGCGAGCTGGGTCAAGAGAGTTTGTGAATGTCTTGATGCATTCCAAGATACCAACGACACTGGTCTCCACACGCCCTCGAAAAACTCTTGAGGCTGCAATGGGATCCATTGGTATTGAAGAATATTTCAGTGTGATGGTAGCTGTAGAAGATGTTCAAAGGGTAAAACCTAATCCAGAAATGTTTGAGTACACGGCACAACTTCTAAAGTTCATACTTGAGCGGTGTATTGTGTTTGGGAACTCGAATCAGACAGTTGAGGCTGCCCACGATGCCAGGATGAAGTGTGTGGTTGTTGCAAGCAAGCATCCTGTATATGAGCTTGCAGCTGCAGACTTGGTGGTTAGGCGACTGGACGAGCTATCAATGGTTGATTTGAAGAATCTTGCTGCTATCTAGTCTGAATTCAGGTCTGGAGAGTCAGAGTTTGAAATGGAAGAAGATGAGGATCCGTCTCCGTCAACCAGGGTAGCATTTGATGACAATTTCTGGTAACCCTGTAAAATGTACATATGTTTATTTGTCATTTGATTCATGAAGATATAGTTTTTACTTTTTATATCAACATTGATGTGTATAAGAAGAAAAGGGCAAAAAGTGAAAAGGAAAAAAGATTTCAGGTGGTCAGCATTGGACTCCCTTAATGTTATCATGTATCAATGTATGTATTTGTTGTACAATATATATATGATTAGAACTTCTAAGATGATTTTGGTGTTGCTTCAGCCACAATTCTTTTTGCTTTTGTGATAGGACTTGATTTGATTAGAGCCTGTAGGTAGAGGTGAATATTTTTTCGTTTTGAACAGATTAGAGGGAATAAACATGAATGAAACTTTTATCCGTTGGTAGAATAAGTTGGGTAAATCTTTTTCATCTTTCGTAAGCGTACATTGAATATAATGAGTTATTCAATCAGAATCCTAGACGCCAAACATGACTAAAGAGAGAGCCTAAAATGTAATCAATAGAGGTACTAGTTTTTATAAAACTTTGGAGCATTCATTTATTTGAGAATTTTGCCATAATCGCTATGGTTTTCGATTTTCACTACCAGATTTGCTGGAAGCTTACTAGATGCTAAAGAAACGTCATACCCCAACTGTTCCATAAGATACTAGGAAAATACTTTATTTTCTCAAACAAGGAAAACAATGGGCTGCTTTTTGAGATTTTGTTTTTGAGAAGAAAATAGATGCCTTTTGTTTCCAAAAAAAAAGAAAAGAAAAGAAAATAGACGCCTTTGAAAAATGGACCGGATCTAATAGTCTGCCCAAAATGTGTGATTCTAGTTTGGAATGCCGGTGTTAGGGTTTAGTGTTGTGACTCTGAGTGCAAAGCTTTGATTTGATTTAGATGAAGCTAAGACTATCTCCAACCGAAAGGGTTAAACATAGTCCTCTCAATAATTTATTAGTTTTAAGTTTATTCTTTAATTTAGTTAAACTCGTTGAATGTTTTCAAATTTAGTCTTTGAATATGAATCAATTATTGCAACTGAGGAGTTGATCCTCAAAAAAGGGCTAAGAGGGGCTGGCCAAATAATAGTTTGGTGGGCTCTATAAAGTTATAGCCTAGCCATCAATTGGAGATGAGTTTTTGGGTAATCAGACAATTTTTTGGTTTTTGGACCTTTAGCCCTCTCCATTGGAGATGCCCCCTTCAAAAGGGCTAAGAGCATGTTTGATAACCATGTTGATTTTAGCTTTTAATAATTTTAATTTTTTTGGTTAGAAGAAAAGAGGAAACACAAGGAATGAATGATGGGGGAAAACGGCAATGATGCATCTCTAGTAAGAAAAATTGAACATTAAAAGCTAAAATAGTTTTGAGTATGCTTATTTATTTAGTATTACGGTTTAGTGGTATTTTTCTTACTTGTAAGTGAGAGGTCTTAAGTTCGATTCTCGCCAAGGGCAATTTGAACAACATTATTACTAGTCCATTGTGAGACTTAGCTCACTCCCCTATTCCCTTAGTGTAGATAATATCGTTTTTAAAAAAAAAAGTTAATGAAAAACAAAATGGTTGTTAAATGCGCCCCAAAGTTAATGTTGAGGCTTGGGAGGTTAGGTTTGAAGGTCTTCACTGGGGTTGTTTTTCAAAACATATCATGGGTTGCGACCCTAGTACATGACTGAGTTTAAGAATCAAGTATGTCGTTAGGGATTGAGGGTGGAAGTTTTGTGTTTTTGATATTACAAGTTAAAAGTTTTAAGTACAGAGAATTCGAGGTTTATTTTATTTTTATATCTTATTAGATATGAATGGAAGCGCTTACTGTTTGGATTAATATTTAACATTAGGCTTCATGCTAGTGAAAGCCCAAAGGCACTAAAACAAACGATACTTGCCCAAAAGCCCAGTCGATACGCCTGAAGTGAATTAAAGCCATTTTCAGCTAAGTCATAGACCATGTGCCTATGATGGAAGTGATGGGTGACAAAGACCAACTCACCACCAGCCAAAAGCACATTTTCAAGGGCAAGACAAGTAAATAAAGCAATGACTCATTGCCCTCCAAATTATCTCAGTTAAAAGCAAGGCAAGAAGGGTTGGGCCAATTTGTCTATAAAAGGAGAAAGAGACACCAGAGAGAAAGACATTCAACCAACCAATCAAAAGACATACAAACTTTGCTCTCAAGCCAGTTCATAACCAGAAAGCTTAAACTTGTCAAGATTAAGTCATTTTAGCTATAGTTCCCCTTAGGAAAAGCCATAATTTGTCTAGTGTAAAAGCTATGCTACCTTCCCTTAGTATTGTAGTATTGATTCCCTCATGTAAAACCTATTTACTTTCCATCCCTTTTAGCATACAACCTTCTGTAAACCCAAAGAAAAATGGTTGCAAGAAGTTCAACCTTTTGTTTAGTAGATATGTCACTTAATATACTTTCCAGCATGTATTCAAGTTATTATCAACTGTTTTCTACTTAAGAGTTCCATTTGTATTTGAATTTGGTTAAGTTAATAAACCTAGTTTCATTAAAAACAAATTGTGATCGAGGAAGTGGTTGAAAGATGCTTGAACTCCATTTGTTTTAGACATACAAGATTATGAACTAAAAGTCCTTGTTTACAAGGCAAGGAAAGAACTTAATACAGACTTAACCCATATGTGACAATCTTTTGATAAACAAGAAGTTAGAGTAACTTGGGGCGCAAGTAATCAACTTAACTCATTCGTATTCAACAATCTGTTATACTAAGATAACAGTGGCATACTCAAATCTTTGCTAGCTTTGATTGTGAGCCTCAAGGCTTACACCAAAAGCCCTACAAAGGCACCTTTCAAACTAACTACAAACTTTTTTTGCAATGTACCAAGCAGCAAGAACCTGCTCGATAACCAACAAAGTGCCACCTCATCGGGAAACTGTGCGAGGGAAATCTTGCTCGAACATAGTTTTGGCACACCTTGTGGGATCACAGTAACCTTGTATGCCAAGAAGAAGATATGAGCGAACTTTCAGGTGGAAAACAAAGTACGGGCAACCCCATTGTCCAAAAGGATCAGACATTACAAATCACTCGGAAGACTTTCCCTCCCTACGAGATCCTGCTATTCTGGAAAGCCCGACTTCTTCTGAGAAGTCAGGTGGAAAAGTTACAAATGGAGGTTTGCAAGCTACTACGGTACAAGTCCTAAGAAGTATAAAGAAGATCACTCTAGAAACCAGAGGAGAAGTTAGTAGACTTTGTTCCTTAACAGGAACTTTGTAGAGAAAGTTGGAATTAGAGTACTCCACACCAATAGATTTTGAATAAGCTTTATACAACAAGAAAATGGATCTCAAAAAAGGAAGTGGTACGGGTAAGTGAACATGTCTCTGCAGTTTTGCAAAGAAAGGTGCCACCTAAATGAAAAGATCCAGGTAGTTTCACGATCTTTTGTGTAATACCAAGTTTGAACGTGCTATGTTAGATTTAGGTGCTTCAATTAATGTCATGCTTTACTCGATTTATGCATCTATGAATATGGGAGAGCTTCAAAATGATGGTGATATTATTCAATTAGCTAATCAATCTAATGCATACCCGAAAGGAGTTTTGGAAGATGTTTTGGTGCAGGTTAACCACTTGATCTTTCCAGTAGATTTTATGTGCTTGAGATGAAAGATTCAGCCCACTATACACCATTGCCAATATTACTTGGAAAACCTTTCATGAAAACAGCCCGAATCAAGATAGATGTGTTTAAGGGGATGTTAACAATGGAATTTGATGGTGAGGTCATTGACTTTAATATTTCTAAAGCTATGAGGTATACTATTGATGATCATTCTTGTTTTTCTATTAATGTAGTTGATTCTTTGGCACAAGAATATCTTGAATTCTTAAATAGCGATGCACTTAAGACAACCATTGTCAAAGGAATTGGACTCAAAACCAATATGGCCGAGCCTAATCTTGCATAAATTTTTGATATTTTGGCTGCCCTTGAGTCTTTGCCATAACATATTGGTAAGCCTCCTCATCCAATTCCAATTTCTGTTTCTATTAACAAGTTGTTACCTTTAGTGATTCAGGCACCCTCTATTGAGCTTAAACCATTATCGAATCATTTGAAGTATGTTTTCTTGGGAGACAAAGAGACTTTGCCAGTCATAGTCTCTTCAACTCTCATGGCATTAGAGGAGGAGAAACTGGTTAGGGTGTTGAAAGAGTAAAAAACAGCTATTGGATGGACTTTGGCCGACATTAGGGGAATAAGTCCTACAACCTGCATGCATCACATACTTCTAGAGGTGGGAGCTAAACCAAATCGAGAGGCTTAACGCCAACTTAACCCTCCAATGATGGAAGTTATGAAAAATGAGATCATCAAGCTTCTAAATTGTGGAGTCATTTATCCAATTTCTGATAGTCATTGGATTTCACCGGTTCAAGTAGTACTAAAGAAATTTGGAGTCACTGTGGTAAAGAATGCAGAGAATGAACTTGTGCCCACTCATATCCAAAACAGGTTGAAGAGTTTGTATTGACTATAGGAAGCTCAATGCCACCACAAGGAAATACCATTTTCCTCTACCATTCATTGATCAAATGCTTGAAAGGTTAGCTGGTCATTCTTTTTATTGCTTTCTTGATGGTTATTCGGGATAAAATTAGATTGTTATAGCTCAAGATGATCAAGAAAATACTACATTTACTTGTCCATTTGGTACTTTTGCTTATCGTCGAATGACATTTGGTTTATATAATGCACCAGCCACCTTTCAAAGATGCATGGTAAGTATCTTTTTAGATTTTGTTAAGATTGAAGTTTTCATGGATGATTTAAGTGTCTTTGGTGATTCTTTTGATGATTGTCTAACTAATCTCACTTTGATATTGAAACGTTGCATCAAAACTAACCTTGTTTTAAACTGGGAAAAATGTCACTTCATGGTAAAACAAGGCATTGTTTTAGGTCATATAGTTTCAAAAAAGGGAATCGAAGTTGATAAATCTAAAATAGATCTCGTACGCTACTTACCCTCTCCTACTTCGGTGAGAGAGGTTCGTTGTTTTCTTGGACATGCAAGATTCTATAGATGGTTTATCAAAGATTTCTCAAAGATTTCAACACCCTTGTGTTGACTTCTACAAAAGGATGTGCCATTTGTGTTTGATGAGGAATGTGAGAAAGCATTCAATCACCTCAAAGAAATGTTAAATTTAGCCCCTATCATTTTCCCACCAGATTGGAGTCTTCCATTCGAGCTTATGTGTGATGCTTTAGATTATGCTTTAGGAGCTGTTTTGGGACAAAGAAAGGACAAGAAGCCGCATGTACCTTGAATGATGCTCAATTGAATTACTCTACTACTGAAAAAGAACTCTTTGTTGTTGTGTTTGCTTTGGATAAGTTTCGGTCTTATTTACTTGGAACTAAAGTTATAATTTACTCTGACCATGCAGCTTTGAAGTACTTACTTACGAAGAAAGAAGCCAAGCCAAGGCTTATTCACTGGATACTTCTTCTCCAAGAGTTTGACGTGGAAATACGAGACAAAAAAGGAAGCGAGAATGTAGTGGCTGACCATTTGAGTCGTTTGGTACATGACGAAGACCCATTATCTATCCTTGAGGCAATTGTTGGAAGGTTTAGGTTTTGTTTTGTTTTCTTTGTTTTGCTCGGGGACTAGCAAAAGCTAAGTGTGGGGGAATTTGATAGGAGCATATTTATGCAACTTGTTATCTTATTTCTTTACATTTATTTAGTTAATTTCCATTTATTGTAGTAATTTAAGTTATTTTCGTATTATTGTAGGTCCAATTGGTAAAGATAACAATATATAGCCAAATGGAGCAATTTGGAGCAATTTTGGGCTTGGATTGGATAGCATGCATGGATAGCATATGGGTTGAATGTTTTTGGTGTTTAAATGGTGCTAGACATGGGCTAAAATTTGGAGAAATTAAAGTTGAGGCTTGGAAGGCAAGGAATTACATAAGAAAGAGGAATCCTAGTTGGAGAGGAACATTATCTTATCCTATCTTATCTTATTTTATTTTATCCAACCTCATCTTATCTTATCTCTAGCTGCAATGAGGAATCCTAATCACAATCCAACACTTTCTACCCGATTCTTAGAGTTCTAAAATAATTTAAAACGCCAAAACCCCTTCCTCTTGGGATTCAGTCGTTCCCTCCCTATATATATGAAATTCTTGCAGCGATTTAGGGTGTGCCGCACTTGCCATTCATCCATTGAAGTTGCTGAATTTTTTAGAGTTCTTTCTCTCTTTGTTTTAAGTTTCAATGTTTATTTTAGATTGCTTTTCAGTTATGATGAACATGTGTAACTAAGTTTCTTTTTAGCTAGAGGTGAATTTGAAGTCATGATCATATGTTTTATATAAATTGATTACATCCAGTTATTGTTTCATAAGATATGAATGCGATTTACTTGTCTGCTTTACAGAGAACTTATTCTTGTATGTTTATTAAGGGTGCACACTTAGTTTGCATGCAGGGATTTAATGCTAGAATATAAGGGAATTTCACCTAATTGTTATGAACTTATATTTGTAAGTAGTAAAAGTCACTAGTCATGATTGAGTTAAGTAAATTCTTGGCAGAAGTATTATGCTTTTCATAGTTATGAATGCTTTGTCAATACTTATGATTTTCACAGAACTTAATGATCTTTAAGATGTATCTCTATCATGCTTTTCATAGTAAGGTAATTTGAGAAGAATAATTTGGTTGCATCACTGAGTCCAATTCAATGAACTTAGGAAAATTTGAGAGTTAATTATTGATGTTCATAAATAATTTAAGCATTGCCATTCATGGTTTATAGGAAGAATAATTGGAAATCGATTTGTATGCATATGATTCATGTGTGGAGAAGAATCATTTAGCTATAATTTCATCCATATTTCATTTACAACTTAATTTACTTGCTGCCCTTTTCTTTTGTTTAATTAAATTCGTCCAAAATCCCCCTATTCATTATTTTATTGTTAGTTTAACTTAGTTTTCAGTTTTATAAATTTAATTTGTGTTGATTAACTTACCTTCTAATCCCCGAAATAGAACAATCCCTACTTACTCGTACTACGATTGCATATTTTATACGGTTTAATTTGTGTGTGAGTTTCTACCACATCATCAAAGTCTTATGCATTGTAGCAATCATGGAGGACTTCATCGAGTAGGTATGACATTTCGCAAAAGAGTCTGAGTAGACGACAACTTTCCGAACACTATCAACAAGCTTGGCGCATACATCAACGTCTTCAAACAGGTCAGCCTTCAACAGTGAACAAACCTCAGGAAACTCCTTAGCTTCAAACTTGGTGGATCTCTTACAACTGCCTGTGCGAGCAGACTTCCCGTTCTCAGCAGATGAATCAGTTGCAATAGAAGAAGGAACAGGCCCAAACGCCATCTTAGTAGTATAATTCACTCATAGCGGTAAACCTCTTAAAAGCCAAACCGAACTTAGCTCATGACGTGCGTTTCGACATAAACCCAGACACTGGGGGCACCACCGAACCTTTCCGTTGGGCAATCCTCTCAGCAGGTTTCACAGGCTCTGACTTAACGGTTTTTTTCATCATCTTGGGATTCATCATCGATGACAAGTTTCTCAATAGCAGACGAGCCCCCGTGAGCAGTAGAAGAAGTCATTAGCTTATTCTCAGCTGAAAGTTCACGAGTAGGTGATGAAGGTCTCTTATTTCCACCCTCATTGGCAACAGGCTCTACAGAGGTGATCGAGCGAGCAAGTACCTCATCTTATATCCGCTTTATCTATTCCTTCGGAGGCAAGCCACCTTTCTCCCGACGAAGAAGACTGAGCAGTCAGCGCTACTCACAGTACTCGGTAGGAATGGCCAAAACGATGTGCATTTTCTTCATATCCGCCAAAGTTGTTGGAGTTGAGCCAAATTCTTAAATTCCAAATCTACACAAAGTAAGAAGGTCTATCAATAAACTAAAGTTATGAAGCAGCTCAACAAAAATTCAAGCAGGCCAGGAATGAAGCAGTTCACTTACTACTGATAAAGACAGTCAAAACACGTAGCTCATGAAAGGAGTCAGACTAGTTCGAGAACCCTACCATCGTACGAACTGCATTCAGGGAGCACTGAGCTGACGCGCATTTCATGGGGCAGATCACTTCTTGAAAAATACACGGCATGGGAAAAGTAATGTTGGAGATGTGCCCTAAAGCCAATCATATGATGATACTTTACGAACATTTCATATGTTAAACTAATCTAGTTTAATATGAAGGGCAAAAATGATTGTTTAAAGCCGTCTCATAAAAATGTTATATGCTTAAACGATAAGTCCAAGGAATATGTAATTGGAAGAATGTGATCTAAATAAGTCAGATTCATGATACCATTCTCTTTCGTATACATATCATAAACGTTATTGATCGTATGATTGCTAATTGGGCATTGACAGTCCATTAAGATCAGTACCTGCTATGTCTTTTCTTAGGGAGAGTGACTGGTCTCGAGTCATTGGTGTGACTGACACCAAGACAAGCATGAATGAGTCCACTGAACACGATCAACAAGGAGTTCTTATACTCATGTCACATGAGAACTCATGGTTGAGATAATGCAAGGTAATCTTTTGACCTGAGGCATCATAGTTGTCTTGTGGTTAGGTCATTAATCTTTGAGTATGTCAAAGTCACTTCATCAGAGGGTGTCCACGGCATAGTTAGGGTTAAGCCACTTAGCCATGGAGGCAAGTGAATGTGCAACAAGGGATCTCTAACCTTCAAACCGTTTGAGGGAGAATACTTTGTGATATGATTAAGAATCTTTGGCCAGAGTATGAATGAGATTTAGGAAGTTGTTCCAAATCACATTCAAGATAATCATATAAATAAATGAATCACATTTGATAGTAGACATGAATAAACTATCAAACCAAACAATGTGGTCAAGAGTATTGTATTAGAGAAAGACCGTATTGCATTGTAATCCTAAACTGAATAGGTTCTCCACCTTTTCTGATTAGCTTGGGTAACCATGATATACTGCTAGGTGTCACTCATGGTTTGTGGAAACCCTAAAGGTGTATAATAACTAAAGGGAGAATTGAAAGTATGTTTCAATTCATAATCGATTTGAAGAGTTCTAATCGTCCACTGCCTCGCTAAAAGGAACCTAATGGATCGTACATCGTGTAAGGTAGAGATTGAAGAAACAATAGAGATGAGTAAGGATAATTAAATGGTTTAATTATTTATGGTTAGGATTAATTATATGTTAATTAATCAAATGAATAAGTTCGTTATAGACCTCTAGTTAGTTTTGGGCCTCAAGGCCCATGGGATTTGAATGTCAAAGTCCAATAACTCAAGTTGTATGACAACTTGAAAACACAAAGGGCTTCAAAGCCCAAATAACCTACAATGGCTGGCCATATAGAGATGGGTAGTGAACTTGCCTTAATTGCAAGTTTGCCACTCCATTGTGAGGTGATATAAAGGCAACTTTATAGCCATTTCATCCTTAGGGTTTTCTTTTAGAGAAAATATAAGAACACAAAGCTCTCTTTTTCTCTCTAAGAGGCCAGCCACCTTAGAGAAAATTAGCTAGCAATCTTACTTCCTCTAGGTCACTTATCTCTTCATCAATGCACTTTTTGGTGTGGAGACTTAGAGGTTCTCTATTTTGGGAACTTGGAGAATCCATTCTACCATCCTTATCTAAGAAATCCATGGAGCTAAGAAGTAAGGAATGAAGACCCTATCTCTTGGGTGATTAGCCTTTGCTTATGCAAAGAGGAATCAACAAAGGTATAATATTTCTCAACTCACTTTGTTCTTGAGTTGAGTCTTGATTCACCACACTCACTAGGCCTTGAATTTTATGGGTAAAGTTTTGTTTTTGAGTGCATACAAGCATGATTCCGCCTTTTAATTGTTAATTGCATGCATAAATGTTGCTCAAATGAACTAGTTTTCACAAATATTTCCTTCAAGTAAATCCCAGCATGAAGTAATACAGATGGAATTTGATAGCCCTCCTCCTAGCAGTGGCACCCTCGCCACACAGTTCATGGCCGCTATCATCCTTACCCCGCTTGACACGAACCCCTGACGAAATTGCATGCTTTTACATCTTAAGAAAATCCCAAAATCGCCCATCAAAATTGATCTTGACATGTGCAGCCTTGAAGCAGCCCACCTTACCAGAAGAACCACCTTGACGGTATAAAAATAGAGGGTATTCGTCACTTTTGCAATCAGAGGAAGACATCTCAAAATCCTTGCAAAAAGTACGAAGAAAAATATTTAGAAGGCAGTTCGCGAGAAGAGAAACAAAAAAATAAAAATAAAAAATAAAAAATAAAAAAGAGAGAACTGCAGAGCCCAGTGCCAAGCCCCATGACCCAGCTCATCCACATGGCCAAGCCACAAGAGGGCCCAATCCTCACTCTCTATCTCTCCTCTAGCATAGGCCCAAACCGCAGGAGCCCAGCAGCACGACAAGCCTCACGACCTGGACCCTAGCTCTTTCTCTCGCGCCTAGCGACCCAAGGACCTCTTGGCCCAGTCCACTAGCGAGGAGGGCGAGCGCCCCATGCCTCTTTCCCTTTCTTCCAAGCTCTAGTGAGCCCGAGCCCAGCTATGCGCCCCTCCTTCAACTAGTGTCGAGCCATCACCTGGCCCACGCCAGCCGCGCGCTGAGCCTTGCTTGTGCTTCTAACACCTCGGCTTAAGCCAAGTGGATTCTTGTGCCGCACCACCAGTAGCCCACGCTACATACTGCAGCACAACAGCCCCGTGGCACCCCTGCCACATTTCTCATGCCTCCTCAGCCTTCGCCGAGCAAATTTTTCAAGCCCCGAAGTTCCAAAAAATTAAGAATAAGAAAATTCAACTTTTTCTTACCTTGGTGTGGCACGGAGAAGAAGAATAACAACGAGAGACGACTCTTTGCAAGGGCAAGAGAAGAAGAAAGCTAGGGGAGGGGAAACAAATTTCCTCTGGCTTTTCTCTTCCTTGTTAGAATGATGATTGTTCTCCAAATTTATTTAATCCCCTGCTTAGAGCAGAATTAAATAGGTATTGGGGGCAATTGGTTTCCTTTTCCCAGAAGAAGTCTATCTCCAAATCAAGGAAGAAGCCCTTTTTTCTACTTACAGCCCAGCAGGTGTGGGGGTATTTCTGGAGCCTAAAATAATCCCAAAAATTCTAAAGGCTACATGTGGACTTTTGCTCAAGAAAGACAAGATTGGCCTCATTAAATGGACAGGCTCCTCAGATACTCTCATGAGCAGCTCACACCCCTGAAGGTCCCAACAGCTAAATACGACTACCCATAGCTCACCTTCCATTGGCAAGGAAAAGTCAAAGCATTAAAAAATGATTAATTACCCAAGTCCTATCTTTAATACATTCCCAATTGAAGATTGACTCCATTCAAGTAAGTAATAAGTAATCCTTATTTCAATCAATTAGGGATAATTTGTGACGACCCGTCCCTAATTTTCCTATGTAATTTCTCCCCGAGTATGTGTATTGACGATTATGCCCTTATTGGCAAGTGACGTGGACTTATTCTTATCGTTTTCCTTTTTATTTCTCGCTATTGCATTTAAATTGTACACGCTAGTACAAGTATGCGTAAATTTTAAAGTGTAAAATATCTACTTCGGATAGATTTTGATTTCCTTTTATTGTAGGAAATCTAAAAAGCTATCCTTGGATTCCTTTTAAATCCTACCCGTGCACTTCCCTTCATCATTCAATCTCAGCTATCCCATTTTTTTTTGTATGTTTTGTCCCCCCCTCAATCAGAAAAGCATCTCTCTCTCTCTCTTCTCCCTCTCCCACGCCACATTTCTTCTTCTTCTTCCTCTCTGCAACAACCACAAAACACACCAAAACTCCCAAACGTGACAAACCAACTACATCATTATGCTCATCCTCAGTCCCACGATCACAACCATGTCCTTGAAATCTGGTGTGGACGAGTTTTGACTCACCAACTCGGAAGGTCAACTCGGCGAGTTCGACATATCGATTTTCAAGCCATGCATGGCTAAGGTAAGCCTTAAGAAACCCTTAGAACTTTCATTTCACTTATATGGGTTGTTATTGATAATTTGTTTGTGTTTTGAATGTGTGGTTTTACCCAGAAACTCGAGAAGAAGGAGAACCCGAAATTTTTCATACAAGAACCGTGGCCATTTAGTCACTTTCAAACCATTTTTCTGGTCAACGTCGACCACAACTAGACTTCTTCTTAGTACAAACTTGTTCTCTACATTCCTAACTTCAAAATGGCTTTTGAATCACTGAGTTTGGTTCAGTAACGAGTTAGAAATCAACTCTGGAAGTTGGGAAGAAAATTTTAGTTTTCTGGAAAATTTCAACCGTGGTCGTTTGGCCACTTTCAGGCCAAATTTCTGAACAACACGGCCTATATTAGAACTTTCTGTGAATTGGGATCGGTAGATCACATTCCTAGCTTTAATTTGGCTTTTGTATAAGTGAATTTGGTTGAGAATCGAACTCGTTATGGGCTCTGGAAGTTGGGCCAAAAATCTGCAAAATTGCAGATTTTCGCGAAGAAGGCGAGTACAGTGTACTCGCGGGGGCGCGCGTGGACTGCCACTTTGGGTGGCGTGTGGGGCGCGTCTGGCCTTCGGCTGGCGTGTGGTTGATGCGTGTGCGTTCGTGTCATTGAGTAGATCGATTTCATATATTTATACCCTAGGTTTGAGCAAATTATGGGGATTTTATTTAGGTTTCCGTTATGTGCTTTAATTAATGTTATTTAGGTATTTCACATATAGAGGAAACTTATTCCGAGGATTTTCGAGGCCAAGCTAGGCTTGGGGGCTACGACCCAGCGACGTACTTGTGAGTGGGCAGTTGTTTTATACCTATATATATTTTATAGTTTCCATAAATGTGTATTTATTTCACTTTTACGCTTATCTTGCCTAGTATCATTATTGTGATATAAATTGTGATAAATGCTGCTATATGGTTGTGATATTACTATCATGGCATTCATATGTAGTTGTGTACATGCTCATCTTGCTGCACCCGGTGTTAGTACTCGCCCCAGGGCCAGGGCTAGTCCTTCACGTGTATGTTCACATCTGCACCGTTCGCTCACATTGGATCCAAGTTTAGGTGTCAGTCTTGTCGGGTAGATTGCATTAGATGATCCGACTTGTATGTGATGTGCTTTTGCACCAGTTTTCACGTGATCGTAGTACTAGAGCATATTGATTACACCCAGTCCTGTTCGTGTCAGAAACCATCTGTTCGAACTTGTGTGTCAGCTTAGATGGATGAGCACTTAGTTATATTGATTATCGCATGATTATTATTATGGCATATGATACATCATTTACTTGGCATATTTCTGGCTATATGGCTGATATATTGGATTTCATACTTACGTAGTATGTTTTGAGGAAACTATACTTGTTTTACGGCGAGGGGTTAGTATATTCAAAGATAAAGGTTTTCTTATAAGCATTGTTTTGCTGACCCACTCAACTTTGTTTTTCGCCCCTCTAGGACCTAGATAGCTGTACTCTCTGTGGCACTCGAGGAGTCACGGCAGTTCTGACATTTCCTTCTGTTTAGACATACGAACTTATCACTACTATGTAATAAGTGTACTTTGGTTGCCTTGACTACTCTTTCGTAGTCTCACTGTCTATTACACTCTGAATAATTGTAGTGAGTTCAACCCACGAATTGCGCACTCTTTCACTGTTTAGTTCTAATTAGTTTTAAATTTTATTCAATTTTTGCATCACTTACCCTTATGGTTATGTCACCTCACGGTGACGGCTAGCATGCTTCAACCTTTCCAAGTCGGGGTGTGTCATAATTACTCCATTATCTCAAGATATTATTTCCTATTTAATATCTTGAGAATATTTCTTTATAAAACCTTGGCCAATAGGATGTCGCCATGGGTAGGGTAAAACTGTAACACCATGGCCAGCCACTCCCCTATATAAACCCCTTATTCTACCAAATTTTGGTAAGCTTTTGATACTCCTAGAAGCCCTAGACACTTTACTCTTCTCAGATAAACTAACTTAGGCATTGGACCCATTGGCCTAACCCTCTCCCCCACCTCGTGGGCTCGTGAGGCTTAGGTCCTTAATCAAAGGTGTTGATTGTTTTGCAGGTGCATTTTTGTCAAAGCTAGAGACGGCGGACATTTGCATCGGCAAAGATATTGTTCCAAAAAGTTTTCCTCTAAATGTCGAAAGCTAGATTGGATAAATATGAGTTGATGGTCATTAGATTAATGCTCTTGTTTCTACATTAGGCTATAGTTGGTGATTGACTTTAGGAGCTCATAACGCATAACAGCTTCATATAAGTACTACTTGAAGACAAATGGTAGCAACAGACATTGACAATAATGAAATGGAGGATTTTGCTTACCTTTTTCTACTTGAAGACAAATTGCAAGTTCTTCAGTTTGTGTCAACAACTAATATTATTTGGTTCAGATAGTTCTGGATAGAACTGATCTCGCATGATTTTAGGTCGACGATTAATCGGTTCATAGAGTTCTGGAGAGAACTGATCCCTCACGATTTTACGTCAACGACAAATATTATTTGGTCAATAGCTAATATTATTTGGTTTAGAGAGTTCTAGACAAAACTAACCTCACACGATTTTACGTCGGTGACTAATATTATTAGGTTTAGAGAGTTCTGGATAGGGCTGATCCCACACGATTTTATGTCAATGACAAATATTATTTGGTTCGGAGAATTCTGGACAGAACTGATTCCGCACTATTTTAAGTTGATGCCTAATTTTATTCGGTTCGGAAAGTTCTGTAGAGAGTTGATCCCACATGATTTTAGATATACGATTAATATTAGGAAAATTTTATTTGAACCCATATAATATATTTCTACACCCAATTTATTCTCTACACCCATATTATTTTTAATTAAAAAATAGTATCTCTTTAAACCCAAATTTACTACCTAAACTATCCTCCCAAACCCAATTTAAAATATAAATTTATCTTTATACCCATTTAATTAAAGAAAATAAATCTCAGATTAAATAATTTGGTGAAGTTTCAATTGTTGATGGGAATGAAAACTTTTTAGAATTCGACTTCTGTGGACAAGTTGAATAATTCAGTAAAGTTTCTACTTGTTTATGAATCTCCCATATGCCTAACTCTTCAATTTCTTGTTTTCTTGAATATCCTTGTCCCCGTGATTTTTTTGCATTAGTGCTTTCGTTAATGTAGTACAACAATACGCCCATAGTTGATATAGTACAACACAATGGCGTGTAAGAATGAATGGAATTGCTTGAGCAGCAGAAGGTACTTCAAAGGTTGTGTTTTCAAAGAAATTGGGTTTGTGTGAGAAAGAGGGAGATACTTGTTTCCATAAAGTTTCAAAGAAACTTCACTATTGCAGCAAAAGATATGTCATATTACATTATGTCTTCTCTCATAAACATATATGAGATTATACTACCAAAACCTGATGCTTATATGAACCGAATTCACTGACGTTAATATGAACCAAAAACCTATCTTCTAAACTCTAAAAAAAAAATTGAAATCAAATGAAAACAAAATTTGCATAAATCGCTTCTTAGTTTGAAGATTCAAAACTTCAAAATCATTATCCATCGATAAAAAGAGCTTGTTTTTCTCTATAAGAGTTTTTAGGATTTTAGATGAAATGAATGTAATATAAACAAAGAATGATGGTAGTATAGATTAATTATTGGGTGCGTGTTTATTGATAAATTGTAGTTTCATTGTTAATTTCATCTTGGAACTTGACGATAATTATGCAACAGAGTAAAAAGACAATTAACATTTAAAATTTAAGTTAGGATAAAAAGAGATTATACGAGTTTAAATAAAATTTTCTTATATATTATTAAAAAGAAAAACTTATGAAAATAATTTGAAAATTTTGAGTTTTAACGATAAGAACAAAATAAATAGTAAAATAAATAATACCAAAATTAATTTTTTAATATAAAAATATGATTTTCCGTTAAAATGATTCGTTAAATTTCGTTATATTATTTGATTCGGAGATAACTGGTGGACCTTGATCATTTGAGCCGCCGCACTACTATTTAATTTCACATCCAAAAAAACCTGCTTGTGCTTTCCTTTCATCAGCAGCACAGGGGAGGCTCTCTCTGTCTCTCTCTCCTCTGAATTTTCTCTCTGTCTCTCTGAATCTCTCTCTATTAGAGAGCAGTCCAAAAACCCTAGTCAGCAGCTTCTTGCAAAATCCTTGATTTGAATTGCGACTGAATTGTCAGCTATCCAGGTAAATCCTCCAATAAATTTTTATCTGATAATTTACTGTTGGATTAATTTTACACTATGCCAAGTTTTAATCTTCAGAGCCTCAATTTTGAAGTTTGGTTGTGTTAATTACAGTGGGAGGTTGCATACACAGTTTTTGGATTTCGAATGATTTGATTGTATTTACATTTCAAACGTTAATTGTTTAATTCTCAGTTTTGATATCCTATGATGATGCTGTTTAGGGTTTTTTTTTTTAATTTTTTTTATTTATAAATACTGGTTTTGTTGGGCCGTTCATTTATACAGTTTGCACCTTCTGTATTCTGTAGTGGCTGTGATTGAATATTCTAATTTGTTAGTAGGGTTATTAAGTTTTTATATTTTTAAGGGAAAGAAAAAGTGGAAAATTATGCATGGAAAGAGAATTGAAATTGTTAATGACAGTGGTTTTTGCCACTTAGTATTACAGTCTGGTGATATTCCTAGAAAGTCGCAGGTCTAAAGTCGCAGGTCTTAGGTTCGACTATGGTGGATAGCGAGTTAAACACCAAATTATTACGGCAGCCCATTGTGTGGTTTAGCCCATTGTATGGTCTTCGTGTAAATATATTATCTGTATTAAAAATAAATAAATAAATTATTGTTGGTTTTAAACTTTAGAGTAAACTGTCGATTTGCCCCCTGAACTATCACCCAACTTTCGATTTGCCCCCTGAACTTTTTAATTGGAAAATTAAGGACTTAAACTAATTTTTTTGGCCGATTTGCCCCCTGCTGTTAATTTTTCATTCATTCCATCCAAATTTCTGTTAAATGGAAGCATATGCACAACATGTGTGGGTAGTTCGGTCACTTCATTCTTTAAAATAATTGAAAACCTTAGATTTCTAAAATATAAACCTATGCAAATATGTGTGATTCTATAGCTTTTCTGTCTGAAGGTCTAGTGAAATGACACTTTTGTCCACAAATGAGAGTTACGTGGTTTGCACATGATAAGAGTTAACGTTAATTTGGATGAAATTTATGAAAAACTAACGGTAGGGGGGAAATCGGCCAAAAAAATTAGTTTAAGTCCTTAATTTTCCAATTAAAAAGTTCAGGGGGCAAATCGAAAGTTGGGTGATAGTTCAGGGGGCAAATCGACAGTTTACTCTAAACTTTAAGATGGTTTACTGAGCTTTGACATGGAAATTCAATGCAAGAAGTATATCATTTTAGATAAGCCTTAACTAGGAGAGGGGCAATGGTAGGTCTCTGGGATGGCTAATTTTCATCTAATTCCCTTGAATTTGTAAAGTGTAGTTGATTGACAGGTTGTATACAGATTCTCCAGGGGTGGCCATGGGACTCTTTTTACAGATGGGGTCATCATACTGCATCCGTACTGAGCTATTTCGATATAAATCTGGGAAAAATGTGGTTTTCAGTAGGGCAAACAGTATAGATGCATCCAAGTTGAAGGAAAATTCCATTGGCTTCTCTTCTCTATTATATTCTTCTACTAGTAAGGCACAGATTTTGCATATAGCCAATGCAGGAGTAGGACAGAAACGAGGACATAGTGTGATAGTTACTGCCAGTCCTCCAACAGAAGATGCAGTAATTGCTACTGAGCCACTGACAAAAGAGGATCTTGTAGCGTATCTTGCCTCTGGATGCAAGTCTAAGGACAAATGGAGGTATTTATTGCCTTATTTACATTTACCAGAGTGGTGTAGTTACATGATTCAGCGTTTATACAATGTGGTTTGAAAGTCAGTGTGGCTTCAGATTGTTATGTCTGTATGCTACCTCCCTCTATATACCCAGTTTGTTGGATAACCAATCATATTGAAAATTTAAGCATGCTTGATCCTCAGAATTGGCACAGAGCACGAGAAATTTGGTTTTGATCGAAAAACCTTACGTCCTATAAAATATGAACAAATAGCCGAGTTGCTTAATGGAATTTCTGAGAGATATGATTGGGAAAAAGTTATGGAAGGCGACAAAATTATTGGCCTCAAACAGGTAATCTTCTTTTACTCTTCAACTTTAGATGATGCTTGTAATTTGTTTTACTTCCTTTTATTATCTGTCATACGGATTGTAATATTTTGAAACCCTTTATAACTCTTGCATCCTCATGTTTCCATGTCAAATCAGTTATCATGAAACCCTTGTCATTTATTGTTTGTCATTTGAAATAGTATGACATTATGGGACAGGGTAAGCAAAGCATATCACTGGAGCCTGGAGGTCAATTTGAACTTAGTGGCGCACCTCTTGAGACCCTGCATCAAACTTGTGCCGAAGTCAATTCACACCTTTATCAGGTCAGAAGAACAACAAAACTTTGGAATTAACATGCAAACTTGGGTCATATTTCATGCATAAATTGATTTTAAGTAAAGTCTAGTTGACAAATGAAGTCTCTGTTTGTCATATTTTTGTTGTTGTTGTTTTGTATTTGGTGAGTAAATTTGCACTCTATTAACTTTTATTAGGTCAAAGCACTTTCAGAGGAAATGGGAATCGGGTTTCTTGGAATCGGTTTTCAGCCTAAATGGGGACTTAAGGACATACCTATAATGCCCAAGGTATTGTTTAATCCTCTTCTCAACCATATGACAATGCACAAATCAATCATTTGTTTAGATTAGAAATTGAGATGGCACATCCGCACAGTTGCTGAAGTATGCCTCTTTATTCCACTTTACTGGTTATTGGAGGGTTATTGAAGGGTTGCAGCTTTATTTGATGGAGAACTTCTAATAATTTTCTTGAAACAGCCTCTTAGTAGTTTTGTAATGAGGTAAAGGAACACCAAAGCACATCACTCTTCTACAGTAACTCTTAACGTTAGATGCTGATATCAAATGCTGCTTTTGACATTTCATACTGCATTTACTCAATGTCCCGATTTGGTCTAGTTATAACTTTAATAACGCCACTTTTTGTAACTTTTCTATACTTCGATTACATGCATGCTGATCGAGTATTTTGGCTCAGGGAAGATATGATATTATGAGAAATTACATGCCAAAAGTTGGCACTCTTGGACTGGATATGATGTTCAGAACTTGCACTGTACAGGTAAGATCTTTGTTACTACTAATCAGGTACTTTTGATCAATACTTCTTACACGTAGTTATGTTTCATAATCTGATATTCCATTGATTTGGTGCGTAGTCAGATCTTTGTAGCTCATGCAAAACCTTATTTTTTCCCACCTTTGTAGGTTAATCTGGACTTCAGTTCTGAAGCAGACATGATAAGGAAATTTCGTGCTGGTCTTGCTTTACAGCCTGTGAGGAATTATGGTATCTTCTTTTGATGTAAAACTGTTACTTATATGGGATCTAACCTATCAACAAATGAAACAGATAGCAACAGCTCTATTCGCAAATTCACCTTTCACTGAAGGAAAGCCAAATGGTTTTCTAAGCATGAGAAGGTTTCTATTGTTCTCATGTTTGTGTCATATATTGCTACTAAATTTTCTGTGTTATCTGTATTGTTTTTGGTTCATAGCATCTGTATTGATTCTTCTACTTTTTGTAACAGCCAAATTTGGACCGATACGGATAATAATCGCGCTGGCATGCTTCCTTTTGTTTTTGATGACTCTTTTGGGTAAGTATTTTATTTTATTTTTTATTTTTTTGGGGGTTAAGGCTTTTATTTGTACTTATGAACTAGTTCCTGCATTCTGTGACTAGAATTTTGTACTTCAGAATCGAAGTATTTGATGGTAGGTTACATCACTTTGAGTATACAAAGTTCAATGTCTGTCAGTGTTTTAAAAGGCGAAGGTGTTTCATGGGTAGCCCCACCTAGGCAAAAGCCTTTGAGGCATGAGGCAAAGTTTCACGGGACCTAAAGTTTTTAATATAATATAATACTTTGTGAATCAAATTAATCAACGATCAAGCAAGCAATCAAGACCAAATTGAGATTAGAATACTAAAAAACTTACTTGAATTTTGAAACAAATTGGGTGGTGTGGAGAATTTTGAAACAAATTGAAGTATGAGATTGGGGTAAAATTGAAATATGGGAATGAGATTGAGAATTTAGGGTTTGGGGAATCGGGGAATTGGGGAATTAGGGAATTTGGGATGGGGATTGGGGATTTGGTGTGTTTGTACCATACTTGACCAATCCCGAAACTACCAGACACCAGTCAATGTTATACCATCAAGGACCCAGAAGAGTTTTCCTCCAACCTGGAGGCCAATTACAGCGCGACACGTGTCAGTATCAGAGGCCAATCACAACACGACATTTGTCAATGTCAGAACAAAGCTGGAAACTCTCTTCTATAAAAGGAGATCATTCTCCCACAATAATCCCTAATGTCATTTGTGTACTAAATCATTCACTAGTACTCACTAAAGGAGAGCTTGAACCTATGTACTTGTGTAAACCCTTCACAATTAATGAGAACTTCTCTACTCCGTGGACGTAGCCAATCTGGGTGAACCACGTACATCTAGTGTTTGCTTCCCTGTCTCTATCAATTTACATACTTATCCACACTAGTGACCGGAGCAATCTAGCAAATGTTGCAAACTTAACACTTTCTGTTGTACCAAAGTCCTCACTGATTTTGTGCATCAACAAGGTGAATTGTGATGGGAATATGGGAATCGGGTATTAGGATGGGGAAGAAGAGGATCTGCTAGGGGTTATAATTTATATTAAAATAAAAATTAGACTTGGCCAAAACAATGTCATTGTGGGCCAAGTCATTAAAAAAAATAAAAGACTTGGCCAAAATAGCGTCGTTTTGAACCAAGTCTTTTAAAAAGAATTTCTTTTCTTCTTCATGGTCATCTTCTTCATGAAGACGCCGCCACTGCAACAGAAAGAAAACCAGGGGCAGCCTTTGCAACAGAAAAAAACCCAGAGGGCAGAGCCTCAAAGGCCCAACCTTCAATTTCGAGGGTCCCCAACAAATTTTAGGCAAGGATTTTGACCGCCTCAGAGCGCTGTAAGGCGTGCCTCAACCACGTCTAGGTGAGTTTTTGCTTACTCCCACTAGTAGAGGTGATTTCACCCCCGCCCAGCCTCCACAGCCGCTAGGCGTGCATTGGGGCGTGTTTTTTAAAACACTGGTGTTTGTTAAGAAACAGGTCCTTGATCTCCTTTTTATGCATTATCTGCTTATTTGTTTGTTCTTAATATACTGTTCTTAAGAATCTCAGCCAAACAAATCAAAACCTGATGAGAGAACATTCTCCATCAACATTTTGTCTACGTGCAATTTTGGATAACATCAATTTTCTAGCTGTTTACCAAATATAATTTCGTTGGTCAAAATTTCTTTCACAGCTCTACTTGGATGCTAAAAACTAGACCTGGCATTTGTGTCATGTTTCCTGTGTGTTCATGTCGTTTCTATGATATGCCCAATATCTTAACGAGTTGTTTTGTGTAACACCCGTTAAAATAAACAGGTAATATGACCTGATCCGAAATCGACTCAACCTGAAATAGGCCCATTAATATTAACGAATAATATGACTCGACTCATTACCCGTTAAAAAAAATATATTTTAAATCAATAAATAATCAAATGAAAAACATAATACTAAATTAGTATTTACATACCACATTGTCACATAAATATTATTTCAAAACATAAAAACACATTTGTTTTCAAGTATTACATTTATCTTGCAGGTCATGTTAAGACATTGCCAAGTCTACTAAAACCGGAGTTATGTCTGGTTTGTGTTTTGATTAATGCATTTTTTATACGAATGGGTTTGTATGAACTGTGGAACTGTTATAGAGTACATGAATGGTATAATGAATTTAAAATGGTTTTTAATGATATTATATATATATATATATATATATATATATTATTTAACTCTGAGTGGTTTCATTTAACCCTTTTTGTAGCTATACTACTTAGCTCTGCACATAATATGTAATGAATGGAGAATGGTTCAGTTATTTTTGTATGTATTGTTTATTATATTTATTTGTTATGCAGGTTTGAGCAGTATGTTGATTATGCTCTTGATGTTCCCATGTACTTTGTTTATCGGCAAAAGAAGTATATCGATTGCACTGGAATGAGCTTCCGGGTTTCCATCTATCCATTATGGTCTTTTAATTTTAGGCTTTCTTCTGTAGCTGTTCTTGTCTGTCTGAAGCTACTAATTTATTGAAGACATTGGTACTTTTTATCTACATGCAGGACTTTTTGGCAGGGAAGCTTCCTTGCATTCCGGGTGAATTGCCAACCCTGAACGATTGGGAGAATCATTTGACAACCATATTCCCTGAGGTTCATTCGAGCATCAATAATCAAATTATCACCACATGTTTTTTATGCTATTGCCTAATTATGTGATATCTATTTTTACATTCAGGTCAGGCTAAAGAGATACTTGGAGATGAGGGGTGCTGATGGAGGGCCTTGGAGGAGATTATGTGCTTTACCCGCCTTTTGGGTAAGTCATTTGACTCACAATCATATGTTTACATTTCACCTTTTGTTAACATTATTTTTGTTAATTATGTACAGATAGAACAAATATTCATCCTTTTATATTTACTAGTGTTTCCTTTTTGTCCTTGGTGTCTCATATGTTGCCTGTGTATTGCTAAATCGTATCTGAAGGACAGCGATCTAGCTTCTTCAGGTTATGTTATTCACTACTGATATCCAGTGACATCAGCTGATTTTGCTTGGCTCAAATTTCAGGTAGGTATATTGTACGACGAGGTTTCCCTACAAAACGTGTTAGACCTTACAGCTGATTGGACTCCTGAAGAAAGACAGTTGCTGAGAAATAAGGTGATGCTAAATCCTACACGACAAAGCCCATTTTTTAATGTGAATGAAAGTATAAAACATTTTTTGCATTGGTCTTTCCTTTGCATGCATGAATTCAAATTTGCATTGTTTAAGCTTTATGCTAGAGATTATGTCTGTTTGTAAAAATAGAGAAAAAAAAACCCTGTGGAGTGGTTAACATACGCACTTATCGGCATATAATGTGGTCAGGTTGCAAATTGTTTGCACTCGCTTGTAACTTGTTTTATGCCACTTTTGGAGCTTTTTATGCCACATTTGGAGCCCAGGAAGAGACATTTGGTGCTGGAATGGAATGACAGTTTGGGTAGCTACAGAAAATAAACGGCCTAGCCATTCTGGTTAAAGTCCAGCTAAAGTGATTTAGCGATATGTTTTACTAATTTCCTTTTCGTTTGCCAATCTTCTGAACCTGTGCCCAACCTTCTATCTTTAGCTAGACACGGCTTTGGAATTCGCTAGTTTAGCTTTCCTTCAATTCAATATTTATTCATGAAGTTTGAAGTTTGAACCTCAGGATAAATTTCATACTTCTGTTCTTTATTAGCGATACAGACCTCGTACATTTCTAAACAGTGATTAAGTTTGCAAACCTAATTGTGAAGTTATTTTTAGTAGGTCCCCATAACTGGTCTAAAGACGCCATTTAGGGATGGATTGCTCAAGCATGTAGCTCAAGATGTTGTAAAGTTGGCAAAGGTAAATTGGGCTTCTCTCGGTGCTCTCTTTGTGTTTGCGTGAGCCTGTGTCTGTGCATGACTAGATTATGGCATCCTTTTCTTCTGCAGGATGGCCTGGAAAGGAGAGGTTTCAAAGAAACAGGATTCTTGAATGAGGTGGTGGAGTTGGTTAGAGCTGGTACGTAAACGGGAGTTCCTCCCTCCTGTCTTTTATTATCTTTCTTCTCTTGTTTTGAAAAGCTAAGCCAACTTTCTATTAACGGCCAGGATGTGCACTATACTTTCAATAGGTTTTTCTGTTTCTTTTTTGGGGGAAGTTGGCATTTACGTTGAATGTTGATTATATTGCAGGTGTAACACCAGCTGAGAAGCTATTGGAGTTGTACAATGGGAAATGGGGACAACAGATAGACCCCGTTTTTGAAGAGCTACTCTACTGAGGCGTGAAGTGCGTCAATGGGGTCATTTCGTGTTATAACCTTTTCAAATTTTCAGGTGTAACCCTAGTTTCTATCTTTAGCTGCTTTCAGTTTGTGCCTTTACACAGGAATAATTTGTGGTGTAAATCTTAGGCATGGAGTTTCACGTTTAATTTGGACCGAACAGAGTCGAATCATTGTCCCGGTTTAGTCTTGGAAGGTTAAAAATAATTCAAACTTGTTCAGATGAATCCATTTGTACAACCTAATGATGTTTTGTGGGAGAGAGAATGAACACAAGTTCATCTTTGTTTCATCCCACTTGAATAGCTCTGTTATTTGTTTTTCTTCCATGCAATGTTTTAAACTACGGGGGATTCAAACTTGGGTGTAAGGAGGCGAACTTGATCAATTGATCTAACTTACATCTACATCTAGTTATGCTACTCAGTGTGGTAAAAGTGGAAGCGTCTAATCTCATGGTAGATAGTTCGATGTGGTGGTAAACTAAACGTGCTTAACCACTTGGGCTCTAAGCTCATTGCTATGGACGATGCATTTGTCAAGCTCCGGCATTATCAACCCAAAAGAAGAGGGTGGTTGTAGGTGACGGGAAGAAACGACCATGATGTGAAATTCCGATATGCCTATTACTTTCTGTTTCTCTTGTTGATCGGCGTCAAGAATAGATTGATAACACAACACAACCGAAAACCGAAAATTGATGGTCGGACACTCTCTGGTGCTCACCGGCCGGTTAGTCTTTGCATTGGTGTTGTTATTGCCTTCAACTTTTTACGGTTGAATAGCATCAAAGTTGGAATCCATTTTTTCATAGTTTAAATCGCTTGAATTCATTTTTTTTCCCAACTACTTTCAGTTTGCATGCCAAAGTAATGGCCAGAAACTCATCAGTGTTGGTCCAAATCAATTTGCAATCCTTATAAGAATAATAAAGATAGAAAGCAAAGTGAAATAAAGCAAGAGCGGTAAGAAAAATGCTGGCAAACCCTTCTGGGGTGTCAGTCAAAATGACAGTAAATAACATGAAAGGCAAATAATTTAAAAATAATTGATAAATACAAGCAATTGGACAAAGTTTAAACCTATTCGGGTAAGTTACAATGCCTGTCGGGCAAGTTCTTGCAGTTACTTAATTAGCAATGCTTCGAGAAGGGACTTTAATACATGGAAATCAATAATATAAAGGAAAGTAGCAGAACTATAAATACAAGGGAATGTTTGAACTACCAAGAGAATAATTGGAAAGTAGGTTGCAGTTAGGTTGCACAGACACAAACGCAAATACGGTGACACACGACAAGGCAACACGGCAAATCTCAAAAAATAAGGATATAGACACGGTTAGGACACGGAGAAATATAATAAACGTATAATAAAAAATGCATATATTAAAAATAATAATTCAAATTATAATATAACAAATTAATCGCCTTCATCAATATTTATTCACCGTACCTAATAATTAAAACAACACATATGTAATAATTAAGAAAACAAAATATATATTTATGTTCAATAGTCAATAACAAATTAAACAACTAACAAATTTTAAGAAGTGAGCCTAACACCATTTATAAATATAAAAAACTGTTATGGATATTTTTTAATTGTGATTGTATAAATTCTAGATAGATATGGTTTCTAGATTATCTATTACTTTAGTTATTCCTTCGTTATAGGATTGTACTTACTTGAAGACAAGTTAATCCTCTCCTCTCATTCTACTATAAATTAAGGTACTGCGTAGGGAGGAATACACACAAAATCCCTAAGCATTTTACAATTTCTCCACTCTCTCTCTTCGCCCATCCCCTATTTTCCTTAGTTAAAGATAGGTCATAACACCTGAAAGGAATTTCTGCTGCTACAAATCAATTCATCAATGTCATCACGCAATTTAGGTTGTTTCAAAACGACCGTGTTTATCTCGATAGTTTTTTCAGCCTTGATTGGATGAACCTTCACCATGATCCAACTTTACGTTTTATGAATTTTAGATTCTACATAATTATGCATACATTATACTCATAATTTTGGTATTATGTGAATTGATATTAAGAATTAAAAAAAAATATTAGGGTTTTTTAAAATCACGGCGAGCAGCGAGGCGCTGGAGCAGAGCTGCTCCATCTGAAAACCAAGCCAAACGACGCCATTCTGGCGTCATCCCCAAACCCAAACCTTAGCCCGCCTGCGGTCGAGCCACAACACCGCCGTTTTCTTTGGGAATCACGACATGCAACCTATTAGAAATTCCAGAAGAATTTCTTTGATTTTTCGAGGGATTCAATTCGAATCCTTATGGTTTTCACACCCTCAACGTTGAAACTAATTTTTTCGTCCAAAATCGAGGGTTCCTGTTGAAAACCGTGCCTCACCCCGATGATGCCGACCCAGAATACGACGCTGGGTATTCTTGGGTCTAATCCGAGCCCAATTAGGCTTCAGATTTCCTTCGGTCGGCAACAACAGCCCCCGGGCTTCTCCCTCTGTCTGCCTGCAGCAGCCCAACTCAACTGATGGGCCAACCCAACTCCTTGCTCGGCCCACACCTGATCCCAACCCAGTTTTGGGCATGGGCTCGATTTTTGTTTTTACCATCCCCGTGTGGGCTTTGGTCCAATTTTGAACCACCAAAATTTCATCGCTTGATTTTTCAGACATTATTCATTGGGTGTATTATTTTTTGCCCGTCTTTCCTTATTGGCCCGCAGTTCAATAACGAAGATTATTGATTCATTAAATTATTGTCATAGGCTCTCAAGACCTACATGCATTTATCTGTTGCACATTTTTTTGCATATATTGCATTTGTTTGAAGGAACCCATTAACTTGAAGTTCATAAAATTTGAACACAAAGTTTTCAAATAATGTGCATTGAAAACTCGAAGTTTTCTTAAAACATTACACCTATGAAAACCCTGAGTTTTTCATGCCAATTTTAACAAATACATGTTTAATAGAACCCGAATGTTCTATATGGAAAATAAATTTTATCTCTATTGCACTAACTACAATCTTGTCAATTTTTATGACAAGGATATGTCGGATTTGAGAAAACTCAACTTTACCACTTTGGAAGTCTCTGGAAGAAACTACACAAAGTGGGTCCAAGATGTGAAGCTCCATCTCACTACTAAGAGGCTTAGAGCCACCACAAAAGTTGAGATGGATGTCCTGGTTGGCGAAGCTGACAAATTCACCGCCATGATCTTCATTCGAAAGCATATGCACAACGCGCTGCAATCGAGTACCTCGTTTAGGAGGATCCACGAGTTTTATAGATTGCTTTGGCTGAAGCAAGACATAACTAGCAACATTTGCACTTCCAGAACTTTAAGTCCGTGAATGAATACAATTCTGAAGTTTGTCAAATATGATCACTTCTCAAGTTTTGTAGCGAGGACTTGACCGAAGAGGATCTTCTAGAGAAGACCTATTCGACCTTCCACCAATATTGTCTTACATCAACAATATAAGGCACAAAATTTCACTAAATTTTTAGATTAGATCTCTATTTTACTTCTTGTTGAAAAGCAGAATAAATTGTTGGTGAAGAATTATCAAGTTAGATCTAACGGCTCGTCTATTGTGCCTGAAGCACACATTAGTGAGAAACGACACCCGAACCGCTGTTCTAAGCATGATAAGTGTGGTCAGAAGTAGCATGCCTAAGGTTAACAAAGTGAAGGCCCATCCAAGGGAGGAAATTAAGCCCAAAATGTTTTAACCTCGCTCCCAAGGCCTTAAACTTCAAGAATAAGGGAAAAGTACCTGACACCATGGATGTGGATATGTGCTATCGTTTTTGTTCGAAGGACCATTGGTCTTATGTATGTTGAGCTCCTGCTAAGGTCATAGCTAAGTATCATTCTCATCGTAACAAGTTTGAATTAAACTTTGCTCAAGTAGTGGAACTTGAGGAAATGAAGATGGAGATTTCTGACTTTTAGGAAGCATTAATAATAGATTCTTGGATATAGGCCCACATATTAGCCAAACTTTACCCCCTGGGTGTCGAACTCCCTATGTGGTCGAACCCCTTTATGTTTTTTTGGTTAAGTTTTGAATAATTTCCCTTATGTTTGGATAATTTGTTGGTGTTTGTTTAATTTTTGAATTAAATTTTATGAATTATTTTCTGAATGATTAATTGAATGAATGGAATTTACTTTTGAATATATTTATACTTGTGATCAAGTCAATTAATTTATTTCTAGGTATGACTAGTGGGGAAGTTAGTTGTATAGCAGATAGTACAACTACACACCATTTTGCGTGATCGTATCTCCTTTACTAACTTCGTACCTAAAAATTCACCTCTAATAACCCTATCAGGCTTATCCAACTTGATTGAAGAATATAGACAATCTCGTATAATGTTATCCAATGGTACTGAATTTGACCATTAAAAAGGCCCTTGTTTTGAAAGAACGTTGTTGGTTTTAAAGGAGATAATATTTATAACAATGAAACCTCTTTAGAAAATGGAGTTAGTTTATGTGCATCACTTCATATGAATATGCCTAAAAATGTATTCTGGAGAAGATGGAGCAAGACATTACATGCCAAACTTGCTCCATAAGAAAGGTCGCGACCTTTCTATGATAAGATCTGACCGGATCCTCCCATTTTTATCTAAAGGATTTAGGGGGACATTTGTGGACCAATTCAACCACCTCGCAGACCATTTACATACTTTATGGTACTGGTTGATGCTTCTACGCATTGGTTACACATGTGTCTTTTGTCCACCTGAAACGCTGCATTCTCCAAACTGTTAGCTCAGATTATTAAGCTAAGGGCTTCGGAAACCTTCGATAATTGAATATCTTGTAACCTATGTTAACCCAGAACGACATGGCAGAAGATTTCATTAAGTGCATTTAAATGATCACTTAATCATTAGTCATACGTACCAAACTCTCGATTGTTGCTTAGGGTTATGCAATAATTCACACAGCCATGTTGGTCCTGAGGCCTGCCGCGATCCAACCTTATTTTGTGCTTTAGTTGGTAACTGGATATGAGCCCGACATCTGGCATCTACGCGCTTTTGGTTGTGTGGTCTATGTGCAGATTACTCCCCTTTTACGTACAAAAACAAGTCATCAAAGAACTATGAGAGTCTATGTCAATTATGATTCTCCTTTAATCATTCGTTACATAGAACCCTTGACAAGTAATCTCTTTACTGCTCATTTCGTGGATTATTACTTCTATGAGACAGTCTTCTCGTCATTAGGGGAGATAAAAGCGTCAATGTTCTTGAAAAATGATGCGAATTATTGTGGATGACTTTAACTATGTCTCATTTGGATTCTCGTGCCGCACATTCAGAAACTAAAGTGCAAAGAATCCTAAATCTTCAGAGTGTTGCTCAAAGCATGCTAGATGTTTTAACCAATTTAGCGAGAGTGACAAGATCACATATACCAGCTGCAAGCGTGCCTGCAAAGTTGTGTATACCTAATGTATGTCGAACCTTCATCCTTGAATGACTAGATGCCACTAACATGGCCGATCTTAGCACATTGGGGACTAACCAATCATCTGCTCCTGCTAGAAGCTTGGTAGACCTATTGGTTAAAAGGTTTCATAACCCTAGAATAAGAGAACCACGTCACAAGCTAGTGAAACTAGCGTGAATATGACCATCGCCTACTCATCCTATCCAATGCATGAGGAAATTCTAGACTATGGAAGAGTCCTGGAAGAAACGAATTCACCTCCCGAAACTTGAGAGATTTTGGTCCACTATGCTAGCTTGGATGATGTTTGGAATTGAAATGAGATGATTATCGACAATGCATTAGCATATGCAGTAACTTCTAAAATCATGCTAAATAATGACACTTCAAACTGGAAATAAGCAATCTAGGTCGAACTCAATTCGCTTGTGAAACGCAATGTGTTTGGCCAGTAGCTCTTACATTGCCACATTTCAAGCTTGTTGGCAACATGTGGGTTTTTGTATAAAAAGGCACAAGACAAGTAAAATTCGTGCAAGCACATGTTTAATATCAAAGTTCGAGTAAAAGGACTCAAATAGGTACAACAGTTTGGGGGAGACAAGCACTCACCCCTGGCAAAAGCAAATTTTGAAGACTATGCAGCATACTTGCCCAGGATCATCAATAAGTGAAGGAGGAGGAAGAAAACGGTGATGAAGAACCTTTTCAAGAATCTCAACACTTTGTTGAGATTTAATCCATATGCGAAGACTACATGAATGGTGTTACGAGGGGATGAATGTTATGGAACAAATCTCAAGAAGTGAGGGATATTAGTACGGAATTATGGCTAAATTGGGTATTACTTAGCTTCATTTGGCAAAGATTGGTGAGGAAAAAAATGGACTTTTGGTTTGAGGATTCTGAACATTAAAGATTCAGAGAAAAAACTAGGTGTGGAAAGAAAGCTTTGGTTAAAACGCAGAAGTTTTATGGTGTGAAGTGAAAATGGCTATAAAAATTTCAAAGAGGAGGCATCTATTTAAAAGCAAGCCACTTGAGGATCTCGCCGTTGAACATGAAAGGTCTTTCATCTTGAGATTGACACGTGCAAGGATAGAAGTCACTTGAAGAAACACGCGATTGATTTCTGTGAAGTGTGTACATGAAATGGAGGCGTCCGTCATCATTACAGTTGGCTTTGCATGACTTTTGAGGTTGCGCGACAGAAATCGAAGTGACTTAAGTACCCCATTTTAATGCCAAAAGTCGGATCAACATATGAAGATAGAAGACTAACGATACATATTCTAGCTTACTCCGAAAGGTATGGTCTTTAGATAACAATCCATCCTCAAAGGGAATAGGTTGCCTCCTAGATGCATAGTTAGAGGCATTTGTGGGACCATAATTTTCTAGGGCTATAATAAGGGTAATAAGGCTGATCCGAATATAGATACCTTAGAAGTCTGGTTATGGACTCACCAGCTCTTGGCAAAGTTGGATCAGATGGAGCTGCCATCACCTTGTTATGGGTAATAGGCATAGTTTTAGTGACTTTGTTGGATGACTATGCTTGTTCTGCAAGACACGTGATCTGATCTAAAAATGAACACAATTAGATTCTTTAAGTCTTGGAGTTCCTATAATCTAGGAATTGGTGTGCGCTGCAAGTAATCATAACTTCTAAGAGGGTGCAATATCTACTTCTAGATATCCTCTAGGATTTTTCCGGTTTAGAACAAAGATTCAACCTTAAAATGTCTTTCTCCCCACGGTATATTACACCCATCTAGGGTTCATCTCCGGTAAAGCAATCTAAATACTTGAATTCTCTTACCCATTGCTCGAGTCTAAAACAGTTCACTAACTTGACCATTGGAGAGTCTTTGGTAGTACTTCCCAGTTTTAGGCTTGCTTACAGTTGTTTATTGTTTTGCAGGTAGTCGAATTTGAGTACTTCCTCCATGCATGGTGGTGCACAAATTTCGTTCCAACACCAACCACTTTGAAACTTCGCATTACCGTAAGTTTAAAAGTTCATAGTAATACTATCAAAGAAGTCTCTTTTATCCCATTTCATATTATTCAGTTAGAAGATTGAGAGGCTTGAGCAGTAATAATAACAGTTATGATCAGCGAGTTATGAGTATGGGCATATAACTGATAGAAACATATTTAGGCGACTTAGTTGGCTTGTTCTTGTGCATTTACGTTGTTATTTCGTAGTTTTTTTAGTCTTTTAAGCCATTTTCGTGTGTTTTCAGGTTTTAAGGATAAAGTTTACAAGAAGGTGCATTTTGAAGCCTTTTGGAGCAAAATTGGGCTTGGGATGGTTATCACATGCTTTGAGGAAAAGGAATGGACAAAATTGAAGACTTGAAGATGTAAGGATTCCTAATCAACGAAGGATTCCTAGAAGAAGGAGGATTCCTACTTGAAGTAGGAAAGTTAAGCCAAGGTTTCCTATTTTGGTTTGACCTTTACTAATCCTAAATGTCTCTAAATTCCAGCAACATTGAAGGCCTCCTAAGCATTCTAGGACACAAAATACATCTTCCTTGCACAATCCAAGGCCTTGCCGCACTCTTCCCATTTTCCCTTTCCCTTGCCGTGCAAGGGAACCTCTTTCCCTTCAGTTTTAGGACAATTATCCTTCCCTAAATCACATGTCGCACCCTCCTGGCCCTTTACTCTTCCTTGCCGTGCAAGGGAGAGTGTTATTTCCTATTTCCTTGCATTAAAACACATTCCTATTGTGTTATCTCTTTGCCGCATATCTTAGCCTATTTCCTTTAGTTTTATGATTTTATTTCCTTTTCGAGAAGCTTTTGACTTAATTTCTGTTAATCAAAATAAGTTAGGGTTTTTAATTCCTGAAAACCTTAAATAGACTTCCTTTTTGCAGCCTAAGGATCCATTCATTCACCCATTCACGCCAAAAATCATCTCTCACTCTCTGCCGCATCCATCCTTCACCATTCTCCATAATTTCTGACCTTAATAAAACCTTGCCACACCATACATCAATCCTAACCATAAACCCATCCTTCTACACCATCCATAACCCCAAAAACTCACCATCAAACCTTGTGCCGCAGCAAGAAGGAAGGAGGAGAGCCCTTGGACATGCTTGCCATTTGAGCTAGGATTGCTGGAACGTTTTAGGTGTAATCTTTCTTTTGTTTTCAATGTTTCAATTCGATAATCTTTGTTTTGTGAGTATGAGGAACTAAACCCCTCTTAGCTAGGGGGGGAATTCCAAACCATGTTCATACTTGCAATATGATTTGATTACATCCAGTTGTGATTCATAAGTTGTGAATTCTATTTACTTATCCATTTGAATTAAAACTAATTTGTGTGTGTTGATTGAGAGTGCACGCTTAATTTTCATGCATAAATCTAATGCTAGGATATAAGGGAGTTTCACCTAATCGTTATGAATTTATATTCATAAGTAGTGAAGGTTGCTTGTCACAATCGCGTTAAGTAAATTCTTGGCATAAGTTTCATGCAATTCATAGTCATAAGTGCCTCGTCAATGCTTATGATTTTTATAGAACTTAATGATCTTTGCTCGTATCTTTATTATGCAATTCATGTAGAGAACTTGTGAAGAATGCTTTGGGTTGTTGTATGCAATCATCCAATTCAATGAAATTAGGAAAATCTGAGGGTTAATTAGTGCAATTCACAGTTAATCTGGGGTGTTGAGGATTCATGGGTGTTGAAGAGCAACTGAAAATCATTTTGTTTGCAAGTGTGTCAAGGGTGGAGAAGAACCTCCTAGCTAGCCCATCATCCATAGTTTTACCCCAAATTCGTCCAAATTTTGCTTAGTATACAATCTGTTTGTTTTATTTTCAAATTCGTCCAAAACCAAATCCCCCTTTACTTTAGAGTGTCTAATTAGTTAGAATCTGTTTAGTGTGTGTTTTTAAGTGTTTTGAACAGAAAACCAAAATTCATCCAAAAATAGTGTTAGAGTAAGAAACTGCCTAATTGTTGTTTTTAGGCAGTTTTGAGCATTTTTAGATTGTTTTGAGTCTTTTGAGTTTGTTTTGAGTTCTTTGAGTCTAGTTAAGTGTTTTTAGCCTCTTTTTACATATTTGAGTCAGTTTAGAGTGTTTTAGCAATCCCTCCTAATCCCCGGTTTAAGAATGATCCCTACTTATCCATACTACAATTGTCAACAAGAGGGTTTAATTTGTGTGTTAAGTTAATTTTCGTATCAATAACACCCTAACTCGAAAGTCCAATGCAACATCCGGCCTTCAGAATATTTATACAACCAGTAAGATTGTGGGTCATAACATTCAAACCTAGACTTTACGCAATTCGAAGGAATAGCCAAAAGGTGACCTAGAAATCATCTGATGGTGGCTTTGAACTCTAACCCAAAGTACGACTACTTCTATCCTTGACCAACATACTAAGTTAAGAGTTTTTTGCAATGCTATGTGTCAGGAAGTTCGAAGGTGGCATCCAGACTAGAAATTTCCTAAGAGGAATTTTATTCTAACAGAGCTCCGATACACATAAATGCTTTAGGTTAGCCAAGTTAGTTCGATCAGAAGTGCTCAAGTCCGATGCATAGAGTCTGACAAAAGGATTCTAAAGGTGTTTTCGACCCATATGCGGGCGACCAAGTTTCCAAAGAACTTTTGTTTAAGATTCACTAGATGGACAAGTAATTCGCACTAAAAAGGGAATCCTACCTTAGTGTCACTATGTACATACTAAAATCCATGACCCTAGAAGTGGGGCAAAGTAAGAGTGAAAATGTTTTCCCAAGTTGTTTCAGGTGTAATTCAAGGTTTTCTTATCCTCAGTCTGATAAATGCATTTTGGCAAGTGCAGAGCAAAAGGTCTTCCATGGGTCTAACTTTAATATCTCGTACTAAAGTAAGGTGGTACTCCAGATATCGTGATAGGAATCTTTATAAACACTTAGTTTAAGAGGTGGCATTTTTTTGAATCAACACCACCGAAGGGGCTTGAAGCTCTATCCCAAGCCTACACGTTTACCCTCGCTTAGTTACTCATTTTCTCTAAAAGTTCGTTTACTTTGGATAGATTTATTGGGTTAATATTTTATTTCATGAACAAGGAAGCAAGGGATGAGAAAAATAGAATATTCATGCAAACACATGTTTATTATCAAAGTCCCATGGAAAGAGGCATGAAAAAGTACAATTATTTGGGGGAGACAAGCCCTCACCCTTGGCATGTAAATTCTCCCATGAAGACTACAAAGCAGGTTTAGCCAAGATCATCAACTCTGATGAGATTCGATCGTCACCAGTGTCTACTCCCAAATGAAGACAAAGAGGATTCTCATGGAGAACCCTCTGAAGAGTTTTAATACTTTGTTGAGACTGAACACGTACGCAATAGTAAGGAGGAAGTCACATGGGGATGAATATTACGGAACAAGTTGCAAGAAGCAAGGGAAGTTATTATGGCTTATGGCTTAATTATGTCATGCCCAGCCTTATTTGACAAGGATTGATATGGTAACGGTACATTTCTGAGTAGAGAATTCTAAATATCGAAGGTTCAAAGAGAGAACTGGGTTTGAAAAGAGGATAAGGAAATGAAAGATGATGCTTCATTGTATGAAGTGAAGGAAAGAAATAAGGAAATATAAAGCTTTTAGTCATTAGAGGGCTATTTAAAGACAATGCATCTGAAAGGTCTCATTGTTGAAGATGAAAAGTCTTTCGCCTAGACATTGGAGTATACACAGACCGAAGCTACTTAAAGATACAAATAACTTCTTGCAAAATGTGCACACACATCGATCTTCATCATTACAAGCTTTATTACATGGTACTCGAGACTGCACGTCTGAATTTGAAATGTCTCCACTACTCTACAAAGAACCAGATCACCATATGAAGGTAGAAGACTAAACGGTATGTCTTCCAACTTACTCTAAAAGGCATGGTCTTTGTATAACTATCCATCCTGAAGGGGACCAAGCGCTTTTCAGATACATAATTAGGGGAAATTGTGAGTCCATGATTTTCTAGGGCCAGAATAAGGCTGAATGGAATAAAGTTACCTCGAAAGTCCGATCTTAGACTCAAGGACTCCGAGCGGAGTTGGACTAACGGAACATCGGTGTCACCATCACCCCATTCAGGGACAATGGCCAAAGTCCCAACGACTTCACTAGAATGACCATGCTTATCCCTCATGACATAGGATTTGCATTGATATGGAATCAGCCAGGTCTTAATAAGTCTTGGAGTTCCTATAATCTAGGGATTGGTGTGCGTCGCAAATAATCACTCCTAGAAAAAGTGCAATATCTACGTCTAGATATCCTATAGGATTCTCCTATCTTAGAACATGGATTCCATAAAAAAAAAATGTCTCTTTCCAAATTGGTATAAATATACCTATCTAGAGTTCATCTCTGGTAACACAATCTCTCCATTCTAATTCTTTGACCCACTACTTGAGTCTTATACTTGCTCACTAACTTGACCATCAAAGAGTTTTTACTCGGCACACCTTCCTCCCTTCGGCGGTCTTAGGCTTGCTCACAGTTATTTTTTGTTTTACAGGTTACTCGGATTTGTGCATTTCCACCACCTGCAGCGGTGCGTGAATTTGGTTCCAACAATAGGCCTTTAGTCGAAGGATGCCCTTAAATACTTAGGCGTGCCTACGAAGCAACGGGGGCCGAAACGTGGCATTGGGTCGAAAAAAGTTTCTCATCCAAGCAAGATTTGATGGCCGCAGGTGACACTGTGACACAAGGCCCTACATCAAAGATACATGCTGAAATTGGTATCAGGTGGAATAACTTGCAATTTAAAATCTATATACATGCTTGTCTGACTATTTGACTAGTCAGTAACACTCATCAACTAAGATCAGATATGTTAGTTTACTTATAGTGGAAGTAGTCAAGTTTAAGCTCAGTGTACTAAAATGTTCCTGTAGACATGTAAATTTCATTGCATACAAATGTTGCATTAAAAAGCTCCACGTGGCATATGACTCATCACAAATAGACAAGTCATCAAAGACATGTGGCACAAATAAAGCAAAATAAGTACAAAACCTTCCCAAAAGTTGACAAAAGGGAGAAAATCCCTTTTAAAATTGGCAAGGGGTCCAAGTTGCTCCCCAAACCAGAAAGAAGGCTAAAGCATCTTCATAAAACAAGCAAGAATTGAAGATTGCTCACAAATTAGGTAATAAGTAAAGAGTAATAAAATAGTTGTAGTACTATATTCTTCTCTATATTGCTGTTATTCTTCAGTGTGTAATTGTTCATAGTACTAAGGGTATATGTGTAAAGTGTTAGGTATGTTAACACTACAAATACCAAGTGTATAACTAATTTTTTTATGAGAAATACAAAGTATTTTTAGTCAAGATTTTTCTTTATCTCTAAGCTTTCTCTGTAAGCTTCTATCTGGTATAATCGCCCTTTGCCTCTCAGCGACTTCGATCTGATTGAATTCCACTCACACTTTTTTTATTCTTGCCGTCATTTTCTCTCTGATTCTTCGATCTGTGTTCTTGCAAAGCTGTATTGTGTGTATCTATGGCTTTTCCGTCGGATTCCTCTCATGAGTCGGTGCAAAATCTAGCCCCAATTTCATCTTCTTCAAACCCTAATTTCTCGAATTCGTATACTTCTCTTACGATTCAAAATATTGGCAGTATGGTGCCGATCAAGCTGAAATGATCCAATTACCTACCATGGCGTGCGTTGTTCACTCCGATTTTTTGTCGTTACAAATTGCTTAGTGTTATTGATGGCACAAAACCATGTCCCTCTCATCTGCTTCCAGATCGCTCTCTCAACCCAGCTTTTGAACTTTGGTATGAGAAAGATCAAAATCTCCTTATGTGGCTAAATTCTACGCTCTCTGAGGAAGTTATTCCATTTATGGTTGGGGTTTCATCATCTCGTGATCTGTGGATCAAGTTGGAGTAGCGATTTGGGGGTGTCTCTGATGCACACATTCATCAATTGAGATCTTGTCTTTAATCTCTTCAGAAAGACTATTTGTCAAGTCTTGAGTATCTGCAGCAAATCAAAGAAATTTCTGATTCCTTGCCGGTGCTCTGGCCACCGATTGTGACTTGATTGCTGCTACACTTGCTGGATTGCCTGATGACTATGAGTCGTTTATCGATATGACTATGAGTCGTTTATCGATTCTATCATGCTTCGCCTTTCTTCCATAACACTTGATGAATTGTACGGCTTGCTTTTCACCAAAGAATTGTCTATGTATAGGCAAAAGAAACTTGCCTTCTCCACTGCATCAGAACCATTTCAAGCATTCTCTGTTCATACTTAGGACTCTTAGGCTCATCTTCTTTCTACCCCATAAGTATTTGCTGCTCAGTTTGTGAAGTACAATTGTGGTAATTGAGGCAATAACTACAACAATCGAGGCCGTAAATACACTAATCGTGCTTCCAATTACAATCACAGAGGTAATCACACTAATCACCACGGTAATTATAATGGCTTTCGTTCTTCAATTCATCTGGTTATCATATACAATGTCAAATATGTGGTTCCACTAGTCATGAGGCTATCAATTGTTATGATCGTATGAATCCTAAGATTGTTGGTAAAGTATCATCTGCCAAACTGGTTGCAATGTGTGCTCATCATTCTGTCTAGCCTACTTCTCCATCCTGGTTGATTGACTCTGGTGCTACATCTCATATCACAAATGATATCTCCAATATTCAGTCTCGTGGTGAAAAGAAAGTGTACATCGGTGATGGTAAAGGTCTGTCCATTGATCATATTGGTTCTTCCTTATTGTATACTCCACATTGTACTTATCAGTTGCATAATGTTTTACATATGCCTCAAATGCAGCATAATCTTTTTTCTGCTTATCAGTTTATTAAAGATAACAAATGTTCATTGACTCTTGATATTGATGGATCCTATGTCAAGCATTATACTACGGGGATGATGCTTTTGCGGAGACCAGTTAAGGATGGTTTTTTTCCTCTTCAAAGCTCATCTACCTCTTGTCACTCTTCAGTTTCTTCTTCTGCTGCATTAGTAAGTAATAAAGCATTTGCCAAGGTGTGGCATAGCAGACTTGGCCACCCTTCTTTTGCCATTTTTAGACAAGTACTCTCAACTACTCAAGTTAGACGTCAAGAAAATCCACATTGGATTTCTTCTGCAAGGATTGTGCCTTAGCTAAGAATCACAAACTTCCCTTTGGTAGTATTAGGTTAGTTTCATAACACTGTTTAGACTTGTTACCTTGTGATTTATGGGGACCCTTATCTGTGTTGTCTATGAGTGGTTATAAGTACTACCTCCTCATTGTTGATGATTTCACTAGGTAGTGTTGGTTTTTTCCTTAGAAGTCTAAGGTAGATGTGTACTCTACCTTTGTAACCTTTCAATACTATGTAGAAAATGTTCTTGGTAATAAAATGAAAGTTGTTCGATCTGATTCAGGGGGTGAATTCACTGGCAATAAGTTTCAATCTTATCTTAGGTCTCTTGGTATTCTCTAACAATTCATTTGTCCCCATACCCCTGAACAAAATGGCTGTGTTGAACGTAAACACAGACATTTAGTTGAAACTGCACGCACTTTGCTAGTTCAATCTTAAGTACCTCATCAGTTTTGGGTTGAGGCCTTCTCCACTGCTGTCTATTTGATCAACAGGCTTTCAATCTTTGGTATTCTTTAATCACCTTGGGAACTTCTGCTTCACCTGTCTCCAAATTATTTAAGTTTGAAATTTTTTTGTTGTAGCTGTTTCCCATGGCTCAAACCTTATATATCTTCCAAATTGGAAAGCAAGAGTAAACATTATGTGTTCTTGGGGTACAATGTTCAACATAAACGGTATTGATGCTTGATGCGAAAATTAACTTAGCACACAAATTAAACCCTCCTCTTGACAATTGTAGTATGAATAAGTAAGGATCGTTCTTAAACCGGGGATTAGGAGGGATTGCTAAAACACTCTAAACTGACTCAAATATATAAAGAGAGGCTAAAAACACTTAACTAGACTCAAAGAACTCAAAAAAACTCAAAAGACTCAAAACAAGCTAAAAACGCTCAAAATTGCCTAAAAACAATAATTAGGCAGTTTCTAACTCTAACACACTTTTTGGACGAATTTTGGTTTTATATTGATTCAAAACACTTAAAAACACAAACTAAACAGATTCTAACTAATTAGACACTCTAAAGTAAATGGGGATTTGGTTTTGGACGAATTTGAAAACAAAACAAACAGATTGTAAACTAAGCAAAATTTGGACGAATTTGGGGTAAAACTATGGATGATAGGCTAGCTAGGAGGTTCTTCTCCACCCTTGACACACTTGCAAACAAAATTATTTCCAGTTGCTTTTCAATACCCATGAATCCTCAATGCCCCAGATTAACTGTGAATTGCACTAATTAACCCTCAAATTTTCCTAATTTCATTTAATTGGATGATTGCATACAACAACCCAAAGCATTCTTCACAAGTTTTCTACATGAATTGTATAATAAAGATACGAGCAAAGATCATTAAGTTCTATGTAAATCATAAGCATTGATGAGGCACTTGTAACTATGAATTCCATGAAACTTATGCCAAGAATTTACTTAACGCGATTGTGACAAGCAACCTTCACTACGTATGAATATAAGTTCATAACGATTAGGTGAAACTCCCTTATATCCTAGCATCAGATTTATGCATGAAAATTAAGCGTGCACTCTCAACCAACACACACAAATTAGTTTTAATTCAAACGGATAATTAAATAGAATTTACAACTTATGAATCACAACTGGATGTAATCAAACCATAATGCAAGTATGAACATGGTTTTGAATTCCCCCTAGCTAAGAGGGGTTTAGTTCCTCATACTCACAAAACAAAGATTATTGAATTGAAACATTGAAAAGAAAAGAGAGATTACACCTAAAACATTCCAGCAATCCTAGCTTGAATGGCAAGCACGTCCAAGGGCTCTCCTCCTTCCTTCTTGCTGCGGCACAAGGTTTGATGGTGAGTTTTGGGGGTTATGGATGGTGTAAAAGGATGGGTTTATGGTTATGATCGATGTATGGTGCGGCAAGGGTTTATTAAGGTCAAAAATTATGGAGAATGGTGAAGAATGGATGCTGCAGAGAGTGAGAGATGATTTCTGGCGTGAATAGGTGAATCCATGGATCCCCTTGGGCTGCAAAAAGGAAGTCTATTTAAGGTTTTCAGGAATTAAAACCCTATCTTATTTTGGTTAACAAAAATTAAGTCAAAAGCTTCTCGAAAAAGGAAATAAAATCAGAAAACTAAGGGAAATAGGCTAAGATATGCGGCAAGGAGATAAAACACAATAGGAATGTGTTTTAATGCAAGGAAATAGGAAAGAACACTCTCCCTTGCACGGCAAGGAAGAGTAAAGGGTCAGGAGGGTGCGGCATGTGATTTAGGGAAGGATAAATGTCCTAAAACTGAAGGGAAAGAGGTTCTCCTACACGGCAAGGGAAAGGGAAAATGGGAAGAGTGCGGCAAGGCCTTGGATTGTGCAAGGAAGATGTATTTTGTGTCCTAGAATGCTTAGGAGGCTTCAGTGTTGCTGGAATTTAGAGACATTTAGGATTAGGAAAGGTCAAACCAAAATAGGAAACCTTCGCTTAACTTTCCTACTTCAAGTAGGAATCTTTCTTCAATTCTTCCATTTCTTTTGCTCCAAGCATGTGATAACCATTCCAAGCCCAATTTTGCTCCAAAAGGCTCCAAAATGCACCTACTTGCATACTTTGTCCTTAAAACTTGAAAACACACGAAAATGGCTTAAAAGACTAAAATAACTAAGAAATAACAATGTAAATGCACAAGAACAAGTTAACTAAGTCGCCTAAATATGCTCCTATCAATGCTTTGATCCTCTTGCTCAGTGCATTTATATTTCAAGACATGTCATTTTTAATGAATATAAATTACCCTATCACAAGACTCCAGCTGCAACATCTACTTCCTCAATCACTTCTACACTTTCTTCTTTCAGTCTTGAGTTTACTATTCCTCACTGTGACTCACCTATAAATCAAGTTTCTTCAACGTCAACTTCTACTGCAAGTACTTCTTTTACTGCTACATCTTCACAAAATGCAAATCCTGTTTCTTCATCCAATATAGCTCCATCAAATGTCATAGTTCCCCAGGTTGCTATCAACACACATATCATGGTCACTCGATCTAAGGCAGGAATCTTTAGACCAAATGCTTACTCAACAACCAAGCATCCATTGCCCTCTTCCATTGTCTCTGTTCCAACTACCTATCCTCAAGCATCTAAGTTTAAACACTGGAGACATGCTATGTAAGAGGAATTCAATGCATTGTAATCCACAGGTACCTAGTCATTAATGCCTTCTACTTCTACACAAAATATGGTTGGTTGTAAATGGGTTTTCAGGGTCAAAACACATCCAGATAGTAGTATTGATCGATACAAAGCCCAACTTATAGCCAAGGACTTTCATCAACAAGAGGGACTAAACTACAAAGAAACATTTAGCCTACTGGCTAAACCTGTCACCATTAGGATTCTTTTGTCACTTGCTATTCAACATGATTGGTTCTTGAATCAACTTGATATTAGCAATGCATTCCTCTGTGGTGATCTCAACGAAGATGTTTTTATGACTTAACCTCCAAGTTTCTGTGACCCACAATTTCCTCACCATGTTTGTAAACTTAACAAGTCCCTTTATGGCCTTAAACAAGGTCCTAGAACTTGGTTTGACAAGCTATTCACAACTTCAACATCTTTTGGCTTTCAACACTCAAACTCTGATGCCTCTTTTTTTGTACTTAAAGCCCCTGTGTTGGTAATTGTTTTGGTCTATGTCAATGATATTTTAGTGACTGGACCCAATTCAAATGTCTGCAAACTCTTCATTCAGAAACTCAGTTCAATTTTTCCAATTAAAGACCTTAGTTCTTTACATTACTTCCTTGGTCTTGAAGTTCAAAAATCTCCTGAAGGTATATTTATGCATCAGAGTAAATATTTACTAGATTTGCTTCAGAAAACCAAAATGGAAGGTGCGAAACCTTGTACAACTCATCTGAATAGCATCGAACTTGATCACACTGGATCACTTCTCTCAGATCCCATAGAGTATAGGTTTATAGTTAATGCCTTACAATATTTGACTTGGACTCGGCCCGATGTGTCTTTTGCAGTTAACCAAGTTTGTCAATTTATGTATGCTCCAAGGGAATCTCACTTGTAGGCAACCAAAAGAATCTTAAGATTTCTTAAAGGTTCTCTCACACAAGGTTTATGGTTAAAAAAAGGGGTCCATTCATCTCTCTGCCTTTTCAAATGCTGACTGGGCAGGATGTCCATTTGATAGAAGGTCTACTAGTGGTTATTGCATTTTTCTGGGATCCAATTTGATTAGTTGGAGTGCCAAAAAGCAATCCATTGTTTCTCGAAGTTCAACAAAAGTTGAATATAGGTCACTAGCTCACACTGCTACAGAAATTACCTGGATTTGTAAAATCTTGCATGATATTGGTTTGCCACTTCTTAAAGTTCCTGACTTATGGTGTGATAACATTTCTGCTATCTCATTGGCATATAATCCTGTGTTTCATACTCACACTAAACATGTGGAGATTGATTATCATTACATCCGAGAACTTGTTCTTGCTCAATTAATCAAAGTTCAATATGTCTACAGTCAGGATCAACTTGTAGACATTCATACTAAAGCATTGACAAAACACAGGTTCAGGTATTTGCAGTCCAAGCTTCCACTTGGTTCTTCTCAGTCTCAAAGTTAAGCTTGAGGGGGTGTAAAGAGTAATAAAATAGTTGTTGTGTTATTTTCTTCTCTATATAGATGTTATTCTTCAGTGTGTAATTGTTCATAGTACTAAGGGTATATGTGTAAAGTGTTAGGTATGTTAACACTATAAATACCAAGTGTATAACTAATTATTTTTAGTCAAGAGTTTTCTTTCTCTCTAAGCTTTCTCTGTAAGCTTCTATAATAAGTCGTATAATTCGGCCAAGGTAAGGGAAAGTGGCTAAAACAAGACACAAAACATACCTAAATTCTCCTATAGATGAATCAAAACACAAATCAAAGCCAAATCAATCTAAAGGCAAGCTTTGAGAAGTTTATAAATACAAGGTCCCAAGACAAGCATAAAGGGTAGACAATTTCTACATTGAAGGGTCGAAATTCTCACAAAAGGAGAACCTCTGTCAAATTTTTGAAGACTAATACGCTACCAAAGCTCTCTTCAAAGAATGTACAACCAAAGAGAAAGCTTTCTTTCGACCAAAGCTGAAGCATTCCCTTGAAGAATCAACAAGCACTTGTGCCGATTCCTTCAAGACTTTGTTACATGCTCAAAACTTGTAACGACGTTCGATTCAAGATCAAGTCACCAAGACCCTTGGATCAATAACCTACACATCTACATCAAATTTGAAGACTGAATCAGAGGAAAATTGTAAACAGAGATTGTAACCTTACAAATTCATCACTACAAATCTACTTTGTACATGTGTCCTCGTTTCATTCGTTACAAAATTTTCATGTTCACAAATTTGGCACTGTTGAAAATGTGCCTTAAAACCAATTATATGATGATACTTTACGAACATTTCACATGTTAAACTAATATAGTTTAATTTAAAGGGCAAAGATTATTGTTTGAAGCCATCTCATATAAATGTTATACGCTTAAACGATAAGTCCAAGGAATATGTAATTGGGAGAATGCGATCTAAAGAAGTTAGATTCATGAGACCATTCTTTTCCGTGTACATATCCTAAACGTTCCTGATCATAGGATTGCCAATTGGGCATTGACAGTTCGTTAAGATCAGTACGTGTTATGTCTTCTCTTAGGGAGAGTGACTGGTCTCGAGTCATTAGTGTGACTGACACCAAGACAAGCATGTAAGTGCTTAATAGAGAATGAGTCCACTGAACACGATCAACAAGGAGTTCTCATACTCATGGTTGGGATAATGCAAAGTAGTCCTTTGACCTGAGGCATCATAGTTGTCTTGTGGTTAGGTCCTTGATCTTTGACTATGTCAAAGTCACTCCATCAGAGGGTGTCCACGACATAGTTGGGGTTAAGCCACTTAGCCATGGAGGCAAGTGAATAAGTTCGTTTTAAACCTTGAGTTAGTTTTGGGCTTCGAATCGTCAAGCCCATTAGCTTAAGTTGTATGACAACTTAACAAACAAAATTCAAGAAGCCCAAAACAGCCCAAAGGCTTGGGAAAACCGGCCATATAGAGAGGGGTAGTGAACTTGGCTTAATTGTAAGTTTGCCACTCCATTGTGAGGTGGTATAAAGGCAACTTTATAGCCATTTCATCCTTAGATTTTTTTTTACATAAAAGATGAGAACACAAGCTCCATTTATCTCTCTAAGAGGCTGGCCACCCTAGAGGATTTTAGCTAGCAATCTTACTTCCTCTAGGTCACTCATCTCTTCTTCAAGTCCTACCTTGGTGTGGAGACTTAGAGGTTCTCAACTTTGGGAACTTGGAGAATCCTTTCAACCATCCTCATCCAAGAAATCCATGGAGCTAAGAAGCAAGAATGAAGGCCCTCTCCTTGGGTGATTAGCCTTTGCTTATGCAAAGAGGAATCAACAAAGGTATAAAGTTTCTCAACTCACTTTGTTTTGAGTTGAGTTTTGGTTCACCCTTCTACTAGGCTTTGAATTTCATGGGTAATGTTTTGTTTTTTAGTGCATACAAGCATGATTCCGCCTTTAATTGTTAATTGCATGCCATAGATGTTGCTCAAATGAACATGTTTTTCACAAAATTTCCTTCAAGTGGTATCAAAAGCCTAGGTCTAGTAGTTGGTGAATCCTTTTGGGTTTTGTATTTTCATAGTTTATGATTTGAATGTTGTAATTGTTACAAGCTTTATTCTTGCTTCTTTGAATGTAAATTTTGTTAGAAATTTTGCCATCTCAAATGTTGTAGATGTAGTTCATATGAGTATGAATTTTGGAGCTAAAATTTGGTGCCATGTTTTTGGGGAAATTCGACCAAATCCAAATGGTGGATTTTTGGGTTCATGTTTGTCTTGTTAAAAGTGTTTTAAAGTGACATTAGGAACCCCTAAGTACCCTAGTATGGTATTATGTTTTTTCCCTTAAGTTTGAGAGTTTTTGGGGTGTCTTTGGGTGAAAAATGTTCATGGAGCTCTTATGGGTTTTCATGGATGTTCTTCATGGTTCTTGTTATGTTCTAACCAAGAACAAAAAGGTTTGGAGTTTTGATTCAAAGTGTTTGATGTTTTTCCTAAAGTTTTGTTTATGGTGGTTGGTGTGACTTTATTGTAATAAATGGTATGACATGATTTGTCCTTTTTCAATCAACACCATACCAATCACTTATACATTTTCCTTGTTTCAAGAAACCATGTTTTATGGAAATCACTTTTTCAAACCTACCCATCACCTTTCACTTTTGTTGAAAAATTCAAAAGTTTTATGACACCATCTCTCATCCAAAATAGGCCACCCTATTAAATAGGGTACTTTTGGGGCTTTTATGCAATTACATAAAGTTTTGATACTTTTGTGTATTTGTACTTTGACCTGAAAGTTTACGTTTTTACGTAAAGGCCCAAAATCACTAAAGGACAAATTGTTTTGCTCCTTTAATGAAGTTTTTGCATTTGTTGAAATTTTTGGGTTCTAGTTATGATTACATGAAGTAGTGGACTTTTGTGTTTTTACAAAGGGACCTCAAAAGTTTGTGTTTTGCAAAATAGCCCAATGGTTGAGGTTATTGCTTTTCGGCCCAAATTAGTTGAGAACAAAATAGTTTTGTATCTTTAAATGAGAATTGGATTTTCATTTAATTTAGCTCCATTTAAATCAATTCTATGGAAACAAAAACCAAATGAAAATGTTGCATTCAAGTTTAATTAGTTAAAGCGTTAATTAATTAAAGAAAAGGTGATTATGAACCTAAGCCTACGATAATTGAGCTATGTGAAAGGCCCGTCTCAAATTTGTTTGAACCATGGGAATGTGTAGATTAGATTTTGGTTGTAATTTGATATGATCAAATGTTGTAAAAGAGCATAAGCTCTTCTTTACTTTAAAGTAATTTGTTTTGATCAAATGTTGTAAAAGAGCATAAGCTCTTCTTTACTTTGAAGTACTCATTTCTTGTTTTATTTGATATGCATGAAATTTGAGTAGTTGGGTCCAACGCCCAATAGGAAAAACACGCCTTAATGTGATTAAATGCGTAACTAAAATCAATCACTATCCCTAGACCAAGATTCAACACTAGGCTCGTGTTGGATCGAATCAAAGGTTCATAGTCATCCTAAGTGAAGGATGATTTTGTGAAAACATGTTCATTTGAATAACATCTATAGCATGCATTTAACAATTAAAAGGCGGAATCATGCTTGCATGCATTCAAAAACAAAACATTACCCATGAAATTCAAAGCCTAGTAGATTGGTGAACCAAGACTCAACTCAAATCAAAGTGAGTTGAGAAATTTATACCTTTGTAGATTCCTCTTTGCATAAGCAAAGGCTAATCACCCAAAGAGAGGGCCTTCATTCCTTGCTTCTTAGATCCATGGTTTTGGATGGAAGAATATGGTTCTCCAAGTTCCCAAAATTGAGAACCTCTAAGTGTCTACACCAAGGTTAGATTGGAGAAGAAATGAGTGACCTTGGAGGAGTGGGATTGCTAGCTAATCCCTCAAAGGGGGCCGGCCTCTTTAGAGAGAAAGGAGAGCTTTGTGTTCTCTCCAATTTCCTAAAAGAAACCCTTACTGAATTTTAGGCTATAAAGTTCTTTATATAGACACTTCTTTAAATGACCTAAAGAACCAAAAACCCTAATTCAACACACATGGCCGGCCACATAAGGGATTTGGGCTTTTGGGCCTTTGTGAATCTTTATTCATTAAATTGTCATACAACTTAAGTCAATGGGCTTGACGTTCGAAGCCCATTGGGCCTTAAGGTCAAAAACTATCCCGAGGTCTTTAACGAACTTATTCGTTTGATTAATTAACATATTAATTAATCTTTGCCATAAATAATTAAACCATTTAATTATTCTTACTCATCTCCATTGTTTCTTCAATCTCCACCTTACACGGTGTACGATCCATTAGGTTCCTTTTAGCGAGGCAGTGGGCGATTAAAACTCTTTCAAATCGATTGTGAATTGAAACTTACTTTCAATTATCCCTTTAGTGTTTATACACGTTTAGGGCTTCCACAAACCAAGAGTGACACGTAGCAGCATATCATGGTTACCCAAGCTAATCAGAAGAGGTAGAGAACCTATTCAGTTTAGGATTACAAATGCAATACGGTCTTTCTCTAATACAATACTCTTGACCACATTGTTTGGATTGATAGTTTATTCATGTCTACTATCCAATGTGATTCATACTCTGGCCAGAGATTCTAAATCATATCATAGAGTATTCTCCCCCAAACGGTTTGAAGGTTAGAGATCCCTTGTTGCGCATTCACTTGCCTCCATAGCTAAGTGGCTTAACCCCAACTATGCCATGGACACCCTCCTGATGGAGTGACTTTGACATAATCAAAGATCAAGGACTTAACCACAAGACAACTATGATGCCTCAGGTCAAAGGACTACTTTGCATTATCCCAACCATGAGTTCTCATGTGACATGAATATGAGAACTCTTCGTTGATCGTGTTCAGTGAACTCATTCTCTATTAAGCACCTACGTACTTATCTTGATGTCACACACACCAATGACTCGAGACTAGTCACTCTCCCTGAGAGAAGACACAGCACGTACTGATCTTAACGGACTGTCAATGCCCAATTGGCAATCCTATGATCAGGAACGTTTAAGATGTGTCTACGAAAGAATGGTCTCATGAATCTAACTTCTTTAGATTGCATTCTCCCAATCACATATTCCTTGGATTTATCGTTTAAGCATATAACATTTATATGAGACGGCTCAAACAATAATGTTTGCCCTTGATATTAAACTAGATTAGTTTAACATGTGAAATGTCCGTAAAGTATCATCATATGATTGGTTTTAGGGCACATTTCCAACACTAAGGCCCTAAGGCAACTATATAGTCCATCAATGAATGCAAACCTTATGTTAGTAGTACCATATACTCTTGCTTTAAAGACCTTTTTACAAGCATAGTGGGAGTATCATGTACAACTAAATCAATCACATGGACCAATAGTTGTAATAGGACCAAATTGTTTTAATAATATTAAAATGCATGCTTATATGTGGTGAGACCTAAAACCCTCAACCAAACCATTATTAAGTTGATAAGCGTGAGAGTGCTTTGAACACTCTTTCGTTGCCTTCCACCGTGGTAGGCTTTGATCATTTGTGACTCGTACACCAATTTCACCCTATCATGGGGGAGTACAAAGTGCGTGCTTACACTCAAGAGGAGTTCTATATGCATACATGATGTTGTGAAGGTAGGCAACGAGAATGATCAACATCATATCATTGTGAGGTTGTTCTTGAACCTGATGTGAAAATTAACTTGACACACAAATTAAACCCTATGGATGACAATTGTAGTATATGAGCAAATAGGGATCGTTCTAACCGGGGATTAACTAGGGATGCTAATCAATGTAAAACTGACTCAAGAACATAAAAATATAATGTAGAACACTAAACTAGACTCAATTAATGCAAAACTAGGGTTTAAAACACCTAAACAAACTAAAAACTCAAAACAGCAACTAGAAGGCTCAAAACTGCCTAAAAACCACTTTCTGGGCAGTTTTGAGCACCTACACTACTTTGGACGAATTTGGACTATGACTTGACTCAAAACACTTAGAAACACAACTAAATGGATTTCTAACTAATCTAACACTTTAAAATAAATGGGGGAATGATTTTGACGAAATTAAAACTTTAAAACTCAAACTTTAAAAACAAAGGTAAAGCAAAACAGATTGTGATTAAATAGAATGGTGAGAAGCTAGTTAGAGGGTTCCTTATCCACACATGAACATATGTATACAATTCGATCTCCAATTACTCTTTCAACAAACCATGAATGACAATGCCCCAAATTAACTAGATTGCACCAATTAATTCTCAGATTTCCCTAGATTCATTGAATTGAATGGAATACGCATTACAACCAAATTATTCTTATCAAGGACCCTAACTATGGAATACGCATGATAGAGACACATATCAAAGATCATTAAGTTTAATGGACATCATAAGCATTGACGAGGCATTCATAACTATGGGATACGCATGTTACTCTTGCCTAGGATTTACTTAACACAATCGTGACTAGCGACTTTCACTACTTATGAATACAAGTTAATAACGATTAGGTGAAATTCCCTTATATCCTAGCATCAAGTTTAGGCATGCAAATTAAGTGTCGACCCTCAACCCACATACATAAACAAGTTATCAATCAAATAGATAAGTAAATCACATTCACAATTTCTGAAATCATAATTGGAAGAAATCAAATCATATAAAACATATGTCCATGGCTTCAAATTCACCTCTAACTATAAAGAAATTAGTTCCACATGTCTAACATAATTGAAAAGCAAGTTAAATTAAACATGAAAACAGAAACAAAGAAAGAAAGAACTCCAAACACTCCACTAATGGCAGATTGCATGTGCAAGGTGTCTTCCTCCTTTGGGCTGCACGGCACTCCTTCTTCCTCCTCCAATGGTGGCTGCACAAGGTGGTGATGGTGGTGGAAAGGTGCGGCTATGGTGGATGAATGGTTATTTGAATGGAAGGTTGCGGCAAGGTTGAATTTGGGCAGAAAGTTGGGAGTTTTGGGGATGGAAGGCTGCGGCAAGAACTAGAACTAGGGTTTTGGCGTGTAGAATGAATATGGGAGGTGATGTTCGGCCAAAGGGTTTAAAGGAGTATATATAGGCACTTCAAACCCTAGCAATCAGATTAGGGTTAGAGATGGGCCTTCTAGAATGCCTTGCAAGGCAAGGAAATCAGGTATTTTGGGGCCCTAGGTGCGGCAGAGATTAGGGAAATCAGATTTGGAAATGGGCTAGGGTTTAGGTGCGGCATTAAGTGAGGATCCACGATGAATTGGGCTAGGATGGTGCGGCCTTGTCCAAGAGGTAGGGATGGGTCGTCTAGAAGCCCAAAGCCAAGAATAGAAACTCTCGAAAATGGAAACCTCCAAGAATAGAAACTTCCAACTTTAGAAACTTTAGTTGCCAATTCCGACTTCTTTGTTCTTCACTTTCATTTCTTCATTTCTTACGCTCCCTTGACCTTCAAACTCGTCCATTCCTTGTTCCAAGCATGTACTTTTCAATCCAAGCTCACTTTTGCTCTAAAATGCTCCATTTTGCCATCTTTTATGTCATATGCCCTTTGAACCTGAAAACACATGAAAGTAGCTCAAAAGACTACTTTAACTAAGAAAACATAACGAAAATGCATAAGAACTAGCTAACTAAGGCGCATAAATATGCTCCTATCAGAACCCCTACTCGAACTTGCATGGTGGGAATGACTTAACTAAGTGCAATGGAGCCAACATCATATCATTGTGAGGCTTCATTCTCTAGAGGCCAAATAAGATGGGTACTTGCAAGAGATGCAAATGAGTAAGCGTATTCTCTCATTATTATTGATGCTAGCCAACATCATATCATTGTGAGGTGGGCTTGGTAATGATGAGTCTCCCATACCCTACTAAGAGTTTCCTCCAAAACTCTCGAATTCTGATGAGGAATATGGAATTTGCCAAAAATAGTGGGTGGTGCTATTTGATTTAAAGACCCGGATCAAATGGCTTAAAATCAATCAATTTATATTCTTTTTTATTTACCAATATATTTGCAAACGCTATCCAAAACTTGACAAAGAAAAAGCCCAAAGCTTTAGTTTCCGGACTTGGTACCATAATCCCATAGATTGTCTTAAATGGATTGTATATGTACCTAAGTAGTCTCATCCTCACAATCTTCCTATTGATAATGTATCATTGGAAGAACATGTTAGATAAGTTTATCATAAAGAGGACAACACTTTTAATGTCATAATTCTTCAATTACAAATTGTTGTATGAAGAAGTAAGAGTTGCTTTGAACAACTCTTAGTTAACGCAAACATTAGTGTTTATTTCTTTGTTACATGAACAAGGTACTTGAGAAGTAAGCACAAGGGCATGTACACTTTATGTGCCATGATTCTTCACTTACAAATTGTTGTATGAAGAAATGAGAGTTGTCTTGAACAACTCTTGAAAGTTTGTAATTATGTTTAGAACATAATGGTTGGTTGACAAAAATAGTCCATCAACATGGACTTATGATGATTTTGAATCATTGAGTGTTGAAGTGTTAAAACCACTTCACGAGACAAAACCTAGGCCAGGACTTCACTTTTGTGTCCCATTCAAATGGTTCACTAAGTTTATTGTAAACTATATAGTGAATAATAACCACACGCTCTCCAAATTGTTTGATGTGTATAACACAATTGAAATAAGTTGCAAGAGAGATAGTGGGAGTTTAGGGACCATGACTATTGTAGTCAAAGGAGAAGTCAAATGAAGAAGGCGAAATAACTCCAAGGGAACAAACTTTCTTTATGAAAGGATGGACATTGGAAGGGGTATTTGCAAGAAATGTCTTGCAAGTGTCAAGAACACACATTTCGAAGGTGTTGTAAGTTGTTCTTGAATAGCTCAAAACAATTGGTTCTTCTACTTGAATGCTTGATTCCGTATTAGTAACTATGTTTTACAATCGTTGTAAAAGTGTGGCTAATAAGAAGTAGAAGATTAATGAGAGAAGAGAAAGTACTTCACATTCGAAACGTGAATCAAATGTAGATCTCTGCGAAAGCAGGTAGTACTTGCTTCCTCATATGAACTACCAAAGAAAATGAAAAACAAAGATTGTCTTTACATTCCAATCGAATAAAGAAACTTAATTCCGTATGAAAAATGGATAAATGTTTTGTTTGACAAAACATTGTTCTTTATTAATGAATGATTAGATTATTGTAATCTAATTGATTATCTCTATAGTAGAGATGATATGGTAGTGTTAACTGTTCAGAATATAACGATGCTTAAAACCCAAAAGGTTGCAAGGTAGTGACTAATCCCAACTGAGTTGTGATACCTCTAAAACATAAATTATGAGTTGGTCATAGATGGATGCTTTGGATTGTTAGATCCGGATCCAATGCCTTCTTGTTAAAATTGTATAGAGGCAAAATGTTTGAATCTTTATTCTTTTGGAAAGGAAGAAAGAATCACAAAGTTGTTGAGGTTAATTCACTTAGATGTTAGTGGCACTTGTCCACAACATAATACTACTCATGTTGTATGACATTCACCGAAGATCGCTCTCGGTTGGACTATCGTTTATTTTGAATAAACACAAGTCCAAATACTTTGCAAAAGGTTTCAAAGAATTCAAGAATGTAAGTTGATGAGTAAGACGTCTAAAGTATTTACCTCTTTAGATTTGATCCAAGGAAAGGTAACACTTTGGAACAGTTTCCTTGAAAGATATCAAGGAAAGAAGCATCATAAGATAATGGATTTCTCCATTAGAAGAAGTACGAACTTGAATAAGATTTAGTTTGTTGGATGTTATCAATTACCTATATATAGGATATATAGAAGATCTTCCAAAATTTTCATGACTCCATAGGATGTAGTTGGAAAGAAAGATAAGTCTTAATCGTGTTAAGATTTGGGGTTGTGTGCTAATAAGCAATATTTGTTTGAGAATTATCTTGTGGATATCCTTAAATTAACCTTTGGATATCACTTCTATAAACCAACTAACAAATGTTGTTTTGTTGGGTAGTTCATTGTAATCCTACAATATGATTTGCCTAAGCGCAAATGAACGAGAGATAGAACTCAAAGAATGGGTTCTTTGAGAGACAAGATGATAATCAACAAATATAACAACCTAGTTCCTACACCACAAGCTCCAAGGTAGTCGAGAAGAATTTATAAACTGTCTCAGTTGAATGGTTTGAACTTTATGACTATGTCATAGAGTTACACCTCTTAATTCGAAAGAAATAAGAATGAAAATCCTTATGTCTACATTGAGTGTATATACGACATATACTCAAGGAAATGGTAAAGTACCATTTGACCTGAAATAATGAAACCTTAATAGCTAATTGGTAGCTTAAGGTGACTACAATCAAAGAGAATGGTTGACTTGGAAGAAACCATCTTTGACATAGTCTTGGTTTCAATTAATTCAAAGATTGCTAGCTACAACTAAATGGTGATTCAATGTTTGGACATAATATGGGTTTCCGAAACCATTATTAAGATAGTCTTGATAATATATGTCTAAAACTATGAATCACAAGACATGTAAGTTGTAGAGATCCATCCATGATGAATCTTAGCAAGCTAGTGGGAGCTATAAGCGTCTTATGAGAGAAAGATCAAATAGTTTGATTTCTCATAAAGATGTAAATGAATCTTTTGTTTACTAGGTTTACAAAAGATTAGTGGGAGTTAATCATGTTCCTAAATTTGAATATATATACATATATGATATATTAATTTTGGAAATGAAAAGAATACTTCTTCGTTAAAGTTATGACTTTAAACATTCTATAACGATAGAATGTATATGGGAGACATAATCTATAAACATGGGATGGAAATCTATAATGATAGATTTCAGGATATAATTGGATTATATCAAGCCCTAATGATAGACAAAAGATGCTAGGAAGTTTCTCATATGATGATAAACTTCAATCAGAAGGACAACTCTAGTGAGACTAGGAAGTTGCTCTTCTCAAAGGGAACGTACCCTTTTGACTCCTAAAGAAACATAATGCATAAATAGAATCCTTTATGCATACGCAGAAAGGTGATTTACGTATTTCATATTGTATGAAAAACATTGATATGAGTTGTACCAAGATCAGTACAAGACGATATCAATGCAAGCCCAGGATCAGAACCATAGCAACTGTCAAGTGAGTCCTTAAGTATTTAAGAAATACTAAAGGATATATTCCTCAAAGAATGAGGAAGAATTAGAGTAACGTAATGGAAGCGTAAATGTATTAGATTATGAATCTAATCCATCATTGGATGTTTCTTCATTATGAATGAAGAGATAATCAGATATCCTTTTATTATGACTAAAGAGATATTTGGATTGAAACATTAAAAGCAATGACTTTAGTGTGTTCCATTGTGAATGCAAAATATATTGCCATATAGAAGCTTACAACAATGTTGTTTGGATGGGAAAGTTCATTTATGAACTCTCTATTCGGTTTCAACCAGAAAGTGTCTCCAGTGTACCGACACTATGACACTAATGGGGCGATAGCTCAAGCCAGGGAATCAAGGTCTCATCAAGATCCGAACTCAAATGAGAGACTAAACCACATGATTAAGAATCATGTATAATGGTGACGTCGTTATTCTCAAGGTTGCTTCTATGGATAACATATAGATATCCATTGTCTAAGCCTACTACTTAGCCATTTTTGAAATGACTACATAAGAGGTATCTTCATTGATGACCAAGCTGATTGGCTCTAGTGCAAGTGGGAGATTGTTGGAAATGTGCCCTAAAACCAATCATATGATGATACGTTATAGATATTTCACATGTTAAACTAATATAGTTTAATTTAAAGGGCAAAGATTATTGTTTGAAGCCATCTCATATAAATGTTATACGCTTAAACGATAAGTCCAAGGAATATGTAATTGGGAGAATGCGATCTAAAGAAATTAGATTCATGAGACCATTCTCTTCCGTGTACATATCCTAAACGTTCCTGATCATAGGATTGCCAATTGGGCATTGACAGTCCGTTAAGATCAATACGTGTTATGTCTTCTCTTAGGAAGAGTGACTGGTCTCGAGTCATTGGTGTGACTGACACCAAGACAAGCATGTAGGTGCTCAATAGAGAATGAATCCACTGAACATGATCAACAAGGAGTTCTCATACTCATGTCACATGAGAACTCATGGTTGGGATAATGCAAAGTAGTCATTTGACCTGAGGCATCATAGTTGTCTTGTGGTTAGGTCCTTGATCTTTGACTATGTCAAAGTCACTCCATCAGAGGGTGTCCACGGCATAGTTGGGGTTAAGCCACTTAGCCATGGAGGCAAGTGAATGCGCAACAAGGGATCTCTAACCTTCAAATTGTTTGAGGGAGAATACTCTATGATATGATTAAGAATCTCTGGCCAGAGTATGAATAAGATTTAGGAAGTCATTCCAAATCACATTCAAGGTAATCATATAAGTAAGAGAATCACATTGGATAGTAGACATGAATAAACTATCAAACCAAACAATGTGGTCAAGAGTATTGTATTAGAGAAAGACCGTATTGCATTGTAATCCTAAACTGAAAAGGTTCTCCACCTTTTCTGATTTTCTTGGGTAACCATGACATACTGTTAGGTGTCACTCATGGTTTGTGGAGCCCTAAACGTGTATAATCACTAAAGGGAGAATTGAAAGTAAGTTTCAATTCACAATCGATTTGAAAGAGTTCTAATCGCCAACTGCCTCGCTAAAAGGAACCTAATGGATCGTACACCGTGTAAGGTAGAGATTGAAGAAACAATGGAGATGAGTAAGGACAATTAAATGGTTTAATTGTTTATGGCAAGAATTAATTAATATGTTAATTAATCAAACGAATAAGTTCGTTTTAAACCTTGAGTTAGTTTTGGGCCTTAAAGCCCAAATTGGGCTTCGAATCGTCAAGCCCAATAGCTTAAGTTGTATGACAACTTAACAAACAAAATTCAAGAAGCCCAAAACAGCCCAAAGGCTTGGGAAAACCGGCCATATAGAGAGGGGTAGTGAATTTGGCTTAATTGCAAGTTTGCCACTCCATTGTGAGGTGGTATAAAGGCAACTTTATAGCCATTTCATCCTTAGGGTTTTTTTTTTAGAGAAAAGATGAGAACACAAGCTCCATTTCTCTCTCTAAGAGGCCGGCCACCCTAGAGGATTTTAGCTAGCAATCTTACTTTCTCTAGGTCACTAATCTCTTCTTCAAGTCCTACCTTGGTGTGGAGACTTAGAGGTTCTCAACTTTGGGAACTTGGAGAATCCTTTCAACCATCCTCATCTAAGAAATCAATGGAGCTAAGAAGCAAGAATGAAGGCCTTCTCCTTGGGTGATTAGCCTTTGCTTATGCAAAGAGGAATCAACAAAGGTATAAAGTTGTTGGAAATATGCCCTGAAAGTCAATATTTGGAAGAAACCTTTCAGGACAATAAATGGATGTATAGATGACTCTTATACATCAAATGGCGAAGATACTATTTATGACTATCTCTATAAACGATATATGTCCTAAATGGTGAATCCATGGACAATGGATCGATTGAAGAAGTAATCTAATGATGTTAGACTACAGAGACCTTCTTCACATAACCATAATGTCCAAAAGGTTCCTGGTCATAGGATTGTCGGAGGGATACTGACAATGCATAGACCGGTATGTACTATGTCCGCTTCGATTAGAAGGATGGAAAGTCTCATCCCATTCGTGTAGTGACACTAAGACAAGTATGTAGGTGCTCATTAAGGGAATGAGTTCACTGAACATAATCGAACGAGAGTACTTGCATGGAGGTCTACTCACATGTCAAGCAAGTAACTCTAATGGTTGGAATAATGTAAGTAGTCCTTTGACCTGAGGCATCATCGTTGTCTTGTGGTTAAGTACTTGATCTTTGATTATGTCAAAGTCACTCCATCCGCGGGTGTCCACGACATAGTTGGGGTTAAGCCACTTAGTCATGAAGGCAAGTGAATGCGCAACAAGGGATCTCTAATCCTCGTTATGAGAGGATGAATACTCTAAGATATGATTCGGGAATCTTCGGCCGAAGTGTCGAGCGTAATAAAGGAAAGCGTTCCTATACGACTCAATTGAATCATATAACATGGAAAAATCACATTAGGGGTTTGACATAATATATCCATACCCTAATAGTGTGATTAAGAGTATTGTTTAGAGAAGGATCGAATTACATTGTAATTCCAACTGAATAGGTTCTCAGAATAACTTCTACATTAGCTTGGGTAGCCATGATATATGGTTAGATGTCACTCATGGCTTGTGAGTTCTTCTAGATGATTAACTGTAGTCGTCAAAGAAGAAGGTGAATTAAAAGTAAGTTTTAATTCACTAAGTGATTGGATTAAATATAATCAATTGGATTGGTGCCAATCACCTCACTGCCTTGCTAATTAGAACCTAAAACGATTGTTCACCAATACACTCTTGTAGTGAGTAACTAATGGATGATGGAAATAATTAATTGGATTAATTAAGTGTTGTGATTAATTTAGAAAGTCTAAAGAAATCATAAAAGCGATAAAAGATCATTTTGGGCTTAAAGAAACGTTCGGGTTTAATTGGGCCCATTGGGCCTAAACCCATTGTGCTTTTATTCAAGCATAAGATGACTTGAAATGATAAAAGCCCAAAAGCCCAAACAACACTAAGGAGGCCGGCCACATAAAGGGAAAGGGAGAGAGAGGAAGTCAAGTGGTTGACTAGGTTTCTTTGTTCTATAAAAGGAACTTTATAGAGATATTTTTCATTAGGGTTTTTAGGTGTTCAAAACAACAAAAGAGAAAAAGAAAATAACTCTCTCTTCAACACCAAAGGCCAGCCACCATAGGGAGATTTTAGCTAATCATCTTTTTCTCCCTTTGGTTATTCCTTCATCCTTCTCACTACACTAGTGGGTGAGGATCTTTAGAGGTCTTCAACTTTGGAGACTTGAAGAGAACCTAGGAGCACTCATTTGTAAACAAAGTGGAGGAGGCAAGGAAGGAGGCTAGGATCAAGGAGTTCAAGGAGCAAAGGTCTTGGAGGTGGTCCATCCTTGGTCTAAGATCTAGATCAAGAGGTATAAAACTACTCCTAAACTTTGTTCTTCACTAAAATGTTTTGATGCATCATATATAAACCTATACATCTTGAAGGGGATTTGCATGACTATAGCTTTGATATTATTTGATAACATGCTTCCGTGGCTTTCGTATATAAATTTTGAATTGTATATGCATGCTAGTCATTAGAAATCCCACATAAATCTCATAGATTTCCCTTCAAAAGTTTCTCAACTCACTTTGTTTTGAGTTGAGTCTTGGTTCACCCTTCTACTAGGCTTTAAATTTCATGGGTAATGTTTTGTTTTTGAGTGCATACAAGCATGATTCCGCCTTTAATTGTTAATTGCATGCCATAGATGTTGCTCAAATGAACATGTTTTTCACAAAATTTCCTTCAGGCACGCCCAGTGGGATATCTTTGCATCTCATCTCTATCTTCAAATCCACAAGAAACACACATGGCATCAAGAAATTATCAAGTTGTTCCTGTAACCAACACGAAGAACAAGAACATCCTTGCCGTAAGTTATGGCAGTTTGGGCATCACAACCCGAAGCAAGGTAAGATCTATTTCCACTGTGCTTTCCACCCCTACATCAACTTTGCCGGAGGAGTAAAAGCACCTGAGGCACGAGCCCGTGATCACCCTTGCCTCGCTAAGGGCACCAAGGAAAGAAAGCCTGAAAAGGTACTATGAGTCGTTGACTTCTGACTCAAGCAGCAGCTCGTATCACGTAACCATGCAAGTCATGATTACTGGTGTGACTTTAATCAAAGAGCAGCTGGCACAAATGAGCGAAGCAATCGCAAGGCTGAGAAGGACTATGAAGGAAAAAGACTTGCAAATTGCTACACTCGTCAACTGTCTGGAGGTGCAGCATGACTAGAAAGCTAACCCGAAGGTTGGTCCACTAAAGGAGGAAACTGACAAAAAGGAAGAGCCTCAGATAGACAAAGTTGAGGAGAAGCTAAAGGTGGACCGAGCTGCGACGTTCATGGGATCTCTCTCTATCTAAGAGTTGCAAGAGATGATCATAAGCACAATCAAGGCGCAATATGAAAGAAGCTCACATGATTCCGTGTTGTACTAAAAGCCATACTCTAAAAGGATTGACACCTTGAGGATGCCAATGGGTTATTAGCCACCCAAATTCATGCAATTCGATGGAAAGGGCAATCCTAAACAACATATTGCCCATTTCATTGAAACTTGTAACAATGCTGGGACGGAGGGAGACTATCTCGTTAAGCAGTTCGTGCGCTCGCTAAAAGGTAATGCCTTTGACTGGTACATCGACCTCGAGCCCGAGTCTATAACAAGTGGGACTAGCTTGAAAGGGAATTCTTCAACCACTTCTACAACACTCATCGCACTGTAAGGATGCTGGAGCTAACGAGTATGTAATAGTGAAAAGATGAACCTGTCGTCGACTACATCAATAAGTGGCATTCATTAAGTTTGGATTGTAAAGATCAGCTTTTTGAAACCTTTGTCATTGAGATGTGTGTTTAAGGCATGCACTGGGGGCTATATTACATCTTCCAAGGCATAAAACCAAGAACTTTTGAAGAATTAGCAACTCGATCCCATGACATGGAGTTGAGTATTGCCAATCATGGGAAGAAAGAGCCGATCATCGGCTTAAAAAAGGATTTGCTCCAAAGGTAGATAAGATTGGGAAAAAGCCCACCAAGGAAACTTTTGCCATCCATACTACCCCTATCAAGACATCCACCGCGTCCATCAAAATCTCCTCCAAAAGCAAAACAAAAGAGATGAAATGTGAGCCTTCTCCTACCCAAGACAGGTACATAGACACCTTGAGGGAACTGTAGCAGAAAACGTACCCTTTTCCTAACTCTGACGTGGTTGCAATGCTAGACGACTTGCTGGAAAAAAAGGTAATTGAGTTACCTGAATACAAGTGCCCCGAAGAGATGAATGGCGTTAATAATCCTAGGTACTGTAAGTATCATCGTATCATGAGTCATCCTGTTGGCAAGTGCTTCATCCTCCAGGAGCTCATCATGAAGCTAGCACAACAAGGGCAAATTGAACTCGACTTGGAAGACACATCCGCAACACACACTACCATAATTGTGTTCAGATCATTCGATCCCGTGCCCCTCCAAGTGACCCATGACCACTCCCATCCATGCTTAAGCCATATGCATCTTCCGTACAACAATCATTGGGGGCAAGTGACCAAAATGCGCCTATTGATGATGAAGAATAATGGACATTGGTGACCTATAAAAGAACAAGAAAGCCAAGACCACAAGTCATACGACCAAAGGTGGAACAAGAGAAAAAACACTGCCCGCAACAATAGGAAGCTCAGAAGGAGCGTAAGAGTCGCCCATTATCGTCTCCTTGCACGAGTACTTCTTGAAAGACTTCTTCCAACAGTGCACTACCGTTGCCTGTCATATGGTTGAAGTAGAGATAGAAGAGCCCTCAAAAGGCAAAACTTTCGCCATTGAGGAAGAGAAGACCCTTACGCCCAAAAAAGGCCTTCCGGCACACTTTAGCATCAATGAAGCACTACGATTGCCCAAGGAGATATGAAAAGCACTAATAGTGGTCTTAATGAGTCCTGATAACCACAAAGTGCAAGAAAGCAAGGATGAAGACTTGAAGCTTCAACCACACGAATATGCCACATGTTGTGCTGCCCATAACGCAATCAACTTCATTGACGAAGACTTGTTGTTGGGATCAAAGCCTCACAACCATCATCTTTTCGTCTCTGGGTACGTAATGGAGCATAAAGTTAACCTCATGCTTGTGGATGGTGGATCGGCTATAAACATCATGCCAAAGTCAACAATGACCACAATCGGCATCAAGATGGATAAATTATCCCGAAGCTGCCTCCTAATCTAAGGTTTTAACCAAGGAGGACAAAGAGCGATGGGCATGATCCGAGTAGAAATGACCATTGGCGAACTCTAATCAAGCACGTTATTCCATGAGATTGATGCAAGAACTTCCTACAGCTTGCTTTTAGGAAGACCTTGGATCCATGAGAATGGATTGGTGTCGTTCACCCTTATCAATGCTTGAAGTTCTAATGAGAAGGAGTAAATGTGGTACAAGGCGACACCAAGCCATTCACCGGAGCTGAATCACATTTCCCGGATGCCAAGTTCTACATGGATGAAGACATGGTACCCAAAGCTCTTCCAAATGAGATCAAATCCACAAGCAAAGCCACAACTAAGAAACAAGAGTGGTAAGCTGTGCCCAAGAAGCAAGAAGGGGAAGTCGTGCCATCTTCAAACAAAGACGATAATGAGTTTGCGAAACCCACAACAACCAAAAGAAGTGTGACGCCCTCAAAATGACCAAACACACCCGTCTTCCGATACATCCAAATATTAAGAAGAAAGAATGGGCAATCCCTGTTTGAAACTGGAATAAGCAAAATCGACACACAACTGCACAAGGATGATATAAAGCTGCTCAAGACAAACGCAGTTTACCTCTGACACAGCTAGGCGATGTTAAAGTTTCAATACCATTGCAAGGTTTCGTAAAACCCCTTCCAAAGGGGGTGGAATCGAGCATTCTTCCAACCAAGAGGACCGAAGAAGGTTTCAACCCAAATGTTTACAAACTTATGTCAAAGGCTGGGTACGATTTGGAATCCTTTTTAAATCTTGGAAAAAGGTTTCTAACACCGTCAACGACAAAGAACGTGACCTCACCAAGACTCAAAAGAAATTAAAGGAGCATGGTTACGGATTTAACAACAATAAAGCTGGACTTGGCTTCACACCAAATACAACCATGAAGATTTCAAGCAAAACGAAAAACGTTAATGCTCAACACATCAGCATGAACATTGAACAAAATCAAGATGAGCCTAAACCCTTACCTGGAATGTTAGTCTTTGATAGGTTGAATCGTTCAAAATCTAGAATTTTGACACTTGATCGCATTGGTGGTCAAGACCAAACTTCAGTCTTCTAGCAGCTTAACCCGTCAACACCCCAAAGCTCTGTTTTTAAAAGGTTGTCAAAACCTAAGAAACAAAGCAACACGGTTAGCTCTCTTCCACGATGGTCGACCTTGGAAAAACTTGCAGAAACCAAGCAGCCTTCTAGAAGGAGGAAGACAACGCCAAAGGAAGAAAAGCTCAGTGATTTAGCAGAAAAAGACAACGTTTGAAACTCGGTTTTTTCAAGGCTGAAGCCCCAATCAACCTTGGAAGTCAACACAAAAGGAAAATTGAAGGTAAAGAGACGCACTATCATCCACACTGGCGAATCTTCACGCCAACAAACCCAAGAGGACTGCATTGAAGAAAAGGTTCAATACGTCTTCCACATCATAATCCAAGAAGACAAAAAAGATGAAATCCCCGAGGAAGATGTCACTACTGCGCCACCACAGCTCGAGGATGGGGGTCAAACCACGGTTGATAACCTCAATGAGCTCAACTTAGGCACAAGCGAGGAATCGAAGCCTATCTTCGTAAGTGCACTACTAAGTACACCAAGATCGAGAAGTACTACCAACTGCTAATGGAGTACAAATACGTCTTTACTTGGACCTACAAAGAAATGCCCAGCCTTGACCTTACCATTGTCGTGCATCGTCTTGTAGTCAAGCCTGGAACGCAACCGATAAAGCAAACTCAAAGACGTTATTGATCTGAGCTCATCCCATAAATTGAGGCCAAGATTGACAAGCTAATTGAACCAGACTTTATGGTGCAATACCCTAAATGGATCTCCAACATCGTCATTGTCCTTAAGAAATCTGGACAAATACGTGTTTACGTAGATTTCCACGACCTCAACGATGCTTGCCCAAAAAATGACTTTCCCTTGCCAATCATCGAAATCATGGTAGACGCAACCACTAGCCACAAGGCACTATCATTCATGGATAGCTCATCTGGATACAATCAAATTCACATGGCTCTCGAAGACGAGGAACTAACAGCCTTCTGTACTTCCAAAGGTATCTGTGGCTACAAGGTAATGCCTTTTGAGCTTGAAGAATGCTGGAGCTACATATCAATGTGCAATGTAGAAGATCTTCAACAACATGCTATACAAAAACGTAGAATATTACATAGACGACGTAGTTGTCAATACCAAGAAGAGATCATATCACTTGAAGGATTTACGAATGGTGTTCAACAAACTATGACACTACAACCTTAAGATGAACCCGTTGAAGTTTGCATTTGGCATCACCTTTGAGAAGTTCATCGACTTCATTGTCAAGCACCATGGCATTGAAATGGACTAATCGAAGATTAAGGCCATTCAAAGCATGCCTAAGCCAAGGAATATACACAAGCTGAAAAGTCTATAAGGAAGGCTAGCCTTCATTAGGAACTTCATCTCTAACCTCACTGGATGATGTCAACCCTTCAATCAACTCATGAAAAATGATGCTCCATTCATATGGGATGACACATGTCGTAATGCCTTTGAGAGCATAAAAAGGTACCTGGTAAGCCCACTTGTCTTAAGAGCTCCCATGCCTAGAAAGCTGTTAATCGTATACATTGCCAAACACGAGGGTTCCATTGGAGCACTCTTGGAGCAAGAAAATGAAGACCAAAAGGAAAGAGCACTCTACTACCTAAGTAGAACTCTCACTGGTACCCAACTCAACCACTCACCGATTGAGAAGATATGTCTTACCCTAGTCTTTGCTATCCAAAAGCTAAGACACTACATGCATGCTTACACCATCCACTTGGAAGCTAAAGCTGACCCAGTCAAATACGTTATGTCCAAACCAGTTTTGACAAGGTGACTGGCTAAATGGGTGTTGCTTCTTAATTAGTATGAGATTATCCATGTCCTAACTAAATTCGTCAAGTGACAAGCACTAGCAGACTTCCTTGCCGATCATTTAATCCTAGCCGATTGGAAAATCTCAAACGACTTACCTGATGATGAGGTGTTCTATGTCGACATCTTTCCGATATGGATGATGTTCTTCGACGGATCCACACGAGCAGACAGAGCTAGGGTAGGAGTAGTATTCATGTCGCCACAAAGATAAGTACTACCTGATTCCTTATGACTAAGCAAGCTATGCTCCAACAACGTCGCTGAGTACCAAGCGGTAATCATTGGACTGCAAATGGCGATCAACATGGAAATCACAACACTAGAAGTGTATGGTGGCTCCAAACTCATAATCAATCAACTCTTAACTGAATATGAAGTAAGGAAAGATGGTTTCATCCTATACTTTCGGCTAGCAACTCAACTACTACAAAAGTTTGAGGCCGTGTTGCTAAAACATGTGCTAAGAAAAGAAAATCAAATGGTGGACGCTCTCGTTAACCTAGCCTCAAGTATGGCACTAGAAGAAGATGAATTTACGGACGTGCCAATTTGCCAAAGATGGGTGATCCCCCTCGTTACTGAAATGCTAGTAGATGACACAAACATCGTCTCAGTACTTCCAATCGACACTGAAGAATATAGATAATTGATGATTGACTACTTGGAGCATGCAAAACTTCCAGATGATCCTAGACACTGCTATAAAATACATCGACGAGCACCTTGCTTCCTCTACTACAAAGGAACACTATACCGACACTCTTTTGAATGAGTACTTCTGAGATGCCTAGGTGAGGAAGAAGCCAATTAAGCCATAAAAGAATCACACTTATGTGTATGTGGGGCACATCATTCTGGACCAAAGTTACATTTCCAGCTCAAAAGAATGGGTTACTACTGGCCAAGCATGGTGAAGGATTGCCTGGAGTACACTAAAAGGTGCCAAGCCTGCCAATTCCATGCCAACTTCATACATCAACCACATGAGCCATTACACCATACAGTTGCTTCATAGTTGTTTGATGCATGGGGATTGGATGTTGTAGGACCAATCACACTAAAGTCATTTACAGGATAAGCATACATCCTAGCCGCAACAGATTACTTTTCCAAGTGGGCTGAAGCCATACCCTTAAGGGAAGTCAAGAAGGAAGTTGTCATCCGTTTCATCAAAGAACATATCATTCATCGATAAGTCTTCCATGTATCATGTTCCGGGCAACGGTCTTGCAGAAACATTCAACAAAACGATGTACAACCTTATGAAGAATGTGATTGGTTAAAGAAAGAGAAATTGGTACGAAAGAATAAGTTAAGCACTTTAGGCGTATATGACGACATATAGAACTCCTACCCAAGTTACGCCTTATTCTCTCGCATATGGCATGGAAGTTGTTCTGTCACTCAAAAGTCAAATCCCCTTACTAAAGATAGCTATACAAGAAGGCTTGACTGAAGTGGAAAATGCAAAGTTACGACTTTAAGAGTTGGAAGCACTCAATGAAAGAAGGCTTGAAGCTTAACAATACTTGGAATGCTACCAAGCACGGCTATCCAAGGCATTCAACAAGAAAGTCCACCCGAAGTCTTTCCAAACTAGAGATCTTGTTTTGGCATTATGAAGGCTTATCATCACAACTCACAAGACAAAAAACAAGTTCACATCAAAGTGGGATGGACCTTATGTAATACAAGAGGTCTACACCAACGACACCTACTTAATCATGGTGGAAGACAGCTTAAAGATCCCCATCAATGGTAGATTCTTTAAGCATTACTACCCCTAAACCAAACAAGCAATGCTCCTCACCTGCATGAGCCTAAACTGCACACAGCACAATGCTCCTTGTTCGCACGAGCTTAAAAGGTGACACTCGAAACTCGTTGTTCGCACGAGTTTAAAAGGTGACACTTAATGCTCCTCGCTTGCATAAGCCTGAATTGCACACGGCACAATGCTCCTTGTTCGCATGAGTTTAAAAGGTGACACTTGACACTCCTTTTTCGCATGAGTTTAAAAGGCGACACTCAACATTCTTTGTTTTCACGAGTTTAAAAGGCAACACTCAATGCTCCTTGCCTGCATGAGGCGGCTAAACTGCATAAGGCACAATGCTCCTTGTTCGCATGAGCATAAAAGACGACATTGAACATTCCTTGTTTGCACGAGTTTAAAAGGCGATACACAAAGCTCCTCGCCTATACGAGAGTAAACTACACACTGCAACAATGCTCCTTGTTCGCACGAGCTTAAAAGGTGACACCTAATGCTCCTTGTTCACACGAGCTTAAAAGGTGACACCCAACGCTCCTGGCCTGCAAGAGCATAAACTGTGTACGACAAAATAGAAAGAAAAAAAAATCAAAATCATCATCAAAATAATCACCCAACCAACCATATACACAGTGGTAAGGGAGTACCGCAGAACAATCTTCAGTGCTCGCTGAGTTCGAAACAATACTCAAGTCGTCATAAATATTGGCTAAGATCGGAACTGCGAAGCTAAAAGATTCACCTACAGCCATCTTGCTAGCCACTTTAAAAACTCCAAGAAGAATAAAGTTGACATCATCTTTGGGGAAAACAAACTTACAAAGCCAACAAGCTAAAAAAGCACGAATGATGGAAGGATGACGATCATAACTAAACAAAGATGTGTATACGGCGTGATCCTCAACACATTTTAAACAAACTTAAAGATTCACATGCAGCCATCTTGCTAGCCACTTTAAAAACTCCACGTGCTTTGACGCTACACCAAGATCCTCAAACATTTTCAACTCGGTAGTGACACGGTGCCTAGCTGAACCAATGGCACTTAACGGGTCTGAGTCTCCCTTTGGCTTAGTAGTCTTGTTGCGGCCACTTTTCTTCAAAAGCTTCTTCTTGTACTTCTTGGCATCCCAATACCAAAATCGAATCCATGAAGAAATCTTCACGCCTGACTTACTGTAAGCCTCATAGGAAAGCTTGTGATATGTCCAAAACAAATAGCAGCAACTCGCAGGCAATCCTCGACTATTGCGATGAGAAAATTCCTCCATGCTAGGAATAACCTCGTCATAAAAATTACCATGGATCGATAAGCCTCTTATATTGTGGAAATCCCAAAGTGAAATCGACATCTCCCCTTAAGTTGTGTGAAGTGTGTTGGTCGTTGAACACCAATGCTCAAAGAACGCACGAATGATGGAAGGATGACGATCATAACTAAATAAAGATGCGTATACGGCATGATAAAGGCCCACGTTAATAAGCACATCTTTGGATTGGCTCAAGACATCTTTAAGCCATTCTCAATAAAAGTGAACAAAGATGGTTTCTCTAATAGTCAACAATGTTTTATTCTAAGTCATAGCTCTGTTACGGCTGCGATCACCAAGAAGCTCAAATGAAGTCGATGGATTGTCACGAACATGGTGTGAAGGATTCAAGATAAGAATCCTCGATGTACATGCTTTCTTCTTCGTATTTGGTCTGCCAAAATCTATCACCTCCCAAGATACTTCAGAAGACCACGACTTGATATACATCGAGTTGTCTTTTGCAGGAAGAACAAGCACCTTAGGGCCAGTCAACAACGCACAAAGTTTCAACGTTATTCCCCTATCTTGCAAATCGCCTTCCTTCGCAAGAATAGTGATGGTATTACTCTTAAAGCACTTGAAAAATACAATGGTTGCAACAAAATAAACAAGGCAACATAATCATAAGAGTAGGACAGTAAGAAAAAAAAATTGTTTCACTAAAGCAAAAGAGATGCGAGACAAACCTCGTGATCATTGAAGGATGACGATGACAAAGTCATAATGACGAAAAGAAATCAGCCACAAAGCTTGAGCAGCATAGCAAAGTGGGCAACTACAAGACGGTCCTTCAAAAGCACACTACAGTAGCAAAGAAAACCAAAATGCTCGCAATCACACTACGCAACCCTGCAGCAATTATGCAAGCAGAGAATTGTACGCCAACGTCACCACCGAGGGAAAACTATGACCAAAAGGCACTACACAACATAACCCCGCTGCAGTCTTTTGCACAGCATAATGAGGTAAAAAGTGACACACTGCAACAAGAACCAAACAAAAAAACTTGCGGCAGCAAGCAACAACTGCACATGGCACAGCAGTAAGTACATCGGCAGTGCACGGCAAGGTAGTTTATGTCAAAACACACACACAGCCAATTGCATTATAAATAAGGGTCAATTGCTTTCTAATATTATAGGGAGAATACATACCAAATAAAAAAAGAAAATCAAAACAAGGAAGCACATTCCAGCTACAAAAAGGAAGCAATTCAAAGCAAAAAAAAAAAAAAGGGAAGCTGATTTCGACCACAGAAAAAAATGTTGTTTTTTGCAACAAAAAAATCAGCAAAGAAAAGAAAATGAAACAAAAAATAAATAAATAAAAGGAAAGGGCTTCAAAATTTCCAAAACATCAAAGGAAAGTACCTCTCCTTGCCAAAATACAAAAGGTATCCCTCCAAAGCAAGGACAAGCCTTCAAGTTTCCCAAAGCAAAGGGCAAAACACCCCCTTGGCCGAAAAAAAAAAAAAAGAAAGGGAAAGGAAAAATGCAAATCCAATTTACCCAAGGACAAACATTAAATCTTTCCAAAACCTTGAAGAAAACCACCAAAGCTTTCCAACATTTTGGAGTAAATCACCCTCATTACCAAAATTGAAGGACATTCATACCTAAGGAAGGAAAAGCATTTTTACCACAACCACAAGGAAAAAAAATCCAAATCTCAAAATACACCAAATGTATTTTGTTAAAATTGTGGAAAATCAATACGCACAATAAGTATGTGTTGATTTATCCATTTCCAAAATTTTATTTCTTTCAAGATCAAGCCTCTACGGCCCTTGAAGAAAAGTTTAATTTCTTTCAAGATCAAGCTTTTACGGCCCTTGAAGAAAATTTCCATTTCATTCAAGATTAAGCATCTACGGCCCTTGAAGAAAATTTTTATTTCATTCAAGACCAAGCCTCAACGGCCCTTGAAGAAGCAAGCTAATTCAAGATCAAGTCTCAACGATCAAGTCTCAACGATCCTTGAGTTAGAACATTCACATTGCAGGACTTCAAAACACGTTTCTTACATGTGACAAGCACGTGCCTACAACGTGCCTTGAAGTGGGGGCATTTGTAGACATGTAAATTTCATTGCATACAAATGATGCATCACAAAGTTCCACATGGCATATGACTCATCACAAATAGACAAGTCATCAAAGACATGTGGCACAAATCAAGCAAAGGAAGTACAAAACCTTCCCAAAAGTTGGCAAAATGGAGAACATCCCTCTTAGAATCAGCAAGGGGTTCAAGTTGCTCTCAAAACCGGAAAGAAGGCTAAAGCATCTTCATAAAACAAGCAAGAATTGAAGATTGCTCACAAGATAGGTAATAAGCCCTATAATTCGGCCAAGGTAAGGGAAAGTGGCTAAAACAAGACATAAAACATGCCTAAATTCTCCCATGGATGAATCAAGACGCAAATCAAAGCCAAATCCATCCAAAGGCAAGCTTTGAGAAGTCTATAAATATAAGGTCCCAAGACAAGCATAAAGGGTGGACAATTTCTACATTGAAGGGCCGAAATTCTCACAAAAGAATAACTTCTGCCAAATCTTTGAAGACTTATACGCTGCCAAAGTTCTCTTCGAAGAATGAACAACCAAAGCTGAAACTTTTTTTCAACCAAATCCAAAGCATTCCCTTGAAAAATCAACAAGCACTTGTGCCGATTCCTTCAAGACTTTGTTACAAGTTTAAAACTTGTAACAACGTTCGATTCAATATCAAGTTGCCACAACCCTTGGATGAATAACATACGCATCTACATCAAATTTGAAGACTGAATCAAAGGAAAATTGTAAACAGAGATTGTAACCCTACAAATTCATCAATACAAATCTACATGTTCTCGTTTCATTCGTTACATAATTTTCGTGTTCAGAATTCCAAGTTAACTAAGATCCATTTTAGTGCACATTTTAACTCTGACAATCTTAGTTGCATGGACTAATCTCTTTGCAAATAATAAAGAACATATAACACAAGCAAAGCGTAAGATAAGTAAACTAGAAAATGATAAATTGCACGAGATGTTTTTGGCTAAAAAAACCCACCTCTGGGTTAAAAAACCAGGGGCTCTCCATTGAGTCAAATCCACTAGTGAAATCAAGATTCTTACAAAGTAACCACACAAGCTCAATTCCTAGATCCTAATCTACGGAGCAACTTGTACCTTTGTGCAACCTTGCCTTTCATGAGGTGGACTCCTTCAGTTTTCACGAAGTGGCAGCTCCTTCTCAGCTCTTCCTTTGTGGCACCGAAATCTAATCAACTTATGCAAATAATGTTATGATGAAGTTTATGCAAATCTAGATTCGATCGTTTAGTTAGTTTCACCAATCAAACACTTGAAAAATGAAACTGACGCGAATCAAAAAAGAGGTTAGCTCAAAGATTTGAAACTGAAGAAGTTTGACCTAAAACAAAGATCAAAATCACAAAAACAATGCAACCTTAATATGCAATGATTTGTTATTTAGTGCATGAATGTGATTTTGTGGTTAGGGTTTTCAAGTGAAAACCAAAGGGCAGCTCCAAGCTGAAATCAACCTTTTTAAAAAAATTGAACTCTCATAGCCAAGTTGAAATGAAACCATAGATGAAACATTTATAGAGGGCTTTGTTTCAGACAAAGAGAAGGGATGGAAAGGCCACATGTCATGTGCAAAAGCAATATGAAAAGATCTAGGGTTGAAAAACACTCTTGGGGAAAAGGTTGTTAGAATGCCCATGTGGGTTGCCTTAAAGTGTGTGCCCAGCTCGCGTAATAGCATGGAGAAGATTTGACTAAACAGAATCACTAGACATAATGAACTGGAAATCATGACGTGAAATGCATATGTATGAACAAACCTGTGATGAAAGTATTTGAACTCTTGAAGTGATATTTCCAATAGCATGATCACAGAGAAGCAATTAAACCCTAAATCTAATAGAGCATGTGTAGTACAATTTACAACATCTGACAAGGGAAGCCAAATACTAAAAACTAGACTTCACAATCTCCCACTTTGCCTTTCCTTGACAAAATAACCCAAACCCTATAAATAAATTCACCCAACCTCATTCAAGAGAACACAAAAGGACGAATCCTGCAAAAAAGTACTCTTGACAAAGAACAAGTGAAAAGTTATCATGGTTAAAGCAATTGCAAGGAAGTAAATTGTTTAGCATTGTACATGATTGCAACACAACACAAAATTTTCAAATTTTAATTTTCTCCCCCATTTTGTCATGGCAAAGACAAAGGATGTAAAATGAATGAGATGCCATATTCATTAAACAAAATAAGCGGATATGTTAAATAAGCTCATCAAATAAATATCCCACCACATATGAAGTATATAAGAACCAACAACAAAGACATCAAATAAGTTTAAGCATAAGGTACAATTCTTGGTACCAAAATATTGAAATCATAAAAGCATGTTAATGAAATCTGTTCAAAACACCCATTTGTTTAGGATTAGCAACAACAGTTAAGCCGAGAGTAGCACAAATAAGATACAACACAAAAAGGTGTTCAATTGCAAAAGGAAATTGTTCGAACAACCAACAATTAAGTTGAACTCCCCCAAAACACATGCTCTCCAAAAGTCTTACACTTATAAACTATACCCCCCCCCCCCCAAAGCTCACTCATCCATAATAAAGAACTTCTTAGATTGAGACACCAGCACGCTAACAGATAAAAGTTATGAGACAATGATAAACAGTGGAACCACATTGTTGTTTGTCGGGACACTTGGTCTTAGACATGATTGAACAGAAAATTAGGAAAACCAAATGGCATATTAGAAAAACTCATCATAGCATAAAGAACCCTAGCAATGTCGAAAGTAGAATTTTCATTGTTTGAGGATCCTATAAAATTCCTATGCATAAAATATGCGCACAGTCTATATAAAGGCTTAAGGTGAGACTTTGACACTTGATTCTTGACTAGAGGTATAGAAGAGTCTAAGAGAGTGTGACAATGGTAGGCATAAATATCATAATGACAGGTGATTGAATCAAAGGAATGCATGTTGAATGCATTGGAGGGTTCTAAACCTAAGATATCATAGATGACATTGGAATCAAAAGGAATATTGACACCACATACATACACTTAACCTCCAGAATCTGGAAATTTGGAGGGAACATTGACATAGAACTTTTGAGCCACTAACAAATTAAAAGTGGGAGGAGGGGAATTCACCGTATGTAACTTGTAACGGTCAATGAGATCATCTGCAATTATGGCATCTTCTACAGGAAGATCATCCCAAACTACTTGACACTCTAGAATAATAGCCCTAGCAATCACCTCCTTATAGAATTTTGTAGCTCGAGTTGTAGGAAATGTTGGAATGATAGATGACTCAAGAGAAGTGGCTGCAAGTTTTACGGATTAAGATCGAGTTTGACAACAAGGAAGAGAGGATTGAGAACTGGAGTGACATAGTGATGCCTAACGCGAAGACATGATGGCAAAGATTTCCCCCGATAGTTGATCGGAGCTTGAGAAATAAAAGGGTGTACAGACAAAAACCAACGACACAAGTAAATGGGAAAGTAAAAACCTAGTAAAGTTAGAAAAGGTAAATACCTTGGACTCTGTGAAATAATTTGAACTGTAGAGATGAAATCAACAATTAAGATTAGAAAGGTTAAAACATAATGGACAAAGATATAAATACCCTAAATGAACATCTATTTTTCGATGAGTTCCAGTGAATGGACGGAAAAAGCAAACCCCCATTTTAAGAACAATTTAGTATCAAAATAATAACCCCCAGAGCATACCATGCTCAGGACCAGAAAATAACACAGAAGACGAGCACAAACTTGGTACTATTAAGCTACAACTATCCAAACAATTCTCAAGGAGAGTCAAGATAAAAAAAAAAAAAAAAAAAAAAAAAAAAAACAGGTCCAATGTCTATGCTTCCAAGCAAAAGAACTAAACTTAAATAAAGACTTGAAATGAAATATGATATGCAATGCTATCTATAAGTCTTCAAAGTCATACATGGACAGTAAAGCAAGGATTAACACATGTTCATAAGGCAACCATTATGTGTCAAGGTATGGGAATGGGATTGGAGATAACCATCTTTAAATCATAACATCATTCCACTAGGCTCAAAGTTAATTTTAAGGCTAACCAAACTTTTAATAATCCATTAAGTTCAAGAAACAACACTTGGAACATAAATTGGGGTAAAGAGCAAAACACAAAACTATACACAATGGGAAGCCAAAGCCAAATGGAACGTTGAAATGGCATATGGTAGTAAGAAACCCAAGTCATTTGATATGGTTGGTGCAAGATGTATTTGAACCACCCCAAAACACTTTTGAGCTTTTTATGACAAGTGGGAATGATTCGACTGAACATGACATTGCATGTGAGAACATATTTGTAGGGAAAAATGATTTAGATTCCCCTTTTTGGATAAACTTTTGAGAAGATTGCTCATAGGTGATGGTAATGATACTCGAATTAATGATTTTTCTTTTGTGAAGCATTGAGCAAGAAAGCAAGACAACAATAGATGGTGTTTGGCACTGGAATTGATACTTAAACTCAATTTATGGATTAAGTAGAGTCACTATAATCCAATCAACCAAAGTAAGCCTAACCCCACAATTAACATAAGTTTTTTGCTAAATGAAAGAATGATTTTTTAGAGACTATCAACCAAACTAGGGAGAACCTTTGACATCATAGTGGAAATATTATTCAAGGTTAATCCCCAAATATCACCCATGCATGATAGTTAAGAGATGCAAAACAAGAACAACAGAATTTACTGATGAGAAGATTGTCTAGTCACATACAACTGATTAACTATACATACAGTAAAGAAAATTGGAAGCATAGTTGTTCGACCTATTTAGTTGATGGCACAAAGAGCAACGGACCATCGAAGATTTTCATGCCATTAATTGTCCAAAGTGCTTGTGAGATAGGCAGTTAGCTGTTTCTCAAATGAAACTAAGATTGAAGCACATGCCTTTCTCTCCATAAACTCACCAATGAAATGAAATTGAGTTTTAAAATGATTTATGGTTAAATGCAAGATGGGGCTATTCCAAAAATCAATTTCACACGTACTATTACAATGAAATCAAACAACCAATAGTTTTACACCAAAGTTATGCAACAGATACAACAACCACAACCGAATATCACGAATAGACAAAACAAGGTCACAGTTTACAATTGCATGACAGAGAGAGACATACCTTTTTTTTTCAATGCAACTAACAATAGAGATTGTTTTCATGTGAGACATCATAGAGTGTTTTTCCAAGTTGGATGATTCACACAAATAACTTTGAGAGAATAAGAGATGTGGCTGCCCCTTAGAACACATGATATATAGGTTTCTTTATTCCAATTTGTATGCTCACCACCTTCAGGAATGACAAGAGAGTGAACAACCGGCATATTCTTTTTATCTTTGTCAATAATTTTGCAACATCTTTTTGAGAAACGAACTTCATCAGCAACATCATCACATAGTTGGCTAATTCTCAGAAGGTTTGTCATCAACCCAGCCACATAACAGACATTTTCAAGCTGGGGAAGTTTAGGAATCTTGACAGTATCATTTCCAGTAATGTGGGCCATGCAATCTCCACCAAACTCAATGATATTGCCGTTGGCAGGTACAAGTGACTGGAAGGCCACTTTGTCATTCATCAAATGACAGGAGCATCCACTATTAAAGTACCAAACATCTAGTTTACGAGCATAAGGAGCACAGCGAGTTACTAGACATTTATTAGAAACCCTTTAAGGATGACTCAAACATGAGTTAACCTTGCCAGAGCTAGAAGAATCAACCAATTGAGCCATTATGTTGACTTCCACAGCTAGTTGATCAACTTTACTTTTCAAGTCATTTTTCCTTTATGAGAATAGTTTTCTACACCTAGGTCAAATATGACCAAATTCACCACAATGATGACACATGGAAATAAATCTTGTCTTTGAAGAGGTACTGACCATAGGAGTCACAAACAAAGATTCCTTCACAACTGGAGAGTTTATGCTCTTTAAGCATGAACCACTATCCACAAAAACAAGAGCATTCTTGGCATCATATGGACTTCTAACACATGAAACTTTGTTGAATTTTTCAGCATCAAGAGTCAAATAATCCATTTTGTACACAGCCTCATTCAACTTAAATGATAGCTTTAAGTTGACCTCATGAAGCATTTCGTTGTTCACCTTCAACTCTTGAATTTGTTGTAGTAGTCTTTCTTAAGATATCATCAATTCCCGAACCTAAGCTTCAAGGGATGCAATAAGATCATCTCTTTCATCTTCACCAATGCAAATAGGAGCCATTTCATTTAGTCTATGAAGTTTAGCTTCAAGAAAAGTGACTTTCTCATTCAACTTTGTTCTGACTAGATGAAGAGACTCAATTTCTTCTTACAACTTGGACACCTTCTTGATTAGCTCCATATTTTCCAATTTTAAAACACAAGTCTCCTCGAACAAAGAGTCATACATGTCAAACACATCATGATGCATTACATCTTTAGAAACATTCAAAACATCATCATTGTCACTAGTCAAAACAGACAGAATCTTCATCTTCACTATCACTCCATGTGGACATTATAGCTTTATCATGCTTCTGACTGGACATTTTGTTATTTACACACTCAGCAACATGATGTCCTCTTTTACCACATTCAAAACATGGCCCAAGTACACTTGGAGAAGACTTGTACCTTTTATAAATAAACCTCCCTTGATTTAATCCAGAAGTAAGCTTATCATGATGTTGACCGAATGAATTGTTTGATGACTCCCTAACCCTTTTATCATCTTTTCCTTTGTTCTTAAGAATCCTTCGAAATTGTTTAACAAATAAGGCTAGATCTTCATCAGGGGATTGATCACATGATTCATCGATTGTTTTAGATTTGTCAACACTTTGAAGAGCAACCTCTTTTCTTTTCTTTGACTCACCTTTATCCAAGTCCAGCTTCATCTCATAGGTGATGAGTTTTCCAACAACCTTTCCAAGTTTAATTTTATTTAAGTCTTTAAATTCTTGTATAACAACATTCTTTGCTTCAAATCTCTTAGGTAAGGTCCTCAAGATTTTTTGGACAATTGTTGTCTCATTAATAGGTTTTCCTAATCCCAATGCCTCATTAGTCAACATTTCAACTTTCTCATAAAAGACCGAGAAAGTCTCAGACTCCAACATTCTTAAATCTTCAAACTTTGAAAGAGTCAATTGGAGTTTAAGATCCATCACTTGTTTGTCACCTTCATGTAGAATTTAGAGTTTGTCCCATACTTGTTTTGCGGTAGTGCAATAATGAATATGTGCAAATTGAGTTGGTAAGATGGCAGAAACAATGGCACTCCGTGCTTTTCTATTAGCCATAGCGGAATTAATCTCCCCTTAACTCCACTCACTTTTGGCATTTACAACATATTCTCCATCAACTGTCCTCGAAAGAGCCTTCCATTCAAAAGTAAGATAATCCATATCAATTAGATATTATGCCTACAGAAGGATTTGAAACTACTCACTCCATGCAGCATAGTTTGTTCCATCAAAGAACGAATGAGAGTTGCAAGATCCTGCAACATGATCATGATCCATGGTAAGAATCCACTCAATACCAGCAGCTCCTAGAGACCACTTTATGTATATCTAGAGCACGGCTCTGATACCAATTGAAATTGGTACTAGGTGGAATAACCTATAATTTAAAATCTATATATGTGCTTATCTGACTAGTCAGCAACACTCATCAACTAAGATCAGATATGTTAGTTTACTCACAACGGAAGTAGTCAAGTTTAAGCTCAATTACTAAAATGTTCCACGTTAACTAAGATCCATTTTAGTGCACATTTTAACTCTGACAATCTTAGTTGCATGGACTTATACTTTGCAAATAATAATGACATATAATACAAGCAAAAGGTAAGATAAGTAAACTAGAAAATGATAAATTGCACGAGATATTTTTGGCCGGAAAAACCCACCTCTAGGTTAAAAAACCAAAGACTATCCACTGAGTCCAATCCACTAGTGAAATCAAGATTCTTACAAAGTAACCACACAAGCTCAATTCCTAGATCCTAATCTACAGAGCAGCTTATACTTTTGTACAACCTTGCTTTTCACGACGTGGACTCCTTCAGTCTTCACAAAGTGGCAACTCCTCCTAAGCTCTTCACCTTATGGCACTAAAATCCAATCAACTTATGCAAATGATGTTAAGATGAAGTTGAGCAAATCTAGATTCAATCGCCTAGTAAGTTTCACCAATCAAACACTTGAAAGATGAAACTGAGACAAATCCAAAAAAAAAGTCAGCTCAAAATTTTGAAACTAAAGAAGCTTGACCTAAAACAAATATCAAAGTCACAAAAACAATGCAGCCCTAATATGCAGTGATATGAGAATTTAGTGAATGAATGTGATTTTTGTGGCTAGGGTTTTCAAGTGATAACCAAATGACTGCTCCAAGCTGAAACCCTAGATGAAACATTTATAGAGGGCTTTGTTTTAGACAAAGAGAGTGGATGGAAATGCCATGTTTCATGTGCAAAAGAAATCAGAAAAAATCTAGGGTTGAAAAAGATTCTCGGGGAAAAGGTTGTCAGAAAGCCCATGTGAGTTGCATTAAAGTGTGTGCCCAGCTCGCCTAACAGCAGCGATAAGATTTGACTAGACATAACCACTAGACAGAACGAACTGGAAATAATGACGTGAAATGCATATGTATGAACAAACCTTTAATGAGAGAAATTAAACTCTTGAAATGATATTTCCAGCAGCATGATCCTAGAAAAGCAACTAAACCTAAATCTAACTACAACATGTATGGAACAATTTAGAACATTGACAAGGAAAGTCAAATACTAAAAACTAGACTTCACACATGCCTTAATTGGGCTCGGGGTAGGTTGCTTCAGGCTGCCCAATACAGGGGTTCAAGCTTTAGGCTTATGAGTCGAAAGGAAAACAGCCCAGCAAGTATCAGGCTTGCCAGAGAGGCGATCTGAGGTGCGAAAAGTAAAGGTGGGTTCAAAAAATCAAAAATGGGAAAAAAATCAAACAAAAAACTGAACCAAGGCAAAACAAAATTTGAACTAAAAAAATTGAACCGAATCGAAATTGGTTGGTTCGGTGTTGGTCTTGGTGGTCTAGAAACCAAACTAGCAGAACAAAACTGATATATTATTAATTATACAAATAATCAAAATATGGAGGTGTGAGGGTTCGAACCCCTTCACTTTAGGTTCAAAGTAGTTGTTTCAAGCCAACTTGACTATAGGCTTTGTGTTGCTATAATTGTATGAGTAAATCATTTATAATATTTTGAATCTTTAATTCTTTATAGATTTCTTTAGTTTACAAATCCTAGCTGTCCACTCCTATTTCACCTCTTCGTTTTCTCAGTCACTCTTTCTCCCACCCTCCTCTCTACTTTCTTAGTCTCTTTCTCTCTTTTTTCTCTCTCTATTTTCTTCCTTTCTTCCTCCAAATCTCTCTCTCTCTCTCTCGCAATCTTCTCCAATTCTCCTAGCAGATTCCTTCTTCCAAACTGTGATTTTCCCTAGCCCTTTCGAATCGTTACCCCTTCCAAATTGGAAGATTCTAATTCGGACTTTCCAATCTCTCAGGTAATTTTCGAATTGAAATGGATATGATTTATAATGTGGGTTTGCTGAATTAAAGTGGGTTGTTTTTTTTTAAATTATTTTGATGGGGTTTTGCATATTGTTCATATTTTTGGGGTATGAATTGTGGTTCTGAATGCCATATCTAATTTCTCATTTTTTTTTTTGTTGTTGCGTTTTTTGCTATTTTTTTCTCATTTGCTAATTCATTTTTATATCTAATTATATGTTAAACAAATGATCAAATATCACATTAATTTGATTCGGGTTGAAATTTCTTTCAACTTGTTTTGATTATATTTACTTTGTATTGCAGGTCTGGCTTGTAGCTTGTCTTTATGCAAGTTTTCTACATGAACGTATAGACATAAGGTTTAAAGGATTGCTGTGTACTTTATTGTTAAAGAAAAAAGCCGAAACCGAACTAAAATCGGACCGGGAAAAATCGAACCAAAATTTTAGTTTGGTTTCAATTTTGACAAAAAACTGAACCAAATGAAACCGAACCTACCCCTAGCGGAAAGCCAAGCAGGTTGCTGGCTTCAAGAGTAAGCTGGAGCAAGAAGCCTAACATAACGCTGGTTTCTGGAATGCAGGCCGTGCCACCGGATGAGGTTGTAAGCCCAGAGCGGAAGGCTCGGGCACACAAGCGTGGTGACGCACGTAGCGAAGCTCAGGGGCTGCTGTAGTGGTCCTGGCGTCAGAACGAAATTGTCTTGCTCGGCTCGACACAACTTGGCTTCAAGCCAGCCTGTCTGGCTCGGCGCGGCTTAAAGTTACGACCCAACGCTATGTCCCATATTTATTTTTTTTTTCTTTCTAATTCTAGAGTTTTCAAACCCAAAAATTCATGTTTCTATTTTCTTTCGTTTCATTGACTCACAATAATACCACATAGCAATTATAAATTGTATATGCATGAACATATATATGCTGACATATATATGCAATATACAATATATATATATATATATATATATATGGAAGTATTATTGACACTCCAAAATTCTCATTCTACACTCCTCACAAGTGTATTTTTCTTTCCTAATATAAAATGTTTGGAGTGTAGAATGAGATTTTTGGAGTGCTAATAACAATTCCCTATATATATAGCAAAAATATATATCGAGGGTTCATGCATCATGGGGAATGTGTTTATGCTTCAGATCGAAGAAAATATCAAACTTGTACTTTAGGAGAATCTGATTTGCAGAAAACGAAATTGAGCCTTTGAATTTGTAGAAAATCCTTCTAGGAATCTAGAATTTCAACTCTGATGTGTTCTATCACGTTCAACACAGAAAAAGTAAATTGAATCAATAGAAGTACATTAATTCAATATATAAAAAGTTAGTCATAATAATAATGATTAGAACATAATAATCCCCTGAAATATGAACAAACTCTCTTTAGCGTAGCGTCCAAAGTGTGATGATAATGTATTATATGGCCTATCTAACTGATGTATTATTGAGAGATGGAGAGAAATGGTGCAGCAAGCATAGAGAGAGGGTGTGGCAAGCATAGAAAGACTTATGTGGTGTGCTTTCTCACCCTCATTATGCCTTTATTTATAGTAGTAGGGAAGTAAATTTCTTACCCTTTACGTATTACCACTTAAACAAGGATACCATCTAAAAGATATGATAGAATCCTATAAGGATTTCTTAGGATTTAAACAATCATATTCCTAACCTAATCAGGACTGCAACAGAAACTACTTTATTGAGTTTTCAAAATTCGGCTTTAAGTTTTCACTTTTTGGTTTTCAGAAAATTGAAAGTAGTTTGAAAACTAAAAACTAATATATAAAAACGTAAAACAAAATAATTATCAAACCGACCCTAAATAAAAAATTGCAGTTTTAGCTTTTATGAAGAGGAAAAAAAAAATCATATTATCTTCTCTAATTTCAATGTGGAAGAGAAGTTTGAGTAAGACTGCTATATATCTGTAGACATCGAAATTTCGGTAAATAAATGTTGACCGATAAATCAAAGTGTCAACGCTCATGTATTACATAAATTTTACACGTAGCGTGTGACTCAACGAAAATTGAAATGAGGTGGAAAAGTCATCAAATAGGACACGTGTCAACACCTGGCAGAAACACTCATCCTCAAGATCAAGCCCCAACGGCTCCTTGAAGATTCGCTCAAATCCACCTTCAAAGATCAAGCCCACGGCCCTTGAAGAAACTTCCAACAGTTCATCCAAAATCAAGCCTCGACGGCCCTTGGATCAACGAAACATCCACAAATCAACACCTTACGGAGATCGAATCAGAGGATCAAATTAGAGAGAGATTGTAACCCAAAATCATCAAATACAAATATTTGTTTGTGCGCGTTGTTCTTGTCTCTTTCGTTTCAGGAAATTTTCGTGATCACAAATTGGCACGCCCGGTGGGATAATCTCTACCTCTCATCTCTTTCTCCGTTCAAGAAATTCGAGCACACTTCCAAAATTAATGGCATCAAGGAAGGCTCAAACTGTTCCCGCAACTGGCGCAAAGAACAAGAGCGTCCTCGTCGCAAGTGGTGTCACTTTAGGCATCACGACTCGAAGCAAGGCAAGAGCTACTTTTGCCGCCTCTTTTACCTCTGCATCAACTGTGCCAAGGGAACAAGAGCACCCAAGGCACAAGCCTTTGATCACCTTAGCCTCACCAAAGGCACCAAGGGGCGAAAGTCCAAGGAAATACTCCGAATCCATGCTCTCCGATGCCGATTCGAGCGGCAGTTCAGCCATGCAAGTCATGACCATTGGAGCAACTTCAATCGATGAATAGCTGGCTCAAATGAATGAAGCAATCGCAAGGCTAACCCAAACTGTGGAAGAAAAAGACTTGCAAATCGCTGCACTCGTCAGCCGACAGGAGCCACAGGACGGCGATAACCCTAACCCATAAGAGGAGCCTCCAGTGGAGAATATCGATATGAAGCCGGAGCCAGACCAAGCAGCGGCATTCATGGAATCTCTTTCTATCCAGCAACTGCAGGAGATGATCGCCATCACCGTCAAGGCACAGTACGAAGGAAGCTCAAATACCTCCGGGTTGTACTCAAAGCCTTATTCAAAGAAGATTGATGCCCTAAAGATGCCGATGGGTTATCAACCGCCAAAGTTCATGCAATTCGATGGAAAGGGAAACCCGAAATAGCACGTTGCCCACTTTGTTGAAACTTGCAACAACGCAGGGACCGAAGGGGATTACCTCGCCAAGCAGTTTGTGCGCTCGCTGAAAGGAAACGCCTTTGAGTGGTACACGGACCTAGAGCCTGAGTCCATCAACAGCTGGGAGCAATTAGAGCGGGAATTCCTCAACCGCTTCTATAGTACCCGCCGCACTGTGAGCATGCTAGAGCTAACGAGCACAAAGCAGTGGAAGGACGAGCCAGTCATTGACTACATCAACAGATGGCGCACTCTAAGCCTCGACTGTAAAGACAGGCTCTCGGAAACCTCTTCAATCGAGATGTGCATCCAAGGCATGCAATGGGGTTTGCAATACATCCTCCAAGGCATTAAACCACGGACTTTCGAGGAATTGGCCACTCGCGCCCATGACATGGAGTTGAGCATCGCCCATCATGGGAAAAAAGAATCGATCGCCGACTACAAGAATGACAAAGTTCTTGAGACAAAGGTGGAGAAGGCTGCGTGGAAATCCACCAAGGAAGCAATGACAGTCAACACAGCTCCCGTCAAAATCCCTACACGAGGCAAGGCGATTCAAGCCGAAGGCTTTCGTGATCAAGAGACGCGTAGACGCACTTTGAAGGAGCTTGAGGAGAAGACTTATCCATTCCCCGACTCTGATGTGGTTGCCATGCTAGATGACCTGTTGGACAAGAAGGTGATCAGTTTGCCTGAGTGCAGACGGCCGGAAGAGATGAATCGTACTGACAATCGAAGATACTGTAAATTCCACCGCTTCATCAGTCATCCGACAGAAAAGTGTTTCGTACTGAAAGATCTCATCATGAAGCTGGCTCAGAAAGGAATCATCGAGCTAGATCTTGACGATGTGGTGGAGTCAAACTATACCACCTTCACTTCTGGCTCTTCCGACTCAAAGTTTTCACCTCAACCGCTGGGGGCATCCTCCAAGACAAGCAAAGTTGAAGGATGGACTCAAGTCACTCCTAAGAAATTGCACAGGAAGCATACGTCTCCTCCACAAGTCCGCCAATCGGAAATGGGGCAAAGCAGCTCTTGTCAACCTTCAAAGCAATGTGAACGTGTTGAAGATGAGGAAATTTCGACACATAGATCATCCATCCCCATCATGATGCGTGATTTCTTTCTTGAAGACTTCTTCAACTACTCAGTCAAGGCTCCTTGCTATGAAGATTGCGAGGAACGACTCTCCCAGATCGCTTAACGAACCAAAGCTCCTCGCCTGCACGAGCCTAAACTGCATGGCACAATGCTCCTTGTTCGCACGAGCCTAAACTGCACGAACCAAAGCTCCTTGTCCGCACGAGCCTAAACTGTAGGACACGAAGCTCCTCGCCTGCACGAGCCTAAACTGCATGGCACAATGCTCCTTGTTCGCACGAGCCTAAACTGCACGAACCAAAGCTCCTTGTCCGCACGAGCCTAAACTGTAGGACACGAAGCTCCTCGCCTGCACGAACCTAAACTGCATGGCACAATGCTCCTTGTTCGCACGAGCCTAAACTGCACGAACCAAAGCTTCTTGTCCGCACGAGCCTAAACTGTAGGACACGAGGCTCCTCACCTGCACGAGCCTAAACTACATGGCACAACGCTCCTGATCCGCACGAGCATAAAAGGCGACACCAACGTTCCTGGTCTGCACGAGCATAAAAGGCAACACCAAATGCTCCTTGTCTGCACGAGTTGAAACTGCAAACGACACCAACACTTCTTGCCTGCATGAGTTAAAACTGCAAACGGCACAAAAAGAAAATTCCAAAAAAAATAAATCTGTATTTGAACTACGTTTCGACTTGATCTCTTTGGAAGGGTACGTAGGCAGCTTGAATATTCAATTTCAAGTTCAGTCACAACAAATAAAAAAATAATAATAATGTTTTATTAGAAAAATATATACATATGTTTTATATATTTAAAAAAAAAAGAGAAAAAAATAAGAAAAAGGAATACATACGTTATTACTTGTTTACAAAAAAAATAAAAGAAAAAAAAAAGGAGTTCTTTTACATACATATACATACATATATATATTTATGTATGTATGTATATCCATCAGCAGCCAGCCTCTTAGAAGGAGGCCATCCAGGCCCAAGTGGCAGCCTCCAAGCCCAATCCGCGGTCAAGTCTAATGCCTGTCTCAAATCTTAGCCGCACCAAACCTCTCATCCTCTCCAATGTTGAGCTCTCGAGCTCTGCTTCAATGTGGCTCTCAACCGCCTCCCAACCAATCCCATCCCCAAAATGCTGCATATCACATGACGGACTACCGGATACCGCCGAACAAGAGTACTGCAAGAAAGTCCTCCGAGACCTTAACTCCTTGATTTCCGGTACCGACACGTCAGCGGACGACGACGCCGTGGATCAAGAAGTGACTGATACTGAGTGGTTCTTTCTCGTTTCAATGACTCAGTCGTTTGTCAACGGCGGCGGGCTTCCGGGTCAGGCCTTCTTTCACTCCACCCCGGTCTGGGTTGCTGGACTAGACCGACTGGCGGCTTCTCCATGCGAGCGGGCGCGACAGGGCCAAGTGTTTGGGCTGCAGACTATGGTTTGCGTTCCGACGGCGAATGGGGTTGTGGAGTTAGGATCGACCGAGCTCATCTACCAGAGCTCCGATCTGATGAATAAGGTCAGGGTTGTGTTTGATTTCAACAATTTGGAGGTCGGTTCTTGGCCTATGAGCGGCGGCGCCACCGCCGATCAGGGCGAGAACGACCCTTCGTCGCTCTGGCTCAACGATCCGTCGACCACCACCATGGAAATGAAGGACCCGGTGAATACTTCGGCAACCACCAACACCAGCAACCAGCTAATTTCAAAGCCGGTGCAGTTCGACAACCACCCGAGCTCCAGTAGCTTATCCGAGAACCCGAGCTCGATTCAAATACCACAATTGCAGCAGCAAGTACAACAACAACAGCAGACGCAGAGCTTCTTCACCGGGGAGCTCAATTTCTCCGATTACAACGGATACGACGGAAGCAGGTGTTTGATGAAAGTCCAGAGAGAGAGTACAATGGTGATTTTGAATACAGTAAGCTTGGAGATGACGCTTCCAGGATTTGTGCAAGCAATGACGGTGAAGATCTAGACTCAGGATAACTGATTCATTTCTGTTGTTGTAAATGATTGCATCTGTGTCACAGAGATTTTGACTTGAGGAGGTCGGATCTGATTCTGTCCAGCAAGGATGATCCGCTCTAGCTCCCTGTCCACCTTACACCCTCAAGTATAGGGGCAGCATGTGGGGCTACAAACGATTTTTCAGACGGACACTGCTCGAATCATCTAGTTTCCTCAAGGATGATTGCTTGAAAATTAATTGCACTGTCGGTGTTGTGGTTTCTGCAATAGATAGTTTGAGATTGCACTCCATACATGTCCCCGATTCTGATATTGGAGATCATTTTGGTATGCTTTTGGAGAATGAGGAAGTTCAGATGTTACTTTCAATGTATGTGGGGAAAGGTTTCATGCCCACAAGTTAGTACTGGCAGCTAGATCTCCTTTATTTGAAAAAGAATTTTTCGATGGAAATGAAGTAAAAGAATCTCATCACTCGGCCCAACCACGACTCTTCATCTGAGCCATCAGACTCCGTAGTTCCTGCACCCGCCACAAGTCAGCAACCCAAACGCCTTGAGCAGCTTCAAAGATCAGAGTCCTTGCTTGCTAAGCAAAAGTGTACTGCACCCATCATTGTCTGCCGCAAAAGGAGCTCCATTTCGTCAAAACCTTCCGCGGCTGCTTCTAGCTTTGGTCAGACTCTCAAAGGAGATGAGAAGAAGAAAGCAGCAGCTCTGGCGAAGCCTAAAGTTGCAGCGAAGGAACAAGTGTTAAGGCTATGAACACTTGGTGGTTTTCGTTGGCGGCGGCGACGTCCTCCTCTGTTCTCCTCACCACTGCGCCGCTGCCTACAACTCCAGCTCTGCCACGACCGGCAACCATCGTCACAACAGCTGCGGTAGTCGCGAGCAGGACTCTTCATCACCATCTCTGCAACTCTCTCCTTCTGCCATCAGTTCCAAGCAGCAACGGCGACGGCAAAGTCTCCGACATCAAGGCTGCACCGCTCTTCTCTTGCACCCTCCTCCGTCTCTTGCCTCACAGCTGCCACCAACTTCAAAGACCGCTGTCAAACGACTAGCCGGCCGAGAAGCTCTTCCTTAAACTCCAGCTCTCCGTCCGTCTTCGTCCTTCCCTACAAAATCCCTCAGCCAAGCATCCTAATTTACAAAAAAAAAAAAAAAAAAGTGGTGGAGCAAAGCAAAGTGGTGCTGTCACCACGTGAAAAAAAAAAAAAAAAAAAAAAAAAAAAAAAAAAAAAGAGGGTGGAGCAAAGCAAAGTGGTGTTGTCACCACGTGAAAAAAAAGGGGGGGTGCACCAGGCACCATGTGCAAAGAAAAAAATAAAAAAAATAAAAAATATATATATATATTGTAAAGGTTTTGGGTGCTCCACTTACTGTGTTTTGATTGTTTTAAAGCCAAGACTGGAAAGAAGGAGAAATAATATAAAAAAAAATTTGGTGGAGTCTTGGTGCCTCTGGCACCATGTGAAAAAAAATTAAAAAAAAAAAAAAATGGTGGATCAGTCCACGTGAAAAATTAATATGTATGTATATGTGCATAATATATGTATGTTTACAGCAAAAAAAAAAAAAAAAAAAAACCAAATGCATCGAGAGAAATAAAGTCCGTTTTTCTTTATTTCTTTCTGGAAATTTTTACATAAATTTGCATTGTACATACAAAAAAAAAAAAAATCAAATTTACAAGAGGGGATCTTCAAGGACAATCAGGTGCCACCTCACCACTCGGCAGAGCTCCAGAAATGAGAGGCGTTGGAGGTTGACTGTTTGAAGCCTCACCACTCGGCGGAACTCCAGGAAGAAGAGGAGCCAAAGGTTGATCATTCGGAGCTTCACTACGCGGTACAGCCCCAGAAGACGAAGGCAAATGTTGTTGGAACAAACCCACAAACCTCCGATGATCAAGTAAAATCTAACCATCAGATTCCTGCATCTGGTCAATTTTCCTCTTCATGTTTATGGCATAGTTGTGTGCGAGCTTGTGCAACTGTTTATTCTCATGCTTGAGCCCCCTAATCTCCTGTTTGAGACTCATCACTTCAGCCGCCAACGATTCAACTTGACGGGTTCGAGCAAATAGGCGTTGGGCCATGTTGGACACAAAACCCGCACACTGCACACTAAGAGCCAGAGACTCCTTAACAGCCAACTCATCAGACCGCCTGGAAAGTAGTCTGTTATCTTTGGGGGTGACAAGGTTCCGGGCCACCACCGCAGCGGTCATATCATTCTTCATCACCGAATCCCCAACGGTGAGAGGACCAGTAGGGGATATGAAGGATGGGCGCCATATGTTATCTGGAGAAGACGGGACTACCTCTTCATCAAGGTTCAAATCAAAACGACGATCGGAGGGTCTAGACATTTTCAAAGGTGTTGAAGAAAGAAGAGGTCGGACAAATCAAGACCTTAGAAGTGCAAGAAGGGAGTTTCTACAAGCGAAAATTCAAGTGTGCTTTGAAACGAACTGCGTGCCTCTATAAAAAAAAAAATCGGCACTCGACGGGATTTCAGAGATCAAAGAGGTGAGCTCAGAGTTCGAAAATGCCGATTCAAAAATCGAAGAGGCAAGCTCAGAAATCGGAGAAGCATCTTGCTTTTCCAGACGCGTTAGCACTCGTCACACGCAAACTCAGCTTTGCGGAAATCACGGGTGTTAGGTTGATATGATAGGTATATTTTGTATCTCTTCTACCTATTAATTTAGTCATGGTTTGATATAAAACAGTTGGATTTGATGTATTTTGTGTGAATTTTATAGAAGTTAGTTTTTCGGAGAAAACTGGATTTTTAGAAGAATTACAAGGAAAGCACGAAAGAATAACGAAGTGGACTGATGCTATGTGAGAGTGGTGCTGGAATTTGGGCTTTATCAAATTAAGTCTAATTTGGGCTTCATAAAAACTGGCGTTGGACTATTCCAAGGAGGAGAAGGTTTTTAATCCCCTTATCAAGAAGGTTGCGGAAAAGAAAAAGAGGAGGGGGATTTTAAAAGAAAAGGAGGGCAGATTAAAAGAGGAGGAATCCAGCAGCCGCAAGGGAGTGGGAGAAAAAAAAAACAAAAAAGAACACAGTGCAGACACATACATAAGCCGAGAGAAAGAAGAAGCAATTGGAGAATTCTAGCTTTGCTAAGGAGTGGAGAATGGAATTTCAGTTGTTTCCTTCTTTGTTTTCGAATTCTAGCGTGGTGTATTTTAATTCGATCATGAACTAAGTCCTTTTGCTAGGATTAGGGTGTACTCTTATCATGAACATCTAATTCTTATTATTTCATATTGATCTCGGTTGTTTTCCATGTTGAGTAATTGTTATTGTGCTTTATCGTTATCAAATAACTGGCCATTATTTGTGTGAAGAACTAAATTGGGACTGACAGGTTGAGTTTAGTAGATTGCTTCTCATAACGATTACCATGAATTACATAATTGAGTAGACATACTGGTTATGATTTGTGTAGTATTGTGAAATTATCCATTTAGCGTAAAGGGCTTCGATTATCTACTTTTGTGGCTAGACATAGCATGGGTAGATAGTTAGAAACACAGTTAGTATATTCTGAAAGGAAATATTGACGAATCAAGGGATAATTGTGTTGGAAGTATGCCCACAAAGCCACTCATTTGATGTAATAGCTTTTTGGAATACTTATTGTATTAAACTTTTATATGTTTAATGAAGGGCAAGGCTTATTGTTAATCACTATTTATTGTATCATGTGTTTAAGCAATAAGGGAATCCAAGGAATTTATTTGTTCTAAGAGAGAAGTGATCTAATGAGTTAGATTATCGAGACCTCTCTCTTATGTTCATTCCTAAAACGTTCCTAGCCATAGGATTGCCAGTTGGGCATTGACAATCCGCTAAGGTTAGTATGTGTTATGTTGACTCAAACGTGAGTATGAACTAGTCTCAAGTCATTTGGTGTTGGACACTGAGACAAACACATAGGTGCTCGAAAGAGTAATCGAGTACACTGAACGTCGATCAAAAGAGAGTTCGAACATACATGTCATGCATGAACTCTAAAGTTGCAATATGCAAAGTAGTCCTTTGACCTGAGGCATCATAGATGTCTAATGGTTAGGTCCTTGATCTTTGATCATGTCAATGGCATTCCTTCGGATTGTCCACGGCATTGTTGGGGTCAAGCTATCTAGTCATGTAGGCATATGAATGCACAACAAGGGATCTCTAACCTTCCATGGTGGAAGGAGAATACTCTAAGATATGATTCTAAAGTCTTTGGCCAAAGCATATGAATATGACTTAGGAAGTTTGTTCCAAATCATATTCAAAGGAGTCATATAGGAAAGTATCACATTGGATAGTAGACATGAAACAAACTATCACTTAAACAATGTGATTAAGAGTATTGTATTAGAGAAAGACCGTATTGCATTGTAGTTGTAACTGGATAGGTTCTCCAACCAATTCTACTTAGCTTGGGTAACCATGATATGCTGCTAGGTGTCACTCATGGTTTGTGGAAGCCCTGAAGATTAGCAAGCACTAATCTTAAGGGAGAATTGAAATGTGGTTTCAATTCACAATCGATCGTTAAGAGTAACATCGCCCACTGCCTCGCTAATTGGAACCTAATGGATCGCACACCACATAAGGATGTTAGTGAAGAAATTATATGAAATGGATAAGCAATTAAATGGTTTAATTGAAGAATGGTCAAGATTAATTAATTAGTTAATTAATTATACGAAAAGTTCGTATTGGGCTTATAAGTTGGTTTTGGGTTTCGGGGCCCAAAAGTGTTTTGGTCCACAAGGCCCATTATGTTTAAGTTGTATGACAACTAAAACAAAATGGGCAAATTAGCCCAATAACAAGGAGAGGCCGGCCATTAGGGTGAATGGGCAAGCTTGCTTAATTACAAGTTTGCCACTCACCAAAGAAAATGTTATAAAAGGAACTTTATAGCAATTTTCTCATTTAGGGTTTTCTAATAGAAATTGGGTGAAACATTTTCTCTCTTTTTCTACATAGAGGCCGGCCACTTAGAGGATTTTTACTAGCATCTAAAATCTCTCTAAGTCATCCATATCATCTTCACAATATACAACCTTGGTGAAGAGACTTAGAGACATCAAGCTTTTGATGTTTTTGGAGAACAAATCCTTTTTCCTCTAATCATCAAAGGAGCACTAAAGGGAGGAAAACACAAGAAGGATTCAAGGAGCTTGGAGGTGACTTGAAGGCCCTCCACTTGGGTGAATCCCTTGTGTAAACAAGGATGAGCTTCAAGGGTAAAGAATCACTAAATCTTTACTTCTCTTTAATTTTGTTAAAGAGTTTATTTTGGTTCACCATATACTAGGCTTTGAAAGTCATGGGTTTTATGAATTGTTTTTGGATGCATGCCTACTTTAAAGTGTTAATAGCTTGCATGTGTATTCAAATGTTCATACTTGTTCTTAGTTAGGACAAAATTTTTCCTTCAAGTGGTATCAGAGCCTAGGCCTAGTGTATGGTGAATCCTTTTGGGTTTTGTGATGTTCATATTTTGTGATTTAAATGTTGTAAATGTTACAAGCTTTGTTCTTGCTTTTGAATATATAAATTTTGCTAGAAAATTTAGCATCTCAAATGTTGTAGATGTATTTCATTTAAGCATGAATATTGAAACTAAAATTTGGTGCCATGAGTTTTGGGAAATTCGGCCAAATCCTTAGGGTGACTTTTTGGGTTCATGTTTGTCTTGTTAAAATGGTTTTAAGGTGACTTTTGGAACCCCTAAGTACCCTAGGATATTTGCCCTCTTTTGAGAGGTGAAAAATTGAGTTTTGGTGAATGAAAACATCCATGGAACTATTATGAGTTTTCATGGTGTTCTTCATTGTTCTTGGTGTTCTTGCCAAGAACATAAAGTTTTGAAGTTTTGATTCAAAAGTTTTATGTTTATCATAAAGTTTTGGTATATAATTGATTTATTATTTGATGGGTGATGTTATTGGTGAGATGTGATGAAATGGTTTAATGTTTTGTCATAAACTTTAATTCTTTCTTACAAACCATCACCTTCACCATTAACCTCACCTAATAAAATCAACTTGCAAAAACTTTTTAGAAATTTTTTCAATTTTTTCATTAAATGGCCGGCCACCCCTAGTGGGGGTCCTTTTGGGGCCTTTTGTGCAATTAACATAAAGTTTTGATACTTTTGTGTTTTTTGCATTTTGGCCCAAAAGTTTACGTTTTTACGTTTAGGCCCTAAAACTCTAAAGGACAAATTGTTTTGATCCTTTAAATGATGTTTTTACATTATTAAAATTTTGGGATCTAGTTGTATTTACATGAAGTTGTGGACTATTGTGTTTATACAAAGTGACCCCAAAAGTTTTTGTATTTGCATTATGGCCCAATTGTTGTGGTCATAGTTTCCTTTTGGCCCAAATAAAATGAGAACAAAATTGTTTTGTCTCTTTAATGAGAATTGGATTTTCATTTCATTTAGTTCCATTTAAATCAATTCTATGGATCCAAAAACCAATTGTTTAAGTTGCTTTCTTAGTTAATGTGATTAATTGAGAAAAGGGTGATTATGAACCAAAGGCCACGATAATTGAGCTATGTGATTGGCCGATATACATTATGAATGTTTGGGTTTTAGTAGTATAGGTTTGAATGTAATTTGATTAATTCAATTGTTGTAAATGGACATAAGTCCATCATTTGATTTATGTTGTAAAAGGGCATAAGCCCTTATTATTATTTCATGTATTCCTTTTTGTTTATATGTATGCAAAATGGAATAGTTGGGTCCAACGCCCAATAGGAAATAACGGTTTAATTGGATTAAACGCGTAACTAAAATCAACAACCATCTACCTTAAACCCAAGGTCCAACACAAGGCTCGTGTTGGATCAAATCAAACGGTTCATAATCATCCTAAAACCTAATATGACTATATAGTCCATATGAGGATGCAATGCATTCGTTAGTAGTTCCATATAGTCTCGCTTGTTTCAACGAAACAGTGGGAGTATTATATGCTACTAAATCATATTGACTTGGACCAATAGTTGTGATAGGCCCAAGTTCTTTTAATATGATTAAAATGTTTTGATGTAGCCCAAAACTACTCCCTCAAATCAAATATTAAGTTGATAAGCGAGAGATGTTTTGAACATCTCTTCGTAGGCCTTCCACCGTGGTGGGTTCCAAGCGTTTGTGACTCATGCACCGGCTTCACCCTATCATGGGGAAGTACAAAGCATGTGCTTACATCCAGGAGGAATTCATATACATATGATGAGGTGAATGTAGGCAACGAGGATAGCCGACATCGTATCATCGTGAGGCTATTCTTGAACCCCTATACAAACTAAGCATGGTGGGAATAACTTGACTAAGTGCAATGAAGCCGACATCGTATCATCGTGAGGCAACATTCTCTAGAGGCCAAACGGATGGGTAATTACAAAAGTTGTAAATGAATAATGCGTTATTCTCTCATCATTATTTTTGCTAGCCAACATCGTATCATCGTGAGGTGGGCTTGGTAATGGTGAGTCTCCCATAACCCGCTAAGAGTTCAATATAACTCTCGAATTCTATTGAGGGATGTGGAATTTTCCAAAAATAGTGGGTGGTACTATTTGATTCAAAGACCCAATCAAATAGTTTTAAACAAACAATCTAATACGATTTCTGTTATGTTATGTAGTGAACGACATGCCTGAAATTATACCCACCATTATACTTGACAAAAGGGGCCTTAAGGGCCAACGTTTCCTTGCTTGGTATCGCCATATTGAGAATGTCTCAAAGGTGAAAGACATATTGTATGTGCTTAAGCAATCCCCTCCTCATGTACCTCCTACGAAATTAGCTTCAAAGGAGGAGTGTCAAAACTATGTTAGACACTATGAGGATGACTTACAAGCCAAATGCTTAATCCTCACTTCACTTAGTAAGGAGCTTATGAAGCTACATAAGCACATGGACACTTCATGTGCCATGGTTGAAAGTTTGCATAAGATGCATGACATTGAGACTAGTAATGTACGATTCTCAAATGTTTGTAGTCTAATGAATGCCAAAATGGCAATGGGGACATCGGTCCATAAACATGGACAAAAGATGGAAAAGATATTTAAAGATCTTAAAAGTTTAGGAACTTCCATCGATGGGAAAATGGCCCAAGATTTTTTCCTTGCATCTCTCTCTGATGATTTCACTAAGTTTATTGTAAACTATAAAGTGAATAAATTCGATCATTCTTTGAAAGAGATGATTGACATGTGCTGTAAATTTGAAAAAGGTTTCAAAATAGACAGTGGGAGTGAGAATGCAAACATAAGGAAAAGGTTGCATAAGAAGAAGGCAAAGAAATCCAAAGGAACATGCTTTCATTGTGGAAAGGATGAACGTTGGAAGAAGAAATACAGGGTGCGCATTGCGAGCCTTATGACACGAACTTTTGAAGAGACTATTTCTGTTATAGAGAGTGCTTTTACAGTGAGCTCCAGTTCCTGGATATTTGATTCAGGCGCTAGTCAACATATCTGTAATACGATGCAGGGACTAGTGGGGAGCAAATCACTGCGCAATAATGAGATGGTTGTGCGAGTTGGGAACGGCACTAAAATCTCTGCAAAAGCAATAGGCACCTACATGCTTAACCTACCCTCTGGGGAAGTCCTGGAACTTAAAAATTGTTTGTATTTTCCTTCATGTATAAAGAATTTGATTTCCATCTCTAAGCTTTTACGAGATGGGCACTCAGTATTGTTTGACAAAATGAGTTGCACTTTATACTTGAACGGTCGTATTATCTCTCATGGTAATATGATAGAGGGACTTTTTCACCTAGAGACGAATAGTGGGATGCACTGTATTACGAGCAGGAATACCTCAAAACCCAAAAGGGCTAGAGAAGAAGTTAACCAAGAAAAGATGTGGCATCTTAAACTTGGACATGTGAACCTTGAAAAGATTCACAAGATGTCGAAAGACGGATACATCCACCCATTAGATAATGACCGGATGGGTACTTATGAATGTTGCTTGAAAGGGAAAATGACCAAATCTCCATTTACTGGAAAAGGAGAGCGTGCCACTGAAATTCTAGGGTTAATCCACACTGACGTATGTGGACCTATGTCTACTACGTCGAGAGGAGGCTTCTCCTACTATATCACATTCACCGACGATCACTCTCGGTTTGGCTATGTGTATCTTATGAAGTACAAGTCAGAATCCTTTGAAAGGTTCAAAGAATTCAAGAATGAAGTTGAGAAGCAAACTGGGAAACAGATAAAGATCCTAAGATCGGATCGAGGGGGTGAATATCTGAGTAACGAGTTCCTAGATTACCTCAAAGAGTGTGGAATAATATCACAGTGGACTCCACCGGGAACTCCACAACTCAATGGAGTTTCTGAAAGGAGAAATCGAACCTTGATGAACATGGTTCGTTCTATGATGAGTTCTGCTGATCTACCAGTAACATTCTGGGGATACGCTCTATATACAGCAGCTTACTTGCTTAATAGAGTACCTTCCAAATCAGTTTCACAAACGCCCTATGAGATATGGCATGGAAGAAAGCCAAGTCTTAAACACATTAAGATTTGGGGTTGTGAAGCATATGTCAAGAAGCTTGAAGCTACTAAGCTTGAAGCGAGATCAGTAAGATGCTATTTTGTGGGATATCCTAAAGAAACTATGGGATATGAGTTCTACCATCCTGACGACCAGAAAGTCTTTGTCGCCAGAACTGCTAAGTTTCTATAGGACGAATTCGTTCTCAAAGGGACTATAAGCAAACAGATGGAAATTAATGAGATTAATAATGAACCACAAACAAGCACTAGACATATTGACAACCCTGTTCCTGAACCCCTGGCTCCACGTAGATCTGAACGGGTTAGTAAGCCACCTAAGAGGTATGGCTTAGACAATGACTTTGATGAATTGTACCTTCTAGGTGACAATGAAACAAAGGAGGACCCTAGAGACTACACTGAAGCAATGTCCGACATTGATTCAAAGAGATGGCAAGAGGCCATGAAATCCGAGATGGATTCCATGTATCAAAATCAGGTCTGGACTCTTGTAGACCCTCCAGAAGGTATTGTACCAGTTGGAAACAAATGGGTCTTCAAGAGGAAGATAGGCGTTGATGGGAACGTGGAGACTTATAAGGCTAGATTGGTAGCCAAGGGTTACAGGCAAAGAGAAGGGATTGACTATGAAGAAACTTTCTCTCCTGTAGCCATGATTAAGTCCATTCGGATTTTGCTTGCTATAGCTGCGTACCATGATTATGAGATCTGGCAAATGGACGTGAAGACGGCCTTTCTGAACGGCTACCTAGAGGAAGAGCTCTATATGACTCAACCCGAAGGTTTCGTGTCCAAGTCTGAAAAGACTAAGGTATGCAAGCTTCAAAGGTCCATTTATGGACTCCAGCAAGCCTCCAGGAGCTGGAACATTCGTTTCGACACTGAAATCAAAACGTTTGGTTTTACTCAAAACGAAGACGACAATTGTGTTTATCAAAAAGTCGTTGGGGATGCAGTTGTATTCCTAGTGTTATATGTAGATGACATATTACTATTCGGGAATGACACTGCAATACTTTCTTCTGTAAAAGTGTGGTTGTCCAAAACCTTCCACATGAAAGATTTAGGAGATGCATCTTATGTACTTGGGATAAAGCTCTATCGTGATAGATCCAGAAAATTAATTGGATTATCCCAATCTATGTACATTGATAAGGTGCTAAGTAGGTTCGAGATGGAACAATGTAAGAAAGGCTTTCTTCCTGTAAGACATGGAATTCACCTTTCTAAGTCCATGGAACCTAAGACTCCTGAAGAGATAAGGCATATGAGTAGAATTCCTTATGCTTCAGCCATAGGAAGTCTCATGTATGCCATGATATGCACAAGGCCTGATATCGCATATGCTGTGAGCATTACTAGTCGATATCAATCTAACCCAGGATTAGAACACTGGGCAACTGTCAAGACGGTCCTTAAGTACTTAAGAAGAACTAAGGACATGTTCCTCATATATGGAGGAGCATCAGAGTTGCGAGTGGAAGGCTATACAGACGCAGATTTCCAATCTGATGTCGATGATAGAAGTTCCAACTCCGGATATGTATTCACTCTGAATGGTGGGGCTGTCAGTTGGAAAAGCAAGAAGCAAAGTGTAATTGCTGATTCCACGACAGAGGCTGAATATGTCGCTACAGCTGAAGCCGGCAAAGAAGCGTTCTGGATGAAGAAGTTCATTACTGAACTTGGAGTGGTTCCAACCATTACATCACCAGTAACTTTGTACTGTGATAATAGTGGGGCGATAGCTCAAGCCAAGGAACCCAGGGCACATCAAAAGAACAAGCATTTTGATAGGCGCTTTAATATCATTAGAAGATATGCTGCCGAGGGGAAAGTCAACATCCTCAAAGTTGCCTCAGCCGATAACGTAGCAGATCCACTGACAAAGCCAATGTCTCAAATCCAGCTTGATCGTCATATGGATAAGATGGGTATTAGATACATGGGAAGATGGCTTTGAGTGCAAGTGGGAGATTGTTGGAAGTATGCCCACAAAGCCACTCATTTGATGTAATAGCTTTTTGGAATACTTATTGTATTAAACTTTTATATGTTTAATGAAGGGCAAGGCTTATTGTTAATCACTATTTATTGTATCATGTGTTTAAGCAATAAGGGAATCCAAGGAATGTATTTGTTCTAAGAGAGAAGTGATCTAATGAGTTAGATTATCGAGACCTCTCTCTTATGTTCATTCCTAAAACGTTCCTAGCCATAGGATTGCCAATTGGGCATTGACAATCCGCTAAGGTTAGTATGTGTTATGTTGACTCAAACGTGAGTATGAACTAGTCTCAAGTCATTTGGTGTTGGACACTGAGACAAACACATAGGTGCTCGAAAGAGTAATCGAGTACACTGAACGTCGATCAAAAGAGAGTTCGAACATACATGTCATGCATGAACTCTAAAGTTGCAATATGCAAAGTAGTCCTTTGACCTGAGGCATCATAGATGTCTAATGGTTAGGTCCTTGATCTTTGATCATGTCAATGGCATTCCTTCGGATTGTCCACGGCATTGTTGGGGTCAAGCTATCTAGTCATGTAGGCATATGAATGCACAACAAGGGATCTCTAACCTTCCATGGTGGAAGGAGAATACTCTAAGATATGATTCTAAAGTCTTTGGCCAAAGCATATGAATATGACTTAGGAAGTTTGTTCCAAATCATATTCAAAGGAGTCATATAGGAAAGTATCACATTGGATAGTAGACATGAAACAAACTATCACTTAAACAATGTGATTAAGAGTATTGTATTAGAGAAGGACCGTATTGCATTGTAGTTGTAACTGGATAGGTTCTCCAACCAATTCTACTTAGCTTGGGTAACCATGATATGCTGCTAGGTGTCACTCATGGTTTGTGGAAGCCCTGAAGATTAGCAAGCACTAATCTTAAGGGAGAATTGAAATGTGGTTTCAATTCACAATCGATCGCTAAGAGTAACATCGCCCACTGCCTCGCTAATTGGAACCTAATGGATCGCACACCACATAAGGATGTTAGTGAAGAAATTATATGAAATGGATAAGCAATTAAATGGTTTAATTGAAGAATGGTCAAGATTAATTAATTAGTTAATTAATTATACGAAAAGTTCGTATTGGGCTTATAAGTTGGTTTTGGGTTTCGGGGCCCAAAAGTGTTTTGGTCCACAAGGCCCATTATGTTTAAGTTGTATGACAACTAAAACAAAATGGGCAAATTAGCCCAATAACAAGGAGAGGCCGGCCATTAGGGTGAATGGGCAAGCTTGCTTAATTACAAGTTTGCCACTCACCAAAGAAAATGTTATAAAAGGAACTTTATAGCAATTTTCTCATTTAGGGTTTTCTAATAGAAATTGGGTGAAACATTTTCTCTCTTTTTCTACATAGAGGCCGGCCACTTAGAGGATTTTTACTAGCATCTAAAATCTCTCTAAGTCATCCATATCATCTTCACAATATACAACCTTGGTGAAGAGACTTAGAGACATCAAGCTTTTGATGTTTTTGGAGAACAAATCCTTTTTCCTCTAATCATCAAAGGAGCACTAAAGGGAGGAAAACACAAGAAGGATTCAAGGAGCTTGGAGGTGACTTGAAGGCCCTCCACTTGGGTGAATCCCTTGTGTAAACAAGGATGAGCTTCAAGGGTAAAGAATCACTAAATCTTTACTTCTCTTTAATTTTGTTAAAGAGTTTATTTTGGTTCACCATATACTAGGCTTTGAAAGTCATGGGTTTTATGAATTGTTTTTGGATGCATGCCTACTTTAAAGTGTTAATAGCTTGCATGTGTATTCAAATGTTCATACTTGTTCTTAGTTAGGACAAAATTTTTCCTTCAAATTGCTAGCAACATGGGAATAATTTGAGTTTAATATGAATAACGGGATTAGATGGGATTGAGAATGAGGAACCTGATGTCCTAGTGCTTCAATATATTAATTTTTCATAATTCATTCACTTTTACTTCGTGTTTGTTCAATTGATACTTTCAATTTCGTTTGGGTTTTTGCATATTTGAATTTGTCATCGTTATCCATCTTTTATTTAAGTTTAGTTTGAAGTCAATCTCAATAGTAAATTTAGGTTAATCCGATCCTTGTTTGAATGACACTCTACTTATCATTATATTACTTGGACAATATTGTACACTTGCAATTATCAACAACAAGTTTTTGGCGCCGCTGCCTCGGATCGAATTTAATTCTATTTTACTTTTGTGATTTTGCTTAGTTTATTTAAATTTTATTTTCGTTTTTTTTATTTTGATTATTTTTTTTTCTTGGAGTATTCTCACCTTGTCTCATTGTTTCTTGAAGGTGAATGCTTGGTACTCGTTCGTCGGATTGTGTACTACTTGAGTTTGAACCAGAAATTGAGAAAATACTCCGTGAAATCCGAAGAGAACAAAGAGAAGTCAGTGAGAAAGAAAAGCAGCAAGAGAGCAAGATGGCGTTAGTTCAAAATGAAACGATGGGAGATCTTGATATGCCAACCATTCCGGAATCACCGTCGAGCATAGCTCTTCCTGCAGCTGCAAGGAATTATGAATTGAAGACTATCCACTTTAATATGATGCCTTCTTTTCATGGCATGAGCACTGAAGATCCATTGGCACATATTAGAGATATCTTCAATATGGTGTCCAACATGGCATTGGTAGAAGGAGTCACCGAGGAACATCTCAGGATGAAGGTCTTTCCATACACTATGAAAGACAAAGCGAAGACTTGGTTGAATTCTTTGAGGCCTAGAACCTTGACGAGTTGGAACGATATTCAGAATAAATTTTTGGAGAAATTCTTTTCGACCCAGAAGACCGATACCCTTAGAGATAATATCATGCAGTTCACTCAACAGGCAGATGAGACGTTTTCTGAGGCATGGGAGAGATTTAATAATTTGTTGATTCAATGTCTGCACCATGGTTTGCCTATTCTAGTTCTCATGCGGATATTTTATAAAGGATTAACAGTTTCAAGCAAAGCTGCAGTGAACAACTATGCAGGGGGATCAATTAAGAACAAGACACCAGCCGAATGTCAAGCACTTTTTGATACTCTAGCACTCGAAACACAACATTCTGAAGCAAAAGGAAGACGGGCAGGAGTTTTTGAGATTAATAATTCTACCGAATTTGCTTCAAAGGCACAAGTCGATGCGATTGCTAGTAAGCTTGACACTTTGCTTTCTATGAATGGGAGAGCATCAGTTCAAGAGGTTTGTTCCATATGTGCAGTTCCTGGTCATGCCACAGTTGGTTGTCCGTATAGTGTTGATTTTCCAGAATTTGTTCAAGAGCAAGCAAACATGGTGAATGCTTACAGACGTCCTGGTAACGATCCATACTCCAATACTTATAATCAAGGATGGAGAAACCATCCAAATCTCTCATGGGTCAATAATCAGAATGTACAAAAGCCACCATCTGGTTTCCAACCTCAAGAGAAGAAGAATAATTTGGAAGATGTCATTGCACAGCTTGCTCGTAACGTGAATACTCTTTCTGTCAATACAAATCAATTCATGAGCAAAACTGAGACAACTCTTCAGAACCAGGCTGCCTCAATAAAAAGTTTGGAGATTCAAATGGGGCAGTTAGCTCATTCTTTGGCAGTTAGAGAAAAAGGTTCTTTTCCAAGCCAAACTGAAGTTAATCTGAGAAACCATGAGCAAGCTAAAGCAATAACTCTTCGAAGAGGGAAACAAGTGAAAACAGCAGCTGATTTTGAGAAAAACAATGAGGAAGAAAAGGTAGAAACCATTTCACAAGAGGAGCAGCCACTGTCCGATGTTGTGCAGCCACTAGCTATACTGGGAACCACTTCAAAAGCTTCACCACAATCAGTCATTGCAGCCACACCACTCCCTAAGCCTGTTGTCCAACCCGTGAAGCCATATGTGCCCCCTATTCCTTTTCCTCAACGGCTCAAGAAGAATATGTTAGATGAGAAGTATTTCAAATTCTTAGAGATGTTTAAGAAATTGGAGATTAATATTCCATTTGCCGATGCTTTGGAGCAGATGCCGAATTATGCTAAATTCATGAAGGATATCATCTCAAAGAAAAGAAAATTTGGCGATCATGAGAAGATTCAGTTGACAGAAAAATGCAGTGCAATCCTTCAAAGAAAGCTTCCGCTCAAGCAAAAAGATAGAGGGAGTTTCAAAATTCCATGCATTATTGGCACTAATTTATTTGAAAAAGCATTGTGTGATTTGGGGTCTAGTATTAATTTATTACCCTTATCTGTTGCTAAGAACATTGGAATAGGTGAAATTAAACCCACTACTGTTTCTTTGCAGATGGCGGATAGATCAATTGCATATCCAGAGGGAATTATCGAAGATGTGTTAGTGAAGGTTGACAAGCTGATTTTTCCAGCAGATTTCTTGGTGTTGGATATGGAAGAAGATTATGAGACTCAATTGATTTTGGGTCGGCCATTTCTTATCACAGCTAGGACTTTAATTGATGTGGAACAAGGGGTTTTGACATTGAGAATTGGGGAAGAGAAAGCAACATTCAAAGTGTTCGAGGCTGGAAAATTTCCAAGAGAAACGGAAGATTGTTTTCGCATTGATTTAGTCGAGACCGCGATTTCTGAAAAATTCAGAGTTGAGAAGCCCAGTGATCCTATGGAAGCTGCATTAGTTCATGCTGCTACTTCAGAAGATGAAAATCAACTGTTAGCGGAATGTGCTCTTTATTTGGATGCTTTCAAATCAATTACAAAGAGTGGACGATTGGAGTTCGAAGACCTTGGATCTGTACCTTCAAAATCGCTGCCAAGTATCATAGCCGCACCTATCTTAAATTTGAAGCCATTGCCATCACATTTAAAGTATGCTTCTTGGGAGCTGCTGAGACTTTACCTGTTATAATTTCTGCATATTTGAATGAAGTTGAAGAAGAAAAACTATTGAGAGTGTTAAGAAGGCATAGAATGGCAATTGGGTGGAGTATTGCTGACATCAAAGGAATTAGTCCGTCCATTTGTATGCATCGGATCTTGTTGGAAGACAATTACAAGCCCTCAGTTGAGCATCAACGCAGATTAAATCCAAATATGAAGGAGGTGGTACGTGCTGAGATTTTGAAGTTATTAGACGCTGGAATAATATATCCAATTTCGGACACTAAATGGGTGAGTGCTTTGCATTTGGTACCGAAAAAGGGTGGAGTTACAGTGGTTAAGAATGACAAGAATGAGTTAATTCCAACGAGGACTACAACAGGATGGAGAGTATGCACTAACTATAGGAAATTGAACAATGAGACTCGAAAAGATCATTTTCCTTTTCCATTCATTGATTTGATGTTGGATAGACTTGCTGGATATGCTTACTATTGTTTTTTAGATGGGTACTCTGGTTATAATCAGATTCCGATTGCACCAGAAGACCAAGAAAAGACGACATTCACATGCCCTTTCGGTACTTTTGCATATAGGCGTATGCCTTTTGGGTTATGTAACGCGCCTGCTACTTTTCAAAGGTGCATGATGAGTATTTTTTCTGACTTGGTAGAGCGTTGTATTGAGGTATTCATGGATGACTTCTCAGTTTTTGGCTCATCATTGATTCTTGTCTGGATAATTTGTCCTCGGTGTTGCAAAGATGTGAAGAAACCAATTTAGTTCTAAATTGGGAAAAATGTCACTTTATGGTGCAAGAAGGGATTGTTTTGGGTCATAAAGTTTCGATCAACGGCATTGAGGTAGACAAGGCGAAAATTGAGACAATTTCAAAGTTACCGCCACCCACTTCCATCAAAGGAGTTCGAAGTTTCCTAGGTCATGCTGGTTTTTATCGACGTTTTATTAAGGATTTCTCTCAGATTACAAAACCGTTGTGTAACTTGCTCCTGAAAGAAGCGGAGTTTGTATTCGATTCATCATGTTTTGAGGCGTTCAATGTGTTGAAAATGAAGCTCACGACAGCTCCTGTGATAGTTGCACCGGATTGGGAATTACCTTTTGAGATTATGTGTGATGCAAGTGACTATGCTATTGGAGCAGTTTTGGGTCAGCGGAGAGATAAGCTACTGCATGTGATTTATTATGCTAGTCGAACTCTCAATGACGCACAATTGAATTATGCCACTACCGAGAAAGAGCTTCTAGCCGTTGTCTTTGCTTTAGACAAATTCCGTTCTTATCTCATTGGTTCAAAGGTAATTGTCTACACCGATCACTCAGCTTTGAAGTATTTATTATCCAAGAAAGATGCAAAGCCTCGGTTGATTCGATGGGTGTTGTTACTACAAGAGCTTGATTTAGAGATACGGGATAAGAAGGGGTCTGAAAATGTGGTGGCGGATCATCTTTCTCGAATTATGCATCATGAAGGTGATAATGACTTAGTTCCTATCTCCGAAACATTCCCTGACGAGCAGCTCTTTACCATCAAATCTTCAGTCACTCCTTGGTATGCAGATTATGTCAATTATTTAGTTAGTGATATCATGCCTCTTGATTTGACTTGGCAACAGAAGAAAAGATTCATTTCGTTAGTCAGACATTACTATTGGGATGAGCCGTACTTGTGGAAGCATTGTCCGGATCAATGCATAAGACGGTGTGTTCCTAATGACGAGATGGAGGAAATATTGCGACATTGCCATTCTCTAGCATGTGGTGGTCATTTTGGTGCCACAAAGACTGCTGCCAAGGTACTACAATCTGGTTTTTGGTGGCCTACATTGTTCAAGGATGCTCATACTTTTGTTTCTACATGTGATCGCTGCCAACGTATTGGAAATATCTCAAGTAGACATCAAATGCCGTTGAATAATATTCTAGAAGTCGAACTTTTTTATGTTTGGGGTATTGACTTCATGGGACCATTTCCATCATCTTATGGCAAGCAATACATCTTGGTAGTGGTGGATTATGTTTCAAAATGGGTTGAAGCAATTGCTTTACCTACTAATGCTGCTAAGGTTGTTGTTCATTTTCTCCGGAAGCATATTTTCACTCACTTTGGCACCCCGCGCGCCATTATTAGTGATGGAGGCAAGCACTTTTGTAATCGTCACTTCAATGCTCTTTTGGCGAAATATGGAATCACACATAAGGTTGCTACACCTTATCATCCACAAACTAGTGGGCAGGTTGAGATTTCCAATCGAGAGATCAAGAATATTTTAGAGAAGACTGTGGGATTTTCACGCAAAGATTGGGCTACAAAGTTGGATGATGCGCTATGGGCGTATCGAACTGCATTCAAGACTCCAATTGGCATGTCTCCATATCGATTGGTGTTTGGAAAAGCATGTCATCTACCTGTGGAACTGGAACATAAAGCATTTTGGGCAGTGAAGAAGCTTAATTTTGAGATGGATGCAGCGGGAGAAAAGAGAGCTCTTCAATTGAACGAGATGGAAGAATTTCAAAATGATGCATATGAAAATGCTAAAATCTACAAGGAACGTACCAAAAAGTAGCATGATCAACATATTCTTCGTCGTGAGTTTTATATTGGCCAGCAAGTTCTTTTGTTTAATTCTCGGCTGAAACTTTTCCCTGGGAAGTTGCGAACACGATGGTATGGTCCTTTTACAGTTGTTCAAGTGTTTCCATATGGAACGATTGAAATTCGTGATCATACAACGGATGCTACATTCAAAGTTAATGGACAGCGATTGAAGCCATATCTTGCTGCCAGTTTTGAGCGAAACACGAATGTTGTGACCCTTGCTTCTCCCGATTGATTGCAATGCCAAGTCGGGCTGAGGACTTTAAACTAAGCGCTTGTTGGGAGGCAACCCAACCAGGTTCATTCGTTCCTTTCCTTGTTTATTAGTTTTGCATTTTCTTCCTTTTTGTTCCATACTACTCATTGTGCATCTTTTTGTTGTGATTTTGCATTGAGGACAATGTTTAGTTTAGGTTTGGGGGGAGAGCCTAGTTTTTTTTGTTAGTTTGGTTGATTCATTTGCATTTTTGTTTTTAAGGTCAAAAGTTAAGGTTTTTATGTTCCAAGTTTAATAATATTGATTTCTTCACCCACATGATGATTTGAACATGTTTAGTTTGTCATTTCAAATGTGTTTGGAGTGGTTTTGTTGTTATGTGCCAAAGAAATTGCAAAATTGCACTTTGAGTTCATCTTTTGGTCATAATCAACTTAGCTACCTAAATTAATTTTGGATGTTTTTCAAGTTAATTTGATGATGCCAACATGTTTAGAATGTTTAATATGATGTGTTGGAATAGGGTTGGGACAGAAATTCGACCTACATTGTGAATTGGGACGTTTAGAAGCTCAAAAAGTGAAAATAAGCTTGTAAATTTGCTGCATAATTTCTGCAGATTTTCTGTCATAAATCAGCTTTAGTGACGATCTTCAAAGATTTTCTCTGTCACAAAAGGCATGTTCATACTTTTAGCGACGGTTTCTGGGAATTATTTTTGTCACTAAAAGTCAACTTTGCTTATTTTTGCAGATTTTTATCCTATGTTGAAGGCAATAATTTTGGCTCGGAATTCATTACTTTTAGAGCTATTCCCTCGTCCATGGTGCCCAAAAATAAGTGTATTCTTTTCCTTTATCTCATTTTCTTTCATGCTTTTATTTATACATCTTTATGTGATGAATTGTGTTGCTAACATTTAAAGGATGAGGTAGGAATTAAAATTTTGGGATTAAGTGTTAGAATTTGTTGGAAACGATAAGAACTTGGAAGCATAAGTTGTTAAGGTTATCACTTTATTCTATTAATGGCGATGTATATGTCTTGCTAAGAATTCTTCCTTTGCTAAAGGGTTGCCTAGAAGGTTTTTGCATCACATTCTTTTTACCATTCATTTTGCCATGTCTCAAGTACTTTGGTGGACAAACTGTCCATGTTTGGATGATGTGGAGAAATAGTGGAGACTACCCATGTGAGTTGTTGTGCCTAAGCTTTTCTTGAGAGGGTTAATTTGTTTCTACTCTTAAACACTTTCCAATTTCTTTCTTTAATTTTCATGATCTCATTAAAATTAATTTGCATTGGGTACAAAAGAACTTTAATTTATGTTGGGTATTCTTGCCATTGGGTTAGACGGAACTATAGAAACGATGTTAGGCTATGCATGTTGTCCACTGCTAAAAGGCCTATTCCCTACCCTTTTGTGTGCTCCATTAACCCCATTGAAGCCAAACACTTAGCCTTTTCTTTCATTACCCACATAAATTCTTATCCACTCTACCCTATATTAGCCATACCATATAGCTTGAGAGATACCAAGGTGATATCAAAAGAAATCAAGGTTGAGTTCTACATCAAAGTAGTGGCGTGTACCGAGGTACCATGGTTCTTATTATTATTTCTTGTAGTTATTTCAAGAGTAAAAAAAACAAAAAAAACAAAAAGAGTCAAGAAAAAGAAAAAGAAAAAAAAGAAGAGAAATTGTACCATTCATTATAACATGAGGCCTGGACGCCACAAATCATATATCAAGTTTCAAAGGGGTGCCAACCTAACTACATACGAAATGTCTTGGTGTTTCTCAAGTTTTTGTTTTTTTTTCCTTATCGTTTCTTTCTTAGCCCAAATACCTAGCCTTACATTACAACCGTTTCAAAGACCTAACGGATTTATAGGGAAGTCTAGCTTATTTGGTGAAGGTTGATACCTATGTTCTTAGTATTCGATTCCTTTCATGAGATCTATTTTCAGAAATTGCTGTTTTTCAATGTTGATCATATGTGATAATATATTGATTTCTTTTGCATAAACTCATCACATATGCTTGTTAAGAGAGAAATCCTAGGTTCTATGAGAAAATTGAGTGATATCTTGTGAGGCTTAGAGTCGAGGCGAATTTGTACACACGCCAAGTGTGGATGTTTTTAAGCCTGAGTGCTTGGGATGTTGGCTTCATACTTTCCATTGTGATACATTGATTTATAAGGGCATAACTTTAGTTTTGGAAGTGTGATTGGCATGCATTGGTTTTCATTAATTGATGGAAGTGATAACTGTAACACCTTTGTTTTTTTTTTAGTAAAGCGTTTGTGGGTAGCGTAACTGGTAAACCCTCAGGAGACACAACTCCTCCGACTAGGGACACCTAGGGGTTTAAAGGCTTGTTGCACATACTCAGTGCAATCGTTTCGCCAGCGAAAGTGGGCTTAATTAGGTTTTTGTTTTTAGTTAATTTTATTTGTTTTTCATTTTATGTTTTGCTCGAGGACTAGCAAAAGATAGGTTTGGGGGTATTTGTTAGGTTGATATGATAGGTATATTTTGTATCTCTTTTACCTATTAATTTAGTCATGGTTTGATATAAAACAGTTGGATTTGATGTATTTTGTGTGAATTTTATAGAAGTTAGTTTTTCGGAGAAAACTGGATTTTTAGAAGAATTACAAGGAAAGCACGAAAGAATAACGAAGTGGACTGATGCTATGTGAGAGTGGTGCTGGAATTTGGGCTTTATCAAATTAAGTCCAATTTGGGCTTCATAAAAACTGGCGTTGGACTATTCCAAGGAGGAGAAGGTTTTTAATCCCCTTATCAAGAAGGTTGCGGAAAAGAAAAGGAGGAGGGGGATTTTAAAGGAAAAGGAGGGCAGATTAAAAGAGGAGGAATCCAGCAGCCGCAAGGGAGTGGGAGAAAAAAAAACAAAAAAGAACACAGTGCAGACACATACATAAGCCGAGAGAAAGAAGAAGCAATTGGAGAATTCTAGCTTTGCTGTGGAGTGGAGAATGGAATTTCAGTTGTTTCCTTCTTTGTTTTCGAATTCTAGCGTGGTGTATTTTAATTCGATCATGAACTAAGTCCTTTTGCTAGGATTAGGGTGTACTCTTATCATGAACATCTAATTCTTATTATTTCATATTGATCTCGGTTGTTTTCCATGTTGAGTAATTGTTATTGTGCTTTATCGTTATCAAATAACTGGCCATTATTTGTGTGAAGAACTAAATTGGGACTGACAGGTTGAGTTTAGTAGATTGCTTCTCATAACGATTACCATGAATTACATAATTGAGTAGACATACTGGTTATGATTTGTGTAGTATTGTGAAATTATCCATTTAGCGTAAAGGGTTTCGATTATCTACTTTTGTGGCTAGACATAGCATGGGTAGATAGTTAGAAACACAGTTAGTATATTCTGAAAGGAAATATTGACGAATCAAGGGATAATTGCTAGCAACATGGGAATAATTTGAGTTTAATATGAATAACGGGATTAGATGGGATTGAGAATGAGGAACCTGATGTCCTAGTGCTTCAATATAAATTTTTCATAATTCATTCACTTTTACTTCGTGTTTGTTCAATTGATACTTTCAATTTCGTTTGGGTTTTTGCATATTTGAATTTGTCATCGTTATCCATCTTTTATTTAAGTTTAGTTTGAAGTCAATCTCAATAGTAAATTTAGGTTAATCCGATCCTCGTTTGAACGACACTCTACTTATCATTATATTACTTGGACGATATTGTACACTTGCAATTATCAACAACAACGGGCAATTTGTTAAAGCGCCAATCCCAGATATCGAAGAGGCGCCAGTCTTTTTTAGCCTCGTCAGCACCCGTCACGCGCAAACTCAGCTTTGCGGAAATCACGGGTAATTTGTCGAAGCGCCGATCCCAGATATCGAAGAGGCGCCAATCTTTTTCAGCCTTGTCAACACCTATCACATACACACTCAGCATGACGAAAATTACGGACAATCTGTCGAAGATTTCTGATAAAGAAGAAAGCACGTGAAGCCATACTGATCCATCACGCATTGGTTGCCGACACGAGTGAAAGAATAGTACCTCTACAGGTATCAAAGAACTTCCTATATTTGTCTACCTTCACCTTCCATAGCAAGGCAGACATACAGAGCCTTTCTTCATCTCCAAAAATGCTTTCCCAACGAAGCCTCTCGAGTCATTCAATGTTCCTTATTCCTTGGGGTACCTCTGCAAGCCAATGACTCCAAAGCAAAAGAATCTCATATCACCAGGGTAGAAAGCAAGAGTATCTCATATCATGCGTTCTCCCTGTCCTTTCCTTTGTCCTTGTTCTTACCTACAAAGACAAGGATAAAGAAAACAATATGCCGGAACTTCCACTCAAACTCGGGTAAGGAACCGACTGCTTGGAACCCTTCCCTGATTGCCTACCTAGCACTGCTCTCGAGTACTCGTCTCCCACTGCTGCTGTACTTCCAAAGAAGCTACCACATATGACTAAAGAATAGATAAGGCAAGTGAAAATGATACCTTGCAGCATGTGGAGACAACGTGTAGAAGGAACAAGCAGAGAAGAATACGGTCTGCACAGTCAACTTAGCAGAAGGAGTCCGAACTGAGGAACTCGAGAAGCTGCCACATCTGCCTGAAGAAACAAGCAGAGAAGAATGCAGCATGCACAGTCAACTCAGCAGAAAGAGTCTGAGATGAAGAACTAGAGAAGATGCCGCATCTGCCTGAGGAACAGATAAAGGAAATGAAAATGATACCTTGAAGCATGTGGAGACAAGTGCAACCAAGCACGTGCTTATTCATCCGCTACTTCTTCAAAATCAAAAGTATCTCATATCATCAGGGTTGCAATCATTCTGGACGGTGAATTCGTTTTGACCCTCAAATTCTTGGGTCGACCTGCTAGGCGTTGTGGGCTGCATGTGCCGTTTCACCACCCTTGGATCAAATCCTTAAAGATCAAGTCACCAACTGGAAGAAGAACCCATCAATCTTGAAGATCATACCGTTGACCAAACTACTCAGGTGTGAATTAGAAAGATTGAACAGAGCAACAAGTCGTCACCTTCACCTCGTGCCTGCTTGTCATGTGTTCGAGTCAACCTTCAAGAATCAAGCCTTAACGGCCCTTAAAGAAGCTTCCAACCAAATTCAAGATCAAGCCTCGACGGCCCTTGAGGAAATCACAAGTCCAATTCAAGATTAAGTGTCTACCACCCTTGAATCAAAACCTAGTTCAAGAATAAGCTGTGGAAAATCAACAATTGGAGGAAACCAGAAAATCCTCCAACCCAGTTCAAGATCAAAGCTGTGGAAAGTCAACAAGCGCAACAAAATACGTGCCGATTCATCCACTACCAAAGTCAAAGATCATATACCACATGAAGCTCCTTGTGGCCCAATTTCAACCTTCAAGATCAAGCCTCGACGGCCCTTGAAGAAATTTCAAACAAAAGTTCAAGAACAAGCCTCAACTGCCCTTGAAGAAATCTCAAGCCCAATTCAAGATCAAGCCTCAACGGCCCGTGAAGAAATCTCCAGCCCAATTCAAGATCAAGCCTCGACGGCCCTTGGATCAACATTTACAGTAAGGGACTTCAAAACGCATCTCCTACACGTGACAAGCACATGTATACGACGTGCCTTGAAGTGGGGGCATTTGTAGACATCGAAATTTCGGTAAATAAATGTTGACCGATAAATCAAAGTGTCAATGCTCATGTATTACATAAATTTTACACGTAGCATGTGACTCAACGAAAATTGAAATGAGTTGGAAAAGTCATCAAATAGGACACGTGTCAACACCTGGCAGAAACGACTTATTTCATCTGGGATATTATATTCAAAATTAGGCCTTGGAAAATTCTATAAATACAAGCCCATTTCATTCATTTGAGGGGGAACTAAAATCATTAGGCAAAACTCTTGAAGCTCTGAAGCTCTGAAACTCCGAAGCTCTCAAGCATCCAGGTTCCCGAAGAATCAAGAAAGCGTTCTTCGTTCATCGTTCATCCTAAAATCAAGCCCCAACGGCCCTTTGGATCATCAAATCCACCTTCAAGATCAAGCCCCGACGGCCCTTGAAGAAAGTGTTCTTCGTTCATCGTTCTTCCAAGATCAAGCCCCAACGGCCCTTTGGATCAACAATCATCCACCAATTCAAGATCAAGCCCCGACAGCCCTTGAAGAAAGTGTTCTTCGTTCTTCGTCCATCGTTCTTCCAAGATCAAGCCCCAACGGCCCTTTGGATCAACAATCATCCACCAATTCAAGATCAAGCCCCGACGGCCCTTGAAGAAAGTGTTCTTCGTTCTTCGTTCATCGTTCTTCCAAGATCAAGCCCCAACGGCCCTTGAAGAACTTCCACCAATTCAAGATCAAGCCCCGACGGCCCTTGAAGAAAGTGTTCTTCGTTCTTCGTTCATCGTTCTTCCAAGATCAAGCCCCAACGGCCCTTGAAGAACTTCCACAAATTCAAGATCAAGCCCCGACGGCCCTTGAAGAAAGCACCATCGTTCATCATCCGTTTATCCAAGATCAAGCCCCAACGGCCCTTTGGATCAACAAACGTCGACAAATCCATACATCCAACCGTTCTTCAAGATCAAGCCCAAAAGCCCTTGAAGATCCGTTCATCACTGTTCTTCAAGATCAAGCCCAAAAGCCCTTGAAGATCCGCTCATCACCGTTATTCAAGATTAAGCCTCAACGGCCCTTGAAGAAACACTCATCCTCAAGATTAAGCCCCAACGGCTCCTTGAAGATTCGCTCAAATCCACCTTCAAAGATCAAGCCCACGGCCCTTGAAGAAACTTCCAACAGTTCATCCAAAATCAAGCATCGACGGCCCTTGGATCAACGAAACATCCACAAATCAACACCTTACGGAGATCGAATCAGAGGATCAAATTCGAAAGAGATTGTAACCCAAAATCATCAAATACAAATATTTGTTTGTGCGCGTTGTTCTTGTCTCTTTCGTTTCAGGAAATTTTCGTGTTCACAATATCATTACCTCACACTTGAGAGAAATCATTTGATGTGTAAAATAAGGGAAATTTCTTTATATGAGTGAATTATTGTTCCATATTGAGAGTATGAATCTGACATCGAGGATAAAAGAGACTTATATGTGCTTATTATAAGTAATTGGTCTACTCTCTATATTGCCAATTGATTTTATGGTAGAACCTCAACTTTCTTCATGGTATTAGAGCAAGTTGTCCTGCATGTGAAAACCAACGGCCACATGCACTTCACATTACCCCATTTATGTTGTTCATGTATTAGGCTTGAAAATTCACCACACATGAGGGAGCCTGTTGAGAGTACGTATGAGTCCCACATTGGGGAGTAAAATATTGCATGTGCTTATAATTAATAAGGGATAATTAAATTAAGGTGCTTAAATTTTACATTGTTTTGATCAAACATCTATGCCTTTTCAAATTATGATTAAGGTGCTTTGACTAGGTGCCACATCAGTTTTTTTTTTTATTTAATCAATTTTTATATCATTACTATATTTCTCCAAATTAAAATGCTACATATTGAATTCCGAATTTATCCTCCTCTTCGGAGGTTTTTCATTTTCATTTTTCCTGGCATGGCCTTTTATTCGGGGATATTTTTTTTAATTATTAGTTGTGTTTATCCAGATTCATTCTCACGTCTAAAATTTGGATGGCTCCTCCATTTGAATTAGTGGTTGCTTTCATAAATTTATTAATTCACATTTGAATAGTAATCCACTTTTGAGGTATTTTAGGTTTCTTGCTGCTTGATGTTTTCGATGTTTTCTGCTACTTGTGGGTGCGGCTGGTAAGTTGTTGTTTAATTATTTTTTTTTTCCTACTCTTCTTCAACAGATTTCTTTCCTTGTTCTCTGGGTGCGTTTGGTACGCAGACGGGACGGGACGGGACGGGACGAGACGGAACGAAGGTGTAATTTTTGAAAAAGACATGGGGTATATTTGTCTTAAAATGGTAAAACATTGTGTTCCACAGACGTGGAACAAACCCGTTCCAGGGGGGGAGGTGGAACGCAAAAACACCCAAAATCTGTTCCGTGGAACAGCCCGTTCCACCCATTTTTGGCGCACCAAACGCGAGACGGAACGCCTCGTCCCGTTCCGTCCCGTCCCGTCCCAAGTACCAAACGCACCGCTTTTGATCTGGGGGCATGATGCTTGGTGAGCAACCCTTAGTTTGGTATGGCAAAAATGATATCACTACAAATGAGAGTGCCCCCGGCCGCATTAGCCAGTCAAACAGAAGTTTGTAGGAGGCAATATCTTCAAACATACCAAATAGGAACCACCTCGCCCAACAGGCATGCTTCTACGAAGGACGGAGAACGCATTTGGACAGTATAGAACATACCATATGAGTGGTTTGTCTTTCAATATTATTATTTTATGTACCAAATAACTGGTACGAATAAATTAATAAACGTATTTTATACATCTCAAATCATTGATATGCACCAAAATAACATTGCATAATAAATGTACCTAATAATTGATCATGTTATGCCTTCAAATATACCAAAGCATTTGGGATAAAATGCACCCAAGAATCAAATTAATAAGAAAAAGGTGCGTTAGAAGTTATAATTTAGTACTTTTGTTGGAAGGTATTTGGTACGTTTGTCAATAATTGGGTACATCTGTTTAAAGTTATTAGATACGTTCTAAAAATTTTATTGATAGTTTTCCAAATAGGTACGTTAACAGTGGTATACATTTTTAGTGTAACAAGTGGGTTTGTATATCATATTTAACCTGGGTACAATTGTTGTTATATATTGAGTAAGCAACCATTAACAATTCAAATTCAAAAGCCATTGAGATAATACTTCCAGATTGCAAGGATAACAACAAAATAAAAAGGATAATGACAATTTTTAATGGAATTGAAATATTAAATTCAAAAGGAAAAAATCTACTGGTAAAAATAAATAAATTCCCAACGCTTGAAAGAATGACAGTGTTCGTAAATTTTAGAAAAATGAAATCATTTTTTTTAATCTAATTGGCTCCTCATTTAGAGGAGGTGGTACAATCTAAAACCTAAAACCTATAGATGTTTAAACAAACAAGTTGGCGAATGAGGCACCAATATCAAAAGCTCCCAATTAATAATTGGACTACTTCATAAATTGTCAATTAATTTTATAGTGGAACCTCAACTTTTTTCATGTTATGAAATGGTTGGTGAAAAAGTATGGGAAATTTCTTGATATGAATTCATTTGTTTGTCTTACCTAGATAATGGTTTGTTGTGGCACTCCATGCCAAGGTCATATGGCTACAAATATGTGCCATGTGCTCCTGCTTCCTGTCCAACTACCTACATTACCGTCATACTTTTTTTGTGCTTCTGCACCTATTTACCAATGTCTGTATACTCTAGTCCATTGATTTTTCTTTGTGTTTACATTTGTATGTGTATTAAAATTATTCTGATTCACGATGATCATGTGGTAATTATCATATATGGAATAAAAAAAGTATGGGAATTCCACATTACAATTCATAATCCAAACCCTAAAAAGTAAGGAACTAGATTGATAAGGGTAGGATAATTAATCTGATCATCCACATTCCTTCTCTCTCCTATTTTTTACTTTTGTAATCCATCTTATTCGAACTAAGTAAACATGTCATATGTGAGCGTACTTGTAAATCTAAGCTGAATTGTAATCTGTAAATTTGGATGGGTAATTAGTAAGTCTTGGGGTTGAAATGGATACATACAAGAAGAGAAGAATAGACAAAAAATGAAGAAGTGTGGGGGGTTATGCCAAATGCATCTGCCCACCTGGAATGATGGGTGATTGGTTGCTGTCGAGAGAGAACATCCCAACATAATTTTGTGATAACTTAAGATGTGGATGGTTCATCCGACTTATATAACTGTACTTACCAAATCAAAGTCTATTTATTTTCTTAATCACTTTTAAAAGATACGCTCCAACAGCCCATATGTTTAATCATATTTTCGTTAAATAAATAAAAAATTATATTTCTGATATCTTCACCCCCCCCCCCCTCTTACTCTACGTTATTGGATTACTTTTATTTTAGGGTCTATTTGATAATGTTTGGGCCCAAATTTACACAATCGGTCCGAGTAATCGAGGCCGTTGAATATTATTTGGTTATCATGTATGGTCAAAGCAAATTGGTCAAGAAAGAACACAAAGGGATATGGACGGAGGAGTTCAAATATCTTGGCAGATATGGAAGAATCATAGTCATCAAACATCTTGGCAGGATGCTACGGCGAGGACGATCGATTATCTATCCAAGTCTCGGTCGAGAAGGATTCCTGAATCCTTATTGGTCGAGGTCATCTCATCAGCCTTCTCGGCGAAGTGAGGTGTTACAGTTATTACGTTCGGCACATTGAAAGCCGAATTTGATATTGAACTTCGTAAGAATAGTAACCTTGTCTTCAGGTTCAAGAGCCCAAGAGGCCGAGATGTGTTCCTTTCTCGGCCGCAATCGCAAGACGCAGAAGTCAGCCGCGCACCCAACGCAACATCGACAAAATTTACTCCTCGGCCGAGCTCGGCAGACGAGTTGGCACGCCCCGCATTCACCGAAGGACGTAGTTAGCTTATAGATTACTCGGTCTGCGCGCCACGTAGGCTTGGTAGTTTCTAGGGTCAACAGATAATTAATTCATTTATTATTTTTACTTTTGTGTTAATAATAGAGAGAGTACATGGGAAAACGAGAGATAAAAACGAGCGAATGAAGGATGGTAGGAGAGATGAAAAATATAACAATAAAACTAAAAATTAAAAACTATTTTGACGTTATTTATATTTTCAAAATTTTCTTTTCGCTTATTTAATTCTCTTGTCGCTTACTCTCTCTCTCTCTCTTCCCCCCCCCCCCCCCAATATTACTCTCTCTCTCTCTTTTCCCCCTTCCCCCTCCCCCATATTCTCATTATCCGTCTACATCCATCTTACACAAAATAAAATGGGTTATCAAACCGAATTTAGTACCATGGAGTTTGCAACAAGTTGCATTTATATATGTGGTTCCAATTTTGATTAAATATTCAGCACCGTTGCATATCAAAATCATGACAATTACTGCACATTAGATAAAAAAAAAAGCAAAAAAAAAAATGAAAAAAGAAAAATTAAATAGAGAAATGGGGATTTTAAGTTCAAGACCTCCAAGAACCAAAATTTTGATATCATATTTTACAACCCACTAGTTCCCAAATTTTTAAGCTGATAGGATGTTTTTTTTTCCCCCTATAGTTTAAAAAAGAAAAAACAGAACACAAGTCGCAATGGATGTGAAGATAATTAGTGGGAAAAATCAACACTAACCTAATTACGAAAGGGAAATTTTATTTAAACTCATCTAACCTATTTCTGCACCAAACTTACTCTTTTCACCCATTTGATTTTTAATTAAACTATTAATATCTCTTTAAATCTAAATTTAATACCTAATATACCCCCATAAACCCAATTCAATTCTTGGGGATTACACATGCCGTTTGTTTGTCCGGATGGCGCTGTGGTTGCGTATGCTTGGAAGCGGCAGCTCACCGGCCAAGTTGGTGCTTCTGCAGTTGATAGGACCAGGTTGGTTTCGAGTTTCATGGAATTGGTCTTCCTGCTTGTTAGCATTGCCTCTCTATTTCTTTTCCTCGAAAATTCATGATTAAACGAAAAAATTTTGAAATTCAAAAGCATATGGAAGTTTCTCTTCCCAAAAAGTATAGATTTTGAATAATTTTCACTGTAAAAAATATGGAACCAATACAAGTTTCGTAATTTCAAAGCAGGTTTCGAATCTGGTTTATTGAGGATTATATTTAGTGGTTGTGTATTTTGTTGTGTTGACCCTTGAAGCCATTTCTTGAATTCTGTTATTCAATGTTTTAGGCTAGCTCTCAAGGCATTCACTGATCATAAAAGGCGATTTTTTCCTCACCTTGATGATGCATCAAATGATCAGTGTAATGAATCAACTTCAAAGAAGCAACGTATTTCCCAAGCACCCGCAGCACATAATCAAGAAGATGGTTTAGATTCCAAAACGCTATTAGAGGTTTTAGTGCGTATGGAAAAGGTTCCTAATTGAAAGTTTCCATATACGAACGATTGGATTGGTTGAAACGAGCATCTTCACTGCCAGAAAATGAGAGTTCCAGTGAAACATTAAAGGATCATAGTTATCATAGTTCAAGTAAGTTACGATCAAGTCCGCCTGATGTTGCACCAGATAAGGTTGCTGTCATTGGGTTGCTGTTTCCTTCTACCTTCAGAGCTGTAGTTTCATTGCATCCTGCTGGTTCTATTGACCCAGATGCAACCAGCGCCATCCGGACAAACCAACTGTAAAATAAAAGCTTCTCTCTCAGCTCTCAAATTTATCTGCAAGGAGGAGGAAAAGAAACCCGAATTTTACAAGACTGCTGAAATAGAAACCCTATTGAGATTTCCACTAAATAGAAACCAGAACAGGAAAAGAATTGCAAGGTTTAATAAGACTGCTGAAATATGGTAATTATAGTGTTTGGGTTTATTGATAAATTTGAGTTTTATTATTAATTTAATTTTGTACTTAATAGTAATTATGTAATAGGGTAAAATAGACAATTAACATTCAAAATTTTAAATTTGGTGTAAAAAGAGGTTGCATGGGTTTAAATAAAATTTTCCATTACGAAATTATATTTGGTTAATTAGTGTAAGAACGCTCAGGAGTCAACATTGGATTCCAAGCAGCCAAGGCAACTAGTGGGGTGTTGGAAACAGACTGACATCGAATCTCCCATGCATCCAATAATTGCCCCCCTATATATATATATATATATATATATATATATATATATATATCTCGTACATATATATACACACACACATTATACTATACGTATATATATTCCCACAAGGCACCAAAACTTGATATGGAAATCACATTCTTCTGGTGCAAGTCATAACTTATCGATCATTGACTAAAAAAATCCATTATTGCGAAGTTTTATTGTTACCAATCATAATTATACAGTATTGCGAAAGGTAATATATCTTGTTGTAATTGGTATAGGATCAAAGTAACGTAAATCTAAGTTACTTTGTTTTCAGGACATGTTTTCGATTTCTGGTTAGCAGATCAAATCAGCCATAACACAATATCAAAAAAAAAAAAAAAAAACACTTCAATTTAGATAGAAAACTTATTTAATATGAAAATTTCTTTTTTTTCGTAGAAATCTGTTTATGAATACTATGCATGGCATCATTCGATCGATAAGAAACAACATTTTCGAATATAGTACGCATTATTTTTAAATTAAAAATAAATAAGAGCTTTGATTTCAACGTACATGAGCAACTAGTGATTTAAATACTTTTTCTGGAGGGTGATTCCAAAATTCTTGTTAATTATCTTCTTCGTCAATGTTTGATGCATTGACGAATTAGAACAGTTTGCACATATATGGACTTTCTAAACTTAACTAGTGATTTCTCTTCTATTTCATTTCATCGTAATTTTAGAGGGATTAACTTTTTTACTGATGCTATTACTAATCTTTGGCATCAACAGGCCTCTGATTGTCAATTGTTGATGACCATAGAATTTACCATTTGACACTCATCAATGATTAACACTTATGTCAAGATTTTAAAGACGGGCTAGCGGCACTCTACTAATAATACCGATGTTGTCTCAACTTAACCACATGCACAACCCAACAGGTGTTGACTTTAATCACAAAAGGTCTCCGTGTTATCAATAGTGAAACCATTCATTTTCAAGTAGTAAAGTATTATTATGTTTCTGATGTGGGATTGCATTCTTCAACATTCCCACTGACGTGGGACCACGTCTTTAGTGGCCCACTACTAATCACACTAATATTGCCACAACTTAACCACCTACACAACTCGACAAGTATTGGATTTTATCAAAAAATGCAGCAATGTTGTTAGTAGCATGGAATCTTCCATTTCTGATGTGAGATTCTATTCTTCAACAAATTATTCACATGCAAGTAAACAACTATCTTCGGCTCATTTGTCAAAAACTTGTAACAACCGCATGACCAAGTAAATATAACATCTACGTACATGTGCATGTATGATATGGTGTATGTTTTGTTCTTGTCATGACATAATATTTTTCATCTTTGAATTAATATAGCATTTCTCTTTGGATACCATATCCTTGATTATATTAAAATAGAGGATAAGTATAGCATATTAATGGCAATGATCCTCATAATGTGTTAAATTATTAACTCAAATTAGGTTAGAGAGAGAAACAAAACCCCCGATCAAAAAATGGGTATTTTAGGAATATCCTAATTAATGACAGAAGTGAAATGAAATGGGAAGGGGTTGATAGGTGAGATTGAATGTCGCCAGAAGATAGCAAGCATGAATCTTGTTGTCGCTTTCCCTTATCCAGCTCACGACCCCCTGGTTGGAGCTTTGACATGCCTCTCTGAACAAACCACATGAAATTATTAAATGAAAATTATTATTATCTAAATATATTGTCAATTATTTCAACAGAAGAAAAAAATTAGAGAGACTTGAACAACTACAAAAAGGGTCATTACCATTTCATAATTTTCCATTGTTCTTCTCTTCCCTTGTTTTCTCTTTAGCCCCATAAACCCTTATTTATTTATTTATTTTAGTACATTTTAGAAAATGAGAGAAATCTTGCACGTTCAAGCTGGACAATGTGGGAACCAAATTGGAGGCAAATTTTGGGAGGTGATGTGTGACGAGCATGGGATCGATCCCACGGGAAAATACAACGGGAACTCTCACCTTCAGCTTGAGAGGGTGAATGTTTACTATAATGAAGCAAATGGAGGGAGATATGTGCCTAGGGCAGTGCTGATGGACCTCGAGCCGGGGACGATGGACAGTTTAAGAACAGGTCCTTATGGGCAGATTTTCAGGCCGGACAACTTTGTGTTTGGTCAGAATGGAGCTGGAAACAATTGGGCTAAAGGGCATTACACAGAAGGAGCTGAGTTGATCGATGCTGTTCTTGATGTGGTTAGAAAAGAGGCCGAGAATTGTGATTGTTTACAAGGTATTTAATTTGTAATTTGAGATTGTTGGCCATTTTCTTCTTTCTAATTCTTCTTTTTTTCTTCTAAAGTCCTAATTGATGTGATCATATATTTCTAGAAAAGTTGGATCCAAAATAAAAGATTTACTAGAAAATGTGGTTTTGCTAGATTCTAAAGATAGATCAAAATTAGTTTAGACAAATCATTTTGGTCATTGTTTATTAAATTGAGGGTATATTTGTAATTTTGATCCTTACTTAACATAGTTTTGCACGAAATGATCAAAATGATTGATGGTAGACAATCTTAGAGACCACTTCTATTGATTTCAAATCTCAAGGACCAAAGTGATGTGTTATGCAAATCTCAATAACTATTTTGGTTAAAAAGCCAATCACAAGCAAGGCACAAGATCTTGGTTATGTTCATCATGATCAATAAAAATTAATTAAGTGTTTAATAATGTGTTGTAGGGTTCCAGATTTGCCATTCACTGGGAGGTGGGACAGGGTCAGGAATGGGAACCCTACTGATATCAAAGATCAGGGAAGAGTATCCAGATAGAATGATGATGACTTTCTCAGTCTTCCCCTCACCAAAAGTCTCAGACACTGTGGTTGAACCCTACAATGCCACTCTCTCTGTTCACCAGTTAGTTGAAAATGCTGATGAGGTCATGGTCCTTGACAATGAAGCCCTCTATGATATCTGTTTCAGAACTCTGAAGCTCACAAATCCAAGCTGTATGTATTAATCAGTAATAGCTTTTTAGTCATATAAATGCAAGTTTTCCAACAATCTAATATGTTGCGTTGTCGAATTAGAGTTGTTTGAACCATTTGATTACATGAGTTTATTTAAACATTTGACCTAAGTTAAGAGTGTGACAACTTAACATGCATTCACATGTTCTCTTTTCAGATAGTCTGACATGCTATGTTATTGAGTTGTCAATATTAAGGTCCATATTGGAAGTTTGATAACATAACTTGTCATCTAAGAAACAAAAAACATTATCATTTCGTTATTGCACTTCTAAATACTAAAAAGTCCATTTGCATTATACATGCTACAGTCGGTGATTTGAATCATTTGATTTCCACAACCATGAGTGGAGTCACATGCTGCCTTCGCTTCCCGGGCCAGCTCAACTCCGACCTTCGAAAACTAGCTGTGAATCTCATCCCTTTCCCCCGCCTCCACTTTTTCATGGTTGGTTTCGCACCCTTGACCTCTCGCGGCTCCCAATTCTACAGAGCCCTCACAATCCCTGAGCTCACTCAACAAATGTGGGACGCTAAGAATATGATGTGCGCCGCAGATCCACGCCACGGTCGATACCTGACAGCATCGGCCGTGTTCCGTGGAAAAATGAGCACAAAAGAAGTGGACGAGCAAATGATCAACATACAAAACAAGAACTCCTCATTCTTTGTGGAGTGGATTCCAAACAATGTGAAATCAAGTGTTTGTGACATTCCACCAACCGGGCTCGCCATGTCCTCCACATTCATGGGGAATTCAACGTCAATTCAAGAGATGTTTAGGCGGGTTTCGGAGCAGTTCACGGTTATGTTTAGGAGGAAGGCCTTCTTGCACTGGTACACAGGTGAGGGCATGGATGAGATGGAGTTCACTGAGGCTGAGAGCAACATGAATGACTTGGTTTCTGAGTATCAGCAGTACCAAGATGCTGTGGCACAAGATGAGGGAGAGTATGAGGAGGAAGAGCTGGAGGATTGAGAATTGGGATTTTTCCAATTTTAGGTTGCTTGGGAAGGAAGAAAATAAACTGAATTACGTATTGGGCTCAATAACTTGTGCTTGTTCTATCTTAATTTTTCCTTCTTTTTTTTTTTTATCAATAACGAAAGCCTTTCCATTCGTGGGATTTGGGTTCAATTATGTTGTGAATATGTGATTGCTGTGATTTTTATGAGTTTTTATAAGAGAGAAAAACAATAAATTTCTGTCTCATAATTACGAATTATATTTTTATGACACTAAATTGAGTGACTTGTTGCTTTGGCTTATAATGTTGAGACCACTTCCGACACATTGAAAAGTTAATTTCAAATTTAATTTTGAGTTCAAACATTACATTTCACCTCTTCATTGCATCTGAATTTTAAACTCATATATAAGTTTTTTTTTTGTTTTTTTTATTGGATAGGAGCATGGAAGAAAAAATCGATAATATCGGCAAAATATCGCCGATATTATCGTTTTTTTGGAGATCCAATATTTTTTTAACTATCCAAATGATTTTCATCAAAATATCGGGATATTATCGATATTATCGATAATATCGATAATATCGCAATATTTTTGAAATTATCGATAATATCACCACATAATACTAAAAAATACTTAAATATGTTGAGAAAACTCAACACATACTTCATTTGATCATAGCCCAAAGGGCGAACAAGATATGGCTTATTGAGCAGGGGAATGTGGGTTTTATAGGACAAATTGCGAGAGCAGTGAGCAAGCATGGGCGATGTGGGACTCTCCCAATAGGAGAAAATCAGAATTTCGGCCGAAAATTTACACCCACTTTAAACGGCCATAACTTTGTCAAAACTCAACGAAATCAAGCAAGACAAAAACGAAAGTTGTAGCCCTCGAATAGACGAAGAGAATGGTACCTTACACGACGTCTGAATCGTCGTGGTTTGGCCGGACATTGCCTCGAAAGCCACTGAGGTCGCCGGAAATTGGGTAAGATTCAAATGAGTATAACTTTTTCAATACGCAACGAAATTGAGTGAAACAAAAAGGAAAGTTGTATCCCTTGAATCGAGACGAAGAGAATGGTACCTTACACGATGTCTGACTAGTTGTGGTTTGGCCGGAAATTGCCTCGAAAGCCACTGAGGTCGCCGGAAACTGGGTAAGATTCAAATGAGTATAACTTTTTCAATACTCAACGAAATTGAGTGAAACAAAAAGGAAAGTTGTACTACTCGATGAGACGAAGAGATTGATACCTTGCATGCCGGCCAAAATTCAATTGACACACTCCTGGCTTCCAAAATTCAATTCTTTTACTTTATATAAACTTGAAAAAACATAATCGGCATCCAAATTAAAGTTTAGTCTTATTCTTATGTGTAAGAAATTTAAAGTGTCAAATTCGGCATATTATTCTTCATCATTTTATTCACTTCCCTTTTTTTTTTTAATATCCTAAATAAAACCTCCAAATATTGTACTAATTAATTATATATAAATGATTATGGTGTGTTTAAACTTCTTTCATTAATTACTACATATTTTCTACACTCACAATGTTTGCCAGCTCGCTATATAATCAACTTAAATCAGTTAAATCCATCATGCAATGCATTTCCTTCCAATTTTTTGTGATAAACTAATAGATAATTGACTAAATAAACATCCTACAAAGTTTCATTAAAAATTTCCAAGTTTTTCTTACAATTTCCGTGGTTTCCATGTAATTTTTATCGATATCGATATTATCCCGATATTTCCATCGATATTTCCATGTTTTCGGACTACCGATATTTCCGATATTTCCGATATTACCGATATTTTCTTCCTTGGATAGGAGTCATATAACTTATAACATAGGAACATTATAAGTTGGTTGCTACAATACCAATTGAATAGATGTAATTCATTATATTAAAAAAATAAAAAAAATAAAAAAATAAAAAAATAAAAAACAATTTGATCTGTCGAAGCCCTTAGAACCCAGAACCTAATGATGAACCCTATATATAATCTACAAAAAGAACTGTTGTTAACGATTGGGTCCATAGCTCAGTGGTAGAGCATTTGACTGCAGATCAAGAGGTCACCGGTTCGAACCCGGTTGGGCCCTTTTTTTGGGTGTTTTCTGTTTTATTTTTTTGGTTTCTTACTACATTCGTTCATTTAATGACGTTTCTTTTGCTGGTCAATCATTCAACAAGATTTTTCAGTTCAAAAATAAGCAATGTCGATGTCCACCGGGTTTATTAGATTGGTAGTGATTAGAATTCTTCAATTGTCATACACACTTTCGTATGATTGCAGAAAATATTTCAACATATTCAATTTTGAATGTAGATGGCTAAAGACAGAGTTATTTTTGCTATGAGAACAGTGTCAAAGACATCCTTCTTTTAGAAGGCTTTCGTCATCCCGCTCAAAAACGATGTTAGGATGCGAAAATCGCAACCCAATCAATTTTCATCGGAATTATTTGAGAAAAGAAGGTAACTTTGCTTGTGCCACCAAAGGGGTTCTTCGAAATCATATATCCTAGCTCCATAAACTAGAAACAATTTAGGTTTTTTAGCCATAAATCAATGAAAATTTTACTAATTAGCCATTTATTAATGGCCAATTTTTATTCTAAACTTAATCAATACAATATTTCCATTAATTAGGTTTAGATCAATGAAAAATATGACATGTGTTGCACGCTCATATAAGTACATATGAGTTTTTGTTTGATCCTGCCAGAAAAATGCTTGTGGCTAATGTTTGTTTATGGTAATCTCTATCTTTTTTTGAGCTTTGTGGTCTTGAAATTTATGCTTTGTGGTTCTGAAGTATGGGTTTTCATCAATTTAATTAGGGTTTTTTTTTATGCTAGAATTTCAGGAGATGACGAAATTTTCACAATTAAAATGTATCATGGCGGGGAGCTTAGTGATGACTTCTATGTCAAAGGCAAGGTTGATTTTTTTTTCTTTTGTGACAAAGACTTGATGTCATTGTTAGAGGTTCATAATATAGTTGAGGAACTAGGATATGGAAATTTGTTCATGAGCTACCACTATAGGTTCTCAGGGATGGAGATTCAAAATGGGTTGAAGCCATTGAAGATTGATTCTTATGTGATCAATACGTGCAAATTTGTGCCAAAACACATGATGATTGATGTCTACATTAAGAAAATAATACCTGAAGAATGTGCCTCTCAAGAGATAAATTTTATTAAGTCAATTGAACCGGTTACTCAAACCAGTGTCGTTATTCAAGAAATTAATGGTGATGAGGATGACCAAAAGAGGCTAGTGTAAGTTAATATAGGAAAGGGCAAGCTAGCCATTGAATATCCAATAAGTGGGCTTGGTGATGATTATAATGTGCCTTACCAATCTGTGAATTAGATGGTATATTTTCAAAGTGAGCCAAATCCGAACCTTTGCTATTTGAAAGTGGAACAAATGAAGGAATGGCTTTTGATAAGCTATAAAAAGGCCTTGATTCATTAGGGTTCGGTGATCTTAATGTTGATGAAGCTAGAGATGCATTGTCCTGTGTTGAATAGCTGAAGATGAATTGATGGTGGCTTTTTGGAAGATGAATTCCATGGAGATGAAGTGTTGGCTAGCATTAGGGCACAAGATAATCAACAAGGGGAGGGATTTGAGCAGCAAATGATTTTTGAACAAGAGATTGATGTAGATGTTAGTAAGCCAGACTACAATTTAGATAGCATTCGGAGTGTCCATGAAGATAGAGATGGTTATCAAAACAATAATGAGCTATATCATGAGTTTAACGAGAAGACTGACATGAAGAACCCACATCTGTCAATAGGGTTGATATTTAGGGATGTTGCACAGTTTCGTAGGCAATAGTAATGCACGTATGGGGATGTCTATTTTCCACAAAATGAGAGGTTTAAGGTTGATGTAGTTTGCAAAGAATGATGTCTTTGGTTTGTTAAATGTGGAAATATGTATAATTCAAACAACATGCAAATGAAGAAATTGTTGGATTTTCAAACATATAGTAGATTGTGGGTCAGTAAGAATATGAAACAAGCTTGGCTTAGTGAAATATACTTCGAAAGGATCCAGCTTAATCCAATAAGGCCTGTTGATTCTTTTGTGGAATTGGAGCTGAATTAAAACATGGTTGCTAAAAGATGAAAGCCTATAGGGCAATGACTACTGCGTTGAAGATTATTATGGGTAAACATGCTAAGCAATGCACTAAATTATAGGATTTTGTTAACGAAAGCAAGAAGACAACCCTAGGGAGCACCGTGAAAATTATACTGAATGAAGGAAGGTTTTAAAAGATGTATGTGCATTTGGATGCATGCAAGGAAGAATTTAGAGCTGATTGTAGACCTTTGGTTGGTTTAGATGGTTGTCATTTAAAGTCTTAGCATATTGTTGTGGGGATAGATCCCAATGTTCCATGATGAGACTTGGGTGATACCTTATGCAGTTGTTGAGATGGAGAGCAAGGATTCATGGATTTGGTTTTCAAACATTTTAGCAGAGAACATTAAAATTGTAAATCAACATGGTTGGACCTTTATTGTAAATCAACATTCATGGATAAGGGTTTAATTCCTACATTCTTGAAGGTTCTTCTTAATGGTCACTATAAGTTTTGTGTGCGGCATCTGTATACAAGCTATAAAGATCAATTTAAAGGCAAGGCATTGAAAGATGCTTGATGGGCTGCTGCCAAGACCAACATAATTCCGCACTTCAAAAGAGTCATGAAGACACTTAGATTGTTTAACAAAAATGCATTTGACTGGCTCATAAAGATGCATGTCATTCATTGGAGTATGTCTCATTTTTTAACTTTTACCAAGTGTGAAATGTTGGTTAACAACTTGTGTGAAAGTTTCAATGTTGTGATAGTGAAGGCAAGGTCCAATCCAATTGTAACCATGCTTCAAATCATTCATATCCATGTTTGATGAAAATAATTCAAATAAAACAAGATGTTATGGGAAGACAACATAAAGTTTTGTGCCCCAAGATTAAGAAGAAGTTGGAGGATGAAAGATGGAGTGTGTTCAATGTATTGCTCAATGGTCTTATAAGACAAAATTCTAAGTGGATGCTGGAGAATGTGACCAATATGTTGGTGATTTGACTAAACATACATGTTTATGTTGAAAATATGACCTCACATGCATACCATGCAACCATGTTATTGCTGCCATTAATTATAAGAGAAAGAAGCCAGAGAACTGTGTGGATTAGATGTTATTCCAAGTCCATGTACTTGGAAATATATTCTCACTTCATCCAGCCAATGAATGGGATGTCTATGTGGGAAGTCACTGAAAATCCACCTATCTAGCCTCCTCTATATACTAGACAACCTAGAAAACGCAAGAAGAAGAGAAACAAAAAGGTTGCAAAATGGGCAAAAGAAGTTGATTCTACACAAAATGAAGCCACTAACAGAAGTGGAGATTCCACAGCCACAATAGCTCTCAAGAAATGGCCAAAGGACCCTCAAATGTAGGATATGTAAAGAAGAGGGTCACAGTACCAGGACTCGTCACATGCATCTTCCTACAAGACATGAGGTGGAATATAACCATTTACATAGTTATATGATTTCTAAATTGATTTAACACTTCGTAAATCCTGAAATCCTTTTATTTGTTTTAGGCATCAAGTTCTGCACATGAAGCTACATCCAGTAATCGAGGTGGTGTACCCAAGTTAAGAACTGCTCCATTTGTTTTATTGTGTTAGGGTTTATAAATCAACTTGTGGCTTATATGATGATGATTTAGGGATTTTTTTGTATACAGAACCTTGAATGTTTTTGTTGATGTGGATGTTGTTGTACTCAACATTGGATGGAATTTTTATGAAACGTTGGCAGCAGATAGGACATTTGTGGAGCCAAAAATAATCACAAGGCGACACGTGGATTTTTGACAAAAAAAAAGACAAAACTACCCTTGAGGTATACCGGGATTCCTACGTGCAATCAGCAGACAATTATCCTTCAACCAAGTCAAAAGTGCCCAAAATAGGTATCAACTTAAAACCTAATTTATTCATATATTTCCCATTTCATTATTTAGCTAATCAATTAGCTAAATAATATACTTATTCCTTTCATATTTCCTAAAATTGACTAATTACCTAATCAATCCCTTAATTATCAACTAAACCTCCAAATTATAACCAAAAACCCACTAGGGCCGGCCATGCCCTTTATTTTCTGTTTGTTGCTGCCATTTTCTCCCCCTTTTTATGACATTCAAATAGCTAGTTAATTAGGTTATTACTATTTGCTAATTAACTAGCCAATTATTTCCATAACTCCCCAAAATAACTAGCCCATTATCTCCATAACCCCCCAAAATAAATCACCATTTCCTCTCCTATAAATTGGGTCCCATTTTCACAAAACACTAGTTCCAATTCTCTTACAAAAAATCCCAAATATTCTAAACACTATCTCTCTAAAATTCTAACTTTGGCATCGGAGGTTCTTCGGCCAAAGCCCCCCCCATTCATCGTGGGCGCGTGAGGCTCTTGGCCTTAACCTAAAGTGCTAGTTGTTTTGTAGGTGCAAAATCGTCCAAGATCGAAGAGGAGAAAATTTGCATCCACAAATTGGTGCTTTCATTGAGAGTTGAAATCCATACTCGTAGAAGACTTTCGCACAAAAAGGTTTTTTCTTTATTTTCTAGTCCATTTGAATATTTTTCATACGTTCTTATTATTAGAATTTTTTACTTGCAAAGGTTCTTTGATAAAACGTATAAGCAAAATATAATGGCTAGAAATTTAGAAAATTCCATAAGTGAAAATTCTAATATACAAGAAATGGGATTGCGGAGATCCGTGAGGCAAAATGCGACAATAAGGGGAGCGGCATCACCACCACGAGTTTCCACCATGGGAACCACCGCGGTGGCTACCTCGGTAGCCACCCACGGCGAGGTCCATGGTGCCTTCACCACGGCCACCATGGGAACCACCGCGGTGGCTACTTCGGTAGCCATTCGTGGCGAGGTCCATGGAGCTTTCACCACGGCCCGAGCCGTGCCATCCAAGGCTCACGGTACCAAGACCACGACCCAAGCCGTGCCATCCAAGTTTACGTGGACCCAAGCCCAAGCCTCGCATTCATATGCACCGCGCATTGAGCAGCCTGCTTCCGTCGAACAGCCCACTCCCGTGGCCCAACCTGCTCTCGTGACCCAGCCTGCTCCCGACGAGCAGCCCACTCCCGTGGTCCAGCCTGCTCCCGATAAGCAGCCCACTCCCGTGGTCCAGCCTGCTTCCGTCGAGCAGCCCACTTCCATGGCCCAGCCTGCTCCTGCCAAGCAACCTGCTATCGCGGCCCAGCCTGCTCATGCTAAGCAGCTTGCTCTCGTGACCCAGCTTGCTCCCGACGAGCAGCCCACTCCCGTGGTCCAGCCTGCTTCCGTCGAGCAGCCCACTCTCACGGCCCAACCTGCTCCTGCCAAGCAGCCTGCTCTCGTGACCCAGCTTGCTTCCATCGAGCAGCCCACTCCCGTGGCCCAGCTTGTTTCCGTCGAGCAGCCCACTCCCGTGGCCCAGCCTGCTCCTACCAAGCAGCTTGCTCTCGTGGCCCAGCCTGCTCCCGACGAGCAGCCTACTCCCGTGGTTCAGCCTACTTCCGTCGAACAGCCCACTCTCACGGCCCAACCTGCTCCTGCCAAGCAGTCTGCTCTCGTGACCCAGCCGGCTCCCGACGAGCAGCCCACTCTCAAGGCCCAAACTACTCCTGTGGCTTTCCAAGCAGCCCAAGTCGGCCCAAGACTATCTCAACCATCTGGACCTACTATCGAGCCGGGAGCATTCTCACCATGTTTTTTCACGGATTTGACATTTCCCAACTCAAATCTCGCGCCTGGAGTCTACCACTCTTCCACTGCCCAAGGAGGCGCATTCTTTCTAAGCTCTTCCAATCCAAATGGCGAACAACACTTGTCTCGACAAGTCATAGAGTTGACGAGCGCCCTTGCACAACAGACAACCTTGGTGAATCAACTTTTGCAACGCATCGGGATCCAACGTGCAGACGGACATTTCTAGCAGCGTCCCGGCAAGCAGCCACTCGACCAGCCACTAGCCGAACGTTTGGGCAGTGTACATTCCCGTCTTAGAGCGCGAATGAGCATACACTCTCGACTAGGCCCACGGAGAAACATACATTCACGGTTGGGGTCATACTCCGATAGTCAACATGAACAACCTTCCGGGCAAAGTGTCTATTCGCAGCTAAGCCCACAAGGAGCGTCATCCACCTCACATCAGAGTAGGCAGCACGACGGACGGAGAAAAGCAGTCACTCAATCCAGCTCAAGTTCAACCAGCAGCCTGCGAAAAACTCGCTCGCCTACTAGGAACGCACCACATGCACTGCATCCGCGGCATAGACGAGCCAAACACATGGAAGAGCAGCCTAGACCAGCAAGTCATGACTGGGGGCAGCCGAGAGCTCCGCTACCCCAACAAAGGCAAATTCAGGAAGAAGTAGAGAGACTATTGACCAAGCGATTACATGATTTCCAACGCAACGAGGTCACCGACGAGGCACTACGACGGAACATAACCAACATAAGCAGGTCACCTTTCACGGAGGAGATCGAGCAAGCAGAGCCTCCACGCGAGTTCAGCATGCCACATTTCACATCTTTCAAAGGGGATGAAGACCCGGAGAGACACTTAAAACGTTACCAAAGTGCAATGATCATTTATCAAAACAACGATGATCTCATGTGCAAGATATTCGCCACCACTCTACAAGGCGAGGCGCAAGATTGGTTCTACACCCTGCCGCCACAATCCATCCGGAATTTCTACGAACGTTCTTTGGTTTTCACCAAAGAATATTCATCCTATCGCTCGATCAAAAAGAAGTCTGACCATTTGTTCGACGTCAAGAAGAACCCAAAGGAGTCGCTTCGCGACTATGTGAGGAGGTTCAAAGTAGAGAAAGCAAAAATAGTCGGATGCAACGACTCGATAGCTAGAGCAGCCTTCCAAAAAGGACTTCCAGCAGACCACCCGCTATTCGGAAAATTGATCATGAAAGAAGATCTAACTCTGGCAGACTCTTTTGCTTTAGCAGAGAAGCATGCACTTTGGGATGAGGCTCGCCAATGCATATTCAAGGACTTGAAGAAGTACCCGACATCACCTCCCTAGAAGCAGCGGATGACTTATTCGCATGTTTGACGGTATCTAAAGTAGCAATAAGCTCTACCATCATGCGAGAAGAGCTGGGGGCCTGCCTACCTGTATTCTACAGTTACCTGCAGTCATCATCATGACGCACTATTTCGCCGAATCTAAACCGGCAACGATAAAGGCGTAGACCCTGGCAGATGCAAAGTTTTCTGACGAACGTAACAACTCGGCCCAACGATGCCCTGAAGGCAGTCGATCACACTTTAGCCGCACATATTCCCTCAATGGAGATTTCTAGCATTCACATGTCAACGACGCATCCAACTACAAAGGCTCGCGAGCAGCCGTGGTTCGTGGCAACCGACTACTTCACCAAATAAGTGGAAGCAGAGCCCATGACGACCACAATTCAGACGGACATAGAGCGCTTCATATGGAGGAACATCATTTACCGATTTGGCATCCCTTAATCCATCGTCACCAACAACGGCCTGCAATTCGTGGGCAAAGATTTGGCGAAGTTCTTCCAAAAATATGGCATCAAGCAGCATATGTCCATGCCGAGATATCCTCACGGCAATAGGCAGGCCGAAACATCCAAAAAGATGGATCTCATCTGGGAAGGTCTGTACAAGCTCAGCAGAATAGGCGGTAAGAGTAATTATACCCCCGCTACCATGAAACGATAAAAAGATCGAAAAGTAGTGGAGCGCCTACAATCTGAAGAAGTACCATGTGTGAGCTCCTACTACATCAAAGCCCGAAGACTCAAGAAGCTCGACGGGCACCACCTCACAAGTCAAGGACTATCCAGTTGTTATACAGTTCCTACCTTACAGCTAAGTTCTCGTTCGTTTCACTCGTTTTTCAATGAGGAATTCAGAAGTAATCACAACTTGGCTCGGCTGCATGCTTATAACAACTGATCACTCCGGCACTTCAAAAGAATATTGCGCCCTTCTTAGGGACCCATCGCAGGAATTGCGCCCCCCCGAGGGACCAACCATGCTCTCCAGTGCGAGAGGGTAAACTAATTGCTCTCCAGTGCGAGAGGATAAACCAATTCCCCGACACCCATATGGGTCAGCTCTCCAAGACGGGAGGATAAACTTTACACTCCGAATATCCAGACGTGGATGAACCTGGCTGCCCTAGTATAACTAGATGCACGATGGCTTGCGCCGGGATTCCTAGAAGTAGCCGCAATGGTCTTTTTCAAGGCTTAGCTAACTGAAGGATTTTGGGTCTCTTGGCCTAATCCGTGGGGAACCGGGCCCAAGAGACAGAGAGGGCACATTACGCAGTACATTCGATGGACGGCTGCCCTGGAATCCTAAAGCTGCTACCGAGTGCACTAAGGTAGCCTACGGATTCCGGAAGACTGCCTACGGCTTGCCCTTCGAGCAGTAAAGCCGCGCTAGACTTAGGCAACTGCACATTCTTGTGAAAGGTTAAACAAGCTAGCGCGCATATACGAAGTTTTATCCACTGCCGACATGCTATGTAGTCGATAAGCTTCACCTCTGCCAAGCGCGGAACAACCTACACCAAGTCCTAAAGTGTTGTGATACTTGTTACGCAACCTACGGAATTGAAGAAAGTCAAGGTTAACAACCTAGTGGTTACGCGGACTTGTCTGCTTCTGTAAGTAAGGCATCCGGCTGCCAACCCTATGGCTAACAACTTTGCAAAGTTCTACACCAATACCTACGGCTGCATAGGCTACGCGAGCTTGTCTGCTTATAAAAAAGTAGCATGCCTGCCACTGGTCTATCAAGTCTAAAGGTTAGGGCATGAACAAAAGAAGTGAAGATGAAGAAAAACGAAGGAAAACATGTTTATAAACAACTAGCAAAGGCCGAAGGAGTTCAAGCAAAACAAGAGCTACAAGGAAAAACAAAGAAAATCCTAAAGGCTACCTAAAATACTACACTACATCAGCTTGGACATCCCATGACTACTCAGTCGCCACACCTTCATCCGGCGCTTCACCCCCGGCTGCCCTAGTCTGGGCACTAACTTCTCCAACTACTTCACCAATGGAAGCCTTAAAATAAAAGCAAGCAAGTCTTCTGGAGAAATAGAGAAGCTCATCCACTCCCTTCTGAGCATAAGCAGCAAAACGAAGCTCAGAAATTGCAAGCTTACGATCTTGAATCTGAGGTGAATCAATCTCAGCAGCAAAGGGAGCAGGCTTTGGCGCCACTTTAGCAGCAGAGTCCACCTTACCACTCTTCATAATAGCAAGTCTCTACAAAGGTGAACTGGACTTGGCTCCCAAAGAACATCCTGGTACAGACTTCGGCAGTGGGGGCATGATAAAACCTTTACGCTGAGCAATCTTATCCACAATTGTACTAGCCTTTCTCAACATGGAAGACGCCACATGCTCAGATCTAGCAGCCTTATTTTTCTTCCCATTGGAAGAAGTCATGTCAATCACATACCTTTCGGTAGCAAGTGGACCCTCATGAGCAGCAGAAGAAGTCTTTAGTTTTTTCTTAATTGGCATCTCATGAGCAGGCGGGGAAGATCTCTTCTTTCCATCTTCATTCATAGTAAGCTCCACGACAGCGATCAGACGAGCCAATGCATCCGCCTTGATCCTCTTTACCTCCTCTTTCTGGAGCAGCCCACATTTCTTTCAGCAAAGAGGACTAAGCAACCAACGACATTCATGGTACTCAGCAGGGGAGCTCAACCCAGCATTCCAGCAGGCAGGAGGCCTACATGCCCAACATTCCAGCAGCCCATGAGACCCGCAATCTCCTTATTTCTCTCAATCGCCAGCCTGGCCTGAGTCAGGTCCAATAGCCCAAAGGACATGAACCATGCGGCTCGCCTAGCACTGCGCCCCAGTGCCACAATCCTCGACCCCAGCTGCACAAGCTGCCCTTGGCTCAAGCCAAGCCAATCTACCCAAGCAGTGGTCCCTGCCATGACATCTCCTCAACCCATGCCAAGCCAACTCTTGGCCCCTGCCAGCCGACGTGCCGCACCACCCCGACGGCTGCCCTGCAATAGCACTATCCAAGAAGAAGGCAAGAAAAATTAAATTTTTCTTACATCGGTGCGGCACAGAGAAGACGAAGAAATCAACGAAAGACGGTCCTTTGCATGGGCAAGATGTAGAAGATTGCTAGAGGAGGGGGAACAAATATCCTCTAACTTTCTCTCTCTTGTTGGGTAAAATAAATCGCTCTCCAAAGTTGATTTAATAACCCACTTAAGGTGGAATTAAATAGGCTTTGAGAGAAATTTATTTCCCTTTCCTAGAAGGATCTAATTTCCATTTAAAGAGAGAATCAACATCAAAATAGGAAACAGTCTTAAGTTTCCTAAAGCAAGAAAATCTCTACACCTGTTGCCCTTTCCTACAAGCAGCCCAACAGGTGTGGGGGCATTTGTGGAGCCAAAAATAATCACAAGGCGACACGTGGATTTTTGACAAAAAAAAGACAAAACTACCCTTGAGGTATACCGGGATTCCTACGTGCAATCAGCAGACAATTATCCTTCAACCAAGTCAAAAGTGCCCAAAATAGGTATCAACTTAAAACCTAATTTATTCATATATTTCCCATTTCATTATTTAGCTAATCAATTAGCTAAATAATATACTTATTCCTTTCATATTTCCTAAAATTGACTAATTACCTAATCAATCCCTTAATTATCAACTAAACCTCCAAATTATAACCAAAAACCCACTAGGGCCGGCCATGCCCTTTATTTTCTGTTTGTTGCTGCCATTTTCTCCCCCTTTTTATGACATTCAAATAGCTAGTTAATTAGGTTATTACTATTTGCTAATTAACTAGCCAATTATTTCCATAACTCCCCAAAATAACTAGCCCATTATCTCCATAACCCCCCAAAATAAATCACCATTTCCTCTCCTATAAATTGGGTCCCATTTTCACAAAACACTAGTTCCAATTCTCTTACAAAAAATCCCAAATATTCTAAACACTATTTCTCTCTAAAATTCTAACTTTGGCATCGGAGGTTCTTCGGCCAAAGCCCCCCCATTCATCGTGGGCGCGTGAGGCTTTTGGCCTTAACCTAAGGTGCTAGTTGTTTTGTAGGTGCAAAATTGTCCAAGATCGAAGAGGAGAAAATTTGCATCCACAACATTGTTTGCAACTTTTTAGGAACTATCATTTTGCTTAGGTACTCGCTGAATATATTTTTTGGGAACATGCTTGTTATTTCCAGTCAAACTACCACATGTTAGCTTTGGTTGCCAATTTTTGGAACATGCTTGTTATTTTCAGTTGAACTCTCGTGATATAAATGCTAATTTAGTTGTCTATTTGGATATTAGATGCATTTCTGCCCATTCGTTGATTAGCAGGTCTCATTTTGAGGACATATGTCTTTCTGCATATTTTTGCCAGCAAAAACCATAAACAAATATGAAATTCAAAAACACATAATTTTGGATGGGAATTTTAGATCAAAATTTTGAGTGGAAATTTTGAATTTTGGGCCACGTGGCACTTTTTGGGGAGTTGATTGATGTGGCAGCATGATGTCTATGTGTTTATGTTTTGGAGGGAAAATTGAGCCCCGTGGTGAGTCACATCAGCTTTTAATGAACAAATGGATGGAAAATCCAACGAAGGTATTATATTGAAATAAAATAGCAAATGATGTATGGAGTGAATTGTTTTGAAAATGTTGTATAAGATTGCAATAAGTCACAAACCTAAGAGGGGAAATTCCATTATTTTTATAAGTAAATAAGCAAAAAAATTATACAATTACAAGCATGCCATTACTAGCAGCATTTTTCTCTTCACCTTTTCAAAGTAAGGTCAAAACAACAAATTTGATCCTTTACAAATATATACATAATTTTTCAAATGAATCATATAATAATTTCTCAAGATTCTTGTATTGGAAACAAGTCATTTGAACAACAATGAAGGGCAAATTCATCATAAACAAAAGAGACCAAAGCACCCATCCAATAATTTTGCAAAAGAATGCTTCAAGACTTATAGCACACAAACCAGTCATGCAATAGAAGATGAAGGTTTTACTTATGTTCCGACTTTGTGTCTACTCGATGACTAATTAGTCTCTTTTTAATTTTGCCTAAAGAAATTGAGATCCCTGTACAATGCTCGTTTTTTTTCTGGGAAAGAGCAGTCCAATACAAGGGAAATAGATTCATCTTCGACCTTTAGCATCGGTTCGGTTCGATTTTTTTCGGCCTTGTTTCGGTTCCGGTCCCTTTTTTTCAATTTTCAATTTTTTTAACCCACCCTTACTATAAACCAAATGGGAGTGTATACAAAGTGTTTGACAATCTCACAACCAAAACCCCAATATACCCAATAGCTCTCACACACCAAAGAAATAAATAAAGAAGGAAATATAATGATTAATTTCCTCTCTATATAAAGCTCAAACCTATTACAACAACTACAAGTTTGATAGAGTAAGTGCTAACACTACAAAATAGTAGATCATCTACCACGATAATTTTATCACAGGCCTTAGGAGTCTGTTATAAAAAGTACAAATTTACCACGGGCACAATAACTATGTGGTGAACAAATTTTTTTACCATAGACAAATTTTAACCCATTTAGAATAGTTGTGAAAAATGACACACAAAGTTGCAAGTTGTAAATATACTAAGCCACCACGGGCAATGATCATGGTTAATATTGTTAGTATCCATAATGCCTTTTTGTTATCTATCACGGACATAAGGTGTGGTATAATCATTCATGCTTAATTTAAAAAAAAAGATTAAAGGAGGCATGACACCACAATTTTGCTAAATTTCAAACTATCTTTGAGATTTGATAAATCCACTTTGCTCTCTATCTCCTCTTTGTGCCCATCTCTTCCACCTTATCTTCCTTTCCCCTTCATTAATTTCCGTCATCTCTCTACCCATTACGAAATTAAAAATAAATTAATTAATTATGTATGAATAAATATTTCAAAAGAAATATAAAAAAATCAAAAGAAAAAAACATTAAAAGAAAAATAAAAATAACGCACGTCTCCCACTCAACCTCAACCCCGTCCCTTCTTCTTCCACGCCCAATTTTTTTTTGCCCTCCCATTCTTTCAAGGCCATTTAGAAAAAGAAGTTTTTTTTTCCCTAAGTTCCAAATAAAAGAAACTGAAATGAAACTACACGTTTTATTAGAAACTATGAGCAGAAATCATCCCCACCCACTTTTTTCTTCCATTCCCATTTTCTGATCAAACTTTCTCTTCACACAAACCTCTCCACAATCGATCATTCTTGGCACGGAGGAAGAACAAACAAAAAAATCAATATCAACTCAAGGTTTTGATTTCCCTATCTTTTTTGTTCTATCACATTAATTAGGGTTTTTATCTCTATCTCTATCTCTTTTGCATATCCTTAACTATTCTTCATGATCTGTTTAGTCTTGAAATTGGTACTAGAAAGAATATCCTGTAATTTGAAATTCAATATATGCTTGACTAACTAGTCAACATCACCAATTAAGTAAGAATAGATTTGTTAGTTTACCAAAAGCAGGAATAAACAATTAAACCTATTTTACTAACATGATCCTAGTTAACTAAGGTTCAGTTTAGTACACATTTAAACTCTGATAAACTTAGTTGAAAGCACATGTATATTTGCAAGTTAAGAAAACATGTAGCATTTACATAAAAGTGAGAAATGTGATAAGTAATAAATGACTTTCAACACAAGAAATTTTTGGCCGGAAAAACCAACATCTGGGTTAAAAAACTAGGGACTCTCCACCAAGTCAAATCCACTAGTGTAAACAAGATTCATACAAAGTACCCACACAAGTTCAATTCCTAGACCCTAATGTATAGAGCAGCTTATACCTTTGTGAAACCTTGTCTTACACGAGATGGACTTATCGTTAGTTTTAACAGGATGGCAGCTCCTCCTGAGCTCTTCACCTTGTGGCACCGAAAACAAACACAACCAATGCAAATCATATGATGATGATGGTTATGTGAAATCTGGATTCAATGACCAGTTAATTTCTGTAATCAAATAGTTGAGAGAAGAAACTAACGTGAATTTGAAAGACTTGGTCTTAAATGAAGATTATTCTCCATACAAGGACTCTCAAGACCTCTTTAAATACTCTAGCTTAGTATTTATCAGGGGATTTGGACTTGTCTCCGACCATTCTCTATACGAGGGTTGATATTCTCTACCATACACATATTCTCTTATACACGTCATTCTATATATGTCATGTGTGGAGAAGGACCCTCTAACTAGCCATTCACCCATTTAATTCACCAATTTCGTCCAAAGTATTTCGAGTCTTTAATTTTGTTTAGTTTTACTTTAAATTCGTCAAAAACTCAATCCCCTTTACTTTGTTGAGTCAAGTTAGTTAGAATCTATCCAATTTGTGTTTTTAGTGTTTTGAGTCAAGTTAAAATCAATTTTCGTCCAATTAACACTCTAGCGTCTAGTTTGAGTCTATTTGATTGTTTTGTGATGTTTTGAGTCTTTTTAGTTTGTTTTGAGTTTTTAAGTCTAGTTTTGTGTTTTTGAGTCATATTTGTATAGATTAGCAGCCCTAGTTAATCTCCGGCCTAGAATGATCCCTACTTTCATATACTACAACTATCTTAATAGGGTTTAATTTATGTGTTAGAATAAATCACATCAGACTTCGCCTTCGTCCGTGGATGTGCGCAGCTTTGGTTCCAACAATGAATTAGGGCTTTCTAGTTTTTTCATAAGGTTTTTTTTATTATTATTTAATGTAACTTTTACTCAACCAAAAAATATCATTTTTAAAATTTTTAATTTATAAATGTTTTTTTTAAGTTTTAAGTAATTAATTAGAAGAGTAATTCTTTCTTTGATGTGAATACTAATGTGAATTAAAATCGTAATAGGTATTAGTATAATTTCTCAAATAAAGAGACTTTAGTAAAAACATGATAAATTTCAGGTGTTAGTGTAGACATGTAAATTTCTTTGCATACAAATGATGCATCAGAAAACTCCACGTGGCATATGACTCATCACAAATAGACAAATCATCAATGACATGTGGCACAAATCAAAGAAAATGAAGTACAAAACATTCCCAAAATTCAGCAAAGGGGAGAAATCTCCCTTTAAATTTGGCAAAATGGTCCAAATTGATCCTAAAACCGAAAAGAAAGTTAAATGATCTTCATAAAACAAGTAAGAATTGAATATTGCTCGCAAAATAGGCAACAATGGCTCTTAAATTTGGCCAAGCAAGGGAATTAAGACACAAAACATGCCTAAATTCTCCCATGGATAAATTAGGACATAAATCAAAAGCCAAATCCACCTAAAGGCAAGTTTTGTGAAGCCTATAAATACAAGTCCTCCCACAAGCATAAGGGTCGGAAAATCTCTACACAGAAGAATGTCTGCCAAACATTTGAAGACTAATACGCTACCAAAGCTCTCTTCAAAGAACATTTAACCAAAGCCGAAACTTTCTCTTGACCAAAGTTGAAGCATTACCTTGAAGAATCAACAAGCGATCGTGACGATTCTTTCAAGACTTTGTTACAAGCTTATAAACTTGTAGCAACGTTCGTTTCAAGATCAAGTCGCCAAGACCCTTGAAGAAACGAAATCCCGCATCAAGCATTATCCTTTGCCGCACCCTTGAGGTGAAGATCATCCACGCATTATTTTCAAGCTCAAAACTTGAAGCAATTGTTCAACCGTTCGTCCGAGATTAAGTCATCGCGACCCTTAGATCAACAATCACGTATCTATATCAAATTTGAAGACTAAATCAGAGGAAAAATTGTAAATAGAGATTGTAACCTACAAATTCAAATCAATACAAATTTACTTTGTACACATGTTCAAGTTTCATTCTTTACAGAAATTTCGTGTTTACAGTTAGTATAACAAAGTCTTCACAAATCACATTTTCAGTAAAAATTTAGGGTGTGTATGACATTTGATTCCGATTACGAAATATACCATCATTTACTGAACTTAGGGAGTAAAAGAAAAGGTAGGACCATATTGAATTCGATTAGGATTGGTTCATGTCCTGCACGTAGTGATTAGGAAGAGTGATAATTTATCCCCAATTCTTTATGCTCAAATGCTTATTAATCAAAATTTCGCCATCTTCATGAAATTAGGAAGAGTGAGGACAAGATTGTGGGCACTCTGAGCTCTCTTCACTGCTTGCAAGTATATTTTGAGACTAGGTATGGAGGAATATAAATAAATTATTGTAACTGAATGTGTCATGTACTATTAATTTAATTCAATTTGGTGATATGTTAATTATCTTGTAAATTAAAGTCCTTCATGACATTTATTTTCTTTGTTATATCATGTAGACAAATGTCTCATTTAAGTTTGGTCACAAAGAAGAATTTACATGATGTGTTGGATGTGTTGATTGTCTATCTTCGAACTATAGTTGTTGCCAGTACTACTTGTTTCTATTCTCGATATCGTTTCCAAAAACGCCTTAGAAGTCCTTCACATTCTCAAACAGTTATAAGAGTTTACAAGTAATTAGAATACTTGCATAGTTTAATTTATGAAAGTGATGTGACATGTACTGCTGAACTACGAATTGATAGACGATCCTTTCATAGATTATGTCAAGTTCTTGTGACTAGAGAACAACTACGAGCTATTTGAAATGTGTCTATAGAGGAGATGGTTGCATTGTTTCTATACAACCTTGCACATCATCTTAAGAATTGCACGGTTAAGCACCACTTTAGAAAGTCTGGTCGAACAATTAGTAAGTATTTCCATGAGTGTATTAAAGCAATGATTCAATGCCAAAAGGATTTCTGGCAAACACCTGAGCTTATTCCTGAGAACTCAACCGACCCAAAGTGGAAATGGTTTAAGGTATGTAGTATTTACATGCCTACACTATTTTGTAATTACTAGTTTATATTTTATAGTTTAATTTGTTAATTTAGTTGCCTATTATACTATATAATTGCTTAGGTGTGCTAGATGGAACACTAATTAAGGTGCATATACAAAATCTGATAAACCAAAGTACAAAATAAGGAAAAATGAAATAGTAACTAATGTTTTGGGAGTCTACATTCCAGACATACAGTTTATTTATGTTTTACCTGGATGGGAAGGGTCCACACATGATGGTCGAGTCCTTAGAGATGTTGTGACTAGGAGAAATGGATTATAAGTCCCTAATGATAACATTCACAACTTTGAGTAATTAAACTTCTTAGCTTTTGAATTCCACGTGATATAGAGTTGCAAGGTTGACAATTTAATTCTTTGTCACAATAGGTTGTTATTATTTAGTTGATGGGTTTTTTTTTTTTTTTTTTTTTTTTTTTTTTTGCATCTTATAGATAAACATGTTATCATCTAAATGAGTGGAAAGATTCTTTGTCACAATAGGTTGTTATTATTTAGTTGATGGGGGCTACATAAACGGAAAAGTTTTTTTTTTTTTTTTTTTTGCATCTTATAGATAAACATGTTATCATCTAAATGAGTGGAAAGATGGTTATCGTCCTACAACACCCCCTAAGTTTTTTAATATGAAACAAGTTCTAGAATGTCATTGAAAGGTGTTTTGGGCTATTTAAAATGTGTTGGGGAATTCTTAGGAGTCCATCCTTTTATGACATTAAACGCATCATCCTATAATTTTAGTGTGTTGTATGATCCATAATTTTAGTATGTTGTATGATCCATAATTTTTATAAGAAGAGAGATGGTTGTAGATCTAATAGAAGCTGATGCAAACGGGAAATTCCAAGATGGCAATTCAGATGCGAATAACTACATTACCATTGTTGAGTCCTAAGATGAATGGACTGCATGAAGGGATAACCTTGCATAAGAAATGTGGAACACTAAGGCGGTTCATTAAACTAGTGTTTCATGTGTCCTTTTGTTTTAAGTTAATGAAGGCATTAGTATGTCTTTTTCTATTATAATGTTTTGTAATAGCATTTGTAATAACATTTGGAATGCTTATTTTGTTTCTAAGTTAAGACGGACATCATTGTTTAGGTAATAACATTTGGAATGCTTTATTTATTTCTATGTTAAGAAAGACATCATTGTTTGTAATCAAAATCATTTGGAATGCTTATGATTTCCAATACTATTTGTGTAATAACATTTGGAATGATTTATTTGTTTCTAAGTTAAGAAAAATATCACTATTTGTAATCAAAATCATTTGGAATGATTATGATTTCTAATACTATTTGTGTAATAACATTTGGAATTATTTATTTGTTTCTAAGTTAATAAAGACATCATTGTTTGTAATCAAACTTATTTGGAATGCTTATGATTTCTAATATTGTTATGTAGAATGGCACCTGTTTCATCTGCAAAACGAGAAAGGGACAACAAAAACACTATTGGACAACTATTGAGGAGACAATATTGGTTGAGTCATTGCTTGAATTGCATAGTGACCCGACTTGGCGAGCTAACACCAGTTTCAAGAATGGTTATTTGGAGAAGATAGAAGCTATGATGGAAGCCAAACTTCCAGGGTGTGGATTAAAGGCGTTTCCCTACATTCAATCACAAATCAAGACGTTGAAGGCAAAATATTTTGTCGTAACTGAATTGCTAGCACTTAGTGGATTTGAGGGGAATAAAGAGAAAATGATGTTTGTTTGTGAGAAAAGTGTGTATGATGAAACTACAAGGGTATGCATATACATAAATCATCGCTTGAAACCAATTGATATAGTAATTTGACTGGATATATATAAATTTTTAAAAATATTGTGAGTAATCATCACTTGAAGCTAATTGATATAGTTATATATTGACGATCTCAAAATCTTTTAAACTATTAATTTGCAAGACTTTTTGTGCATGTTTACTTATATTTGAGAGAGGTTAAATTACCAAACATCCCCTTATTTTCTATGTGCATGAAACAAATCATCTCGAACATATAATATTATCATCATGCAACAACAATGTATCAGTCGTTTTAAATGTTTGGCATGCACATCACGATTTTTAATAAGAAACATACTAGATTTATGTTAAGTCCTACTTAGAAATCAATGTGGTATTTGAGATTGCATTTATATGATTCTATTTTATTTTAGAGTTTTCTTTCATGCTTTGGGTTTTGCGTTTGTAGGGTAAAAAGGATGCAAATGGATTGTATGATAAGGCTTTTCCGCACTACCACACTTTGGGAGAGATTTATGTGAAAGATCGTGTTGTGGGTGCAAATGCTGGTAAAGTTGATGACAAGGAAGAAGTTAGACTTGAATATGTCAATGTCAATGAGAATGAATGTGATGATGAAAGTGGTTATGATGTTGACATGTATTTCTTAGTACCAAATACCTTACAACAACAAAATGCAGAAAGTAATACATCAAACAGTAGTCATAAGAGGGCAAGAGTTGAGGATGAAATAGCTCAGCAATTTTCCGCTATGGCTAGAACTGTGAGAACCCGTATTTTAAATTAGATATTTATAATTATTTATTTATTTTATACATATATTTCTATTTTATTTTAAAGAGTTTATTAGAAGCCCAATTTTATGTACATGTCCGATATACCCATTATTCTCATCTCATTCAAATAAATACCTTTCTACCATTCTCAGTTAACTTCTTCTTGGCTCTAGAATTGATGACTAGGTTGCAACATGTCTAGTTTGTATGAGAAGTGCTGACATAGCACTCAATTATGCATACTAATTGAAGTTATTAGTTGGACGTTTCATGCATATTAGCTATGCATTTGACACCTTGTACATGCAATACCTTAGTCATCTTTAGCCGCAAAACCATCTAGTTGAAAGCAAGTTTGACACCGCCTATTTCTACTATAAATAGAGGGTTGCATTGCACTCTTTCATTCATCGCATATTAGGAGACATATAATGGCAGGTAGAAATAGGCGGTGTCATTGCATTCTTTCATGCAACGTGTTAGTGCGTGTATGTATGTATATGTATGTTTAGAAAGAGTTTAGAAAAGAATAAAAAGAGAGAAAGCTAGGGTTTGAGGTATGCGATTGCCTTGTCAAAGCTCATAATATTGAGGTGAGTGGTTTATGTAATGTGTTTCCAAATATTCTTATTTTCTGATAAATAAAAACCATGAGTTATTGTGGAAATGCTTTCGGAATTATTAATATAGTGATATGTGGGTATTTGGAATTGTTCGTGGAGCATGAGAACTTTAGTGTTGCAGACTTGAATGCATAATGGCATCTAAGTGACTATCCGAAGATTGTGAATGCTAGTTTTTTGGTATGAGCTGCTTGCTGCCAAATGACATATTTGAGAAGATTGTGAATGTTTTGTAAATCTAATGACTAACTAGTTGACACCATGATGATTAGGAATGAGCACTTTTTGTTGTTATTATGATGTTTGGGTAGGTTAGAAATATTTTGTAGATAATATGATGTATAGGCATGTTATGGATATTTTGTTGATAATACGATGTTTTGGCAGAGCATGATTATTTTGTTTAGGTTGGTTATTATGGTTAGGAAGATGTACTTTGATGTAAAATATTGACTTTAATCATGTTAATTCTAGTTTCATAGATTGAAAATGCTCCTAACAATTTGTTTCTACTTCCTTCTGGCTCATTCCCATTATGCACAACTCCACTTGCATATTCTGAAGAGAAGAAACTATAACTTGAGCAAGAAAATTTAAATATTAAAGTAAATACTTAAATTTAGAAATAAATAAAACCAGTTTAAGTGTGTCTATGAAATAAAACAGCAATTTGAGTTTTTTTATTATTATATATTATATCAAATTTTATTGAAAAAACAAGCATATAAAATAGGGAAATACCTTAAAATGGAATAATTTCTTAATCTTGGGACAAAAATGGGACAACCCGGCCACGCACACCATGCACAAAACCAAAATTACTAAAATACCCACATATAAATACCAAAAATCATCAGTCCATTGCATCACTACTCTTATTTGGAAGAGAAGGATGTCGAGAAAGCTCTGTGAGCTTTGGGTTTCTGGGTTAAGCTCAGAATTCTGAACTCCGATTTCGAATAGGTGGAAGTCCAAAGAGAGGCGAGAAGATTGTGCTGAGTTTTGGGTTGACCCTCATACCTCTGATTTCGAACAAATGGATGCGAGAGAGGTGAGAAAATGTGAGCTGGATTTTGTACCATATTTTCTGTTTTGGCCGGAAAGTTCCATTTTTTCCGACGACTAAAGCTTCGGCAGGCATAGTAAGGTAGGGTGTTTAGTTCCAAGTTTCTTCATCAATGATTTATGGAATAAATGGGTTGTTTGTAAGATGAATTAATACTTAGAAGTTAAATTAAGGTTTGTGTGTTCATGTTGTGACATATGGGTTGTGGAATAAATTTCAAATTTTGACATGCTACAAAACTGGGATGAAATCATTTTTTGTTTAAGTGTTCAATTGTAGAAATTTGTGAAATTTTTTTCTTTAATGTGCATGTGATGTGCATGGCTACATCTTAATATGAGAAGCGAGAATGTTCAATAGTTATGATGCATGTATGTTGTGCCCCGAAATTTAGTGAGTATGACCATAACCTAGTTGGCCTCAACTAAAAACAAAATTAAGAAAAAGCTTAGATGACGTTAAGGGTCATGCAAGTCCATGAAATAACGACAACGAGTATCATGTTTTCCACGTGCACAGTTAAGCGGTGGTTAATATACGTAACAAGACTTTTCAAACTGTCATTGTAACCTTATATATGTAACAATTATGTTTTCATTGTATCCACTATACCAATATGTTGTCGTTGCAGTTTATCACGTTCTGTGCATATCATCTGCATGTACTGTACATATTATGTGCATGTGATGTGCATATAGTGTATACGGTGTGTATTTATATCTTTGATACTCTTCGCATTAACGTAGTTTACTACTTTTTCCTTTGATTCAGATGCAAGCCCTCCAAATACGAAAAAAGTAAATGAGTTCGTGAAACAATTTCCTTTGATTTGATCGAGTTCTTTCATGCCTATTCAAACTGCAATTTTCAAATCCTTGAAATATTTGAACCCAATCAAATTTGATACCAAATTCAAATTAATGAATCTTTGATTCTTCACATAAAGTTTAGAGTCATTTATCTGATTGTGTCATTTTTCCGATTTCGAGGAGAGAGCTATGAGTTATGGGTTTTTTTGTTAAGCTCAGATCTGTGAGCATAACATGTGCATGTCGTATATGAGCGAGCTTGATATGAAACAATTTCATCCATATCCTTATCTCTTCTTTCTTTCCACTCTGATTTCTCTCTTTTCTCTCAAAATTTATATTTTCTTCAAAAGGCAATTGACCTGTAATACATTTTTTCATTTAAGTGCAGCAAAAGCCAAACCATATTTTAGTGCTTGTAAATTTGGATCGAGAGAGGAAGAAGAAGAAAGAAATGAAAACCCATATATAAATCAGAGAAATAATAAAAAAATAAAAATTGAAGGATTTGGGTCTCCTCAAAGAAACACCAAACCAATCACTTCAACTCTAAAAATCCATCAATCAAAAAGAAAAATTAAGCAAACCCAGTTCACAAAACCTACAAATGAAAAGGTAAAAATCGAAGAAGATTGGTGGGTTAGAGAGAGAGCTCTTATGCATATTCAAAATATAGAGAGAGGAGAGAGAGAGCTCTTGGATGACGAAGATAGGTAGGGTTCTTCTAATTGGAATTCGGTAAGATAGACTCTTTCTCTCTCTGTTCTCTGTTTCTCTCTCTACAAAATGAGAAATGAGGGCTGGAATTTTGGATACCCCTTTTATATGGGAGGACTATAACATCCCACATCGTCCAGGGAAGTGGATCTTGTAAGCTTTATATGTATATTCTCATCTCTACCTAGTACAAGGCCTTTTGGGAGCTTAGTGGCTTCGAGTTCCATCGAAACCCTGAAGTTAAGCGAGTTCGCGTGAGAGCAATCTTATAATGGGTGACCCACTAGGAAGTTCTCGTGTGAGTTCCCAGAAACAAAATCGTGAGGGCGTCGTCGGGGCCTAAGCAGACAATATCGTGCTACGGCCGAGTTGAGCACCATGATGTGGTGGATGCCTGGTTCGGGATGTGACCAAAAGCCTCGTACTAGGTAGAGATGAGAATATACACATAAGGCTTACAAGATCCACTCCCCTGGGCGATGTGGGATGTTACAAGGACAATTTGGTCATTTCAAGGTGCATGAAAATCATATTTCTGTCTGATTGTTATGCATGTCGTGTGCATATTTGAAATGTCCTATTTCTGTCTGAAGATTAATAAATTGTCTTATTTCTGAGTATTTCCCTATAAAATATTTGATTTGGGACATGGACATTTTAGTAATCATACAAGCTTATATTATGATTCTGCTGAATTAATAATCAACTTTATGGAATCAATGTCATTTTTATTTCGATTCTAAAACATTTAAAGAAACAGTTTCAATTAGAATTCAATTCTGATTCATTCTCAATCTAATTCTTCATGTTTCAATTACGATTACGTAAACGAGCACTTAGCCAGTAAGTTTGGAAGTGCCCCTTTAAATAAGAAACTCTTTTGACGACACAAAAATTGAAAACGCCTAATCCATTCAAGACTGACACGTGTTTCCAAACGAGGAGGTAGACAACAGTACGGTTGATCAATATATATCACACACGTGCGACCAAACACGCTCTCAAGCCAAGAGCAAAACAAATCGCCTGAATCCTGACCGTCGATTCCATCCCACACCACACGGTCAGCTGCCCGATATCGCAGCGCGTGAAGGGTCCCCCAAACAATCCGCGCCTCGATGCAAACGGCGTAAAAAGACCAAACGAGACAAACACAATAACGACGAAACATACGGCCAGTAAAAGATAGAGTTGCCATTCTCGTAGTTTTAACCATTTTCAGGCCCTAATGCGTAATTATCCTTCATTCCTTTAAATTGCCTTGCACTTTGGTTTCGTACGAAACTCGGAATTCACACTCGCCAGTCTGAGGTTATCTACAAAAGGTACGCTCTGCAAAAACCCTAAAAACCACTCGAGTTCGAATTTCAGTACTGCAATGTCAATTTAATTAAATTAATTGGAATTTAATTATGTTTATGTAGGTAGTTAGTTATATGCATATAGGTTCTGCGTATATGTGTGGTGGTGTTGATGGGAAAGGGAAAACCCAGGGCTGTGGAGAAGGGAGTGGTAGGTCAAAATTTGAGTGTTACAGCATCTGGATCATTGAATATTCCATCTGCACCTGTGTATTACCCTAGTGAGGATGAATTTAGAGACCCTTTGGAGTATATTTATAAGATCAGGCCAGAGGCCGAGGCGTATGGGATTTGTAGGATAGTTCCGCCGAAGTGCTGGAAACCCCCATTTGCGTTGGATTTGGATTTGTTTACGTTTCCTACAAAGACGCAGGCCATTCACCAGCTTCAGGTGCGGCCTGCGTCTTGCGATTCCAAGACTTTTGAGTTGGAATACAGTAGGTTTTGGGAGGACCACTGTGGGAAGAAGTTGCGGAAGAGGGTGGTTTTTGAAGGGGAGGAGTTGGATTTGTGTAAATTATTTAATGCTGTGAAGCGGTATGGAGGATATGATAAGGTTGTCAAGGGGAAGAAGTGGGCGGAGGTTGCTCGTTTTGTGACGCCGCTGATAAAGATTTCGGAGTGCTCGAAGCACGTATTGTGTCAACTGTATCGAGACCATTTGTTTGATTATGAAAAGTATTATAACAAGCTGAACAAAGAGGGGGCTAGGAGATGTAAGAGGGTTATGCCTGTGGAAAAGAGTGGACAGAGTTTTGAATGTTCCAGCTCCAAAAGGAGGCGAGTCAATAATGGTGGTGAGAAAGTTAAGGTCGGTAAGGTAGAGAAGGAGGATGAGGAGCATGATCAGATATGTGAACAATGCAGAAGTGGTCTGCACGGGGAAGTGATGCTTTTGTGTGATAGGTGTAATAAGGGGTGGCACATTTATTGCCTGTCTCCTCCATTGAAACAGGTTCCGCCAGGGAATTGGTATTGTTTGGATTGCTTGAATTCTGACAAGGATAGTTTTGGCTTTGTTCCTGGTAAGCAGTTCTCGCTGGAAGTTTTTAGGCGTATGGCTAATCGCTCCAAGAGGAAATGGTTTGGGGCAGGATCTGCATCAAGGGTGCAAATAGAGAAAAAGTTTTGGGAGATTGTGGAGGGTTCAGTCGGTGAGGTGGAAGTTAAGTATGGCAGTGACTTGGATACTTCCATATATGGGAGTGGGTTTCCACGTGTAAATGACCAGAAACCAGAATCAGCTGAGGCCAAGATATGGGATGAGTACTGCAGTAGCCCATGGAATCTCAATAACTTGCCCAAATTGAAAGGATCAGTACTTCAAGCTGTTCATCATAACATTGCTGGTGTTATGGTTCCTTGGCTGTATGTTGGGATGTTGTTCTCATCTTTTTGCTGGCATTTTGAAGATCATTGTTTTTACTCAATGAATTATCACCACTGGTATGTATATCTTGTGCATTTTTTAATATTATAAACAAGATAATTTTGGCTACAAATGCAAAATAAACTATCCACGTAAGATGATTATTAGTGGCATTGAGTTGTAAACTTGTGCACATTCCATGGAGCAGGATCAGATGCCAACTCCTATTGGTTTGTGTGACTGAGAGAGAAATATTTGGGGCCAGCAAATAAATACAAGAGTTAAGAAACATGAAAGAGAAGACAAGGAGACACCCTTATTGCCCTAAAAAAGAAAAGAAAAGAAAGACATGATTTCACTCGTTTTTTTCCCATGGAATCCTATGAAATTAATAATAAAATTTCTGTGTACCCTGTTAATATTGTGCATTAAAAGAACTCAAAAGAAGCTATGTGCGGGATGACTTTTGAACAAGATTTTAGGTTATAACCAGAGGACAGCATTTTCAGGAAACATACGTGCATCACATACAAAATACACTTTTGGAAGTAATGTTTCTTTTGCGATGATTATTCCCAGTGCCGAATTCAGTCAACATAAAAGTACATTCATTGGTGAAATTGTTATCGCATTGAAGTATACCTGGTTGATGATACCAGTTTTGATTTTAACTTTGATTATGGTTTACTTAAATTAAACCTGTCCATTTGTCATCTTTCAATCATGCACCTTGGGTTCTTTTAATGATTATTTGAGTACTGAAACAATTATCTAACCTCAGCCATGTCCTAGTATCATCTCATTGTGGTTGGCTTATAGTGACGAGTCATTTCTATTTTTAGTTTCACTTATCAATTAAAAACCAACTTTGCATCTCTTGCCCAACTAGTTTGGAAAATTAAGTGTTTCATAGTTGAAGGCCGATATGTAGGTAGACTTATGAGGCTATGCTGTTGGATTACCTTCAGACTTTTGCATATATTTGAGAAAAAAACAACTTTCAAAGTTTTATTCTTTTGTTGTCTCTCTGTAGTGGATGAGTATTTCCCTTTTCTTCATTAAATTATATTCGGGTTTTTTTTTAAGGAAACTTGTGGGATGTGAGCTTTCAAAGTGACAATTCATATTCAGTGATAAAATATTTGCTCTTTTTCAGAAGTCAAATATTTTTTCCTTTCTGTAACTTAAGGCGGATGATTTGAATGTTAGCTTAATATTGTTTTCTCAGGGGAGAGCCAAAATGTTGGTACAGCGTCCCTGGTAGTGAAGCCAGTGCATTTGAGAAGGTAGCCCTTTCATTCTTTTAATCTATTTTGGGGGTTTGGTATTTGTTCTTAGAATATCAGCACATTCTCATTTATGGTATCCTTCTTGTAAGTCAAATTTTTTTGTTCTTTTTTTTTTTTTCTAATTCGGAATTTCTATAGTACATTATTATGGCAAGGGAATGAATTTAATTTGTATTTAATCATACCTCTCATTGGTTGCTATAATTCTCTTCTGATTCTGTAAAGCTTCATATTTACCATTGCTTTCATTGGTGGTTCATATGCCAACCAAATAGTGTTTTTCTGATGCTGGATTATTATAGACACATTTTTTTACTTATGTTCTTGTAGGTGATGCGCAACAGTCTTCCTGATCTTTTTGATGCACAACCCGATTTACTCTTTCAGCTTGTCACCATGTTAAATCCATCTGTCTTGCAAGAGAATGGAGTTCCTGTATATAGTGTGCTACAGGTTTGAGCATTTTGAATTCGATATCGTGTTATGAAAGCCTTTCTTCTATAATTGACAAAGCAATGCTGAAAAATGCTAATATTAATTTTTCACACAGAAAAATATGAATGGGGAGACACAGTGACAACTGTAGTTTTTATGTTGCTAGAGATTTCACTTTTTAATGAAATGTTGCTAGAGGTTTCCTTTGTTTTTGCACTCCCCTTTCTTTTGAAGGAGTTTGGTAATATATAGAATTTTGAATTAAGAATCTGTAGGTTCTCAATTGTATGCAATGCTCTGGCATGGCTTTCTATAAGTACATTCAAAACTGGATTTATGGTTTCCTTTTCAACTTTAATTATACACATACCAATTTTAAATTATTCATCTATCTGGTATCTTTAGTAATTGTTGATGTTCTTTTCACACTTGCTCTCTGCTAGGAGCCTGGGAATTTTGTCATCACCTTCCCCAGATCTTACCATGGAGGCTTTAATCTTGGTGTGGCATTTTGATTTACAAGTTGATAGTGGTTAGTAGATGTAGTGTTCAGTTAATTGCTGCGCAGGGATAACACTTTGCTCTGGCATTTTCAGGTTTGAACTGTGCAGAAGCTGTCAATTTTGCTCCTGCGGACTGGCTACCTCATGGTGGGTTTGGAGCAGGGCTGTATCAGCTTTATCACAAAACTGCCGTTCTGTCTCACGAGGAGCTTGTTTGTGTGCTAGCCAAGGTTAATTTTAGTGATAGAACATCTTATTCTACTATATGCATGTGTACAACAAATACCTAGGCTTGTATTGTATAATGATACACAAATGCAAGTCCTGTTTGCTTGGTAATAAAATTTGTGATTGTTTTACCCAGTGTTTTAAAATACTCGCCTCAGGGCATGCCTAGGCGGCCTCAGAGGCTGGGTGGGTGGCTTGCCTTTTCTGTTTTGTGGGAGTCGGCGAAAAACTCGTGTAGCTTTGTCGGGGCGCGCCTGGGTGGATGAGGCTCACTTCAGGGCGTTTGATTAGGCGTCAGTTTTGTATAAAAGTTGCTGAAATCTGAAAAAAATTTGGTTGAAATCTGCGTTTTGTTTTCAGTTGCAAAGATGAAGAAGACGCGAACTTTTGGCTGGTTTTTCTTTCTTTTTTTTTCGCTTTACTAACAGCTGTTACAGGTTCTTTTAGCATTTTTTTTAAGATTTTGTTTTTTTATATTATTTTATGGATATTAAAAAAATAAAAGATAAGCAGAAAGAAACTGTTTTTATAATTTTTATATGTTTTGATATATTTTATAGACCTAAAAAAACTCATAAGACATTTTACTTTTAACTTTATATATTAGTATATTACGTACTTTTTGAAAGCATAATAATGTTTGTTGGATAGCCCTTGGCTGCATAGCTTACACTCATCAATGTATATTGTTAAAAAAAGGTTTTCACGTCTGATTATCAAATTATAGTCAATAATGCTGCAAAAGTAGTTTTCTTTTGCCAACATTGTTTATTGGCTTCCTTTCTCCCCTTAAATTCTGTCTCCAGTCACTTAACTGAATTATAGGTCTCATGCGCTTAATTTTGTTTTGGTTTAGAAGAGTGACTGTGACAGCAGAGTATCAACTTATTTGAAGAAAGAATTGACTAGAATCTACAATAAGGAAAAAACCTGGAGGGAGCGCCTTTGGAGGAAAGGGATCATCAGATCGTCCCTTATGTCCTCTCGGACATGCCCTGAGTATGTTGGTACCGAAGAGGTACTTGCCATACTGCATTACGTCCTTGTGTTTGGGCATATGCTGTGCAACTTTAATTATTTTCAGATGATAATGATATTTACTGCTGTTTTGTTTTTGTAGGATCCTACATGCATTATATGCCAACAGTATCTTTTTCTTTCTGCTGTTGTTTGTCGTTGTAGGCCATCTGCATTTGTATGTCTGGAGGTATGTGATTCTCAGAATCTGTTTCGAATCCTCCCTCTGTTTTGAATTTGTGTGTAAATTCAGTTCAGATGTAACATATGATCCCAACCCATGCACATATAAACCTTGCATGGGATTGTTATAGTTTGAATGGAGAAAAATAAAAGCACATGTTTGCACAATTGTTCTTTTTTGGAGATTTTTTTTCCCAATTATTTTAAGTTGATGGAGGTGATGCAATGACCAATCACCTAGATATTATCTATTCAACCTTTAACGGTGGAGTGAACATCATGAGGTGGAATAGAGGAAATAAAAGCAAAGATACAAAGTTTCCCTTATCCTATCAGAAGGAAAGATGAGAGGAAGGAAAAACTGAAAAAGAATTATATAATTTTAGATACATTCCATTTTTATATAGATTGATTGAGGACAAAAGAGTAAAATAAAATTTTCAAGTATATTATACATACTATTGTACATGATTCCAAATCTTTTAGCATCCTAACAAAGATATGGATAATATTTGTAAGTAGATTTTTTTCAATGTTTGGGGGTATTGAGTCAGAATGCAGATTACTTGGTTGGAAATTTTTAGTTTAGATGATAAAACCCGACTGTTTTTTTTTCTGTTCTCATTAGGGGTTTGATAGGTGATATTAATTACCTGATCTCTATAACCCAGAGTTGATAACTTTGTTTCATATCCTTACCTTGCTAAGAATTCTCTTGTACTAACTAAATTATAATGATAACTATTTACTCTGTAAAATAAAATTATGAACATGGTTGGACTAGGAACTTGGAAGTCTGACTGTTCAACCCATTTGCTTTATTCTCACAAAAATACTTTGCCTTTTGTGCAGCATTGGGAACACCTTTGCGAATGCAAATCCAGAAGACTCCGTCTTTTATATCGTCATTCTCTGGCAGAGTTGCATGAATTGGTCCTCGAAATGGATAAACATGGTTTTGAGGAGACAACACAAAGTAGGACTATAAGAAGGCATATCTCATGCACTGATGAACCAACGGCTTTGACAAAAAAGGTTGGATTTTTTTATCTTGACTGATAATGTTAGGCTGACTATCATCATGCTTTGGATTGGGTTTTTAATGTTAATCTATATTTCTTTCTAAGAATGTCCTGCGTGATTTTTAACATTAACCGACTTACTCAACAAATGTGGTGCCTACTATGTGATGTATTAGCATGTGGATTTTTTTAGAGTGCTTCTGAGGCCATGCAATGCGTGTAGGTCAAAGGGGGCCATGCCACTTTTGCTCAACTTGCAGAACAATGGCTTTTGCGCTCATGCAAGATTTCTCAGAATCCATTTTCAAGAGATGAGTATGTGTCTTTATTAAAAGAAGCTGAACAGTTTCTTTGGGCTGGCTCAGAGATGAATCCTGTGAGTTTTAACTGCTTTTTATCTTCTGCTACGTTCTGAAATTTTACCTAACAGACATTATGCTCATCTACTTTCACATTGAAATATAGGTGCGGGAAACAACCAAGAATTTGATCAGATTTCAGAAATGGGCTGAAGGTGTAAGAGATTGTCTATCTAAACTTGAAACTTGGTCATCTCATCATGGAAACAATATCGAGAAAGTTCACTTGGATTATATCAATGAGTTGCTGAGTTTTGATGCGGTGCCCTGTTACGAGACTGGGCATCATAATTTGAAGGTTACAGTTTTCTGAGTGGTTGTAATTGTTAGTTTGTGCTTATCCTTGGCTTGCCAACTAAGAATCTTACCAGGTGTGTGATTATGTGATACAGGGCTATGCAGAAAAGGCAAAAATGTTGATACAGGAAATTGAATCTGCTATGTCATCATGCCTAAAGGTTTTTCTCTATTTCTCTTAAGTCTATTTTCTCATGAGTTTATCTAACAGTGTTCTTAAGATACTAATGTGAAGAAAAAGGCCAGGGCCAGAGCAAAGCTCAAGAAATTCACCTTTTCTCTGGTCACGCATGTACATGAAGAAAATAGGCATTGTCTCTTTTCGATGTCTACAAATAGCACTATCAATTAGTGTGATCTCATTTGACTTCATTCATAATGATTAACATTTGTTTACAATTGTCCCTCCAGATATCGGAGTTGAAATTGTTGTATTCTAGAGCCTGTGAGCTTCCAGTCTATGTGAAAGAAAGTGAAAATTTACTACAAAAAATTTCATCTGCAGAGGTAGTTTACTTTATTTGGATTCAAATTCTACTAAAACCTGAGTTAACAATAATTCTAGCTATAACGTATTCTTGGTATATGGCAAGTTAATGTTTATAATCTGGCTTCATTATCGGGGCAGGTCTTGATGGAAGGCATAAGAAAATGTATCTCAGAGACACGTACTGCAGCAATTGGGATTGATGTTGTTTACAATTTGAAATCAGAGGTAATAATGGCTGGCATGCTGTTCTGTTGCCAAACTTTGTGTTTTGTTTAAATCTTTTAGGTTGTGAGTTGTGACTTAACAATTTGTTTTTGGTGGTTGGGATCTTAAACTTGAATCTAATAAACAGATTTCAGAGCTCCAAGTTGAACTCCCAGACATGGATAGGCTTTCAGATCTATTAAGGACGGCTGAATCATGGCGTGCTCGATGTGGTGAAATTTTGAAAGGTCCTATTAGCCTTGAGGTTAGTCATATGGTTAATAGGCTACCCAAATGATTTGCATGATTTAAAGTACTTGTACTTATGAATACATGGCTTCTGTAGGATGTTGAGGCGCTTCTGAAACAATTGGATGGTTTTACTGTAAACACACCAGAGCTGAAGCTTCTGAAGCAGTACCACATTGATACAGTTTCTTGGATTTCTCGTCTTAATGCTGTTCTTGTGAACATTCACAAAAGGGAGGATCAAACTAATGTAGTTAATGAGTTAATGCTCATATTAACAGATGGAGCATCTTTGAAAATTAAAGGTTCTGGAATATGTTGACTTTTTCAGTACTCATATAATGGAAATAGGTCTCTCCTGTTGCTAACATTGGGTCTGGTGTTTTTTATCAGTTGATCAGTTGTCTATCGTAGAGTTTGAGTTGAAGAAGGCTCAGTGCAGGGAAAAGGCGCTGAGGGTAAGTTACTATTAGTATGTAATTCTTCTCCTTCCCTTCCTCCCTCTATAGATGGTTGTGGGTACCCAATGGGATTAGCTGGCCCATTGGATTTGTGTCTATGTGAGTTTGTGCATGCCATGTTGCAAAATTGCAGTGTGTACACAAGAAGTTAAGTGGGCCTAAGCTGACCCACTGGGTATCCATCCCTCCCCCTTCTTCTGGCCTGCTCCTATGTTGTTTCACTTGTTTTTTGTGTTTGAATCCTAATTGGACACCCAAATGCATATAATTTACTTGGAATATATGCAGATGCGAGATACTAAATTGTCTCTGGACTTCATTCAAGAAGTGATGATGGAGGCAAGAATGTATGTTCCTTAACCTTGATGCCTGTTACAAGTGTGAACTGAAGACTCTGGATTATATTTGCATTCACCCTTGGTCAATTGGTGTTTCTCTTTCAGGTTACATGTTGAGGGGGAGAAGTTATTTGTTGATATGTCTGAAGTGTTAGCTGTTGCCATGCTGTGGGAGGAAAGAGCGAAATATATCCTTGCACACAAGGCTCAGATATCTGACTTTGAGGATGTTATCAGGTCTTCAACATGCTTTACATTTTTTTAACCATATGGGTGTTCGTGGATAAGTTCCTTTGCTGGTTCTAATAATTGATTTGAATGTTTTAGGAGTTCGGAAGACATACATGTGCATTTATCTTCTCTCCATGATGTCAAGGATGCACTATCAAAGGCTAAGATCTGGTTGAGGAAGTCAAAGCCATTTTTAATGACTTCTCCTGTGGTATCTGTTTCAAGTTCTTTGCTGAATGTCGACACCTTGAAGGTTCTCAAATGTCTCCTGTTTGTTTTCTTTGCTAAAGATTGAAAGACCTGGATGACAATATGGTTTAATGTTGCAGGAATTAGTTTCTGAGTCAAAGCCTCTGAAGGTTTCTTTGAAAGAAATAAGGATGCTTGAGACTGTTTTGATGAACTGTAAGGAATGGGAGAATGGCGCTTGCTGTCTACTGCAAGATACAAGGTGCCTATTTGATATGAGGATCGTTGATGATGGAACAAGAGATGGTCTTCTTTCTAAGATTGAACATCTAATTGCAAGAATCAAATCCATGGGAAGCACTGGTTTATCTCTTTCCTTTGACTTTGGCGAGCTTGTGAAACTTAAGGAGGCTTGTTCTGTGCTGCAATGGTGTAAGAAGGCTCTTTCTTTCAGCATTGGAGTTCCTCCCCTTGAGGTGATACTTCATACTCCTATAGTAATCAAATTTTGTGTTGCGGTTGTGCTCAACTTCGTATGAGTTTGCAATAGTGATCGTACAACATGATGCTTAAGTTTTAGTTGTGGTAGTATATCCGTTTTCCCCTTGCATTTCCAACTAAATCCAGTTATGACTACTGGTAGAGTTTGTTAGGTTTTTCCAGCCCATGATAAGTTGTTCTAAGTCTATAAGGAATTATAGTCTTAGAGGATTAAATTGTTTTCCCAATTGGAGTTGTTTTCCCAATTGGAGTTAGTTTCTCAATTGGAGTAGGATTCATAACTAGATTCCAATTAGGATTAATAATCCTTATTGAAGAAGACCTTTATTATGTCTATATAAAGGGGCTATGGTACTAGTTTTGAAGGAAGGGAGCAAAACAATAAATTGTATACCACTCAAGGGATTAGAGTGAGAGAATATTGTAAAGTGTGTGCATGAGAAAAGAAAAGAGATAGTGTATTTCTTGTTCTTGTTCTTGTTTTTTCAGGTTTTTCGTCAAGTCCTAGTTCTAGAGATTTGGCAAGATTATTGGTTGTACTCATTGATTGTTGTTGCTATCCCGTGGACGTAGGCACATATTGCTGAACCACGTAAATTCTTGGTGTTATTAATCTTGGTTATTTGTTTTTCGATTTCCGGAGTTTGTTCTGTTTTTCCCATTCTTAAACGCGATATTCTCAACAGAGATATCACTAGAATCGTTAATATTCCCATGACTTGATCCTCCATGCTTCCTAGTACTAACATTTCGCCTTCAAGTTGAAAGGACAATTGCTAAATCTTTGAAGTGCTTGAAATTTATAGTTCTTAATCTGAAAATGTTTGCAGGTGTAGAGCATCTCCTCTACTTATTTCATTAGGATGATAAAATGCATTTAGTGGTGGAGTAGCGACCAGCTCTTGTACCAATTAATGCAATATATACATGATAGAGAAATATGATGGACCAAGGCACAGCACAAGGAATGTATCAATGTTTGTCCGACACATCATAAAAAGTGTATCACTGTTTGTCCATCGCATCCAGGACTCCTAGTTTTCCGTACAACTAGAAGCATGTTTTTTACAGAAGTTTTGTTTTTTTGTTTTTTGTCTTTTATTGTTCATTTTTTTCAATCAAAGAGAAGGGAGAGATGGCGAGGACATAGACTAGAGAGCTGAGAAAGAGAAAAGGAATTAGGAAGAGTAAATATTGGCCCTAAATGAAATGACAATCCCAAGTCTCAACCCACCACAATCAAAATGAACGCAAGGCTCAAGTTGCTAAGCAAGTGTAAATCAGTATTACATAGACCAACTTAAAAAAGTTTCCCTGTGATTGTTAAGCTACCTTGGTGCTAGTGGTGGAATGACGAGGATGCTATCTTGGTCTTGCTTGGTTTTCATGTGCCTTGTTTTAACACTATGATTCTTTTTACTTTCTATACAATGCCTTTCTGATTGGCAATCTTACGGAGACTTATCATTTCTGTTGTAGGATGTTGAAAATTTGGCGAGTGCTGCAGAAAATTTATGTGGTACATTTGCCCCTAGTGCATTGTGGGGCTCGTTGGTTGAAGGGCTGAAATGGCTTGAGCATGCTACAAAGGTTATTTCTGCATCATGCAATTCTAAAAGATGCACTTTAAGTGAAGCTGAAGAAGTTCTTTCTAAATCTCAGGTGTTTTTATTTTCTGGTAATATTTCAAATCAATTCTATACATGGATATTTTTATACTTGCCATACTAAACTGTATCATCTTCTTTTGCAGAGTATCAGTGTCTCCTTCCCATTGATGGTTGGTCAACTTGAATGTGCTATTCAGAAACACATGTGAGCTTGCAGTGTCTTTTGACCTGTCCATTGTTTTACTTTCACATTTTAAACTGAAGTGCATCACTTGATATATTTGTGGGAGGAAATTGAAAAAGCTTCAAGGACTTGGTATGGATGCTACAAGTCCAGGCTGTTGCAGAATATGAAAATGAGGCTAATAATCTGAGTGTTTGAGAAAAGTGTTTTTCAAATACTATTGTCACTGCAAAATTATTTCTTTAGAAAAAAAAAAGTACTTATTTCCAAATTTGTTTACATATTATTTGGTAATATTATGTTGGTTCTGCTTCTACTAGGTAGAAATAAAAGTTCTGTCATGATTTTATTGTATTAAGCAATGTTTTGATGTTTAGTTATCAAGTTGAAGGAAAGAACTTTTGGAATGAATTGGTCCTTAAACCTTGTATACTAGAACTTCGGGGATGCTGCATGATCCAGTGGCTTGTTTTCTGCTAATATCATTTTATGATCTCTTTGGGTGGTCTGATTTATTGTACCTTTTCCCTTTTGATCTTGAGGCAAAGGAAAACCATTTGGGCCTAAGCATGCAACAAACTGGATAACAACAAACAAACAAAAAACTTTTGGTTTCTGGGTTTTCAATGCAGGGATTAAAAATTACACAATTTTCAATTTGTATTGACCTCTCTTGCATTACCAGTATGATTTATAATAAGTAATTGTAAATGTATTGTAGGTCCTGGCTTGAGCAAGTGCATCAACTTTTCAGCCTAAGGCCAGGAGAACGATCTTGGTCTCTAACATTACAGCTAAAGGTATGAAGTCAGTTTGTGCACTTATACATGCTTTAGTGCTTTCGAAATGACAAAGTTCATCTTCGTTCTCTAGCAGTTCACCTTTAAATAAATGTCTTCACTTGTATTTATAATGTTAATGGATCAGCATAGGTGATGTTTGATTATAACTGATGACTTCTATGATTGTTGAAGAGTACAACACTTTGGCTTGGTCAATGTTGTATAATTTTTGCCTGCTTTCTCTTGTCAATTATATTGATTGTTAAATTACATTCGATTATGTACTTAAATTCCTGAAAACATGCCTAATATGATTCAATTGCACTCAGGAACTTGGAGTTTCTGCTGCTTTCAGTTGCACAGAACTAGATTTGATTGTATCTGAAGTTGAAAGGGTTGAGAGTTGGAAACAACAGTGCATGGATATTTTCAGGATAGTAGTTGGAGATGATAATTCATTGCTTGGCGGTTTAGAAAAGGTTTTCAGCTAAAACTGTAATTTATTACATCTAATTGTAATGTTTTCCGGGGGGACTTAAATCGTTGTTATTGATTCACAGATAGGACAGACTCTAAAGAGATGTATACACATATATGAGAAACCACATGGCTTGAAAGAGAGTAGTTCTTTTGCTTGCTGCTCCAGTGGTTCTCTGGATCAGGAATTTCTCACTTGTTCTTCATGCAAGGACTGGTAAGTTATTTATTGCTATTGTAAAGTTTTGCAGGTTCTTCACCCTTACATGTTATTATTAGTACTTAATTGTTTCACATTAGGTTGCTATTTCAATCTTATTTTTGCACTTCAATCACTTGTTTTTACTATGAAGAATTTCAAGCAAGAAACACAATTCCTGTAAATCTTCCCCTCTGTTATAGGTTATAACTTGATATCTTCTTGAACAGCTACCATTTGCGGTGTCTAGGGTCTTCCATGGTAGGTGGAAAACATGCAGAATATGAATGCCCATGTTGCCGATATCTGGTATCTGGAACTTCTTCTCGAAGTGGGCTCAGTACTCTGGTATGTATTTAATTTGTCTAGTATATTCTGTAAGGAAGGCTGTATGTTTGATATCTATTTTAATATCCTATTTATATGGTATAGAAACTTGGTGGGATGCGTCCAGAACTTCAAAAAATTATTGAACATTTATCTGGTGAAGAAGACTTCTGTGTTTGGTAATGAAGTGCACTCTTTTAAGTTACTTGTTTATTCATGCTTTGTTCTTAAAGTTATTGAAATTATTAACATTGTTTTGGATTTACAGTATTAAAGAAAGAGATGTACTGAAAGAAGTTTTGAAGCAAGCTCTAGCATGCAAATCTCGCTTGACAGAATTAGTGGATTTTGCATTAGCTTATTCTGATAAGGATCTCAGTGTGCTCGTTGAAAAACTAACAACAGCTTTAAAGGTATCTTAAGGAGTGTTTTGCTGTAGTGTTGAACTATTTTATTTTATTTTAAATATGATGGACCCATTGGCTTTGTCATCTAGTATAAATGCCTTTGGGTTGGAATTTGCTAGTTATGTTGTTAGAAAACTAGTCTTCCAGAAATTGAAAAGAAAAATGGAGAATAACCAATCTTGGTATATTCTGTTGATGGGAACGACCTTGATATAGGCTTGGTACATCTTCGTGATTGAAATTGTTTTTGTTATACAGGCCAGAGAAATGCAGGGTGTGCATGATCATGAAGGTGATATCAACCTTATGTTGGCTTTATCAAGATACTCATGGAAAGTCAGAGTCAATAGGTTATTGGAGGGTTCACAAAAGCCCACAATCCAACAGGTTCAGCAGCAGTTAAAAGAGGTATGTCCTGCTGATATTAAATGAATTTGAAGCGCGTTCTATGTTCTTAAGATGGATTTCTCGTGCAACAATTTCTCAGTCCTCTGTGGTTTTTTTTTGACCAAACGGTGGCATGGAAAACATTTTCCAACAGTTGTTTATTAGATCGAGAAATTTCTTTGCTTGTGCACGAGTACTGGATACCGAGAAATGGGGGCTACAGTTTTTTTGCTTTTAGAAACTAAAGAAATGAAAGAAAAAGCATTTAATACATTGAACTTCAACTTTTAAGGCAAAAACAAATGTTCTGGTGTGAGGTTACTCTTGATTGTCCAAAATAGCAAACCTTTATCAAGAATAGCAATTTAGCAGGAAAGAATATCGTATATTTTTTCTGTAGTTAATATTCATGCATTTATTTGTCTTTTCTTCAATGCTTAGGGAGCTGCCTTGAACATTCCGCCTTCGGATTATTATTGGCAGAAACTTACAGAAGTGAGGATTATTGGTTTGCAGTGGGCAGATACTGCTAAGAAGGTTAGGAGCACTTTTCTGTCCTCTCTCTTTCTCCTATCTTCTCTTTTTCTCTCTCCTCTCCTCTCTTATTTGCCTTTTGTGCACAGGTTGCTGCCGATTCTGGGGCTCTCCCCTTGGATAAAGTTTTTGAACTTGTTTCGGAGGGTGAAAATTTGCCTGTTCGTCTAGAGAAGGAACTTAAGGTACAGAGGAGGCTTTCATCTTAATTATGTGCTGTGGCCTTTTGTTAATAAACTGTGCTGATCTCTGACCCCCTATGAAAAAATGCTTACTTGTTTCAGTTGTTGAAAGCTCGGAGTATGCTTTATTGCATTTGCCGAAAGCCGTATGATCAACGAGCAATGATTGCGTGTGACCAATGTAATGAGTGGTATCACTTTGATTGCATTAAATTACGTTCCACACCAAAGGTTTACATATGCCCTGCATGTCAGCCTCTAGGAGAAGAGTTGTCTTGTGAACCCGCGGTGGATCAAGAGAGGTCAGTCTGGTCTCCTCCAAATTTATTGTATCCTATACCATGCGTGTCCAATAACTGGTTCTCCCAAAATGCATGCTTCGACAGATGTACTGATGCGAAATCTGTAGAGCCCAAAACGCCCTCTCCTACGCATGCAAAGTGCAGGACGAACCCAAAGAAGGCGGAGTCCGGTCTAGCACAAAAGAACCCCAACAATGTTTATAGGTGTTCTAGCGGGATAGAACGTTTATGGTGGCGAAATCGGAAACCTTTCAGAAGGGCGGCTAAACGACGTGCCAAGCTTGATAGTCTCTCTCTGTTTTCTCATTTGCAAGGGTGAAACGTTAAAAAGAAAATTGTTTGTAGGCCATCATTTAATTTATTCAATTGATTACCATGATTTCAGCTCACGTAGATGGTCCTAAATTTTAATTTCTTGAGCTATATGATGAGTTTTCCCCTTTGTGTTTTTTCCGCCCTGGAAATGTTTCTGAAGTTATAAATGCAACTTTCAGTCGTATGGAGTAAAGCAGCCCCTCTGTTACTCGAAGGGAAGTGATTTTCACACGTTTTTTAGCATCTCATGTTTTCCTGTTTGTCTATGGCTATTGGGTTGAATAAATTAAACAAATTCAACAATTAGGATTAAACAGTAATCTGTATGAGGCTGGTTGTATTCCTATTCATTTATTTTAGGAAAATTTTATTTAAACTCATTCAACCTCTTTTTACACCCAACTTAAAATTTTAAATGTTAATTATCTACTTTATCGTATTGCATAATTACTATTAAGTACAAAATGAAATTAGTAATAAAACTCAAATTTATCAATAAACCCAAACATTATAATTAAATCTTACCATCATTCTTTGTTTATCCTACGTTCATTCCGGCTAAAATCCTAATAGCTCTCATAAAGATGTTACAAAAGCTTATATAAAGGAAATATCACACAATAGTTTAGAATTGAAGAGCACAAGATAAGGAGAAATGTGAGTAACGCAGCAACCTAGCTTAAATCTTGTACACAAAATTTGGGAAAAATATTATCTTGAAATGCAACTTACCATTGCAACTTTATTTTCTGTTCCAGAAACTGACTTTCCTTTTGATGTTGGACCTGAATTGTCTGCCCTCCCCATTCCATACCCTTTCCATCCCCTCCTATTTCTGTGGTCACGGTTAAGCCACGTCAACATTTTATATTCTCATTGCTTTTTATCTTATTATTTCTCTAAAAAAAAATCAATATAAAATGTTGAACGTGGCTTAACCGTAACCACAGAAATAGGAAGGGATGGGAAGGGTATGGGATGGGAGAGGGCAGACAATCCAGGTCCCTTGATGTTATCCTATTAAGCTTAGATGCATCATCAATCTCTGGAACGAATGCTGAAGCAGGGGTTTTTTGCGGAGACTTATTTACCATCTTATTCAACAAATGGTTAAGAGTACAAGGCAGCTGTAGCCAGAAAAGAGCTTCTGAGGATTTGCCAAAAATTGCAGCAGCAAAAGCAAATCTCACAGAAAAACCTTTGTTGACCACCATTGCATATAATTTTGCCCTCTCATCATCCAGTATTCAGCCTGTGGAAATATAACATTTATAATCATAGAAAATAACACAAAACAGTACGATACTTAAATATAGCTCCTCACGAGTACAAACATCACAAGAAATTAATTCGATGGAAAATGCCGAGATCTTGAGCCAACCACGGAGAATGTATGGCCAATGCAGCAGCATTTTCTGTGACTTGATCGAGGTTTGGAACATCAAAGACATGAACGGCCTTGAGAGCCATTGATTTTTATCTTGCAAATTTGCAAACTTGCCCATCTGTGAATGATGGGTCCACCGGCATTTTCTCAGTTATGATCTCCATAAGGACAACCCCATAACTATACAGATCGCTTTTCGAAGTGATTTTTAGCATGCAGGTGACACTTGAATTATCAGCTTTTGTGGAAAACCATGCAAAGAACTTAGGTCTGAACACATCAAATTTAGCTTCTAAATATCAAATGGGTGTAAAAATAAATCCACATATTGAATTGGGTTTATGTGGGTGTATTAGGTATCAAATTTGGGTTTAAAGAGATATTAATAGTTTAGTTAAAAATCAAATGGGTACAAAGAGTAGGTTGGATGTAGAAATAGATTAGATGAGTTCAACTAAAATTTCCCGTAAGAAGTTTAAAGTTAGATTATTGTGGAAAACGAATTAGAACTATTCATTAATCATTATACAGGTAAGAACCTAATGAACTTTAAACCCTAACTAAACCTCTCCTCATAACATGGTTTGTTTAAAAACCAAAAAAACAAGAAAACCCTCGCTAATCAGTCGACGCCGTAAGTGTAGGACAAAATCCATAAGTGAGTTCATCAAATATATTTGGGACAAATTCGCATCGAATTAGATGAGGTACGTGAAGCCGCTGAACTTGTTCCAGGATCTGCTCAAGGCCAATACTCTGGAACGCGGGCGGTTGCTGGGTTTGGACGTCGGTGACAAGTACGTCGGCGTAGCCGTTTCGGATCTTCATAACAAGATTGCGTCGCCCTTGAGGTACTGGAATAATTTCCTCCTGTAAATCTTCAAATTATGGTTCACATATGAGTTTGGGTCTCTTAATATTTGATGCTCCGCAGTGTTCTGTTGAGGAAGAAATCAAATATTGGTTTGATGGCCGCCGATTTTCAGAGTTTGGTGAGTTTTTTTTTTTTTTTTTTTTTTTGTTCATTTCCTGATTTTATTTACTTGTTTATGTTAATTGAAGGGCCATTTACAAGTTAAATTCTGGAAATTGAAGTTACAGATGTTCTGGCACTGTTAAATTCTGGAAATTTAAAATGAAACTTTGGGTATGTTGTCAAACTTTGGTTTGAACGAAATATGAGTTTCTCCGCTATTTTAACAGATGTGTCAGCAATATCGACTATATGTCAATTTTAGCCTAAACTTAAGAATATCGACTATATATGTCAATTTTAGCCTAAACTTAAGCGTTTCTCTGATAAGAGGTGAAGTTTAGACATCACCCCCTCCCCCCCTTTACCATATCTTTCTTTAATTTTTTGGATATTTCCATGCAAATATCGACCATATCGAAGAAATTTTAAACATTGGTTACAATACGATAGGGATAGGACTCATGCAACATGTTAATAGTTTTGTTCTTGTCAGATAATTGGCCAAATGCCTCTCATTGCTTTCTTCTGTATCCGTGTTATACACATTTCTATAGCAATATGTGGCCAAAGACATTATCGTAATCTTATATGTTTTAAACACAAGTAATTTTCAGAGTGAAGTCTAGAAATCATGCTAATGCAACATTAGATGCTGCCTCAAAGATATCTATATGCATTTAGTTTTTCTTCATGATTGGTTCTGAACTTCTCATGAGTTTAGGAACTTTGGTTTCTCCTGGTCATACCCATGTATTCAATATCATTAGATTTCTAGGCGTAACAGGCATGTAACCAAGCATGCGTACAAATCATACATGATAGTACATCAGTGATGTAAGACTGTTTGAAACCTTGGTCCATGTTAGTTCCCAAGTCAGATTCATAATTCCTTCTGTTTCTGTATGCAGATTTCTGAGCTTTCTCTGGTGGGCTTCATTGTTGGATACCCATTCGACAGACAAAAAGGGACTCCTGATGTGTGTATTCTTAGCTTGAGTTGTCTATGTGGGGACTCTCTCATTTTTTTTTTATCATGATTTGCTCGTCTTTGTTTAGGCTGTCCAAGTGAAGCTTTTCATTGACGACCTCTCTAAGACAAGAAAACTGGAAGGCTTAAAGTATACATATTGGGACGAGGGATTTACATCAAAGGTTAGTGCATATAGTGTGGGAAAATTATTTAGTCTTGTGACATGATGCTTCTGACACACTATTCATTCATCATATGGGCACTGCTGCTAACTTGGATGTGTCTAGTGTTAATTTACTATCCGTTAGGTTTTGCAGTTTTTGTGTTTCAAATGTTAAAGATCTTGCTTGTACTTTGTTTGCCAGCAAGAGAGCAGCCTACACTTAAGAGTTAGGCTATTATTACAAATTACACAACAAGTATCCTTATTTTGTAAGCGATCTAGAATCTCAGATTTTATTTTACCGCAAACAGAATGTGGAACTACTGTTGAAGCCTTTGAATCTGCCTCCAGTTCAGTCCAAGACAATTATGGACAAGTTTGCTGCTGTTGGTATACTCCAGGTAGCTTTGTATGTTTTCTTCTGTTACATAGAATCCAATGAAAGGTGTCGGATTGTGCTAGATAAAACTGAATAAATATTGTAAGGGACCCTTTTGATGACCATTTTTTTTAGTTTTTTATTTTTGCACTATTTATGCTTGAGATATGGGGAAATTTATGATAGATGTAGAAGAAATGTACACAAAATGAAAACTAAAAACCAAAAGCTACTGTGAGTTGTTTTCCCTCTCAAGATTTCATTTTCGTTCATTATTCTTTATTTCTTCTCTCCCACCAACTTTCTTCATCTATCCTTTCTCCCATATGTACTTTCTGCATATCTCAATCATGTGAAATGGTGGTTATCAAACGAGAACTAATTCTTTGGTTGTTTCAGGTAGACAATACAAATAGCATTCATCTCAATCAGTTTTCAGAGTGTTGGGTGCTAACAGGAATTTATATTTCCATATTTGTCAGGGATACTTGGATTATGTGAACAGAGAGCTGAAGTCTGACGTCACTCAGTAAGGTGTCTCTGAATGGATATAGCTGTTTCTTACTTGCTCATTACAGAGCGATTACGTTACGACTGCACTCAAGATATACTCTGCGGATCACCTATCATACAAGAATTGAATTGGTAAGGTTCTAAGATCGTTGACCTGACTGGTAAGCAAACTTGGTACTTTCCTGAGCTATTGGAGCTGTGATCAAAAGTATCACAAATGAAATTTTTGGTGAAGATATATACACTCTTGAGTCTCAACGATGACGATGACTCCAATTTTGTCCTTCTGGACTTTGTATTGTAATGCTCAAAACTAAGATTATAGTTAGTACTGACATAACATAGTTAAGTTCTCAAGCTTTCCGTTTAAGTCGTTTTGGGGAGAATTTTTCCAGAGTTTGTTCCCGGTCGATTTTCTTGGCAACTCTTTTCTTGCATAACAAACAAACCCACAAAGCACTCCAGTCCTATTGACAAACAGACCGGTACCACTGTACCACATTATATTTTTCAGGCATGAGCTGTGTATTGTGCATATCAACTCATCACATCCGCTGGTTTTTAATCTACAAAAATGGAGGGCTGAGGTTTGTTGTAAGAGAGCTGCAACGTTTTGTCACGCAGATGGAAAAATGTTCTCTTTACCAGGGCGGAATCAAGGATGCTTCTGGTGTGGATGCTTGGATTTGCACTGATACCGGTGTAAAGTTGTGGAACTTGATCTCGGACTATCTTCATCCTTGTGTCTTAAGTTGCGTAGATGCCTTTTCGAGTGCAAAACATTTGCGGTTTTGAAACTGTTTCTCAAGTACCACCATGTTCGATTTTCACAAAAAAATTTGCCCACGCGGTGTGGCGGATTGAAAAACTTGTCATGTTAGTTTATAAATTAGAGGTATTCATCAATTCCCCTCTGAACTTGTGACAATTGGCCAATTTCCCCCCTCAACTTTAATTTTGGCCAATTTCCCCCCCCTCAACTCTCATAATTAGTCAATTTCTCTCATCAACTTAAATTTGGCCAATTTCCCTCCTCAACTCTCATAATTAGTCAATTTGCACCCTACTGTTAATTTTTTTTAACTTTCCATCTATTCTTTCTTTTTTCTTTCAATCTTTCTAATAACTTCCAACAAAGTACTAAAATTAACATAAACTCACATGCATAATATAGGGTAAAATGTACAAAAACATAATACAATTAGTATGTGATATGGGTTGATTATAAGAAAAAGTTATGAATCGGGTTTAAAGCATGTAGAAGAAGAAATAATAATCCTAAACTCATGGATCAGACCTATTTCAATAAAATGGGTTATTCTTAATAAGGAGTCGAAAATTATGAATTGACTAGCTATTTTTGCACTAAAGCTCGATTCTCCGCAATTTACTTGAACTTTGCTTTCACTTTCATAAAGAAAATTGTATTCACATACAAAAATGTACACATCAATCATTTTCGTTATCAATTTTGTATAGTAAAAAATCAAATAAAATTACTCCATACTGATTTATTATGACTAATAATACTATCTATGATAAATTGTAAAATTCTAAATTTTAATCTATTTGTAATAGGATAAAGACATAGGAAAATGATTAACATACATCTTATTTAGTTTCTTACACACACTTGTTTAATTATGATCAAATTAAAAAAATTAACAGTAGGGTGCAAATTGACTAATTATGAGAGTTGAGGGGGGAAATTGGCCAAATTAAAGTTGAGGGAGGGAATTGACTAATTATGAGAGTTGAGAGAGGAAATTGGCCAAAATTAAAGTTGAGGGGAAAAATTGGCCAATAATCACAAGTTCAGGAGAGAAATTAATAAATACCTCTATAAATTAACTAAAGGAGTGCGTCAACACCCAATGCTCAAATTTGACGGCATTTCGAATAATTAGCCGGTGAAGCAAAATAATGTCAGTCCTAAGACGAAAGTACATATACATATGCATAATATATATATATATATACATGGACATAGACATACATTAACATATATATATATATATATGTATATATCTATATATACTTATACATACACACAAATACAAGTAGTCATTTTTCTTGAGACACCACATATGCCTTTTGGGTATGTCTTTCATCATTTGACCATGTAACAAAGTACATGCCTCATCTTGGCCATGTTCCTAGCATTGTTGGGGTCATTAATTTATCCGTAGAGACATGTAAGTGTACAACAAGGGACCTCTAACCTTCCATAGCAGAATAAGAATACTCTAAGATATGATTCGAGAGTGTTTGGCCAAAGCATATGAATATGACTTAGGAATAATGTTTCAAATCATATTCACTAGAATCATATACAGAAGTATCGTATTGGATAGTAGACATGAAATAAAGTCTCCACCAAACAGTTTATCAACTAAACAATGTGGTCAAGAGTATTGAATTAGAGAAGCACGTATTGCATTGTAGTTGTAACTGAATAAGTTCTTCAACCACTTCTATTTGGCTTGGGTAGTCATGGCATGCTGTTAGGTGTCACTCATGGTTTGTGAAAGCCCTGAAGATTAGTAATCATTAATCTTCGTCATAAGGAGATTGAAAGTAAGTTTTAATTCACAATTGTTTAGTAAGAGTTACAATCATTCACTGCCTCGCTAATTGGAATCTAATGGATCATACATCATATTAGGGTGAGATGAAAGATATGTAACTGGGATGGATATAAGCAATTAAATAGTTTGTTTGTGTATGGTCAAAATTAATTAATTAGTTATTTATTATAAGAAAGGTTTGTATTAGGCTTCAAATTAGTTTTGGGTTTTCTAGGCCCAATAGGCTTTGATCCATAAGGTCCATTAAACTTTGTATGACAACTTAAACAAAATGAGACACAAGCCCACCTACACTAGGGTAGCTGGCTATACATGAGGATTGGCCTCAATTTCACTTATGCCACTCACTTGTGAGTGTGTGTAAAAGTGACTTTATAGGCAAAAACTCATTAGGGTTCTTTAGAGAGAAAGTTTGGAGGCACACAAACTCTCTTTAGCCAGCCAACTAGAAAAAGTTTTATTAGCATCAAAACTTCTCCTAGTTTATCCATCTTGTCTTCACATCACATCCATGGTGTGTGGACTTAGAGGTGTCATCTCTTTGCTGCTTGAAGAATCCTTTCATCAAATTCTCAAGGAGCAAAGGAGTAAGGAAGAAACAAAGATTCAAGGAGCAAGTAGAGGATTTGAAGGTCCTCCACTTGGGTGGTTGCCTTGTAAAAACAAGGATGAGCTTCAAGGGTAAGATTCAAACTTTCTTCTTTCATTTATGGAAGGAGTCTTGGTTCACCATCTACTAGGCCTTAAATTTTTATGGAATTAGATTTGTTTTGAGTTCATACTTTTTTTTTAATTGTTAATATATACATGTGTTGCTCAAATAATCTCTATGATGGTTTGATTTCATATTATATATTTTCCCATATTCTTGGTATGTTTTGGTAATTATCTTGGTGAAATTTTGATACTTTGAATTATATTTTCAATGTAAGACTTTCAACTTCCTCTTGAGAAAAAGTGATCAAATAGATGAATTTTGGAGTGATTTCAATTGGAAGATGTTTGTGAGTCTCTCAACGTTTCAGATTTTTCTACCTAACGGATTATTTATGGCGATGAAATGAATGAGCAGCGTGCAATGCTGCCAAAGTGACGTTTTTGGGCTTATTTGGGTTTTTTGGCGTCCAAGATTGTCTCTTTTGGGTTCGGACCCTCATGGAGATATGTTCAGAATGTCTTTAAAATAAGCTATCTTGAACCTGTTTTGGAGCTTTTTGTAGCTAAAAACGTGGTTGATCAGTTTGATGGCATATTCTCCATGTTTGACTAGGAGATTGTTTCCTAGTTTCTCTTTATTTATTTTATTTCCTAGTTTTATTCTAAGACATTTTCTAGGAATGATTTCAACTGTAGTAGCATAAATAAGGCCTTTTGGCTAGCCCTAGTCGTCTTCTTTGTACAACTTTGGAGAGAGTAATTTGGCTAGAGCTTTTGAAGATTCTGAGACTTTTACTTTTAAGGTGTTTTAACTCTTTTTCTATTTCAATAAAATTCATTTTGATTTTAATTATGAATACGTATAATTAACTTTCTTTTGCTAGGGCGAGTGTAACATCCCACATCGCCCAGGAGAGTGATCCTTAAATGTATATTCTACCTAGCACGAGGCCTTTTGGGAGCTCACTGGCTTCGGGTTCCGTCGGAACTCCGAATTTAAGCGAGTAGCGCGAGAGCACTCCCATGATGGGTGACCCACTAGGAAGTTACTCGTGAGTTCCCAGAAACAAAACCGTGAAGGCATAGTTGGGGCCCAAAGCGGACAATATCGTGCTATGACGGAGTCGAGCCTGACATGCAATGGTGCCCAGGCGGGGATGTGACAGCGAGGCCATGAAAATTAGCATGAATATGTAGTTTTTATTTAATTGCTTATGATATTATGCATGTGTACTTTGAATTATTAATCACTATATTTAAACTATCATCTTAATGCTTAGCTACCATTAGGATCTTTAGAAAAGTAATTTAATGCAATTTTGTCGGAAGGTTTCTTGAAATTGGTTATGACTTCTTGTGGTTAATAATTGTAAGTTCACTTAAAGCGAACACCACGTCTTAATGGTTGCATGATTTTTCAAAGAGTTTTAATAAAGCTTTATAAGTCTTTTTTGTTTAAATGTGATCTGAATTGCATGTTTGATATACGTTCTAGGTTGGAGGTCAAAGTAGAATATACATTAGGAAAACCTAACCTTCAAAGTTGCATGTCTAATTCATAAATAATTGATAAATTACATACGATTGTTAAGGTGACGGTGGAACTCTAGTGCTTTTACAACTTAATTTTCAAAAATTATTTTCTTTCCCTTTCTTTAATATTGCAGATTTTTCTAATCTTTTTAATTAAAATCAGTTTTGTTAATCTAGGTCATAAAATCAACATATTTTCTAAAACTTTGTTTTAAGTAATGAATTAAGATTTAGATTAAATATAATTTTTTAAATATTCTTGTGGAGAATGACTTTATTATAGCCGTTTATATTACAACTACATGTTCTCTTACAAGTATTTTGTGTGATTTTAATCTGTTTTGCACATGTACTAAAATTCCTATCACTATAGCCAACAATTTTCATTAATTTTTTTTTACCAGCCAAATTTTTTTTGTGCTTACCGAATAGAACTAGAGAACTTATGAAAAGGATCCCACAAGTCCAAAAACAATATACCCTACCCTAGTGTAAATATATCTTCGTATAACTATAAATATAAAAATATAAAAACAAGAAGCACATGACTTATTTTAAATGAAAAACTTCAGAGATTTAGGAGATGACAAATTGATGATTTCAAAAAATTAATATAATGAATGAGTTAAAATTTACTTTATATGACAAATTGAAAAAAAAGAGTATAAATTCATATAACATTTCAATTTTTTTTTTTTTAGCATTGAATTATCAGATTAGATAGCGATCAACCATCAATTAGCAAAAGAATCATGCCACTTCAATAAGCGGACCAAAGCTTGTAATCCTTTGGCCACCTGTGGTGCATCTCCCTATCGAATAATTCAGCCTCACTCTTCTCTCAGCCAAACCCTAAACCCATATAACTTTTGGTCATTATTTTGGCCCTTTTTTCATGCCCCCCAAGTCTGGTTGATCGACCAACTTTGATATATGGTAGTGGTTTTAAAAATTGACATTTCGTCAGTATTTTGGTCGTCGAACTAGGCTATTTGTTGACTTTCATCTTGTATGGTATTTGCATTTTCCTCAATCAATGGAAGTGGGGGTTTCATTAACGTTGTCGACTTGAGTAACAAATTCAAAGGCCGACTCCTCCTCCATATGCTTTATGTCAATTTACTCTCGGGCCACCTCTCTCCCTTTCCTTTTCCCTTTGTGAAGGAGATGGAGTTGTTCAAGGCTGTTAGTCAGATGCTCTCTTAAGGTCCTCTTTTTCTAGGACCTGTGAGGAACTCTTTTATCTGAGCCATAAAATTAATCTAATGGTAGAAAAACTGATGAGTTTATATAATCCTGTTACACCTAAATAAAATCAAAACATGCTAACAAATAGAAATAGGGTTCAAACTCATCCTTCATTCCTGTTTCCCGAGAGAGATGAGCAAAAATGTAACCCGTTCGATCTCAAAGGAAATATTTCGTCAAGGACGTCGTCCCGACCCTCCCTCTCTACCGCTCTGCTCCCACCCTTGAAGATCGTTGATACCGGTTCAAGATCGTCCCTGGTAAGATTGTTCCTCCATCATACAACCATCTGCAATTAAAATTAAAAGTGAAGCAAAAAAAAAAAAAAAAGAAGAATGGGGTTGAGGTTGAACCACCACCACAAAGAAATATAAAATAGAATGGTGCTCAATTAGGAAAGCATTTCTGGGTTACTATGAGACCTAATTAAAAGAAGAATGGTACTCAATTAATTCCATTCTACGATAAACATCAACGTGATTCTACTTTTTTCAAAAATGGGGACGGGAAAATTAGGAGAAATTGAAATCAATACAACTACAAAGGAAATACATTTTCGTAGCTTCAAAGGGAATTTTAATTTTCCGAGGACACTGTGAAATCGGAATTCGCGCTGCTCTCCTTCAACCTGCAGCCGTAAAAAATTTGAGCATGAACCCATTTTTTTTTTTTTTAGCGTGTTTTGATTTTGTTTAGGTGTAATAGGATTATATAAACTCATCCGTTTAAATTAAATCCTATGCCTATATAAAAGAGGCCTTCACAGGTCCTCAAAAAGAGGACCTTAGAATATCACCCCTAGTTTGAGTAATTTGTTTGGCCAAATTCATAATCCGAACCATTAGTTATGTTGGTTGAATTATTTTGGTCATATTGACCACTATTACAACTGAACAAGAAAATTCACAAGCTCAAGTTTCATGTAAATATGTGTTATTTCTGAATTTCCATGAGTGAGAGTCTAAAAATAAAAAATTCTGTTGTTATTTTAGGTTAACCAAATAAGAAAGTTCACAAATTCTAGAAAATAAAATTTCTTCATTTCAATTTATGCCAGTGTAAAATTCTTTAGTAATCTTAAATTGCCTTATCCAAACATCGTGTTACAATAATGTCATTAGAGGCTGTTGAACTTAAAAACTACCAAGCCTACGTGGCGCGTAGACCGAGTAACTAATGAGCTAACTACGTCATTCGGTTATGTGCGGGTTTACCAACTCTTCGGCCAAGCTCGGCCGAGGAGTAAAATATGTTGATGTTGCATTGAGCACGCGACTGACTTCTTGATCTTGCGACTGCGGCCAAGGAAGGAACACGTCTCGGCATTCAGGTTCTAGAGTCTGAAGACAAAGCTACTAGTTCTGTGAAGTTCACAAATCGTTGGCGCCGGATTCGGTCACAGTGATTATATTCGTACGAGTATAATAAGCACACTGAATCAACACCAGAGTATAGGGGCACAAATACTCAAAACAGATATATGTCTTGATGGAAAATGTGGTTCGACCGTCGGAATGCCAAACTCTAAAGCCTACTTGTGAGTATCCAATCATAAAACAACTCGGCGTTCAATGTGCCGAGCCCCAGTAACACCTCACTTCACCAAGAAGGCTGATGAGATGACCTCTGCCAATAAGGATTCGAAAATCCTTCTCGACCGAGACTTGGATAGATAACCAGTCAGCCTCGACTTAGTGCTGTTTATCCAAACTGAAGGTGCTCCGCGGTCGGCTGATTCTACGGTAATAGTGTTGTTTATCCAAACTGAACATGTTCACCGGTTGCCTTCACAGTGCTGTTTATCCAAACTGAAGATGTGTCGGCGAAAAGAGAAAATAAAAATCTCAAGGTTGTTGAGAGGTTTCGCGAAAGCAAGGGTTTGCGCATGGCAGTTTGTGTGTTGAATTGGAGGGGGCTTGAATGATGTCCTCCTCCTCTTATTTATAGTAGCTATCCTGCTTCCAATCGAATCACAACCATTCTCGGAGTAGGACTCCTTTCCTCGATCCCCCCTTATCTTAACCAGTTCTACTCCTACTCCTACTAGGACTTTGAACTCAACTTGTTATCAAGCCGGATTCAATCCCAAACTCCAACATCCTTATCTAATCGAAACTCCATCTCGTATCAGGATTCAACTACCCATGGATTCCTAATAGGACACGGCCGGCCTTGGCTATGTGGCCCATAAACTGGATGACCCCCAATGACTCCTAAGTACGGTCTCTGGGTCGAGAACAACTTAGTGCTCGGCCCAAACCAATATTTTTCGGCCTAAACAGAGGCATATTGGTTGCCTTAGTCATTTTGGCCACTAAAGCCATATTGTTCATTTCGTATGTATTGGCTACTAAACCCATACTCACCGTAGTTTATCCACCGATATGAATATTACAATCCATATTGGTTGCTCATAGACAGTATGCCACTGGGCATGCCAAAACTTTTTCCCTTTTTATTTTTAGGATTTAGTCTTTCTTTGTTTTGATGCGTGAGTGTGTGTCACCATGTGAACTAAATTGACCGATGTAGAAAAAATGTGAGCGTGAATTGCGTTTGCACCTTAGATTTGACTTCTAATCAAACGATTGAACGGTTTTTTACCTCAAAGACAAGGCTTTGAAGCAACAACCAAAATAATGATAAATGGTGAAGGTAAGGATTGAGCGAAAAAGTAAAAAGAATTTAGAATAAATGAAATTAAAATTAATCTACTTGTGAGAAAGTAAATTAAATGAAGAGTGAGTGGGTAAAAATAAAAGTGCTTTGAAATTAAATAAAATTGCAAAAGCAAGACGGAAAGTAAAGTGTGTAAAAAATTAAAAATTAAAAAGAAAACTGCATTTAACTTGCACAAAATAAACTAATTAATAACATAAAGTACATTAAAAACTTGTATTGAAAGGAAATTGAAAAGCGATAGACTATGGATTACATTGCGCTGCTCCTAGAGAGGAATTGAGGAGAATAAAATGATAAGTTTGTGTGTTTGATTGGGGATCATTTTCTTTTCCTTGAAGTTTGTATTTACAAGTTTCAGTTAAGTCCATATACCTTGTCTCGTGATCACATCAATCAACGGAAATCTTCCTAATTGGTGATAGTTTACATTGGCTAGCCTTGATTGGGTCCATTCCATCATCTTCATTTGGACCAAAAAAAGTTTCGAATCACTTAAATCATGGGTGTAATTTAACATAATATCATTTTCACCTTTATTTGGACTGCTAGATTCAATTAGACAAGAGAGTGTAAATTCGGGTACAAAATACCAAAACAAAGGTGGGTGTCATGTGGGTCATGACTTTTACTCCCACTTGTATGGTCAAGTTTGAAAACATGTTCTTATATTTTAGTTTTAGACCAGTAACTTAACAATAAACACTTTATTGACCACGCTAATTACTAATTAATTTGTTTATAATCCATATGACTTTGCTATTGCTCCATTTGTCTCGATATTGTTACGCCAATAACATTGAAGGAAAACATCTTTTCCTACATTTATACTTAATAGATTTATTGTCATTGTGACGTCTTAAATCACTTAAACAATGCCATTAAATCTCTACGACAATGCTATATTTTAAACTCTTAACATACGATCTCGTAGTAGTAGTTTGAAAAAATCATGATGATCGTGTATTAATGGCTCGGAAAAAGAAATAAACTCACATTCTATAACAATCTGTCTCCCATTTGAGACCGGCCCAAGACCAATTTCTAACCCATTCCAATAACTAAAGTATTACTTTTCTTTCGTCTCCTAGCACTGTTTACATGAGATAAACAATCTGTTGAACCTAACCCAGCAAAAGATGCCAACACCAAAGGGGTCATTAAAGAGAGAAACGAGAGAGAGAAGTGAGAGAGGGAGAGTGGAGAGGAATGTGGGGACTGGGGGTCCTGGAGGGCTCTGTGCCCCAAGCAAGGGCAATCTGATGAGGACATCCTGGTTGGTACTCCACAATGTCTGTCCAATAGCATTAGGCCTTTCCTATCTAATAGTCAGAGATGCTTACACCACACCACACCATACCACAACTCCCCTCAGGCCTCAGATCAGACTAAAGAAAAAGGAAAAAGTTCTATCTCTCTCTCTCTCTGTCTCTCTCTCAATTAGTAGTTCACAGTTCACACACACACACACACACACTTTCTCTCTCTCTCACTCTCACACACACACTCACAACTTTAATTCAAAACCTCAAATTTTCAATTCATTTTTTCCACCCCAACCCCCCCTTCCCGTCTTCCCTTTGTCTTTTCCTCCCTCCTTTTTCCCCCTTTTCCACCTCCTGCATTTTCCTGTCAAAACCCTAGATTTGAAATCTAGGGTTTTGTTCTGTTGCCGTGTCTGAGGCAGTGGCTCAAGAGCTGCCAGGTTGTTATTCTTGCTTCTCTGTAGCTCCCTGAGCTCCTGATTTTCTACATTTTGGTATTTGCTGGGCATTTTCTGTGATGGGTCTGTAGGGGTCGTACTGTTCAAGCTCTGCAGTCACTTGGTTACTTGTTTCTGTGGGTAAAGGTCAGAACTTTTTAGGGTTTTTTCAGATTTTCCGAAACTTAAAGCAAAACCCTTTTTTTTATAAGCTCACTCTGTTTCTGTATTTTGAAGATTTAGGGTTAAAGGGGATTTATTTCCCTCGTTTTTTTGGTTTTTGAAAATAATGTTTTAACTTTTTCCCCCATTTTGTTCGAATTTTCCTTTTTCTGAAGAATTGACCAAGAGGGTTTGTAGAAGCAATCTTTAGGTGACAAAAAAGTGAGTTTTTTGGTGACAAATCTCTTAGTAAATGCATGGATGGGAGGGAAGCAATGGGATTGTCTGGTGGGTCAGCTTCATACTACATCCATAGGGGAGGAGGGGTTGGTGGGTCTATGCCTGGATCACAGGCTACTGGCGGTGGCGGCGGACTTCATCATGCTCCACCTGGGTTCAGGCCCATCTCAAGCACACTCATGCAACCTCAGTCCAATGTGAGGGTCAGCTCTGTGGGATCAACATTCTCAGTAGAGCCTTCAAGACCCAATTTTCAACATCGTGGCAGTACCATGAATGTGGCTCCCGGAGTGCCTTCAGCTCAGCCTGTAAAGAAGAAAAGAGGGAGGCCCCGGAAGTATGGCCCCGATGGGCCGGTTTCTCTGGGCTTGTCTCCCATGTCTGCAACACCTACTCCTACACCGGGTTCAACCAGTCCGACCCCGAAACGTAGTAGAGGGAGGCCACCTGGGAGTGGTAGGAAGCAACAGTTGGCTACTCTTGGTAAATCTCTGTGCAATTTCTAATATCCTTTTTTTATGCCTTACTTTTGTTTGCTTATGGTTCTAATTTTATCAGCTTTTCTAAATTTAGTTGGCTAGCATGTAGTGCCCATTATTGTTAGCAGTTTCTTATCAACTTCATTCATTTGATTTCTATAAATGGTGGTTAATTCATGCCAATTCTGCTAATGTTACTAAGCTTCCTGCATTTTGTAAATTACGAGTAATGTCCTTGAGGTGCTCACTAACAAGTTTTTAGCACAAACATTTAAACATGTATAGGAGTTCAGAAACAGAGATGCACGCAGAAGTAACAGTCGTAGATTCTAATGTTATAGTTGTTTTATGTACGCTACACTTATTTTTTATGATAGTTAGTGCTTAGATGTTTGTAATTTTCCAGTTCAAGTTTTTCTATTTCTCACATGAATTATAAAGGTGGCTTATTCTTACTATGTCATGGACGTTTTAAACTGTTTTCACAGGGGATTGGATGAACACTTCAGCTGGATTAGCTTTTGCACCCCATGTTATCACCATTGGAGCTGGAGAGGTATGCCATACACCACTCGTATTAGTAAGATACTAAGAATTGATGTCACAAACATTTTGTGATCTACAATGGAGTTGCTCCAATATGTTGTGTTCAACAGTCCCTTTGTGAAGACATAGGAGGTTGTCATTATTTATTGTCTTTATTTAATTATGGTTTCAATTCTGCATAAGCTCTTAAGTTCATGCATAAGGAAAGTAAAACAGATGAATACTAGGATGCACTGATCATTCTTACCAGCCCGTAGTATGCTTGCTTCAGATAGCTAACAAGAAGCTTCAGAACCAAATAGTTTTTCGAATATTGCAGTGATTGTTTCTGGATCATGAATCTATAGGGGAATAAGAATTACACTATTAAAATTTTGCGTAATGCTTTACCTGTTATTATGTTAAAGCATGGTAGGAATTATTAGAAGTTTATAACATGTACAGTGTCTTGAACTTGCTTTTGGATGATAATTATGTGTTCATTTATTGCTTAAATGGAATGGCCGTATCACTAGGATTCCAGAAAGTTGAGATATGTAGTACATACAATTGCAAAAACACACGCAAGTAAGGCTACTCTATATGAATGCAACACTCGTCTGTCTACTGTTTCCTTACTGGTTTCTTTAGTGTCTGGTTCTTGGTGAAAGTCTTAATGTCAATGTTGAACTTGCTTTTGGATGATAATTATGTGTTGATTTATTGCTTAAATGCACATGAGCTCCTGCCCCTGTTAAAATTTTTTCCTTATTGTTTTTCTATAGGACATTGCTGCAAAATTATTGTTGTTTGCACAACAGAGACCAAGGGCGCTATGCATCTTGTCAGGAAATGGTGCAGTGTCTTCAGTAACTCTACGCGAGCCTGCATCTACTGGTGTCAGTGTCACATATGAGGTTAACTCAATTTTATCTCTAATTTTGCTCGTTATTGTGCCTAAGAAAGAATTCCAATTTAGATGCTTTTCCTTTTATGTTGGACTATATCTAAATTACGGATAATTACAAGAGTGGGATATGCTTCATGTTTTTTCATTGTATAAAAACATTTCTTGCCAATACCAAAGTTGCAAATTAGTTCAGTTAGTGATGTGTTGTAACGTTTATGATTGCGAAGAGCTGTCCAGGCTCATTGTGCAAGTTTGTGGTTGGTTATATGTATAACACATCTCATTTTCTGTAATAATTTGAGCATTTTTAGTTCCTGATGAGAAATTAGTGCAGAAATTATGTCCGTAGGAAAAACATATGGAGCAGAAGAAATAACTCCATTTTAGTTCCTTTTCCTTCTGGGTTGGACCAGATCTCAGTTTTACTGAGAATTTCTATTCCAAAACTAGGGTAGGAAGCTGCAAATTTTCTTCTATTTGTTTAAATCATTTCTTGTAAATACCTTAAGTTGCAACTGTAATTTAGTTGTTGAGCATTGTAATGTTTACAATTGCAAAGAGCTGTCCGCTCTGTGTAAGTTTGTGATTGGTTATGTCGCCGTGTGACAGCGCACTGGCTGTTTGATGATTTATGGGTTGATGGTGGCTATAACAGCGGCAAGTCTCAGTGAGATCTCCAGATAATTGGAATGTTAGAATCAGAGATGCTTATGGTGATTATCGGTTAGGCAGTTGCCAACCCTTCTCAATGGCCGAACCTAACATAATTAAAGTGGACTGGTTAATGCATTACTAAGAGGAGAACAGGTGCCATTAGGAGTGGGGTTAACTGTTAGCGGACTCTGTTCGATAGTAATTAGTTCAGAATCTCAGATACTATCCAGGTTTAAGTAGGCTTGAATGCCTACTTCTGTCTCCAAGAAGCAACATTTCTCTTTCTTTTGTTCCATTCTGGAGCAGCTCAAAAGGTTTATATATTCTTCCCGGAAATGTGTCTTGATTTTATCAAGTAGATTGTCTGTCATAGTAATGCAGAAACAGTGAATCATTGCTCATAAAAATGCACTTACTTTTGCAATAATTAGCTTATTCCTCCCTTTATAACTCGGTTGTTTATGTGGCTCTGCAGGGTCGGTTCCAGATATTATGCTTGTCAGGTTCTTACTTAGTTGCAGAGGATGGTGGACCTCGCAATCGAACAGGGGGAATAAGCGTTTCCCTTTCTAATCCTAATGGTCATGTCATTGGTGGTGCTGTGGCAGTGCTGATTGCAGCAACTCCAGTGCAGGTATTTTGTTTACTGCTCAATAATTTGTTCAACGTTTCTAGGCTCAATGCTAATGCCTATTTCCTGCTGGTTGTCTGCACATGCACATGTTGTGACGTGATATTTGTCTAGCATCGGACGATGGACGATCTTAAAAGCACTTTTTATCAGTTCTAATTGTAGTGAAGGAATGTGGAGACCTATTGAGAGATCTGATTCATGTGTTGTTGCAGGTTGTGCTTTGCAGTTTCGTATATGGTGGCTCCAAGACCAAGAACAAGCAACTGGCTGATCCCAATAGCGATGAGAATTCCGAGGCACAGCATAGCGAGAAATTGGGTCTACCAAGCAGTGCCCCACCAACTCAAAATTATAATCCCTCCGGAGCAGGCATTTGGCCTGGCTCGCGGCAAGTTGATTTGAGAAATGCCCACACCGGTATTGACTTGACTCGAGGGTGAAGATAAGCTGCAACAGACACATGCCAGTTTTGTATATATGTGTTGTTGTAAATGAACTGAATCTGTGATGCAACTCTCCGACCCTTGTTCACCCACTGGTGGGTAAACAAGTTTGTGCTAACATAATCTGTAACAAAATCCGTAACTCAGGGGGATGTTTTGGGTGACATAATTCACTCGTTGAGGAAGTTTCAAGTAGTGTGGAGGTTAAAATACTCATCAGTAGCAAGAAGTTCTTTTGGCTTTTAGGTGGAAACTTCCCATTTGAATCAAAAGTCCTTTTGAAGTTTGTAACCGATTCAAAAATGACAATTTGCAGAATTGTATGCTGCATATGCATGGATGAATGAGTCTCTCTTTCATTTTTTCTGTCTTCGGAGCAACTTGTGTTTCGCCACTTAGGTGATGAAGCATTGTCTGAAGCCATTCGGGGCTCGTTTGGAAGTGATTATGAAAAGAGCCATCGGTTCTGAGGAAAAGCGATTATGGCCTCAGAAGTGATTATAGCCCCTTGGATAATCACTTGCAAGCATCCCGCTAATCTCATTGATTTGTCTGGTATCTTGATGTGCGGTCCCTTGTGTAACAATTTGGAACCATTACGATGTTTACCACTCCTAAGAAACTATGATCTTATGGGAGTGTTTTAGGGACAACACTGCTTGTATTGATTGGAAAAACGTAAAACGCATCGAATCCAAAGCACAACAGTGCAATCAAAAACACCACATGGAATGCTCATCCCCCGTCGGCTCAAACAGGTGTGAGTTAGGCGATGGTGGCGTGACCATATCCATCGGACCTTTATTTCGTGAATGCCACCAGACGGGCAGTTTTCTTCAAATGTTTATGTCCATGAGATTAGCATCTTTACACTCCTAACAACCAATTAACATACCAGTGTTTTACAAGATTTAAAGTAAACTAGATAAAGCTAGTGAGTTTTTGAGTCACAGGTCATTGTCAACAATGGTTCGGAATAGATGATTACATCCCGACTCCCAACTAGGCCAATGTCAATCATCACACAAAGAACAGATATCGTTTTGTTCAATTAGTGAAACCGGCGGGGAGCATGCACCCTCGGGTTAACGCCTTTGCATCGCACAGTATTCATAATTCACGAGGCTTCCAAAAGCCTGTTTATGTCATGCTGCAAAAATAATACAATGTCACACAACTAGAGTACTTGACAAAACCTGCAGGTGATCACTGCAATAAACAACAGAAGCAGCATAACATAATTATATTTGTGAATTCGATGTCTAAGTTTTCACCTGAAGGCTAAGGGGGGAAGTTGTTGGGTAATAACGACCGACAGGTTTTCCTTGCTTGTTGACAAGAAACTTAGCAAAGTTCCACTGGATATCGTCTCCGAAGAATCCCCATTTGCCTAACTTCAAGAACTTGTACAACGGAGCAGTATTAAGGCCGTTTACTTTAATCTAACACAGAGAACACAAATGGTAAATTTACAGATGTCTGAAATAATTACAATACCGACCAAGAACACATTTAAAATTCTTAACCTGCAAAAGTTCTAAGGGAGTTACAAATAACCGCTGATATAGAACAATTATAGTTACAATGCAGTTCGCCGTTTTACAAAGACAATACATGCATGAGGCATCCAGTCGAATAATCTTCTGGCTTGCCTAAATGTTCTAGTAAGTTTACGCTGTTGGAAAGCATGCAGACGTGACATAATCTAGTGTTTCAGTTCTGAATCTACCTTGTTAAAAATTGGGAATGCTGTTTTGAAACGAGTGCAGGCAAACTCTTGAATCTGATCATTACTTCCTGGTTCCTGAGCATTAAACTGGTTACACGGAAATGCCAGAATCTCCAAGCCTGTGTCGCAACCCCCGGTACATCATACAAAAAAAGAACTAAAAGAGGAAAGTAGAAATATATGCTGAAGCTGCAAAACAGTACAGAATGCAAACCTTGATCTTTATACTTTTGATATAGTTGATTCAACTCCGTGTAATTTTCCTCCGTCAATCCACTGCAAAATCAGTGAAAATCAACAATGATCATAGAGTTTTTATTTTCTTTTTACAAAAGAAATAAATTAAGGGAATTGTTATTGGCACTCCAAAAATCTCATTTTACACTCCAAACTTTCTATAATTAGAAAGAAAAATACACTTGTGAGGAGTGTAGAATGAAATTTTTAAAGTGCTAATAATAATTCCCTAAATTAAGAACAAATAAATGCGAGAAGAGCCGAATATGAGGAATACCATTGGGAAGCAACATTAACAACCATCACAACCTTTCCCCTGTACATGCTGAGATCGACATCCTTTCCCTTAACGTCCTGCACAAACATATAAATTATTAACTATCTGATGAACTATAAACCAAAGAACAAAAAATACTACTTCTAAACTGAATTTCTAGCATGGATTTAATCAAATACAAATCAACATTTTTCGTTCATATTCCCAACAAAGAAACGAGCCATATGTTTTGTGTTTTTCCAATGTTGTGTCAGTGTTTCTTTCTCTCCCTTTCAATTATGCTTTTGTCTTGGCACCCAAGCCACACTTGAGGAATATTATCAAACATTCCAAAAGGGGAGTATATATCCAATATAATCTCATCTCTTCAAAATTATTGTTTTACAATTTGGAGATTAACATTTGGCGTTTGGTTTGCAGATTGGAGCCTTGGAATGAGTATGAGATATCATACCAATGTTTGGTAAACACTCTGAAATTCATACCCTTGGCTTCCCTCGAGAATTCTTTTCCCATCATTTCGAAAAGCATGCATTATTGTTTTTTCGTGTGACAAATTTACCACTCGTCACACATCATTTCAAAAAACATGAGTCAAAATTTTCCATTCCATCTCTTGAGAATAGATGTGGCGTCAGGCTGAGTGACTAAGAGTTAACTACGTCTTTTGGTGATTGATTGCTGATGCAGGCATGCCAATTTGCTGTAGAGCTCGGCCGGGCAAATACTTTTGAGTGTGATGGAATATGCTCCTGACTTCATAATCAGGTGTCGGAAGGAACACTCCCGGCCTTGGATTCTAGAATCTGAAGACACAATTATACTTTTTGCTATGAAATTCAATCTTCTACACCAGGTTTAGCAACTTCAACTATATTTGTGAAAATATAAGTGCGTCGAATCGGTACCAAACTCTAGGGACAAAGATACTCAAAAGAGATGATTGTCTTTATGGTGAAAGTGGTTCGACTGTTTGAATGAACTTTGAATGTCATTGGGAAATATCCAATCATGGAACATTTTACTTCGCCGAGAAAGCTAATGAAGTCACTTTGTTAGGCGAAAGAATCAAAGACTCTTAACAAGCAAAGACTTAGGATAGATAATTAGTTTAACTTAGGAAAAGCTCCTGTTTAACCACACCGTCAAGACTCCTAAAATAAAACTGATTCTGCAACCTTGGTGTTGTTTAGCCAAACTGTCACCTTCACTGGTTGCCTCTGGAAACGCTGTCTAACTAGATTGTCATTGTCCGTCATCTGTGAACCCAAATATGTTTAACCAAACGGTATTTGTGCTGACTTTCAGTAAAGCAATTAGTGTTTTTTTTTCTTTCTCAAAAGTGTGAGGGTTAGCGTAGAGCATTGATTTGTGTGTGGAGTTGAAGGTCATCTCTACATTGTATTGACTCCAAAAAATTAACAAGAATATCATTGAGTCCATCTTCTTGTTGAACAACAGTTTTCGTTTTCATCCTATCTCCAAGCTCATAAAATATTTCTACAAGATAATTACTACGATAATCCAATAGTAATATCTAGGAAAAATATTAAAATACTATTAACTCGTGAATTCATTCAACAACCTCGATTGAATGGGGTCAATGGTGCGATATTGGGTCCAAACAAAGTGATATTGACCAGCTAAATAGAGAGAGGAGAAATGCAAAAACTAATTGAAGACAGGACTTGCTTACCTTGACAGTGTATTCGTAAATTGTTCCGTCTGGGTACTCATCGGGTTGGCTTGGCATTTTACAATCCGGTCCCAACTCTGAAGTACCACAGGTACCTGTGCTAGCTACAAAAGCAGCAAAATTAAGGAACACATGAACATTGCCTTTTCACATTCTCATTTTGGGTTGATTGTGCAACACACTTTACCTTTTCAGAAAAAAACTAAAGAGTAGTTTAGAAAATCGCATTCTTATTTTGGGTTGATGGCAGTGTGTTTGAAATTTCCCTTCGTTTAGAATATGTATTTATTTTTTTTTAAATAACAAAACGTAAAGCCTAGCGAAAACGCAAAATTGGCAGATTAGGTAGATGAAAAGTGAAAAAACCGGATTAAATTATTATGTAACTTTTTCAGCCAATATAAAAATGTGAACGAAAATTGCAAAATCCAGCAAGCAATTTTGGGTTTATTTTGTACAAAACTAAATTAGGGTTAAAGAAGAAAAGAACAGAATAAGCTTAATTTATCTTGCCTTGAGGCATTGTTGTAAAGCAGCCAGAAACCTTGTTTCCATTAGAGGATGTAGCCAATGAGAAATAACGCTCAACAGAAGAGGCTGTTGGAAATCAACTCCGCCACAGAATCAGCTACAATCCAGCGTACAACTCCAATTTAACTGATGCTTTCTAGGAAATCAGCTCTTTAGTGCTTGAAATTATGATGCAGGTGAAATAAATTCAGAGTGGGGTGGTGGTTCCCTTTTCCTGACAGTGGAGGTGAAATAACGATGGCTGTTCCGCCTTTCTTTTTCTTTACAACGGTGGACGTGGTTTAGTGTTGCATGCTGCTTTAGGGTTTTTTCCTCTCTTCATATTCGATATATTAAATTTGTTCATAGTATTTAAAAAGGTTTTATCACAAATAGTCATTCATGTTTTGCCATCTCATCAGTTTGTTCATTTACGTTTCAAACTCATCAATTTAGTCCTCTTCTATTATTTTGGGTCGTCAATGTTTTCTTTCCATCGTTGTCAATAAAAAAATTATGAGAAATTTTATTTAAACCCATGCAACCGCTTTCTACACCCAATTTAAATTTTAAATGTAAATTATCCTTTTTGCCTTATTGCATAATTACCATCAACTACAAAATGAAATTAAAAATAAAAATAAAATTTATCAATAAACCCACACACTATAATTAAATCTTATCATCACTCATTGTTTATCCTGTGTTCATTCTTACTAAAACCCTAATAGCTTTTATGGAGAAAAATAATTTTTTTTTAAATCGATGGATGGTGATTTTAAAGTTTTGAATTCTCCAACTAAAGTATAACTCGATTTATGAAAATTTGTGTTCGTTTGATTTCAATTTTTCTTAGACTATAGAAAAATGAGTATTTGGGTTTCAATTTTTTTTTCGTCAACGTTCTACAACAGTCGTAATGAAAGTATTGATATATAAGACCCTTTCTATGGAAAGTAGAAGTATTAGTAATTTGTTTGGCTTTGGCATATCAGAAAGCAAAAGTTGTTTTCGTGCTAACCTATCCTCCTATACGAAACCCTTCACTTCAACTTCATATTATAAATTTGTTGCAGTTCAGATTGACATTTTTTTTCCTTCTGAGAAATTGCTTGGGTTAGTGCATGTTAGTGAGTGCAGATTAGATGAATTTCTTTCATCAAATAAAATTAAATAATTGCAGCAAAAAACACACACACAAACACCGAAACACAAATAAATAAAAAACAACCATGGAAAATGCTATAATGTTGTAGGCAGCTCCAGTAAAAATTTGAAACTTTATTAAAAAATCAAATAATATGCAGCAAAAAATTGCAGAGAGAATTTTGAAAAACAAAAAGCTCTGTTTCTAAAGAGCTCAAGGTGGGAGGGGAGACAAAGGACTCAGAAGATTTTTGACTTTCGAGTTTCTTTAAGATTTTATTTTATAATGGGTGTAAAGATAAATATACTTTTTAATTGGGTTTGGTAGGGTACTTTAGGTAATAAAATTGGGTTTAAAAATATATTAATTCTTTAATTAAAAATAATATGGGTGTAGAGAGTAAGTTGAGTGTAGAAAGATGTTAGATGAGTTCAAATAAAATTTCTTAAAATTTATTAGTGGATTGACGTGATACCCATGTAGGTTCCACAAAACAAGTTAAGTGATGCTACATGGATAATTAAAAGAATATGTGAGTAATTGAGATTATTAAAAGTATGATATAATTATTTTTAAGAAAAGCTTTATTGACATGGAAGTTAACATGTGTGAAGATGCTAATATTAGTATTATCTTGTTAATAACAGGTGTTTAAGGTGTCACTCCAAATCTAACTGGACAATGGTCCAACTCCTTATAAGCCTCTGCAAGATTTCTTGACTTTTCAACATCAAACAATTCTTCAGTCCTCACAATAAGAACAAAATACATACTAAAAATAACCAACATCTAGATCAGAGGAGATCATAAATCCTCACTGCCAATAAGGTCATTGTAAATCATCACACAAGTAGAAATGTAATTATAGAAATGGTTTTATTTAGTCTGTGAAACAGCAGGCTTGGTACTGGAATTGCATAATGTTTTAGCAATTAGCACCACACATTACAATAGTAACGAGTCCTGAAGCAACACAATGATATAGTAAAACGTACACAAAAGCAAAGCTTGAACTTATTTCCCCTCCTGATCATACAAAGCTTGAAATTATTCAGCTTTCACATCTCATCATCCATTTTAATGACGAATATAAATGAATGTGGTGCTTCGAAAAAACACTAAAAGGATTATAATTTAATCTAACAGTCATATGGTTTCCAAATATGATGATATTTTTGTAGAGATGGTCTTTGAGGAAGACAAGATACATGGTTGGATTGTTGAAAAACAATGTGAACTTGGCTCTACAAGGGTAACAGATATATTGTTTCCAGTTATGATGATTTTTGTAGAGATGGTTTTTGAGAGAGACAAGATATGCAGTGGAATCCTTAAGTACAATGGGAAGTTGGCTCTACAAGGTTGTCCCTCAAATAAGGTTACTTAGCTGATCCCTTAACTAAAATCTCACTCCAATGAGAAATATATCCTCAAAGTTTTTATAGTACTCACCATGATGCGAGGTCATGCAATGAGTGCTAACATGAAAGATATATCTCGTGGAAAAAGAGCCAGCTAAGTCTTTCTCCTATATATCAATCTGTGATCAAAATAACAAACATATCCAGATTAGGAAAGATGATTGAATCCTGACTGCCAATTAAAACATTTTCCATCATCCCATCAGGAACAGAAATGGTTTAATCAAGTTTAAGAAACAAGCAGGGATTGCAACTGCTTAATGTTTTATTAATTAGCACCATGCCTCCATCTTTAACAAGCCTTCTGATATAATATACATACACAAAGCAAGCTTTAACTTTTATTCCAGTGTACGCAAAAGGCAAGCATATGTTGAAATCTTCACATCTGAGCTACTTACGCGATTCCCAACAGCGTCTTGATGTCACGCTGTGGAAAATGTATGTCAAAGGCTAGAAAAATTGACAAATCTACAGATGAATCGAGATGATCAATCACAGTAAACAACAGAGGCAGCATAACATGATTAAATTTGTGAAACAGACCTCGATGCTAAGGGGGGGTGTGGTTGGATAATAGCGGTGAGACGCTTCTCCTTCTTTGTCAACTAGAAACTTGGTAAAGTTCCACTGAATATCGTCTCCAAAGAATCCCCACATGCCTTCCTTCAAGAACTTGTACACTGGAGCAGTATTATCTCCGTTTACTTCAATCTAACACAAGAACAAGGGCGGATTCAGAAAGAAAGATCTAACATTATTGCAATACCTGCTATCCTAGCTCTCAGATGCAGTTGAAATATCCGTAGGGAAAAACGCATGTGAAAGTTCTAATTTGCAAGAGTTCAAATAGAATTAAAATGAGCACTCATTACTCATTAGATAGGTTTTTTTTATTTTTTATTTTTATTTATTTTTATTTTTATTTTTTTATTTTTAAACTTCAGCTATTAAAGTTTCAATAGCCTAAATGTATCGATTTTGAAATCCTTGAAAGTTGGAACTTAAACTTGTAAACACAAAGATCTTCAACCACCATCCGCTCTTCATTGTTTTACGAACTAATGGAAAATTAGAAACAATCATACAACATAATCTACTTTTCTGGATCTACCTTGTCAAAAATGGGAAACTCCGATTTGAACCGAGTGCAGACAAAATCTTCAATCTCTTTGTTACTTCCAGGTTCCTGATCACCAAACTGGTTGCACGGAAATGCCAGAATCTCAAAGCCTGTATCAACCTCGTAATTTATCATACAAAGGGGAAAAGTAATGGAAAAAGGTAGAATTTCAACAAAATTTTTGAGGGAATTCATGTTTTTCTAACAAAAATTAGATCATTGCATATGCAATATATTAATTCGAAAGTTTTCGAGCAAGCAGCAGATTAGCATGTATCACAGAGGGGCAGTCAGAACTCAACTTGTAGGAGAAGTAACTACATAGATATCAGCTCAAGAACATGTAAGAAAACCATACAAGTTCAAAATGCAAACCTTGATCTTTATACTTTTGATACAGTTCATTCAGCTCATCGTAATTTGAGTTGGTCAGTCCACTGCCGGAAAAATCATTGAAAAAAGAGCAATGAATCAAAGAATAAAATGAAAAAACATGATTAGGGACGAAAACAAGGTAGTGCATATACCATTTGGAAGCAACATTGATGACCAGCAGAATTTTTCCCTTGTAAAGGCTAAGATCGACATCATTTCCCTTAACATCCTGCACTTACACAAATTAAAACCCCATTAAAAGAAGTACAAGATCAAGACAAACAAATCACATTTCTCAGCTGAATCTCCAACAAAGGTTCAACACAAATTAACATTTCTTCTGTTCCCAATATATATTTGTTTAAACTTTTAACCTTTCAGGTATGATTTTTTTTCTTGTCATCCGAACAGGCGAAGGAAAATTCTCAAGACATGCCAAAAATGAATACCAAATTCCCATATGCTTATTGTTTTGATTGCAACACATTCAACATAATCGCTTTATTCAAGAAACTACTGATCTTCCGCAAGTGGTAGATTACCGGGTGGATTGACCTGGTGATTAGGCCGTTCATCTTTAATAAACTGCATCTCGAAGTTCAAACCACATAATTACTTTACTCAAGAAACTACTGATCTTTGCAAGTGGTTCATTACCGGGTGAATTGACCGGGTGATTAGGCCATTCATCTTTAATCAACTACGTCTCGACGTTCAAACCCTCCCCCTCCCCCCGTAATGTATTTAGACTAGAGTAGTTATATCGCTCATATTATGCAAAAAGAAATAAACCAACAATCTGCAACAAATTAAGAAAATTAATCATAAAGTAATTGAGGATAGAAAGGATTTACCTTGACAGTGAAGTCATAAAATGGTCCAGGGGGTGGGCTAAGACTAGCCATTCTTTTCTCTTTTTTTTTTTTTTTTTTTTTTTCTCTCTGTCTCAATTATTTGTCAAGCTAAAGCTCTCAGCTACCAGGCCAACTATGAGCTGTGTATACTATAGATAGGAAACTCATATAGTGAACCATTTAGTAGTCTGCCTTGTTTGACTTGGGTAGCTCCAATATTGATTGATTCGTCATGGTTGTTGTCTTATAGCAAATTCTGCATCCTGTAAGATACTAATTAAATTTATTATGGTTTAATTTCTTTGATTGATATTTTATAAAGTTACCATGCACAAATATTTACAGGAAGAAACCGTATAATTTTTTTTTTGGTAAGAAAGAAACCGTATGTATAATTGATTCCTACTATAATACAATTGATACAAAGCATGAAATTAATATCTGGCTAATGATACAATTAACACTAAGTGAGAAGGTAATCATTCCAACATATTTGCTGAAATCAACGTTGATTGGATTCTAATCTAAGCATGTTGACTTTCTCAACAACAGTGTTGAGGGTCTATTGGACCAAACGTTCTAATTCTCATACACAAAACTCGATATTACGGAATGGTTTGGGAAAACTTCTATAGAAAACACATCTCCTCATAAGCGTTTTGTACAAACACGTTGCAAATTTTCAATAAAACTCTAAGCCCCCTAAACAATGCTAGGTTGTTCATGTACATTAGGGTTTAGTGCACTTCAACGGACGTTGAGTTAAAAAACAAGATATCTACTTACATTCTTCTATGTGGCACGGGTTGAAGCTTGTTTTTCCTATTTTGAATAATAATAGTCGTTGGGTTATTAGTGATGGGAAGTCAGTTTCCTTTTGGTTCGACAAATGGTTGGATAACCTGATTATTGGCCCTTCATTATCTTCGTTCATTTCACCTACAATTCTTCCTAGGGCTTCAAAAGTTATTGAAGCACAAAGTTGGCCTTTACTAGATTATTTTGTAAATTTATTCCCTTCTGTAGCGCGGCATATTCTATGTCTACCTTTGCCTTTAAATCTAAAGGATGACAAATTGATTTGGGAGCCTACATCTACTGGGAAATTTTCCTTTTCTTTTGCCTATCATGTTATTCTACGAAAACATAGTGATTGTGCTTGGGCTAAGGTTATTTGGCGACATTTTATCCCACCTCGATCGTCTATTTTGGCTTGGCAGCTTCTTCATGATAAACTTCTTACCGAAGGTGCACTTCAATGACGTGGTATTTCTTTAGCGTCCATTTGTTGTTCATGTCTTAATCCGAGGAATCTATTGTTCATCTTGTCTTCGATTGTTGGATATCTAGGCAGCTTTGGAGGTGGTTGGCATGTCAATTCGGTACCTCTTTATCTTTTTCAATTTCTTTGGTTGTTTTTGGCATGCCTACGTACGTAAGCCCTTTTCCCAACAGTTGGACAATCTTTGGATTTTTGCGGGTTTTTCTACTATTTAGGCTATTTGGAAAGCTCGAAAGAAGTTTATTTTTAAGGGTCACCCAATCTATTTTCGTCGTCTTTGCATGTCTATCAATTTTGGGGTCATTCTTGGTGGGAAGTTTATTCCTGGTTATTCCTATAGTCTTGACACTTGTATCATTTCTTCTTTGGGGATCTAGCCTATCCCTCGTAAGGCGCCAATAATTCTTCATGTGCTTTGGTCTTCTTCTTGGTTCCTTGGACTAGACTTAATACATATTTTTTGTCCAAAGGAAATCCCGGTCCTGCTACTTGTGGAGGAGTTTTCAGGGATTGCTATGGTCAATTTCTTGGTGGTTTATGCCAAGGGATTGGCCATCGCAACTCTTTCTTTGCAGAATTATCAGCAATTATGATTGGTGTAGAGTTTGTATATTAGCGGGGTTGGCATTGTCTTTGGTTGGAAAGTGATTATTCTATTGTTATTTCTGCTTTCCAATCGACTAATTTTGATCCTCCTTGGCCTCTTTGTACGCAATGGTCTATTTATTTGGACCGCATTCGGAATATGACTTTCTACGTCTCTCACATATATCGCGAAGGAAATGTTGTTGCGGACAATTTTGCTAAGATGGGCTTGTCTTCACCAACTTTGGTATGTCATAATTCCCTTCCGTTGGTAGCTCATGCTACTTTGTTTTCAGACTGTGCTTGCTTTCTTGGCTATCACTAAATTAATTTGCATATCAGCATACAGGTTTGACTCACTTTTTTTTTCTCTCAACCTTGTGATGTTTCTTAACTTCCACTACTAAATTAAACAGTTTGCGCGACGAGGAAGATTTTGTTGAGCAAATCATTATTAGGTCGCACAAAACCTATAGCGACCAAAAAATCATCGCACATATTTTGTCCCGCAAAGGTTGTGAAAAATGACATTGCGTGATGAACAATTTCAAATTTGTCGCGCATAAAAAAAATTGCGCGACGCTTTACTACTCGTCGCGCTAAAGTTATACGGATGAAGGTTTTCGTAGTACGTTATAAAAGGGTACAAGTGCGCTTTGTGACTAGTTTGTCTCGAAAAGTCTGTGCGACGAAAAATGTAAGAGGCGAGTGGTAATGTGCGACGACTGGTCGTCGTCACGCAAGTGTAATTTTTATTAAAAAAAAAGAATAAAAGGAAAATTAACAAAAAAAAAAAAGATTTTATACTAATGAAAAAAAAAAAAGCAAATTAATGAATAAAATTTATTTATTTATTTATAATATAAATAAAAATGTACGTACAAATATAAAGTTTTAAAAGAAAGCAGGAACAAAACTATGAAAAAAAGCGGAAAAATCTATAGGCATGTTGTTCGAAGGTGCTTGGTAATCTTGCTGCGGGTTGGGGATGGGGTTGGAGGTCAATGGGCCTGATTGCTGAGCTTGCTTGGTGTGGAAGGGCTATGATGGTGCAGAAAAACCGGGGAGATGTATTCTAGAGGAACTGAGGGCTTGTACAAGCATCGACATTTGAGACTTGTACGATGCCAGCTCACTCTTCAAGCCAGCGACTTTCTGCGTCAAAGCCGTAACTTGGGCCTTTGACTGCGAGGATGATGATGCTTTAATCTCTCGTTGCCTGGTATTTCCCATCCCATGACAATAAGTCTCTGGCCTCTGACCAAAAGTTTGGTCCAAGGTCTCTGTCACGATGTGAAACCCTGCATCCTCAAGGGGATCCACAGACTCGATCGGCGATCTGAGGGAAGCTAGGAGACGGACTCCTGAAGCACCGACTGACTTTTCTCCACCATAGTTACCTGTGAAAAAAAACATGGATTATTAATAGAAAACAATTTGAAATAATTAGTATAAATGTTGAATGCATAAGGAATTAATTACATGAAAGGACTCGATCAACTCATCCCCAGGCCGAACATAAACGTCAGCAAAGACGTCGATCTCTGAAAATTTTGAACCCTCCTGAAATTGAAAAAGATAAGGAAAATGTTAGTAAGAAAAAAAAAATTATTAGCGACATTTTAAAATTAGAAATGAAAGTTGTAATATATACCTTCCATCACGCCTCCATCCTATAGGAGAAAGGCCTTGAACCCAAATGGTGGAGAAAAGTCTTCTTCTCCTGATTGATATTGTTCGCCTTCGTCTTCTTCTGTTATACAAAAAACTAAACATATGAGTTGTAATACTTAAAGAAAATAAAAATAATAATAATAAACATTAGTAAAAATTCAAAAAAGTAAAATGAAAGAAGTTGTAATTAAAAACACACCCGGCTCTTGAAAATGACCGCAAAACCAAACCTAACTATGTTGTCGATCCTCTAACTCCTTCGGATAACCCTCATCGAGAGCAACCTATGGATCATCAAAACTGATGGAAACATTGGTGCATGTCACTTTTCCATTGCTTGTAGCGTTCAGAGAAGAGTCGATTGAGGTACACGAACATGTCCTCGTCCATGTCCTCCAAATTGTAGTTTGTTTGCAATATAACAAATATTTTGAAAGTATTAGTAATAAAAGACAGTAATAAATATAAATATATAACTTTTACATGAAAAGTATTAAAAAGGCGATGCTACTTATGGACAATTGGTTGCGCACCGTGTTCTTCGTCTCCTCCGGCATCGCCTTCCAAGACTTCCACCGCATAGGGCAAAAGGTCCGCACGACATGCACAATGTTGTGGGCCAATGCACTATGTTGCTCTGCTATTGGTGTTGCTCGATGTCGCTCATCGTATTCGATTGGGATACGACCGTTGGTCACCCAGGTGACCTTTGCCGTCTTCAATTGCCGACAAGGTCCCCAGGTGTTTTTCTTCGCTGCAAAGAGATGAAAAAAAAAATCATTAACCCAAACTAATAACAAATCCTACTGAAATTTCAGCATAACCTCACCTATAATTAAAACATTTCCCAAAACCCTGAAAATAACATAAACAATATACATATCCAACACAGTGATCACAACAGTTTAATAAAAGGTTCGAACAATGACAAGTTTTTAATCCTTACATGACATAACTAACAAATTGAACCTAAAATAACAAAACTCAGTTAACATTCGTATACATTTTCTTCCTTTATTTCTCCTGAAAGTTACTTATTGAGCATCACAGCTACTTCTTTGTTTGAGGCCACTATTTTCTTTCTCCTAATTAGAACATATTTCCAATTTGAGCGTTTTCAAATACCACAACAAACTTCTAAAAATGGCGATAACTGCCACCTAAGACGGCCAATTTTTGAGCTTGTATACACAGGCTCTCGACATTGACATTTTTAAGACTCTAACAATTCCATATAACTTCATCCACGTTGACATTTTTAAGACTTTAACAGTCACAACCGAAACTTCTACGACTGTAAAAACTTAGCTTCATGATAATTACCAAGGTTTTCATTTCCCAGTTAAACATTTTGGCCATTTCCTCAGCATCAAATCTCTTCCACAGCACCACCTTTTCAATTATGTGAGAAACCCATTTCAGTAACTAAGAAATGACACATAAATTAACAAAAAAATTGCAAAAACATAAAAATTAACAAACATGAATTACGGAATACACACAATTTCTATTTCATGACAAAACCCATTTATGAAAGCGAAGAAATTGCGAACAAAAAAAGAGAAAACAATGCAAACTTTTTAATTCATACATGACATAACTTAACAAATTGAACCTAAAATAACAAAACTCAATTAACATGGGAATGAGGGAGTGAATTAGGATTGTATACTTGGCCGTGTACCCGAGGCATCGATTATGGATCCCAATGGTGACGTCTGGTTCGTAGTGCGGGGGTACCGGTGAGTAAATCGAGCGCTAACAGGCAACACCACTGAAGAAGTCGACGATGCCTGCGCCTGTGGGACTGGAGGACCAACTGGGTCAACCGGATTGGCCGGCCTATGGTCCATCTCTGCCGGAGCAGTGGTGGCAATAGTAGGTGTAGTCGTCGGACTAGGTGTAGCTGTCAGACTAGGTGTAGAAGTCATCGCCCTTTGGGTTCTAATGAGGTGTGACATCTACAAAATTGAAAATCAATTTGTTTCGTACACAAAGATTTAACTTACCATACACATGCTAATAATTTCAACTTAAATTTAAAACGAAATTTAAAAACCCAAATTTTAAACCCAATTCAAGTTTGGCAGAAACAAAACTTAAAACTAATATACTATACACAAACTAATCAATTCAGATAGGATATAGACCTAACAATTATAACTTATAAGAAGAAACTAGCATAAAGGACAACCTTACAAGTTTACTACCTAAAACCAAACAAATGTGAGGTGCCTTGGATATCCTTACTACCTTATGTTTAAATAAAGACCTCACAACAAACTAACAATGTGAGAGATAGCATATCATTATGTACTAGTTAAATACAGATTTGCTTATATCATGTGGGTTCCCATATCTTTGAATAATAATAATAATAATAATGGAGTTCACAAACAGATTTCATTTGATTTAATGTGATCCTATTGGTTTGTTATACCTAATCACCATGACATTGCCCTATTTGGCTGAAAAGACATTTTACATATAAATTTCCCATTTTTTGTCCTTCTTGGTGAATTAAGTATAGCCAGACCCAGGAGAGAATCCATTCATGACTATTGGGAGGCCGAATTCAACAAGCAACACAACCGAGTCTATCATATTAATAAGGCAACAACAAAGGCTAATACCCCATTATATATCAAGAAATCATGGCAGTCAACAATGCAAATATCTAAAAACTTATTCCACAAATGTACAGTGTAATTCAATTTTTTTCTTTCAAACCTACAATAGAGAACACATCCTACAATATCTTAAATTCCAACATAAAAACCACAAACATAAATATATTTCCTCTAATCGTAATAAAAGAGAAATAAAAAGGTCAATTATACAATATAAAGATAAATAAATAAAAGGGTTGTTGGACAGCGAAAAGTGTAAGTGCAATGTTGTGGATGCATAGAACACAGGAAAACATTAACAAATCCCTAATTTAAGAACCCTGTACTTAAACTAAAAAAAACCCCTAATTCGAACCCTGTACTTGAAATTAAAAAACCCCTAATCTAAGAACTCTAATCTAACCCCCAATGAAGCACCCTAAATCTAACCCCTAATTTAAGAAAACCTAATCTAACCTCACTACCCAAAATCGTTCCCCTAATTTAAGACCTAAATCTAACCCCAATTAAGAACCCTAAAAACTCTAATTTAAGAACCTAAATGTAACCTCCAATTTACGAACCCTAAATCTAACCCCACCGCCCCCAATTTGAAAAAATAAAAACCCTAATTCTAACCCCCATTCAATAAACAAAATTGAAACTAAAAACTGAAGAGGAAATTACCTCTTGGAGAAGAAGCGGCGACGGCCTAAGAGAGGGACGGAGAGACGAGGTGAGTGAAGGAGAGACGGGTAGAGATAGAGAGGAAGGAAAGATAGCGTATTGCGCGGGGAAAAAAGGAAGAAGAGGGAAGTGAGGGAGGGACAAGACAAATGGGGTTAATAATGTAGAATCTTGCATGACGGAGGCTTTGTCTCACAAGGCTAAACAATCGTCGTGCAAGTTTTTTTTTAAAATTTCCATGAAAAAAAAGCGCCTTAATTGAATTTTCAGACACTTGCGCGACGAATACATATATTTCATTGCGCAAATATACTTTGCGTGATGAAACATATGTATTCGTCACTCAAGTGTCTGAAAATTCAATAATCCCGTGTAAAATTAAAATGCTTGCCTGACCGAAATTTTTTATGCATCGCCCAATTATGTTTTAAATTGGTTTTTTTTTTTGTTTTGTTTTGTTTACAATTTATTATGAAATACAAATAAAACAAATTTTTTTACAAAGTAATTCAGATATAAAATGGGAATCATTCATACCATTTTTTTTCCTCACTCTATATAATGCATTAACCATTTTATGTGTTTTACAAAAAAAGTTACAAATAAATTGCCTTAATCTTCATCCGAACTATAATAACTTTCACTTTCGTCACTATCATCATTTTCAGTGTCCCATTCCTCATCATCGATAGGTACATCACCATCGTCGTTTGTGCACACTGGACCATCGTATCGTGGAATATTACCGAGGTCAATTGTGATCGACTGAATCGGTATTTCGATTGAAGATACTCCTTCTATCTAAAATGGTTCTTGGATAAGATTAGTATCTTGGAGTGTTTCCGCACCACTTTCCATTGAAGATTCAAGACATTGGTCAGTAACATTGTCGATGTTGTCGTTGGTACGGTCTTGTTCTGGTATAGCATACACGTTCCTATGATCTATCTTCTGAATAACTTTCTAACCCCTCCCGGCTTTAGGGTCATCTAGATACACAATTTGTTTTGCCATGGTTGCTAAGATGTAAGGGTCGTCATCATACCAAGTTTTGATAGTGTTCACTAATAGTAATCTATGATCTATTTTCACACATCCATGCCTATTTGGGTTTGTATCAAACCATCGACACTTAAATAGGATCACTTGGTACACGACACTTATTAGTTTGACATAGAATTCAATGTATGTACTTTCACCTCCCCTGGGGACATGAAGACTGTTGTTTTGCGTACACAACTTGTCATCCCGTGCACCTGAGTACAATTCAACGTAAATCAGTCCGAATGCCAAGTTATATAACTCTTCACTGTACACGGGGGAATTCGATGCTTTCAGTTGATTCACCTAATATTGGACAAACATTTAAATTTGTTAGTTCGAGCAAATTTAATTGGTACAATATATATGTCCAATACAAAACACTTCAACCTTACATATTCGACAAACCACTGCGGAAACAATTCACAGTGTTTCTTGGTATACATATGTGAAGAATGTGCCTGCTTCATCATATTTTCATGCTCGTCTAGGTATGACAGTGTCTCGTCACAATTGTTGAGTACGAACCAATGTGCTACCTCCATGTCATTCTTGGAAAATGACTCGCCACAAATCGGATCTCCGAATGGTCGAGCGATTTAGGCAAAAATTGAAAGGAGGATGATTGAAAGTTGTCTCAACATCGTTTAAATACATTCCACAAAATGTAAGCGCCTCATATGCCACCCAAGCTTGTATAATGGATCCTTCGGGGTTTCGTACACTTTTCTTCAAGTTTCTGAGAAGCCTGCCAAAAGAAAACGATATGATAATGTGTCCATAAATCTTTTAGCTCATCCACCAACAACAGTAATTATACATCGATTAACTTACCAGGATCCTTAGTTATCAATAGAGTCATCATCATGTATTATTTTTTCATACATTTCCATGACGGAAAATTATACGACAATAATTAAATTTGTTAGTGGCAAGTCCCAATCTAACGTTATGAGAATCAATAACAAAATCAGGGAACATTCAATCTAACTTACCAGGATCCTTAGTTATCAATAGAGTCATCATCATGTATTATTTTTTCATACATTTCCATGACGGAAAATTATACGACAATAATTAAATTTGTTAGTGGCAAGTCCCAATCTAACGTTATGAGAATCAATAACAAAATCAGGGAACATTCAATCTAACTCTTTCCATGCCTCTCCATCTGTAGGATGCCTTAGGACATCGTCATCAACCCACTTTTTCTTATGCCATCTCATGTCCGTGGCAGTATGCGTTGACATATACAATCGCTGCAACCTAGGTTTCAGGGGCAGATAATGTAATACCCTGAAAAATTTAAAATATATGATTATATGGATTTTTTTTATCGGAAAGTGAAAAGACGAAAATGTCTCTCGTTGACTAAACGTAATTTTGATGAGCACATATTTTATCCTCATATAATTTATTGTATTTATAAATATATTTGAATAGAGGACAACCCTACGAGCGCGTAGGTGCAAACGGATCCTAATTCCGAGTTAGAACGGAGAAGTTACGAGCCTCAGAAGTAGTGAGACTTTTTAGACATGTGGACTTACTGTTAGTAGGGAGTCTATAATTAGTTAGCCTAAATTAGTAGGTTTCCACTTCAAGAAACCTAGTGATGAGGCCCAAATAACCCAGAAAAACCCCCATTTGACCTCCCATTTTCCGAGGTCGATTCCAGCTAACTCAAGTGGAATTTTTCGACGCCACCACCACCATGTTGAAGTTCTCACTCCCCTCTACAAAATCCAACCAAAGAACCACCTTGATTAGCCACCCTATGTGGCGGTGTGAAGCCATAAAAATCGATGAAAACCAATGGTGCTCCGGCCATCCTTTTCATTTTTTCGGTGAATCGGCAAAGCGATGGCCGATGCCACCACTTGGGTTTTTTAGCCCATCATCCTAGGAGTATATCCCGACCAGGTTTGATCCTGTTGGACCACCGTGGGCGATAAATTGACACCGGGAAGCTTTAGTCACCTGCCAGTTTTATTAGCGGAATTGACCCTCTACCGTCCACTTTTGGACTTTGTTGCAGGTATAAAACTTGTTCCTCTTGTTGAGCTATATCTTCTTGTAAATTTTGGTAGAATTTGGAGTTAGAAGAAAAAGTGGGTTTCCGGTCACCGGAAACCACCATGCGCGGTAGCTCATGTGGCGGCGCATGGGGGAGAATCTATTTACATGGATTTTGGACAGCAGGACATTCTTGATGTCCTGAGCCCATATCCAAAGTCCATTCGTTGAAATTTGATGCGATGATTCGAATATTCAAAAATTTCGGATAATTGTACCACTGTACAATTTTTCGTAATTGATGACCATTCAACCGTTGGATTGCCACCAAATTTTGATACATTATAGTACATAATATTTGAGGACCTTAGGAACTTACGGATCGGGAATCGGAAGTACGGATCTTTTCGAATTAGATTTGCAAGTTAGTAAATTAAAACGTCGACAGATCCAACCGTTGGATCAAAATGAAATTTTAGTGTGTTGTTCTAGAAGCGTAATGTGAACTACGAATGGCTTGATCCCTTAGCAGGGTATGTAGGTAGTCTAACGAGAAAGTTAGATGCAGCCATAATAAAATACTTGAGATTAATCTTTTAGTGAAATTTGCTAAGAAAATGAATTTGGGGCCTATCTTAGTAATTAGCTTCCGAATTAGAAATTTCGGGTCGTTACAAAATTGGTATCAGAGCGAATGATCCTACTTCCTAATTTGTTATATTCTTGAATTCTTATTGCTGTGAAATATGATATGCAATGTGAATGCATTATTATTTCATAAATTTTGTGAACAATATGCTTTGTGAATTATGATTTGCATTGATTTTGCATTATTCATAATTTCTATGATTAATGTGGCATTAAGTGAGATATATATGTGTTATGAATCTCGCACTGGTAAGAGAGGGAATATATATATTTATATATATTCTCGTGTTTGATGATGTGAAATATGATTGCAGTGATATGGAAATATTTCATCCGTTTTATGCATCATAAGGCACTTATGTGAATTGCATGTGCATTGTGAACGCATTATGTTGATGCACAAAATTAGTAAAGACTTTGGTACAACAGAAAGTGTGAAGTTTGTGACCTTCACTAGATTGCTCCGGTCACTAGTATGGATAAGTATGTAAATGGATAGGGACAGGGAAGCAAACACAAGATGTACGTGGTTCACCCAGATTGGCTACGTCCACGGAGTAGAGGAGTTCTCATTAATTGTGAAGGGTTTACACAAGTATATAGGTTCAAGCTTTCCTTTAGTGAGTACTAGTGAATGATTTAGTATAAATGACATTCGGAAATATTGTGTCGTACTGTGATTGGCTTCTGATGTTGACACGTGTCGCGCTATGATTGGCTTCTGATGTCGACATGTGTCGCGCTGTGATTGGCCTCTTGGTTTGAGGGAAACTCTTTTGTGTCCTTGATGGTATAACGTTGACCGGTGCTCAGTAGTTTCAGGATTGGTCAAGTATGGTACAAACAATGCTCCCCTAAGTTCTCGAGTAAGGGAAGCTCCTCGATTGGAGACTTGCAAGATACAAGCCATTGAGTAATCACGAAACTTCTAAGTACCGAAGTGTGGTATCATTTTCACTTGCCTTATCTGTCTCATATGTAAATGTGGCATCTTCTCTGGAAGTACTTTTCTTCCATCCAGGGGTGATATCTTTAACCGATGAAGATGCACAAGGTAATGTATCAATTTTACTTGAAGCTTACTTGTAGTTTTGGGGTTGGTCAAGTGCGATACAAACCCCATAGTAGGAGTCCCCTAAGTCGTCGAGCTAGGAGATTTGCCGAAGGAGGTAACAGACAAGGTAATAAATCAGACTTCTAAGCAAGCAACCTGGATCGGAGGTTCGACTTCGGCTTTTGGTTGATTGTTCTCCATTTCCTTGTGTCTTAAACAGCAACAAGGATAAGGAGAAGCAAATGGAGAAGAGATGATATGAGATACTTTTGCTTTTGAAGAAGTAACTTTCCACAGGCTTATTCTTGAACTGGGCTGGAGGGTTTTCTGGTTTCCTCCAGAATATAAGGTCGACTCAAGAATTTGAGGGTCAAAACAAGTCCATCAAATCTAGAATATGTTCGACCCTGATGATATGTGATACTTTTGTTGTTGACAAAGTAGTGGATGTATCGGCACGTGTTCTGTTACGCTTGTCTCCACATGCTTCCTTGTATCCTTCTCACTTGCCCTATCTGTTCCTCAGGCAGATGTGGTATCTTCTCTGGAAGCATAAGATGTTGAAGATGAGTACTCGAGAGCAATGCTAGGTAAGTAATCAGGCAAGGGGTTCCAGGCAGTCAGTTCCTGACTGGAAGCTTGATTCCAAGTGCTGACTGATTACTCTCTTTTTCCTTGTCTTGTAGATAAGAACAAGGGCAAAGGAAAAGACAGGGAAAAAACATGATATGGGATACTCTTGCTTTTGACCCTGATGATATGAGATACTCTTGCTCTGGTGTGGCTAGTTTGCATAGGTATTATTGGGGGGGGGGGGAAGAAAGCTGAGTATTTCGAGAGGCTTCGTTGGGAATGCCCTCTCAGATATGAGGAAGGGTTGAGCATTTTTGCAGGTATGCCTGTCCGTGGAGGATGGAGGTTGACATATATAGGAGTCTCTCCCTAACAACAAGTAGTAATGCTATTCCTTTACCCTTCTTGGTCATAGTAACGTAGTGGGAACTGCAAGCTTCACGTGTTTTAACTTTGTTAGAGCACTTTGAAAAAGTTGTCTGTGGTATCTGGAAAGCTGATGTTGCGTGTGAAGATTGCAGACAAACTTTATCCAAGGAAATCTGGCTCTCAAAGTTCGGAGAGCGGTGCCTCTTTGGTTTTCGAACAAGCAATCCTGTCGGGGATATGGCTATTGAGATTCAGAGAACGGTGCCTTTTCGATTTTTGAGAAAGCAATCCTGTTGGGAGTCAGGCTCTTGAGATTCGGAGAGTGGTGTCTCTTTGATTTTTGAGAAAGTAATCCTGTTGGGAGTATGGCTCTTGAGATTTGGAGAGTGGTGTCTCTTCGATTTTTGAGAAAGTAATCATGTTGGGAGTCTGGCTCTCGAGATTCGGAGAGCGGTGCCTCTTTGATTTTTGAGCAAATAATCTTGTTGGGAGTGTTTTCTCGAATGTGAGTAAAGGTTGGGCATTTTTACTAGTCTGCCTTGCCACGGAGCACGGAGGTTGACACATATAGGGACTTTCCAGTTATCAAGCAGTGGTGCTGTTCTTTTACCTTTGTGGGTAATAGTAGGGTAGCTGGACCTTCAAAATTTATGTGTCTAAACTTTGTCAGAGATCTTTGGCAAAGTTATCTGTGGTACCCAAGGAGCTGATGTTGTATGTGGAAAGTGGTGCATCTTCGAAATCCGAAGAGTGGTGCCTTTTCGATTTTTGAACGAATGACCATGTTGCCCTTTCTTTTATAAGGGCACCAATTGTGTGCAAGAAGTACATTAAGAGAGCTATTGTTTGTAGGAATTTTCCCCTTATTTTTGTACTTCAGAGATTTATTGGACCTCATTTCTCCTTCATCATTTCTGAAAATGTCTGGCCCATCTAACTGTTGTTTTGACTTGAACTTTGGTGAAGAGGCATCCATGCCTTCTCAAGACAACATATGGCACCTATCCTTCTTATCCCTTACTGGTCATCTTACCATTGGGGACTCTAGAATGATATGATAGTTGCGGTGGTGGCCAGGAACCTTTTCACTCCCAAAGATAACAGACTACTTTCCAAACGGTCTGATGAGTTGGCTATTAAGGATTCTCTGGCTCTCAGTGTTCAGTGTGCAAGTTTTGTGTCTAATATGGCCTAATGCTTATTTGCTCGAACCCGCCAAGTTGAATCATTGGCAGCTGAAGTGATAAGTCTCAAACAGGAGATCAAAGGGCTCAAGCATGAGAATAAACAATTGCACAGGCTCGCACATGACTATGCTATAAACATGAACATGAAGCTCGACCAGCTGCAGGAATCTGATGGTTAGATTTTACTTGATCATTAGAGGTTTGTGGGTTTGTTCCAAAGGCATTTATTGCCTTTGTCTTATGGGGCTGTACCGTGTAATGAAGCTCCAAATGATCAACCTTCGGTGCCTCTTCCTTCTAGGGCTCTACCTAGTACTGAGGCTCTGAATAATCACCCTTCGATGCTTCCTCTTTCTGGGGCTCTGCAGACTGCTGAGACTTCTCCTGAGCAACCTTTGTGAAGGCTCCCTCTTGTTTGTTTATTTTGATTCATGTATATGTACATATTTGTAACTTATCGGAGATATCAATAAACAAGCTTTGCTTCATTTCAACGTATTGTGTTAAATACACCAAGGCCCTCTTCACTAAGTTCTTTGAATTTTTTCTTTTGTTGAAGCTTGTATGTTGAAGCTTTGTGAGTGAAGCATGTATGTCGAGGTAGTGCTCCCTTAATTTCCTGAGTGAGGAAAACTTCTCGGTTGGAGACTTGAAAAATCCAAGTCACTGAGTGGTCGTGAGACTTCCGAGTATCAAGGTGCAGTAGCATATGGTAGGAGTCCCCCAAGTCTCCGGTTAAGGGAGTTGACGAATGAAGCATTTCCTTTCTAAGTCGTAGCCCAAAACTCCTCCTTCATATATATATTTGTTATGAAAGTTGTTAGGCCCAAAGAAGATGAGGCCTAGGCAATTATTGTTTTTTTTGAATTTTTGAATTTTTTTTTAAAGCTTTATGGGTGAAGCTCTGGTGTTGAAGCTTTGTAGGTGAAGCTTTGAGGTTGAAGCTTTGTTGGGTACCATGAATTGATTTTGCTTCACACTATCTTGATCAAGATAGTGTGAAGCTTTTGTAGGTGAAACTTTTGTGTTGAAGCTTTGTAGGTGAAGTTTTTGTGGGTGAAGCTTTTGTGGTGGGTGAAGCTTTTGTTGGTGAAGCTTTTATGGGTGAAGCTTTTGTGGGTGAAGCTTTTGTAGGTGAAGCTTTTGTGGTGGGTGAAGCTTTTATGGGTGAAGCTTTTATGGTGGGTGAAGCTTTTGTGAGTGAAGCCTTTTATGGGTGAAGCTTTTGTTGGTGAAGCTTTTCTAGTGGGTGAATTTTTTGTGGGTGAAGCTTTTGTGGTGGTTGAAGCTTTTGTTGGTGAAGCTTTTATGGATGAAGCTTTTGTGGGTGAAGCTTTTGGTGAAGTGGTGGGTGAAGCTTTTGTTTTGTAGGTGAATCTTTTGTTTTGTGGGTGAAGCTTTTATGGTGGGTGAAGCTTTTGTGGGTGAAGCTTTTGTTGGTGAAGCTTTTATGTGTGAAGCTTTTGTAGGTGAAACTATTGTGGGTGAAGTTTTTGTTGGTGAAGCTTTTATGGGTGAAGCTTTTGTAGGTGAAGCTATTGTGGGTGAAGTATTTTGCTTCACACTATCTTGATCAAGATAGTGTGAAGTTTTTGAGAATTTGTAGTTGTCCTCAATTGATGAAGCTTTGTTGAATTTCCCAATTTTTTTTTTTTTTGGAAAACTAGAAATTTGTTGAATTTCCCAATTTTTTTATTTTTGGAAAACTAGAAATTTGAAAATGTGGGAGAGACAACATATACAAATTTTGCTTCCACACCGTTGAGCAAGAGATTGTGATGCAAGCCACACCTTGTGGTAGTCGAAGGTTTGGATGAACCATATAAATTGAATTTGCTTCGAACAGTCTTGAATTTGCTTCGAAGATTTGAGAATTGTAGTTGCCCTCCATTGATGAAGCTTTTGTTGGCACCATAAATTGGTTTTGCTTCACACTCTCTTGATCAAGAGTGTGTGAAGCTTTTGAGAATTGTGGTTGCCCTCCATTGATGAAGCTTTTGTTGGCACCTTAAATTGGTTTTGCTTCACACTGTCTTGATCAAGAGTGTGTGAAACTTTTGAGAATTGTGGTTGAACTCCTTTGATAAAGCTTTTGTTGGCACCATAAATTGGTTTTGCTTCACACTGTCTTGATCAAGAGTGTGTAAAGCTTTTGAGAATTGTGGTTGAACTCCTTTGATGAAGCTCTTGTTGGCACCATAAATTGGTTTTGCTTCACACTGTCTTGATCAAGAGTATGTGAAGCTTTTGAGAATTGTGGTTGAACTCCTTTGATGAAGCTTTTGTTGGCAACATAAATTGGTTTTGCTTCACACTCTCTTGATCAAGAGTGTGTGAAGCTTTTGAGAATTGTGGTTGCCCTCCATTGATGAAGCTCTTGTTGGCACCATAAATTGGTTTTGCTTCACACTGTCTTGATCAAGAGTGTGTGAAGCTTTTAAGAATTGTGGTTGCCCTCCATTCATGAAGCTCTTGTTGGCACCATAAATTTATTTTGCTTCACACTGTCTTGATCAAGAGTGTGTGAAGCTTTTGAGAATTATGGTGACCCTCAATTGATGAAGCTCTTGTTGGCACCATAAATTGGTTTCGCTTCATACTGTCTTGATCAAGAGTGTGTGAAGCTTTTGAGAATTGTGGTTTAACTCCTTTGATGAAGCTCTTGTTGGCACCATAAATTGGTTTTGTTTCACATTTTCTTGATTAAGAGTGTGTGAAGCTTTTGAGAATTGTGGTTGCCCTCCATTGATGAAGCTGTTGTTGGCACCATAAATTGGTTTTGCTTCACACTGTCTTGATCAAGAGTGTGTGAAGCTTTCTACAAGTTGTAGTGTTTGCATAGTTACAGAGGAGAAATGTCTGGAGCAAATGCAAGAAGGCTGAATACCTTGATCTTCGTATGCCATGCACTGAAGTTGTTGTTGGCTTGCAATAAGACATTGTTGGTGACTATAACTCTTGTTGGGCATAAGTGCTCCCCTAGTTGAGTTGTCAAGCTTGAGGGTTTTTGATTATTTGTGAATGCTAGGAGTTCACATGTACAAGTTGTACTACTTGTTTTCTGGTAGGTGGAATGAATGGAGTTGCTTTCATCACTTGGTTGGTGGTATGAAGGTGGGTTCCTTCATCACATTTCATCACATTTCATCACCTGGTTGGTGGCACAAGGATGAGTTCCTTCTTCACCTGGTTGGTTGCATGAATGGCAAGTTGCCAAATGATATTAGAGTACGGGTTGTACATTTCATCACCTGGTTGGTGGCATGAATGAGAGTACGGGTTGTAAATTTCATCACCTGGTTGGTGGCATGAAGATGAGTTCATTCTTCACCTGGTTGGTGGCATGAGTGGCAAGTTGCCAAATGATATTGGAGTACGGGTTGTACATTTTATCACCTGGTTGGTGGCATGAAGAAGAGTACGGGTTGTACATTTCATCACCTGGTTGGTGGCATGAATAGCAAGTTGCCAAATGATATTAGAGTACGGGTTGTACATTTCATCACCTAGTTGGTGGCATGAAGGAGAGTATGGGTTGTACATTTCATCACCTGGTTGGTGGCATGAAGATGAGTTCTTTTTTCACCTGGTTGGTGGCATGAGTGGCAAGTTGCCAAATGATATTAGAGTACGGGTTGTACATTTCATCACCTGATTGGTGGCATAAAGGAGAGTACGGGTTGTACATTTCATCACCTGGTTGGTGGCATGAAGATGAGTTCATTCTTCACATTTCATCACCTGGTTGGTGAGAATAAGGGCAAGGTGTCGAGGCACATTATAGTAAGTATCGAATGACATAAAGTATGTTGAACCCTTTCGAAGCACAGTTGGCTTATGTATGAATGTGTTGGAATGTATGATTGAACAAATATACTGTGAAGCTGTTCGTTTATTTGTATAGTCTTGTTGACATATACTTAGACTTTATTTCATGTTGGAAGCATTCATGTTGAAGCTTTGAACCCCGAGTGTTTCATTGCTAGAAATGTAAGAGGATTAGGACTGAGTTGTCTACATCACTTCTTTATTGAATTCATGCAAAATAGTCTTCGTTACATAGGATGTCGAACGGTTGAAATTTAACACTTGTACAATGTGAGTTTACTTGTAATAGTACTTCAAGTGATCAACATTCCATGGATGGCCTAGGGTCTTGCCATCAGAGCTTCTAAGCTTGTAGGAACCAGGGCGACTGATGCTAACAACTTCAAATGGTCCATCCCAGTTTGGATTAAGTGTTCCTTCATTCGGGACTCTGTCACAGAGTAATCTTTTCTTCAATACCCAGTCCCCTACTTTAAATGAACGAGGTTTGACCCTTGAATCATAGTAATTGGAGATGCGCTGCTTGTAGGCTACATTCCTCAAGTGAGCCTGATTTCTGTGTTCCTCGACTCGATCTAAGTTGAGGGTAAGTTGTTTGTCATTTTCACTTTGCACGTAGTTCTGGACTCAGAACGTTGCTTGCTCAAGCTCAATTGGGACAACTGCCTCTGTACCAAAGGCAAGTGAGAATGGGGTTTCTCTTGTTGATGTCTGATATGAAGTGCGGTATAACCAAAAAACTTGGGGTACAAATTCTGGCCAACAACCTTTAGCCTTGTCCAAGCTGGTTTTCAAAGCATCTACATGACTGTTTGCCGCTTGAGGAATTTGGGTGATCTGGTAGTGGAAGTGCTTGAGCAACAATTGTGTTTGTGCCAGATATGCTGCCATGGAGCTATCCTTAGCGTCAAAGTTATTGGTGACCTGGTTAACCACCAATTGAGAGTCACTGAAGATATCAATTCGTTTAACCCCAAGATGTTTGGCCAAACATAAGCCTGCTATGAGGGCTTCATATTCGGCCTTATTGTTCAACGCTTTGAATTTGAAACGAAGAGCATACTCCATCACCACTTTGTCAGGGGTCGTAAGGACTAATTCTGCTCCATAACCCTATTGGTTGGACGAGCCATCAACATATAGACACCATGCTGAGGCTGTTGGTTCTATTTTCTAAGCTTCTAAGGGTAATGAAACCACTTTTTTAGGCGTAGAAACAATGTCAACATGATATGTGAAGTCGGCGATGAAGTCTGCCACTGCTTGGCCCTTCTTAGCTGTCTTTGGTTGGTAGGAGATGTGAAACTTAACCAATGCTATCGCCCATTTGATCATTCGCCCCGAAGTGTCAGGACTTTGGAGTATCTGTCGAAGATGATGATTGGTAAGCACGATGATGAAGTGTGCTTGGAAGTAAGGGCGCAGTTTTTTAGTAGACATGACCAATGCTAGAGCTAATTTCTCAATGTTGAAGTATCATGTCTTCGTATCTTGTAAGGCATTGCTAGCGTAGTAGACAGGTCGTTCGACATTACCATCATTTCGAATGAGAACGGAACTTACTGTTGAAGCCGATACTGACAGATAAATAATGAGAGTGTCACCAACCTCAGGTTTGGAGAGCAGATGGGCTTTACTCATGTAGTCTTTGAGGTTCTTGAATGCCTCGACACATTTATTGGTTCATGTAATGTACTTCTTACTTCCTTTAAGTGCTTTGAAGAAAGGAGCACATCTGTCTGTGGCCTTAGAGATGAACCTAGTTAAGGCTGCCACCTTGCCAGTAAGGCTTTGAATGTCTTTTAAAGTTACCGGTTCCTTCATGTCGAGGATTACTTTGATCTTCTCAGGATTAGCCTCAATGCCTAGTTGGCTTATCATGAAGCCTAAGAATTTTCCAGAGCCTACGCCGAAGCCTCAATGCCTCATTCGATACCTCTTCAGAATGGTGAAAGTTTCGGATAGGTTGGTGATGTGTTGGTCAACATGTTTACTCTTGACTAGCATATCATCAACGTAAACTTCCATGCTCTTCCCAATCTGTTCGGCGAACATTGAATTGACCAGTCTCTGATAAGTCGCTCCTCTATTCTTTAGGCCGAAGGGCATGACTTTATGACAACATAGTCCCCTGTCAGTAGTGAAGGCTGTGTGTTCTTGGTCCGGAGGGTTCATGAGGATTTGATTGTATCCTGAGTAAGCATCCATGAAGCTCAAGAGTTCACACCCTGCCGTAGAGTCTATAAGTCTGTCTATAAGAGGAAGAGGAAAGCTATCATTCGGGCATCCTTTGTTTAGGTCGATGTAATCAACACATATTATTCACAAGACCTTTTGGAGTAGGAGACTTTCTTTAGTCGGATTTTTCTTAACAAGGACAACATTTGCTACCCACGTTGGATAATTGACTTCGCGGACAAAGCTTATGCCTTTGAGTTTTTCAACTTCTGCCTTCATTGCCTCGTACCGTTCAGCGTTATAAAATCTTCGCTTCTGTTTCACTGGCTTGGTCTTAGGGTCAATACTTAAGCGATGACATATGATATCGGGAGAAATGCCTGGCATGTCCTCGTATGACCAAGCGAAGACCTTAGTGTTCTCTTGCAAAAAAGAGATCAATGCCAACCGAATGGGCGGGAACAAGGTGGTGCCAATCTTCACCATGCGATCTGGATAATCTTTTGAGATAGAAACCTTCTCCAACTCTTTAGCAGGTTGTGCTTGTTGGGTGAAAGAGTCGTCTCGAGGATCGTCGGGTTGACTGTTGCCATTGTGAAGATCCAAGTTGGCTTCGTTCAGGCTGGTCTTTATGACTTGGTCATGTATAAAAAAGGTTTCCTTGGGCATAGACAGGTGCTGTTGCTTGACCGAAGTGTTGTAACATGACCGTGCACTAAGTTGATCTCCTCTGATGTAACCATTACCATAGGGGGTTGGAAATTTCATCAACAACATATGTGTGGATACCATGGCTTTGAGATCATTGATGCCTGTGCTGAAGGAAATTTTGTGAAAAACATGTTCATTTAAGCAACATGTATAACATGCAATTAATAAATTAAAGGCGGAATCATGCTTGTATGCACTTAAAAACAAAACATTAACCATGAAATTCAAAGCCTAGTAGTTGGGTGAACCAAGACTCAACTCAAATCAAAGTGAGTTGAGAAATTTATACCTTTGTAGATTCCTCTTTGCATAAGCAAAGGCTAATCACCCAAGGAGAGGGCCTTCATTCCTTGCTTCTTAGATCCATGGATTTGGATGGAAGAATATGTTTCTCCAAGTTCTCAAAATAGAGAACCTCTAAGTCTCCACACCAAGGTAAGATGTGAAGAAGAGATGAGTGACCTTGGAGGAGAAAGATTACTAGCTAATCCCTCCAAGGGGGCCGGCCTCTTAGAGAGAAAAGAGAGAGATATGTTCTCTCCAATTCTCTAAAAGAAACCCTAAATGAATTTTGGCTATAAAGTCATATTTATACCTTTATTCATTGGAGTGGCAAACTTGTAATTAAGTCCAAAACCCACTCCTTTAACAAAATGGCCGGCCATAGGGTTTCATTAGGCTTTTAAGGCCTTTGTGAATTATTTGTCATTAAGTTGTCATACAACTTAAGTCAATGGGCTTGACGTTCGAAGCCCATTGGGCCTTAAGGTCCAAAACTATCCTGAGGTCTTTAACGAACTTATTCGTTTGATTAATTAACATATTAATTAATCCTTGCCATAAATAATTAAACCATTTAATTATTCTTACTCATCTCCATTGTTTCTTCAATCTCCACCTTACACGGTGTATGATCCATTAGGTTCCTTTTAGCGAGGCAGTGGGCGATTAAAACCATTTCAAATCGATTGTGAATTGAAGTTTACTTTCAATTCTCCCTTTAGTGATTATACACGTTTAGGGCTTCCACAAACCATAAGTGACACCTAGCAGCATATCATGGTTACCCAAGCTAATCAGAAGAGGTGGATAACCTATTCAGTTTAGGATTACAAATGCAATACGGTCTTTCTCTAATACAATACTCTTGAGCACATTGTTTGGTTTGATAGTTTATTCATGTCTACTATCCAATGTGATTCGTGTGCTTATATGATTGCCTTGAATGTGATTTGGAACGACTTCTTAAATCTCATTCATACTCTGGCCAAAGATTCTTAATCATATCATAGAGTATTCTCCCCCAAACGGTTTGAAGGTTAGAGATCCCTTGTTGCGCATTCACTTGCCTCCATGGCTAAGTGGCTTAACCCCGACGATGCCGTGGACACCCTCCTGATGGAGTGACTGTGACATAATCAAAGATCAAGGACTTAACCACAAGACAACTATGATGCCTCAGGTCAAAGGACTACTTTGCATTATCCCAACCATGAGTTCTCATGTGACATGAGTATGAGAACTCCTCGTTGATCGTGTTCAGTGGACTCATTCATTATTGAGCACCTACATGCTTGTCTTGATGTCACACACCAATGACTCGAGACTAGTCACTCTCACTAAGAGAAGACATAGCATGTATTGATCTTAACGGACTGTCAATGCCCAATTGGCAATCCTATGATCAGGAACGTTTAGGATGTGTCTACTAAAGAATGGTCTCATGAATCTAACTTCTTTAGATCGCATTCTCCCAATCACATATTCCTTGGACTTATCGTTTAAGCGTATAACATTTATATGAGACGGCTCAAACAATAATCTTTGCCCTTGATATTAAACTAGATTAGTTTAACATGTGAAATGTCCATAAAGTATCATCATATGATTGGTTTTAGGGCACATTTCCAACAATCTCCCACTTGCACTAGAGCCAATCAGCTTGGTCATTAGTGATGATACCTCTTCTGTAGTCATTTCATAAATGGCTGAGTAGTAGGCCTAGACAATGGATATCTATATGTTATCCATAGAAGCAACCTTGAGAATAACGACGTCACCATTATACATGATTCTCAATCATGTGGTTCAGTCTCTCATTTGAGTTCGGATCTTGATGAGACCTTGATTCCCTGGCTTGAGCTATCGCCTCATTAGTGTCGTAGTGTCAGTACACTAGAGACACTTTCTGGTTGGAACCGAATAGAGAGTTCATAAATGAACTTTCCCATCCAAACAACATTGTTGTAAACTTATATATGGCAATATATTTTGCATTCATAATGGAACACACTAAAGTCATTACTTTAATGTTTCCATCCAAATATCTCTTTAGTCATAATAAAGAGATATCTGTTTATCTCTTCATTCATAATGAAGAAACATCCAATGATGGATTAGATTCATAATCTAATACATTTACGCTTCCATTACGTTACTCTAATTTTTCCTCGATCTTTGAGGAATTTATCCTTTAGTATTTCTTAAATACTTAAGAACTCACTTGACAGTTGCCATGGTTCTGATCCTGGGCTTGCATTGATATTGTCTTGTACCGTTCTAGGTACAACTCATATCAATGTTTTTCATACAATATGAAATACATAAGTCACCTTTCTGCGTATGCATAAAGGATTCTATATATGCATTATTTCTTTGGGAGTCAAATAGTACGTTCTCTTTGAAAAGAGCAATTTCTTAGTCTCACTAGAGTTGTCCTTTTTGATTGAAGTTCATCATCATATGAGAAACTTCCTATCTTCTTTTGTCTATATTTAGGGCTTGATATAATCCAATTATATCCTAAAATCTATCAATATAGATTTCCATCCCATGTATATAGACTATGTCTCCCATATACATTCTATCTTCATATAATGTTTTAAAGTCATAACTTTAACGAAGAAATATTCTTTTCATTTCCAAAATTAATATATCATATATTTGTATATATATATATATATATATATATATATATATTCAAATTTAGGAACATGATTAACTCCCACTAATCTTTTGTAAACCTAGTAAACAAAAGATTCATTTACATCTTTATGAGAAATCAAACGTTTTGATCTTTCTCTCATAAGACGTTTACAGCTCCCACTAGCTTGCTAAGATTCATGATGGTTGGATCTCTACAACTTACATGTCTTGTGATTCATAGTTTTAGACATATATTATCAAGACTATCTTAATAATGGTTTCGGAAACCTATATTATGTCCAAACATTGAATCACCATTTAGTTGTAGCTAGCAATCTTCGAATTAATTGAAAACAAGACTACGTCAAAGATGGTTTCTTCAAAGTCAACCATTCTCTTTGATTGTAGTCACCTTAAGCTACCAATTAGCTATTTAAGGTTTCATTATTTCGGGTCAAATGGTACTTTACCATTTCCTTGAGTATATATCGTATATACACTCAATGTAGTCATAAGGATTTTCATTCTTATTTCTTTCGAATTAAGAGGTGTAACTCTATGATATAGTCATAAAGTTCAAACCATTCAACTGAGACGGTTTATAAATCCTTCTCGACTACCTTGGAGCTTGTGGTATAGGAACTAGGTTGTTATATTTGTTGATCACTATCATGTTTCTTAAAGAACCATTCTTTGAGTTCTATCCCTCGTTCATTTGCTCTATCTTGGGCAAATCCTAGTGTAGGATTACAATGAACTACCCAACAAACAACATTTGTTAGTTGGTTTATAGAAGTGATATCCAAATGTTAATTTAAGGATATCCACAAGATAATTCTCAAACAAATATTGCTTATTAGCACACAACCCCAAATCTTAACATGATTAAGATTTGTCCTTCTTTCCAACTACATCTTATGGAGTCATGAAAATTTTGGAAGATCTTCTAATTGACAATCATATTGTCTTAGAAGCATATATCCTATATATGGGTAATTGATAACATCCAACGAACTAAATCTTATTCAAGTTCGTTCTTCTCCTAATGGAGAAATCCATTATCTTTTGACGCTTCTTTCCTTGATATTTTTCAAGGAAACTGTTCTAAAGTGTTATCTTTCCTTGGATCAAATCTAAGGAGGCAAATACTTTAGACGTCTTACTCATCAACTTACATTTCTTGAATTCTTTGAAACCTTTTGCAAAGTATTTGGACTTGTGTTTATTCAAAATAAACTATAGTCCAACCGAGAGTGATCTTCGGTGAATGTCATACAACATGAGTAGTATTATGTTTGTGGACAAGTGCCACTAACATCTAAGTGAATTAACCTCAACAACTTTGTGATTCTTTCTTCTTTCCAAAAGAATAAAGATTCGAACATTTCGCCTCTATACAATTTTAACAAGAAGGTATTGGATCCGGATCTAACGATCCAAAGCATCCATCTATGACCAACTCGTAATTTATGTTTTAGAGGATCACAACTCAGTTGGGATTAGTCACTACCTTGCAACCTTTTGGGTTTTAAGCATCGTTATATTCTAAACAGTTAACACTACAATTGATGCGAAATATATAAGCACACAAATTAAACCCTCTTTTTATCAATTGTAGTAAAGTATGTAAGTAGGGATCGTTCTAGGCCGGGGATTAGGAGGGATTGCTAAATCACTTGGAAACTGACTTGAAAACGTAAAAACAAAGTTTAAAACATTAACTAGACTCAAAGAATGCAAAACTATACTTTAAAACACTAAAACAAACCAAAAGACTCAAAACAGCCCTTAAACATTCAAAACTACCTTAAACACACAATCTGGGCAGTTTTGGGACTCTAACACAAACTTGGACGAATTTTGGTTTTCTAATGAACTAAAACACTTAAAAACATAATCTAAGACAAGTTCTAATTAATATGACTCAAAGAAATAAGATGGGGTTGATTTTGGACGAAAATAATTAAATTAAGACAAGAACAAAGTAAACAAATTCTTAGACAAATTTAAGTGAATCAAAACAGATTGTAAAATGAATTTGAATGAAACTTATGGATGGAAGGCTAGCTAGGAGGTTCTTCTCCACACATGTCACACTTGCATACAAAACGATTTCCAGTTGCTTTTCGATAAGCTATGAATACTCAACGCCCCAAATTAACCGTGAATTGCACTAATTAACCCTCAGTTTTTCCATAAGTTATTGGGTTGGATGATTGCATACGACAACCCAAAACATTCCCTACAAGTTCCCTACATGAATTGCATAATAGAGATACAAGCAAGAATCATTAAGTTCTATGAAAAACATAAGCATTGATGAGGCACTCGTTACTATGATTTGCATGAAACTTATGCCAAGAATTTACTTAACGTGATTGTGACTAGCAACCTTCACTACTTGTGAATATAAGTTCTTAACGATTAGGTGAAACTCCCTTATATTCTAGCGTTAAATTCATGCATGAAAATTAAGCGTGCCACAAATCATTTCTTATACGATCGGATAAGTAAATTGAATTCACAACTTATGAATCACAACTGGATGTAATCAAATCATATTGCAAGTATGAACATGGTTTCGAATCACCCCCTAACTAAGAGGGATTTAGTTCCTCATACTCACAAAGCAAAGATACATAAAATTAGACATTAAAATCAAAGGAAAGAAAACACCTAAAATGCTCCAACTTGGGTAGCAAGTGCATCCAAGAATTCTCCTTTGCTTGCTTGCGACAGATTGCTTTGTGGACGGATTTTTGGGTAGTTTTATGATGTAGAATGGATGGGGAATGGTATGGAAAGGTTTAGGGTAAGTGTGGAGGAGTGTTTGAGGGTTAGAGGGTGGTGGAGAACTAGGCAAAGAGGGTGGAAGAAGGTGGAGTGGCTGTTATGTTTTCTAAGCACTAGAATGGTGTTTTTGGGGTGTTTTGCTACCTAGAGGTTGTATGGACGAATTTTCTGTGATGAATGATGAATATGAGAGTGTGAACCCTTTGCCAAGGGGTGTAAACATGTATATATAGGCCCCAAAAACCTTAGAGAATCAGGTTAGGCTAGGGAGAATGCATGGCAAAGAGTGTATGTGGTGTGCAATGGTCCAAGGGTGAAAATGAAGTGATGATGCAAAGTGTGAAGGGTAAAATGGAGTGGTCTTGTAGCTAAGGGGCATGAATGATTGTGTACATTGCATAGAGATGGAAAGGGAGGTGACAATGTGTCAATAAATGGGTCAAAGGTGCAGCAACATGTGGTACACAAGGCATGGGATTCCAAATGTGAATGATGGAGCATCAATTGGTGCATGTTATGGTTGTGAAAGTTGTATAAAATTTTGTGGGTGAAGGGAACAAGAGGTATCAAGCAATTAAGTGTAATAATTAAATGAATTGAAGCATGAAATCAGAAATTATGTAGGGGACAAGAGTGATCAAGCATGGCATGGGAATCCAAAGGGAATTCTATGTTGTTTTGCATGGCAATGAAGACAAGTTGGGGTGACAAATTTTTGGGCTGAGTTCTTCATCTTTTGGACCATAATTCTTCACATTCTTGGCCTCTTTAGTTCTCAAATTCGTCCATCCACTTTGGCCCAAATATGTGACATGCATTCCAAGCTTCATTTTGCTCCAAAATGCTCCAAAATGCATCTTCTTGCCTACTTTGTCCATAAAATCTGAAAACACACGAAAATGACTTTAAACATTAAAATAACTAAGGAAACACGACATAAATGCACAAGAACAAGCCAACTAAGTCGCATAAATATGCTCCTATCAACCATATCATCTCTACTATAGAGATAATTAATTAGATTACAATAATCTAATCATTCATTAATAAAGAACAATGTTTTGTCAAACAAAACGTTCATCCATCCCTTATAGTGATGGAATTAAGTTCCTTAAAATTGGAATGTAAAGACAATCTTTAGTTTTTCCAATTTCTTTGGTAGTTCATATGAGGAAGTAAGTACTATCTGCTTTCGCAGAGATCTTTATTTTATTCACGTTCCGAATCTGAAGCACCTTTTTCTTCTCTCATATATCTTATACCTTTTATTAGCCACACTTTTACAACGATTGTAAAACATAGTTACTAATACGGAATCAAGCATTCAAGTAGAAGAACCAACTGTTTTGAACTTTTCAAGAACAATTTACAACACCTTCGAAAGATGTGTTCTTGACACTTGCAAGACATTTCTTGCAAATACCCCTTCCAATGTCTATCCTTTCATAAAGAAAGTTTGTTCTCTTGGAGTTATTTCGCTTTCTTCATTTGACTTCTCCTTTGTCTACAATAGTCATGGTCTCTAAACTCCCACTGTCTCTCTTGAAAATTATTTCAATTGTGTTATACACATCAAACGATTTGGAGAGTGTGTGGTTATTGTTCACTATATAGTTTACAATAAACTTAGTGAACCATTTGGATAGGGACACAAAAGTGAAGTCCTTGCCTAGTTTCCGTTTCTAGAAGTGGTTTAACACTTCAACACTCAATGATTCAAAATCATCATAAGTCCATGTTGATGGACTATTTTTGTCAACCAATCATTATGTTCTAAACATAATTACAATCTTTCAAGAGTTGTACAAGGCAACTCTCATTTCTTCATACAACAATTTGTAAGTAAAGAATCATGGCACATAAAGTGTCCATGCCCTTGTGCTTTCTTCTCAAGTTATTTGTTCATTTAACAAAGAAACAAGCACTAGTGTTTGCATTAACTAAGGTTGTTCAAAGCAACTCTTATTTCTTCATATAACGATTTGTAAGTGAAGAACTAACAACACTAAAAGTGTCCTTGTCTTTATGCTAATCTTCGTAAGTTCCTTTGTTCATATAACGAAGGAATAAGCATTGGTTGTTTGTGTTGTCCTCTTCATGATAGACTTATCTAACACGTTCTTCCAATGATACATTATCAATAGAAAGATTGTAAGGATGAGACTACTTAGGTACATATACAATCCATTTAAGACAATCTTTGGGATTGTTGTACCAAGTCCGGAAACTAAAGCATTCGGCTTTTCTTTGTCAAGTTTTGGATAGCGTTTGCAAATATATAGGCAAACAAATACATAACGAATATAAATTGATTGATTTTAAGCCATTTGATTCGGGTCTTTAAATCAAATAGCACCACCCACTATTTTTGGCAAATTCCATATCCCTCATTGGAATTCGAGAGTTTTGGATGAAACTCTTAGTAGGGTATGGGAGACTCACCATTACCAAGCCCACCTCAGAAGAATATCATATTGGCTAGCAACAATAATGATGAGAGGATAACGCTTTAGCCATTTACAACTTTTGTAATTACCCATCTTATTTGGCCTCTAGAAAATGATGCCTCAGAAGAATATCATATTGGCACCATTGCACTTAGTTAAGTCATTCCCACCATGCTAGTTCAAGTAGGGGTTCAAGAATGGCCTCAGAAGAATATCATATTGACCATACTCGTTGCCTACCTTCACTTCATCATATGTTTATAGGCTTCTCCTGAATGTAAGCACATACTTTGCATACCCCAGAACTGGACGAATACGGTGTATGAGTCACAAACGATTGAAGCCCACCATGGTGGAAGGCCTACGAAGAGATGTTCAAAGCATCTCTCGCATATCAACTTAATAATGGTTTGGTTGAGGGTTTTAGGTCTCATCACATATAAATATTCATTTTAATCTTTATTAAAACAATTTTGGTCCTATTACAACTATTGGTCCATTTGATTGAATTTAGTTGTATATAATACTCCCACTATGCTTATAAAACGGTTTTTAAAGTAAGAGTATATGATACTACTAACATAAACTTTCCATTCATTTGATGGACTATATAGTTGCCTTAGGGCCTTAGGATGACTATGAACCTTTGTTTAGATTCAACACGAGCCTAGTGTTGAATCTCGGTCTAGGGATGGTGATTGATTTTAGTTACGCGTTTAATCACATTAAGGCGTGTTGTCTTATGGGCGTTGGACCCTCTACTCCATTTTCATGCATATCAAATAATACAAGAAAGGAGTACTTCAAAGTAAAGATGAGCTTATGCTCTTTACAACATTTGAATAAAACAAATTACTTTAAAGTAAAGAAGAGCTTACGCTCTTTTACAACATTTGATCAAATCAAATTACAACCAAAATCTAATCTACACATTCCCATGGTTCAAACAAATTTGAAACGGCATTTCACATAGCTCAATTATCGTAGGCTTAGGTTCATAATCACCCTTTAATTAATTAACACTTTAACTAATTAAATAGAATGCAACATTTTCATTTGGTTTTTGTATCCATAGAATTGATTTAAATGGAGCTAAATGAAATGAAAATCCAATTCTCATTTAAAGAGACAAAACAATTTTGTTCTCAACTTAATTTGGGCCAAAATGCAATAACCTCAACTTTTGGGCTATATTGCAAAAACATAAACTTTTGGGGTCACTTTGTAAAAACACAAAAGTCCACTACTTCATGTAATTACAACTAGAACCCAAAAATTTCAACAAATGCAAAAACTTCATTAAAGGAGCAAAACAATTTGTCCTTTAGCGTTTTTGGACCTAAATGTAAAAACGTAAACTTTTGGGCCAAAGTGCAAATACACAAAAGTATCAAAACTTTATGTAATTGCATAAAAGCCCCAAAAGTACCCTATTTTAATAGGGTGGCCGGTTTTAGAGAGAAGGGAGTGATGTGTGTGTTGATTTGTAGTTTTAGACATAAAGCATGCAAGTGGTGTGTGTGAAAGGGAATTAATCCTTACACACCCACCAATATTTCTTACACCTTTCTAAATAAATATCTAACACATTTAAACATTTGAAAAATATAAAACATAAAATTTATGAAATAAATCAAAACTTTGAATCAAAACACCAAACTTTTTGTTCTTGGCAAAAATGTCAAGAACAATGAAGAACACTCATGAAAAACTCAAAAACATTTCATGAACATTTTGCACCCAAAAACATCCCAAAACCATTCAAACTTAAGGGAAATAACATATAACCAAACTAGGGTACATAGGGGTTCCAAAAGTTACTTGAAAACACTTTTAACAAGTCAAACATGAACCCAAAAATCAACCCTTTGGATTTGGCCGAATTTTCCCAAAAACATGACACCAAATTTTAGCTCCAATATTCATGCTCATATGAACTACATCTACAACATTTGAGATGGCAAATTTTCTAACAAAATTTACATTCAAAGAAGCAAGAATAAAGTTTGTAACAATTACAACATTTAAATCAAAGACTATGAACTACAAAACCCAAAAGGATTCACCAACTACTAGACCTAGGCTCTGATACCACTTGAAGGAAATTTTGTGAAAAACATGTTCATTTAAGCAACATCTATAGCATGCAATTAACAAGTTAAAGGCGGAATCATGCTTGTATGCACTTAAAAACAAAACATTAACCATGAAATTCAAAGCCTAGTAGTTGGGTGAACCAAGACTCAACTCAAATCAAAGTGAGTTGAGAAATTTATACCTTTGTAGATTCCTCTTTGCATAAGCAAAGGCTAATCACCCAAGGAGAGGGCCTTCATTCCTTACTTCTTAGATCCATGGATTTGGATGGAAGAATATGTTTCTCCAAGTTCTCAAAATAGAGAACCTCTAAGTCTCCACACCAAGGTAAGATGTGAAGAAGAGATGAGTGACCTTGGAGGAGAAAGATTACTAGCTAATCCCTCCAAGGGGGCCGGCCTCTTAGAGAGAAAAGAGAGAGATATGTTCTCTCCAATTCTCTAAAAGAAACCCTAAATGAATTTTGGCTATAAAGTCATATTTATACCTTTATTCATTGGAGTGGTAAACTTGTAATTAAGTCCAAAACCCACTCCTTTAACAAAATGGCCGGCCATAGGGTTTCATTGGGCTTTTAAGGCCTTTGTGAATTATTTGTCATTAAGTTGTCATACAACTTAAGTCAATGGGCTTGACGTTCGAAGCCCATTGGGCCTTAAGGTCCAAAACTATCCCGAGGTCTTCAACGAACTTATTCATTTTATTAATTAACATATTAATTAATCCTTGCCATAAATAATTAAACCATTTAATTATTCTTACTCATCTCCATTGTTTCTTCAATCTCCACCTTACACGGTGTACAATCCATTAGGTTCCTTTTAGCGAGGCAGTGGGCGATTAAAACCATTTCAAATCGATTGTGAATTGAAGCTTACTTTCAATTCTCCCTTTAGTGATTATACACGTTTAGGGCTTCCACAAACCATAAGTGACACCTAGCAGCATATCATGGTTACCCAAGCTAATCAGAAGAGGTGGAGAACCTATTCAGTTTAGGATTACAAATGCAATACGGTTTTTCTCTAATACAATACTCTTGAGCACATTGTTTGGTTTGATAGTTTATTCATGTATACTATCCAATGTGATTCGTGTGCTTATATGATTACCTTGAATGTGATTTGGAACGACTTCCTAAATCTCATTCATACTTTGGCCAAAGATTCTTAATCATATCATAGAGTATTCTCCCCCAAACGGTTTCAAGGTTAGAGATCCCTTTGTTGGAAATGTGCTCTAAAGCCAATCATATGATGATACTTTACGGACATTTCACATGTTAAACTAATCTAGTTTACATATAAAGGGCAAAGATTATTGTTTGAGCCGTCTCATATAAATGTTATATGCTTAAACGATAAAGTCCAAGGAATATGTGATTGGGAGAATGCAATCTAATGAAGTTAGATTAATGAGACCATTCTTTCGTAGACACATCCTAAATGTTCCTGATCATAGGATTGCCAATTGGGCATTGACAGTCCGTTAAGATCAGTACGTACTGTGTCTTCTCTCAGGGAGAGTGACTAGTCTCGAGTCATTGGTGTGTGTGACATCAAGACAAGTACGTAGGTGCTCAATAGCGAATGAGTTCACTGAACGTGATCAACGAAGAGTTCTTATATTCCATGTCACATGAGAACTCATGGTTGGGATAATGCAAAGTAGTCCTTTGACCTGAGGCATCACAGTTGTCTTGTGGTTAAGTCCTTAATCTTTGATTATGTCTAATTCACCCCCTCGGGGTGTCACGGCATCGTTGGGGTTAAGCCACTTAGTCATGGAGACAAGTGAATGCGCAACAAGGGATCTCTAACCTTCAAACAGTTGAGGGAGAATACTCTATGATATGATTTGGAATCTCTGGCCAGAGTATGAATGAGATTGTGGAATGTGTTCCAAATCACATTCAAGGAAATCATATAAGCAAACGATTCACATTGGATAGTAGACATGAACAAATAAACTATCATACCAAACAATGTGGTCAAGAGTATTAGATTAGAGAAAGACCGTATTGCATTTGTAATCCCGAACTGAATAGGTTCTCTATCCTCTTCTGATTAGCTTGGGTAACCATGACATGCTGCTAGGCGTCAACCATGGTTTGTGGAAGCCCTATACGTGTATAACCACTAAAGGGAGAATTGAAAATTGTTTCAATTCACAATCGATGTAAAATGGTTTTAATCGCCCACTGCCTCGCTAAAAGGAACCTAATGGATCGCACACCATAAAAGGTAGAGATTGGAGATTAAACGGAAATGAGTAAGAATGATTAAATGGTTTAATCATTTATTTATGGCAAGGATTAATTAATATGTTAATTAATCAAACGAATAAGTTCGTTAAAGACTTCGGGATAGTTTTGGACCTTAAGGCCCAATGGGCTTCGAACGTCAAGCCCATTAACTTAAGTTGTATGACAATTAATGAATAAAGATTCATTAAGGCCCAAAAGCCCAAATCTCTCTATATGGCCGGCCATGAAGATGAATTAGGGTTTTTTGGTTGTTTAGGTCACTTAAAGAAGTGACTATATAAATGACTTTATAGCCAAATATTCATTAATGTGATTAAGGGTTTATTTTGGGGGAAAATTGGTGAGAATTGTCTCTCCATTTTCTCTCTAAAGAGGCCAACACCTTGGAGGGTACATCTAGCAATCCTACTACTCCAAGGTCACTCATTTCTTCTACAATCTAACCTTGGTGAAGAGACTTAGAGGTTCTCAATTTTGGGAACTTGGAGAACCTATTCTTCCATCCAAATCCATGGATCTAAGAAGCAAGGAATGAAGGCCCTATCTCTTTGGGTGATTAGCCTTTGCTTATGCAAAGAGGAATCTACAAAGGTATTAATTTCAACTCACTTTGTTTTGAGTTGATTATTGGTTCACCAATCTACTAGGCTTTGAATTTCATGGTAATGTTTTGTTTTTGAGTGCATACAAGCATGATTCCGCCTTTAATTGTTAATTGCATGCTATATGATGTTGCTCAAATGAACAAGTTTTTCAAAATAAATCCTTCACCCTTGTTGCGCATTCACTTGCCTCCATGGCTAAGTGGCTTAACCCCGACGATGCCGTGGACACCCTTCTGATGGAGTGACTTTGACATAATCAAAGATCAAGGACTTAACCACAAGACAACTATGATGCCTCAGGTCAAATGACTACTTTGCATTATCCCAACCATGAGTTCTCATGTGACATGAGTATGAGAACTCCTCGTTGATCGTGTTCAGTGGATTCATTCATTATTGAGCACCTACATGCTTGTCTTGATGTAACACACCAATGACTCGAGACTAGTCACTCTCACTAAGAGAAGACATAGCATGTATTGATCTTAACGGACTGTCAATGCCCAATTGGCAATCCTATGATCAGGAATGTTTAGGATGTGTCTACGAAAGAATGGTCTCATGAATCTAACTTCTTTAGATCGCATTCTCCCAATCACATATTCCTTGGACTTATCGTTTAAGCGTATAACATTTATATGAGACGGCTCAAACAATAATCTTTGCCCTTGATATTAAACTAGATTAGTTTAACATGTGAAATGTCCATAAAGTATCATCATATGATTGGTTTTAGTGCACATTTCCAACATGTGCGTCCAAAGATGACATTGTATGCCGTTGGGCAATCAACCACCAAGAAGTTAGTGGTAATGGTAGCTGTGTAAGGGCTTGTACCAATGGTGAAAGGTAAATGTATGCTCCTAAAAGTTGCATGATATCACCGAAGAAGCTTATCAGAGGAGAAATCGAGCGATCGAGCAAGTGTTCAGCTACATTAAGTGCCTTGAAAGCTTCAGCAAACATGATATGACCGAAGCCCCCGTGTCTACCAAGATTCGTCGTACTTCAAAGTTGGCTATGTGAGCTTCCACGATCAGTGGGTCATTGTGAGGGTAAATGATACCTCTTTCTTCCTCAGGGTAGAAACATATTGGATCCCAATTAGGTTTTTGATACTTGCCTCCCCTGATGTCTTCCACGTGAAACACTTGGTGACCAGGCCTTAAAGCTCGTTCGCTGTTTTTCATGGCTCTGTTGGAAGATTCAGATATGGGTGTGCCATCGCTTATGGAATAAATCACATTCACTTGGCGTTGGATATGGTTATCCCTTAAAGGATGAAGGAGGAATTGATCAATTTTTCCTTCACGCGCCAAAGCTTCAATATGATCACGAAGGGTGATACACTTCTTGCCGTCATGGTCGTTATGTTCGTGGTAGTAGCACAACGTGCTCGTGTTCTTCGTGCGCTTGTAACCCGACTGCCTCGGCATTGGCTTTCGTATTAGGTGTGCTATGCTAGGGTAAATGGCCATGCATGTGGTGTTCAAAAGTGTGTATGTCTCATACCTCAGAATATGGCCTGTCCTGACACGTGCTTGGCCCATTGTGTTGACTGCCTGGGGGCGGGCATTATCATGGCGATACCCTTGGTTATCACGAAAGTTTACTAAAATGAGACTGGTGAGGATGGAAATCTTTCCTTTTGCCCTGATGTTGATATGTTTGTTGACTTGGCGAAGTATTAAGTAAGGCAAGGGGAGGCACCGCTGCTGTTTGGAAGGTCGAGGTCTTCTGATTTGGTTGGATCTAGCTTCCACTCCCTACTTGCTGATAAGGGGTGGCCGTAGGGGGTTTCCCTTGATATGTCCTTGCCTTGGCAGAGGCGTGGTTGTAAGCTTGTGCCATCATCTCAGAGTAAGTCTTCCAAGTGTTGACATTGATCATGTACTTAAAGAAACAGTCACGTAGTCCTGCCGTGAAGGCTTTGAGGGTAGTCTTAATGTCTGCCTCGGTACAACGGGAATACTCATGGCTGAAGCGGCCAGCATACATACGTAATGACTCGTCTGGCTTCTGATGAATAGTGTACAAGTCATCCGTAGAGTGCAAGCGATTGGTTTGGAAAATGTGTTGAGAAATAAACAGTTTCCTTAATTCCTCAAATGAGTCTACCGTGTCAGGTAGAAGACGACAATACCAGTTTAGAGCTCCGCCAGAGAGGGTGGAGGGGAAGAAAAGACATCGCTCTTTGTCAGTGTGCATCGGGTATGCCATGGTGGACTCAAAGAGGTTAAGGTGTTCAATCAGGTCCTCTTTTCCAGTATAGAGTTGTAAGCTAAGCTTCTGCTTTGTCTTTGCTTGGAGAAGGGTGTCAAGGATCCTCCTTGTAAGAGGGCTAGGCCTAGGTTGGTTCAAATCAGGTATCGCAGCTTGTCGTTCGGCCTTCAACTTATTTACTTCCTTAAGGAGTTGTAGGATAAGAGGGTCTTGAGTGGAGTCATGTACCACTGGAGCTTTCTTTCGTAAATCTCCATATCCTCTTGGAAGTAGGAAGGTTTGATCAAGAGCATGTGATTTTTCCCTGGACTCGCCGTACTGACTTCCAAGGTATGTCTGTCGGAACATCTCTGAGTCCCCTATACCTTCGTGTTTCTCTAGGACTTATTGCCCTTTCCCCAAATTAGTAGTCGGCCTAGGACATGGGAGGGGACTGAGTCTTTTAGAGGCCCTTGGGTCATTGATCTTTGAGCTTACCTGGATGAGATTGTCTCAAAGTTGCTTTAGGAAGTCTTGACAGTCGTGAAAGACAGCTTTCGATCCTTCCACTCATTCTGTAAGGAGGTGCCTTCCTTCACTCTTCCTGTTTCGGGTCGAAGCAGCTGGGTTAAGAGAAGTCTCGTATTGGTCGCCATTTCGATGAGTAGCTCGCTCCTCAATGGGAATACCTTTGTCGAGGGCAAATGACCCTCCGTGTTGGGGGGCACCCAGTTGATGGTTGACTTCCACAGGGATGATGAGCTCGTGTGTTTTAATATATCTAGCCTCGTGGAGCATCTCAAAAACCTTCTCATACTGCTCTTGGAGGATCTCATTCTTCATCGCTATCTTATTGTTCTGAGCCTCCAGCTCATCGACTTTAGCCTGAAGAGCAAACTTCTTTTGTTCCTTCTTTCGTTGCTTCACACCAGGTGCAAGAGGGGTGTCATTTTGTGTGTTGTGGCTTCCTTCGTTCCTCATGTTGGAAATGGACGCCTGGTCAAAAGAGAGTGTACGAATGGTGGAAACCAGCTCAACAAAGCTGAAGAGAGTGGGAATAAGTGTCATTCCCATAGACGGCGCCAAATGTTGATGCACAAAATCAGTGAGGACTTTGGTACAACAGAAAGTGTCAAGTTTGTGACCTTCGCTAGATTGCTCCGGTCAGTAGTGTGGATAAGTATGTAAATGGATAAGGACAGGGAAGCAAACACAAGATGTACGTGGTTTACCCAAATTGGCTACGTCAACGGAGTAGAGGAGTTCTCATTAATTGTGAAGGGTTTACACAAGTATATAGGTTCAAGCTCTCCTTTAGTGAGTACTAGTGAATGATTTAGTACAAATGACATTCAGAAATATTGTGAGAGAATGATCTCTATTTATAGAAGAGAGTTTCTAGTTTTTCATTTTGACATTGACACGTGTCGTGCTGTGATTGACTTCTGATGTTGACACGTGTTGCGCAATGATTGGCCTTCTGGTTGGAGGGAAACTCTTCTGGGTCATTGACAGTATAACGTTGACCGATGCTCAGTAGTTTCAGGATTGGTCAAGTATGGTACAAACACATTATTTCAAAAAATTTGTGTATGAAGTGGCTTTCATGTGATATGCATGGTGAATGCATTATTTCACAATTTTGGTGAATGAGTTGGCATATATATATATATGGTGTGACTCCATTGTAATTATGGAGTTCAGTTGGTGGAAATTATGATTGCATTGTGGTTGCATATTTCATAATTTCTATGAATATGTGAGTTACAAATATGTATTATGGATTACTCACGTGTGTTGTTGCAAGCATAGGTTCCTGTGGATTGTAAATGTAGGTTCCCAGGATGATTTTGATGACTTAAGAGTGAAAGGGACTGTGAGGTTCCCCTGGGTTTCGATCCCCTAAACCTTTAGAGGGTGTTATACGGGCTGCTCTTGCGGGATAGTCTGTGGTATGGCCGTTGGAAATGAACACTCCTAGATTGAGAGTTACTAGGAGTGAGGGGCACCGTATGCTACCTTGGGTTTCGATCCCCTAAACCTCTAGAGGCCTACACGGTCAGACTTGTACCATATCCTGTGGGGAGGGTACTTGGTTATAAGGTATATGATTAAATGGACACTCGCGTTACCCTACTTCGTGCTGTTGTGGTCAGATTGAAGTGAAGGTAATCACCCGCGGGACCGGTCATCAGGTTGGATTATGTTGGCACACAAATTCTGAATGTGAATCGTGGTGATGGCTGTGTATAGCCAATAATGGTAAGTGATTTTACCAGTGATTGTGATTTGAAATTCCAATGATTTGGTGGGAATTTCTTATATTTGATTTGCCAATTTGAGTGGTTTGGTTTGAAATTGGGATATGCATTTAGTTACTGATGATTATGGCTTGGTATTGTGATAATTATTTGGCCGATGAGGGCTATGGTTTGAATTTATGATATTTGTTTGTCAAGAATGAAAATGGAAAAATTTTCTGTTGTTGATATCGCCAGTGATTGTGGCTAGAAATTTCAAGGAAGAATCATGGTAACGGCTGCATATAGCTAATGATGGTAAGTAGTTTACCAATGATTGTGATATTTATTTTGCCAATGTGAATTATGGCTTGATGTGATATTTATTTTGTCAATGTGTATGGATAGAATTTCCGATATTTATTCTACCAATGAGAGTGGTAGGAAACCTGAGTATAAATGATTACTTCGTGAAAGTATTTATTTCTAGGGCTTGAATAAAATCGTAGACTGAGATTATGATTTTATTCACTATAAATGGAATGGTGGAATTAGCTCTAATTCCTTTTTAGTTATTTGAGGGTAGAAATCTTGGGGACGAGATTTATTTTAATAGGGGTCGAATGTAATATCCTGAAAATTTTTAAATATATGATTATATGGAATTTTTTTATCGGAAAGTGAAAAGATGAAAATGTTTCTCATTGACTAAATGTAATTTTGATGAGGATGTATTTTATCCTCATATACTTTATCATATTTCTAAATATATTTGAATAGAGGACGACCATACGAGTGTGTCGATGCAAACGGATCCTAATTCTGAGTTAGAACGAAGAAGTTATGAGCCTTGGAAGTAGTGATACTTTTTAAACATGTGGACTTACTATTAGTAGGGAGTCTATAATTAGTCAGCCTGAAATTAGAAAGTTTCCACTTCGGGAAGCCTGGTGATGAGGCCTAAATAACCTAGAAAAACCCCCAGCTTTGATCCCGTTGGACCACCGTGGGCGATGAATCGACACTGGGAAGCTTTAGGCACCTGCCAGTTTTATCAGCGGAATTGACCCTCTTCCGTCCACTTTTGGACTTCTTGGCAGGTATAAAACTTGTTCCTCTTGTTGAGCTATATCTTCCTGTAAATTTTGGTAGAATTTGGAGTTAGACGAAAAAGTAGGTTTTTGGTCGCCGGAAATCACCACACGTGGTGGCGTGTGGGGGAGAATCTGTTTACATGGATTTTGGACAGCAGGACATCCTTGATATCTTAAGCCCATATCCAAAGTCCGTTCGTTGAAATTTGATGCGATGATTCGAATATTTAAATTTTTCGGATAATTGTACCGCCGAATGATTTTTCATAATTGACAACCATTCAACCGTTGGATTGTCACCAAACTTTGAGACATTGTAATACATAATATTTGAGGACCTTAGGAACTTACGGATCGGGAGTCACATGTACAAATATTCCTGAATTGGATTTGCAAGTTAGTAAATTAAAACGTCGACAGATTCGACCGTTGGATCAAAATGAAATTTTAGCATGTTGTTCTAGAAGCGTAATGTGAACTATGAATGGCTTGATCCCTTAGTAAGGTACGTAGGTAGTCTAACGAGAAGGTTAGATGCAGCCATAATAAAATACCTGAGATTAATCTTTTAGTTATATTTGCTAAGAAAATGAATTTGGGGACTATCTTAGTAATTAGCTTCCGAATTAGAAATTTCTGGTCGTTACAGGTAACGCATGACTTTTTGTGGGATCTTAGTCATTCTATTATGAGATGTCATTTTGAACCTCGACTCATTGCATACAAAATATCCAATGCTTTATTCTCTTTGTAGAATAAAATACAATTATTTTTGCAAGCATGAATTTTTTTTCATAATCCAATCCAAGACCATTCAATACCTTTTGCGCATGTCTATGGTCTTTCAACAAACAATTGTCATTTAGAAGCATTCTGTTGAAAACCCTCAAAAAGTAATCGAAACACTGGTTCGACATACAATACTTTATTTTTCCGTGCATTAATTCCATAATGGCCGTGAGAACGGAAAAGCTCTCGCACCCCGGGTATAACTTTTGGTTGGCATTTTTTAATAGTTTTTCATATTGTTCAAACTCTACACTCTACACTGTCCATTGGTGTAGGCACGTCATCTTCCCCTTCTTGATTGGTGTTTGTTGATGCAAATGGAAAAACATCATTTATAATATCCATGACTTGTTCATTAGGATCCACAAGAGATTTAACATTGTCCACTCTTGTGGCACTTGAAGACAAAGTATTGTCTAATTGTTCCCCATGATGGTTCCAAGTATTATATGTCTCAATCATTCCATTCCTTACTAAATGAAATTGAACATTTTCAATTGTCTCCCTTAACATGTTGTTACACCTCCTACAAGGACACTGGATTCTAGTTGCACCCGGGTTGTGTGTATGTGCAAAGTCAATAAAATCCTCGATTCCATCCAAATATTTGTCCGCGCATCTATTCGGGTTATGTATCCACGTCCTGTCCATAATTCCTGGAACACCACAGTAACAGTACAACAATCACAACAACTTCATACAAAATGATAATGTCACCTTATGCCTCCGGTAAGGGCCCTATCCCATTTGGGAATGCGTAGTCATATCATGTAATTTACGACTACATTAGATTAGATTTCGACGTGGATGAATTTTGACAGCATCTCGATACAGTTCTTCAGGTGTATGACCTGAATAACGTACCGAAACCTAATCCTTCAACCATAAACTACGCGTCATAATTGTGCATTCCCAAATTGTCCAAATAATGGGATAATTCAAGAATTAATTGGACCGCAGTCATGCTTTCGCATCCATGCGCGAAATCCAACTAATCCTCGAACGGGAAACTAAGTTTTACTAAAAATAAAAACCAAGTACGAAGTTAATTTCAATTAACTCCGTACATTACAACACATATTTTTACGTCATTACAAATTTAACAACATAATATAAATATAATTTCACAACACAATATAAACATAACAAATTAAGTTCAACATAATTTAATTAATTTTATATGTTTAAAAAAATAAAAGGAAGAAAAGTCATTCTCAATTGTTCTCTACCAATCGCTAATCACACACAATATCCATATAGATAACGAAATTAATGGCGTTAGTATAAATTTACATTAATACTTTTACCCTAACGATAAAAAACGCTTACCAAACGCACCGAGATAGCTCGATCAACCTAGAGAAGAAGATGGAGGGAGTATTAGATTATGAAATTGAGAGAAAATGGAAATGACAGATGCCGTATTAAGCAAAATCTAAGGGATGAGTGCAGAGGCATAATCTGCAATTTTTTTTGCAGTTTGCCTCTGCACATGGTTGAATCCAGATTAAAAAGTTCACTTTTGGACGAACGATTTTGCGTGACGAAAAAATAAGCATTCGTTGCACAAGTTTACCATTTTTTTATTTTATGTCCTTTACTTTACAATTTATTATTTTCAACACATTGTGTGATGAAGGAATGTATCATAGCGCAATGCATATTTATTTTATTTTATTTCTATTTTTGTTTTTTATTTGTATGTATTGTAAATTTTTATTTTATTATAAATCAAAAACTCAAATCTAGTTAAACATTAAATTAATTAACAAAACTAATTTACCATCCCAAATAGAAATTATAATTAATGCAAATATTAATACTCATCCACATAACACATATTTATTCATTAAATTAAATATAAAGTCCACAAAATCTTATTAAAAAAAAAAAAAACAACCCTCATCAACTTCAATCCTTCGCCCGCAACACATCCGAAAACTTTGCTTGAAAAGCCCATCCACATAAATTCATTGCTTCTCTTCGGTTTTATCAACATCCCAATGAACCTACATTAATGTCAGTAACAATAAATTAGTAATTTAAAAAAATTACGTTTTAACAAAAATAATTGTTCATTATTTACCACAAACTTATCAATAACTCTCCCAGCATGGATTTTTTCAACTCCCCAGGGACATTTTTCCAAGACTCAAGCTTTGTAGAACAATCTCTCCGCACCAAATTCCCAATGTCATACTTAAATTCGGCGTATGCCTCAACCAAATTTTTGTCTTCAAAGTACGGCACTTGCTTTTGTCAATACATTTCTAATCACACTACAAGTGTTTTTTTTTTGCTAGAATCTTCTCCAAAATCAGCCATTCTTTTTTAAACAATTTTTTTTTTTTTTTAAACTAGGGCTCTGAAACTGTGTTTATATAGCACTAGGACACCTTTGCGCGATGAACATATTCGTCGCACAAAATGCATCATCAATGTGCAATTAATTGGAAGGTTTGAACATAGACTGACCGTGCTTTGCGCCACAAGCACATAGACTTGTTGCACAAAGATGTCTCGCACGACGAAGTTAGTGTCACTCAATATATTGCGCAACGAATAAAATATTAATTATTTATTCTATAAATAATTAATACCTGAAATATTATTCTATAAATAATTAATGCCTTAAATATTTATTCTATATATAATTAAGGACTTAATCCATACAATTATTTTAAGCATAAGTACGATATTCATTGAAGATTTTAAACACATAAACTGAGGATAGGGTGCTTACATTAGGTTTCAATAAAAAAACCCAACAGGAATTGAAACCTAATTAAGTCCAAATACATAATTGAATTGTAATTAAGTCTGAATACATAACTTATAAAAAAACACCTTAAATTTAAATATTGTCATACAAAACATAAATTTAAAACTACTATTTGGATGATCCTGGTCCATTCCGCAAGACTTCATAACGTCATCCATTGTAACCTCCCTCCAACGCATTATCCATCAAATTCATCAATTGTTCGTTCATATCATCATGAAGAGTATACTTACACTGTTACATATATATGCAAATAATTAATTCCAACATATAACTAAATATTTCACAAACTTAATTATTAATCCATCAACAATAATATACTTACTAATATTTCATCCATCACATTCCTGGGCACATCTTCCCAATAATACCACTCAGCAGTGGAACGATTATTCCCCATTGCTACAGCGATCGCATGCGCAAACTCAAAATTATCCCTTAAATCATGCGGGTTGGCATCGCGCACACTCTCATCCTTGTTCTTAGCTGCCATCCTAGCACGAACAAAATTTTGAAGAATAAGGATAATAGAATTGTGAAGAGTCAGGATAGCAGAAACGCATATTTATAGGTAGGTTAGGACCTTTGCACTACGAAGCCTTTGTCGTGCAAACACCTGTATTAAATGCGATATTAATTCCTTGGATTCACCTGCAGTAAATGGTCAAAATTGACAAGAACTTGAGCGACGAATTATTGGTTGTGCAAACGCCCTTTTTGTCACGCAAGTTTTTCGCGCCAAACAAAATTACCCCACGTTTTCTTGTTGACTTTATGCGATGCCAACAATTATTCGTCGTGCTAAAGTGTTCTTGCGTGACGAAACTCTTCGTCGCGAATTTTTTTTTCTCTTATCGTTTCTATTTTCGTCGCTCAAGTACGTCTTATGCGACAAAATATTGTTCCTCGCACAAGCTGTTTTTTCTACTAGTGTTGTTTTGTAAGTTTAGACTTTTATGTTTGCCATTAGAGGGGTTAGATTTCATGTCCCCCTTCATTTCTTGTATCTTATTGTTTTCGTTTCTAGAAATGTAAGATTTATGTCTCTTCTTTTTCATTTTTTTTTTAAGGAAAACTAATGAAAAAGATTTAAAAACTCTGAGTTTTAACGAGAATGACAAAATAAAAGGTAAAGTGAATAGTACCAGAATTGACTTTTTAGTGTAAAAATATGATTTTTCGTTAAAATGAACAATACCGCAAACTTTTCGTTAAAACTCCTTTTTTTTTTTTATCATTTTTTCTTGTATTATGAGTAACTTGGTTTTTTATATCAATAAAATTACCCTTGTACTGTCAAAGATTTCTAATATATATAGTGCTTGATTTGACTAGCCTAACCTCAAATCTTGAAAAGACAGACCCTCAACCGGTCTGAATTCCGACCGTTTTTTGAAAGTAACACTTCCTCAAAACATCAACAGAGTGCAACCCTTACAAAATATCGAACAATACAAAGAGATGCATTCTTATTACAGCAAGTGCCTTTTATTCCTCAACTAATTTACTCCCTCTCATTTCTTCATAGAGAGCTGCCTGTTCATGCGACCCCCAACAGTTTCTTTACATCCTTCTGCAAAACAAAAGGGAGACAACAAACCGCAATTTCGTTATCCTAATTCACTTTTTCAGTTGAATGCAACTGTCATGAATGTATGATTTCTTACGTCAATGCTAAGAGGAGAAGTTGTAGGAGCATAACGGTCAACGACTTTCCCTTCTTTGTCAACCAGGAACTTGGAGAAGTTCCACTTGATGTTGTGGCCAAAGAGTTCACCCTTGCTCGACTTCAAGTACTTGTAAATCAGAGCAGCTTTCTCACCATTCACATCCACCTAAAATTGGTAGTATGTAAATCTCCAGCTCTAGAAAATAATACAACTCTATGAAAAGAAGACGCTTTCGCTGTTTGTTCATATTGGAAATGACATCCTAAGAAACTCTTACCTTATCAAAGATGGGATACTCGGCCTTAAAGCGAGTGCAAGCAAACTCTACAATCTCATCATTTGTCCCCGGCTCCTGAGCTCCAAACTGATTGCACGCGAATGCCAAGATTTCCAATCCTGCAAGGCAACAGAAGCAAGTGTGAGCTACAAGCCTACAAGGCAACCGAACGATAGGGAGTTTCTACGAAAACAGCCATGGGGTGAAGTATAAACATGCATACGTAATAAAAGATTCACAAAAGCAGACCTTGAGTTTTGTATTTTTCATACAACTGAGCTAGCTCTGTGTAGTTTGAATTAGTCAAGCCACTGCATCAAAATTAAATAGCAAACTATAATAAGCTCACACTTCAGACAAAGACAAACAACGTCGGCTGATAATGCATCCCATTTTATGAGAATATAACCATCTTTATCAGATTTTCTTTCTTTTGGTATTTTTGTATGGAATGCACGTAAAAACTCGAAAGAAAATAGAAGACATTGTGTACCACTGCGATGCGACGTTGACGATCATCAGGACCTTCCCTTTGTAGGTGCTAAGATCAACATCGTTACCCTTGGCATCCTGTGAGTAAACTGACACATTATATGCATGCACTTATTGGATTCGGGATGAAGTTTGGTTTAGATTTGCTAACCTGCTGCCCCTATACCACATCACCTTGCAAATTAAACCCACCAATTTTTTGGGATCAAAACTGAAATAAGCTACAGTGGTTGGCTCCAAAGGGTCAATCCAAAACTACTAAAATTTCAATTATAAGGAAGATAATTAGAGCTCAAATTCTTTTCTGTTTGGTTTTATTATTAAAAGCGTATTCTACAATAAACTACACTAAGAGAGGGTGGGGATGGTTTGATCATGGGACGCAGTTGATTGAAGAGGAAGGCCGACAAGGGCTATTATCATAAACTACCCAAATTCTAACAAACTGGGGAAAACCTAAGCACTCCTGACATCAGTTTTTCTTTTTAACAACACTATTTTCGAAACGGTAATGCCGGAAAACTAAAATTTTAAATCAAATTTGCAAATCAAATGGTATGTCACTAATACAAGTACGTTAATCAATCCTTGTTATAATCCACATCCAAATTTACAAACTAAATAATGCGTGTCACCACCCAGAGGATATAACAACGTTAATAAACACTTACGTAATAATCTAATCATCAACATTTATGTTATTTATTTTACAAAATTTAATTTATAAATTTGATGTCCTAGCATTTTCATTTTCAACATTTAATGGAGAACTATACGCAAAAACCCAGCTTCTAACCAAACAAAAATCCCCAATCCCAATTGAAAAATGAAAATAATCAAAATTCGTGAAAAGCCAACCTTGACGGTGAAGTCGTGGAGGGATTTACTCTCGGACTGGCTAGCCATTGTACGATTCAATCCGAACGTTGACGAAACCGGGCTCGAAAACTCTATCTTGATCGACGGCGAAAGCAGCGAAATCTGCGACGACCACAAAAGGATCTGCCGGGAATCGGCCGAGAAGTGCTTTTGCAGAAGCTGAGAAGCAGATGAAGTGATGACGGTGAGATTTCGTCGGAAGAGAAAGCGAGTAGTAGCACAGAGCATTTGAGTTTTAATGATAAGAACAAAATAAAGGGTAAAGCGAATAGTACCAAGATTGACCTTTTAGTATAAAAATGTAGTTTTTCGTTAAAGTGAACAGTACCTAGTGTTTTTTGTTAAAGTTCCTTATTATCTAAAGGAGTGGAATGTGATGGTTTACGGGCCCACACGTGGAGGGATACTAGGTTGACACGTAGGTGCTTTCGTAATCCCACACGTGGAAGTGTAATGACAAACTCTCTGTCTTGTCTTGGAAGTGGGGAAAATGGACGGGTTGATGGTTGGACAAATTTTGTTTGATCATTTCTAATCTTTTTCTATACCCAAAATTAAATTTTATATTTGAATTGTCTATTTTACCATATTACATAATTACCATAAAATACAAAATGAAATTAACAATAAATTTAAAATTCATTCAATAATCAAACTCTACCATCACACAATTTTTATCTTACGTTCATTCTGACTTAAATTCTAAAAGCAATCATAAAACCCTACCATCACCCAATAATCAAACTCGATTGCTTTTGTTTCCTCTCTAGTTTCATGTTAACTCGATCAACAAGAACAATAATTACAAGCCATATCACCACAAGAAACAAAAAGAGTAGAAAGCTTTCAGCACATCGAAATGTGTTTCATGTCATTACCAGCGCTTGCTTAAGGAACTCATCTCGTAAGTGGTTAAGTTTTGATTCCAATTCAACTAGGTATGCCTATAAAAGCAACACATATCACTCCAATAAAATTACTGCCATGATCCTTCAAGAAAATGTGATGAGAAATTCTACTGAAATTTACTTTCACTAAGGTGTCCACATAATTTTACATGATTCAAATTCCAAAAGCACCAGTTCAACTGCTTGCCTAGCTGCTACTAAACTGTTTAATCTTGAATTAGAAATGCATCACTCAGTTTCACGAATCACATTCAGATTAGCTACCTGGACTACTCTATTAAGAGCTTGGCAAAGATCATTTCCTAGCAGCCTTGCACTATAAACCGACAACGTTGAAAAAGTTGTAAAACAAATTGAAACTACTGATCAATCCATCTATAACAATTGGTTGCCATGACAAATAAAACAATAGGCTTAAAGAGAGATTGATTCTTTAAGAATGAATTTACATATTGAATTGGGTTTGATGGGGTTGTTTAGGTAGTAAATTTGGGTTTAAAGAGAGATTTTTTCTTTAATAGAACTAATATGGGTGTAGAGAGTAAGTTGGGTGTAAAAAGAAGTTATAAGTTAAAATAAAGTTTCCTTAAGCCAAACGAGATGTGTGGTGGAAGGTGTGAATAATGCGAACACGAATTTTTTGTTTTTATAAAAAAGGGGTGTGAATAGTGTGAACGTAATTATATTTAACATAGTGTAATTGTGTTCTAGAAGATCTTTCTTATTACACTTTGAATTACTTGAAAAGTAGGTTTTATCTCCATCTTATTAGTTATTACAATAAAGGCACAAGGTTTGAAGAATAACACACATAAATTCTTAAAATAGGTCACAAAACGTTATCATCACGCTTTTGACACTGTACTAAAGAGAAGTTGTTCATCTTTAATCAGGGGATATTCTGTTTCAATCATTATTATTACGATTAAACTTTTTTATTTTATTGAATTCATATGCTTCAATTGATTTATTTTTTTTTTTTTTTTGTGTATGTGTGTGTTGAGCAGGATATAACACTCTGAAAATGGAAATCCAAAATTGAAGGAAGAACTTCTACAAATCCCTTCACAATTTATCATCTCAAGCTAGGTTCTTCTAAAACACGAGTCTTGATTGTTGATATTTTTTTAGCCTGATTGCAAAAACCATTACATAATGCATGAACCCAATTTTTCACGTTACGAATTATAGATTATGCTAAAGTTGTGTTTTCTTTTATTCATAGCATAAATTGTATATTATGTAATTTGTTTTTTTAACAACTAATATTATCTACAATAAGGAGTGGGGGAGTAGGCTGAACCTCATAATAGACTAGCAATAATGTGGTTCAAATTCAACTTTGACGAGAATCAGACCTAAGACCTCTTACTTACAAGTGAAGAGAAATATCACTAGGTCGTGGAACTAAGTGATTGTATACTATGTAAATTATTGATCACTAATATATTTCATGCATTTATACCATCAATTTCTAAAGTCTTGGTGATGTTTTTGTGTTAAAATGGTTGCATTTTACCCTACCTTGTGTTAGTGTGCAGTTAAATTTGCTTTAGGATCAATTTCAAGCACAAAAGGAGAAAAGGAAATTATAAAAACAAACAAAAGAAGAGAGAAGTGGGAAAGAAGGGAGGAGGGAACACACGGAAGTGGGAATGAAAAGATGGTAGAAAATAGGTGAACATGGGGTACCCACTATGAAGTGGAGTTTGGTTGGTCTTCCACTTGTAGTTTTAGTTGGTTTTGGCAATTATTGCCTTTGGTTAAAGGCAATAACATAACGAAAAACAGGAGGGAAGACAGGGGGGAGCACGGCAGAAAAGAAAAGGGAAAAAAACAGGCCAGAAACAAAGGCAGAGTGAGAAAGACACGGAGAAAGAAAAGAAATAGAGAGGAGCACGGCAGAAAAATAGAGGAGAAGGTTGCAGCGTTGGAGAGGTGGCAGCGAGCAACATAGCAGAAAGCAGAAGGGATGTCGCAGCTCCACATGGAAGGAGGAGAAGGGCAGATAGCTTCTTTGTAAAAAAAGGGTTGTCTCTTTCTTTGATTATTCATGGATAATTTCTTATGTATTCAAATAATTATGTGTAACTAATTTCCTTTTGCTAGAGTGAGGCCATGAGCCGCAACATAAATACGTAGATTTATCTTTCAATTGCTTAAGTGTTGTTATATGCTTGCTTTGATATTTTCAATTACTGAATTAAACTATCTATGTACCATTAGGATGCTTAGAAAAGTTATCGGATGCAATTTTGAACGAATGTCACGTTAAAATTGGTTGGGCTTCTTGTGATGGAGGATTGTACTCTCCTAAGGTAAATATCATGCTCTTAGGGATTACATGGTTTGACAAAAGGATGTTCACCAAGATTAATGAATCACTCATGTTTATATTTAATCTAAATGTCATGGATAAGTTGCATGTAGTGGTATGCGTTTTAGCTTGAATGTCACAAGTAAAACATACAAAAGGAAAATCCAACCTTCAAAGTATATGTGTTTTCGATTACTTAAGCAGTTGGAAGAGTTACGTAGGAGTGTTGTTGGTAAAGGTCAAACTCTAGCATATTGTCAATTTAATTTTTTAGAAAACTTCATTTTAATCCCTAAATAAGATTGCTTTTTCAATAATACCGTATGTAAGATTAAAAACTAAAAATAGTCCTCCATGTCAGATTATAGTATTCCATGTCACATTTAATCATTTTTTAATAAATTTATTGCATTTTTAGTTTTCCTATTTACCCTTATTACTCTCTTAAAACCAATTAGAGAAACAAATATATAATTAATTTTCAAGAATGCTTAATTAACTAGATCAATAATTAACATGTTTGTTATAATATAAATCTCCATGTGTTATTCCAATCAAAGAACCCAGAAAACTCAGAAACCATGATCAAACAAAAAAAGCCATAAAACTTACAAACCAAAAATCTCGTTGTATTCGGAAGAAAGAAGAAAAAATGGGCTTTTAGATGCCAAATTGACGGTGAATCTAGAGATAAATGAAAAAAAAATACAAATTGAGAAAATAGAATGTGAAATCACAACTTAATTGACCGTACCAAATTAATCGGACATACACTATATAGTACCTAACCGACCATACCGAATGGATAAGACCTAATTGATAGTACCTAAATGATTAAGGTGCATTCATATAGGTACTATGATTTAGGTGCATTCATATAGGTACCATGATTTAGGTGCATTCATATAGGTACCATGGTTTAGGTACATTCATATAAGTACCATGGTTTAGGTGCATTTGACTTGGTACTATGATTTATGTGTATTCGACTAGGTTATATGATTTAAGCACATTAGGACATGGTTTAAGTGCATTCGATTATGTAAAATATATGATTTGGCTATTTATATTTCCTCTATGCTTTGAATGGTGATAATGAATAATTTGAATTAGGTATTTGTTAATTCTTGTAACGTATCACTAATATTTTTTTGAATTATGTTTATCATTTTAGAAAGTCAGACAATAATCAATGCCAAAAAATATGGAGCAAATTAAAATCAAATATTTAATAGGGGCATTATAGGAACCAAAAAAACGCATTAAATATTTAAAAACAAGAAAATATAAATTTTAATATTTATGCTAACATGGAAATTTAGTCAAAGGACTATAATGAATATATAATCTAACATAAGGTTTTAATTGAATTTCAATCTTTATCAAGGATTAAAATGGAGAAACCCCTTTATTTTTCTTCAATCATTTATTTTATCTTGAATTTTCTCATTTACTTGTTTTGTTTAGTTGAATCATTATTTCTAATTATGCTAAAGTTGTGTTTTCTTTTAATCATAGCATAAATTGTATATTATGTAATTTGTTTTTTTAACAACTAATATTATCTACAATAAGGAGTGGGGGAGTAGGTTAAACTTCATAATAGACTAGCAATAATGTGGTTCTAATTCAACTTTGACGAGAATCAGACCTAAGACCTCTTACTTACAAGTGAAGAGAAATATCACTAGGTGGTGGAACTAAGTGGTTGTATACTATGTAAATTGTGTAAATTGAATATGTGTGAATAAACAGACAAAAAAGGAAAGAAAAAACATAGAAAAAAGGGGAGTTGTGATGGGCCTTGCAACATGAAAATTGTAGGCTATGTCTTGATTTAAGATCCAGCGCTTGAGCATGCAGCTCACACTGGAGCTGCGCCACCGAGCTCCCTGATGACTCATCAACTTCCTCTGACGACCTACAAGTCATCTTTCATCTTCGAGGAAACGTTTTCATCATGGAAAGATAAGATTCCAGACGAATCTTGCTAAGGATTCGAACTTTGAAACTCGATCCACAGTCGAGACACCTTTGTCGAAAAACACGACCCACATCAGGTTCTTCTCAAGATCCATCGATAAGTGCAAACCATTCTTCACCGCGATAGAAAAGAGTAAAGGCCTCTTTGGACAAATGAGTGTGAAGATGCCTTTACAAAGCTAAACAAGTACCTATCCAAACCCTGTGGAGAAGATTTGTACCTATACCTGGCAGTATTAGACTGCGCAGTGAGCGCGACTCTTATTCGAGAAGACTCTAGGGAGCAGAAACCTGTGTACTACATGTTAAAAGCTCTTCTCGAACCAGAGACAAGATACCAAGAAAATGGAAAAATTCATCCTTGCACTAGTGACTCTGGCCATAAAGCTTCGACCATACTTCCAATCGTTCAGAGAAATCTACATGACGGAGTACCTACTTCAATCCATCTTGCACAACCGTGATGCATCATCCAGAGTTACCAAGTGGACCATTGAGTTAGGACAACATGAAACCATTTACTGCCTCAAGACTTCTATCAAAGCACAAGCACTAGAGGAAGTCGAGTTCACTTTGGCTGCACAAGATGTTACAGACTCGGACAATCTCTTCACTTTGGCAGCACAAGATGTCACAGACTCGGACGAACCCTCCATCCCCAACTAGCTCTGGCTTGCGCTCACCCATACTCACCATCCTGCTATCATATCTAATTTTGCACTCCTGTCTTGCCCCAAATCTCATGCTCAATCACTCTCTTGTATGTCAAAACTTCCTTTTGCTACAGATCTTTCCACCTCGCGCCCTCTCTTCCTTATAGCTATCTTAGACATTTCTTGGTGTGCTGCAAATTCATTGCTTGACGGATTTGGGATCCTAAATAGTATTGTATCCACTTGTCGACTGATTATATGCGTGACTATGTCCCCATTTTTATATAATCACTTTTTCTGTTTCTTCTGACTTGTTTCAACGATGACGGCGTTGTTTTTTTTTACAGCAATAGTGGCAACGACGACATTTGTGTCGGTGTAGGGTTTGATGTTAGAGCTTCATGTATTTTGGACTTCAAACTTGGTTTTGAATTGGTATATCTTTCTTTTTCTTATTTGTATTTGGGCCCTTTTAAGTTGTTAAATGAAAATGAGCTTTATATATAGAGATAAAAACTTTCATTATATATCAAGGTACTGTTAAGGAGAGACAAAAACATAAAAACAACTAAAGCTCAGTCAAAAAACATAGAAACAATTTTTTAAAATACCAACTATACCCCTAAGGCTTTAAAGCCCTCAATAGAACACAACCCTCACAATTTAAACAAAATTAATATGTGCCATAAGCTCAACCCATCCTCGACTATTTCTGTAGAATCAGTTTTGAAACTATAAGTAGAATTAGTTTGTATCATTTATTACTAGAATCAATTCAACTTGTCATCGACCATTTTTCTACAATCAGTTCAATCAGTCTTCGACCATTTTTCAGAATCAATTCAACCCGTTTTCGAGCATTTTTTCATAATTAGTTTCGAATACATCCAGAATCAGTTTTGTATACTTTTTTTAGTACTACCAGTTTGTATATTTTTAGTAGAATTAGTTTATAACAACATAATATCGACATGATTTTGGAGAGGGAACAATGTTAGGGAAAGGGTTCATTTCTTCCCGTTATGATTCTATCAAACATAAGATACATGGAGAACAATTTCTACGGACCAAGCTTACCGCGATGTAGCGTTTCGGTTTAATAATTTCATGTCATATGGAGAAAAACTTATATATGACATGATATTTTGGCCCGAGACCCTACAATGACAGTAACTATCCCATGTAAGTCATTTTCTTTAATATGAACCATAATCTTAATATGTCACGAGAAAAAGAAAAGGGCCAAATTATAGTTTTAGTCCCTGTAGTTTGGTAAAATTTGACTTTAGGTGGTATACTTTCAATTGTCGTAATTTAACTTTGTAGACTATTAGCTATTGCAATTCAAGAACAATGGCTTGTTTCCTTGAATTTTTTGCCCAATTAAAATAGTACCGTGAATGCAATGTGGGAGATGTTGTACAATTCCACAAACTCCATCTTCCACTTATGTCCTCAAAAGAAAAATCTTTGATGAATCCAAGCCCCTTTTACTTAAATTTCAACATGTAGTAAACTTCCAGACTAAAATTGTGGCAATTAAAATTACAGGCCAGAGTGGAACTTTATCTCTACTACAAACAAACATCAAAACCGCAACACTTGCCGTTTATGACTTGAGAATGGGATGGTAAGTTGGGTAGAGGTCGTAGATCCACAACTTCATTCATTCATTGGAATAATTAAATGAAACCAATATTTATTGAAGAGAGAAGGAGAGAGAAGGGAGCAACATATGAAGAGATAGAAGTGTGAAAATGACTTTTCCACTAGAAAGGGTAATTTTGTAACTTACACTTCAGAGGAAAAAAAAGTCAATGTTGTCATCTTTCACATGTATTAACTTTTGTCTCTCATTGAAATGTTTAAAAAGTGTTGTGTCAATATACAAGTAACTAAGTAAGTATTAATTATTAAAAGTAAACCCTATTGTAATTACTTCTAATGAAATGCGTTTTCATTAAAAAAAAAATGTATGTGCCAATAATTACAAAGTTAAATAAAACAATATGAACTGTTTTTGTGCTCCTCAAATTTTCATTTCCCTCCCCACAATGCATTGTTTACAAATTCAAAGGTGAGACCAAATAGAAAAAAAAAAGGAAGAAAGAAAGAACAGACAAAAAATTAAATAAAATATGTATCCTCAAACTACACATTTGATTTCAATTTGGTCACCCTCTCCATGAGATTAGTCATTGTGATGGAAAATGCATCCTCAAAGATTTCAAATTTTGCATTTGAATCCCCATACACCAAACCCGGCAACAACTCATACACTATAAACCTCCTCATATCATCTCTCTTCTCCTTTGAAATCTTCTTCAGCGTATCAAACACATTCACCTTCATCCCCCTCACTTCCTCTTGGTCCACAAATACAGAATACTTTCCGTGATCCTCCGGCAAATGCCATGAATACTGGTAATAAGCGGTAAAGGGATCGAAAAGCACTGGAATGCAGCCCGAAATCAATGAGTCAAATAAGGATTTTCTAGTAGGGCTGTCCCCTGGAGGCTGCAGGCAGAACTCAGACTCCATGAAGAGCTCAATGACTGGCTCTGGCTGATCACATCCGCCCAAACTACAGTCAACAAACCGGCATTGGTTTCCATATTCGGAAGAAGAACTGCACTGTTTAATTAATATAGACCTTATGCTCTTAGCTTGACCAGGCCTTGCTGCACCAGCAAAGCTCACTAACTGTTTTCGGTGTGAGCTTATGATCTTCCATTGCCATGCCATGATGTCCTCATCTGAGCTTGGATGGAAGTATGTTGGGTGTGGAATTCCTATGTCATTTGGCTGCCATGGCTGCCTCTCAATCAAAAGCTTGACAGGGTTTTTCATTTGATCAATCTCCAAGAATCTAGTTCCCCAAGAGCGGTCCTTTCTCCGAAAATCCCATGAAATTTTTCCCAACACAATGACATGATCCTTGCCAGAATTTTTAGTCCATGACCTTTGCTTCCGAAGCCATGTAATGAGCTCCAAACTCAACGTGTCTTTCACGTCGCTGGAGACGTTCTTGAAATGCCATCTTAGAATATCCAAACCGCCGTAAAATGGAATGTAGAAAAGCTTGGCTTCATCCTCATTGTAAACCCTGCAAGGATGCTTCATAACCCTCTGATGAAAAATTGGCTCCAATGAGTGCTGATGTGTTTGGTACCAACCATTTCCAAATTTTGGAATCGGTTCTCCCATGGCTTCATTTTTTAAGTACTTGCAGAAGTCCAACCATGTAATCATGTCTCTGCACTGACCAATCAAGTCAAAATTAAACTTGGATGGTAAGTTATACACATAAACTCCCCTCCCTTCGCACCCGGCTTGCTTCTTATCCGAAATCCATGATCTGTGCAGTTGCATCTGTTCTTCAACTTCCTTCTTTGCGTTCACAACTTCCTCCTCTCGGTCTTTGTTCTCACCATTCCTCATAATTATCGGATCAGACTCAGCTCGGATAACTTCAGCGGTCTCTCTCACCTTCTCGCCGTTGACAGTCGGTTGAGAAGGACTAGTGGAACCATTGCCGTGGTACAAAGGAAGCGATAAGGGAAGAGGGATGTTTGAACTCTTATCAAGAGTGTGGAGGTAAATGGAACTATGATTGATGACAGGAATTGGGATTTCAAACTTGGGTTGGGTTTTACCAGCAGAAAGGCAGTAATGGTCATTGAGCTTCCGGGAGGAAACACAAACGTGGACAACGTTGCCGGAGATAATGGTGGTGGAGGAAGACCAGAGGTAGATAAGAAAGAGAAAGAAAACTGCAGCCGGGGCTCGATAGATGAATTTGAGCAGAAAAATGAAACAGCTACAGGATTCTTTCGGGGGTGGTTGCTTGGGGACTTTGGGTTTTCTTTTCGCCATGGAAGCACCGACCATTTTGAGAAAGCTTGTGTGCACATTGCCCTGCCTCTGGTTTTAAGTTCTTGCAAGGGAAAGGTTGGGTTGTGCTCTTTCAATAATTTTGATCATGGAAGCACGTTTGAGAAGTAGCTTCTGATTTGATTGCACGTTGGAATGCAATGATTCGTTTTCTAATACTTAATTCTTTGTATCTGTCATTGTTTTTCCTAATTAAATAAAATATTAAGGTTTGCATTTGACTATAAATCTCAATGATTATATTGCAAGAAAAGTTTAGGAGATGACCTAACGACAGATCTACTTGCATGCATAGGGAAACAAACTGTGATGTCAACGTATAAAGATGTACCGTACTTATCGAAGACAACCTTCATAAGGGCGGGACTACTTTATGCTCGTAAATTTGCTATTATATACATATTAATTATTCTTGTTTACATTTTTATTTTACTCTTTTATATAGGTTTTTACATTCTATTTATGTTTTGTAGGTTGTAACAAGTAAAGAGTGGAAAAAGAGCTAAAAAGAAAGTATTGAGACTAAAAAGGGTTTGCAATTCCATGTCGTCAGCACAGCCTCTGCAGATCAGTCAAGTTCGTGGATTAAACTGTATTGACTCGAGAAGAACAAAGAGATGTGCCACATATTCTTGGAAATCTATGGATGTCTATTTTTCGTAGAATTTCACGGTTCGTGAATATTATTTTTCTAGAGGCAGTTATGGCAGTTTTAGTACATGAAGGTTGGGCTATGCCCGAATACAAAGTTTTGTACAAATGTGTGTCAACGGGGTAGATTAAAGAAGGTTAAAATAGGCTATTCAAGCCTTGGGCTGTGACAAATGAAAAGGTAGGCTTTATCCCTGATCAGCGCAGCAGCAAGGCAGCGTGCAAAAACAGATTTAGAAAGAAAAAAAATAAAGGAAGGTAGCAGCAGTCACCAAAACAGAGAAGGTACAACCCACGGCACAAGGGAGGAAGAGGAAGGACCAGAGCACCATTCTGCAATTCGTTATCAAAGAGTTTCTTATTTTCCTTTTTATTTTTGATACAATTTTGTGACAAGACAATTTGTTGATACTTTAATGGTTAATTTCTATTTTAATTCCAATCTTATCGAGTTATTTTTATGCTTGATCACTATAGAATAACTTTATAATTGAGTTCGTTCTATAGGTAAATTTGGATGAACAAGTCTTGTACCTATGCTAAGTAACAAGAGAACTAGTTACTGTTCTTGGAATTAACTACCATGAATAACCGGAATAGACAGATTCACGTGTTTGTCGATTTCCATTGTATTATGCTTTCTCAGAGTGTAACTTAATAGATACCATGCTAAATACTTCGAGAACAAAAAGAGTTAAGAATAGACACCCATACCTAATTTGTTTTTGGGAAATCAACAACTTAAAAAGTAGATACCATGCCTTTAGGTTGGCAAACGTTAAGCATCTAACTTGTGTATCGATTACTTAGGCAAAAAAGCTTCCTAGCCGTTCAAACATCTTTCAAAACCCTTATTGCCAATTACTTTTATTTATATTGTGTTTTTATACTTTTGTAAAAGAATTAATTTAAATTGTTTTAGGAATCATAATCTAGATACATATTAGTGCAATCCTCGTGGGAATGATCTCTTACTTGCTTTCTATACTATGTGTCTAGTATTGTGCACTTGCGAATTTAAAACGTGTAATTAGTAGCTTAAAATTTAAGTTGCTAATTTCATAATAAACTAACAACGACGGTGTACTCAACTCATTCAGAGATATGATTTACAATGTAATAAAAAATAATATTAGCATGTGGTATAAAGAAGATGTACTGTACTTATTGAACACAACCTTTATAAAGGCAGAACTAACGATCATGGTGAATTCAGTTCTTTCAAAGATGTGATTTACAATGTGATCGAAAAATTATATTATCGTGAGTTTTTAGCATACAAATAATAGAGAAATCAAGAATTTTCTTGAAAAAATTATTTTACTTATTCATGTTCCTATATCATCCCACTAGCGGCCCAAAGGAAGCAAGAAACAGGAAGAAGAACAACAATGTCAACAAATATTAAGTCAGTAAAATGATCCCAGCAGCAAGAAACATTTGAGCTTTAGTTTACAACATACTGTCGGTCCTTGAAGGCAGCCTGCGGAAGAAGTTGATGGGTGCGGATGGTAGCCTATGGCGAAACCTCGGATGCTTCATCATAAAGAACCCGGCCAATGCTGCCACTACCTGGGACGGTGTAACGTACATCACCAAGGCGGCATGAGGCAGAATGTGACAAAAAGTGCTGAAGCGCGTGGATCGCGTCAGCTTGACAATGCCTGAAACCGTTCCCCTTGGGTAGCTATATCACCAACAACAGTCTGAATTCTACCAGCTACACTCCTTAGGCGATCATACCTCATAAGAGAATGCTTTGAATTGTGATATATTCTTCTCAATAAGAGGTATTTAAAGGTGTACATCCCTAACAAAATGGAAAGAGAATTAATTACAAGTGATTACATGAGAATACACACGATTACATATCAATTAGGGATCCTACCTAAAATACAAAAGTCAACACTCTCCCTCAAGTTGGTGCATATATGTCGCTCATGCCCAACTTGTTCAAGAAACTTGAAAACTTGTGACTTGAAACAGCTTTTGTGAGGATATGCCAACTGATCTTTTGTTCTTATTGCCAGTAATTCAATTATTTTTCCTTCCAATTTTTCTTTGATGAAGAACCGGTCAACTTCAACATGCTTTGTTCTATTATGTTGTACTGGATTCTGTGCAATATCACGAGCAGCTTTATTATCACAAAATAATTTCATGGGCTTATCATGTTGTATACCCAAATCGCTTGTGTCATGCCCTGGACCCAGGGTCAGGGGAAAAATAAGACCCCGCGCCCGAAACGCGAGTAAAGTAAAAATAAATAAAAAGAAATTGACACGGGTTGGAAAATATAAACTCCTCTTATTAAATATAACTTCAAAATCCTTACAGGGTGTACAAAAATAATAAATAAAAATCCTTAAACTTCTCCTCAATCACAACCTCAGCTCTTCCAACACCTGTCTTGCCAAATAACCCAACTGTAAAATAATAGGTGAGGGGTGAGCAACAACCACCGTCGCTCAGTGAGTAGAATATATAATATGCCAGTCAAGCTTGCCATTTTAATCACACTATAAAATAGAATAATAATATCAAAGCTTTAGCCACATCATTCCATAACACATCATCCCTTTATGTGTTCATTACATCCTTCAAAAATTGTAACACACCACGTGACCCTTACTGGCCATTTTGCCCTAAAGTCCCCATGTGCAGTTTACATTTATCCCTCGGATTAATGCAACACTAAAGTTCTCATGCTCCATGAACATATCCAATTAATCCACATATCACCATATTAATAATTCCAAAATCATTTCAACAAATCCAACATGCTTGACTTAAAATAGATAGAGATTTATAAATAGATAAAACCCACAATAGTTCGTGGTTTTCATTTATTAGAAAATAAGAATACTTTGAAACACATTACATAAACCACTCACCTTGATAATCCAAGCTTTGGCAAGACAACCCAACTAACATTTCCACACACCTCAAACTCTCTAACCCTAGCTCGCTATCTCTCTCTATACATATATAATATATACACACACACACACGTACATATATATGTATACATAGATATATACTATATGTACATCACCCCTACGTAATGCATGCATTGCATGCTTCTGTGGTTTCAAAAGAATGGAGCCTTTGCTCCTATTTATAGGAGTATGAGGCGGCTACCCAAACGTAGTGGTCAAGAAAACTTAACCAAGAAGTAAACTATATTAATAGAATACATATTTATAGATAGACATAGAGGATGGCTCTTATCTTGGTTATCGAAACAAAGGAGGAGGTGTAAATAAGCATGCTTACAAGCACCTCAAAATGAAATTCTAAAATTACTATAGATTACTATGAACATGGTCATGCCACGTTAGAAGCAATAACTTGACAAGTGTAAGCTATGAGATGGAAAAATGAGATACGATACAGGCAGTGAAGATAGGTGAGAAAATGTTGTAGGTTCAAATAAATAAATAACTATAGATATTACTTGCTCAAATAATAAAACTGTAAGTAAATATAAATAATACATTAAAAAAAAATAGGCAAAGGTTTTGAAAATACAGGTCATCACAGCTTGGCAGAAGCTTAAGCCACAAAATTTCACAAATCCCCAAAGCCATACATCTGTATTTAGCTTCTGCACTGGAACGGGCAACCACATTTTGTTTCTTACTTCTCCATGTAACCATGTTTTCCCCAACAAATGTAAAGTAACCTGATGTTGAGAGCCTATCGTCAATCGAACCTGCCTAGTTTGCATCAGTATAACCTTCAACACTAAGGTAATTCCTTTTAAACAAAATTCCTTTGCCTGGACTTCCATTCAATATTGCAATATTCTCATCACGGCATTCATGTGTTGTTCTCTAGGATCATGCATGTATTGACTCACTACACTCAAGGCATTCGCAAGGTCTGGTCTTGTGTGTGCCAAATACATCAAACGACCTACTAACCTTTGGTATCTTCCTTTGTCAACTGGTACTTGATTAGGATCAACACTAAGCATCAATCTTTCTTCTAATGGTGTAGCTACTGGATGACAAGTTAACATGCCAATTTCGTACAACAAATCAATAATATACTTTATCTGAGATAAGAAAATTCCAGAACTGCTTCTCGATACCTCAATCCCTAAAAAATATTTCAGGGATCCATGGTCATTCACTTCAAATTCTGTAGACATGTATCTTTGCAAGGCCACATGTTCTTCTGGATCATGACTTGTTACCACCATATCATCTACATACACAATAAGTGCAGTAAGCTTCCCATTCTGTCTTTTCAGGAAAAAAGCATGATCAGAGTTACTTTGTCTGTAACCAAATGCTTTCATAGATTTTGTGAATCCTCCAAACTATGCTCAAGCAGACTGCTTCAAGCTATATAAGGATTTCTTAAACTTGCACACTTTTTTTTTTTTGTATTTATTTGGAGCATTACATCCAGGTGGAAGGTCCATATAAATCTCTTCTGTCAAATCTCCATGTAAGAAGGCATTCTTCACATCGAACTGTTGTAAAGGCCAATCAAGATTTATAGCCAAGGACAACAAAACACGAACTGTGTTGATCTTGGCCATATGAGCAAATGTATTTGTATAGTCAATTCCATATTTTTGAGTGTATCATTTTGCTACCAGTCTTGCCTTGAAGCGATCCACCGTCCCCTTAGCTTTATACTTCACAGTATAAACCCATTTACATCCCATAGGTTTCTTATCTGATGGCAAGTCTGTAATCTCCCATGTAGCATTTTTCGTCAAAGACTTCAACTCTTCATTCATTGCTGCTTACCAACGTGGATCAGCTAAAGCCTCTTGCACACTGTTAGGAATAGATACAGTAGATAATTGAAACACATATGACTTATTTGATTCTGACAGGTGACTGGTAGACACATAATTAGTTAATGGGTATAACACATTGGATTCAGGATTGGGCTTATTCATTGGATACCTAGTTTTGCATTTAGGGTCAGCTTCATAAGTAGGTTTAGGAATACATCGGTTTACACGGTCAGGGAGGTGATGTGACGGTGGTGCATCTGGGATCGAAGGCGATTGATTATGGTTATTGAGGCTTATGGGCGGTGACATCGATTGTGATGTAGTTGGTGACACAAGGTTGTCTGCTGGTGAGAAAACTGGCAGTGAGCTGTCAAGTGTAGAGGAAGGGTGTGAGTTACCTGGTGCAGTCAACTCATTACTTTCAAAGTTTTCAACATTGTTTCCATGTGAATGATCACCACTTGTCTCCAAGACATTACCACTTACTTCTAATTCATTCACATTATTATTTTCTTGTGAATGATCACCACTTACTCCAAGACATCACCACTTAAATCCAAAACATTCACATTATCTGTCTTTGAAATAGTATAATCAAGAGTTTGAACTTTTGTTTGACTCTCCCCCTGAAGTGAAGACTCGAGATTGGCAAAGTACATATTATTCTTATGAATGGAAACATCCATAATGACAAACAACTTTTTGGTCAGAGGGTGATAACAACGATATCCTTTTTTATTTGAGGCATACCCTGCATACACACACCGTAAGGCCTGAGGTTCAAGCTTACTCCTCTACTGTTTATGGAGATGAACAAAGGCCACACAACCAAACACATAAGGTGGAAGATTAGGGACCACATGAGCATTAAAGTGTGAAGAGAGAGCCTAAAATGGTGTTTGAAAATCAACGGATCGGGATGGAACAAGATTAATGAGATACGCAGCTGAGGGGAAGGATTCTCCCCAATAGGATAACGAGAGACGAGCCTCGAGCAAAGAAGCACAAACAACCTCTAAAAGTTAACGGTTCTTGCATTCTGCAACCCCATTTTGTTGTGGAGTATAGTATATGGTTTGATGAACAATGCCATGATGATCAAGAAAGGCAAGAAGGTCAGAGTTAACATATTATTGTCATTATCACTTTTGAGAACTTGTATGTGTGACTTATATTGTACTTGTGCCATTTTATAAAACTACTGAAACAAAGAAGGTGACACGCCCCGATCCCGATGTCCTTGGGACATCGGAATGGTCACGTGTTGGCCGACACTCGAAGGGTGACAAAAGCCATTTAATTTAAGCAAATGCTGAGAAATATGCTAAAACATGCAATAAGAACTAATAACACAATATTAAAGTTCAACTGCTAACTATTAAAATTAGGATAACGCATAACATGTTCAGAGCATACATCTAATACAGAATATAAGCGAAAATTTAAGATAGAGAAATGTTATTACAATAGGTGCCGAAGCAGAGAAGATATAGCACTGAATCACTGGTAGAGAAATTCCTCGTAGCTCAGATCGTATTCCTTGTTATAAGGTCCTGAAGGGGGTGTAAAACAAACATGGGTGGACCAAGTTGATATATATATACATAGTAAAACAGTTGTCAATGTACTAACCCCCAGGTTTTATGAAAACACATATATAATGATAAACATAGGTTTTCCGAAACCTAGCATGTCGTGTAATGTCTGAAATCATAACTTATATATATATATATATATATATATATAATCACTAGTGAATGTCCGATAACCCCCATGCCTCATGCCGGCTCCCTGTCTCTGAGCAGACAGTCAAAGGAAAATACACTCTAGGCCCCATGCCGGCTCCCCGGCTCCCCGTCCTTATGCTAAATAGCCAGAGGAAACACACTCTAGGCCCTATGCCAACACCAAACCTTCGCCCGGGACAGACCAGAATCTATCCCTACGTCTAGTAGCGGAATAAGGACTACTAGGTAAGTACAAAAACCATTGAACATACATATATTGAAAAGCAAGTTCATAGTATAAAGTCATCTATCATCTATACTATAAAAGAGGTGTTCTAAACATGTCTAAATATCATATCGTCATCCATCATATATTCTATAAGAACACGGGTTATAGGAAAAATAGTAGTAATTCAATCTAGCCTCAGTAAGCATGATCTCTCACAAAACATTTCATAAAACGTAATCATCAAATCATGCTTTTCATGTATGCATTTCTACTATTAAAACATGCATTTTTTGAAGGGGTCCACTCACCATACACCGATGGTGCAAAGCTGTATAAAAAAGGAATAACGGAATCGCCGCTAATAATTGCACCTATTCACATAAAGGGGTACATTTAGTCAAACTCTACTCAAATGATGGAATTTGGGAAGATGGACTTAAAAAATAGGTCCAAGATGTCGAAATTAGCCAAGGAGAGGTCTCAGACGAAAACTGGAAAAGTCAACCTGAAAGTCAAAGTCAACGGCCAGACCGAGTCAAACAGGTCTGGGCTTAGGGTTGGACTAGGTTTAGGACTTTAGGGTTTGGGCTTAAAGCCCCCAATAGAAACGGCCCAAGGGCCCTTTTGATTTTTAAAAACAATTAACTTAATAAAAAAAGGAAAATGGGCTTAACGGGCTTGATGCCTGAGTTCCTCCTGGCCCTAAGGCTTAAAAGCCAAGGGTTTTGGGCTTAGGTGTCACGGCCCTAAGGCCTTTTGGGTTTTAGGAATTTAAATAAAATTAAAAAGGGAATAGGTTAGGGTTTTGGGCTGGCTCATAACGGGCTTAAGGCCTGAGGGTCTTTGAAACGGCCGGAAAGGACTTGACTGAACAGAGATGAACACATGAACTTCCCTAGCTCCGGCTGATTGCAAACATGAACCCTAAGCTCCGATCTAAGTACCAAAAGGAAGCACAAGGTGAAAGGAGTAAGTTTATACCTTTGGTTTGCCATGAAACGGCCGGTGATGTTCGAAAAATTCCTCAACAACCACAAGCTTGCTGAAGATGGGTGAGTTTTCCCCCGACCTGATCTTGTTCTAAAACCTTGATAAAAATGACATAAAACTCAATAAATCTCTTCCAAGCTTCACACTAGAATGAAAAGAGAGGAAAATTCGAACTTACCTAACCGAAAAAACAACTAAAACTGCTGGAGAGTTTTCAGGGTTTCATCATCCTCGCTGTGACGGGAGAGAGAAAAGATTGATGAAGGAGGGATGAGGATGGTGGTGCTGTCCTACTCGAGCAGGTGGTGTAGTTTTGTGTGTGTGGTCACGGTACAAGAGAGGAAGAGAGATGATAGGGTTTTGAAAGAGGGAGAGAGCAGAGAAAAAGAGCTGAAAGAAAGAGGAAAATGAGTTATGGGGTGGGGGAGAGAGAGAGAAACGTGAGGAGTGTTGGGGTGCTGCCACATGGCAGTTTGAAGGAGTTTGGAAATCAAGATCAAGGGTCCAAATTTAATAAAGATAATGGACTAGATTGATAATTCCATTAAGCTTTAGGGAAATTATGAAATTGTACATATAACTGAGGGTAGGGTATATCAGAAGGAACTTCAGTTTTGGACTTCATCAAATAGACCCACTTTTGGACTTCATCAAACAGACCCAAGTCATACGTGTGCAATCATCAATAAAAGTAACGAACCAATGAGCACCACCAAACATAGCAGTTTTAGATGGCCCCCAAACATCAGAATGAATTATCATAAATGGAACTAAACTTTTATTCATACTGGACGGAAATAAAGCACAATGACTTTTAGCCATTTCACAAACACCACATTTAAAGCTAGAAACGTTGTGCTTAAAAAATAGGCTAGGCAATAACCTTCATAAATAGTCGAAAGAAGCATGTCTAAGTCGACGATGCCACAACCAAACCTTTGAAACCTTATCCCTTTCCTCATGTGATCCTTCCATGGCAAGAGCTTGAGTCAAATTTTGAGAACTGTTCGATGTCAACTCTAAGTAGTAGAGTTTTCCCCTCCTAATACCATAACTAATCGTCTTGCTAGTCCAAATGTCCTTAAAAACACAAAATGAAGGCAAAAAAATAACAAGGCAATGTAGGGCAATAGTTATTTGAGCAACAAATAATAAATTATAGTCAATGGAAGGAATAACAAGTATGAAGTCAAGATTCAGGGTATCAGAGAATGAGATATCGCCTTCCCTAATAATGGGGACAACATTACCATTGGCAACACTAACTATAGTATTGGTGGATGGTTTTAAAGTTTGTACCTGTCTAGAATCACAAGTCGTATATTTAGTAGCACCAGAATCAATTATCCATGTACTATTCATAACAGATGCAGAAACTTTTAAAGCCTTACCATCATTACCTGCATGGTCAGAATCTACCTTAACTTCGGCAACCAATGCACGCGACTTGAACCGGTCACGATTGGTCCCATAAGTTCGGCCCACCATTACTATGGGTGCAACGTGAGTAACTGATTAATAAAGCCCAAGCCCAAATAAACCATGCCTAAGCTCGCCTGCAATCTGGATGGCCGAAGAAGGAAAAAAAAAAGCCTAATGATTAACCAATTCTTTTCTCTCCCATGGACTTTTGATTCCCTTTCTTTTCCTTTTTTTTACTTTTCTTTTTTTTCCTCTTTTTATCTTTTTCTTTTCTTCAAACAGCAGTAGTGGTGTGGGGGATTCAAGCCTTCACACAGAGAAGACATCAATGACAATAGCAACAATGTTCAAAGCGAGTTGTAGCAACGATATTGGTAGGTTCTTCGTAGCTGACAGAAGTCAGTCAAAGAATATGATTTGAAACGGGTACGAATCAAATCTTGAGGTTGCATTCGAGTAAGTCAAATCTGGTGTATGATAGGAGCATATTTATGCGACTTAGTTAGCTTGTTTTCTTGCATTTTCATAGTTAGTTTGTGTTTATTATAGTGATTTAAGCTATTTTTGTGTGTTTGTAGGTCGAAATGACAAAGCTGGCAAGAAAGTGCATTTTGAAACATTTCAAAGCAGTTTTGGGCACTAAATGGATAGCACATGTATGGGCCAAGGTGGATGGACATTTTTGGAGTTCAAAAGGCTAGGAATCTGATAAGGAGATGAAGATATTAAATTCAAGACAAAGAAGATAAGGAATCAGCTCAAAAGAAGGAACATTATCCAAAACCTTATCCAACCTTATCTTATCTAAACTAACATTATCTTATCTTATCCTATCCCAATCTTATCATGCCTTAAATCCAGCTGCAAGGGGGACTCCTTATCACATTAGAATGCCTATTATCTGATTCTAGAAGCCCTAAAATAATGCAAATAACTTGATCCTTCTTCCCCCTAGAAATCTGACGAATTTCCTACTCATTTTCATCCTTGGAATCTGATGAGAATTGTCCTTGTTCTTTGCTGATTTGGAGTCCTAATTCAACCCTTTTTGTTGTGCCTTTTCTCCCTATAAATACATATTTTCTGCCACAATTCAAACCACCATCCCCCTACCATTCAGAAACACATCCTGCCACAACACATACACCATTCTACATCATTTGCTACACCATTGGAGAGGAAGATAGTCTTGCCGTGCCTTCCATTGATGAAGGAGGTCCTTGTGCACAAGCCACCTGCAACCATTGAAGTTCTAAGAGTTCTTTCTTCCCCCATTTTAGTTTCAATGTTTATTTCAGTTTGTTTTACAATTGCTATGAACATGTGTAACTAAGTTCTCTTAGTTAAAGGTGAGTTCAAAGCCATAGACATATGCTTAATATGAATTGATTCCATTGGCGGAGCCAGAAATTAATGCCAGGAGGGGCCTTTAAACTAATGAAAGAAATTAGAAAAAAAATTAGTAATATCATGGAAAATTTGAATCAAACAAGAGTGATGGAGCTTTAAAATATTTATGAAAAAAATAGCATTGAGAGATGTCATAGTAAATAGAACCTGTGTTGACATCTAACGCAACATTGATAATAACGTTATGACTAGCTCAAACTATTACTACGATATTTTTCTTTTAATATTATTGAATCTTCCTCTCGAATATATATACCTTGTTTTATATGAACTAACAAAAAAATAAGCTATTATTACGATACTTTTTTTTAATATCATTCAATCTTCCTCCCGAATATATATACCTTGTTTTATATGAACTAACAAAAAAATAAGCTATTATTACGATACTTTTTTTTAATATCATTCAATCTTCCTCCCGAATATATATACCTTGTTTTATATGAACTAACAAAAAAATAATTGGTTTAAAAGAAATCAGAATGTTAGCAGAAGGGTAGTTATATATGGTAATTGGTAAAAAAATACCAAAAAGTAGCTTTCCGTTAACAGGCGTCGACCCCAGGACCTAATGAAAACTTTAATACCTGACATACCAACACACCACATGGACATTATTGCAAAAATTACTACATAGTCGATATAAATTTATTTCCAGGATGAGCCATGGACTACCCTAGTCTCCATGTGGCTCCGCCACTGATTGATTCCTTTCAGTTATTGTTTCGTAAAACATGAATGTGATTTACTTATCTATTTGATTGATAACTTATTCTTGTGTGTTGATTAAGGATGCATACTTAGTTTGCATACATGAATCTGATGCTAAATTATAAGGGAATTTCACCTAATCGTTAGGAACTTATAATTAAAAGTAGTGGAGATTGCTAGTCACAATCGTGTTAAGTAGATTCTTGGTTGGAGTATCATGCAGTTCATAGTTACGATAGCCTTGTCAATGCTTATGATTTCCATAGAACTTAATGATCTTTGAATGTATCTCTATTATGCTATTCATATAGGGAAATTGAGAAGAATAATTTGATTGCGATGCGTTGTCCATTCAATTCAATGAATTTAGGGAAATCTGAGAGTTAATTAGTGCATTCACGATTAATTTGGGGTATTGTCATTCATGGTTTAAAAAAACAATACTGAAAATCGAATTATGTTGCATATGTTCATGTGTGGAGAAGGACCCTCTAACTAGCTTTTCACCCTTGAATTCACCTTAATTTCGTTTTAACTTACTTTGTTTGCTGCAATTTATTTAGTTTTATCAAATTCGTCCAAAAACCCCCATAGTTCCTCTTTGGTGTCTTAGTTTAGTTAATTGAGTTCAAATCTGTCTAATTTAGAGTTTTGAGTCTTCAGAGTCTTAAATTCGTCCAAATCACTCCCTAGAGTCTGTTTTGAGTCTTTTTAACTTAGTTTTGCTGTTTTGAGTCAATTTGGTCAGTTTTGAGTCATAAGAGTCTAAGTTGCTGTTTTTTAGTCTAGTTAAGTGTTTTAAAGTTTAAATTGAGTAGATTAGCATCTCTTCTAATCCCTGGCCTAGAACAATCCCTACTTACATATACTACAATCATAGGGTTTTAATTTGAGTGTTGGATTATTTCATATCAGTGTAGGAACGACAAATTCGTACTGAGTTTGGGGATTATAGGCATGATGGGACAACAATTGCAGTAGGGTTGTGGTCTGATGCGATATTGGGTCGGGCTGCAGTGATACGAGGTAGCAAGTCTGGTTCGTCACACTACATAGTGAATCGATTAAGTAGATTCGAGTTAGCAATGACGTCGTCACTCACTGTTTATTTCGAATTTAGAGAGGGTAGCAACGACAATAATCGCTCACTGATCAAGGGATAGCAACGACGATAATCGCTCGCTAATCAAGGAAGGCGAACCGAACATGGCTGAGCCGCGACAGTGTTGTCTAGCTAAGGTTTTTTTGTTTTTTTTACCAACCTGGCTTTGGTGCCAAGAAGAGAATGCTTTGAATTGTGATATATTCTTCTCAATAAGAGGTATTTAAAGGTGTACAAGCCTAACATAAATGGAAAGAGAACTAATTACAAGTGATTACATGAGAATACACGGGATTACATATCAATTAGGGATCTTACCTAAAATACAAAAGTCAACAACCTTATACTCGCCAGCTTTGAGTTCCTACTTGTTGGGAATGTGTCGAACTCCTCATCTAGCTCATCAGGGTGCACTAACTCAGCTTGTGAGATCTTTGTGTTCATGTGGGGAAGATATCTAGACCTATAACAGAAGTTCCATATCCCTATAAGAAACATGTACAGAAAACCTGTGGCAGAATTAGTTCCGGGAAGCAAACAAGCATAAGGAAGAAAACATGAACAAGCACTGTTGTGATGGGATTCTTCCACATGCATATATCAGTAAACCATTTGCCTACAGCAAATACTCCTGAGAAAACCGTCATTAGCTTGAAGAAATTCACTTTGCTCTATCCCATACTCCAAGGATACGAGTCCACGTCAGACATGTATTCCACCATTTCCTTCCTAAGTGGTGGCTTCGTTCGGCCTAGCCTTGCTACTAATAATAGAAATGTTTAGTAATAACAAAAATGCCACATGGCACTATTTCAGTAGTGGAGTTTGTTAGTATAGTTAGAGGGGTATTATTGTAATTGGGTTATATGGCTATATAAGGGATTGTGTAGTTATCATTTCCTTAAGTTCAGTTGTATACATTTTCTCTAATCAATCAATACAATCTTTCTTGTTTTCTCTCTACCAATTCTTTCTCTTCCTCTGTACCAATTTCATCTTTTGCAATGTAGTTAACATGGTATCAGAGCCACCGGGCTCACGCTATGGATTATGGTGGTTCCATTTCTTATTATTTTTCATTTGTTTCAAGCTTAGTTTCTTTCCAAATTTTCATTAGATGTTAGGATAAGTTTCTGGGTGCTTCCGCGATCGTTCTTTAGGTTGATTTGTTTCTAGGGTGATATCTTTTCGATCAAATTCATGAGTTTCCCCGTTCCAGATCGAAAGTTGGAGAAAATTTCAGGAAAAAAAATAGCAGCAGGAACATGGGTTTTCTTCTTATTCCTTTTCCTTCTCTGCGACTGCCGCATCGTGAAAAAGATTATGACTTTTTGCTTGGCTTGGGAAATTAATTGACCGAAGAATTGAAAGGGAAAGAAAAATAAAAAAGGAGGTTCGAATTTGTTCAATCATTATCACACGAAAAAGCCAGAGAGACTGTATGAAATGATGGAGTCGTTGTCCGAAGAGTGAGACTGAGAGGGCGGCTTCACCAATTCCAATCACATATGCAATTGCATGATGATGGCCACTTTCATTGGCAAAATCAGGATTTGCATATTTTGGTATGATTCTCTATTTCTTCCTTTCATAATATTTCACTGAATTTGCACTGGATTTGGGTATGGTTCTTGAAGTTCTTGAAGTCTAGTTATTGTTCTTGGATTGGTGCTCTTGCTGTAATCTTTTCTGGTGGCACTGTTGGAATCATATCATTACATTTCTTTGGTTCTTCAATTCTGCACATAAGGTGTTTGTGTTTTTGGGTCAATGAAATTTTATGCAGTGTTGGTGTGAATTCTATATGATATGTTTCGGGGTTTTGAGTATATGATTAAGGCTGATTGCAAGAAATGTTGGTAGTTGAAGAAATTTATGAAGTTTCTTTTTTAGAGAATTGTCAATTGGTTCGTCGCCATTTCCAATCCTGAAGATGCTTTCCGTTGACTTGTTTGGTGCTCGAGTTGGAAGTTCAAAGGTCTGAAAAGTGGGTTGTTTGTCTGAAATCACGCAGTTTGAAGATTTTGGGAAGTTCACGCTGAAAATCAGGTGAATTCGTCTCTGCTAATGATTCTGTAGTGTTTGGGAGTTTTGGTTGAGAATTTTGATGTGTAGATATCAAAAAGCGTCATTCTTTCTGTCTATATCTTGGAGTGTCATTCTCTAGGATTTGAGTTTCTTAGTTAAAGATTACGATTTGTAAATGCAAAGGCAGGAAATGTCATTCTTTCTGCGTGTATCTTGGAGTGTCATTCTCCTTGGTTAATTTTGGTGTTAGTATCTGGGAAGATTTAGTAAGCTATCAGGAGTGTCAATCTCCTTGGTTGATTTGGTTTCTTGGAGTGTCATTCTCTTTTGTTGATTTGGTTTCTTGGAGTGTCAGTCTTCTTAGTTGATTTGGTGCTAGTTTCTGTAAATTTTAGTTAGTTCAAAATATTTTTTTGCTCAAACTCCTCTGTAGATGACAAAGACTTCAACATATTAGGATTAGAAACTGTATTGTGCAGAGCATTTTTCAGCAGCAACATACATTTCAGCGAGCCTCATGGGTTGATCAATTGAGCTCTTAAGGATAAAATCATGCATGTATGGCTTTCAAGAAGTGGTTTCCTCGCTTCTTACAACATCTACCAAAGCCCACGGTTGGAGAATATGATCTCTCATCTCTGAAAAGTGATTTCAGGGCTTTTGTTGGCTTAGAATTGGATCATTCACTCATTGGCTTCTCTAAACTCTGACTTCATCAAATCTTTCTCCAACTTATGTACCATTAAGCATGTCCCTATTGGAAAACTTGGATCTCTCAGTCACATGGTCATCTTACCAAATCCCAGGCTTCACCACAACCTTTGTCATGCATTCAAAATGTCATGCAGTTCCAGATCAGTTTCAGAGCTCTAGCTAGTTCAAACTTCAATTGGCTACACCAAGTTTAGTTTGAGGGGGGAGTAATAATAGAAATCTTTAGTAATAACAGAAATGCCCCATGAAACTATTTTAGTAGTGGAGTTTGTTAGTATAGTTAGAGGGGTATTATTGTAATTGGGTTATATGGCTATATAAGGGATTGTATAGTTATCATTTCCTTAAGTTCAGTTGTATACATTTTCTCTAATCAATCAATACAATCTTTCTTGTTTTCTCTCTACCAATTCTTTCTCTTCCTTTGTACCAATTTCATCTTTTGCAATGTAGTTAACAGCTATAACTATGTTGACAGCCTGGTGACGTAACATGTCAAACTGCATAACATTGAAGGGCCTTGCATAATGCATCTTTGGCAACATCAGTTTTGAGTATATGTACATCATATTTACAAAGGATGTACATGAAAACCGAATTGCCAAGGCAGCTCCCGCATCTTCTTAACACTAGTTGGGTGAAGAACCAGCAGGGGATAAGAGTGCGTGTATATATGTCTTGCTTCAAGTGTTGGGATACAAACATGAACCTTCCCAATCTTCAGGTTCTTATGACCATTGGAATCCTTATCCCCGAGCTGAATGTTGTCAAATACACCTACAATAAGAATTGTAGCAGGATCAAATACTTCCCTAGTGTACTGCTTATTGAATTTTGGACTCAGGTGGTTACCGAAGATTCTTGTCCGGACCCATTTATGACCATACTTTGCCACACAATATGTGTCTGATGTGCCCTTTTCATTGCGCATTTTCATTGGGTGAAACCTTGATGCATTCAAGATTCCGAGCCAACTGATGGCCCCTAAAGTTGCTTTGTCGTAGGGCTTGAATCACTGCTGTAATGAGTTGCCTCATCAAGAACATGATAACCTCCATCAAGACAAACTCGAAGATGAAGGTGACTTGAGAACTTGTCCATTTTCAACTGATATATATCGACAGCAATTGGCTTTTCTAGATTAAACCATCAGGAATGGATCATACGATCATCAGCATGCCTATCTACAATGTTTAGTGGTAATATGACTCTCCGAATAATTTCATCTCTCCCAGGGTCCACACAATCCTCAACAGAAATGATAAAATGATCTTCAAAGGTTCAGAAGCGACAAACAAAATATCTTCATTTCAATGGGTATTTAGATTTCGAGCCTGAAGTGTCTTTGTTTTCAAAACCTGAAGTGTCTTTGTGCCTCGATAAAATTGACAAGCACATACCACAACCTAAGTGCATGATAGACCTTTGAACGTACTGATGTGGAGGCAGCTAGTGTGCTATCAACATGAGTAGCTGCATCAGAAATGCCATGCATCAGAAAAAGCCTCATCTGCTTGCGTTCCAATCCAGACTGCGAGCATCAGCTCACTTTTAATCTTTTTTCCTTTCTAGCAGGTACCATTCTGGAGCCAGAGGACCATCTGGTGGGACTTTCATCGGCACCTCATTATTGTCGAATCTTACAAGCCCCACCAAATCATCTTTAATTAAATCATTATCCTTAATAACAAATTCTAATACAGATGCTTGCATTCGATCCTTTGAGAAAGCAAAAACCTGATTCCATACAAGATTTTGTTACTTCTCAAAGTGCTTGGTAATCCCTATGTAGTTTCCAATTCTGACTTCAACAAACGGATCAAGACTCCTTATGACATCCATAGCAAGAAGCTCGCAAGCCTTGACAACCTTTACATATAGAAAATACATGCGTTCCACGAGGTCATAGGTGCTTGCAGTCTTGTTTCTATGAATAATGTGGCCACCAACAACTCTTCCACCTCCAAGGTAAGGGCTAGTCTCTTTTAGTGCAAAATCAACCGGTTGTGATAATGCAGCAGAGTGCATGTGAACCAGCTTTGCAGGCTGTAGTTGTTCCTGTTTCATTTGATCAGCTTCATACTTGGGCACATAATGCTCATTCGGTGCAGAAGAAGCATAATCCTGTTGTTGTTGGTCATGACTTGAATGAGGAAGATGATGAAAGCTGTGTCTTGTTCCATGTCTCTTATTTTGCAAAGCATTCATGACAGGATTTGAAATTCCTTTGGTATATCCATAAGCTGTGTTTAGATTTGAATTTATGAGGGATTCTGCACTAGGGACAGGACTAGAATACCTGATTGATGGATCATCAGTAACATACACCTTGAGGCCAAGCTCTCATCTTACACGGGAAAAGATGCCGCACTTTTCCAAAGGGTAATGCAAGACAACATCATCGGAATAGGGGACAAATGAGTTCCTGGTGAGGCTAATCTTTCCAAGGAATGACCTGGAGTAGGTAGCTTAGACATTATTGTTGACGTAGGCCTCCAGTGTAAGATAATGCTTGTTTGAAGGATCATAAATGTTGAAATAGAAGCTCTCATTCCAAACGGGGTTTAGATCCTTTTCTTTGATAGTGGTGCGGAACATCTGACCGTCAAAGTAAAGCTCGACAAAGGCATTGGATGAACCATATCCCCATCTTTAGGCAAAAGATTGTGTGCGCTAACCGTATCTACCCCGAGCTTAAGATTGTTCATCACAGTAAGAGAACAAAATCGAAAATAACTACTGGTACCTACAGAGAACGGAACAATATAAGTTTAGACACTGATATAGGTGTGCAATTGCAAGCACTGCACGAATAAATTTAAGAAACGGAGATGTAAATAATCAAGTTTTCGGAACTAAAGTGCTCAACCTGTACAAAGGTAGAATCAATGGCAAAAAATTAAGCAAAAATACAATCTGATAGAGTGTAGAACAACTTGTTTTTGTTGAATTAACTATCTTGAGCTTAAAGGTTATCAATGTTATTTAGAGAGGGAAAGATTGTAGACACAGAATGTAGAAAGAGAGAGATCAAAGAGAATTAGAGAGAATTGCACTGTTTGTTATATTGCTTTTACTTCCTTATAGAATGAATACAAAAGGTTCCTATTTATATACTTTTCACTACTTGTACAACAAGTAACAAATCCTTAACAACCTAACGACCATATCACTTAATCTCTTGACAGATGGCATCTTCTTGGCCATTGGATTGATCTTCCTTATCTATATCTTTACATCCCCCCTCAATCACATGGGTGGAGGAACCAAGCATGAGATTGGCACAATGATGACGAAACAAAGATATAGACAGACCCTTGGTAAGGATATCGGCAAATTGTTCCTTCGAAGACATATGATGAACAACCAAGTCTCCTCGAACTACTCTTTCGCGAACAAAATGATAATCAATCTCAATATGTTTCACCCGAGAGTGAAAAACTGAATTAGAAGACAGTGCTATTGCATAAATATTATCACAATACAACATTAGAGGAGCATATAAAGGAACCTATAAATCACATAGAAGCTGTCGGATCCAAGCCATTTCAGCAGCAGTTATGGCTAAAGCTCGATATTCTGCCTCAGTAGATGACTGATAAACAGTGTGTTGTTTCCTAGATGCCCAAGAAATCGAACTTGTACCAAGGTAAACAATATAACCAGAAGTCGAACGACGGTCATTTAGATCCCCAGCCCAATCAGCATCACTAAATGCTTGTAAGAACAATGTTCCAGGTTTAAAATGTATACCATAGGTCATTGTACTATTGAGATATCTAAGAATCCGTTTGACTGCAACAACATAAGAATCCATAGGACGATGCATAAACTGACAACATTGATTTATAGCAAATGCAATGTCGGGCCTGGTGAATGTCAGATATTGCAATGCACCAACGACACTACGATACTGTTCAGGATTATGATAAGGCTGCCCTTCTTCCTTGAGAAGCATGTGAGAAGGAAGACAGGGAGTATCACATGCTTTGGCATTTTGCATATCAACCTTATGCAACAGATCCTTGATATATTTAGATTGGGAGACAAATAAACCATCGGACTGATACTGTATTTGTAAGCCAAGAAAATAACTAAGCTATCCCAAGTCCTTCATATCAAATTGTTGAGTAAGAGCCAAGATCACCGTGGAAATATCACTTGAACTACTACCAGTGATAATGATATTATCAACATATAGTAATAACACAACAATGCCAAGCTCAGTACATTTCACAAAGAGAGAAGGATCTGCAAGAGAAGGTTGAAAACCCAAACCTGGAAGAAAGCTTGTAAACTTCTAATTCCAAGCGCGATGAGCCTGTTTTAAGCCGTATAGTGATTTCTTGAGCTTGCAAACATAGTGAGATGGATGATCAGTACTAAAAAACCCAGGAGGTTGAGCCATATATACCTCTTCATGTAAGTCACCATGCAAAAACGAATTTTTGACATCTAATTGGCGCAAATCCCAATGAAACTGAGCAGCAAGAGCCAGAATTAATTGGACTGTACTTGGTTTGACCACGGGAATGAATGTCTCACTATAGTCAATCCCCTCTTCTTGACTATAACCCTTGGCAACTAATCGTGCCTTGTACCTGGAAATGGACCCATCAAGATGTTTTTTAAGGCGATAAACCCACTTGCAGCCAACAAGATTTTTACCACTTGGAAAGGGAACAAGATCCCAGGTTTGTTGCAAATGTAAAGTAGTGATCTCATCTTGCATAGCTGCTTGCCATTCTGGGATTTTAGTAGCAGCTTTATTAGTGGTAGGCTTAACAATAGAAATCTCAGATGAAGGAACAGTTGCGGAGTATGCTTTCCTTTTAACAATCCCACTTTTAGACCGAGTTTGCATGGGATGAAGATTGACTGAAGGAACTGGAAGCACAACAGTAAGATTTTCAGATTGAAAATCAGGATCATTAGGGTTAGGGATTGTGTAGCTGTGATAGAGGCTGGAGAGAATAAGGTGGAAGCTTGGGATAAGGTATTGGGTATAGGTATAGTAGTGAACAACTCTGAAGCTGAAGAGGGTACATTCAAAGACTCTGAAGCACTAGATGGTTCAATGAATGACTCTGAAGCTCGAGGTGGTAAGGATGTAGATGATGCAGGTGATGATGATGAATGACTGGTGTGTGATAGTTATGGTGGACTAGAAATCACTGTGTTGTTTTCTGTGAGAAGTGGAATAAGTGAGGAAGAAGTACAGTTTGAAACACACTACAAAGGATGAGTTTTAGATGCCAAAGTTGTGTAAGGAAAAGTATATTCATCAAACAGGACATGCCTAGACACATACAATTTTCCTGTACTTGGTTGAAAACAAATGTAGCCCTTATATTGCCCTGCATAACCCAGAAACACACATTGGGCAGTTTTGGGTTGAAGTTTAGTAGTATTTTATAAGGTCGTAGTAAAGGAAAACAATTACATCCAAAACTTTTCAAATGGGTTAAGATTGGAGAAGTACCAAATAGACAAAAATAGGGAGATTTCATAGACAAAGTATGACATGACATTCTGTTTACCAAATAAACTACAGTAGCACAGGCATGGAACCAAAACTGGGAAGGTAATTTGGAGGTATGCATAAGAGTGAGGGCAGTTTCAACAATATGCCTATGCTTTCTCTCAGCAAGGCCATTTTGTTCAGGTGTATATGGGCAGGATTTTTTATGTATTATGCCTTTGTCAAGTAAAAACTGTTTAAACTTGTTACTGGAAAATTCACCACCACCATCACTTTGAAAGATTTTGAGTGCATTGGAAAACTGAGTAGACAGAAAAGCATGAAACTGCACAAACGTTTGAAACACCTCACTTTTATTCATTAATGGAAATATCCAGGTATACCTGGTACATTCATCAACAAAAGTAACATAAAATCGGAAGTCTTCTATTGACAATGTAGGAGATGGCCCCCAAACATCACTATGGATGACTTCTAAAGGTTGTACAGTTTTATTTGCAGGAAAAGGGAAAGGCAATTTAGTTATTTTGCCCTCTAAACAAGAGATACACACATGCCTAGATTGGTCTAATGCAAAAGGAACCTGAGATTGGTCCAACATTTTTGCAGCAACAAGATTGGAAGGGTGACGTAATCTGTTATCCCAAAGAGATGTGTTGACTTGACGACCAATGAGACAGTGTTGTTGTTTAGGGAAGTGAGATGCTTGTTATGCTTGCTTGAGTATGAATGGAGGTATATGAAAAGGAATCGGGTACAATCTAGCTCTCCACAGCCCTTGAAGAAGGATTCTCCCTGTGATCTTGTCCTGTATCCAGAAACAAAACTCAACACATATAAACCGGCAATGATTAACTTTACAGAGCTGATATACGGACAATAGATGTTGTGACAGTTTTGGAACATGTAAAATTTCTTTCAACTAAAAAGCATATTTAGGAGCTCTTAAAGTTGAAGAACCAGTATGAGATATTTCCAAACCTGAGCCACTAGCTGTGGTGATAGTATCAGTGCCTATGAAAAGGACGATCTTGAGCTTAAAGGTTATCAATGTTGTTTAGAGAGGGAAAGATTGTAGACACAGAATGTAGAAAGAGAGAGATCAAAGAGAATTAGAGAGAATTGCACTGTTTGTTATATTGCTTTTACTTCCTTACAGAATGAATACAAAAGGTTCCTATTTATACACTTTTCACTACTTGTACAGCAAGTAACAAATCCTTAACAACCTAACAACCATATCACTTAATCTCTTGACAGATGGCATCTTCTTGGCCATTGGATTGATCTTCCTTGTCTATATCTTTACAGTTTTAACTTCTGCATATTTTACTAGACTAAAATTTTTAATTACTGCCAGAAAGATTAAGCTAAAACGATTTAATCAAATCCCAAAACTATCAAACATTTGCTAACTTGCAAAATACAAAAAGGGGGACTTAAATTAAACAAGTCATATGGATTGGATTGGGAAAGCAAACAAAGTCGGCAACTTTTTATAACACCATGTGCAGGAGTAGGATTTTAAACCCAAATTAAATAAACAAATTAAGAACAAAAAATAAAGCAACCCTAATGAGATCCAAAAAGCTCGCTTAATACACACACGCTTTTCGCTGAATCTCCACCACTTAAAAAAGAGGTATTTGTCGGTTTGTCTATGAAGTCGTAGATAGGTGTCAATTTCCTCTTAAATTTTAATTTTAGCTGATTTCTCCCTTGAACTTTTATAATTAGCCAAAATTAAACAAATCAATAAATATTCCCTTAAAAAGTGTCAGGAACCAAACAGGGAGAATAGGCTAAAATTAAATTAAGTTCAGGAAGAAAATTGACAGCTCTATACAAGTTCAGGAGACAAATCGACAGATATGTCCTTAAAAAATGTCAAGAAAATATCAAAAGTTATCAAGAAAATGCAGGAAATGTAACATTATAATGTAAGTCCAGATAATTAAATATTTGCAAGACGTGAGGTATATGGTTCAACTATTTTCCTTCCCTTTCTCAGGAACCAAACAGAATCCACTGAGAAAACCCATAATATTTCTCAAGAGAGTTGTAAAGTCCTCATTTTTCTTACACACCGAAGCAGAACAGTAAAATATAGAATTAAGGGGCCTAAAACTGAAAATGCAGGTAAAACTTTCTGACTTAATTTCTCAACACACACGCACTTTGACAAACCAAAATAAAAATACATGAAAAAATACAAGCAGAGAAGCAAAAGTAGAATTTAACAAAGCTAGAAGCTTTTTAATACCAACATATAATATTAAAGAGTGTGGAAACTTTCAGAGTTTGTACCTTGATTACGTACCTCCTTTGGAGCTAAATACAGCTGCATTCAGATTTTGGCCATTTTCTTTCCAAAGTTCTGAGAGAGGAAGAGGATGACAATGCAGCAAGGTTTGAGAGATTTAGAAAGAGAGATGAAAATAACGTGGGATTTGCTTAGCTAGGAGTGGTGAGTGAGAGAAAAAAGATGTGGGTGTTGGTACTTGTCTTTCTCTTCCAGTTCGCAACTCCTTTTGTCCGTATTACTTTCTTCGTCTTCTCAGTTTGGTGTTTCTCATTAGTTTCTAAGGTCATTTCCAATCGAAAGAGTCAAATATAGTTCTCGTTTAAAATTATAGTCATACAAAAATTATATTTACAGGGACAGTGTCATATAATACTCATTAACATCTCCAGCTGAACGGGCTTAATCTAATCTCCTCAATAATTTATTAGTTTTAAGTTTATACTTTAAATTCATTGGTTAATTTAATTAAACTACTGTTAGATGTTTCAAATCTAGCCGTTGAATTTGAATTAATTATTGCAACTGAGGAGTTGAGCCCCAATGGGCTCCATAAAATTATAGTCCAACCATCGGTTGGAGATGAACTTTTACGCAAATCAGGCCTTTTTTTTTTTGACACTTTTAGACCTTTAGCCCTCTCTATTGGAGATGGCTTACAAGGAAATGCTTCTAGCTAGGTAGCCAAAACGGTTACTTTTTCAAGTTTCATTTCACATGTGTCCACTTATCTTACTCAAGTTATTATTAATGATGTAATGAATAAATTATAAGGATAAAATCATGTAAGGAGAGAATATTGGTAGACAAAATAAGAGAACTAATCGATGAAATGGGTGCCAAAGGAGAATGGCACATGGGAGATTCAAATAGGTAATAATTAAAGTCAATCAACCCGAAAAGGCATGAACATTTCAAAGTGATTTGATTCCACGGTCATCATATCCCATGATTAAGGTGGCTGTGGAAGGAAGAGTTTTCAAAGAGGCAAGACTTACAGACGAAACAGATGGTCGATCTAGAACTAATGTTTATACTATTGTTGACCCTAAAAATTACAATACCTACCTAATGCGTAGACTGAACAACTATGAGCTAACTATGTCCTTCTTGTGAATATGAGCGTGCTAACTCGATACTGAACTCGGTCAGTGAGTAGAATAGATGGGGTGGTGTTGAGTGAATACGGCGGAGGAAGGAACAAGTCTCAGCCTTAGGTTCTAAAACCTAAAGATAAGGTTACTGTATCACTACAAAGTTGAATAACTGGTTCAACTTTCAATGTGCCGAACACGAGGTAACCTGGTAACACCTCACTTCGTCGAAAGGCTAATGAGATGACCACCTCACTTCGTCGAGAAGCTAATGAGATGACCTATATAGGCGAAAGAATTAGATACTCTTTGCATGTCGAGACATGGATAAATAACCAACTGAGCAAAAACAATGTTGTTTACTTATCCAAACTGAAGGTGTTATTGGTTCACCTGGTTCTACGACTTTGGTGCTTCTTAGTTATAAGATGTCGCCAGGTGCCAACACAATGCTGCTTACTTATCCAAGCCGAAGATATGTTGACAGGAGGGTTGTAATAGTTAATGTATTGCTCAGAGATGTGAGAAGGGTTTCACATAGAGTGAAGGTTTTCACGTAAAGCGTTTTTGAGTTATTTGTTAAGTTGAAGGGGCTTTCAATGTTGTAGAGCCTCTTCGGGCTTCCAAGACTACCAGTAATTCACTTTCAGATGGCAATCGAATTAATGGGTGATCTTCCTTTTTCATGGATGATTTAATTTGTTAGATGTATGATGGTTAAGTATCCATCAATTACGTAAGGTAACAACACTGCAAATTCATATATATCTGATGTTCTAATGAAGATTGCATTTGTACACGCATATATACATATTTGCTTCTTCAGCCAAACCACTACCCAAATTACTAAAACTCGAGTCCTACACGCACGCACACAACAGAATTAAAAAGCTCCTTATTGATCACTCAATACTTATTCCGCGTACCTCCAAGTTGTCCAGAACCTTTGGCTTCTTATAATTCTTCAACAGCAGAGAGCAGCAAACAACACTGACAGAAGAAGCTGCCATTGCAGCTCCAGCAATCCATGGTGGTAAACGAAATCCAGTAGGTGGGAATAGGGCTCCTGCAGCTATTGGAATGCCAAGAACGTTATATCCCAAAGCCCAGATGTAGTTCAAACGGATACGGGTGAAGGTTTTCCTAGAAAGGTGAATCGCAGTTATCACATCTTCCAAGTTGCTCTTCACTAGAACAATGTCAGCTGCCTCAATGGCAATGTCTGTTCCTGCACCAATTGCCATTCCTACATCTGCTGCCACAAGTGCCGGTGAGTCATTGATTCCGTCTCCCACCATTGCCACAGTGTAGCCTGAAGCCTGTGAATAATGAAATTAAGTAATGTGTATGCGGTGCGCATGAAGTGAAGAACTTACTCTTGTAGTTTGTAACATATTAACGAAATTATATCATATGTACCTGCAAATCCTTCACTTTCTCTGCTTTCTGATCGGGTTTGGCTTCTGCTATAATGGTCTCAATTCCAACTTCCTTAGCGATAGAATTTGCAGTTCCCCAGTTGTCACCTGTCACCATTATACTTGTAACTTTCATAGACTTGAGTATGGAAATTACTTCTCGAGCACTTGGTTTCAGTGGATCAGATATGGACAGAACTCCAGCCACTTCTCCATCTATAGCTATTAAAATTACAGTTTGAGCGAGTCCTTCCGCTTTTGCAAGTATCTCTTCTGCATCAATTGGAACCGCAATGCTGTGCTCCACTATCAAGCTCTTGTTGCCAACAATTATTTCCTTGTTCCTAACAATGGCCTTCACCCCATGCCCAGTAATGGATTCAAAGTGTTTTGCTTCTGGCCAAGCAGGATTCTCTTCGTCTTCTCTGAACTTTTTGGCATACTCAACAATGGCCTTAGCCAACGGGTGTTCGCTATTCACCTGATATGTATAAATCATATACATAATCATAATGTTTTAAATCAATGGGGCTAATAATGAAAATACTGAGGATATGTGTTTCAAATCTTTAAACCTACCTCAGCTGCAGCAACAAGTTCATAGAATTCTTGAAGCACCATATTTTTCAAAAGTCGCGTGTTGACAACCACTGGCTTTCCAATTGTTAGAGTCCCCGTCTTGTCGAACACAATGCAGTTCACCTAAAACATCATTAATCAGATATATAAGAAGAAAATATGAAAATTCTGATGGACACCTCAGGGTAAGACTAAGGAAGAATATAGTTAGACTACATCAACTGACTAAAGGAAAATCAAATTATATTTTGGTCCATAACTTTGTGAACAAAATAAGAACATACCTAAATTTTTTAAAATTTAAAATGAAACTACACTATTCGTAGACTTCGCTTAACGGGTGAAATTGCATAATTTATTGTTTTTATACTGTCCCAAGGCAGAAAAATAAGAACATATCAATCTACAAGAAGGATGCTGCTTTCTAACCTTATGTGCACTTTCTAATGCTTGGCCTCCTTTGATCAATACACCTTGAAATGCGCCTACTCCAGTTCCAACCATGACAGCTGTGGGAGTTGCTAGGCCTAAAGCACAAGGGCATGCTATAACCATGACAGAAATTCCAAACTGAAGAGAAAGCTCAAAGCTATCCATGGAAGATGGTATCCAAGATTCAGGGTAGCTGTGGTATTTTCCAGCCAAAAACCAGGAAAGCCAGGTCAAGAATGAAAGTAGGATCACCTGCAAATTAGAGCCACGTCTTAAGAAAAAGCCTCTGGTATCCTTTCAATTAAACCAAAAGAAATCCATACAGAACTTAAGTGATTAATCATGTTATAATTATAACCAGTGGCACAAAGTATTTGGAAATGCGGTCAGCAAACTTCTGTACAGGAGCTTTGGCCATCTGAGCTGACTCAACCAGCCGTACAATCTGGGAAAGGGAACTTTCTGAACCAACTCTAGTTGCCTTGATATGTAGGACACCATTCTCATTCAAAGTACCTCCAATGACCGAGTCACCCTTTCTTTTTGCGACTGGTCGTGCTTCTCCTGTTATCATACTCTCATTAACATGGCTTTGCCCCCATGTAACATAACCATCTGAAGCTACTTTCGCCCCTGGAATAATTTTAAGTATGTCATTCTTTTGTATCAACCTACTATCAATTTCCTGTTCATTTATCACATTTCCTACTTCATCTAGTGCCAACAATGCCGCTGTTTCAGGTGCCAAGTCCATCAATTTGGCAATGGCATCAGATGTCTTCCCCTTAGTTAATACCTCTAGGTACTTTCCAAGGAGAATGAATGAAATAAGCATGGCACTAGTCTCGAAGAAATCAGTCCCCATAAAATCTGGAGAGGTAGCAGCTCTCACTACCGAGTAGACCGAATAAAAATAGGCTGCATTTGTTCCTAATGCGATTAGCACATCCATATTGGCGGAACCATGGCGCAGTGATTTGTATGCCCCAGTATAGAACCTCTGGCCTATAATGAATTGCACCGGGGTGGCCAGAATCCATCTCATGAGCTCCCCAATCATGAGATTATTCACAATTTTAGTTTCTAGGCCATGCTTAATTCCAGGAATATACATGAAGACCATGGAGGTTAAAAACACCGGAATAGTGAAAACCAAACTCCACAGAAAGACTCTAAAATACTGCTTAATTTCCTCCTTTCTATGACTATCTCTTCCTGCTTCACCTCCTGGAAAAATCCTTGCCTTGAAACGCCTGGACCCGGTTGTTTCAATCACATTAATGAAACTTCTTGGCCCTGTAATATCTGATTTGTAATAAAGAGAGATTTTCTTGATTTCAGAATCGAAGTCTACAGCTTGCACACCAGGGAGTGCTTGAAGAGACTGTTCAAGTATCCTCATTGAACGATCGGTCCTTACACCATCAACTTCAAGCTCTATCCGGCTCATGTGTTCCCCTGCAGTAATGAGTTTGCCTTCGAATCCAGTGTCTTCAATGGTTTGCAACAGCTGGTTGTAGCTCACAATCTTTGGATCATAGTGAACATCTGCTTCTTCAGTTGCTAAGGCAACTTGGGCTTTTTGTACACCATCAACTGCCTGTAAAGCTGATTCAACAGTGGTCGAGCAAGAAGTGCAAGTCATTCCCTTTATCAGAATTCTGCATATCAATGTGGACTTCTCATTTCCCTCCTCATCATTAATCAAAGTGGCTTGGAATCCAACATCTTCAATCGTCTCGCGAATAGTCTCCGCCTATGATAAGAGATAAGACAACAGCTATAAAAAAAGTCCAACTGCCAATACAGAAAAATTCATTTTTTTTCAAAAAATTAAAAGACAAAAATCGAACTTCCCAACTCCCCCTGCGAGCTTCTTCAGAAAAATTCATTTTCTTCAAATCATGGCATCTTCCTCAAACTGTTCATCGTTTGTTTATTTCAACTGGGTACTCTCGTTGTTAATAGAAGACATATACATAGGCTAACATACCAGAACAGTTTCTGAATTAAGGTGCAAATCTGCTATATATAGGATTAAATTAGGAAAATAATTTTTACACTTTCATTTTCTCTCCTCACACACCAATCTTTATTTTCTTGCCGTTGGATTAAATAAAGTAAACAAAAACCAATTGACAAAAGTTAGTGGTCTACTCAAACAAATGTTGAGCTCGTTGGTGAAAGTGTTAGGCGTCATATAGTATTAGTTTCGTTTTTACATACATATTCTAGAGGCTAAAGCTTGCTTATATTTTAATAGACAGTAGTTTGGGTTGTACTTGGTGCGGAAGAGAAGTCTTTTTTTTTTCTTATTAAAGAAAAATAGGTTTGTGAATCTCTACAAACTATGTAGCTAAGTCGAAGATTAGAACTATGATTAAGACTCTTTGTCAGTTAATTAAGGCCGTGACTTAAGAGGTTTATGAGCAAAATAAGATGCTCTACTTATATATATATATATATATTGTCTTGATACTTGATTCATGACCAAATTACAAGGCACCTGGCTTTATATTAAGGTAATGCTAAGAAGACCAAATTTTTTTAAACCAAATTCACAAATCAAATGATGTGATTATAGATGTTTGGATGATTAATTAAGTGTCGATTAACGTGATTGTTTCTTATTGGTGACTCATAATTTGATTTGCAATTTGGTTTAAAAAATTTGATCTCCCTATCATTATCCTTTATATTAAGCTCAATACCTACAACCTAGAAAAATATATAAACAGAATATGAACTTATAACATCTCTTTTGTTGACATTGGATTAGGTCTCCAAGTACATCTTTTTTCCGTGGAAAGAAAATTTTGTTAGAGAAATGATTTCCACAAACTCGTTTTTTCATTCAACAACTTATTGTTCATTTTTTATTTTTAATTCTTCTTTGGTTCACTCAATTCAAAAGCTAAAAATAATAGTTTAGTGTGCAAACTCAATCCAAATGCCACAACTAAGTTTTCTTTTGGTATAGAATTGATTATGTCTGGAATCGAAGCTTAGAAAATCCCAATTTTCATTAACTTATTTGTAAAATTAATAGGACAATTTCTTGGTGTGCAAAAGTGCAGAAGCAATTCCAAGACACATCACATATAAACATGAAGATAATTATTTAGATCCCGGCCACAATCAACACAAAACAAAATTAAAATTTTACATTCAATGTGACACCATCAGTAATCAAAAGAAAAAACAAATGAAAGATCCTCGTGATAGGTAAAGCGACTTACGTTAACGTAATTGGGAAAGAACATAACTTGCGCCCGGTTGTTCAAGACGTCGACAATAGCCTCGCGAATCCCCGGGAGCCTCTTGACGGCCTTCTCGACTGACCCGGCGCAGGCGGAGCACGTCATGCCCGTGACAGAGAACAAAGCCTTATCCTCAGCTCCGGCTGCCAGGCTGGTCTCTTCAGCCGCCACACCTTTGGGGTACTTTGGCATGGAGGGGTAGTGGGGCCGGGGTGAGAGGTCACCCCAGCTCTCGTTGCGTATGCATAGGGCCAAGAACTTGGTCGCCATGAACGTGAGGTTGGTTGGTGGCTATGATCGGAGCCTTCTTTTTGGTCTCTGCAAGCATAAATGATAAAGTTTAAAAATTGGAGGGTAATGTGTTGGCGAAGTAAGAATTTGATTCGAATGCAATGAGTATTTAACGGTGGGGGGATAGATGGTGGAGGGTGGTGGGTCCCGTCATAACCTAAGTCCAACGCTATTGGGTGTGATGAAGTTAGTGGCAATTGTATATGCAGAAAAACCCTAAAAATCTCTTCTTCTTTTTTTATAATTGAAAAAAATAATTAAGAAGAAAGTCAAAGTAGGTTTCTGCGTTTGCCAAAAAAAAAAAAAAAAAAGTCGGTTTCTGCCCCCAAATTGATGAGCCGGATGAAAAGGATTATTTAAAAAAAAAAAAAAAAAAGATAAATTATGTTTTTTTTTTTTTTAAATTAGAACATAGTGGATCAAATAGAATGTCTTATTAAATAGAGCAATCTACCACTCGTCTCTTTAGTGCTAAACCTTTGTTTTTGAATAAAGGTAAAGATATTGGTAAAGGTTTTTGATAATTAGAGTAGGGAGTGATTTTCTGCACACTTATTTTTACTTTTTGTATACCTATTTTAATTTCGGTTTTTGATTATTTTTTTTTTGTTTTGTTCAACTTAGCATTCAAAAAAAGCATAGTTCAGAGCTCAGCTCCAACTAATTCTTCATAAGTGAGGTGAGATATTTGCCTTTCTTTTTTATTTTTATTTTTTTGTACAAGATCCGCTTTTTTGTTAGCATGACCAGGAAATTGAAGTTGATTTACTTGGTCGGCCAATAATCGGAACCGCCCACCACAAGCACCCGCGGCTCAGGGAATGTGCATGAGGTGAAAAATGATGCGTACAATTCAGCTTCCTTGATTTATAGCAGAAAGTGAATTTCAGTTTTCTTAGAAACGAATATGAATATCAGACCAAAAAAAAGAAATGAAAATGAATAGAACAGCATATGCTATGATGCTGGGCAGGAAAATGAATAGAGTTCCACGTTAGTTAGGAGATTAAGAAATCCACATGTTATATAGGACGATGAAAAGAAAATCTAGCAATCAAATAGATACTGTGATGGGTGCATATTTTCATATATTTTTATCATATATTTCCTTTGGATTTTGTATAAATGAATGGGTTAAATGCACTAATTTATATATTGCTTTATTTTTTAGCATTTAATATGGGAGTTAAGTGATAAAAGAAGTGGAAAATGGAGTTTCGAGTGTTTACAGTAATTTCAGTGGCTAACTAGATGTGCAAAGACATGTGCATTACAACAAGAAGATGAAATCGAGCGGTTTTGGAATCAAATAGACATGGGAATGCTATTCAATGAACTTTAGAAGAGAACTTAATTTCTAGTTTTTATTATTTCCGTTTATTTTTCATTTTTTTAATAAAGTTTTAAAGTCCATTATGTTTAGGAGTTTGGTGGGGTTTTAATTCGATTTCAAGTAGCCTTTAATACCTTCTTACCGTGGGTTTTATATTAAGCAAATCCATTCTCCTTGTGGAGAGTCAGCCAACAACTAGAGAGAAAAAATAAAATAAAATATAAAAAAAGCACAATTCTACACAGGGGGCTGCTGCAAGGAAGGGAAAAGAGGAAGTACATTGGAGTTTTTCTTTGCTAGGGCTACGATGTAGCCTGATCATGAATACTTAATTGTCTTCTGACATTGTTATTATCAAGTTTTTCATCTTTATTGAGTATCTTTTTTAATTGTAATGCGCTTGATTTTTTTTTAGATGCTTGATCACCATCTAGGTTTAAATTAGGTTGATTTCATGCAAGTTAGAGTAGATGTCATACTTAACTTGGGTTTAACTTCTTGCAACTGATACCATAAACACCTATTTGTAGATGTCATACAATTAGGGTTTGTTTGATTTTCCAACGATTTATGTAGAGCTTAATGTGTTCTTACTTGTTTAAATTCATCTAGATGCCATAGATGGTTAACAAGTAAGGATACTTTTGATGGCCGTTGAATAATTTAGGGAAAATTGATTGTCAATATTGAGGAACTACTTGAGCATAACATATTAAAGGAATTGAGTAGAATTGGTTATGGTGAATTCGGGTGCCCTAAGTTTTCTTTTCTTATATTTTAATCTTATTATTTTACGCATTTTATTTTTAAGTTGTATTTCATTTCAGTTTAATCAAATCATATCTTTCTTTTTTTTTTGTTAAAGCTTCTCAACTATAATTTGTTTCAATTTAATTAGTAAGACTTTTAGAATCAATTTGATCTCTGTGGGACGATATCCATGCTTATATGCTATACAATCATCCGATTTGTATACTTACGAGCACTAAAATTCAAGACTTAATGAGTTTAATTTTGGTTATCTAATTTTCGCAACAATTTTCTATACTTAATGAGTTTAATTTTGTTTATCAAATTTTCGCAACATACTGCTTGCATAACTAAAACAAGAGTATAAGCCATTCGATTAAATGGAACATGCAGGAAAATAGTAATAATTGAAATACTTGAAAGAAAATATTATTAGAAAAGCTGGCTTTTGAATATATGATCACTACAAGAAAATAACTCATTTACCACATTAATTTTACCACGGACATTATGTGCCCGTTATAAAAAGTGACCATTTACCACGGACTTAGTCAGCATGTTGTAGATAATAGTGTTTTACAACAGGCAAGTAATGGCCCGTCATAATAAAATAATTTACTACCACGGTCTTAATTAGCACGTTATGAAAATATTAAACCACCACAGATATTAACCGTGGTCAATATTATTAGTAATTACACCGCATTGGTTTATCTACCACGGACATTAAATGTGATGCAATTATGCACACTATTTAAAAAAAAATCAGAAGGCGGGATTAAAATTTTTTCGAAATTTTCCCAAAATTTGAAATCTTTCAAATTTCACACTCCTAGAAAATAGACGAGAGGAGTTGGTAAAAAATTTAAAATTAAGCGGTTTCGTCCACTCCTCTCCCTCTCCCTCGCTGCAAATAGATAGACCTTCTAATGAAAATCGAAACCGTTGTCAAGATCATGGTCTAAAATATCCATAATATCCTGATATTTCCATCGAAATTTCCGTGTTTTTAGACTACCGATATTTCCGATATTATCAATATTTTAGACATTGCTAAGTCACTCATGTATCTTACCATGCAATGTATAAGGTGTAAAATATTGTACTAATTCATTATATATAAATGATTATGGTGTGTTTAAACTTCTTTCATTAATTACTACATATTTTTTACACTCACAATGTTTGCCAGCTCGTTATATAATCAACTTAAATCAGTTATATCTATCATGCAATGCATTTCCTTCCAATATTTTGCGATAAACTAATAGATAATTGACTAAATAAACATCCTGCAAAGTTTCAATAAAAATTTCCAAGTTTTTCTTACAATTTTCGTGGTTTTTATTCAATTTTTATTGATATCGATAATATCCCGATATTTCCATCGAAATTTCCGTGTTTTTGGACTACCGATATTTCCAATATCATCGATATTTTATACCTTGGTCAAGATGAAAGCCCTCAGGTTTTTTTTTCGTTCCCTTCTAATTGTCATCTTTAATTCATGTTTCTGATGCATATATCCATCAATTTTTCCTGTAATTCTCTTTCGGAACCACCAACAGAGGAAACACTCTTACTTTCATCTCTCTCTCTGATCTTTAGGTATTATCGCAATTCCTCTCTCAATTGGTGCTATAGTATTTCTTAAAATTATTAGATTTAGGGTTGGGCAAACTAATTTTAAGGATTTTGATTGTACTTTGCGTTCTGATTTTGTTTGAGATAGTCCCATGTTTGGTTTAGATGTAAGGCCTGAAGCTTTTTGAGGACTTGAAAAGCCTTTTGAGGTAAGATGGTTTGATTGTTGTACTGATTGTTTTGAGGTAAGGATCACACGTAAACTGTAAGAACTTCTGCTCGAAAAGCTTGCCATTACTCACCATGAAAATATTCAGGAAAACGAAACTGCTTTTCATGCTTGGGTTCTCAACTTTTTGTTATTGTTTAGAGAAAATGCATTAGGCATGCATAAATCTAGTGGATGCTCTGCTAAGGATTGAATTATTGATACCTCTAGCTCTAATGCTTGAATATCTTTGTAAAGTTTGAAGGTTTATATGGTTGGGTTGATAATTATGTTTGTTGAAATATCTGCATCATGTGCATCCTTGTTAGAGAAGGACCGGTTCTTATATCAATTACAGGACATTCGAGATTCTGAAGATTTTAGTGTGATAAGTTTGGTTGGTTTTTTGTATATGATGTCTTCGAGTGATGAGTTTTGATTTCTAAGCTTGGTGCGATAAGTCTGGGTGGTACACTTACGAAAGTGGGTTTCCACTGAAGATGGATCTTGAAAGGCAAATCCTTTCTCGCTATGTGATTCTTTTTTTTGTCGAATTTTGACTTGTGTTTGTGAATTGTTGTAATGGGTTCCTCTTATTTTTTTATGATTGAGTATGAAAGTTTTGCATTAGAGTTGTGTTGGTAGTTCTGTCTGTGCAGCTCTTAATCTCTTTATACAGTTGTCCTCTTAGGTTGTGCCCATTTTGTATCGTTATTTCTCACTCATTACGAAAAATTGATTCAATCAGGAATATGTTGATGGAAATTTGTGTTTTTATGTTCTTTTGTATGCTTATGTCCATCCAAATAGAGAGAGGCAACAATTGTTGAGGCTCAAGTATTAGGGGAAGTAGTTCACTCTCAAGGTCCTTTGTTTGGAGGTGTTCAAAGAAATGTGAAGTCTTCAAGTGACAATGTCCTTGTTTGTTGAAGGTCTTTGGATAGTTTGGTATTTCTTTGTATATCTCATCATTTTGTTGTTAGCTTTAGTTTAGTGTACAACTGTACTGTTTGAATCTATGATTTTTTATTTAATTGTTATATTATAGTAAATGTATAATTTTGTTTATAAATATTATATAATACATTTATTAAACAATATTTTATTATTTGTTTTTGTTTTTAGAATTTTTTTTATAACGGTCATTAGCCATGGCCAATTTGTAATCCACAACGGTTATAATGCACGTGGTTTTAGATCTTAATCTACAACGGGCACAATCTGTGGTTATATTACAATTGACAACGGGCATAACCCGTGGTAGAATCTGTGACTTTCTATCACATTCAGATTACTAACGGGCACAATGTCCGTGGTGAATTGCAATCTACCACGGGCATCAACCGTGATAGATGAGCTTTTTTCTACTAGTGGATCGATGATTTGGGGAGAAATATATTAATAAATCCATAAAGTATCTGAGATTCTGAGGAAAGGAAAGCCTAGAACTGCATCATGTATCTAAGATTATGAGAAAAGCATTAGAGGTCGACGGTAAAAGCCTAGAACTGCATGTACATGAAGTATCTGAGATTCTGAAGGAAGGGGAGAGATGGGGAGAGAGAACTAATTAAAAGCGAGAGAAAACCTTTACTTGAAAGGTATGGTCACAGACAGTGGCTATTTAGGATTCCAACTTTGTGGGGTCTTAAGTACATATGATTCAAGAATTTTGTAGAAGGTTATAACGCATGACACGGAAAAAAAAATTCTGTTTTTTAAATAAAACGTTTTGTCAAGCACTTTATGAGTACGTATAGGTGGCCTTGTTTTTTTTTTTTCTTAGAACTAATAAATTTTGTCTAGCACTTCAGTGTCAATTTCTCTTGAAAACTATTATATTGAAAAGTCTATTTTTTTCCCCTCAGATATGAGTAACTTAAAAGTATTCTTTCTTATGAGATATTAATAATTATGAGGTGAAGAGATGCTAGCCTATTGTGAAGCTAAGCTCAACCTTCCTCCTTAGTTTAGATAATATTGTTTGTTAAAAAAAAATTAAATAGAAGCTTGTAATATCTAGCCAAGGGTGGCTCTTATACTTACTAGGCGACTAATTATTGTTTTTCACAATAACTAATCCCATCCAGTCCTCCATAGAGTTTCATTTAGGGTTTAGGGTGGTCCTCCAAGGTGCTTCATAAGTGTTTCTCTTGATCTTCTGAGGATCCCTGGCCCACCCCAGTCCGTTTATAGATCCAACATGTTGATGCACAAAACCAGAGGTCTTGGAACAACGTAAATCCGACCGTAAATCTGCAAGAAATGTAAATAACACAAGATGTATCGTGGTTCACCTCAATGTTTGGGCTACGTCCACACTGATTATTGTATTTATCTGAGAGGTGAGGGAGAGAACCTCTGAATATGAGAGGGGATGTGAGGAGGCTTCTAAGGGTGAGAGGGCCTAGGAATTGGCCTCCTCCAATTGTGAGGGTGATGAATCCTTTTATAGAACAAGGGCTCCTCACTTATTACATATTTGCCCCTTTTATTACATAATTACATTTAAGTCTGGTATAAACAGTAGTCCCCCAAGTATGGTATAAACAGTAGTCCCCCAAGTCTTCAGTCAAGAGAGTCTTTTGGCTGGAGACTTGAAATTCAGTCTATGTGTGGGCCGTAGTAACTAGATGTTGTCTTGAACTGATGCTCGATATGAGGCGGTGCTCAATCTGAAATGATGCTCAAGTAGAAGTAGCACATGCTGCGAGGCTGCGAGGCTCGTGGATTATGTTGCCTTGGTTGGCTTGGCTTGTGGTGTTGAAGGTGAGGGAGTCCCTTTTATAGAATAAGGGCTCGCTCTTCAATACATAAATGGTGGGCTAGAGTTGATGCTCGGGCGAGGCGGTTGCTCAGTAGGTGGCGATGCTCTCTAATGATGGTGAGGGAGTCCCTTTTATAGAATAAGGACTCGCTCCTCAATACATGAATAATGGGCTAGAGTTGATGCTCTCTAATGAAGAGTGAGGGAGTCCCTTTTATAAAATAAGGGCTTGCTCCTCAATACATGAATAATGGGCTAGAGTTGATGCTCTCTAATGAAGAGTGAGGGAGTCCCTTTTATAAAATAAGGGCTCGCTCCTCAGTACATGAATAATGGGTGCTCTCTAATGAAAGTGAGGGAGTCCCTTTTATAGAATAAGGGCTCACTCCTCAATACATAAATAATGGGCTAAGTCCCCCAAGTATTTTTCATGAGGCCCAATATATGGTGTATAGTGTAGTCCCCCAAGTCTTCGGTCAATAGAGGCTATTGGCTTGAGACTTGAAATTCAATCCATGTATGGGCCAAAATAGTGGTTGTTCGGAGGTGGTATTTGTATACCCTGCACTGAAGCTTTGTAGGTGAAGCTTTGCAAGTGAAGCTTTGAAGCTAGAGTTCTGTAAATGAAGCTTTCGAAGCTAGAGCTTTTGTAAATGAAGCTTTTGAAGCTGTAGCTCTGTAAATGAAGCTTTTGAAGCTCTGTAAATGAAGCTTTTGAAGCTAGAGCTTTTGTAAATGAAGCTTTCGAAGCTAGAGCTCTGTAAATAAAGCTTTTTGAAGTTGATTGACATGAGTGATGCTCATGAATGTTTGATTGACATGAGTGATGCTCATGGATGTTGACATGAGTGATGCTCATGAATGTTTATGTACGATTGATATGAGTGATTCTCATGAATGTTTATGTAGGATTGACATGAGTAATGCTCATGTATGTTTATGGATGATTGACATGAGTAATGCTCATGTATAATTTGAAGTATTGTGCATACTTTTGATCACCTGGTTGGTGGTAATAGTGGCAGATCCAAAGAAGTAGGAGTCGGGGAGGTAGTTTTCGAGAGAAAATGAGTCATAAAAAAGAGATGCTTCTCTTCGCACCTCAGATCAAGAGGAAGGGTAAGGGGATCAGCGTTATGATCGCTTTGAGTTCTGCTTGAAATGTGTGTTGCCGAATAATTTTGGAGTACTGGGCGTACTTTTAATCACCTGGTGGTAATAGCGGCAGGTTGCCGAATAATTTTGGAGTACTGAGCGTTCTTTTGATCACCTGGTTGGTGATAATAGAGGGCCGGGCTCTTTTGGGCATATGGGCATTCACACTCCACACAACATTGCAGCCCATTATTTTGGGCTTGCCGTTTTTTTTTTTATTACCCTCTGATGGGGTTATACAGATGTCTCCGAAAGATAAGAAAAATAAATTACATCATTCAAAAATAAATCCGACCCTCTACTCAATGGGTCACGCCTACAATTCCCTCTTCTGCATGCCATCACCATCGCAATTATGTCTGCCTTTTTTTATCTTCTTTTGCTTTCTGCTTTTCTCTAAAATGACCCCACACAACATTGCAGCCCATTATTTTGGGCTTGCCGTATTTTTTTTATTACCCTCTGATGGGGTTATACAGATGTCTCCGAAAGATAAGAAAAATAAATTACATCATTCAAAAATAAATCCGACCCTCTACTCAATCGGTCACGCCTACATTTCCCTCTTCTGCATGCCATCACCATCGCAATTATGTCTGACTTTTTTTATCTTCTTTTGCTTTCTGCTTTTCTCTAAAATGACAGCTGCTTTGGACAGCATTTCCAACATCACCCATTTGCTTTTCTCTGGCTTTCAAAAAATAGGAACATGTATCATTTGGTGGTTGACAAAAGCAAAAGTAAAGGTTTCCCATCATAGACCTCGGCGAAAACGCAAAGTAAAAAAAGCAGTTTTTAGGGCCACTAGCAGCAATAGCCATTCTCTCTCATTTTTCCTTTTCTCTGCTGCACTTAATGGGCAGCCATGCTTTGCTCTTTTTTGTTTTCCTTCGCACCTCTTAACGGGCCAAGAACAAGGAGAGGGTCATCCTCTTCTAGGGCACTGAAGGTGGCACGCGTGGCTTCAGCGAAGACCGGAGAATCGGGCAGTGTCGTCTTCTTGCTCATCGAATGCCGCTTCGAATGGGTCCTTTTTTTGGATATTTGGATCTCGAAATTGCAGTAACCTTTCCACTTCTGGTGCAAGATCACAAGCCATTTCAGCTAAACAAATCTTTCCCAGAGCACAAAGAGCAAGTCCCATAATATATTGGTTGGTGTGATTGAGATCTTGTTTCAATGAGTTTGTGACCAACATCAGAACTTCTTGTCCTTCATCAAGAAGCAGCATGAGGCCAAGATACCTTATTCTCTTCTTAGGAAAACCAGCAGACGCAATCAGTTTCACGCACTCCATTTGACCAAAATGTGTGGGATAACCCAGCGACAAGCAGAGTCCTTGAAGGAAATGCAAGAGGCATTGGGACCCAGAATTCGATTAATATCGTTGCGATTTAAGAGCTCATAGTCGAATCCGTCCGGGACCCTGACGGTCTGCGACAGATCGCCGTTCTAGACAATAATCAGGTGGTAAGGCTCAAAGTACGGCCGCCACATCTCCAAGAAGTCCAGGTTTCGAATCGTCGGGATCACGATGTCAAGCTCGTCTTTTAGAATCGACGTCGGTTTTACGTCTGAGAAAGTAGCTCATTCCGCCATTGCTGGCTGTTGATGGCAGAGCAGATAGGCACTAATGTTACCGAAGAAACGCAGACAGTGATAGAAAGAATTGGGTTCGACCTCTCCTCATTTCAGCCTCACTGCAGTGGAAGAGATGTGCATTGATTCTCCCTCTCCTCCTCCTTTCAACCTCACTGTAGTTCTTCAAACTGGTCGACGACGTAGAGCCAAGCGACGTAAGAGAAGAAGGCCATAAGAATGGAGGGCTTGGAGGTCTGAAGCGGCTTCGATCACCATCGCTGCTCTGATTTCATCATCGTCGGCAAGCCTTCCATCCCGAATTCTGAATCAACAGAGATGGAGACAGCGAAGAGTGCTAAGCAATGGTTTGGTGGAGAAATCGGAGGTGCAGATTTAGTGGCGGATTTACTGATTCGGATAGGGATTCTTTTCTCCTTGTTTTGCTCCCCTCACAATCAGTACCATCATATTCACCTAATCGATTCCTCTTTCTTCTGTTCTTTTCCTTCTTTTCTTTTTTCATTTGCTCTTTCTCTTTCAATCTTTTGTAATGAAGCTTTTCAGAACCTCTCTGACAAGTTACCTTTGACAAGGGCTGTTTGTTTTCCCTATCTCTAGTTTTCAGATCTAGGAACTAGTAGTTGCAGAGTGATTAATTGTGAATTAGAGAGAGAGATATTTTGAGTTTGGGTTTTGGGATTTTGCAGATTCACGGTAGAGATGAAAAAATGAAAGAGAACCGACACAACTTTTCGTATCGATTCCCACAAACGGTGTCAAATGTTGATGCACAAAATCGGAGGTCTTGGAACAACGTAAATCCGACCGTGAATCTACAAGAAAGTAAATAACATAAGATGAATCGTGGTTCATCCCAAGGTTTGAGCTACGTCCACACTGATTATTGTATTTCTCTGAGAAGTGAGAGGAGTGAGGGAAAGAGATTCAGAGCCTCTGAGGGAGAGAGTGAGGCCTCTGATGGCCTAGGAATTGGCCTCCCCTTATTGTGAGGGTGAGTAGTCCTTTTATAGAATAAGGGTCCTCACTTATTACATATTTTCCCCTTCCTTTATTACATAATTACATTTAAGTCCCCCGAGTATTTGTACGAGATCTAAATACGGAGGCCCTAAGTATGGTATAAATACAACCCATGGTCATATAAGCATACCTCTGCTTGCAATTGTTGTCAGAATTTATTAGTTTATTAAGAAAATTAATATAAATTTGATTTGATTATGTATAGGGTTTCTTAGAATTATGTTGCTATAAGCTTGGAATTTAGTTTGAAAAAACAAGTTAGTCACAATGTAATCTTATGAATTATGTAGTCGTCCCAACAAACTTATACTACTTTCTTTCGTTTCAATTAGTATTTTTTATAGTTTTATATTCAGTTTGTTCGTCATGTAATGTGATGTTCAACTATTGTGTACAAAGCAATCAAGTATTCTCTATTCCTCAATATATTTATATATAGAACTGCCCAACGTACTCCAAAAAGGAGTGACAGATGCAAAAGCTGCAGTGAATATTCATATACTAATTAATAGACTTTTAAATCTTCAGAATACAACTTAGACAAAAAAGATAAAATTTTATAAGGAGCTTTAATGAAAAGGGATTGGCCCAACTTTTTCTTAACCAAAAACCATGCACAACTTTTATTTAATAAAAAGGGTTTGAGATTTAATAAAAAGGACAAAAGGAACATTCAAAAGGCCAACAAAAAAAAAAAATTCCCACGGGCTAAAGCAAAGCCCAACATGCAACATAAATCCTTCTTCCAACTTTGCCCCTAACATAAATTAACCAAAATCTGTTAACACAACTTTATATTATTTACAATATTGCCATCAAGCCTAAAAAGTCTTTTTTTTTTTTTTTTTTTTGAAACAGAGGCATTTTATAGTCCCTCATATTGTTGATATATATGTTTCCTCTGAGGGACCAGTGAAGAACACTATTGATGCACAAAACCGGAGGTCTTGGAACAACGTAAATCCGACCGTGAATTTGCAAGAAATGTAAATAACACAAGATGTATCGTGATTCACCCCAAGGTTTGGGCTAAGTCCACACTGATATTGTATTTCTGAGAGGATTGTGAGGGAGAGAGAGCTTGAGAGCTTTGCTCTAGATAGGAGGGGCTTAAGGCCTAAGAATTTGCCTCTCCCAATTGTGAGGGTGAGGAGTTCTTTTATAGAATAAGGGCTATTCACTTATTACATATTTGCCCATTCCTTTATTATATAATTACATTTAAGTCCCCTGAGTATTTGTACAAGATCTAAATACGGAAACCCTAAATATGGTATAAACAGTAGTCCCCCAAGTCTTCAGTCAAGAGAGTCTTTTGGCTGGAGACTTGAAATTCAGTCCATGTGTTGGCCGAAGTAACTAGATGTTGTCTTGAACTGATGCTCGATATGAGACGGTGCTCAATCTGAAATGATGCTCAACTAGAAGTAGCATATGCTGCGAGGCTGCGAGGCTAGTGGCTTATGTTGCCTTGGTTGGCTCGGCTTATGGCGTTGATGGAGAGGGAGTCCCTTTTATAGAATAAGGGCTCGCTCCTCAATACATAAGTGATGGGCTAAGAGTTGATGCTCGCGGCGAGGCGGTTGCTCAATTGACGGCGATGCTCTCTAATGATGGTGAGGGAGTCTCTTTTATAGAATAAGGGCTTGTTCCTCACTACATGAATAATGGGCTAGAGTTGATGCTTTCTAATGATGGTGAGGGAGTCCCTTTTATAGAATAAAGGCTCGCTCCTCAGTACATAAATAATGGGCTAAGTCCCCCAAGTATTTTTCATGAGGCCCAGTTGAGGCCCAATATATGGTACATAATGTAGTCCCCTAAGTCGTCGGTCAATAGAGTCTGTTGGCTGAAGACTTCAAATTGAATCCATGTATGGGCCGAAGTGGCGGTTGTTCCGAGGCGGTCTTTGTAGACCATGCACTGAAGCTTTGTGGGTGAAGCTTTGCAAGTGAAGCTTTGAAGTTGGACCTCTGTAAATGAAGCTTTTGAAGCTAGAGCTTTTGTAAATGAAGCTTTTGAAGCTGGAGCTCTGTAAATGAAGCTTTTGAAGCTAGAGCTTTTGTAAATGAAGTTTTTGGAAGCTAGAGCTTTTGTAAATGAAGCTTTTGAAGCTAATTGACATGAGTGATGCTCATGGATGTTGTCATGAGTGATACTCATGAATGTTAACATGAGTGATGCTCATGAATGTTAACATGAGTGATGCTCATGAATGTTAACATGAGTGATGCTCATGAATGTTGACATGAATGATGGTCATGAATGTTTATGTATGATTGTCATGAGTGATGCTCATGAATGTTTATGTATGAATGACATGAGTAATGCTCATGTATAATTTGGAGTACTGGGTGTACTTTTGATCACCTGGTTGGTGGCATGAAGGAGAGTACGGCAAAATGGATTGGATCGCCTTTTGGCTTTGATCAATTTTTTTTTTAATTTTTAATAATATTGTAATTAAATTCTAAACAATAATTAATTAACCAAACAAAGGTATTTAATTATAAAATATATGAAAATGTACATACATACAAGATGTCCGAACAAAAAAATAAAAAACTACAAGTAAAGAGGAACTACAAGATGTCCGAACAAAATATAAAAAACTACAAGTAAAGAGGAACTACAAGATGTCCGAACAAAAAATAAAAAACTACAAGTAGTCTTCTAGGTGAAGTGGCTCGAAGGTCGAAGGTGTAGCAAGATCAAGTACTCGTAGCGAGATTTGGAGGCCGAACATCTGTTTGGTTCGTACAAGGTCTCTCATGTGCCTGACATAGGCCTTCAGCTCCTTGCCCTAGGCCGGAATCTGCTCGCCAACAAAAAAAGTGCATCAAGTGAAACAAAAAAGAAGTGGTAATCCGACACTGGGATTACCAAACATTGTAATCAATCAAAGGTACCAAAACTTCATTAGACTAATTGATATGATCAAAAAACAGTACAAAAACAGTTTACTTCGTACAAGCCATTCAACCAGACACATGACCATAGAGACTAACTACTAAACAGGTAGGAAGGTAAGAGAAGCAACTCCAAATGTTGTTATCTGACGGAAACAATATGTGGTAGGTAGCAGTTAATTGAAGAGAAAACATTTAAGTAATCAATTGATTCGGTGAATCTTCTATAGTATGGTTGCGCTAAATATGCATATGCATAGAATCTGCTATTAACAACTCCTCTGACCATATGATTTTTTTCCAAATGTTAAATATCAAGGTTTTCATAAAATAGTGTTACGGTGCTCTTGATGCCATGGTGTTCTACTTTTATGTTGTTGATGGTGGTTCACCGGACTAATCAACACGTCCCTAACCCTCGATTAATCAACATATACCTAAGCAGCGATTAATTAACATTTCTGTGTCCATACAAATTACAAAGAAGCATCCGAGCTTGTCTGTAATCTGTATGGACACAGAAATGTTGGACTCTCTTGACATGAACACAAAAAAAACTTGTTTAATAAGGCGCTACAAGTATGGACAATGTATATTTTGATTGAGCAAGTAACAAATTATATGCAACTAGATCATAAATTCAATAACAAAGAACAAAACTCACTCTGTAAATAACTGCAGCAAGATTTCTAGCAAGTGTATCTCTGTATATATATTTCCCCAGAAAGTTATCTTTTGCGGCAATCATGATTTTAGCCGTTGTACTACCTGATATCACACTAAGTGGGTGCCATAGATAACGAGGGAAGGACAAAAATGGGTTCTTAATTGCCATGGCCTTAAGACCACCTATTCATACTGAAATTGACGCAGCATGAGATATTAAACAGGGAAATCCTAAAAGCTAAATCCACTAGAAATCTGGAATCCATCAGAAATACAGCGAAAATGTCACCAGGGTAGGAATGTTCCTAGACAGGATAAAGTTAACTTTCATGTAAAAACTGTAAGGATACATATCTCAAGCTTACACTTCATGAATTGCAGGGTGTGATAAAGAGATTACATTAATGTACTATACTGTCAATATCTTAAGCATTTCATAGCATCATATTTCAATATTACATATTTGACGATATATATTAAAAAGCACTATATTGATGATATTAAACTCAGAAAAGTGTATCAATTAATTAAACTCAGAAATCGAAAGAACACAAAATATCATATGCAAGTTCGTTCACATCCTTGTTAATATAAGCCAGACCTAACAAAATACGATATCCTTATAGCATAAGCTTAACCAAGAGTGAAACTTTACATAGATATGACTACTCCTATCCCTTTTCTTTCAGTTTCTACAAGTTTAAAGGATAGTACTTTCCCCAAAAAAAAAAAAAAAAAAACTATCAAGAACACCTAATTCTTCAAATTCCACTACCTTCTTGTGACATTCTTAGTGTTGGAAATTATATATTATAATATGAAATATTGTAATATATAATTTTAATAATTGAATGAAAAATAGGGTTCACCAATTTCTAAGAAAGAAAGGTTATGTTGTTTAGGTGATAGTCCCTTTATAAATGATGTATACATATAGATGAAAAGTTACATCTCTTTAATAAGTAGAAGTTGGATTCTATATAAACGCATGAAACCATTGGTATTAAAATATAGAAAATTAGAGTTAATTTTTACTCTTGAGAAATAGGGTTTCCCCACTTTGTTTCTCAAATGATTCGTATGTCAAATTCCAAGGCATGTCTTGAGAGTATGAAATATATAAAGTTCGCCTGAGTCCGAAGATTGAACTGCTTTGACTTCGGATTATAGATTGTTGAATCCTAGGAGATGAATGCCTACTGAACTACATGTACAAGAGTATGGGCGAAATTCTATCTTTAGGACACTGCATTTATGCAAGCCTCAATCTTTAAGTTTGTCAAGTTTTCTAACTTTATCTCTAGTTGTTTATATTAATCTCATATATAATTGATGTTGTGAAATTTCTTTATGATTATTATTATTGGAATTCTTTTATATTTCTCATATTTTCTAATATTGCTCCAACAATCTAAAGATAGAAGTTTCTTTATGCAATAATTAGAAAAATATGGATTTAAGAAATACTTATATTGAGAAAGTAGGAAAGAATGATTTGAATATATGTTATTGAAACTGCCATTTAAAATTTAGACTTTGAAATGTATGCATATTGCTGTGAAGATATTGTTCTTGAATTTCATTAAGAACAAAATGGGCAATTTGTTAAAGGATTGTTTATTTAATGTTTTTGCCATTTAACGTTATTGTTGTTGGTTCAATACTCTAAAAATTAGACATTGAGAATGGCGATCAGTTCTTATGTATTGTGATTGGTTTTGCCAATTAATTCTAAATCTCACCAACCGTTGTGCCTGTTAAATGGTTTCTCAACGATGTTGTTATGGAGTGATTCCTCTAAGAGAATCAAATTGATATGCAGTATTACGATCCCATTATTTAACATGGAAGATGGTGGCTTCATGATCCAAACAAATCTTGTCTTGATAGGGAAGATGCAAACCACTGCATATGTTTTAACGAAGCCATAGGCTGATGCTTGGTTGGAGCTTAAACTTATCAAACCAAAATTTCTTGAAAAAGGCATTTGGTGCTTTTAAACAACACAATCAGTTATGATAGGTGAGGTTCGTGGTGGGCTGAAACCAGACATGATTTTCTATTTAAATGGATTTATCTGTTCAAATAACAAACAGATGCCAAACAAGATGCGAAGGTCTCCAAGTTTTCTCAAACGATACGAACACAAGGATAAGGAAACGAATTAGTGAACCATTCGGTCACTGGTTACGGATAGAGATGATGTGGTCACTAGTTTGGTTCTTTTCAGACTATAACCATATCGGTTATAGTGTTAGTGCCGTTTGGGATATAGAAAAGCTGGAGATTCTGGTTACGTGAAAGAAACGGTGATAACGATTTTCATCTTGTGGTTAATTGCTGCAATTAATATGAGATCCGTTTAAAGGTCATGTTCAATATATGTCTGCTTTATGAGAAGAAATGCGTCGGTTAAGGCCAAGTGAACGCCAAAGTGGTGTACTGGATTCATACCAGTTTATGAAATGGATCTTTTTCCTAGAAAGGAGGTGTGTTATCGAAGTATAAAAGTTTGGTATTGAAATATGTCAAATGCCTTTGATTTTTCTACCAAAGGGAACGTAATGGTTGCTTGATTCTAATTTGAAATGACCATGAATTTTTATATATTTATGAGGAAATATCATGAATGTGCAGTTTGAAAAGAGCTGTGAAAACACGTGCAGAAAACCACACAAGAAGGTGCTGATGTGATTATTTTTACAAGCCGTTGCAACTCTTTGCAAATTCAGACTAATAATTGGCACTAGACACTAGAGTTGCTAGTAATTACTAATTAGAGTGGTGTTAGAATTGCAAAGAAAGTGATACTAATACAAGCACTAGCAAAAGAAGACGATCAGTTTAATGATAAGTATCATAAAAGGAATCTTGCGGTGAAACCAAAGGAAATTCCTTTGAGAGGAATTATACACTGGAAGTGTGGGGGTCTTTGGAAAAGGAAAAGACTAGACACTCAATGTGAGAGGAATAATACCTAGAAGTGTGGGGGTCTTTGAGGAAAGAAAAGACTAGACACTTAAATGTGAGATATTTGGAAAAATGTATTATACCTGATCATGTTTATTAAGTAAGCATATGAATGATAATGCATGTATTATGATGGCTTGTCAAATAAGGCAAAGAACAATGTCTAAATTAGGAAGAGTAATTTGCATTTAAAAGAGATAATAAGCAATATCTCTTATTATGGATAACTTGTTTAAGGTATGGCAAGGTTAGAGACCTTCTTACAAATACCTTAAATGTGGGGGAGTTTACCCAAGTGTTAGCAAATTACCTAGTAATTAAGTCCTAATATAATTTTGAGGACTTGACATTTCAAACAATGTGAAACAACTACTCATGTGAAATACAATTTCATAAGATGGATTGTGCATACCATTAAAAATAGTCAACCTAGTAGTGGATCCAATTATTAAAGGTTAGACTAGAGAGTAAGTTGATCATCGAGGGGAATAAGGCTCAAGCCAACATAATTAATGAATCAGCCAAGCGGAAACCTAACTTAGTTGATTGGAGATCCCATGGTCTAAGTTCAATAGGCAAACTAGTTGGGCATGATTCAAAGAAGTTAACACACTATATACCTCATTCCTATGATGGAAGAAGTGTGTTGTCTGCATACATTTTAGGTTGTATATTTATACTTAATGGTAGTGATATCTTATAAATACGAGGAATATAGCAGACTATTCTTAATCAGTGGTCACCTATGTGAGAGTAGAAGTGGGTCGCTTCTATGAGAATGAGATGGCTAAATTCTCTAAAGCTCTCATGAATCCGGGATTTGTTCAGGACCAAAATGAACACAACCGTATGAACCATAATATATTAGGATTAGTGATGTGTGTTGCTTATTATCTCAGTTTACTACTGCAGTGAACAGTTCAAGATTTTATATTCACTATGTCACCAAGTAAATCCAATAAGTATTCAGTAGGGTAGGTTCAAGTCCAAAAGACACCTCTCCCGATGCATCTCTTGTCCGCTTGTACTCTCAAATTCTTCCTAATTTTTCATTCATGTGGGGGATTGTTGGAAATTATATATTATAATATGAAATATTGTAATATATAATTTTAATAATTGAATGAAAAATAGGGTTAACCAATTTCTTAGAAATGTTCTGTTGTTTAGGTGATATTCCCTTTATAAGTGATGTATACATATAGATGAAAAGTTACATCTCTTTAATATGTAGAAGTTGGATTCCATATAAACCCATGAAACCATTGGTATTAAATTATAGAAAATTAGAGTTAATTTTTACTTTTGAGAAATAGGATTTCCCCACTTTGTTTCTCAAATGATTCGTGTGTTAAATTCCAAGTTGTGTCTTAAGAGTACGGAATATATAAAGTTCGCCAGAATCCGAAAATTGAAGTGCTTTGACTTCGGATTATAGATTGTTGAATCCTGGGAGATGGACGCCTACCGAACTACAAGCACAAGAGTAGGGGCGAAATTTTATCTTTAGGACATTGCATTTATACAAGCCTCAATCTTTAAGTTTGTCAGGTTTTCTAACTTTATCTCTAGTTGTTTATATTAATCTCATATATAATTGATGTTGTGAAATTTCTTTATGATTATTATTATTGGAATTTTTTTCTATTGATCATATTTTCTAATATTTCTCCAACACTTAGCTCATGTTTCCGTAGAAACAATAAAGGGATTTTCATTCAAATAAAAAGAAAAAGAACACCTAAATTATCAAATTCCAAAACCCAGTTGCGATTTTCCTAACTCAATCTGTTTCATTATATGTTGAAGGATCCGTTTGCCAAATTTACACAAGTATAAACCAAACCTTATGTTGAAGGAACACCTAAATTCTCGAGCCTTTCGTCAGTAAGGTTGACATGCTCTTTCCCAATATCTAGAGAGTATCCCAAAATAGGAAGGCCCAGCAAATCTGCAACTATTCAGAGAGAAAATTTTAACCAAACCAATATGAGAACCATTCTCATAAAGTGGAAAATGGGGTACAGGTACACTTAAAGCTTTCAACAACACAACAGCTTAAAAAGAATAGGAAAATTAAATAGTACAAATGACTAACTAATTTAAACTGAGACTCAAATTTAAGTCATTTTTCGGTACGAGGGATGAAGACTCAAATTCAAGTCATATTTTTGGAGATCTAGTTATGTAGTTAAGAACTTTGATAAACCCATTAATCCATTTAAAAAGCAAAACTTAAATTACTGATATGGTTAAACTAATCAAACTATTATAAAAGTTAAAACATAATAAGAAATGGAAATTAAAACTTTGATATCTATTATCTAGATGCATAAATACCAATTAATTAACCCATTAACTTTATCTTTCTGTAATATCAAATCAGAAGTTTCCATTGCAAACGCAGAAGTACCTGGAGACCGTGGAGCAAACCTGCCAAACAGGAGATGCGAGTTTGTATTTGCCAAACTGGAGATGCAAGTTTGTATTTGCCAGAGAACTTTAACTTTATCAAACAAAAACGCTAATAAGAAACGTACTAAAATGGAATGCAAACCTACCAAATTGGAGATGCAAGTTTGTATTTGCCAGAGAACTTGCACATATTGTACAATCAGATGAGAGTTAGACGGAGTTGGAGACGGCTTATGACGAGAGCTGGAGTTAGAGACGGCTTATGATGTGAGCTGGAGTTGGAGACTTGCACAGATCATACACAAAACACACATACATATCAACAAAATTGCAAAAATTTCAGACAATCAACTCCAATCACATCAGGAAAAAAACAATTTGACAAAAACCCAACATGCAATTTGAGCTTAAACCCTAAATAACAAAACCCATCGATAATCAGAAACCCTCACCTTGATTTTGGGGACTTAATTCGCGTCGGCTTCGAGATTCGCGTGGCTGCCCGTCGTTTAGAACGAGAGGGTAGTGGTGGTGGTAGGATTCGAGATTGTGAAGAGGAAAGCTTGCGAAGAGGAGAGAGATGTCTGTGGGAAAGAGAGAAGGAGAGATGAGCGAGAGGGAAGAGAGTGGTCTATACGGGAAAGAGGGAAAGAGCGAAGAGAGATGTCTACAGGAAAGAGGTCCAAACTTGGAAAATTGAAAAAAACCGCCTATTTTTCACTATTGCACCGCCAAAATTATCAGAACTTGCGTGACGTAGGTATACAATTTGACATCGCGCAAAGTGGTTTTGCGCGACGCCTATTAAAAAATTACTGAAAATATGACTTTATTCTTTTTAAATTCAAATTTCTTTTTTTACTTCAACCCCACAATAATATTTTTTTTTTAACAAAAACCCACAATAATTTTTTTTTACATATATATCATTCAATTTCTTAAGTGTTATAAGTACAAAATAAATAAATTAAAATCTACTTAGTAAATATATATATTATTGAACTTGATGGGAAACGCATTGTATGAAACTAGTTTCAACGATCTAACCGTCAAACTTGTTTGTATATGCTTCGAGATTGCATACGCCAAAAATTGAAAAAAACAAACATTCAGAGATCAAGTAACGGGATAAACCTTTACGACGGCAATAAACGAAAAATCATGATTTAACGCTTATTTTAACTCCGATTTTGATGATTTTTTACATCTACACTCTTTAACCCTATATGAATACAATGAATACATTCAATCGTCAATTTAAAGCATTCACACAAGTGAATACCACAAAATCTTATGTTATACTTGATGAAAGTATAAATAAAATCTAAGTGTTAGGGAATCTATCGTTTTAATGGGATACGCATTGTACGAAACTAGTTTCAACGATCCAACCGTCAAACTTGTTTGTATATGCTTCGAGATCGCATACGCCAAAAATCATAAAAAAAAACATTTAGAGATCAAGTAACGAGACAAACCCTTTCGACGGCAATAAATGAAAAATCACGATTTAACGGTTATTTTAACTCCGATTTTGATGATTTTTTACATCTACACTCTTTAACCCTATATGAATACAATGAATTAATTCAATCGCCAATTTAAAACATTTGCACAAGTGAATACCGCAAAATCTTATGTTATACTTGATGAAAGTATAAATAAAATCCAAGTGTTAGGGAATCTATCGTTTTAATGGGATATGCATTGTACGAAACTAGTTTCAACGATCCAACCGTCAAACTTGTTTGTACATGCTTCGAGATCGCATATGCCAAAAATCGCAAAAAATAAACATTTAGAGATCAAGTAACAGGACAAACCTTTTTTACGGCAATAAATGAAAAATCACAATTTAACGGTTATTTTAACTCCGATTTTGATGATTTTTTACATCTACACTCTTTAACCCTATATGAATATAATGAATTAATTCAATCGTCAATTTAAAACATTTACACAAGTGGATACCACAAAATCTTATGTTATACTTGATGAGAGTATAAATAAAATCTAAGTGTTAGGGAATCTATCGTTTTAATGGGATACGCATTGTACGAAACTAGTTTCAACGATCCAACCGTCAAACTTGTTTGTATATGCTTCGAGATCGCATACGCCAAAAATCGCAAAAAATAAACATTTAGAGATCAAGTAACGAGACAAACCTTTTCGACGGCAATAAATGAAAAATCACGATTTAACGGTTATTTTAACTCCGATTTTGATGATTTTTTACAACTACACTCTTTAACCCTATATAAATACAATGAATTAATTCAATCGTCAATTTAAAACATTTACACAAGTGGATACCACAAAATCTTATGTTATACTTGATGAAAGTATAAATAAAATCTAAGTGTAAGGGAATCTATCGTTTTAATGGGATACGCATTGTACGAAACTAGTTTCAACGATCCAACCGTCAAACTTGTTTGTATATGCTTTGAGATCCCATACGCCAAAAATTGCAAAAAACAAACATTCAGAGATCAAGTAACGAGACAAACCTTTTCGACGGCAATAAACGAAAAATCACGATTTAACGGTTATTTTAACTCCGATTTTGATGTTTTTTTACATCTACACTTTTTAACCCTATATGAATACAATGAATTAATTCGATTGTCAATTTAAAATATTTACACAAGTGGATACCACAAAAGAAAAAGGTAATGAAAGAACCCAAAAAGAAAAGAAAAAGGAAAAACAAAAAACAAAAACAAAAAAACCTTTGCGCGACGTAGGTACACATACATCGCACAAATAGATTTGTGCGATGTAGTACACCTGCGTCACGCAAAGTTGTTTTTTTTTTTTCCTATTGCAGATACAAATAACATCATCCTTTTGCAAGGATCAGTCTCTGCCCTCTCACCCTCCCTCTCACCCTCCCTCTCCCTCTCCCTTTTCCTCTCCCCTGTGTTGTTGGTTGTGCCGTACGACGTCGTCTCCACTCGTTAAAGTTAAACTGTCTCGCTCATCTCCATTCTCCACGACCCACAATCGCAATCCCTAAATCAGGTAATTCATCACCCTCTACATTGGGATCATATCTATTTCAATCTTGTTCCCCCCCCCCCCCCCGGGTATATTTGTGATCGAGATAAAAAATTTCTTCGTTTCGTTTGGACCATTTCGATTATAATTTGGGGTCGATCAACATTTTTTTGGGCGAATTATGGGTTATGTGGGATTGTTTAGTTTTGTGCATGTTGTTTAATTAGTTCTTAATTTGTTTCGAGTTTTGAATTTGCATCGATTTTATCTGGGCATCAGTTGCTTTGAATGAATATTTACTTGAAATGGTTCAAATTGTTTTACCCAGCTTGAATTGTGGATTTGACTTAAAGTAGTGACATGAAATCTCATAGATTGGAACTTCAATCATTAAAAGGAAAAATGAACAAGAGACTAAGAAAAATTACAAATTGAATTAAAAGAAAAGCTTTCTTGGCGACGGTTTTGAGAGATGGTGAGGGTTGAGAGAGATGGAGAGTCTAAAAGAGAGTGAAAGAGAGAGGTTGAGTGTGAAGAAAAAGGCCCCTGTGTGTGGTTATTTTAGAAAAAAAAAAGTCGTAGACTTTGTGCGATGCCATCTACGTCACGCAAAACAGCTTTGCACGACGTAGGTGCACCTGCGTCGTGCAAAGTTGGGTAAAACATTCTTGATTTGGCGCCAAAATATTGCACGACGTAGGCTGCGTCGCGCAAAACAGCTTGCGTGACGAAAACCTTTGTCGTGCAAAGTCACTTTGCGTGACATTTTGTGTTTAGTGTTGCGCAAAGTGGCTTTGCATGATGAAATTTGCTGCGTCGCGCAAACATGTTTTTGTACTAGTGTATCCAAAGAGAATAAATTTTTTTATTGATAATTTATATATTTGTATTGTATGAATCATAAAGGGTATTATTATTTGTTTTATTGGTATATATATATGAATCGAGTGAATTATATTTTATGGGGTGTGGGTTGAGTTCAATTTGTGTTATATGAATAGATCGGGGTTCTAAGTTAACTGTTTGGTTGTATAGTGCAACAAATATGTGTGTGAACACCTTACAATTGAGGTGGTTTGAAATTGTAGCTTGATTTCCATATCACTAATTTTTCGTATCCAAGGGCTTCCCTAATTTTTTTCATTATTTGCAAAACCATAAAACAAATTATTAAACAAGATAATAAATGTTTACATCCTTTACTAATGTATTAATCAACCAAATCAAAAAGGCTTTTATATTTGTCTGTTGTTAAAAATTCAAAACCCTATGGAGCTTAATATGATACACTTTTTTTAGGAGTAATTAGGTTTTCATCCTAATTTTTACTACTCTATTGATTAAAACCTTATTACTTTTCAATTTTTGATCAAGGTCCTTTGTATTAATAATATCATTAATTATTTCAATAATAAAATATTTTTTATTTCTAAATATATTCATTTAATATTAAAAATGTTACAATTAGTATATTTATATTTATGGCTAAATTTTTTATCATATATTTTTATTTTTAGTTTGTACCCATTTTTAATTTGCAACCCTTTTTTAATTTGTACCAATTTTCCTTTCAATTTTAATTTGTACCCATATATTAATTTCTTTTTGTGCCCATATTTTTTAAAGTTTTATTTGTATTGTACCCATATTTTTTTATTTATTTGTACCCATTTTTATTTTTGCTAAATGTACCCATTTTGAAGAATGTACCCATGTTTTGATACAATAATTTTTTGGTTATTTTTTATGAATGTACCCATGTTTACACACACACACACACACAATAGTATATTTATATTTTAATATTTTTAATCCCACAAATTATGTTTTTTATTTAAAATCTCATTACTATAAACAACTATAAATTTTAATTTTTAATTTAAAAAATATAGTAACGTACATAGAAATAAATTATCAATTAATTTTAGGGACTTGGATCAAAAATTGAAAACCAACAAAGTTTCAATCAAAGATTATTCATAATTAGGGACCACATCCAAAGTCTCCCCTTTTTTTATCTATGAATATGATACAATTAATAAACTAATAAGAACACACCATTTATTTCTGTTTTTGCTTTTGTTGTCATTTCTTTTGCAAGAGATTGAAAGGAAAAGAAACGAATGTGATAAGAGATATGTTGGAAAACAATTTAGAAATAAATAAAAATAAGAGAACTTGAAAACTAATTTTTTATTAACGAAAAATACTTAAATACGTAATGAAATATCAGAAATAATTATAGGAATTAAAATGATACTAACTTGATTGAATCACAGATAGAGACTAGCGCAAAAACTATGTCCTTCTAACAGTATTTCTGTCTCACTCTTATGCTTGTGGTTCTACGACTTGATTGAATCACAGATAGAGGCTAGCGCAAAAACTGTGTCCTTCTAACAGTATTTCTGTCTCACTCTTATGCTTGTGGTTCTACGACTTTTGCTCAACCATGATACAACTATCTAATTCTATAACCTGCATTGGACATAGAATTATGGCGAATTGCTTTGTGAGTCTACTCTTTGGGAATTTTGTACGGAAGAGAAAGAGGTAAAAAGATTATTCTGTTGGAAACTAAGACTACAAATATATAGGTTGTTTCATACTCTTTCAAATACCTGTTGAACGTATTTGAAAGTACATAACTATTTCTAAAAGCTATGTCTCTTAATCAAACTGATTTTTAATTAATATGTTAATTAAAAACTTAATCCAAAATTAAAATTAATGAACTCTGATAAGGCCCAAGCCTTCAATCCTTTTCTAAATGGTTCAAATCCTAACTACTAATATAAAGGACAAAACATACATAAATGCAATTAGGAAACACGTGTTCCCCAATGTGGGACATGGATCTCAAAACTCCAACAAGAAAAGGCGGGATGGTGGTAGAGGAACGAGGGATAAGTGGAGAAGCGTGGATGAAATGAAAATATAAGATAAATTCAATGTTGGAGCAGTCCACTTATTTGTGGATAATCTCTACCTATATTGCAGATAAACTGTTTTTAGCTACCTTTATTACAGACCTCTTGCTTGCAATATCTATCTCCTTTCGATTTAGTTGTATTTATTCAATCTTTTTTTTTTCCTTGGAAAATTTGCTATCTTCTTATGATATAGATATGTTGACACACCTCGCCGCGGAATTGATGTCCACTCAGACATCTGAATCAAAGGGTGTTGGCAGACACAGGAAAGGTGACGAAACCATAAAGTGATGGTGATGTGGAAAAGTGTGAATAAATTAAAACCTAAAAGTCTAGCTAGAAATAATTTAGTCTAATAGTGTGAGTACGCAATAACGGGAAGGACCCTTATTACACATGCAATGTCAGAGCATAAGTATGAGTGCAGTAAAGTAAAGAATGTTTATACAAAACGAGAAACTTCCTACATTAACAATAGTGAATGTCAGCGTTTACTAGAAATTCTCGTCACCACAAGAGCACCGTCACTAAGTCCTGGAGGAGCAAAAAACAAAAGTTTTGTAAAACTCTTGTTACTTAAAAGTTGTAACCCTTCATTGTAAAACAAGCATACGGTACAAAACATTAAAAGCAATAATGATAACAAATAATGGTAGTCGGCAGGATCAAGGAAACTTCGTATCTCGGTGACATTTTGTGGACCCTTCCATTCCCGCTACTGCTACTTTCTAGGTATTAACAAGAATACCATCCTTTGAGATCACGTGTCTAAAGAAAGACACCTGATCTAGACAGAACTGGCACTTGTTGAATTTGGCGTAAAGCTTATTCTTCTTGAGTTTCCTCAGAACACATCATAGGTGTTTGGCATGTTCGACTTCACTTTTGATAAAGACTATAACAAACCTGTAAGGATATGGGCGGAATGCCCGATCCATCAGGTCCATGTGAAAACTGCTTAAGCATTTGTCACCTCGAACAAGATCAGAAATAACTCATAATGACCATGTCAAGTCATTAACATCTCACTTCTGATCTTCAGCTGATAGTAACTAGACTTCAAATCAATCTTGGAGAAAAGTTAGGCACGTTGGAGTTGGTCAAAGAGATCATCAATTCGAGGCAAGGATAACGTTTTCAGTCATCACCCGATTGATTTGCCTGTAATGTAAGCACAACCTCAAAGTTTCATCTTTTTTTCTCCGGGAATAGGTTCAATGCTCTCTATGGTGAGGTGTTGGGTTGGATGAATCTCTTATCGACGAGCTCTTGAAACTAAGCCTTTGGTTCTCTCAATTCTGCAAGATTCACACGAAAAGATGGAAGTGAAATATTGTTTGTACTTGGAAGTAGATCAATGGTGAACTCCACTTCTCGATTGATCGATATTTTGGGTAGATCTTCGAGAAAAACGTCAGAAAATTGGTTGACCACATGCAGAACTTCAAGTTGTACCGGATTGCCTGCTTCTATTTTGACATGAGCTAAGAAATCTTCACAGCATTTTCTTAGCATCTGATGCGCTTTTATGGCAGAGATTAATCTGTGCTTCAGTTCCCTATGTTCGCATGTGAAAGTGAACACAAACATATTTGGTCGTCAGAAAGTGACCATTTTATGTCAACAATCCACCAAGGTATGATTTTGGTGCAGCCAATCCATTCCTAAGATTACTTCGAAGTCCATGATATCTAACGGAATGAGATTAACTGGCATCATTGATTGGTAATGAAAATGGTCCATCCTCCGTATTGCCATTTGAGGTAACAGATTTCGCCTCATGGGATAGCAATCTTCATGTCGTACCCGACAAGAGTACCTTGTCGTTGAGTCATTTAAGAAAACAAGGGTGATATGGTATAGTTTGTGGCAACCGGGTCAATCAAAACCCTAGCAAAGTGACCAAGAGTATTTAATGTACCCGTGATGAGGTTGGGATTGTTTAAAGCATCGTGGTGGGTGATATTGTTGATACGGCTATCGGTCCCCTATCTTCCACCACAATATGTTACTTGGTTTCCCCGACTCTTATATCCTCGGCTCTAGTTGCCTCGGTTAGCTTGTCTGTCAGTTGCACCTCTACGTGATGCTTCTTTAATGTTCTGGTACTGTCTACCTCCATACCGCTATGAACCAGCATCCTGGTACTGAGGCATAACTCCCTAGTACTGCATCATTTTTTTCAACATAAGGAATCATGCCACCTAGATATTGATTGACTGCTTCTGGATACAAATTATAGGGTCTGGTTCGACAAGTAGGTTCTGATGATAAGAAAACTGCTCATGTGAGCTGCTGTGGTTGGCCCAATATTCGTGTTGTCCGCAGGTGTAGTAACTTGTACTCCCTACTACACTCGTCATAATGACAGGTGTTGCATCGAAAGCCATTCTAGGCATTAGTGTTGCTGGGACAGCCCTGACGATGAAAACGAGAATTTACCATCGGCTTTACCCCAAAACATGGTATACTGGAACTCCAACTTCTACTAAAAGATCTAGGGTTGTAACCGCTTCGTTTAAAAGATTGACTTAGTTGGGGACTGAAGAAAGACTACTCCCAGTGTTCTACTTCTTTCAATACCAACATTGACACTTGGGGCATTTTTCGAATCCTCGATGCAAACTAAAGTCTCGTGGAATCCCTTACATGTTTATAAGGTGTAGATGCTGCCAAAGAATGAAGTTGTTTGCGGGTCCCTTTCTTGAACTGGTAGAGGATCTCGAATGGGCTGGTAGCGATGGCAGGACAGTAGTGGGACAAATTGATGAACTTTCGATGGTACTCAGCTACCGAGATTTTCCCTGCTTTAGGTTGATGAACTCGTCTCACTTCTGGGTCTTGTACTCTAGTGATATGAACTTGTGGACGAACCACTGCTTGAATTTATCCACTGTTCCCTTTCGTCTTTCAGGATTTGTTATCTTCTAATACTTCCACTGCGAGAAGAACCACATTGACGTCGCGACCATTGTTCAACCGAGAAGTTTCCTTGCCTCTACATGTCGTGCAGGGCCGTCTCTGAGATTTTAGGGGCCTGTGCGAAATTCATAAAAGGGGCCTCTTATAAGACATCTTAAAAAAATTGAACAATGTATAATGTATTGATGCTAAAAAGCAATATGGAAATAAACAAAACTTAAAAAAGAACCTATCAATAGCTCATTTTTGAGACTGAATCAATTGTTCAACTTTTCTTTTTCTTTGACGCTTCAAGTAGCCAGATGGATATTTTCTAGTAGGTGTCATCTTTTATATCTCAAACAAGATCACAAAAAAATTATAATAAGTATGAACAATGAAACTTGATAATCCGTAATACGTGTGCGTCTAATGATTTTTTGTGATTGCTCTTCTCTTGATTTTGCCTTGAAAAATACAAAAATAAAAATAAAAATCATTATGGATGAGAAATACCCAAATCTTCTAATTTTGAGTCAATATACTTAAATTAGTAAATATCTTACTTTGATCAAAGTCTACATCACTCTGATAATTTGAAAGTTTCTCTTTAATTTCATAAATTTATAAATTGGGGTTTGATAATTTGTGGGAAATATAACAGTGGAACGAAGAGAGAAGGGAATTACACTGGGAGTCCGGGACATTGGCAGGCACAGCTTCTGAGATTTTGACTTCGGTGCTCTGGTACTCTGGTGTGAAAAGAAGAAAAGTGGAACGCAATTACGCAGCATTGGATTTTGGCGAGAGAGAGTGTATCTGAATTTTGCCTCGGTCAATGGATTTTCCACTTTAATTGATTAACTTTGCCGGTTTGTCTTTTATTAATTATTATTTTATATATTTTCGTATAGGTTGTAGCCATAGGTAGTAGTCTAAGTTTGATGGGTCATGGGTGATGGCTTAGTAGTCTAAGTCTGATGGGTGATGGCTTTTAGCTTTAGGTAATAGTCTGACATGGCTTTTAGGTAGTAGTCTTGGCCTATTGGATTTTTATATGTATATATTTTGATTTGATTAGTATTTATATATATTATTTTTATATAATATTATTATATTCAACAAAAAATATTTTTGGGGGCCCCAAAATTTGGGGGCCCTATGCCATAGAACCGGTCACACTCCCCCAAAACCGGCTCTGATGTCGTGGAATATCTTCTTAACATGTCTAAACCAAGCTTTGGATGCTTTAGGTCTTCCTGTGTCGTAAAAGTTCTTCACTTAAAAACTGGAGGCAATCTTTCGAGAAGCTAGAAAACCGTTTGGATAACGTTAGCGTTAGTCACTCAGAATTGCCCAAAATCAGCAAAAGTTGGTGTGGTATGAGTTCAACGAGGTGGTATAATTCTAACACTAAAGATCGAGAGTCGAAATTGCTTACATCACATGATTGATGAATGCAGGATTGCCTAAACATATACTCTGATACTAAACTGACACAACCCGATCCGGAATGTTCACCTAGACATCTAAATCAAGGCGTGTTAGCTGATACCTAGAAGAAGACGAAGCCATAAAATGATGATGATGTGGAAAAAATGTGAATAAATTAAAACCTAAAAGTCTAGAATTAATTTAAACTAATAGTAAGAGTGTGCAATGGAGGGAATGAAACTTTATTACACATGCTATGTGAGAGCGTATTTATGAGTGCAATAAAGTAAAGAATATTTGTACAAAGAGGAGAAACTTCCAACGCGAATGTCACCGTTTAGGGCATATATTCAATTTTATTTACGCAAAATTCGTACGATTTTGGCCCACTAAATTCAAAGCCCAAACCAGGGTTCAGACGACCGTCTTACTTCATTCCAGCATGTTCAAGGCTTCAAGCAAAATTCCCTTTGAAGCATACGTCTGCATGCAGAAGACTAGAACCCGAGAATATCTCACTCCTTAAATGCATACGCACGCGTCATCTGACATGATGAAGTCACTATACTGCAGTCGTGCAAACCCCGCAAGACACAGCTGAATGCCACTTAACAGAAATTAAAGTCACTGCCAGCTCCAAATGATTGATCTATTCATGTTTTAGTTCATCAATATTGTGGATGCAAATTTTCTCCTCTCGATCTTGGACGATTTTGCACCTACAAAACAACTAGCACCTTAGGTTAAGGCCAAAAGCCTCACGCGCCCCACGATGAATGAGGGGGGCTTTGGCCGAAGAACCTTCGATGCCAAAGTTAGAATTTTAGAGAAAAATAGTGTTTAGAGTATTTGGGATTTTTTGCAAGAGGTTTGGAATGAGTGTTTGGTGAAAATGGGTCCCTATTTATAGGACTAGGTTGGTCCACTTTTCAAAGGAAGTGGCCGGCCACTTTGTCCATTTTTTGGTGAATTTGTGGTTTAATTAGCCACTTTATTGGCTAATAAAATATGATAGAAATAAATGGGGGGTTATCAAATTGAATGATTAGCTTTATTTGGGTAATAAAGTGGGAAAAGATAGGGAAGGTAGAAAGCTAAGGGGATGGCCGGCCATGTAGTGTTTTTAGGGTTGAATTGGATGTATTTTGTGGTTATTTGGATATAATGGATGGTTTAATTGACAATTAATGGGTTAATTAGGCAATAAACCCATTAATTAGCCAATTAACATAATTTTAAAAGGAATGTGTTTGGGAATTACCTTGTAGAAAGGATTTGATGAGATGGACTTTGAATTGTTACCTATTTTGGGCACTTCTGTCTTGGTTGAAAGAGGGTTGCCCGCTGCTTGCGCGTAGGAACCTCGTTGTACTGCAAGGGTATTTTTGTCCTTTTTGTCCAAAAATCCACGTGTCGCCTTGTGAATATTTTTGGCTCCACAAATACCCCCACACCTGTTGAGCTGCTCGCAGAAAAGGGCAGCAGGTGTAGAGATCTTCTTGCTTTAGGAAACTTAGGACTGCTTCCTATTTTGATGTAGATTCTCTCTTTAATTGGAAATTAGATCCTTCTAGGAAGGGAAAATAAACTTCTCTCAAAGCCTATTTAAGTCTACCTTAAGTGGGTTATTAAATCAACTTTGGAGAGCAATTTAGTCTACCCCACAAGAGAGAGAAAGTTAGAGGATATTTGTTTCCCCTCCTTTAGCAATCTTCTACATCTTGCCCGTGCAAAGGACCGTCTTTCGTTGATTTCTTCATCTTCTCCGTGTCGCACCGATGTAAGAAAAATTTAATTTTTCTTGCCTTCTTCTCGGATAGTGCTATTGCGAGGCAATCGTCGGGGTGGTGCGGCATGTAGGCTGGCAAGGGCCAGGAGTTGGCTCGGCATAGGCCGAGGAGATGTCGTGGCAGGGACCACTGCTTGGACAACTTGGCTTGGCTTGAGCTAAGGGCAGTTTGTGCGGATAGGGTCACGGATTGTGGCGCTGGGGCGTAGTGCTAGGCGAGCCGCATAGCTCATGTTATTTGGGATTTTGGACCTGACTCGGGCCAGGCTGGCGATTGAGAGAAATGAGGAGATTGTGGGTCTCATGGGCTGCTGAAATGTTGGGCATGCAGGCCTCCTGCCTGCTGGAATGCTGGGTTGAGCTCCCCTGCTGAGTACCATGAATGTCGTTGGCTGCTTAGTCTTTTTTGCTGAGAGAAATGTGGGCTGTTTTCGAAAGAGGAGGTAAAGAGGATTAAGGCGGATGCATTGGCTCGTCTGATCGCTGTCATGAAGCTTACTATGAATGAAGATGGAAAGAAGAGATCTTCCCCGCCTGCTCATGAGATGCCAGTTAAGAAAAAACTGAAGACTTCTTCTGCTGCTCATGAGGGTCCGCCTGCTACCGAGAGGTATGTGATTAACATGACTTCTTCCAATGGGAAGAAAAATAAGGTTGCTAGATCTGAGCATGTGGCGTCTTCCATGTTGAGAATGGCTAGTACAATTGTTGATAAAATTACTCAGCATAAAGGTTTTATCATGCCCCCAGTGCCGAAGTCTGTACCAGGACGTTCGTTGGGAGCCATGTCTGGTTCACCTTTGTAGAAACTTGCTATTATGAAGAGTGGTAAAATGGACTCTGCTGCTAAAGTGGTGCCAAAGCCTACTCTATTTGCTGCTGAGATTGATTCGCCTGCTAGGAAAGAAGATATTGCTAGCATGGGCAGCTATGAGAAATCCACTAAGCCTGCTTCTGGGGATGCTGTTGCGATCTATGTGCTTTTAAAACTAGATCTGCTTGAAGTCATGAACGTTTGTGCCAAGTTTGTTGATAGCGGTAAAAAGGTTGTTTGCCCAAGTTCCTTTACGAAACATACGACCCAATATAGAACTGCTTTGCTTGCTATGATGCATATATAGCAAGGCCGTCAAAGAGGTGGCGAAGATTATGGTAGCTGAAGCTTATTCCTCAGTCGAGGAGATTAAGAGGTTGGATTCTGAGCTTGTTGCTTTGAAGTGGTCTAATATTTATGCCCCTGCTTCTCTGCAGCTTGAGACCGCTCGCCACGAGATTGTTGACTTGAAGACTAGGCTTGATGCGATCCAAGTTAAGTATGAAAGTACAGAGAAGGAGATTGAATGTTACAATACCTCAGATTTAAGATCTTGAGTTTGTAGTTTCTGAGCTTCGTTTTGCTGCTTATGCAAAGGATGAAAAGTTGAATGCTGCTTATGCTGAGAAGGGAGTAGATGAGCTTCTCTATTTCTCCGGAAGACTTGTTTGCTTTTACTTTTAAGGCTTCTATTGGTGAAGTAGTTGGAAAAGTTAGTGCCCAAGCTGGGGCAGCCGGGGGTGAAGCGCCGGATGATGCCGCTGCTAAGAGCGTTACGGCTGTTGAAGGTGTGGCGACTGAGTAGTCGTGGGATGTCCAAGCTGCTGTAGGGTAGTATTCTAGGTAGCCTTTAGGATTTTCTTTGTTTTTCCTTGTAGCTCTTGTTTTGCTTGAACTCCTTCGGCCTTTGCTATTTGTTTATAAATATGTTTTCCTTCGTTTTTCTTCATCTTCGCTTATTTTGCTCATGCCCTAACCTTTAGACTTGATAGACCAGTGGCAGGCATGCTACTTTTTATAAGCAGACAAGCTCGCGTAGCCTATACAGCCGTAGGTGTTGGTGTAGAACTTTGCAAAGTTGTTAGCCATAGGGTTGGCAGCCGGATGCCTTACTTACAGAAGTAGACAAGTCTGCGTAACCACTAGGCTGTTAACCTTGACTTTCTTCAATTCTGTAGGTTGTGTAGCAAGTATCATAACACTTTAGGACTTGGTGTAGGTTGTTCCGCGCTTGGCAGAGGTGAAGCTTATCGACTACGTAGCATGTCGGCAGTGGATAAAACTTCGTATATGCGCGCTAGCTTGTTTAACCTTTTCATAAAAATGTGCAGTTGTATAAGTCTAGCGCGGCTTTGCTGCTCGAAGGGCAAGCCGTAGGCAGTCTTCCGGAATCTGTAGGATACCTTAATGCACTCGGTAGCAGCTTTAGGGTTCTAGGGCAGCCGTCTATAGGGCGTACTGCGTAATGTGCCCCTTCCGTCTCTAGGGCCCGGTTCCCCAAGGATTAGGCCAAGAGACCCAAAATCCTTCAGTTAGCTAAGCCTTGAAAAAGACCATTGTGGCTACTTCTAGGAATCCCGGCGCAAACCATCGTGCATCTAGTTATACTAGGGCAGCCAGGCTCATCCACGTCTGGATATTCGGAATGTAAAGTTTATCCTCCTGTCTTAGAGAGCTGACCCATATGGGTGTTAGGGAATTGGTTTACCCTCTCGCACTGGAGAGCATGGTTGGTCCCTCGGGGGCGCAATTCCTGCGATGAGTCCCTAAGAAGGGCGCAGTCTTCTTTTGAAGTGCAGGAATGATCAGTTGTTGTAAGCATGCAGCCGAGCCAAGTTGTGATTACTTCTGAATTTCTCATTGAAAAATGAGTGAAACGAACGAGAACTTAACTGTAAGGTAGGAACTGCATAACAACTAGATAGTCCTCAGCTTGTGAGGTGGTGCCCGTCGAGCTGTTTGAGTCTTCAGGCTTTGATGTAGCGGGAGGTCACACATGGTACTTCTTCAGATTGTAGGCGTTCCACTGCTTTTCGATCTTTTTGTCGTTTCATGGTGGCGAAGGTGTAATTACTCTTGCCGCCTACTCTATTGATCTTGTACCGGCCTTCCCAGATGGGATCCATCTTTTTGGAGTCCTCTCCGCGGGCAGTGATGAAGGCTTTTCTTAGGACTAGATCTCCGGGCTAGAATTGCCGAATCTTAGCTCTTTTGTTGTAGCTGGAGAAGAGCTGCTGCTGGTAGGTTGCAATGCGGGTATTTGTATGGTCGCGTTTCTCCTCTGCCAGATCTTGTGGCTATCTTCTCACTGTTCTGCTCAGTGCTTGGTAGTAGAGCGGTGATACTTGGCTTGATGACATTGGGATGAATGATTGCTTCTTAGCCAAATGCCAAAGAGAAATGAGTCTCACCGGTTGCTCGTCTTTTGGTGGTGCGATATGCCCATAGACATCCGGGGAGTTTGTCTGGCCATTTTCCCTTCTTGTTGGTGAAGGATTTCTTGAGGCAGTTGAGGATCATCTTTTTGGATGTTTCGGCCCGCTTATTGCCTTGAGGATATCTCGGCGTGGACATATGCTGCTTTATGCCATATTTTTAGAAGAACTTCACCAAATCTTTGCCCATGAATTGCGGGCCGTCGTTGGTGACGATGGATTAAGGGATGCCAAATCAGTAAATGATGTTCCTCCATATCAAGCGCTCTATGTCCGTCTGAATCGTGGTTGTCATGGGCTCTACTTCTACCTATTTGGTGAAGTAGTCAATTGCCACGATCATCATGCCTTTGCCCCTAGTAGTCTGGCTGGTGATTAGTTGGGAATCGGAATGAATTGAAAGCTTTTTCACCGCCAAGTCTTTTTTCATTCGAAGGCCTGCTAGTGGAGCTTCGTATTCTGCTTCGTTGTTAGATGCTTTGAAACTTAGAGTGATCGCCTGTTCGAGCATTGAACCATTTGGGGTGATAAGAACCACGGCTGCTCACGAGCCTTTGTAGTTGGATGCGCCGTTGACATGCAAATGCCAGAAATCTCCATTGAGGGAGTAGGTACGGCTAAAGTGTGCTCGACTGCCTTCGGGGCGTCATCAGGCTGCTCTGTTGCGTTGTCAAGGCTAGGCGTGAAGGCTCGGCAGGGAGCCATGGAGCTAGGGCCATGTTACATGTAGCAGGAGATGCTTAACTTTCGATATTGGGCCTCTCTAGAGCTGAATAATGGAGTAAGGGTCGGCTAGGGCCGTGTGACGCACGGCAGAAGGTAGTGCTCAACTGCCGGTACATATTGCTCTTATGTAGAATCTTCTCGGACGACGAGGACAAAAACTTACTTCTAAGTGTTCCTTCCAATGTTCTTCTGCCCTTGGCGTGTCTTTTAAGCTGAGTTGTTGTGTTCGTCAGAAAGCTTTGCATCCACTAAGGTCTACTCATTTATCGTCGCACGTCTGGATTCAGCAGAATGGTGTATCATGATGATGACTGCGTGTGTTTGAAGGTAAAACTTGAGCTTTTAGGTTATAACAACTATTGCCAAAGTTAGCTTTTGAATTTCTGATAACATCAATAAGAGCTTTTAAACTATGGAATACAACTAATAGCATCGAGGAGAGCTTTTAAATTGTGGAATATAGGTAGTCGGGCCCCCAGCTCTTCTCGTATGATGGTAGAGCTTATTTCTGCTTCAGATGTGACTACTCGTCCAGTCAGATTTTGAATCTCTTTTAGAGTAGTGGGGAACTTCATATTCAAGATCGTCGAACTTCGTCCCAAAGTGCATGCTTCTTTGCCAGAGCGAAAGAGTCTGCCAGAGTTAGATATTCTTTCATTATCAGTTTTCCGAATAGTGGGTGGTCCGCTGGAAGTCCTTTTTGGAAGGCTGCTCTAGCTATCGAGTCGTTACATCCGACTATTTTTGCCTTCTCTGTTTTGAACCTCCTCACATAGTCTCGAAACGACTCATTTGGGTTTTTCTTGACGTCGAACAAATGGTCGGACTTCTTTTTGATCGAGCGATAGGATGAATATTCTTTGGTGAAAACCAAAGAAAGTTCGTCAAAATTCCGGATAGATTGTGGCGGCAGGGTGTACAACCAATCTTGCGCCTCGCCTTGTAGAGTGGTGGCGAATATCTTGCACATGAGACCGTCGTTGTTTCGATAGAGGATCATTGTGCTTCGGTAGTGCTTTAAGTGTCTCTCCGGGTCTTCATCCCCTTTGAAAGATGTGAAATGTGGCATGCTAAACTCGCGTGGAGGCTCTGCCTGCTCGATCTTGTCTGTGAATGGTGACCTGCTTATGTTGGTCATGTTCCGTCGTAGTGCCTCGTTAATGACCTCATTGCGTTGGAAATTGCGTAATCGCTTGGTCAAGAGTCTCTCTACTTCTTCCTGAATTTGTTTTTGTTGAGGTAGCGGAGCTCTCGGCTGCCCCCAACCGTGACTTGCTGGTCTAGGCTGCTCTTCCATGTGTTTGGCTAGTCTATGCCCCGGATGCAGTGCATGTAGCGCGTTCCTAGCAGGCGAGCGAGTTCTTCGCAGGCTACTGGTTGCACTTAAGCCGTATTGAGTGTTTCTTTCCATCCGTCGGGCTGCCTACTCCAATGTGAGGTGGATGATGCTCCTTGAGGGCTTAACCGCAAACGAACACTTCGCCTAGAAGGCTGCTCATGTTGACTATCGGAGTGTGACCCTAACCGTGAATGTATGCTTGTTTGTGGGTCTAGTCGAGAGTGCACGCTCTTCCACGCTCTAAGACGGGAGTATACGCTATCTCGGGGGCCCAATCGGGAGTGCATACTGCCTGAACGCTCAGTTCGTGGCTGGTCGAGTGGCTGCTTACCGAGACGCTGCTGGAGAGGTTATTTGTCTGCCCTTGTCCTTCTTCGGGACACCTCGTCTGGGGCACGTTGCATCTCGGTACGCTGCAAGAGCCGATTCACCAAGGTCGTCTGGTGTGCGATGACGCTTGTCAACTTTATGACTTGTCGAGACAAGTGTTGTTCTCCATTTAGGTTGGAAGAGCTTGGAAGGAATGTGCCTTCTTGGGCAATGGAAGAGTGGTAGACTCCGGGCACGAGATTTGAGTTGGGAAATGTTAAATTCGTGAAAAAATATGGTGAGAATGCCCCCGGCTCGATGGTAGGTCTGGATGGTTGAGATAGTCTTGGGCCGACTTAGGCTGCTTGGAAAGCCATGGGAGCAGACTGGGCCGCATGAGCAGGCTGGGCCTCGAGAGCAAGCTGGGCTGCGAGAGTAGGCTGCTCAGCAGGAGCAGGCTGGGCCACGGGAGTGGGCTGCTCGGCTGGAACATGCTGGACCACGGGAGTAGGCTGCTCGTCGAGAGCAGGCTGGGCCACGAGAGCAGGCTGCTTGGTGGGAGCAGGATGGGCTGTGAGAGCAGGTTGGGCCACGAGAGTGGGCTGCTCGATTGGAGCAGGCTGCTCGGAGTATGATGCACATGGGTGCGAGGTTTGGGCTTGGCTTGGCAACGCGTTAAATTCACGTTGGGCTTGGAGTGACATGGCTTGGGTCGTGGCCTTGGTGCCGTGAGCCTTGGATGGCACGGCTCGGGTCGTGGTGAAAGCACCATGGACCTCGCCACAGGTGACTACCGAGGTAGCCACTGCGGTGGTTCCCGTGGTGGAAACTCGTGGTGGTGGTGCCGCTCCACTTATTGTCGCATTTAGCCTCACGGATCTCCGCAATCCCATTTCTTGAATATTAGAATTTTCACTTGTGGAATTTTCTAAATTTCTAGCCATTATATTTTTCTTATACGTTTTATCAAAGAAACTTTGCAAGTAAAAAATTCTAATAACAAGAACGTATGAAAAATATTCAAATGGACTAGAAAATAAAGAAAAAACCTTTTTGTGCGAGAGTCTTCTACGAGTATGGATTTCAACTCTCAATGAAAGCACCAATTTGTGGATGCAAATTTTCTCCTCCTCGATCTTGAACGATTTTGCACCTACAAAACAACTAGCACCTTAGGTTAAGGCCAAAAGCCTCACGCGCCCACGATGAATGGGGGGGGGCTTTGGCCGAAGAACCTCCGATGCCAAAGTTGGAATTTTAGAGAGAAATAATGTTTAGAGTATTTGGGATTTTTTGCAAGAGGTTTGGAATGAGTGTTTGGTGAAAATGGGTCCCTATTTATAGGATTAGGTTGGTCCACTTTTCAAAGGAAGTGGCCGGCCACTTTGTCCATTTTTTGGTGAATTTGTGGTTTAATTAGCCACTTTATTGGCTAATAAAATATGATAGAAATAAATGGGGGGTTATCAAATTGAATGATTAGCTTTATTTGGGTAATAAAGTGGGAAAAGATAGGGAAGGTAGAAAGCTACGGGGATGGCCGGCCATGTAGTGTTTTTAGGGTTGAATTGGATGTATTTTGTGGTTATTTGGATATAATGGATGGTTTAATTGACAATTAATGGGTTAATTAGGCAATAAACCCATTAATTAGCCAATTAACATAATTTTAAAAGGAATGTGTTTGGGAATTACCTTGTAGAAAGGATTTGATGAGATGGACTTTGAATTGTTACCTATTTTGGGCACTTCTGTCTTGGTTGAAAGAGGGTTGCCCGCTGCTTGCGCGTAGGAACCTCGTTGTACTGCAAGGGTATTTTTGTCCTTTTTGTCCAAAAATCCACGTGTCGCCTTGTGAATATTTTTGGCTCCACAAATATAATCGAGGTTGCTTCTTCTCCCCTGCCTATAAAGAGAGCCAGCAGCCTTTAAGAGCTCAAGATGTTCATTAAATTCAATATTTACGATTAAACAAAACCTGAAGTGATTCTTCAATCAACCCACCTTGATATCTTATCTAAGGTGCATGTTTTGTACTAAGTTTAATCTGACACCAGTGATCTTGGTGGACTTTTCTTGCATTATATTTCCCTTTATGACCTGAATCTTACTAGAGTTTTACTGTTTTCTTTACATTTTCAGTTAAATTACATTTCAAGTCATATAGCTGGGCCCATCGGCCTAGATTTTACTTTTGTAAATGCTTGTAATCTTGACTACATTATGTTTCTCGTTTTAGTTTCTATTTCTTTTTCACTTACTTTTTAGGCAAACATACATGAAGTTACACTGAATTTTAAGCCATCGTTTGCTCAAGCATAGAAAAGAACTTAACAGAACCAGCATCCCACTCAGTGCACATTCATTTTGGTTAAGAAGTCAGATTTACACGCAACTTTTACACACACTCGAGAACCAACATTGTTTGTTAGCAACATCCAACAGTGCCACGCCTATTGTTTTTCTCTCGAGCCATCCCATGGCGCCGAGACTAAAAGCAACACTTGAAACAAATAGGTGTTGAACTAAATCTAAACTCCGCCCCAATTTTGACACCAACACACTCCTCTTCTACATTCAAATCATATTATTTCATAACAGAGACAGATACTCGTCCAACAAGAAAAAAAGTCAGATCGAGACAATTATTTTTTGGATTCCATCACAATATGCTGATAGGAGAGGGGCTGACTAAAGCTTTATTTTATATAAAAATTAAGACTCCCATCGCAGGGGATTATTTTACCAAATGGTTAAGATCAATTTGTATTATCAAAATCTTGTTAGCATTCCAGCACCGTTCAATGGCATAATCAATAGCGTCACTTGTGAATAGTGTTCACTGTGTACTTTATTGGTAAGAACACTGCAGCAAGATCGTGGTGTTCGCTGAAATCGTTAGATATTTCTTATTTACTTGGAATAATTACAAAGAACCATGGATTGCTTAATTAATTATTTTATCGGATGTCCTCGAAGAGAAATTTTTAGTTGTGACGGAAACACAAGTGGTACAGCACGTGTTTTAATAGGAGTTGTAGGAAATTTTATTTTTTAAGTTATTAACTTTTTAGCACATATATCCCACCATTTGTATAGTGATACATGATGTACCATTCCGTATACCGGTCAAACTGAAAAATCTCTTGTCTCTGAAGGGACAGATTGCATAATTAATTGTGAACACTCAGACAAAGCAATCGCATATATATATATATATATATATATATATATATATATATACATGTAAATATACAAATTATATCGATTAATAAAATGGTCGTGTTAAATCCTAATTAATAATACAACAATTTAGGCGAACCTCGATAATAATTTTTGTGTGTTTGTGCTTGCGAAGTTGCCATGTTTACTTCTTTTGTTTACTATTTCGCATTTTCACGTATCATCATTCAAACATTTTGCATAAAATTGTAGTCGATTGAAAAACATGATAATTAAGAAACAAGTTATGATATTATTATGAGGTTGCTGAAAGCAAACCAATACTTTTTTTAGTAAGGTTGCATACTTAAATTCATTGTACGAAGGTTTCGCTTTCTCGTCGACTCATCAAGACTGTCTAGTTTCTGTCTTCTTTTTCAATGTCAACTTTGAGCTTCACATGTGAGTCCAAAGTTGCAAATATGCAATTGAATTTTAGTTTTCATCGACAATGTCACTCTCTCATCTAACTCATCTCATCACTTGCGGGTTGAATCACTAGCTATGATGTTTTTCAAATACTTCTTTAGTTTTCTACAAAATGAATTTGGACATCGAAGGAGGACGAATGCACCAATTGGTCTCCAAATCTTTTTGTTTAAAAATTTGTTTTTAAAGAGAAGCTAATTTGCCTGCTCATCCTTGGGATCGACATACATTGTCTTTAGATGGTGATTTATCTATATGAGGAACCTCATGTGATATCATTTCAGTGTTTATAGTTCTTAAATTAATTGGTATACATGCGATGAGGACAACTTGTAAATCATAATTTTATTAGCTGGTTTTAACATGTTGTTGACTCTAAAAATTATCAACCTACGTGGCACCCATACTGAATAACTAAGAGCTAACTACGTCATGTGGTTGGTACAGGCGTGCCGACTCGCCATCGAGGTGAATTAGACGAGTAAGATAAATGTAGCGGTGGTACCAAATCACATGTTGACTTCTGGATCGAGTGACTACGGTCGAGGAAGGAACACTCTCATCCTAGGGTTCTTAGAGCCTAAAGATAAGGTTGCTAATCTCACTGTGAAGTTCAGGATCATTTGCATCGGGTTTTGCGACTTCAACTACATTTGTGAAAATATAAGTGCACCGAGTCAGTATTAGACTGTAGGGACAAAGATATTCAAAGGAAATCTTTACGGTGAAAGTTGTTTTGCCTGATGAATGCCGAACTCTGGAATATATTTGGGAGTAACCAATCGTAGAACACCTAAGTTTGCTGGGAAGTTGATAGGGTGATCTTTTTCGAAGAGAGAATCAGAAACTCTTCATCGGCTAAGGCTTGGATAGATAACCAACAAGGATAGGAAAATGTCGTTTAACTAAACAGAAGATATCCTAGGCCAGGCAGGTTCTATGACCAAACTGAAGGTATCACTGATTGTTGACATAGTGATGTTTAACCCAATTGAATATATGTCAATCTGGAAGGGGTTAGTGAGCAACTAGTGTTTTCTCAAGGTGTGAGCAGGTTTTACGTAGAGCATTGATTTGTGTTTTGAGTTGAAATTCTTTTTCTCATTGCAAAGCCTCTTCTATTTATAGGCAAGGCTTCTAGAATAAACAAGTTTGCCGAGGAAAAGTCTTGATATGACTGAGCTTCCTCGGCATTTATCTGAATATTCCAAATTATCTTTCTTTACCAAAACTTAATCCTCATCCAATCTCAGCCTCTCCACTTGAACCAGGACTCTGAATCTAGTCTCTTTCTAAGCTCAATTCATTCTTATTTGATTAAGCATGAATTTTGATCCTTTGAACAATTCTAATCTTATCAAAACAATCGTCAACCCTTAGCAGTTTTAATACATCTACGACTCGACTAAGCCATATTCAAATGTGATCCCTTCATGGTCCTTCAATTATAAGGACTCGGTTGGACTGACATTATCTTGGGATGGAACACCATTGGCTTATGGAACTAATGTTGCGCCGAGAATCAAGACTTCCCACTTCAGATTAACAATTCTATACGGTAAACTTAGCTTGGGAGAAAGGTTGGCGTTTCCTTTGGATTGAGTGTGATTCATCCTTGGCTGTTCTTTTCACTTTTGCTTCTCATAATCATGTTCCCTGGTGTTTGAGGGTTCGTTGGTTGAATTGTAGAGCGTTGCTCTCTTCTATGTGCATAAGAGTTATACATATTTTTCGCGAAGGGAATCAGGTGGCTGACTGTTTGGCAAATTATGGAGTGGACCATCCTGGGGTTTATTGGTGGGACTCTTGTCCTCCTTGTGCTATTGCTGCGTATCATCATAATGTTTCTCTTCGCCTCAATTATCGATTTTGTTAGGATGGGTTTTACCTTGTTTTTTTTGTAATTGGGTTTTCGTGTCTTAAGCAGTTTTCTACTTCTTGTTAGGGTTTGTCTTCAAAATTTTTTTTTAGCGGGTATCGACCTAGTTCCTCCGCTTGTATTACTTTTCCTTTTTTCTTCTTAATAAAATCTAGTAGAGAGGGGACGGGCGGGGGTTTTCTGGGTGCAACGGTCCTTTTTCCTTCGGGAAAGGGTTGGTGCCTCGCACACGACTGTTGACGAAGAGCTAATCTCGCCTAATTTGTCTCTACATATTAAAAACATAAAAAATATTTGGGGCCCAAACACATGTAGTTGTGGGTTTGATTCCTACATACGTCACTAAATGGTGATGCACAAAATTGGTTGAATCTTGAGTCAATACAAAAGTGTGGTGAGATAACCTTCATGAAGGCACTCTAGTCAAAGGTAAACAGGCAAAACAACCTGCAAGGAAGGTAATGTATCGAAGGACACCGGTGTAGTACCGTTCTAAGAACCTCTGATGCTTAAGTTAGCAAAGTATGTTTGAGGTGACACATGGGGGTGCTTAGTGGTAATATAGTGTTGAATATTAATTATTGATTAAGACACAGTTGGAGGAACTTTCTTGACTTGGCTAATGATGAGTCAATATTAATCTATATTTTTACCCAAATCTTATTTGATATTTTGGGAGAATTTTGATTCTTTACTTTATACTTTAATTGTAGGGCATGTTAGTCTACTTTGAACAAAAAGCAATGAAATTGAGGAATTTTGGAGTAATTCCAATTGGAGTGGTTCATGAGTATTTCAAGATGCTTGTGTCAAAATTCTATGTTTTATTATTTAACTATTTGACTGTGGCGAATAAAAGAAGGTTGATCATGCAGTGCTGCCAATTTGACATTTTCGGCTAATTTGGCCTATAAGTTAATCAAGATGATGTTTTTTTTGGGGAAATTTCCTTCTACAAATTGTAGGGGACATTTTTATCTTCCCAACACCAACTCGCATGCCTGATTTGGTGCAAATTTGGTCATGAAACGTGTGAATTTTATTGCTAACCAAATTATCTGAATTTGAATAAGAATGTGTTTCCTAGTTGTAATATTTTATTTGGTTTTTTCAGATTTGTAAGGAGACCTATTTTACATAGGATTTAGGTTTTAGATCTATTTATATAATGAGCATTTAGCCCTAAAAGGTCATAACAGTTTAATGTGAAGGGAAATAATGAGATTTATAGTGCGATTTCTAGTGACTAGCATGCATATACAATCCTAAATTTATATACATAAGCAACATAAGCATATTATCACATATTATCAAAGCTATAGTCCTGCAAATCCCCTTCAAGAAGCATAGGTTCATATATGATTCATCAAATAAAATATTGAAGAACAAAGTGAAGGTTGAGTTTTATACCTCTTGATCTAAACTTTAGACCAAGGATGGACCACCTCCAAGCCCTTTGTTCTTGAAACTCCTTGAGTCTAGCCTCCCTCCTTGTTTCCTCCACCTTGATAGATTTGGAGCTCCTTTGATTCTCCTAGTCTCCAAAGTAGAAGACCTCTAAAGATCCTCACCCACTAGTGTAGTGAGATGGATGTTGGAATAGCCAAAAAGGGAAGAGATGATTAATTATACCCCCCTTTGGTGGCCAGCTATGTATGTGTGTAGAGAGAGAGACTTGTTTTTCTCTTGTTGAAAAGTTCACACAAAAACCCTAATGAAACTTTTCATTAAACTCCCTTTATAAAGGTAAAAGAAGTAAGTCAACAAATTGACACTTTTTCTCTCTGCTTTCCTCATCTTTGGCCGGCCCCTTAGTGTTGATTTGGCCCTTGAGTTTTTATCATTTCAAGTCATCCTATGCTTGAATAAAAAGCCCAATGGGTTTGGACCTGATGGGCCTGAATGAACCCGAACTTTTCTTTAAGCCCGAAACAATCTTTCATCGCTTCTATGATTTCTTTAGACTTTTTAATTAATCATAACACTTAATTAATCCAATTAATTAATTCCATCATCCTTTAGTTGTCTCACCACAAGAGTGTATCGGTGTACAATCATTTTAGGTTCTAATTAGCGAGGCAGTGAGGTGATTGGTATCAATCCAATTGATTAGTATTTATCCAATCACTTAGTGAATTAAAACTTACTTTTAATTCTCCTTCTTCTTTGATGACTACTTAGTTAATCATCTAGAAGAACCTACAAGCCATGAGTGACATCTAACCACATATCATGGCTACACATTTGGTCGGAGAACCTATTTAGCTAGAATTACAATGTAATTCGATCATTCTCTAATACAATACTCACAATCACATTACTAGGGTATGGGTACTTAATGTCAAACCCCTAATGTGATTATACCAAGTTATATGATTCAATTGAGTCGTATAGGAATGCCTTATATCATTACGCTCGATACTTCAGCCGAAGATTCCCCGAATCATATCTTAGAGTATTCTTCCTCTTTTAACGAGGATTAGAGATCACTTGTTGATTATTCACATGCCTCTGAGAATAAATCACTGACCTCAACAATGCATAGAACATATCCAAGATGAGATGTGGTCATGTCTCTTTATCAAATGATCAGCAACGTATCCCCAAGACAACTATGATGTCTCAGGTCAAAGGATTACTTACATTATTCCAACCAGTAGAGTTATTTGCTTGACATATGAGTAGACCTTCATGCAAGTACTTTCGTTTGATTGTGTTCAGTGAACTCATTCCCTTAATGAGCACCTACGTACTTGTCTTAAGTGTCACTACACGAATGGCTTGAGACTTTCCATCTTTCCCATTTGAAGGGAACATAGTATGTACTGGTCCATGTATTGTTAATGTCCCTTTGACAATCCTATGACTAGGAACCTTTTGGACATTATGGTTATGTGATTACTTCTTCCATCGATCCATTGTCCATGGATTCACTATTTTGGACGTATATCGTTTATTGAGATAATCCTAATGAGTGACTTTGCCTTGCTGTATTAGAGTTATCTATACATACAAACATTGTCCTGAAATGTTTCTTCCAAAGATTGACTTTCAGGGCATATCTTTAACAATCTCCCACTTGCACTAAAGTCAATCACTTATGCATCTTATAGATGCTAATCGCCTGATCTTGAGCTCATAGGTTAACCAGGTTATGTATTAATCCTTTTAACTTAGTAAAGGATTTACTTCTTTAAATGTTTCAAAAAACATTTAATGTTGTCTCTTCCTTGTGTTCAAATACTTCGATGAGACCTTGATTCCATGGCTTAAGCTATCGCCCAATTACGTTTCAGTATCCTACTAACGACCTTATGGTTTGGATTCAATCATTGGTTCAAAATGAACCTCGTCTATTCGAAACACCTTTTGAAGTAGTTTATAAAACTTTAATATATATCGACATATATTACGTTTGTATACTTTATACAACTTTGCTCCAACCTTGAGACCATTGTAGTACCATACTAACAATACATTCATATGATTAGTACTTCATCCACCATGAAGTTCCATTTGTTAAAATGGGTTATTGTCACTTTGGTTTATAACCTAAGTGAATGCATTCTTCCAGAGTCTCACTCTGATATTCCTCTCTCAAAAGTAATAATACTCTATCAGTTGCTATGGTTGTGATCTTGAGTTTTTAGTAATATCTGAAAGTGACAACCTCGATAGTTATTCACCTTTGGATATCATCTCACAAGTCCATACATGTGTTTTTTCTGTGATTTTGTGACATATTCTTTATAAGGGTCATGAAAATAGTTTTTGTATCATATGTAGAAAAACTTTCTCTAATCTTCAACGTTTAAGATTCAATTTCCCTATATAACATTCATGAGACAGCCTTACTGTATCATTAAGTCCATTCTCAATTAACTTCATTTATGTCTAGTCTATTTTTAAGTTTGTACTTCAAAATTGATCGTGTCACAATTTGTCATTTTGAGTAACATCTGTTTTTCATTTCATTAAGTCTATCAAATAGACTTTATTCATAATATGTTGCTCAAAAGTATGACATCACACCCACTGACCTTGTTGTAACTAAACATTCATTCGAAACTACTTAACGTTTAGAATTTCTTGATTCGAATGTATATAGCTCCCACTAACTTGTCTTGGATCTTTTGACAATCTTTAAGATCCATTAGCTTATTGATGATGTCTCAACAGTCTTAGGACCATCAACAACTCTAGCTAACACAAGTTATTTAAACGAATATACACAAAAAAATTCCTTCTCAAGTTATCCCATTTGAAATGTGTGACTTGTTTTATCAAGTCCATTCATTTAAATTATATGGTGTCAAGTGATAGGACCATATTTATGCGACTGAGTTAGCTTGTTCTCATGCATTTATGTTGTTATTTCTTAGTTAATTATGTATTTTGAGCTATTTTCGTGTGTTTGTAGGTCCATAGGCCTTATAAAGCAATAAAATGCATTTTGGTGCATTTTGGAGCAGTTTTGGGCTTGGAATGAATAACACATGCATGGAGCAAGGTGGATGGACGAAATTGAGGACTAAAGAGGCTAGGAATGTGTTAAAGAGAAAGAAGAATTAATGTAAAAAGGACAAAGAGCTCAACCACAAAGGGGTGCCACTCCACTATTCACCTTTCCATCATTTCATATTCATGCATCATTACATTGAATCATTGCACTCAATTGCTACAACATTCCTTGTTCCCTCCATCATTTCAGATTTCATGCATCATTACATTGAATCATTGCACTCAATTGCTACACCATTCCTTGTTCCCTCCAATGCATCATTACATTGAATCATTGCACTCAATTGCTACACCATTCGTTGTTCCCTCCATCATTTCAGATTTCATGCATCATTACATTAAATCATTGCACTCAATTGCTACACCATTCCTTGTTCCCTCAATCATTTCAGATTTCATGCATCATTGCACTCAATTGCTACACCACTCCATGTTCCCCTCTATTGCCATGTAGTTCCTCTATAAAAGGAAGTGTGTGTAACATAAATTTAGTTCATACTTTGCTTGATCATTCATCCCTATTTCAATACAACCTTCACCCAAACACATCCATTCATCTTTACATCCATTCCTCCATACAAACAAACCTTCAAACACTCACCAATACCTTGTGCCGTAGCAAAGGAAGGGAAGGAAAGTGCTTGGAAGTGCTTGCAATCCAACTTGGATCATTGGAGCGTTTAGGTGTTTTCTTTCTTTTGTTTCTAATGTTTAAATTCATTTCCTTTTGTTTTGTTGTAAATATGAGTGGCTAAACCCCTCTTGGCTAGGGGTGATTTCAAAGCCATGATTATGTGTGCAATATAATTTGATAAATTCCAATTATGAACTCTTGAATCGTGAATGCAATTGGATTAACTATTTGATTGATAACTTATTTGTATTTGTTAATTAAGGGTCGACACTTAATTGGCATGCATAAATCCGTTGCTAGAATATAAGGAAGTTTCACATAATCGTTACAAACTTATATTCACATGTAGTGGAGGTCGCTTATAAACGATCGCGTTAAGTTTAATTCCTAGCATGAGTGACATGATGTCATAGTTGCAAGTGCTTTGTCAATGCTTAAGATTTTCATTAAACGTAATGATCTTTAATTGTATCTCTATTATGATGTCATGTAGGGAACTTTTAAAGAATGTTTTGGGTTGTCGAATGATGTCATCCAATCCAATAAAACAAGGAAAATCTGAGGGTTAACTAGTGATGTCACAGTTAATTTGGGGCATTGTCGTTCATAATTCAATGAAGTAGTAACTGGAAATCAAGTTATTTGCATACATGTCATGTGTGGAGAAAAAGCCTCTAGCTATCTCATCCATCATCTTATTTCTCAAATTTGTTTTACAATCTGTCTAGTTTTTCATACTTGTTTGTTTGTTTCATCTTCGTCCAAAACTCAATCCCCCTTTACTTTAGTGTGTCTAATTAGTTAGAATCTGTTTTAATTTGTGTTTTTTTAATGTTTTGATTCAAGTAAAAATCAATTTTCGTCCAAAGTCATTCCTAGTGTCTAGTTTAAGTTTATTTAGTTGTTTTAAACTGTTTTGAGTATTTTTAAGTTTGCTTTGAGTCTTGTGAGTCTTGTTAAGTATTTTTAAGTTTAGTTTTATGTTTTTGAGTCAGTTTAGAGGTTATTAGCAAGCCCTCCTAATCCCCGGTCCAGAACGATCCCTACTTATACTTATACTACAGTTGTCAAAAGAGGGTTAAATTTGTGTGTTAAGTTAATTTTCGCATCAAGTTTTTGGCGCCGTTGCCGGGGATTAGCAACTTTGCTAATCCCTTGTTATTTCTTTTTGTTTATTTTTGTGTCTTTTTGTTTTTAGTTACTGACTTTGTTTTTGTTTGTGTTTTTTTTTTTTTTTTTTTTTTTACTTTTGATATTTGATATAGTTTTGTTTCCTTGATTTCAGGTACTAGAGAAGTAAAACATGGATTTTGCTGCCATTCAAGCTCAATTGGCGGAACTTACTTCTTAATTGTCACAATATGCCGAAAGGACCACAATGCAAAGTGTCCCTACATGTGGTGTGTCCTATGGGCAAGGATATCCAACTAAGCAATATTCTCAATTCGCTGTGAATGAAGATGTTTGGGGTTTTCAAGGCCATAGCCAATCATGGGACAACATGTTTTCCAACGCTTACAATTCGGATTGGAGAGATTGTTTAGATTACATAGAACCTCAACAATTCCAACAAGATGGATATTAGCAGCAAGAAGAGGAGTTCCATTCTAGACCTATGCAGCCATCACAACCTCATATACAATATGCTCAATCAAACTCAGATTCGTCAATAGATTATGATCGAATTTTTGATGAAATAAATTATTTGGTGCAGGGCTCACAAAATCAAACCAAGGAGGCTCAACAAGATGGATATTGGCAGCAATTTGAGGAGTTTTATTTAACACCTATGCAGCCACCACAACTTCCCCTGCAACAATTCCAATCAAATTCAAGTATGTCCACGAATAGTGATCAAAATTTTCAATTACTAACCTCTTTGGTGTAGGGGTAGCAAAATCAAAATGAAACAATGCTCAATCAAGCTAAGGAGATGAGTGAATTGAAAAATCAACTTGGAGAGATTATGGAGTTCACGGCACAAATTCAAGAGCAAAGGGAACTCTCCAACTCAACTATTGAAAATTTGAAGGAAGATTTTGAAATCCATGATATTATCACTTTGGGAAGTGCTATGGAGGTTGGAGGTGAACCCAAGACATCCAAACCAAGCCAAAACATGGATGAACATCTGCTGCTCGAAGAAGAGGAGAATAACAAGGCCACAGCAAGGGAAGAACCACCCTTGCTGTAGCCCCATATGCCCTCTATGCCGTCCACTACAACCAAGGTAAGCCTAAATTCAATTCGTCTTAACCCCGTTTCACTAAATGTCCTTATTCATTGTATGATCATGCAATCCAAGGAAGAAGAGGGTGAGAAAGGCATCTTCGAAACCTTTCCAAAGAATCAAGAGCAAGAAGTGGATGGGGAATGTCTAGAATTCATCAAAGAAGATACACTTGAGACGAAAAATCCCAAAGAAGTTGGATTTTATGACACGGGACAAGTCATAACTCTCAAAACACCAAATCTGGCCAAGTCCCATATCCCTGCAACCTTTAAAGATGTGGTGTTCGTAACTGAGTTTGTGTCGGAGCAAGCAAGTAAGCCATCTTCTCCAACTTCGATTTTATTTTATACTAACTTGCTGATTTTGATGATTCAGGCACCTACACTAGAATTTAAACCATTGTCGGATCACATCAAGTATCACCTTCCATTCAAGGATCAATTCCATGCTATGGGCCCTATCCAAGCTTAGAAGGAAGTTTCGTCCGGCTGCAAGATGTTAAAGCAAGCGTTTCTTGGGAGGAAACCCATGTATTCAAATAAGGAAGATCTTTGAATTGCTCCAAGATTAGTTTTGCGTTCCTAAAAACCTTCCCTTTTCTGCATTTTTATTTTGCCATGATTGTCATTTTTATTTGTTGCTTGTTTAATTGTTTTTGGTGTGGGTTTATTTTTGAAACATTGACAGATATACAAGGTACTTTTACATTAAAATTCGTGGAAAATGAACAAGAGGCAGAAAAATACAAGAGAGAGCCTTCACAAAGGCTGCTTAGGAAAAGTCTCAGTAGTCGGCGGAGCCTCAGCAGTTGGCGGAGCCACAAAAGGAGGAGGTATCAGAGATTGATAATTTGGAGCTTCACTACGTAGTAAGCCCCAGAAGATGAAGGAAAATGCTGTTGGAACAAACCCACAAACCTCTGATGATCAAGTAAAATCTGACCATCAGATTCCTGCATCTGGTCAATCTTCCTCTTCATGTTTGTAGCATAGTTGTGTGCAAGCCTGTGCAACTGTTTATTATCATGCTTGAGCCCTCTAATCTCCTGTTTGAGACTCATCACTTCAGCCACCAATGATTCAACTTGACGGGTTCGAGCAAATAGACGTTGGGCCATATTGGACACAGAACATGCACACTGCATATTGAGAGCCAGAGAATCCTTAACAGCCAACTCATCAGATCGTTTTGAAAGTAGTCTGTTATCTTTGGGAGTGACAAGGTTCCGGGCCACCACCGCAGCGGTCATATCATTTTTCATCATCGAATTCCCAACGGTAAGAGGACCAGTAGGGGATATGAAGGATGGGCGCCATATGTTGTCTGGAGAAGGCATGGATGCCTCTTCACCAAGGTTCAAGTCAAAACGACGATCGAAGGGGCCAGAAATTTTCAAAGGTGTTGAAGAAAGAAGAGGTCGGACAAATCGAGATCTTAGAAGTGTAATGAAGGGAGTTTCTAAAGGCGAAAATTTAAGTGTGCTTTGAAATGAACTGCACGCCTCTATAAAAATCAACACTCGACGGGATTTCAGAGATCGAAGAGGCGAGCTTAGAAATCGAAGAGGCCAATTCAAAAATCGAAGAGGCGCTAGCTTTCTCAAAAGCTGGGCTTGCTCAGAAACCACGGGCCAATCTTCTTTTCCAGATTTGTCTGCACTTGTCACATGCAACCTCTGCACTCGATGTAGCTAAGAACTTGAAGAGGCGAGCTCATAACTCAAAGAGGCAAGCTCAGAAATCGGAGAAGCATCTGCTTTTCCAGATGTGTAAGCATCTATCACATGCACACTCAGCTTTGCAGAAATCACGGGCAGTTTGTCGAAGCGCCGATTCCAGATATCGAAGAGGCACTTGCTTTTCCAGACGTGTCAGCGCCTGTCACATGCACACTCAGCCTTGCGAAAATTACGGGCAATCTGTCGAAGATTTCTTGTGAAGTAGAAGGCACGTGAAGTTTACTGTTAAATCATCCAACGGTTGCCGACAAGAGTGAAAGAATAGTACCGGTTATTAATTCCTATAAATGTCAACCTTCACCCTCCATTGCAAGGCAGACATACATAACCTTTCTTCATCTCCGAGAATGCCTTCCCAACGAAGCCTCTCGAGTCACTCAGTGTTCCTTATTCCTTGGGGTACCTCTGCAAACAACTCATCCAAAGAAAAAGTATTTCATATCATGAAGGTTGAAAGCAAGAGTATCTCATATCATGATTTCTCCCTGTCCTTCTCCTTGTCGTTGTTTTCATCTGTGGGACAAGGAGAAAGAGAGCAATCAGCCAGCACTTGGTATCAATCTTCCGATCTAGAACCAATTGCCTGGAACCCCTTCCTGATTGCTTACCTATCCTTGCTCTTGAGTACTCATCTTCAACATCTTATGCTTCCTCTTCGTCTACCACATCTGCCTAGGGAACAGATAAGGGAAGTGAAAATGATACCTCGAAACATGTGGAGACAATGTGCTAATTCATCCTCAGCTAGGGACAAGGAGAAAGAAAGAAAATGGTGGGCACTTGGAAAGATTGAAGAAAGAAACAAACCATCACCTCTACCTCGTGCCTGCCTGCCATGCAGAAGAAACAAGCAGAGAAGAATGCCGACTGCACAACTAAGGAACTCTTATATCCCTCGCTCAGAATTCCAAACCAGTTTGAGATCAAAGCTGTGGAAAGTCAACAAGATCATCTATCTCCAAAACCATGCGTTCTTAAACTCTACTCTGTCTTGTTTTTACTTTGCCATATTTGTCATGTTTATTCGTTGTTTGTTTGTTTGCTTGTTTTTGTGTGTGTTTATGCTTGAAACATTGAGGAAGATGTTTGATTTAAGTATGAGGGGGGTAACCAAGTTGTTTTGCATGAAATTCGTAGGAGTTTATCACCCATTACTTCTAGTGTTGTTCCTTGCTGTTTTTAAGTATTTTTAAGCTGTTTTGGAGTGTTTTTGTGTGTTTTGACATAAAAATCCGAAAATCTCATAAAAATTTGAAAAATTGTTTTGAAAAACCCAAAAAGAGTTGTTTTTGTGTGTTTATTTGTGTCTTAGGGTACCTTCCAACACAATGATGAGGATTTGGTTTTTAATTACATGACTATTAAAGAGAGCTATAAACATGGATGAAAATTTGATTTACTCTTTGGTGTATGCTTGGTTGTGGTTATAATTTATGAATTCACATGCAATCATAAAGGAAAAATTAGTTTTTGTAACATGCTTGAAGGAAGGAACTCAAATGAATGCTACAACCTTGTGAGACTTAAGCCTAAACGTTTATTTGGAGAGTTAATAATCTGTGCACCATTGTTTTCTAAAGTCGTTGCATGATCTCATTATTCTTTGCTTGGTTGCTACTTAGAAGGCGTTTCATCATTTAGTTCCAAATGCTAGAATTCATGCCTATTTCATTCAAAGCATGCTATTGATTTGCATAACACATATTCAAGATGAAGTTGTGTAGTGACCACCAAAGCCAAATTGCTGTGCCCCTATTTCATTATGTGTTTAAGTTTAACCCCGTTGAACCTTGTTAAGCCTATGTTCTTTGTTAACCCACACTATCCCTACCTAGCCTAGTTTTAGGACCATCCATACCTTTATTCTTAAAGCATAGTAAAGCATGACTTAAAATGAACTCCTTTTTTATCAATGTATTGCAAAAAGCAAGTGTGGGGGAAGTGATTCTTGTGTGTGTGTGTGTGCCAAAGTCCTTAATAAGGCATGGGTAGAAAAGAAAAAAAAACGAGTGAAAAGAAAAAAAGAATTGAAAAGAGTATGAAAAAGAGCCCTAAGTGTTGCATGAATCTTCCCTTTGTATTTAAAAGTTGATTCTGCATTCTAAAGTGAATTCCAAGTGTCCATTTCATTGCTTTGCTTGCTATCGCTTTAAGAACGTTTGTTATTCCTATCCTTTCTTTATTAGCCATTACCCCCAAGCCCTGTTACAACCCTTGACTTCAGTCTTCAGTGTTGTGTGTTTCAATTTGTGGAGTTTGAAATTGGTATGAGCATATGGTGTCACTGGTTCTCACATCTAAGTAGTAGCATTCCATTCATGAGATCATATCTAAACATGCTTAATAACTCCAGAAAATTGCTTTCTTTGTTATAACATATGTGAGTCCTAGTCTTTCGTGTTTACATCAATCTTCTCACATATACTAGTGTAGGGTCTGTAGTCAGAAAATGTGTGTGAAAATAGAGAGTATCTTGTAAGGAATTGAGCAAATTCTCTAAGGCATGTTACTACATTCAAAACATTGTTTTAATTGGTTAATTGTGAACTAGTAAGTGGTGACTGTGATTAAGTATGTGCTCAAGTGTAAAGATGACCAAAATCAGTGGGAATGATGATTTTTAACATGTCATGTTTCATTAAAAATCCCTGAGGCAAATGTTGGAAGATCTAGGTTGTGTTTTGTTTGTTTGGTTTGTTTTGTTTTGCTCGAGGACTAGCAAAAGCTAAGTGTGGGGGAATTTAATAGGAGCATATTTATGGGACTGAGTTAGCTTGTTCTCATGCATTTATGTTGTTATTTCTTAGTTAATTATGTATTTTAAGCTATTTTCGTGTGTTTGTAGGTCCATAGGCCTTATAAAGCAATAAGATGCATTTTGATGCATTTTGGAGCAGTTTTGGGCTTAGAGTGAATAGCACATGCATTGAGCAAGGTGGATGGACAAAATTTAAGACTAAAGAGGCTAGGAATGTGTTAAAGAGAAAGAAGAATTAATGTAAAGAGGACAAAGAGCTCAGCCACAAAGGGGTGTCACTCCACTATTCACCTTTCCATCATTTCAGATTCATGTATCATTACATTGAATCATTGCACTCAATTGCTACACCATTCCTTGTTCCCTCCATCATTTCAGATTTCATGCATCATTGCACTCAATTGCTACACCACTCCATGTTCCACTCCATTGCCATGCAGTTCCTCTATAAAAGGAAGTGTGTCTAACATAAATTTAGTTCATACTTTGCTTGATCGTTCATCCCCATTTCAATACAACCTTCATCCAAACACATCCATTCATCTTTACATCCATTCCTCCATACAAACAAACCTTCAAACACTCACCAACACCTTGTGCCGTAGCAAAGGAAGGGAAGGAAAGTGCTTCGACGTGCTTGCAATCCAACTCGGATCGTTGGAGCGTTTAGGTGTTTTCTTTCTTTTGTTTCTAATGTTTAAATTCATTTCCTTTTGTTTTGTTGTAAATATGAGTGGCTAAACCCCTCTTGGCTAGGGGTGATTTCAAAGCCATGATTATGTGTGCAATATAATTTGATAAATTTCAGTTATGAACTCTTGAATAGTGAATGCAATTGGCTTAACTATTTGATTGATAACTTATTTGTATTTGTTAATTAAGGGTCGACACTTAATTGGCATGCATAAATCCGTTGCTAGAATATAAGGAAGTTTCACATAATCGTTACAAACTTATATTCACATGTAGTGGAGGTCGCTTATAAACGATCGCGTTAAGTTTAATTCCTAGCATGAGTGACATGATGTCATAGTTGCAAGTGCTTTGTCAATGCTTAAGATTTTCATTAAACGTAATGATCTTTGATTGTATCTCTATTATGATGTCATGTACGGAACTTTTAAAGAATGTTTTGGGTTGTCGAATGATGTCATCCAATCCAATAAAACAAGGAAAATCTGAGGGTTAACTAGTGATGTTACAGTTAATTTGGGGCATGGTCGTTCATAATTCAATGAAGTAGTAACTGGAAATGAAGTTATTTGCATACATGTCATGTGTGGAGAAAAAGCCTCTAGCTATCTCATCCATCATCTTATTTCTCAAATTTGTTTTACAATCTGTCTAGTTTTTCATACTTGTTTGTTTGTTTCAACTTCGTCAAAAACTCAATCCCCCTTTACTTTAGTGTGTCTAATTAGTTAGAATCTGTTTTAATTTGTGTTTTTAAATGTTTTGATTCAAGTAAAAGTCATTTTTTGTCCAAAGTCATTCCTAGTGTATAGTTTAAGTTTATTTAGTTGTTTTAAGCTGTTTTGAGTATTTTAAGTTTGCTTTGAGTCTTGTGAGTCTTGTTAAGTATTTTTAAGTTTAGTTTTATGTTTTTGAGTCAGTTTAGAGGTTATTAGCAAGCCCTCCTAATCCCCGGTCCAGAACGATCCCTACTTATACTTATACTACAGTTGTCAAAAGAGGGTTAAATTTGTGTGTTAAGTTAATTTTCGCATCATCAAGCACCATACTTCAAGTTGTAGTCATACTAAGACCTTTAAAGTAGTCATATAAGAATTATCCAAGTCATTAGTGGAAGCATGGCTCCTACTAAGGATATAGGAATTCAACCATACCTCATAGGTGGTTGATTTAATTCTTTATCAAAACTACATAGAGCATTATAGTTACATGAGGTGCCGAAATCGGACTGTCTTGTTGTTAAACAATATGTTGTGACTCAATTTGAAATAATTCCCTTTTGTTTCATCAACTTGTCCGTTTGCTTTGTTCTTAGCTTGTTCTCATAAAAGAGAATGATGGACAACTCCCAACATAAAACCATTTTATGCTAGGTTGGTGAAATCAACATTCATAGGTTATCCTTAACAATTAAAAATTACAAGCTCAATAAGAATAGTATTGTACTGTTAATTTTAGACAACTATAAACCAATCACATTCAAGTTTATATCCTTTTCTCACCTCCCACTGTTTCTCATGACTTTAATGAGAAATCGCATTATACATTCAAATTGTATAATTCTGAAGTATACGGGGTAGAAGACATTGTGGAGTCGCTTCAAACCTTTTAAGCTTATTGTTCTAACTCCACTAAGTTGATTTCTTGTTATTAAGTGACTAAGGCCTTTAAACCTTTTATAGATTTAGACACTTCATTCTTGGTTTGTTTTACTTACACATTTGACATTTCTTAAGACAATTTAAGAATGTCCAATTAGTTGTTCAAAACAAACTAGTTGAACCAAGAGTGATCTTGGTTATTATGGTTAAGTAAGTGGTAACCATATAAGAAAAAATTTTCTTATGTATTATTCACCTCATTATAATCTGATCTTCCTTTTCTTCAAGAAAGGAATCTCTAGACTTTATCAATTCATATAGAACTCATATGTAGGCAATTGGAACCAAATCTAAAGATTCATTGTATCCATCTATGGCCCACATGTGAGATCTATCCTTAATTTATGGATCCAAAGTTTGGATATCGCATTATATAAGTGATACATTTCTTGTATCTCAACTAGAATACAACAAGACAATATTCAATTCATAACACTACTTTGAGGAACAAATATAGTAGAAGGCATTCATCACATTACATTGATATGATAAGTTAAACATTCATAATGTTCAATACAAAAGAATTAGCTCTTACATTAGAGGCTAATTATATACCTTCTTATAGGCACCAAAAGTGGGTCTTCCATCATATGAAGCCACATAATAAGTTCTTAGCAAAATAAGAAAGTTTAAAGATTGTATTTAAGTGCCTAACAGACTTCCTAAGTAGTTAGCAAAAAATATGGGCCGAACTTTTCACTCCATCCTTTATTTTCTCGTCCATCTTCTACTTGTCTTCTTCACCTACATAAAATTGCATAAGTGATTAACATTTTATATCAAATATAAAGATTAGAAGATCTAACAATTAGAATTGAAGATAAGAGCAAAAACCATACTTTGTGCCTTGTCCTTCAAAGATGCAAGGTATAGCTTGCAATTTCTCTTCCAATGCCCGTCCATTCCATAGTGGTGGTAGGTCCCCTTGGGCTCCTTTGCCTTCTTCTTCTTCACTCCTCCTTGGGCCTTAGGAGTGGATGACTTCTTCTCATTTCCTTTGCCTTTGCCTTTCGGCTTGGCCTTGGAAGTGGATGGCTTGTTGTAGGCTACTGCTGAAGTCCCCACAACATTCTCTTTCTTCATAGTCTTCTCAGCGGTTACTAACAAGTTTAGTAGCTCAGAGAAAGTGATATCCATCTTGTTCATGTTGTAGTTTATAACGAACTGTGAGAACGAATTAGAAAAAGAAGCCAAGATGAAGTCCTGGGCCAATTCCCCGTCAAGTGTAGTACCTAGGTTCTCCAGTTGTTCAATGAGTCCAGTCATCTTCAATACATGTTGATCCCTTGACCATTTTGGTCTTCACAAGTTCACTGACAGTGCTAAAGAGACGGTTGCGCGTCCCTTCACCATATAACTCCGTAAGACGGAGTATTATGGAGGATGCATTGTCCATACCCTCGTGCTGTCTCTGCAACTCCTCATTCATAGAATCCAACATATAGCACTTGGCTTGTGTATCATCCTTAACGTGCTTGTCATACTTAGCACGCTCATCCTCAGTGGCCTCAGGGCCAAGAGTTATGTGAGGTGGAGCCTTGTCCAGTACGTAAACAATTTTCTCCAAGGTTAGGAGAATCTTGACATTACAGTACCAAGATGGAAAATTGTGCCCCTCAAGGCAATGCTTATCGAGTATTTTCGATAGCGTGCTTCCAACCATATCTAAATACATAACGATAAAATAAATTAGTTTGATTGTTGATTAAGTCAAACGATTTGGGTCTTTAAACCGAATGACACCACCCACTATTTTTGACAAATCCCATATCCCTCAAGATGGAATCTGGGGAATTTCAAAGAAAGCTCCTAGCGGGTTATGAAAGGCTCACTATTACCAAGCCCACCTCACAATGATATGATGTTGGCTGGTAAAAATAATAATGAGAGGGTAGAGTTACCCATTCACATCAACGTCTTGTAATTATCCATCTATTTGGCCTCTAGAGAACAATGCCTTACAATGATATGATGTCGGCACCATTTCTCTTAGTTAAGTTGTGACCTACCATGCCGGTTCAGATAAGGGTCTAAATATGATCTCACAATGATATGATGTTGGCCATACTCATTGCCTACCTTCACCACATCAAATGTTGAAATAGACTCCTCCTGAGTATAAGCACGTACTTTGAACTCCCCCATGAGAGGGTGAAGGTGGTGTATGAGTCATAAACGATTGGAGCCTACCATAGTGGAAGGTCATAAAGAAGTGTTCAAAGCACCTCTCCTCTTTCAACTTAATATTTGGATGTTGGTTGAGGGATTTTAAGGTTTCATCATTTTATTTATTTAATAATATTGAAATAAATTGTGTTTTCTATTATAGTCAATTTTGATTATTTTATTTTCTATTCTTGTTGTTCTAATTTACAATTCCGGACTTTTCTAAATTTTGTGTTAAATAGTTCATTAAGAATTAGTTATAAATACAAGTTATTCATATCAATACTTGTGGAGAATGATCTTGCTTGAGCTATCTATACTACAATAACCTGGTTCTTTTGCAAGTATTTTTTAGGTGTTTTAAACTTATTTTTGCAGACAGTAAAAATCCTATTAGCTAATATGGGATTGAATGTAGTGAACGTGGTGTCGTAACTTATCGCATTATGATTGGCCTCCAATGGATGAGATGTAAATTAGTGATCTCATTTATTCTTCTCACAATAACTTAGCGAACATTTATATTTTACATCCTCCCATTAGAGAGTTTTCTGTAGACTTGGCAATTGTGTTGTATTTGCCATGTCCATGTCATTTTCATGACATACCTGATGTCTTAACGGATCATGTCGTGTCAAACCCGTTAAAATGAACAAGTAATATGACCTGACTCGTTGCCCGTTAAAGAAAATATATTTCACTTCAATAAATAATCAAATGAAAAGCGACGTAATAAATCAATATATGCATACTACATTGTCCCTAAAGTAGTATTTACATACCCTAAACCCTAAAAATCCAAATAACGATGTAATCATTATCAAAGTGTAGGCATATTTTTTTTCACATTTTTCACGTTTGTAAATTAATTATTATGAGAAATTACACATTTTCAACTCCAACTAAAATCACTGTTCAAGAGGGTTTGGATGGTTTTATAAATCCAAAGGATGATGTACCCATCACATTTTTTACAATTGTAAATGAATTATTATAAATATTTTTAATGTAATTGATTTTTTCCTACAAAATTTCAAAGCACATTTAAAAATTCATAGTAATTAACTTACACTATGAAAAATGAAAAAAAGAATATGCAAAGGCTTGTGATCACATCCTCTACGCTTAGACGATGAGTACTCGTCGTTTAAATTTTGAAAACCCTCCAAACCCTCGTGAATGTTTTTAGGGGGTTCAAAATAAATAAAAAGTCATAATAATTAATGTACCAGTGTGCAAAATATACAAATGCTCATGATTGCATCATCTATGCTTAGATGAGGGTTGCATCGTCGTTTGGTTTTCTAAAACTCTCCAAATCCTCATTAGTGTTTTTTGTTTAAGTGCAAATTGATAATAATTAATGTACATGTGTTAAAAATGTAAAAAAATAAAAAATAAAATAAAATAAAATAAAATGCAAACACTCATAATAACAAGCTCTACAACTTTCATGGAGTGGTCAACTTCAAAATATGACACCATAATCCATAAACCTTATATTTATATTCAATTGTTGATTGTTGTTTACGTTTACGCTCCATTCTTGTCACTGGATTTTATTTTTTTAGATTTTATTTTTTTAAAACATAATCTTTTAGTAGATGTAGAAAGATGAACAATTCGGATCATTGATATCACATTCGAATTTTTACGTGATAGGAGCATATTTATGCGACTTAGTTAGCTTGTTTTCTTGTGGTTTCGTAATTAGTTTGTGTTTATTATAGTGATTTAAGCTATTTTCGTGTGTTTGTAGGTTCAAATGACAAAGTTGGCAAGAAAGTGCATTTTGGAGCATTTTGGAGCAGTTTTAGGCACTAAATGGATAGCACATGTAGTGGATGGACGAATTTGGAGTTCAAAAGGCTAGGAATCTGATAAGGAGATGAAGAAATTAAATTCAAGACAAAGAAGATAAGGAATCAGCTTAAAAGAAGAAACATTATCCAAAACCTTATCCAATCTTATCTTATCCAAACTAACCTTATCTTATCTTATCCTATCCTAATCTTATCATGCCTTAATTCTAGCTGTAAGGGGACCTAAATATCTATTTCTAGAAGCTATTTCTAGAAGCATTCTCTTCTAGAAGTCCCAAATTAGCCACAAAACACATTGTTTCTAGAATCCGTACAAAAGTGGTGCCTATTCCCTTCTAGAAGGCTTTTGCCTTGCCTTGCAAGCCACTCATTTTCCCTCCAATATGTGCCTCACCTTTCCTCACCCAATTCCCCTTGGATTCTGATTTTATTAGCCTTATTCCTTATGGATTTGGGCTGTGCAATCCTTTTCAGAAATTAATTGGGCCAAACCTTTTCCTTAGTGGATTTAAATCCTTGTGCCGCACCTTTAGGCCCTAATCCTTAATTTCTACTAAGTTCTAACTCTAATCTGATTAACCCTAACCTTTTCCGTGCCTATATATATGTGTTTTAAAAGCCAAAATTCGTCACCACCCTCATACCATTCAGAAACACATTGTGCCACAACCTATACACCATTCTACATCATTCTACATCAACATACATCCTTGCCACACCTTTTGGAGAAGAAGGAGATCCTTGTCGTGCTTTCCATTGATAAAGGAAGACCTTGTGCATAAGCCACCTGCATCCTTGAGAGTTCTAGTAATCCTTTCTTCCTTTGTTTTAGTTTCAATGTTTATTTCAATTTGCTTTTCAATAGCTGTGAACATGTGTAACTAAGTTTTTATTAGTTAGTGGTGAATTTGAAGCCATGGATATATGTTTAATATGAATTGATTCCTTTCAGTTATTGTTTCGTAAAACATGAATGTGATTTACTTATCTATTTGATTGATAACTTATTCTTGTGTGTTGATTAAGGATGCATACTTAGTTTGCATACATGAATTTGATGCTAAATTATAAGGGACTTTCACTTAATCGTTAGGAACTTATAATTACAAGTAGTGGAGATTGTTAGTCACAATCGTGTTAAGTAGATTCTTGGCAAGAGTATCATGCAGTTCATAGTTATAATTGCCTTGTCAATGCTTATGATTTCCATGGAACTTAATAATCTTTGAATGTATCTCTATCATGCTGCTCATATAGGGAACTTGAAAAGAATAATTTGGTTGCGATGCGTTGTCCATTCAATTCAATGAATTTAGGGAAATCTGAGAGTTAATTTGTGCATTCACGATTCATTTGGAGCATTGTCATTCATGGTTTAAAGAAACAATACTGGAAATCTATTTATGTTGCATATGTTTATGTGTGGAGAAGGATCTTCTAACTAGCCTATTTAGTTTACTTTGTTTTGCAATCTGTTTAGTTTTACTTCAATTTCGTCAAAACCAAACCCCCTTTTCTATTTGGTGTTTTTAGGTCAGAATCTGTCCAATTTAGGTTCTTTAGAGTGTTTTGAGTTAATATAGGTTAGAATTAGTCTAAAAACATTGGTTGAGTCTCAATTTAGTCTTAAATTTGTCCAATTAAATCCCTATAGTCTGTTTTGAGTCTAATTGTTAGTATTGTGCTGTTTTGAGTCTTTTAAGTGTGTTTGGAGTTAGTTAAGTCATAATCTATGTTCTTTTAGTCTTTTGAGTCAAATTAAGTTTTATTTTCGTCCAAATCAATTGTTGGGTCTATAATTGAGTCTTTTTAAGTTAGTTTTGCTGATTTGAGTGTTCTAGGTCAGTTTAGAGTCTATAGAGTCTAGTCTTGTGTTTTTAAGTCTAGTTTAGTGTTTTAGAGTTTAATTTATGTAGGTTAGCAGCCCTAGTTAATCCCCGGTTTAAAACGATCCCTACTTGCTTAATACTACAATTACATATTCAATAGGGTTTAATTTGAGTGTTAGTTAAATTTCACATCAAATTTTCGTGTCTTTGTGTTTTCTTTTAAATGAGTCCGGGGGTTAGCAAACTTGCTAATCCCTTGTTTATTTTCGTGTCTTTGTGTTTTCTTTTAAGTGAGTCCGTGTGTTTGTGTGTTTCTGCCGTGCTTACTACTTGTTGCTGATTGTGTTTGTTTCTTCGTTTCAGGTACTAGTTTATGACTCGTAGTTCTTAACACATTAGTGCACATGGAGTTCAATGACAATTTTGAAAGAACTTTGAGATGAAAGAGGAAACAACCAGAACCTAATCCACCTAGTTCAAGTTCAGAGGCCGAATCTGAGTTTGAAGAACAAGAAGATGAGGAAGTCATGACAGCGGACAATCGAACAATCAAAGAACTCTCGGCCTCGGGGTTGGCCAATGCCGCACCCATTTGCATTTAATACCTCATGGTTTCTCAAGGCAAGACCAATGAGTTCGAATTGAAGTCTAGCTTGTTGCATCACATTCCCAAATACCATGAGCTATCCATGGAAGATCCAAACAAGCATCTTAAGGAGTTCGAAGTGGTTTGTTCGAGTATGACACCCATTAATGTCGATGGGAACATTTTGATGATGAAGGCTTTTCCATTCTCTCTTTTGAAAAAGGCTAAAAATTGGATATATGAATTAGCACCTGGAACGGTCACTTCTTGGGAAAGCATGAAGAGGGCATTTTTAGAGAAGTTCTTCCCCACTTCGAGAGTCATTCTCTTAAGAAAGAAGATTAGTGGCATTCAACAAAGCCAAGGAGAGTCATTTCCAGCATACTATGAGTGTTTTAAGGCTTTTGTCGCCTCATGTCCTCAACAGCAAATGAAAGAAGAACTTCTACTTCAATACTTTTAAGGCTTTTGAGCAACAAATGCTAGATGCTTCAGCGGGAGGTACATTGGTTGACAAAACACCAATGGCTGCAAATACCCTAATTGCCAACCGAGCGTTAAATGCATAACAATACAAAGGACTTGGACAAAGAGTCCCCCAACGGCAGCAAGTTAATGAGGTAAGTTTTATATCCGACATTCAATCACACTTAACTAACCTCACTTCTATTATATCTCATATGGCCGAAGGGATGAAGATACAAGGACCAAGTGTTTGTGACGTGTGTTCTATGCAAGGACATCTTAATGACCAATGCCCTCAATTAATTGAGAATAGAGGGTGGGAATCTGCTAATGCCGTGGGTTTTGGGAGCCAAAATCAGCCACGAAACAATCCATACTCTAATACCTACAATCTGGGATGGAGAGATCATCCAAATTTCAAATGGAGAGAGCAACAACAACCTGCCCAACAAGGGGGATTTCGAAAAACACCACCTAGAGTGTTTCAAAGGCCATACGCACCAACACAAGCCCCACAACAATATGCCAAAAACACTTTAGGTACTTCTTTGGATAATGACACACTTATTAAGTTACTCACCAATTTGTCTCAGGAGCAAGAAAATCAAACCAAAGCAATGCAAAACCAAGACAAAAGGGTGGATCAATTGGAAAAGCAAATTGGGCAGATTACGGAGTTTGTAGGGTAGTTTTGAGACCAAGGAAAACTGTCTAGTTCAACCATTGTGAATTCGAAATGAGAATTTGAAACCGCCAAGGTAATCACATTGAGGAGTGGCAAGCAAGTTGGAACCGACCCACAACCATCCAAATCAAGTCAAAAAGAGGATGAAAAGTTGCTGATTGAGGAGGAGGAACAAGCTAAACCCACGGCAAGGGTGGAGCAACCCTTGCCACAGCCATCTTCCACTTCCAAACCATCTAATTCGACCAAGGTAAGTCCTAATTCGAATTTTTCTATTTCTATTCCACTAAATGCTCCTTTTCCTAGCAGATTCATGCAATCTAAGAACGAAAAGGATGAAAAGGACATTCTGGAGTCATTTAGAAAGGTGCACGTCAATATCCCACTCCTTGATGCTATAAAGCAAATCCCGAAGTACGCTAAGTTCTTGAAGAAGCTTTGTACAACAAGGAAATGGATTCGGGAGAAAGAGGTGGTACACGTAAGTGAGAATGTAACTGCATTGTTGTAAAGAAAGCTACCACCCTAATGTAAAGATCCAAGTAGTTTCACTATCCCTTGTGTTATTGGAAATACGAGGTTTGATCATGCTATGCTAGATTTAGGTGCATCAATTAATGTCATGCCATATTCTGTTTATGCATCTATGAATCTAGGAGAGCTTAAAAATGATGGTGTTATTATTCAATTAGCCGATCGATCTAATGCATATCCGAAATGAGTTTTGGAGGATGTTTTGGTGCAGGTAGACCATTTGATTTTTCCTGCAGATTTCTATGTTCTTGATATGGAAGACTCAGCACACTCTCCATCATCACCACTCTTACTTGGATGACCTTTCATGAAAACAGCTCAAACCAAGATTGATGTGGCTAAGGGAGCAGTAACTATAGCGTTTGGTGGTGACTTGATTAATTTTAAAGTTTCTGAATCTTTTGAGAATCATAAGGATGTTCGTTCTTGTTTTGCCATTGATGTAATTAGAAATATAGGGCATGAACGTTCAGCACCTATCAAGAATGATGCATTTCAAACCACCAATGAAGAGGGAATTGGAATGGATGACAAGGAGTGCACGGCCACAATCCTCAAAACCCCAAATCTGGCCGAGAGCACCCTACATGCATTTGCTGATTATGCTGCCACTTCCTTGCAGTACATTGGTAAGCCACCTATTCCAATTTCGATTCCCATTTCAACTAATAGGTTGTTACCTTGTATGGTGCAGGTCTCCAATCGAATCCAAGCTGGTGGGAATGATTACATAGACTTTAGGATGCTCAACGCCCCAATCAGGAATGATTACTATCTCCTTCCATTCATAGAGCCAATGTTTGAGTATTTTGAGGAACATGTCGTGGAGAATGTACCCCTCCATGCTATGGGCCCTATTCAAGCTTAACTGGAGGTATCGTCTAGCTGGAAGACGTTAAAGCAAGCGCTTCTTGGGAGGCAATCCATGTGTTCAAATGAGGGATTGAAGGAATTCGAGCTCCATAACCAGATTTGCGTTCTTAACATCTACTCTTTCTTGTTTTTACTTTGCCATAATTGTCATGTTTGTTAGTTGTGTCGTTTGTTTGCTTATGTGTGATTCTATGTTTGAAACATTGAAGACAATGTTTGGTTTAAGTGTGGGGGAGGGGGGGTAAACAAGTGTTTTTATTGCAAATTCGTGGGATTTTACCACCTAGCATAACTAGAGTTGTTTTTCATTGTTTTTAAGTGTTTTTAAGTGTTTTTAGAGTGTTTTGGAGTGTTTTAGTGTGTATTTGACAGAAAATACGAAAATTTGAAGAAAAAAAGTAGAAAAAGTTTTGAAAAAAAAAACAAAAAAGAGTTGTTTTTAAGTTGTTTTTGTGTGTTTGTTTGTGTCTTAGGGTACCTTCCAACATAATGATGAGGATTTGGTTTTTAATTGCATGACTGTTAATGAAAGTTACAAACATGGGTGGAAGTTTGATATGCTCTTTGGTTTATGCTTGGTTGTAGTTAACGTTTACAAATTCACATGTAATCACAAAGGAAAAAAATTAGTTTTTGTAACATGCTTAAAGGAAGGAACTCAAACTAACGCTACAACCCTGAGAGACTTGAGCCTAAATTTTATTTGGAGAGTTATTAATCTGTGATTTTTTGTTTCTAACGTCGTTGCATGATCTCATTATTCTTTGCTTAGTTGCTACTTAGAATGAATTTTATCACTTTAGTTCCAAATACTAGAACTTGTGCCCGTTTCATTCAAAGCTTAAAATTGAGTGCATAACATATAACAAGATGAAGTTGTTTAGTAGTTACCACCAGAGCCAAAAAGCCTTTGTCCCATGCATTTGTTTTGTAGGTTTAACCCCTTTGAGGTTTAATTAGCCTATTTTCCTTGTTAACCACATTATCCCCACCTAGCCTAGAATAGGACTATCCATACCCTTGTTCTTAAAGTATAGTAGAGCATGACTTAGAGGGAATTCCTTTTGATCTAACATATTGCAGAAATCAAGTGTGGGGGAAGGTTATGCACATGAGAAAAAGAAAAAAAAAGGGTGACAAAAGTAGAAAAAGAAAGAAAAAAATTGTGAAATAAGTGAGAAAGAACTCACAAGTATTGGTTGTTGAAGAAAGGGTCCAAAAAGTGTGAATATGACCCTAAGTATGTAGGAAATCCCCTTAGTGTTTCAAGTTATTTGCTGCATTCAAGAGTGAATTCTAAGTTGATTTCATTACTTTGCTTACTATTGCTTTAAGATATTTTGTTTATCCTTACCTTTCTTTGTTAGCCAACACCCTTAACCCCGTTACAACCCTTAGACTTCAATCTTGGTTGTTGTGTGTTTCAATATGTGGAGTTGGGATTGGTATGAGCATATGGTATCCCTGGTTCTTGCGTCTAAGTAGTGGTATTCCATTCATGAGATCATATATATGTACATGCATTAATAACTCCAGAAATTGCTTTCTTTGATGATAACATATGTGAGTGTTAGTTTTCATGTTTACATCAATCTTCTCACATATACCTAGTATAAGAAGTATAGTTAGAAAATCAGTGTGAAAATAGATAGTATATCTGGTGAGGCATTGAGGGAATTCTCTAAGGCATGTTACTACATTAAAAACCATGTTTTAAATTGATTTAGTGCAAGCTAGTAAGTGGTGACTGTGATTAAGTATGCGCTCGAGGATAGGGATGACTAAAACCTATGTGAGTAGTAATCTTTAATGTGTCATGTTTCATTGGAAATCCCTGAGACAAACGTTGGAAGGTTTAGGTTTGTTTTATTTGTTTTGTTTCCCTTGTTTTGCTTGAGGACTAGCAAAAGCTAAGTGTGGGGGAATTTGATAGGAGCATATTTATGCGACTTAGTTAGCTTGTTTTCTTGTGTTTTCGTAATTAGTTTGTGTTTATTATAGTGATTTAAGCTATTTTCTTGTGTTTGTAGGTCCAAATGACAAAGTTGGCAAGAAAGTGCATTTTGGAGCATTTTGGGCACTAAATGGATAGCACATGTATGGTCCAAGGTGGATGGACGAATTTAGAGTTCAAAAGGCTAGGAATCTAATAAGGAGATGAAGAAATTAAATTCAAGACAAAGAAGATAAAGAATCAGCTCAAAAGATGAAACATTATCCAAAACCTTATCCAATCTTATCTTATCCAAACTAACCTTATCTTATCTTATCCTATCCTAATCTTATCATGCCTTAATTCTAGCTGCAAGGGGACCTAAATATATATTTCTAGAAGCTAATTCTAGAAGCATTCTCTTCTAGAAGTCCCAAATCAGCCACAAAACACATTGTTTCTAGAATCCCTAGAAAAGTGGCGTCTATTCCCTTTTAGAAGGCTCTTGCCTTGCCTTGCAAGCCATTTCTTTTCCCTCCAATCTGTGCCGCACCTTTCCTCACCTAATTCCCCTTGGATTCTGATTTTATTAACCTTATTCCTTATGGGTTTGGGTTGTGCAATCCTTTTCAGAAATTAATTGGACCAAACCTTTTCCTTAGTGAATTTAAATACTTGTGCCGCACCTTTAGGCCCTAATCCTTAATTTCTGCTAAGTTCTAACCCTAATCTGATTAACCCTAGCCCTTGCCGTGCCTATATATATGTGTTTTAAAAGCCAAAATTCGTCACCACCCTCATACCATTCAGAAACACATTGCGCCGCAACCTATACACCATTCTACATCATTCTACATCAACATACATCCTTGCCACACCCTTTGGAGAAGAAGGAGATCCTTGTCGTGCTTTCCATTGATGAAAGAAGACCTTGTGCACAAGCCACCTATCCTTAGGAGTTCTAAGAGTCCTAAAAACTATATAACATTGACTCATAAACGACAATCGATGGTTAACTATAAATCTAGAGTTTTTGGATTATGGTGTCGAATTTCGGAATTAACCCCTTCCCAAAAGTTGAGCCTCTCATTACGAGTATTTGTATATTTTTCTTTACATTTATCGCATTTGTACATTAATTATTATTTATTTTTATTAATTTTGTATTCAAATAAAAAACACTATTCATGAGGTTTGAAGTGTTTTAAAATCCAAACGATGATGTCACCATCGTCCAAGTATAAAGGATGCAATCACGAGCATTTGTATTTTTTTTACAATAATTTTCACACTTGTACAATAATTATTGTGAATTATTATTTATTTTAAAACACTGAGATGCCACATAGGCCTTCTAGTAGTAGTGGTGAAATAATCAAAATGCCGTTGAGATGCCACATAGGCCTTCCATGTAGACCTCAAAGTTCTATCCATTTTTCCACTCTTATTTTACTATTCTTGAATAGTACTCATTTTTACGAATACGTGGCCGCAAACGCCATATCCATTTCCCCTACCTTATGTCTCTCTGTCTCTTACACACACACGCCATATCCCATCACTTTTCCCTCACATCTCTCTCCTTCACAGTCCCATTTTCCCCCATTTCCCCTCATGTTAGCTGATTCTCTGTCTCTCTCTCTGCCCACTCAACCTTTTCTCATCTTTCAACTCTCTCATGTAGCTCTCTCCTCACTCTCTCCCTCTCAGTGCACATCAAAGCACCACCATAACCACCTCCAAAATTATCAAAACATCACCATCTTGTCCAAGCTTCACCAAAAGCCACCAAAAAAAAAAAAAAACTCTCAAGACATCAAGGACACTTTGCAACTTGTTCAAGATCTCGTGGCCATGCCTAGCTCGGGAAAAGTATGATTTTTTTGTTTTGTATCTCGATGGAACCTGACGGTTCAAAACATCTTGGTAAGCTTTAATTTCTTCACTTTGTGAGCTTTCCTCAAGTTGTTCAAATGATTCCTTGACATGCATGTGGCTTTTGGGACGTACCATTTAGCTTTCTCCTAATGCACCATCTTTTCCGGCCAATTGTAGGATTTTTCCAAGCTAACTCCGGCCAAACTTTGTTGATTTGGTCGAGGATGAAGGTGTAGAACAACTTCCCATAAACCCTAGGCCTCGAGTTTGAGCTTGCATGCTCGAATCCATTTTGAAACTGACGAAAGCAAAGAACTCCAACTCGGACCATCACTTTTAGGTTATTTTCTATTGAGTTCCGGCCAACTTTTGACCTTGGAATTGGTATAATCCTATTCCTCTCATCCTAAGCTTCATTTTGACATATTATGCGTTAAATTTGGTTGTGTAGCGGCTCCAAATGGGGCTTTTGAATTTCTTCCCAAATTTCCGACAAAAATTTAATTCTTGTGCAAACGAAGGGAAATTAAGTTTATTGCATTACTTATTATTTCTTTAATGATTAGTGTAGTACAGAATAGTTGGATGGTTACGACATGCATGTACCTGTGAGTGGGTCTTTTCATTTTTCAAGTATATATGTGTATATGTGGTTTTTCCTGACAACTGCTTTTATATATTTTGATGTGACATGCCATATTTAGCTTTACAAGTAAACTTTTCATACATATTTATTATATTATTTGTGAGCATAAACTTGTGGCATGACATCCTTGCGTTTTATCTACTCATTATTACATGTTTGCACGATGTTTCTTAGTTATTTGTATTGTCTTAGGCTAAGGACCAGCTTCACGTGTAGTTCATATGCACCGTTTACATTTGCTTTGGATCCAGAGTTAGGTGTCAGCTTGTCCTTTTGTGTGATGTGTTGGACTCGTATGTGATGCGACTAGCGCAGCTCACGTGATGTAGTACTAGAATGTGAAACCTACACCCAGCCTGTTTCATTGTCTGAATATCTCTGCAATGGATATGTATGCCTATATAAATTAATGAGCATTGATTTCTTGTAATAATGATTTGAGATTTAATGTTGAGATACTTTCTTGTTGTACCCTACATCTTTTGACTCACTTCTGTTGCAAGGTACCGTATTACATACAGTATTATAATATTTTCGGGAAACTTTATACTTCGTTTGACTCACTTCTGCTGCAAGGTGCCCTACATCTTTTGACTCACTCTGCTGCAAGGTACCGTATTACAAAACTTTATTTTTCAGGCCCACTCACCCTTATTTTTCGCCCTTCCAGGATTTTAATGGCAAAGGTTTCGTGATGACGAGGATTACTGGTAAAAGCCATCATGTAGGAGAGTTCTCCTTTCAATATAAATGTCCTTACTCTTCTTTTACTGCAATTTATCTATGCTTTGACATCACTTGTGTGATATGGGTTCAATCCCTCCCACATGCGCACTCTAAATTAGTCACTTTCAGGTTTTAATTTATTCACATTTTCCACATCACTACACTTTATGGCTTCTTCACCTTCCTGAAGGGAAAACTATGAGTTTAACACATGGGATTTCTAAATGACTAGCATGCATATACAATTCAAAATTTATATACATAAGCAACGGAAGCATGTTATCAAATAATATCAAAGCTATAGTCATGCAAATCCCCTTCAAGCTTCATAGGTTTATATATAATGCATCTAAAACATTCAAGTTAAGAACTAAGTGAAAGTATAGATCTATACCTCTTGATCTTGATTTTAGACCAAGGATGGACCACCTCCAAGCCCTTTGCTCCTTGAAGTCCTTGAGCCTAGCCTCCCTCCTTGCCTCCTCCACTTTGTTAGTAAGAGTGCTCCAAGGTTCTCCTTTAGTCTCCAAAGGAGAAGACCTCTAAATATCCACACCCACTAGTGTAGTGAGATGGATGGAGGAATAACCAAAAGGGTGAAAGATTGTTAGCTAAATCACCCTCAAGGTGGCCGGCCTTTTGTGTTTTTAGAGAGATGTTTCTTTTGCCTCTTTGTTGTTTTAAAACACACAAAAAAAACCCTAAGGAATAAATCTCTATAAAGTTCCTTATATAGACAAAAAGAAACCTAGTCAACAACTTGACTAAATATCTCTCCCTCTCCACTTTAAATGGCCGGCCCCTTTGTGTTGGTTTGGGCTTTGGGCTTTTATTTATTTCTAGTCATCCAATGCTTGAATAAAAGCCCAATGGGTTTAGGCCCAATGGACCCAATTAAACCCGAACGTTTCTTTAAGCCCAAAACGATCTTTTATCGCTTTTATGATTTCTTTAGACTTTCTAAATTAATCACAACACTTAATTAATCCAATTAATTATTTCCATCATCCATTAATTACTCACTACAAGAGTGTATCGGTGTACAATCATTTTAGGTTCTAATTAGCAAGGCAGTGAGGTGATTGACATCAATCCAATTGATTATATTTAATCCAATCACTTAGTGAATTAAAACTTCCTTTTAATTCACCTTTCTTCTTTGATGACTACATTTAATCATCTAGAAGAACTCACAAGCTATGAGTGACATCTAACCATATGTCATAGCTACCCAAGCTAATGTAGAAGTTGTTCGGAGAACCTATTCAGTTGGAATTACAATGTAATTCGATCCTTCTCTAAAACAATACTCTCAATCACATTACTAGGGTATGGATATATTATGTCAAACCCCTAAAGTGATAATTCCTTCTTATATGATTCTATTGAGTCGTATAGGAACGCTTTCCTTTATTACGCTCGATACTTCGGCCGAAGGTTCCCGAATCATATCTTAGAGTATTCTTCCTCTCTTATCGAAGATTAGAGATTCCTTGTTGCGCATTCACTTGCCTTCATGACTAAGTGGCTTAACCCCAATTATGCCGTGGACACCCACGAATGGGGTGACTTTGACATAATCAAAGATTAAGTACTTAGCCACAAGACAACGACAATGCCTCAGGTCAAATGACTACTTACATTATTCCAACCATTAGAGTTACTTGCTTGACATGTGAGTAGACCTCCATGCAAGTACTCTCGTTCGATTGTGTTCAGTGAACTCACTCCCTTAATGAGCACCTACATACTTGTCTTAGTGCCACTACACAAATGGGATGAGACTTTCCATTCTTCCATTTGAAGCGAACACAGTATGTACTGGTCTAAGCACTGTCAGTATCCCTCCGACAATCCAATGACCAGGAACCTTTTGGACATAATGGTTATGTGAAGAATGTCTCTGTAGTCTAACATCATTAGATTACTTCTTCAATCAATCCATTGTCCATGGATTCATCAATTAGGACATATATCGTTTATTGAGATAGTCCTAATTAGTATCTTTGCCATTTGATGTATAAGAGTCATCCATACATCGATTCATTTGTCCTGAAAGGTTTCTTCCAAAGATTGACTTTCAGGGCATATTTCCAACACTTCCAGGTAGGCAGTATCGCTATCATCAAACATGTGATGTAAGCATACTCAGTTCTTGAATTCTAAAGTCATAATTATGCCACCTCGTCGAACATGAAGTATACCAGCTTTTCATGACTTTAGGGCAACTTGGAACAACTATTGCTGAAAATTTTCTACAACTTACCGACCTTTTAGAATGACGCTTTGGCAACTGCCATTTAACTTTTAAGGAAAGAACCTCATTGCTAAAGAAATATCTAAAACGAAGACATTTTGTTGACTGTGAAGTATGGTAGACATGTCAACAATTATGTACCACCTAAAATTTACCGATCAATCCCAACTATAATCCAACAATCGTTACCAACCCTTATTTGTTAGGAAACCGCATGCGCTTTCAATCTTGGTAGTCTTTATTTAATGTGCCACTTCCTAGAATTTCCTCGAGGTTTTGCTTCACCTCAAAGTTTTTGAAATGTCTTGAGTGACCATGTTAGTGTTAGAAGTGGTTGCACTTTACATAAAAACATTTGGGGGATAGTCACAATTGGTCTCCGACAACATCAATCTTTCAAACATAACACTTATGATTCCGGATCTTCAGGAGGAAGATCGAATTTTGGTAAAGTTAGCCACAATTTCCATTCTCGAACATAGGGTAGTTTCACTAACACTAGTACCCGTCACTACGGTGAGTATTGTTACGAGAGTACAATTTGTTATACCTACGGTTAACATACATACCAAAAACAATAGTAGGTGTTTGCAAAAGCAACAAAATCACCTCAAATGAGTAGCCTTCCTAGAAATCTTACTTACTCTTCCGACCATGCCTTAGGTAGTAGCTAGCCTAGGTGACGTTAATTGTCACCAGAACAAGATTGTCCTGTATCCGGGAGTTGTGAACCAGTATCCAAGCAGTATGATCTCCTTATATTGAAAATACATTGTGATATATGGTTATCATACCTCATTGCCAGGACATTGGTTTACAATTTCATGAAGGCGAACATCACTAGAATACCATAGGCAGCACCACCAACATACACACATATCAAGACAAATAGAGCCAACAAAACCACAATCGTGGAAAATTAGGAGCGAGCCATGCATGAGCAGCAAACTTGTAATCATATCAACGACATAATCCACCAATCAGTCATATTATTCTTGTTTGCTGAAATACTTCAACCACATGGTACCTTAGTCCAGTACATCTTGAGAATTCCAATGCCACAAGGCAATTGTGTTATGTCCATTGCAAGTGTAGTGGTTGCACCATTTCATTACCAATCCAGTAATGCCAGTTAATCTTATTTTATTGGATATCGTGGAATTCCACGTCCAAGAGATAGATCGACTACATTATTATTATTCCTTTGGTGGACCATTGACTGAAAGTAGTCATTTTTTCGACGCCCTGTCATCCCAATGGTCAGCTCCACTGGTAAACATTAGAAACTAAAGCACAAAATCCCGCCGTAAACGCAAAACATTTGTTGATGCACAAAACCAGATGGTCTTAGAACAACGTAAATCCGACCGTGAATCTGCATGAAAGTAAATATCACAAGATGGATCGTGGTTCACCCCAAAGTTTGGGCAACGTCCACACTGATTATGTATTTATCTGAGATGTGAGAGGAGTGAGGGAGAGAGATTCAGGGCCTCTGAGGGAAAGAGTGAGGTCTCGGATGGCCTCTCAGGATGAGAATGAGACCCCCCCTAATTGTGATGGTGAGGGGTCCTTTTATAGAATAATAACCCCTCACTTATTACATATTTGCCCTTTCCTTTATCACATCATTACATTTAAGTCCCTCGAGTATTCGTACAAGATCTAAATATGAGGCCCTAAATATGGTATAAACAGTAGTCCCCCAAGTCTTCAGTCAAGAGAGTATTTTGGCTGGAGACTTGAAATTCAGTCCAAGTGTGGGCCGAAGTAACTAGATGTTATCTTGAACTGATGTTCGATATGAGGCGGTGCTCAACTAGAAGTAGCATATGCTGTGAGGCTACTCGGCTCGTGGCTTATGTTACCTTGATTGGCTCGACTTGTGGCGTTGAAGGTGAGGGAGTCTCTTTTATATAATAAGGGCTCGTTCCTCAATACATAAGTGATGGGTTAGAAGTGATGCTCACAGCGAGGCGGTTGCTCAGCTGACGGTGTTGCTCTCTAATGAAGGTGTGGGAGTCCCTTTTATAAAATAAGGGCTCGCTCCTCAATACATAAGTGATGGGCTAGGAGTGATGCTTACGGCGAGGCGGTTGCTTAGCTGGCGGCGTTGCTCTCTAATGAAGGAGAGGGAGTCCATTTTATAAAATAAGGGCTCGCTCCTCAATACATAAGTGATGGGCTAGGAGTGATGCTTGCGGTGAGGCGGTTGCTCAGTTGGCGGCGTTGCTCTCTAATGAAGGTGAGGGAGTCCCTTTTATAAAATAAGGGCTCGCTCCTTAATACATAAATAATGGACTAAGTCTCCCAAGTATTTTTCATGAGGCCCAGTTAAGGCCTAATATATGGTACATAATGTAGTCCCCCAAGTCTTCAGTCAATAGAGTCTGTTGGCTGGAGACTTCAAATTGAATCCATGTATAGGCCGAAGTGGCATTTGTTCGGATGCGGTATTTGTATACCCTGCATTGAAGCTTTGTAGGTGAAGCTTTAAGCTAGAGCTCTGTAAATGACGATTTTGAAGCTAGAGCTCTGTAAATGACGCTTTTGAAGCTTAGAGCTATGTAAATGAAGCTTTTGAAGCTGATTGACATGAGTGATGCTCATGAATGTTTATGTTGATTGACATGAGTGATGCTCATGGATGTTGTCATGAGTGATGCTCATGAATGTTAACATGAGTGATGCTCATGAATGTTGACATGAATGATGGTCATGAATGTTTATGTATGATTGTCATGAGTGATGCTCATGAATGTTTATGTATAAATGACATGAGTAATGTTCATGTATAATTTGGAGTACTGGGTGTACTTTTGATCACCTGGTTGGTGGCATGAAGGAGAGTACAGGTTGTACATTTCGACCTGGTTTGGGAGTGAGGTGCTTAAAAAAAAGCACCTATGAAAAAAAGCTGTAAGGGTTTTAGGTGTTTGGTAAACTGAAAAAAAGGGCTTATTTTGGAAGCTGCTGTGAGAATAAGCTGAAATCAAAGGAAAAAGCTGAAGCTGCTATTTGCAGCTTTGGAAAACTGGCTTTTTGTCAAAGCACACGGAGCTACAGTGCTCCTTTAATGAAAAGACCCACTATCAGACTGCTTTTTTTTCCAAAAGCACTTTTACAAAAAAGTTTACCAAACACTCTGCTGCTTTATTTCACAGCCGCTTATTCTCACAGCAGCTTTTTTTCAAAGCACAGCAATATCAAACCAACCCTTCATCACCTGGTTGGTGGCATGAATGGCTAGTTGCCAAATGATATTAGAGTACGGGTTGTACATTTCATCACCTGGTTGGTGACTTGAATGGCTAGTTGCCAAATGATATTAGAGTACGGGTTGTACATTTCATCACCTGGTTGGTAGTAATAGCGGCAGGCTGCCGAATAATTTTATAGTACTTGGCGTACTTTTGATCACCTGGTTGGTGGTAAGAGCGGCGGGTTGCCGAATAATTGTGGAGTACTAGGCGTACTTTTGATGACCTGGTTGGTGCTATTTTAGGCTTATGGACCTTCGCTCTCTACACAACATTTCAGCCCATTTATTTTGGGCTCAGCCGTTTTTTTTCTTTTTTTTTTTTTTTTTTTTACCCTGTAATGGGGTTTATACAGATATCTCTGAAAGATACGGAAAATAAATTACATCATTCAAAAATAAGGAAAGTAAACCACATCACTCTGGTGATGTGTTATTCCTTGCTTTTGCAGTGTACCCATGTGCTCTCGCAGAGGAAAGCCTTCCTTTTGCTTTCTGTTTTTTCTCAGTTTTTTCTGCTTTGCTTTTGCTGTTCTGCAATTATCTCCGAGACTGATTGAGTAGTGGGTTGTTTCATCATTCTTTGGTGGTGGCTTAGAGAAGCAATAATGATAAAGCAAAATAATAAAGAAAAATGGGTCTTATTTGCAATCACGAAAGAATCAATTTTTTTGGTAGCCCAACCCTTTGTGCGTCAGCAGTTGATTTGTTTGTGTTGTCCACATCGGCTTTTCCAAAAAAGCTTCTTTAGTCTCTCTCTTCCTCCAAATTTCAGAAAAGCACTGATAAAGCTTATGAGGCATGTGAAGACATAGTGGGACGTCCGCATCTAATACAGCATTTCTAGCTCCTGATTCTTTAAAAACACCTTCCTTATATCTGGGCCCGGCTTTACACTAGCACATGGTGGGACTGGGGGAAGACATAGACCATCCGTCTTCCCTCTATTTGCATATGGCTTGGAATAATAAAGAAAAATGAGTCTTCACTGCCTTTCTCTTTTTCTTTTTCTTTTGACTGTACTTTCTCTAAGAATAATCATCAGGTGGAATATCAGCCAAAGTTTAGTCAAGAGTGGAAGAGGAAGGCTGGACACCGAGGATAGTGCAAGCAGTGGAAGTGGCGGAGAGGGGAGAAACATCCTTTCTGCAGTTCTTCACTGTGAATCGTGGCTTATCCAGGTGCAGCAGCAGCAGCACGAATTGGGAACTGTGGAAATGCGAGCGGGGGCTGATGATGGACGACGACCGCCGAATGTTAATTCCCACCTGATCTTGGATATGCTGGTATGGGAATCTTCATTGCACGAAAAATAGTAAGGCTAGTAGCTGCTAGATCTGACTCCTCCAGACGGAGTGGGCAAACTCAATGGCCTTCCTGCGTCTACTAGCTGATAGATCCCGATGACGTTCTTCGTTGCCTGCTGCTCCGTCGGCATTTTCGTCGGCTAGCACCATGCACTTCTCAACGGGCCTCGATTCATTCTCACTCTCCTTTAGCAGGTAATCGTCAGCAATGGCATCACCATCGTCCGATGGCGTCTTCGGCGGCCTTTTTGGGTAAGACTAGAACAGTCATGGAAGAAAGCCATCTCGGGCTGGATCATAACCTAGTGGAAGGTATGGCGTTGCACAGCTCTTGGGTGTCGCCAAGATTGTGGGGGATGCTGAATCGGAACCTATTGTCGTTAAGAAAAACTACATCGAGATCCTTATCGAAGAGCTAGGAGGGGACGGAGCCTTCGAACTCGTTGAAGCGGAGATCCAAGTACTTGAGGGAAGGCAGAGACAACACTACTTTGTGACTCAATGAGTGACTCGACCACAAATTAGAGAAAGAGAGAAGGAGGCCAGTGAGATCGAAGTGGGGGCGTGAGGGAATAAGGAGTTTGAGAGAGAGATTGTGTCTCTATGTGGGTTTTGCAGATCCACGGCGGAGGTGAAAAATTGAGAGAGAACTGACATAGCTTTTTGTGTCATTTCCCATAGACGGCGCCAAATGTTGATGCACAAAACCGGATGGTCTTGGAACAACGTAAATCGGACCGTGAATCTGCATGAAAGTAAATGACACAAGATGTATCGTGGTTCACCCTAAGGTTTGAGCTACGTCCACACTGATTATGTATTTATCTGAGATGTGAGGGGAGTGAGGGAGAGAGATTCAGAGCCTCTAAGGGAGAGAGTGAGGTCTCGGATGGCCTAGGAATTGTCCTCTCAGGATGAGAATGAGACCCCCCATAATTGTGAGGGTGAGGGGTCCTTTTATAGAATAAGGACTCCTCACTTATTACATATTTCCCCCTTCTTTTATCACATAATTACATTTAAGTCCCTCGAGTATTCATACAAGATCTAAATACGAGGCCCTAAATATGGTATAAACAAGTCATATTATTCTTATTTGCTGAAATACTTCAACCACATGGTACCTTAGTCTGGTACATCTTGAGAATTCCAATGCCACAAGGCAATATGTCTAGTGCAAGTGTAGTGGTTGCACCATTTCATTACCAATCCAGTAATGCCAATTAATCTTATTTTATTGGATATCATGGAATTCCACGTCTAAGAGATGGATCGACTACATTATTATTATTCCTTTGGTGGAGCATTGACCGAAAGTAGTCATTTTTCGACGACCTGTCATCCCAATGGTCAGCTCCACTGGTAAACATTAGAAACTGAAGCACAAAATCCCACCGTAAACACAAAACATTTATTGAGAAAAGTTGTGAAGGCTTATAAGCATGTGTTGTAAAGAAAGATGACAATCCAGTACAACTAGAAACTGTGAACCCGGTCAACCTAAATTCCTGACATCATTCATAAATATCTATTTGTGATACCACTAGATTGAGATGTGTGAAGCACCATTGACCTACGTCCAATGATAACACTTATCTTCCTTGAACCTTCATCATAGAGACCTTTGCTTCCATTCATGTAGAGCAAGAACTGAACCTTAAGACTGTACATTGTTTACTAGCAATTTAATTGGGTGATAATTAAAAATCATTAATCCTGTCTCGAAATGATGATCTGTCCGACCAACTTTATAGAACCCCAGCTTTCTTTGAGATTGATCTGAAGTTTAGTTGTGACCAACTACAGACAAAAAATGATGATTTTCCTAGGACTATGTTCAAGACTCGACATGTTCATTGTGAGTTCCTTATGATGTCATGCAGGTTGACAAATGCTCCAATATCATTCATGAACCTGACGGACTGCGCATTCTGCCCATATCTTGAGAAATTCATGATAACCTTATCAAGAACTTCCTTGTTTACTCCAATAATGAAGTCAAAATTTCTAGGCACCAATGATTTGATCTGAGCAATTTCAAAGTGAATTAGCGTTACACTAAATTTCCCAAATGCCTGTTTTGTTTAGATCATGTGCCTTTTTGGGAGACGTGATCTCATTAGACAACATTCTTGTCAATCCCCAAAAATGTTGCAATTGAAGAACAAAAAATTTGGAACCCCCACAAGGTTTTGCAAAATACGAGGTATCCTTAGTCTTGCCGATTGCCATTGACGGTCTGTTTTAACTTTCTCCACCATAGCCTTATTCCTTACAAAGCTGACCAAGAAAGAAGTTAGTTTTGTTTTAGACATGAATGTGATTAAGTTTCTGACAACTAAGGTGTTGTCTCTTTTCGACTATTGTTCTTACATTTCTCAATGACACCAATAATTTCAAATTCTACCATGATACTTCACTGAATGATCTGGCTGCGTGCTGATGCAGCATGGTAGGGTAACTGTTTATGCCTTCCAACAACTGGAACACATGAAGTGAACTATCTTACCTATGACTTAGAGTTGACAATTGTTGCCTTTATAGAAAACTTAATGGTTTCTCTACAGAGAAACATGCTGAAATCTTCATCGACTCTGATAACCCTCTCAAATACATCTTTACTTGGAAGAAGTTTAATTGCAGACAGCGGAGATAAAAAAAAATCAATTAGTGTCTACAATTGCACCCTCTTGTACTACCCTGGTTATGTAAACATAGTTATTGACGACTTCAACAGAAAAACACATGAATGATCGAATACCTTTCAGCTTGTCCTATCCCATTTTAGTTACAACTCACGAGTATTGATGTGACATTGCTTACAGATCATTAGAAAACTTTGTTAACTAATTTTCAAGTTCGACCCTTTTACTTTTTACTTGGGATGAAAAAGGAGATTGCTTAGTTATTAAGCAAATACCCGATTTGTAAGCAAGTTAAAGCAGAAAGAAAGAAATTGTTCGAGTTGTTACAGTCACTCCTTATATCCAGATGGATATAAGAGAATATCACCATGGACTTCATGTATGAGTCACCTCGTACACGTGGAGACTTCGGTGATTGTCAACTGACTTACTAAAATGCCCATCTTCCGTCGGCCCACAGAGACACCCTCTAAAGCACTTGGCACAATTCCATCCCACATTTATTCTTATTTTATTCCTTAACGCCAAAAAATTTCGAAGTGCCCATGGTCGACTAAGTGGAAATCCTACATGGATTTCATGCATGGCCATCTGAGTCCTTATCACTTCCTGTTCCCTTTCAAAACTTTCTAGGTAGTATGTGTTCTTACAAACACACGAGTGTGAATGATCTGTAAATCAGACAATTTATGCACTTTTCCCAATAGTGGCAAAATAATAATTTTGCACCCTCAGGATTCCATTACATGTTTATCGAGACAATAATCGGTTATTGGTATTGCAGGCTGTAGACTGTAGACTGAAATATCGATAACTTATTCGTTACGTTCGTCAAGCAAGTAGGCGCCCATTTATGGTAGTATTTTTTTAATTAGGCCTTGTGCCAAATTAATTATTGTTTGGGCTTGACCCAAAGACACACACACACATACACTCGTAGTGCTCATCACTACGATCCCATGAAAGCAAGCGATACATAATTCAGGGAAACCACTATGCTGAAAAGGCTTCATGGGAAATTGAAGAACATGTGAGAGACTTGTATCCGTACTCCTTCTTTGATTAAATTCTTTTGTTTTAATTTTGAGGATGAAATTTTCTTAAGGGGGTAGATTATGACATCCCGTATCAAATTTATTATATTTTATTCTCAGTAATAGTGAAATGATCAAAATGCGCCTGAGATGCTACTTAGGCCATCCACGTGGACCTTAAATTTTCCTTCATTTTTCCACTCTTATTTTACTATTCTTGAATAGTACTTATTTTTACGAACACGTGGTCATAAACGGAACCCAATTTGAAGTTATAACAAACAAGTTATAATCAAAACTGTGTAAAAATACCTTAGGCAAATTCAAATTCGAAATTCTTATGCAGTGTGCCACTGCTTTGGTCTGAATTTCTAATTAGCCTTGTGGGTTGTGTGAGTTGCAAACCAAGAAATTTGGTTTAAGTGTGCAGCAAGTAGACAATTTAATATTGTTTTATTAGGTTTTGAAAACCCACACTTTTGTGCCATCATCCATCAGACATCATTTATTTTCCACTTTTTTAAATATATTTTCTCTCTCCCACTATCTCATGTCTCTCTCTCTCTCTCTCTCTCTCTCTCTCTCTCTCTTATACACACACACGCCATATCCCATCACTTTTCCCTCACATCTCTCTCCCTCATAGTCCCATTTTCCCTCATTTCAATCGATTCTCTCTCTCTTTCTACCCACTCAACCTTCTCTCATCAATAAACTCTCTCACGTAGCTCTCTCCTCATTCTCTCCTTCTCGGTGCACATAAAAACACCACCACAACCACCTCCAAAATTCTCAAAACATCACCATCTTCTCTAAGCTTCACGCAAAGCCACCCAAAAAAAAACTCTTAAGACATCAAGGACACTCTACAATTCGTTCCAAATCTCATGGTTTTGCCTAGCTCAGGAAAAATACGATGTTTTCATCTCGTATCTCGATGGAACCCAACGGTTCAAACCATCTCGGTAAGCTTCAATTTCTTCACTTTGTGAGCTTTCCTCAAGTTGTTCAAATGATTCCTTGACATGCATGTGGCTTTTGGGACATACCATTTAGCTTTTTCTTAATGCAACATCTTTTCCGGCGAGTTGTACGATTTTTCCAAGCTAACTCCAGCTAAACCTCGTTGATTTGGTTGAGTTGTGTAGAATGACTTCTCATAACCCTTAGGCCTTGGGTTTGAGCTTGCATTCTCGAATCCATTTTGAAATCGACGAACACAAAGAACTCCAACTTGGACCGTCACTTTCAGGTCATTTTCCGATGAGCTCTAGCCAACTTTTGACCTTAAAATTGGTATAATCTTATTTCTCTCATCCTAAGCTTCGTTTTGACATATTATGCGTTAAATTTAGTTGTGCAATGGCTCCGAATGGGCCCGTTTCAATTTCTTCCCAAATTTCCAACATAAATCTCATTCTTGTGCAAACTAAGGGAAATTAAGTTTATTGCATTAATTTTATTGCTTTAGGGAACTGTTATTAGCACTCCAAAAATCTCATTCTACACTCCTCACAAGTGTATTTTTCTTTCTAATTATAGAAAGTTTGGAGTGCCAAATGAGATTTTTGGAGTACTAATAACAATTCCCTTACTTTAATGATTAGTGTAGTAATTTTCCGTTTAGGAGAGGACCATCCGAAGGTGTACCATGAGCATAATAATTGGACGGTTACGACATGTATGTACTTGTGAGTGAGTTTTTTCATTTTTTAAGTATATATGTGTATATGTGATTTTTCTTGATAACTGCTTTTATATATTATGATGTGACATGTCATATTTAGCTTTACAAATAAACTTTTCGTACACTTTTGATGCAGGGCACAACGGACAGAAATGAATAAAATGAAATGAGAACAAAAAATTAGGATAAAAAGGATGGATAGGTAGGGTCCACTATCTCTTAGTGAGAGAAGAGGCCTAAAAACCCTATAAACTTTGGTTATAGTACCAACCTACAATGTAGACACTAGAAAGAACAAAGATGCAGACTCTTAACTAAGAGAAAGGCACATAAAAACGAGTTTACAACTCAAATATTAATATGATAATTCAAACAAGTTCTCCCCTCCTTCTTTATAAATACAAGTATTTATAGGCTTACAACTTAAAGTGAAAAATATTAAAAGACATAAAACATAAAGGCTTACAATATAACTCCTAAAAAACTAAATGATTTCTTAAAATGTCATTAACCTAGGAATTCCATAAGCCACAAATTTAAAGCTAGATACATGCATTATAACTCTAAAAATGCACGTATTATATTATAAAACTTAAATCCCAGTTGCCAGTAATTTTATGTAATAACGCCTTTAGTCTTTGGCCTGCATCATTCTCGTGGGGTTGGAGAGAATTTGTCCTTGAATTCGGATCATCATTTGATTTGGAGCAATAAAATTGAACTCTACCAGTCCAAACAAATAGGTATTTGGAGCATTTAATATTGACTTTTGAAGTGTGAAAAGCACCCTTAATAGCATACCTCGCAACCTTGACATTCTTTTTCATTATTTATAATGTCAACCAAAACTTTGGAAATTTTGAAGTAGAAGACATCAACCCCAATTAAATCAACATATCCAAAAGTTTCCAATGAACTCATTAAATCATGAAACTCCAACTTCAAAAATTCTTTGTAATCAGCATTTTTAATAATTAGACAAGATTCCATATCAACATTTTGTTGAACCACACAAGAACCTTGACAGCAAACTTGATAAGTACCTATTTGTTTGGACTGATAAAAAACTGAACATTACATAAAGAAAGTAATCCAATCAGCCAAAAAACGTCCAAAACGCCTTGGCTATTATTAAGAGCTACTAATGTTATTAAGTTCTTCTAATAAGCCATAGTCATTGATTTTATCCCAATGATTCAATAAATATAGTGGCAAATTGATATGCATCATCATCTTGGGGTTGGAGAAAATTCGCCCTCGAATTTGCATTTCCAGTATCATCGATGTCCCCTCTGTATGGAATGAAGTGTTTCAGTTTGAACACATTGAATATGGCTTGGTAACTTGGTGTCATGATTGAAACAATCGAACTTGGTAATCCAAGAAGTCAGTACATGCCACAAAATAATAACTTAGCAACTTCTAAAGCATCCATTGTCTTCTTGTAGGCAATAAGGTAAGCCATTTTAGAAAATTGATCCCCCACAACAAAAATTGAGTCTACACCATGCTGAGTATGAGGCAAACCCAAAACAAAATCCTTTCTCATGTCCACCCATGGTTGTGATTGACTAGGTAATGGCATGTACAAAGCAGTGTTCGTCGCCTTGCCTTTAGAAACTTGACAGATTCGACTTTGTTCCACAAAACAATATACCTCTTTACGCATGGCAGGCCAGAAATGAGAAAAAAACACTAGTGTAAAGGTTTTGTCCCTTCCAACGCGGCCATCATTATGTAACTCTTGTATGATCTACAGCCTCAAACTAGACTCAGGTATACAAAGTTGATTCCCTTTAAAGAGAAACCCATCATAGAACACATAATATGTTCTTCTCGAATAAACTAGTCCCCAAGTTTTATTTGGTCTTCCTTTGTCTTTCGGATACCCAACAAGTACTTGCCACAATAGCCAACTAAGAACCACAAATTCAGCATGCATCAACATATCCAAATAGTACAAAATTCCAAATAATTTCATTCTTCTCCACTTTGTCATGTTCCGTTTGGAATTTAATCTTTTCTTGATGACATAAATTGCATTTAAGTGCACATACAATTTACAGCAAAACATCTTTGATATTTTAGACTTTGAAAAGTGTAGACATAATTCTAACAATGTGAAAAATTTCTTTTCTCCAAGTAAAATTTTGTAACATGACAAGCAACAAATGATTCCCAAACATAATAATAAAAGTTATAGAAATGAAGAATAGATTTTACCGCAAGTACCTCAACCATTGAACCCAAATCTTCATCATTATTCCATTCATCCAGAATCAAGGCAGAATCCCAATCGGCATCACAATGAGTTTCGATTTGCAGAGTAAATTGAATTTCATTAGCTACTTTAATCACAAGCATATAATCTTCATCATACTCATCATAAATAGGTAGAAAATTCCAATCGACTAAATTATCGATTTCGTAAAAGCCTGACAACATCAACATGATAACCTAAGAATCGATTAAGGCTTTGATTACCAACTGATGCAGGGCGCAGCGGATAGAAATGAAATAAAATGATAGATATGATTGATATATAGGGTCCACTATCTCATAGTGCGAGGAGAGACCTAAAAACCCCAAAACCCCGTCTCTAGTACTAGCCTACAACTTAGACAACTAGAAAAACAAAGCAGAACAATCTCACAAAGAGAAAGGAACAAAACTGAAATAGAGAAACACTCTGAGAATTTCATTCATCAACAACATCCAACTCTTTCATCTTACAGAAAGAGGTGGTATTTATAACCATTTTATAACATACATTTAGAAATTAAAAAGGCAATAAACTTAAAATGATAAAAAAAATGAAAATTACATAAATAAAGTAATCCAATCAGCCAAAAAACGTCCAAAACACCTTGGCTATTATTAAGAGCTACTAATCTTATTAAGTTCTTCTGATTGGCCATAGTCATTGATTTTATCCCAATGATTTAATAAATACAGTGGCAAACTGATCTGCATCAACTTTATAATTATAATATTATTTGTGAGCATAAACTTGTGGCATGACATCCTTGCATTTTATCTGCTCATTATTACATGTTTGCACAATGTCTCTTAGTTATTTGTATTGTCTTAGGCCAAGGACCAGTTTCACGGGTAGTTCACATGCATCGTTAACATTCACTTTGGATCCAGAGTTAGGTGCCAGCTTGTCCTTTTGTGTGATGTGTTGGACTCATATGTGATGGGACTAGCACAGCTCACGTGATGTAGTACTAGAATGTAAAACCTACACTCAACATGTTCCATTGTATGAATATCTCTGCAATGGACTTGTGTGCCTACATACATTAATGCGCATTGATTTCTTGTAATAACGATTTGAGATTTAATGTTGAGATACCTTGTTGTTGTACCCTGCATCTTTTGACTCACTTCTGCTGCAGGGTACCGTATTACATACTAGTATTATAATATTTTCGGGAAACTTTATACTTGTTTTACAGCGAGGGGTTACACATTTTCGAAAATGATTTACAAAATTTTATTTTTCAGGCCCACTCATCCTTGTTTTTCACCCCTCCAAGATTTTTGTGGCAAAGGTTTCGTGACGACGAGGATTGCTAGTAAAAGCTGTCATGTAAGAGGCTTCTCATTTCAGTATAAATGTCCTTACTCTTCTTTTACTGCAATTTATCTATGCTCTAACGTCACTTGTGTGATATGGGTTCAATCCCGCTCACATGCGCACTCTAAATTAGTCACTTTTAGGTTTTAATTTATTTACATTTTCTACATCACTATACTTTATAGCTTCGTCACCTTTCAGGCTTGATTCGGATGTCTAAGTGGATATTACAAGTCGGGGTGTGCTAACGATCGTTTGCATATTTTTTCACACTTGTAAATTAATTATTATGAATTTTTTTAGGTGCTTTGGTATTTTGTAAGAAAAATCAAACTACATTAAAAAAATTCTTCATGAGAAGTCAAAATTGACCAACCACCGTTTGACCATTAACAGCCGCCAACCAATGGTAAGGATTTAATCTCACCTATTTTAGTAGTTTAAAACTACTAAATTAACCTTTTTTTTTTTAACGGGTTGAAGCGGGTTACTCGCGGATAGACCTGTTATGAACTCGTTACTAACAGGTTCTTAACTGGTGACTCGATAACAACCGATTAGTTAACGTGTTGACCGAAACTCGTTATTTTCGTGTTGTTTCGTATTGAGTTAACAGGTAGTACGAAAAATTGTAAAATCTAGCTTTCTGGCCAGCATAAAAATGTAAAATGCCCATTAAGACATTTTACATCTTGCGTTGAAGATGTTCTAATAGAGCGGGAACGAATGTTGGAGATTTTATCTACATAAAAATGTGGGAAAAAAATAACTAGCAATGCCAGACCTGAATTGAACCCACACCTGTAAAATTGAATTAGGTGATGCTTAGTACATAAAATTGAATTAGGTGATGCTTAGTACATTTTATTTTGTATTTAGACATCTTAATCATATATATAACGAGTTTTCTTGATCGGGGTGCCTATGTGGCCATCTTTTTCAACTGTCTTCAGGATTCACCTGTATTTGAAAGTGTGTTAGATTTGCGTGCTCAAATAGAAATTTCACTACATTGATGCTAGGTGGACCATGTCCAACACTATTTTGATATGAATAATATTATATGGAATGCATTACTGATCAGCTCTCTAATACAGGTAAACCTCACCCATAAAATTTGCAATAAAGAAAAGTTTGTGACTAAAAGGGATATCTGATGGACTTGCTTTTTAAGAACATTTTGTTCACAAAAAAATCTAGAATGTTTATTTGACGGGAAAAATGTGTGTGGCGCTACATACACTAAATTTGTGCATCAAATATTGTGGCACATTCTACATCAAATAAATTTTTATTACAATTATTCTTCAAATTCCAAATTGATTAAAGTACAAAGTTAATTGGTGTTGCATCATTTGGTGCACAAATTTGACAGACAAATTTGGTGTACTTGCATTATGCAAAACTTTAAATTTTCCATAATATAAATATATCGGTAGGATTAAGACTCCCATTTGAGAGAGATTTTTCGGTGTATCCAGATCACGAGGTGGTACACCATGTTTCACTATACAACTGGTGAGATACTTGTTTTAAAAAATTAAGAACTTGAAAATAAAACTTCTCTACACTTATATAGTGATACGCGGTGTACCACTCGTATTCCAAACACAATGAAAAACTTATCCCCCCTTTAATATTGTTTTTTTTTTCTTTCATTAAAGGCTATTTCACTTTAAAATTAAGCAACAAAAAAATGTTTGGTAAAAATCCTGCTTATTTTAAAAGTCATTCCATACAACAGCTTTTAAAATCTACTTTCATAAAAATGAAGTAGTTGAGCCTTTGATAAAGATTTTCAATTTATTTAATACCCTTGTTAGTTTTTTAAAATAACGTTATTTATTGTTCAACACACATTTTATCTCTTGTTGAATAAAAGTGATCTCCAACAGTTACCACTACATGCATTAACCCCACCACAGCCATTACCACCACCAATGTTGCCACCACCACAATCATCACAACCAGCACCACTGGTTAATAGGTGATAGGATTAATTAACAATGCACCTCTGGTATTTCTTAAATCTTGATGGCTAGAATTATCATTTAGTGGTATTTTAGAGGATGAAGAACCACTACTTTAACCCTTGTAGTGTGAGATTGTAAAGTGATTAATTGGTTGGTCAAGTATATAAGTGATTCATTGTCACGTCGTTGAGACCAAATAAAGCACATATTAAGCTTTCAAGTTAGTAGGGTATGCACCACCTCCAGTATGTAGTACAAAATCACTTTGAAAGAAACCAACAAGATTATGATGCCACTTAACATCTGGTCCAGTTTTTGCTTCCCAAGAAACTGTGAGAATAGTTTTGCTGATACTAGATTTAGACATGATGTTTTGGTGTTAGAGCACATAGAGTTTTTTTCGGCTTATAATGTTTTCATGGTCGATCTTCTTGTTCAAATGTTTTCCAGTAGCTCCTTCTAACCGAGATTTTTATTTTCCGTGCAACAAAATGAAAGAGACAACTAGAATGAGCAAGCACCGTAGATAGGAGTTATCACTACTGGTCATATTGCCTGCAATATATATTTTGTGCGTTATACTGCACCTGGTTTTGCCGAATTGCTTGGATCATAGGGTCTGCAGTATTGATTTGTCGGCCTTCCACGTCTATGTAATCTCTTTTCCTTAAGTTAGTTTGTGAATCTATTGCCTTGAGCTTGAATATTATGTTGTGCTTTACAAAAATAAAAATAAAAAATAAAACCATGATTTCTTGGTTGGGGTTTTGCCAAATGCTTGCCACCTTAAATTTTAGGCATAACAACATGATGATATCCCAGAAATTTGTGCTGGTATTGGAGGTCCTATGCAAATCAAATCGAGGAGAGATTTTTCAATGTGACAGGTACACGGAATGGTACACCACGTGTCATTATACAAATAGTAGGATATATGTGCTAAAAAGTTAACAACTTAAAAAATAAAGTTTCCCACCACTTCTATTAAAATACATGGTGTACCACTTATATTCTCTTCACAATTAAAAATTTCTCCAAATCGAGACATCCAAGCATGCCACTTGTAAATTTAGGTCTTTTTTGGTGGAAGGTGACGAGGGTTGAATTGTGTTCCCATGCAGCTCTTCGGAGAGGTCTCAGAGACCTCTAACGCATGAGTTTAAACTTGTGCCACGTTTAAGGCGTCTAATTCATCATATACCATTCATAAGTATATCAAAGAAAAATGGGAAATATTGTTGAAGGAATGAAGTGTGTCTGGATGGGTTTAGGGTTAGCTTCTAGAGTCAGCTACCATGAGTGTATCTCTAGGGTAAGCTTAAGGCCATATTGTTGTAAATAAGTTTTTCCTTAATTTAAGGGAAGTGATTGATTAGTGTAAAGTAGATAAAGTTTTTCCTTGATCTTAGGAAGATGACTGATTGGGTTAAGTAGGTGAGCTCTAGTTGGCTGTGATAGACAACCTTCTTTTCTTCCTTCTAGTTTGCTGCTTGCAGTAGCTAACTACCCAGACATCTACTCCCTCTCTTCTCTCATATATACCTTGTGACTTGTGCATTTGAATACATGAAAAATACATTGAAACTCAAAAACTAGAAAAATTGATTTGACACACCTCAAGGTATTTGGATGTGTTTGCTTTATTCACATTCAAGTCTTGAATCGTGACAAATTAGATGCCAGGGCTACCAAGTGTGTGTTTATGGGGTACTCTCCCACTCAAAAGGGATATAGGTGCTTCAATCCAGTCACTAAGAAGTGCATTGTGTCAAGAGATGTGACGTTTGAAGAGGACTATCCTTATTTCACTTCCAAAGGCACTACTACTAATCAGGGGGAGGAATTGTTTAAATTATTTCCACTCCTTCAGAACTTTGATCATCTGGTGTTTGAAGACAACCCAATCTCTGTGAGTTTAGATGGAGAAGAAGTGCAAACAGACAAAATCACTGTTAGTCCAATTACTGTCAGTCAAGGGGACGATAAGCCCCTTTCTGATCACTCTCAACCTCCTACAGAGTCTCAAGTGATTAAAAGAAACCCTCATCGAACTAGGAAACCTCCAACTATGTTGCAGGATTATGTTACTTATGCCTCACAACATCCTATCACTGAAAGCATCAATTTTCGTGATTTCTCTGCACCTGATGCTGCATTTCTCAATGAAATTGATAAACACTGTGAACCTAGGAGTTTCCAAGAAGCATTGCTTCTCCCACAATGGAATCAAGCCATGACTAATGAGCTTCATACACTAGAACAAAACAAGACCTGGAGCTTAGTTCAACTACCACAAGGAAAAAAGGTTGTTGGAAGTCATTGGATTTACAAGATAAAATTTAAGTTTGATGGTTATATTGAAAGACACAAGGCTAGACTTGTGGCTCGAGGTTTCACCCAAACCTTTGGGGTAGATTATAAAGAAACATTTGCTCATGTGGCCAAGATAAATTCAATGAGAGTCTTACTCTCAGTGGTTGTTAATTGTGGATAGCCTCTTTATCAAATGGATGTGAAGAATGCCTTTCTTCATGGAGAGTTACAAGAAGAAGTGTATATGAAGCCTCCTTTAGGCTATAATGGTCTTAAAGGCAACATGGTGTGTAAATTGCACAAGGCAATATATGGATTAAAACAATCCCCAAGAGCTTTATATGCCAAGCTTAGTTCAGTACTAGAGAAGGCTGGATTTGTTCGAAGTAATGCTGATTCCTCACTGTTTGTAAGAACTAGTACCAATGGGAAGTTGGTGGTTCTCATCTACGTGGATGATCTCATCATCACATGGGATAGTACTGTTGAAATTGAGGCCCTGAAATGTTCTCTACATCAAACATTTGCTATCAAAGATTTGGGGTGGCTCAAGTATTTTTTGGGCATTGAAATGGCAACTTCTTCAAAGGGGCTGTTTCTCCATCAACGCAAATATGTACTGGATCTTCTTCAGAAAGCAAACATGCTTGACTACAAACCTGCCATCACTCCCGTGGATTGTAAACTGAGACTTAACATAGAGAGCGAAGCCATGCATGATGTGAGTTATGGCAGCCACTGCTTGTTAACTTATTTGGCTTAAAGGGCTCCTTTCAAACTTAGGGTTTTCTACTCCGTCCCTGATGTCCTTTATGTGTGATAATCAAGCAACCATGCTCATTGTTGCCAACCTTGTGTTTCATGAAATAACCAAACATATAAAATTGGATTGTCATTTTATTCGAGCTCAACTTCAAACTAAAGTCATACGGACCATCTTCACACAAAGCCATGATCAACTGGCAGATCTCTTTACCAAGGCTCTGGCATCGACTTTGTTTCATTGTTTTTTGGGCAAGCTTGACTCAATTAACCTCCTCGATCTAGCTTAAGGATGAGTGTTGAAGGAATGAAGTGTGTCTCGATGGGTTTAAGGTTATCTTCTAGGGTCAGCTACCAAGAGTGTATCTCTAGGGTAAGCTTAAGGCCATATTGTTGTAAATCAGCTTTTCCTTCATTCAAGGGAAGTGACTGATTAGTGTAAAGTATATAAAGCTTTTCCTTGATCTAAGGAAAATGATTTATTGGGTTAAGTATGTGAGCTCTAGTTGGCTATGATAGACAACCTTTTTTTCTTCCTTTTAGTTAGATGCTGCAAGCAGCTAACTACCCGGACATCTCCTCCCTCTCTTCTCTCATATATATCTTGTGACTTTTACATTTGAATACATGAAAAATACATTGAAACTCAAAACTAGAAAATCTAAAAATATACTAAATTAGTTTTTTATTAATTAGCTATAATAAGCCATGTTTTTACTTTGGGCATCAACAGCCTCACAATCTGACCTTCAACCACACCTCCAAATTCACACATCACGCGAATACCGACACAACGTTTCATAGAAGAAAATTACATGGACAATTGAAGTGTAGATGCCATCAGAAGGGCGGAAATTCTTCCCAGGGTTTCCTTCTTCTTCTTGAATTTTGCTGCTAACATCATGGCTGAAATTCTTTTTGTAATACCTTGGTCATTTCTGGCCAATTCGAATTCATCCCCTTTGAACTTCTCGAGTTTCTAAGGTTTTGCCGCAACCTAAGATTGATACTTTGCCGGTGCCTACAATAAAAGGTGGTTTAGTCTTTATTCAGGTATCGGAAGAATCCTATTAGAGGTGGTTTTGATAAGGGCAAACATAATCTCGTGCGTCTTGCTGCAAAAAGGAAATAAGCCATGGTCTATTCAGAACATGGTTTTTTGGTTACAGAGGTTATAGCCTTCCTTGCAATCTTGGCAGGCCATTCCTAAGGGGAAGGGGTTTTATGTTTTCTAATTTGCATCCCCTGAATATATGCAACACGTTTGTATAAGTGGTGTTATTTCTCTTCAACCTAGTAACTTGAGGTTTTACTAATGTACGCCTCGTTTTTCTCCAAAGAACTTAAAAAACAGTAGTGCACAATTATGGGTGCGGTTATGCGATCTTGGTTTAGAATATTGGGACCCTACTACTTTGTTTGAAATTGCATCTGGAATAGGTACTCCAACTAAGATTAATCATGCGACTTTGAACAAGAGCATTGGCTAGTATGCTCAGGTTTTAATTGATGTAAATCTTTCCACTAATCTTATTTTGAGATTTTAGTTGAGCGTGCTCATGGTGATTTGTTATTGGTGAGTCTTGAATTTGACAAGTTTCCACCTAGTTTTTCTAGTTATGGAAGCATGGGACGCCCCATCCAAAATTGTCAAGTTAAACAAGGGGAAATCTCTCAATCACAAGGGTGAGGCAGATCATGTTCTCGTCATCGTCATAAGTGAGAAAGAGTGGTAAGCAAGTATGTCCCGAAAGATACAGGTAAAACCGCAGTTGTTGAGCCAACTCCACCAAATTTACTTGATGACAAAAAAGGTCCTTCTTTTGTCTAATATTCCTTTAGTCCTTGGTGCAACTCGTTTAGAGTCTGATCAATCTATTCTATGCTTGAGAGTGCTTATCCCATTAGTTCCTCGACTATGGTTGTTATTTATGTTCAGACTGTCACTAACTTAACAAATATGTTGAATACGATGCAGTTACCAATTTGAACAATTCCTCATCAGCTGCTGGTGAGGATAATATGACTTCGACTACAGCTATAACTTCAGTTGCCGATGTGAGTCATCTGATATTAGGTCCAGTTGTGAATAATGTGACATTGGTTACGGATGTCAATATTTTGACATCGGGCGTAGATAATTTGATGTATGTTGCATATTTATCAGTACCTCTGGCAGAAAGTTGCTCGTCATGTTTGGTAACCTTCATTACCATATTAGTACCTAACGGAGTTAAATTTATTGCTCTCCCTACCTCTACCTCATCTGCCCATGCCTCTTCTTCTTGGGCTAGCAACAATTTGTGAGATCCCTTGAGCAATAATACAAGAGTTTGTTGGGGTAGGAACAACGTGTGAGATCCTTTAAGTAGTAGTACAAGAGTTGCTGGATTCACCATCGTTAAGTTGAATTAAACATGGTAAAATACCAAAAATATATATGACAATATTTGGGAATTTCTTGTATATTCATTAATCTCCAAAGTGGAGTATATATAGGAGTTACAATTGGTATTACATATGCACTTCGTCAATGTGGGACAACATACAACTATTTACACTTTAACTAATATATAAATATATAACTTGCAACACTTCCCTCAAGTTGGAGCAAAGATGTCACACATGCCCAACTTGTCAAGCGAGTTGGAAAACACATTATTAGACACAACCTTAGTAAGCACATCAGCAAGTTGATCTTAAGATCCCATAATTGGAATATTAATAATTCCATCATCCAAATTTTCTTTGATGAAATGTCGATCAATCTCCACATGTTTTGTTCTATCATGTTGCATTGGAATATGAGCAATCTTAATAACAGCCTTGTTATCATAATGGAGTTTCATAACACCCTTGGGTTTAAATCCAAGATCTCTTAACAATTTTTTCAACCACAATAACTCACATACACCCCATGAGACATACCATGAAACTCAGCTTTAGCACTTGGCCTAGCCACCACTTTTTGTTTCTTACTTCTCCAAGTAACTAGATTACCACCGACAAAAATAAAGTATCCAGATGTAGATTGCCGGTTAGTGATAGAACCTACCCAATCTGCATATATATACCCTTCTACATTCAAATGACCATTCTTGGAGAAAACCAAGCCTCTGTTATGAGCCATCTTCAAGTACCTCAAAATACGGATTACTGCATCTATATGAGCTTCACTAGGTGAGTGCATAAACTGACTTACCACACGAACAGCATAAGCAATGTTAGGACGAGTGTGAGACAAATAAATTAATCTCCCCACAAGCTTCTGATACTGTTCCTTACGAGTAGGAACTTGATCCGGAAATAAGCCCAGACGATGATTCTACTTAATCGAAGTATCAACAGGCTTGCAATCTAACATACTTGTTTCAGCTAATAAATCAAGAACATACTTCCGTTGTGACAGGAAAATATCATGCTTGGATCGTGCAACCTCGATTGCAAGAAAATACTTCAATTCAACCAATTCTTTCATCTTAAATTTTGTAGCTAGGTACTTTTGAAGGCGTTGTACCTCCTCCTGATCATCACCAGTCACTATCATGTCATCAACATAAATAATCAATGTAGTTAGCTTACCATTTCGTTGCTTTAGAAACAAAGTATGATATGAATAACTCTGAAAATGCCTAAACTTCTTCATTGAACTTGTATACCTCCCAAACCACGCTCTAGGAGATTGTTTTAAACCCTACAAAGCATTTTGCAATCTGCACACAACAACTTTTTCAAGAGATATACCAATACCAGGTGGGAGATCCATATAAACTTTCTCCTTAAAATCACCATGAAATAAGGCATTCTTAACATCAAACTGCAATAAGGGCCAATCCTGGTTTACTGATAAGGACAGAAGAATACGCAAGTGTTTAGTTTGGCACCAGGAGTAAAAGTCTCATGATAGTCCACACCATAGGTTTAAGTATAACCCTTAGCAACTAATATAGCTTTGTACCGAACAATAGAACCATATGCTTTATGCTTAATAGTGAACACCCATTTACATCCAATAGTTTTCTTCCTGTTTGGCAACAGAACCAAATCCCAAGTGGAATTCCTTTCCAAAGCTTCCAACTCAACATTCATGGTATTAACCCACTTAGGGTCAGACAAAGCATCCTGCAATTTTGTTGGAAATGATACACTAGATAACTGACATATGTAAGATGCATATGGTTTGGACAAAGGATGAGTAGACACATAGTTGTTGATAGGATACTTGGCTTTGGCATGCATATGAGACTCATATTATACTTTAGGTTTTCCACGATTAACTCGTGGAAGCAACTGATAAGTAGAAGAATCATCAAAATTTACCTCATGTGTGTCACCATTTTGTACCAAACCATTAGAAGAATCATCACCGGACGAACCATCAACAGGAACCTCGTTAGTCATACCAATAACAAGCAACTAGTCATCAAAAAGCAATTCGTCAGATATACCAACAACAAGCAACTCGTTGGGCATATTCGACGGGTCATCAATAAAAATAGTCTCTGGAATGATAGTTGACCGATCGCCATTGATAGTTGATTGGTCAGTATCACGCAACATAATAGGTTATGTCCCCAACTCTACATGTAAAACATCATCCATACCATCTCTTCAAATCTGCACTTCACTCCCCCTCTCCCGCTGAAGTGGGGAGTCAGAAAAGGGCTTCACAAAATATGAAACTTCATCGTGGAAAGTGACATCCATGGAAATATAAGTTTTTTTAGTCTGAGGTTGATAACATTTATAACCTTTCTGATTGTTAACATATCTAATAAATACACATCATAGAGCACATGCATGAAGTTTACTCCACTGATGAGAGTAGACATACACATACGCCACATACACACCTTCGGAGGAAGTTTGGATATACAAACAAGAGAAACATGTTTTTGTAGCACATCAAACGGTGTCTAAAAATCTAGAATCCTACTTGGAACATAATTTATCAAGTACATAGCAGCCAAAACAGCATGACCCCACAGATTATTAGGAACATATTTATCCAACATCAAGTAGCGAGCAACCTCCATTATTTGACGATTCTTCTGTTTGGACACAAGATTTTGTTGGGGTGTAAATGGAGTAGTCCTCTAGTGAATAATACCATGACCACGAAAAAAGCATGCCAAAGTGTGATTCACATATTCTCTTCCGTTATCAGACCTGAAGACCTTAATTTTGGTTTGAAACTGAGTAGACACTATTGCACAAATTCTTGAAGAAGTAAAGGGACATCACTCTTATTCTTCATCAAGAAAACCCAAGTTAATTGAGTACAATCATCAATAAAGGTAACAAACTAACGAAATCCATTAGAAGTAACCTTCGCCAAACCCTACACATCAAAATGTATCAAATCAAATGGCAAAGTAGCCTTAGAATCACTTATGGGAAAGCAAGCACAATGACTCTTAGCCATGACACATGTTTCACACTTCAAGGAAAAAAAGATATGCAATGAAATTAAGACAATTTACTAGAACACTATAGCAGAATCATTGTTCAGGCATAACAACAATGCACTGTTCACAACACACTAGCAATACAGCATGGTACTATTCTCGACACTTTTTTTTTTTTTTTTATGGCATAATACTAAGAAAAGTGGGCGCAAAATTAAAGCACATATGTCACCTAGAGCGAACTACTCTGATGCCAAGTTGAATTAAACATGGTAAAATACCAAAAATATATATGACAATATTTGGGAATTTCTGGTATATTCATTAATCTCCAAAGTGGAGTTTATATAGGAGTTATAATTGGCATTACATATGCACTTTGTCAATGTGGGACAACATACTACTATTTACACTTTAACCAATATATAAATATATAACTCGCAACACGTTATTCAGCAAGCGTTTTACCCCCACTTCACCAATTAAAGAGTCCTCTGATGCAGGTCTCTTTGGGGTATGGCAACCCAAGTAAGAGCAACTCTACCATTGCTGCTAGGGCGCCCATTAAGAGTAACTCCACCATTGCTTATTGCCTTGGAGATAGGCAACCCAATCCACTCCCCTTCCCTAAACACTCTAGCCCAATTGGGCAATTAGGCTAAAGGCAATCCTGATGGAGAAGTTAGGCAATATCGTCTAGGCTAGTGCTCTACCTATGTGACGCAAGGCTAACGTCAACCATAGTTTAAATTATTAAGAAAATTATAAAAGTAAAAAAAATAGTCATTCAATACTACGGTATGGTGATATTCATCTTCACTTGTAAGTGAGAGGTCTTAGGTTCGAAGCTCATAGATGGCGAATTCGATACCAAATTAGGTTGTTCATTGTGTGGCTTAGCTGAACTCCCCCTCCCCTTATATAAAATATAAGAACCTTTAATGAAAATGGCTTGGACCAAGATTATTTTAACAAAAAACCAACCTAAAATATTGTTTAACCAAAAGCTCCTCAAATTTAACCATAAGGGCGAAGGCCCTAAATTATATGTCACGCTCCGATCCCGACATATGTCCAGGATCGACACGTGTCGTCAACAAATACCCGTATCTCTAACATACCCTGCCTCCAAGATATGGGCAAAACACAACTCGAGATCCAACTGCGTAATAATTTTTCGTATACTTTATGGATGCATCTAACATCCTCGTTAGACTACCTACGTACCCTAAATAGGGATCAAGCCAATCATATTTTGTCCCTCACTACACTCGAATATTCATCACATAAATCATTATTCAGGGCATGCGATATCTCAAATAACAATCGACGAAGCACAACATTATTCTCTAGCCATATTGGCCAATGAATCTAATCATAATGACAACAATCATAACCAACATCATTCCACAATCACATCAATCAATAACACATACAATACACTGAAATGCAAAGCTAGAGCGACACAGTTTGGCCGAAGCCTACATCTCTAAAGCTGTCTCAAATGAATTAATCCAAGGAACCAATGAGTTAAAAGGGGATTTCAGACCATTCAACGAAATCCAAACTAGGATACGATTCTGAACCATTCAACGGAATTGCTGAGTACAATAAATATCAAACCACTCAATGAAATCCAAGTTGTCCTGGATCACTCAACGAAATCGCGGAACACAAGGGATTCCGGACCACTCAACGAAATCCAGACGGAGCAGGGAATCAAACCACTCAACGAAACCCCAGCGAAACCCAGTTACGGATCACTCAACAAAATCGAGTGGAAGTCCAAGGAATATAGCAACGATTTGAAGAAACAATACAAGAACCAAGTACTCAATTTAGAAGGCTGAACGAAATGAAACAAAACGCATGTACTGAGTTTAGATTGGATCAACGAAGCAAGATATGAAATGATATCAAGGCAACGAATCCCCATGACAGTGGGTTAACGGTCCACTACTAGCCCTCACATTTCATCACATCATACCAATCGTACAAATCAAACCACATTCCACAAACATTTTCAATGCACAAATCAAAACATACTTAATAAACAAGTATAATATAATACGATGCCACTGGTATGCGAATCGAGTCACACGTCAACTGAGGAGACACGTCATCATGATAAGCCCATAAAGCTCCATGAAATCTCAACCGTACTCTAAGATAACCGACACGCTAGAAGAACTTGGGTTAGTTGACTAAAGAGCCAACCATCGATCAAGGTCGAAAGTAGGGTCCACAACCCTAGAAATCTAAAATGGAAGATCCGCTAATAGATTTCTGATCCGTAACTTCGCAAAGTCCACATTATGCTTCTAGAACAACATACTAAAATTTTATTACGATCCAACAGTTGGATCTTCACCATTGCAAATTCAAGTAGAGGTCAACGTTTGATTTTACAAACTTAGAAATCCACTTCAGGAAGATCTGCACATCTGATTCCCGATTCGTTAATTCCTCATGTTCTAAAATATTACATATTAAGGCTTGGTGCCGATCAAACGGTCGGATCGTCAATTCATATAATAATCAAGTGACGGCCAACTAGGCAATCAATTACGAAACTATATTAAAATATGGAATCATGGTATCAAAATTAGCCTATGAAGGTCAGGTGGGGTCTCAGCCTATGCGCCGCCGCCATGTGCCGCCGCACGTGGTGGCCGACAGCCCCGACTCGCCGGAAAATTTTACCTACTCTAAAAATTACCAAATTTTACAAGCAAGTAGATCTCAATGAGGGGAGCAATTTTCATACCAGGGCTGAAGTCCAATTCAGGTACAAAGTGCTCGGAATTGCCTCAAACCCGAGGAACCCTAGAATTTGGGTGTCCTTGATTTAACCTCCATACTAGCTCCAACGCCTCCTCCACTGCTTGGGTTTTGTTCCTGAGGTTGAGGAGAGCCTTTTGGTGGTGGTGGTGGTTGACGGAGTTACCTTTGAATTTGATGGATCACCGCCCTAAAGCCCGTTGCACCCACCAGTTCATTTCTCCACAATCCCGAACCCAATCTCCTCAAATTTGGTGTGGAAATGGTAAAGGAAGAGTCCAGATGATGATTGGGAGTGGTGGATCGGCCCAATTCGTCGGAAAAACGATGAATTTAGCCAAAAAAACTCACCGGTCACAACTGGGTCACAGGTCGAAGGGGGAACCGATTTGGTTCCCCTCCTTCTCCTTCTCCTTCCTTTCCCCTCATTTTCTCTCCTCTTATGATTGGCCGACTTCCCTCCCTTTTCTCTCCTTTATTTCTTTTCTCCTCCGTCCATCTCTCTTATTTCTCTCCTTAACTCTGCATTGCAGTCATCCATGTGTCACTTCTTCCCCTTTTTATTTTTTTATTGATGTTCAATTTTTTTACATCACATGTTTTGCACTTTTATTTTGTTTTAATTTTACAATAAATTCATATGATTTCTGAAAAATATTTCGTAAGTACTACGGTTTAAACTTTCAGTTAATTCTATCAAATTCACCAAAGTACTAAAAAGATAAATAATAAAATTACTTACATCCGCCTAAGCCCAATCCATATCCCGACTAGCACCTAACATCTTTTAGAATCTTAAGAAATAGTGTGTTTTCTTTAGTTTGATAAATAATATATAATTTTGCGATAGTTAAAACAATAGTGTGCGATATTTATTTTTTCAAATCCAGAATTAGTGTGGGTTATTTTGTTCTAGTTTCAGAAATAGTGTTTATTTTATTACCTTTCATAAATAGTATAAGTTATTTTGGATCACTTTCAAAAGTAGCGTGAGTTATTATGCTGTGGTTTTAGAAATAGTATAAGTTATTTTGGTTCACTTTCAGAAATAGTATGCATTATTATGTTGTAGTTCCAAAAATGGTGTTGGTTATTTTGGTTCACTTTCAAAGATAGTGTAAGTTATTATGTTGTAGTTTCAGAAATAGTATGAGTTATTATTCTATAGTTCTAGAATTAATGTAGGTTATTTTGGTTCACTTTCAGAAATAGTGTGGGTTATTATGTTGTAGTTTCATAAATAGTATGAGTTATTTTGATTCACTTTCAGGGATAGTGTGGGTTTTATGTTGTAGTTCCAGAAATAGTATGAGTTATTATGTTGTAGTTCCTGAATAATGTGAGTTATTATGCTGTACTTTCAGAAATAGTATGAGTTATTTTGGTTCACCTTCCAAAATAATGGGGGTTATTATGCTGTAGTTCCCGAAATAATGTGAGTTATTTTTGTTTACTTTCAGAAATAATGTGGGTTGTTATATTGTAGTTCCATAAATAATGCAAATTATTATGGTTTACTTTCAAAAATAGTGGATTATTTTATTGTAGTTCAATAAATATTGTTTATTTTGTTCTCTTCCATAAACAGTATGGGTTATTTTGGTTAGGTTTCATAAATAATATGAGTTTTTTATTGTAGTTTCAGAAATAATATGAGTTATTTTGGTTCACTTTCAGAAACAGTGTTGGTTATTTTAATATAGTCCCAAAAATAATATGGGTTATTTTGGTTTACTTTCATAAATAGTGTTGGTTATCTTGTTGTAGTTTCAGAAATAGTGTTTTTGTTACATTCCAGACACTGTGTAAGTTATTTTGGTTCATTTCATAAATAGTGTGAGTTTATTTGCTCAAATATATCATGTAGCAGCATTACCAATCTCTTATTAACCAAATACTTGCTCAAGAAATTTATTAAGTTACATTGTTAAGAAAATGCTTACGAAAATGTTTATTTCCCTCAAGTAAATTTTCAAGCTTGTTCTTCAGCGGAGCTTTCTTGCTGTAGTTGTTTTAAACATCTCAAACATCTATCCCAAACATTATTGAGTCACATTTAGATGCAAGTGCCATGCTGGAAACCCTTTCTTCATCACAAGGGTCGAGTGCAAACACAAATGAAATACAAGTCCAACACAAGATACCAAGATTTCCAATTTCTAGTCCGAAATATGATTGTAGAGTTAATGAAGGGAGGAGCAATAGTTCATTAGCTAATGGATTTTTTCGTTCTAATATTCCATGCGAGAGTTATCAGTATTTATCAAAGCTGTTCCTATCGATGTGTATTGACAAATTTCCAATTGATTGTATTCTTTAAATCAATCATTTTTTATATAGCCAACAGCTAGAGAAATTGATAGTCATGAACTGGAAAACCTAGTCAAGCTAGAATAAATCCATCTCGGTACGGAGGGTGGAAATTTGTGTCAATACCCTAACTGATACACCACTTTGAAGTATTAAGTGGCTAAATTCCCAAGAGTTTGACGAGAGAAAATCATCATGAGAGAAAACAACGGAATCAATGTTCATTTGCACATCCACGACGGGAAGGGGAATTGCTTGAGCCGCCAACCTGCCAGGTTTCAAAGGAACATCAAGCCTGCATGAATGTGTGCGGTGGAGGTTTGGGCCCAGGTGATAGGATGTGGATGGGTGTGGATGAAGGCCCAGAGAAGTGGGTGGGCCTGACCGTCTTTTACTACTTGTCTTGTCCTTAATTTGACAACCAACCCTTACGTGTCCCTGCCGGTGGTACAAAGCGAGTTTGTCTGCTAGTGGACGATGCGACATCCGGCCATGCCGGATTCCGACAGTCGCCAGTACGGTGGCGAAAGACTATTACTATCTAGCTTCAACATAAAAATAGCGTTTGTAAATCACTTTTTTGATAAATTTTAAAACGTATAGAAGCAAAAACCAACATTTTTTTTTTTTTCAGACAAAAGCTAAGGTTCACCAAGACAAATTTCAATTAAATTATTCCTCTATATAAGATAGGATAACACGAACAAAAGGGGGGAAAAAAAGTTGAAGAGATGAAGAGAACTTAGCATGAAAGCGGCAATAAGCATAAAGTGCTCATCAAATATAAGGCTTTGCCGTTTGGAAAAAAATACTATAAAAATTGCAAATTTAATTAATGTTGGCCTAAATCATGTTTATATTCATTTTTTTAACTTACGAGTAAGCTAGGAATGCCACTTAATATTACGGTCTAGTGATATTCCTCTTCACTTGTAAGTAAGAGGTCTTAAGTTCGATTCTCGCTAAAGGTCAATTTGAACAATATTATTTTTAGCCCATTGTGAGGCTAAGCCCATCTCATCCCCTTACTAGCCAATTGAATAATATTATTGCTAGCCCATTGAACAATATTAATGCTAGCCCATTGTGAGGCTAAATACCCCCTCCCTTTGCTAGCCCATTGAACAATATTAGTGTAGATAATATCATTTGTCAAAAAAAAAAAAGGATAAGCTAGGAATGAAAAATAAAAATATTTATTTGTATCACACGGGAAAGGAATGGTTACCCTAGGCTCCTAGGCAATGTAAAAAATATTAACGGAATTATCAATATTTTCATCAAAATATTCGAAAAATCAAAGATCGGTATGGAAATGCAGAGAGAAATGCAAGCTTCGTTCTATATGGACAAGATATAGGAAATATCAATGAATATAGAAGATATTTACCAATTCATTAACAAATTTTTTTCGAAATTCAATATAGAATTTGAACTTTTGAATTTTTTTTTTTTTTTGAGAAATTTTTCTCTAATTTCAACTAAATCTGAATAAATAGGCAACTTATATATCAAACGAAGGCAACCGATAATACCCTCCATTCAAAATTTCCACAATTTTCTTCGAAGGCAACTTATGACAACCCGTCTCTAATTTTCTATGTAATTTCTCCTCGAGTATGTGAATTGACATTTATGCCCTTGCTGGCAAGTCACGTGGATGTGACTGTGCAAATTTAAATTATTTGTCTCACCTTTGTAATTAATTTGTACTCGTTGTTATGAGGGTACGTTAATTTTATCAATGCTAGAAACACTGTTTTGGATAGATTTCTAATTACCTTTCTACTGTGCAAATCTGAAAGTCTTATCCCTTGTTCTTTTTAAAATAGACTCGTGCCCTCAAACCCCTCACAACCAATCAAACACTCTCCTCAATTCTCTCACCCAACCAGACAACTTCCCTCACTTTTCCACCAATCAGAAAAGTTGTCTCTCTCTCTCTCCTCTCCTTCTATTTCCTTCACAGAGCTCTCTTTCTTCTGCAACACTCAAGAACGACATTAAACACTCATAGATCGAGTACAAAAACACCGCTATTGTGATCTTCTCGTCCTCACGATCACAACCATACCAACTGATTCTCTAATGGTTAAGTTTTGAGTGGTCAACACAAAGCGTCTCAAAAGCTCCGACTCGATCGAGTTGGCATCGTCGTGATCTTGGCTGAGTTACAAGGTTTTAGGATGTGGGGAAGCTTTTACTCAACTCCTCATGGCCATTAGACTAGTTTTGGAGAAGCGTTGATGTCGAAACAAGCACGTCCAAGACGTTCAAGCCATTTTTAGGCCATTTCCCGTCCACTTTTGAACTTTTGGAAGGTACAACCTTGTTCTGCTCTTCACGAGCTTCGTTGCCATATAAATTTCATGAAAAATGGTTAAGAAATGAGCAAGAAATTAAGGTTTAAAATTTTACCCAGAAACTGGCGAAAATTTCCAGTTTCGGTGAGTTCAGACGGCAGCGGATGACGGTGACAGCGATGACCCACTAGAGAAGACGAAAAATATTCCGTCAGACTTGACAGAATATTCTAACGACGTTAGGTAACGCCGTTAATGTACATTAACTGTTCAACAAAATATTCCGTCAAGTTTGACGGAATATTCTTGGATTCCATCAGCTTCTACCATGCACATGCCTGTGCGTGGCCATGCGAATGGCCATGAGTTGGACAGCGCGTGAGGGCACGTCCAGCCTCCGGCCGACGAGTGGTTTTTACGTACGGGTTCATGACTTCGAGTAGAACATTTTCGTATATTCAAACCTTCTGTTTGAGCAAACTATGGGGAGTTATTCCTAGTTTTAGTGTATGTCCTTATTAACTAACTAATTTAATTTAGTTGTTTCACGTATAGGGGAGACTTACCCCGAGGACATACGAGGGCAAGCGAGACTAGGGAGCTACGATCCTACGACATAACAGTGAGTGGGCATTTTGTTTTCATATATGTATAGTTTCCACAAATGCTTTTAAGTTGATTTATGTATGTTATGCCACGTTTTACTTACTTTTAAAATAATGCCATAGTGGTTGAGATTTATATGTGATCGTGGCATATTCATATGCATTTTACATGCTCATAAAAATTATACTGTTGTGAAATGCCAAAGTAATTCTATGGGACGCGCAGGTAAGTCCAGGCAAGTTTATGGTGTTCTTTGGAATAATTGAATTGTATGGCATGCTTATATTCACATAGTTAGCTCATTATTGCTGCACCCTAGTTTTAGTGCTCCCACCTTGGGCCAGGGCCAGCCTTCACGTGATTGTTCACCTCCTGCACTGCACGCTCGCCTTGGATCCAAGTTAAGTGATAACCTGTCGTACGGGTCGCATTAGGTGACTTTGACTCGTAGGTGACCCACACATAGCGCTATCCTTTACGTGATCGTAGAACTAGAGCATATATTATTACACCTAGCCTGTCATACAGGTCACAGTAGGTGACTCCAACTTGTGTGTTAGCATAGAGTGATAAGCCATAGGTGCAGTCGTACAGGTCACATTAGGTGACTCCAACTGCATGCTAATATAGATTGTTGAGCACATGATTTTATTCATATTACTGTAGAGATATTTTATTATGGCATATTTCTGGATTTATTGTCGGCATGCATTTGATTTCATACTTATACTTAGTATGATTTTCTGGAAACTATACTTGTTTTACAGCTTAGGGGTTAGTATGTTTAGAAAACAAATGGATTTTATAAATCTTTATTTTTGTGCCCACTCACCCTTCTATTTTTTACCCCTTCAGGTCCTAGATAGCTGACCTACTCTGGCATTTAAGGATTACCCAGCGATTCTGGCATATCCCTATTCTTAACGTAGGAACTTATCTCCAGTTGTGTATTAAGTACATCTCAAATTTGACTGCTTTACCCTTATGTTATCTACGCTCTGAATTTTTGTAGTTATGGGTTGTAACCACTACTGCGCACTCACCTTATTAGTTAATTAAGTTCCAGTTTTGGTTTTAATTTATTCCTATTTTTCTTACATCACTTGCACTTTTGGTTATGTCACCTTCACGTGACAGCCAGCACGCCTTGATTCCGGTCGGGGTGTGTCAGTTTGGTATCAGAGCATAGGTTTAGTCAGTCCTGCATTTATCCGTTGTGCTATAGGTCCTAATAAATATTTTGATCTCTTATGTCAGAATCATGTCACCTCATAGAATGCCACGTGTACCCTCTAAGACTAATTTTCTAGATTTTGGGCAATTCGGTGAGGCTATCGCCAATGCCTTTCGGTCTGCACTTTGTCCTCCTCAAAGAACTACTTTGGAAACAGTGTCCCATCCATAGATCAATAATTTCCTTGGTAATAAAGGACTGGAGAAATCTGAGCTGTGGCTTGATCATATTAAGAGAACCTTTTGAGTTATGCAACGTCAAGGAAATCTTCCAAAAGAAATATAGGTCGAGACAATGACCTAGTTCTTACGTCTAGAGGTTGTATCATGGTGGATTCAAGAATCACGCCCACTGTCAGCTCAAGATGCCACAAATTGGGAGGTTTTCAAGCATCTATTTCAAGCTAGATTTATACATCCTGAGTATTTGGATCATAAGAGAGATGAATTCTCAAAGCTGAGGCAAGGAAAAATGTCAGCTACAGAATACCATTAGAAGCTTACAGATTTGTCCCGTTATTATCCAAAGATCGCAGAGAATCCCGGTGAAATGTTTTATCGTTTTAAGAAGGGAATTCGCAAGCAGTTGCGTTTTATGGCGACTTCGACTCCTTGTTCTACCTATCAAGAATTTTTCGAGGTTTTGCTTCGGGTTGAAGATTCAGAGAATGCTCCTAATGATGAGGATGATGAGGAAGAAAATAGTAATGCTCGGAGAAATAACAGTGGGCAGTCTTCCTTTGGCCCTAGAAAGAACCAGAATTTCAAGCGCAGTGGTAATAGTTTGGGATCATCAAGTGGCAGTTCGAATTCCAATACGCCACAAAGAAACGGCAAGTCCACAAGTGGATCTCGCTTTCAAAAAATAAGGAATCCTGAAAATTCTGGTGAGTGTAGGCAAGGACATAATAGATGCTTTACATGCGGACAGATGGGGCATAGAGCTAGTAACTGCCCGCAGAATCAACAAAAACCTTAGCATCCTACTCTACCACCTACAGTTCCTCTAATGTAGGAGTCAGGGCCTGGTGCCTACCCGCCGATAAGATATGGTGGTGCTTACCACTATCAGGGTGACATAGCTTAGTATGCAAAAGGAGCATACTAGTACCCATCAAATCCTTATTACCAAGGCGATTATCCACAATATCAAGGGGGCTATACGCCATATCAGGGTGGCGGGTCGCACTGGTATGCTGGGGGGGCAATCCCAACACCTTGAGAAAGCTTCTAGACCAGGCAGCCTAATCCGACAAATCAAGGTCGAGGTAACCAGAGACGAGGAAATCAGAACCAGGGAAATAGGGGCCCAGGACATCGTGTTGCCAACCAATCTTGTTCCATTAGATATCGTCGACTTTCACGTTATCTTGGGTATGGATTGGTTACATTACAATCGTGCCAAGTTGGATTGTTATCAGAAGGTTGTTACTTTTCACCAAACAGACATGCATATTGTCACGTTTGTTGGTGAACGAAACGGTTTAGAGCATGGAGTTATCTCTACCGTAAGGGCAAAGCGGTAGTTGAGTAAGGGTTGTCAAGGCTACTTGGCTCATGTGATGGTCACTGAAGATAATCCTGCTTGCGTGGAAGATGTTCAGGTAATCAGATACTTTCCTGACGTTTTTCCTGATGATTTACCTGGATTACCACTGGTCGTGAAGTGGAGTTCACTATCGACTTAATTCCAGGTACTAATCTTATTTCTCTAACTCCCTATTGTATGGCTACTGCTGAATTAAGAGAACTAAAAACCCAGTTGCAAGAACCTGTGGATAAGGTTTTTATTCAGCTGAGTATTACTCCTTGGGAAGCTCCGGTCTTGTTCATAAGGAAGAAAGACGGAACCTTAAGGTTATGTATCGATTACAGGTAATTAAATCGAGTGACGATTAAAAATCGTTATCCATTGCCTCGTATCGATGATCTCTTCGATCAGCTCCGTGGTGCTAGTGTTTTCTTGAAAATTGATCGAAGGTCAAGGTACTACTAGTTGAAGATCAAAAGAGATGACGTTCCGAAAATAGCCTTCAGAACTCGATATGGTCATTATGAGTTCCTTATGATGCCATTCGGGTTAACTAATGCTCCAGCAGCCTTTATGGACCTGATGAATCCGGTATTCCGTCCGTACCTCGACAGGTTTGTAATTGTCTTCATTGATGACATTCTAATATACTCCAAGACCGAGGCTGAGCATGCTAGACATCTACGTCTAGTTCTGAAGAAGTTAAGGGAAAATCCATTGTACACCAAATTCAGTAAGTGTCAGTTATGGCTGGATCAAATGTCATTCTTAGGACATGTGATATCAGCTCAGGGTGTTATGGTAAATCCCTAGAAAGTAGCAACAGTAGAAAATTGGGAGCAACCTAGAACTGTCACTGAGGTATAAAGTTAAGCCTAAAGTTTTCTATTTTGGGTTGATCTTTCCTATTTTGGGCTACTATCGATACTTCAATTAGGACTCTTTCTCTTACTAGGAATCCTTCTTCAATTAGGAGTCCTTTGTTGATTAGGAATCCTTCTTCAATTAGGACTCCTTCGTTGATTAGGAATCCTGCGTTGATTAGGAATCCTCACATCTTCAACTCTTCAATTTCGTCCATTCCTTTTGCTCCAAACACGTGCCATTCATTCCAAGCTCAATTTTGCTCCAAAAGGCTCCAAAATACACTTCTTTGCATACTTTGCCCTTAAAACCTGAAAACACATGAAAGTGGCTTAAAAGACTAACTTAACTAAGAAAACACAACGTAAATGCACAATAAATATGCTTCTATCATAGCTTAAGCCCCATGAAATGAACTCTCCTACTTATGATCTTGAGTTGGCAACTATTGTCTTCACTTTGAAAATTTGGAGGCACTATCTTTATGGGGAAAAGTGTAAAATCTTCACTAACCATAAGAGCCTCAAGTATATCTTCACTCAGAAAAAGCTTAATCTCAGGCAGCGAAGATGGATAGAGTTGCTCATCGAATATGACTGCACTATCAAGTATCAACCCGGTCGTGTGAATACTGTAGCTGATGCCCTCAGCAAGAAATCTCATGACCAACTTAATGCTCTTTATGCATGTCGAGTTCCTCTCCTCACTGATTTGAGATCTATTGGAGTAGCTTTAGAAATGGATCGACATGGAGCCCTACTTGCCAGTTTTCAAGTCAAACTGGTTCTATTGAATTGTGTTCTCGAGGCTCAGATGAACGACCCAGAATCTGAGGCATTAAAACAGGTAGTGTTAGGCGGGAAAAAGAAAGACTTCAGGATTCGAAGGCACGACGGTATGTTGATGCAGGATGATCAGATTTATGTACCAAATGTAGAAGAACTAAAGAAAGAAATATTGTATGAAACGCATGTTTCAGCTTATATGATGCATCCCAAGAATACTAAAATGTACCATACTATCCGATCTTTCTACTATTGGCCTGGTATGAAAAGAGAAATTGCTGAGTATGTGAGTCGATGTTCAGTCTGTCAACAGGTTAAGGTAGAGAGATAAGTCATTTAGGTTGTTACAGCCCCTTTTGATACCCCAGTGAAAATAGGAAGATATCACAATGGATTTGGTGTACAAGCTTCCTCGTACGCAAAATGGCTATAACGGTATCTGGGTGATTGTAGACTGGCTTACTAAGTCAGCAAACTTCCTACCTGTTCGTGAGAGAACTACTAGTTTAGTCGGTTAGCTAAACTATTCATCTTTGAAGTTGTCAAGTATCATGGTGTTCCAATTAGTATCATTTCTGACAAAAACCCCAGATTTACTTCGAAGTTCTGGGTAGCTTTCCAAGAAGCTCTAGGATCAAGATTACTTTACAGTACCGGCTATCATCCTCAAACTGATAGGCAGTCAAAGAAAACTATCCAGACACTGGAGGATATGTTGAGATTGTTAGTTCTACAATTAGGAGATGCTTGGCACCAGCGTTTGCCGTTGATAGAATTCACTTACAACAACAGCTTCCATTCCAGCATTGGTATGTCACCATTTGAAGCATTGTATAGTAAACCATGTCGTAGCCCACTGTGTTGGTCTGAAGTCGGAGAAAGAGTTTTGGTGGGCCCAGAGATCATGGATTAGACGACACAGAACATTTAGGTGATAAAGGCTAACCTGAAAGCAGCCCAAGATCGACAGAAGAGTATCGCCGACAGCCATTCAACTGACAGAGTTTATAAGGTTGGTGATTGGGTGTTTTTAAAGCTGTCACCATGGAAAGGTTTCGTACGATTCGGAAAGAAAAGGAAACTAAGCCCTTGTTATATCAGGTCGTACTAGATTATTCAGCGAGTTGGTGAAGTTGCTTACCGACTTGATTTACCTTCAGAGTTATCGAGGCACATAATGTGTTCCACGTGTCAATGCTACAGAGATACGTCTCAGATCCATCATATGTGATTCCTCCTCAACCGTTAAAGATCAATCCAGACTTGACTTATGACGAGGTTCCAGTGACTATTCATGACTGGAAAGATAAAGTTCTCAGGAACAAGACTGTTCGAATGGTTAAAGTGTTGTGGAGGAACCACTCAGTTGAGGAAGCTACTTGGGAGACAGAGGAACGCATGCGTGATTTGTATCTACGTCTGTTTTTTGATTATGATCTGTAGTCAGTGTTGAAATTTCGGGGATGAAATTTTCTGAAGGGGATAGGTTATGACGACTCGTCCCTAATTTTCTATGTAATTTCTCCGCGAGTATGTGAATTGACATTTATGCCCTTGTTGGCAAGTGACATGGATATGATTGTGCAGATTTAAATTATTTGTCTCGCTTTTGTAATTAATTTGTACTCGTTGTTACAAGGGTACGTTAATTTTATCAGTGCTAGAAACACTGTTTTGGATAGATTTCTAATTACCTTTCTACTGTGCAAATCTGAAATCTTATCCCTTGTTCTTTTTAAAATGGACCCGTGCCCTCAAACCCCTCACAACCAATCAAACACTATCCTCAATTCTCTCACCCAACCAGACAACTTCCCTCACTTTTCCACCAATTAGAAAAGTTGTCTCTCTCTCTCATTTTATTCTTTATCCCTCACAGAGCTCTCTTTCCTCTACAACACTCAAGAATGACATCAAACACTCACAAATTTAGTCCAAAAACACCACTATTGTGATCCTCTCATCCTTACGATCACAACCATACCAATCGATTCTCTAATGCTTGAGTTTTCAGTGGTCAACGCGAAGCGACTCGGAAGCTCCGATTCAGTCGAGTTGGCATCGTCGTGATCCCGACCGAGTTACAAGATTTTACGATGTGGGGAAGCTTCTACTTAACTCCCCGTGGCCATTAGACTAGTTTTGGAGAAGCGTTGATGTCAAAACAAGCACATTCAAGGAGTTAAGCTTTTGGCCGAGACTTTCGAGCCATTTTTAGGCCATTTCCCGTCCACTTTTGGACTTTTGGAAGGTACAACTTTGTTCTACTCTTCACGAGCTTCATTGCCATATAAATTTCATGAAAAAAGGTTGAGAAATGAGCTAGATATTAAGGTTTGAAATTTTACCCAGAAACTGGCGAAGATTTCCAGTTTTCGGCAAGTTCAGACGGCGGCGACCGGCGACGACCCACCAGAGAAGACGACAAATATTCTATCAGACTTAACAGAATATTCTAACGACTTCAAGTAATGTCGTTAATGTCCGTTAACTGTTCAACGAAATATTCCTTCAAGTTTGACGGAATATTCTTGGATTCCGTCAGCTTCTACTGTGCACGTGCCTGTGCATGGCCACGCGTATAGTCGTGGGTTGGACAACGCGTGAAGGCGTGTCCAGCCTCCGACCGGCGAGTGGTTTTTACGTACGGGTTTGTACTTCGAGTTGAACATTTTTGTATATTCAAACCTTCTATTTGAGCAAACTATAGGGAGTTATTCCTAGTTTTAGTGTATGTCCATATTAACTAATTTAATTTAGTTGTTTTGCATATAGGGGAGACTTACCCTGAGGACATACGAGGGCAAGCAAGACTAGAGAGCTACGATCCTACGACATACCAATGAGTGGGCATTTTATTTTCATATACATATATATATTGTATAGTTTCCACAAATGCTTTTAAGTTGATCTATGCATGTTATGCCACGTTTTACTTACTTTTAAAATAATGCCATGGTGGTTGAGATTTATATTTGATCTTGGTATATTCATATGCATTTTACCTGCTCATAAAAACTATACTGTTGTGAAATGCTAAAGTAATTCTACGAGACACGCAGGTAAGCGAGTTTATGGTGTTGTTTTCAACAATTGAATTGTATGGCATGCTTATATTCACATAGTTAGCTCATCATTGCTACACCCCGATGTTAATGCTCCTGCCCCAGACCAGAGCCAGCCTTCACGTGATTGTTCACCTCCCACACCATACGTTCGCCTTAGATTACAAGTCGCATTCGGCGACTCCGACTCGTACGTGACACACGCATAACGTTATCTTTCACTTGATCGTAGCACTAGAGCGTATATTATTACACCTAGCCTATTGTACAAGTCGTATTCGGCGACTCCGACTCGTACGTGACCCGCACATAGCGTTATCCTTCACTTGATCGCAGCACTAGAGCGTATATTATTACACCTAGCCTGTCATGCAGGTCACATTAGGTGACTTCGACTCGTGAGTTAGCATAGATTGATAAGCCATAGGTGCAGTCGTACAGGTCACATTAGGTGACTCCAACTGCGTACTAATATAGATTGGTAAGCACATGATTTTATTCATATTGCTGTTAAGATATTTTATTGTGGCATATTTCTGGATTTATGTCCGCATGGTTTTGATTTCATACTTATACTTAGTATGATTTTCGGGAAATTATACTTGTTTTACAGCTTAGGGGTTAGTATGTTTAGAAAACAAATGGATTTTATAAATCTTTATTTTTGTGCCAACTCACCCTTCTATTTTTTGCCCCTCCAGATCCTAGATAGCTGACCTACTCTTTGGCATTTAAGGATTACCTAACGATTCTGACATATCCCCATTCTTAACGTAGGAACTTATCTCCATTTGTGTATTAAGTACATCTCAAATTCGACTACTTTACCCTTATGTTATCTATGCTTTGAATATTTGTAGTTATGGGTTGTAACCACTACTGCACACTCACCTTATTAGTTAATTAAGTTCTAGTTTCAATTTTAAATTTTTTTCACATTTTTCTTTCATCACTTGCACTTTTGGTTACGTCAGCTTCACATGATGGCCAGCACACCTTGATTCTGATCGGGGCTTGTCATAACCGTTATATCAATTGATATTTCCATAAATTTGCATATCAATATTTTTAACTTTATTCCTAAGTAGTATAGCAATCAAAGGGTTTAAATCTAAAATGAATTTGTTTTAGATTTTACCTAAAATCTACTTAAGGAAGGTTCCAATCTATAGAAAATTAGATTTTAATCCTTAAATAAGATGAAGTTTAGAAAAATGTCTTATACAAGATAAAAATTTGATTTTAGTCCCTAAACTCTATTTAATGCCAACATATGTATTCTATTTCTCTCTTTTTATTTATAATTTTATGGTGTTCATATTTTAAATTTTATGAAAATATTATAAATTTTAATTCTCATTATGGTAAGTATCTTATATACGAAAATATTTTCGTAGAGATTTTTTGGTACACTTATGTTTTTGCATATTTTCTTATATGCCACTAATTTATTATAATATATTTAGGTGCGAACATTTTGGTACACCACATTAGTATAATATGTTTAGGTACGGACATTTCGGTACACTAGTTTAGTATAATATATTTAGGTACCGACATTTTAGTGCACTAGTTTAGTATCATATATTTAGGTACAGATGACACACCTTGACCTGGAAAGGTCGAAGCATGCTGGCCGTCACCGTGAGGTGACGTAACCATAAGGGTAAGTGATGCAAAAAGTGAATAAAATTAAAACTAATTAGGACTAAATAGTAAAAGAGTGCGCAATTCGTGGGTTGAACCCATTGCAATTATTCAGAGCGTAATAGACAGTCAGACTACGAAAGAGTAGTCAAGGCAACCAAAGTACACTTATTACATAGTAGTGATAAGTTCATACGTCTAAACAGAAGGAAATGTCAGAACTGCCGTGATTCCTCGAGTGCCACAGAGAGTACAGCTATCTAGGTCCTGGAGGGGCGAAAAATAAGGTTGAGTGGGTCAGTAAAACAATGTTTATAAGAAAACCTTTATCTTTGAATATACTAACCCCTAGCCGTAAAACAAGTATAGTTTCCTCAAAACATACTACGTAAGTATGAAAATCCAATATATCAACCATATAACCAGAAATATGCCAAGTAAATGATGTATCATATGCCACAATAATAATCATGTGATAATCAATATAACTAAGTGCTCATCCATCTAAGCTGACACACAAGTTCGAACAGATGGTTTCTGACACGAACAGGACTGGGTGTAATCAATATGCTCTAGTACTACGATCACGTGAAACTGGTGCAAAAGCACATCACATACAAGTCGGATCGCCTAATGCAATCTACCCGACAAGACTGGCACCTAAACTTGGATCCAAGGTGAGCGAACGGTGCGGATGTGAACATACACGTGAAGGACTGGCCCTGGCCCTGGGGCGAGTACTAACACCTGGTGCAGCAAGATGAGCATGTACACAAGCACGTATGGATGCCATGACAGTAATATCACAACCATATAGCAGCATTTATCACAGTTTATATCACAATAATGATACTAGGCAATGTAGGAGTAAAAGTGACATAAATATGCATTTATGGAAACTATAAATATATATAGGTATAAAGCAACTGCCCACTCACAAGTACGTCGCTGGGTCGTAGCCCCCGAGCCTAGCTTGGCTTCGAAAATCCTCGGAATAAGTTTTCTCTATATGTGAAATAACTAAATAACATTAATTAAAGCACATAACGGAAACCTAAATAAAACGCCCATAGTTTGCTCAAACCTAGGGTATAAATATATGAAATCGATCTACTCGACGACACGAACGCGTATGTACCAACCACGTGCCGGCCGGAGGCTGGACGCGCCCCCACGCGCCGCCCAAAGTGGCGGTCCACGCGCGCCCACGCGCCCCCGCGAGTACACTGTACTCGCCTTCTTCGCGAAAATCTGCAGTTTTGCAGTTTTGCAGATTATCAACCAAATTCACTTCTACAAAAACCAAATTAAAGCTAGGAATGTGATCTACCGATCTCAATTTACAGAAAGTTCGAATATAGTCCGTGTTGTTCAGAAATTTGGTCTGAAAGTGGCCAAACGACCACGGCTAAAATTTTCTTCCCAACTTCCAGAGTTGATTTCTAACTCGTTACTTAACCAAACTCAGTGATTCAAAAGCCATTTTGAAGTTAGGAATGTAGAGAACAAGTTGGTACCTAAAAGAAGTCCATTTGTGGTCGAGGTTGACCAGAAAAATGGTTTCAAAATGACTAAATGGCCACCAGAAACTAAAATTTTCTTCCCAACTTCCAGAGTTGATTTCTAACTCGTTACTTAACCAAACTCAGTGATTCAAAAGCCATTTTGAAGTTAGGAATGTATAGAACAAGTTAGTACCTAGGAGAAGTCCATTTGTGGTCGAGGTTGACCAGAAAAATGGTTTGAAAATGACTAAATGGCCACGGTTCTTGTACGAAAACTTCGGGTTCTCCTTCTTCTCGAGTTTCTGGGTAAAACCACACGTTCAAAACACAAACAAAGGATCAATAACAACCCATAGAAGTGAAATGAAGGTTCTAAGGGTTTCTTAAGGCTTACCTTAGCCATGCATGGCTTGAAAACCGTAGTATCGAACTCACCGAGTCGAACCTTCCGAGTTGGACGTTCAAAACTCGGTCAACACGCGAACCAGGGGTATGGTTGTGATCGTGGGGCTGAGATGAGCATGATGATGTAGTTTGTTTGTTCGATCTATGAGTTTTGGAGCTTGCTCATGGAGTTGCAGAGGGAGAGAGAGCTCACGGGATAGGGAGAAGGAAGAGAGAAGTTTTCAATTTTTCTTTGCTTTTTCTGATAGAGGGGGGACAAAACATACAGAAAAGATGGGATTGAATAGCTGAAAGTGGAGTGCTGCAGAGAGTGCATGGGATGGGTTTTAAAAGGAATCCAAGGTATAGATTTCTATATTTCCTACAGTAAAAGGAAATCGAAATCTATCCGAAGTAGATATTTTTACACTTTAAAATCTACGTCTACTCGTACTAGCGTGTACAATTTAAATGCGATAGCGAGAAATAAAATGGAAAGCGATAAGAATAAGTCCACGTCACTTGCCAGTAAGGCATAGTCGTCAAAACACATACTCGGAGAGAAATTACATAGGAAAATTAGGGATGGGTCGTCACACAGAATTTTCGGTACACTTATGTTTTTACATATTTTCTTATGTGCCACTAATTTACTACAATATATTTAGGTATGGACATTTCGATGCACTAATTTAGTAAAATATATTATGATATGTACGTTTAGGTACACCAATTAGAGGAAGTTAAATAAAATTAATGAATTAAAATGTGTATAATAATAATTTTTAATTTTAATGTAATGACATTAAATAAGATATCTATTTTTATTTTATAATATGAATTTGAACTAAGCACACATTAAAGGACTAAAATCAATATTAAATCTAATACCAGGTTTTTATTAAATTTTAATCTTCTTCGAGGATTAAAGTTGAAAACCCCCTTAAATCTAAATATAGCATTTCTCTCCAGGACAGAGAAATTAACCAACCACTCAGTAACTCCTTAGCTTCACGGTCTCTCTTAGTAGTGGATTCTTAGGGTTTTTCTTTTCCTCCTTTTGAATAGGGATTTAGTTTTATTTTATAAAATTTATTAATAAACCATGTTCAAATTGGATACAATTGCAGTAAACCCTTTTTCTAGATTACATTTGTATAACACTTCTCAATTTTCTATATCAAAAGCATAGAACTGTCACATCCCAGACCGGCTCCGTCGTAGCATGATATTGTCCACTTTGAGCCCCGACCACACCCTCACAGTTTTGTTTCTGGGAACTCAGACGAGAACTTCCCAATGGGTCACCCATCCTAGGATTGCTAACTTCGAAGTTTCGATGGAATCTGAAGCCAGTTAGTTCTCAAAATGCCTCGTGTTATAGGAGGTGGGCATGTACATATAAGGCACATCACCCCCTCTTCGTTGGTCGATGTGGGATGTTACAATCCACCCCCCTTAGGTGCCCGATGTCCTCTTTAGCACACTCGCACCACATAGCAAAGTGGCTATAATACCATTCTGTCACATCCCTGTCTCTGCTCCATCGTAGCACGATATTGTCCATTTTGGGGCCCTGACCATGCCCTCACGGTTTTGTTTCTGGGAACTCACACGAGAACTTCCCAATGGGTCACCCATCCTGGGAATGCTCTCGCTCGAACTCTCTTAACTTCAGAGTTCCAATGGAATCCGAAGTCAGTAAGTTCCTAAAAAGTCTCGTGCTATAAGAGGTGGGCATATACATATAAGGCACATCACCCCCTCACCGTTGGTCAATGTGTGCATCCTAGTCTCGGCTCCGCTGTAGCACGATATTGTCCATTTTGGGCCCCAGCCACACCCTCACAATTTTGTTTCTGGGAACTCACATGAGAACTTCCTAGTAGATCACCCATCCTAGGAATGCTCTCGCCTGAACTCGCTTAACTTCGGAGTTCCAATGGAATCCAAAGCCATTGAGTTCCCAAAAGGCCTCGTGCTATAGGAGGTGGGCATGTACATATAAGGCACATCACCCCCTCTCCATTGGTCGATGTGGAATGTTACAATCCACCCCCCTCAGGGGCCCGATATCATTGTCGGCACACTCAAACCAAACGGCAACCTGGCTCTGATACCATTCTGTCACATCCCAGACCGGCTCCGCCGTAGCACGATATTGTCTGCTTTGAGCCCTGGCCACGCCCTCACAGTTTTTTTTTCTGGAAAATCACACGAGAACTTCCCAGTGGGTCACCCATCCTAGGATTGCTCTCGCCTAAACTTACTTAACTTCGGAGTTCCAATGGAATTCGAAACCAGTGAGTTCCCAAAAAGCCTTGTGCTATAAAAGGTGGGCATGTACATATAAGGCACATCACCCCCTCTCCGTTGGTCGATGTGGGATGTTACAGAACAACTTCAGTCGAAATCTAAGGCCTCATTTGGTAGCTTGTATTGGATTGGACTTTCTATTTCAAATGGGTTGGGTTAAGATTGGAGAGAATAAGATAGGAGTTTTATCTAGTGTTTAGTGTATACTTGTGAAGTTTCAGATTTCTCATTGAATGACAACGTGAGCTTTACAATTCTTTTTTATATATTATAAAAAAATAAATAAAAAATAAAAACAAACTCTTACGAGTAAACTTAGCAATTTCTTACACGACATGTAAACGACACGAAAATAATGGGTTTCAGGTCGGCACAATAATTAATCGGGTTATTATTAGATCACACGATAAGAACCCGTTAATAACGAGTTCTTAACAAGTTTTCACAAAGGTGACACGTGGGTAACCCGTTTTGATACGTTAAGAAAAAAGTTATTTTGATGATTTTCATTTTTTAAACTACTAAAACAACTTACGATAAAATACAATAGTCATAGTGTATATGTAAATATTGTACATTAATTATGTATTATTGTATTATTATTCTATATAAACTTAAAAAATATAAGTTTTATTTATTTATTTATTTTAGTATACTATACGCAAAGAGTGAGATTAAAAAATTATAAAGCACATTAAAAATAAAAATATCAAGTAATGTAAAAATACCAAACACATTAAAAAAATTATAATAATTAATTAACAAGTGCGGAAAATGTGAAAAAATATGCAAATGCTTGTGATTGCATCCTTTACGCTTTGAGTATAGGTACATCGTCTTTTGAATTTTTAAAACCATACAAACCCTCATGAATAGCATTTTAAGGGAGTTCAAAATAAATAAAATTCATAATAATTAATGAACAAGTTTGAAAAATGTGAAAGCATATATAAACGTGCAAGATTCCTCAACCTTGAAATGCAACTCTCTTCATTTTGCATATCCTTGAACATTTGGTATTTTGTAGTAATGTACTAATGTTTTTTCATCAAGCTCTTATTTTGGAGTATGTATAACACACCACGACCCAGAATGTCTTTCTAAACACTCGAATCACGATGTGTTGGCCGACATCTGGAAGATGATGAAGCCATAAAGTATAGTGATGTGGAAAATGTGAATAAATTAAAACCTAAAAGTGAATAATTTAAAGTGCGCATGTGAGCAGAATTGAACCCATATCACACAAGTGATGTCAGAGCATAGATAAATTGTAGTAAAAGAAGAGTAAGAACATTTATACCAAAAGGAGAAGTCTCCTACATGACTGGTTTTACCAACAACCCTCGTCGTCACGAAACCTCTGCCACTAAAATCCTGGCGGAGCAAAAAACAAGGGTGAGTGGGCCTGAAAATAAAGTTTTGTAAAACCTTTTCGAAAAGTGTAACCTCTCGCTGTAAAACAAGTATATGGATTCCCAAAGATATTATAATAATACTATGTCATAGGTACCCTACATCACAAGTGAGCTAAAGGATGTAGGCACAACAACAAGGTATCTCAACATCAAACCTCAATTCATTATTATAAGACATCAATGCTCATTAATTTATGTAGGCACACAAGTCCATTGCAGAGATATTCAAACGATGGAACAGGTTGGGTGTAGGTTTTACATTCTAGTACTACATCACTTGAGTTGCACTAGTTGCATCAAATACAAGTCCAAAACATCACACAAAAATACAGGCTGGCACTTAACTCTGGATCCAAAACGAATGTAAATGGTCCATGTGAACTACACATGAAGCTAGTCCTCGGCCCAGGATAGTAGAAATAACTAAGAGACATTGTGCAAACATGTAATAATGAGCAGATAAACTGCAAGAATGTCATGCCACAAGTTTATGCTCATAAATAATATTAAAAACATGAAGTGTACGGAAAGTCTATCTGTAAAGCTAACATGGCATGTCACATCATAGTATATAAAAGTAGTTATTGGGAAAAATCACATATACATTTATATACGTAAAAACGAAAAAACCCACTCACAGGTACTTGCGATATCACATCCTTTCAAGCTAAGAAAGCCAGAGTCTCTGATAGTAATGACACCTAAGTATAGTATTGGGTCTCATCAGTAAAACTCAACTAAAATAATTAAATTTGGAAAAATGGACGGCGAATTCGGAATCGGCGCGTCGAAATACGCTAAGGAGGGTCCCGGGCAAATTTTGTAAAAAGTCAACGGCCAACCTTAAAAAGTCAATCGAAACACCTCGATGGTCAACTATGTTAAAAACCTCAGAATTTTCCTAAATGGATGTCAAAAACGGACTGGGGGCGTCGAAATTAGCCTATGAGGGTTTGTGAGAAAATTTCATAAAAAGTCAACACAAGGAATATTCTAAGCCCATTTCGAAAATGGGCTGGGCTGGAACAATGGCCCAAAGGTTTAGGCTTAAGTTTAAGGCCAGGTTTGGGCTTGTTTTTGTACCAGGTCGGTCTCGTGGAATTAGGTTAAGGTTAACAGGTCATGGGCTTGGGCCGATTCCCGGTTTGGGCTTTTTGTTTTCTCAGGTCGAATTGACCCGATCTCCATCACGGGTCCGGTCGCCGGTTTCTAGGTTGGTTTGGCAGGGATAAATTCTCGAGCTCTGATCGAGCTCAAATCTCAACCATAACTCACCATTTAATTACCAAAATGAAGCTACGAAGGTAGAGATTCGAATTATACCATTTTGGTTCCCTGCCGTGGCCGGAAGACGCCTGCAACAACCCGTGAGTTTTTCGGAAATCTGAGGAAATGTCCCCCCCCCGTGCCATTTCTGCATCATAACGGTGCTAAAAATCTCAAAATTTCCCTAATCATACACCAAAACAAGATTTAAGAAGTTTTTAGGGGTTTTCGAAGCTCACCTTCGCCGAGAACATCAAAAACTCGCTGAAGTTCAAGAGGTTAGGTGGTGGTGGTGCTGCCTCTGTGTTTACAGAGTGAATAAGAGATAGAGGGCTGCTAAGAAAGCATCATGGTTGCTGACGACTTGCTGCGAGACCTGCAGCAAATGGGTGATTCAGCTGGGCTCACTGGGTTCTATGTTACAGAAGTGAGAGAGAGAAAGAGAAAGATAAGGAGAGTTTTAGTGAGAAAGAGATAGAGAGAGAAAGAGAAAAAGAAATGGGATAAGAGAAAATGGGAGTTGAGGTGGTGGTTTGTAGGGTGCCTCACCAGAGAATGATGTGTGGTTCTCGGTAACCCTCACAGAGAGAGGGAGGGACGAGAATAACCTGAGGGGAGAGAGACAAAGAGTTAAAGGAAAGAGGAGAGAGAGAGTTAAATAGTAGAGAATGAGTGAGTTATGAAAATAATGAGATGGAGAAGTGAAAGAGATAAGTGGAAAGAGAGAGGGAGTAACGTGAGAGAGCTAAAGAGATGTGAGGGAAATGGCGTGTGTGTGTCAGAGAGAGAGAGATTTCAAAAATCTGTAAGGGAGATGAGTGGAAAGAGAGAGGGAGAGTCTGATAGGTTAGGTGAATATGTGGGGTTTTTTTTTAACCTAAAATAAACCATTATTTTAATATCCATTTGCCACAATATTATAAAAAAAATATTCAGGATAAGATTCACACGGGTGTACTGCACAAAATCAGTCTCCCATCAAAACAAGGAAGTGATGCACACTGCACAACGTCACAATACAAGTTTTAAAATTGTCTCGGTAGTTTTACATAGTTTCGGACATAACTTGTTCATTATAGCTCCGAATTGAGTTCCATCTACGGCTACATGTTCGTAAAAATGAGTACTATTCGAAAATAGTAAAATAAGAGTGGAAAAGTAAAAGGAAAATTGAGATCCATGTGGAAGGCATACGTGGCATCTTAGGGGTATTTTGATAATTTCACTAATGCTAAGAATAAAATATAATAAATCTTGGGACGGGATGTCACAATCTACCCCCTTAAGAAAATTTCGTCCTCGAAATTAAAAACGATAGAATTTAATCAAGGAAGAGATATGGATACAAGTCCCTCACACAGTTCTCTGTTTTCATGTAGGCTCTTCAACATAGTGGTTTCTTTGAATTCTGTATAACTTGCGCCCATATGATCGTAGTGACGAGCACTACGAGAATAGGGGTGTGTGTGTGTGTGTGTGTGTGTGTGTGTGTCTTTGGGTCAAGCCCAATCAATAATTAATTAGGCACAAGACCTAATTAATAAAATACTACCGGAGATGGGCCTACTTGCCCACTTGCTTAACGAACCCAACAAATAAGTTATCGATATTACAGTCTATAGCCTACAATACCAACAATCAATTGTTGTCTCGATAAACAAGTAATGGAGTCTCGGGGTGCAAAATTATTATTTTGCCCCTCATTGGGAAAAGTGCATAAATCGTCCGATTTACGCATTGTTCGCACTCACGTATTCGTAAGAACATTTACCACCTAGAAAGATATGAAAAGGACAAAGAGTGGCAAGGACTCAAATGTCCACGCATGAAATCCATGTAGTCGCTCAGGGGCGTTCGTAAATTCCTAGCGCTAGGGAAAAAAATAAGAATAAATGTGGGATGGGATTATGTCAATGTCTAGAGGGTGTCCTCATGGACCGACAAAATATGGGCACGTTAGTAAGTCAGTCAACAATCACTGAAACATCATTATAGTATCCACGTGTACGAAGTGACCCGTACATGAAGTCCATGGTAATATTCTCTCATATCCATCCATATATAAGGAGTGACTGTAACAACTTAAACGATTTCTTTCTTCCTACTTTGACTAGTTGACAAATCAAGTTCTTGCTTAATGCCTAAGCAATCTCCATTTTCATCCCAAGTTAAAGGTGAAAGGGTCGGACTTGGAAATTAGCTAACAAAGTTTCATGATGATTTGTAAGTAACATCACATCAATACTCGTGAGTTGTAACTAAAAAGGGATATAACAGCCGAGTCATGCATGTACTTTCCTGTCGAGGTCCTCAACAACTACGTTTACACAACCGGGGTAATACACGATGGTGCAATCATAGACATTGATTAATTTCTTCCATCATCGCTGTCTGCAATCAAGCTCCTTCCAAATGAAGACGTATTTGGGAGGTTTAAGGGAGTCGATGAAGATTTTGGCACGTTTCTCCATAGAGAAGTGTCATCCGGTTTTCAAGTAAAGATGATAATTGTTGACTCTAAGTCATAGGTAAGATAGTTCACTTTATATGGCTCCAACGATCGGAAGGCATAAGTGCTTACCTTACCATGCTGCATTAGCACGTAGCTAGATCATTCAGTGTAGTATCACTGTAGATTCCAAAGTTATTAGTGTCATCGAGAAGTGTAAGAACAATAGTCGGAAATAGACAACATCTCAATTGTCAAAAACTTAAACACATTAACATCTCAAAAGAAACCTTTTTTTTTTTTTAGTCAGCTTGTAAGGAATAAGGCTAAGGTGGAGAAAATTAGCACATACCATTAATGATAATCAACAAGACCAAAGATATCTCGTATTTCGAAAAACTTTGTGGGGGTTTCCAATTTTTCTTCAAGTGTGACATTTTTGGGGATTGACAAGAATGTCATCTGTTGAGCTCATGTCTCCCAAAAAGAAACATGATCTGAACAAAACTAGCATTTGGGGAATTTAGTGTAAATATGATTCACTTTGAAATTGCTCAGATCAAATCTTCGGTGTTTAGAAAGTTTAACTTCATTATTGGAGTAAACAAGGAAGTTCTCAATGAGGTTATCACAAATCTCACGGGACATGGGCGAAATGCACGACCTGTCAGGTTCATGAACAATATTAGAGCATTCGCCAACCCGCATGACATCACGAGGAACTCATAATGAACATGTCGAGTCCTGAACGTAGTCTTAGGAACATCATCATTTCTGATCTTCAATTTGTCAGAGAAATCATCAATTCAAGACATGGATTAATGGTTTTTAATCGTCACCCAATTGAATTGCTAGTAAACAATGTACAATCTTAAAGGTCGGTCTCTGTTCTTCATGAATGGAAGCAAGAGGATCATATAGTGAAGGTTTAAGCAAAATAGGTGTTATACTTGGACGTTGATCAATGGTGCCACATATCTCAATCTAGTGGTATCACAAGTAGATATTTAGGAATGACGTTAAGAATTTAGTTTGACTAGGTTCACAATTTCCAACTGTATTTTGTCGTCTTCACAACTTTTCTCAATAAATGTTTCGCCTTTATGGCGGGGATTTTGTGCTTCAGTTTCTAATGTTTGCCAGTGAAGCTGACCATAGGGATGACAAGAAAATGACTACTTTCGGTTGATGCTCCACCAAACGAATAATAATGATGTAGTCGATCCATCTCTTAGATTACGTGGAATTCCACGATATCCAACAAAATAAGATTAACTGGCATTACCGGATTGGTAATGGAAACGGTGCAACCACTACACTTGCACTGGACATAACAAACTTGCCTTGTGGCATTGGAATTCTCGAGACATACCCGACTAAGGTACCATGTGATTGAAGTATTTGAACAAACAAGGGTAAGATGACTGACTAGTGGCTTATGTCATTGTCATGACTACAGGTTTGATGTTCACTTGCATAGCTTGCTCCTAAGTTTCTACAATTGTGATTCCGTTGGCCCTAATTATCTTGATAAGTGTGTATGTCGGTTGTGCCATTACCTAATGTCTCTATGGTATTCTAGTATGTCTGACTTCATGGAACTATAAACCAGTGTCCTGGCAATGAGGTATGATAACCATATACCGCATTGTATTTTCAATATAAAAAAGTCATACCGCCTGGATACTGGTTCACAACTCCGGGATACAAAGCAGTCTCGTTCTGGTTGCAATTAGCGTCACCTAGGTTGGCTACTACCTAGGGCACAGTCGGAAGAGTAGGTAAGATTTCTAGAAAGACTGCTCTTGTGATGTGATTTTGTCACTTTTGGGAACACTGACTATTACTTTTGGTGTATAATTATGGAAACTAGTGTTTGTGGAACTGCTCTGAGCTCGAGAATGGGATTTATCGAAATTCGATCTTCCTCCTAAAGATTCGAAATCATAACTAATATGCTTGAAAGATTGGTGTTGTTGGAGACCAAATGTGATTATTCATCCGTTAAGTGCAACAACTTCTAACACTAACATAGTCATTCGAGACATTTTCAAAACTTCGAGGTGAAGGAAAACCTTGAGGAATTTCTAGGAGGTGGCCGCTTAAATAAAGATTGTCAAGGATGAAAAGGTTTGCAATTTCCTAACAAAGAAGGGTTGGTAACTATGGCTGCATTTTGGCCTGGCAATTCCTGACACGACCCGATGACCCAACACGACATGACACGAAATTAACAGGTGTTCGGGTCGGCACGATAACGAATTGGGTCATTATCGGGTAACCCGATAAGCACCTGTTAAGATAACAGGTTGGTTCAGGTATACACGTGGGTAACACGATACACGATAAGCAAAATATTAATTTTATAATTTTATAACCCTAAAAAATACTATAATAATTATATATATTAATTTAACAAAAACTATAATAATTATATATATATATATATTAAATTATATTAAAAATTGGTGACCATTGGATCGGCTTAAATATACATACCATTCAATTTCTTAAGTGTTATACGTACAAAATAAATAAATTTAAATCTACTTAATAAATATATATATATATATATATATATACATACACCATTGAACTTGATGGGATACGAATTCTACGAAACTAATTTCAACAATCCAACCGTCAAACTTGTTTGTATATGCTTCAAGATCGCATCAGTAAAAAAATAGCAAAAAACAAACATTTAGAGATGAAATATCGGGACAAAACTTTTCAACGGTTATCAACGAAAAATCACAATTTAACGATTATTTTAACTCCGATTTTGATGATTTTTTACAGTTACACTCCTTGACCATATATGAATACAATGAATGAACTCGATCTTCAATTTAAAATATTTACACTATACTTAATGAAAATATGAATAAACTCTTAAGTGTTAGTGAATCTATTGTTTTGATGAGATACGCATTCTACGAAACCAATTTCAATGATCCAACCGTCAAACATGTTTGTATATACTTCAAGATTGCATACGCCAAAAATTGCAAAAAACAAACATTCAGAGATCAAGTAACGGGACAAAACATTTTGACGGTTATCAACGAAAAATCACAATTTAACGGTTATTTTAACTTCAATTTTGATGATTTTTTACGGCTACACTCATTGACCCTATATGAATACAATGAATGAACTTAATTTTCAATTTAAAATATTTATACTAGTTGATACCACAAAATCTTATATTATACTTGATGAAAGTATGAATAACCTCTTAAATGTTAGTGAATCTATTGTTTTGATGTGATACACATTCTACGAAACTAGTTCCAACGATCCAACCGTCAAACATCTTTGTATAAACTTCAAGATCGCATATGCCAAAAATTGCAAACAACAAACATTTAGAGATCAAGTAACGGGACAAAACTTTTCGACAGTTATCAATGAAAAATCACGATTTAACGGTTGTTTTAACTTCGATTTTGATGATTTTTTTTACAGCTACACTCCTTGACCCTATATGAATACAATGAATGAACTTGATCTTCAATTTAAAATATTTATACTAGTGGATACCACAAAATCTTATGTTATACTTGATGAAAGTATGAATAAACTCAAGTGTTAGTGAATCTATTGTTTTGATGCGATATGCATTCTACGAAATTAGTTTCAACAATCCAACCGTCAAATATGTTTGTATATACTTCAAGATCGCATACGCCAAAAATTGCAAAAAAATAAACATTCAGAGATCAAGTAATAGGACAAAAGTTTTCAACTGTTATAAACGAAAAATCAAGATTTAACGGTTATTTTAACTCCGATTTTGATGATTTTTTACAGCTGTGTTCCTTGACCTAATGAATACAATTAATGAATTTGATCTTCAATTTAAAATATTTACAGTAGTGGATACCACAAAATTTTATGTTATACTTAATGAAAGTATGAATAAACTCTTTAAGTGTTAGTGAATCTATTGTTTTGATGGGATACGCATTCTACGAAACTATTTTCAACGATCCAACCGTCAAACATGTTTGTATATGCTTCAAGATTGCATACGCCAAAAATTGCAAAAAACAAATATTCATTGATCAAGTAACAGGACAAAACTTTTCGACGGTTATCAACGAAAAATCATGATTTAACGGTTATTTTAACTCCGATTTTGATGAGTTTTTGCAGCTATACTCCTTGACCCTATATGAATACAATGAAAGAATTTGATCTTCAATTTAAAATATTTACACTAGCGGATACCACAAAATCTAATGTTATACTTAATGAAAATATAAAAAAACTCTAAGTGTTAGTGAATCTATCGTTTTGATGTGATACGCATTCTAAGAAAATAATTTCAATGATCCAACTGTCGAACTTGTTTGTATATGCTTCAAGATCGCATAGCCAAAAATCGCAAAAAACAAACATTCAAAGATCAAGTAACAAGACAAAACTTTTTTACGGTTATCAACGAAAAATCATGATTTAATGGTTATTTTAACTTTGATTTTGATGGATTTTTATAGCTACACTCCTTGACCCTATATGAATACAATGAATGAATTCGATCTTCAATTTAAAATATTTACACTAGTGGATAACACAAAATCTTATGTCATGATGATCAATGAAAATTGAGGATTTTGTAAAAGGAATAACATGCGAGCTTTGAGTTCCATTGGCAAGGTTTAAAATTTTGAGAAAGGCTTCACAACCTTGAAAACAAAAACTCCGTCATTTTGCATATCCTTGCACATTTAATATTTTGTAATAGACTAGTAGTGTATGGATGTTTGTTTAATAGGCTCTTCTTTTCGAGTGTAGATGTAGTACTTAAAGGACAAATGTGTTTTAATGTTGTGAAGTAATACTTATGTGGCAATGTGTGATATGTGCAAATTTAAGAAAAAATATATATTTTTCTTAACGGGTCATAATGTGTCATAACGGGTGTGACATGACATGACCCGTTAAAATAACAAGAGTTAAACGAAAACGACAAGAACACGACAAATACGATCCGTTTGCCAGGCCTAGCTGTATTGTAGCTGGGATTGATCGGTAAATTTCAGGTGGTACACAAATATCGATACGTCTACCCTGCTTCAGGGTCAACAAAACGTCTTCGATTCGGGTGTATCCTTAGCAAGGAGGTTCTTCACTTAAAAGCCTAATGGCGGTTACCAAGCGTTCTTCTAGAAGGTTGGTAAGTCATAGAAAAGTGTCAACAATAGTCATTCCCAGTTGCCCAAAAGTCATGAAAAGCTAGCATATTTTGTGATCGACAAGGTGGCATAATTGACGTTATAATTCAAGAACCAACAATGCTTAATCTATGCTCTGATATCAAACTGACTAATCTATGCTCTGATGATTGCAATACTGCCTAATCTATGCTCTGATATCAAACTGACACACTTCAACCCAGAATGTCCACCTAGACACCCGAATTGCAATGTGCTGGCAAACACTTGGAAGGTGACGAAGCCATAAAGTGTAGTGATGTGGAAAATGTGAATAAATTAAAACCTAAAAGTGACTAATTTAGAGTGCGTATATGAGCAGGATTGAACCTATATCACACAAGTGATGTCAGGGCATAGATAAATTGTAGTAAAAGAAGAGTAAGGACATTTATACCAAAATGAGAAGTCTCCTACATGACAGCTTTTATGAACAATCCTCGTCATCACGAAACCTCTGCCACAAAAATCCTAGAGGGACGAAAAACAAGGATGAGTGGGCCTGAAAATAAAGTTTTGTAAAACCTTTTCAAAAAGTATAACCCCTAGTTGTAAAACAAGTATATGGATTCCCAAAGATATTATAATGATAGTATGTAATAGGTACCGTGCATCACAAGTGAGCTAAATGATGTAGGCACAACAACAAGGTATCTCAACATCAAATCTCAATTCATTGTTATAAGAAATCAATGCTCATTAATTTATGTAGGCACACAAGTCCACTGCAAAGATATTCAAACAATGGAATAGGCTAGGTGTAGGTTTTACATTCTAGTTTGCACACAAGTCCATTGCAAAGATATTCAAACAATGGAATACGCTAGGTGTAGGTTTTACATTCTAGTACTACATCACATGAGATGCGCTAGTCGCATCACATACGAGTCCAAAATATCACACAAAAAGACAGGCTGGCACCTAACTCTAGATCCAAAGCAAATGTAAACGGTGCATTTGAACTACACATGAAGTTAGTCCTTGGCCTAGGACAGTACAAATAACTAAGAGACATCATGCAAACAGGTAATAATGAGCAGATAAAACACAAAGATGTCATGCCACAAGCTTATGCTCATAAATAATATTAAAAACATGAAGTGTACAAAAAGTCTATCTATAAAGCTAAACATGGCATGTCACATCATAGTATATAAAAGCAGTTGTTGGGAAAAATCACATATGTATGTATATATACATATATATATATATATATATATATATATATACACACGTAAAAACAAAAAGACCCACTCATAGGTACTTGCGATGTCACATATTTTCAAGCTAAGAAAGTTGGAGTCTCTGATAGTAATTGCACATAAGCATAGTATTGGGTCCCATCAGTAAAACTCAACTAAAATGATTAAATTTTGAAAAACGGACAGCGGATTTGGAATCAACGCGTTAAAATACGCTAAGGAGGGTCCCAGGCAAATTTTGTAAAAAGTCAACGATCAACACTAAGAAGTCAACCTAGACGCCTCAGTGGTCAACTATGTTAAAATTTTCATAATTTTCCTAAATGGATGTCAAAAACGGACTCGAGGCGTTGAAATTAGGCTATGAGGGTTTTCGTGAAAATTTCGAAAAAGTCAATATAAGGAATATTCCTAGAATATTCTGAGCCCATTTCGGAAATGGGCCGAGCTGGAACAATGACCGAAAGGTTTGGGCTTAGGCCATCTTTTTTTGTACCGGGTCCGTTCTCACGAATCCGAGTTAGATCTGTGTTGGGGCTAACGGGTCATGGGCTTAGGCCACTTCCAGGTTTGGGCTTTTTTTTTCTCGGGTTGGGTTGACCCGGTCTCCATCGCAGGTCCAATAGCTGGTTTCTAGGCTAGTTTGGCCAGGATAAATTCACGAGCTCCGATCGAGCTCAAATCTCAACCATAATTTCCTTAATCATACACCAAAACAAGATTTAAGAAGTTTTTAGGGGTTTTCGAGGCTCATCTTCGCTGGGAATGGCGAGAACTCGCCAGAGTTTAAGAGGTTAGGTGGTGGTGTTGTTGCCTCTGTGTTTACAAAGTGAAGGATAGATAGAAGGTTGCTAAGGGAGCATCATGGCTGTTGGAGACTTGCTGTGAAACATACAGCAAGTGGGTGATTTAGCTGGGCTCGCCAGAGATAGCAGATGGCGATGGGTCGTCAGTTCTGTGTTACAGAAGTGAGAGAGAGAGAGATAATGAGAGTTTGAGTGAGAGAGAAAGAGAGAGAGAGAGAGAGAGAAAGAAATAGGATGAGAGAAATGCCGAAGAATGATGTGTGGTTTTCGGCAACCCTCACGGAGAGAATGAGAGACGAGAGAAAGCTGAAGGGAGAGAAAGAGAGAGAGTGAGAGAGAAAAATAAAAGAGAGAGAGAGTTAAAGAGTAGAGATGGAGTGAGTTATGAGAATAATGAGAAGGAGAAGTGAGAGAGATGAGTGCAAAGAGAGAGGGAGTGGCGTGAGAGAGCTAGAGAGATGTGGTGTGTGTGTGTGCAAACAGATGGAGAGAGATTTCATAAATCTGTGAAAGAGATGAGTGGAAAGAGAGAGGGAGAGTCTGATAGGTTAGGTGAATAGGTGAGGGGGGTTTTTTTAACCCAAAATAAACCATTATTTTAATATCCATTTGCCACAATATTATAAAAAAAAAATTAAGAATAAGCTTCACACAGCTGTACTGCACAAAATCAGTCTCCCATCATAGCAAGGAAGTGATGCACACTGCACAAGGTCACAATTCAAGTTTTAAAATTGTCCCAGTAGTTTTACATAGTTTCGGACATAACTTGTTCATTATAGCTCCAAATTGAGTTCCGTCTACGGCCACGTGTTCATAAAAATGAGTACTATTTGAAAATAGTAAAATAAGAGTGGAAAAGTGAAGGGAAAATTGAGGTCCACGTGGAAGGCCTACATGGCATCTTAGGGATATTTTGATAATTTCACTACTGCTGAGAATAAAATATAATAAATCTTAGGACAGGATGTCACAATGTAACACTTGAAAGACAAATGTTTTTATTGTTCTATGCGTATACTAATTTAGTATTATGTTTTCCTCTTTTTTTTTTGGGAACTTTAACGAAAAGCTCCTGGTACTATTCACTTTAACGAAAAACCAAATTTTTACACTAAAAAGTCAATCCTGGTAACTTTACCCTTTATTTTGTTCTTATCGTTAAAACTCAAAGTTTTTAAGCCATTTTTATTAGTTTTCCTTTTTTTTTGTGGTCAAATTTGTTGTGGTCTATTTTATCTGACAGAGGGACTAGGGCCGGCGGCAGAGAGAGAGAGGAGAGAGATGTGTGTTTGTAGAATTGTAGGGGAATGTGTGTGTTGTTATCCCTCCTACATTGTGCCTTTATTTATAGTAGTAAAGGGTGAGAAGATATTCCTTCTCCTCCAAGTAATACAAGTTGTAATAGGAAAGGATAACTAGAATCAAATCTTATCTAGGATTTACACAATCATACTTAAACTATGAATGTTTACAACACTCCCCCTTGAGTGTGTAAATACTCAAGGTAGATTCAGCATCATGCAGAAGTTGAGGAAGTCGACTCGTTGGCACTGATTCCAAGGAACAACGCTTATTCTCAATAAGGTAGGAACTTGCATAAGTAGTAAGTCTCACTAAAAACCCTAAGGCTATGGCAAAAACCCAAGTAGGGACAAAATCCATAGTCTAAGGAAAAATGCGTGAGAAATGCAAAGTCAAAAGAAACGTCTACAGGACGTCATCAGGGATATGACCAGCCCAAGGTGGGTGCCTCGTTAAAACCTAGTTAGGTACCAAAAACCCAGTGGGAAAAATGCTCCTAATCGTAGGGAAAAAGAGTACATTAAGATCAAGCAAGTATCCAGAAGATACTCCCCCTGAGTTTGACATAATTCCAAAGAGAAATAGCAAAGTTACAACTCAGAAAGTTTACGCATACCAATTCCATGAACAAGCTTCTGAAACGTCGCCTTCGGTAGTGATTTGGTGAAGAGGTCGGCCAGATTGTCTTGTGATCGGATTTGCGTGACTTCAATCTTCTGATGCTCTTGTTGTTGATGTGTAAAGAAGAACTTCGGCGCAATATGTTTGGTGTTGTCTCCTTTGATGTAACCCTTCTTGAGTTGTTCGATGCAAGCTGCGTTGTCTTCAAAAATCGTCGTCGGGGCATTAACGGCGGGATGAAGATCACAGGAGCTTCGAATATGGCCCACTACTGCTCTCAACCAAAAGCATTCCCGAGTTGCTTCATGTAAGGCGAGAATTTCAGCATGGTTAGACGAAGTGGCAACTAAGGTCTGTTTAGTTGACCTCCAAGATATTGCGGTGCCTCCAACGGTAAAGACATAACCCGTTTGAGAACGCGCCTTGTGCGGATCAGATAAGTATCCAGCGTCGGCATAACCAACAAGGCGAGAATCAACCCGATGAGTATAGGGTGCGGCATCACTCGAGGATTCGTAGGGATAGAATAAGCCCAAATCCGTAGTACCCTTAAGGTAACGGAAGATGTCTTTCACGCCAGTCCAATGTCTGCGTGTTGGTGCATTGCTGTATCTTGCCAAAAGATTAACAGCGAATGAGATGTCGGGTCTAGTGCATTGAGCTAAGTACAATAAAGCACCTATCGCACTTAGATAAGGAACTTCAGGCTCCAAAATCTCTTCATCATCCTCCTTCGGACGGAAGGGATCTCGCTTTGCATCTAGCGTACGAACGACCATAGGAGTACTCGAAGACTTCGCTTTATCCTCATTAAAACGGCGCAACACCGTATGGGTGTAGTTCGATTGATGTACTAGGATTCCATCCGAACAATGCTCTATCTCGAGACCGAGACAGTATCGAGTCTTACCTAGATCTTTCATCTCAAATTCCGACTTCAGGTGCGAAGCAGTTCTCGCGAGCTCTTCAGGAGTTCCGATGAGATTCATGTCATCGACATATACTGCAACAATCGCAAATCCGGAATGTGACTTCTTAATGAACACACAAGGGCATAGTTCGTTATTCACATATCCCTGACTAGTCAAATACTCACTTAAACGGTTATACCACATTCTTCCGGATTGTTTCAAACCGTATAGTGAACGCCTCAGCCGAATTGAGAGCGTGTTCCGGGGTTTGGAAATATTTGAACCAGTCAATGTAAGTCCTTCGGGAACTTTCATATAAATTTCCGTATCAAGATCCCCATAGAGATACGCGGTTACTACGTCCATCAGCTGCATATCCAGTTTTTCGGAAACTACCAAACTGATAAGGTATCGAAAAGTAATCACATCCATAACGGGTGAGTAAGTTTCGTCATAGTCAATCCCGGGACGTTGTGAGAAACCTTGTGCTACAAGACGAGCTTTGTAACGCACAATTTCGTTCTTCTCATTACGCTTCCGAACGAAAACCCACTTGTAGCCAACGGGCTTCACATGTGGAGGAGTAGGAACTACAGGTCCAAACACCTTACGTTTCGCAAGTGAATCAAGTTCGACTTGGATTGCTTGTTTCCAGTTTGACCAATCAGCTCTACGTCGACATTCATCAACGGAACGCGGTTCAATGTCATCGCTCAACATGATCTCAGTAGCTACTGCAAATGCTAATGCATCGTCGACAATCATCTCATTTCTACGCCACACATCATCTAAGCTAGCATAATAGACCGAAATCTCACGATTCTCGAGAGGAGGATTCGTCTCTTCAAGGACGCTTCCATAATCTAGAATTTCCTCATGAGTTGGGTAAAATGAGTAAGCGATAGTCGGATTCACGGTAGGCTCTTCAGGACCTTGTGCCGTGGTTTTCCTCTTCCGGGGGTGTGAATCCTTTGAACCAAGGGGTCTGCCACGCTTTTGTGTAGGGGCAGATGATTAGCTAGCCGCTAATGTACGTGGATCACCAGAATTGGCGTCCCGGGCTTCCAGGAGGGTAGTCCGTCGTACATTTGGTACATCCATCTTTGCAGGCGTATTCGCAGCTGGAATATGTGATCTTGTCACACGCGCTAGATCGGTGAAAGCATCTGGCATGCTCTGAGCTATGCTCTGGAGATCTAATATGCGCTGCACTTCAGCTTCAGACTGAGCGGTGCGGGGATCTAAATGAGACAAAGTGGGAGTCGTCCACGATAATTCGCGTCGTTCATTAGGAACGTTGACGTTCTTATCTCCCCCTAACGACGGGAAGACTGTCTCATAGAAGTGACAATCCGCGAAACGAGCGGTAAACAGATCGCCTGTCAAAGGTTCTAAGTAACGAATAATCGAAGGAGAATCATATCCGACATAGATTCCCATCCTTCGCTGAGGCCCCATTTTTGTACGTAAGGGCGGCGAGATCGGCACATAGACCGCACAACCAAAAACGCGCAGATGCGATATGTCGGGTTCGCATCCGGTGACCAACTGAAGGGCACTAAATGGTTGTGTCGCAACAGGCCTCAGGCGGACCAATTTTGCTGCGTGCAATATTGCATGGCCCCAAGCAGCGATCGGGAGCTTGGTACGTATGACCAACGATCGAGCAATCATTTGTAAACGCTTAATGAAAGCCTCTGCCAGGCCGTTCTGGGTGTGAACATGGGGTACAGGATGTTCAACTTCAACCCCAACCGACATGCAATAGTCATCAAAAGTTTTAGATGTGAATTCTCCAGCATTATCCAATCGAATAGATTTGATCGGATAATCAGGGTGGTGAGCCCTGAGCTTGATAACCTGAGCCAACAGTTTGGAGAATGCAGCGTTCCTTGTGGACAACAAGCACACGTGTGACCAACGTGTAGAAGCGTCAACCAAAACCATAAAATATCTAAATGGTCCGCAGGGAGGTTGAATCGGTCCACAAATGTCCCCCTGAATCCGTTGTAGAAAAATGGGAGGATTCGAACAAATCTTGTCATAAGAAGGCTTAGTAATAAGCTTTCCCATAGAACATGTTTGACATGCAATTTCATGGATCGAACCTAAGCTTCGGGTTAGTGGATGCCCGTGTGAAGTTTTGAGGATACGGCGCATCGCTATTCGTCCAGGATGTCCCAAACGATCATGCCAAAGTGTAATTTCGTGCGCGGTCCCTGTGGTAGGGCCGGCCACATAGTGGCATTCTATGGGGTGTATGGTCGTAGTATACAGACCACTCGGGTTACGCTCCATCTTCTCTAGAATACGCTTCTGGCCATATTCGTAGGAAGTTACGCACAGAAATTCAACTCCGTTTTCTACGTGGGTTTCAGCGTGGTAATTGTTATCTCTAATGTCCTTGAAACTTAGTAACGTTCTTCCGGAACGTGGAGAATAGAGTGCCTCAGCAATGGTCAAGATTGTACCATTGGACAACATTATACGTGCCTTACCGTATCCTTCGATCAGGTTGGATGGGCCTGAGAGGGTTGTCAGAGGTGCATTCTTAGGTACGAAGTTAGTGAAATAGATGCGTTCACGCAAAACAGTATGCGTGGTTGCACTATCTGCCAGACAACTAACTTTCCCACTAGTCATACCTAGAATGAAAAATTAATTTGAATCGGTCACATGCATAAAAGTTTATAAAAACAAGTATCAATTCAAAATAATTTCATTTATTCAAGGATTAAAAACTTAATATCCAAAATAAATCGCCAACTAATAATCCAAAACATAAAGGAAAATTGTTCAAAATCAACCAAAAAACAAGGTGGGGTTCAGCCACAAGGTGGAATTCGGCCCCAATTGTCTTATTTTAACTGAAAAATAAGTCTATGTCTAAGATTCTAATCTTCCATAGGAGTGGTATCCTCTTGAAAATCAGAAACCTCCATCTTTGTAGTCTCCGGTTCGTCCACTTGCAGGAAGTTTGATTCAAACTTCGTACGACGAGAATGATATGCATCCACAACCTTCTTGGGAGCACGGCAAATACGGGACCAATGGTCCTTGGAACCACAACGATAGCACATATCGTCATTCATTGTGGCAGGTGCTTTGCCCTTATTCTTGAAGTTCGGGGCGTTGGGAGCGAGGTTTGGGCGCTTCTGGGCTTTGTTTCCTCCCTTGGATGGGCCTTGGCTCTGTTGACCTTGGTGGGATGGCTTCTGGCCGCCCTTACCACGCCTCTTTTGGCGTTTTGGGTGCTGATTAGTGCTATAATGTGCTTCAGGCACAGCAGTAGCCCCAGTAGGTCGAGCTTGATGATTCTTCATCAACAGCTGGTTCTGCTTTTCAGCAAGAAGTAAAACAGAGATCAAATCCGAGAACTTAGTGAACTTCTGAGCTCTATATTGTTGCTGCAGGACAATATTAGAAGCAGAGAAGGTCGAGTAGGTCTTCTCCAGGAGATCCTCTTAAGTCAAAGTTTCATTGCAAAACTTGAGAAGTGATCGGATTCGACAAACTTCAGAATTATATTCATTCACAGACTTAAAGTCTTGGAAGCGCAAGTGCTGCCAGTCGTGTCTTGCTTCAGGCAAGAATATGTCCTTTTGGTGATCGAAACGATCAGCCAAAGCGACCCATAATGCACGTGGATCCTCCTCAGCAAGGTACTCAGTTTGTAGAGCGTCATGGATATGTCTTCGAATGAAGATCATAGCAGTGGCTTTTTCAGCCTCGCCAACAGGTTTATCTGTTGCTTCTTCAATAACAGGACGCAAGTTCTTTGCAGTGAGGTGGAGCTTCACATCTTGAACCCACTTGAGGTAGTTCTTTCCAGAAACCTCCAAATCGGTGAAGTCGAGTTTGTTCAAATTCGACATGTTCCTATCACAAAATAGATGGACAAGATGTGGTTAGTGTAATGGAGAAAAATCAATCCATTCACATAGGAGTAGAACATACAGGTTCTAATAGACATGTATTGGTTTAATTTTGCATGAAAAACTTCGGGTTTTCATGGGTGATATATTTAAGTGAAAACTTCGGGTTTTCTAACAAGGCATGTGTATAAGAAACTTCGGGTTTCAAAGTAATTATGAACTTCAGGTTCATATATTCCTGCAGGCAAACACAAATATATATGCAAACAAATATGCAAAGAATATATGCAGAAATATTGTATAATGATAAGTGAATTAATTTATTTTTGGTCTTCGGGGCCAAATTAAAGTGTGGGTGAAAATATAAAAACCCATATTTAAAAAAATATTAAATAATAAAATCTCGGGGCCTAAAAGTATAAGCCAAGAACCCTCGGGTGGAATTGCAGGCCCACGGGGTGAGAAGAGGGGAATGGGCTGCTGTGTGCAGCCCGAAAATTTTTTTTATTTTTTTTTTATTTTTTTTTTATGCGAGCCGTTCCAGGCGAGCCCAGAAACTTTTTTTTTTTTTTATGCGGGCCGCTCCAGGCAAGCCCAGAAACTTTTTTTTTTTTTTTTTTTTTTTTTTATGCGGGCCGCTCCAGGCGAGCCCAGAAAACTTGTTTTTTTTTTTTTTTTTTTTTATTAGATGCATAGATAATTCAATGAATCACATATTTACTTTGATGCATATGCAAATAATAGTTTCAATGCATGTACATATGTAGGATTCAATTAATGACAAATATCAAATTCACATAATTGTAGCAATTTTGATTATGAAGCATACACAATTTATGTAGAATCTAAAATACGTAAAACGTAAAGTTGGGTCATGCATCATGGTGAATGTTCATGCTATCAGGGCTTGCAAAATATCGAGTTAAAAGCCGTTGTTTGGAAAGAACCTGATTGCGTGATGATATGGATGAACTGGTTTGATGCAGAAAAAATCTCCAACGTCAGATTCCTAAGCGCAGCGGTAGGAGCGTGCTGATAACGTGTTGTGGTCTATTTTATCTGACAGAGGGACTAGGGCCGGCGGCAGAGAGAGAGAGGAGAGAGATGTGTGTTTGTAGAATTGTAGGGGAATGTGTGTGTTGTTATCCCTCCTACATTGTGCCTTTATTTATAGTAGTAAAGGGAGAGAAGATATTCCTTCTCCTCCAAGTAATACAAGTTGTAATAGGAAAGGATAACTAGAATCAAATCTTATCTAGGATTTACACAATCATACTTAAACTAGGAATGTTTACAACAAAATTATGTTTTTCATTTTCATTATTTATTGATTTAAAATATATTTTCTTTAACGAGTAACAAGTCAGGTCAATTACCTGATAATATTAACGGGTAGATTTCGGGTCAGGTTATATTACTTGGTTACTTTAATGGGTATTACACGACGCGACCAGTTAAAATATCGAGTATGTCATGAAAACAACATGAACAAGAGAAACACGACACAAATGCCAGGTCTGCTTATCAGTGTAGGAGTCATAGGGCAACTAAACAATACACTTGAATTTCAAATACATAACAAAAGAATAATACAAAGTTAAATCCCAACCAATAATTCTTATCAACTCTCTTCAATTGAAGTCTAGCATCCAAATAGAAAACCTTAACTCCTAAGAAAAAATGTAATTTGCTCAAATCCTTCAACTCAAATTCAAGTCCCTATGTGCGAATGAAAGACTTAGTTGAGGAATGAGAGTTACCCGTCAAAACAATGTCGTCCACATAGAGAAGGAAGATGAGAACCTTTATGAAAGGTGAACATGGAGTTATTAGCACGACTTTGGATGAAATCGGATTGTATAAGAAATATATTGAGACATTGGGCTTGCTTGAGTCCATAAATTGCTTTATGTTTTTTACACACAAACTTAGGAAGATTGGGGTCAATAAAACCCGATGACTGTGACATGTATAACTAATCAATAGTCAAGTCCAAGTCGAAGAACTTGCTTAGATTGGAATCCCATTATCACGTGGACCGCTTTCGGAGAACACTGGGTAGGAGCGTATTTCATAGAGCATATAATCTCCAGAAAGAAACTCAGCAGGGAACAAGTGAACCCCACCACAAAGTAGTAAAGATGGAACTTGATAGCTATATTCCAAGTTTTAGCAGTCTCATTGCATGGTTCATGGTTACTTTCTTCCTTCACTCATCTCATGAGAACTTCAGGTGGGTTCGCGTGCCTGTATGTCTCATAGAAGTCCTGAAACAGCTCGTCGAATTGATCTTGACATGAGCAGCCTTAAAGTAGTCAACCTTACAAGCAGACCCACCTTAACAATATAAGGGTGAGGGATATTCATCACCCTTACGACTGGAGAGAGACATCTTAAAGAATTCATGCATGGCAGACATCGGGGAAATATTTAGAAGATAATTCAAAGGAGAAAGAAAGAAAAAATATACATGGAGCAACGCACGCAAGCCCAAGCCCAAGCCCAGCCTGCTGTCCCATAGCCTAAAGAAAAAACCAGCAACGAAGAACCAGCCCACAATGGCCCTCCTCTTCTTCTCGACCCAAAACAGGCAAGAGGCATGGGCCTCCTTTCCCTTAAAGCAATTCCACCAGGGACTCTTTAGGCCAGCACCTAGCCAATCCACTCCAGCCCAGCAGATAGGTTGGCACCTACCCCAAGCTGGTCTCCAGGCCAGCCCATAATCGACAGAGCCATGGCCCGGCCTACATGACGTCAGCCACCTTTTTTCTGTGCCAAAGAGGGAGTTGTTATGAAGGCTGAGGAGCGGACCTGGTCAAGGCGAGATAGGGTGTTGGAATGGAAGGAGCCACAGAATGAGAAGGACAATAGCTGGTTATGTGATTGTGTTTCTAATGAAAGGGCCATCTAAAAACTAAACCGAAAGCATTCGGGAAAACATGCATGATGTACAAGCAGATCCTAGAATTAAGGGATGAATGAACGATTGAAAAAATGCCAAAACCTATGCCAATTGAAACTGATAACATCTAATGATTAATGCCAATTTAAAATCCATAATCCCAATTCGAATTCAAAATCACAATCCTTAACTTTACCTTTGATTTTGAATTCAAAATCCCAACCCCTAATCCCAATTCGAACAGGAAGGTGCAGTTTCTTACCTTGACCTTGAGGTAGAGGCATGTGCGATGCAGATGTAGCAGTTGGACAAGGGAGAAAAAATCAAGAGACTGAGCCGAGCGAGAGAGAGAAAGAAACCAAGAGAGAGAGAGAGAGAAAGAGAAAAACCGAGTTAGAAAATAAAAGTCAAATTATTATTTTATAATAAAAATTAATAATATTTTAATAAAATTGACTAGGCTATTTAGTTTTAAGGGTGGAGATGCATTTGGCCTATTACTGTTCATTAGGGGTATCACTGTTCACTAAGTGAATTAAACGGACTCGATGCTGGCATATTTTTTTTAGGGGTGGAACTGCTCTTAGCCAAACAGCCAGGCCCATAGGCCCAGCTTCTCCCAAGATGACACAAGGCCCAGATGGGCTTCCCACTTTTCTTCAACGGCCAAGCCCGTAGGCCCAGCCATCCTCCCTCTCACATAGACCCGGCCCGTGCCAATCCACTATTGCTACCGCCAGCCCAGTCCAGTGGCCTTCCTGGCCTGAGTCAGCCGCCTTACCGAGCCCCAGCTCGCTTTAACCTAACGCCTCTGCTCAACGAAGCCGATTTTCTGCAGCAGTGATGTGGCTTCCAGCCAAGTTTTTGACATCCTCGGCTTCACACCAAGCTTCCCCATCAAGACCCGTGGCTCCAAAGTAGTTCCTGAAAAAAAATAAAAAATAAAATAAAATCTTTTCTTACCATGTCGCAATACGGAGAAGAAGAATAACGCCAATTCAAATCTTCGCAAGAGCAAACAAAGAACAAGACTAGGTAAGAGGGTACAATTTCCTTAGGTTTTCTCATTTTTCTTGTTGAAATAAAGATTGCTCTTCAAATTTATTTAATTCTCTATTTAAGGTAGATTTAAATAACTTCAAAAATCATAGAGATGACACGTGGATCTTTTCTCGAAAAAGATAAGAATGTCCTCATTAAATGGGTAGGGCCGCCCATAAGTATTCCCAAGCGCAATCCAACATCTATGGAGGCTTAAGCAACAGAATACGACATAAGCTGACTCCCGTGTTCATGGCAAACAAGAAAAGTCAAGGTTATTAAAGATATGATTAATTACTAAATTCTATTTTTAATACTCTCTATTGACTATCAACTCAAACAAGTAACAAATCCTCATCACAAGGATACTTCCATCATCATCCCAAAATATTATCTCCTAATTAATATATTAGGAATATTTTTTCCTTATCAATTATACGGATGACTCATCTTGACCAATGAGAAGCCGCCACGTGTAGGGTAAAACCCTATGCGTAGGCTAGCCACCTTCCTATAAATACCCTATAGCCACCAAATTATGGTAAGCTTTGGCTGCATATACAAGCCCAAACCACTCATTTTTTCAACGAAAATGACTTAGGCATAAAAAAATTATTGACCAGACCATCCAGTGAACGCATGAGCCATGAAGCTTTAGCCTTGATCAACATTGATAAATCCCTTTTCTTACACTGCATAGTTTTATAAACCTTTTTGCTGACACTCATTTCAGCCAAAAAAAATAAAATAAACGAAAACGAGTGGATTCCTTTCTCCTTCAAGGAAACTGAACAAGCGTCAAATGCTTAAAATCTACAAAGCAAATTTGTTTTTTTTTTTTTTTTTTTTCGTCGAACTACAAAGCGAAGTTGGCATAAAACACTAAAAATAGAATCGCGATTCATTACGCAAGTCTGTGGGCTGGCCCACAATCGACCCATGAAATGACTCTTCGTCCACTCTCTTGGCCACTTCCCTCCCCGGCCCTCTCTCAAAATCCATTTTCCGCCACCTGATCGTCCATCACATCTTCCAAGTCCACCAATCCCCCGGTGGGCCCCGGTACGTCAGCCTCCAGGCCAACTTGTTGACGTGTCACACAAAACGACATGACGTGGATACGTGGAACTGCACCTCAGGGGGTGCGGCACATTCCATCTGACCGGCAACAGCTCGCCACGTGTCCCATCCGGTTCCAGCCTGCACCGCACCCACCCCTCCCCCCCTCCCCCCTCCCCCCTCCCCTCTCACTTTCTCCCTCCCCCTCACTTTCTCCCTCCCCTCACTTTCTGCGACCCTATAAATACGAACCCGCACATCTCCTTCTTCATATCCAATCGCTTCCATTTATTAATTTATTAATTTTATTTTAATTTAATTCTGCTCTGCAAATGGAAAGTCCGACTCTAACCAGATTGCTGAAGCAGGTGGCGTCGGGGTTCCCGAACCACCGCGCCCTTTCCGTTTCCGGAAAGTTCGACTTGACCCATGCGCGCTTGCAGGAGCTGGTCGACCACGCCGCCTCCCTCTTAATCGCCTCCGGCATCGCCCCAAATGACACCGTCGCACTCACCTTCCCCAACACCGTCGAGGTACATATCGCATCGTTTTATTTTCCACCATTTTCTCCGCAACCAAACAAGTTTTTAAATTAGGAAAAAAATTTCTGACGGTTTTTTTTTTTTTTTGTCTTTTCTGTAGTTTGTTGTGATGTTTTTGGCGGTGATTCGGTGCAGAGCGACAGCGGCGCCGCTGAACGCGGTGTACACGGCGGAGGAGTTCGAGTTCTACCTCTCCGACTCGGAATCGAAGCTCCTGATCACGCCGGAAAAACCGATTCATGCGGCCCAAGCGGCGGCTTCCAAGCTCAACATCCCTCACGTCACCGCCAACCTTTCTGACGCCGCCAGCCACGTCACTCTCTCTTCCGCCGCCGAGGGGAGCCCCGACTCGGTCTCGCAACTCGTCAACGAGCCCTCCGACGTGGCGCTCTTCCTTCACACGTCGGGGACTACGAGCCGGCCCAAGGGAGTGCCCTTGACGCAGCTCAATTTGGCCTCCTCGGTCCAGAACATCAAATCGGTCTACAAACTCACTGAGTCGGACTCGACGGTTATCGTCCTCCCTCTGTTTCACGTGCACGGATTAATTGCCGGGTTACTTAGTTCATTTTCCGCAGGAGCCGCCGCGACACTCCCAGCCGCTGGCCGATTCTCCGCCTCGACGTTTTGGTCCGACATGGTCACATACAACGCCACGTGGTACACCGCGGTCCCCACCATCCACCAAATCATCCTCGACCGCCACAGCAGCAAACCCGAACCGCAATACCCTAAGCTCCGGTTTATCCGGACCTGCAGCGCCTCGCTGGCTCCGTCGATATTGGCGCGGCTTGAAGAATCGTTCGGCGCTCCGGTCTTGGAGGCTTACGCGATGACAGAGGCGTCCCATTTGATGTGTTCAAATCCGTTGCCGGAAGACGGGGCCCACAGGCCCGGGTCGGTGGGTCGACCCGTGGGTCAGGAGCTTGCGATTTTGGACGAAAACGGTTCGGCTCAGCCGGAGGGGGTGAACGGCGAGGTTTGCATCAGAGGACCCAATGTGACTAAAGGGTACAAGAACAACCCGGAAGCGAACAAAGCGGCTTTCTTGTTCGGGTGGTTTCATACGGGGGATATCGGAGTTTTGGACGCCGATGGGTATTTGAGCCTCGTGGGTCGGATTAAGGAGCTGATTAATCGCGGAGGTAATTGAATTAATCGAATTTGTACACCAAGTGTTCGATAAAATGCGCGAGTAAGTTTAGTTCACAATGTGTATGTTTTTGGTCCTTTTAGGGGAAAAGATATCGCCGATTGAAGTCGATGCAGTACTTTTGTCACATCCAGAGGTCGCCCAAGGCGTTGCATTTGGAGTTCCTGATGATAAATATGGCGAAGAGGTACGTGGCCAAACTAAACTACAATTTTCAAACCCCAGTTCAATATCCGATAGTTATGGCGTCGATATTTGATTTTGATGAGTTAATCAGTTTGATATATCATCATTGGCAATCTGTGGTTGATTATTTATGTTACTATGTGTTAATTATGCAGATTAATTGTGCCATAATCCCAAGAGAAGGCTCAAGCTTGGACGAGGAAGAAGTGATGCGACATTGCAAGAAGAATCTGGCTTCATTCAAAGTACCCAAGAAGGTGTTCATCACCGAGTCTCTTCCGAAAACCGCAACCGGAAAAATCCAACGCCGGATCGTGGCAGAGCACTTCCTTGCTCAAATCTCCACCGCCAAAGTTCCCAAATTTGGTGCTTAACTTTACGAGCAGTTCTTCCTAGCCTCCGTTTTACTAAAACGCTAGCACATGAAATATAGGGTTTTTAATTTAATTGAATTTAGGTAAAATGTTGATTCAAACAGATGGGTGTGACACTGCTGCAATTGTTAACGTAAGATGCATATGATTTTTGGTCATTTGGTTGGTACAAGTGCGAAGCGTAGACGGTGAAGTGGTATGAATTGTCGAGCGTGGGGGCCCGAATGCAGTCGGCTGTCGTGTACTTGTGTGTGTGGGTGTAGGGTTTTTTTTCGGTAAAGTGTGTGGGTGTAGGTTGGTTATTTTATTTGACCAGATTGCTCAAATGTTGTTTGATTCGACTTGGATTCTCCTTGGCTTTTTACTTTTTAGTAGTAAATTAGTTCTTAGTGTTAGTTGGGTCATTGGCTTTTTAGTACTAAATATTTGTTATTAGGTTTGCCACTTTCCAAGTCCATCTCCCCTCGTACCATTTTCCTTTTACCTTGATAAAGGAAGTGTCTTAGTCTAATAATCCACTCACTTTGTTCCACCTTGCTAGATTTTTTTCTCTATTCTAATTGTTGCATCGTCACCGAGAAAAAGCTACAAATTCACGCCATATTCATACATATCCTTTACGTCAAACTCTATTGAGCTAACTACTATTCATGCTAAAATAAGCTCAAGGCACATGATCGGGGCTTGCCAAGTAAATGGTGTATGGTTGATTACTGAAGTTTATCAGACCTGCACGAAGTCAAGATTATGGAAGAATTGGACTGCTTGTCAAAGCCCGCAAACTTTGAAGTCTATGTAGGTGAGTCTGAGAGAGAACATACTAGTTTCTCATTTCCTTGGCAAACTAACAAATCCAGTTAGAAAGGAACCATATCGTAGGCCTTAATTAACGTGAAAGCCCAGCAAAGCATGCATTAAATGAAGGGTGAGGTGGACTTTTCCTTCCTAGCTCACGCAGAAGAATGATGAACGAAAGCCAAAAGACGCGTTACTTAAAGTAACACCATTGGAAGCTGACCTGGGAAAGTGGTGCTCTGGGAAGAGCGGACGATATAGTCTTTACAAGGGTAGCGACGCTCATCTGTCTTACACTAAAAGGAAGGTTGCAGTGGCGCTAAATATTTGTTCCAAGTGTTAGTTGGGTCATTGGCTTTTTAGTACTAAATATTTGTTATTAGGTTTGCCACTTTCCAAGTCCATCTCCCCTCATACCGTTTTCCTTTCACTTTGATAAAGGAAGTGTCTTAGTCTAATAATCCACTCAGTTTGCTCTACCTTGCTAGATTTTTTTTTCTTTCTCTATTCTAATTGTCACATCCTCACCGAGAAAAAGCTACTAATTCACGTCATACCCATACTCGGGGTTTGCCAAGTAAATTGTGATGTGGATGGTTACCGAAGTTTATCGGACCTACGCGGAGTCAAGATTATGGAAGAATTGGACTGCTTGTCCAAGCCCCAATTTTTTAAGTCCACGTAGGTGACTCTGAGAGAGAACAGACTTAGTTTCTCACTTTCCCTGGCAATCTAACCAATCCAATTAGAAGGGAACCAGACCCTAGGTCTTAATTCACATGAAAGCCTAGCAAAGCATGCATTAAATGAAGAGCGAGGTGGACTTTCCCTTCCTAACTCACCCAGAAGAATGATGAACGAAAAACCAAAAGACGCATTACTTGAAGTAACACTTGTGAAAGCTGACATGGGAAAGTAGCGGTCTGGGAAGAGCGGGTGATGTAGTCTTTACGAGCGTAGCGACGCTTGTTTGTCTTACACCAAAGGGAAGGTTGCAATGGCGCTAGGAGAAAGGAAAGGAAGACTTAGCATAACTAGAGACTACCCAGAAAGCCCAGAAAAGAATCATTTACCTACAAAAGAAAGGTTAGAAACCTTGAAGTGGAGGATTAACTCAATACAGAGGGGGAATTGCATAGAACGGGAGGGAGAGAGAGATCAAGGTTGTGCTGCACCAAGCAAGAAAAAATAACTCTCTAAGGAAATAGTCTTGGATCTTTGGGAAGATCACTTTCCTGTCACCTTAGTGTTTTCCTTAATCTTCCTTTGATCCTCTTAGTCAATATAAGCCCTCTTAGAACATTAGGAAACCCATATTACTCAACCTAGAACACCATGCAACCAAGCAGAGCTCTCTTTCTCTCATGCTAAACTAAAAAATTTCTAGCTTCCGCATCATGCCTCACTTAAGCAAGCCATTATTTACTTAATCATGCTATCTTTGAGTCATTGATACAACTGAGATATTTTCTAAAACGTACTACTTCTTTCGAGATATCCCATGACTTGGTACGAAAGCAAATTAGGAGAAGCAAAGGAGTACTTGCAATGCCCAGATCCACCTCGCACTAAAAGTCCCCCAACAGTGATGATAGAGTCACAAGTGAACACTTTAACATTGATAGCAATAGCTATGTGAACAATTTGTGCATACCCTCACGAAGACCTACCTACAAAAGCACAAGGGAAAGTGGAGAAAATTTTGGTTTTAACTAAAATGGAAATGCATGATGCAGTCAGTCATTATGTACACAAGTATGTTTATTTTATTTGACCAGATTGTTCAAATGTTGTTTGATACGACTTGGATGCTCCTTGGCTTTTAACTTTTTAGTACGAAATTAGTCTCAAGTGTTAGTTGGGTCATTGGCTTTTTTAGTACTAAATATTTGTTATTAGGTTTGCGACTTTCCAAGTCGATCTCCACTCGTACCATTTTTCTTTTACTTTGATAAAGGAAGTGTCTTTGTCTAATAATTCACTCATTTTGTTCTAACTTGCTAGATTTTCTTTCTCTAATCTAATTGTCACATTCTCACCGAGAAAATGTACTAATTCACATGTTATAATGTGGCAATAAGATGTTTATATTTTCTGAACGTTGAGTTTTGTTTTTTTAGTTATTTGTCGACACAGAATTTATGGTTTCTCATTTTAGCTATTTTCTAAACGTTGAGTTGTGTTTGATATCAATGGTCGATATTAGAACGTAAAATACGTACATTCATAATTCTCCACCTTAACATTAGATTTAATTGGAGGATCAACTCAATACAGAGGGGGTGATGGTATAGAACGGGAGGGAGAGAGAGATTCAACGTTGTATTGCACCAAACAAGGGAAATCACTCTCTAAATGCAAGTAGTCTTGAACTTTGGGAGAATCACCTTCCTGCAACCTTGAAGTTTTCCTTAATCTTCCTTTGATCCTCTCGGTCAGTAGAAGTCCTCTTAGAACCCTAAGAAACCCAACCTAGAACACCATGCAATCAAGTAGAGCTCTCTCTCTCATGCTAAACTGATATGTTTCTAGTTTTCACACCATGTCTCACTTGGGCTAGTGATTATTTATTTAATCATGCTATCTTTGAGTTATTAATGCAACCGGGATATTTTCTAAGACATGCTAATTCTTTCAAGATATTTTGAGACTTGGTACGAAAACGAACCAAGGGAAACAAATGAGTACATGCAAAACCGAAGTCTACTTCGACCTAAAAGTTCCCCAACAGTGACGATAGAGTCACAAGAGAACATTTTAACATGGATAACGATAGCTATGTGAACATTTTGTGCATACCCTCACAAAAACCTGCCTACAAAAGTACAAGGGAATGTGGAGAAAAAATTGCTTAACTAGAGTGGAAATGCATGATTGACTTTTACATGTATTGGGCTAATAATGTGTTGGGCCAAACGCTGCAGGAGTGGCATGGGAATCAGTTGGATCATGTTCGGGTATGACTCGACCCAACAATTCATTTTTCTTTGATTTAGGGCTTGGCACAGTTTGGGTTAGTTCCGTTTTGGGTTCATATTTTGCACCAAATTGTAACACTGCCTAAAATTATACTACAAATCGGACTATAATTGCTTAGAACTCATTAGATCGGTTCAAAAATTGCAGTTTGGTTTGATTGCGGTTTAATATACATGTAATACTAAATGGAAATCTCATAGCTATGTGAAAATAAATATTATTAGAGGAGGTGCAAAGTTCCTTTTGGCAAACTAATTGAATGTTTCTTTGACCAAAAAACAAAAAAAAAAAACTAATTGGATGTTCAATTTATGGTTGGACTAATCTAAACCTTCCATTGAAACAAAAGATAACAAGTAATTAAAAATATTTAACTTATAAGGGTTTTTATCATAAATGATCCCTAAGATTGATCAAGCCCATCATTTTGGTCTCTCACCTTTAAAATCAATCAATGTCGTCCCTGACATTTACTACCGCACATCAATTTGGTCATTCTGTTAAGATTTCGTCAACTATTCTGTTAGTTTATATGTGGGACCCACAAATCCAATGAAATGATGACATGTGGATTACACAAAATAAGGGTTTTTATCGCAAATGGTTCTTGACATTGATCCAACTCCTCATTTTGGTCCCTGAGTTTCAAAAATCGATAAATTTGGTCCCGGACTTTCAATACCGCATGTTAATTTAATCCTTCTGTTAAAGTTTCATCAATATCTTTTGTCCCACCAATTCAATCATATGGCACCACGTGGATTAACTATAAGAAACATTTTTTTTTTAAGATTTAAAACTAAAAGTAAAATAAGAAACTAAAAACCAAAACTAAAAGAAAAAAAAGTTATCGTCATTTTTATCAGAGTATGCTCAAAAAGAAAAAGAAGGCACCATGATGCCACTAAAGTACTTGGCCTCCTGAACTCACTCATCATTTTCTCTAATTGGGGTTGTGGGATGCGAGCAAAATGTCAGCGGGGAATACTCGTCCGTTGGTTCACTCTTAAAAAATATAGTTTCTTATAGTTAATCCATGTGGAGTCATATGATTGGATAAGTGGTATCACATCAGCACATAAACGAAAAATATTGATGAAATTTTAAGGGAAAGACTAAATTGATGTGTGGTAGTGAAAGTCAAGGACCAAATTTATCGATTTTTGAAACTCAAGGACCAAAATGAGGAGTTAGATCAATGTCAAGAACCATTTGCGATAAAAACTCTTATTTTGTGTAATCCATATGTCACCATTTCTTTGGATTGGGGGTCCCACATACAAACTAACATAATAGTTGACGGAATCTTAACGGAATGACCAAATTGATGTGGGGTAGTGAATGTCAGCGACGACAATGATTGATTTTGAAAGTGAGGGATCAAAATGATGAGTTTGATCAATCTCAAGGGCTATTTGTAATAAAAGAGTGTTTCTTTGACAACATTAATTGTCGTCGAACCAACTTAGAGCCTATTTGCAAATGCTTTTAGAAAAAATGATTGTGACGTTAACAGATTTTTAGAAGCACTTTCAAATACTGCTGCTTAATTTGAATCGTGTATGTTTACCATATTTTTTTAAAAAGTAGACGTATAGTTGTTGTTGCCTTGAATTTTATGGTGGTTGCCAAGTCCATCAACCCTGCACTGCCACGTGAATTTTTGCAGCTAAACCTGAGGGGTCATCTCCAACTGAAAAAGTTAAATATAGCCTCATCTAGAATTATAGCCTCCCAAAAAAAATATTTTTAAATGAGCAGTATTAGGCCATACTCACATACCATCTCCAACCGAATGAGCTAAACATAGCCCCTCCATAATTTATTAGTTTTAAGTTTATACTTTAAATTTATTGGTTAATTTAGTTAAACTACCATTGAATGTTTTCAAATCTAGTTGTTGAATTTAAATCAATTATTGCAACTGAGGAGCTAAGCTCTAAAAAAAGGGGCTAAGATGGGGGCTACATTTGGCCAGCCTGCTGCCTATTTGGCCAAATAATTGCATGGTAGGCTTCAGAGAATTATAGCGTAGCAATCAGTTAAAGATCAATTTCTGAACAACTCAGATAATTTTTTGGCTTTTGGACCTTTAGTCATCTCCATTGAAGATGACCTAATGACACAACTCAATCAAAAGCAGCTGTGGAAGATTTAGCCCACCATTCACTCCACCCTAAGATTTTTGTTCGAGCATAAAATTTAGACCAAGTTGAAATCTGTCATCAAGAAACAATGCAATGCCCAATTAAAAGTAAGAATCTCAATCAAAGATTGATTTGTTGTTGGTTCTATTATACTAAATTATGTAACAACCTTGATAGGGATTTTTGCCACCTGCAAAAGTAGGGATAAAAACACTTAAAATACTTGTAAGAGAACATGGTAGTTATAGTATAAATAGCTCAAGTAAGGTCGTTTTCCGTAGGGATTGAATAATAATTTATGTAAATACCAAATCTTAATTAATTATTTAAAAACAAAGTTTAGAAGAGGTTGATTTAATGACTTAAAATATTAAAAACGAATTTAATTAAAAACAATTAAATAAATTCACGAAGTAAAGAAAACAAAAGAAAATAGTTTTGAAAACCAAATTGTAAAAGCCTAGGGTTCCACGATCCCCTTAACAATCCTATGCAACTTTGAAGGTTACGTTTTCCTAATGCATATTCTACTCGTGGTATTCAAGCTAAAATGTATCAAACATGCAATTCGTCTGTGGTATTAAGATCAAATATAAACATGTATGACTCATTACGCTTTGTGAAAACCCTTTGAAAAACCATGCAACCCCTAAGACGTAGTATTCATCCTAGGTGAAATTACAACTATTAATCACAAGAAGCAATATTGTCACATCCCGGCCCGGGCCCTCACCACATCCCGGGCTCGATTCCACTGTAGCACGATATTGTCCGCTTTGGGCCCAACCACGTCCTAACGGTTTTGTTTCTGGGAACTCACACGAGAACTTCCCAGTGGGTCACCCATCATGGGATTGCTCTCGTACGAACTCGCTTAACTTCGGAGTTCCAACGGAACCCAAAGCCAGTGAGCTCTCAAAAGGCCTCGTGGTAGATAGAAATGAGAATATACATATAAAATTTAGAGGATTCACTCCCCTAGGCAATGTAGAATGCTACAATCCACCCCCCTTAGGGGGCACAAGACGTCCTCGTCGACACATTTCCGGCCAAGGATTGGCTTTGATACCAAATTGTCGCATCCCGGCCCGGGCCTCCATCACATCCCAGGCTCGACTCCACCATAGCACGATATTGTCTTCTTTGGGCCCCGACCACACCCTCACGGTTTTGTTTTTGGGAACTCACACGAGAACTTCCCAGTGGGTCACCCATCATGGATTGCTCTCATGTGAACTCGCTTAACTTCGAAGTTCCGATGGAACCCGAAACCAGTGAGCTCCCAAAAGGTCTCGTGCTAGCTAGAGATGAGAATACACATATAAAGCTTAAAAGATCCACTCCCCTGGGTGATGTGGGATGCTACAAATACTCAATTCCTCGGTGGTATTCTGACCGAACTGTATCCGATTACTTATCTAAACATCCTAATGATAGCTAAGCATTAAGATATAGAAACAATTTAAAACACAATGATTAATAATTCAAAGTAAACATGCATAACATCATAAGCAATTAAATAAAGACTACATATTTATGCTAAGGCTCAAGGCATTGCCCTAGCAAACAAAGTTTAGTTACGAACAATCATAAAACAAAAGGATTTTTATTGAAATAGAAAAAGGATAGAAAACACCTAGAAAATAAACTTCAAAAACTCTCTAGAGTAATGTGTGTGTTCTCCTTGTCTAGGGCTAGCCCTAAAAAGGCTTATTTATACTACTCTAAATAAAATCCTCCTAGTAAAAGGTTTTAGAATAAAACTAGGAAACATAATAAAATAATAAAACATAAAATAAAAGGTTTCCTATTTAAACTAAAATTCGGAATTCTCAGAAAATTAGTCTTTTGACCGACCAAATCAACTCCGATTTGGTCCCAAAAGGTCTGTTTTGAAATCTAAAGACGTCCCCTACAAATCCTCGGAAGAAATCTTCCTCAAAATATGTCATCTTGACCTCCAAAATACTCAAAACGTCTAGAAACATCAATCTGGGAAAGTTGCGCACTGGGCCTTTATTTCATCGCCACGGTCAAACGGCTTGGTAGAAAAATCTGGAATTTTGATACAAGCATCTTGAAAAAATCATGAACATCTTCCAATTGGAATCACTCCAAAATTCATCTGTTTCAATACTTTTTTCTCCAGATGAAGTCGAATGTCCTACATTGAAAATATATAACAAAGTATCAAAATTCTACCAAAATAACCAATAAATTAATACTAAGATTAGGGTAAAATATAGGGAACTTTAACGAAAAGCATCCGGTACTGTTCACTTTAATGAAAAACCACATTTTTACACTAAAAAGTCAATCATGGTACTATTCACTTTACCCTTTATTTTGTCCTTATCATTAAAACTCAAAGTTTTCAAGCTCGTTTCATTAGTTTTCCTTAATATATATGGTAAAATATGGACTCATCAAACCTATTTGGGTGGTGTTGTGCTTGGCAAGTTGATGTACTACCAATTAAATGTGCTAACCTATTTATTTAGCAATTAGGGACCACTGTCATGTCAATGCTTCAGAAACTTATTAGGTCGCAAACTTTTGCTGTAACCTAACTAGTGTGGGAACAAATTCTACTATAGTCTTGTACATTTTCGAAATTTACAAATTCTCGAATGTATGAGAGGAACACTAAAATAAAGGGTTGAAATACCGTTTTTCATCCTTGTAGTTTGATTTCATTTTTTGCTTTGGTCCTGTAGTTTGGTTCAGTTAGCAATCAAGTCTTGTAATAAGTGACTAAAATTGTCGAATTTAAGTGAAATGGCCAAAGTAAAAAGTCAGTCGAACTACAGGGACCAAAACCGCAACGTATGTAATCGAACCAACCATTCGTAAAGGTCTCATGGTCCATTCTGTTGGTCTAAACATGTTTGTTTGCATTGGAACTGCTTCTTCTTCGAGGTTTTGTTTCTCTATAAATGCCACAGCTAAGTTAAATTCTAATTGTTCTTGTTGTATATACTGCCTTGTGCTAGCATTTTCTTTGAGCAACGTATGATCGAGGAACTGTCGTATTCCTGTTGTGATAAGTGTGTCGGGTGACGAAATTAGTGTAGTTGGGGATGGACCTTTTAATTAAATTCACACATTAATAACGAAGGGACTTATGCATTCTTGCACCGCCCATATTGCCGTACAATATAAGAATCACATGCACCACTGCCATGCCATGGTCACCATTGTTGTGGACGGTAGGTGAGTGCTAAACTCAGTTGCTCATGCGTTGAATTGATTATGGTTGTTGATGACGGTTCATGTGCATGAGCGACTGATCGTAACATCGTCTGTGAACGTTATAGATTAATCAAATGTTGTAGTGGTTACAAAAATGAAATCGTACCATGCACATGCAAATGTCCATTGCTTTGCCCACACTCCAATAGTTGGTCAAGAAATTGTACTGGTAACAGCGTAGTAGATCTCATCGACCCAATGTAGGTTGTAAGCAACGGGATAAGGATCTCAATTTGTAAGTATACAGTGGTATTGGATAGACCTACTGGTCAATTGAGGTGGCACAAATAATTTAAATTCTCGATGAAGAGAATACAACTAGATCATTAGTGTGATTATCATGTGGCTTTTGACCTAATAAAATTTAGTAAAGAGAAAGGGCGGAGAGTTTATAAATCCAATGGTCATTTTTCTATGTGAATTGCACCCAACCATTGACGAAGAGATAATGTGAGCTTCTACCAAATCAATAAGCTTTTCCTTTCCTAATGTTTCGACCAGACACTGAAATTTCGTAGCTTTTAGATCCACTTTGATGAAGACAGGTTAACTAATATCGCATCATTAAGCCAAAAACTCATACATTAAAATCAAATTAGCATACATAAATAGTTATTGTCGCCCACCCTTATGCATCGCTTGCTGTTTACTCATTTCACTAATTATGCAACAAGTTTCAATAGGATTGTCTTGTCAATTTTAATAATTTGTTTGCATAAAATTTAAACAAGTCTTAAAATATTTTATTTTTGAGATGGTTTGTCCCCTTTTGGCTGATTTATTCAACTTAAGAGCTTTGGCATTTGAATACGTTCTTAACCTTCACTAAGTCAAATCAGAAATATTAAAGAAATTAGAAGAAAAAAATGATCAAACCAAAAAAGAGGAAATCAATTTAATTGCAAAAACCTCTCAGAGATGATAGTTTTTGTTTTTGTTTTTTTTTAACAAACGATATTATGGGCTAAACCTTACAATGAGCTAACAATAATGTGGTTCAAATTCACATTTGACAAGAATCGAACTTAAGACCTCTTACTTATAAGTAAAGAGGAATACCACTAGATCGTAGTACTAAGACCTCTAAGAGATTATAGTTTTAACTCTACTTAAGAAAGAAAAAAAAAATTAAAAAAAAGATGTGTATGACTATCAATTGTTGATAAAAGTGAGTTTTATAATCACTCAATAATTGACATTCATGCACATACGTTTACGACTGTTTCTAACAAAACTCAAAATATTACTCTTATAAAAAAAAATTTATAATATGTACCAAGATTTTTAACTATTAGATCGTTTATAGCTAAACTATTTGACCACACATTTAATATTTTATTTACTGGTTACATATCATACAACGAAACATAATAAATTATCGCAAATATGAAATGTGACACTGGTAGCCAATTATGCAGATGAAATCCATAAAATTATGATGGCATGTCAAAAAGTCTTTTGACCATATTGAGTAAGATCGAGCCACTTCACTCTTTTAATTTTATCGACTAATCATGTTAGATTCAATAACATTTTGACACCTGTATTTATTAAGATCAACTGGGGTTTTGAATACTTTTTAGTTTTAATCCATGCAAGGTACTTAATTCAAAATCATGAGGCTCCCCGCTCCTCCCTTCAAAATTACTCAAAACTTTAGAGTGGAAGCACTTGTCAGTGAGGACCCCTCGTAAACAAAGTCCTTTTTTTTTTTTTTTTGCATCTTTGTTGTTGTGAAATTAGTAATTAGATTTATTCTTCAATTGGGACTAAATTGAATCTGTGGTTTTGGTTTATAACCCTTTTTTTTGTGTTGGTGATGACTGCGTATCGGTTGTTCTGAACGACGAAATGGTAAAATACATAGTGACTCTAGAGAAGATGACTTTTGTCAACTAATAGAGTCTAATTGAGCCAGCATGTACTTTACTTGGGCTTCTTTGTCCGTTTGACACACTAGCAATTTTTCTTTAAATTTATCTCATGTAACATTTTTTCCTATCAATGAAGGTTATGTTTGACAAAAAATAATAATAATAATAATTGGAATTCCCTGCATTTTTTCTAACTTGTTTATACTAACCATCTGTTGTTTTACAAAATTTGATTAAGATGCTTTAATCAATTGCCAACTCAGTATTTTTTATTTATTTAATATATTCACTTAAGCTAGCTAACAACTAATTTTTCACAATCTAGGAATTTTCTACTTTTAATTTCTGTTATTATATTTAATTAGTTCCTCCTTCATTAAAAAAAGGCATTGACACTTTCATAATAAAGCTTCATTAATTTTGTTAAATTTTATGTATACTTATGACACACCCTGATCCTAGAATCAAGGCGTGATGGCCGTCACGTGGACGTGACGTAACCAAAAGTGCGACGCGGAAGCAATAGATAAGAGAAATACGAACAAACAAAAACCAAATACTAGCAATAATAACCAAGTAGCATGCTAGAGTAAGTTTAAGTGTGAAACACACAAATTCAGAGCATAAGTACTAGGTGCAGTCAAGTAGGACCATAACTAAATTACAACACCCGCAGGTGAGTCCTACATTTATGTAGTCTGTCAGTACGCCGTGGGAATCCTCGTGGGCCACCAACGTTGCTAACTAGAACCTGGAAGGGCGCAAAACAAAATTGAGTGGGTCAGTAAAACCAAAGTTTTTCAAAAAAACATTTCATTTAAAACATTTCTAACCCCTCGCTGTAAAACCTGTATACTTTCCCAGAAAATAACATAATATGCATATAATCTTCATATATCTCAAATCACAATTCTTTATCAAAACCCAGAAAATATGCCATGCCATAAATGTCAATAACAGATTAAGAATGCATCAATATAACAGGTGACATAATAAATCAACCGGAGACCCTGTAGTTGGTTTTGTACGGTTAATTCCATAGCTCAATATCCAAACCAACCGGAGTCACCACGGTGACCTACACGACACTACTCTGCACATAAGTCGGAACTACCTGAAGTAGTCTGTACGACAAGAATGGTGTAATAATACGCTCTAGTGCTTCTCTTATCAATCATCTGTGCACATAATCTAAGGTCACCTACCAGTCGGAACTACCTCTAGTGATCTGTACGACTAGCATGTCAGAACCCTCTCATGGTCTATACGACATGCACCTACTTGGATCCAAGGTGAGCGTGCGGTGAGGGTGAATATTATAAGCACTAACACCAGGGGTGCAGGTTATGAGCTTTCAACACGATTCACGTCAACAATAAATCATATGAATAACATAAAACTCACCTGATACTCACATGTGCGTCCACAACACCATTTCATATATATATATATATATATATATATATATATATATATATATATATATATATATATATATGCATCAATTGCTAATTCATATAATTCATAATATGCATGCATGGCATTTTAAAAACATACTTTCTTTTAAATTCAATTTCTGGGAAATTCAGTAGTATATAGGTAATAACAGAAAATAACTGCCCACTCACTGATAAGTCGAAGGGTCATAACCCCGTGATGTCCCTGCATGCGCCCCTACGCGCCGGAATAGGCACGGGTCCACGCACCCCCCACGAGCATCATCCCCTACCTCCAGTCGCCGGGAAAACTTGCCGGCGTCGGAAACTGGGCAGACCTGTAATCGGTCTTTTCTCACTCGATTCTCAACCATTTTCCATGAAATTTTCACCAAAACTTCACATATTACGAGAGGAAGAAGGCTATACCTTTAAAAACCTCCAAATCCTTCGAAATCACGTCGGGATATTTCACCAAAACTAGCCACCTTCGAACTAGGGTTTCCCGACGTCCAAAACTTCCAAACGAACGTCCCCGAGCTTCGTGGGAACTTCCTAGAGCTCACTATGAGCTTGGTTGTCCTAAAAACGAACCAATACAAAGTTCATGAATAGTGCCATACTCGGTGCTTGTGATTTCAACGTGAAAATAAGGAAAACCTTACCTGAAAATAGGACCTTTGAGTTCGTAGGGCACTCACGAACACGATGGTGCTAATCTCCACTTCGATCCATGAAGTTTCAAGGGTTTTTGGTGTTGGTCTGTACAGTTTCGAGAGGGAAATAGTGAGAATGAATCGAGAAGATGAGAGAGAGAAAGGGCACGGGGTGAGGGTATCCTCTGTGTGTGTGGGGTCCATCCCAAAACAAGTCCAACTTCTTTCCCTAACTACACAAATTGCAAATAATTTTTAATCCATTTCAAATTTTCCAAACTTAGGAAAATATGCATTATTCAATAATATGTCACACACACACCTTAGCATCCGTCAAGGACAATTTCATCTTTTCACAACCTCGATAAATAGAATCTCGAGATGGGCTGTGACAACTTATATAAAATAATTTATTTAAAACTTACGGTACATTTGAAAATAAACACACCTACTTTTGGTATGTTTAGATTCTAAATGTGCTAAGAAACAAATTGTACTAGAAACCCAAATGTACCATAAAACCAAATGTACCTATATTATAAGTAAAACAAGGTACAAATATAACCAAATGTATCCCTCTTCTGCATGGGGGAGGTAGTGGTTCGATGCCTGGGGTGGTGGAAGATGATTGGGTACGGCTGAATGTGGACAGAGCAACAAACTTGTAGGACAAGGTGGGTGGGGCTGGTGTGTTCGTCTCAACACATCTTCCCATTACTTCACTCCAAGACCTTAATGTTCGTAAGTAAGTGGATGTCAAAACATTTCTAGCAGATCTGATTGGTGTGCTCTGGAAAGGTACGACAACGCGGTTGAGGCGAGAATCAGACGACCTTTGTACACTCTCACGTTGCGGGGCAAAAATGGTATTTTGGCATCCTTGGGAACTTCTCACTTGCATATCGAGACAACAATGTGTTGTCGATATTACGGGCTGTAGACTGTGATATTGGTGGCTTATTAGTTGGATTCACTAAGCAAGTGAGCAGTTAGACCCGTTTACGGTATATGTCACCAGATTTGTTATTGTTGGGGCTCGACCCAAAGACAACTATTCTCGAAGTACGTGACGTTACGTATGATTGGGCCAGACCCACCTTCATTTTCGATTTTGGTTTTCAGTATAAGTATTTTAAATTACCTTATTAGAGTTTTATCGGTATTTTCAAAGTTACAAATGTTTGGTTGAGTCTTTTCCACTTTCAGTGCAATTTCTGTATGAGTTTTCGACCTCTATGTTAGTACATATCTACTTCGACATTATTTTATTTTACATACATATTTTTTACCCTATGCTAGTATGTGTTTTCCACGTTATACATCTTTAAAGTATGTTTTCTACTTGTACACTGACGGGGGAAGAAAGTATAAACCTGGAGGCACGAAAGATGGAATCATTGCAAGCCGATCATGACAGTGTGGTATATTCCCTTTTGTGCAACCGCTCTAACTTGAATTCTTTGTTATGTGTGTGTGTATATATATATATTCTTCTTCATATTTTCGAGTATTTCAGTGTAGCAAGTTATTTTAAATCTCGGGGCTTTCGAGGCAAAACCCGGCCATTTCCAGCCCTCCCATGGTGAATTGAAGGTAAGGAAACACTTCTCCTTACCTCACACTTTGTTTTCATACCTAGATCGTACCTTTAGGTTGTTAGTTGTGGCGTCGACCGAAGCTAGAAAGCTTCGGTCTCCTTCTCCGGCGAGATTAAGCAACCAAGGCCTTCGAGCCTAAACCCATTGAACCAAGGCCGTTGGGCCGAGGAATTTAGGGCCTTCGGCCCGTTGAAACAAAACCCTTTGGACTAGGCCTTTGGGCTGTGCGAAACTTAGGCCCTTGGCTCGTGGAATTCAAGCCCAAACCTAATGGAGGGCTAGCCTGTTTCCCCCTAAACCCAGAATTCACCAAACTCTTGGGCCAAGCCTTAAACCCTAAACCCTAAACCCAATAACCCTAGGCCCAACCCAGTCAAACCCTAAACCCTTAACCCAGACCCGGTTGACTTGGTTTGACCCAATCCAGTTGACCGACCTAAACCCGTTGACTTTGACTTGGTCTGACAGTTAACCCGATCAAAGGTCAACATTGACTTTGACTTTGCCCGGTTGACGTTGACTTTGTTGACTTTTTAGGGTTTTCGTCTAGGACTCCTCATAGGCTAATTTCGATGTCCTAGACTTATTTATGATGTCCATTTACCCAAATCCAATCATTTTAGTATAGTTTTGTTAATTGTACTCTTTATGTGCTTAGGTGCAATTAATAACGGCGATTCTGTCATTCCTATTTCGTACGAATTTACGACGACAGAGTATCTGTGAGTGGACCCCTTCTAAAATGCATGTTTTAATAGTAGAAATGCATACATGAAAAGCATGATTTAATGATTACGTTTTATGTGATATTATGCTTACTGCGAATATTTTGGAATACCATATTTTCTATCAAACCCATGTTCTTGTAGGGTATCTGATGGATGATGATATACTATTTAAAACATGTTTTTACACACTTCTTTATAGTGTAGATGATGGATGACTTTATACTATGAAGATGATTTTGAGATATATGTACCTATGTTTGGAAAGATTATGTTCAATGTTCTGTGTGTATCTAGTGGTCACCATTCCGCCTAGGGTGAGGATCTGGTGTTGGCTGCGGGCCGGGAGAAATAATCCCTGGCTTCAGGTCGAGGGATTTAGAGCTGGCAATAGACCGGGAGAAAATAATCTTTGGCTTCGAGTCGAGAGACATGGTGCTGGCATTGGGGCGGGAGATATTATACTGATACCACTGTTTAGCACACTATATATGAGATATGCTTTATGAAATGTTTTATGGCATGCTAGGGTTTTCGGAAAACCTACCAGTTATTATGCTATTAGTTTTCATAAAGCTTTGGGGGTTAGTATGTTAATAATTGTTTTATTATATATGTATATCAACTTAGTCCACTTATGTTTGTTTTGTGCCCCCTCATGATTTAGATTCGAGGCGTACGATCTCGGCGTCAAGGCACTTCCGTATCAACATCTTCGAGTCTCTCGATGTAGGACCCATTCTTTTATTCATTCAATTTTATATTATTTATTTTAGTGTTCTAGTTAGTTGTATGCTCTGAATATGTTCCTCATTTGCATATTAATTATATTTAAATTTCTTTTATCTTATTCATATTTTAGTTCTCATATTTTCAATATATGGCTTTCGTCACCCTTGGGGCGTGTCATTTTAAGCTGATGGAGAGCAACTAGCATCTTTTGTGTAAACCTGAGGAAAACTTTCAATCTCTTTCGTGATTTTTTTCTCGATTGCGATTTCAATGATACGTGTCATTCAATGCTACAAGTGATTTTATCGTTAAATTTTTATGATTGTTTAAATTTTATAATTTTAGTCACATTCATTCATTTTTTATATCACTCAATACTACATATCAGTGGTGAAGAATCCCTTCTTCTCAACTATTTAAAAAAGGAATAAAGAAAGATTTTAAAGGATGATCTTGTGCAAATTAATTTGACTAATTCACCACGTGAATAAACATTTATTAAATGAGTAGTTTACTTTTTAAAGCACGTGACAAATATCTATCTATTGGATGAATGATGCAACAAAGTAGAAAAACCCGATTTAAAGTCCAAGAACCATATGGTAGCATTAATTGAGGGGATAGTGCTATTTACACAACCCGATTTAAAGTCCAAGAACCATATGGTAGCATTGATTGAGTGGATAGTGTTATTTACACACCAATTTTTACTTTTCATACACATTTTTAATTTTTGGCCCTTGATCTTTTTCAATTCATCTTATTCGACAGCCGAAAATTAAGAAAATTGTGTAAAAAGTAAAAATGAGTGTGTAGATAGCACCACCGTAATTGAGTGATTATGAATAATTTTGTTTGAAGCCCATTATAACTTTTCGCTAGTTGTAGTTGTCTCCACTTGTCGAGAGTGAAATAATTTTTTCATCAAATTTTGTCTTGGCCAACAAAAGGTAAAATAAAGGGCATTTGGATTTGGAGCTTCATCGATCTTGTGTGTGAACAATAAGTTAGAAGAGATATATTAACACTCAAGACTTGTTAGAACCAAATTAGACGAAGGACCCACTAACTTAGATGTGCAAGTTTTCTTTTATTATTTAACTATACTGTCACTTAGTACTACGGTCTCATGATATTCCTCTTTACTTATAAGTGAAATGTCTTAAGTTTGATTCTTGCCAAAAACAAATTTGAACTACATTACTGCTAACCCATTATGAGACTTAACCCACATCCCCACACCTTAGTGTAGATAATATCGTTTTTCAAAGAAAAAAAAAACAAAAAACCTCTAATACTATATGTTAAAGGGGGGTTTTTAAAAGCCTTTGGAGCCATGGACACCTGGCTTTAAAGAGAGGGTGGGCCCACCAAATTGGAAGATAGTGTTTGCTAGTGTCAAGTGTAACTTACCTTAAACTCATAACAATACTACAAATAGGGTTTAATTAATAATAATAGGGAATCATAGTGCTGGCCAAACAAAAAGAAAGTAGCACAAATGGCACTTGATTCACCATGCTTTAGAACCAAACTTTTCTCTTTTGGATTTTGTTCTCTTCAAATTTACTAGGGCATAACTCACTTTACTCACTTCATCGAAGAAATTTTCGAAAAAAAAATGTAATTTTTATAAGCTAATATTTATCTTTTTACACACGTGTTTAATCTAATCAATTGTTAATTTTCATTTGATTTATTTAATTCGATATCTACTTTGTATATAAATAAGGTTGCGCACAAAGTGAAAAGGGTGTGTGAAGTAATTTTTTTCCAAGGGAAATGAAGTTGGCACATCTTTTATCTCTCATGCATACCGATGTTTATCTTTGTTTCTTGATTCTCCTTTTTCTGTCCGATTCAAAAATTAAATTAAACATCAATTTATACTCGTAAAAAATGTGTTTGAAAATCATTTCTCTTCTTAAAAAGAAGAATTTTAGAGCATGGTTTTAGTATGTGATGTGATATCCACACACTATTTTTTTACTTTTTACACATCTTTATAATTTGTAGTTGTTGGATCGAATAAATTAAAAAAATAAAAAAATAAAAAATTAACAATAACTTTGAAAAATAAGAGTGCGTGACCTTTTTAGTTTTAGAGAAGGTAAAAGTGAAACTCATCTTACGAGTCAAAAGAAAGACCGAAAGTCTCAGACACAGCTGTAAAACAGTCAAAGTAATTCTCTCCCATCTCAAGATATTTCACGAGAAGTGAGACATTATATCAAACAATTTTGAGCAAGCAAGCTTGTTGTATCCTGTGCCTATAATTAAGAGGAGGAATTGGTGGTGATTATGAGGTTAAGGCACATGATTACTGCCGCAAATACCGGGAAGTGATATTGAAACGGATAATGTTACGGAAGTTAAATTTTTAAATCAAATTTGCAAACAAAATGATATATTACCAATAAGAAATAACTAGCGAAATTATTAATTGTAAACCATGTGACGTGTTTGTCACCAATAAGAAATACTGGGAAGAGATATTGAAACAGATAATTCTATGTTGATAATCCAATCATCAACATTCACACATCATTTGGTTTACAAAATTTGGTTTAGAAATTTAGTCTCTTAAGATAATTAATATATTGTAATGCTAGAGAGACTATCTAGATAAATTATATATTTTAAATCATCTGACGTGTTTGTTGATGATTGAATTATTATTTAAGTGTTAGTTAATGTGTTTATTTTCTATAGTGGCACATCACATGATTTGCAAATTTAATCTAAATAATTGATCTACTTTGCATTACTCTTTAGAAATATTGTTTCGCTTATGTAAGAGTTTTGGTATTATATTTTCTTTTCCCTTTTTATGCGCATTAGGAAACTAATGTGCAATGATTTTTATTATTATTTTTTTTCATACCATGAAATTATTAAACTATAATACTAATTAATTCTGTTACACTTATAAAATAAAAAATATATCTTTGCAAGCCAGCCAGCCATTAAAATAAGTATTCAAAATGGATAGTTGTTTATTTCACAATTAGTGTATGCAATTGCACCAACCAAGTTATATATACTAAGAAAGAGTCTCATTCCCCTCATGACTAAAAATTTATGGTTACACACGGTTACATTTGATATTTTTTTTAGTTATATATATATATATATATATAAAAGAAAGAGTCCCATTCCTTTGATCACTTGATGACTAAAAATTTATGGTTACACACTGTTACATTTGATAATCTTTTTTTTTTGAAATGAATATGATTTCTTTATTTCAAAAACTCAATGAGAGTACACATCTTGGTTGAGGTCATCCCGAATAACATCTGGGGTTCCTCGAATCATACTACTGAATCACCATGAAATAAACTTAACTCGACTAGGCGATGAGCCACACCATTACAATTATGGAAAATATACGAAAACGTACACTCAAGAAACTTGGAAGCTAACTACTTAATATCGGAAATAAGGAATTAGACTAGAGTAGTTCGTTGTACCACAATTATAAGCGGAGACAATGGAGATTCAAACACTGCAAACACATGCATTCATTCTCCACACTTGGTGACCGTATATTCAACAGTCACCAAATGGGAAAATTCTTTAATGCTACGTAGCATTAAATGTAACAGACATTGGATAAAGTGAACCAGTTTGAATTATTTGGTCCTATAAATTCAGACCATAGTAGCGTTTAATACTATGTAACACCAAAGTGAAACCCACCAAATGACCAAAGAGAACATTTTCGTATTAGAAAATCCAAACATCAATCTAACCTAGCTTCTTACAATGGTCGCACCCCACTAATCACAAAAGGGTGTGATATCCACACACCCCATTTTACTTCTCACACATTCTTCTGATTTTCGGCCATCGGATCAGATTAATTGAAGAAGATCAACGGACAAAAATTAACAAGGGATGTGTGAGAAGTAATTTGGGATGTGTGGATCACACACCCCTATCACAAATTATGAGAATTTGGCTCCAATATGCATCACGAGACACCATATACTGGATTTAATATCTTAGTGGATAGACTATTGAGTTTCCATCCATATTTTCCATACACGAAACTCTCGCCTCCCCAAAATATTACAGCGGACTTTCAACCCATTGTCTTTCCTCCCACTTCCAGTGTCTTCTTGTGCCTTCCTGTTTGTGTGGTCACGGTTAAACCACGTCAACATTTTTTTATTACTATTCATTTTTATTTTATTATCTCTATAAAAAAACAATATAAAATATTGACGTGACTTAATCATGACCACATAAAACAGGAGGGTACATGATGACACCAAAAGTAAGAGGACAAACAATCCTTGTCCTTTCGGAATATAGCAGTCACCGGCTCCAGTTAACCGTCAAAGGTTTTACCGCAGAATTTTAGCAGTCGGCACCAACGCAGATCCAAACACACACACACGACACCAAAACCCACTATTCAAAAAGCAAAAGAGAAAAAGAAAAAGAAAAAACCAAAACCGCCATTTTAAAAGAAAATATTCTCTCTCTCTCTCTCTCCTCCGAGTAATTTTGCTATCCATTTTTGTTTTGCCAAAGCTTTTACTAGCAGCAACCAACCAAAGCAACTGCCTTACCATTACCAAACCTCTCTTTGAATCCAAGTTTTGAGTCCACATCTCTCTGGGGTGCTGTTATCTTTCATCTTCCAAATTTTGCTTCATTTGGCCACTGATTTGCTCAATATTTGTAGTGGGTAGTTGCCGAAAGCTTGGATTTGGGACTCGGTTGTATTTGCTTCAAAAAATTCACATCTTTTTCGTATCTGGGTAGCATTTCTTTGTCTACTTTTTGTTGGGTAGTAAGTACGTTTTTACAGTATTAGTAAGGCTTTGTTGTTTGAGTCTGAAGCTTTAGGCCATTTGCGGTTTCTTTTTTTGTGGGTTTTTGAGTGGTGGGTAGATGAGCTCTTCTGTGTTGTTTCTGTATTGAGGAAACTAAGAGAAAAATGAGAAGTTTTGCCTCCTTCCAGTTTCTGTGCTGCTTGATTTCTGGGGTTCTTCTTGTGGGTGGTGAATCTTTTGCTTCAAAAGAAGGTATGTGTTGCTGTGAGATCTCTCTTTTTCTCAGATCTTGGTTTCGCTAAATCTCTGTTTGGTTGCTGAGAAAATGTGTGTGTGTGTGTGTTAGGGGGGAAGGGAAAATGATTGTCAACAGTTGATGGAAAGTTTTAAGGGATTCAAGATTGTGATTAATTTCTTTCTTAATTAGCAGAGAGAGAGCGTTGTTGAAGTAGTGTGAGGGTGATCATGATGCTTAAATCGCTATATAATTGAATATAATCGCATTGCTAGTTTGATTAAAGAATTCACTAGATTAGCAGTACATATGAAAAGAATTAAGAACAAGATGTAATATGTTTATATGTTTTTGCCCATTTGTTGTTTTAGTAGATTTTCTCTGAGTGAAAAAAATGGATTTTGCACAGTTTTGGCCCTCACAACCTTTAAGGAAGCAATATATGAAGACCCGCATTTGGTTTTGTCCACTTGGAATGCCTTGGATGCCGATCCTTGTGCCTGGTCCGGCATCACATGTTCTGTGGCTCGAGACCATGTTATCAAGATGTAAGATACGATCTTGTGTATGTTAGTTCTGAATCATAGTATATTCTTTCCATTTTGTTTTCGATTTTGAGAGTAAAACTTTAGAATGACTGGTATACACTTTGTTTTCGGTATTGTTTTTACGCAGTAATATTTCCAGTTCATCAGTAAGGGGATTTCTTGTACCAGACTTGGGTCAACTCACCTTCTTGCAAGAACTGTATGCTTTCCGTCTTCCCACCTACCACAGTGATTCTGAAGTTATATAACCTTAATTCCAATCTTATTTGGTTGAAGCTTGATTACTTGTGTCTTGTTGTTTTACAGAAATTTGCATGGGAACAAGCTGCTTGGAACAATACCTGAAGAGCTCGGCTTGTTAAAATACCTCACAATCTTGGACTTGGGAGTGAATGAACTCACCGGTCCAATTCCTCCAGAGCTTGGGAATTTAACCAGTATTGTGAAATTGTACTAGGAATTTCACATTCATTTTCTGAATGATGCTTTAGTTTCTTGGTTGTTTGGGATTTTACTTACAGTGGGAATTACTTTTGTTGCAGAAATCTTCAGTCAAATGGGTTGTCTGGTCAGCTACCTCCTGAACTTGGCAATTTGGGACACCTTGAGGAACTTCGTTTGGATAGGAATAAGCTTCAAGGAACCATTCCTTCCAATGGCTATACAAGATTCCCAATGTAAGTTGCAGAAGTGAAGAGTGTTTGAACAATTCCTGCAGCTCTGCACTTACCTTAAGCAGATGCTTTTAGAGCTGAAAATAAATATGAGGATGCAAATTTATCATCATAAAATTAGCTAAGCTATTCAAAATTGAGAAAAAAGAAAGACGAAAAGAAAAGGTGTTGATGGCCATACTGCCGTGTTTCTTGCATGGATTGTGGATCATTGGATCACTGGAACTGTATTTAGTACTATGTTTTTGAAGTAGAAAAGATGAATACGTAGAAATAGCAGATTTTGAGACAAATAAGTGGGGATTAAAGTTCAAGTGCTAGCTTTGTTTATATTTGATTATCATAGCTCAGATTTAGAGAAAGTTTATTTGATTGTTATGTTGTTCCGTTATTTAAGGAATTTTTTTCTTGAATTTTGTTTTTCACACCAACAACAAAGCCTTATCCCACTAAGTGGGGTCAACTGAATGAATCCTAGAATGCCACTGTGCTCGGTTTTTCATAGTTTTTCTTTTTTGCTTCAGGTATGCCTCACAATCAAACCTAACAGGCCTTTGTCGATCATCTCAGTTAAAAGTTGCAGATTTCTCGTACAACTTCTTCGTTGGTAGCATACCTAAGTGCTTGGAGTATCTTCCCAGGTACTGTCCTAACCAAGGATTTGTCATGTGTAGGTAGTATTATTGTTTGTTCATGTCCAGTATTAATCAATACCTGTTTAATTATTGTGTCAAATCTTAATAATTTTTGCAGCCTGTTTGATACTAACACGACCTGGTCATTGAGGGGGTTGTGTTTGGATTGACAAAATACTCAAGCCTTAGGAGCACTTGTCTCGAAACCATAATTGTCGCTTTCCCATAAAATCAAATAAACAAGGATTAATGCAATACCAGATCAACAAATGCAGGAGCCTAGGACATCATAAACCTTTTTCCTACAATGTTAGTTAGCAAGTTTATTTTGTCAATTTCATGTTTGTGTCAAGTACTATTCTAGTCTCCTAATCTTGTGCTGCATTCGTGCCATTTTGACAATTGCCGTAGTTATCCTTGATTGTATGCAAACTTGTGAACCTTCATTTACTTCAATTATTCCTTGCAGGACAAGTTTTCAAGGAAATTGTCTCCAAAAACAGGATCCCAGGCAGCGTCCTGTAGAACTATGTGGTATGCGGGATTTTATATTTTTTGAAGTCTATGAACTATCAATGGATATACTATACATGCTTAGTAGTTTCATTAACTTTTATAGTGGAAACTGAACCCAATCAAAACCCTTCAGCAAGTTTAAAAGTGTGAACAAATGTTTTTATGCTCCTTTTGAGCAAAGATCCTAATATCAGTAATTATTAATTTTGTGATGCTGAAATTGATTTGGTGATCCTAATATGTAATATGGAAGTTTCGTCGACTCGATATTTAGTTGATTGTTATAATACTGAATCTAATGTGTGGCAATTGATATGTCAGTACCGATTGTTGTAGTTAGTGACCTTTTCTTTTGTTGGTTCGATGAAGCTGGTGCACCCCCTTCGAAAGGCCATCCTGGAAGTAACCCAAAGCATACACCTGCCAAAGTGGTCTCCAAACATCGGGAGGCTTCAAAACCTGCCTGGCTTTTGGCTCTGGAAATAGTCACCGGAACCATGGCATGTTCGCTCTTTCTAGTTGCTGTTTTCACTGCTGTTCACAAATGCAATAGCAAATCATCTATCATAATTCCTTGGAAGAAATCAGCTAGTGAAAAAGACCATATCACAGTCTACATAGGTTTGTTCCTTGTTGCAATTTGCAACTGCCTCAATTGAGTTTTTGAATTCTATATGGGAAAGCAACAATGGCTAATATGGTTAGCGGTTTCCATACAGATTCCCAGATGTTAAAAGATGTTGCCAGATTCAGTAGACAAGAGCTAGAGGTTGCCTGTGAAGACTTTAGCAACATTATCGGTTCCTCACCTGACAGTTTGGTCTACAAAGGCAACATAAAAGGTGGTCCTGAGATTGCTGTGATATCCCTTTGCATTAAGGAAGAGCATTGGACGGGCTATCTTGAACTCTATTTTCAGAGAGAGGTGACAGATTTGGCAAGATTAAATCACGAAAATGCGGCAAAATTACTGGGTTATTGTAGTGAGAATGCCCCCTTTACAAGGATGCTGGTTTTTGAATATGCTTCAAATGGGACACTGTATGAACACCTACATTGTAAGTGAAGGCTCCTTCTAACTACATTTCATTGCTATCGAAGGTCTCACGGGCTCTAACCAGAATTTATTTTAGTGCAGTTGGAGAAGGATGCCAGTTAAGTTGGACAAGGCGCATGAAAATTATTATAGGCATTGCTCAGGGACTCAAGTATTTTCACTCGGAACTTGAGCCGCCATTTACCATATCAGAGTTAAATTCTAGTGCTGTATATCTTACAGAAGATTTTTTACCCAAGGTACTCCATGAAGCTTCTCAAATCCCTTAATTCAGATTTGTTCAAACATGATTCAGATGTATGAAAATTCCGTACGCATACATGATTAACACTATTTTTTTCTACTGTAGCTCGTTGATTTTGAAAGTTGGAAGTCAATTCTTGCGAGGTCGGAAAAGAACTCTGGCACTATTAGCAGCGAAGGTGCTATTTGTGTCCTTCCGAATTCTATGGAAGCACGCCACCTAGATGTTAAAGGCAATGTTTATGCTTTCGGCATACTTTTACTCGAAATAATCAGCGGGAGGCCTCCATACTGCAAGGATAAGGGGTGCTTGATAGACTGGGTAAGTAACTTTTATGGATGTTTTTGTGTTTTGCCGAATCGCTCCTAAGGTAATCTGAGTAGTGTAGTTTATGCTAGTTATGCGTCAAACAACTTAAGACTCCCGTCTTCTGCAGGCAAAAGACTATCTTGAGCTGCCAGATGTGATGTCGTATGTTGTGGATCCTGAACTGAAACATTTCAGTTATGATGACCTCAAAGTTATATGCGATGTGGTGAATCTTTGCATCCATCCTGACCAAACCAAGCGGCCATCGATGCAGGAACTATGCACCATTTTGGAGAGCAAAATCGACACATCAGTCTCTGCTGAGCTCAAGGCGTCTAATTTGGCGTGGGCGGAGCTTGCACTTTCATCATAAATTAGCCAAGTTAACACACTGTAAAGAAGAAATATACAACCGTAGTACTCGTCGCCTTTTCTTTTTCATGACCTACGTTTTGTTCCTTTGTAAATGTTTGTAATTGGAGAGGGAGCTTAAGGATTCATGTGCAGGACAAAATCTCTTTGTATACCATTTGCTGGTCAGTAAAGTCCCATGTTTCTGTTCGTTTCAGATGTTCGAAATATCATACGTGACAGTATGTTATATCACATGTTCATTGACTATGAATCTATGGTCTAACGGTATTCTTCTGCAAGTAAGAGATTTTGAGTTTGACTCTTATGCATGACGAGTTCGATATCAATTATCTTTGCCACATTATGTGGATTAGGCCAAACCCCGACCGCCAATATCGTTGTATCAAAAGGCTCGACAAACAACTCCGTCAAACTTCACAGTTTCAAGTTTGGCTATTTTGAAAAGGGAAAGGGGAGATACTAGGTGGGCAAAGAAGCATAAATCTAGGAAGGGGCGTGACACATGCCAATTATTGCATTAATTAATACGATAAATAAATCTAGATGCGAGAGGACTGTGATTTGATTATTGTAAATAACAAATTCGATACCAAATTAGGTTGTTCGTTGCCTGATTTGACCGAACTCCATCATCTCCTTAAATTAAAATATATCATTATACTAAAATAATAAAAAATAACAATCCTCATCTGTGTGGTTTAGATTCCTAAGGCCAATAGGAAAGGACGGAATCGTACCACGTCACCATGTGACCTTATTTCAACCGTAGGAGATTGTTTAACCTTTATTGTTATTTTTATCTTTTAAGATTGAATATTGAGTGATCATAATCTTCTTAGACCGTGAGCTTTTGGAGAACGTGACAATTCTTTTAGTGCTTTCTAAATATACACCTACTGTGAAGAACTTCCATTAAATAAATTTTTGTTGTGCTTTTAACAAAAAAACACTTCTAACGTGTTTATGAACACAAGTGATAAGCATTTACAAACAAGCCATAAAACGTCAAACAAAATATAAAGGCCTGTTTGATATCTTTCTTGAATGCAATTTTTTACATTCTAATAAAAAAGTGGGAAGTTATTTAGTCACATCTATCTATCACATCATTTTTGAAAAGTATAAATTGATTTCAAATAGAATAGAATAGTGAAAAGACTGGGGGCCTTTTTATCAGTATGTGCAATGTGCATAGATGAAAAAACGTCATGAATTGTGTTCAATCATTCACTAGTGAGATGCTTCACGACACACATTGCACACTGTCACACAAAACCCAACTTAGAAATTTGGACATTCGTTCCATCGACACATAATTAACCCGAGAAATACTAACTCGATATTGCTCTCGTCCGGTATCTTATGTAGTCCTAGACCAAATAAATATCATCTTAACAAACCATTGGAAAATCAAAACTTGTATAAAAAACAATCAGTCAACAAGATCATTAAACCTGCTATTTATGCTTAGAATGCGAGTAATGATTGTCGTTGGGATTCCTCCTTCCACTGAAAACGGCTAGCGCCTTCCTTATGGGAGGCTGCAAAGGAGCTTTTTTATCGGTATGGTGGCAGAAGATGAAGTCATTGGTAGCGAACAAGTCGTCTCCCTGCATATGTAACATGTGGTATAATCACACACTTGATAATTGAGCAACAATAAACATGTACTCAATCAGAGACTGTCACAATTAATGAAAACCAAAGAGTTTGAAAAGTGACCTCCTTGTGTGCTTTCTTCTTTGTCTTTGGATGTAGAAACTTTTGTGGGAGTTGATCTTCACGTAAAATGGGGTTCTTAGAAATGGCATCCCTTCCACCCTGAGGTAGAGGCAGTGAAAACTGCAAACAGCCAAACATCTGATTGCATAAGCGGACATGCGCAACACTGCTTCAAATAAACACAAAAATAGAACATAAAACCACAAGAGCCTTCCTTTTCACTGGTGAGTGAGAGGTCTTAGGTTCGATTCTCGCCAAAGGCATATTTGAACCACCTTATTGCTAGCCCATTGTGAGGCTTAGTCCATTTCCCCACCCCCTTAGTGTAGATAATATAGTTTGTCCAAAAAAAAAAAAAAAAAACCCCACAAGTGCATGCCGGCACAGAACGAGATGGATTAAGTGATAATGAATGATGTATCCTTGAATGCAATACTTTACGTTCCCTAATAAATATTTGAATATGCTGTCCTCACATCCTAATTCAGTCATGAATTTTGTGAGAAAATTGCAGTTTGTGAGATATTAACAATGTTATAAGCACACAAGCACAGAGTATCCCATAAACAACTGGATCGTACCACAAGATCGAGGAAAACTTATAGACCACTGGATATGTGTTTTACTTGCAATAAACCAACATCTCTAAGCTACGACAGATAATGACCAATTCCTGTTAAAAGCTTGTATAGATATACTCACTCTTGTGCCACGCAATATGATCCGAGGTCGACGGGCTGCCATAACAATGCCATTCTCACCAACTGTAACTGCTACTTTGCGCAAAGTACCGCCATTTCCACATTTTGGACAGAAAATTTTCCCAATTTCAGCAGTCACAGTATTGCATGCATGGCACTTCAAAATCCACCTATCAAGATGATACCATTAGAAGCTCATGATACAGTTGTTTCATAAAGCAATATTAGACGCAATAGTGAAGGGAAGGACAATATTTTTTTTTTCTTTTCAGTTAGATAGGAAAGAACAAATTTAAATCCAATTGAAACTACTTATTCTCCCCATTCCCTATAGATTATATTTAAATTTTTTTTTTCACTAAACATTGTGGTAAAACTTTCAAATACACCAAAAGAATTTGTAACAGTATGCAAAGAAAAACTGAATGGGAAAGTGTATCAATTACCTGTGCAGCTGTCTGATCTGCATTCCTCCAGGTGCCACCAACCGTAAACCCATCTGCAGAATAACATTCTGCATTGCAAAATCACCGGTTACACAAGCTACACTAGACTCAGACAAGGATCTAAGCATCCAGCTTTGCTCACTATGATCATCATTCAAACTGGATGTATCAACACTTTCGTTAGTCTCACTTGAGATCTCCAAGTGATCTAGCCCTTCATTTATCGTTTCAACTTCATCTCCTTCAACAGAAAAATTCACATACTTGTCAGCGGTAGCTTCCTCTGCTTTGAAATCATTAGCCTCTACCCCATTGAGATCCTTCCCTTCTTGAGGAGCCCTTAGTGAATCTTCTTCCAGTATCGTTTGCTTTAGAGTTGGAGACAGGCCTTCAGCACCATTCTTCGTCTTTGTTATCTCAATGACCTCAAACATTCCAATTCTACTACATGCTTCTTCAGATTCCACAGGCAACGATTGATCCTTGCCTCTAGCTTCCTCCTCTGCATCTTGAGCATCCTTTTCAGAAAATGCCTCATTAGACTCGCGCCTAGCTTTTCTTCTCAAAAACCTCCTATGTGTACTTCGACTGACAGCAGGCATCCAGTCATCAGCATTATCATCTAACTGTCCTTGGGACGCATCAATCCCAGCAGAAACCATCTTCCCTTCAATGCTTATCTCTTTCTTCTTGGGAAACTTTCTTCTATGTCTCCTTTCAGTGCCCACACTATCCTCCTGATTTTCGGAATGAGCATCACTTTTAACTTCCACTGCAGAGCCATCAACAGAACAACTATTGGAATCAATCCCATTCAAGTTTATATCTTTCAAAGGAAGAATTCTTGAACCGAGGTTCGACTTCTCCTCTTCAGCATGTTCCAGAGCCTCCCACTCGTCCAAATTGGGCACATTATTGCCCCAACCTGGCAAGTCCTTCTCTGGTAACCTCTTCACATTAACCGTGTGCACTGGGGGAGGGCAGTCCCTAAGATGTTCAGTGCCATGTATCTGAGCCTCCAACGCATAGGTCAGAGCAATGAGCTTAATATCCACATCCGAAAGCGTCTGTAAATCCCCGGTAGCCCTCGCAAACTTAATAACTGTCCGAAAAACACAATACCAAATCAAACCCAATTCTAAAACACATCCTACAATCTTATACATCACATGCCCATATAAAATTTCAATAACAAATCCCTAAAATCATCTCATAGAAATAATTCTCAAAAACTACAATTCCTCGAAATTAAGAACTAATGAATAATTGAAGCCTTAATCTTTCACAAATAAACGTTGTTTAATTGATAAATAAATAAATATATGTACCTTTGTTGAGGCATTCAGGTGAGGGTTCCATGGTTTGGACTTCGAAGGGAAGAAAGGCGAGCCGGTGGCGGGAAACGGGGTCGCGGACCTCGTCCATGACTTCCGGGATAGAGACCAGCTTGTCGGCGCAATGGCTGAGGCTCTCTCCGCCTTGAATGATGGCGTTGGCGTCGACCACCGCCATGGCTATGCCCTTGGAGGACTTGCAGCTCTCCACCAAGACTTGGGCTGCGGCGTTAGCATCCGGGTTTCGGGGCTTTGGCTCCGGTTGCTTCTTAACTATGCTGGTCCAGCCTGAGATTGGAGCTGGGCTCACCTTCGGGTTCTCGTCGGCGACAGGGGCTGGGGCTGCGGTGTCGTCCATGGTTGCTTGCGAAAAAATGGAGGACAAGGGAGGTTTGTTAAACCCTAGAGGAGGTGAGTACTGTTATGCTAAGGAAGTAGGCAACCGAGTGCCACCGACGTCGTTTTTGTATTTAGGATTTGTTTGATCTGGTTATTTGGTAATGGAATTTGTAAATTTTATATGGGAACTGGGTTCAATAACCCTATTATAAAGAGAGCAATCCTAAATAGGGGTGGGCAAACGGGTTTTGAACTCGCGGGTCGAGACGGCTCCAAATATTCTAAATACAAAATGGGGCTGTGCGGGTCCACAAAACTAGCAGGTCATGGCGAGGATATGACAATTTTTTACTCAATCCGTTAACACGACATAAAAAATAACGGCTTTCGGATCAGCACGATAACTAATCGGGTTTTTATCGGGTCACCCATTAATAATGGATCTTTAACGGGTTTACATGCTGATAACTCGTTTCGTCCCATTAAGAAAAGAACTATTTTGATGATTTTAAAATTAAAATACAAAAAAAATTTAATATAAAATACAATAGTCATAGTGTATATATTGTATATTGTTGTGGCCTACATTTAACTGATAGGGGAAGGGAGCTGGCGACACAGAGAGAAACTAGAAAGAGATGTGTTTGTAGGGTTGTGTAGAGGAATATATGTTATTCCCTCTACGCAGTGTCTTTATTTATAGCAATAAGAGAGAGAAGAAATCATTCTCCTCCAAGGAATACAAGTCTATATAGAAAAGAATAACTAGAATCAAATCTAATCTAAGATTTACACAATCACACTTAAACTAGAAGTTTATAACACTCCCGCTTGAGTGTGTAAATACTCAAATAGATTCGACATCATGTAAAGGTTGAGGAAGTCGACTCATCGACACTGATTCTGGGAACACGTTATTCTTAATAAGATAGGAATTTGCATAAGAAAGTAAGTCTCACAAAAAAACCCTAAGGCTATTGTAAAAACCCAAGTAGGGACAAAATCCATAGTCTAAGAAAAAATGCGTGAGAAATGCAAAGTCAAATGAAACGTTTACTGGACATTATCGGGGATATGATCAACCTAAGGTTGGTGCCTTATCAAAACCTAATTAGGTAGCAAAAACCCAATGGGAAAAATGCTCCTAATCGTAGGGAAAAGGAGTACATTAAGATCAAGCAAGTATACTTCAAGATACTCCCCTTGAGTTTGACACAATTCTAAAGAGAACTAGCAATGTTACAACCCAGAAAGTTTACGAATACCAATTCCTTGAACAAACTTCTGAAACGTCACATTCGGTAGTGATTTGGTGAAGAAGTTAGCCAGATTGTCTTGTGAACGGATTTGCGTGACTTCAATCTTTTGATGCTTTTGTTTTTGATGTGAGAATAAGAATTTTTGGCTCAATGTGCTTAGTGTTGTCTCATTTGAGGTAACCCTTATTGAGCTGTTCGATGCATGCTACATTGTCTTCATAGATCATCGTCAGGACATTAACGACGGGGTCAAGATTGTAGGAGCTTCAAATATGGCCCACAATTGCTCTCAACCAAAAGCATTCCCGAGTTGCTTCATGTAAGGCGAGAATTTTAGCATGGTTAGACGAAGTGGCAATTAAGGTCTGTTTAGTTGACCTCTAATAGATTGCAGTGCCTTCAACGGTAAATATATAACCTGTTTGAGAAAGCGCCTTGTGCGGATCAGAGAAGTATCTTGCGTCACCATAACCAACAAGGCCAGAATCGACTCTATATAAGGGGATGCAGCATCACTCGAGGATCTGTAGGGATAAAACAAACCTAAATCCGTAGTACCCTTAAGGTAACAAAAAATGTCTTTCACACTAGTCCAGTGTCTGCGTGTTGGTGCATTACTGTATCTTGCCAAAAGATTAACAGCGAAGGAGATGTCGGGTCTAGTGCATTGAGCTAAGTACAATAAAGTGCCTATCGTACTTAGATAAGGAACTTTAGGCTCCAAAATCTCTTCATCATCATCTTTTGAACGGAAGGGATCATGTTTTGCATTTAGAAATCGAATGACCATATGAGTACTCGAAGGCTTCGTTTTATCCTGGTTAAAGTGGCGCAACACCTGCTGGGTGTAGTTCGTTTGATGTACTAAGATTCCATCCGAACGATGCTCTATCTTGAGACCAAGACAGTATCGAGTATTTCCTAAATCTTTCATCTCAAATTCTAACTTCAGGTGCACGACAGTTCTCACGAGCTCTTTAGAAGTTCCGATGAGGTTCATGTCAACGACATATACTACAACAATCGCAAAACAGAAATGTGACTTCTTACTGAACACATAAGGGCATAGTTCATTGTTCACATATCCCAGACTAGTCAAATACTCACTCAGACAGTTATACCACATTCTTCCGGATTGTTTCAAACCGTAAAGTGAACGCCTCAGCCGAATTGAGAGCATGCTCCGAGGTTTGGAAATATTTGATCTACTCAATGTAAGTCCTTTGGGAACTTTCATATAAATTTTCGTATCAAGATCCCTATAGAGATACCCAGTTACTACGTCCATTAGCTGCATACTTAGTTGTTCTGAAACTACCAAATTGATAAGGTAGCAAAAAGTAATCACATCTATAACGTGTGAATAAGTTTCATTATAGTCAATCCTAGGGCGTTGTGAGAAGCTACAGGTTTAAACACCTTACGTTTCGTAAACAAATTGAGTTCGATTTGGATTGCTTGTTTCTAGTTTGACTAATCGGTTCTATGTTGACATTCATCAATGGAACGGGGTTCAATGTCAGCGCTCAACATGATCTCAATAGCTACTGCATATGCTAATGTATCATCGACGATCATTTCATTTCTACACCAAACATCATCCAAGCTAGCATAATGGACCGAAATCTCACGATTCTCGGAAGTTGGATTCGTCTATTTAATAACGCTTCCGTAATCTAGAATTTCCTCATGAGTTGGATAGAATGAGTAAGCAACAGTTGGATTCACGGTAGGCTTTTCAGGTGCCTGTACCGTGAGTTTCCTCTTCCGGAGGTGTAAATCCTTTAAACCAAAAGGTCTGCCACGCTTATGTGTAGGGGCAGATGATTGGCTAGCCACTAATGTACGTGGATCGGCCAAAGTGGCATCTCGGACATCCAGGAGGGAAGTCTGTCATACATTTGGTATATCCATCTTTGTAGGCACATTCGCAGCTCGAATATGGGATCTTGTCACTTTCGCTAGATCGGTGAAAGCATTTGGCAAGCTCTAAGCTATGTTTTGAAGATCTAATATGCGCTGCACTTTAGTTTTAGACTGAGCGGTGGTGTAGGGATCTAAATAAGACAAAGTGGAAGTCATCCACGATAATTTGCTTCGTTCATTAGGAACGTTGACGTTCTTATCTCCTCTAACGACGGGAAGACTGTCTCATAGAAGTGACAAACCGCAAAACGAGCAGTAAACAAATCATCTATCAAAGGTTCTAAGTAACGAATAATCGAAGGAGAATCATATCCAACATAGATTCTCATTCTTCACTGATGCCCTATTTTTGTACATAAGAGTGGCGAAATCAGCATATAGACCGCACAACAAAAAACACGCAGATGCGATATGTTGGGTTCATATCCAGTAACCAACTGAAGGGCGCTAGATGGTTGGGTCGTAACAGGCCTTAGGCAAACCAACATGGTTGCGTGCAATATTGCATGGCCCCAAGCAGCAATTAGGAGCTTGGTACATATGACCAACAATTGAGCAATCATTTGTAATCGCTTAATGAATGCCTCTGCCAGGCCATTTTGGGTGTGAACATGGGGTACATGATGTTCAACTTCAACCCCAACTGACATGCAATAGTCATCAAAAGTTTTAGATGTGAATTCTCCAGCATTATCCAATCAAATAAATTTGATCAGATAATTAGGGTGGTGAGCCATAAGCTTGATAACCAGAGCCAATAGTGATGTGTGCATATTTTCATATATTTTCATCATATACTTCCTTTGGATATTGTATATATGAATGGGTTATATGCATTAATTTATATTGTTTTAATTTATAGGCATTCAATACTGAAGTTATTAAAAAATGAAGTGAAAAATGAGCTTTTTGGGTGTGTAGTGTAATTCCAGTGGAGCACGAGGCCAACTAGTTGCGCAAAGACATGTGCATTACAACAAGAAGATGAAACCAAGTGGTTTTGGAATCAAATAGAAATGGGAATGTTATTCAATGGACTTTAGGAGAGAACTTAATTTCTAGTTTTTATTATTTCCATTTATTTTTCTTTTTCTTTAATAAAGACTAAAGGTCCATTAGAGCTAAGATTAGTGGTCATTTATTTGACCATTTCTACTTGGTCTTATCAATGCTTGTCGTGGGTTTTATATAAGGAGGTTACTTGTCCTTATTAAATTAGAGAGCCACCAAAAACAAAACAAAAAATCATATTTTAGATAGGGGGTTGTGTCAAGGAAGGGAAGAGGGAAGAACTTTTCTAGTTTCTTTTCTTTTCTTTTCTAGGGCTACGATGTAGCCTGATCATGAATACTTAATTGCCTTGTGGCAGTGTTATTGTCAAGTTTTTCATCTAAATAAAAATCAAGCGCATTACGAATAGCAAAAGATACTCAATAAAGATGAAAAACTTGATAATAACAATGCCACAAGGCAATTAAATATTCATGATTAGGCTACATCGTAGCCCTAGAAAAGAAATGAAACTAGAAGAGCTCTTCCTTCTTCCCTTCCTTGCCGCAACCCCCTATCTAAAATACGATTTTTGGCTCTATTGTTGGTGGTTCTCTAATTTAATAAGGAGAAGTAACCTCCTTATATAAAACCCACCGCAAGCATTGAAAGACCAAGTAGAAATGGTCAAATAAATGACCACTAATCTTAGCTCTAATGGACCTTTAAGTCTTTATTGAAGAAAAAGAAAAATAAACGGAAATAATAAAAACTAGAAATTAAGTTCTCTCCTAAAGTCCATTGAATAGCATCCCATTTCTATTTGATTCCAAAACCGCTTGGTTTCATCTTCTTGTTGTAATGCACATGTCTTCGCGCAGCTAGCTAGCCTCGTGCTCCACTGGAATTACTCTACACACCCAAAAAGCTTATTTTTCACTTCATTTTTGCATAACTTCAGTATTAAATGCCTATAAATTAAAACAATATAAATTAGTGCATTTAACCCATTCATATAAACAAAATCCAAAGGAAGTATATGATAAAAATATATGAAAATATGCACACATCAAACATTTTGGAGAATGCAGCGTTCCTTGTGGACAACAAGCACACATGTGACCAATGTGTGGAGGCGTCAACCAAAACCATAAAATATCTAAATGGTCCGCACAGAGGATGAATCGGTCCACAAATGTCCTTTGTAGAAAAATAGGAGGATTTGAATGAATCTTGTCATAAGAAGGCTTAATAATAAGTTTTCCCATAGAGTGGGTTTGACATGCGATTACTTGAATCGAACCTAAATTTCGGGTTAGTGGATGCTCGTGTGATGATTTGAGGATACGACGTATCACTGTTCATCTAGGGTGTCCCAAACGATCATGCCAAAGTGTAATTTCATGCGCAGTCCCAAAGGTAGGGCCAGCCACATAATGGCTTTCTATAGTGCGTATGGGTGTAGTATACAGACCACTCAAGACACACTTCATCTTATCTAGAACATGCTTCTGGCCATATTCGTAGGAATTTATGCACAAAAATTCAACTCCATTTTCTACATAGGTTTCAACATGGTAATTATTATCTTTAATGTCCTTGAAACTCAACAACGTTCTTTCGGATTGCAGAGAATAAAGTTCCTCATCAATGGTAAAAATTATACCATTCGACAACATTATATGTGCCTTACCGTATCTTTCAATTAGGTTGGATGGGGCTGAGAGGATTGTTAGAGGTGCATTCTTAGGTATGAAGTTAGTGAAATAGATGCGTTCACGTAAAACGGTGTACATGGTTGCAATATCTACCAGACAACTAACTTTCCCACTAGTCATACCTAGAATAAAAATTAATTTGAATTGGTCATGTGCATTGAAGTTAAAAAAAAATATCCATTCAAAATAATTTAAATATTCAAGGATGGTAATTAATTAAAAACTTAATATCCAAGAACAAATCACCAACAAATAATCCAAACATAAAGGAAAATTGTTCAAAATTAAACAAAAAACACAAGGGGGTTCGACCACTAGGTGGAATCCGGCCCCATTGTCTAAATTTCAACTAGAAAAATAGTTTGTGTCTAAGATTCTAATCTTTTATAGAGGTAATAGCCTCTTGAAAGTCAGAAACCTCCATCTTGGTATTCTCCGGCACTTGCATAAAGTTTGATTCAAACTTCTTATGACGAGAATGATATTCAGCTACAACCTTCTTGGGAGCTCGGCAAACATGGGACCTATGATCCTTTGAACCATAGCGATAGCATATGTCCACATCCATGGTTTTAGGCACTTTCCTCTTATTCTTGAAGTTTGGGGCCTTGGGAACAAGGTTAGGGCATTTCTAGGTTTTGTTTCCTCCCTTAGATGGGCCTTGGCTCTGTTGACCTTGACGGGGTGGCTTTTAGCCTCCCCTATCATGCCTATTTTGGCATTTTGGGCATTTGTTTGTGGTATAATGTGCTTCAGGCACAACAGTTGCCCTAGTAGGTCGAGCTTGATGATTTTTCATCAACAACTGATTTTGCTTTTCAGCGAGAAGTAAAACAGAGATCAAATCCGAGAACTTAGTGAACTTTTAAGCTCTATATTGTTGTTGCAAGACAATATTAGTAGCAGAGAAAGTCGAATAGGTCTTATTCAGGAGATCCTCTTCGGTAAAGGTCTTGTTATAGAACTTGAGAAGTAATCAGATTCGACAAACTTCATAATTATATTAATTCATAGACTTAAATTCTTGGAAGCACAAATGTTGCCTATCATGTCTTGCTTCAGGCAAGAAGATGTGTTTTTGGTGATCAAAGCGATCAGCCAAAACGACCCAGAGTGCTCATGGATTTTCCTCAGCAAGGTACTCGGTTTGCAGTGCATCATGAATATACCTTCGATGAAGATCATGGCAGTGGTTTTCTCAGCTTCACCAGCCGGGTTGTCCGTCTCATCTTCAATGGCGGGACGCAAGTTCTTTGCAGTGAGGTAGAGCTTCACATCTGGGACCCACTTGAGGTAGTTTCTTCCAGAGACCTTTAAAGCGGTAAAGTTGAGTTTGTTCAATTTCGACATGTTCCTATCACAAAATAATAGATAAGATGTGATTAGTGTCATGGAGAAAAAAAAATCAATCCATTCACATAGGAGTAGAACATTCAGGTTCTAATAGACATGTATTGGTTTAAATATACATGAAAAAACTTCGGGTTTTCATGGGTGATGTTTTAAGGAGAACTTTGGCTTTTCAAACAAGGCATGTTTCTAGAAACTTCAGGTTTCGAAATAACAGGTTTCGAAATAATTACGAACTTCAAGTTCATATGTTCCTGCAGACAAACACAAATATATATACAAAAATATGCAAATAGAACTTCAGGTCTATAGTGATAATTGAATTAATTATTTTTTGGACTTCGGGCCAAATTTAAAGTGTGGGTGAAAAAAATTGTAAAACCCAACGTGCCTAAAAAAAATAGGCATTTAGACTCGGGGCCTAAAATAATAGGCCAAAACCCACATGTGGGTTGAGTAATATTTAGAACCGTGAGGTCCAGGCCTAAAAATTGGGCTGGGGTTAGGCATGGGCTGATCAGTCCCTAAAATAAATGTTGGGCTGCAGGCCCAAGGCAGAAAAAAGGCTGCAAAAAAAAAAAAAAGGTTAGGCCCAAAGCATAGGCCTAGAAAGGGTACTGATTATGTGCGGTGGGGAGCACCGATACCCCAGCAAGGCTGGGATTTGGTGCGACATACACACATATACTAGTAGAGGCTGGGATTGTGTGTGACGCGGTGCATGGGAGAAATGGCAGGAGCCCAGAAAGGCTTAAGTGGTTATCAGGTCATGTTATCACTAAAGCCCAAATGGCTGGTGTGTGGATTAAGGCAATAAGCACAAGCAGGCTCAATAAAAGGGTGCTGTGTGAGATGGACCAAAGGAATCTGAGGCTTGTTAGGGCTCGGGTTTGGATCTTCAGGCCACCCTAACGGCGCTAGGTGTGGGGATTCGCCGAAGATGGTCAACAACGTCGCTTCAGACGGTGTTCCATGGTCGGTGCAAGCCATGGTTCATCAGAGAACCAAGATTTGTCGACGGAGGTTGAGCCTTAACGTCGGGGTGGTGAGAACCGAAGGGATTCAAGTGAATCCTACAAAAACTCACGAAATTCTTTTGGAATTTCGAAGATTGTTGGTGAAAACAATGAGTTTTGTCCAAATCACAAGATTGACGGTTGTATTTTTGTTGGAAAAGTCGATAGGGGATGGGGGACCTGGGCTTCAGGTCGAGGGTTGTAGATTGGGACAATGGTGCCTAATACACATTGTTTGGTGTTGGGCTTGCCACCTTAAGATCTGTGGCTTGGGTTGGGCTCGCCAAGCCAACGTAGGCTGCTGGCAGCTCGGGTTTGCGGTTCAGGTCATGGGTTCGAAGAACCTTAAAAGATTTCGACTTTTATTTCTTTTTCAATTAATTCAAGGCATGTTTAATATATAGTTTAGTGAATGAACATATATTTAATGCAATTCATGGTAATATCAAATTCACATAATTCAACAATTCTAGATATAATGCATACACAATTTATGTAGAATCTAGGATTCGAAAAACGTAAAGTTGGGTCATGCATTATAGTGAATGTTCATGCTATCAGGGATGCAAAAATATCAAGATAAAAACTGTTGTTTTGGAAGAACCTGATTGCGTGATGATATTGGTGAACTGGTTTGATGCAGAAAGCTTCCACGTCAGATTCCTAAGCGTAGCGGTAGAAGTGTGCTAATAACGTATTATGGCCTACATTTAAGTAATAGGGGAAGGGGGCCAGCGGCACAGAGAGAGAAAATAGAAAGAGAAAATAGAAAGAGATGTGTTTGTAGGGTTGTGTAGAGAAATGTATGTTATTCCTTCTACACAGTGCCTTTATTTATAGTAATAAGAGAGAAGAAATCTTTCTCCTCCAAGGAATACAAGTCCATATAGGAAAGAATAACTAGAATCAAATATAATACAGGATTTACACAATCACACTTAAACTAGAAGTTTATAACATATATTAAATATGTATTACTGTATTATTATTCTATATAGATTAGAAAAAGGGTTATTTTGTATAAAATCAATAAAAAGTTACAATATTAACAAAACATCAACAATATTTATGTTAATTTTAAATAGTCAATCATGTATTATGATACTGAAATGCATTTAAAATAAACAAAAATTATAAAATCTGCCACTACAGCTGGCATCGACTTCAACTGACACACCCTTTCTTTCTCATGTTTTTTATATTTTGAAATAGGTTAATACAGATCCAGGCATTGCGTTTCTTAATTCTGTTTTTTACACTTGGATTCAGAAGTTGCATTGCAATGTCCGTTTCCTGGTTCCGTTTTTTTCAACACTCACACGCCTCTTACGCTGCGCGACTCTTGATTTTTACTTTTGGATTCAAACACTACATTGCAGTGTCTGTTTCTTGATTCTGCTTTTCACACTTGGATTCGGATGCAGCATTGCAGTGTCTTAAAGTGCATAAGACACTTGGTTGTAGGGTTGGATCATTTCCACCATTGTTCTCATCAACCATGATTGGTCTTTCAACGTCTTGCTGTCTCTGCAAGTGTCTTAAAGTGCACTCAAGTTCTTGATCTATAGGAATCAACTCAAGTTGCAACGAACGTCTACCTTGCATACACGATCAGACTTTGCTCCTTGTTGGACCATTGCTTGGTATTTTGCAAATTTCTTGCAACTCAAATATCCAATCGTTGATCTGTTTTTGGGTTGAAAACTAGGCTTCTGGGGCTTTCCAATGATATAAAATGTTCCTAGTTAAAACTCGAATAAGTCAGTCCAAAGCTGTGTCGTAATATAGCGTTTTGCAAGCCCAAAGCTGTGACGTAAACTAAATCGAATCTAATTATATTAAAGACACAAACACGAAAATGTAAACCTAAACGACAAACTAGACTCGATCTTAATTAACAATTCAATCAAAGATGTGAAGAGGTTGTTGTGATGATTTTATAAGCGAACAAAAAACAGAACATAAAATTAAAAATAAGATTAAAGAGAAGAAAAGTTGAGTTTTAAGGCAAGTGATGAAAATCTAGAGATTCAGAATCAACCACAAGCAAGCCGATTCAAGTTTAATGTATTAATGAAATATTTTGTCTCTTAGATGATAATTCTCGTATTTAAGTCCAGTTAAGGCACTATAGACCATAGTTCTCCATAAGTATATGATTCTCTTCGTTTAGGGCAGAGATCATAAATCCTAACATGCAGTCTATCCGGTTAGGGCATATATTTAACATGTAGAACTCATTATGTACAAGAGAACCAGAGAATCATGCAAACCATAAATTTTGTTACAACATCTATGTAATTCACAACCCTTATTCACAAGAAGCTAGTTCAAATTATATTGCAGTCGTGCCTCAAATCCGTCTTCAAATTACTATATGCAAAACCCTAAGGTGATCAGTCAAAGAACTTCAACACAAAGCATTCAATTCTTGCAATGAATAAGAATTCATCCAATAAAACTAAATATCCATCAAATAGTCATTGAACAATAAACATTCATGATAAGGCATCATCCTAGCCCTAGAAATGGATTTAGTTATTCATAGAGTACAAAAACATAATGAAAAGTCTGAAAAGGACATGAAAAACTTATGAACGATATTGAAATATAGAAGAATTGAACGATGGTAGATGGATGCTGCTTCTCCTCCTCAAAATGTCGCGGAGAATTCACCCTCTCACCTTAAAAAAAAAAAAAAAAAAAAAAAAAAGAACCTCCTGATAGGAGCATATTTATGCGACTTAGTTAGCTTGTTTTCTTGCACTTTTATAGTTAGTTTGTGGTTATTATAGTGTTTTAAGCTATTTTCGTGTGTTTGTAGGTCCAAATGACAAAGTTGGCAACAAAGTGCATTTTGGAGCAGTTTTGGGCACTAAATGGATAGCACATGTATGGGCCAAGATGGATGGACGAATTTGGAGTTCAAAAGGCTAGGAATCTGATAAGAAGAGGAGGAAATTAAATTCAAGACAAAGAAGATAAGGAATAAGCTCAAAAGAGGAAACATTATCCACAACCTTATCCACCCTTATCTTATCTTATCATATCCTAATCTTATCATGTCTTAATCCTAGCTGCAAGGGGACCTACATATATATTTCTAGAACCTATTTCTAGAAGAATTCCCTTCTAGAAGTCCCAAATTAGCCACAAAACACATTGTTTTTAGAAACCTTACAAAAGTGGCGCCTATTTCCCTTCTAGAAGGCTTTTGCCTTGCCTTGCAAGCTATTCTCTTTTCCCTCCAATGTGTGCCACACCCCTCTATCCCTTTTCCTTTGTGGATTTTGATCTATTAGGCCTTATTCCTTGTGGATTTGGGTTATACAAATCATTTTTTGAAATTAATTGGGCTAAACCTTTTCCTTAGTGGATTTAAATCCTTGTGCCGAACCCTAGAGCCCTAATTCTCCTAGTGTGCTGATTTCTAACCCTAATCTGATTTACCCAAGGGTTTTGTTGAGCCTATATATACATATTTTCAGCACAAATTCGTCACCACCCTTCATACCACTCAGAAACACCTTTGCCGCAACCCTAACCACCATTCTACATCCCAAAACACCATTCTACATCAAGATACATCTCTTCCACACCTTTTGGAGAAGAATGAGAGTCTTGCCGTGAATTCCATTGATGAAGGAGGGCCTTGTGCGCGAGCCATCTGCATCCTTGGGAGTTTTAAGAGTTCTTTCTTCCCTCGTTTCAGTTTTGATGTTTATTTGAATTTGCTTTTCAATTGCTATGAACATGTGGAACTATATTCTTATTAGTTAGTGGTGAATTCGAAGCCATGGACATATGTTAATATGAATTGATTCCTTTCAGTTATTGTTTCGTAAAACATGAATGCGATTTACTTATCTATTTGATTGATAACTTATTTTTGTGTGTTGATTAAGGAGGCCTACTTAGTTTGCATGCTTGAATTTGATGCTAAATTATAAGAGACTTTCACCTAATCGTTAGGAACTTATAATTACAAGTTGTGGAGATTGTTGGTCACAATCGTGTTAAGTAGATTCTTAGCAAGAGTATCATGCAGTTCATAGTTATAATTGCCTTGTCAATGCTTATGATTTCCATGGAATTTAATGATCTTTGAATGTATCTCTATCATGCTGTTCATATAGGGAACTTGAGAAGAATAATTTGGGTTGTCGCATTCACTCATCCAATTCAATGAATTTAGGGAAATCTGAGAGTTAATTTGTGCATTCACGATTAATTTAGGGCATTGTCGTTCATGGTTTAAAGAAACAATACTGGAAATTGATTTATGTTGCATATGTTCATGTGTGGAGAAGGATCCTCTAACTAGCTTTTCACCCTTGAATTCATCTCAATTTCGTTTTAGTTTACTTTGTTTTGCAATTTGTTTAGTTTTAATTCAATTTTGTCAGAAATCAAACCCCCTTTTTTGTTTTGTGTTATTAGGTCAAAATCTGTCCTAATTAGGATCTTTAGAGTGTTTTGAGTCAATATAGGTTAGAATTAGTCCATAAACATTGTTTGGGTCTTAGTTTAGTCTTAAATTCGTCCAATTTAATCCCTAGAATCTGTTTTGAGTCTAATTGTTAGTATTGTGTTGTTTTGAGTCTTTTAAGTGTATTCTGAGTTAGTTAAGTTACAATCTGTTTTCTTTTAATCTTTTGAGTCAAAGTAAGTTTTAATTTCGTCCAAATCACTTGTTAGGTTTAGAATTGAGTCTTTTTAATTTAGTTTTGTAGATTTGAGTGTTTTAGGTCAGTTTAGAGTCTATAGAGTCTATTCTTGTGTTTTTAAGTCTAGTTTAGTGCTTTAGAGTTTAATTTGAGTAGATTAGCAGCCCTAGTTAATCCCCGGTTTAGAACGATCCCTACTTACATCTTTGCTACAATTGTCATCAATAGGGTTTAATTTGTGTGTCAAGTTAATTTTCACATCACCTCCTGACTTCCTACAATCTTTCCTTCATATATTTGTCAAAATCCTAGCATGATTAGGTCTTTTGCAATCTTTTCCTCATTTGTATTGGACAAAAGGTCATCTCCAATGTGTTATATTTTGGGCTTTGGTCTTCGGTTGAATTGTGACTTGAAAAACCCAACAGACTTTGCAATTTCTGCATAGACTTGGCTGACATACGTCTTGTACGAAAATCTTCATCACATCGTCTAGAAAACTTGAAATCTCAGGTCGTAAAATTCCCCTGAAAGCTAACATCCATATCTTTCCAATGGTATAAGGCTCAACAGCTCATTCGTTCTGAGGAAGCACAGTTTATTCCATTAAGTTGGTAGATCCGCACAGACAGTTTGTGCTTCCAGGACACATAACTCGTTTCAATTGCAAAAGGTATCCTTTTTGTTGTGTCTTCGTCTTTACTCCTCAAAACTGTGTCTTCGTCTTTACTCCTTAAAACTAGGAACAACACAAAACTAAGTGGAAGAGAACTGAATTCACTCAAAAACATCACAAGAATCTAAATAAAAAGGATTTTAAACTGTATGCAATAATGATTGTATCACCTTGGACTTATGTCGATTGGCGAAGGTCCCTTATTGACATCCCTTGATAGGCTAAGGAGGAAATCCGGCAAGACGTGAGCGATGGGAGCCTCGCTTGCAGTGTGTGGGTGGCCGTCTTCAATGAGTCATACACATATATTGTCCCATCTTTAAGATTCATCTCTACCGCCACCCAATGTTGATAGGTTGAGATGCATGTACACCCTATCCACATCCTCCACCCATGATGCACCGAACTCTACCCTCTTCCCCATCACAGTTATGTACAGCACCGGCTCATACAGTTTGGACACAACCCTTTTCCATCCTTTACTTTTCACTTCAATATTCCTGTCATCATAGCTTCATTCATAATAGGACTATCTACAAGTGTAAAATATATCAAAGAAACATGTACAATAGTTCACCGAACCGAAAACACACTGAACATCACAATTGCCAAACTTTTCAATATAGGATAAATTAAGTGGGATGCATTACCGGAAACCAATCTATTGTGTTGGTGGTCACCACTTTCTGAATCCTCCGTGCCTCATCCTCATGCTTCCTCAAGAGATAGAGATGCAAGTGAATGTGTTGCAATATACAATAAAATATAATTCAACTATCACACCAACCCAATGACAACACACTTATATCAGTCCATCACACATAGGGTTTACTCATTTACATCTATTGACAGCCAACCATTGTGGTCCAGAAGTCGCCTCCAGAAATCGGTGCTTCCAGCAATCATGAACTCCAACTGGGCAACTGGACAAACAATGTAAACAAAAAAATTGTTAGCCTCATCGTTGTATTCATTTCATCAATTATTCTGAGGCATATACATAAAATCGTAATGTTAATAAGTTACTCACTTCTTCTCTTTCTCCTTCAACTTATTGAAGCTATAGAAATATTGCATCACCTTACTTACAGAAGAAAAGAGTATGGAAAAACACAAAGTCTAAATAACTTGTAGAGCATCACAATTGTATTTGAGAGATAGAGAAACTTTAAACCCATGAATCACATGAGAACTTGAGCATAAAATAGAACTTTATTTCAATTGGTTAATCTTTGAAACATTCCCCCCCCCTCCCAAAACCTTTTTTTTTATTCTTTAAAGCAAGCATCAATTTTTTTTTTCCGCAACATTTTTTTCTTGTCTATTATAAATGCTTAAGCCCCAATACTTGGCATTCTTTCCTCTTAAGAAAAAAAAAAAATACTCTACAAGCTTTTAGACGGGTAGGAAATTCTTTACAAGGCTAAGTAGGGAAAATTTAGGTTAAAGAAATAAAAAAAAAAAAAAGGGCTCACATAAAGGCTCAAGGGGTTGGCTAACTAGGGAAAATAATAACAAGGGTTGGCTAGAAAGAATCAAACGAAAGAAGGGAAAAATGCCTATGTCATTTCCAATATTTTACGTGAATTGATGAATACAACGAGAGGTATAAAACAAGTTCTAGAGATACATGTAAAAATGAGACCATGGCGCAAGAATAAATGAGATTGATGCATAGTGGTTCAATCTATTTTAGGCTCAAAAGCTCTTAAGGGTCACATAAGCTCACTAGATTCACATATGAAATGTTAAATCATGCTCAAGTTTCACACCAACAAGGCTATGTGCATATATATTTTCCAAGTCATGTTCATAAAAAAATATGGTTAAAACAAAGATAATGTAAAGAACTAATTTCAGGCTTAAATCTCTTGAAAGTTATGAAAAAATTAAGACCAAATCTCATTACTGAATTGGGAAGTAGCCAATAACATCAGGACCCAAAGAAAAATAAAATATTTTTGTATTTTGAAAAATTTATATTTTATATTTTATATTTTATATTTTATTTTATTATTATTATTTTTTTTTAAGAAATAAAGCAAAAGGATTAAAAAAACAAATGAAGATAAGAATAACAGAAATAGACAACAAACGTACAGAAAAATAAGAATAAATGCTTAAGCTCTAGGACAAAGAAACTTCCCAGGTTTAAAGGAGACATGCAAATGAAGATGTACATGGAATCCATCCCCAAACTTGAATTTTGTAGTGGCATCAAAGCTGAGGGATTCCAATTTCTGCAAAAATACAAAATAATCGGTAAGCTAAACAAGAGACTGAGGAAAATAATTTATTATTAAAAAAAACTAAAAATAAACATTAAAGCTAGACCAACTAAAAAAATGTAACAATCCAATTAAGTAAGGAACATAATCAAAATCCCCATCAATGGCGCCATAAACTTGTTGCGAAAAATAGATAACCAAAATTAACATCATTAAGTCTCGAATTTTAGTGCTCGCAAGTATACGAATCGGATGATAGTATAGCTTTGAAGCACGGATATCGTCCACAAAGATCGAATTGATTCTAAAAATCTTACTAACTAAATTGAAACAAATTATAATGGAGAAGGTTTAATGGAAAAGATATGATATTTAGACTTAAAATGAAAATTAAACAAAGCTTAAAAATAAAATGCATGAAATAATAAAATTAAAAACATAAGAAAAATAACACCTAGGGCATCCAAAATCACCGTAACCAATTCTACTTAATTCCCTTAATATGTTACGCTCAAGTACTTCCCCAATATTGATGATCGATTTTCCCTAAATTATTCAACAGCCATGGCATCTTGTTCATCAAAAGTATCCTTATATGTTAATCCTCTATGGCATCTAGAAGAATTTAAAAAAGTAAGAACCCATTAAGCTCTATGGAAATCGTTGGAAAATCACATAAACCCTAATTGCATAGCATCTACAAATAGGTGTTTATGGTATCAATTGCAAAAAGCTAAACCCAAGTTAAGTATGGCATCTACTCTAACTTGCATCAAATCAACTTAACTAAAACTTAGATGGTGATCAAGCATCTAAACAAAAATCAAGCGCATAACAAATAGCAAAAGATACTCAATAAAGATGAAAAACATGATAATAACAATGTCACAAGACAATTAATTATTCATAATTAGGCTACATCGTAACCTTAGCAAAGAAAAGAAACTAGAAAATCTCTTCCCTTCTCCCTTCCTTGCCTCAGCCCCAATAAAGTGTGATACATTTTGGTGGCTTTTTTTTAACTCACAATGGGGAATCAATCTCAATATAAAGACCCACAACAAAGACAAGAAAAAAAAAACTAATTAAACCCCACTAAAATCTTAAATAATGCACTTTAAGTTTTTATTAAATAAAAAGAAAATAAATGGAAATAATAATAAATAAATAAAACAATTATGTCTATCCTTAAATCCATTGAATAACACTCCCATGTCCATTTGATTTCCAAAACCATTGCAGTCTCATCTTCTTGTCGTAACGCATATGCCTTGGTGCAGTTAATTAGCCTCTTGCTCCACTGAAATTACTCTACACACCCGAAAAGCTTATTTTTCACTTCATTTTTGCATAACTCTAGTATTGAATGCCTATAAATTAAAACAATACAAACATTTAACCTATTCATATATACAAAATCCAAAGTAAGTATATGATAAAAATATATGAGAATATGCACCGATAATAGCTCAACCACACATTCTACGTCCATGGCTTTAATTAACGCTTCTCTTTGCACAACATCGTCCTTCATCTGACTGACGTGGATTTTTGGCACTTTGTGATGTCAAATATCAACGGGGTGTGGCGAACCACTTTCATCTTTTTTTTTTCTTCCTCCTTTTTGTTAGCATAGATTTTGACGTTGCCCTTGTACATGGGACTTTCCTCTTGGTTCCCACATGATGGCCATCGGGCGTGTATATCACCACCTCATTGTCATCATTCAAACACTTGACATCTTCACACTCTTCCGTTGCTGGTTCTCCGACCAAACCAACCCATCTTCGCACATACATATATAGGATTGGCCTAATCAACAGTCCCTGCAAACTCATTCCAACCTTCGTCCTTCACTTTTTCCTGTGTCCCATAATTCCTCCTTTTGATACCCCTTTTCACCCACTGGTTTTTCCTCCCCTACCTCCAAACCACTTTTTTCATCACCCACTTTTCACTACCGTCCTCTTCTTTTTTTGGTTTTGTCTTCTTCTTCCACAATGGTTTTTACATTACCGCCAATTTGACCACCCAGTTGGTCTTCTCTTTTTTTTCTCCTCTTTACTGCTTTCCTCTTCTTTTGCCTCCTCATCTTTTGCCTTTTCATCTTTTTCTTCTTCTCCCTCTTCTTCATCTTCTTCATCATTTTCATTTTCTTCTCCCACATCTTTTTTCCTTCATCTTTTTCCTCGGCATTCTCCTCCATAGGTTCTTCCATCACTGCCCTCCTTAATTCCTCCTCCACGTTCGACAACTCTTCCACTTTCTTCACCAAATTTCTGTTTGATATCTCCTTCTCAAGGGCCAACCGCGCGAATGATGCCTTCACCTCTTTCAACTTCATTTTCAGCTCATCGACATCATTTGTGTTGGGAGTTAGGGATTTTTTTTATATACTCACACCTGTACATATTCGTTAATAAATGAATGCTCACTCATATTGATAAAGCCAATATTACCAATGAAAGCATCACATATTACCTGAAAAGCATACGAAAATCCTTTGTAGCCCCATTTGGACCGATGCGCCTTCTTTGTACCCCTAACTTCTTTTTCTTCCTCCTCATCTCCCTCGCTATCCCCCTTCAACTCTACCTCTACCTCTACCTCTTCTTGAAGCAGCAAATGAGGGCTTGTCATGAAGTTGTTCAAAGGAGATGGAACCCCATGCAAAGCTGTTGAACCTATCCATATCCTATATGAGGTCGAGGTAATTAAGATTCACAGCTATGTTGTTCTTCACCCCTATCAATACAACATCGGCAAAGTATAACAACCCTAGCTTAAAGGCGTCGTCCATGTTCTTGCACTCCTTAAATGCCCTTTCAAGCTCGCCGCAAGTTACAAATATTTTTTTGCTGACTTTCTTGGGGATGTCCTTCGCTTTACCTTTCCCATTTTCTTTTCTCCCTTCACCTGCCAACCCTAATTTACACGAGAAAATACTCCCTCAACAGCCTAATCCTTTAAGGCTCTACCTCTATGTTATGGGGCTCGTCGCATCATAGCCCGATAATGAGGCATAAGTCCTGCTTTGTGAATCAGGTCAATTCACAACCTATTAAATAGGTCAGCCCTTCTAGGTCTTTAACTCCTTGATTTCTCACTCTACGGAGTGACAACTCATGCACCAATTGCTCACTGAAGGCCAATTCATCCACACCCTGAAGGTGGCCAAAGCAAGTTGCCCCAAAGGCATCAAGCTCTGCCTTATTAAACTTCTCCCTAATCAATCCTAACACATGAGGGGGCTTGAGATAAGTTATTAAGCCTTCGCCTATACACTTCTTCTTCTTTGGTTGCTAGTTCAACACCCTGGCCTGCCATATCCTATGCACTTAACAATACACACACATCAACAATCAATGGTACATATCTTAACAATAACCTGTCACCAACGCTTCATAACTTTACATATGCTGTTAACAGAGCATCATTACTTAAGCAATTTCAATTCCCACCATAAAATTAACAATAATTCAGATACAAAAATCAATCTCTACCACCATAAAATTAACAGAATTCAGAATTCAAAACTGCAACTTTACCAAAACAACAGATAACATCTACACAACTTGCCAACATAGCTTCATAAGTTCAAAACTTGCCCTAATTTGTAAAAAAAAAAATGACATATATCGACAAATTCCACCTAATTACATCCAAGAACATGCATAATTAACCATACACCAAACTTAATTTATAATACTTAACATAAATAAATAGATGGAATTCTAGAGTTCCATTTTCAAAACTCACCAAATTTAAAATTCACTGGCGGAATAAAATATCACTATGCATATCAAGGAAGCAGTTTGACCCTAGCTCGAATGAAGTGACAAGCATGTCCTTTCTTTGGAACCCACTGCACAGCCTCCACAAACCAACACCACCACAACCTACTTGCTCATTTTCTTCACTGATGTTTGGAAATTATGTGAGGCTAGACAACACACCACCACATACCAACTAATACTCGGTTTGGAACAGGAAGCAAGTTTTCCAATGGCAAGGATGTTTTTGACAACAACGATGTTTGAGCAAACGCGGGAGAAGGAGATGAGTGTTTTTGTAAGAAGGAAAGTGTTGATGTCGGGAGTAGAGTTCAAATCCCAAGAAATTTGGAATACATCCCGGGTACAATATTAATTAACTGAAGGATCATTTATGACTCGGTTTCACCCTAAGCTCGTTTATGATGGATTTGTTGTGAATCCTTCAGATTTGGTCCAGCGAACCATATTCGGTCCTTACATATGGTCCGTAAATAGATGTCTGCACCATAGAAATCGCGATATAAAGGTTTGGGAAAGCTACAACCAATGGAATATTGTTAGGAGGTTGAAAGCCCAAGTTCAAACCAAGACTAGAAAGCTGCAAACTTGAGGGCGAGTTTTTTTTAGAATGGGAGAATGATGCAGTATGTGGAAATAAATATGGGTTTTAAGTTTTGATAGTTTTATCCACACACTCATTTTTAATTCTCACACACCCCTTTTAATATTCAGCATGGATATAATGCATTAAAAAAGATCAATAGCTAATAACTAACAAGGGTATGCGAGAGGTAAAATGGGTGTGTGAATAGTATTATCCTTAAATTTAAAATGGTTGGTGATGACTTATCCTTTATCAAAGTCATAATTTGTAGCAAATTCGAGCAATTTCCATTGTTCCTGGTTGAGTGATTCCCAAGTTATCCGTGTCCCATCTTCTCGAGATCCTTTGTTACTTCCTATTCCGTGTATAATGTCTTTCCTCTCTATTTCTCTACTCAGTTGTGATTTGTTGTTTCATAAGATAATTGAGGAAATAAGGCTATCTTTGAACTTAGACTTTCCCATTTCTCCTTGTAATATTTCTGACAACGGCTTTTTGGCCTTTTTCAAGAGGCAATGCTCTTAATTTGTGTGTTTCTTTTGTTCGCACAAAGTATATATAACAGCAACACAGTGCACAATGGAAAATAACATATGGATATACTTTGATTTTTCGTTGACAATTTATATATATATATATATATATATATATAGAGAGAGAGAGAGAGAGAGAGAGAGAGAGAAACTGCACACAATCACCCCGAGCGAAAAAAAAACAAGGGGCATAAAACAAAGACCATTTTGCTACGATCATAACAATCTTCTAAGAGCAACACTTGACAAATGAAAGCAAAGCAAAACCCTATTCAACCAATTCTAAAGCAAAAGCAGCAGCAGCAGCAGCAACATTTCAGCATCAACTAATGCTTCTGCTGCAGGCAATTCATTTTTTTAGAGTTCAATCCCTTTGCTTTTTTAATCCCAAAAAATCATATTTTTTTTCTTTTTCGAGTAAGGCTTTGAGGTTATACAGAAGAGTACGTAGTCCATTCACAGATTCACTTGGTTTTGGAATGGAATGTGTTTTTAAAAAAAAAAAAATCCAAGTTATAAATAATGGCTATAAAATGTTGGTGGCCCCCAAAGAGGGAAAGCATGAAAAAGATTTGGAAGAGATAGAGAGCGAAAGGGGGGTCGCTTTAGCAGGCTCGCCCTTTCACTATGTCCAAGCTCATCTCACTTGGATCTGTTGCTTGCAATTCAAATGAAATGCCGTCCAATTCTCTCTTGAATCTGTCCTTGGAACTAGCATACACCATCTTCATCCTCACCTTTGATGTATCCGGTGACCTAATCCATGCCACAAAAACACATGTGCAAGTATCGTTGTTTAGGTGTTCAATAAAGTGCAAAAAGAAATGGAAAAAATGACTTGGAGAGAGATTACAAATTTTCTGTAGAAAAATATTCTAGTTAGAGTCATCAGAAGGTACATACTGAGGGCTCGTTGAGTACCTAAGAATGGATTGGTAATTCAGTTGTTTATCAAGATATTTTTAAGCAATAAATGAAATTTTTTTGTCCAAGTTGAAGGTATTCTTTTCTTACTTCAAGATACATTGATCTTATGATTTACTCCATCCAATCCAATCCAATCCTAAGGACCAAACAAGCCCTCGTGAATTTGAAATCAAGAATGGTGGAATAAGGATTCATCCTTTAAAATACGAAATTTTTTTCCCTACCATCAATTGTATACAATTATGTGTCTCTCTCTCTTCACAAGATACTATCTATCTCATTGACCATAAAGATAATATCACTTTTCACAAGGTAAATAGATAGACACATAAATGTATATAACTTGTATGGATGAATTACTCCTTACCTACAAACATATGACCCTCGTTATACAAACTTTTGTATAATGAGCCTCACATAGCGACACTCAATGAGAGCCAAGAAAGATCGTTAAGCTAATAAGGATAGGCATAACATATGTGACCATGGCAGGTTCAATTTCCAATTGTATTGTAAGAGAAAATGAGAATGGATGCAATTTTTGTGTGAAGTTAATTACCAAGCAATGAAGAAAATCTTGCTTTTCTGGCAGTTTTCTTCAGTAGTGAAATCGAAGTCATAGACAGCATAGCGACACTCATCAGCAGGAAAACTGGCGGTGAAATCCTCATAACTCTCATTAGGTTCCCCGAGCTTATCAATCACAATTTGTTGTTGCTCAATCTTGTACAGAATAAAGCGATAGCTCCTTTTTGCTTTGAGCTCCAAGAACCTCAGCTTGCAGTCATCGTGTACAGCCATTCCAGAAGCTGCATTGGCCTGCGGGATCCCATGCCATAATATATAAAAGCTAAATTATTGGTTACAACCTCTAATTAATTGGCGCGTCATTTTGTATCTGTTGCTCAAACAAATATTACTATATATGGATCTGATGAAGAATTTTTTTCCTTTAATTTTTGTTGATGTAAGTGATTTCCAAAAGCAACTAATGAAAGTTTTGTAATTGCATCACATACGAAGCGCTTCACGGGATGTTAACATGGTGAAATGTTCCCTTATTTGTTTGAATATGTGGTTGAGATTGTAAGCATGACATGCTATCGTAAGCTAATATGAATAAAAATGAAGAAACAAACAAATTAGAGTCACAGCATTATCACACAGCTTAATACAAACATGATGCCTTTGGTTGAAATAATAAGAAATTAATCATCGTAGTTGAACCTATGATCAGTATAAATCATTGTTGAGACAAAAAAAAGAAAGAGAAGGGGATGCATACCATTTTGTCTCCAATGAGAAGGGGCTTCTAAAATGTGTAAAAAAAGAGAGAAGGGAATTGGGGGCCTCAGAGAATGGAAATGGGCAAGAAGCACAATGAGAGCCTACGGGAGCAAAAAAAGAGAAAATAGATCCTTGTTTTTGAAAGGTAGAAAAGCTGGAAATTGGGAGGCTAAGATAATGGAGGAGGAGAGAATTTGGAGGAGAAAATTTGCTTCTTCTGCCGATTGTGTCCACAAGTCACTCTAGTCCTTCCACGTATTGTAACGTTAATTTTGTTATGGATTTTTGGGATAAAGTCTATTGAATTTTCCTGTTATAGGTATAAAATGGCGTTTGATAATCAGGAAAATTATAAAGTGTTAAATAATTATAGACGTTGGATTTAATCCGACGATTTGTAGTCTTAATAATTTAGTTAACTGATCATACGATCCATTTTATTTCCAAGACTCCTTCTTATGACTATGGTTATTGGCATATAATCTTGAACAAAGACATAGTAGAAATGCTTGGATTGGATTGTCATTGCAGATATAGGAGGATATCCAAGTGATGTTAAATTTTATTTATTGCTGTGTCATAATATTTCTCTTTTCAATGTTAAAACTTGTTTGAAATTTAAATCCTATGTCTAGTTGATGAAAATATGTCGATGGCAGTCAAACAATTTGAAATTGTAAACTAACAGGGTACACATTGTAATTATAATTTATGTGCTTAATTTACATTGAATTTTCATTGCTGAAACTAAAAGTAATCTCGTAAGAAATTACAGGTATTGCTGCTTTGCGTGATTTTCCCAATACTTATTGTGGAGCCAAAAATAATCACAAGGCAACACGTGGATTTTTGGATAAAAGAGGACAAAAATACCCTTGAGGTACAACGGGACTCCTATACGCGAGCAGCGGGCAATCATCCTTCAACTAAATCAAAAATGCCCAAAATAGGTAACAATTCAAAACCTACCTCATCAAATCCCTTCTACAAGGTAACTCCCAAAACGTATTTCATTCCATATATCTTTTACCTTATTTTCCCTTTTTTAGCTAATCAATTAGCTATTTATTCACTCAATAACCTCCCAAAAACATTCCTTTTATTATGTTAATTAGCCAATTAATATATTTATTCCTAATCAATATATTAATTTGCTAATTAAATCACCAAATAACACCCAAAATACACACAAAGGGCCGGCCACTCTTTCTCCAAAGAGGACCGGACATGCCCTATATATATGACCCACTTTTCTCTAAAAATCTAGGTCTTCACTCTTGCTAAAATTCTCCAAAATTCTCAAAGACTTTTCTCTCTAAATTCTAACTTTGGCATAAGAGGTTCTTCGGCCAAAGCCCCTCCATTCATCATGGGCGCGTGTGGCTCTTGGCCTTGACCTAAGGTGTTATTTGTTTTGTAGGTGCAATTTTGTCCAAGATCAAGAAGGTGGAAATTTGCATCCACAAATTGGTGCTTTCATTGAGAGAAGAAATCCACACTTGTAGAAGATTCTCGCATAAAAAAGGTTTTTCTCTATTTTCTAGTGTACTTGTATTTTTTCTTACGTTTTTATTATTATAATTTTTTATTTGCAAAGATTCTTTGATAAAACGTAAAAGAAGAATACAATGGCTAGAAATTTAGAAAATTCCACAAGTGAAAATTCCAATATCCAAGGAATGGGACCACGGTGATTCATGAGGCTAAATGCGACAATAAGTGGAGCGGCACCACCACCACGAGTTTTCACCATGGGAACCACCGTGGTGGCTACCTCAGTAGCCACCCGTGGCGAGGTCCATAGCATTCACCACGGCTTGAGCCGTGCCATCCAAGGCTCACGGCACCAAGGCCATGGCCTAAACCATGTCACTCCAAGCCCAACGCGAACTCAACGCGTTGCCAAGCCGAGCCCAAGCCTCGCACCCATGTGCATCACACTCTGAGTAACCTATTCCTGTCGAGCAGCCCACTCTCGTGGCCCAGCTTGCTCTCGCCGAGTAGCCCACTCTCATGGCCCAGCCTGCTCCCGTGGCCCAGCCTGCTCTAGCTGAGTAGCCCACTCTTATGGCTCAGCTTGCTCCTGCTGAACAGTCCACTTTCATGACACAGCTTGCTCCCGTGGCCCAACCTACTCCAGCCGAGCAACCCACTCCCAGGGCCCAGCCTGCTCTAGCGGAGCAGCCCACTCCCGTGGCCCAGCCTACTTCAGCTGAGTAGCTCACTCTCGTGGCCTAACCTATTTCCGCGGCCTAATTTGCTCCCGTGGACTTCCAAGTAGCCCAAATCGATCCAAGATTAGTTCAACTATCCCAGCTTCAAATTTCTAGACTGACGATTGAACCATGAGCATTTTCACCACACTTTTATGTGGATTTGGCATTTCCCAACTTAAATTTTACGCCCAGAGTCTACCACACTTCCACTGCTCAAGAAGACGCATTCATTCTAAACTATTCCAACCCAAATGGAGAACAACACTTGTCTCGACAAGTCATAGAGTTGACGAGCACCTTCTCACAACAAACGACCTTGGTGAACCAGCTCTTGCAGTGCACCGAGATGTAATGTGCCCCAGACGAGGTGTCCCGAAGTAGGACAAGGGTAGACAAAGAACCCTTCTAGCAATGTCCCGGCAAGTAGCCACTCGACTAGCCACGAACCGAGCGTTCATGCAGTGTACACTCCCGATTAGGCCCCCGAGATAACGTATGCTTCTGTCTTAGAGCGCGAAGGAGCGTGCACTCTCGACTAGGCCCACAAACGAGCATACATTCATAGTTGGGGTCACGCTCCGATAGTCAACATGAGCAACCTTCCAGGCGAAACGTTCATTTGCGGCTAAGCCCGCAAGAAGCATCATCCATCTCACATCTGAGTAGGTAGCACGATGGATGGAGAGAAGCAGTCACTCAATCTGGCTCAAGTTCAACCGGCAGCCGGCGAAGAACTCGCTCGCCTGCTAGGAACGTGCTACATGTACCGTATCCGTGGCATAGACAAGCCAAACACATGGAAATGCAACTTAAACTAGCAAGTCAAGGTTGGGGGTAGCCGAGAGCTCTACTACCTCAACAAAGGCAAATTCAGGAAGAAGTAGAGAGACTCTTGACCAAGCGATTGTGTAATTTCCAACGCAACAAGGTCACTGACGAGGCACTATGACGGAACATGACCAACATAAGCAAGTCACCCTTCACGAACGAGATCGAGCAGGCATATCCTTTACGCGAGTTCAGCATGCCATATTTCACATCTTTCAAAGAAGATAAAGACCTGGAGAGACACTTAAAGTACTATCGAAGCACAATGATTCTTTATCGAAACAATGATGATCTCATGTGCAAGATATTCACCACCACTCTACAAGGTGAGACGCAAGATTGTTTCTAAACACTGCCGCCACAATCCATCCGGAATTTCGACGAACTTTCTTTAGTTTTCACCCAAAGAATATTCATCTTATCGCTTGATAAAAAAGAAGTCCGACCATTTGTTCGACGTTAAGAAGAACCCAAAGGAGTCGCTTTGTGATTATCTAAGGAGGTTCAAAGCAGAGAAGGCAAGGATAGTAGGATGCAATGACTCAATAGCTAGAGCAGTCTTCCAAAAAGGACTTTCAGCAGACCACCTGCTATTCGAAAAATTGATCATGAAAGAAGATCTAACTCTGGCAGACTTTTTCGCTCTGGCAGAGAAACATGCACTTTGGGACGAGGCTTACCAATGCACACTCAATGACTTGAAGAAGTACTCGACATCACATCCCTACTATCCAAACCGGAAGCAGCAGAAGAGTTATTCACATGTTTAACAGTATCTAAAGCAGCAATAAGCTCTACCATCATGCGAGAAGAGCTGGAGACTCAACTATCTATATTCTACAGTTAAAAAGCTCTCCTCGATGCTATTAAAAATTCAAAAGCTAACTTTGACGATAGTTGTTGTAACCTAGAAGCTCAAGTTTTACCTTCAAATGCATGCATTCATCCTCATGACGCACTATTTCGCCCAATCCAGACACGCAACGATAAAGGCGTAAGACCCTGGCGAATGTAAAGTTTTCTGACGAAAGCAACAACTCAGCCCCAAAGATGCGCCAAGGGTAGACGAACACTGGAAGGACACACTCGAAAAAAAATTTTGTCCTTGTTGCCTCAAAAGATTCTACATAGAGCAACATGTACTGACAGTTCAGCACCACTTCTTACTACGTGTCACATGGTCCTAGCATACCCTTGCTCCATAATTCAACTTTAGAGTGGTCCAATACTAGTAGTTGAGCATCTCTTGCTGCGTGTAACATAGCCCTAGCTTCACGGAGGTAGTCGAGCACGCCCTAGCCTTGTCTGCTCCATCCGATGGAAACTTTTAGCATTTGCATGTCCACGGCGCATCCAACTACAAAGGTTCACGAGCAGGTGTAGTCCTTGTCATCCAGACGGTTCGATGCCTAGGTTTCAAAGTATCTAACAACGAAGCATAATACGAGACCTTACTAGCATGCTTCCGAATGGCAAAAGACTTGGCAGTGAAAAAGCTCGCAATTCATTCTGATTCCTAGCTAATCACTAGCAAGACTGCTTGAGGTGTTTCAGACTTACACCCTCATTCAAGTTCCACAAGTAGACAACGCTCACGTGGACGCACTAACCGGCCTAGGCTTCTTCACCAACGTTCTATTCCAATGGAATATCTATACGAGCTAAGCATAGAGGCGAAACCAGTAGCCAAGGTGGCACAGGTTAGTACAACTCCAAACTGACAAGATTCCATCGTAGACTACCTGGTCAATGGCACATTCCTCATGAAAAGATCAAGGCGGCACGCTACTACATGTGGAACGACATTCTCATCCGAAGATCTTGCACCGGACCACATCTCCGTTGCTTAGTGCCTTCCGATGACTTGAAGGTTCTAAGCTCAATCCACGAAAGCATTTGTGGAAATCACTCAGGAGGTCGATCCTTGGCACAGAAGGCTCTTAACACAGGTTACTATTGGCCTACCATGCATCAAAATGCTAAGGAATTAGTACAAAAGTGCGACCGCTGCTAACGTTACAAGCCGGTACCAGCACTGTCTACTAGCGAACTACACCTGCAGACAAGTGGCCGTTCATGCAATGGGCAATCGACCTGGTAGGACCTATGCCACCTGCTACTGGGGGCAAAGGAATGATGATCGTGGCAATCGACTACTTCACCAAATGAGTAGAAGTAGAGCCCATGATGACCACGATTCAGACGGACATAGAGTGCTTCAAATGGAGGAAAATCATTTGCCGATTTGGCATCCATCAGTCTATCGTCACCCACAACGGCCCGTAATTCATGGGCAAAGATTTGGTGAAGTTCTTCCAAAAGTATGGCATCAAGCATCATATGTCCACACCGAGATATCCTCAAGGCAATGGGCAGGTCAAAGTATCTACCAAAATGATCCTCGACTGCCTTAAGAAATCCCTTATCAACAAGAAGGAAAAATGGCCAGACAAACTCCCCGGATGTCTATGGGCATATCGCATCACCACAAGACGAGCAACCGGTGAAACTTATTTCTCTTTGGCATTTGGATTAAAAGCAATCATTCATCCCAATGTCATCAAGCTAAGTATCACCGATCGACTACCAAGCATAAAGCAGAACAGTAAGGAGATGGCCACAAGTTTAGATTTGGAAGAGGAGAAGCGCGAGCAGGCTATCACCCGCATCGCAACCTACCAATAGCAGCTCATCTTCAACTACAACAAAAGGGGCCAAGATTCGGCAGTTCTAGCCTGGAGATCTAGCTCTGAGAAAATCCTTCATCACTGCCCGTAGAGAAGGCTTCATAAAGATGGATCTCATCTGGGAAGGTTCATACAAGATCAACAGAGTAGGCGGCAAGAGTAATTATACCCTCGCCACTATGAAACGATAAAAAGATCGAAAAGCGGTGGAACGCCTACAATATGAAGAAGTACCATGTGTGATCTCCCACTACATCAAAGCTCAAAGACTTAAGAAGCTCGACGGGCACCATTTCACAAGCCGATGACTATCCAGTTGTTATGCAGTTTTTACGTTACAGCTAAGTTCTCGTTTGTTTCACTCATTTTTCAATGAGGAATTCAGAAGTAATCATAACTTGGCTCGGTTACATGTTTACAACAATTGATCACTCCTGCACTTCAAAAGAAGACTACGTTCTTCTTAGGGACTCATCGCAGGAATTGCATGCCCGAGGGACCAACCATGCTCTCTAGTGCAATAAGGTAAACTAATAGTTTTCCAGTGCGAGAGGGTAAACCAATTCCCGACACCCATATGGGTCAGCTATCCAAGACAAGAGGATAAACTTTACACTCCGAATATCTAGACATGGATGAGCTTGACTGCTCTAGTATAACTAGATGCACGATGGCTTGCGCTGGGATTCCTAGAAGTAGCCACAATGGTCTTTTTCAAGGCTTAGCTAACTGAAGGATTTTGGGTCTCTTGGCCTAATCCGTGGGGAACTGGGCCCTAGAAACGGAGGGTGCACATTACACAGTATGTCATACAGACGATTGCCTTGGAACCCTAAAGCTGCTACCGAGTGCACTAAGGTAGCCTACGGTTTTCGGAAGACTACCTACGGCTTGGCTTTCGAGCAGTAATGTTACGCTAGACTTATACAACTGCACATTCTTATGAAAGGTTAAACAAGCTAGCGCGCATATACGAAGCTTTATCCATTGCCGACATGCTACGTAGTCGATAAACTTCACCTCTGCCAAGCGCGGAACAACCTACACCAAGTCCTAAAGTGTTGTGATACTTGCTACGCAACCTACGGAATTGGAGAAAGCTAAGGTTAACAACCTAGTGGTTACGCGGACTTGTCTGCTTCTGTAAGTAAGGCATCCGACTGCTAACCCTATGGCTAACAACTTTGCAAAGTTCTACACCAACACCTATGGTTGCATAGGCTACGTGAGCTTGTCTGCTTATAAAAAAGTAGCATGCCTGCCACTGGTCTATCAAGTCTAAAGGTTAGGGCATGAAAAAAAAAGCAAAGATGAAGAAAAGCGAATGAAGCATGTTTATAAACAATTAGCAAAGGCTGAAGGAGTTCAAGCAAAACAAGAGCTACAAAGAAAACCAAATAAAATCCTAAAGGCTACTTCGAAGACTACAACAGCTTGGACATCTCGCGACTACTCGGTTGCCACACCTTCAACAGCCGTGACGCTCTTAGCAACGACATCATCCGGTGCTTTTCCCCTGGCTGCCCTAGCCTGGGCACTAACTTTTTTAACTACTTCACCAATGGAAGCCTCAAAAGTAAAAGCAAGCAAGTCTTCTGGAGAAATAGAAAAGGTTTTGAAACCTCAAGCCCATCATTCTCATCCTTCAACTGCTCATTCTTCTCAAGCAGACCAACACAGATGCGCTGTAGCTCATCCACTTCCTTCTTCAAACTTTCGTTGATCATTAGTACACCTTGAAGTTCCAACACTTGGGGTTTAAGCCTATCGACGATTATCTTGAAGTGGATCACTTGATTATAAGCAACAATTAACTTTTCATCCTGTGTATAAGCAGTGAAATGAAGCTCAGAAACTGCAAACTCAAGATCTTGATTTGAGGTATACAATATCCAATCTCATTCTCTGCACTTTCATACTTAACTTGGATCACATCAAGCCTAGTCTTCAAGTCAACGATTTCGTGGTGAGCGGTCTCAAGTTGTGGAGAAGTGAGGGCATAAATATTAGACCCCTTCAAAGCAACAAGCTCAGAATCTAACCTCTTGATCTCCTCGGCTAAGGAATAAGCTTCAGCTGCCATAGTCTTCGCCACCTCCTTGGCAACTTTGCTATATATGCATCATAGTAAGTAGAGCAGTCCTTCTATATTGGGTCGTATGCTTCACAAAGGAACTTGGGCAAACAACCTTTCTACCGCCATCAATAAACTTGGCACAAGCGTCCATATCTTCAAGCATATTTAGTTTGAAAAGCACACAGATCTCAACAGCCTAACCAGAAGCAGGTTTAGTGGATTTCTTATAGCTACCCACACGAGTAGTCTCTTCTTTCTTAGTAGGCGAATCAGTCTCAGCAGCAAAGGGAGTGGGCCTTGGCGCCACTTTAGCAGCAGAGTCCACCTTATCGTTATTCATAGTAGCAAGCCTCTCCAAAGGTGAACTGGACTTAGCTCACAATAGACATCTTGGTACAAACTTCGGCACTAGGGGCATGACAGGACCTTTACGCTGAGCAATCCTATCAGCAATCGTACTAGCCATTCTAAACATGGAAAGCGCCACATGCTCAAATCTAGCAGCCTCATTTTTCTTCCCATTGAAAGAAGTCATGCCAATCATAGGCCTCTCGATAGCAGACGGATCCTTAGGAGCAGCGGAGGAAGTCTTCAATTTTTTCTTAACCGACATCTCTTGAGCAAGCGGGGAAAATCTCTTCTTTCCACCTTTATTCATAGTAAGCTCCACAACAACGATCAGACAAGCCAAATGCATCTGCCTTAATCCTCTTTACCTTCTCTTTCGGGAGCAGCCCATCTTTCTCCCGATGAAGAGAACTAAATAGCCAATGCAATTCATGGTACTCAGCAGGGGAGCTTAACCCAGCATTCCAGCAGGAAGGAGGCCTGCATGCCCAGCATTCCAGCAATCCATGAGGCCGGTGACCTCTTCATTTCTCTCAATTGTTGGCTTGGCCCGCGTCAAGTCCAAGAGCCCAAAGGACAAGAGCCATGCGGCTCACCTAGCACTACATCTCAGTGCTTTAATCCGCGGTCCCAACAGCATAAGCTGCCCATGGCTCTAGCCAAGTTGAGCAGCCTAAAGCAGTGGTCTCTACCACAACACCTCATCGGCCCATGCCGAGCCGACTCCTGGCCTCTGCCAGCCGACGACTGCCTCGCGATAGCACTATCCAAGAGAAAAAAACAAGAAAAATTAAATTTTTCTTACATTAGTGTGGCACAGAGAAGACGAAGAAATCAACGAAAGACGGTCATTTGCACGGGCAAGATGTAGAAGATTGCTAGAGGAGGGGGAACAAATATCCTCTAAGCTCTCTCTCTTTCTCTCTTGTAGGGTAGAATAAATCGCTCTCCAAAGTTGATTTAATAACCCACTTAAGGTGGACTTAAATAGGCTTTGAGAAAATTTATTTCCCTTTCCTAGAAGGATCTAATTTCCTATTAAAGAGGGAATTTACATAACAAAAATGAAGCAGTCCTATGTTTCATAAAGCAAGAAGATCTTTACACCTGTTGTCCTTTCCTACGAGCAGCCCAACAGGTGTGGGGGCATTTGTGGAGCCAAAAATAATCACAAGGCAACACGTGGATTTTTGGATAAAAGAGGACAAAAATACCCTTGAGGTACAACAGGACTCCTATGCGAGAGCAGCGGGCAATCATCCTTCAACTAAATCAAAAATGCCCAAAATAGGTAACAATTCAAAACCTATCTCATCAAATCCGATCTACAAGGTAACTCCCAAAACCTATTTCATTCGATATATCTTTTACCTCATTTTCCCCTTTTTAGCTAATCAATTAGCTATTTATTCACTAAATAACCTCCCAAAAACATTCCTTTTATTATGTTAATTAGCCAATTAATATATTTATTCCTGATCAGTATATTAATTTGCTAATTAAATCACCAAATAACACCAAAAATACACACAAAGGGCCGGCCACTCTTTCTCCAAAGAGGGCCGGCCATGCCCTATAAAATAAATAACACCTAGCTCTTCACTCTTGCTAAAATTCTCCAAAACTCTCAAACACTTTTCTCTCTAAATCTAACCTTGGCATCAGAGGTTCTTCGGCCAAAGCCCCCCATTCATCGTGGGTGCGTGTGGCTCTTGGCCTTGACCTAAGGTGTTATTTATTTTGTAGGTGCAATTTTGTCTAAGATCAAGAAGGCGGAAATTTGCATCCACACTTATCTTCCCATTGTTGCACTTGTCTAATTGAATTAATATTTCTCCTAAAGATCCCTTTTTATTGGGGTTTTTCAAGTTTTATATTTAATTTACCTCCTATATTATTTAGTGAACATAGAGATTTAGTTTCCTTTCTTCACTCCTGTTAAATCATATGTTATAGGATCAAATACATCAAGTCACGAAGAATCAATTATGTTGCTCACTGATTATTCAAATGCAGTGCACAACTTTTTAATATCATAAAAAATTGTTGATATTATTGGAAAATTTTCCAAAAGTTTGTGCCACATTTTTAAAATCATAGAAATTGTTGATATTATTGGAAAACTTTCCAACGGGTTTCTTATTCTATTTTCCTTTGTTTTGCGAAAAATCGTAGCCCATGCTCAAGAGCTCCACAGGTATGTCACCGCTCTTTTACATGTTTCTACTTTGATTTCCAATACGAGGTTAAGCCTTTAATTGCCAACAAATTTTCGTTGGGTAATTTAATTTCCCTCAAAGACATAAATTAATGTGTTTTCTTTGACCATTCTATTATAATTTTCAACCCATTTCGTATAAAGCTGTAGTTTCTTGCCAATCTCTTAAGTTCTCTTGATGAAGTTGAATTGGAAATCAGAATCTTATGGAACATTTTGGTAATAGGGAGGCTGATTGTGCCCCGGATCAATGGGGACGTTCAAGCTTTGGAACCATGAGTGCTTCCACAGACAGTGCCAGGAAACATTTGACTGCATTCATGCAACCACTTCTAAATCCAGTCGTCTTTAGTTTTTCATCATGGAGAATAGTTAGCTTGCTTTTATCTTTTTACGATAGTTTGTTTTGATCCTATTATATGTTGCTATGCATTATTCACTTGCATGCCTTTTAAGTTCAACTGTCCGTGGAGAACATAGTTTAAATATCCTCTGCATTAAGTGTAGTTATTGCTAATTTGTTGAACCAATGGTCCGTAGGGGTCTGCAAGGGGTTAGGTTGGAAATAATGGTTCGGGAAAGGGGGTGCTTTAGGGGAGAGATTCTTTCGTATAGTCATTTTATCACATGGTAATCGTTTGTTAAACGTTGAATACATGTGAAGCGTATATCCAACGGGTACGGAAATTGAGTTTTAAGTTTTAGGGGTATGCGAGGGATTAGATCGGAAAGGGATGGCTCGGGGTGAGGTTGTTGGGGGTGCTTTAGGGGAGAGATTCTTTCATATAATCATTTTATCATGTGGTAATCGTTTGTTAGACGTTGAATACATGTTAAGTATATATTCAACGATGATGGGATTGAAATTATGGGAAAGAATAGGCAATTGCATTTAGTTGGGTGGAATACAAATACTAAGATGCAAGCACCTGAAGTTATATGGTGATTCATATGCAATTTAAGGTGATTTTATTCATGAGTAATCAAATTCTATTTTTAATTTCTTTTTTTTTTAAAGTTCAACGGTGAAGTACAAAACAAAGGAGGCGCCCTTAACGTAGTTACGAATTTGGGTGTCTTTAGTGGAACAAAACTTCATTTTTTGTACTTTGTATGGTTGTAAGCATAAGACTCTCTTTGAGATTGGGCCATAGCTTTTCAAAAGCAAACCCAAGGATGGCGTACCAACTCTACAATTTTTGGCTTGTAATATATGAATGTAAATAGCACTCCTGACTATGGCACACCAACATTCCTAATTTTGCTAACTTCTATTCCCTACACAGGATTGTAAAGAACACCTGAATACATAAACACTACAATTTGACACATTTTCGAGATTTTCTACATTTTCAACAATGTTCTAAACCCCGCAGCAACGCGTAGGTACACTTACACATGTATCTTAAGAAGTTAAGAGCATTGAAATTTGCATATTGATTCTCCGTCTTCTAATATTGTCATAATTTAAATAAAAAAAATGCAATATGGCCGGTGTAGTATAAAACAAATATAAAGAGTTCAAACCAGTATACCAGTTCAAACTATAAGATGATAATCTTTAAAAGTACATATAGCAATGAAACGAAAATAATTATATATGTACACCAAAAGCATGTGCTTGGACTCTTTATACATTTAATGATGAAGAAAATAATAGCCTAGCTAGCAAGTAAACGAAAATGATTATATATTTACACAAAAAGCATGAGTTACATTCTTATAAATTTAATTGGGTTTAAATTAATGACCAAATTGATAATATAATAAATGAAGCTTATTGAGCATAGATATGTACATAAACACACAGGAGGCAGAAATGGCTCATGCATATCTCTACATATTTAGATGACATGATCACTCCCAATAGTTGTTTTTTTATTTTTTGAACAAACGATATTATCTATACTAAGGGAGAGAGGGTACACTAGCCTCATAATGGGTGAGCAATAATATGGTTCAAATCCGCATTTGGTGAGAATCGAACCTAAGTCATCTCACTTACAAGTGAAGAAGAATATCACTATACTGTAATACTAAATAACATTCCCAATAGTTTAATTACCTAGTACTTCCATTCAATGTGTCCTTCGTCGCCGAGAAATATATTGATAGGACTGTTTTATATGGCAGCTCTCACATGTTGGTGAAACAAGTGTGAGGTGATGTAAAACCCAAAATAATGGCGCTTATACTTTTATGAGAATGACACTACAAATGATATGGTGGGGAGTCTCCACCGTAGTTTTTCTCTTCATCTTCTCAAATGGCTACAACTCAATAAAAACTGCCAATTTTATTTCTTATATTTCAAAAAGAAGAAGACTGCTGGATATGTATTATTCTATCAGTTTTTGTGCGAATTAAACGTGCTTGATTTTATTATATATTCTAATTAACATATGTCAGCTAACCCGTTGATCTTGGACTAAGGAAATGGAAAGTGCTCCTCCATAATAGAGCAAGCACAAAATTAACGAATACTAAATTAATCCAATGATACTTGGATAAATAAATACATAATCCATAAACTTCCCATAATTTTTTTAATAAATTGGTTACTTAGCTTATAACTTTTGTAACCTATATAAATAAGCTCTTTTGGACACATTTCTAGTTACCACGGAGGTTCTAATAGTTTGATTTCCTTCATCTATTATGGCTAACGTGTGTCCTCCAGCTCCCCAAGTTCTCTCTCTATCTCGCTACACTAATAGTTCATCAAAGAGAGACACTTATACCATTTGGATGAAATCACTTGTATGTCATACAAATGGTTGCACTGTTTACAATTCCAGTGGCAACATTGTTTATCGTGTCGACAACTACGACAAAAAGTGTAGCAACGAAGTCCATCTCATGGATCTCCAAGGCAAAGTCCTCTATACTATATGCAAAAAGGTAAATATAATATAAAAAATATATAGTTATGTTGTTTAACTGTGAATTCGAGTATATTTATGGTTGTGCGTTTCTTTGATTTTGCAGAAATTAAAAGCTTTTGAGCAATGGGATGGCTACAGAACTAGTAGCCCTTCTAATAGAAACAAGGAGAAGCCTGGGTTTCAAGTGAAAAGTTATAGTAGAATGCTCATGGGAACCACAGCTTGTCAAATTACAGTAGAGTGTGACAAGTATTGGATAGTGGCAGGGAAGAGTGGTGCTGTGGGATATAGAATAGTAGACATTGATGAACATATTGTTGCAGAGGTAAGCCTTGGGTCTTTAATTATACTATCTAATTATATGTAACTTACAAGGATCGACCATATATACATATTTATCATTTATCTATTAATAATTTTAACATATTTTTTGGTGGGCTTGTGCAGGCGAAGCAGAAGCTATCATCATCTGGAGTAGTTCTGGGGGATGATGTCTTAACTTTAGAGGTGGTTCCTCATATGGACCATTCCTTTATAATGGCTATTGTGAGTGTGTATGGATTGATTTGTCGCAAAATGTAAGTGTGATCACATAATATGTAGCATGGCTATTTCCAAAGCATGTAAAAATGCACCTTCTTATAAACTAGGGTAAATTACATAGTAACCCCTTAGGTTTGAGGTCTATTACAACCCCATACAACATCTTTAAAACATTTTACTTTTATACCTCACGTATTATTTTATTTCAAAGTAATACCTCCGTTACATTTTCCATCCATTGATCCGTTAAGCGCTGACGTGGCTACCACATTTGTGCCACGTGGCTGCCAAATGTGTGTCACGTGGCAAAAAAAACAATTTTTTATTTTTTTAAAACATAAATCTTCTAAATAAAAAATATAAAAAAATAAAAACAAAAAACAAAAAACAAAAGCTAAAACACACCTCCCCGCAAACCCCACTTCGTCTCCCTCCCTCCCTCCCCCACCCAACCTGCAACCCAGAAGAAGAAGAAGAAGATAAAAAACAAAAAACAAAAAATCCATCTTCATCTTCCCCCACCCCCCTTCCTTGCAACCCACCCCTTTCTTGCCCCTCCCGTCTTCCCAAACCCACCACACCCATCCTCCATGTCTTCCTCCGCACCCACCCTCCACACCCACCCTCTTCCCTTCTCTACACACCCCACTCCTTAAATCCACACTCATTGGGGAAGATGGGATCTGAGTTGCAAGAAAAGGGAGATGGGTTTTTTTTTTTCTTTTCTGGGTTGCAGGTAGGTGCGGAGGAGGATGTGGAGGATGGGTGCACGGTGGGTTTGGGTAAGATGGGAGGGAGAAGAAAGGGGTGGGTTGAAGGAAAGGGGGATCGGGGAAGATGAAGATGGGTTGTTTTTTGTTTTTTTTTTGGGAGATGGGAAGATGGGTGCGCAAAGGAGGTGGAGGATGGGTGGGAGTGGTTTTGGATTTGGGTTGTAGGGAGGGACGATGGATGGGGAAGATGATGAAGGGGGTGGGGTTTCAGCGGGCATAGGGGGGAAGGGTGGGGTGATGAGATTTGGATTTTCTAAGTTTTTTTTTGTTGAAGATTTAGGTTTTGAAAAAATAAAAAAAATAAAATTTTGCCACGTGGCACAAATGTGGCAACCACGTCAGCGCTTAATGGATCAATGAATGGAAACTGTAGCAGATGTATTATTTTGAAATAAAATAGCACGTGAGGTATGAAAGCGAAATGTTTTAAAGATGTTGTATGGGGTTGTAATATACCTCAAACCTGAGGGGTTACTATGTAATTTACCCTATAAATTACTTTACAGCTAGAGATTATGGTCCTTTGTAACTATATCATAAATCAATAGGCCCTTTTATTTCTAGTTGAATGATACTTGCATCCCACCCGTGATCCAACCTTCTCATTCACCCTTTTTATTTAACGAATTTTTCATAAACATGATATAATCAGATTTGTTCATCTCCTAGATCGTTATTCCAAGATAATGTCTATGAAAAATCAAGAAAAACAAGAAAAATCAAGAAAATCAAGAAAATCAAGAAAAACAAATAGATAGTTTTGGTATAAACTAAATGCACGGTTCACCATGACAATGTTACTACCAAAATCATCTATTTGTTTGATACATATGGATGACTAAACTATCACCACTTTATTTGGATTTTTTCATAGATGATCTTGAAATGATGATTTAGGAGTTGATATATGCATTTTCCATGGAGATGCAAATATTGTCCTTTCTCTATATCTAAAGATCGATGGAGAGAAAATGCTGCGAAAAATAAAACTTGTGAATCCAAACTACTCTGAATTTTTCACTTTGGTTTGCACGCACCAAAAGCTGTTTTGGGAGATTTCATTTTTACTTTTTATTTTTGAATAACACTTGCATTTTCTTCTTGGGGTCTGAGCTCATTCTCTCACTTGCAAATAATTTATCTTCAACTTAAAAATTTCATAATCGGAACCGTTCAGTATCTTAATCTTCATTTGAAGTTCATGTCTACAAAAAAAATTTGAATCAATGATTGTTTAGTCATCCAAATGTATCAAATAAATCAATAGTGTATGTATCATGAACAGTTAATTTATTTGATACATTTGGATGACAAAACGATCACTGATTCAAATGATTTTTTGTAAGGAGAATCTTAAAATGAAGAATAAGATATTGAACGATTCTGATTATAAATTGTTTACGGTTAAGATACGTTATATGCAAGCTCCCTAAAAAATGAATGCAAGCATTATCATTTTTTTTAGAAAAACTAATAAAAAAGACTTGAAAACTTTGAGTTTTAACAATAAGGACAAAATAAAGAGTAAAGTGAATAGTACCATGATTGACTTTTTAGTGTAAAAATATGGTTTTTTGTTAAAGAGTAAAGTGAATAGTACCATGATTGACTTTTTAGTGTAAAAATATGGTTTTTTGTTAAAGTAAATAGTACCATGAGCTTTTCGTTAAAGTTCCATTTTTTTTTTGTTAGAAACGTAGGAGAATGAAAAAAAATAAAATAAAAGAGTAGATGAAGACGTTGAAGAACAAAAAAATCTGACGCTAGAAATTTGAGAAAAACAATTGTTCATGAATTATATTGTGCAGTTGATCTACTTCTAATTGCACGGAAGTTTTGTGATAAAACTCCATATTATGGCGTATTGTACATGTTGTAAGATGCAAGTTCGATACCAATTTATTCTTCCAGTACCCTTTAGTGTAAATATATTATTATATAAAAAAACAAAAAAAATAAAAAAAATAAGATAAAACGTGTCAATTGAGAATGGCCTACAATTATTATATGTCCAACTTTAAACATTCCAGTTTCCTCCAATATTCCCTTCCTTGTTTTGAGGTTATGAGTATCTCTCTTGATCTACTTTTTCAACAGATCGAATTCGCATTGATTCTTCATTGAAGGTATATTAAGGGACATTGAGTATAGCAAACACCAATTGGATCATGTGGAATTTCTTTATACTCTTCAGGCCTATAATGAGGTTGCGCATTTGGTGACGAAGTTTGTAACACGTATAGGGGGTTCTCATTCATGGGATTGCTTGGAGCCGGAGTGGTTATTTAATACCCTGGCTATTGATGTAAACATTTCTGTTCATATCTAATAATATCATCTTTTGACAAAAAAAAAAGAAAAATAAATAAATAAATTCGCATTGATTCTTCGGTTACTAAAATATTTGATTATTTGTGGATGTGCTTAACATATATGCTCCGAGTGATCAAATATACTAAATGAGCGTCGTCATGAGATATCAGATTCACTTGATAATCATTAAGCATAATTGCATCTGGAAAGGCTGATGAACTAAGACAAAAGTATTAGTCTACTTATATATATATATATATATATATATATGTATGTATATGTATATCAAGCCCTTTATGTAAAAGGATCTCTATTTTTTTAAATGGGGATTAGGTGTGGGGCTTACTTCACATCGAACTTTAACGATCCGAACCGTTTATTTTGTAAGTCTCAATTCATAGATCATCCTTGCCGATAAAAGGCAAAGTGGTACTGAAATTGACTTCTGGAAATAACTTAACCCTGCAAGATGTTCTTCATGAATACTCAATTAACTTAAATTAGTAGCATGCTCATACAAAGAAAAGAAACTCTCATATCCGTCATCATTATGTAGGGTAATTTTTTAGAGTGTAGAATATCGCTAACAATAAAAAAGAAAAAAAAAACTAATGAAAAGGGTTTGAAAACTTTGAGTTTTAATGATAAGGATAAAATAAAGGGTAAAGTGAATAGTACTACGATTGATTTTTTAGTGTAAAAATGTGGTTTTTCGTTAAAATGAACAGTACCGAGAGTTTTTTTGTTAAAGTTCCTAAAACAAAATTACAAATATTCAGTTAAGCTATTTTATGGAAGGAGACCCTAATTATGCCAAAGATTAATTATTAAGGCAAGCCAAGTAAAACCAAACATGTTTCTCATTTTCCCTTTTATCCTTTTTTTTTTTGGGACTTTTTGGGTGACAACACAAACATATTCCTTCCTTGTTTTTTTTTCCCTTAAATTAGGATCATCTCTTTTTGCTTCTTTAGTCCATTCCAGATACGCCAAAAATGTTCTTTATTTACCTTGCAATATACGTAGCTTAATAAGATTCGTTAAAGTACGTATTTCGCACGTTCGCAGGCAAAGCCACACAATCTAACATTTTAAAAGGATCATCGACAACAATAAAAAAAAAAAGATCTTTAACAAAGAGATGACCGCGTGACACCTATTAGACTATTAATATTCAATAATAAAAAATTATGATCAAGACGTAACTAGAAATAAATAACTCGAACAATAATATATGAAGAAAGCGGCAAGTCCATGGTAGCTAGCCATGTGATGTGCCATCACCACCAACCAAATAATGTCAAAATCTCCTTAAATAATTAATGTCTCTAAAAAGCCTAGAAGAAGTCAAAATATGTCGAAGATAACTCTAACGTGTAGTAGCTCACTAATCAGCATATACAGTCAAAGAACCTCTTGATTAATGTTCATGGTCGTGGGTTTATAACTAATCTAAATTATTTGATAAAATAAAACATAACTGAAATTAAATATTTATTGCAATTTATATGCACAAATCGCATATCAATACATTATTTATGGAATCACATGCACACGTGGTGTTTGTTGATCAAATTAATGAGACTTTAAAACAACGTAAAGTGTTAGGTTTGTGATATTCGTAAGATTGCTCTAGTCACCTACTAAAGGTAATATGTAGAGAGAAATAAGAGAAGTAAACATAAGATATACGTGATTTATCTCAAGTTGGGCTACATCCATGAGGGTAAAGGAGTTCTCATTAATAACGTAGTGTATACATGATACAAAGGATTATGATCATTAGTGAATTCTAAGTACAATAATGGCAATTAGGGATTAATTATAGGAGAATGGTCTCCTTTTATAATTTAAGGAGAGCCGCATGATTTCATCCGTGGTAAATGTGGAACTCTAGAAACTCTTGTGCTTCAACAGTGGAACCTCAACATGAATCCTTCAGTGGATCTCTAAAGGTACGAAGTTGACCAGTACTCGGTAGTTTCAGGATTAGTGAAGTATGGTACAAAATATTTCTTGGATGAAAAGACAAAAACATTTTATATACAAACAAGTATCCCCTTCCACAAACTAAAATTAAAAGTGTTGTAGCAAAAATTGGCCATCTACAGAATTGATGAAGTTGTCCCTACAAAATAATTTAAACACCTTTAGTTAAGGCGGAGAACTAAGCGTGATGGAGGGGGGGGGGGACGTTTGGCCAATGAACCTCCGATGCCTAAGTCAGTTTCTCTAAAAAGAGCGTGAGACCATTACTACAACTAAATTAGGGGTAAAGTTAAGGGACTACTACTACAGTTAACCCTTATCAATTTTACCTTTAATTCTCTTTCCTTATCTCCTTTCCATAAGTAGAGGAGCTTGGTAAAGTCATAGTCAACAGCTCAAATCTTCTTGTTGGTTAAACTGCATGTGGAATGAATGTAGGCCTCGCCAATTTTATAAAGACATTTTTGCCTCTTATGAATAAAATACCTTTCTCATCTCGTTCCTCCCAAATGGCCAACGATCATCCTCTTTTAACATCCAACTGTAGTGGTATGCTTCTTCGAGGTTTATTAGTAACCCATTTTCTAATAATAGGTATTTTACTTCAAAGAGAGAAACATTGAGCTCATGTAATGCAAGAAAAGGGATGCACTGCGTTTGATGAAAATGGCGAGCTTGTTTGTCGCTTCTATGATAACTACGACAACAAGCACAGTAGCGAAGTCTATCTCATGGATCTCCACGGCAAGCTTATCCGGGCCCTAGCGAGAAGAAAATGTGCTTTTTTTTCCAAGTTGGAAGGGCTACGAAAGCGGTATTTGTGCCAACAAGGTTTTTTATTAAATCAAATCTTATGCACCCAAAATGAGTATGGTTTCTATGTGGCCCTAATTATTGACTCACACATATTTATCAACTTAACTTTTCTTAATTTTATTATCATAAACTTAATAAATGTGTTAGACAATAATTGAAGGCATAGAAAGGCCACACCCATTTTAAGTGCAAAAGATTTGATCTCCCTTTTTTTGGGGTGAGAACAAGTTATAGATCAACTCTTGGAAATAAAATGTGTTCTTATAAAGTTACAATGGGATATGATATAAATTGCTACAGATTAGAGGGTTTACGTGGTAAATTAACAGCTTTCAGAATTATGGATTGCAACGGAAGGGTTGTAGCAGAGGCAAAGAAAAACCAGCCATGTTCAGGAGTAGTATTGGGACATATATTCACATTGTTGCCCCTTTATCATGGCCATGTCACTGTTTATGGCATGATAAGACGCCAATTATCACTCAAGAGCTTAGGTGTGTCGCATATGCATGCATACTCGTAGGCTTGTAGCAAGTGGTATAGAGAGAAAATCAACTGAGTTTTGCTTACCTAGCTAGGGCTTTTTATTCTCCTTTTTCCCATTGTATTTCTATATAGTGGAATTATCGTCGATTTAACTTTATTAATTAACCCAGCCATTTTCATTTCCTCTCTGTCATTCCAGTTGGTCGCACATATAGTGTGTGTAAATATATATGAGGTTAGAATCTGAGGACACCTATTTTTTGACACACATTTTGTAGGGCTCAGTCTATAACTTTTTTATAAAGATCTGAACCGTCTTTATTCCAATTTATCATTCATAGATCACTTTTGCAAAAAAAATAGATAAATCCAAAACCATTAAGTTGTAGAGAAAAAAAAAATAGATGAATACGGTTTTGCAAAGAAATAGTAAAATGACTATCATTTAATTCAACGATTATATGGTTTTGGATTTGGGTAATTTTTTTTCTAGACATAATCTTGAGGAAAGACCTAAAAGATAGACAGTTGGATCGTTGAAATACATTATGAAGTCGACCATACAAAGTGTGTGTCAAAATGTGTGTCAAACATGGGTGTCTTCCTAATTTAACCCCTATATATATTTCACGTTGAACTGACTTCCAGTTTAATTAAATTTTAAGCGGAATTAGGTTCCCATCCCTCATTTTTGTATTTCATTGATTGAAACCTTATTTCTTTTCAATTTGGCATTTTAGCTCATTGAGATTGACATAACTCTCATTTTGGTGTCTGAGATTTGAAATCAATAGAAGTAGTCCTTGAGTTTGTCCACCATCAATCATTTTGGTCCTTCTGTGAAGAATCTCTTTAAATAAGAATCAAAATGACATAAATACCCTTAATTTAATAAACTACGGGCCAAAATGATTTGACAATAATCAAGAGTATTTTTGTTATTTTCTCCTTATTTAACGGATATTTTTTACGGAAGTACCAAAATGATTGATGGTGGATAAACTCAGGGACCGTATGTATCTTATGTATTCATTTTTTTTATTAATTTTTTTTTTTAATATGTCTAATTTTGAAACAACTAAGTTATTGATAGCCTCTTTATCATGGAGCCAAGTACCAGAAACCTTCAGCCCGTAATTTTTCTCTTCTATCGATTTCAAGTCTTAGGGACTAAAGTGAAGAGTTATGCCAATCTCAAGGACTATTTTGGCTAAAAACCCTTTCAATTTTTTATCAAGGTCTTTTGGTTTTTATCGGCTTAATTATTTTGATACTAAAACATGTACATGTCACCATATTTAATACATGAATCTTTTGCACAACAAATGGTATTAGGCATCAAACATTTCTAAATATTGGAATGAGAAGTATTACTAGACTATAAGAACTAAATGGTTGTCTAAGCAGTAAAGTTTCACTTCTGGTTTGACTAGGCAGCAAAATAAGAAGTCAAGATTTGAAATACAAAAAAATTAGGCCTAGAAATTTGGCTAAGGAATTTTTATTAGCACTTCACATATTGATAAATACACTTTGCATTAAAATTCATTATTTAATGACTTATAAACCCTAGAGAAAATTGTAACGATGGTCCCTCAACTTGAACCCAATTAGAGCAATGATCCCTCAACAAAAAATCCATGACTATTGGTCCCTTAACTCATCAAAACATGTAACTATGATCCTTTTTGTCAACTCCATTAGAATTCCATCAAAGTGGCTCATGTTAGAAGGACCATTGCTATAATTGGGTTAAAGTTGAGGGACCATTGCTACAATTGGGTTAAAGTTGAGGGACCATTTCTCCAATTGGGTTAAAGTTGAAGGAATGGACCATTGCTACAATTTTTTTCATTTAGTTTTTCATATTTGCCCCTTGATTGAGCCTCATGTGCGTGGCATGTAACTTATTTTGACGGAAATTCTATCGAAGTTGACAAAAAGAACCATAGCTACCCATTTTGATGAGTTAATTAGGGACCACTAGTTATGGATTTTTAGTTGAGGAACCATTGCTACAATTTCCTCTAAACCCTAATATGCAGTTGCAATTTCAACCTCATAAGTTCTTTAAAAAAAAAAATCCAAATACACCCTAAATCACTTTTAATGTGTAAATCCCAAGATTATATTTCTTCAACTCTCAAAGCCACTGTCACCCTCCATTGTAAACAAAACCCTAACTAATGAAACTACAAAAATGTTGATTGAAAAAAAAAATTCACGAATGAAGCATGAAATCGATGAGGTAAGACTTCATACTTTTTCATTGTTTAGTCAATTTCAACAACACCATTATGCAATCGATTGATATCTTGATAAATATTTTCGATTTATTTGCTTATTATATATATTTCAACGACTTCGGCGTGCCGATAGTTGCGTTATGAATGATATCCTTTGAAAAAAGTATGATTGATGATGCGTAACCATATCTAATTGGTTTCCCATGAAAAAAGTATGGTTGTGAAGAATGTGGGTGTATGTAGGAAATATGGGGTGTATGTTGAGAGCGTGGTGTGTGATTGTATTATGAGAAACTATGTAGGTGTATTGTTAAGATAAATTTTATGGAAAGGCAAATCTGGGGTGTATTAAGTATATGTGGTGTATTTAACAATATGTGCAGTGTTAATAAAACAATCCTTTGGTTAATCATGATTTCTATTTTATTTTGGGCGTTGTTGTTGATACACTTCTTTTTACCTGACATGCCCCCCTCAATTTCCAATCGTCAAATCAAAAGAGTTAAAGAAGATCATGGATAGAAATTAACAAAAAATGTGTGGGAGTTAAAAGCAGTGTGTGTATAGCATCACCCTTTATTTTTTTAATACAAAGATTGCTGTTAGATTTTGGTCCAATATTTTTTATAACCAATTTTGGTTGAACCTTTAAGTGTGCTTGAAAATTTATAAATAATAGATAAATAGCTCTATATATGCTCGTCTCTTTAACCAAGCATTCAGGGCAAAAAATTTGACCCAAAAAAAAAAAAAAAAAAAACATTCGGAGCAAAAAGTAACTCCCAAATTGGAATTGTGCGTAATTTTTTTCCATATCCTCTTCATTTTAGTTAAAAAATAAAAAGTCTCGTAGGAGATGCTTTAATATTTTATATACATTATTTGACAAGTACCTCAATAGTTTGGAGTTCGTGGAGAGAAAAAGGAAAGTAGAAATATTCCACGAGTACTTGGAGTAGGAAATATGATTAAAGTAGTAGAAGAACCTTCAAAAGAACTCAGAAATTAATCGAATTAAAAAAAGAAAGAACTGAAGTACCTTTGGAGATTGGAATTTTGAATACTCTCTTTTTTTGGTTTTTCCGATGGTTATTCAACATTAGGAGGCGGCCTAGCTAACAAAATTTGTGGAAAGTAGCAAAGTAGCATCGACCAAGAAAAAGGTACATGCAAAGTAGCAAACACCTCCTTTAATTTCCTTGTTCCTTTTTAAATTTCTAGGGCCTAGTTTGGTACAGAGGTGATTCTAAAAAAAGCTAGTATCAAAAAAAGCTTGGAGCTTTTTTGTGTTTAGTAAACATTCAGCTTTAGATTTTTTTTTCATAGTTTTGGGTGAAAAAAAGCCAAAAACAAGAAGCTGCAAAACTCAGCTTTGAAAAACCAGCTTTTTTTCACATTTGTTTTACATAAAAGTTTACCAAACACTATAATATTGTTTTTTTTTTTCAAAAGTATTTTTACAAAAAAGTTTACCAAACACTTTACAGCTTTATTTCACAGCCGCTTATTCTCACAGCACAACAAAAACAGATTTTTTTTCAAAACACAGCAATACCAAACCAGCCCTAGGTAACATACATGTCTTCTTTCCATGTAAGTCTTAGCTCACCTTTGGCAGGCATATATAGTGCAATGCGATAAATAGCAACGTGACACCCTCCAAAAATTCAATAAGTTCTTTAATTAATTTATTCGGGGATTAGATCCTTTTTTGTTCGTTAACAAGATAAGCACTCAATTATCCTAATCAGCAAAACTTAACCCTCAACTTAGGTCACTTAGTACTACGATTTAGTAGTGATATTATTTTTACGCACTGGTAAGTGAGAGGTCTTAGGTTTAGTTCTCACCAAAGACGAATTTGAACCACATTATTGTTAGCCTATTATGAGACTTAGCCCATTATTCCACCCTTTTGGTGTAAATAATATTGATTTGTGAAAGAAAAAAAACCCCTCGCTTAGACCATCTCCAACCCTTGGGCTAAAAGCCAAATTTTTTAGTCCGGAAAATTTAGCTTTTAGCCCAGAAACATCTTTTCTGCTCCAACCCTTCTACCCTAAAATTTTAGCCCAGAATTATTAAAGAATGAAATTAGCCTAAATTTTTTTCTTAAATCAATTTTTAAAAAATAAATAAATATGTAGATTATTGTAAATTAATTTTATGAACATTTTGATCTAAAAAAATTTAAATTCCGATAAACATTTCGCATTTAGCCCGGGGGGAAAGCTGGGGGGTATTTGGCCCAGAAATAGCATTTGGCATTTAGCCTAAAATTTTAGCATGGATTGGAGAGTGTTTGGGGGGGGGGGTAATTTGGCTTTTAGCCCAGGGTTGGAGATGGTCTTAGTTCCCGAAACAAAGCATTATATGCAATGATTTTTTGCTATTAAGAAATTGGACGCTATATATAAAACCTAGACCCGACAAGTTCCTTTATAATACTCTTGAAAGCCTAGAAGAAGTCAAGTTATGTCGATGATAATTTATTTTGTAATATATATATTAGTTTTCATATAATTTTCTTGCACATATAATAAACGTGCAACGGAGTTCTTGGATGACCAAATTAATCATTTTTATTCGTATTCATTCCTACTTTTCAGTACTGATCACAACGGACTATAAATTACTAACATAATTCAAACCTCACCTCAAACATCTTACCATACCCCGCAAGCCAAAAACAAAAGCTCTCTCGGCTCTACTCCTAAATGGCCAAGGTTCATCCTCTCTTAACAAGCAATAGTAGTGATCGTGATGATGCTTCATGTTCTAATAATAGGTATATGACATCAAAGAGAGAAACATTCACTATATGGATGAAATCTCTTGTGATGCAAGGAAACGGATGCACCACTTTTGATGAAAATGGTGAAGTCGTTTATCGCATAGATAACTACGACAACAAGCACAGCAACGAAGTTTATCTCATGGATCTTCGTGGCAAGCTTCTCTTCACTGTTTGTGAGAAGAAAGTTTTCAGTTTCCGAAGATGGGAGGGCTACAGAAGCAACAATATTGGTGCCAATAAGCCATTGTTTCGAGTGAAAAAAAGTTTTAGATCAATTCTTGGAAATAAGGAGTCTTCATACAAAGTAACGATGAGATCTGATAGCAATTGCTACAGGTTAGAGCGTTTGAATGGCAAATCAACAGCTTTCAGAATTATGGATAACAATGGAAGAGTTGTAGCAGAGGCTAAGAGAAAGCAGTCAAGTTCAGGAGTAGTTTTTGGAGATGATGTCCTTACATTGGTAGTGGAGCCTCATGTGGATCATTCCTTTATCATGGCTCTTGTCACTGTTTATGGCTTGATAAGAAATCAACTATGACTCGTACATGAGTGGAATCAATTCATGAGTTTCTTTTGACCAGTTTTGTAGTGATCGATAGATGTGGTTCAAAGTTTTGTTTTTGGTGGTTCAACCCATTAACCTATGTGTTATACTTGTAAATACATGAACATGATGTAATTTAAGGAGATGCTTAATCAATACTCATTTTTCAAATTTCCTCTCTTCTTGTTGGCTGCACATTATTTCGTTTTCCAATGTACTAACTAAATTACTTATCTTGACTTCTAATTATATGTCAAGCTATAGTGGAGTTGTTATTTGGCTTAAACTGGAGATTGCTATGAATTTACTTTTTAACACACATTTTGACACATTTTCGTTGAGCTCACTTCATACTGTATTTCAATGATCCAACCGTCTATGTTATAGGTCTTCACCCAAATATTATTTGTACCAAAAATCACCCAAATTTTAAATCATATGACTGTTGAATTCAATGGTAATCATTATAAGAGTTACTTTGTAGAATTGTATTTATCCATTTTTTCACCACAAATAAATGTGTTAATAATTTATTTTGTCTAAATGGGTTAAAAAGTGTTTCAAAATGTCTTTTTTTTTTACATATAAAATTTGATAATTTGAAAAATGGGTTATGTCCTTCAATCTTATACACATCATGGCATGCACGTGTATGACTTGTCCCTAAAAAGATTTATGCCATGAGAAGGTGGTGAATCATTTCAACTTATTATAACCTCCCACGTTTTCTAGCACATTAGGAATAAAATAATATGTGATTTTCAACTTAAAATTAGTAATCAAATACCTCAAAATCAAGAATGGGATCAAACAGTTGATATGATTCCTATTCATTCGGCTGCCTTCAATTCAAAAGGTATAAGATTATATTTAACTCCAAATGTGGCAGTGCAAGTTATAATATTTTTAATTCATATGGAGTCAAATTTAACTTTTCAATTTTAATTCTTATGCATTAGAGAGAGATTAAACAAATTTTAGAGTTATACATAACTTTTGTGTCTTCTAAAGGTGAAGGTTTCACCCTGAACTTCAGAGATATCCAAAACTGAATATGACTTTACATATAGCACAAAAGTCATATATATAATTCCAACTTTTTAAGTGGATTAATTAGAGAGAGATTGAATCAAATTTAGAGTGAACTATGACTTTTTTTTGAACAAATTATATTATCTGCATTAAGGGGAGGGGGTGAGGTTTAGCCTTACAATGAGTTAGCAATAATGAGGTTCAAATTCGCCTTTGGCAAGAATCGAACATAAGACTTATCATTTACAAGTGAAGAGGAATACCACTAAACCATAGTACCAAGTAGCTTGAAATATGCCTATTAGACTCCAAATTTTGGGGGCATTAGGGATAGCCTTATTTCCTTATTCCTAAATTTCGTATTTCTTTTTCTTATTCATTATAAATAAATAAATAGATTCAGGAGGCATCTATATAAGTGTTTTACTTCAAAGTTCAAACCCATACAACTGTTCGACAAAAATAAAAACCCCTCACAACAACTTATCGAAGTGATGATGAACATGATGTGCGAAATGGAATAAATGATTTAGTGATGATATGCAAGTTGTAAAGTTGATTCTTCAACTTCTGTGCAATCTGTTACATTGGTACAATATGTTATTAAAAAAAATTCAAGTATTTAATTTGAGTATTAACCTAAACACACCAATTCCACTTCAATAATATTAAAAGGTATCAAAACAACATAGAAGAAGAAAGTCCCAATAATCTAGTAATTAAGAGATGAATCCTATATGACTTCGTTAAAGCTGTTTTCAAAGCATATGCATGGTTGGTATAACCACACCATGTGCCAAGTATGTACTGAGGAGCCCTAACTATTATATCGTAACCGCGTGATACCAGCCCTAATTAATTTATAAGCAAATTATGTAAGCCACAGTTAACTTGGAAGACAAAATATTATATGAATTTTCAAGTGGATTTAGAAATTGATACAATACATTAATGCGTCAAGTTCTTGTTAGCTAGCCAATTAGTGTGTCATCAGCACGTTCCAATAATTGAAGTCTCCTCATTTTTTTTTGTCAAGTCTCCTTTGTTTCTTTAGCATTTCCTTATTGCGTCTATATACCTCATAAAATACTCGTGAGAGCTTAGAGAAAAGTCAGAAAATGTTGAAGATAAGATCAGTATATATACTTGATCGAACAACTTTATATATTTTATATAATAATATACTGTGTATACAGTTTCTTATATTTTTTTTTTGCACAAATGCATATATTAAAAACGTGGAGGAGTTTTAACATGAATAAATAAACAAGTTATTTTGTATCTCTATCTTCAAGTAACGTGATAGGATAAATTCAAAAATTTCAAACTTCTTCTAGTACCGAGACTCATAAGAAATTATTAAAAAGATTTAATTGATTGAATAGTTTCCTACCCTATCTTATTATTTGCATTAGGTTTGACAATAAGTATTGGAGACATGCAAATTTTGGTGAAAATAAATGTTTACCAACGCATTATATTCAACCCCAACAAAGCCAAAGACCACCCACCACGTGAAGCTCCTCATGGTCCCATTTCTTTCAAGATAAAGCCTCGACGACTTTTGAAGAAATTTTCAGCCCAATTTAAACCAAGCCTCTACGGGCCTTGAAGAAACTTGCAACCAAATTTAAGATCAAGCTTTAACAGCCCTTGAATTGACATCTACGTTGAACGACTTCAAAAATACATCTTCTACACGTGGCAAGCACATGTATACGCCGTACCTTGAAGTGGGGCCATTTGTAGACATGCAAATTTTGGTAAAAATAAATGTTCACCAATGCATGTGAGGGTTTACGTGGCATGTACCATGTGTATCACAAATTATACACATGACATGTGACTCATAAAAACCAGACGAGTCATCAAAAGGACACGTGTCAACATCTGGCAGAAAGTGATTATTTAATTTTATTTAAATTAAACAAAATAATCAATTTAAATGAATGAATTTATTTGTTTTATATATATTTATATCAAATATTAATTGAGGGAGTAAATTCACAATTCACAAATCGAGACACAAATCAAGTCTTGGTTCTTTTGTAGGCAAAGTTTGGAGAGTCTATAAATAGGAGGTTCCAAGTAAATCTTTCTCACAGCCCAGACTCTAAAGCTCTAAAGCCTCTTTAAACTCCCAAGTTCCCGAACTTTCAAACACTCATAAGACTCAGAAAATCCTTTGTGTTCTTCATTGTTCTTGAGAAGAATCATCAAGCACCACTACACGTGCCGATTCTTCCATCGCCGCAAGCCAAAATCTTGAGGCGTTCGTTCATTTGAGATCAAGTCATCGCGACCCTCGGATCAACAACACCCATCTATGTGGAGCAAAAAATAATCAAGAAAATTATGGAGGTGACATGTGGATTTCCATGCGCATGCAACAGACAATAAAGGCTTAATCAAGGAAGAGTCAAAGGTGATCAAAATGGTATTTATTCAAATCCCTCCCATCACTTCTCATCAAATCCTTATTCAAAATGTAACTCCCAATTTTCCTATTTAATTTAGGTTTAATTACCATAATATCTTGCAATTATACTCACAATTTAGGCCAAATAGGGCCGGTCACTCCTCTATAAATAGCCCTATTCTTCCATTAAAAAGCGAGGTCATTGGCTACCCACAAACTCCTAAACACATTCTTTTCAGAATTCTAACGTTGGCTACCCACACCCGAGAGCACCACACCGATGACCAAAAGGTTCTAATTTCAATCCACGAAGGCATATGTGGAAATCATTCTAGAGGACGATCCTTAGCACAGAAAGCTCTTAATGCAGGCTACTACTGGCTTATTATGCATCAAGACACTAAGGAGTTAGTACAAAAGTGTGACCGCTGCTAACGCTACAAGCCGGTACCAGCACTGCCTGCCAGTGAACTACACCCTTAAACGAGTCATTGGCCAGTCATGTAGTGGGCAATCGACTTGGTAGGGCCAATGTCGCCCGCTACTAGGAATAGAGGTGTGATGATCGTGGCAACTGACTACTTCACTAAATGAAAGGAAGTAGAGCCCATGACAACCACAACTCAGACAGACATAGAGAGCTTCATATGGAGGAACATTATTTGCCGATTTGGCATCCTTCAATCCATCGTCATAGACAACTGCCCGTTATTCGTAAGCAAAGATTTGGCGAAGTTTTTCCAGAAATATGGCATCAAACATCATATGTCCACGCCAAAGTATCCCCAAGGCAATCGACAGGCCGAAGCATCAAACAAGATGATTCTCGACTACCTCAAGAAATCCCTCTCCAATAAGAAGGAAAAATGGCCAGACAAACTTCCTGGATGTCTATGGGTGTATCGCATAACCAAACGATTAGCAACCAATGAGACTCTTTTCTTTTTGGTATTTGGTTCAGAAACAATCATTCCTCCCAATGTCATCGTGCTAAGTATTAGCACTTTACTGCCGAGCATCGAGCAGAACATAAATGTGATGGCCATAAACTTAGATCTCGCAGAAGAGAAACATGAGAAGGTCATCACCCACATTGCAGCCTTCCGCTACATCAAAGCCCGAAGGCTCAAGCAGGTCGACGGGCACTACCTCGCAAGCCAAGGACTATCCAATTGTTATGTAATTCTTGTCTTACAACTAAGTTTTCGATCATTTCACTCGTTTTTCAATGAGGAATTTAGAAGTAATTTACAACTTGGCTCGGTTGCATGCTTAAAACAACTGATCACTCCTACGCTTCAAAAGAAGACTGCACCATTCTTAGGGACTTATCGCAGGAATTGCACCCTTTAGGGACCAACCATGCTCTCCAGTGCGAGAGGGCAAACCAATTTCCCGAAACCCATAGGAGTTTGCTCTCCAATGCGGGAGGATAAACTATACACTCTGAATATCCAGACGTGGATGAGTTAGGCTACCCTAGTGTAACTAGGTGCACGATGGCTTGCACCGGGATTCCTAGAAGTAGCCACAATAGTTTTTTTCAAGGCTTAACTAACTGAAGGATTTTTTTTGTCTCTTGACCTAATCTGTGGGGAACCAAGCCTCAGAGACGAATGAGGCACATTATGTAGTATGCCCTATGGACGACTGCCCTGAAACCCTAAAGCTACCACCTAATGCACTAAGGTAGTTTATGGTTTCCAGAATACTGCTTACGGCTTGCCCTTCGAGTAGTAAGCCATTCTAAACTTATACAACCGCATATTTTTGTGAAAGGTTAAACAGTTAGCGTGTATATACGAAGCTCTATCTACTACCGACATGCTACGCAGTCGATAAGCTTCACCTTTGCCAAGCATGGAATGATTGTCTAGATCTATAATAATTTCTAAAGTGTTGTGATACATGTTACGCAACCCACGGAATTGGTTACATAAAAAGCAAGGAGTTCTCTCAGACCTTTGCTTACAAAATTCTATACAACTGCGTACTTTTGAAACGAAAGGTTAACGAATTTCATGACCTAAAAATCTTTAGTACGTTGTGATACAGGCCACATAGCTCAAAGGATTAAAGATAGCCAAGGTTAATAGCCAAATGGTCACGCGGACTCATCTGCTTCTGTAAGTAAAGTGTCCGGCTGCTGACCCTGTGGCTAACAACTTTGCAAAAGTTTTACACTAACACCTACGGTTGCATAAGATATGTGGGCCTGTCTGCTTATGGAAAAGCAGCATACTTGATGCTGATCTAAAGGTCAAAGGTTGAGCCTAAAAAAAAGAAGCGAAGATGAAGAAAAGCGAAAGAAGTAAGTTTATTAAATTTTCTAGCAAAATTGATAAACAAATAGCAAAGGTAAAAGGAGTTCAAGCAAAGCAAAAAAGCAATAAGGAAAACAAAAAAAATCCTAAAGGCTACCTAGAAGTAAGACTACTCTTCAGCAGCTTGGACATCCCACGACTACTCGGTCACCACACTTTCAGCACCGTGATGCTCTCAGCAGCGGTATCATCTAGCGTTTCACCCACGGCTACCCCAGCTTGGGCACCAACTTCTCCAACTACTTCACCAATGGAAGCATCAAAAGTAAAGGCAAGCAAATCTTCTAAAGAAATAAAGAAGGTCTCGAAGTCTTTCCCAGCAAACTTAAAGTCAGATGGCCTACCAAAAAGATGACCTATATAACCCAACTTGTAGAAATTGGCCTAACTTTGAACAGGTGAAACCTCAAGCCCTGCATTCTCAACTTTCAACTGCTCGTTCTCCTCGAGCAAACCAACACGGACTCATTGTAGCTTATCCACTTCCTTCTTCAAATTTTCGTTGATCTTCAGTACACCTTGGAGTTCCAACACTTGGGGCTCAAACCTATCGACAACCTTTTTGAAGTAGATCACTTGATTATAAGTAGCAATCAACTCTTTATCATTTGCGTAAGTAATAAAGCAAAGCTTAGAAACAACACGCTTAAGATCTTGAATCTGAGGTATGTAACATCCAATCTCATTCTCTGCACTTTCATACTTCACTTAGATCACGTCAAGCCTAGTCTTCAATTCAACGATCTCCTGGCGAGTGGTCTCAAGTTGCAGAGAAGTGAGGGCGGATATATTAGACCCCGTCAAAGCGACGAGCTCAAACTTCAACCTCTTGATATTCTCAGCAGAAGAAGAAACTTCAGCTGCCATAATCTTTGTCATCTCCTTGGCAGCCTTGGTATATTCTTAGTCAAGGAGCATAGACTCGGTTGCTAGAATCGCTGGTTTCTGCATCATAGCAAGCAGAGCAGTTCTTCTATATTGGGTCGTATGCTTCGCAAATGAACTTGGGGCAAATACCCCCTTTAACGCCATCAACAAGCTTGGGACACGTGTCCATGTCTTCAAGTAGATTTGGCTTCAAAAGCGCATAAATCTTAGCAGCCTATCTCGAAACAAGCTTGGTGGATTTTTCACAACTGCTCACACGAGCAGTCTCCTCTTTCTTAGCAGGCGAACCAGTCTCAGTAGTAAAAGGAATAGGCCTTGGCGCCAATTTAGTAGCGGAGTCCACCATATTGATCTTCATAGTAGCAAGCCTTTTTGAAAGTGAATAAGGCTTTGTTCCCAACAGACGTCTTGGCATAAATTTCGGCACTGGGGACACGACGGAACCTTTACGCTGATCAATCCTATCAGTAATCGTACTAGTTACTTTCGGCATGGCATGCGTCATCAGCTCAGATCTAGCGGCTTCATCATTCTTCCCCTTGGAAGAACTCAAGTCAATCACTAGCCTATCGGTAGCAAGCAGACCTTCATGAGCAGTGGAGGAAGTCTTTGGCTTTTTCTCAACTGGCATTTCTTAAGCAGGCGGGGAAGATCCCTTCTTTCCATCTTCATTCACACAGGCACCACGATAGTGATTAGACGCCCTAATGCCTCCACCTTGATCCGCTTTATCTTCTCTCTCAAGGGCAGCCCACCTTTCTCCCGGCAAATAGGACTAAGCAGCCAATGCCACTCACTGTATGCAACAGGGATACCTAAAGCAGCATGCACTTTTTTCATATCTGGAGAAGTCTTGGGAGTTAAGCCGAATTTCGAATACATAAGCAGAGAAGGAAAATCAACAAATCAAAGAGCAACTTAACAAAGTACAAAGTAACCTAAAAACTAAGCAGTCAACTTACTGATGATGAAAATCATTAGAACGTGTAGCTCAGGGGAAGAATCAAACTCTCATTCTCTACTTATCTTCAAAGTCTCCTTAACCCAATCATGATATCCCTTGCTGGAATAATCGAAGAGCCTATGGCGAGAATGCAGCTACCCAACACCATCAATATGGCCTATGTCAAAGAAGTACCAGAATTCATTGACGGTTAGATCCAAGTCAAAGAATTGGCTTAGGTTGAGCAATCCTACCATCACACATACTGCATTTAGAGAACAATGAGTGGGGGCACACTTCATGGAACAAAGCACTTCTTCGAAGAAACGCGGCATGGGAAATCCCGGCACAAAGTAGTAGGGGTGAAACTTGATGGCTCTCCGAGCCCCACTCCATGGCTCACGACTGCTACCCTCCTTGACATGCTTCATACGTACCCCAAACGAAATGGCATGCCTATATGCTTCGAGGAAATCTCTGAACAAGTCATCAAAATTAATTTTAAAGTGAGCAGCCTTGAAGTTGCCCATTTTACTTAAAGACCCACCTTGGTGATACAACGGTGACACACCATCGTCACTCTTATGGCTTAAAGAAGACATGCTCGAAGAAATTCTACAAAGACGCAACCACCCACAACAACAATGTCATGGCCCTTCCAAGCCACTTTTTGACACATCCTCGACCCCCATCGAGCCAAATTTCAAGCCTCGAGGCTCCAAAAAATTAAGAAGACAAGGAAAATTAAATTTTCTTACCTTCATGCAGCGTGAAGATGAAGAGAGTAATGAAAGACGATCCTTTGCACGGGTAAGTGTACAAGATTGCTACGGGAGGGGGAACAAATATCCTCTAGCTTTCTCTCTCTTGTAGGTTAGAATAAATTGCTTTCTGAAGTTGGTTTAATCAGCTACTTAAGGTAGACCTAAATAGACTTTGGAAGTGATTTATTTCCCTTTCCTAGGTGGATCTAATTTCCAATTAATGTGGGAATCTACATCAAAATAGGAAACAATATTCCGTTTCCTAAAGCAAAGGAAGATCTCTACACCTATTGACCTTTCTTGCAAGCAGCCCAACAGGTATAGGGCCATTTGTGGAGCCAAAATTAATCAAGAAAATTATGGAGATGACACGTGGCTTTTGGGTGAAAAGGACAAAATTACCCTCGAGACACTCTGGGATTCCCACGCGCATGCAACGGACAATAACGGCTCAATCAAGGAATTGTCAAAGGTGATCAAAATGATATTTATTCAAATCCCTCTCTTCACTCCTCATCAAATCCTTATTCAAAAGGTAACTACCAATTTTCCTATTCATTTTAGGTTTAATTGCCAAGTTAATTGCAAGATATTATTTCACATAATATCTTGCAATTATACTCACAATTTGACCAAATATGGCCAGCCCCTATTCTCTAAATAAGGTAGGTCACTCCCCTATATAAATAGCCCTATTCTCCCACTAACAAGCGACGCCATTGGCTACCCACAAACTCCTAAACACATTCTTTTCAGAATTCTAACTTTGGCATCGGAGATTCTTCGGCCGAAGCCCCCCTCATTCATCGTTGGCGTGTGAGACTTTTGACCTTAATCTTAGGTGTTATTATTTTGCAGGTGCATAAGTCCTGCTGGCCAGTATAAATCTTGTGTGTTTTTAGTTTTTCTCTATTTTGCTAAGTTTTAGTCTATTGCCAGATCATCAAAGAGTAAGATCTAAAGAGAGTCAAAATACAATTGGTATCGAGAGCTTGTTTCAAAGTGTTCTATGGTGCCAAAAAGGAAGGCTACAGTGGACCTAGGGCTTGCGTAGATCCTTTGGATGGCAAAGATGACTTCACGAACTAGCAAAAAATGATGAAGAATGTATTGATGCAGTATGATTTAGATAATGCACTTGGTGGTAAGAAGCCTACAATCATGACAGTAGAGGCATAGACCAAGGTTCTAAAGAAGGCCAAAAGCTCCATCAAGATCCATCTCACAAGATCAATCAGGTCCCACATCACAGAAAAGATGATTTCTAAGGAAGCATGGGACAAGTTTGAAGACATTTATAAGGGCAAAACCATGTCCAATAAACTTTTTGTCCAGGATGAACTATTCGAGCTTCGACTAAAAGAAGGAGGTGATATTGAAGATCATGTAAGCAGGTTCCAGAATTGCATAAACAGTTTTTAGAAGCTCGAAGAAACTTACGAAGATGATGACATGATTATCATCTTGCTGAGGTCTCTACCTTCGTCTTTCAAGCACTTTCGAAAAACTCTAATGTTTGGAAAAGAGTTTTGAAGCTTGAAGATGTAATTCAGCTCTTCAGTCATATGCTAAACTAGATGATATAACTGAAAGCTCTCAAAGTCTTTATGTCAAAGGCAAGGAGAAGGGGCGGAAAAACACAAAGGAAGAGAAGAGCAGCAACAACAAGGGTAGGTTAAAACCCAAGAAGAAAAAGGAAAAGAATGAAGGGGTGATTCGAATGTGTGCCGATCTTTAGAAGTGGAATTGCAAGATTTGGTAAGAGAAGAAAGCCAAGATAGTAGGAAGCTTTAGTTAGTGTAGTCACCGAGTAAGAGAGTGACGGGGAGCTTCTTTTAGTAACATTAGGCTCCAAGGCTTTCACAAGTTAGATTTTGGATACTAGTTGCACATTCCATATGTGTGCAGTAAGAGAATGGTTTGATACTTACAAAGAGGCCAGCAATGGATAAGTTTTAATAGAGGACGATTCACCATGTCCTATAAGGTGGATCGGCACTGTTAGAATCAGAATGTGTGATGGAGTGATATTTTTTTTTTCAAAATGTTCATAGAAATTTACCAATATCATTGGATCCATTGTTTGAGAATCCGCCTCTTCATTGGAAGGATGTAAAGTTTTGGATGAAAAATGTACTTTGATGTCCTAAGATTTTCACAATCTTTCACAACTCACAAGAGAAAAACAAATTTACATTTGAAATATTCCAATAAAGAATATGCAACCGGAGTTGTAATAGGTCTATTTTCATCTTCAGGAGTATATTTTCCCACCGAAGAGCTCTTAAAGGATATTGTCAATGTATGCGCCATTAATATTAAAGTGTATCAGGCCAACAAAGATGAGAAAAGCTATCTCCGATATATGGTTGGTATAACTACCCAACGTGACAACCACGTACTGACAAGCCCTAAACTACTAGATCACAACCGCGTGATACCCTCTCTAATTAAATTGGGAAAATTTTATTTGAACCCATATAATCCCATTCTATACCCAACTTAAATTTTAAATGTGAGATGTCTTTTTTATCTTATTACAAAATTACCATCAAGTACAAAATGAAATTAATAATAAAATTAAAATTTATCTATAAACCCACTTAATCAATAAACCATTGAGGGCATGAGGCTCCTTTGAATTCAGAATCTGAAGGAAACAAATTGGATTTAAGAAGGGGCCTATCTTTCTTGACATCTTCATTGAATGTAAACAAGGGGGCTATATTTCTTGACACTCAAGTCTACTATGTACTTTCAACTTGTCTTCACCAACCTAATTTTTTAGTACTAAAATTGTTGCTTCCCATTAAAGTTTAATCATTTGAAGCAACCACATGTTGTCTATGTTGTTTGCTGACCTCGAATTCTTCCTCTGTTGCCCAAGCAATCCCCATGGTCGACAAAGAAGGATGACTGGAACAAGAGAACCTCTATAAGCAGAAGTGACAAAGGTCGAGTAAACACGGCATTTCACTCGACCAATTTTTGCTTCTTGTTTGTGACTTTTTTTTTCTAGAAGCTTTGCCATTATTTAAAGGCTCTTTTTCTTCTAGAACCTCTATTAGATTAACTGGATGGTGAGCTAATCATCTTTTTAGATTAATGTATGGATTCACCAGCTAGTTAAAGAGCCTTCGCTCTCCTAGTAAGACGGAACATGAATTGTGCGGGCAATCACAATGGATATATTTATGGAAATGCCACTCAACAACAATTATTGTCCAGACAAATTCATGACACCCCTAATACTAGCTTAAGCATTTTTGCCTAATAAACATTACAAACCAGACAAAAGAACCCATTTTATATATTTTCTGTATTTATATAATCACTATTATATTGTGTGCTTGTATTCATAAAACGAGTTTGAGTTCTATAATTCATCAAGGAAAGTGTAATTACTGTGGCAATGGGTGAGTTTGAATAAATCTTGTTTATGAAGCGCCAATGGGGTAAGAACAATAAGAATCCAATTTAAAACCCAACTCGATTTCCATTGTATGAGAAATAGCATATTGATTTAACATTTCAATCTCAGATAAGCACAAAAGGACTGCAACATATGATTTAATTACTTCATCTAATCTTGTCTACTCACAAACTTCTCAATTTTAGATTGCTTGTTTGATCAATTCATCAAACACGACTCCAAACATGTATGGACATTATACTATGATCAATGAAATAACCATCATTCATTTGACTGCTCTCTTTTAGCTTTGAATGAGTTGGAGAACTCTGATTTTGGGTTTTTATTTTCTAAATAGGTGTGAAGATAAATTTACATATTGAATTGAGTTTGTGAGGGTAGTCTAGTAAATTTGAGTTTAAAGAGATATTGATAGTTTCATTAAAAATAATATAGGTGTAGAGAATAAGTTAGGTGTAGAAAGAGATTACATGGGTTCAAATAAAATTTCCCATTATAAATTAGCTAGAGATCAATTTCTAACTCCAATACCAACAAACCATATAGTCTGTAATTAAATTGGGAGAACAATATATTTATATTATGTATAAGACAGTAAGAGGATAAAAAAAATTGATACAAAATAAGGAGCTTGTAGCTTAATTAGTTAAAAATATTCATGTATACTCACGAAGTTCCGTGTTTGAACTCTCACACTAAAAAAATGATACAAACACATTAATGCATCAAGTTCTTGTTAGCTAGCTTTATTAATTAATTAATTTATTTGTTTATCGATTTATTTATTTTCAATAAAAATCATTTTCTTAGCTAACCAAGTGTATCTCATCGGCACGCACGAATAATGTTGAAATCCCCATTATTTTCTTCACTTCTTTATTGTATTTATAGCTCATAAAATACTCGCGGGAGCCTAGAACAAGTCAGCAAATGCCGAAGATAAGATCAGTTTATATACTAATTCCAAGCACTTTATAGTTTATACACATATATACAGGAAGCCTTTAAGGGAAGGGATCTTTATTGTTTTTTTTCTAAAAATGGGGATTAGTTGTAGGGTCCACACCACATCGAACTTTAACGATCTGAACCGTCTATTTTTCAAGTTGCACCTCATAGATCATCCTTGCAAAACATTAGCCAAATCGGAAATATTTAAGACATCTAATTGGATTATAAAAAATTAACGAATACTTTGTTATATAAGAAACAATGAAATTTTATTTTGATAATTAAATAGGCAAATAGTTTCGGAATGAATTGAATTTTTGCAATGATGATTTATGAATTGAAACTTCCAAAATAGGCGGTTCGATTCTTTGAAGTTCGATGTGAAGTGAGCCCCACACCTAGTCCCCATTTTTTTGGAAAAAATGAGGATCCGTTTGCATAAAGGGCCCGTGTATGTGTGTGTGTGTTTGTGTGTGTGTAATATAACTTGAAAACTAGACAATTTGAATCGGTAAAATTCGATGTCATGTGGACCCCACAACTAATCCCCATTTTAAGAAAAAATGGGAATCCCTTCCCACATATACATATATTCATATAGTCCTCCTCTGTTTAAGCATCTCGAAGCTTAACTAGTTAGTAACTCAGCTCAATTGGGGCATTAGGCTTTGACAGCTTTAGCTTAATTAGAGCTTTGGCCTTAGATTAAAAAAAAAACGTTGAGTATTGATTTCTGAGTTGTAATAATGTGGAGCAATTGTTATTTTAGAACTTTTGTTCAAAATAAAAAATTTAAAGTGAAAAATATGGACGAAAGTTTTAGCAGAGTTACATAAAAAGAATCATTGTTCTATATTATGACAATTTAGAGACTAATATTCACGACTTTTTAATTCATTTTGTTTGTACCATACTTGACCAATCCTGAAACTACTGAGCACCGGTCAACGTTATACCGTCAAGGACCCAGAAGAGTTTCCTTCCAACCAGGAGGCCAATCACAGCACGACACGTGTCGACATCAGAAGCCAATCATAGTGCGACACATGTCAACATCAGAAGCCAATCACAACACGACACGTGTCAATGTCATAATGAAACTAGAAACTCTCTTCTATAAATAGAGATCATTCTCTCACAATATGTCCTAATGTCATTTGTACTAAATCATTCAGTAGTACCCACTAAAGGAGAGCTTGAACCTATGTACTTGTGTAAACCCTTCACAATTAATGAGAACTCCTCTACTCCGTGGACGTAGCCAATCTGGGTGAACCACATACATTTTATGTTTGCTTCCCTGTCTCTATCCATTTGCATAGTTATCCACACTAGTGACTGGAGCAATATAGCGAAAGTCACAAACTTGACACTTTCTGTTGTACCAAAGTCCTCGCTGATTTTGTGCATCAACATTTGGCACTGTCTGTGGGAACGACACTTATTCCCACTATCTTCAGCTTTACCAAGTTGGTTTCCACCTTTCGTACACTCTCTTTTGACCAGGCATCATTCTCCAACATGGGGAGCGAATGAAGCCACAGCACACAGAATGACACCCCTCTTGCACCTAGTGCGAAGCAACGAAAGAAGGAAGGAAAAAGGGTTACTCTTCAAGCTAAAGTCAATGAGCTAGAAGCTCAGAACAACAAGATAGCAATGAAGAATGAGGTCTTCCAAGAGTCATATGAGAAGCTCTTTAAGACGCTTTACGAAACTAGGCATACTCAAACACGCGAGCTCGTTGCCCATGTGGACATTAACCATCATCTGGGTACCCCCCAACACGAAGGGTCACCTCTCTTTGAAATGGGTATCCCTGATGAGGAACAAGCTAATCATCAAAACATTGATCAACATGAGACTTCTCTCAACCCAGATGCTTCGACCCGAAGCAGAAGAAGTGGAGGAAGACACCTCTTTGCATAAGGGTTGGAAGGATCGAAAACCGTTTATCGTGACTGCCGAGAATTCTTAAAGCAACGTCGAGAGAATCCCCTCCACATATGCTCGAAGATCAATGACCCAAGGGTTTCTGAAAGACTCAGTCCCCTCCTACGACCCAGGCCCATTTCCAATCTAGGGAAGGAACAATAGGTCCCAGAGGAATATAAAGGTATAGGGGACTCTGAGGTATTCTAACAGACTCACCCTAGAAGGCAGTACGGCGAGTCCAAGAAAATACCACACGTCTTTGCTCAAACTTTCCTACTTCCAAGAGGTGATGAAGAATTACAAAAGAAAATTCCAGTAGTACATGGCTCCACTCAGGACCCCCTTGTCCTACAGCTCATTGAAGAAGTAAAGAAGTTGAAGGTCGAACGTCAGGCTCTGAGATACTAGACTGGAACCAACCCAGGCCTGGCCCTCTCACAATGAGGATCCTCGACACCCCCTTCAAGCGAAGACAAAACAAAAGCTTGGTTTACAACTATATACTGGAAGGGAGGACCCAATTGAACACCTTAACCTCTTTGAGTCCACCATGACATATCAGATGCACACCGACGAAGAACGATGTCCTCTCTTCCCCTCCACCCTATTTGGTGGAACTCTAAACTGGTATTGTCGTCTTCCACCTGAGACAGTAGACTCATTTGAGGAACTAAGGAAACTGTTTGTTTCTCAACACATCTTCTAGACCAATCGCTTGCATTCTACAAATGACTTGTACACTATTCGCCAGAAGCTGGACGAGAGTATGCCGGTCGTTTCAGCCATGAGTATTCTCGCTGCGCTAAGGCAGATGACAAGACCACCCTCAAGGCCTTCACGGCAGGCCTACGTGATTGTTTTTTCAAGTACATGATCAATGCCAACACTTGGAAGACTCACTCTGAGGTGATGGCACAGACTTACAACCATGCCTCCGCCGAAGCAAGGACATACCAATGGAACCCCCATATGGTTAACCCCTATCAACAAATGGAAAGTGGAAGTCAAGTTCTACCAAGTGAGGAGATATTGGCCACTCAGACACCCATTGCATCATCTCCTGCCTCATTTAGCTACTCGATAAGTCACCAAACGTATCTGTCTCTTGGTAAGAGGAATGATTTTTACTCTCAACAAGCCCATTACAACAAGAGGGATAAAAGTTCGTATTAAGACAACCAAGGGTGAACGTACCGTCGACTATTATGACTATAGGACGAAACCTCACTCTTCCAAAGTGGAGGACTAAGTACTAAAAGAAATGCTATTATAAGAAGGCATAACATTACAAATGTTTTGACTCTCAATCGCTTGAGATCTTTTGTCACACAAGCCATTTGGCAAATATTTAAAGAAGAGGGTAACTTCTGACTCTTTTGCGTTCCTAGCATTGGAACACTTGGTCTACGCTGACCTACCCTTATACTCCAACTCAGAGCTTCAACATGCATACTTTGACATAAAGTATGTGATACTAAGTGTTACAACCAACATGGTTCACATATCAAAAGCATGGATCCTTTCATACATAGCAAAACATTCATAAGCATCACTCATATCAATCAACATAAACATCATACATTCCAACACATTCATACATAAACATTATACATTCCAACACATTCATACATAAACATCATACATTCCAACACATTCATGCATAAACATCATACATTCTAACACATCCATAGATAAGCCAACCGTGCTTCGAAGGGGTTCAACATACTTTGTGTCTTTGACACTTGCTACAATGTGCCTCGACACCTTGCCCTTATTCTCCCCAACCAGGTGATGAAATGTGAAGAAGGAACTCATCTTCATGCCACCAACCAGATAATGAAATGTACAACATGTACTCTTTTTTATGTCACCAACCAAGTGATGAAATGTACAACCCATACTCTAATATCATTTGGAAACTTGCCACTCATGCCACCAACCAGGTGAAGAAGGAACTCATCTTCATGCCACCAACCAGGTGATGAAATGTACAACCCGTACTCTAATATCATTTGGCAACTTGCCACTCATGCCACCAACCAGGTGAAGAGGGAACTCATCTTTGTGCCACCAACTAAGTGATGAAATGTACAACCCGTACTCTAATATCATTTGGCAACTTACCATTCATGCCACCAACCAGGTGAAGAATGAGCTCAACTTCATGCCACCAACCAAGTGATGAAATGTACAACCCGTACTCTTATTCATGTCACTAACCAAGTGATGAAATGTACAACCCGTACTCTAATATCATTTGGCAACTTACCACTCATGCCACCAACCAGGTGAAGAAGGAACTCATCTTCTTGCCACCAACCAGGTGATAAAATGTACAACCCGTACTCTCCTTCATGCCACCAACCAGGTGATGAAATGTACAACCCGTACTCTAACATCATTTGGCAACTTGCCACTCATGCCACCAACCAGGTGAAGAAGGAACTCATCTTCGTACCACCAACCAAGTGATGAAAGCAACTCACCATTCATTCCACCTACTAGAAGACGAGTGGTACAACTTGTACATGTGAACTCCTAGCATTCACAAATAATCAAAAACCCTCAAGCTTGACAACTCAACTAGGGGAGCACTTATGCCCAACAAGAGTTATAGTCACCAACAAAGTCTTATTGCAAGCTAACAACAACTTCAGTGTATGGCATACGAAGATCAAGCTATTCAGCCCTTTTGCATCTGCTTCAGACATTTCCCTTCTGTAACAATGCAAACACTATAACTCGTAGAAAGCTTCACACATTCTTGATCAAGACAGTGTGAAGCAAAACCAATTTATGGTGCCAACAAGAGCTTCATCAATGGAAGGCAACCACAATTCTCAAAAGCTTCACACACTCTTGATCAAGACAGTGTGAAGCAAAACCAATTTATGGTGCCAACAAGAGCTTCATTAAATGAGTTCAACCACAATTCTCAAAAGCTTCACACACTTTTGATCATGACAGTGTGAAGCAAAACCAATTTATGGTGCCAACAAGAGCTTCATCAATGAAGGGCAACCACAATTCTCAAAAGCTTCACACATTCTTGATCAAGACAGTGTGAAGCAAAACCAATTTATGGTGCCAACAAAAGCTTCATCAAAGGAGTTCAACCACAATTCTTAAAAGCTTCACACACTCTTGATCAAGACAGTGTGAAGCAAAACCAATTTATGGTGCCAACAAGAGCTTCATCAAAGGAGTTCAACCACAATTCTCAAAAGCTTCACACACTCTTGATCAAGACAGTGTGAAGCAAAACTAATTTATGGTGCCAACAAAAGCTTCATCAAAGGAGTTCAACCACAATTCTCAAAAGCTTCACACACTCTTGATCAAGACGGTGTGAAGCAAAACCAATTTATAGTGCCAACAAGAGCTTCATCAATAGAGGGCAACTACAATTCTCAAAAGCGTCACACACTATTGATCAAGACAGTGTGAAGCAAAACCAATTTATGGTGCCAACAAAAGCTTCATCAATGAAGGGCAACTACAACTCATAGAAAGCTTCACACACTCTTGATCAAAACTGTTCGAAGGAAATTCAATTTATATGGTTCATCCAAACCTTCGACTACTACAAGGTGTAGCTTGCATCACAATCTCTTACTCAACAGTGTGGAAGCAAAATTTGTATATGTTGTCTCTCCCACATTATCAAATTTCTAGTTTCCCAAAAAAAAAGAAAAAAAGGGAAATTCAACAAAGCTTCATCAATGGAGGACAACTACAAATTCTCAAAAGCTTCACATTATCTTAATCAAGATAGTGTGAAGCAAAATCAATTCATGGTACCCAACAAAAGCTTTAACTCCAAAGTTTCACCTACAAAGCTTCAACTCCAAAGCTTCACCTACAAAGCTTCAACTCCAAAGCTTCACCTACCAAAGCTTCACATACAAAGCTTCAACTCCAATGCTTCACCTACAAATGCTTCAACACAAAAGCTTCACCCACAAAAGCTTCAACACAAAAGCTTCACCTACAAAAGCTTCAACACAAAAGCTTCACCCACAAAAGCTTCAACATAAAAGCTTGACCCACAAAAGCTTGAACCACAAAAGCTTCACCCACAAAAGTTTGACTCACAAAAGCTTCACCCACAAAATCTTCACCTACAAAAGCTTGACCCACAAAAGCTTCACCTACAAAAGTTTCACCCACAAAAGCTTCACCCACAAAAGCTTGAACTACAAAGCTTCAACACAAAAGCTTCACCTACAAAAGCTTCACACTATCTTGATCAAGATAGTGTGAAGCAAAATCAATTCATGGTGCCCAACAAAGCTTCAACCTCAAAGCTTCACCTACAAAGCTTCAACACCAAAGCTTCACCTACAAAGCTTTAAAAAAAAAAAAAATATATATATATATATATATTTTTTTTTTTTCGGAAATTCGACAATACAAAAATTCAAAAATTCGAAAATTCGAAAAAAAAAATTGCCTAGGCCTCCTCTTCTTTGGACTTAACAACTTTCATGAAGGAGGAGTTTTGGGCTACCACTTAGAAAGGAAATGCCTCATTCGTTAACTCATTCGACCGGAGACTTGGGGGACTCCTACCATATGCTACTGCACCTTGATACTCAGAAGTCTCACGACCACTCAGTGACTTGGATTTTTCAAGTCTCCAACCGAGAAGTTTTCCTCACTCGGGAAATTAAGGGAGCACTACCTTAACATATATGCTTCACTCTCAAAGCTTCAACAAAAGAAAAAATTCAAAGAACTTAGTGAAGAAGGCCTTGGTGTATTTAACACAATACGTTAAAATGAAGCAAAGCTTGTTTATTGATATCTCCGATAAGTTACAAATATGTACATATACATGAATCAAAATAAATAAACAAGAGGGAGCCTTCACAAAGGTTGCTCATGAGAAGTCTCAGCAGTCAGCAGAGCCCCAGAAAGAGTAGGCACCGGAGGGTGATCATTCGGAGCCTTAGTACTGGGCAGAACCTCAGAAGGAGGAGGCACCGAAGGTTGATCATTTAGAGCTTCATTACGGGATATAGTCCCAGAAGACGAAGGCAATAAATGCCTTTAGAACAAACCCACAAACCTCTGATGATCAAGTAAAATCTGACCATCAGATTCCTGCAGCTAGTCAAGCTTCCTCTTCATGTTTGTAGCATAGTCATATGCGAGCCTGTACAAATGTTTATTCTCATGCTTGAGCCCTCTGATCTCCTGTTTGAGACTTATCACTTCAGCCGTCAATGATTCAACTTGGCGGGTTCGAGCAAATAGGCGTTGGGCCATATTAGACACAGAACCTGCACACTGAACACTAAGAGCCAGAGAATCCTTAACAGCCAACTCATCAGACCGTTTGGAAAGTAGTCTGTTATCTTTAGGAGTAAGAAGGTTCCTGGCCACCACCGCAGCGGTCATATCATTCTTCATCACAGAGTCCACAATGGTAAGAAGGTCAGTACGGGATAAGAAGGATAGGCGCCATATGTTGTCTTGAGAAGGCATGGCTGCCTCTTCACCCAAGTTCAAGTCAAAACGACGATCGGATGGGCCAGACATTCTCAAAAATAATGAAGGAGAAATGAGGTGCAATAAATCTCTTAAGTTAAAAAATAAGGGGAAAAATCTTAAGCAATAACTCTCTAAATGTACTTCTTGCACACAATTGGTGCCCTTATAAAAGAAAGGGTGAAGGAAAAAAATTGTCCTAGCTAAGAACAAGTAAGAACATTTGAATACATATGCAAACTATTAACACTTTAAAGTAGGCATGCATTCAAAAACAATTCATAAAACCCATGACTTTCAAAGCCTAGTATATGGTGAACCAATAAACTCTTTAACAACATTAAAGAGAAGTAAAGATTTAGAGTTTCTTTACCCTTGAAGCTCATCCTTGTTTACACAAGGGATTCACCCAAGTGAAGGGCCTTCAAGTCACCTCCAAGCTCCTTGGATATTCCTTGTGATTTTCCTCCTTTTAGTGCTCCTTTGCTTCTTTGAGGATTTTAGGATTTGTTCTCCAAAACACCAAAAATTTGATGTCTCTAACTCTCCACACCAAGGATGTATCTTGTGAAGATAATATGGATGAATTAAGAAAACCCTAATTAGAAATAAAGCTGTAAAGTTCCTTTTATACTTCATTTCAAGTGAGTGGCAAACTTGTAATTAATCCAAGCTTGCCCATTCACCCTAATGGCCGGCCATATTAATGTTATTGGGCTATTTGCCCATTTTGTTTTAGTTGTCATACAACTTAAACATAATGGGCCTTTTGGACCAAAATGCTTTTGGGCCCCAAAACCCAAAACCAACATATAAGCCCAATACAAACCTTTCGTAAAATTAATTAACTAATTAATTAATCTTGACAATTCTTCAATTAAACCATTTAATTGCATATCCATTTCATTTAATTTCTTCACTATCACCCTTACTCGGTGTATGATCCATTAGGTTCCAATTAGCGAGGTAGTGGGCGATTGTTACTCTTAACGATCGATTGTGAATTAAAACCACATTTCAATTCTCCCTTTTATGATTAGTGTTGCCTAATCATTAGGGCTTCCACAAACCATGAGTGACACCTAGCAGTATGTCATGGTTACCCAAGCTAAGTAGAATTGGTTGGAGAACCTATCCAGTTACAACTACAATGCAATACGGTCCTTCTCTAATACAATACTCTTAATCACATTGTTTGAATGATAGTTTGTTTCATGTCTACTATCCAATGCGATACTTCTCTATATGATTCCCTTGAATATGATTTGGAACAAACTTCCTAAGTCATATTCATTTGCTTTGGCCAAAGACTTACGAATCATATCTTAGAGTATTTTCCTTCCACCATGGAAGGTTAGAGATCCCTTGTTGTGCATTCATATGCCTACACGACTAGATAACTTGACCCCAACAATGTTGTGGACACTCCGATGGAATGCCGTTGACATGATCAAAGATCAAGGACCTAACCATTAGACATCTATGATGCCTCAGGTCAAAGGACTACTTTGCATATTGCAACTTTCGAGTTCTTACATGACATGTATGTTCGAACTCTCTTTTGATCGTTGTTCAGTGTACTCGATTACTCTTTCGAGCACCTATGTGTTTGTCTTAGTGTCCAACACCAAATGACTTGAGACTAGTCATACTCACGCTTGAGTCAACATAACACATACTAGCCTTAGCGGATTGTCAATGCCCAATCGGCAATCCTATGGCTAGGAACGTTTTAGGAATGAACATAAGAGAATGGTCTCGATAATCTAACTCACTTAGATCACTTGTCTCTTAGATCAAATACATCCCTTGGATTCCCTTATTACTTAAACACATGATACAATAAATAGTGATTAACAATAAGCTTTGCCCTTCATTAAACATATAAAAGTTTAATACATTAAGTATTCCAAAAAGCTATTACATCAAATGAGTGGCTTTGTGGGCATACTTCCAATAATCTCCCACTTGCACTCAAAGCCATCCTCCCATGTATCTAATACCCATCATTTCCATATGACGGTCAAGCTGGATTTGAGACATTGGCTTTGTCAGTGGATCTGCTACGTTATCAGCTGAAGCAACTTTGAGAATGTTGACTTTCCCCTCGGCAACATATCTTCTAATGATATTAAAGCGCCTGTCAAAATGCTTGTTCTTTTGATGAGCCTTGGGTTCCTTGGCTTGAGCTATCGCCCCACTATTATCACAGTACAAAGTTACTGGTGATGTAATGGTTGGAACCACTCCAAGTTCAGTGATGAACTTTTTCATCCAGAACGCTTCTTTGCCGGCTTCAGCTGCAGCGACATATTCTGCCTCTGTTGTGGAATCAGCAATTACACTTTGTTTCTTGCTTTTCCAACTAACAACCCCACCATTCAGAGTGAATACATATCCGAAGTTGGAACTTCTATCATCGACGTCAGATTGGAAATCTGCGTCTGTATAGGCTTCCACTCATAACTCTACTGCTCCTCCATATACGAGGAACATGTCCTTAGTTCTTCTTAAGTACTTAAGGACCGTCTTGACTGCTGCCCAGTGTTCTGGTCCTGGGTTAGATTGATATCGACTAGTAATGCTCACAGCATATGCGATATCAGGCCTTGTGCATATCATGGCATACATGAGACTCCCTATGGCGGAAGCATAAGGAATAGTATTCATTTGTCGTATCTCTTCAGGAGTCTTAGGTTCCATGGACTTAGAAAGGTGAATTCCATGTCTAACAAGAAGAAAACCTTTCTTAGATTGTTCCATCTGGAACCTACTTAGCACCTTATCAATGTACATAGATTGGGATAATCCAATTAATTTTCTGGATCTATCACGATAGAGCTTTATCCCAAGTACATAAGATGCATCTCCTAAATCTTTCATGTGGAATGTTTTGGACAACCACACTTTTACAGAAGAAAGTATTGCAATGTCATTCCCGAATAGTAATATGTCATCGACATATAACACTAGGAATACTACTGCTTCCCCAACGACCTTTTGATAAACACAATTGTCGTCTTCGTTTTGAGTAAAACCAAACGTTTTGATTTCAGTGTCGAAACAAATGTTCTAGCTCCTAGAGGCTTGCTTAAGTCCATAAATGGACCTTTGAAGCTTGCATACCTTAGTCTTTTCAGACTTGGACATGAAACCTTCGAGTTGAGTCATATAGAGCTCTTCCTCTAGGTAGCCGTTCAGAAAGGCCGTCTTCACGTCCATTTGCCATATCTCATAATCATGGTACGCAGCTATAGCAAGCAAAATCAGAATGGACTTAATCATGGCTACATGAGAGAAAGTTTCTTCATAGTCAATCCCTTCTCTTTGCCTGTAACCCTTGGCTACTAGTCTAGCCTTATAAGTCTCCATGTTCCTTTCAACGCCTATCTTCCTCTTGAAGACCCATTTGTTTCCAACAGGTACAATACCTTCTAGAGGGTCTACAAGAGTCCAGACCTGATTTTGATACATGGAATCCATCTCGGATTTCATGGCCTCTTGCCATCTCTTTGAATCAATGTCGGACATTGCTTCAGTGTAGTCCCTAGGGTCCTCCTTTGTGTCATTGTCACCTAGAAGGTGCAATTCCGTAAAGTCATTGTCTAAGCCATACCTCTTAGGTGGCTTACTAACCCGTTCAGATCTACGTGGAGCTAGGGGTTTAGGAACAGGGTTGTCAATATGTCGAGTGCTTGTTTGTGGTTCATTATTAATCTAATTAATTTCCATCTCTTTGCTTATAGTTCCTTTGAGAACGAATTCGTCCTCTAGAAACTTAGCAGTTCTGGCGACAAAGACTTTCTGGTCGTCAGGATGGTAGAACTCATATCCCATAGTTTCTCTAGGATATCCCACAAAATAGCATCTAACTGATCTCGCTTCAAGCTTAGTAGCTTCAAGCTTCTTGACATATGCTTCACAACCCCAAATCTTAACATGATTAAGACTTGGCTTTCTTCCATGCCATATCTCATAGGGCGTTTGTGAAACTGACTTGGAAGGTACTCTATTAAGCAAGTAAGCTGCTGTATATAGAGTGTATCCCCAGAATGTTACTGGTAGATCAGCGGAACTCATCATAGAACGAACCATGTTCATCAAGGTTCGATTTCTCCTTTCAGAAACTCCATTAAGTTGTGGAGTTCCTTGTGGAGTCCACTGTGATATTATTCCACACTCTTTGAGATAATCTAGGAACTCATTACTCAGATATTCACCCCCTCGATCCGATCTTAGGATCTTTATTTGTTTCCCAGTTTGCTTCTCAACTTCATTCTTGAATTCCTTGAACCTTTCAAAGGATTCTGACTTGTACTTCATAAGATACACATAGCCAAACCGAGAGTGATCGTCGGTGAATGTGATATAGTAGGAGAAGCCTCCTCTCGACGTAGTAGACATAGGTCCACATACGTCAGTGTGGATTAACCCTAGAATTTCAGTGGCACGCTCTCCTTTTCCAGTAAATGGAGATTTGGTCATCTTCCCTTTCAAGCAACATTCACAAGTATCCATCTGGTCATTACCTAATGGGCGGTTATATCCGTCTTTCGACATCTTGTGAATCTTATCAAGGTTCACATGTCCAAGTTTAAGATGCCACATCTTTTCTTGGTTAACTTCTTCTCTAGCCCTTTTGGGTTTTGAGGTATTCCCGCTTGCAATACAGTGTATCCCACTATTTGTCTCTAAGTGAAAAAGTCCCTCTATCATATTACCATGAGAGATAATACGACCGTTCAAGTACAAAGTGCAACTCATTTTGTCAAACAATACTGAGTGCCCATCTCGTAAAAGCTTAGAGATGGAAATCAAATTCTTTATACATGAAGGAAAATATAAACATTGTTTAAGTTCCAGGACTTCCCCAGAGGGTAGGTTAAGCATGTAGGTGCCTATTGCTTTTGCAGAGATTTTAGTGTCGTTCCCAACTCGCACAACCATCTCCCCATTGCGCAGTGACTTGCTCCCCGCTAGTCCCTTTATCGTATTACAGATATGTTGACTAGCGCTGAATCAAATATCCAGGAATTGGAGCTCACTGTAAAAGCACTCTCTATGACAGAAATAGTCTCTTCAAAAGTTCGTGTCATAAGGCTCGCAATGCGCACCCTGTATTTCTTCTTCCAACGTTCATCCTTTCCACAATGAAAGCATGTTCCTTTGGATTTCTTTGCCTTCTTCTTATGCAACCTTTTCCTTGTGATTGCATTCTCACTCCCACTGTCCCTTTTGAAACCTTTTTCAAATTTACAGCACATGTCAATCATCTCGTTTAAAGCATGATCGAATCTATTCACTTTATAGTTTACAATAAACTTAGTGAAATCATCCGAGAGAGATGCAAGGAAAAAGTCTTGGGCTATTTTCCCATCGATGGAAGTTCCTAAACTTTTAAGATCTTTAAATATCTTTTCCATCTTTTGTCCATGTTTATGGACCGATGTCCCCTTTGCCATTTTGGCATTCATTAGACTACAAACATTTGAGAATCGTACATTACTAGTCTCAATGTCATGCATCTTATGCAAACTTTCAACCATGGCACAAGAAGTGTCCATGTGCTTATGTAACTTCATAAGCTCCTCACTAAGTGAAGTAAGGATTAAGCATTTGGCTTGTAAATCATCCTCATAGTGTCTAATATAATTTTGACACTCCTCCTTTGAAGCTAGTTTCGTATGAGGTATATGAGGAGGGGATTGCTTAAGCACATACAATATGTCTTTCACCTTTGAGACATTCTCAATGTGGCGATACCAAGCAAGGAAACGTTGGCCCTTAAGGCCCTTTTTGTCAAGTATAATGGTGGGTATAATTTTAGGCATTTCGTTAACTACATAACATAACAGAAATCGTATTAGATTGTTTGTTTAAAACTATTTGATTGGGTCTTTGAATCAAATAGTAACACCCACTATTTTTGGCAAATTCCACATCCCTCAATAGAATTCGAGAGTTATATTGAACTCTTAGCAGGGTATGGGAGACTCACCATTACCAAGCCCACCTCACGATGATACGATGTTGGCTAGCAAAAATAATGATGAGAGAATAACGCATTATTCATTTACAACCATTTGTAATTACCCATCCGTTTGGCCTCTAGAGAATGTTGCCTCACGATGATACGATGTCGGCTCCATTGCACTTAGTTTAAGTTATTCCCACCATGCTTAGTTTGTGAAGGGGTTCAAGAATAGCCTCACGATGATACGATGTCGGCTATCCTCGTTGCCTACACTCACCTCATCATATGTTTATGGACTCCTCCTGGATGTAAACACATACTTTGAACTCCCCCATGATAGGGTGAAGCCGGTGCATGAGTCACAAACGATTGGAGCCCACCACAATGGAAAGCCTACGAAGAGATGTTCAAAACATTTCTCGCTTATCAACTTAATATTCGTTTGTCGAGGGAGTAGTTTTGGGCTACATCAAAATCATTTTAATCATATTAAAAGAACTTGGGCCTATCACAACTATTGGTCCAAGTTAATATGAATTTAGTAGTTTATAATACTCCCACTATTTCGAAGAAATAAGTGAGACTATATGAAACTACTAACGAATGCATTGCATCCTCATATGGACTATATAGTCATATTAAGTCTTAGGATGATTATGAACCGTTTAATTTGATCCAACACGAGCCTTGTGTTGGACCTTGGGTTTAAGGTAGATAGTTGTTGATTTTAGTTACGCGTTTAATCCAATTAAACCGTTATTTCCTATTGGGCGTTGGACCCAACTATTCCATTTTGCATACAATTAAACAAAAGGAATACATGAAATAATAAGAAGGGCTTATGCCCTTTTACAACACAAATGATGGACTTATGTCCATTTACAACAAATTGAATTAATCAAATTACATTCAAATCTATTCTACCAAACCCAAACATTCATAATGTAAAGCGGCCAATCACATAGCTCAATTATCGAGGCCTTTGGTTCATAATCACCCTTTTCTCAATTAATCACATTAACTAAGAAAGCAACTTAAAAAATTGGTTTTTGGATCCATAGAATTGATTTAAATGGAACTAAATGAAATGAAAATCCAATTCTCATTAAAGAGACAAAACAATTTTGTTCTCATTTTATTTGGGCCAAAAGGAAACTATGACCACAACAATTGGGCCACAATGCAAATACATAAACTTTTGGGGTCACTTTGTAAAAACACAATAGTCCACAACTTCATGTAAATACAACTATATCCCAAAGTTTTAATAATGTAAAAACATCATTAAAGGAGCAAAACAATTTGTCCTTTAGAGTTTTTGGGCCTTAACGTAAAAACGTAAACTTTTGGGCCAAAGTGCAAAAACACAAAAGTATCAAAACTTTATGTAATTGCACAAAAGGCCCCAAAAGTACCCCACTTGTTGGGGTGGCCAGCCAAGGAGAGAAGAAATGAAAATTTTCTAAAAAGTTTTTGCAAGTTGATTTTGGTGGGTGAGGTAAAGGTGATTTGGATGGTTTGTAAGAAAAAAAAAATTAAAGTCTATGACAAACATTAAAACCATTTCATCACATCTCACCAATAACCATCAACCATCAAATAATAAACCAAAACTTTATGAAAAACATAAAACTTTTGAATCAAAACTTCAAACCTTTTTGTTCTTGGCAAGAACTTCAAGAACATTTGAAGAACACCATGAAAACTCATAATAGCTCCATGAATGTTTTCATTCACCAAAACTCAATTTTTCACCACTCAAAAGAGGGCTAATATCCTAGGGTACTTAGGGGTTCCAAAAGTCACCTTAAAACCATTTTAACAAGACAAACATGAACCCAAAAAATCACCCTAAGGATTTGGCCGAATTTCCAAAACACATGGCACCAAATTTTAGTTCCAATATTCATGCTTAAATGAAATACATCTACAACATTTGAGATGCTAAATTTTCTAGCAAAATTTATATATTCAAAAGCAAGAACAAAGCTTGTAACATTTACAACATTTAAATCATAAATCATGAAAATCACAAAACCCAAAAGGATTCACCATAAACTAGGCCTAGGCTCTGATACCACTTGAAGGAAAAAAATTGTCCTAGCTAAGAACAAGTAAGAACATTTGAATACATATGCAAACTATTAACACTTTAAAGTAGGCATGCATTAAAAAACAATTCATAAAACCCATGACTTTCAAAGCCTAGTATATGGTGAACCAATAAACTCTTTAACAACATTAAAGATAAGTAAAGATTTAGAGTTTCTTTACCCTTGAAGCTCATCCTTGTTTACACAAGGGATTCACCCAAGTGGAGGGCCTTCAAGTCACCTCCAAGCTCCTTGGATATTCCTTGTGATTTTCCTCCTTTTAGTGCTCCTTTACTTCTTTGAGGATTTTAGGATTTGTTCTCCAAAACACCAAAAATTTGATGTCTCTAACTCTCCACACCAAGGATGTATCTTGTGAAGATAATATGGATGACTTAGGGAAGAAGAGATTGCTAGATGTCCCTCCCCTAAGTGGCCGGCCTCTTTAGAGAAAAATGAGAGAAAGTGTTTCACCCAATTTCTTTAAGAAAACCCTAATTAGAAATAAAGCTGTAAAGTTCATTTTATACTTCATTTCAAGTGAGTGGCAAACTTGTAATTAATCCAATCTTGCCCATTCACCCTAATGGCCGGCCATATTAATGTTATTGGGCTATTTGCCCATTTTGTTTTAGTTGTCATACAACTTAAACATAAAGGGCCTTTTGGACCAAAACGCTTTTGGGCCCCAAAACCCAAAACCAACATATAAGCCCAATACGAACCTTTCGTAAAATTAATTAACTAATTAATTAATCTTGACCATTCTTCAATTAAACCATTTAATTGCATATCCATTTCATTTAATTTCTTCACTATCACCCTTACTCGGTGTACGATCCATTAGGTTCCAATTAGCGAGGTAGTGGGCGATTGTTACTCTTAACGATCGATTGTGAATTGAAACCACATTTCAATTCTCCCTTTTATGATTAGTGTTGCCTAATCATTAGGGCTTCCACAAACCATGAGTGACACCTAGCAGTATGTCATGGTTACCCAAGCTAAGTAGAATTGGTTGGAGAACCTATCCAGTTACAACTACAATGCAATACGGTCCTTCTCTAATACAATACTCTTAATCACATTGTTTGAATGATAGTTTGTTTCATGTCTACTATCCAATGCGATACTTCTCTATATGATTCCCTTGAATATGATTTGGAACAAACTTCCTAAGTCATATTCATTTGCTTTGGCCAAAGACTTACGAATCATATCTTAGAGTATTCTCCTTCCACCATGAAAGGTTAGAGATTCCTTGTTGTGCATTCATATGCCTACACGACTAGATAACTTGACCCCAACAATGCCGTGGACACTCCGATGGAATGCCGTTGACATGATCAAAGATCAAGGACCTAACCATTAGACATCTATGATGCCTCAGGTCAAAGGACTACTTTGCATATTGCAACTTTCGAGTTCTTACATGACATGTATGTTCGAACTCTCTTTTGATCGTTGTTTAGTGTACTCGATTACTCTTTCGAGCACCTATGTGTTTGTCTTAGTGTCCAACACCAAATGACTTGAGACTAGTCATACTCACGCTTGAGTCAACATAACACATACTAGCCTTAGCGGATTGTCAATGCCCAATCGGCAATCCTATGGCTAGGAACGTTTTAGGAATGAACATAAGAGAATGGTCTCGATAATCTAACTCACTTAGATCACTTGTCTCTTAGATCAAATACATCCCTTGGATTCCCTTATTACTTAAACACATGATACAATAAATAGTGATTAACAATAAGCTTTGCCCTTCATTAAACATATAAAAGTTTAATACATTAAGTATTCCAAAAAGTTATTACATCAAATGAGTGGCTTTGTGGGCATACTTCCAACAAAGGGTAACAGGGCCGTTGGTTCAAAAATCGAAAAGGCACCACTCTTCGGATTTCGAAAAAGCAACACTCGCCACATGCAACATCAGCTCCTCGGGTATCACAGATAACTTTGCCAAAGATGGCTGACAAAATTAGACACATAAATTTTAAAGGATCAGCTACCCTAATATTACCCACAAGGGTAAAGGAACAGCACCACTGCTTGATAACTAGAAAGTCCAAATGTGGGTCAACCTCCGTGCTTCGTGGCAAGGTAGACTGGCAAAAATGCCCAACCTTTACTCACATTCAAGAAAACACTCCTAACAAGATTTCTTGCTAAAAAATCGAAGAGGCACAGCTCTCCAAATCTCGAGAGCCAGACTCCCAACAAGATTACGTGCTAAAAAATCGAAGAGGCACTGCCCTCCGAATCTCAAGAGCTAAACTCCCAACAGGATTACGTGCTCAAAAATCAAAGAGGCACCGCCCTCCGAATCTCGAAAGCCAGACTCCTAACATGATTACTTTCTCAAAAATCGAAGAGACACTGCTCTTCGAATTTCAAGAGTCAGACTCCTAACAGGATTGTTTTCTTAAAAATGGAAGAGGCACCGCTCTCCGAATCTCGAAAGCCAGACTCCCAACAGGATAACGTGCTCAAAAATCAAAGAGGCACCGCCCTTCGAATCTCGAGAGCCAGACTCCCAACAGGATTACTTTCTCAAAAATCGAAGAGACACTGCTTTCTGAATCTCAAGAGTTAGACTCCCAACAGGATTACTTTCTCAAAAATCGAAGAGGCACCATTCTCTAAATCTTTAGAGCCAGACCCTCGACAAGATTGCTTGTTCAAAAACTGAAGAGGCATCTCTCTCCGAACTTCGAGAGTCAGATTTCTTTAGATAAAGCTTGTCTGCAATCTTCACACGCAACATCAGCTTTCCAGATACCACAGACCACTTTTTCAAAGTGCTTTGACAAAGTTAAAACATGTGAAGCTTGCAGCTCCCACTACATTACTATGACCAAGAAGGGTAAAGGAATGACATTACTACATGTTGTTAGGGAGACTCCTATATATGTCAACCTCCATCCTCCACAGCTAGGCAGACCTGCAAATAAAAAAAAATGCTCAACTTTTCTTCACATCCGAGAGGGCACTCTCAGCAGAGTCTCTCGAAATACTCACCTTATTTTCCTCCCGAAAATACCTCTGCAAAAAAGCCACACTATAACAAAAGTATCTCATATCATCAGGGTTAAAAGCAAGAGTATCTCATATCATACTTTTTCCTTGTCTTTTCCTTTAGCCTTGTTCTTACCTGCAAGACAAGGAGAAAGAGAGCAATCAGTCAGCACTTGGAATCAAGCTTCTAGTCAGGAACTGACTGCCTGGAACCCCTTGCCTGATTACTTACCTAGCATTGCTCTCGAGTACTCATTTTCAACATCTTATGCTTCCAGAGAAGATACCACATCTGCCTGAAGAACAGATAGGGCAAGTGAGAAGGATACAAGGAAGCATATGGAGACAAGCGTAACAAAATATGTGTCGATACATCCACTACTTTGTCAACAGCAAAAGTATCTCATATCATCAGGGTTGAACGTACTCTAGATTTAATGGACTTGTTTTGACCCTCAAATTCTTGAGTCGGCTTTATACTCTGGAGGAAACCAGGAAACCCTCAAGCCCAGTTCAAGAATAAGCCTGTGGAAAGTTACTTCTTCAAAAGCAAAAGTATCTCATATCATCTCTTCTCCATTTGTTTCTCCTTATACTTGTTGCTGTTTACGACACAAGGAGAAGGAGAACAATCAATCGGAAGCCGAAGTCGAACTTCCGATCCAAGTTGCTTGCTTGGAAGTCTGATTGCTTACCTTGTCTGTTACCTCCTTCGGCAAATCTCCTAGCTCGGCGAATTGGGGGACTCCTACTATAGGGTTTGTATCGCACTTAACCAAGCCCGAAACTACAAGTAAGCTTCAATTGAAATTGATACATTACCTTGTGCATCTTCATCGGTTAAAGATACCACCTTTGGATGGAGGAAAAGTACTTCCAGAGAAGATGTCACATCTACATATGAGACAGATAAGACAAGTGAAAATGATACCACACTTCGGTACTTAGAAGTTTCATGATTACTCAATGACTTGGATCTTGCAAGTCCCCAACCGAGGAGCTTCCCTCACTCGGGAACTTAGGCGAGCACTGTTTGTACTATACTTGACCAATCCCAAAACTACTGAGCACCGGTAAACGTTATACCGTCAAGGACCCAGAAGAGTTTCCCTCCAACTAGGAGGCCAATCACAGCGCGACACGTGTCGACATCAGAAGCCAATCATAGCACGTATCAACATCAGAAGCCAATCACAATACGACACGTGTCAATGTCATAATGAAACTAGAAACTCTCTTCTATAAATAGAGATCATTCTCTCACAATATTTCCTAATGTCATTTGTACTAAATCATTCAGTAGTACTCACTAAAGGAGAGCTTGAACCTATGTACTTGTGTAAACCCTTCACAATTAATGAGAACTCCTCTACTCCGTGGATGTAGCCAATCTGGGTGAACTACGTACATCTTGTGTTTGCTTCCTTGTCTCTATCCATTTGCATACTTATCCACACTAGTGACCGGAGCAATCTAGCGAAGGTCACAAACTTGACACTTTCTGTTGTACCAAAGTCCTCGTTGATTTTGTGCATCAACACATTCTATATAATATACTGTATGCTACGCAGTTTCCTCTATTTTATTGCACAAATGCATACTTTAAAAAACGTGGAGTTTTGCAAGACTTATAAAAACATATATATATTCAGAAAATTTAATAATCGTCGTGGTCCTCTCCGAGGGCGGATAAATTACTAACTTGACTCTGTAGTAATCACACACCAAGCATCTCTTCCTCCATAATCAAACCAAAAACTTCTCTCATCTCACAGCTCCCAAATGGCCACGGTTCATCTCTAAATCTTACACCAACTAGTACTACTTCCTGTTCTAGAAGTGAGCATATGACTTCAAAGAGAGAAACCTTCACTATATGGATGAAATCGCTTGTGATGCAAGGAAATGGGTGCACTACCTTTGATGAAAATGGAAAAGTTGTTTATCGCATAGATAACTACGACAACAAGCACAACAACAAAGTTTATCTCATGGATCTCCGCGGGAAACTTCTCTTTACTCTAGGTGAGAAGAAAATGAGCGTTTTTACAAGTTGGAATGGGTACAAAGGCAACGATATTGGTGCCAAGAAGCGAATGTTTCAAGTGAGAAAAAGTTGTAGAATTAATCTTGGAAATAAAGCCTGTTCTTGTAAAGTAACAATGGGATCTGATAGAAATTGCTACAAGTTAGAGGGTTTGAATTGTAAATCATCATTATCAACTTTCAGAATAAGAGACAGCAATGGAAGAATTGTAGCAGAGGCAAAGAGAAAGCAGTCAAGTTCAGGAGTAGTTTTTGGAGATGATGTGCTGACTTTGGTGGTGGAGCCTCACGTTGATCACTCCTTCATCATGGCTCTTGTCACTGTTTATGGCTTAATTAGACATCCAATATGATTCTTAGAGCAGTCTCAGATACATGTATGGATAGATGTCTAAATAGTAGAGCAGCATGGTAAAATCAATTTAGTTTGTGTGTTTTTTATAACCAATTTTTGGTTTTTTTTTTTTCTTTTTTTTTATTTGTGTGGGAATTCAACCTTTAACTCTGTGAGACATACATATATGGATCCAGCTTTTCTCCTAATTAATTTTCAGACACGCTGATTAATTACTCATTCTTTTCGGTCAAATACTATATTTATTTTACTTCGTGGTGATTTTAGTTTTTAAATACAATGACATTTTCTACACTAGGGGGAGTTTCACAAAGCTGTACAATGGGTAACTTTCCGAAAACAAAAATAAAAGCCCTAATCTTGTTGGCTGGTTGATACATTTCTATAATAGTATTTCATCACATCCATCTATTAACACATGCCATTAGGGTGGTTTAACAAAAGAAATAGAATTACAATTTAGGGATGTTAATTCAAATAAGTGAGTTTTCTCCAAAAAAAAAAAAAAAAAAAAAAAAATCAAATACGTGAGAAAATAAATTAAGATTATCCCGTAACGTACGAGAAAAATATTGTAACAACCAAATGATTGTTGCAGTCCTATTAGATTAGGAATGTGATTGTATAAATCCTAGTAGATCTAGGAATATCTCTTATATTCCTATTATTAGTTAATTACCTATTAGAGTTGTAATCCTAAAAGGATAAGGAATTAACTTTCGCTACTACTATAAATAAAGGCACAATGGGGTGATACAACACTTACCTCACAATTACACATCTCTCTCTTCTCTCTCTATGCCACACCCTCTCTCTCTTTTTGGCCTCCATAATTGTTTAAGTAAATTATGCCTACAATACATTATCAGTATGTTCTTGACGCTATGCCAAAGAGAGTTTGTTCTTCAATCAGGAGAGTATTACGTTTTAATCATTCTTTTTATGATTAATTTATTATTTTGTTGAATTGATCTACATGCTATTGATTCCATTTAATTTTTCTATGTTGAACGTGATACAACGCATTGGAGATGCAATTCTAGCTTTCAGAGAAGGATCTTCTACAAATTCAAAGGCTTTCGTTGTTTTCTGTCAATTAGGTATGCTTAAAATAAATAAAGATATTTGAAACGACCATGAAGCATAAAAATATTCCCCATGATACATGAACCCCCTACATTTATATTTACCTTCCAATATATATATATATATATATATATATATATATATATATATATATGTATGTATGTATGTATATGTATATGTATATGTATAGTATATGTTTCATATATTTGTCAATATACATGTTTCATGCATTACGCAATTAAATTGCCATGTGGAATTGTGAGTCAAAGCATATAAATAAATTAGAAGCAAATTGGGTGGTTTTCAAACCCTAAACATGTCGGGAAAAAAAAATTGCATTAGGCCCTGTGCGGCACCACTACCGCACCACCATCATGGCACCACCAGACCATCACTGGCCTGAAGCCCAGTCGTGTGGCGTACATCATGACATGGTGACGTTTTTGTCACCCTTTGACCACACGGCAGCAGCCTTTGGGCTTGCTGCGTTGACCCAGACATCCCAAGGCCTTTGGCTTGATAAACCTAATTGGCTTGTAGACCCTTAGCCTAACCAAAAGCTTGCAGCATTTTGGCCTGATGTCCCACGATGTCCTGTAGGCCACTGTGCTATGCCATGCACCCCGGCCTGCTTGCTCGCAGACTTGTCTGCTAAGCTTGGCTTGCCCTAACCCGAACCTAGCTTCAACTAGGCTTCCCACGCCAACCCAACGGCCCGCTCTTTGTTGGGCTTGCACCCGTTCCCAATTACTTGGCCCAAACGTTAACAGCTGTTGCTACTGGGCTCCCAGTCTCGACCTGTAGCCTGTAGCCACATATGGGCTGCTCTTGCAGCCAAACCCAAGCCCAATTGCCTTTAGGGCCTTGCCCTACTTACGTAACCCAGGCCAATTACCAATGGGCTATGGTTTTTCAAATCAAAAGCTATTATTTAGCATTTTAAATAATTTTAACCCGAATGTTATTGTTATTTTGCTTCCACGATCAACCCCGTTTGGTCCCGATCTATTGAATTAATTAAAAGTGACCTGTAGTCCATTAAAAGTGACCCCGTTGACATATTTTTGTAGTAACGAAGCTCTCACACTTGAGTTCCCGAAGTAACTCAAATCCACTATACTTAAATCAGCATATTGCATTCTATATTTCTTGCAGGAACCTCTCCTTTATGAACTAAACGTTCATAAACTAAATTGAACCTGTAGTTTCAAATTTAGTGCCTTTGAAACCCATAGTTTTCATAAAACAATACACCCATGGAAACCGGACGTTTTTCATGAAAACCATGTCTTAGAACTTAAATGTTCTAACTTTGATGCTTATGGATGATTCATTCCTATAGCACCAATCATAATCTTGTTCCCTCCACTACAGTGAATTGTCAAATCGTCACAAGTTTGATTTTCCCTGATTTGGATGTTTCTAACAGAAACCACTTTATGTGGGATATGAAACGTGAATCTCCACTTGACTATCAAGAAACTGAGACATCATTGTAGCCAACAATGGGATGCAAAAGCTGAATAAGCATCCGCCATGATCTTTATTCAGAGACTTATGCCCGAAACATTACAAACGGAAGTATCTCTCGAACAAGGATTCCATGGCTATTTGGCTCGCTCTTACGGACTGTCTGATCATGCGAGATATTGCTTGAAGCACAACATGATTATGTCCATGAATGAGTACAATCCTGAAGTTTCTAAATCCAATAGAATTTTGATTGGAGATTACTTTTTCTCGTCCTACCATGTTTCTAACTCCCTCCTAAGGCAGCAGTGTAGAAAGCGGAAGTTTACCAAATTCTCGGATCTAAGTACTACCACAAGCATGAGAGAAAGGTATAGACCCAACTTTGGGTCAAGTTTACCGAACGGTATAGACCCAGTTCAACCAGAGTCTACCAAATGGCTTAACCCAGTTCAGTCAAAGCTTACCGAATGATGATGCCCTATTTCGACAGGGATGCATCGAAGGGCATACTCTACTTCGACAGAGATGCACCAAACGATACTACTCTGCTTCGGTAAAGACCTACTGAACAGACCCCTCCAGCTTCGGCTGGAGCCTACCAAACCTAATTCAGGGTCTATCTTTCTCACCATCCAATTTTGAGATTGTTTTTACAACATATGGTAGAATTAGGGCCTGCCAAGGTGTGACATCTTGCCCAAAGCATGATCCTTGGCATCTAAGACCTAAAACTTCAAGAATAAAGGATATTATTCCCAAACCTCAACCCGGTAGAATCTACTTCCGTCTCAATGGAATAAATCATTGATTATGCACCTGTTCGTGCCTCTACCAATGTCATTGAGGAGTACCATTCTTGTAGTCAATCTATGAGACTAATTTTGCTCCACCAAACACCATTGGAAGAGCAAAATTTTGACATGAATGGCCTTGTTGGCCGAATCCCTTTAGTAACTTTGGTTTACTTTGTGAACATTTTTTCATGTTCTTGGATTCAAGTTTGGTGTTTGTTTTTCGTTATGGATAATCTTATTGATATTTTCCTTGAATACAAGTTAATTGAATCATGTTTCTTGTATACATGTGACCAAATTCAATTAAACACATGATTAGGTAGGAATGTGGGGAATGTGATACTACGCACACTAACTTTAGACCTAAATCACATCTCTAGAAAATACTTCCAGTTTATCCAACCTAATTAAAAGTATTGGCATGCTCCTCGTTCTATGAATGGTACTGAATTACCATGTTAGAGACCTTATACTCTATCCATTCTAAAAGAAATTCGTCGACTTTTCTTAAGGATATTCGAGATGACAATGGTCATTAATGAAACCACTGAAGAAAATAGAGTGAAATATCTTTGCACCACCTCCAAAAATGAGCTTAAAGCTTTGATTTGGGGCCAATGAGCTATCTCCCAACTAGGAACACGCTACATGTGGCCAGCTTGGAGCTTGGTGATTGAGTAGTTTACTTGTTTTGGCAAGACCATTTAGGACACTTAGGTCGAAAAATGATGCTATGACGCATCTTCGTACCCGAAGTACAGATCTTGTGCCCACAAGCACAAATTGCCAAGCCTGCTCATTCGAGAAATTGATTTCTAAGTCATCCCTCGCAAAGATACGAAACTACCTTCTTTTCACAGTGGAATGCAAACCATATAAATACTTATGGTTTTGGTTGATGAATCGACAAACTGGTCACATGTTTGTCCACACACATTGCTGCTAAACCCTGTGCCGATTAATGATTCACCACTCTACTTATCCCTTAAAGTCAGGGAGACTGGATAATGCTAGAGAGTTTATGTCGACAGTTTTCGATAAAGTATTGCATGTCTTTTGGGTTTATGATTGAACATCGAATTCCCACGTTCACCTTAAATAGCTTCGCCTAATGATTATAAAGCGCAATTTAAATGATCGCCCGAACTTTGGTGAACGTACCAAGTTTTTGATTTATGCCTAGGGCTATACAATCTTGTACGTAGCTATGTTGGTTTGCCTTGAGGCCCATTGTCACCTAACCTATTCGACGTTACAGTTAGTTACTGGGTACGAACCTAACACTTCGTATTTATGCGATTTGGGTGCGCATTCCATGTGCCAAGTTGCACCGCCGCAACATACCAATATGGGTCCTCAAAAAAGGATGTGAATCTTTGTCGATTATGATTCTCGTTCACACTAGCTCACTTAGAGCCCTTGCACGCGATCTTTTTACTGCTCATTTGCGAGTTGTCACTTTAATGAGACAATCTTCCCATCGTTAAGGGGATATAAGAACGTCAACATTCCTGTAGAATGGCGCAAATATGCGTGGACATTGCCCACTATGTCTCATCTCGATCCCCATACCGCACAAGTGTGATAAGCAAGTGTGATGAATTCTAATTTTCAAAATATTGCTCCGAACACATTCCTCTAATCTAACTAAAGTGACAAGATCATATACCATCTGCAAACATGCCTGCAAAGATAGACGTACTTAACGGACGTTGAGTCAACATCCCTTAAGGGTGTGCTGCCCCTGTTGGACGGTTTGGATGCCCCTGTTGGACGATCCAGTACATCGTAGATAGCCATCAATTTGTCTTGGCCTGGAGCACAACATATCACTCGGTTCATAGGATTCATTTCCCTAGAAGAGGAAGATCATGATACAACAATGAATCCATACTTGATCACTGTCTCAGATTGTTTCCATCTCATGAGATTTATCCGGATTACTCTCAAGACTTAAAGTTCTTTGTCTAGTATACTAGTTTGGATGAGTTAATGGAATTGAAATGAGATTACCATCGATGATGTTTTCATTTATATGGTAGCTATCGACATAAATGAAAAGCGACGATATCGAACCGTGTTCCGTTGATTAAGTGACAATGTAGAACTGATTGGACAACCGAAATGACAATCCGGGTCAAATTCCTTACCAAAGTGTGTTTTGGACGTATCGTTCCTACACTACCCAAGGTAACCCTGTTATGGTACAAGTGGGAAAGGAAGCGTAATGAGATGAATGAAATAATGGGATATGATGCACGCCTTACGGCGCAAGGTTTCTTTCAAAATGTCCGGTGATTGATAGCAACATTATGAAATGTGGTTAGTGTTTTCTCCATGGGGATAAAGATACGGAAATTTACATGTAAGTTCGTGAAGAATTACATGGACTGACTCAAATAGTTCTAAAACAAGGAACACCTTCTTAACTTGTTTAAGGCGTTCACTTACGGATTGAAACAATCTGACGAATATGGTATACCCATCTAAGTGATTATTTGATCAGTCCAAGGATTGAATGAATGCCCTTGCGTGTTAAACTATGAAGTCTTATTCCAAATTGCTAGAGTTACAGTTTCTGTCGTTGACACGAATCTCACTAAGACTCTCGAAAAGCTTGAGAAAACTACATCGCGCCTGAAGACGGAATTTGAGATGAAGGATCTTAGGAAAACTCATTTATACCTTGACCTGAAGTTCATGCGTGTTCTGACAGTACCTTGGTCTACCAGTCAAACTACACCCCAAATGTGTTACCTTGGAGTATACCTATTTTCGTCCATATGTTATATGCAAATGAGATCCTTGAAGAGGTTATGGAATCCGAAATTCCATATCTAAGTTCAACTTTAAGCGTCGTTGTACTTATCTCATTGTATTAGACAAGACAACTCCCTCACTGTTGATCTATTGGTAAAGATGCAACATCGTGCCTACACGCAACCACTGAATTGGTATTAAAGACGTACCCTGAAGGTAATATGGATTTGGGCAAATCCCAACGCATCCCGAACGTATCCAACCTTCATGATCCTCGGAATGATGTTTGCCTTGTTTGTTATACTGACACTGGTTACTTATCAAACCCGCACAAGGTAAAATCCCTGAATGGTTATGTCTTTACCATTAGGAATATCACAATATATTGGAAGTCCATGATATGACCTTACTTGCGAAATCTTCGAATCATTCTAAGACTCACCTCACTGCACTACGCCACAAGTGTGACATGGTTAGGAGTTCTTGTTGAGCATATTCAAAGTATTTGCTATTTTCATCCATCGTTGAGTCCCAACGACGATCCATGGAGACTATGCCGCATCTATCCACCCGACCAAAACGTGATACATCAACGAAGTCAACACTAAGACATATTGCGTCTACATCTACATCAGCAAAGCATCAGGATATTGAAGTCATGCAAGCCGATCCCATACAACCTTGCCGACCTCTACACGACGTCAACCTTCCAGAAGCTTGTCTAAGGAATTGGTATGCTTAACTATTCATATACAATGTTTGTAGCTCTTATTTGGAAGTTCTGTCAAACTCAGGGGGAGTATCCAGAAGTATACTCACTTGATCTTAATGTACTCTTTTTCTCTACGATTAGGAGCATTTTTCCCACTGGGTTTTTGCTACCTAACTAGGTTTTAACGAGGCACCCGTCCAGGGATGATCATACCCTTGTGAGCTCTTCTACTTGCATCCAAAAGACGTATAGTTTTGACTTAATGCAACTTCTCACTTTTCTCCTTAGTCTATGGGTTTCCTCCCACCTTAGGTTTTACCATAGCAAGGTTTTGTGAGTTTTACATTTCATGCATTCTTTTGTTAATTTAAGACTCGCATTCGCTCATTGTGACAACGATTTCATCAACTGTACTTACTTCTTCACTGAAGATCTGATGCGCCATTTACTTGAGTATTTACACACTCAAGGAGGAGAGTTGCAGTCCTATTAGATTAGGAATATGATTGTATAAATCCTAGTAGATTTAGAAATATCTCTTATATTCCTATTAGTAGTTAATTACCTATTAGAGTTGTAATCCTAAAAGGGTAAGGAATTAATATTCTCTACTACTATAAATAAAGGCATAATGAGATGATACAATACACACCTCACAATTACACATCTCTCTCTTCTCTCTTTATGCCACACCCTCTCTCTCTTTCTGGCCTCCATAATTATTTAAGTAAATTATGCCTACAATAATAATTAATATTTTCGATATTTGAGACAAAAAAAAATATTTTCAACATTAAGTTGAAGTCAACTTAACGAGGATGATGATAACTACAAACAAATTAATAAAAGTTGATTACTTCATGATTAATTTTGACAGGTCCCATACATTGCATCAATGAAAGCTCCCTTTTGTCCTCCCTATGTCTTATAAATCTTTGTTTATTTTGTTGAAGATACGTGAAATTTTACCGATAAGAGACTTTTACCAATTTCAGTAACAGTATGTTCGGATGAATAAATTTAAGATTACTAAGGAATTTTAAAATGATGGAAATTTAAATGATGAAATTTTATTCTATAGAATTTGTGAATTTTCTTGTTTGGGTAACCTAAAAGAACAATGAAATTGAATACGGAATTTGTTGTTTTTAAACTCTCAATCATAAAAATTGGAAAATGACACCTATTTACATGAAATTTAAACTTGGGAATTGGAGGTCCCAAATTCCAAGTTTTTTTCCATGCGGAAATTCTAAATTTCTATATTTATGAATCCAAACAAGGAAATTGATGCATGTCAATTTATAAATTCTGTCTTTAATTCAAATTCCAAGTTTATTTCTTTCATCGAAACATAGTATAAGTTTTTATTAAGCAATCAAACTCAAAACTCTCGGGGTGCCTTCTGCCTCTCTTTCCCAAATCAAAACTCTCTCTCTCTTCTTAGAGAAATTTATTTAAGCATTGGAGATCTATTAGCCAAATCTCCCTCACCCCAAACACTCTTTCAGCTCGACTGAAGACGGCAGATTTTTATTACCACAAATTGGTAGTTTTATTGAGAGCTTGATGTAATTCTCAAAAAAGAGCTTGCAAATCTTTTCTGAATTTCTTCACTATTTGAATTTTTTGAAGTCCCAATCTCCGAATTTTAATTCCTTGATTTATGTGCCTTAAAGAAAAAAAAAACATGGATGAAAATTCTGAAATTACGACGAACGACACTCCTACGTACCTAGGTTTTCACCCACAGCGCCCCGCAAACCACGGCATGGCCCCGATGCTGGCCCCGCACCGCCCCGCACCGCCCAGTAGCAACAACTGCATTTCCAAAGACCCAGACAGCAGGCGCAGTCGCTCGGTTTGCTACCCAGTCCACCGCATCAGCTGCCAAACCAGTAGACGAGGCCCAGGTAGCCCATCCTGATGCTCGGGCCTCCCAACCGTGAGCCCAACGCTTTGCAGCAGCCCGTCCTGCTATGCTAGCCCATTAATCTCAAAGCCCAGATCGCTTCAGCCAAGGGCCAATCAGGTCAACCCGACACGGATCCGTGCCCGCGCACCTGATCTAGACCTCTGGCTAATTGGCCTCAGAATCGATCCAATTGAACCGCCTGCAGGTCCCTGGACCGGACCTGGTTCCGACTAGACCAGGTAGCCCAACTGGCTAACCAGAATTTGAGCACAAGCGATGATTTTTAACCTATTTTGTAAAACACTTTTATATTAATGAAACTTTCATATTGGCAAGCATAATCATTTTTATTTTATTATTTTTGCTAAAACAATTTTAGCAATATAGTTACCAACCTGTTTTTTTCACAACTGTTTATTTCCACAGACATAATGAGTTTTAAAGAAAAGCACAACAACCCCAAATTAACCCTTGAACCAAATATCTTCTTAAGCGTGTAAGATCAAATTTATAATTAATGTAAAAACAAAAATAAATAACTGTTATTTCCATTTTATCATTCATTCTTATTATATATTTTTTCCTTAATATGAATGAGTAGAAGATGACTATTTTACAAAATTAATAATTTTTAAAAATTAAGTTAGTTATCTTTCACAGTAATTTAGACTATTTATTTTTATTTAGTGGCAGTGGTTTAAGGAGTGGGTGAAATAATTTGGTTCAAATTATGTTTGAACCTAGATTTGTCATCCCTCGTACAAGTCGAGTGATAGTGCTTCGAGTTGAGTTAGCGCACTTCCATACGAGGTACACAGAATCGGCCCACTCAAACGCCCCTAAACATCTCAATGCAGATGGGTTCAATTCACTTTCTTGCCACATTCGTGGTCTAAAGGAGATTCATAAGGTTAGCAACATCAACGTTTTTTATGGAGAGGAAATAAAGTTTTTGAATTCAAATTGTTACGGTAAAATTGACTATTCCTAAACAAAACGTCCAAGTCTGTAATGACTTAGACTAGCCACGTTTTCAGTTCTAATTATTTTAGTTTAAGTTTCTCTCTCATGCTCTTGATCACAAGAATATCAATCATTTCAGAGACATTACTCAAGTTTGACATGCATATGCATTCATATAGTTAAGTTTATGTTAAATGTAACATCCCACATCGACCAACGAAGAGGGGGTAATGTGCCTTATATGTACATACCCACCTTTATCTAGCAATAGACATTTTGGGAATTCACTGGCTTCAGATTCCATCGGAACTCTGAAATTAAGCGTGTTCGGGCGAGAGCATTCCTAGGATGAGTGACCCACTGAGAAGTTCTTGCATGAGTTCCCAGAAACCGTGAGGGCGTGGCAGGGGCCCAAAGCGGACAATATTGTGCTACAGCGAAACTGGTCTGGGATGTGACAATTTAGGTTTGGGCTTCACACATTTATTAGTTTGATATTTTAATTAAGCTTCCATTATCTTAATTAAAAAGCCCATGTCTTTTTCATTAGTCGCATACCCCTAGACTAATTGTTGATCTGTACATTTGCATCTTTAGTATATTTATAATTCCTATTGATTTTAATTTTTATCTCGTAACATGTCGTCCCAATCTTGAGGAACTTGAAAACAAGTTAAAAGTCTTCTACTGTAGTCTATTTATAGATGCATTAGGTTAGGGTTTCGTGCTGTTGCCATAACACAACATATATATGCACTCAAAACAGTCATTTATTGACGAGAGCATGCATTAGGGTTATAGAAGTGATCAACATATCATATCCTAATCTTTGCTGCTGCATAATGCATTAGAATAGGTGCTGGTTTTGGGATGCTGCCATTTGGTTTTGAAAGAAAAGCTACTGCAGCTTTATGGTTTTAAAAGAAGGATCATGATCATCTCTTGACCCTTAAAAACTGAGCCTGCTAAGTAGGCAAGCGTGACCGTTGAAATTTGATTCAACGACTACAGTTATTATAACTTTTAGAGGGCCCCCCTGTTTATAGCCGTTAGATCAAATTTCAACAGCCACGATTGTTTGCTCAGCATGCTCAGTTTTTAAGGGTTAGGAAAGGATCTTGATCCTTAAAAGAAAACAAAATGATGCACTACTTATTTCATCGTTTTTACAACAAATATTTTTATAGTAAGTTTTTCTTATTGAGAAAATTGTTGGTTTGATTTTACAATGATAAAGAGTCATTTTTGAGAGAAAAATCTTATAGCAGCCTATGAGAGACAGAGAGTGGTTTTCATGAATTTTGGGAGAGAAAAATCAGTTTGCATTGTGTGGTTTCAAAAGTATAATTTTTATTTTGACACTAGTACAAAAACACACTTGTGCGACGAAAAATTGCATGATGAAGGTACACATTTGTCACATAATGTTTGGAAAAAATGCGATAAAATCCTAGTTTGGTGCCAGAAAATTACGTGACGGAAAAATTCGTCGTGAAAAGGGCTTTTGCCCGACGAACCCACCAATGCATCGCGTAAAGGGTTTTTGCGCAACGGACCAACAATGTCTTGCAAAGGATTTTTGCGCGACTGACAAATGCATCGCGCAAAGGGTTTTTGAGCAATGTTATTGTTCTTCGTTGCGGAAAGACCTTTTGCGCTATGCGGTTGGTCCGCCAAGCAATTTTCTGGAAAAAAATGCTGTAATATTTCATGCCAAACAATATGCGTGACGCTGTTTGGTACTTTACACGACGAGACCTTCATTGCGTAAAGTCAACGAGTATTTCCAGATAACAAAAGTAGTTTGGGAGGTAGAAACTGCAAAACCAAATTGCAACAGCTGCTTCCCTCCCTCATCTCTCTTGGTGGATATTAAAATCTAGAATTCCCAATTATTTTATTTCCCTCGCACACTCGTGAAACTGAATGAAAACCTTAAAAAGAAAAGCACTAGTGTAAACATTTTAAATTGAAGATAGAATTAGTTCATTGTATTCTTATAGGGTAAATGAGTGTAGTTGTAAAAAACATCAAAATCGAAGCTAAAATAGCCGTTAAATCGTGAATTTTCATCTATAACCGTCGAAAAATTTCTTCCCAATACCTAATCTCTAAATGTTTGTTTTTTGATTTTTGAAGTATTCTATCTCGGAGTATATACAAACAAGTTTGACGATTGGATCATTGAAACCAGTTTTGTAGAATGTGTATTTCGTCAAAACGATAGATTCAACAAACACTTAAGAGTCTAGTTTATATTTTCATTAATTATAACATAAGGTTTTGTGGTATCCACTAGTGTAAATATTTTAAATTGATGATCGAATTCATTCATTGTATTCATATAGGGTCAAGGAATGTAGCTGTAAAAAGTCATCAAAATTGGAGTTAAAATAACCGTTAAATCTTAATGTTTCATTTATAACTGTTGAAAAATTTCATCCCGTTAGTTAATCTCTGAATGTTTGCTAATTTTTGACATATGCAATCTCAAAGTATATATAAACAAGTTTAACGGTTGGATTGTTAAAACTAGTTTCGTAGAATAAGTATCCCATCAAAACAATTGATTCACGAACACTTGGAGTTTATTTTATATTTTTATTAAGTATAACATAAGATTTTGTGGCATCCACTAGGGTAAATATTTTAAATTGAAGATCAAATACATTCATTGTATTCATATAGTGTCAAGGAGTGTAGCTATAAAAAATCATCAAAATCGGAGTTAAAATAACTATTAAATCGTAATTTTTCGTTTATAACTGTCCAAAAGCTTTGTCACGTTACATAATCTTTGAATGTTTGTTTTTTTTTCCGATTTTTGACATATGCGATCTCGAATTATACACAAACAAGTTTGACAGTTGGATCATTGAAACTAGTTTTGTAGAATGTGTTCCCATCAAATCAATAGTTTCACTAACACTAGTAGTTTATTTTATGCTTTCATTAAGTATAACATAAGATTTTGTGATATCCACTAGTGTAAATATTTTAAATTGAAGATTGGATTCATTCATTGTATTCATATAAGGTCAAGGAGTGTAGCTGTAAAAAATCATCAAAATTGAAGTTCAAATAACCGTTAAATTGTGATTTTTGGTTTATAATCATAAAAAAGTTTTGTCCCGTTACATAATATTGGATGTTTGTTTTTTGCGGTTTTTAACGATGCGATATCGAAGTTTATACAAACAATTTTGACGGTTGGATCGTTCAAATTACTTCATAGAGTATATATCCTATCAAAATGATAGATTTTAATAGAATCATACATTCTGACGAAGAAAAATAAATAAAATCATACATAAATAAAAACACTTGGAGGAGGTGTTTTAGATTAAAAATTTGGACAGCTGCCAAAATTTTGGCATGGCGCCCAAAATCTAAACTCCCTATTTCCATTTTGTTAAAAAAAATAAAAATCCCTATTTCAAAAAAAATCCTTTTCATTTCTATCTTGTAGCTTCTCGGCCTTTCCTCTTCAGAAATTTCCAAATGCCTCCACCTCTACATACCCGAGCCCAATTCCACCTTTCCAAATAAAAAACAAAATCATCTTTGATTACAAACCCAGCGAGTCCCCCGTGAACTCGTCCTCCCTTCTGTCGATTGTGCACCCAAGTTCGCGGCTTCTTCTATAAGGTAAAAATCCCAAGGCTTGTATTACTCTGTGATTTTGGAGCTAGCTCTTACTAGGGTTTTGGTGAATTTCTAATTGTTTTGACAAATTTTAATTTTTAGGGATTTGTTATTGGGTTATGTTCAAAATGCAATAAGCTTGGGAACCACTTTCAATTTACTGTGGATATCGAATTGTTACTTGTGTGTTTCGTGGCAAAAAGAAAATTTTTGATTGGAATTTGAGTTAAGATGTGTTTAATTTTGTATAAGAAATCAATTATGAAAATGTGCTTTGTGATTTTCGCAATTGGTTGGTTTTCGTAAACCTTTTCATCATACATACATTTTGCATGACCAAGTTAATATCTTGCAAAGTTCGAAGAGATAGTGATTGACGGTTGCATTAGTGTCGTGCCATTTTCACTCGAATTCTAAAGAGAGATCGAGTAGCAAAGTGTGGAGACAAAACTGCCTACTAGTATGTGTGTCTAGTTGATAAGTTTTGTAAGTCTTTCTGTACTCATTTTTAGTGTTTGTCTTGGCTTGGGAGTCCGAGGACTTTTCCTATGGTGGGCTTTGTTTCGTTAAATCCTACATCTTGTGTGCTCATTTTATTTATCTTTTTAACTGCATATGTGTAGGATAGTTTGATATATGATGTGAATGTGGAATTAATTTGAGAATTGAATTTTTTTAAATTGAAACCTATTTACCCCCCAGGTTAAACTATTACCCATCCTAGAATTTTAACAAATCCTCAACGTGAAATATGAGGTTGATAGAGGCAATCAAGACAAAGAAAATTGTATCAGGGTTGGTTGAAATTTGAATAGTATAAATAGGACCATGTAGGTCATTTGCTATGGGTCATGCTACCACACTTTTGCATTCTATCACTCTAGCTTTCCATTCTACACTAGGTAGAATTTATCTATTTTGTTTATTGTTCCTCTGTTAGTTTCATGTATATTCAGTACTTCAATTCACTCATTTAAAATTTAGTTGTTTTTACTCAACTAGTTATTTCAGTATTTTAATTTCATAATTTAAATTCATTTTCCACTTCGCACTTTATTTTTTTGTTTAGATTATACTGTAGTTTATAATTGAGTTCCTTATTAAATCAATCCCCACAACTAGTTTGTTCGGATTGATACGATTCATTATACACAAATCACTCATAAGTAACCAAATTCACTACACATTCATCATATCCATCATGTGCGCGTATCTCGACCCTAGTGATCGATTTTCCGCCCATCACAAGAACATTCGAATTCACTCATCACGTCACAAAACTCATAGTTGAATCCTTGCACAAAAAAGGCATAGAGAACTTCAACTACGACACGTTCCTTCCTCGGTCTTAATCGTTTAAAAGAAGTTAGACAAAATGCAACTCACATTTTTACTCACTTGGCCCCAAGGCTGCTAGTTCGCAGCCCCTCAACAAAAACAAAAAGACCAATAGATCCCAAAATCCTTTGCTTATGATCGAGATCGATTTTTAGACTAACAAACTTGTATTTTTCGAAATTCGAATAAGAGATCTCTTATTTATAAATATAAAAAAAAACTATTAACAGTAATATTAAGTGTTATAATATTTTATTTTAATGTGTTAAATGTATTGAGGTTATAGTTCAATCGGTTAAAATAACTCTCGGCTGCGGCCGAAGTCCGAAATTTTGATTCCTCCCATCACCAATTTCGTATCCAAAAAAATCCTCACAGGTTTATTTATTTATTTTTTTTAGTTCGGATGTGGTGAGAGTTCAAACTTGTCATACTCATGCATAAGATTCGTTAACTGACACTCTGACAAGGACAGCCATGCCCTAACGTGTAACATTCTCATCGTCCAACCATATAACTAGAGATAAGAACTCGGATATGATCAAAACATATAAACGTAATTAATTAAGTTCCGAACTTATTTTTATATAAATATGTTTTGTCGGTAAAATATATTGTGAGATGTCGCTGTTAGCTAGCCATGTGTCAACAACCCACCAAATGATGTTAAAGTCCCCTTTTATTCCCCAGAACACTACTGACCGCCTACAACAAGGTTATACAAGATAAATGCACAATTCATTTTTTAAGTGATAAAAATACAATTTAAATTCCATATGAAATTTCCATTTTTAATATGCCCAATATTCATAGCCACATATCACATATGTGGAGCTCTTTTGACGAGTCATTAGTCATGACCAATACTAAAATTTAAAACAAATTTGTTAATAATTCTGTAGGGTATCTTGCCCTTTTAGTCATATAAATTTGGACAAGTCTCACACACCAAGCATATCTCTTCTTCCACAATTAGACCAAAAGTTGAAGTTCTCTCTCTCATATCTGCTGCCGTCAAATGGCCAAGGTTCATCCTTTCATAATAGCAAATGGTAGTAGTAGGGTTGATGCTTCTTGCTGCTCTACTACTACTACTAGTAGTTTGTGTACTACCAAGTATCTGACGTCAAAGAGAGAAACGTTCACTATATGGATGAAATCGCTTGTGATGCAAGGAAACGGATGCACTGCGTTTGATGCAAATGGTGAGGTTGTGTATCGAATCGATAACTACGACAACAAACACAGCAATGAAGTTTATCTCATGGATCTCCACGGCAAGCTTCTGTTTACTGTATTTGAGAAGAAAATGTGTGGTTTCCCAAATTGGAAAGGCTATGAAAGCAATCATAACATTGGTGCCAATAAGCCAACGTTTCAAGTTAGAAAAAGTTGCAGATTTGTTCTTGGAAGTAAAGTGTCTTTATATAAAGTAACGATGCGATCTGTTAGCGATTGCTACAGTTTAGAGGGTTCGAACGGTAAATCAGCATCAGCTTTCATAGTAAGAGACAACAATGGAGGAATTGTAGCAGAAGCCAAGCAAAAGCAGTCAAGTTCAGGAGTAGTATTGGGAGATGATGTAATGACTTTGTTTGTGGAGGCTCATGTGGATCATTCCTTTATCATGGCTCTAGTCATTGTTTATGGCTTAATTAGGCATCAATTATGAGTTTAGCATTTTTAATTAACATGGCAGCTTTGCTATATATAGAAGGTTTTTGCAAATACTAGGGTAGGTTGTTAGATAATACTAGGGTAGGTTGTTAGATATAGAAGCTTTTTGTTGAGCAGTGATGTTGCTCATTGGGGTTATTTCCTCTCTTTTCTTCTTTTTGTGGGAATTTTTACTTTTAACCAATAATGTACTGCACAGTGAGAAATCGATCAAATCATTCATTTTCTATTTACTGTTATGAGTTTCAGCCTAATTCAGAAGGTTAAGCTTTCATCATGTATTAACACACCCAAACAAATACGAGTTAAGCCAGTTGTCTAGAATAGTATGTCCATGCCTTTGTAATCAAGTTTGAAATTTCCTTCTTGTAGATTAGAGTAGTTCAGTATTTGTTTTAGAAAAGAAAAAAAGAACACAACCCAACAATATGCTTTAAGCTTGGAACTTAATTAACCTAGCTTCTCATTAAACAAAAGCATCCAAAAGAATAAGTTTTGGAGCATTGTACATTTTCTGCAGCAGACAAGCACGCATGGATGGGGCAAAAGAGAAAGCGACATATTGTTAGCAATTGCAGAAATGGCAAATTAGAAGCATCTGAAATTTTCTTTATAGGTGACTAGACTTCATCTGGAATCAACACCGGAGATTGAAGGCCACTCGATCAAATGGCCAAATTAGGACAAATTCTAATAAGAAAGTTACTTGAAGATGTTAAGATTTGAATAACTCATGCATTTCAGAAATGCTTTTGGATTTTAGGGAGCAAAACGAAGAAGAAAGCTCAGAGAGTGAGAGAGAGAGAGAGAGAGAGCTGACAAATGAATAATCACAGCTGCAACATTCTAACGTTACATAATGCGCACATTTTATTCATACCACCATTCATTCTCTTACATCAGTCATCATGACCATTCAAATACATTAGCCACTGTGATTATGACACATGGCAATTACAAAACATATGAGCCGTTGAAAATGAAAGATTGATCTAAGACCTCACAGTTGGCATATGAGCACAAGTTTGTTGCAACCAAAATTTGTTAGACAAAATGATAAAAGAGAATTAAGTAAGTAAATCATTTACTAACAAGAAATTAGTAAGCAATTTACTTCTCAACACTCCCTTTTAAATGACTAACTAGTTTCCATCCAAGAAGACCTCCCAAGTAATTGAACCGATCTTTAGAAAGAGCCTTTGTGAAGAAGATATCAGCAATCTGTTCTTCACTCATGCAATATATCAAATCAATAACTCCTTAATTGCATCCTTGATGAAATGAAACACACGATTCCTAGACATAGCTGTCGTGGAATTGTTAACACACAGTAAATGAGTTGCATCTACTTCCTCTCCAAAGTCTTCAAGCACAAATCTAAGCTAGATGGCTTGTGTGGTTACTTCAGCTGCACTGACACACTCAACTTCTGCAGTTGAGAAAGCCACACTATGTTGTTTAACTAAAGGCCATGAAAATGCAACACTTCCAAAAGAGAATGCTTATCTTGAAGTACTTTTCATATCCTCCTCAGAGCCACTCCAGTCACTATCACAGTAACCAATTAACAAAGCTGATTTACCAAACAAGTATTCAATTCCATAATCAATTGTTCCTTGGATATACATTAGAACCCTTTTAGCAACACCATAATGCTTCATAGATGGCTTGTGCATAAATCTTGCAAGCAAACTAGCAAAGAACATGATATCATGTTTGGTTGCTGTCAAATATAGCAAACTCTCTACAATTTTTCTATGCAAGTTCTCATCTGCAGGTTCGTAAACATCCTATCTTCTCAACTTATTAGTTACAACCCATGGAGTGCTCACTGGTTTACAATCTTTGAGCGCAAATATTTCGAAGAGACTCAAAGCATAATTTTTCTAGTGGATAAATATACTCCCTTCAATTTGAGTTACTCCCATTCCAAGGAAATGGTGAAGTAAGCCTAAAGGCATCTCAATTGTCTCATACTTGAATTCATTCATCATTTCTGCACTACTTCCAGTGTATACTATGTCGTCTACATAGATTGACACACTTAAAGTGCCAACACTTTCCTTAGTCTTCACATATAATATTGCTTCACTTGAGCTTCTGTGAAAACCACAGTGAATCAAATAGGTATAGATTTTAGCTAATAGGCTCTTGGAGCTTTCTTCAACCTATAGAGAGCCTTCCTTATCAACCTTTTCAATCACAAAGCCATCTAGTTGGTCCACGTACACCTCCTTTTCAACAACCCCATTCAACTGCCATAATTTCTAACCTTTTTGAGCTACAAGAGCAATGAGAGTCCTAATTGTATCTAAACTTGCCATAGAGGCAAAGGTTTCATTGAAATCCACTCCTAATTTCTGTATGTAACCCTTTGCTACAAGACCTACCTTGTGTTTTTTAATAGACCCATCCAGATTCAATTTTCTTTTGTATACCCATTTAACCCCTACAATAAGCTTATTTCTTGGCCTATTAACCAATTCCCAAGTAGAATTCTCCACTATCATCTTCATTTCTTCATTCATTGCCCTCTTCCAAGTTTCATCATTGACTGCTTCGTTGAAGTCTTCAGGTTCATTACTGCTCATTTTAGATAGTGCATACACTTCACTCAAACTCTTCCACTTCAGTAGACTGTGATAATAAGCCCTTGAAGTTGAAGATGAGGAACCAAGAGTATTTGTTCCCTGAGATGGTTGCATTTCATTTGTTGCAAATAATCTTAGAGGAGTTTGTACCAAGTTGAATCAGCAGAATCAACATCAACTCAATTATATTTGAATCTTCTTCAATATCCAAATAAATGGACAATTGCACTTCTTCACTAGTTGATAGAATTACCTTCTGAGTTGTCAAGTTGAAAACTCTATATCTTTTTTCACATACACCATATCCAACAAACACTTCTCACCAGTTTCCTCCAGTTTGTGCCTTTACTGTGATGGGATATGACTATAACATAGAGAACCAAATATTCTTAGGTGTTTGACCCCTGGTTTTCTCCCAGTAAAGGCTTCAAATGGAGCCTCATTGTTCAGAGCACTTGTTGGACACCTATTATGTAGGTACATTGTTGTGTTCACAACCTCAGCCCAAAACTTCAATGGAATTTTCTTCCCGTACATCATAGTTCTAACCATTTCAACTATAGTTCTGTTATTTCTCTCTGTAACACCATCATGTTATAGAGAGTAGGTTACAATTAGTTGTCTTTCCAGTCCCATGTCTTCACAGAACCTAGAAAATTCCATAGATGTATATTCACCACCCCTGTCACTTCTGAGCATTTTAATCTAATGGTCACTCTGCAGTTCTACCATGGCTTTAAATCTTTTGAAAATGCAAAACACTTGTGATTTATGCTGCAAAAAAAAATACCCAACACATTCTCGTGTGATCATCAATGAAAGTGAGAAAGAATCTATTGCTTCTCCCCCCCCCCCGGGGCCAAGATTAGTGATCTGCATTGGACCATATATGTCAGAATGAATTAACTCAAAAGGTTTTGATGCTCTCCAAACTTTATCTTTGTCAAATGGTTCCCCGTGTCCCTTCCCTGTAGCACATCTAGAACAAACATGCTTAAAGACTTGCAATCTAGGGTAAACCATGCACCATTTGTCTTGTAGAAGCATCAAACTAGTGTAGTTTAGATGCTAAAACCTCATTTGCCACTTCCAGGATAATTCCTTAATTGTTGCTTTATTAACCATAGTTTGGTTAATATATTGTATAGATAAAGGAAAACATCTATTTTCCTTCATTAGAACACTTACAATCAATTCTTCCATCTGTCTATCTCCATAAATATCAACCATGAGATCACCAAATACAAGTCAATATCCATGCTCTACCATATGACCTACACTCAATAGATTTTCATCTAAACCAAGCACATTCGTAACCTCTTTAATATATCTAGTTCCACCCTTCATTTCTATAACTAGTTGCCAGTTGATTGTACTAGATCTCCAATACCAATTATAACTATACACTTTACAGTTTTATCAACATCAATAACCAAGGATTCATGAGAGGTCATATGATTATTACAGGCACTATCAACATACCAAACATTCACATCTTTTCCAATAGTAGCAGAATGGCAAGCATAAAACATTGTTGCTGATTCAATTAACTGATTAGCAAAATTGACTTGTTGTCTAGTCCTGTTAGACTGATCACAATCCTTAACAAGATGGCCAAATCGATTGCATCCATGGCATTTTGGTTTCCCTTTAAACCAGCACTCACCATAGTGAAGTTTGTCACATATCTTACATTTCCCTTTAGGATGATCAGACTTGCATCTTTGATCATTTTTGACACCTTGGTTTACAACATGTTGAGGTTTAGAATCCCATTTCTTACCCTTTGATTTCTAATTCTTCTTTGGCTTAGAGTTACCAAAAGAAGAGGTGAACTGAGATCCCTTTGGATTGACATTAATACTGGCAAATGCTCTTTCAGTAGCACCCTCAGCATGTCTATCAAGGTGTTGCTTAAGCCCTTTCAAGGCAGCCACTGCTTCTTGCAGTTCAATGGTTTCAATATCCTTGGTTTGTTCAGCAGGATCATAAGCTCTTGTTAAACTTATGAGAAATTTTTTAACCTCTTTGGGTAAATCCTTACTAAAGCTCGTCATTTGATTTACAAACTCAAGAAGGCGAGTCACATACACAGACTGATGTGAAAATTAACTTGACACACAATTAAACCCTATTGTTGACAATTGTAGTAAAGATGTAAGTAGAGATCGTTCTAAACCAGGGATTAACTAGGGATGCTAATCAACACAAATAAGACTCAAAAACACTAAACTAGACTCTATAAACTCAAAATTGACTCAAAACACTCAAAACAGCAACAAACAATCAAAAAGACTCAATTCTAGACCTAACAAGTGATTTGGACGAAAATAAAACTTAACTTGACTCAAGAGATTGAAAGAAAACATATTATAACTCAATTAACAAGACTCAATGGAAGGGGAATTGTTTTTGACGAATTTAAAACTTAAAACAAAAACTTTGCATAAAACACTTTATAAAAATGAATTTGGTGAATTGAAGAGGGTGAAAGGCTAGTTAGAGGATCCTTTGCCACACATGACATATGCAAACAAACCAATTTCCAGTTATTATTCCTTTAAACCATGAATGGCAACACCTCAAGTTAACCGTGATAGCATAAATTAACCATTAGATTTTCCTTAATTCCTTGAATTAGATGGAATACGCATCACAACCAAATTATCCTTATCAAATTCCCTAACTATGAAAAGTATGATAGAAAGACATATCAAAGGTCATTAAGTTCTTTGAAAACCATAAGCATTGACGATGCATTCATAACTATGAAAAGCATGATACTCCTGCTTAGGATTTACTTAACACAATCATGACTAGTGACTTTTACTACTTGTGAATATAAGTTCATAACAATTACGTGAAACTCCCTTATACTCTAGCATCAAGTTCATGCATGCAAACTCAGTATGCATCCTCAATCAACATACATAAACAAGTTTTAATAACTCAGATAAGCAAATCACATTCAAGACTCAAGAAACAATAACTGAATGTAATCAATTCATATAAAGCATATAATCATGGCTTCGAATTCACCTCCAACTAAAAAGAAATTAGTTCCTCATGTCTTTGAAAACATAAAACCAAATTAAAACAAACATTGAAACAAATGTAAGGATAGAAAGAACCAGGAACGTCCTAGCAACTCCAATGGAAAATTGCGAACCCTCCTTGGATTGCAAGCCACGGCACAAAGCTCCTTCCTTCCTTCCTTGCAAGCACACCTTTGAACTCTCTCAATTATATCTAAATATATGGGTGCGTGGTGTATAGTTATATGGTAGAGGGTGGTGGTCTGATTTGTGCGGCAGAATGATGTATTTATAGGCTAGGCACGGCATAAGGCTGAGTAGGAATAAGATTGTGTAACCAAAACCCAAGTGGAATGGGTTAAAACAATCAGAAACCAAGGGGAATTAGGCTAGAAAGGTGCGGTAGGTTTTAAAGCTTCTAGAAAAGATGCTTCAGCACAAATTTCTGAACCTAAAGGGACAAGGATACATGACATGGGTTCAGAGAAGGATTACAATTCCTAAATCACCAAGGAGAGGGCATATATGCGGCACATAAGGGATACAGGTTCTAGAATTTGAAATATGTATTTTAAATGCATAATTATCCCTTATAAATGGCTAGAATTAAGGCACAAACTGATTTGAATAAGATAAGATAAGATAAGGCTAGATTAGGAATGGATAAGATAAGATAAGGTTGGATAAGGTTTTGGATAATGTTCATTCTTTTAAGCTGATTCCTTATCGTCTTTGTCTTGGATTTATTTCTTTAACTCTTTAGTACATTCCTTGATATCTTTGGTCTTCAAATTCGTCCATCCATCTTGCTCCACTCATAAGCTATCCATTTGATGCCCAAAACTGCTCTAAAATGCTTCAAAATGTACTTTCTTGCCAACTTTGTCATTTGGACCTACAAACACACGAAAATAACTTAAAACATTATAATAAGTAGAAACTAGCTATGAAAATGCAAGAAAACAAGCTAACTAAGTCGCATAAATATGCTCCTATCACAGACAAAGTTTCATCATCCTTCATCCTTGTGAACTCAAAATCACGATATTCACGTTGCAGCTAAATGGATCTTACTTGTTTATCGCCATGAAATTCTTTATGTAAAATATCCCAAGCACCCTTTGAGGCCTCCTCATTCGAGATTCTAGGAAAATGTCTTTTGTAATAACTCCATAGATAATACCCAAAGAATTTTCATAATTCATTTGCTTATCACTAAGAGAAGATTTCTCCACAGCAGTATAACCTTTGGCTTTTACCTTCTTGCCCTTCGATTTTGAAATTTCAAGTGCTTTTTCCACTAAATCCCAGATCCCATGAGATTTAAAGATGGTTCTCATACGAATCTTCCAAAATTCATAGTTGTCACCGTTGAATATTGGAGCCTTGAGATCACTACACTCAATCCAATCATTTGAGAACTGAGTTGGAAGAGTTGAGTTGAAAGGTTCAAGTTGGATTTCAAGCACAACGATCACAAATTTGACGCCTCGATCCCATATAGAACCTGAGCTCTCAATACCATGTTAAAATTTGAATAGCTCAAAGCATTTCAGCAATGGTTTTGGAGTTTAGGGGCAAAACAAAGAAGAAAGCTAAAAGAGAGAGAGAGAGAGAGTTGACAAAGGAATAATCACAGCTGCAACATTCTAACTGTTGCATAATGCGCACACTTCATTCATGCCCCATTCATCCTCTTACATTAGTCATCATGACCTTCAAATACATTAGTCACTGTGACTATGACACATGGCAATTACAAAGCATATGAGCAATTGAAAATGAAAGGTTGATAAGACATTACACTTGGCATATGAGCATGTTTGTACCATACTTAGGGCCTCCGTATTTAGATCTCGTATAAATACTCGGGGGACTCAAATGTAATTATGTAATAAATAAAGGGGCAAATATGTAATAAGTGAGGAGCTCTTATTCTATAAAATGACCCCTCACTCTCCTCATTAAAAGAGGCTAATTCTTAGGCCATGGGAAGAGCTTTCTCACCCTTAGAAGCTCTCACCCTCTCATCCTCAATCCTCTTAAAGAAATACAATATCAATGTGGACGTAGCCCAAACATTGGGGTGAACCACGATATATCTTGTGTTATTTACTTTTTTGCAGATTCACGGTCGGATTTACGTTGTTCCAAGACCTCCAGTTTTGTGCATCAACATTTGGTGCCGTCTGTGGGAATCGATACAAAAAGCTATATCGATTCTCTTTCATTTTTTCACTGCCACCGTGAATTTGCAGAAACCCAAGAACCAACAATCCAACACCCACACTCAGAGACACACCCATTCAATCTACAGAGAGGAAGAAACAAAACATGGGTTCTCCTGCAGTGTTTGTACAGCTCTCGATCCTCATACTGAGTTGCTTCACTGTCTTCGGTAATGCAATTACCATTTTACCCGCCATTCCTCCACACCACATCGTTCACTATTCCCACCCAGTAGTCCCTTAATTGTACATGGTCTCCATCTCTGTCGTCTTTAGCGTCAATTTCCCTGTCTTTGAAGCTACTCCGGCCACCGCAGGCCAGTCAATTTGAACCTCCACAACCTCGCCCTCGATGATCTCAGTCTTTTCCTTGATTCTAACCCCAATGGCTTTCCTAAAAGCTTGCATTAGGGCTTCGATCTTTGACATCTTCAGAGAAAAGAGCTCGCTTCTGACCAACATCACGAACGGGGTTTCGAGGCCGAGCGACTTCGCCTTGCCTATGGCAATGGCAGTCTTGCCGGTTTCGAGCTGACTCGCTAGAAGAACAGCCCGACCCGTGATTTTTCCTTCATTGATCAACTGGAGAATGACGCGGGTGGCCTTTTGAGCGAAAGTCTGGCCTACCATGCCTTGTGAGATATCGTGGGCTTCTAGGGCAGAATCGAGGCCGAGGCCGTGGATGTGGGAGTGTGCACCTATGCGCTTTATTTGGGTCAGGTCTTGACTCTCTGAGAGCTTGAGCTTCGCCATGGCTGAAAAGTGATGATGGAGTGAAATGGAGCGGAACGGGGCGGCTTCAAAGAGTTTTGTTCAAATTCAATGGTAGCGGCATGAAAAAGCGAAGGGGTTTTGTTCGAAAATTTGTACTTTTGACTATTTATGTCCCCTCTTCGAGAGCGTTCCCCCTCAACCATCAACTCCTCCTTCAACGACTTGCCCTCTTCCGCGCACACCCGACTGGCAAGAATCTTGGCGTTGTTCTTGATACCCACTTGGGCGAGCTTCTCATCGCCACCGCCGTCTTTCAAGACCCTGCAGGCGCAAATCAGATTGATCAAATTGGGGTCGCAGTTTGATCGCTTTGCAACTTCGTCTCGCAACATGGGCACGGTCTAATTCTTCAATTCAACCTCCAGCACGCCCGTCTATGTCCCTGTAATCTTCAGCTTCGACGCCATGAAAGACTAAAAGTGAGAAATGATTGATTGTAGTGTGGGGTATCGAGAAGAAGACGGAGGTTACGGGTTGCAGCTACCAGTGTCCGCCACAATCACAGTGAAATTTGGTCTTACAGGAAGCATTATTGGAGCAGTATCAACTGCTGGCTTTGCGTGGAGATATTCAAGGAGTTTACATGAAATCCTGGACAGCTCCATGCTCTTTCTCCCGCCATACCAAGCATTTTCCGGGTCAGGTTTCTTCAACAAGAGAACCCACCCATCCACAGGCAGTGGGAAACCCGATGGCATGGCATGGCAGAAAAAGGATTGCTATCTTTGGTTGCTGTTCATAGTAATGCCTAGCTAGTTTATGTTGCTTTCTACTTTGGTACCAGATTTGGGTTCGACAAGGCTGACAGTATTCCATGTGGTTTTAGGTTGTCCAGGCAACTATCACTCTAGAGAAAAGCAAGAAAAGCAAGTGGGTGGTGTCAAGGCTGTCCAGGCTGCTGTTACGTTTTACAGGAGAACATGCAGGAAATGGAAAAGAGAAAGTAAAAGCAAAAGCAAAAGAAGCAGACATAATTGTGGTGGTGATGGCATGTAGAAAAAGGAATTATGGGCGTGACCCATTGAGCAGAGGGTTAGATTTATTTTTTAATGATGTGATTTATTTTTTATTTTTTTATCTTTTGCAGACATCTGTATAAACCCACTAGAGGGTAATCATAAAGAAAGAAATAATGCAGCATGCCACAAAAAAAAAAAAAAAAGGCAAATTGTCGGCAAGCCCAAAATAGTGGGCTGGAATGTTATGTGGAGGGCGAAGACCCGTATGCCCAAAAGAGCCAGACCCCCTATTATCACCAACCAGGTGATCAAAACTACGTGCAGTACTCCAAAATTATTTGGCAACCTGCCTTTATTATCACCCATTAGGTGATCAAAGTACGTCCAGTACTATAAAAAATTATTCGGCAACCTACTGCTATTACCACCAACCAGGTGATCAAAAGTACGTCCAGTACTACAAAAAATTACAGTACGCCCAGTACTCCAAAATTATTCGGTAGCCTGCCGCTATTATCACCAACCAGGTGATCAAAAGTACATCCAGTACTCCAAAATTATACATGAGCATTACTCATGTCAATCATACATAAACATTCATGAGCATCACTCATATCAATCATATATAAACATTCATGAACATCATTCATATCAACATTCATGAGCATCACTATGTCAACATCCATGAGCATCACTCATGTCAAATCAACATAAACATTCATAAGCATCACTCATGTCAATCAGCTTCGAAAGCTTCATTTACAGAGCTCCAGCTTCGAGAGCTCTAGCTTCAAAAGCTTCATTTACAAAAGCTACGGCTTCAAAAGCTTCATTTACAAAAGCTCCAGCTTCAAAACTTCACTTGCAAAGGTTCACCTACAAAGCTTCAATGCAGGGTATACAAATACCGCCTCCGAACAACCACCACTTCGGCCCATACATGGATTCAATTTGAAGTCTCTAGCCAGTAGACTCTATTGACTAAAGACTTGGGGGACTACATTATGTACCATATATTGGGCCTCAACTGGGCCTCATGAAAAATACTTGGGGGACTTAGCCCATTATTTATGTACTGAGGAGCGAGCCCTTATTCTATAAAAAGGACTCCCTCACTTTCATTAGAGAGCACCCATTATTCACGTACTGAGGAGCAAGCCCTTATTTTATAAAAGGGACTCCCTCACCTTCATTAGAGAGCATCGCCACCAGCTGAGCAACCGCCTCACCGCGAGCATCACTTTTAACCCATCACTTATGTATTGATGAGCGAGCCCTTATTCTATAAAAGGGACTCCCTCACCATCATTAGAGAGCATCTTCGCCTACTGAGTAACCGCCTCGCCGCGAGCATCAACTCTAGTCCATTTATGTATTGATGAGCGAGCCCTTATTCTATAAAATGGACTCCCTTATCTTCAACGCCACAAGCCAAGCCAACCAAAGCAACATAAGCCACAAATCGAGCAACCTCGCAACATGTGCTACTTCTAGTTGAGCATCATTTTAGATTGAGCACCGCCTCATATCGAGCATAGTTCAAGACGACATCTAGTTACTTCGACCCACACATTAACTGAATTTCAACTCTCCAGCCAAAAGACTCTCTTGACTGAAGACTTGGGAGACTACTGTTTGTACCATACTTAGGGCCTCCATATTTAGATCTCGTATAAATACTCGAGGGACTTAAATATAATCATGTAATAAATGAAGGGGCAAATATGTAATAAGTGATGAGCCCTTATTCTATAAAAAGGACCCCTCACTCTCCTCATTAAGAGAGGTCAATTCTTAGGCCATGGGAAGAGCTCTCTCACCCTCAGAAGCTCTCACCCTCTCATCCTCAATCCTCTCAGAGAAATACAATATTAGTGTGGACGTAGCCCAAACATTGGGATGAACCATGATATATCTTGTGTTATTTACTTTCTTGCAGATTCACGATCGGATTTACGTTGTTCCAAGACCTCCGATTTTGTGCATCAACAGAGCACAAGTTTATTACAACCAAAATCTGTTAGACAAAATGACAAAAGAGAATTAAGTACGTAAATCATTTACTAACGAATAATGCCAGCCATCACTAGTCATCCCAAATTTCAAGTACTTGGTACTAAATTTCGAAAAGAAAATCAGGTACTTAATCAATGATGTTACAGATCATTACTTGTCATGATTCATAACTTTGATCTGGTTTTCTGTCTAAGGAACTCGACAAAGAAAAAATACAACTGAAAAAAGGAAGAAATGCTAAACGTCGACCATAAGGCCGCCCGCCAAAGGAATGCAGCATACAACATAGATTGAAGCCAAACAAATGTGGTCCAAAAACTGTTGAACTCTTGTTCAGAAGTGAAAACCCTCTATATATGAGATTGTAAAATACTCTAGTTCTGCTAACATTGACAAGAGATGCTAATATGAAAAGGTAAAAACAATTAAAAAAAAAAATATATTAATTATATAAATTGTCATATATATTGGTCATGGAAACCTTGACAAGCTTTAAAAAATTACATAAAAAAGGGGCAAGGACATGAAAGCTAGGTAAAATTGAGATGAAGCCAAATGGGCAGACACAATGAACTCAGGTCTGGACTTTTGATGTAAGCATACCTAGCTGTTTCAACTGTACAAGGTAATATGGTTCCAGTACATCGAAAAACAGTTATTAGCTCCTCTTGGAATTTTTGAGGTTGCGTACTGTCATTACGAGCTGTTGTCTTTCACCTTCGACCTCTGCGAATTTGAGACTTATTTCTGAATATCTCTCTTGCATCTCTTTTAGTTCACTTTCCATTGATATATTCCTCTCTTTCAATGATGCTAATTCAGTTAATAAGTCGCTGTATCTGTTATCAGCAGTGAAAAGTCTCAGTTCTTGTTCTGATGCAATTTTATCACTACCGGCATCTTCAGTTACCTGTATGATATGATGATTGCACCAATCATTACACATATAATATGACAACATTTATATACAAAGACAAAGGCAAGACGCTCAGTTAGAGACTACCCAAACTGACATTGTATTAGATGCATTACGTAATATGGAAGGTTTTCTTACCTTTTGAAATGCACTATTCTGATTTATTTCTTCCACCGTGCTCTCTAACTTTTCGATTATGTTCTGAAGATCCTTTTCCTTCTCCAAAAATGAAGCAGTTGAGTTTCCCAAAGCAGCTTCCTTCGATTTTATTTGTCCCTGTAAAAGTTAAAAGTATAGGAGTTGAGACGTTATTCTCTGCCAAAATTGTTTCAATACTGCTAGGAATTTGAAATTTTACCTCGAGCAATTTTATTCTTTCTTTCATACATGCAACTTCTTTCGAACCACGAGCAACTGGCAAAGACTTGATGTTTCTCTGAGTTATTTTAATTCCATCAGAAACTATTGAACGCCCGTTGCTTTCCTTGAGTTTCTTTTCAGCGGTACTGAGTGCATCTTCCTTCTTTTTCAGGTCAGCCTTAAGCTGGAATACCTGCTTTCTAAGTTTCTCCTTCTCAACCTCATCCTCATATATAGCATGTTTAAAGTCTTTACACCGAGCTTTAAGCTCCTCTATCTCTGATTTTAGGAGTCCAACTGTCACCTCCTTTTCATCTTTGAGATGCCGCATTGTATTCAAATCCTCCAATGACTTCTCTGCTTCCTTCTTAAGAGTAGAAATTTTACTTACCAGCTCATTTCTTTCTGCATTTCCTCTTTGTATCCGCATCTCAGCTTCCTCGATTGATTTCTTCATTTGTTCCAAATCAGCTCTCAAATTTTTGCTTTCCTCCACTTGCTCAGAAAGGCTGTTATTCTCTTCTGTAAGCCTTTGAATCTGAGATTTGAGTTGTAAGATCACCTGGGAGATATTTCCCTTAACTTCTTCCTCTTGTTTCTGCTGATGGTCGAGCTGCTTGTAATTGTTGTCCATTTCCAGTAAAATCTCTTCCATCTCTTTGGTTTTCTCGTCTAAGTGGTTCGAGAGCTTCTGCAATCTTGCCTCATAATCATTTCTAACTTCCTGGAGCTCATCCTTCGTTTTCTGGAGCAGTTCTTCTAGGTGACTCTTCTGCCCACACAGTTCACTAGCTTCTGTCATTGCTTTCAGAGCTACCTTTTCATTTGCATCAAATGTCGAGGCCATTTGAACAGAGAGTCTTCGGAATTCTTCCTGAAGCCTCTCAGCTGTATTAGCATTTTTTGATCTAGTTTTTCGCAGTGCGTCCTCTGCTCGGATGGCTCTTTGCTCCTGCTCAACTTTGGCACATGTTACGGCCTCCAAATCAGCTTCAAATACTTGCGCCTGTTTCTCCAGTTCTTCCTCCAAGCTTTTGAGATGGAATTCAAGTTCCTTTATGGTAGCCAACAAATTCGAAAAATCTTCAGACTGCTTCCTTAGTTCTGTTTCCAAACCCGCAACTTTGGCACATGTTACAGCCTCTAAATCAGCCTCATATACTTGTGCCTGCTTCTTTAGTTCTTCCTCCAAGCTTTTGATATGGGATTCAAGTTCCCTTATGGTAGCCAATGAATTTGAAAAATCTTCAGACTGCTTCTTCAATTCTGTTTCCAAATCCTCAACTTGGTATTCAAGCTCATTTATGCTAGCAGAGGGAGACGAGCATTCGTACTGCATCCTAAGTTGTTCTTGCAGTTGGCTTTGCTCTAGTTTATATAAGATGTCATGGTTTTCCTGTTTCAATATCTCATAGTCAAGTGCAAGCTGCTCCATTTGCATCTCGAGCACATCTTTGTCTCGCCTATAGACTTCTATTTCACCATAAAGTTCGGCAATCTGTCTCTCGAGCAGGTGTGTTTCCATGGCATTGCTGTGGTCCTTAACAAGATCCTCCAGCTCCATCTGCTCCTCATCCTCACTTGTCCCACCTTTTAAGATGGTTTCCTTCAACCCTGCAGCATAACCGCAGGATTCTGGTCTGTTGGAAAGATTTGCTATTTCACTATTCTTCTGCTCCAAAATTTCCTCCAGGTCTTGTACAGCAAGGATTAAATCAGAATTTGATTCTTGTGTCTTCTGGAGCTGTAAGCGGAGATTGAAAGTCAGGTCCTTCTCACAACTCAGTTCTTGTCTGATTTCATCTACAAGAGCCGGTAGATCCCCACCTTCTAACTGGAACCTGTTTTTAACTTTTGCATCATCCACACGTTTCCAAAAGGACTTTAGTTTCTCACATTCTGCCTTGAAAGAATCTCGTTCCTCTTTCAAGCTAATGACTTCTCTCGAAAGATCCTGCCCCTTTTTGGTCTCTTTTACTATCTGCTTCCTTAATGTTTGTAATTCTAGCTCTGACATATTGGCTTGTCTAACTAGAACAAGAAGCTCCGCCTTTAGCTTTTCAATGTTGTCATCTGAAGACTGTTGAGACCGTTCTCTTAGAAGGGTTTCATGAGAACTCTTTGTTGAACCATCAGTACTTGCTCCATGTTCTGAGTCTGCAGACCATGCCCATTGTGACCGCTGATGCTCGTCATAGATATTTGTTTGGGCATAAACATCAGGTTTATGTTGTACTGAGGTGTGACTCAGAGACGACAGAAAGTTGGAAGGGTCTCTTGATCCAAGTTCTCGTGGAGTACCAAGTCCAGAGCCGCTGTCAGAACTTGACAATGTAATGTCCGATCCGATAGATGCTCTGCAGTTGAGCTCAGCAATTTGGATGGTTCTATTAATTCCCTCATCCTGTGAATTGACAAGAAAATTTTCAAAACAATTGAAAAAGATCTTTGCATTGAAGAAAAATGAATTTTACTACCACCTATCCGCCCAACCTGCAACCATCTCAACAGAAAGAAGTAATAATTTTGAAACACAACAACAACAAAATGAAAGCTTTTCAATACAAAAACGTATGAAATGTGCAGCTTTAAGTGAGAAACTTACAATTGAAACGCTTTCATCAGTATCCTTATTGCTTAAGAGGTTCTTGAAGCTTCTATCTTCGGAGTTAACATTTGCCTCTTCACCGCCTTCTACCTCTCTTCAAAATTTCTCCAACAAAACAGAATCAATAAAGAAACATAAAAAAGAAAACTCCAACAAATACAGAAAAAAAACAAAAACATTTGGATATACCTCGGATCAACATTTGCTTCCAACCTTTGAATGGTAACCTATTCAACAACAAAAACAAGAGTTCGATAATCAAATTGTTGTCTTTATTTTTGTAAACCCCTTTCGGAAGAAGATCTCTAACATATCGTAATTTGACAAAGTGGGAGAGTCCTAACATGCATAATTGCATTGGAATTTGAATTCTTAAGGGGAAGAGCGACGCAGGAAGATTTAGTAGCCTCGGCATAGTCAGCAAAATCGACAGAAACTTCCCCCAGAACACTACCCTTCGATGATCCCTATGCAACACAAGAATACCAAAATAAGATACTTATAAACAGAACAAAATGTTCACTACACAAAATCTAACAAAACAATTCATACACTTGAGACAACAAAGTTGTAGACACTCTCTTTGATCTTCCCAGTTCTTGGCTCACGGACGAATTTAACTGTTTCACAGACCGGATTTTCCCATCGACAGCTCCCGTCTCGAACTGTAGCTTTCTCTGATTTCACAGTTGGCTTCCCCACATCCACGGGAATCACAGAAACCAGCAATGCGTCCCCACCCAACTGTGTCACCTGAAATCACAAAACCAAACACTATCTTACACATAATTCTCCGAAAACCTCAATCACATTCACACTCGTCAAATTGCATATAACTTGTTGGCTCTTTCAGTACAATGCTCAAATGCACATAAATTTTCTAACTTTCTCTGTTTTCAGACACTCAATGAGCCAAAAATGATGATCAAATAATATAAAATATTGTCCGTGTTCCATTTTCCTGCATTTTCTCAGCCACCAAACAAAACCCAATTGACATAAATAATCACAAAGCTTGAATTTCAATAGACAATGAGTTTAGACCAACCTGAGTTGCATGGAACTGCAATTTGAAGACTTCCATGATCTTGTTCTTGTCGGTTCTCCATCGCGCCGACTTGAACATTTTACACTAAACCAAAAACCCAACACAAACCTCACCGGAACTCCAACACTCACCGGAGTTCCGGCGCAATCCGGAGGAAAATCACCATTCCTGAAGTGACCAATCCCAGCTGATAACCAAGCTCTGTGCCTTTGAAGTAATAGCTCATTGGCTGAAGAAACAGGGTATGAAAACAGTGTGGACAGTTGAGTTGACTCGGTTGGATCAGTGCGAGTTCGACTCGGTGGTATGGATTTCAGAGAAGCTTGGACTGGACTGTAGATGTTGGGAAATGGGTTGGAGAAACATGTAACAAAAGAGAACAAAATTAAGCAGATCTGGGGGAGCTTTCTCTTCTGTCTTTGTAACAGTCTTTGGAAAGAGAAAGACACATGTATTCTAACTTTTTCAAAAGAAAAATTGGGAAGAAAATATATATTTATAATTTGTTGTAAAAAAATCGAAGGAGAAACTTCTGTGAGATAATTTAATAATTTAATGCAATATAAAATTAATTTAAATGGTTTTTTTTTCTTAATTTATTTTAGGGTTAAACTTTGTTTACTACCCTCATGTTTTATGGTTTTCAACATTTAGTATATCAAGTTTTTTTCATCCTAGAGTCATACCTAAAGTGTTAATTTTGGGACAGTCTCATACATCTTTTAGTCAAACTGTTAGTTCTCCCGTTAAGTGATAACATGGCGCCCATATAGACAATAATTGGGCGCTATGTGTCATTAAAAAAATATTAAAACAATTAATTAAATAAAAGTTTTAAAAAAAAATCATCCCTCCCCCCGGGCCCCGAAACCCAAAAGAAGGAGAAGAAGAAGAAGAAGAAGAAAAAAAACCGAATATGCAACCTAGAAGAAGAAGAAGAAAGAGAAGGAAGAAGAAGAAGGAGAAGGAAGAAAAAGAAAAACTGAATGTGCAACCCAGAAGAAGAAGCAAAAGAAGAAAAAAAAAAAAAACCGAATCTGCAACCCAGAAAAAGAAGAAGAAAGAGGAGGAGGAAGAAGGAAAAGAAGCAGAAGAAGAAAAAAAAAACCGAATCTGCAACCAAAACCCAAAAGAAGAAGAAGGAGAAGAAGAAGAAGAAAAAGAAAAACTGAATCTGCAACCCAAAACGAGAAGAAGCAGAAGAAGAAAAAAAAAACCGAATCTGCAACCCAGAATAAGAAGAAGAAAGAGAAGGAAGAAGAAGAAGGAGAAGGAAGAAAAAGAAAAACCGAATCTGTAACCCCGAAGAAGAAGAAGCAGAAGAAGAAAAAAAAAACCGAATCTGCAACCCAGAAGAAGAAGAAAAAAGACAAGGAGGAAGAAGGAGAAGAAGCAGAAGAAAAAAAAAACCGAATCTGCAACCAAAACCCAAAAGAAGAAGAAGGAGAAGGAAGAAGGAGAAGGAAGAAGGAGAAGAAGAAGAAGAAGAAAAAGAAAAAGAAAAACCGAATCTGCATCCCAGAAGGAGAAGAAGCAGAAGAAGGGAAAAAAAAAACCGAATCTGCAACCCAGAAGAAGAAGAAGTAGAAAGAAGAGGAGGAAGAAGGAGAAGAAGCAGAAGAAAAAAAAAACTGAATCTGTAACCAAAACCCAAAAAGAAGAAGAAGGAGAAGGAAGAAGGAGAAGAAGAAGAAGAAGAAGAAAAAGAAAAACCGAATCTGCAACCCAGAAGGAGAAGAAGCAGAAGAAGAAAAAAAAAACCGAATTTGCAACCAAGAAGAAGAAGAAGAAAGAGGAGGAGGAAGAAGCAGAAGAAGCAGAAGAAGCAGAAGAAAAAAAAAATCGAATCTGCAACCCAGAAGAAGAATATTCAGGGTACGCGGTCGCAGTCGCAAGGTGGAGGGGAAGGCAGGTGGGTCGCGGGGGCACGAACTGGGTTTGGGCTGCTGTTTTTTTTTTTCTTTCTCTTCTTCTTCTTCTTCTTCTTTTGGGTTGCAGATTTTTTTTTTTTTTATTTTTTTTTTTGTTGTTGTTGTTGTTCTTCTAGGTTGCAGATTTTTTGTTGTTGTTGTTGTTCTGGGTTGCAGATTCGTTTTTTTTTTGTTTTTTTTTGTTCTTCTTCTTCTTCTTCTTCTTCTTCTTCTTCTGGGTTGGGGGCAGGGGGAGAAGGGATGGATTTTTTTTTTAATTTTTTAATGACATGTGACGCCCAGTCATTGTCCACATGGGCGCAACATCATCACTTAACATGAGAACTAACAATTTGACTAACGGATGTATAAGACTGTCCCAAAATTAACACTTTAGATATGACTCTGAGATGAAAAAACTTGATGTACTAAATGTTGAAAACCACGAAACATGAGGGTAGTAAACAGAGTTTAACCCTTTATTTTAATAATTGTTTTTGTATTGGGTTAGGGGAACAATAAATATGAAACTTTGGATTTTGACATACATGCCCTTGTGCTTTCTTCTTCTTCTTCTTCTTCTTCTTCTGGGTTGGGGGCAGGGGGAGAAGGGATGGATTTTTTTTTAATTTTTTAATGACATGTGACGCCCAGTCATTGTCCACATGGGCGCCACATCATCACTTAACAGGAGAACTAACAATTTGACTAACGGATGTATAAGACTGTCCCAAAATTAACACTTTAGATATGACTCTGAGATGAAAAAACTTGATGTACTAAATGTTGAAAACCACGAAACATGAGGGTAGTAAACAGAGTTTAACCCTTTATTTTAATAATTGTTTTTGTATTGGGTTAGGGGAACAATAAATATGAAACTTTGGATTTTGACATACATGCCCTTGTGCTTTCTTCTTCTTCTTCTGGGTTGGGGGCAGGGGGAGAAGGGATGGATTTTTTTTTAATTTTTTAATGACATGTGACGCCCAGTCATTGTCCACATGGGCGCCACATCATCACTTAACAGGAGAACTAACAATTTGACTAACGGATGTATAAGACTGTCCCAAAATTAACACTTTAGATATGACTCTGAGATGAAAAAACTTGATGTACTAAATGTTGAAAACCACGAAACATGAGGGTAGTAAACAGAGTTTAACCCTTTATTTTAATAATTGTTTTTGTATTGGGTTAGGGGAACAATAAATATGAAACTTTGGATTTTGACATACATGCCCTTGTGCTTTCTTCTTCTTCTTCTGGGTTGGGGGCAGGGGGAGAAGGGATGGATTTTTTTTTAATTTTTTAATGACATGTGACGCCCAGTCATTGTTCACATGGGCGCCACATCATCACTTAACAGGAGAACTAACAATTTGACTAACGGATGTATAAGACTGTCCCAAAATTAACACTTTAGATATGACTCTGAGATGAAAAAACTTGATGTACTAAATGTTGAAAACCACGAAACATGAGGGTAGTAAACAGAGTTTAACCCTTTATTTTAATAATTGTTTTTGTATTGGGTTAGGGGAACAATAAATATGAAACTTTGGATTTTGACATACATGCCCTTGTGCTTTTATGGTATTGTGTTTTCATGAGGTACCAACAAAGCACAACACTTGAGGTTTTCTTTGCATTTGGTTCAGATATTCAAATTTAACATTTTCTCTCATGTGTGTCCAGTTGTATGTGTGGTTAAATTTGCTAAAATTTTTTGGAGAGGGCCATTGGTCACGGAGTGGGAGAATATTTGTCTATCTATCTAGAGTAATATTACACATATTATATAAGGAAAACTAATGAAAATTGTTTGAAAACTTTGAGTTTTAATCAAAATGACAAAAATGTGTTGTAAGTGAATAGTACCAGGATTGACTTTTTAGAGTATAAATGTTTTTTTCGTTAAAGTGAACAGTATCGGGAGTGTTTCGTTAAAACTCCCAATTATATATTGGTACCATCTCTCTCTAGGTAATGCTGGTTTTTTTTTTTTTCAAACGATATATTTTGTTAGATTAGCCATCAACGAAGTTTGAACCTACGTCATCATGCAATGGCTCAATATCTTTCTACCACTGTGTTAAAGGGCCAGTTGTCTTTCTGGGTAATGCTAGAGAAACCAAAACTTTTAAACCAAATGATGTGGTGCATGGTTGATGATTGGATTATTAAGTGTTGATCAATGTGTTTATTTCCTTTTTGTGACACATAATTTGGTTTAAAAATTTAGTCTCCCTAGCATTATTCTCTTTCTAATATAAGTAGAGTCCATCAATACATATGAGTCTCATCTCTATTAAGGAGAGAATACAAATGATGGTACAAATATGTTGTAAGATTAGCATTTTTTATCTTTTTTTTTTTTTGAAATTTATCTTGAAATTTTTAATAATTTCTAATTTTTACAAAGTTATCTCCTACTTTTACCAACTTCTCCATGTAAATTCTATAAATAAGTAATTGTTAATGTGGTATTTGCGAGTAAATGCACGGGTTTGATTGTTCTTATATGAAATGAACAGTGTTTGAACCTTGACACTAGCACAACAATATAGAGAACATTGAATTAACCAAATGAGTACAATATTGTTGTGGATGCAAATTTTTGCCTTCTTTTGATTGATGAATATGCACCTGCAAAATAATAACACTTAAGATTAAGGCCAAAAACCTCACACGTCCAAAATGAAGGGGGGCTTTGGGCGAAGAATCTCTGATGCTAAAGTTAAAATTCTGAAAATAATGTGTTTAGAAGTTTGCTGGTAGCAAAAGCTTCCTGAATTTTGGAGACAAAGTGGGTATTTATAGGAGATGAGGGGAGTATAGGCCGCCCTTCTAGGGTTTAAGGGTGGCTGGCCCTAGGTGGTATTTTGGGTGAGAAAATTCCAAAATATTTGTGTAAATAAATATCTTGGAGTAATTAGGTAAATATCTTAAATTAATGACATTAGGATTACTTACTTGAAAGATGTCTTCTTTGATTAGAAATATATTTATGATAAGAATAAGAAATTATCATATCATAAATACCTTTGACTTTTCCTACGAGCAGGGGTGTTTTGAGTAGTTGTTGATCTCTGCCTGCTTTACCTCAGCTACACGTGGTGAATGAGACTACTTCGTGCTCATTTAATAAGGGTAGTATTGTCTTTCTTGGGGAATAATCCACGTGTTAGCTCCATGATTTTTGGGATTATTTTTCACTCCACAAATGCCCTCACACCTACTAGGTTGTTTGCTTGAAAGGCAGGAGGTGTAGGAATCCAAAGCTGTAATGGAGTTTGTGTCCCAATTTGATGTAGATTCCCTATTTGACTTGGAATTTAAATTCTTCTAGGAAAGGGAATGCAATTGCCACCAAAACCCATTTAAGTCTGCGTCAAGCAGGGGTTAAATAAATTTGGAGTGCATTTAAAACCTTACAAGAAAAAGAGAAAGCTAGAGGATATTTATTCCCCTTCCCCTAGCAATCTTCTTTGCTTGCCCATGCAAAGAATTGTGTTCTATTGCTTTTCTTTTTCTCCTAGGTATGAAAAATTCAATTTTCTCTTTCTTCTTGATTTTTTGGAGCCTCATGACTTGAATTTTGGGTCGACAGGGTCGAGGATGTGGCAAAAAATGGGTTGTTGTGCCCCTGCCATAACAGCTATGTTGTTGGGGTTAACGTGGCGTGGGACAGGTTTTATTCTGCCATGCCCCTAATATTCTCCTTCAGGAGACAGCCTACACCAGCTACACACAGAGCCGCAACTCTTATGGCCAGCCCCGGTGCCTAGTTTTATTCTTAGACAGCTTTCCATGTCCAAGTTCGATCTAATTTTGGAGGTGCATGCAGCGATGAAGAGTGAGGATGGTGATTTTATTGCCAAGGTGGTGCCAGGGCTTGCCCCTCCTGTTGAAAAGGAAGCATCTGCCCGCATGAGCAATCGTGAACAACCTGCCAAACCAACCTTAGATGAGTTTTTTGAGATCTATACGTTACTAAAGCCCAATCTGCTTTAGGACACAGAAGCTTGTGCCAAGTTTCTTGATGGCGTAGGTAAGGTTGTCGACTCCAGTTTCTTCGTGAAACGTGAGGCTCAGTCAGGAAGGAGTTCCCTGCTTGCTATGATGCATAAATATGTAATCTTGGCAACCACGTACACGTATATAGAGCAGGATGAGGCCAAGGTTGTTACGGAGATAGCGGCAACCATGGTAGCAGAAACTTACTCGGCTGCTGAGAAAACTAAAAAGTTTGAGCTTGAACTTGCCTTTTGGAAGGGATCTGATGTCTCTACCTCTACTGTTCTACAACTTGAGACCACTCGCCAAGAGATTATTGACTTGAAGGCTTAGCTTGACGCGATCCAGAGGAAGTATGGCATTGCAAAAATGAAGATTGAAGTCCAAGCGTTGCTAGTGCAGAACCTTGAACATGCCATTTCAGAATTTTGGTCTGCCAATGATGCCAAGGATGTAGAGCTACTCATAATGTATAATGATGTTGTTCAACTTAAGAAGGCCATCCGTAGACATAAGTCCAAGGAAGTGGAGTTGCAATGAGTGTTGTCTGCCAGCGAGAACCTGAAGAATGAATTAAATGAGTTGCAGAATGCTGGTACTGATCTGATTAAGGAGAATAAGTAGATGAAGAGTGATAAGTCAAGTCTTGAGTTTGTCCTTACATAAGGTCAAGCTAACTTCTACAATATTGTCTATATAGATCATTTTAGATGAACTTTAGGATTTACTTTCTCCTAAAGATGTAGCGGGAGGTTAATGCTACTAAGAACGATGCAGCTGCTGAAGATGTTCAAGCTACTTAGGAGTAGTCGTTTTAGATGAACTTTAGGGTTTACTTTCTCCTTTCCTGCTTTGCCTTTTCCTTTACTTGAACTCTGCTAGCCTTCGTGCCAGTTAACCAATTTGCTAGAAATAAATAAACTGTTTTTCTTCGCTTGACTTCATCCTTGTCTCTTTACCTTGCTTCAATCTTTTTCCGTAGAATGAACAATCCAACAGGCTGCTTTGAACAAAGTAGTCAAGCCCATCTCTATTGCTTTAGGCGCCAACTTTAGGTTGTCGGGTGCATATCTTCGCTTGTTTGAGGCATCTTTTGAAACTTCTAACTTGCTAGGCTAAATGACTTCCGTAGTGGTCTATTAGATCTTTAATCATAAGGTCGTTAGTGAAACGTGCTACTTTTTAATAAGCAGACGGGTTTGCATGACCTATGTGATTGCCGATATAGGCTTAAGACCTTTGTGAAGCTGTTAACCAAAGAGCCAGCAGTCAAGCACCTTACTTATTGAAGCATGCGAGTCTGCGTAACTACCCGATTGTTAGCTTCGATCTTTTAGGGAGTTGAACTGCTGAGCTTTATCTCTCGTTGTTGCCCTCGAACCATTGGTTGCATAGCTGCTCGTCATTTCTCCAATCTTTTGAGCTGTGTGGCCTGCATCACAACATACTAAATATTGCTGGGACACGAAATTTGCTACATATCTGCATCAAAAGTTTGTGGTTCTATGGACTTTTATGGGCAGTGGTTCGAAAGAATGCTTTGCACTTTATGTAACCAACTTTGTAGGTTGCGTAGCAAGTAGTATAACACTTTAGGAATCAGTGTGACCCAAGGCGTTGTTTTGCGTTAGGTAGTGCATGTGCACGCTAACCTGTTAACCTTTCACAATAGTGTGCAGTCGTATAGGTTTATGCAATTAACTACTCGAAAGGTGTACCATAAGAAGTCTTTAAGAAATTGTAGGCTGCTCGTTGAATTGGCAGCAACTTTAGGTTCCTAGGGATCTTCCAGAAACTGTAGGCTACTCATTAAATTGGCAAGGGCTTTAGGTTCCCAAGTATCTTTTAGAAATTGTAGGTTGCTCGTTAAATAGGCAGGGACTTTACGTTCCTAAGGATCTTCCAGAAACCTAGGTTGCTCGTTAAATCGGTAGCGGCTTTAGGTTTCCACGGATACACAGATATCACTAGTTGGTCACATACAAGATGCTTAGCTACTTACGCTAGCTGGTCACGTCAAGGATGCTTAACTGCGTAAACCCTGTGTGTGTAGTCGGAGTTAGAATTCCTTATCTTCGCAGAGATCACAAATGTATTGCACCAAGGATGCTTAGTTGTGAATGCTAGCTAGTCATATCGTGGATGCTCAAAATGGATGTTAATGGGTTGAAGGAATATTATTCCATAACACAAAGATCGTTAGTTGGTCACATACAAAATGCTTAACAGGGGGTTGCCAGTAGCTAATCACATCAATGATGCTCATCTGGGGTCCATCTTCTTAGGCTGGTATCTAAAAGGTGAGCTGTGCATCGTATCTTATCCGTCTCTGAGGCCCAGGTCCCCGTGGATCAAGCCAAAAACCTAAAATCCTTCAGTCCAACTAAGCCTTAAAAAAAACCATTGTGGCTACTTCTAGGGATGTCGGCGCAGGCCATCATGCTTTAGTTATACTCGGGCAGCCCAACCCATCCACGTGATATTCGAAGTGCATATGAAGAGCATGGTTAGTCCCTAGAGGGCACAATTCCGGCGATAGCTCTCTGATCGGGCGTGATATTCAATGAGAACAAGATAGACAGTTGTTGTATATACAATCAAGCCAAGTGATAAATAACTTCAGAAATCTTCATTGAAAAATGAGAAAGGAGTTTCACAGGTTGCATGTCGTTTGGTTGTGCAATACTGTAAACACGAAAATTCTGTAACGAATGAAATGAGAACTCGTGTACAAAGTAGATTTGTATCGATTAAATTTGTAGGGTTACAATCTCTGTTTACAATTTTTCTGTGATTCAATCTTCAAATTTGATGTAGATGTGTAGGTTGTTGATCTAAGGGTCTCGATGACTTGATCTCGAACGAACGATTGAACGATCACTTCAAGTTTTGAGCTTAAAGACAATGCTAGATGTCTTCACCTCAGAGTTGCGGCAAAGATAGTGTAGATATCAGATTTTGTTTATTCAAGGGTCTTGGCGACTTGATCTTGAATCGAACATCTTTACAAGTTTTGAGCTTGCAAGTCTTGAAGGAATCGGCAAAAGTGCTTGTTGATTCTTCAAGGGAGTGCTTTGGCTTTTGTCGAAAGAAAGCTTCGGCTTTGGTTGTGCGTTCTTCAAAGAGAGCTTTGGTAGTGTATTAGTCTTCAAAGATTTGGCAGAGGTTATTATGAATGTAGAATTTTCGACCTTGAACGTAGAAGTTTTTTACCCTTGTGTTGTCTGATGACCTTGTATTTATAGACTTCCAAAGCTTGACTTTGGATGGATTTGGCTTTGATTTGTGTCTTGATTTGTCCATGGGAGAATTTATGCATGTTTTGTGTCTTAATTTCAACCACTTTCCCTTTCTTGGCCAAATTATATGGCTTTCTTGCTTGTTTTATGAAGATGCTTTAGCTTTCTTTCCGGTTTTGGGAGCAATTTGGGCCCCATGCCGATTTTAAGGCGTATTTCTTGAATTGAAATGATGAATTTCGTCAAGGGCCGTTGAGGCGTATTTCTTAAACCAAACATTTCTTCAAGGGCCGTTGAGGCTTGGTCTTGAATAAATGAAAACTTTCTTCAAGGGCCGTAGAGGTTTGATCATGAAAGAAATGATTTTTTTTCTTCAAGGGCCGTAGAGGCTTGATCTTGAAAGAAATTTTGGAAATGGATAAATCGGCACATACTTATTGTGCGTACTAATTTTCCATAATTTTGACAAAATCCATTTGGTGTATTTTGAATTTTTTTCCTTGTGGTTGTAGGAAGAAAATGTTTTTCCTTCCTTACATAGGAACCTCTTTCAATTTTGGTAATGAGGGTGATTTCCTTCAAAGTGTTGGAAAGCTTTGATGATTTCCTTCAAGGTTTTGGAAAGATTTTGGGGGGTGTATTCAATTGAGAATTTGAGAGACTTTAATGGATTTATAAATCCATGAATTTTTATGGAGTTTAATTGATTTGTAGAGATTCCATATAAAATTTTGATTCAATTCTCTCAAAATCTCATGGGGAGAGGTGAGATTTGTGGATGATTAAAATACACTACGAAATCTCTCAAATTCTCTCAAATTCTTCAACTTTATCAAATTCTTTAAAATCAATTTCTAATTGAATACACCTAGAATGTTATAAACTTCTTTAAAATCTTAATTGAATACACCCGGATTTCTAAGGATTTTAATAAACTATCTTAAAATTCTAATTGAATACACCTTGAATTTCAGAGAATCACTAAAATCATGATGAATATCCCTAGATTCATTAAAAGAATTAAAATCCCTTAAAATCCCAATTGAATACACCCTCCTTAATTCTTGTCCTTTGGTAAGTAGGATTTTCATTTGTTTTTTCCTTTCCCTTTTCTTTTCCATGGCAAGGAGGATGTTTTTCCTTTCCTTTCCCCTTTTGTTTTCCATGGCAAGGAGGGGTTCTTTCCTTTCCCCTTTTGTTTTCCACGGCAAGGAGGGGTTCTTTCCTTTGTTGTCATGCTTTTCTCCTTGTTTTGAGAAACTTGAAGATTTGTCCTTGGTTTGGGAAACATGTCGTCTGACTTGCACGCCAAGTTTGAGGTCGATTTCTCTTCTGGAAAATTCTGTAAAACTATGGGCAACGTAGCTTTATCTCTTATCTTTTTAGGCATATATCGCACACCACTAGGAAAAATCGAGAAAGCCTTCAACTCGTCATTTTCCCACAGCTGCGTAGTTCTGACGGGAAAACAACTTTTGCGGGAATAACTTAGAAAATTGGAACGTTTGGCTTTAGGGAAAATTATGAAATTTGGATAAAATGATCATCAATCTCTTAGATTCCTTCTCCAATTGGCCTTGTATCAAAACTCATACGGAAAGTTGAATTATCACAAAAAACGTCTTGTTTGTGTAGATTGGTTGATACTTGCCATTTTTTGCTTGGAATTTGCTTCCTTCTTTTGGTTGGAATGTACTACCTTGTTTTGATTTTCCTTTTTCTATGGGTATGTATTTCCCTTATAGCATTAGGAACCAATTGACCCCTATGTATAGGACAATTGGGTGTGTGTTTTTTCACAATTCACAGCCTTGCCGTGTGCTTGCTGCTATGCTTTGATGTGGGTTTTGCTACTCGGAGCTTGTTATAGTGCGTCACTTTTTACTGTGTGATGCTGTGCAAAAGACTACAGCTAGGTTACGTTGTGTAGTGCCTTTTGGTCACAGTTTTCCCTCGATGGTGACTTTACCGTGCAATGCAAGAAACTGCTTGCGCAATCGCTGTGGGGTTACGTAGTGCGATTTCGTAGCATTTTGGTTTTCTTTGCTACTGTAGCATGCTTTAAAGGACTATCCTATCGCTACCATCTTTGCCGTGTTATGTACAAAACTGCTTGCGCAATCGCTGCGGGGTTACATAGTGCGATTGCATAACATTTTGGTTTTCTTTGCTACTGTAGCGTGAAGGAAAAATTTTGTCCTAGCTAAGAACAAGAAAGAACATTTGAATACATATGCATACTATTAACACTTTAAAGTAGGCATGCATTAAAAAACAATTCATAAAACCCATGACTTTCAAAGCCTAGTCTATGGTGAACCAATAAACTCTTTAACAACATTAAAGAGAAGTAAAGATTTAGAGTTTCTTTACCCTTGAAGCTTATCCTTGTTTACACAAGGGATTCACCCAAGTGGAGGGCCTTCAAGTCACCTCCAAGCTCATTGGATATTGCTTGTGATTTCCTTCTCCTTTTGTGCTCATTTGGTCCTTGAAGATGTAAGGAAAGGATCTCCAAAAACACCAAAGATTTGGTGTCTCTAAGTCTCCACACCAAGGGTTAAGTGTGAAGATGAAATGGATGACTTAGAGAAGAAAAGATTGCTAGATTAATCTCTCTAAGTGGCCGGCCTCTTTAGAGAAAAAGGAGAGAAAATGTTTCACCCAATTTCTTCAAGAAAACCCTTATGAGAAATAAAGCTATAAAGTTGATTTTATACTTCATTTCAAGTGAGTGGCAAACTTGTAATTAATCCAAGTTTGCATCATCCACCCTAATGGCCGGCCTCTCCTTGTTATTGGGCTAATTTGCCCATTTTGTTTTAGTTGTCATACAACCTAAACATAATGGGCCTTGTGGACCAAAACGCTTTTGGGCCCCGTAACCCAAAACCAACTTAAAAGCCCAATACGAACCTTTCGTAAAATTAATTAACTAATTAATTAATCTTGACCATTCTTCAATTAAACCATTTAATTGCATATCCATTTCATTTAATTTCTTCACTATTGCCCTTACTCGGTGTACGATCCATTAGGTTCCAATTAGCGAGGTAGTGGGCGATTGTTACTCTTAACGATTGATTGTGAATTGAAACCACATTTCAATTCTCCCTTTAATAATTAGTGTTTGCTAATCATTAGGGCTTCCACAAACCATGAGTGACACCTAGCAGTATGTCATGGTTACCCAAGCTAAGTAGAATTGGTTGGAGAACCTATCCAGTTACAACTACAATGCAATACGGTCATTCTCTAATACAATACTCTTAATCACATTGTTTAAGTGATAGTTTGTTTCATGTCTACTATCCAATGTGATACTTATCTATATGATTCCCTTGAATATGATTTGGAACAAACTTCCTAAGTCATATTCATATGCTTTGGCCAAAGACTTTAGAATCATATCTTAGAGTATTCTCCTTCCACCATGGAAGGTTAGAGATCCCTTGTTGTGCATTCATATGCCTACACAACTAGATAGCTTGACCCCAACAATGCCGTGGACACTCCGATGGAATGCCGTTGACATGATCAAAGATCAAGGACCTAACCATTAGACATCTATGATGCTTCAGGTCAAAGGACTACTTTGCATATTGCAACTTTCGAGTTCTTACATGACATGTATGTTCGAACTCTCTTTTGATCGTTGTTCAGTGTAATCGATTACTCTTTCGAGCACCTATGTGTTTGTCTTAGTGTCCAACACCAAATGACTTGAGACTAGTCATACTCAAGCTTGAGTTGACATAACACATACTAACCTTAGCGGATTGTCAATACCCAATTGGCAATCCTATGGCTAGGAACGTTTTAGGAATGAACATAAGAGAATGGTCTCGATAATCTAACTCACTTAGATCACTTGTCTCTTAGATAAAATACATCCCTAGGATTCCCTTATTGCTTAAACACATGATACAATAAATAGTGATTAACAATAAGCTTTGCCCTTCATTAAACATATAAAAGTTTAATACATTAAGTATTCCAAAAAGCTATTACATCAAATGAGTGGCTTTGTGGGCATACTTCCAACATAGCGTACTTTGAAGGACCGTCTTGTAACTGCCATCTTTGCCGTGCTGTGCAAGCTTTGTGGCTGATTTCTTCTCGTCGTTGTGATTTTGTCATCGTCATCCTCCAACATTCACGAGGTTTGTCTCGCATGTCTTTTGCTTTAGTAAAGCAATTTTGTTTCTTTGCCGCCCCACTCTTATGCTTATGTTGCTTTGTTTATTTTGTTGCAGCCATGGTATTTTTCAAATGCTTTAAGAGCAATATCATCACCATTCTTGCGAAGGAAGGCGACTCGCAAGACAAGGGAACGACGTTGAAGCCATTGACTGGCCCTAAGACACTTGTTCTTCCTGCAAAAGACAACTCGATGCATATTAAGTCGTGGTCTTCTAAAGTATTTTGGGAGGTGACATATTTTGACCTACCAAATACAAAGAAGAAAGCATGTACGTCGAGGATTCTTATCTTGAATTCTTCACACCATGTTCGTGATAATTTGCCAACTTTGTTTAAGCTTCTTGGTGATCGCTTCCTTAGCGGAGCTATGACTTGGAATGGCATCTTGTCTACTACTAGAGAGGCTGTCTTTGCTGAGTTTTTTTGGGAGTGGCTTGAAGATGTCTTGAGCCAATTCAAAGATGTGCTTACTAACGTGGGTCTTTATCACGATGTATACGCATCTTTGTTTAGTTATGATTGCCATCTTTCCGTCCTTCATGCATTTTTTGAGCATTGGTGTTCAGCGATTAACACATGCAACACAGCACAAGGGGTGATGTCGATTTCTCTTTGGGATCTCCACAAGATAAGAGGCTTGCCGATCCAGGGTAAGTTTTACGACTAGGTTGTTCCTATTGTGGAGGAATTTTCTCATCGCAATAGTTGAGGATTGCTTTTGATGGTTATGACAGTTTTTATGGTGATTTTGATTTTTTTTTTTTCTGTTTTTTTCCGTACACAGTTTATGCTTTTGCAAGCTAGAAGCATTAGGTGTCGCCTTTTAAGCTCATGTGAACAATGAGCATTGGGTGTCACCTTTTAAGCTCATGTGAACAAAGAGCATTGTTGTCGGGTGCAGTTTAGGCTCGTGCAGGCGAGGAGCTTTGTGCTGTGTGTAATTTAGGCTCATGCAGGCGAGGAGCATTAGATGTCGCTTCTTAAGCTCGTGTGAATAAGGAGCATTGTGCAGTGTACAGTTTAGGCTCATGCAGGCGAGGAGCATTGCGTGCCACCTTTTAAACTTGTGCGAACAAGGAGTGTTGAGTGTCGCTTTTTAAACGCATGTGAACAAAAAGTGTCGAGTGTCGTCTTTTAAGCTCGTGCGAACAAGGAGCATTATGTTGTGCAGTTTAGGCTCATGCAGGCGAGAAGCATTGCGTGTTGCCTTTTAAATTCGTGCAAACAAGGAATGTTGAGTGTTGCCTTTTAAACTCATACGAACAAGAAGTGTCGAGTCTCGCCTTTTAAGCTCGTACGAACAATGAGCATTGTGCCCTGCAGTTTAGGCTCATGTAGGGGAGGAGCATTGAGTATTGCCTTTTAAGCTCGTGTGAACAAGGAGCATTGTTACCGTCTGCAGTTTAGGCTCGTGCAGGCGAGAAGCTTTGTGCTTTATGCAGCTTAGGCTCATGTAGGCGAGGAGCATTGTGCCTTGTGCATTTTAGGCTTATACAGGCGAGAAGCACTGCTTGTTTGGTTTAGGGGTAGTAACATTTAAGAATTTACCGTTGTTGGGGCCGATCTTTAAGCCGTTTTCTCCCATGATTATGTAGTCACCTTTGGTGTAGACCTTTTGTATTATGTAAGGTTCATCCTACTTTGACATGAACTTTCTTTTCGTCTTGTGAGTTGCGATGATGGGCCTTCGTAATGTCAAGGCAAGGTCTCCAGTTTGGAAAGATCTTGGGCAGACCTTCTTGTTGAATGCCTTGGATAGTCGTGCTTGTAGTATTCCAAATGTTGTTAAGCTTCGACCCTTTTTTCGTTGAGTGCTTCCAACTCTTGAAGTCGTAGCTTTGCATTTTCCTATTCAGGTAAGCCTTCTTGTATAGCCATCCTTAGTAAGGGGATTTGACTTTCGAGTGGTAGAACAACTTCCACGCCATATACAAGAGCATAAGGCGTAGCTTGGGTATGATTCCTATGTGTTGTCCTATATGCCCAAAGTGCTTCGCTTATTCTTTCATGCCAGTCTCTCTTTGTTCAGCCGACTACCTTCTTCATAAGGTTGCACAACGTTTTGTTGAATGTTTCCACAAGACCGTTAACCGAAGCATAATACATGGAAAACTTGTGCTGCTTGAACTTGCATTTCTGGCATAGCTCGTCCATGAGTCGGTGAGAGAACTGTTTTCTGTTGTCGGTGATAATGTAACGAGGCATACCATATTGGTGGATGATATGCTCTTTGATGAAACAGATGACAGTTTCCTTCTTGACTTCCCTTAAGGGTACGGCTTCAACCTACTTGGAGAAGTAGGCAGTTGTAGCTAGGATGTAGGCTTCTCTTGCAGATGATTTCAGTGTGATTGGTCCTACGACATCCAATCCCTATGCATCAAATGGCCATGAAGCAACCGTAGGGTCTAATGGCTCAATCGGTTGATGTATAAAGTTGGCGTGGAATTGGCAGGCTTGGCACTTTTTGGCATACTCTAGGTTATCCTTCACCATGCTTGACTAGTAGTAGCCTATTCTTTTGAGCTAGAAGTGTAGATTTGGTCTAGACTGATGCATTTTGCATACGCCTGAGTGTGCTTCTTCCATGGCTTGATTAGCTTCTTCCTCACCTAGGCATCTTAGAAGTAATCTTTCAAAAAAACGTCAGTAGAGTGTTCGTTTGTAGTAGAGGAAGCGAGGTGCTCATCGACGTACTTCAGAGCGGTGTCTAAGATCATCTGGAAACTTTCCATTCTCCAAGTAGTTGATCAACGGTTGTCTCCACTTTTCAATGTTGATTGGAAGTATTGAGATGATGTTGTATCATCCAGTAACAATATAGGGACGAGTGGGATCACCCATCTTTGGCAAATTGGCATGTCCGCATCATCGTATTCTCTTAGTGCCATACTTTAGGCTAAGTTAGCGAAAACCCCCGCTATGTCTGCTAGTGCAGATCCGTCGAAGAACATTGTCCATGTTGTAAAGATGTCGACGTAGAACACCTCTTCGTCAGGCAAGTCGTTCGAGATTTTCTAATCGGTTGGGATTAGATGATCGTCAAGGAAGTCTGTTAGCGCTTGTCCTTTGACGGCTTTAGCTGAGAAGTAGATGATCTCATACTGATTGAGAAACAATGCCCATTTAGCTAATCGCCTTGTCAAAACTGGTTTGGACATGACGTATTTGACTGGGTCAGCTTTAGCAACCAAATGGACGGTGTAAGCATGCATGTAGTGTCTTAGCTTTTGGACGACAAAGACTAGGGTAAGGCGTATCTTCTCGATCGGTGAGTGGTTAAGCTCGGCACCAATGAAAGTTCTACTTAGGTAGTAGAGTGCTCATTCCCTTTGATCTTAATTTTCTTGTGCCAAGAGTGCTCAAATGGAACCCTTTTGTGCGGAAATGTATAGGATGTGCGGTTTTCCAGGCATGGGTGCTCTTAAGATGGGTGGGCTTGCCAAGTACTATTTTATGCTCTCGAAGGCATTGCGGCAGACGTCATCCCATATTAATGGAGTGTATTTCTTCATGAGTCGACTGAAAGGTTGACAGCATCCATCAAGGTGAGAGATGAAGCGCCCAATGAAAGCTAGTTGTCCTTGTAGACTTTTTAGCTCGTGTAGATTCTTTGGCTCGGGCATGCTTCAGATGGCTTTGATCTTCGATTGGTTTACTTCAATGCCATAGTGCTTGACAATGAAGCCAAAGAAATTCCCAGTAATGACACCAAATGCACACTTCAACAAGTTCATTTCAAAGTTGTAGTGTCGTAGTTTGTTGAACACCATTCGTAAATCCTTCAAGTGATCGAATCTCTTTTTGGTCTTGACAACTACGTCGCCCACGTAACATTCTACATTTTTGTGTAGCATGTTGTTAAAGATCTTCTGCAATGCGCGTTAATATATAGCTTCAGCGTTCTTCAAGCCAAAGGGCATTACCTTGTAGCAATAGATACCTTTTGGAGTGCGGAAGGCTGTTAATTCATCGTCTTCGGTATCCATGGAAAATTGGTTGTATCCAAAAGAGCCATCTATGAATGGCAGTACCTCGTGGCCAGTGGTTATGTTCACCATGATTTCGATGATTGGCAAGGGAAAGTCATCCTTCGGGTAAGCATCATTGTGGTCACAGAAATCTACGTAAACACATATTTGTCCAGATTTCTTAAAGACATTGATGATGTTGAAGATCCATTTAGGGTATTGCATTTCTTAAATAAAGCCTGCTTCTATTAGCTTGTCAATCTCGGCCTCAATTTGTGGGATGAGCTTGTATCGATAACGTCTCTAAGTTTATATTACCAGTCGTGTTCTAGGCTTGACTGCAAGATGATACACAGTGATGGTAGGGTCAAGGCCGGGCATGTCCAAGTAAAGACATCTTTGCACTCCATTAGCAGTTGGTAGTACTCCTTGATATTGTCTGCACTTAGTAGTAAACTTACGAAGATAGGCTTCGGTTCCTCGCTTGTGCCTAAGTTGAGCTCCTTGAGATCATTAACCATGGCTTGCCCCCATCTTCGAGCTATGGTGGCTCAGCCGTGATGTCTTCCTCATGGATTTTGTTTTCTTTGTCTTCTTGGATTGTGATGTGGAGGACGTCTTGGACCTCATCTTCAGTGTCATCCTCTTGGGCTTGTTGGTGTGAAGGTTGGCTTGTGTGGATGATGGTGCGCTTATTTACTTTCAGTTATCCTTTTGTGTCAACTTCCAAGGTTGATTGGAGCTCCTTCCTTGAAGGAATCGAGCTTCGAACATCATCTTTTTCTACTAGACCGTCGAGCTTTTCTTCCTTTGGCGTTTTCTTCCTTTTTCTAAAAAGCTTCTTAGTTTCTTCAAGTCTTTCAAAGGCCGATCGTCGTGGAGGAGAGCTAGCTATGTTGGTTTGTTTCTTAGGTTTTGACAACCTTTTGAAAATAGAGCTTTGGGGTGTTGTAATGTTAAGCCGTTTGAAAACGAAAGTTTGGTCTTGTCCACCAATGCGATCAAGTGTCGAAATTCTATTCTTGAACTATTCAACCTATCTAAGACTGAAGTTCTAGGGGCTGGTTTAGGCTTATCTTGGTTTTGTTCAACGCTTACGCTGATGTGTTAAGTGCTAGCGTTTTTCGCTTTGCTTGAAATCTTCATGGGCGTATTTGGTGTGAAACCATCCAGCTTTGTTGTTGTCAACTCCGTAACCATGCTCCTTCAATTTCTTTTGAGTCTCAGTGAGGTTAAGTTCTTTGTCGTTGACGGTGTTTGCATTATTCTTTCCAAGATTTGAAGAGAAGGCAAAATCGTACCTAGCCTTTGACATGTATTTGTAGGCGTTTGGGTCGAAACCTTCTTCAATCCTCTTGGTTGGAAGAGAGCATGGTTCCACCCCATTTGGCAGGCGTTTCACAAAACATTGTGGTGGTTTTAAAACTTTAGCATCACCTAGCTGTGTCAGAGGTAAAAATGCATTTGTCTTGAGCACCTTTACATTGACCTTATGCAGTTGTGTGTCGGCTTTGCTTGTTCTAGTTTCGAATGTGGATTGCCCATTCTTCCTTCTTAACATTGGGATGTATCGGAAGATGGGTGTGTTTGGTCATTTTGAGGGTGTCACACTTCCTTTGGTTGTTACGGGCTTAGCAGGCTCATCGTCATCTTTGCTTAAAGATGGTATGGCTTCCCCTTCTTGCTTCTTAGGCATGGCTTGTCACTCCTGCTTTTTAGATGCAGCTTTAACTGTGGATTTGATTTCTTTTGGGAGAGCTTCAGGTAATATGTCTTTATTCATGTAGAACTTGATGTCCGCAAGGTGTGATTCGGCTTCGGTGAATGGCTTGGTGTCACCTTATATCACATTTACTCATTCTCTGTAGAAGTTTAAGCATTGATGAAGGGTGGACGACATTACTCCATTCTCGTGGATCCAAGGCCTTCCTAAGAACAAGTTGTAGGAAGTTCTTACATCAATCATGTGGATTAGAGTGCTTGATTTGAGTTCGCTAATGGTTATCTCCACTCAGATCATGCTCATTGCTCTTTAACCTCCTTGGTTAAAACTTTGGATTAGGAGGCAGCTTCGAGATAGTTTATCCATTTTAATGTCGATTGTGGTCATTGTTGACTTTAACATGATGTTTATGGCCGATCCACTATCCATAAGCATGCGGTTGATTTTGTGCTATCACACGTACCTAGAGACGAATAGAGGACGGTTGTGAGATTTTTATCCTAGCAGCAAGTCTTCGTCAGTGAAGTTGATTGTGTCATAGGCGGCATAACATGTGTCATATTCATATGGCCAACGCTTCAAACTTTTGTCCTTGCTTTCTTGCACTTTATAGTCGTCGGGACTTGCTGATGTGAAATATTCTAACACCCAAATTAAAACCTTATAATTGTAGTATATGAAAGTAGGGATCGTTTTAGGACGGGGATTAGAAGGAATGCAAATCTACACAAATTAAACTCTAAAACACTAAACTATACTCAAAAACACAAAACTAGACTTAGAAACACTCAAAACACACTAAACAAACTCTAAACAGCACGATACTAGCAAACAAACTCAAAACAGACTCTAGGGAGTTATTTGGACAAAATTAAAACTAGTAAGATTCAAAACATTAAATTGGACAGATTTGAACACGTTTCTAACTAATCTAACACACTTAATTAAAGGGGGGATTGATTGGACGAAATTAATTAAACTAAACAAATTGTATAAACTAAACAAGTAAGACACGAAATTGGGTGTTTTTAAGGGTGAAGAGCTAGCTAGAGGGTCCTTCTCTACACAAGACACATACGCATACAAATCGATTTCCAGTTACTCTTCCTATAAACCATGAATGAGAACGGCCTAGATTAACTGTGAACAGCACTAATTAACCCTTAGATTTTCCTAAGTTCATTGAATTGGACATCGCATCACAACCAAATTATTCTTATGAAGTTCCCTACACGAACAGCATGATAGTGATACATATCAAAGATCATTAAGTTCTATGAAAATCATAAGCATTGACAAGGCTTTCGTAACTATGAACAACATGATACTCCTGCCAGGAATTCACTTAACACGATCATGACTAGTGACCTTCATTACTTGTAAATATAAGTTCATAACTATTAGATGAAACTCCCTTATATTTTAGCATCAAATTCCTGTATGCAAACTAAGTATGCATCCTTAATCAACATACAAGAATAAGTTCCGAATCAAACAGTTAAGAAAATTGCATTCACGATTCATGGAATAATCACTGAAAGTAATCAATTTATATGCAATATAGGTTCATGGCTTCGAATTCTCCTCTAGCAAAAATGAAATTAGCTCCTCATGTTCATCATGACTGAAAACCAAATTAAAACAAACATTGGACTAAAACTAAGGATAGAATACACCTAGAAATGCTCCAGCAATCCAAAAGTCTTGAATGGTGAGCACGACTCCAAGCTCTCCTTCCTTCCTTCCTTGCAAAGCTGCAGCACAAAGTGCTTAATTTCACTAGATTTCTCTCTGTATGGCTCAAAGCTGTGGTGGATGGTGTGGTGATCTGATGGTAGAGGGTGGTTTCTGAGTTTATGCTCTTATGTGTGTGGTGGATATATGGCACAAAATTGTGATGGTAAGTGGGAGATTTCTGAGTGCTGCGACACCATCTATTTATAGGGAGAATGTAAGGCACAACAAGGTTGTGTAGGAGGGGATTTAGGACTCCAAATCATCAAGGAATAAGGACTTTCCAATTTCAGATTCCATGGAGGAAAAGGATTGGACTTTTCTGCAGGAAACATTACTTCTAGAAGGGGTTTGTGGTAGGTTTCTAGAAAGAAATGTATAAAGGGTATAACACCAATCTAGGACAGGTGATAGGGCTTCTAGAACCATGTTTCGAGGTGATCTAATATGCAATTGATTCCCCCTTGCAGCTGGAATTAGGGTATGATAAGATTAGTATAGAATAAGATAAGATAAGGTTAGTTTGGATAAGGTTGGATAAGGTTTTGGATAATGTTCATTCTTTTTAGCTGATTCCTTATCTTATTTGTCTTGAATTTATTTTCTTCATCTTTTCAGCACATTCCTATCCTCTTGAACTTAAAAAACGTCCATCCACCTTGCTTCATGCATGTGTTATCCATTTTTGGCCCAAAACTGCTCCAAAATGCTCCAAATTGCACTTTCTTGCTAACTTTGTTATTAGAACCTACAAACATACGAAAATAGCTTAAAACACTATAATAAGTAGAAACTAGCTATGAAAATACAAGAAAACAAGCTAACTAAGTCGCATAAATATGCTCCTATCACTTGCCAAGATCGTTATTAGTGCTTTTCCCATCTCCTTAGAAAATCGTAGTGCCTCCTTGATGCTAAAGTGTGCCGGCAGGCTTTCTTTGGGCATGAGAGTTTTCTTTTCCTCAATGGCGATAACTTTGCCTTTTGAGGGCTTTTCTATCACCACTTCAACCATGTGACAGGCATCGGTAGTGCATTATTGGAAGAAGTCCTTTGGGAAGTACTTGGGCAAGGAGACGGGAATGCGTGGCTCTTGCTCCATAGGTTCCCCAATGTACGTTGCCTTAGCAGGTCTTACGCTTCTTTTGGGCTTCCAATTGTTGTGGCGACGATGCTTTCTCCCTTGTTCCACTTTTGGTCTTGTGGCTTACGGTATTGGCTTCCTCATCTTTTTGTAGGTCACCAATGTTCACCTTTCTTCATTGTTGGTAGGTGCATTTTGGTCACTTGCCCCCAACGATGGTTGTGCAGAAGGTTTCGTGTAGCTTAAGGATGAACGGAAGTGGTCATGCGTCACTTGGAAATGTACGAGATCAAAGGATCCAAACACGATTGTAGTAGTATGTGTTGCAGCCATGTCTTCAAGGTCAAGCTCGATTTGCCCTTGTTGTGCCAGCTACATGATGAGCTATTTGAGGACAAAGCACTTGCCAACAGTGACTCACGATACGATGGTACTTGCAGTATCTAGGATCATTAACGTAATTTATCTCTTCAGGGTGTTTGCATTCGGGTAGCTCGATCACCTTCTTTTCCAATAAGTCATCTAACATTACAGGCATATCAAAGTCAGGAAAAAGGTACGTTTTCTGCTCCAGCTCCATCAAGGTGTTTTTGTACCTATCTTGGGTGTGAAAAGGCTCACCTCTTTTTATCTCCTTTGGTTTGTTCTTGGAAGAGATCTTGATGGGCAGAAGAGGTCTTGATGGGGGTAATGTTGACGGTAAAAGCTTCCTTGCCGGGCTTTTTCCCAGTCTTGTCTACCTTTGGGGCTAACACCTTATCCTTCTTGAAGTCGGTGATCAGCTTATTCTTCCTATGATTAGTGATACTCAGCTCCAAGTTGTGGGACTGAGTTGCCAACTCCTCAAATGTTCTTAGCTTTATGCCTTGGAGAATGTAATGTAGCCCCCAACGCATGCCTTAAGAGGAAGACACGGTACAACAATGAATCTAGACTTGATCGCTGTCTCAAATCATTTCCATCTCATGAGATTAATCTGGATTACCCCCTAGACTTGAAGTTCTTGGTCTAGTATACTAGTTGGATGAGAAAATGGAATTGCAATGAGATTACCATCGATGATGTTTTCACTTATATGAGAGCTACTGATATAAATGAAAAGCGACGATATCGAACAGTGTTCTGTTGATTAAGTGACAACATAGAACTAATTGGACAACTGAAATTACAATCCAGGTCAAATTCCTTACCAAAGTGTGTATTGGACCTGTCGTTCCTACACTACCCAAGGTAACCTTGTTGTGTTACAAGTGGGAAAGGAAGCGTTATGAGATGAATGAAATAGTGCGATATGATGCACGTCTGACAGCGCAAGGTTTCTCTCAAACGTCCTGTGATTGATAGCAGCATTATGAAATGTGGTTAGTGTTTTCTCCATAGGGATATAGATATGAAGATTTACATGTAAGTTTTTGAAGAATTACATGGGCTGGTTTCAAATAGTTCCAAGCCACGAAACACCCTTTTAACTCATTTTGAGGCGTTCACTAATGGATTGAAAACTTCGACATATGTGGTATACCCGTCTAAGTAATTATTTGATTGGTCAGGGATATGAATTATGCCTTTGCATGTTAAACTATAAAGTTTTATTCCAAAGTGCTAGAGTTACAGTTTATGTCATTAACACGAATTTCACTAAAACTTAGAAAAGCTTGAGAAAACTGCCTCGCACCTTAAGATGGAATTTGAGATGAAGGATCTTGGGAAAACTCATTTATGCCTTAACCCGAAGTTAAAGCATTGTTTTGATGGTATTTTGGTCTACCTGTCGAACTATACCTCAAATGTGTCACTCTTGAGTATACCTTCGATCGTCCATACGTTATATGCAAATGAGACCCTTGACGAGGTTATGGAATCCGAAATTCCATTTCTGAGTTCAACTTTGCGCTTCGTTGTACTTAGCTCATTGTATTTAAACATAACATCTCATTCGCTGTTGGTCTTGGTAAAGATGCAGCATTGCGCCTACATGCAACCACTGAATTGGTATTAAAGACATACCTTGAAGGTACTACGAGGGAAAATCCCAACGCATCTCGAGTGGATCCAACCCCCTGATCCTCGGAATGATGCTTGCCCTGTTTGTTATGCTGACGCAGATTACTTATCAAACCTGCACAAGGTAAAATCCCCAAATGGTTATGTCTTTACCGTTAGGGATATCGCAATATCTTGGAGGTCCATGATATGACCTTAGTTGTGAAATCTTTGAATCGTTCCAAGACTCACCTCACTTCACTACCCATAAGTGAGACATGGTTAGGAGTTCTTGTTGAGTATATTCAAAGTACTTGCTGTGTTTTCATCTATCGTTGAGTCCCAACAACAATCCATGAAGATTATGCAGCATGTATCCACTCGACCAAGCCATGATACATCAACAATGTCAACACCAAGACATATTGCGTCTACATCAGTAAAGCATTAGGAGATTGAAGTCATGCAAGCCAATCCCAGACAACCTTGCTGACCTCTACACGACGTCACTACCGAGGTCAACCTTTCAGAAGCTTGTCCGAGGAATTGGTATGCCTAACTATTCATATGCAAATGCTTGTAGTTCTTATTTGGAAGTTTTGTGAAACTCAGAGGAAGTATCTAGAAGTACACTCACTTCATCTTAATGTACTCTTTTTCCCTACAATTAGGAGCATTTTTCCCACTGGGTTTTTGCTACCTAACTAGGTTTTAACGAGGCACCCATCTTGGGCTAATCATACCCTTGTGAGCTCTTCTACTTGCGTCCAAAAGACTTATAGTTTGCACTTAATGCAACTTCTCACTTTTCTCCTAAGACTATGGGTTTTTTCTCCCACCTTGGATTTTACCATAGTGAGGTTTTGTTAGTTTTACATTTTATGCATTCTTCCGTTGATCTGAGACTCGCATTCGCTCATTGTGCCGATGACTTCATCAACTATACTTGCTTCAAGGGGGAGTGTTGTGGTCCTATTAGATTAGGAATGTGATTGTGTAAATCCTACTATATCTTGGAATATCTCTTATATTCCTGTTAGAAGTTGATTACCTATTAAATGTTGTAATCCTAAAGGGAAAAGTTTTTACCTATCCTATTACTATAAATAAAGGCACAATGGGGTGGAATAGAACACACCCACAATTACACATCTCTCTCTTCTCTCTCCATGCCACACCCTCTCTCTCTTTTTGGCCTCCATAATTGTTTAGTAAATTATGCCTACAATAGTTTTTAATTTTTTATTCTTGTATGTACACATTCATATAATTTTTTTATTTTTTAATCTTAAAAGGTACCCATTCTTAAATATAGCAGATTGTACTAATTTTTTTTTATATAAATCTATTGTTGAAGTCATATTTAGAATATGAATGTGATTATGTAAATCCTAGTGTATCTAAAGATATCTTTTATATTCCCTTTAGTAGTTTAATTCCAATTAAGAGTTGTAATCCTAAAAGGATAAGAATTTAACCTACCTACTACTATAAATAAAGGCACAATGGAGTGATACAAGAGGATTGTAGGAGGATGCTATCTTCTACAAAATTCAAAGGATTTTATTTATTTTCTGCCAATCAAGTACACTTAAAATAAAGGAAGATATTTGAAGCATCCACGAAGCATGAAAACATTCCCCATGATGCATGAACCCCCTTATGTTTATATTTTCCTTCCGATATATATATTGTATATGTTTCATATATTTGTCAATATATATATATATCTATATGTTTCATGCATTACACAATTATATTGCTATAGGGAATTTGTGAGTCAAATCATATAAATAAATTAGAAGCAATTTAGGGTTTTCAAACCCTAGTTATGTCGGAAAAAAAAATTATGGGAAACTGTGAGGCATAGTCGCCGCACCACCACCTTGGCATCGCAGTTGTCCTCCACACTGGCCTGTAGCCCAGCCGCATCGAGCACGCCACCAGGACGATGTTGTTCCAACGTCAAGACCATGGCAACAGCCCTTTGGGCTTTGCTGCGCCTATACAGACACACCAGACCTTTGGCCTGACCAGCTTACCCTGGCCCAAAGCCCAGCCCATCTCCTCAAAAAGCTTGCAGCCTTTCTTAGACCTGTCTATGTGTTCCCGGCCCAACCTGCCAGTAGCTTTGTGTTGTTGGGTTTTGTCATGCATCATAGGCCTATCTGCAGCAAGCCCATAACGCTTGCTGGGCTTTGACCTCACCTCGGCCTGCTTGCCCATAGCTTTTGCTGTTAGGCTTGGATTGCCCCGACCCGAACCTAGCTTCGGCTAGGCTCCCTAGACAAACCCACGACCAACGTTTTGTTGGGTTTGCAGCCGTGTCCAATTTCTTGGCCTAATACCAGTAGCTTTTGCTGCTAGGCTTCCCAGACCACTTGGTCCAAGGCCTGCAACCCTCACCAAGGCCTAATAAGCCTGCAGCCGAATCTATAGGGCCTACTCCAGTGTATTTTTTTTCAACCCGATGCCAATTTTTGGCATCTCCGCTTCATAAATCATGCCCAAAATATTTTTTGGGGGTACTTTGTTTTACGCTAATTAATTCTAATTTAATTATCACTTGGTTTATCACCAATCGAAGCTAATACGACCCATATGTCATTATGTTACTTCCACGATTGACCCCGTTTGGTCCTAATCTATTGAATTAATTAAAAGTGACATGTAGTCCTTTAATCTGATAATTAATCCAAAATTATTAACCTGAAGATCACTTTTGGACATTAACGATTCAATAATTTATTTTTATAATTTGAACCGTTGATATCCTTTCGTAGTCCTAAAGCAACTCAAATCCATTACACTTAAATCAACATATTACATTTTGTATTCTTGCAGGAACCTTTCCTTTATGAACTAATCATTCATAAAACTAAATTGAACATATAGTTTCATATTTAGCGCCTTTGAAACCCGAAGTTTTCATTTCAAAACTTACCACTTGAAACCTGTAGCTTTCATGCATAAATTAAACCAATCTATGTCTATAAAACCCGAATGTTCTATACTGTATGTCTATGGATTACCATATGACTAAATATGCTTTGTTGTACCCTTTGTTTTCGGGACATGTTGAACTTGAACAAGCTCGATTTCATAGCTATAGAAGTATCTGGAAGAAACTACCTAAAGTGGGTTCAAGACGTAAAGCTCAATCTTACTACAAAGGGTATTAGAACCACCATCGATGCACCTATCGATGACAAACTTGTCGATGAAGCTTAGAAAGCTACTGAAATGATCTTCATTTGAAAACACATCCATGATGCTCTGTAAACCGAGTACCTTGTTGAGGATGACCCATACACTATCTGGCTACCAACCGTTTTGATCACCAGAAAGACATCTATTTGCCTGAAGCACGACACGACCGGCATCATCTTCGCTTCCCTTAAGTCTGTGAATGAATACAACTCTAAAGTTTGTAGAATCCGATCACTGCTTAAGTTGTGTAAAGTGGACTTAACTGAGTTAAATCTTCTGGAGAATACCTATTCAACCTTCCATGCCACCAATATTATCTTGCAGCAACAATATAGGGCATATAAGTTCACCAAATTTTTGGATTTGATCTCCATTTGATCTCTTGATTAAAAGCAGAACCAGCTTTTGATGAAGAATCATCAAGCTTGACCCACTAGCTCGAACACTGCGCCTGAAGCGTATGCGACCAATTCTAAGAGCAACAAATGAAGCAAAAATCGTTGTAGTGGTGGAAATTGATGGCAAGCCCAACCACAGACACAAGGTCAACAGAGCCAAGGCCCACCCGATGGAGGAAATTTGATCTAATAGCGCCAACCCCATGCCCCTAAGGCCCCAAACTTTAAGAATAAAGGAAAATCTACTATTCCATCGGCTTCCACTGAAATGGACATGTGCTACCACTGTGGATCAAAGGATCATTGATCATGCATATGCCAAGCTACCCCCGAGGCCATTGCCAAGTATCATTCTCGTCGTGAGTCTAACTTTGCGCATGTGGAACATCAAGAAGATGCTACTACATCCATGGAGATATCAGATTTTCAAGAAGCATCAGCTCCTATGGACGAATAAATTTTAGACATATTTTTAGGGTGTTTCACCCTTAGTGGCCAAACCCATTAGGAGTGGCCGGACCCCTTATTTTTCTAGGTTTATGGTTTAATTTTGTACAATTTTTCTAAGTATTTGGAATAATTTGTTTGGTTTAGGTTTAGTTTGAATTATGGATTGTTATTTTATGGATATTATTTCTCGAATTGATTAATTGAATGAATGGATTTATATTTATGCATGTGACCAATTCAATCAATTTATTTCTAGGTATATATCTAGTGGGGAAGTTAGTTGTCTAGCTGATAGTACTACCACGCACACCATATTGCGTAAGCAACACTATTTTACTAACTTTGTACCTAAGAAAGCACATTTGACAACTCTTTCAGGCTCATCCAACCTGATTCAAGGATACGGAAAAGGCTCGTATCATGTTGTCCAATGGTACTGTCTTAACCATTAAAGAGGCCCTCTATTATCCATGTTTCGGAATAACGTTGCTAAGTTTTAGAGATATTTGAGATAATAATATCATATTGAAACCACTGAAGATAATGGTTCTAAATTTCTTTGTATCACTTTGTACGAATATGGCCAGCAGCGTATTCACAAGAAGTTGGAATGTCTCCCAAGTGGGTTGTACATAACAACCATTCGCGACATAGAAGACCACCATGTGGCCAACCCTGTGCCTGAGTTCCAAGCACTTTGCTACTTTGGCATGACCGTATGGGACACACCGGATGTGACACGATGCGCCGTATCCTCAAATCATCACATGGGCATCATTTACCTCCCTACATTGGATTCCCGCCATGCAAAGCGTGTTCTTTGGGGAAGTTAAATACTCAACTCTCGATTACAGAGATTATTCACAACCCTATGTTTCTTAAGAGAATTTAAAGGGATATTTGTGGACCTATCCAACCAACATCCAGACCATTTAGATACTTTATGGTGTTGGTTGATGCATCGACATGATGGTCACATGTTTGCCTATTGTACACACACAACGCTACATTTGCGAAACTCCTAGCACAAATTATTAAGCTAAGGGCTCACCACCTTGATTATCCAATCAAGTCGATTCGACTAGATAACGCTAGAGAGTTTACATCACAAACTTTTGATGATTATTGCATGTCAGTAGGAATTGAAGTGGAACATCCTATACCCCATTTTCACACCCAAAATGGCCTTGCAGAAGCTTCCATAAAATACGTTCAATTGATAGCTGAAACTTTGGTTATGTGAATCAAACTGCCAGTATCTGTTGGAAATGTGCCCTAAAACCAATCATATGATGATACTTTACGGACATTTCACATGTTAAACTAATCTAGTTTAATATCAAGGGCAAAGATTATTGTTTGAGCCGTCTCATATAAATGTTATACGCTTAAACGATAAGTCCAAGGAATATGTGATTGGGAGAATGCGATCTAAAGAAGTTAGATTCATGAGACCATTCTTTCATAAACATATCCTAAACGTTCCTGATCATAGGATTGCCAATTGGGCATTGACAATCCGTTAAGATCAGTACATGCTATGTCTTCTCTTAGGGAGAGTGACTAGTCTCGAGTCATTGGTGTGATTGACACCAAGACAAGCATGTAGGTGCTCAATAGCGAATGAGTTCACTGAACACGATCAACGAAGAGTTCTCATACTCATGTCACATGAGAACTCATGGTTGGGATAATGCAAAGTAGTCATTTGACCTGAGGCATCATAGTTGTCTTGTGGTTAGGTACTTGATCTTTGATTATGTCAAAGTCACCCCATCCGTGGTTGTCCACGGCATCGTCGGGGTTAAGCCACTTAGCCATGGAGGCAAGTGAATGCGCAACAAGGGATCTCTAACCTTCAAACCGTTTAGGAGAGAATACTCTATGATATGATTAAGAATCTCTGGCCAGAGTATGAATGAGATTTAGGAAGTCGTTCCAAATCACATTCAAGGTAATCATATAAGCACACGAATCACATTGGATAGTAGACATGAATAAACTATCAAACCAAACAATGTGGTCAAGAGTATTGTATTAGAAAAAGACCGTATTGCATTTGTAATCCTAAACTGAATAGGTTCTCCACCTCTTTTGATTAGCTTGGGTAACCATGATATGCTGCTAGGTGTCACTCATGGTTTGTGGAAGCCCTAAACGTGTATAATCACTAAAGGGAGAATTGAAAGTAAGTTTCAATTCACAATCGATTTGAAATGGTTTTAATCGCCCACTGCCTCGCTAAAAGGAACCTAATGGATCGTACACCGTGTAAGGTGGAGATTGAAGAAACAATGGAGATGAGTAAGAATAATTAAATAGTTTAATTATTTATGGCAACAATTAATTAATATGTTAATTAATCAAACGAATAAGTTCGTTAAAGACCTCGGGATAGTTTTGGACCTTAAGGCCCAATGGGCTTTGAACGTCAAGCCCATTGAATTAAGTTTTATGACAACTTAATGAATAATGATTCACAAAGGCCCAATTAGCCTAATAATACCCTAAGGCCGGCCATTTAGAGATGGAGTGAGTTTTGGACTTATTTACAAGTTTGCCACTCCAATGAATTAAGGTATAAATATGACTTTATAGCCAAAATTCATTTAGGGTTTTCTTTTGGGGAAAGGATGAGAACACAAGCTCTCCTTTCTCTCTAAAGTGGCGGGCCTCCTTGGAGGGTTTAGCTAGCAATCCTACTACTCCAAGGTCAATCATTTCTTCTCCAATCTAACCTTGGTGAAGAGACTTATAGGTTCTCAATTTTGGGAACTTGGAGAACCATTTCATCCATCCAAATCCATAGATCTAAGATGCAAGGAATGAAAGCCCTCTCTTTGGGTGATTAGCCTTTGCTTATGCAAAAAGGAATCTACAAAGGTATAATTTCTCAACTAACAAATGTTGTTTTAAGTTGAGTCAAGATTCCCCAATCTACTAGGCTTTGAATTTAATGGGTAATGTTTTGTTTTGAGTGCATGCAAGCATGATTCCGCCTTTAATTTGTTAATTGCATGCTATAGATGTTGCTCAAATGAACATGTTTTTCACAAAATTTCCTTCAAGTGGTATCAGAGCCTAGGTCTAGTAGTTGGTGAATCGTTTTGGGTTTTGTAGTTCATAGTCTTTGATTCAAATGTTGTAATATGTTACAAGCTTTATTCTTGCTTCTTTGAATGTAAATTTTGTTAGAAAATTTGCCATCTCAAATGTTGTAGATGTAGTTCATATGAGCATGAATTTTGGAGCTAAAATTTGGTGCCATGTTTTTGGGAACTTTCGGCCAAATCCAAAGGGTGGATTTTTGGGTTCTTGTTTAGAAATATTGGTGGGTGTGTAAGGATTAATTTCCTTTCACACACACCACTTGCATGACATTTATGTCATGCACCACTTGCATGACTTTATGTCTAAAACTACAAATCAACACACACATCACTCCCTTCTCTCCAAAACCGGCCACCCTACAAGTGGGGTGTTTTTGGGGCTTTTATGCAATTACATAAAGTTTTGGTACTTTTGTGTAATTTGTAGTTTGACCCAAAAGTTTACGTATTTACGTAAAGGCCCAAAATCATTGAAGGACAAATTGTTTTGTTGAAATTTGTTGAAATTTTTGAATTTGTTGAAATTTTTGGGTTCTAGTTGTAATTACATGAAGTAGTGGACTTTTGTGTTTTTACAAAGTGACCCCAAAAGTTTATGTTTTTGCAATATAGCCCAAAAGTTGAGGTTATTGCATTTTGGCCCAAATTAAGTTGAGAACAAAGTTGTTTTGTCTCTTTAAATGAGAATTGGATTTTCATTTCATTTAGCTCCATTTAAATCAATTTTATGGATACAAAAACCAAATGAAAATGTTGCATTCAATTTAATTAGTTAAAGTGTTAATTAATTAAAGGGTGATTATGAACCTAAGCCTACGATAATTGAGCTATGTGAAAGGCCGTTTCAAATTTGTTTGAACCATGGGAATGTGTAGATTAGACTTTGGTTGTAATTTGATTTGATCAAATGTTGTAAAAGAGCATAAGCTCTTCTTTACTTTAAAGTAATTTGTTTTATTCAAATGTTGTAAAGAGCATAAGCTCATCTTTACTTTGAAGTACTCCTTTCTTGTATTATTTGATATGCATGAAAATGGAGTAGAGGGTCCAACGCCCCTAATACAACACGCCTTAATGTGATCAAACGCGTAACTAAAATCAATCACCATCCCTAGACCGAGATTCAACACTATGCTCGTGTTGAATCTAAACAAAGGTTCATAGTCATCCTGAGGCCTTAAGGCAACTATATAGTCCATCAAATGAATGCAAAGTTTATGTTAGTAGTATCATATACTCTTGCTTTAAAAACCGTTTTATAAGCATAGTGGGAGTATTATATACAACTAAATTCAATCAAATGGACCAATAGTTGTAATAGGACCAAAATTGTTTTAATAAAGATTAAAATGAATATTTATATGTGATGAGACCTAAAAACCCTCAACCAAACCATTATTAAGTTGAGAAGCGTGAGAGTGCTTTGAACACTCTTTCGTGGCCTTCCACCGTGGTAGGCTCCGATCGTTTGTGACTCGTACACCGGCTTCACCCTATCATGGGGGAGTACAAAGTGCGTGCTTACACTCAGGAGGAGTTTATATGCATACTTGATGTTGTGAAAGGTAGGCAACGAGAATAGCCAACATCATATCATTGTGAGGTTGTTCTTGAACCCCTACCCGAACTTGCATGGTGGGAATGACTTAACTAAGTGCAATGGAGCCAACATCATATCATTGTGAGGCTACATTCTCTAGAGGCCAAATAAGATGGGTACTTGCAAGAGATGCAAATGAGTAAGCGTACTCTCTCATTATTATTAATGCTAGCCAACATCATATCATTGTGAGGTGGGCTTGGTAATAGTGAGTCTCTCATACCCTACTGAGAGTTTCCTCCAAAACTCTCGAATTCCAATGAGGGATATGGAATTTGCCAAAAATAGTGGGTGGTGCTATTTGATTTAAAGACCCGGATCAAATGACTTAAAATCAATCGATTTATATTCGTTATGTATTATTTACCAATATATTTGTAAACGCTATCCAACACTTGACAAATAAAAGCCGAAAGCTTTAGTTTCTGGACTTAGTACTACAAAACCATAGATTGTCTTTAATGGCTTGTAAATGTACCTAAGTAGTCTCATCCTCACAGTCTTCCTATTGATAATGTATCATTAGAAGAATATGTTAGAAAAAGTCTATCATAAAGAGGACAACACTTTTAATGTCATAAATTCTTCAATTACAATTTGTTGTATGAAGAAATAAGAGTTGCTTTGAACAACTCTTAGTTAAATGCAAACATTAGTGCTTGTTTCTTTGTTACATGAACAAGAAACTTTAGAAGTAAGCACAAGGGCATGTTCACTTTATGTGCCATGATTCTTCACTTACAAATTGTTGTATGAAGAAATGAGAGTTGCCTTGAACAACTCTTGAAAGTTTGTAATTATGTTTAGAACATAATGGTTGGTTGACAAAAATAGTCCATCGACATGGACTTATGATGATTTTGAATCATTGAGTGTTGAAGTGATAAACCACTTAACAAGACGGAAACTAGGCTAGGACTTCACCTTTATATCCCTATCCTAATGGTTCACTAAGTTTATTGTAAACTATGTAGTGAACAATAAACAAATGCTCTCCAAAATGTTTGATGTGTTTTACACAATTGAAATAAGTTTCAAGAGAGATAGTGGGAGTTTAGGACCATGACTATTGTAGTAAAAGGAGAAGTCAAATGAAGAAGATAAAATTAACTCCAAGGGAACAAACTTTCTTTATGAAAGGATGGACATTGGAAGGGGTATTTGCAAGAAAAGTCTTGCAAGTGTCAAGAACACACCTTTCGAAGGTGATGTAAATTGTTCTTAAATAGTTCAAAACAGTTGGTTCTTCTACTTGAATGTTTGATTCTGTATTAGTAACTATGTTTTACAATCGTTGTAAAAGTGTGACTAATAAGAAGTAGAAGATATATGAGAGAAGAAAAAGGTGCTTCACATTCGGAATGTGAATAAATAAAGATCTCTACGAAAGCAGATAGTACTTACTTCCTCATATGAACTACCAAAGAAATTGGAAAAACCAAAGATTGTCTTTACATTCCAATTTTAAGGAACTTAATTCCGTCACTATAGTAGAGATGGATGAATGTTTTGTTTGACAAAACATTGTTCTTTATTAGTCAATGATTGGATTATAGTAATCTAATTGATTGTCTCTATAGTAGAGATGATATGGTAGTGTTAACTGTTTAGAATATAATGATGCTTAAAACCCAAAAGGTTGCAAGGTAGTGACTAATCCCAACTGAGTTGTGATACCTCTAAAACATAAATTACGAGTTGGTCATAGATGGATGCTTTGGATCGTTAGATCCGGATCCAATACCTTCTTATTAAAATTGTATAGAGGCGAAATGTTCGAATCTTTATTCTTTTGGAAAGAAGAAAGAATCACAAAGTTGTTGAGGTTAATTCCCTTAGATGTTAGTGGCACTTGTCCACAACATAATACTACTCATGTTGTATGACATTCACCGAAGATCACTCTCGATTGGACTATAGTTTATTTTGAATAAACACAAGTCCGAATACTTTGCAAAAGGTTTCAAAGAATTCAAGAAATGTAAGTTGATGAGTAAGACGTCTAAAGTATTTGCCTCCTTAGATTTGATCCAAGGAAAGATAACACTTTAGAACAGTTTCCTTGAATAATATCAAGGAAAGAAGCATCAAAAGATAATGGATTTCTCCATTAGGAGAACGAACTTGAATAAGATTTAGTTCGTTGGATGTTATCAATTACCCATATATAGGATATATGCTTCTAAGACAATATGATTGTCAATTAGAAGATCTTCCAAAATTTTCATGACTCCATAAGATGTAGTTGGAAAGAAAGACAAATCTTAATCATGTTAAGATTTGGGGTTGTGTGCTAATAAGCAATATTTGTTTGAGAATTATCTTGTGGGTATCCTTAAATTAACATTTGGATATCACTTCTATAAACAAACTAACAAATCTTGTTTGTTGGGTAGTTCATTGTAATCCTACACTAGGATTTGCCTAAGATAGCGCAAATGAACAAGAGATAGAAATCAAAGAATGGGTTCTTTGAGAAACAAGATAGTGATCAACAAATATAACAACCTAGTTCCTATACCACAAGCTCCAAGGTAGTCGAGAAGGATTTATAAACCGTCTCAGTTGAATGGTTTGAACTTTATGACTATGTCATAGAGTTACACCTCTTAATTCGAAAGAAATAAGAATGAAAATCCTTATGACTACATTGAGTGTATATACGACATATACTCAAGGAAATGGTAAAGTACCATTTGACCCAAAATAATGAAACCTTTATAGCTAATTGGTAGCTTAAGGTGACTACAATTAAAGAGATTGGTTGACTTGGAAGAAACCATCTTTAACGTAGTCTTGGTTTCAATTAATTTGAAGATTGCTAGCTACAACTAAATGGTGATTCAATGTTTGGACATAATATGGGTTTCCGAAACCATTATTAAGATAGTCTTGATAATATATGTCTAAAACTATGAATCACAAGACATGTAAGTTGTAGAGATCCAACCATCATGGATCTTAGCAAGCTAGTGGGAGCTATAAACGTCTTATGAGAGAAAAGATCAAATCGTTTGATTTCTCATAAAGATGTAAATGAATCTTTTGTTTACTAGGTTTACAAAAGATTAGTGGGAGTTAATCATGTTCCTAAATTTGAATATATATATATATATATACAAATATATGATATATTAATTTTGGAAATGAAAAGAATACTTCTTCGTTACAGTTATGACTTTAAAACATTATATGAAGATATAATGTATATGGGAGACATAATCTATATACATGGGATGGAAATCTATATTGATAGATTTTAGGATATAATTGGATTATATCAAGCCCTAAATATAGACAAGAGATGCTAGGAAGTTTCTCATATGATGATGAACTTCAATAAAAAAGGACAACTCTAGTGAGACTAAGAAGTTGCTCTTCTCAAAGGGAACGTACCCTTTGACTCCCAAAGAAATAATGTGTAAATAGAATCCTTTATGCATACGCACAAAGGTGATTTATGTATTTCATATTGTATGAAAAACATTGATATGAGTTGTACCTAGAAAGGTACAAGACGATATCAGTGCAAGCCCAGGATCAGAACCATGGCAACTGTCAAGTGAGTCCTTAAGTATTTAAGAAATACTAAAGGATAGATTCCTCAAAGAATGAGGAAGAATTAGAGTAACGTAAAGGAAGCGTAAATGTATTAGATTATGAATCTAATCCATCATTGGATGTTTCTTCATTATGAATGAAGAGATAATCAGATATCTCTTTATTATGACTAAAGAGATATTTGGATGGAAACATTAAAAGTAATGACTTTAGTGTGTTCCATTATGAATGCAAAATATATTGCCATATAGTAGCTTACAACAATGTTGTTTGGATGGGAAAGTTCATTTATGAACTCTCTATTCGATTCCAACTAGAAAGTGTCTCTAGTGTACCGACACTACGACACTAATGGGGCGATAGCTCAAGCCAGGGAATCAAGGTCTCATCACGATCCGAACTCAAATGAGAGACTGAACCACATGATTGAGAATCATGTATAATGGTGACGTCGTTATTCTCAAGGTTGCTTATATGGATAACATATAGATATCCATTGTCTAGGCCTACTACTCAGCCATTTATGAAATGACTACAGAAGAGGTATCATCACTGATGACCAAGCTGATTGGCTCTAGTGCAAGTGGGAGATTGTTGGAAATGTGCCCTAAAACCAATCATATGATGATACTTTACGGACATTTCACATGTTAAACTAATCTAGTTTAATATCAAGGGCAAAGATTATTGTTTGAGCCGTCTCATATAAATGTTATACACTTAAACGATAAGTCCAAGGAATATGTGATTGGGAGAATGCGATCTAAAGAAGTTAGATTCATGAGACCATTCTTTCGTATACATATCTTAAACGTTCCTGATCATAGGATTGCCAATTGGGCATTGGCAATTCGTTAAGATCAGTACATGCTATGTATTCTCTTAGGGAGAGTGACTAGTCTCGAGTCATTGGTGTGATTAACACCAAGACAAGCATGTAGGTGCTCAATAGCGAATGAGTTCACTGAACACGATCAACGAAGAGTTCTCATACTCATGTCACATGAGAACTCATGGTTGGGATAATGCAAAGTAGTCCTTTGACCTGAGGCATCATAGTTGTCTTGTGGTTAGGTACTTGATCTTTGATTATGTCAAAGTCACCCCATCCGCGGGTGTCCACGGCATCGTCGGGGTTAAGCCACTTAGCCATGGAGGCAAGTGAATGCGCAACAAGGGATCTCTAACCTTCAAACCGTTTAGGAGAGAATACTCTATGATATGATTAAGAATCTCTGACCAGAGTATGAATGAGATTTAGGAAGTCGTTCCAAATCACATTCAAGGTAATCATATAAGCACACGAATCACATTGGATAGTAGACATGAATAAACTATCAAACCAAACAATGTGGTCAAGAGTATTGTATTAGAGAAAGACCGTATATTGCATTTGTAATCCTAAACTGAATAGGTTCTCCACCTCTTCTGATTAGCTTGGGTAACCATGATATGCTGCTAGGTGTCACTCAGGGTTTGTGGAAGCCCTAAACGTGTATAATCACTAAAGGGAGAATTGAAAGTAAGTTTCAATTCACAATCGATTTGAAATGGTTTTAATCGCCCACTGCCTCGCTAAAAGAAACCTAATGGATCGTACACCGTGTAAGGTGGAGATTGAAGAAACAATGGAGATGAGTAAGAATAATTAAATGGTTTAATTATTTATGGCAAGGATTAATTACTATGTTAATTAATCAAACGAATAAGTTCGTTAAAGACCTCGGGATAGTTTTGGACCTTAAGGCCCAATGGGCTTTGAACGTCAAGCCCATTGAATTAAGGTGTATGACAACTTAATGAATAATGATTCACAAAGGCCCAATTAGCCCAATAATACCCTAAGGCCGGCCATTTAGAGATGGAGTGAGTTTTGGACTTATTTACAAGTTTGTCACTCCAATGAATTAAGGTATAAATATGACTTTATAGCCAAAATTCATTTAGGGTTTTCTTTTGGGGAAAGGATGAGAACACAAGCTCTCCTTTCTCTCTAAAGTGGTCGGCCTCCTTGGAGGATTTAGCTAGCAATTCTACTACTCCAAGGTCACTCATTTCTTCTCCAATCTAACCTTGGTTAAGAGACTTAGAGGTTCTCAATTTTGGGAACTTGGAGAACCATTTCATCCATCCAAATCCATAGATCTAAGATGCAAGGAATGAAGGCCCTCTCTTCGGGTGATTAGCCTTTGCTTATGCAAAGAGGAATCTACAAAGGTATAATTTCTCAACTAACAAATGTTGTTTTAAGTTGAGTCAAGGTTCACCAATCTACTAGGCTTTGAATTTAATGGGTAATGTTTTGTTTTGAGTGCATGCAAGCATGATTCCGCCTTTAATTTGTTAATTGCATGCTATAGATGTTGCTCAAATGAACATGTTTTTCACAAAATTTCCTTCAGTATCTACCTGGGGTTATGGAATATTGCATGTAGCTATGCTCCTCCGCCTGAGGCCCACCGCTACCCAACCTCATTCACCATTACAGTTGGTTACTGGATACGAGCCTGATGTCTTACATTTACGTGTGTTTGGGTGCATAGTTTATGTTCCAATAGAGTCACTACTACGCACCAAAATGGGTCCTTAGAGAAAAATGGGAATTTATGTCAATTATGATTTGCCATCAATTGTTTGCTATTTAGAACCTTTGACAAGAGATCTCTTTACCACGTTTTACGGATTGTAACTTTGATGAGACAGTTTTCTTGTCGTTAGAGGGAGATTAGCATGCCAATGTTCATGGGGAACACCATGAATTATCGTGGTAAGCTCCCACTACGTCTCATTTAGATCCCCGCACTGCCCAGTTTGAAACTGAGCTGCGATGAATTATAGATCTTCCGAGGATGCCAAGTGTTTTTACTGATCTAGCTAAGGTGACAAGATCACGTACCCTACATACATCGTAATCCCACCTAGGAAGGCTAGACCATCCTCAAAGGCTGGGAGGCCACACCTTCCATGTGGCCTGGTCCCTTGACGGCTAGCCAATCATTTGCTTTGACCCTGAAATATGGCAGACCCCTTGGTTCAAAGGATTCACAGCCCCGGAAAAAGAAATCGGCACCAACTAGTGACCCTAGCCTGAATTAAACCATTGCTCACTCATCGGTTCCAATGCATGAGGTTATTATAGATTATGGGGTTGTCTTAGACGAGACAAATTGACCTCCTGAGTATTGTGAGATTTCGGTCCACTACGCAGTATTGGATGAGGTTTGGAATCGAAATAAGATGATCGTCAACGATGCATTTACATACACAGTTGCTACTGACATCATATAGCGATGACATTGAACCATGTTCCATTGATAAATGTCGACGTAGAATGGATTGGTCAAACTAGAAATAAGCAATCGAAGTCGAACTCGAGTCGCTTACGAAACGTAAGGTGTTTGGACCTATAGCTCCTACTTCACCACATGTGAAGCCCGTGGGCTACAATTGGGTTTTCATGAGAGAAGAATGAAATAGTATTATACAAAGCACGCCTCGTAACGTAAGGCTTCTCTTAGTGCCTTGGGATTGATTACGAGGAGATGTATTCCCCCGTAATGGAAGTCATAACGTTCTGCTATCTAATCAGTATGGTAATTTTCAAAAAGCTGAACATATAGCTTATGGACGTGGTAACCGCATATCTCTACAGGGATCTAGATATGGAAATCTACATGAAAGTTCCAGAAGGACTTCCATTGGCTAGTTCAAATAGTTTTAAACCACGGAACACTCTCTCTATCAGATTGAGGAGATCACTCTACGGATTGAAACAATCCGGGCGAATGTGGTATAACCGCCTGAGTGAATATTTGACACGTCAGGGTTATGTGAACAACGAATTATGCCCATGCGTGTTTATAAAGAAGTCACATTCTGGATTTGTGATCGTTGCAGTTTATGTTGACGACATAAACCTCATTGGAACTCCCGCAAAGCTTGAGGAAATTACCGTTCACTTGAAATCGGAATTTGAGATGAAAGATCTTAGGAAAACTCGATATTGTCTCGGCCTGGAGATCAAGCATTATTTGGATGGAATCCTAGTACATCAATCAAACTACTCCCAAAAGGTGTTGCGACGTTTTAATGAGGATAAAGCGAGGCCTTCAAGTACACCTATGGTTGTTCGAACTCTAGATGCTAAACGAGATCCCTTTCATCCAAAGGAGGATGAGGAAGAGATTTTGGAACCCGAAGTTCCATACCTAAGTGCAATTGGGGCTTTATTGTACTTGGTTCAATGCACTAGACCTGACATCTCCTTCGTTGTTAATCTTTTGGCTAGGTACAACAATGCGCCCACACGCATACGTTGGAATGATGTTAAAGACATTTTTCGTTACCTTAAGGGTACGACAGATTTGGGCTTGTTCTATACCCACGAATCTTCGAGAGTTGCCACCCCCCTCAGTCCTCGGATTGATTCCCGACTTGTTGGTTACGCTGATGCTGGATGTCTGTCTGACCCACATAAGGAGACACCCCTATATCTTGGAGGTTTACCAAGTAAATGCTAGTTGCGACTTCTTCGAACCATGCTGAGATTTTTGCCCTGCATGAAGCATCGCGTGAGTGTTTTTTGTTGAGATCAGTCATGGAACATTTTCGAAGCACTAGTGGTCTTACTTTCATCATTGACCTTCCTACGACGATCTTTGAAGACAATGCAGCATGTATCCATCAATTAAAGAAGGAATACATCAAGGGAGACAACACTAAGCACATAACGCTAAAGTTCTTTTATTCTTATCAGCAACAACAACATTAGAACATTGAAGTCAAGCAAATTCGTTCCTAGGACAACCTGGCCGATCTCTTTACCAAGTCATTGCCTAAGTCTACTTTTCAGAAGCTCGTCCAAGGAACCAGTATGCATAAATTATCTGAATTGCTCGTAGTTCTCGTATTTGGAAGTTATGTCCAACTCAGAGGATCTTAATGTACTATTTTTCCTACGATTAGGAGCATTTTTCCCATTGGGTTTTTGCTAGCTAACGCGGTTTTGATGAGGCATCCATCCTGGGATGATCATACTTCGTTAAGTTCACTACTTTCGTCCTGTTTGACGTTTGTTTTAGACATTATGCATACTTCTCACTTTTCTCCTTAGTCTATGGGTTTTCCCCATACCTTGGGTTTTACTATAACAAGGTTTTGTGAGTTTTACTACCAATGCATACTTTCTTTAAATTTGAGACTCGCATTCACCCGTTGTGCCGCCGACTTCATCTACTATTCTACCTTATCTGCTGACGATCTGATGTGATGTTTTGTTTGAGTATTTACACACTAAAAGGGGAGTGTTGCAGTCATATTTAGAATAGAAATGTGATTGTGTAAATCCTAATGTATCTAGGGATATCTTTTATTCCCTTTAGTAGTTTAATTCCTATTAAGAGTTGTAATCTTAAAAGGGTAAGGATTTAACCTATCTTACTACTATAAATAAAGACACAATGGGGTGTTACAAGATACACCTCACAATTAAATCTCTCTTCTCTGTCTCACTACCGCCGGCCCTCCTCTCTCTATTCCTTAGAATAGCTCAGTTAAATAGACCTACAACATCTATTAAATTTTTTTCTAACCATTTTTAAACTTATATGGGTACACTTTTTTTCTTGATTTGAGAATGTATCAATGTCAAGTTTAATTGAAGAAATTTACTAATGTTCTTAAGCATAATATATATTATTTTTTGTGTGGTTTTGAAGAATGTACCCATATTTTGGTATAATAATTTTTTTTTTTTTTGTTAATTTTGATGAATGTACCCATGTTACACACAATATATTGGAGAGTTTAATTTATATTTTAATATTTAATCCCACAAATTATGGGTTTTTTATTTAAAATTTCATTAATATAAACAACTATAAATTTTAATTTTTAATATAAAAAATATAGTAACCTATATAGAAATACATTATCATATTAATTTCAGGAACTTCGATCAACAATTGAAAACCAACAAGGTTTCAATAAAAAAATATTAATAGTTAGAGACCGCATCCAAAGTGTCCCTTAATATATTATCACCTTTTTCTCTATAACATTAACTGCTAACCCAACTGCCCTTGCATGGGTCCCTATACTCAACCCCATGCATGTACATCTTTTGTTTCTGGCTCCCATCTGGTGGTTGTGTGGTCCTTATGGTACCGTTTGGTACGTGGGACGGGACGGAACGGAATGGGACAAGGCGTTCCGTCTCATGTTTGGTGCGCCTAAAACGGGTGGAACACGTTGTTCCACAGAACGAATTTTGGTGAATTTTCGTTCCACCTCACCCCTTGGAACGACTCATTCCACATCCATGGAACACAAAATTATAACCTCTCCGTCTCTTTCTTCTTCCTCCTTGTTTCCATCCGAGGGCATCTTTACTTCCTCTCGGTTCCGTCCCGTCCCCGTCTGCATACCAAACGATACCTATGTGTTTGTCGATTCATATATAAGTATTTATTATATATAGAGAAAGAAGTTGAAAATATCCAACAATTTAGCTAATTAAGCCTTCCATCTAAGTTAATTAAATTTTCCCAATTTAGCTAAATTTTAATAAAATTTTGACGATATTCACTAATTGGCAATTGATTTCTGATCGAGTGTGGTTCGATTTAACATAAATGTTAAGTTATAACTATTCATCTTGTAAACAACTGACATTAGTAAAAGTTTTAATATTGAGACAAAAGTTTCACATCATCATTTTAATTGTAAGCCACTTCTGCAAAAGATTTATAGTTGAAGTGGTTAAAAACATTTATTTTTATAAGAAACATGTTAATTATATAAAATCTGAACATGTTCAATTTGTTCAATGTATAAAGTTTCGCATTAATCGCATACTTCGTAATTCAACATTTTAAAGTGCGATTCTATATGTGTAGTACCTCTCGGTTTTTGAGTGAATAAAATACAAGTTTAATAAGTGAGGTGGGAAAAAGAGTGAAGAGGAAAACTTCTGCCACAATGTCTTGCTCCACACGAAAACATAGACCACATCTGAACCAAAAAGAAAAGGAATAACTAAAAAACCACACACACAAAAATGAAATAAAACTGAAATTAGAGACCACATGTTATGATAGGACCCCCAAAATCGTACTTGTCTTCTGACAAACAACTTCATGTGTATTTGACCTAATAAGTTAGTGTGTGGCCAACTGTATTTGCATCATTCAAACTTACAGAATTCATATTCCAAGTGACAAGTGCGAGAACAGAACAGGGGTCCATTTACTTGAATGCAAAAGGCCATCAGCCATGTATGTAATGCGCCACTTCTCTGCTGGCTAGCTAACTTGCATCAAATTAAGAGTTTCGTTCTTTTGGTCATCTAAATTCATGATCACACTCAATATTAAATTTAATATCGAAGATTAAGATTAAAACAGTAAAAACACACTCATTTATTCATCACTCTTGATTCAAATTAAAGTGTGAATGACCATACATTCCTTACTCAATGACCAAGAGAACATTTCTATCAAATTTGAACTTTCATTACACTGACATCCACTATTGTTCTTAATGTTAAAGTGTCTCACTTCCACACGTATGGCGCCACATATATTAATTAGTTTGATCCCTTGACGTCCATATATGCAAATTCCTGTGAAATGCATTCAATTTACTTACCCCCAACGTTTGTACAACTTTACTTGAGTAGATATTTTGACACTATATTTTGTTGGTTTGCAAATGAAAGCGGAAAAAGTTACAAATGAATAAAATGGAAGTGCGAGAATCGCCGGTTCGTTACTACGTACTTACAAATCCAGCTTTTGCCAATACCTCACCAAGAGATGTTATGTAATCTTAATGAGTTCCAAAGCTCTACTAATTAAGAAATTTCCAGAAAAATTATGACAAAGAAGACTGCTTAATTGGATGGTCCGCCAAGAATTAACAATTTGGAGAACGTCCTCTCTCCGCAGAAAAGTAGAAAGGTGAACAGAACCATAAAGATATGAGTGTTGATGCTTTAGGATAATGGAGATGGTAGTCATGACTTGCTAGATGGTCCCTTAAGAACCTCTTCCAAGTAATTATTTATGTGAGGGACCCATTATCCACTTTGTTGGTTGAGATCGATCCTCCCTTTAAAGTTTGATTATGCACAATAATTACATTCATATACATATACATACATATACATATATATACATATATATATACATATATATATATATATATAAGGTTCACAAATTGATAGGATTTTTAGTACCTGCGCAAATAGGGTTAAAATCACTAAAAATACTTGTAAGAATACAAAGTAATTGTAGTATAGATGCTCATGCAAGGTCGTTGTCCCCAAAGATTGTTTGACTAATTTGTAATTAAATTAACTCTTAATTAATTATTAAAACATATTTTATCAAAGATTTGAAATTTATGAATTTAAAAAGATTAGATAAACAATAAAAGATATCTAAAAGTTTGGAAATAATGGCAGCAAAGTAGAAAAACGTTTTTAAATTAAAATCAATTAAGGGAAATCTAGGGTTTATCCGCCACCGTCACAATCCTATGCAATTCTATCAATTACTTATGAATTTCCACATGCATGCTTTGAAGGTTAGGTTTTCCTAATGCATATTTTCCTTGTGATGTTCAAGCGAAAACATATATCTAATATGCAATCTGTCTGTGATGTTCAAATCAAATATAAACATGCAAGACCTCATTAAGCTTTGTGAAAACCCTTTGAAAAACCATGCAACCCTTAAGAGCATGATGTTCGCCTTAAGTGACTTACAATTATTAATCACAAGAAGCCCTCCTCAATTTCAGGATGATATTCCAACAGAAATTGCATCAAATTACTTGTCTAAATATCCTAATGGTGATCAATCATTAAAATATATAGATAGCTTTAATCGTGGTGATTAATAATTCAAAGTAAGCATGCATCCATTCATAAGCAAATTAATAAAATTACATATTCATGCTAAGGCTCATGGCTTCGCCCTAGCAAAAGAAATTAGCTACACATAATCATAATAAAAATCAAAGAAAATATTATTAAGAAGAAAAGGAATGAAAACACCTTAAAGTAGAAAATCTCCAAGCACCCTATCAATTATTCTCTGTCTCCAAAGTTGCATAAAAGAAAGCGTAGCCAAAAACTACGAACGGCAAAGCCATATATTTGCTAACATAGGTCTCTTCTTCCAACTAGGAAACTAAATAATAATAATATAACTTAGAAAATAGAGTTTTAATTAAACTAGGACAATCTGCACAGAAACTGTCCAGCCACGTTTTAACCTCAAATCTCATTCAAATCTGGCCCATAATAGCTTTTTTTGAAGATCAGGACGTTCTGAACACATCTCCAGAAGGCCACAAACCCATCCGAGGTCATCCTGGGCTCCAAAAATGTAATTCAAGCCCGAAACGTCACTATTCCAGCACCTCGCACTGCTTCTTTATTCTATTGCCAGAAAATAACCGCCCAGTGAAAAAGTCTGATATTTTGACACAATCAAGCTAAGTGACTCATGAACATCTTCTAATTAGAATTACTCCAAAATTCATCCATTTGATCATGTTTTGCTCCAGAGGAAGTCGAAAGTCTTATATTGGAAATACAATTCAAAACATCAAAATTCTTCCAAAATATTAAGCAAAATATACTAAGAATAGAGTTAAATATATAATATAAAATTCACTCATCAAAATACCCCCAAACTTAGCTTTTTGCTTGTCCTAAAGCAAAACAAATCTAGAAAACAAGAATAACATCTAATGAACTAAAAAACTTAAACAAAACCTAGCTAAAACAAAATTTTCAGATTCCAAGTTGCAATCCATAGAAAATGTTAAAAATCAGAACATCCTTTCAAGTTCCAACCAATCCCACCACAAAGTCTAAGCCATTTAGAATCAATTAGAAAAGAATTCACAAACTTCCTTTGGTGTAAAGTGAACCATCATGGTTAAGAAGACTCAACTAAAACCCTCATCCCTTTTATTTAATCATTCACACACTTATATAATCGTTCTTTTTTTTTCTTTTCGAATTTTTTTTCTCTTTTTTCTTCATAGAATTTTTTAAATAACAGTAGTTGTTGATGAGTAGATTTTATATTATATATTTTACCCTAATCTTAGTATATTTTGGTTAATATATTGGAAGAATTTTGATACTTTGAATTGTATTTTCAATATAGGACTTTCGACTTCCTCTAGAGCAAAACAAGACCAAATGGATGAATTTTGGAGTAATTCCAGTTGGAGGACGTTCGTGAGTCACTTAGCTTGATCGTACCAAAATTTGGGATTTTTTCACCAAGCGGTTATTTTCTGGCGATGAAATAAAGAAGCAGCGCGCAGTGCTGGAAAATGACGTTTTTGGGCTTAAATGACGTTTTTGGAGCCCAAGATGACCTCGGATGGGTTCGTGGCCTTCTGGAAAAGTGTTCAGAATATTCCAAACATTAAATCCAGCTATATTGGGCCAGTTTTGGAGCAGCTTATGGGCCAAAACGTGGCTGTTCAGATTTTAGACGAATTTTACTATTTTTATTTAGGGTTTTTATTAATTTTAGTTTGCTAGGGTTTGTGTGGTGGCTTAGCAAATATATTGCTTGGCCGTCTACAGTTTTAGAGTACGCTTTATTTTATGCAATATTGGAGACAGAGAGAAGTGCTAGGGTTTTGAAGATTTTCTACTTGAAGGTGTTTTCAATCCTTTTCTTAATAATATTTTCTATGATTTCAATTATGAATATGTGGATCTAATTTCTTTTGCTAGGGCGAAGCCTTGAGCCTTAGCATGAATATGTGATTTTTATTTAATTGCTTATGATTGATTGCATGCGTACTTTGAATTGTTAATCACCGGGATAAAAACTATCTAATTGTCTTAATGCCTGATCACCATTAGGATCTTTAGAAAAGTAATTTGATGCAATTTTGGTCGGAAGGTTCCCTGAAATTGATGCTGGCTTCTTGTGATTAATAATTGTAATTTCTCTTAGGATGAATATCACGTCTTAAGGATTGCATGGTTTTTCAAAGGATTTTCATAAAGAATAATGAGTCTTTCATGTTTAGATTTGATCCGAACGTCCGGACGGGTTGCATGTTAGATATACTTTCTATGTTGGAGGTTCCAAGTAGAATATAAATTAGGAAAATCTAACCTTCAAAGTGGCATGTGTAGATCATAAGTAATTGGTAAAAATCCATAGGATTGCTAGGTGATGGTGGAACCCTAGTACTTTCTTAATTTGATTTTCTCAGAACTGTTTTCTTCTCTCTAGTCCTAATATTGCAGATTGTTTAATTTAATTCATTAATTTCGTTTTTATTTTAATTAGATTATAAAATCAATCACTTCAATTTCTTCTTTACAATAATTAAATGGAATCTGATTAGTTCGAATTATTTAGTAATCCCTGTGGAGATGACCTTGCGAAATCCGTTTATACTACAATAACCTTGTGATTCTTGCAAGTAAAATAGAAGATTTTTATCGCATTCACATAAGCAGTAAAAATCCTATCAGTTGTCATGCAATGTTGGTTCCCTTAGGCTTTCGATTCAACCCATGTAGCGAGCTTTAGGTCAATTGCTCTCAAACCCTAAGGCTTTAGGGCACTAGGTGTAGAACACCCATAAGGACTTATTAACTCGAGCTGAAAAGGCTACGAAACCAACTAACCACCCTACCCCATGCCAAAACTCTACCGTTTGACGCGAGAATCACTGCTGATTAGGCAGGACTGGCCCAGTTACTAGGCAAAGCCTTGGGTGGAACAATTATTACTTTATAACACATACTAACTTTATTTTATATATAACAAAAATAATAAAATATACTTAGACAAAAAGTAAGTGTTTTAATCTCACTCCCCACAAACCATGTTGATGTGATGTGCAAATTTCAAAGTATAATTTTCATGAATTAGTGTCTAAGCAACGATAAATAGAAAAAACTCTACTATGGGATTAACGTCCACCATGTCCATTTGTTCTAACGTTTAAAATAATCTATGGATATTTACTTAAAAACGAAAATTTTAGACAAGACTCAAAAATTAAAAATCTAAAATTTACTTTCCCACCTGCAAACTTAAATCACACATTGTCCTCAAGGTGTGGAAAATAAACAGAAGAAACAAGAACAGAAACAAAACAACTAAATCCTAGAAAATGGAGAACGAATATCAAAGATAAAGAAAATACCCTAAGAAAATAAATTAGGAAAGAAAAATAGAAAAACAATAAAATAAAATAAAATAAAACAGAAAACAGAAAATAAAAGATAAGGAAAAAGAAATTAACACACCAGAGATTCGAAAGGGGGGAAATTGTGAATTTGCGAAGGTGCGCTAACAAAAATGTGGAGAAATAAAACACTACTGGACACTTGGGGGATTCAAAAGCAAGACCTAGTAGCTGGGAAACTTGATAAGACGCGCTGACCAACACGTACAAGTCCACACGTGTGTCAAATCTTAGCAACAGCACAATATACCCTGGTGTAGCAGCTGCATTTGTCATTTGAAAAACCCTAGCTATTCTTGAACACGCATTGGATCCCCTTCCACTAGCCTCGAGCCAGTGCCAAACGGCTCTCTATTGTCCATTCCCATCTCCTTTGCAGAAGAATAATAATATTGTTTCTAGAAACCGAGGCCTCTCTCTGTGTCTAGAAAATCAGAAAAGCATCTCATATTGCTCTTATTTCAAACCCATCCCTCTTAGCCCTCTTTCTTTCTCTTCTTCATTTTTGAAATAACACCCTAATAATCATCCGTAGCCATTCTTCTCAACCAAACCTTTCGTCTCCCATGCCTCTAGCCATCATGGATTCAAGCTCAGATCATCATCACCGCAATGCTTGAGATGCTCAGACCCAAAGATTCAGAATCCAATCATGTAGATTGAGACCATTTTGAACATGCAACGGTAATCACCTCCCACTTTGTGCAATATACATATTTCCTAATTTTGTTTTCCCTGTGATTTGTCCCTGTACAAGCTCACATTGAAGGTCTTCTGTGGTAGGGGCTATAGATCCACAAGGAAAATGAAGATATATACTTGAAGAGTCCCCGACCTCATGAATCTATGAACTCGAAACACACAGATCTGCGAGCACAGATTCGGTATAACTCATCCTCCTTCAATTTATTGCAATGTTCAGTCTTGACTACCCCCAAACTTGAATGTTGTAATAGTGATCTACTGAGTTTATATCTAATGTTCAAAGTTTGTGTGTTTGCAGATTTGAATAGTCCAGCACGGCACAAAATTAACTAGAGCTACTGGGAAGCCAAGAGAAAATCCCAGATGCGCATTTGCATAGGTATAATCCCGAACTTGCTCCATATTTCCCTCATTGATTTATGCTTTAAGTAATTGTTGTGGTTGATAGTAAAGTAGACTTGATGCTGGGTGTATCCAATACTTTTATTTCAGTCTTTTATTTGTGCCTGGAATGTTTTGAAAGCAACCTGCATATTCGTAAACTTGTGTATCAGATTCACATAGATACTGCTAGAAAAAGATAAATTAAAAATAAAATATTTTTGTAGTTTTCAAATTTTCATTTATTTTTTTATTTGCATAGTAAGTGAAACAAATAGTAACGAAATTAACAACCATAAAATAGTTGACTGAATTTAAAAAAAAAAACTAAAAAGAGTAGGGATAGAAAATTGGGTTGCCTCTCAACAAGTGCTTTAGTTAACGTCCATAGCTAGACGTTGCTGAAGGCTAGTGATAAGTTACTTGTTCCTTCAGAGTTGATGACTCGCTTGCACTAAACTTCCTTAGAAATGGCTTTAGTAAATACTTCTTGACCTTGAGCACACAACCCTTGCCTTCTGTTTTAATGTCCACGTTATCATTTTGAAAAACTTGCTTAACCATATAAAGGCCTTTCCATCGAGGCTCTTCTCCCTGGAATTAATTTAAAACTAGAATTCAACAACCACACCTTTTTACCAGGTTGTAATTTCTTAAAATTTAGGCTGCCTTGCAACTTTTTATGTTTTTTCTTAATGTTAATCGACTGGACATCATGCTGCACACTTTGCTGTTATGCATCAACACACATGCATTCTTGCTTTTCACCTTGATGTGTGGTAGATTCAAACAACCTAAAAACAACTGTTTGATCTTCAACCCAGAATGTTAATGTTCCGGCTTCAACGTCAATAAGAGTACAGGCTGTTGCCATGAAAGGGCGGCCTAAAATGATAGGTGTTTTCAAATCCTCATCCATGTCTAGAACCATAAAATCAGTTGGCAAAAATAAATTGTCCACCTTTACAATAACATCTTCAATGACCCCTCTAGGATAGGTAATTGAACAATCTGCCAATTGAATAATACTGGAGGTTGGCTTCAGCTCACCTTCACCTAAACGTTTAAAAATAGAATAAGGCATTAAGTTTACACTAGCACCTAAATCAATTAAAGCACTACTAAAATCACAATTTCCAATGGTGCAAGTGATAGTAAAACTCCCTGGATCTTTCTTCTTTGGAGGTAATTTATGCAATAAGACAGCGCTGCACTGTTCAGTTAGCACAATTTTTTTTTACTCAACAAGCTTTCTTTTCTTACTGCAAACATCCTTAAAAAATTTGGCGTAGGTAGGAATCTTTCTAATGGCTTCTAACAATGGCAGATTAATATGAACTTTGGACAAAGTTTGCATAAAATCTTTTAACTGCTAATCCGTAGCCTTTGAAATCAATCTTTCTAGGTACGGTGCTGGAGGCTCATAAACACGTTCAGGAGTTTACACTGAGAGAATGTTAGATTCTGCCAGGTTGTGTTATGTTGCAATTTTAGTAACTGTTTTTTATGTTTTGGCTGTTGGTTACACAACGCTAATTTCTTCATTTTTTCGCTTGTCATAACTCTTTCCGGATCTCAAAGTCCTTATTGCACAACAATCTTCTGTAGCTCTTGGATTTGGAACTGTTTGGCTGGGAAATTTCCCTTTTTCTCTTTCTGAAATTTGTGCAGCTAGCTGTCCAAATTGTTGCTCCAAACTTTTAATTGATGTTTCCATCTATGAATGATTGAGTTGTTGCTGCCAATTTAGCAAGTTGATCATCCAAAGATGGTTTGGATGGAATAAATGGTCTTTGTGTATGCTGAAATGGTTTTGCATTATTCTGATTGTCACCCAATTTGAAATTAGGGTGATCCCTTCATCCTGGATTGTAATGAGTTACATATGCATCATTCCTAGGCCTTTGATAGCAATTCATCATATTAACATGTTGCTCAACAAGCTTCGAGTATGATTCTTTATGCGGGCATCCCATTATATCGTGCGTAGCCATGCTGTAAATACTATAAACTGTTGGTGTAGGTGGTTATTATGTAGAATTTGCAATTTATTGTAGAATAATATCAAACTTTGCATCCATTTTCTTCTCCATTTTTTTCTATTTGTGCAGATATGTTAGGATAACCTGTTGATAACTCAAAAATACCCTTTTTTGTGAATGTTCTACTGACCACTATTGAGATTCTGTAGCCATCATATCAAATAATTCAAATGCCTCCCTTGCAGATTTATGTGACAACGATCCTCCAACTGAGGCATGAACATGGCTTTTAGATGTAAGATTAAGCCCATCAAAGAAAATATTCATTTGTGTATCTGAATCAATATTTGCATGTGAACACTTTATGTACATCTCTCCCCCGCTTCATGAAACTCTTCGTTCGGCTTTTGTGTGAATGTCATAATCTCCCGCTTGTAATTCAATGTGTTGGATGCTGGATAATATTTATTCAGGATTTTGTATGTAATTGTTGCCAAGTAGTAATGTTATTAGCTGGTAGAGTGAACAACCAAGTTTCTGCCTTATCCTTCAAAGTGAAAGGGAAAAGATGTAACTTAATAGCTTCGGCAGAAAAACCCCTAATCAAAATATTTTTGCAACCCACAAGAAATTTTGCAATATGTATGTTCACATCCTCGTTAGGTAGCCCACGGAACGTTGGTAAAATTTCAAGCATGTGGTGCTTGATTTTGAATGTGTCTCCCCCTTCCTGGGTAGGATAGACTATACAATTAGGAACATCATTTGCACGGGCAGCCAATGACTCTTTAAGTGGTCTGCCTACTGCAGGTATTGCTAACTCAATTTTAACCTCGTTGTCCACAAATCCTGCAGAAATATGTCCTGCAGTGAAGGATCAAATGCTAAAAACTGTTCTCTGTGCTATTTTCGTAATATCCGTTCAGGCTCTAGGTTAAACGGAACAAATTGTGCAGATTGTGATCTGGTGTTGACCATGCACAGATTTCAGCAATCTGAAAAGAAAAAAAACGAAAATTAAATTAAAATGAAATTTTTTTATTTTTAAAACAAAATAATTAACTAAGAATATGGTAAAAACAAATTAATTAAAACAATCCCTGGCGTCGGCGCCAATTTCTTGATAGGATTTTTAGCATCTGCGCAAATAGGGTTAAAATCACTAAAAATACTTGCAAGAATACAAGGTAATTGTAGTATAGATGCTCTTGCAAGGTCGTTATCCCCAAAGATTGTTTGACTAATTTGTAATTAAACTAACTCTTAATTAATTATTAAAACATATTTTATCAAAGATTTGAAATTTATGAATTTAAAAAGATTAGATAAACAATAAAAGAAATCTAAAAGTTTGGAAATAATGGCAGCAAAGTAGAAAAACGTTTTTAAATTAAAATCAATTAAGGGAAATCTAGGGTTTAGCCGCCACCGTCACAATCCTATGCAATTCTATCAATTACTTATGAATTTCCACATACATGCTTTGAAGGTTAGGTTTTCCTAATGCATATTTTCCTTGTGATGTTCAAGTGAAAACGTATATCTAACATGCAATCCGTCTGTGATGTTCAGATCAAATATAAACATGCAAGACTCATTAAGCTTCGTGAAAACCCTTTGAAAAACCATGCAACCCTTAAGAGCGTGATGTTCGCCTTAAGTGAACTTACAATTACTAATCACAAGAAACCCTCCTCAATTTTAGGGTGATGTTCCAGCAGAAATTGCATCAAATTATTTGTCTAAATATCTTAATGGTGATCAATCATTAAAATATATATATAGTTTTAATTACGGTGATTAATAATTCAAAGCAAGCATGCATCCATTCATAAGCAAATTAATAAAATTACATATTCATGCTAAGGCTCATGGCTTCGCCTTAGCAAAAGAAATTAGTTACACATACTCATAATAAAAATTGAAGAAAATGAATGAAAACACCTTAAAGTAGAAAATCTCCAAGAACCCTAGCAATTATTCTCTGTCTCCAAGGTTGCATAAACAAAGCATAGCCAAAAACTAAGAACTGCAAAGCCATATATTTGCTAAGTCATCGCACAAACCCTAAGACATAGGTCTCTTCTTCCAACTAGGAAACTAAATAATAATAATATAACTTAGAAAATAGAGTTTTAATTAAACTAGGACAATCTGCACAGAAACTGTACAGCCACATTTTAGCCTCAAATCTCCTTCAAATTCGATTCATAATAGCTTGTTTTGAAGATCGGGATGTTTTGAACACATCTCCAAAAGGCCACGAACCCATCCGAGGTCATCTTGAGCTCCAGAAACACAATTCAAGCCCAAAACATCATTATTCTAGCACCGCGCAATGCTCCTTTATTCTATTGCCAGAAAATAACCGTCATGTGGAAAAGTCTAATATTTTGACACAATCAAGCTAAGTGACTCATGAACGTCCTCCAATTTGAATTACTCCAAAATTCATCCATTTGACCATGTTTTGCTCTAGAGGAAGTCGAAATTCCTATATTGGAAATACAATTTAAAGTCTCAAAATTCTTCCAAAATATTAACCAAAATATATAATATAAAATTCACTCATCACAAATCTTATTCAAGTGCATTTATGTCCACCAAATTAATTAAATACAAAGTGGAAAACTTTCATTAATATGGCAAATTTCCAATCTAGTATTATCCATAATGAAAGTGATAAGGCAAATTTCCAATCATTATTAAGCTATCAGACCTTGAGAATCTAGAATGAAAGTAATAAGGCAAATTTCCAATCATTATTAAGCTATCAGGCCTTGAGAAATGAAAGTAATAAGGCAAATTTCCAATCTAGTATTATTCATTTAGGTTGCCTAGTTGTATCGTCTAATGAAACATATACATCATAATCTGCATTAGCCATCACTATGGACTCGTTCGGTGTTTAAGATTAAACTAGATTGGATGAGTCTCGAGGTTTGAGGCATGTTCAAGAAGCAAGTGAAGAAATTTTATTCAAGTTAAAGGTAGAATAAATAGATTACTTACAAAAAAAATTAAAAATATTCCTTTCGATTCCCATAACATATGATAGTTAAGATGAATTAACACCTTGTACTTATAATCCCCCTCTAATCTCTATAAACAAAATGAAAAAAACTTCATATCCATCTTCATTTTTTAATTCAAAATATCTTAAATCTTATGAGTTATAAACTTCAATCCAAACCAATCTAGGAACCAAATGAGCCTTATATGTTCTCTCTTTTGATTTCTTTTTTTATTTCCCACTGAATTTTGAGTTCAAGCTAGCAAAAGTATAATCACATCAACTTTGGGGACCTTATAGTTAAGGTAAACCTAATTCACCAGCCTTTGTATATATGTCGAAGGTACAGAAGATATTAATGATCCCCAAGACTACAATCATTAAATTTTTCGAACCTCTAAGTTTGTATTTATCATATCTTAAGGTAATTACTATAGAAGTAACATATTCATCAAAGACAAATTATTCTCTCTTAAAACACATATAAAATCAGCTTATCTCACATTCAAGCAGCTTAGACCTTCCAGAAAATTGATAAACTAATCAATCTAGTTAGCAGAGTATCTACATTATATATTGATATTAATTTAACCCATCATTAAGATAACTAATAATCTCTACATATATAACAAGAAAAACTAGCTTCTTCCATATCTCTTTCAGTCAAGTGAGTTCACCTTATCTTTGTTTCATGTGACATTATATAAAAGGCTCACCGTGTGTGTGATTAGCCATTAGTTAGCTTGTGATGACAAAAAGATTCATATAAAGACAAGTTGATCTTTTTTATTTCATTTACTTTATCTTTATATTCATAATATCTTATTGCCATAATTGTAAAAAATTAGGCTGGACAAGGACTAGGCTGAATCTCATCGAAGGAGAGGAAATGATGAGACAATATGCACACATGAGAGACAACAGAAGGTGCCCATGTGAAGGTGGTATCCACAAAAACATATGAAAGATTGGGAAAGATGAAGAACACCACCTCTTACAAGTTACAAGCAAGGACATAATTAAAGAGATCCCCGGCCCATTTGCTTCCTTGGAAACACCTCAAATCTCTCTGTCTCTCTAGTGATTGTGTGTCTGTTGTTTGTCAAATGTCTCTATCTATTTCTCTAGTGATTGTGTGTCTGTTGTTTGTCAAATGTCTCTATCTATTTCTCTAGTGATTGTGTGTGCGTTGTTATTTTACAAACAGCACGATAATTATATGGTTGAACACACTACTGATCAAATCAATTTGATTAAATCCATGTATGCACAGTAATTACTATGTTAGAGAGAATAGATGTAAAAAGACATCTATTCATGCATCAGGTAAAAGATGAAAAATAAAAAAATAAAAGTGAAAACATGAAAATAAAGAAGATCGCATGCTAAGGCAGCCAAAAAGTGAACAAGTGTCATGTTATCTAAAAATAATAATGTACAATTAGCAGGAATGATATGAGATTTGGTAGCAGAAATGTACAATGACATATTAATCATATATCGATAATATAATGACCACATAATAATGACGTAACGATATTTGATCATTTATGCAACCAAATTTCAAAAGTGAGCATTTATGTAGTTGCCAAAAAAAATAAAGGAAAACTAATGAAAAGGGTTTGAAAACTTTGAATTTTAACGATAAGGACAAAATAAAAGGTAAAGTGAATAGTACCATGTTTGACTTTTTAGTGTAAAAATATGATTTTTCGTTAAAATGAACAGTATCGCGGTCTTTTCGTTAAAACTCCCAAAAAATAATCCCCAAATGAGGGTGGAAGGTAAAAAAAACTCACAAGGCTGTGGGAGTGGGGGGGGGGGGGGGGACCTTTGACTGGGACCTAGCTACAAACACATGAATTTTTTTTCTTCTTTAGATAATTAGCAACGCATGCATCCAATTGCGAAGAAGCATCTCAGCTTTATGTAATGGAACATTTGGGAACAAAAGAAGAATCAAAAGATCTTTAGGGAAGGTTGGTTAGTAAGAAAACCAAGTGGTCAAGATTGGGTAATTATACTAGGATAACACTTAGTATTATGTTTTTGTTGTATTTTTCTTTATTTATAAGTGAGATGTCTTAATTTTAAATCCCGTAAATGGCGAGTTTGACAAAATTTATTTCCACAGCCTTAATGTAAATATATCGTTATGTGAAAGAAAATAAAAGATTGGTAACAACACTTGGATAACACTTGGCTCTTTCCCTTAAAAATATAAAGTTCTACATTAATTTCTGCCAATCACAAATTGAATTGTATGCAGTAATTTTTCTTTCGTATATTTGATATATTATTTTTGCATATATATCAAATAATGATTATTGGTAGGAATTTAAAACTACAACATTTACCTACTTAGCACTACGGTCTAGTGATATTTTTCTCTCTTTGTAAGTGAGATGTCTTAAGTTAGATTCTCGCCAAAAGCAAATTTGAACCACATTATTATGGTTAGCCCAATATGATGCTTAACCTAATCCCTTACCCCTTTAATGTAGATAATATTGTTTGTTAAAAAAAAAATCCATATTTAAAGAAGAAGTCAAGCAATATCCATAATCCTTGAAGCACAACTATGGCCAAATTTCAACTAAATGAAACCCGTTTCGACCTAATGGACACAAACCATCTGGCCCAAGTTTTTGGAAGGAACCACCCCAAAAATGAGATGTTCTATTGAGCTCGGGTTCTGGGACAGTATCCGCATCGAAACAAATCAAACCGAACTGCATACCGTTTTAGCCTACTCCCTTTCTATAGCTCTCTCCACTCATCGTTTATAAAACGAAAAAGAAAAAAGAAATGGTATTTGTTATAAAAGCCGTGTGCATGCTTACTAAAAAAAGTAGTATGAACGAAGACTTTGAAAGATGATTAAAGTTTACTATTCACTTGATGACTTTAGTTTTCATTAATGTATTTGTTGATGCACAAAACCAGAGAGGTATTGGAACAACGTAAATCCGACCGTAAATCTGCAAGAAAGTAAAGAGCACAAGATGTATTGTGGTTCACCCCAATGTTTGGGCTACGTTCACACTGATTATTGTATTTCTCTGAGAGGGAAAGAGAGAGCCTCTGAATGGAGAGTGAGGCTTTTGAGGGTGGGAGTCAGGCCTAAGGATTGGCCTCCCCCAATTGTGAGGGTAAGGAGTTCCTTTTATAGAATAAGGGCTCCTCACTTATTACATATTTGCTCCTCCATTTATTACATAATTACACTTGAGTCCCCCGAGTATTTATACAAGGTCTAAATACGGAGGCTTTTAGTATGATACAAATAGTAGTCCCCCAAGTCTTCAGTCAAGAGAGTCTTTTGGCTAGAGACTTGAAATTCAGTCCATGTGTGGGCCGAAGTAACTAGATGTTGTCTAGAACTGATGCTCGATATAAGGCGGTGCCCAATCTGAAATGATGCTCAACTAGAAGTAGCACATGTTGCGAGGCTGCTTTACTTGTGTTGCCTTGGTTGACTCGGCTTGTGACGTTGAAGATGAGGGAGTCCCTTTTATAGAATAAGGGCTCGCTCTTCATTACAAAAATGTTGGGCTAGAGTTGATGCTTTCTAATTATGATGAGGGAGTCCCTTTTATAAAATAAGAGTTCCCTCCTTAATACATAAATGATGGGTTAGAAGTGATGCTCGCGGCCAGACGGTTGCTCAGCTGGCGGCGATGCTCTCTAATGAAGAGGAGGGAGTCCCTTTTATAAAATAAAGGCTCGCTCCTTAGTACATAAGCGATGGGTGCTTTTTAATGAAAGTGAGGGAGTCCCTTTTATAGAATAAGGGCTCACTCAGTACATAAATAATGGGCTAAGTCCCCCAAGTATTTTTCATGAGGCCCAATATATGGTACATGATGTAGTCCCCCAACTCTTCGGTCAATAGAGTCTATTGGCTGGAGACTTCAAATTGAATCCATGTATGGGCCAAAGTGGCGATTGTTCGGAGGCGGTATTTGTATACCCTGCACTGAAGCTTTGTAGGTGAAACTTTACAAGTGAAGCTTTTAAAGCTAGAGCTTTGTAAATGAAGCTTTTGAAGCTGGAGCTCTGTAAATTAAGCTTTTGAAGCTGGAGCTCTGTAAATGAAGCTTTCGAAGCTAGAACTCTGTAAATGAAGCTTTCGAAGCTAGAACTCTGTAAATGAAGCTTTTGAAGCTAGAGCTCTGTAAATAAAGCTTTTGAAGCTAGAGCTTTTGTAAATGAAGCTTTTGAAGCTAGAGCTTTTGTAAATGAAGCTTTTGAAGCTAGAGCTCTGTAAATGAAGCTTTTAAAGCTAGAGCTCTGTAAATGAGCTTTTGAAACTAGATTGACATGAGTGATGCTCATGAATGTTTATGTTGATTGACATGAGTGATGCTCATAGATGTTAACATGAGTGATGCTCATGAATGTTGATATAAATGATGATCATGAATGTTTATGTGTGATTGACATGAGTGATGCTCATGAATGTTTATGTATGATTGACATGAGTGATGCTCATGTATGATTTTGGAATACTGGACGTACTTTTGATCACCTGGTTGGTGATAATAGTGGCAGGGTGCCGAATAATTTTGGAGTACTAGGCGTACTTTTGATCACCTGGTTGGTGATAATAGAGGGCCTGACTCTTTTAGGCATATGGGCCTTCGCCCTCCACATAACCTTCCAGCCAATTATTTTGGGCTTGCCTTATTTTTATTTTTTTTTTATTTTTTTATTTTTATTACCTTCTGATGGGGTTTATACAGATGTCTCTAAAAGATAAGAAAAATAAATTACATCATTCAAAAATAAATCCAACCCTCTGCTCAATGGGTCATGCCCATAATTCCCTTTTCTACATGCCATTGCCATCGCAATTATTTCTACTTCTTTTTATCTTCTTTTGCTTTCTACTTTTACTTTGTTTTTCTGCTTTGCTTTTGCTTTCTTCTTTTCTCTTTTCTACTACATGGTCCACGAGTCCATCCCCAAGGCTCCATTTTTAGTGAAAAAGAATTCCTGTGAATCCTAATTGATACCACCTCCAATTATATCCCTAAAGGTGTAGGTTGGGCCAAACGCTTCTCCTTTTCCATGTCCCCGATAAAGTAGTCCATCTTTGCCATGATAGCCACAACTATTTGCTTTTATTATTGCTTTCCCGCCATGTGAGCAGATCCATCTCACATGACTGCACAAACAACAATCCTAGAGACCAAGAAAGTATGGTCAAAATATTGTTGAGTATTTTGAACTTATCACATGGTTGCTGGGTAAAGCTTCGGATGAAGCTCAAAGTAACAAAGCAGTGAGCTCATGGATCAATGCTTAACCTTTGATGTAGTCAAATGCCGGAATCGAAGACGAAGCTCCTCACAGAGGCGAGGGAGCTGAGATCGAGCGCCATGACATGTGTTGCAAGACCTAAATGCTGGGTAAAGCTCCAATTTCTTCTTCCTTCCCCGATCTCGCTTCGTCTTCGTAGATCCGTACCTTTTTCTTCTCTTCAGTCTGATGTTGCAGGACATGTCCGACATGAAGGTTCTCATCTTCGATTCTCACACGGTCAGTATAATCAGCGTGGCGTATTCGTAATCCACGACTGACCCACAAAAGACAACGCTCAAAGTGGCAATCTTGAGGAACTGGGACCGAGATTTGATGATCTGGAGAGGCACAATTTTGAGGAAAACGATGGAGAAGTAGCTGAGAATTACGCAGGCGTCCATATGGCACATTGTGAGAAAGATTGGGAATTGGAAGCCATAGTTGGAGAGTAAGGACCTGTAAGTAGTGTGCATGCTCCTAAAATGTCAATACCAAGCAATGGAACCAAAGATGCTCCCTTAGTAACCAACAGATCCTGATTTGCAGTGGTTTCAACCCCAAGTTTGTTGAACTGTTTGGCTAGACCAAGCCACACCCATCCTGAACCCTGCAAAGCAGCACCTTCTGCACTGATCTTTTGCACCAATGCTTCAAAAGTTCCAAAATTTGTGTCAATAGCCCAACCCAGGTTACCATGAGGGTGCTCGCCACCACCTTGACTAACAGGAGTCAGATTCTACCAGAAAATCGAGTGGTTTACATGACCTCCGCCATTGAACTTGATGGCGCTCTGCAACTTAACAACGGCAGCAACGTCGCCCTTGCCAATGGCATCGTGTAGCTACTCGAGAGCTTTGTTGTAGTTGGTGATGTAAGCCAGGTGGTGCTTTTGGTGGTGGATCTGCATGATCTCGCCGCTGACTACAGGCTCCAAGGCGCCATAGTCGTAGGGAAAGTCGGGAAGCGAGAAGGTCTGCAGGAGGCGAGAATGAGTGAGGATTCTGGGCTCGCTCTGAAGACTTAATCAGAGGGCTTTACTGGCCACGAGAGCTCGGAGAGCCATGAAAATGCTGTTTGCAAAGAACTCAGAGTGAGTAGAGGGAAACAGTGCGAGAAGGTGAGAGAAGACTTGTACTGTGCTGGTCTGTTGGGTTTGCCGGGTAGAAGTAAAAGTAACGATGGGCAGAGTGGTGGGGTTTAGAATTAAGAGGGTATTAATGGCATCTTTTGTTTGCCTACCATAACTAGAGAGAGAAAGAGAGAACTCTGTGTCTGTGTCTCTGTGTGGATTTTGCAGATTCACGGTGGAGTGTGGTGAGGTCTCACGGTGATGAGATGAAAAAAATGGAAGAGAACCGACATAGCTTTTCGTGTCGATTCCCACAGACGGTGCCAAATGTTGATGCACAAAACCGGAGGGGTCTTGGAACAACGTAAATCCGACCATGAATCTGCAAGAAAGTAAATAACACAAAATGTATTATGGTTAACCCCAAGGTTTGGGCTACGTCCAAACTGATTATGTATTTTTGAGGGAGAAAAAGCTTTCAATATAAGAGTGAGAGCTTTGAGAGGATGAGAGGGCTTTGGGGATCTCAGGCCTAGGAGTTGGCCCCTTCTAATGAGGAGAGTGAGGGGTCCTTTTATAGAATAAGGGCTCCTTACTTATTACATATTTTCCCCTCCATTTATTACATAATTACACTTGAGTCCCCCAAGTATTTATACGAGGTCTAAATACGGAGGCCCTAAGTATGGTACAAATAGTATTAAAATAACTCATATGATAAGTTTGTTAGGTCATGACTTTTGTCTTTTGCCTATAAAATATTGAAGAATAAAGAAAATAAGTAAGGTGAGAAACATACAGAAGAAAGGAAGAGAGAAAAGAAAGAAGAGATAGAAAGAAATGAAAGAAAGAAGAGAGATGCAAAAGAAAATACCAGCGAGCCAGACTAGAGAGAAGAAGAAAATAGAGTGATTTTGTACTCTTATTATTTCAGATAATGAAAGAAAGTACTACTGCTGCCCAAAAGATGCAAGCACACTTGCCGAACCTCGTAAATATTGTGTCTTATTTACTTTATTCCCTGCACACATACCTCAATTTCACAACATATTATCATGTCAGTGGAAAGCACAACGCCATAAATCAGATGAAGCACTACCTACCTCTCACCTCTATCGGCTGGACTCTCATGGATAATAAAACCCTTTTATTTTATCCACATACCTTTGTATGACTATTTTTTTTTTAAAACAAGTATATATCTTGTTGTATAACTATATATCATTATTTACAGAAGCAATAAAGGTACGAACGTGAAAATTGCAAAAAAACCAACAGTCGTGTTAGGAGCTTTGAAACTCTGACTTGCTGTACTCAAACATACATTTTTTATTATAAAAGTTGTTCCTTATCCTCTTTCCCATAACATATGAAAATCCCAGAAAAATCTAATGGTTAATTCATTCCATATCTTAGAAATACTACCATAGATTCAAAATCCGCAGAAAAACTGACAGCCATGTTAACGGCTTTTAAAATCTAACTTCCTAACCTCGGATGCAAACGCTTTCTTCATTGAAGTTGTGTATTACCATGTTATCCATACCATACCAAAATGTGGGTCATATTCAACAGTTTGACCTTCCCATAATTCTCAAGCACTACCTTTGATACATGACTACTGCTAGAAAGGAGAAAGGGAGTATAGTAAGTTAATATCTTTTTCTTTTCTTTTTTATTATTAATTTGGTTATTAATGTGATTGGTGTGATGAATGGCGTGGGACTGTTGCCCTTCTTATAATAAAAATTATTATCTTTAAATTTTGATATTTGTGTGAATTTATAGTGGCAGGAACTACTGCCCTCTCTTTTAATTTATTTATTGTAATACATTTTGTTATGGTGAGTATACACTAGGACCTGAAATACCTTGATCAAATTAGAACCTAAAGTTCCTTGTTTGTCATTATATAAAATAATTGGACATGTAGTTCTGTCATATAAAAAGATTGAACCCGAAGTTCCTTGATTAAAATTGAAACATGAAAATTTTTAACAATTAAGAGAGCATCGTTTCCTCAACTAAATTAAAATGATGGCCATAAGCGCCTCAGTCCACATACTAATAGATGAGGACCAGAAGTTCCTTAATCCATGTAAATGAGGACCATAAGTTCTTTAATCCATGAGTATGGGCTTGAATTTCAAAAATATGAACCTAAAGGTTCTAATAATTTCGATATCGAGAATAAAATTCGAGTACATATGTATAATATTTTGACCTAAAGTTCAACATATGTGTTAAGAACTTGAAGTTCTAACAATTTGAGTAGACATATGCTTATATGGAATGAAATTAATTATTGCAAGTTTCATCATACCTCATTTTCTTCCTTTTTTGGGAATAAGAAAATGGTGAGCTTAGCAAAACTCGATTTGGTTACCATCGATATCTTAGGCGAGAAATACTTTCATGAATTCATGATGCCCGAGAATTCATGTGGAAGCATATGATATTAGGAAATATATTTGCTTAAAAGCTCATTGACTCATATTAGTGGAACTAGAAGTTTTCATAGTTCCCTATATCCAACAAGCTAAACTAGAAGTTTCATGCATGTATAAAACCAAAAGAGATGGAATTTTTATGTACACACACGTGCATACACATGAATTACAACTACAAAAGTAAAAAAATGGGGGGCTTTCACAAGGGTTGATCATGTGAAGCCTTAATACTTGGTAAAACTCTAGAAGGGGAGGCACCAATGGCTTTTATAATAGAACCACGAACTTCTGGTGGTTACTTTGAATCCGACTTTTGTATTCTTGTAGCTGGTCTAGCTTTCTTTTCATTTTGATGGAGTAGTTATTTTCAAGTTTATACAACTCTCTATTCTCGTGATTGAGTCATCTAATCTCTTGTTTAAGACTTGCCACCTCAGCTATTGATGATTCAGCTTGGTGAGTTCGAGCAAGTAGACATTGGCCCAGGTTGGATACATTAACACCAAAAGCCAAAGAGTCTTGAACAATCAATTCATCAGATATTTTTGAAAGTGTTTTTTTTCATCTTTGGGAGTGAGAATGTTCTTAGCAACACGGCCACTTATTTAAAAATTGAAGGGACACCCCTCTTTGAATTTCAAAAGCTTGGATTTTCATGAATAAACTTCATTAGCATTGATAGACCCAATCTCAGCTTTTCAGATATCAAGAACAATTCTATCAAAATATCTTTGGCAAAGTTTAAACGCATGAATTACATCACCGTTGCTGACAAGCGTGGATGACAAAGTCCCAACCGCACCTCTATCTATTATTGGGAAATTCTTATATATGTCTACTTATGTCTTCCATGCAAGGCAAACATGCAAAAATTTCTAATTATTCTTCCTTGCCAAGAATGCATCTTCAACCAAGCTTCTCAAAATACTCAGTCTTCATCAACACCTCTTTGACCAAGTCCCATAAAATGGCCAACTCATTTTTTCAACAAGAAAACATTTTTGATTGAGATGTTTTACATCAGCATCAAATTCTTCTACTATTTTTCTTCAAAAGGAAAAGTATCTCATATCATCAGGAACGAGAGCAAAAGTATCTCATATCTTGTTTTTTTTTCCCTATCTTTTCCTTTAACCTTGCTCTTGCCAACAAGACAAGGAGAAATTGAGCAATCAGTTAGAATCTGAAATCAAACTCCCAGTCTAGAACTGATTGCCTGAAACCTTGCTTGATTACTTACCTTACATTGCTTTCGAGTATTCATCTTCAACTATTGTTGGTGCGAGATTTGAAGTCACTAGCACCTCAGAACAGTTGGTACGATGTTAACTCTTTACACGGAAGCTTCCAAAATGGATGAGTCATCGAAAAGTGATGCTTTAAAGAACCATTAAAAGGCAAAGGTTGTGCACCACTTCTGTTGTGTAGAAGGCTAGAGCAGAAGGATCAACAATGAACACAATGAAGTTTAAAGGGAGAAAACAAATGGGTGACTAAGTGAATGGAAGACCAAAGTTCAATGATGGGAATCTTACTCATAGTACCACCAAACTCTACCTGAGTATAAAAAAACCAAAGGACAAGAATGACTTGAACTATTATTCTATCTCATCAGTTTGTATCAATCAAATGATGTAGCAGAAAGGTAAATCAATTTTGAAAATAACTAATTAATTACAAGTTACAAAGATGCCGCATGGGTTGAGGTCTCAAAAAGACAATACATGGACTTGGCATTACTAACTATTGTGATTCAAGTCCTAAAAGGACAATCTATGGACATGGCACTTTTAACGTATCTCATGCACTTTTAACGTATCTCATGCCTGAAACATGATAGACATATAGGCTTCAATGATTCAACCCCCGAAAATAAAGATTAAAAATCCAAGCTCTATAACACTCTAGAAGAGGTTATGATCCAAATTCTTCAAACAATTCATTTAATAAGTAATAATTGTCTTAAAAGAGACAATGTAAAGCTCCTAAAGAGCCAAGGATATCCAAAGTAATGAAATGCTTATAAACTATGCATGCACATGCACATGAGAATTATGGGATCACGATGTGATGATAACAAATGTTAATTTTGGTTTATACAGTAGCTACTAGATTCATCAATAAGCTGTGTTGATATTGAGCCAAGTTCTTTGTTCATTGACGAAAACAAAAATTATTTGCCAAAATGGAAAGAGGCATTCCATTACAATTTAGTAAGAATGTGGAAAAATGGACCTATATTACATATCACCAAATGATGTTAAACCCAGAAGGTTACATATGAACATTTGTAATACAATGAAGTACGCTCACATGATATGACGCGAGGTTCCTAGTTGAAATCCGAAATTATGTGCACTCCTATAATCATGATTTCCCATTGTGAAACTTGTTTATTTAAATAGAGAATTATATATTATACAAAGGTTTATGAAAATGCTTGAAGCATTACCTCTATTAGTAATTCCTAGAAGCAAATTACTCTATATAAATTTAAAAGGAGAATGTATCATGAGTGTAGAAAAGCCCTAAAAGTTCAAATTTGAATCTCTCTCTAGCATGCATACAAATTGTTTACAAAAAGGAATTTGTATTTACATATGAAATAGATTGATCCTACAACGGTCAACGAAGCAAATATTTATTGCTACATCTTCATATTAGTTAAAAACATACATATCTCCAAAGTTTTCACTTTAGAAGTTCAAGGATTCCATCAACACACATCCACTTGATTACAAATTAGTTAATCCAGGTTTAATATAATCAGAGGAAGCAGTGGCTACCTAAGCACTGGGCGTTTGTGACCCACTGCGATTTTGTCCGAATCATTTCAAAAAATCTATTGGGCTCTAAGCGGCTCCTCGATGGGCGAGGCGGTTTGTTTATTTATTTTTATATTTTTTTTAAATTAATCAAAAATTTGCTTGTGTTCTGCCTTGAATTCCAAAAATGAAGACTTTTCACTTCTTCAGTCTTCATCGCTGCAAATATCTCTCTCGCCATTGCTGACCTTCCGAGTTCTTTGTCGTCGTTGACCTTTTTAAGTTCTTTGTCGTTGTTCTTATCGTCTGCCATCATCTATCCTATCGTCTCTCCCATTTGCATTTGTGTGCCAATGTCTCTGTTACTATCGACTTCAAGACTTCGGTATGCAGAAGTCCCTCTGCACTGGCTGCCTTACCTACCATATGTGAGTCAATCTCTCACTGTCTCACCACCAAGTCAGTATATGGATGGTGACACACCCCAACCCGGAATGTCCACCTGGACTCCGAGTCGAGTTGTGCTGGCCGACACCAGGAAGGTGACGAAGTCATAAAGTGTAGTGATGTGAGAAAATGTGAATAAATTTAAACCCAAAAGTGCCTAAATATAAAAGTATGCTAGTGAGCGGAAATGAACTCATTTCACACGTGATGTCAGAGTATAAGTAAAGTATAGTAGAGTAGGATAAGAATTATACCATCGAAGGTAATCACCTATACCAAGATTTGCCAAGAATCCTTGTTGACACGAAATCCCTACTACTAAAACTTGGAGGGATAAAAAACAAGGGTAAGTGTGCCTAAAAATAAAGCTTTGTAAAGGCCTTTTAAAAAAATGTATAACCTCTCGTCGTAAAACGAGTATAGTTTCCAAATATAACATATTATGTATAGTATGAAAATACTTACCATAGCCAGCAGTATCTCAAAAAAGCAATATGTCACAAACTTTCATAAATAAACACATGACATCCGTAATCACATAATTTTGCATAAGCAAACATATCATATCGTGTGCTCATTGACATATGCTGACACACGAGTTCATGCAGAGATATTCTGACATGAACATGACTAGGTGTAATAATAATATACGCTCTAGTACTACAATTACGTGAAGATTGGCGCTATGTGCATCACATACAAGTTCTAATTGCCTATAGCAATCTAGGACAAGACTGGCACCTACAATGGATCCAAAGTGAGCTTACAATGTGAGATGAACATACACGTGAAAAGACTAGCCCTGGCCCCGGGCAAGTACTAACACTGGTGCAATAGAAGAAGAGCAGATAACATAAATATGAACATGCCATAGTGATTCAATAATTCTAGTCAACATAATACTATTCCACAAAATTTTAATCATGGTCGTAAATGAAATCACATAATAGTTCGCCTACCTGTGCATCTCGTAGGATTTAGCATAATTTCATAAATCTCAACAATACAATATTTCTTAAACATTCATTAATAATTATATATATATATAGAAACTCAATAAGTATAAATACTATATAAAAGAAAATACTCACTCATAGATACTTGTGAAGTCGCAACCGTTCGAGCTAGGAAAGTTGGAGTCTCCGATAGTAATCACACCTAAGCATAATATTTGGGAAAATGGAGCACATATTTGGAATCAAAGAGTTGAAATACGCTAAGAAGGGTCATTGGCAAATTTTGTAAAAAGTCAACGGAAAAGTCAATAGTTAACCCTAAAAAGTCAACCAAGACGCCAAGCCGGTCAACTACGTTAAATCCTTGAAATTTTACTAAATGGATGTCAAAAATGGACTCAGAACGTCGAAATTAGCCTAGAAGGGTTTCCAAGAAAATTTCAAAAAAGTCAACTAACGGTCAACAATTAACTTTAATGGAATATTCCATCATTAGACATAATATTCTATTAAAGTTAAATGGGAGTTAACAGAATATTCTATTGGAATATTTCCTCCAATTTCTATTATGGACCTGGGTCGGTCTCGCATATCCGGGTCGGATCTGGCCCACGGATCCTACTTTGGATCTTTTTTTTTTTTTTCCAATTGCCGCTGCAACCACCGAAAACTTGGAATTTGGGCGGGAAAATTCCACGGCTCCGATTAGCTTCAAAACACAACGATTTTTCACACTTTACCTACCATTTTTTTTCCCGTTGCTATGTACTTATATGGTCTTGGGCTACTCTCCATATTGTCAATTGGTTTTATGGTGAAACCTCAATTTCATCAGGCTTCAAGTAGCATTTTTTTTCTTACATATGACTGAATACTAAAATGCGTATAGAAGTAGGAATTCATGACTCCATTATTTTACAAATCGCTCAATACTATGTTGCATATTGCTTGTATAATTTGTTGATGCACAAAATCAGTGAGGACTTTGGTACAACATAAAGTGTTAAGTTTGTGACATTCGCTAGATTGTTCCGGTCACTAGTGTGGATAAGTATGTAAATGGATAGAGACAGGGAAGCAAACACAAGATGTACGTGGTTCACCCAGATTGGCTACGTCCATGGAGTAGAGGAGTTCTCATTAATTGTGAAGGGTTTACAAAGTACATAGGTTTAAGCTTTTATTTAGTGAGTACTAGTAAATGATTTAGTACAAATGACATTAGGAAATATTGTGAAAGAATGATCTCTATTTATATAAGAGAGTTTCTAGTTTCATTCTAACATTGACACGTGTCGTGTTGTGATTGGCTTTTGATGTTGACACGTGTCGCGCTATGATTGGCTTCTAATGTCGACACGTGTCGTGCTGTGATTGGCCTCCTGGTTGGAAGGAAACTCGTCTGGGTCATTGACGGTATAACGTTGGCCGGTGCTCAATAGTTTCAGGATTGGTCAAGTATGATACAAACAGTGCTCCCCTAAGTTCCCGAGTGAGGGAAGCTCCTCGGTTGGGGACTTGCAAGATCCAAGCTATTGAGTAATCACGAAACTTCTAAGTACCAAAGTGTGGTATCATTTTCACTTGCCTTATCTGTCTCATATGTAGATGTGGCATCTTCTCTGGAAGTACTTTTCCTCCATCCAATGGTGGTATCTTTAATCGATGAAGATGTATAAGGTAATGTATCAATTTCACTTGAAGCTTACTTGTAGTTTCAGGCTTGGTCAAGTGCGATACAAACTCTATAGTAGGGGTCCCCCAAGTCGCCGAGCTAGGAGATTTGCCGAATGAGGTAACATACAAGGTAAGCAATCAGACTTCCAAGCAAGCAACCTAGATCCGAGGTTCGACTTCGGCTTCCGGTTGATTGTTCTCATTCTCATTGTGTCGTAAATAGCACCAAGGATAAGGAGAAGCAAATGGAGAAGAGATGATATGAGATACTTTTGCTTTTGAAGAAGTAACTTTCCACATGCTTATTCTTGAACTGGGCTGGAGGGTTTTCTGGTTTCCTCTAGAGTATAAGGCCGACTCAAGAATTTGAGGGTCAAAATAAGTCCATCAAATCTAGAGTACGTTCGACCCTGATGATATGGGATACTTTTGCTTTTGATAAAGTAGTGGATGTATCAGCACGTGTTCTGTTACGTTTGTCTCCACATGCTTCCTTGTATCCTTCTCACTTGCCCAATCTATTCCTCAGGCAGAAGTGGTATCTTTTCTGGAAGCATAAGATGTTAAAGATGAGTACTCGAGAGCAATGCCAGGTAAGTAATCAGGCAAGGGGTTCTAGGCAGTCAGTTCTTGACTGGAAGCTTGATTCCAAGTGTTGACTGATTACTCTCTTTCTCCTTGTCTTGCAGGTACGAACAAGGCCAAAGGAAAAGACAGGGAAAAAGCATAATATGGGATACTCTTACTTTTAACCCAGATGATATGAGATACTCTTGCTCTGGTGTGGCTTGTTTGCAGAGGTATTATCGGGAGGAAAAAAAGCTGAGTATTTTGAGAGACTCTGTTGAGAGTTCCTTCTCGAATGTGAAGAAAAGTTGAGCATTTTTTTTTATTTGCAGGTTTGCCTGGCTGTGGAGGATAGAGGTCGGCATATATAGGAGTCTCCCTAACAATAAGTAGTAGTGCTATTCTTTTACCCTTCTTGGTCATAGCAATATAGTGGGAGCTGCAAGCTTCCCGTGTTTTAACTTTGTCAGAGCACTTTGAAAAAGTGGTCTGTGGTATCTGGAAAACTGATGTTGCATGTGAAGATTGCAGATAAGCTTTATCTAAGGAAATCTGGCTCTCGAAGTTCGGAAAGCAGTGCCTCTTCGGTTTTCGAACAAGCAATCCTGTCGAGGATTAAGGTCTAGAGATTCAAAGAACTGTGCCTTTTCGATTTTTGAGAAAGCAATCTTGTTGGGAGTCTGGCTCTCGAGATTCGGAAAGCAGTGTCTCTTTGATTTTTGAGAAAGTAATCATGTTGGGAGTTTGGCTCTTGAGATTCAGAGGTCGGTGCCTCTTCGATTTTTGAGCACGTAATCATGTTGGGAGTCTGACTCTCGAGATTTGGAGAGCGGCGCCTCTTCGATTTTTGAGAAAGCAATCCTGTTGGGAGTCTAACTCTTGAGATTCGGAGAGCAGTGTCTCTTCGATTTTTGAGAAAGTAATCCTGTTGGGAGTTTGGCTCTCGAGATTCAGAGGGCTGTGCCTCTTCAATTTTTGAGCAAGCAATCCTGTTGGGAGTCTGACTCTTGAGATTCGGAGAGCAGTGTCTCTTTAATTTTTGAGAAAGTAATCCTGTTGGGAGTCTGGCTCTCGAGATTCGGAGGGCGATACCTCTTCGATTTTTAAGCAAGCAATCTTGTTGGGAGTGCTTTCTCGAATGTGAGTAAAGGTTGGGCATTTTTGCCAGTCTGCCTTGACACGGAGCACGGAGGTTAACACACATTGGGACTTTCTAATTATCAAGCAGTGGTGCTGTTCTTTTAACCTTGTGGGTAATAGTAGGGTAGTTGGACCTTCAAAATTTATGTGTCTAAACTTTGTCAAAGATCTTTGGAAAAGTTATCTGTGGTACCCGAGCAGCCGATGTTGCGTGTGAAAAATGGTGTCTCTTTGGAATCTGGAGAGTGGTGTCTCTTCGATTTTTGAACCGACGACCATGTTGCCCTTTCTTTTATAAGGGCACTAATTTGCGTGTGGCTTGTTCCAGAGGTATTATCGGGAGGAAAAGAAGCTGAGTATTTTGAAAGACTCTGCTGAGAGTGCCCTCTCGGATGTGAAGAAAAGTTGAGCATTTTTTTTTATTTGCAGGTTTGCCTGGCTATGGAGGATAGAGGTCGGCATATGTAGGAGTCTCCCTAACAACAAGTAGTAGTGCTATTCTTTTACCCTTCTTGGTCATAGCAATATAGTAGGAGCTGCAAGCTTCATGTGTTTTAACTTTGTCAAAGCATTTTGAAAAAGTGGTCTGCGGTATTTGGAAAACTGATGTTGCGTGTAAAGATTGCAGATAAGCTTTATCCAAGGAAATCTGGCTCTCGAAGTTCGGAGAGCGGTGCCTCTTCGGTTTTCGAACAAGCAATCCTGTCAGGGATTTGGGTTTAGAGATTCAAAGAACCGTGCCTCTTCGATTTTTGAGAAAGCAATCTTGTTGGGAGTTTGGCTCTTAAGATTCGAAGAGCAGTGTCTCTTCGATTTTTTAGAAAGTAATCATGTTGCGAGTCTGGCTCTTGAGATTCGAAGGGCGGTGCCTCTTTAATTTTTGAGCACGTAATCATGTTGGGAGTCTGGCTCTTGAGATTTGGAGAGCGGTGCCTCTTCGATTTTTGAGAAAGCAATCCTGTTAGGAGTCTAACTCTTGAGATTCAGAGAGCAGTGTCTCTTCAATTTTTGAGAAAGTAATCTTGTTGGGAGTCTGGCTCTTGAGATTCGGAGGGCCGTACCTCTTCAAATTTTGAGCAAGCAATCCTGTTGGGAGTCTGACTCTTAAGATTCGGAGAGCAGTGTCTCTTCGATTTTTAAGAAAGTAATCCTGTTGGGAGTTTGGCTCTAGAGATTCGGAGAACGATGCCTCTTCGATTTTTAAGCAAGCAATCTTGTTATGAGTGCTTTCTCGAATGTGAGTAAAGGTTGGGCATTTTTGCTAGTCTGCCTTGCCACGGAGCACGGAGGTTGACACACATTGGGACTTTCTAATTATCAAGCAGTGGTGCTGTTCCTTTACCCTTGTGGGTAATAGTAGGGTAGTTGGACCTTCAAAATTTATGTGTTTAAACTTTGTCAGAGATTTTTGGCAAAGTTATCTGTGGTACCTGAGGAGCTGATGTTGCGTGTGGAAAATGGTGTCTCTTTGGAATCCAGAGAGTGGTGCCTTTTTGATTTTTGAACCGACAACCATGTTGCCCTTTCTTTTATAAGGGCACTAATTGTGTGCAAGAAGTACATTCAGAGAGTTATTGCTTGTAGGAATTTTCCCTTTACTTCAGAGATTTATTGCTTTTGACTTGAACTTTGGTGAAAAGGCAGTCATGCCTTCTCAAGACAACATATGGCACCCTTCCTTCTTATCTTCTACCGGTCCTCTTACCGTTGGGGTTTCTGTGATGAAGAATGATATGACCGCTACGTTGGTGGCTAGGAACCTTTTCACTCCCAAAGATAACAGACTATTTTCCAAACGGTTTGATGAGTTGGCTGTTGTTCAGTGTGCAGGTTCTGTGTCTAATATGGCCCAACGCCTTTGCTCGAACCCGCCAAGTTGAATCATTGGTGGCTGAAGTGATAAGTCTCAAACAGGAGATCAGATGACTCAAGCATGAGAATAAACAGTTACACAGGCTCGCACATGACTATGCTACAAACATCAAGAGGAAGCTTGACCAGCTGCAGGAATCTGATTGTCAGATTTTGCTTGATCATCAGAGGTTTGTGGGTTTGTTCCAAAGGCATTTATTGCCTTCGTCTTCTGGGGCTGTACCGCGTAATGAAGCTCCGAATGATCAACCTTCGGTGCCTCCTCCTTCTGGGGTTTTGCCCAGTACTGGGGCTCCGAATGATCATCCTTTGATGCCTACTCTTTCTGGGGCTCTGCCGACTGCTGAGACTTCTCATGAGCAACCTTTGTGAAGGCTCACTCTTGTTTGTTTATTTTGATTCATGTATATGTACATATTTGTAACTTATCGGACATATCAATAAACAAGTTTTGCTTCATTTCAACGTATTGTGTTAAATACACAAAGGCCTTCTTCACTAAGTTCTTTGAATTTTTTCTTTTGTTGAAGCTTGTATGTTGAACCTTTGAGAGTGAAGCATGTATGTTGAGGTAGTGCTCCCTTAATTTCCCGAGTGAGGAAAACTTCTCGATTGGAGACTTGAAAAATCCAAGTCATTGAGTGGTCGTGAGACTTCTGAGTATCAAGGTGCAGTAGCATGTGGTAGGTGTCCCCCAAGTCTCCGGTCGAGGGAGTTGACGAATGAGGCATTTCCTTTCAAAGTGGTAGCCCAAAACTCCTCCTTCATATATATTTGTTATGAAAGTTGTTAGGCCCAAAGAAGAGGAGGCCTAGGCAATTTTATTTTTTTTTCGAATTTTCAAATTTTTGAATTTTCAAATTTTTTTAATTTCGAATTTCCGAAAATATTTAGATATATATATATATATATATTATTTTTTTAAGTTTTGTAGGTGAAGCTTTGGTGTTGAAGCTTTGTAGGTGAAGCTTTGGTGTTGAAGCTTTGTAGGTGAAGCTTTGAGGTTGCACCATGAATTGATTTTGCTTCACCCTATCTTGATCAAGATAGTGTGAAGCTTTTGTAGGTGAAGCTTTTATGTTGAAGCTTTGTAGGTCAAGCTTTTGTGGGTCAAGCTTTTGTAGGTGAAGCTTTTGTGGGTCAAGCTTTTGTGGGTCAAGCTTTTGTGTTGAAGCTTTTGTAGGTGAAGCTTTGGAGTTAAAGCTTTTGTTGGGTACCATGAATTGATTTTGCTTCACACTATCTTAATCAAGATAGTGTGAAGCATTTGAGAATTGGTAGTTGTCCTCCATTGATGAAGCTTTTGTTGGTGAAGCTTTTGTGGGTGAAGCTTTTGGGTTGAAGCTTTTGTAGCTGAAGTTTTGGAGTTGAAGCTTTGGAGTTAAAAGCTTTTGTTTGGTACCATGAATTGATTTTGCTTCACACTATCTGGATCAAGATAGTGTGAAGCTTTTGAGAACTAGAAATTTGAAAATGTAGGAGAGACAGCATATACAAATTTTGCTTTCACACTGTTGAGCAAGAGATTGTGATGCAAGCCACACTTTGTAGTAGTGAAGGTTTGGATGAACCATATAAATTGAATTTGCTTCGAACAGTCTTGAATTTGCTTCGAAGGTTTGAGAATTGTAGTTGCCCTCCATTGATGAAGCTCTTGTTGGCACCATAAATTGGTTTTCCTTCACACTGTCTTAATCAAGAGTGTGTGAAGCTTTTGAGAATTGTGGTTGAACTCCTTTGATGAAGCTTTTGGTGGCACTATAAATTGGTTTTGCTTCACACTGTCTTGATCAAGAATGTGTGATGCTTTTGAGAATTGTGGTTGCCCTCCATTGATGAAGCTCTTGTTGGCACCATAAATTGATTTTGCTTCACACTGTCTTGATCAAAAGTGTGTGAAGCTTTTGAGAATTGTGGTTGAACTCCTTTGATGAAACTCTTGTTAGCATTATAAATTGGTTTTGCTTCACACTGTCTTGATCAAGAGTGTGTGAAGCTTTCTACGAGTTGTAGTGTTTGCATTGTTACAGAGGGGAAATGTTTAAAGCAGATGCAAGAGAGCTGAATAGCTTGATCTTCGTATGCCATGCATTGAAGTTGTTGTTGGCTTGCAATAAGACTTTGTTGGTGACTATAACTCTTGTTGGGCATAAGTGCTCCCCTAGTTGAGTTGTCAAGCTTGAGGGTTTTTTATTATTTGTGAATGCTACGAGTTCATATGTACAAGTTGTACCACTCGTCTTCTGGTAGGTGGAATGAATGGTGAGTTGTTTTCATCACTTGGTTGGTGGTACAAAGGTGAGTTCTTTTATCACCTTTCATCACATTTCATCACCTGGTTGGTGGCACGAGGATGAGTTCCTTATTCTCCTGGTTGGTGGCATGAATAGCAAGTTGCCAAATGATATTAGAGTACGGGTTGTACATTTCATCACCTGGTTGGTGGCATGAAGGAGAGTACGGGTTGTACATTTCATCACCTGGTTGGTGGCATGAAGGAGAGTACGGGTTGTACATACGGGTTGTACATTTCATTACCTGGTTGGTGGCATGAAGATGAGTTCATTCTTCTCCTGGTTGGTGGCATGAGTGGCAAGTTGCCAAATGATATTAGAGTACGGGTTGTACATTTCATCACCTGGTTGGTGGCATGTGGCATGAATGGCAAGTTGCCAAATGATATTAGAGTACGGGTTATACATTTCATCACCTAGTTGGTGGCATGAAGGAGAGTACGGGTTGTACATTTCATCACCTGGTTGGTGGCATGAAGATGAGTTCCTTCTTCACCTGGTTGGTGGCATAAGTGGCAAGTTGCCAAATGATATTAGAGTATGGGTTGTACATTTCATCACCTGATTGGTGGCATGAAGGAGAGTGTGGGTTATACATTTCATCACCCGGTTGGTGGCATGAAGATGAGTTCCTTCTTCACCTAGTTGGTGGCATGAGTGGTAAGTTGCCAAATGATATTAAAGTACGGGTTGTACATTTCATCACCTGGTTAGTGGCATGAAGATGAGTTCATTCTTCACATTTCATCACCTGGTTGGTAAGAATAAGGGCAAGGTGTCTAGGCACATTGTAGCAAGTGTCGAATGACACAAAATATGTTGAACCCTTTTAAAGCACAGTTGGCTTATGTATGAATGTGTTGGAATGTATGATTGAACGAATATACTGTGAAGCTGTTCGTTTATTTGTATAGTCTTGTTGACACATACTTAGACTTTGTTTCATGTTGGAAGCATTCATGTTGAAGCTTTGAACCCGAGTGTTTCATTGCTAGGAATGTAAGAGGATTAGGACTGAGTTGTCTAAATCACATCTTTATTGAATTCATGCCAAATAGTCTTTGTTACATAGGCTGAAGCTTAACACTTGTACAATGTGAGTTTACTTGTAATAGTACTTCAAGTGATCAGCGTTCCATGGATGGCCAAGGGTCTTGCCATCAGAGCTTTTAAGCTTGTAGGAGCCAAGACGACTGATGCTAACAACTTCAAACAGTGCATCCCAGTTTAGACTAAGTGTTCCTTCACTCGGGACTCTGTCGCAGAGTAATCTTTTCTTCAATACCCAGTCCCCCACTTTGAAAGAACGAGGTTTGACCCTTGAGTCATAGTAGTTGGAAATGCGGTGCTTGTAGGCGACATTCCTCAAGTGAGCCTGGTTTCTGTGTTCCTCGACTAGATCTAAGTTGAGGGTAAGTTGTTTGTCATTTTCGCTTTGCACATAGTTTTGGACTCGGAACGTTGTTTGCTCAAGCTCAACTGGGACAACTGCCTCTGTACCAGATGCAAGTAAGAATGGGGTTTCTCCTGTTAATGTCCGATACGAAGTGCGGTATGACCAAAGAACTTGGGGTACAAATTCTGGCCAACCACCTTTAGCCTTGTCCAAGCTGGTTTTCAAAGTTCGCTTGATTATTTTGTTGATAGCTTCAACTTGTCCATTAGACTGGGGATGAGCTGGGAAGGCAAAACATAAGTTAATGTTAAACTTAGAGCAGAACATCCTGAACTTATTGTTGTCAAACTGTCACCCGTTGTCAGTGACTATTGCATTGGGAATGTCAAATCTGCAAAGGATGTTCTTTCATATGAAGTCTTCTATTTTTGCCTCAGTAATGGTTACCAAGGGTTCTACTTCGGCCCACTTTGTGAAGTAGTCAACTGCAACGATTGCATAGCGATCTTTGCCCTTCCCTGCAAGCATTGGGCCGATCCAATCAAGTCCCTATTGGGCGAAGGGCCAAGGGCTGATCATAGGAGTGAGCGGCTCGGGATGGGAGTGAGGAATAGTTGCGTAGCGTTGACATTTATCATATGAGCGGGATATTCTGATAGCATCTTGGTGGAGTGTTGGCCAGTAATATCCTTCGCGAAAAGCCTTGTGTGCTAGGGATCGAGATCTAGCATGATCTCCGCAGACTCCTTCATGTATTTCCCGAATGACAGTTTCCGCCTCTGCGGGTGTAAGGCATCTTAGGTATGGTATGTTAAAACCTCGCTTGTAGAGTTGGTCATTAATGATCAAGTAACGGGTAGCCTTATATTGAATATGCTTAGCTTGGACTTTGTCATTTGGAAGGGTGCCATGAGCAAGGAATCTATAGATCGGGGTAATCCAACTATCTCCTTGTTGTAAGTTGCATACTTCTGCAGCCATAGTGCTTGGTGCTGCCAACAATTCGACCTGAATTTTTCTCCCAATCTTGTCTTCCACCGCTGAGAGCCAAAGCATCTGCATGATTGTCTGTCGCTCGAGGAATTTGGGTGATCTGGTAGTGGAAATGCTTAAGCAACAATTGTGTTTATGCCAAATATGCTACCATGAAGCTATCCTTAGCGTCAAAGTTGTTGGTGACCTGGTTAACCACCAATTGAGAGTCACTAAAGATATCAATTCGTTTAACCCCAAGGTCTTTGGCCAAACGTAAGCTTGCTAGAAGGGCTTTATATTCAGCCTCATTGTTCGACGCCTTGAATTTGAAACGAAGAGCATACTCCATCGCCACTTTGTCAAGGGTCATAAGGACTAGTCCTGCTCCACAACCCTATTGGGTGGACGAGCCATCAACATATAGACTCCATGCTGGGGCTGTTGGTTCTATTTTCTGAGCTTCCGAGGGTAATGAAACCACTTCTTTAGGCATAGAAACAATGTCAACAGGATATGTGAAGTCGGCGATGAAGTTTGCCACTGCTTGGCCCTTCTCAGCTGGCTTTGGTTGGTAGGAGATGTCAAACTCACCCAATGTTATCGCCCATTTGATCATTCACCCGGAAGTGTCAGGACTTTGGAGTATTTATCGAAGAGGATAATTGGTAAGCACAATGATGGAGTGTGCTTGGAAGTAAGGGCGAAGTTTTCGAGCAGACATGACCAATGCTAGAGCCAATTTCTCAATGTTGGAGTATCGTGTCTCCGCATCTTGTAAGGCCTTGTTAGCGTAGTAGACAGGCCGTTCGACATTACCATCATTTCGAATGAGAACAGAACTTACTGCTGAAGCCGATACCGACAGATAGATAATGAGAGTGTCACCAACCTCAGGTTTGGAGAGCAAAAGGGCTTTACTCATGTAATCTTTGAGGTTCTTAAATGCCTCAGCACATGCATCAGTCCATGTAATGTACTTCTTACTTCCCTTAAGTGCTTTGAAAAAAGGAGCACATCTGTCTGTGGCCTTAGAGATGAACCTAGTTAAGGCTGCCACCTTGCCAGTAAGGCTCTGGATGTCTTTTCAAGTTACCGGTTCCTTCATGTCGAGGATTGCTTTAATCTTCTTAGGATTAGCCTTAATGCCTCGTTGCCTTATTATGAAGCCTAAAAATTTGCCAGAGCCTATGCCGAAGGCATATTTGTTAGGGTTCAACCTCATTCGATACCTCTTCAGAATGGTGAAAGTTTCAGATAGGTTGGTAATGTGTTGGTCAACATGTTTGCTCTTGACTAGCATATCATCAACTTAAACTTCCATGCTCTTCTCAATCTGTTCAGTGAACATTGAATTGACCAGTCTCTGATAAGTCGCTCCTGCATTCTTTAGGCCGAAGGGCATGACTTTATAGCAATATAGTCCCTTGTCAGTAGTGAAGGCTGTGTGTTCTTGGTCCGGAGGGTTCATGAGGATTTGATTATATCCTGAGTACGCATCCATAAAGCTCAGAAGTTCACACCCTGCCGTAGAGTCTATAAGTCTGTCTATGAGAAGAAGAGGAAAGCTATCCTTTGGGCATCATTTGTTTAGGTCGGTGTAATCGACACACATTCTCCACAAGACCTTTTGGAGCAGGAGACTTTCCTTGGTCAGATTCTTCTTAACAAGGACAACATTTGCTACCCACGTTGGATAATTGACTTCGCGAACGAAGCCTATGCCTTTGAGTTTTTCAACTTTTACCTTCATTGCCTCGTATCGTTCAGCGTCATAGGATCTTCACTTCTGTCTCACTGGCTTGGTCTTGGGGTCAATACTTAAGCGATGACAGATGATATCGGGAGAGATGTTTGGCATGTCCTCGTATGACCAGGCGAGACCTCAGTGTTCTCTTGCAAAAAAAAAATCAATGTCAACCGAATGGGTGGTGACAAGGTGGTACCAATCTTCACCATGCGATCCGGATAATCTTTTAAAATAGAGACCTTTTCCAACTCTTCAGCGGGTTGTGCTTGCTAGGTGAAAGAGTCATCTAGAGGATGGTCAGGTTGACTGTTGCTACCATGAAGATCCAAGTTGGCTTCGTCTGGGCTAGTCTTTATGACTTTGTCATGTATAAAAAGGGTTTCCTTGGGCACATACAGGTGTTGTTGCTTGACCGAAGTGTTGTAACATGATCGTGCACTAAGTTAATCTCCTCTGATGTAACCATTGCCATAGGGGGTTGGAAATTTCATCAACAACATATGTGTGGATACCATGGCCTTGAGATCATTGATGCTTGTGCATCCGAAGATGACATTGTATGCCGTTGGGCAATCAACCACCAGGAAGTTAGTAGTAAAGGTAGCTATGTAAGAGCTTATACTAATGGTGAAAGGTAAGTGTATGCTCCCCAAAGGTTGCACGATATCACCGGAGAAGCTTATCAAAGGGGAAATCGAGCGGTCGAGCAAGTTTTCAGCTACATTAAGTGCCCTGAAAGCTTCAGCAAACATGATATTGACCGAAGCCCCCGTGTCTACCAGGATTCATCGTACTTCAAAGTTGGCTATGTGAGCTTCCATGATCAGTGGGTCGTTGTAAGGGTAGATGATACATATTTCTTCCTTAGGGTAGAAACATATTGGATCCCAGTTAGGCTTTTGATACTTACCTCCCCTGATGTCTTCCACGTGAAACACTTGGTGGCCAGACCTTAAAGCTCGTTCACTATTTTTCATGGCCCTGTTGGAAGATTTAGATATGGGTGTGCCATCACTTATGCAATATATCACATTTACCTGGCGTTGGTTACGGTTACCCCTTAGAGGGTGAAGGAGGAATTGATCAATTTTTCCTTCACGTTCCAAAGCTTTAATATGATCACGAAGGGTGATACACTTCTCGCCATCATGGCTGTTATGCTCGTGGTAGCAGCAAAACGTGCCCGTGTTCTTTGTGGGCTTGTAATCCCGGTGCCTCGGCTTTGGCTTCGGTATCAAGTGTGCTATGCTGGGGTATATGTCCACGCATGTGGCATTCAAAGGTGTGTATGCCTTATACCTCGGGGTAGGGGTTATCCTGACACGTGCTTGACCCACTGTGTTGACTGCTTAGGGTCGGGGATTATCATGGTGATACCCTTGGTTACCGCGGTAGTGTCCCTTACTCCTTTTACTAAAATGAGACCGGTGAGGATGGAAATCTTTCCTTTTGCCTTGAGATTGATATGTCTGTTGACTTGGCAAAATATTAAGTAAGGCAGGGGGAGGAACCGCTGCTGTTTGGAAGGTTGAGGTCTTCTCATTTGGTTGGATCTGGCTTCCACTCCCTACTTGCTGATAAGGGATGGTTGTGGGGGGTTTCCCTTGATATGTCCATCCCTCGACGGAGGCATGGTTGTAAGCCTGTACTATCACCTTAGAGTAAGTCTTCCAAGTGCTGGCATTGATCATGTACTTGAAGAAACAATCACGTAGGCCTGCCGTGAAGGCCTTGAGAACAGTCTTATTATCTGCCTCAGCACAGCGAGAATACTCATGGCTGAAACAACCAGTATACTCTCGTAGTGACTCGTCCGGGTTTTGGCAAATAGCGTACAAGTCATCTGCAGAATGCAAGTGATCGGTCTGGAAGATGTGTTGAGAGACAAACAGTTTCCTCAGTTCCTCAAATGAGTCTATTGTCTCAGGTGGAAGACGGCAATACCAGTTTAGAGTTCCGCCAGAGAGGGTGGAGGGGAAGAGAAGACATCGTTCTTCGTCGGTGTACATCCGATATGCCATGGTGGACTCAAAGAGGTTAAGGTGTTCAATTGGGTCCTCCCTTCCAGTATAGAGTTGTAAACCAAGCTTTTGTTTTGTCTTCGCTTAAAGGAGGGTGTCAATGATCCTCTTTGTGAGAGGGCTAGGCCTGGGTTGGATCCAGTCAGGTATCTCGACCTGACGTTCGGCCTTCAATTTGTTTACTTCCTCAATGAGCTGTAGGACAAGGGGGTCTTGAGTGGAGTCATATACCACTGGGATTTTCTTTCGTAAGTCTCCATCGCCTCTTGAAAGTAGGAAAGTTTGAGCAAAGGCGTGTGATTTTTCCTTGGACTCGCCGTACTGACTTCTAGGATGAGTCTATCGTTCCTTCCCGAGATTGGCAGCTAGCTTGGGTCGTGGAAGGGGACCGAGTCTTTCAGAAACCCTTGGGTCATTGATCTTCGAGCATATGTGGGGGGATTCTCTCGACGTTGCTTTAGGAAGTCTCGGCATTCATGATAAACGGCTTTCGATCCTTCCAACCCTTTTGCAAGGAGGTGTCTTCCTCCACTTCTCCTGCTTCGGGTCGAAGCAACTGGGTTGAGAGAAGTTTCATGTTGATCAATGTTTTGATGATTAGCTCGATCCTCATCAGGGATACCCATGTCGAAGGAAGGTGACCCTCCGTGTTGGGGGGCACCCAGATGATGGTTGATGTCCATAGGGGCAACAAGCTCGCGTGTTTAAGTACACATAGTTTCATGGAGCGTCTCAAAGAGCTTCTCATACTACTCCTGGAGGACCTCATTCTTCATTGCTATCTTGTTGTTTTGAGCTTCTAGCTCATTAACTTTAGCTTGAAGAGCAACCCTCTTTCCTTCCTTCTTTCGTTGCTTCGCACTAGGTGCAAGAGGGGTGTCATTCTGTGAGTTGTGGCTTCATTCACTCCCCATGTTGGAGAGCGATGCCTGGTCAAAAGATAGTGTACGAATGGTGGAAACCAGCTTGACAGAGCTGAAGAGAGTGGGAATAAGTGTCTTTCCCACATACGGCTCCAAATGTTGATGTACAAAATCAGTGAGCACTTTGGTACAACATAAAGTGTTAAGTTTGTGACCTTCGCTAGATTGCTCCGGTCACTAGTGTGGATAAGTATGTAAATGGATAGAGACAGGGAAGCAAACACAAGATGTACGTGGTTCACCCAGATTGGCTACGTCCACGGAGTAGGGGAGTTCTCATTAATTGTGAAGGGTTTACACAAGTATATAGGTTCAAGCTCTCCTTTAGTGAGTACTAGTAAATGATTTAGTACAAATGACATTAGAAAATATTGTGAGAGAATGATCTCTATTTATAGAAGAGAGTTTCTAGTTTCATTTTGACTTTGACACTTGTCGTGTTGTGATTGGCTTCTGATGTTGACATGTGTCGCGCTGTGATTGGTCTCCTGATTGGAGGGAAACTCTTCTGGGTCATTGACGGTATAACATTGACCGGTGCTCAATAGTTTCGGGATTGGTCAAGTATGGTACAAACATAATTAATTATATTGATATTTTGTATATACATATATAATATATGTTGATATTTTGCACAGATTGTCAGGTTGCATAGATTGAAATTCTGTATATTAGGAAAGGTGGACTCAATTATTAAAGAATATTGGCAAAGGTGGATTCATTTGAAATTTTGTATATATTGATATACATAAACTGAAAATTTGACGATATGTGAGGAAGTTGGAGAATATTAGGAATGGTGGATTCAATTGTTGTTCTTTTTGTGTTTGGTCGGCATGGTTGTTGAGAAAATGTAGGAAAAGAAAATTTCAATTTGAGCATTGAGTTTTGGGCTGTTTTGGTTTCTAAAATAATTGGGAAAACGTTGACATGACGAGCCTAAATGCACCATTGATGGGGTTTTTATATGGAGAGCTACAAAAACAAAGATGGAGATTAGAGAGGCACTCAAGAACAACGAGACCAACTATCAACCAATTCTCCAAATTATTGATGAAAAAAGTTCATGGACGGCTTGATAGTCCATTACATTTGGTGGGTTACCTCTTGAACCCATATTACTTCTTCAAACATCAAAGCATACAACATGATCCAATTGCCATAGAGGGGATTTTTACTTGTGTTGAGAAGTCATTCCCCGATAACTATGAGGTTCAAAACCAAGTGATAAATGTTGAGATGCACAAGTATAGCGTAAAAGAAGGTGGATTTGGAATACATTTGGCCGAGATTGGATGCGTTGAGAATGATGACAACTAAATCCGGGTATAAATCTTCACATAACCTTATTTTTTTATATATTAATTTTGACTTTACTAATTGTGTGTTTTTTTCTTCATTAGTTGCATGGTGGTATAATTATGGAAATGGTGTACCTAATTTGCAAAGGATGGCTATAAAGATTCTCTCATTGACTACAAGTTCATCCGATTGTGAAAGAAATTGGAGCACTTTTGAAGGTATACATACAAAGAAAATGAATAGACTAGATACAACAAGATTAAATAATTTAGTCTATGTCCAATTCAATGCAAAGATCATGAACAAGAAGAAAAGAGAGAAGGAGAAGAAAGTGGACATACTACTAGCAAGTGAAGCTAGTATGGCACAAAGATGGATTGTGGAGGGTGGTGATGAAGAACTTGAGCTTGGTTCGGGGAATTGGAGAGACATCGGAGATGGGTAGTTCCCTAGAGCCTAGGAGGAGTTCTAAAAATGTTGAAGTAAGAGAACTTCATGAAGAAGATTTTGCATTAGATGATGACGCGGAAGAAGAAGGAGATGATGAAGACGTTGAGTTTGAATCCCACACAGAGAGAGTCTTGGAGGGTTATGGAGAAGAAGAGTTTGATGCCTAACTTTGAAACTTTGCAAGTCTCTCATATTACTATAGTTCCTTATTCTTCTTATTTTGCATTTTAGGTGGTTTTAAAATTGAGAACTTGTTGGGTACATGTATCATCCTAAAATACTCCTCACTATGGTTATATGGCATATATGCTTACTGTGCTTTTAAATTTTGGACTTGTTGGATGCACTACTTCTAGCAATTTTATCATTCTTTTATTATCTTATCCATGGATTCCATACAGGTAATTTTTTTAAGTGTCAATACGCACTTATTTACAGGATATACAAGAAATTTACTTAAATCCGCCTAGGTGCCCGCCTAAACCTCACCTAGCCACCTAGGCGCTGGGCCCTAGCTGGCTACCCGACTAGCACTTAGCGTTTTTTTAAATTTTGTCTAAAAGTATGCGTCATCAACCACATGAGCAAAATATTTATTTTTTTTTTGTTTCCTTCAAACCATCCATTCATCTCATGAGAAGTTTTAATGAGATAGTTAATCAAAGACATGTGGGCATCCAAGGGAAAGTGATAAAAAAATCAATGTGAATGCCTATTGAAAAAGTAGTATGAATAAAGACTTTGAAATATGATTAAAGTTCACTATTCACTTGATAACTTTGGTTCCCATTAATGTATTAAAATAACTCATATGTTGGGTTTGTTAAGTCCTGACTTTTGCCTATAAAAGATTGAAGAATAAAGGAAAGAAGTGAGGTGAGAAACATACTGAGGAAAGGAAAGAAAATTGGAAAAGAAGAAAGAAATAAAAGAAGAGATAGAATGTAAGGAAAGAAAGAAGAGAAATGCAGAAGAAAATACCAGTGAGTTAGGCTAAAGAGAAGAGAGAAAATAGTGAGAGTTATTTTGTACTCTTATTATTTCAGATAATTAAAGAAAGTACTACTATTGCCCATAGGGTTTAGGCACACTTGCCGAAACTCATAAATATTGTGTCTTATTTACTTTATTCCACTGCACATACCATCAATTTCATAACAGTGTACATGATTCGAATTATTAATTGGTGGGTTGAGAGAAATGATTTTGTTTAAGGGTTTAGTTTTACCCAAGGAACAAAATGCCGATAATATCGGCGATATATCGCCGATATTATCGGTTTTTCGCTGGACCAATATTTTAATAGGTATCTAAATGATTTTCGTCAAAATATCGCGAAATTTCGGAGCTGTGCAAGTCGAAGACGAACGCCGGAGCTTCTACAGCTCCAGCTGACTGTAAAACAGCCCCCTAGACTCCGATCTAGGTATGAAAATGAAATAGAAGACGAGAGGAACGTTTTTATAACATCCGTTTTCCGTGAAACTTGCCGGAGCAAGTGCGATGGTGTGCATGTGGGTCTCGGTGCAGAGAGAAAGGAGAGGGAGGAGCAGAAGGCTGTGGTGTGTGTGTGGGAGAAGGGAGAAGAGAGATCGAGAGATCTGTGTGTGTGTGTGGGAGTGGAGAATGGAGAGTTGCAGATGAAAGGAAATGAAAGAAAGAGAAATGAATGGAAGTAAGTGGGAAGAGAGGGAAAGAATCAGCATAAATGAGGGAAAATGGGGGAAAATGGAACCGTGAGGGAGAGAGATGTGAGGGAAAAGTGATGGGATATGGCGTGTGTGAGTGTGTAAAAGAGAGAGAGAGAGAGAGATATGTGAGATTGTGGGAGAGAAAGAAAATATATTTTAAAAAATGGAAAAGAAATGATGTATGATGGATGATGGCACAAAAATGTGGATTTTCAAAACCTAATAAAACAATATTAAACTGTCCACTTGCTGCACACTTAAACCAACTTTCTTGGTTTCCAACGTACACAACCCACAAGGCTATTCAGAAAATCAAACCAAAGCAGTGGCACACTGCACAAGAATTTCGAGTTTGAATTCGCCTCAGATATTTTTACACATTTTCGAGCATAACTTGTTCGTTATAACTCCGAATTGAGTTCCGTTTACAGCCACGTGCTCGTAAAAATGAGAATTACTCAAGAATAGTAAAATAAGAGTGGAAAAATGAAGGGAAAATTGAGGTCCACGTGAAAGGCCTAGGTGGCATCGTATTTTGGTAATTTCACTACTACTAAGAATAAAATACGATAAATCGCGGGACAGGATGTCATAACCTAAGACACACCCCGACCCGGAATGTCCACCTAGACACCTGAATCGTGATGTGTTGGCCGACACTTGGAATGTGACGAAGCCATAAAATGTAATGATGTGAAAAATGTAAATAAATTAAAACCTAAAAGTGACTAATCTATAGGGCGTATGTGAGCGGGATTGAACCATATCACATATTTATAATATTCCCAATACATGCAAAACTATTTTGGGGATTTATCATTTGATGACTACTCTTCACAATACACTCACTCTACACATAGAGATGATGAAGATAATGAAAATTTTTGAACCTCATAGGAACTCTATGTGGTACTAAGTCACTCATGTATCTTACCATGCAATGTATAAAGTGTAAAATATTGTACTAATTCATTATATATAAATGATTATGGTGTGTTTAAACTTCTTTCATTAATTACTACATAGTTTCTACATTCACAATGTTTGCCAGCTCGCTATATAATCAACTTGATAATGTTAAATCCATCATGCAATGCATTTCCTTCCAATTTTTTGTGATAAACTAATAGATAATTGACTAAATAAACATCCTGCAAAATTTCAATAAAAATTTCCAAGTTTTTCTTACAATTTCCGTGGTTTCCATATTATTTTTATCGATATCAATATTATCCCAATATTTCCATCGATATTTCCGTGTTTTCGAACTACCGATATTTCCGATATTATCGATATTTAATACCTTGGTTTTACCTTGCACTACTTTCATTTGGAGTCAATATAGTTCGGTCCTTGCCACTTAAAATTTTCAGACATTTGCAAGTTATATGTCATTCAGTTAGTTAAGAGTGTTCGCTCATGCATACTGTGTTTGAATCTCTCTCTCTAATTTAGACGAATTTAGTGTAGATTTTTCTATCGTTTGTCAAAAAAAATAATTAATTGTCTACAATTTACGCACAACCTGAAGTTAGGAATCTCTAGTTGCCTCATTATACTTATATGGAGCCGAGTCAGTGATAAATCACAAAATTAAATACCCACGATATATCCATTACTAGTCAAATACTGTCGACATTATTTTGATGCAGCGCCCATCTTTAGCTATTCTTGTTTGTTCATGCACAATGGAGTTGATTTGTTACGTTTGCTTTGATAAGGCAACTTAGGTAAGTACTACTCTCACAGCCCTTGTTGGACCTGGGATTTTGCAGTTAAGGAAGCTTCACTTTTGGTCTTTGTTAAGTTCAGAAAACCTTTGATGAAGACAAGCCCAACTTTCAACTGGACTTATGGAAGTACAGGGCTCAATACAAGTGGCTTGGAGGGAGGGCAGAAATTTCAAATATAACTCCACTCTGTCCCCATCGTTTTCTTTCTAAAAGGTTTGCCCTTTCAAAACTTGCTATTTTTTTTAGTAGATTAGTCAAAATAGAAGAATAGTAAACTATAAATATTCTGCATGTATTTGATTTTGCACTTACTGAAAAAACTGTGCAGCACTACAAATAAAAAGACCAACAAATTAACCAAAGTTGAAAGCAAGCCCCTCCCTTTGTTTTGGTTGTTGATTCATTATTTGACTGCAGAATGCTGACAGACGCAGCACCACAACAGCAATTTCTTTGGTGTATTTCCAGTCGAACGAAACTTTGCAGCTGTTTCCTCCACCTTCAGGGATTGCTCTTTTTCCTTGGCTTCAATGATAGCTCTCCTTTCTTCTCCTGTTTTATGTATTTCAGCAACTTTGTTCTTCATTTTCTCAGCATACCCTGCCTTCTTTTTTTCATATTTTTCCTACGCAGATTAGTTGAAAAAACATTTTGATCAAGTATCCAAAATAGGTTCTAATGTAATCATATGGATCAAATAGCCACAAGCATACTTGAAGGAATTTAACAGAACTGTAAAGACCTTGTAGCTTAGGTGGTTAATAAGCATTTATTTTTGCAACCGAGGTTCAAGAATTTTACCTCAATTTTTCTGAGTTCTGCCTCTACATTGGTTCTCTTGTTGTTTTCCCATAATTCTACGATTGACATCCTTCTGTATGCCCTGTCAATGGTTGAAAACGTTGGAATACTTCAATTGCTTTAATCAAGCATTATAAATAATAATTATTTTGAAGGATGCTTCAACACTTTACATGTTTTTATTAATTTATTTTACATATCAAGTTATATATGACCACTTACTTGTTCTCTGCTTTTGTCTTCTCACTTTCTTCCCATGCTTTAATTAAGGCCAGCCTTTTCTCCATTTCAATTTTTGCAAACAATACATCTAAAAAAACAAAAAAATAAAAAATAAAACGAGACAATGATGAGTTTTTAATATATATCTTGTAACTGACGGATGTACAGAAAATAATTCAAAGAAATAAACACATCCGAGACATATATACCTCTGTCAGTTGAACTCCCTACACCTTTGTTTACTGCGGGGTCTGCAATCTCTAAGAATGTTAAATAAATTCCACATGTTAGTTGACGAATATGAGCAAAATATGAATATCTGCAAACTGCTTATCTTCTATATATAAATAAAGCAAGAAGGTAAAAATGGTGAAGGTTTTATAATTTCTAGATTCCCTTTCTCCCATTAAAATTTCAAAAAAAATTAAAAATAATAAAAATAATAAAAAACTAAAGTGGGAGTGCTTAGCATCTTTATTATTTTTTAAATATATAATTTTTTTTTTCAAATAAAAAAAAGCCAATCACTTTTCTTTTGGGTTAAGGTTTAGGGTTTAAGATTAATAAATAATTTTATATTTGTACATGAGTTTATGAATTCTCACTTTTTGACATAAGCAAAAATGATTTATCTATCCAACTAAGATCAATATCACTTGCTAAAATTCATCTTTATTGATCTCTTCTATAAGCACAAAATGTTGATCCACCCAATTCTAATATGAAAAATATTTTGTGACTCCAACAAATTACTTTAGTCTGGTTATGCCACTGATCAAGAAAAATATTCGTAAAAGTGAAGATATTTTTTATTTTGTACGTCTTCTAGCTTCATGTCACAAAAATTATCTAAAAAGCTCAGAAATAGAGAGAAAGATATAGAGGGGAGTGTGCACCTTTGACAGCTGCTGCAGGAGCAGCAGGAGGAGGAGATGCCGTCTCTTCAGGAATTGGGATCGCACTCTTGTCTTCAGTGGCATGATTTTCTCCTTCGTTCTTAACAACCGCCGGGACTTCTGCTGCTGGCGGTATTGCGGATACAGAGGGAGTTTCACCCTCAGCCCTCTTGTGCTCCTCGTGATCTCCCATAACGTAGTCTTTAAGCTTAGCCACAGTTCACACACACAAAACAAAAAGTTCAAGAGAAATGAAAATAAACGTCAACCGTCACCAAAATTTATAGCCAACTAAATAAGCCCAATGATGACAAACAGATTTAGCTTTGAGGGATCTGGAAATCTGTCGTGTGTTACAAGAAAAATGATTGGTGGAAAAACCTAGGTGAAAGGTGATGGTGTGGTAGGAGGTTGCATATATATAATAGATTGAGACCAGACAAAAAATTGTTTTGAGATCAGACGTTTCCAATTGAGTTACTGATTAGTCCTTTTTTGGCCTTTCCATGCGTTGGTGTGTTACATGCTATGTACCAATTGGGAAACATGAATAAATTCAGGGGAAAATTGAAGGAAAAAAGAAATAATGCCTCTATGGGTTGATAATATATATGGTTAGACTTTTAATCTAATTATTATTTGAATTAAAAAGTGGATTATTTACATAAAAGGATAGATAATAGAATGCTCATGGATAAATAATTGATTACATAGGGCAAATAGTCATTGTAGTCCATTTGAAGGCGTGGACTGATCGATAACTGTTGTCATTGGTTAACTTATGTACTCTTGTTCTCAGTCGCACAATTCGATCATCACAAGAACATGATATATACTAGCTCACATATATGATACACGTCGTTTGTTCATTTTTTTTTTTTAATACTATGATATATTATATTGAGAGAGTGGTGTAGGATTTATATAATATTTGCATTACATAAAACACAATATTGATTCACCTAACATTGGGTGTTTTATTATTGATGCACTATGTCGCACATCAATATTGTATAAGATTTATATAATATTTGCATATTCTCTCTACGCGAGACTTTTCTCTCATATGCCGCCGTCTACGCATAGACACGTCCATGGAGAATTCATCTCCCTAAAACCTCACCATAGGCTATTCTTCAAGGATGATTCACGATGTACTGCACATGACACCATTCTTTCTTAGAACTACACCCGCAGTTTGATTCTCATTCCTGGAGATATGTAAGTAGTCATATTCGTATTCAACCCCCCCCCCCTCAACAAATCAACCCCATCTCTCCTTGCCGGAGATCAAGGGCGCGCAAGTGCAACTTGATTTCACTTCCGTCCACGGATATGTGCAAATTTGGTTCCAACACTTTTATCAATTTTGTAGTTTTCGAAAAACTGAATATGCAGCTCATGGAAGTGGTAACCACGTATCTTTATGGGGATCTTGATACGAAAATCTACATGAAAGCTTAAATGACTTACATTGACTGAGTCAAATAGTTATACTACGGAACACCCTTTTGATTAGATTGAGGCATTCACTCTATGGATTGAAACAATCCTAACAGATGTGGTACAATCATCTGAGTGAGTATTTGATTAGTCAGAGTTATGTGAATAATGAACTATGCCCAAGTGTGTTTATTACATTCCAATTTTGTGATCGTTGCAATTTATGTCGATGGCATGAATCTCAATGGGACTCCCGAAGAGCTTGAGAAAACAGTCGTGCACCTGAAGATGGAAATTGAGATGAAAGATATCGAGAAAACTTGATACTGTGTTGGCATGTTGATCGAGCATTGTTTAGATGGTATTGATTGAGCATTGTTTAGATATCGGGAAAACTCTTTTCTGTCCTAAAGACGATGAGGAAGAAGTTTTGGAGCTTAAAGTTCCATACCTCGGTGCAATTTCCTCATGAAATTAAATATCCATATTTAATGCAAAGTTGTCTAAGAAGAAATATCATGGGACAAAGAAAGGTTTTATCCACTTTCAAGAACTGAGAAAATGTAAAGCAGCTCCAATATTAATTACTTTGTCTATCCCCTTCCATAGTTTTCTAGAAGGGAGTTGATTATGAATATTTATGTGTTTTAGCCAGTAGCTTTTCCATAGAGAGAGAGAGAGAGAGAACAAAAAAACAAAAAAATAGTGAGTTCATCCAAGAATGTGTGCATGCTCTTGAGTTAGTCATCCTCTAAAGTTTTAGAGAGATTAGTGCTTGTAATCCCATTTCCAATAGTGGAATATTTCAAACTTTGTCATGTGGTTTTTCTTTTCACATTGGAGGTTTTTTTTTTCCACAAAATTCTGGTGTCCTTTGTTCATCTTTAATTTATGTTTAGTTGTGTTTTGCTTTTTATGATTTACACTAGCAGGAAGTTGCTGTTTTCGCTACAACAATTTCAACAATTGGCATTAGAGCCGGGTTGCTTTGTAGATCATGGATATCAACACAAGTCGAATGGTGAGCCTGAATGGAAGAAACTACATTATTTAGAAGTAGAAAATGGTGGACTTATTGTATTGCAAGGATATGTTTAGTTCAATTGAAGGTGACAAGCCCGAAAAAATGTCCGATGAGGAATGGAAGAAACAAAATCGAAGAACCATTAGAGTTATCTAGCAATGGCTTGATGATAATGTGTATCATCACGTTTTGAATGAGAGCAATGCACTTTTGTTGTGGAAGAAGCTTGAAAGCTTATATGAAGAAAGACAACGGGCAACAAAGTTTTTTTTTATGAAAAGACTTGTCAATTTAAAGCTTAAAGAAGGCCACTCCGTCAACAAACACTTGAACAAGATGCAAAACATCGTCAATCAGTTATTTTCAATGAATATGGTGTTAGATGATGAACTACAAGCTCTCCTGCTTCTCAGTTCTCTTCCAGACAGTTGAGAAACCTTGGCCATTTCTATCATCAACTTTACTCCATATGTAGTCTTCCCAATGAATCAAGTCATTGCTAGTTTGCTGAATGAAGAAATGAGAAGAAAACCCATAGATTCTTCGCACTCAGAAGCTTTGGTTGTAGAAAAGAGAGGAAGGAATAAAAATAGAAGTGCTTATCATCAATCTTATGGGAGGTCGAAAGCAAATCGAGGCCATGAAAGGACGTGGTATGTCATTATTGTGGTCTAAAAGGTCACTACGTAAGAGAATGCATAAAACTCAAGAAAGAGAAGAAGAATGAAGAAAAACACAAAGAGAAAAATACTGCTGCTATATCCTCATATGGTATATTATTATTCTCTTCAAGTGTGAAAAATCATGCTTGAATATGTCTTATGAAGATACCACTTGGACAGTAGACTCTGGAGCCTTTTTTCATGCTACTCATTCTTTTCATCATATAAAGCTAGTGATTTTGGCTTAGTGAAGATGGGAAATAAGGATACATCAAAAATTGCAGGGATTGGTGAAGTGATTCTAGAAACTGATCGGGGCAGCAAACTCATGCTCAAGAAGGTTAGATATGTGCCAGACTTACACCTAAATTTAATTTCTATCAAAAAGTTCGATGATGTTGGATATGAGAATAGGTTTTCAAATGGGAGATGGAAGCTCAAAAAGGGATCCCTCGTAATTGTAAGAGAAGAAAATGTTGCACTCTGTACATAACCCATGCTCAACTATGGAAATGGGAGATGAATGCAATGGAAAATGACTCTTCGGTCGATCTATGGCACAAGCAACTGGGCCATATAAGTGAGAAGGGTTTGCAGATTCTTGACAAGAGAGAAATCCTTCCTGAAATTAAAGGTACGCACATAAACAGTTGCATTCATTGTTGAATTGGCAAGCAGCATAAAGTTTCTTTTCAAAGAAATCATGAAAGAAAATCAAATATTTTAGACAGGTTTTATTTGGATGTGTGTGGCCCATTGAAAGTTAAATCCTTGGATGGTGCTTCTTATTTTGTCACTTTTATAGATGATTATTCACGAAAAGTTTGGGCATATACTTTAAAAATAAAAGACCAGGTGCTGTCAACATTAAAAACTTTCATGAAATGGGGGAAAGTGAGACAAGAGTGAAACTAAAATACATTCGCACCAACAATGGCGGTGAGTACTTGGGGCCATTTGATGAGTATTGTAAAATTCATGGCATTAGATAGGAGCAATCTATTCCAAAAGCTCCACAACACAATGGTGTTGCGGAAAGGATGAATCTCACCATTGTGGAAAAAAATAAGATGTTTGTTGTCTCATGGGAAATTGCCCAAAACGTTTTGGGGGGATGTATGAGAGCATCATGTTATTCGATTAATTTGTCTCCTTCATCACCCTTAAATGGAGATATTCCAGGGAAGGTATGAAGTAAGAAATATGTCTCATATGGACACTTGAAGACATTTGGTTGCAGAGTATATGTGCATATACCTAAGAAAGAGAGATCAAAGCTTGATGACAAGGCCAAGCTGAAGGAATATTTTGCGAAAACATGTTCATTTAAGCAACATCTATAAGCATGCAATTAACAATTAAAGGCGGAATCATGCTTGCATGCACTTAAAAACAAAACTTTAACCATGAAATTCAAAGCCTAGTAGATTGGTGAACCAAAACTCAACTCAAAACATAGTGAGTTGAAATTTATACCTTTATAGATTCCTCTTTGCATAAGCAAAGGCTAATCACCCAAAGAGAGGGCCTTCATTCCTTGCATCTTAAATCTATGGATTTGGATGGAAGAATAGGTATCTCCAAGTTCCCAAAATTGAGAACCTCTAAGTCTCTTCACCAAGGAGAGATTGGAGAAGAAATGAGTGACCTTGGAGTAGTGGGATTGCAAGATGCACCCCTCAAGGTGGCCGGCCTCTTTAGAGAGAAATGGAGAGACAAGTTCTCACCAATTTTCTCCAAAACAAACCCTTAATGAATTTTGGCTATAAAGTCATATTTATACCTTTATTCATTTGAGTGGCAGACTTGTAAATAAGTCCAAGTTCACTACCCTAAACAATATGGCCGGACATTAGGATATTTTGGACTACTTGGGCCTTTGTGAATCATTATTCATTAAGTTGTCATACAACTTAAGTTAATGGGCTTGACGTTCGAAGCCCATTGGGCCTTAAGGTCCAAAACTATCCCAAGGGCTTTCACGAACTTATTCGTTTGATTAATTAACATATTAATTAATCCTTGCCATAAATAAATGATTAAACCATTTAATCATTCTTACTCATCTTCATTGTTTCTTCAATCTCCTTACACGGTGTGCGATCCATTAGGTTCCTTTTAGCGAGGCAGTGGGCGATTAAAACCATTTTACATCGATTGTGAATTGAAACTTAATTTCAATTCTCCCTTTAGTGATTACACACGTTTAGGGCTTCCACAAACCATGAGTGACACCTTGCAGCATATCATGGTTACCCAAGCTAATCAGAAGAGGTAGAGAAAACCTATTCAGTTTGGGATTACAAATGCAATACGGTCTTTCTCTAATCTAATACTCCTGACCACATTGTTTGGTTTGATAGTTTATTTATTCATGTCTACTATCCAATGTGATTCGTGTGCTTATATGATTTCCTTGAATGTGATTTAGAACGACTTTTCTAAATCTCATTCATACTCTGGCCAGAGATTCTAAATCATATCATAAAGTATTCTCCCTCAAACGGTTTGAAGGTTAGAGATCCCTTGTTGCGCATTCACTTGCCTCCATGACTAAGTGGCTTAACCCCAACGATGTCGTGGACACCCCAATGGGGTGACTTTGACATAATCAAAGATCAAGGACTTAACCACAAGACAACTGTGATGCCTCAGGTCAAATGACTAATTTGCATTATCCCAAACATGAGTTCTCATGTGACATGAGTATGAGAACTCTTCGTTGATCGCGTTCAGTGAACTCATTCTCTACTGAGCACCTACGTACTTGTCTTGATGTCACACACACCAATGACTCGAGACTAGTCACTCTCCCTGAGAGAAGACATAGCACGTACCGATCTTGACGGACTGTCAATGCCCAATTGGCAATCCTATGATCAGGAACATTTAGGATGTGTCTACGAAAGAATGGTCTTATGAATCTAACTTCATTAGATTACATTCTTCCAATCACATATTCCTTGGACTTTATTGTTTAAGCATATAACATTTATATGAGACGGCTCAAACAATAATCTTTGCCCTTTATAGTTAAAATAGATTAGTTTAACATATAAATGTCCGTAAAGTATCATCATATGATTGGCTTTAGGGCACATTTCCAACAATCTCCCACTTGCACTAGAGCCAATCAGCTTAGTCATCAGTGATGATACCTCTTCTGTAGTCATTTCATAAATGGCTGAATAGTAGGCCTAGGCAATGGATATCTATATGTTATCCATAGAAGCAACCTTGAGAATAACGACGTCACCATTATACATGATTCTCAATCATGTGGTTCAGTCTCTCATATGAGTTCGGATCTTGATGAGACCTTGATTCCCAGGCTTGAGCTATCGCCCCATTAGTGTCATAGTGTCAGTACACTAGATACACTTTCTGGTTGGAACCGAATAGAGAGTTCACTAAATGAACTTTCCCATCCAAACAACATTGTTGCAAACTTCTATATGGCAATATATTTTGCATTCATAATGGAACACACTAAAGTCATTACTTTAATGTTTCCATCCAAATATCTCTTTAGTCATAATAAAGAGATATCTGTTTATCTCTTCATTCATAATGAAGAAACATCCAATGATGGATTAGATTCATAATCTAATACATTTACGCTTCCATTACGTTACTCTAATTCTTCCTCGATCTTTGAGGAATTTATCCTTTAGTATTTCTTAAATACTTAAGGACTCACTTGACAGTTGCCATGGTTCTGATCCTGGGCTTGCACTGATATCATCTTGTACCGTTCTAGGTACAACTCATATCAATGTTTTTCATACAATATGAAATACATAAATCACCTTTATGCGTATGCATAAAGGATTCTATTTACGCATTATTTCTTTGGGAGTCAAAGGGTACGTTCCCTTTGAGAAGGGCAACTTGCTAGTCACACTAGAGTCATCCTTCTAATTGAAGTTTATCATCATATGAGAAACTTCCTAGCAACTTTTGTCTATTATTAGGGATTGATATAATCAAATTATATCTTGAAATCTATCAATATAGATTTCCATCCCATGTATATAGACTATGTCTCCCATATACATTCTATCGTTATAGAATGCTTAAAGTCATAACTTTAACGAAGAAATATTCTTTTCTTTTCCAAAATTAATATATCATATATATATTCATATATATCACATATATATTTATATATATATATATATATACAAATTTAGGAATATGATTAACTCCCACTAATCTTTTGTAAACCTAGTAAACAAAAGATTCATTTACATCTTTATGAGAAATCAAACGATTTGACCTTTCTCTCATAAGACGCTTATAGCTCCCACTAGCTTGCTAAGATCCATGATGGATGGATCTATACAACTTACATGTCTTGTGATTCAAAGTTTTAGACATATATTATCAAGACTATCTTAATAATGGTTTCATAAAACCCATATTATGTCCAAACATTGAATCACCATTTAGTTGTAGCTAGCAATCTTTGAATTAATTCAAACCATGACTATCTCAAAGATGGTTTCTTCAAAGTCAACCATTCTCTTTGATTGTAGTGATCTTAAGCTACCAATTAGCTTATAAAGGTTTCATTATTTCGGGTCAAATGGTACTTTACCATTTCCTTGAGTATATATCATATATATACACTCAATGTAGTCATAAGGATTTTCATTCTCATTTCTTTCGAATTAAGAGGTGTAACTCTATGACATAGTCATAAAGTTCAAACCATTCAACTGAGACGGTTTATAAATCCTTCTCGACTACCTTGGAGCTTTTGGTATAGGAACTAGGTTGTTTATATTTGTTGATTACTTTCTTGTCTCTCTAAGAACACATTCTTTGAGTTCTATCTCTCGTTCATTTGCTTTTAGGCAAAACACATTGTAGGATTACAATGAACTACCCAACAAAACAACATTTGTTAGTTGGTATATAGAAGCGATATCCAAAAGTTAATTTAAGGATATCCTACAAGATTGTTATCAAACAAATATTGCTTATTAGCACACAACCCCAAATCTTAACATGTTTTAAGATTTGTTTTTCTTTCCAACTACATCTTATGGAGTCATGAAAAATTTGGAAGATCTTCTAATTGACAATCATATTGTTTTAGAAGTATATATCCTATATATGGGTAATAGATAACATCCAACGAACTAAATCTTATTCGAGTTCGTTCTTCTCCTAATGGAGAAATCCATCATCTTTTGATGCTATTTTCCTTGATATCTTTCAAGGAAACTCATCTAAAGTGTTACCTTTCCTTGGATCAAATCTAAGGAAGTAAATACTTTAGATGTCTTACTCATCAACTTACATTTCTTGAATTCTTTGAAACATTTTGCAAAGTATTCGGACTTGTGTTTATTCAAAATAAACTATAGTCCAACCGAGAGTGATCTTCGGTGAATGTCATCCAACATGAGTAGTATTATGTTGTGGACAAGTGCCACTAACATCTAAGTGAATTAACCTCAACAACTTTGTGATTCTTTCTTCTTTCCAAAAGAATAAAGATTCAAACATTTCGCCTCTATACAATTTTAACAAGAAGGTATTGGATCCGGATCTAACGATCCAAAGCGTCCATCTATGACCAACTCGTAATTTATGTTTTAGAGGTATCACAACTTTAGTTGGGATTAGTCACTACCTTGCAACCTTTTGGGTTTTAAGCATCATTATATTCTAAACAGTTAACACTACCATATCATCTCTACTATAGAGACAATCAATTAGATTACCATAATCCAATCATTGATTAATAAAGAACATTGTTTTGTCAAACAAAACATTTATCCATTTCACATAGTGACGGAATTTAGTTCCTTAAAATTGGAATATAAAGACAATCTATGTTTTTCCAATTTCTTTGGTAGTTCATATGAGGAAGTAAGTACCATCTGCTTTCGTAGAGATCTACATTTGATTCACGTTTCGAATGTGAAGTACTTTCTCTTCTCTCATTAATCTTCTACTTCTTATTAGTCACACTTTTACAACGATTGTAAAACATAGTTACTAATACAGAATCAAGCATTCAAGTAGAAGAACCAACTGTTTTGAACTATTCAAGAACAATTTACAACACCTTCGAAAGGTGTGTTCTTGACACTTACAAGACATTTCTTGTAAATACCCTTTCCAATGTCCATCCTTTCATAAAGAAAGTTTGTTCCCTTGGAGTTAATTCTTATCTTCTTCATTTGACTTTCACCTTTGACTACATTAGTCATGGTCCCTAAACTCCCACTATCTCTCTTGAAACTTATTTCAATTGTGTTGTACACATCAAACATTTTGGAGAGCATGTGGTTATTGTTCACTACATAGTTTACAATAAACTTAGTGAACCATTAGTATAGGGAAACAAAGGTGAAGTCCTTGCCTAGTTTCCGTCTCGCTAAGTGGTTTATCACTTCAACACTCAATGATTCAAAATCATCATAAGTCCATGTTAATGGACTATTATTGTCAACCAATCATTATGTTCTAAACATAATTACAAATTTTCAAGAGTTGTACAAGGCAACTCTCATTTCTTCATACAACAATTTGTAAGTGAAGAATCATAGCACTTAAAGTGTCCATGCCTTTGTGCTTTCTTCTCAAGTTCCTTGTTCATGTAACAAAGAAACAAGCACTAAGTGTTTGCATTGACTAAGAGTTGTTCAAAGCAACTCCTATTTCTTCATACAACAATTTGAAATTGAAGAATTATGACATTTAAAATTGTTGTCCTCTTTATGATAGACTTTTCTAACATATTCTTCTAATGATACATTATCAATAGGAAGATTGTGAGGATGAGACTACTTAGGTACATTTACAAGCCATTAAAGACAATCTATGGTTTTGTAGTACTAAGTCCGGAAACTAAACTTTCGGCTTTTATTTGTCAAGTGTTGGATAGCGTTTGCAAATATATTGGTAAACAAATACATAACGAATATAAATTGATTGATTTTAGGCCATTTGATTCGGGTCTTTAAATCAAATAGCACCACCCACTATTTTTGGCAAATTCCATATCCCTCATTGGAATTCGAGAGTTTTGGATGAAACTCCTAGTAGGTTATGGGAGGCTCACTATTACCAAGCCCACCTCACAATGATATGATATTGGCTAGCATTAATAATAATGAGAGAGTACGCTTACTCATTTGCAACTAATGCAAGTACCCATCTTATTTGGCCTCTAGAGAATGTAACCTCACAATGATATGATATTGGTTCCATTGCACTTAGTTAAGTCATTCCCACCATGCTTAGTTCATGAAGGGGTTCAAGAATAGCCTCACAATGATATGATATCGGCTATCCTCGTTGCCTACACCAACCTCATCATATGTTTATGGATTCCTCCTGAGTATAAGCATGCACTTTGTACTCCCCCATGATAGGGTGAAGCCGGTGTACAAGTCATAAACGATTGGATCCGACCACGGTGGAAGGCCTACGAAAGAGTGTTCTAAGCACTCTCACGCTTATCAACTTAATAATGGTTTGGTTGAGGGTTTTAGGTCTCATCACATATAAACATACATTTTAATATCTATTAAAACTATTTTGGTCCTATTACAACTATTGGTCCATATGATTGTTTTTAGTTGTATATAATACTCCCACTATGCTTATAAAACGGTTTTTAAAGCAAGAGTACATGATACTACTAACATAATCTTTGCATTCATTTGATGGACTATATAGTTGCCTTAGGGCCTTAGGATGACTATGAACCTTTGTTTGGATTCAACACGAGCCTTGTGTTGAATCTCGGTCTAGGGATGGTGATTGATTTTAGTTACGCGTTTAAACACATTAAGGCGTGTTGTCTTAGGGGCGTTGGACCCAACTACTTCATTTTCATGCATATCATATAAAGCAAGAAAGAAGTACTTCAAAGTAAAGGTGAGCTTATGCTCATTACAACATTTGCATAAAACAAAGTACTTTAAAGTAAAGAAGAGCTTATGCCCTTTTACAACATTTGATCAAATCAAATTACAACCAAAATCTAATCTACATATTCCCATGGTTCAAACAAATTTGAAACGGCCTTTCACATAGCTCAATTATTTTAGGCTTAGGTTCATAATCACCCTTTAATTAATTAACACTTTAACTAATTAAATTGAATGCAACATTTTCATTTGGTTTTTTTGTATCCATAAAATTGATTTAAATGGAGCTAAACAAAATGAAAATCCAATTCTCATTTAAAGAGACAAAACAATTTTGTTCTCTACTTAATTTGGGCCAATATGCAATAACCACAACTTTTGGGCCATAAAGCAATTAACCTCAACTTTTGGGCTATATTGCAAAACTTTTGGGGTCACTTTGTAAAGACACAAAAGTCCACTACTTCATGTAATTACAACTAGAACCCAAAATTTTAATAATGTAAAAACTTCATTAAAGGAGCAAAACAATTTGTCCTTTAGCGTTTTTGGACCTAAACGTAAAAACGTAAACTTTTGGGTCAAAGTGCAAATACACAAAAGTATCAAAACTTTATGTAATTGCATAAAAGGCCCCAAAAGTACCCCCACTAGGGGTTGGCCGGTTTTGGAAGAAGATAGAGTGATGTGTGTGTTGATTTGTGAGTTTTAGACATAAAGCAACAAGTGGTGCAAGTGGTGTGTGTGAAAGGGAATTAATCCTTACACACCCATCACCATTTCCATCACCATTCAAATAAATATCTTATGCAATAAATCATTTGAAAAACATAAAACATAAACTTTATGAAATAAATCAAAACTTTGAATCAAAACACAAACATTTTCGTTCTTGGCAAAAATGTCAAGAACAATGAAGAACACTCATGAAAAAACTCAAAATTTTCCATGAACATTTTTCACCCAAAAACATTCCAAAACCATTCAAACTTTAGGGAAATAACATCTAACCAAACTAGGGTACATAGGGGTTCCAAAAGTCACTTGAAAACACTTTTAACAAGTCAAACAAGAACCCAAAAATCCACCCTTTGGATTTGGCCGAAAATCCCCAAAGTCATGGCACCAAATTTTAGCTCCAATATTCATGCTCATATGAACTACATCTACAACATTTGAGATGGCAAATTTTCTAACAAAATTTACATTTAAAGAAACAAGAATAAAGCTTGTAACATATTACAACTTTTAAATCACAAACTATGAATTACAAAACACAAAAGGATTCACCAACTACTAAACCTGGTTCTGATACCACTTGAAGGAATATTTTGTGAAAACATGTTCATTTAAGCAACATCTATAAGCATGCAATTAACAATTAAAGGCGGAATCATGCTTGCATGCACTTAAAAACAAAACTTTAACCATGAAATTCAAAGCCTAGTAGATTGGTGAACCAAAACTCAACTCAAAACATAGTGAGTTGAAATTTATACCTTTGTAGATTCCTCTTTGGATAAGCAAAGGCTAATCACCCAAAGAGAGGGCCTTCATTCCTTGCATCTTAAATCTATGGATTTGGATGGAAGAATAGGTTTCTCCAAGTTCCCAAAATTGAGAACCTCTAAGTCTCTTCACCAAGGAGAGATTGGAGAAGAAATGAGTGACCTTGGAGTAGTGGGATTGCAAGATGCACCCCTCAAGGTGGCCGGCCTCTTTAGAGAGAAATGGAGAGACAAGTTCTCACCAATTTTCTCCAAAACAAACCCTTAATGAATTTTGGCTATAAAGTCATATTTATACCTTTATTCATTTGAGTGGCAAACTTGTAAATAAGTCCAAGTTCACTACCCTAAACAATATGGCCGGACATTAGGATATTTTGGACTACTTGGGCCTTTGTGAATCATTATTCATTAAGTTGTCATACAACTTAAGTTAATGGGCTTGACGTTCGAAGCCCATTGGGCCTTAAGGTCCAAAACTATCCCGAGGGCTTTCACGAACTTATTCGTTTGATTAATTAACATATTAATTAATCCTTGCCATAAATAAATGATTAAACCATTTAATCATTCTTACTCATCTCCATTGTTTCTTCAATCTCCTCCTTACACGGTGTGCGATCCATTAGGTTCCTTTTAGCGAGGCAGTGGGCGATTAAAACCATTTTACATCGATTGTGAATTGAAACTTAATTTCAATTCTCCCTTTAGTGATTACACACGTTTAGGGCTTCCACAAACCATGAGTGACACCTTGTAGCATATCATGGTTACCCAAGCTAATCAGAAGAGGTAGAGAAAACCTATTCAGTTTGGGATTACAAATGCAATACGGTCTTTCTCTAATCTAATACTCCTGACCACATTGTTTGGTTTGATAGTTTATTTATTCATGTCTACTATCCAATGTGATTCGTGTGCTTATATGATTTCCTTGAATGTGATTTAGAACGACTTTTCTAAATCTCATTCATACTCTGGCCAGAGATTCTAAATCATATCATAAAGTATTCTCCCTCAAACGGTTTGAAGGTTAGAGATCCCTTGTTGCGCATTCACTTGCCTCCATGACTAAGTGGCTTAACCCCAACGATGCCGTGGACACCCCGATGGGGTGACTTTGACATAATCAAAGATCAAGGACTTAACCACAAGACAACTGTGATGCCTCAGGTCAAATGACTAATTTGCATTATCCCAAACATGAGTTCTCATGTGACATTAGTATGAGAACTCTTCGTTGATCGCGTTCAGTGAACTCATTCTCTACTGAGCACCTACGTACTTGTCTTGATGTCACACACACCAATGACTCGAGACTAGTCACTCTCCCTGAGAGAAGACATAGCACGTACCGATCTTGACGGATTGTCAATGCCCAATTGGCAATCCTATGATCAGGAACATTTAGGATGTGTCTACGAAAGAATGGTCTCATGAATCTAACTTCATTAGATTACATTCTTCCAATCACATATTCCTTGGACTTTATCGTTTAAGCATATAACATTTATATGAGACGGCTCAAACAATAATCTTTGCCCTTTATAGTTAAACTAGATTAGTTTAACATATAAATGTCCGTAAAGTATCATCATATGATTGGCTTTAGGGCACATTTCCAACACAAGCAATGTGTATTCTTGTGTTATGGAGATGAAAATTTTGGTTATAGATTATAGGATCCTATAAGCAAGAAAGTGGTTCGAAGTTGAGATGTCATTTTCTTTTAAGACCAAACAATTGAAGATTTTGGGACGAATGAAAAATGTGATCAGCATTATTTTGATAGTCTGATTGATTTTGATCCAATTTCTCATGTTGCAGCTTAGGATGTTGATGGGGAAGCTGAAGCAGAAGTTACATATAATGATCATGATGGCCAAGAGAATGCACAGGCAGATTCTAATACAAAAGAGAGTCAAGAAAAAGAACGGCCCACGCTTGGACAAGTTGTAAACTGTCCATTTGCTACTCACTTCAAGCTAAGCTACTGTCAAAGCCCTTCAATAAAGGAAGAGAATGAAGAATTGAAGAAAATTCCCTATGCTTCAGCCATAGGGAGTTTAATGTACGCAATGGTATGTACTAAGCCAGATCTTGCATGTGATATGAGTGGTGAGCAGGTGATAGGAGCATATTTATGCGACTTAGTTAGCTTGTTTTCTTGCATTTATGTTGTTAGTTCTTAGTTATTTTAGTATTTTAAGCTATTTTCGTGTGTTTGTAGGTCCAAAGGGTTAATGTGGCAAAGAAATGTATTTTGGAGCCTTTTGGAGCAGTTTTGGGCATGGAATGGATAGCATAGGCTTGGAGCAAAGGGTATGGACGAAATTGAAGACCTAAAGATACTAGGATTCCTAATTGAAGAAGGATTCCTAGTTGAAGAAGGATTCCCAGAAGAATGAGGATTCTTAGAAGAATGAGGATTCCTACTCAAAGAAGGAATGTTAGCCAAGGTTTTCTACTTTGGTTTTGACCTTTCCTAATCCTAATTTATCAAGGTTCCAGCTGCAAAGGAGTGTCCTAAATATGTTAGGACACTTAATTACATCTTTCTATTTCCTTTTCATCCTTTGCCGCAACTTCCCATTTCCTTTTCATCCTTTTTTCCCTTTTCCCTTTCCCTTTGTCCTTGCCGCAACTTTCCTTTCCCTTTCTCTCTGGATTTATGATTTTACTTAGCCTTTTCCTTGTGGATTTAGAGTTAAAATCCTTCTAAAATAATGAAAACTTTATTTCCCTTTTCCTTTATTTTCTGCTGCACCCTAGCTTTAATTCCTTAGGGTTTTGACTTACTTTGCTATATAAATAACATATTGCTGCACACTTTAGGGCTCTCTTCTCTTCTCCTCAGCCATTCCATCCACCTATCTACCTATCCATCCTCTATCACCCATAACCACAGATTCTCTACACACCCCTAACCCTCTCTACATAACCTGCCGCAACCCTTAGACCATCCATTCACCACTCACACCCTTGTGCCACATATTTGCAAGGAAGGAGGATTGCTTCGAGTTGTGCTAGCCATTCAATTTGGATTGCTGGAGCATTCTAAGTGTATTCTACTTTGGTTTTCAATGTTTAATTTCAATTGTTTATGTTTAATTGCAAGTATAAGGAACTAAACCCCTTTTGGCTAGGGAGAATTTCAAAGCCATGAACATATTTGCAATATGAATTGATTACTTCTAGTTGTGATTTCATAAATTATGAATGCAATTTACTTAACTGTTTGATTCAAAACTTATTCTTGTATGTTGATTAAGGGTCGACACTTAGTTTGCATGCATGAATTTGATGCTAGAATATAAGGGAGTTTCACCTAATCGTTATGAACTTATATTCACAAGTAGTGGAGGTTGCTGGTCACGATCGTGTTAAGTAAATTCCTGGAATAAGTATCATGCGCTTTCATAGTTACGAGTGCCTTGTCAATGCTTATGATTTTCATAGAGCTTAATGATCTTTGATTGTATCTCTATTATGCGCTTTCATGTAGGGAACTTTTGAAGAATAATTTGATTGCGATGCACTATTTCCATCCAATTCAATGATATAAGGTAAATCCGAGGGTTAATGCGTGCGCTTTCACGGTTAATCTGAGGCGTTGAGATTTATGGTTTATTGAAAGAAACAACTGGAGATTGATTTTGTATGCAAGTGTGTCATGTGTGGAGAAGGAGCCTCTAGCTAGCCCATCACCCATATTTTCCCCAATTTCATGCAAATCTGTCTAGTTCTAGTTTCTGTTTTGTTTTTACTTTATTTTGGTCCAAAATCCAATCCCCCTTTACTTTAGTGTGTCTAATTAGTTAGAATCTATTTTAATTTGTGTTTTTAAATGTTTTGAGTCAAGTAAAAGTCAATTTTCGTCCAAAGTCATTCCTAGTGTCTAGTTTGAGTCTATTTGGTTGTTTTAAGCTGTTTTGAGTTTTGTGAGTCTTGGTAAGTGTTTTTAAGTTTATTTTTTGTGTTTTTAAGTCAGTTTAGAGTAGATTAGCAATCCCTCCTAATCCCCGGCCTAGAACGATTCCAACTTGCATCTTTACTACAATCGTCAACAAGAAGGTTTAATTTGTGTGTTAGTTTATAACACATCAGTAGGTTTCTTGCAAATCCTAGAAAGAAGAATTGGGCAGCAGTCAAATGGATTCTAAGGTACCTTAGAGGTACTTCAAAGTTATGTTTGTGTTTTGGAAGTATGAGCATGTTCTCAAAGGCTTCACTGATGCATATTTGGCAAGAGACAGAGACACGAAAAGATCAACTTCGGGCTATTTATTCACTTTTGCATAGGGCGCGGTGTCTTCGCAATCTAAATTGCAAAAATGTGTGACCTTGTCTACTATGGAGGCAGAGTACATTGTTAATGTAGAATGTTGCTAGGAGATGTTGTGGTTGAAGAGATATTTCAAAGAACTTGGTCTACACCAGAAAAAGTTTGGCATCTACTATGACAATCAAAGTGCCATCCATCTTAATAAGAATCCAAGCTTTCACTACAAGTCTAAACATATTGATCTCATGTATCATTGTATTAGAGATGTGCTTGAGAAAAAATTGTTGCAGTTGGACAAAGTCCATACCAATGACAACAAGTCTGATGTGTTGACGAAGGCTCTTCCTAAAAGGAAAAATGAGCATTGCACAACAGTAAGAGGTTTGTGTTTCTTCAACATGAGTTGGGAAGGGGGAGATTGTTAGAATTCCCTTATCATGAAATTAAATATCCATCTTTAATGCACAACTATCTAAGAAGAAATATCTTTGGACAAAGAAAGGTTTTTCTAGTTTCAAGAACTGAGTAAATGTAAAGCAGCCCCAATATTAATTGCTTTGTCTATCCCCTTCCATAGTTTTCTAGAAGGGAGTTGATTATGAATATTTATGTGTTTAAGCTTGTAGCTTTTCCACAGAGAGAAACAAAACAGAAAAATAGTGAGTTCATCCAAGATTGTGTGCATGATATTGACTCATTCAGCCTCTAAATTTTTAGAAAGATTAGTGCTTGTAATCCCATTTTTAATAGTAGAAGTATTTCGGACTTTGTCCTATGGTTTTTCCCTTCACATCAGAGGGGTTTTTTTTTTCCATAAAATTCTGGTGTCTTTTATTCATCATTAATTTCTATTTAGCTGTGTTTTGCTTTCTGTAATTTACACCAGCAACAATCTTTCATTTTCGCTGCAGCAATATCAACATGTTCTACCCATATATATGCTTCCATGAGTGCCGACACGCTCCATAGTCACTGAGTCAATGCTCTCATTGTTGGTTATGCAAACCCAGGTTACTTGTCTGACCCGCACAAGGCACGTTCTCAAATGGGTTACATTTTTACCGTTGAAGACACCGCAATATGTTAGAGGTCAACCAAATAAACCTTAGTTACAACTTTATCGAACCATGCTGAAATTCTCGCCCTACACGAAGCTATGCGTGAGTACTTCAGGCTGAGAGCTGTTGTCGAGCATATTCAAACAAAATCTCTGTCTATTTAAATGAACATTTCTCTTTCTCTACATAAAGGCGATTCTTTCTAATACCTTAATCAAGAAAGGATACATCCGAAGTCACTGTTGAAGTCTACTTTCCAGAAGCTTGTTCGAGGAATTGGTATGCATAAACTTTCTGATTTGCAACATAGTTAGTTCTCTTTAGAATTATGTCAAACTCAAGGAAAGTATCCTGAATCAAAGTCACTAGACTTTAATGTAATCTTTTTCCTTATGATTAGGAACATTTTTCCCTTTGAGTTTTTGCCATGTAACTAGGTTTTAATGAGAAACCCATACTAGGCTAGTTATACCCTTGTGTATGTCCAGTAGACGTTTAAACTAACTTTACATTCAACTCACCATTTTCCTTATACTATGGATTTTTGTCCAATAGTTGGGTTTTTTTTAGACTTATTTCCATATGCAAGTGTTTCTTGTTTGAGACTAGCATGTTACTCTATCAGTGTTAATGAGATGACTTCATCAACTATCTTTGTTGAATTTGGTATTCTATCTACTTGATTATTTACACACTCAAGGGGATTGTTGTGAACATTATTAGCACATGTATGATTATGTAAATTCTAGTTAGATTCAATTTAAGATTACTCAATATCCTAGTGATTATTTCGTATTAAACTTTGTATTTACTTGGAGGACAAGTTAATCTTTTCTCATGGTTTACATAAATAAAGGTAGAAAACATATCTCTATGCATTCTATCATTTATGTATGCCTCTCTCTCTCCCTCTCTCCCCCTCCCTCCCTCCCTCCTTCCCCCTCCCTCTCCCTTTAAAAGAATTGGCCACAACAGTTACTACTACTTCTTATTCTATTTTACCAAATGGAAAACCTAGATGTTACATTAAGCCTTCCAAAGGTAGACAAGTTGATTCTTTATACCTATCTCCAAAAGAGATGTCAATTTTTTAAAAATAAAATTTAAATTTAATAGCCTATGTGGCACTTTGACATATTTTAAAGTTTTGTTTTCCACCCAATATGTCAAATTAAACTATTATAATAAATGTTTTAAAACAAAGAAACAATAATGAAGTGCATTTAATCTAAGTGTTGTTTTATTGGCACCCAACAATTTTATAAATACACCCCACACTTAAAATTATTCATTTAAATTCCAATTTTAACCCTACTTCTACTGAAGCCACCCACCTATTCAAAACAACAATAACATTTCACCTAATTGACATCTCGCTCACCCTCAGCCACTTCGTCGATCCATGCTACACACTCCATTCCCTCACCTTCCCCTCCCCTTTCCCTCCCTGTAGTTATGCGAGGCCTTTAGCAGTTTCTACAAACTGCAATTTCAGACGCCATACTCAAGGATGTCTACTTGATGGCTATAGGCAGGAAAACATATGGAAAGTGTTTCTGTAATATAAGGTCGGCATATGTTTGGGTAAATAAAATTATCAAGACCATTCTTGTAACAATTGAATTATTGAGATCAATGGAATTCGTTAATGATGGTGCATGTTGTTTGGCTGTTGAGAAGGGAATACGTGATGCATTTGTGGGTATTGGGTTTGTTATTTTTTCTCTTTTTCTTTTTCAAATTTAAATAAGGGTAAAAGAGGTAGTTCAACAAGAATTCAAAAAACTGGGGTGTATTCATAAGATTGTGGGGTGTTAATAAAAAGATGGGTTCTTTAGATATAAACCCATGCAACACTTATTTTCTTGACAAAAACCCATCTCATTTTAAACATCCAAATAAAACCCAAATTTGAAGTAGACGGCCATGTAAACAAATAAATACCTATTATTTTCAAACTATTTACAATTGTGCCACAACACTCTAATTATGTTAATGAATTTAATTATTCACCATAATTGTGAGAAATAAGTGCCTTATTATTATGAAATTATCTACTTTATACTTCTCTTACCATCATATGTTTAATTTCTTTTATTTGTTTGACAATCATTGTAGGTAAATTATTTTGCATGTATGTATTAGACACATTTTGTTAAATTATACATATGCATACAAATAATATATCTATATTTTTATGTAAAATAATATGTAATTAATTAATCTGAATCAATTGGCTAAAAACATTTATTTATTTTGTAGGTAAATTATTTTTCATGTGATATTACATATATACTACCCACATGTTGTCATTATTATATAGAGTGTGCAATCAATCGACATTCTTTTATTTTGTAGGTAAATTATTTTGCATGTAGCTAAATTGTTTTATATATTTTTTTTTTTTGCAAAATATTGGTATTTAATTAATTTTGAATAAAACATATTTATTTATTTTGTAGGTAAATTATTAGGAAAACTAATAAAAATGGCTTGAAAACTTTGAGTTTTAATGATGAGGACAAAATAAAGGGTAAAGTGAATAGTACCAGAATTGACTTTTTAGTTTTTAGTGTAAAAATGTGGTTTTTCGTTAAATTGAACAGTACCAGGTGCTTTTCGTTAAAGTTCTCATTATTATTTTGCATGGATCATTACATAATTTACTAGGAACTTATATTGTTATATATGTTGTGCAAAATAATTTACCTAAGTTACATTTAAAATATTGATAATTTTGAATAAAATAACTTTTTTATATTGTGGGATATACTAATTTACCTGTTAGCATCATGTGAAAACAGCTATACAAGGAACATTGGTATCATGTAAATTTTTGCTATTAAATACATAGGAATCATGACATTTAAATTTTTTTTCCAAATCCCCATAAGGTATTTGAACATGTAATTGAATGAAATAATGTACAATAAATGTAGATAATAAGTGAGAGACACAAAGTTATTCAGGGTAATTTAGACATCCAAAAATACAAATTTTGCCAAGTCAAACTTAATTATGGATATTGCTTAGTTGGAGCCTAGTCATTGGGTTTTTGTTTGAGAAACTTATCATGATGGGTTTTAATTAAAGAAAATTGAATTTTAAGAGGTGTACTCATATTTTCAGTAAAAAAAAACCCTTAATCTAAACTACATATTAACAGAACCCTTTTTGTCAACCAAAAAAATGTGAAAAGACTATTTAATCTTCTACCACAAAAAAAAAAAAAAAATCAAGGGTAAGAATGTAATTTCACAAAACAAAATTTTGTTGTTTTTTTATTAAGCATCTACAAGCAATGTTCTAAAACGCAGTCTACACGGTGCCTAGTCGCTCAGCGGCAGTGCTCAGCCACGATTAACCCGAAAATGTTTAATAAATCGGCTAAGCTATTCGGCGGCACACTACTACAATATATGCTATCACTGTCGGAGCAAAAACCGACGAGAAATCCGATTTCTGTCGCAATTTTGGCAAAAATGCGACATAAAACAATGTAATGTCGCATTTTCAAAGCGACACCATTGCTAGCGTCACGAAAGGGCTTTAGCGTCGGTTTCGTGGCTTAAACCGACACTAAACAGCGTCGCTTTAAAGCAACACTAAAATTCATGTCGGTTTAAAGCAACGCATACTTACACGTTACATCGCTTTAAGGCGACGTTCATTAGCAATTTAATTGTAAAATATAAATCCTACTGTCGCTTTTAAACGACACTGAAATAATATTAAATCAATTTAATACCCCATAAACCGACGTCAAATAACAATTAAATAAATAAAATATGCAAACGAATAACGGTCTTAACTGACACCACCTTTGTTAATAATAATAAAAAAAAACCGACAAACCGCATTCTTCTTCAATTCATTGTAACAGAAAAAATTTATATAATTATATTAATAAATTCCAAGGCCAAAATAAACATTAATGAAAATAATTAAAAAGAAAAATAGTGCCAAAATACACAAATATTGTACATACATTAATGAAAATAATTAACAATAAAAATAGTGCCAAAATACACAAATATTGTACATCTAACGTTCCACTTAATATACAAAAACTCATCCATCATAACAACTGCTAAATCCGACATTACAAACATAACATAAAAAAACAAAAAAGATAGAACGATTAAAGAGTCATATTTAACCGACAAGAAAGCGAACCAAATAAACTACGGAACCGAATCTGCGCCTGAACGTGGCACAGATCCTTCTCGTTCTTGAGGTCCTATATTTGATGCCAACATCCTCGACAAGTCCACATCAGATCCAACACCCGCAAGCATTTCATCAAACCCCCCAGCTGGAAATTCAAGACAAGGAGCAGCCATCTCGGGTCGATATACTGGCACTTGATAAGGCGGCTCCTGCATGTAAGGCATGGGAGGCTGTTGCATGCATGGCATAGGCGGCTGCTGCATGTATGGCGTGGGCTGCATAGGCATCGAATGCATAGGATACGGAGGTTGTTGATTATAGCCAGCATACAGATATGCAGGGGGTGGCTGACTTTGACCCAACTGTTGAGGAGGAGAAGGCTGACTCTGGCCTGACTGTTGAGTTCCCGGGCTATATGGTGGTTGTGGTTGTGGTTGTGGCTGAAATCTTTGGAAAAGCCACGCAAACATCTGACTTTGCTTGTTCTCTAGGTCCGAAATCCGTTTATTGTTATTTTCGTCCCTCAATTTCAACTCATTATTTTGAGTCATCAGCAATGCCATTGCACTGTTAGATGACCTCTTGGAGGAAATTGATGTAGAAGACGAAGAAGACGCATAGGACACCATATCAGGAGTCACCCCATGACCGTATCCTCTGGCTCTATTATACCTCTCAGGACCCATTGTATCAACATACACTTGGGTCCTAAGATCTTCATTATCCTCTTGCCCCGACTGAATCAAAGTTTGCAGATTACTCTCCATTGTTGCCTAGCATTACAATTTTTAAAAATAAAAATTCAATCGTAAAACAGAAAAATAAGCTATAGATAATAAAAATTAATAACAATGAAATACTAACACACTAAAATAAATTACCCCTGTACGCTCCGATTCTTCATCAATCCAAGTTTCATTTTTTCGTGTATGACATTCACGAAAAAAGGTTACAGGATCGGCTTCTTTCCCATGCTTCTTCCACTTTACCAAAAATAAAATTTCACACAAACAATTTTAGACAAACCTCATTAAAATTAATATTTATAACAACTATAGAATATTTAAAATAACATTTCTTCAAATTGTACAATCCATACATATTCTTGCCGCTTTCTTGCAAAAGATTTTGTACCAGTAGTATGGTTCATTGTTTTCCTTTGCCGGTTAATCTTGTTTTTTTCAGCAACATCCTGAAAATAAAAATAAAAAAATTATTACACAAATTTATAGTTATAACGAAATAAACTACATCGATTACCTTTGTTTTATCTCCACTCCAGTATGCCAACAAAGTACCCCACTGGGTAGGATTCACATCAGGAGGAGGTTGGCGACGCTCCTCTGTTGCTCTCTCGGTATAATACTTTTTTTTTAACTTATTTCTAAACTCTTTATGTGCATGCTCAGTAACCTTAAGCGTCATAAAGCGGATCAAAGGAATTTTTGGTATATCTGCATCTTCAAAAACAATATTTCCCTACATCCATAAAAAAAAAAAAAAAAATCAACCAAGTCAAATATTATAACAATCATTGAATTAATCTTTTATTTTCTAATAAAAATAAAAATACCTATACCTTAATTCTATTCCAGAAAGCTTCCTTATCTACATCCTTAATCTTACGCCAATGCTTCGCCAATGGGAGATTTCTGTAGTCTCTAACCTCCGATGCCACATATTTTGAAAATGCACTAGAATTATCACTAATGCATTTTCCGGACATATCAAACGAACAAAGCTGTTTCGTCCATTTGGGAACTGAAGGTCTTCGCCTCCGTTGAGATGTTCCTTGTTCATACAAAAACCACAATTAAAACACACCAAAAAAGTAGGAAACATATGTAAATTTTCAGTTTATAAGAATAATAGAAGATTAAACAAACAAAAAAAAAACGAAACTAATAATAATATGGAAAAATAACCAGCTTCGACCTCTTCCTCTTCCACATGAAGTTCCTCATAACGTTGATGATCACTATTACTATCCATAGCAAAAGTAAAGGATTCACGGAAGAAATGCGGAATACAGAAGATGGAGAAGGAGAGGGAGTGAAATGAGGGAGTGAAATAGGAGAGTGAAAAGGAAACACACGGAAATAGGTCGTAGAAGCTTAAATATGCAAAAAAACTTAGCGTCGAAATATGCAAACATTACGTCGCTTCAAACCGACACAACCTCTGACACACTTTTGACTGCAAGGATACTGGCGTCCAAATAGGGTCATGTTGCGTCGTTTAAAATCGACATTAGTCTGACAGATATGCCTAGCATCGAAATAGAAGGCAATTGCGTTGATTTGAACCGACGTTCTTCTGACAGACAGTCATTGCAGTGGCCTCGGAATTGGACGTGCGAATGAACCGAGGCATCGAAATAATAAACCCTTGCGTCGAAATAATAAGTGGTTGCGTCGGTTTAAACCGACGCATAAAACGAAGCTTCGAAATAATACGTGGTTGCGTTGAAATAATAAGTAGTTGCGTCAGTTCAAACCGACGCCACTACTTATTATTTCGACGCAACCATTTATTATTTCGATGCCTCGGTTCATTCGCACGTCCAATTCCACCCTAATTCTTCCAATCCATTTCCCCGTGCAAAAAAAACCGGGAAAATTCCCGCCCAACATAAAAAAAAAAAAAAATAGTTTAACTAAAAAAAAAATGGAAACGCAGGAGAAAAAAAAAAACAAAAGTTTAACCCAAAATTAAAATTTAACTTACGTTATTTCATATAATATTTTAATATATAAAATTTGACTTATACATAATACTTAATAAAAAAGAGAAATGTAATTTTAAGAATTCCTCATGTTGATATAGATGCCTTAAATTTGAATTTTAAGAATTCCTCATGTTGATATAGATGCCTTAAAATTTAACTTATGTAATTTTAGGATCATTTTGATATAGATGCCTTGAATTTGAATTTTTTTAATCAAACATTCTTCTGTTAATTTTTAATTAAAAATTTGATTTTTATTGTAAATAATTGACCAACTAGTTCATAAAATAATATGATAAATATTCTAAAATCACCACAAACATCCTATCTTATCTTATCATCATTCGTTTAAAATGAATTTTTCTTATGCAAATAATTTGTTGTATTAAACTATAAAAACATATAAACATCATATTAACATACAATTATGAAATATAACATGCACAAATATTAAATATAACGTACCAATTTGTATTAATATGGGTATAACACAAGATTTTGTGATATCCACTAGTGTAAATATTTCAAATTAAAGATTGCATTCCTTCACTGTATTCATATAGGGTGAAGGAGTGTACATATAAAAAATCATCAAAATCAGAGTTAAAATAACCGTTAAATCGTGATTTTTCGTTAATAACCGTCGAATAAGTTTTTCCCATTACTTTGTCTCAGAATGTTTTTTTTTTTTTGCAATTTTTGGCGTATGCGATCTTGAATTATATACAAACATGTTTGACGGTTCGATCGTTGAAATTAGTTTCGTAGAATTCGTATTCCATCAAAACGATAGATTCACTAACACTTAAAGAGTTTATTCATAGTTTCATTAAGTATAACACAAGATTTTGTGATATCCACTAGTGTAAATATTTCAAATTGAAGATTGCATTCATTCACTGTATTCATATAGGGTGAAGGAGTGTACATATAAAAAATCATCAAAATCGGAGTTAAAATAACCGTTAAATCGTGATTTTTTGTTAATAACCATCGAATAGGTTTTTCCCGTTACTTTGTCTCAGAATGTTTTTTTTTTTGCAATTTTTGGCGTACGCGATCTCGAATTATATACAAACATGTTTGACGGTTTGATCGTTGAAATTATTTTCGTAGAATTCGTATTCCATCAAAACGATAGATTCACTAACCCTACTAGAGTTTATTTATATTTTCATTAAGTATAACATAAGATTTTGTCGTATCCACTAGTATAAATATTTTAAATTGAAGATCGAAATCATTCACTATATTCATATAGGGTATAAAATTGTTAAATAAAAGATCAAATAATTTTATATATATAATTATTATAGTTTTTAGAAGTATAAAATTGTTAAATAAAAAGAAAAATAGTGTAATTAACAACTCAAAAGTTTCGTGAACTGTAAATAAAAAGAAACATATAATTGACAATAGGTATTTACCTTGCGTCGAAATAGACTGACATTGCGTCGAAATAGGCTAACATTGCGTCGGATTAAACCGACGTAACGTGACAGTATGTGTCGAAATAGACTAACATTGCGTCGAAATAGGCTAATATTGCGTCGGATTAAACCGACGTAACGTGACAGTCTGTGTCGAAATAGACTGATATTGTGTCGGATTAAACCGACATAACATTACAGTCTGTCGAAATAAGCTTTCATTGCATCGAAATAATCCGAGGTTGAGTCGGTTAAAACCGACGCTAACTGAATGAAAAGGCTCTTCCAATCCTCGTGCGTCCAAAATATTTCAATTAAACTGACGCAGATGACATATGCCGTCGGTTAAAACCGACGCTAACTGAATGAAAAGGCTCTTCCAATCCTCATGCGTCCAAAATATTTCAATTAAACCGACGCAGATGACATATGCCGTCGGTTAAAAGCGACAAGAAACAAGCTAAAATATATATATATATATAACCCAATATTTAAAAAAAAAGGTTTAACTTATATATAATACTTAATAAAAAAGCAGAAATAAAATTTTATAATAAGATATCATAACATACGAAATGAAAGATAGTATAATTAATACATAAAATAATTGGCTACACAATTATTCCCCATCATCATCTGTTAGCTCATCGTCGACATTGGCATGATTAACGAACTCGGTAGGCAATGCTAATGATTCAAGAAAAGGAGTCTCTTCCACGCCAACCCTTGTATGGAAATTTTCATTATCAAGAATTCGATCATCCAAGTTCGGTATGGGTTCGAACAACTACGTGCCAATCTTTTTCAATTGTGTCCTCCACGTAAAATGCTTGTAATGCTTGTGATGCTAGTATGAAAGGATCCTCTTTAAATCCCAATTGATTGAAATTCACCATAGTAAATCCATATTGATCGGTCTTCATTCCTCGTGGACTTTCACTATTAACCCATTCGCACTTGAATAACATCACAGCTCGACCCCTATCTCCTGCCTCAGTAGGACCACAATATTTAACCTCGAACATATCTACAACTCTGCCATAACAATTCACTTGCCCAATTGCTCCAGGAACATTTGCAGGTACAAAGACACCACAATTTTGATTCTTATGCTTATCATCCACAAATTTTATACGAAATCTAAACCCATGAACAATGTGACTTTTATACCTACTCACAACCCTACTAGGATAATTAGCTAGCCATTGCAAGTCTTGAGATATCAACGTGTCATTAGCATTATAGCTTGAATTCATATGTAATAAGTATGAAGATAAAAATTGACAGAATAACTATAACATGTTATAATTAAAATGCAAAACAATAAATAAATAATGTGATTGTTATATCAACTCATATGTTGCTTGAACCATTCTGGAAATTCTTTCTTGCTTAGCTCCTTAATTTGTCGCATAGTTAACCTTTCTCGACGATGTTTAGTTTTCAAGAATTCCTCATGTTGGCTACACAATTATGTCCAAATTTAGATAATTAATTTTTCAAAGTTAAGAAAATCAATAAAACATTAAGACGTATGATTAAACGTTCTTACCTTCTAAATGGGTTCACTTCATCACAATTATTTAGAATGTATCTATGGCACTGATCAAGAACATTTAGATCGAGCTCCACATTTTCTCCTGAACCCATATAACATCCTTTGGAGTCAAAAATTGATAGCCCACCAGATACTCCACGTCCAATACCATCTTCATTTCGTCCTCTACGGGTACGACGAGACTCGGCACCTTTAAGATACATGGAACAGAAGGATAAGCACTCATCCACCAAATATGCTTCAGCAATAGAACCTTCAGGACGACCCTTATTACGAACATAGCGCTTCAACGTTTGCAAATACCTATAATTATAAACGAAACACAAACAATTATAATTATAAATTAAAGTTATGACTACAATTGTAAAAAATTTATTAATTACCATTCAATTAGATACATCCATCTATAGGGAACAGGCCCTGCAAGAGCTGCTTCATCTGCCAAGTGAACTGGAAGGTGCACCATTATATCAAAAAATGCAGGAGGGAATATTTTTTCAAGTTGACATAATGTCAAGGCAATTCTTGAACTCAGCTCCTTGAATCCTTCCTCAGACTCCTTCTTACTACACAACTGTCTGAAAATTGCACTCAACTCTAATAAAACCATAGTAACAGCTTTAGGCAAAACCGGGCGTATTGCAAGCGGGAGCAACTGCTGCATTAAAACATGGCAATCATGACTTTTCAACCCATGTATTTTTCGTTCATTCACGTGCACACATCGCGATAAATTTGATGAATATCCATCGGGGACCCGAATAGTAGACAACACGTTGCAAAACGCAGCTTTTTCTTCTCTTTTCAACATGAACAAAGCTGGAGGTAGAAATGTTCTATTTCCTTCTCTACGTGGGTGTTGACTGCGTCTTATGTTCAAGACTTCAAGATCTGCACGTGCAGCCAATCCGTCTTTAGACTTTTCTATACCTAGCAATGTTCCCACCACACTGTCACATATATTTTTCTCGATATGCATAACATCAAGATTGTGTCTAATCAACATATGCCTCCAATAAGGTAGTTCATAAAAAATAGATTTCTTCTTCCACTGACTGTTACCACTTGTACTGCTCGAAATTCTTTTTCTGCGTTGCCCAACTGAAGCATTTTTCTTTGGTTTTCCAAAAGTAAATCTCAATGTACAAAGTTCTTCGAGACATTGTAAACCAGTCCACTGCCTTGGTGCACTACGATGCTCTCAACGACCATTAAAAACTGTGGTTTGCCTTCGAAACCTATGATTATCTTCAAGAAAGCGTCGATGCCCCATATAACAAATTTTACGACTCGCCGGCAAGTAAATAGATTCTTTATCATGCATGCAATGTGGACAGGCTTTATAGCCATGTGTACTCCATCCTGACAACATTCCATAAGCTAGAAAACCACTTATAGTCCATAAGACAGCAGCCTTCATCGTGAAACTTTGGTTGGAATACGCATCATAAGTTAGAGTTCCCACCTCCCACAACTCATTCAACTCGTCAATCAGTGGACGCATGTATACATCAATCTCTTTACCAGGACTGCGCGGTCCTGGTATTAAAAGAGACAACAACAAATTTAGTTGCTTCATGCACATCCAAGGCGGCAAATTGTAAACAGAAAGCACCACAGGCCATGTGCTATGGTCATTCCTCATTTTTCCAAAATGATTAAATCCATCACTGGCCAACCCTAATCGGACATGTCGAATTTCTGACGCAAAATCTGGATATAAATTATCCAAATGCTTCCATGCTGGAGAATCTGAAGGATGTCTCATAAAATCATCTTTAGGACATTCAATTGCATGCCACCTCATATGTTCAGTCGTATGCTTCGACATAAAAAATCGTTGCAATCGTGGTTTTAAAGGAAAATACCACATAACCTTAGCTGCGATCTTTTTTCTCGACCTATCCGCTGCGTTGGTAATTTTATATCTTGATTCACCACAAACTGAGCACAAGGTCAAATCCGAAGTATCTTTCCAATAGATCATGCAATCATTGGGACATGCATCAATTTTCACATACGTCAGACCCAAGTCATTTATAAGTTTTTTTGCCTTATAACAAGATTCAGGCAAACAATCCCCTTCAGGCAACATTCTTTTAATTAACTCCAGTAAAGTTGTGAAGATGTCGTCTGACATTCCCGCTAAACACTTGATCTGATACAGTCTTACAACTGCTTTTAATTTCTTAAACTCCTTACACCCTGGCCACAAATCTTGATCTGCCTCTTCAAGTAACCTAAAAAAAGTCTCCACCTCTTCTGGACGTCCTTCCCCAATAGACGGTTCAGTAGATGGCCCAACACCTTCTTCTGTTAATGGTTGGACAAATACATCATTAAGAAAGTCATGCATGCCAATCACCTCATCTCCTGTTTCTTCTTCTCCAATTGCCACATTTTGCTCTCCAATGTTTTGCTCGCCATGATGTCGCCAGCAAGCATTTTTATAATCTTTATCCATATCATACAATATGAGATGTTCAATAATAGTGTTCCTAACAAAAGTATATCGATTACAACATCTTTTGCAAGGACATCTAAACTTATCAGGACCAACACCATTTGCAACTGCTTGATCCAAAAACAAATTAATTCCAGCTGTATACGCTTCAAAATTTCGGGGTATCGTCAACAAACTCTTGTCCATGTTTTACCAGTTTACGAGGGTAAAATATTACGCTGACACTAAGATGCCTACAATCTTGCAATCCCTATCATGTAGGCATAACTATTAGAATTTTCAATTTCTATCTTTCAACCCTCGAACTCTATCACGATTGCAATCTTTTAATTTTCAACACCTACTATAGTAAAAACAAATTAAAATAACAACAAAAAGTTATCAAAATTATGCTCATCTAATCCATTCTAGTAAATAACAACCAAAAGTTATCAAAATAACAATAAATTAAAATAACAATTATAGTGCATAAGTTATATTTAATATTGTTAATTTAACATAAATGCTTATAAATATTATTCATTCCATTTTCTCATAACAATTCAAATTGTAAACAAAATTAATTTAACGTAATATATTCTTATATTACTAAAAATGATAAGTTTATGTTATATTAATATTGTTAATTTAACATAAATGCTTATAAATATTATTCATTTCATTTTCTCATAACCATTCAAATTGCAAAAAAATAATTAATTTAACATAATATATTTTTATATTACTAAATATTATAAGTTTATGTTATATTTAATATTGTTAATTTAACATAAATGCTTATAAATATTATTCATTCCATTTTCTCATAAAAATTCAAATTGCAAAAAAAAAATTCTTTAACATAATATATTCTTATGTTACTAAATATTATAAGTTTATGTTATATTTAATATTTTTAATTTAACATAAATGCTTATAAATATTATTCATTCCATTTTCTCATAACAATTCAAATTGCAAAAAAAAAAAAAAAAAAATTAATATAATATATTCTTATATAACTAAATATTATAATTTTATGTTATATTTAAGATTGTTAATTTAACATAAATGCTTATAATTATTATTCATTCCATTTTCTCATAAAAATTCAAATTATTCTCATCTAATCCATTCTAGTAAATAACAACAAAAAATTATCAAAATAACAATTAGAGTGCAAAAAAAAATTAATTTAACATAATATATTCTTACATTACTCAATATTATAAGTTTATTTTATATTTAATATTGTTAATTTAACATAAATGCTTATAAATAATATTCATTCCATTTTCTCTTAACAATTCAAATTATTCTCATCTAATCCATTCTAGTAAATAACAACAAAAAATTATCAAAATAACAACAAATTAAAATAACAATTAGAGTGCAAAAAAAATTAATTTAACATAATATATTCTTAAATTACTCAATATTATAAGTTTATGTTATATTTAATGTTGTTAATTTAACATAAACGCTTATAAATAATATTCATTCCATTTTCTCATAACAATTCAAGTGACAAAATTAATTAATTCACCTAAATATGAATTAATTTAACAAAAATAATAGAAATTTATCTAACTACTTAAATTACAATTTTTAAATAAATAAACTTGTGTATTATACAATTTAAAAATTAAAGAATTTAGTGATAGAAACCTGAATTATAGAAGAATTCCGCCGTCGATTAATTCTTTATGTACTCAACCAGCTCAAATAAATTCCCTACAAAAATAAATTGTATCCAAAAATTAAACATAAGAGGAGAAAATAAAAATACTACAAGCAAGAAAAACTTACCTTTGTGAAGAATGAACTTGGAAGAACTCTGAAGGTGAAAGAGAGAGAACAGCAGAAGGTTTGTAAACCGTGAGAATGAGATAAATGCAAGAGAAGAAGAAGAAAAAACGGGGGAGGGTATATAAAGACCATCAATCTGTCGCTTACAACCGACACCGGATTTCAAAATATTTAAAAAAATAAAATATATGTCGCTCAGAACCGACGCAGGATTTAAAATATATAAAAAAATCAATTAGTGTCGCTTCTATATGCGACACCCATACTTTATGTCGCTTAAAAGCGACACTGTTTTATTTAAAGCAACGCCAGTATTTAAAATTATTAAAATGTGTGTCGGTTATAAGCGACATTAAATGTTTACGTCGGTTTAAAAGCGACGCAGGCTTTCTAAATCCGACGTCATATTCAGTGGGTGTCGCAACTCTCTTGTGCGCCACTATATTATATTAAACCGACGCAACAACTGACACTATAGGGCCCTTTTGTAGTAGTGGCATAAAGCGGTCGCTTGGGCGGACTAGGCGAAGGTTGGACGGTCTGGGCGGCCTGGGAAAAAATAAATGCCTACCCAGAAGAAGGTGAACGCTGGACAGTCTATGCGTTTTGCTTCTCGCATCTTGTCTCCATGAGTTTCACTGTATCCCTCTCGGTGTGTTAGAAGATGAGTTGATGACAGTTGATGAGACGAGAGAGAATGAGAGGGAAAGGGAGGGGTATAGATTGGCAATTGCAGATATGGCTGACGGTGGAAATGGCTTAGCAGTAGCAGCTTTAGTTAGGTTTTCTTCTTTAAAGAGGTGAGTCGGTGATTGGATGGCCACTTGACCTATGCATACAAGCATCCATAATATTTTTAGGAAAATTTCAAAGTCCAGATATGGTTGATGTGAAAGTACTAATATACCCCTAATGAGTGAAAAGTTATAAACTTCCTCATGTTCTTAACCATGAAAAAACTAGAACAGCCAATAGCTTTTTGCACTAGCTCGCCCTTTCCCGAAAAGCTGGTTACCAGCAAGATCAATGAACGCCTTAAATGCTGATAAATGGAGTCAGGTCTCAACTGATGAGCTATTGTTAACTCTATCCTTATTGCCTAGGAAACAAGAATGAAAGCCTATTCATTTCAGAGGCCATTCAGTAAACTTTTGAACCTTAACAGTAGCTTCTGCCTTCGAGACCTCATCTTCATTGCTGGAGGCATTATGTAACTTATCAAAAATAAAAAGGGTAACCATTAAAGCAAATGACACATCTATTCCAGGATTAAAAGGAAATAGATGGGCAAGGTGCTCAGCAGACACAATAAACAATACCGCATTACACTTGTAGTTCAAACAAAATAAATAAAAGGAGGGGAAAAGGAGGCGACATCCAAGGATTTCGAGGAATAAAATTTGATGCATTAATGATATATTAGTACTTTTATATCAAATTTAGGTTATTATTATCCGAAACTTCAAAGGGTGGTTATAATTTTATATGGGCTCCAAATTTTGGTTACTTTTCCAAATTTTCCGTATTTTTATTCAAATAGGATAATAAATGGATTAGATGAGTTTTAGTGTTCTTCTTTCTTTCTTTAATTTTTTTTTTTTTTTTCTGTTAGGATCCATTACGCCCATTTATAAATGGAGTGGATTGTCCATGGATACTCGGTGACAATTTTGTTAATTAAAACGAGGAATACAAGTCCAGCCTTGCATTTTATTACTAAGAATAAAATGCCCAACACAACTTCTGGACTTCGAAAATGATACAAAACTAACAATTATTTATTGTTTATTTATATACTATATAGTAAATTTGATTAATTTATATGATATATAATAAAATTATATAAATCCATTTAGTCCGCTTAGGCGCTAGGTCTCAACTTGCCGTCCTACTAGCGTTTAGCGCCTTTTAGAACCTTACTTACAGGTAGACTTGGCATTCGTGTCGTGTTTTCCGTGTTCGTGTCGTTTTCGTGTCATACCCGATATCTTAACGGGTCGTGTCGTGTAACACCCGTTAAAATAAACGGGTAAAATGACCCGACCCGAAATCAACCCGATAATATTAACAGGTAATATGACCCGACCCGTTACCCGTTAAGGAAAATATATTTTAAACCAATAAATAATCAAATGAAAAACATAATACTAAATAAGTATATACATTCCATATTATCACATCCAAAACATAAAAACGCAATTTTGTTTTAAGTATATTTTCGCTTACCTAAAGTCTTTAATAGTTTTTTAATTAATGTAGAAGTGTAAAAAAATATATAAACACTCGTAATGACAAGCTTTATAACTTTCATGAAGAGTTTAACTTCGAAATTCGCCACTATAATCATATAAATCATAGATCAAAACTTAACCGTTGATTGTTGTTTACATTTATGCTTCATTGTTCTCATCAAATTTCGTTTTTTTAGATTTTCTTTTTTGAAAACATGATCTATTAGAGGGTGCAGGTAGATGAACGGTTTGGATCGTTGGATCGTTGATATTATATTTAGAGTTCTACGGTTAGTGAAAATATTGCTTGATGTTTATAAAGTTTCTACAAATTATATGACATTAACTCATATTTCAGTTAATCGTAAATATCGAAACGTGAAATCATCTTCTTACATCCACCAGATGATCATGTTTTCAAAAAAAAAAAAATTTAAATGAAATTCAGTCAGAAGAATAAAGTGTAAATAACAATTGACGGTTAAATAAATTTAAGGTTTCACTACTACAAAATTATCTATTGTTGGCGGTCCAAAAACTTTTTTCAACGATCCAACCGTCAAACTTACTTGTACACATTCCAAGATTGCATACGTAAAAAATCTTTAAAAAACAAACATTCAGAGATTACGTAACGGAACAAAAGTTTTCGACGGTTATAAACGAAAAATCACAATTTAACGGTTATTTTAGCTCCGATCTTGATGATTTTTTACAAATACACTCCTCGACCCTATAAGAATGTAATGAATAAATTTGATCTTTAATTTAAAGTATTTACACTAGTGGATACCACAAAAACTTATTTTATACTTAATAGAAGTATAATATTAACTCTAAGTGTTTGTTTAATCTACCGTTTTGTCGCAATATGCATTCTACGAAACGTTTTTCAACGATCCAACCGTCAAAATTATTTGTACACATTTCGAGATCGCATACGTAAAAAATCGTAAAAAACAAACATTCAGAGATTAAGTAACGGAACAAAAGTTTTCGACGGTTATAAACGAAAAATCACAATTTAACGGTAATTTGAGCTCCGATTTTGATGATTTTATACAAAAACACTCCTCGACCCTATAAGAATGTAATGAATAAATTTGATCTTTAATTTAAAGTATTTACACTAGTGGATACCACAAAAACTTATTTTATACTTAATAGAAGTATAATATTAACTCTAAGTGTTTGTTTAATCTACCGTTTTGATGCAATATACATTCTACGAAGCTTTTTCAACGATCCAACCGTCAAAATTATTTGTACATGTTTCAAGATCGCATACGTAAAAAATCGTAAAAAACAAACATTCAGATATTACGTAATGGAACAAAAGTTTTCGACGGTTATAAACGAAAAATCACAATTTAACGGTTATTTTATCTCTGATTTTGATGATTTTTTACAGATACACTCCTCGACCCTATAAGAATGTAATGAATAAATTTGATCTTTAATTTAAAGTATTTACACTAGTGGATACCACAAAAACTTATTTTATACTTAATAGAAGTATAATATTAACTCTAAGTGTTTGTTTAATGTACTGTTTTGACGCAATATGCATTCTACAAAACTTTTTTCAACGATCCAACCGTCAAACTTATTTGTACACATTCCAAGATTGCATACGTAAAAAATCATAAAAAACAAACATTCAGAGATTACGTAACGAAACAAAAGTTTTCGACGGTTATAAACGAAAAATCACAATTTAACGGATATTTTAGCTCCGATTTTGATGATTTTTTACAGATACACTCCTCGACCCTATAAGAATGTAATGAATAAATTTGATCTTTAATTTAAAGTATTTACACTAGTGGATACCACAAAAACTTATTTTATACTTAATATAAGTATAATATTAACTCTAAGTGTTTGCTTAATCTACCGTTTTGACGCAATATGCATTCTATGAAACTTTTTTCAACGATCTAACCATCAAAATTATTTGTACACATTCCGAGATCGCATACGTAAAAAATCGTAAAAAACAAACATTCAGAGATTATGTAATGGAACAAAAGTTTTCGGTGGTTATAAACGAAAAATCACAATTTAACGGTTATTTTATCTCTGATTTTGATGATTTTTTACAGATACACTCCTCGACCCTATAAGAATGTAATGAATAAATTTGATCTTTAATTTAAAGTATTTGCACTAGTGGATACCACAAAAACTTATTTTATACTTAATAGAAGTATAATATTAACTCTAAGTGTTTGTTTAATCTACCGTTTTGATGCAACATGCATTCTACGAAGCTTTTTTCAACGATCCAACCGTCAAAATTATTTGTACACGTTCCAAGATCGCATACGTAAAAAATCGTAAAAAACAAACATTAAGAGATTACGTAATGGAACAAAAGTTTTCGACGGTTATAAACGAAAAATCACAATTTAACGGTTATTTTATCTCTGATTTTGATGATTTTTTACAGATGCACTCCTCGACCCTATAAGAATGTAATGAATAAATTTGATCTTTAATTTAAAGTATTTACACTAGTGGATACCACAAAAACTTATTTTATACTTAATAGAAGTATAATATTAACTCTAAGTGTTTGTTTAATGTACTGTTTTGACGCAATATGCATTCTACAAAACTTTTTTCAACGATCCAACCGTCAAACTTAATTGTACACATTCCGAGATCGCATACGTAAAAAATCATAAAAAACAAACATTCAGAGATTAAGTAACGGAACAAAAGTTTTCGACGGTTATAAACGAAAAATCACAATTTAAAGGTTATTTTAGCTCTGATTTTGATGATTTTTTTACAGATACACTCCTCGACCCTATAAGAATGTAATGAATAAATTTGATCTTTAATTTAATGTATTTACACTAGTGGATACCACAAAAACTTATTTTATACTTAATAGAAGTATAATATTAACTCTAAGTGTTTGCTTAATCTACCGTTTTAACGCAATATGCATTCTATGAAACTCTTTTCAACGATCTAACCGTCAAACGTATTTGTACACATTCCAAGATCGCATATGTAAAAAATCGTAAAAAACAAACATTCAGAGATTACGTAATGGAACAAAAGTTTTCGGCGGTTATAAACGAAAAATCATAATTTAACGGTTATTTTATCTCTGATTTTGATGATTTTTTACAGATACACTCCTCGACCCTATAAGAATGTAATGAATAAATTTGATCTTTAATTTAAAGCATTTACATTTTTTTATATATGAGTGATTGTATATATATATTTTTACATTTTTTACACTTCTACAATAATTATTATTAATTTTATTAATTTTGCCCTCAAATAAAAAACATTATTCATGAGGGTTTGAAGGATTTAAAAAATCTAAACGATAATATAAGTGTAACAATTATCTATTCGTGGAGGAATAATGATAAATCACGAGTGTTTATATATTCTTCACATTTTTCATACTTGTATGTATGTCTTCTTAGTTCTTGCATATACAAATACTATACCAGTATATTTTAATTTTGAACAAGAATATGTTATGTAAAATTTATCCTAGTAATGATAATAAAGAACTCTCATAATAAAAATAAATAATGACTAAAACTTTTTTTTAATTTTTTTATAATTTATATAGAACAGTAATACAAAACTATATATTTAATATAGAATATATTGTATATATTAATATGACTATTGTATTTTATAATAAATCTTTTAGTAATTAAACTTTAAAATTATTAAAATAATTTTTTTCTTAACGGGTCGAAACGGGTTACCCACGTGTATACCTGTTAAGAACCCGTTATTAACGGGTTTTTAACGGGTCACCCGATAGTGACCCGATAAGTTATCGTGTTGACCCGAAACCCGTTATTTTCGTGTCGTTTTCGTGTCGTGTTATCGTGTCATGTCAAAAACTGCCAAGCCTACTTACAGGTGATTTAAACATCTCTATTTTTAAAAAATTTTAAAATAAATAAACCTCTCTCCCACTCTCACATTCTCTCTCTTACTCCATTCCTCTCTCCTTCAATTTTTAAAAACAATATACTAGTAATTAATTAAAAAAGGATTTGAAATAGCTATCTATTTTGGGAGGAAGGATGAGGGCTACCAATCTATGTCATGTCATATCAGATTTGGCTTTTCGGTTGGAAAACATTGTTACTACCTTTTTTAATTGTTAGTGCTGATTTATTGGGCATCTCCCTTGAAGATGCTATTATATTTTCATTCTTTGCCTTGGACCATTTATTGGCGATCATAATAATTTGGCGAATACTTCTAAATCCCATATTGGTCTGCTTATTTCGACAGGAGGCATTCATATATCAAATTCATGCTTTGCAGATGATTGTCTCTTTTCCAGCTCAGGTAAATCTGTTCTTATTAACTCTAGTATTTGTAAGATGCCTAATCACGTTATGTGATGTCTTTCCTGTTCAAAAAAGTTACTTAAAAATTAACGCTATGGCACGTACTTTTTTCTGGGGAAAAGAATTTGGTTCTCATCCTCCTCTTGGTTGAAGTAATGTCTGTTGTCCTAAAAAATTAGGAGGTCTTAGTATTAGGAATATTGAACATTTTAATTATGCAGCTCTGGCTAAGCTAGGATGGAAATACTTACTGGTCCTAATAATTGGTGGGTTAGAATTATAAAGAAAAAATATTTAAAACATATATACCTCTTTTTTTTTTTTTTTTTTAAGTATGTCGTAAGCAAGTAAAACTCCGCCGTGTAAGTTTATCTTACATTGCCGGTCCCAAGCCCGGATAAAGGAGGAGGGGGAGGGCGTCAGGTAGTCGACAACCGGCACTCCATGATCACGTCGAATCCTTATGAAAATGAATTCAGAACGAAATCGCGCTAAAGCTAGGGCGTCACTCGTAAGTGGCGCGCTGTGTGGCCCGAGCACAGTGATAAGTGAGTAAGGGTCGCTGTATCTCCATCGGCACCCGGATGCAGTGTTAAATGAGCAAGGGGGCTATAGAAACTTCTTTTCGAACGACTCCACTCAAAGTTGTTTGGGAGCATATGCTCCTATCAACTTTACACGGGACATACAAAAGAAGTACTTTGATCCTATTAGACGGGGAAGGGTGAAGAAGATAGGACAAAAGGGTAGAGTTCAAGAGAGCAAAATGCGTTTAGGAACGTGGAATATAGGAACCTTGACGGGAAAATCTATGGAAGTAGTAGAAGTTATGGTGAGGAGAAGGATAAATATTATGTGCCTACAAGAAACTAAGTGGGTTGGTCGTAAGCCAAGGATCTAGAAAACTCAGGGTTTAAACTATGGTATTCGGGCACAAATAGAACGAGAAACGGTGTTGGCATCATCGTGGACAAGACCTTGACACAAGATGTTGTAGATGTCAAGAGGGTAGGAGATAGAATCATGGCAATCAAGATTGTAATAGGACAAGAACTTATCAATGTGATTAGTGCGTACGCACCCTCAAGTAGGGTTGGATACGAGTTCGAAGGAGAAATTTTGGGAAGACCTTGGAGACTTGGTGCAAGGAATTGCTCAGACGGATAAGTTATTTATAGGAGGAGATTTAAATGGACACGTGGGCAGGGAGACAGGCAACTATGGAGGTTTTCATGGTGGCCATGGTTTTGGGGAGAGAAACGAGGATGGGGAAGCTATCTTGGATTTTGCAATGGCATATGATCTCTTCTTAGCCAACACCTTCTTTAAGAAGAGAGAAGAACATGTGATCACCTACAAGAGTGGGTCGTCAAAAACACAAATAGATTTTTTTCTAATGAGGAAAGGGGATCGTATAACTTGTAAGGATTGCAAAGTTATACCAGGAGAGAGCGTGGCTAATCAACATCGCTTGTTGGTGATGGATGTACATATCAAAAGAGTGAGAAAAAAGAACAAGACTTGGAAGTGCCCAAGGACTAGATGGTGGAATCTAAAAGAAGAAAAACAAGCCATTTTCAAAGAGAAAGTAATCACCCAGTGTGTGTGGGATAGAGAGGGGGAAGCTAACCAAATGTGGGATTCCATGGCTAGTTGTATCCGAAAAGTAGCAAAAGAGGTATTAGGAGAGTCCAAGGGCTTTGCCCCACACCAAAAGGAATCTTGGTGGTGGAATGAGGAGGTACAAACAAAGGTGAAGGCTAAGAAGGAATGTTGTAAAGCCTTATACAAGGATATGACCGATGAAAATGGTGAAAGGTATAGAAAAGCGAAGCAAGAGGCGAAGAAAGCTCTGAGAGAAGCTAAGTTAGCGGCTTATGACGATATGTATAAGCGACTAGATACCAAAGAAGGAGAGTTGGATATCTATAAACTAGCTAGAGCAAGGGAAAAGAAGACAAGGGACCTAAACCAAGTGAGGTGCATCAAGGATGAGGATGGAAAGGTTCTTGCTACAGAGAATGCGGTTAAAGACAGATGGAAAGGTTATTTTCATAATCTTTTCAATGAAGGACATGAAAGGAGTGCTTCTTTAGGGGAGTTGAGTAACTCAGAAGAGTGTAGAAACTACTCTTTTTATCGTAGAATCCGGAAGGAAGAAATGGTTGTAGCTTTGAAGAAGATGAAGCATAGAAAAGCAGTAGGCCCAGATGATATACCAATCGAAGTGTGGAAAGTTTTGGGAGAGACAGGTATAACATGGCTCACTGACCTTTTCAATAGGATTTTGAAAACGAAGAAGATGCCAAATGAGTGGCGAATGAGCACTTTGGTGCCTATCTACAAGAATAAGGGCGATGTACAAAATTGCATGAACTATAGGGGTATTAAGCTAATGAGTCATACAATGAAGCTTTGGGAGAGAGTCATTGAGCATAGATTGAGGCAAGAGACACGGGTTTCGGACAACCAATTCGGGTTCATGCCAGGGCGCTCAACCATGGAGGCAATCTATCTCTTACGAAGATTGATGGAAAGATATAGAGATGGGAAAAAAGATTTACACATGGTCTTTATAGATTTGGAAAAAGCGTATGATAGGGTCCCAAGAGACATTCTTTGGAGGATTTTAGAGAAGAAAGGAGTACAAGTAGCATATATCCAAGCTATACAGGATATGTATGAAGGAGCAAAGACTGCCGTAAGAACTCATGAAGGACAAACCGAAAGCTTTCCCATAACTGTAGGATTACATCAAGGCTCATCCTTAAGTCCTTACCTTTTTGCGTTGGTAATGGATGAGTTAACAGGACATATTCAAGATGATATTCCTTGGTGTATGCTTTTCGCAGACGATATAGTGTTGATAGATGAAACTCAGGAAGGGGTAAATGCAAAGCTTAACCTTTGGAGAGAAGTGTTGGAATCTAAAGGTCTTCGCCTAAGCCGATCAAAGACAGAATATATGGAGTGCAAGTTCAGTGCAAATGGAGGCCAAAACGAGTTAGAGGTGAGGATCGGAGATCAAGAAATACCAAAGAGCGACCGTTTTCGTTACCTAGGATCTATCTTGCAAAAGAACGGAGAATTAGATGAAGATCTCAACCATAGAATACAAGCTGGATGGATGAAGTGGAAGAGTGCATCCGGCGTGTTGTGTGACCGCTGTATGCCTCTGAAGCTCAAGGGAAAATTTTATAGGACGGCAATAAGGTCGGCGATGTTGTATGGCACAAAATGTTGGGCAGTGAAGCATCAACACGTACACAAAATGGGTGTAGCGGAGATGAGGATGCTTCGTTGGATGTGTGGGCACACGAGAAAGGATAAGATTAGGAATGAGGATATCCGGGGTAAAGTAGGAGTAGCCGAAATTGAAGGAAAGATGAGAGAAAATCGGTTACGGTGGTTTGGACATGTGCAAAGAAGGCCTACTGACGCTCCGATTAGAAGATGCAACTATAGGACAGAGGTTCAGGGCCGAAGGGGTAGAGGAAGACCTAGGAAAACTTTGGAAGAGACCCTAAGAAAAGACTTAGAGTACTTGGATCTAACGGATGACATGACACAGGACAGAACACAATGGCATTCTAAGATTCATATAGCCGATCCCACTCAGTGACTTGGATTTTCCAAGTCTCCAACCGAGAAGTTTTCCTCACTCGGGAAATTAAGGGAACATTACCTCAACCTACATGCTCCACTCACAAAGCTTCAACATACAAGCTTCAACAAAAGAAAATTCAAAGAACTTAGCGAAGAAGGCTTTGGTGTATTTAACATAATACGTTGAAATGACGGAAAGCTTATTTATTGATATCCCCGATAAGTTACAAATATGTACATATACTTGAGTCAAAATAAACAAACAAGAGGGAACCTTCACAAAGGTTGCTTAGGAGAAGTCTCAGCAGTCGGTAGAGCCCCAGAAAGAGAAGGCACCGGAGGGGGATCATTCGGAGCCTCAGTACTGGACAAAACCCTAGAAGGAGGAGGCATCAGAGGTTGATCATTTGGAGCTTCATTACGCGGTACAGCCCCAGAAGACGAAGGCAATAAATGCCTTTGGAACAAACCCACAAATCTCTGATGATCAAGTAAAACCTGACCATCAGATTCCTTCATCTGGTCAAGCTTCCTCTTCATGTTTGTAGCATAGTCATGTGCGAGCCGGTGCAACTGTTTATTCTCATGCTTAAGCCCTCTAATCTCCTGTTTGAGACTCATCACTTCAGCCGCCAATGATTCAACTTAGCGGGTTCGAGCAAATAGGTGTTGGGCCATATTAGACACAGAACCTGCACACTGAACACTGAGAGCCAGAGAATCCTTAACAGCCAACTCATCGGACCGTTTGGAAAGTAGTTTGTTATCTTTGGGAGTGAGAAGGTTCCTGGCCACTACCGCAACGGTCATATCATTCTTCATCACGGAATCCCCAACGGTAAGAGGACCAGTAGGGGAGGCGAAGGATGGGCGCCATATGTTGTCTGGAGAAGGCGGGGTGCCTCTTCAACAAGGTTCAAGTCAAAACGACGGTCGGAGGGGCCAGACATTTTCAAAGGTGTTGAAGAGAGAAGAGGTCGGACAAATCAAGATCTTAGAAGTGCAAGAATGGAGCTTCTACTGGTGGATATTCAAGTGTGCTTAGGAACTTAATGTCAGCCCCTGTAAAAATCTGCACTCGACGAAGCTTCAGAAATCGAAGAGGCGCCTGCTTAGAAATCGAAGAGGCGTTTGCTTTCTCAAAAGCTGGGCTACTCAAAGACCACGAGGGTCGATCTCAGAAATCGAAGAGGCGTTTGCTTTCTCAAAAGCTGGGCTGCTCAAAGACCACGAATGCCGATCTCAGAAATCGAAGAGGCTTGCTTTCTCAAAAGCTGGGCTGCTAAGAGACCACGAGGGCCGATCTCAGAAATCGAAGAGGCACCTACTTTTCCAGCCTTGTTAGCACCTGTCACACGCACACTCAGCTTTGGGAAATTATGGGCATTCTGTCGAAGATTTCTGGCGAAGTAGAAAGCACATGAATCGTACTGTTCAATCACCCACTTCCCACACGCAACAGTAACTCATGGGTACCACAGATAACTTTGCCAAAGTTCTCTGACAAAGTTGAGACACGTGAAGCTTGCAGCTCCCGCTACATCGCTCTGACCAAGAAGGGTAAAAGAATTGCAAAGAAACAACACTAACAAAGTTTAGACACATAAATTTTGAAGATCTAGCTACCATATTATTACCCACAAGGGTAAAGGAACAGTACCACTGCTGGATAATTGGAAAGTCCCGGTGTGTCAACCTCTGTGCTTCGTGGCAAGGTAGACTAGCAAACATGCCCAACCTTTACTCACATTCGAGAAAACACTCCCAACAGGATTGCTTGCTCCAAAATCGAAGAGGCACCGCCCTCCGAATCTCGAGAGCCAGACTCCCAACATGATTACTTTCTAAAAATCCGAAGAGAGGGTAAAGGAACAGTACCACTGCTGGATAATTGGAAAGTCCCTATGTGTCAACCTTTGTGCTTCGTGGCAAGGTAGACTAGCAAACATGCCCAACCTTTACTCACATTCGAGAAAACACTCCTAACAAGATTGCTTGCTCCAAAATCGAAGAGGCACCGCCCTCCGAATCTCGAGAGCCAGACTCCCAACATGATTACTTTCTCAAAAATCGAAGAGAGGGTAAAGGAACAGTACCACTGCTGGATAATTGGAAAGTCCCTGTGTGTCAACCTCTGTGCTTCGTGGCAAGGTAGACTAGCAAACATGCCCAACCTTTACTCACATTCGAGAAAACACTCCCAACAAGATTGCTTGCTCCAAAATCGAAGAGGCACCGCCCTCCGAATCTCGAGAGCCAGACTCCCAACATGATTACTTTCTCAAAAATCGAAGAGACACCGCTCTCCGAATCTCGAGAGCCAGACCCCCAGCAGGATTGCTTTCTCAAAAATCGAAGAGGCATCGTTCTCTGAATCTCGAGAGCCAGATCCCCGACAGGATTGCTTGTTCGAAAACCGAAGAGGCACCATTTTCCCAACTTCAAGAGCTGGATCTCCTTGGATAAAGCTTGTCTGTAATCTTCACACGCAACATCAGCTTTCCAGATACCACAGACCACTTTTTCAAAGTGCTTTGACAGAGTTAAAACATGTGAAGCTGGCAGCTCCCACTACCGTGCTATGACCAAGCAGGGTAAAGGAATAGCATTATTACTTGATGTTAGGGAGACTCCTATATATGTCGACCTCCATCCCTAACGGACAGGCAGACCTGCAAAAATGCTCAACCCTTTCTCTTATCTGAGAGGGCACTCCCAACGAAGCCTTTCGAAATATTCAGCTTTCTTTCCCCCCGATAATACCTCTGTAAACAAGCTATACTAGAGCAAGAATATCTCATATCATCAGGGTTAAAAGCAAGAGTATCCCATATCATGCTTTTTCCCTGTCTTTTCCTTTGGCCTTGTTCTTACCTGCAAGACAAGGAGAAAGAGAGCAATCAGTCATCACTTGGAATCAAGCTTCCAGCCAGGAACTGACTGCCTGGAACCCCTTACCTGATTACTTACCTGGCATTGCTCTCGAGTACTCATCTTCAACATCTTATGCTTCTAGGGAAGATACCGCATCTGCCTGAGGAACAAATAGGGCAAGTGAGAAGGATACAAGGAAGCATGTGGAGACAAGCGTAACAGGACACGTGCCGATACATCCACTACTCTGTCAAAAGCAAAAGTATCCCATATCAGTAGGGTCGAACGTACTCTATATTTGATGGACTTGTTTTGACCCTCAAATTCTTCAGTCGGCCTTATACTCTGGAGGAAACCAGAAAACCCTCCAGCCCTGTTCAAGAATAAGCCTGTGGAAAGTTACTTCTTCAAAAGCAAAAGTATCCCATATCATCTCTTCTCATTTTTCTTCTCTTTATCCTTCATGCTGCCTGCAAGATAGGGAGAATGTGAACAATCAGCCGGAGCTCTGATTGCTTACCTTGTCTGTCACCTCTTTCAGCAGATCCCCTAGCCCGGCGACTTGGGGGACTCCTACTACATGGTTTGTATCGCGCTTGACCAAGCCTGAAACTACAACTAAGCTTCAAGTGAAATTGATACATTACCTTGTGCATCTCCACCAGTTACAGATACCACCCCTGGATGGAGGAAGAGTACTTCCAGAGAAGATGCCACATCTACCTATGAGACAGATAAGGCAAGTCAAGATGATACCATACTCCGGTACTTAGAAGTTTCGTGGTTACGAGATCATTCTCCCACAATATTTCCTAATGTCATTTGTACTAAATCATTCACTTGTACTCACTAAAGGAGAGCTTGAACCTATGTACTTGTGTAAACCCTTCACAATTAATGAGTACTCCTCTATTCCGTGGACGTAGCCAATCTGGGTGAACCACGTACATCTTGTGTTTGCTTTCCTATCTCTATCCATTTATATACTTATCCACACTAATGACCGGAGCAATCTAGCGAAGATCACAAAAAGTGACCGTTTTCGCTACCTAGGATCTATCTTGCAAGAGAACGGAGAATTAGATGGAGATCTCAACCATAGAATACAAGCTGGATGGATGAAGTGTAAGAGTGCATCCGGCGTGTTGTGTGACCGTCGTAGGCCACTGAAGCTCAAGGGAAAATTTTATAGGACGGCAATAAGGCCAGCGATGTTGTATGGCACAGAATGTTGGGCGGTGAAGCATCAACACGTACACAAAATGGGTGTAGCGGAGATGAGGATGCTTCGTGGGATGTATGGGCACACGATAAAGGATAAGATTGGGAATGAGGATATCCGAGGTAAAGTAGGAGTAGCCAAAATTGAAGGAAATATGAGAGAAAATCGGTTCCGGTGGTTTGGACATGTGCAAAGAAGGCCTACTGACGCTCCGGTTCGAAAATGTGACTACGGGACAGAGGTTCAGGGCCGAAGGGGTAGAGGAAGACCTAGGAAAACTTTGGAAGAGACCCTAAGAAAAGACTTGAGTACTTGGATCTAACGGAGGACATGACACAAAACCGAGCGCAATGGCGTTCTAGGATTCATATAGCCGACCCCACTTAGACCTAGTTTGGGAGTGAGGTGCTTAAAAAAAAGCACCCATGAAAAAAAGCTGTGAGGGTTTTAGGTGTTTGGTAAACTGAAAAAAAAGGGCTTATTTTGGAAGCTGCTGTGAGAATAAGCTGAAATCAAAGGAAAAAACTGAAGCTGCTATTTGCAGCTTTGGAAAACTGGTTTTTTTTCAAAGCACACGGAGCTACAGTGCTTCTTTAATGAAAAGACCCACTATTAGATTGCTTTTTTTTCCAAAAGCAATTTTACAAAAAAGTTTACCAAACACTCTGCTGATTTATTTCACAGCCGCTTATTCTCACAGCACAGCCGCTTATTCTCACAGCAGTTTTTTTTCAAAGCACAGCAATACCAAACCAGCCCTTAGTGGGAAAAGGCTTTGTTGTTGTTGTTGTTGTTGATGTTGTAAGCAAGTAAACTCAGAGGCTTGGAAAGGAATTATGGAAGTTGGTTCTACTTTACTCAACGGAATGGGATGGGATTGTTGGTGATGGTAAGTAGTATATAAAATTTCGGACCTTTAATTTAATTGCGTTTTTCCTTTTCCCTTAATTTCTAGTAGTATTGATTACTCAAAAATGAAACGGTTGCAGATTATATTGAATTAGGACATTGGAATATAATGAAACTAAGAACTATTGTACCAGAGGGGAGTTGGGGCTGCTGTAGGCGTAATCATATGGGAAGGAGGAAGTTTCAGGGGGGCAGCGGCATTGCCTCGGTCAAGCGAGTGGAACTTCTTGCTGTTAGGCAGGCTTGCAACTTGCGAAGACTCTTGGGTGCGTTTAGAGCAACTCCCCCGGCCTATTGGTGCAATTACTGTAATTCATCGGGTCACCGTGTCATGGCCTGTTCTCATCGTCCTGCTGCTCCATTCGCTGGCTTTCATGCTGCTTCTAGCTATGGTGCGGATCCTACTTGGTTCCTTGATACTGGAGCCACTCATCAGATGACCAACCCTGGCAGTTCAAGACCTCCATCCTTATACTAGTAACATTTTTTCTCATAGCGGTACTGTCTCTCTGTCTCTAAGTTTATAAACATCGTTCTACGTATGGGTACTTATTTTTTCATGGTCTTATATCTTGGAGCTCATCTAAACAACTTACGGTTTCAAGTTCCAGCCCCGAATTGGAATACTGTGCTCTTGCTCATGCGTGTGCGGAATCCATCTAGTTATGTTTAGAGACTTGTCTACATTTAATTCCACCTATTGGAAATGCGCAAAGAATGCTAAATAATTCCATCTACCCAGAGTCCAAAATTTAGGAAAACGCAATTTTTAGAGTTTGCATGTACCTCCAGAAGAAGTTGATGGTTTAGATTAATTTTAGGTCTCTTAATTTCAAACTAAATATTCTAAATTGTTTTCTTATTATCTTCTCTCAGATCACCCATAACAAAAGAAGAAGAGAAAGAAAGCAGAGCTAATAATGAAGCGCCTGAGAAATTATTTTCTTAGGCCGTCGGGTTTCTCTTCATTGTTTCTCTGATCTAAATTAATTTACTACAAAGGTGGGTAACACACATTGGGGTGCATCTAACTTTTAAGTTCATAGCACACTCTTTAGAATACGACCCATAATCTGGTTGCCTTGGCCAAAATCTCCATGGCGAGCCCAGCGCCAACAACACCAGAAAAAGAAAAGGCTGTTCCTGCAAAAGTTGAAAGTAATCTCTCTCTCTCTCTCTCTCTCATATTCAATGCTTAATGTGTTTTATCGTTAGATTTGATTTTCATAACAGTTTGAATAATTTATTTCTCTCTCATATTCAATGCTTAATGTGTTTTAACGGTTAGATTTGATTTTCATAACAGTTTGAATAATTTATTTTTAATTTCAATCATTCATTTAACGTATCAATCAATGTTGTAGCATTGAAATTAGTTTTTCCTTATGCTCCTATTTTCTTAGAGATTTTTCTTATTTTAATTCCTAATTTATGTATGAATGTTATAATGTTGTTTTTCAAAAAATAAACTATTGTATATTGGCCATCTGAGGAGAAATTCTTGATATGCCACTGTGTTATGTCCCTTTACCTCAAATTTAAGTGCAAAACTAGAGTTACAAGTTTCTATAAAATTTTAAAGCTCCTGTGATACAATGCAAAACCATTTGTTATATAGGTAGTTTCAAAACATTTCTATCTTTTCTTTTGCCCCTTTTTTTAGTTTTTTATTGTAATTAAGAGCGAGTCTATATGACAAACAAGGGAAATAGATCAAGAATGATAAAAGTGGTGATAAAATTTAGGAATAAAACGTTAATCTATATGTGTAGTTTTTTTTTTCTTTTCATTTCTACAATTTTTTTTGTCACTTTATTCTTCTTTTTCTTTTTATATGATCCGTCACGAGTCGGGTGGTGCATATACATGTAAGTTGGTATATGATAGCACTACATTAAGAAGTTGTTGAAGAGTATCCATCCTACTTGGGAAAGAAAGAACCTTGTATATGGTTATAAGTAATTGATTTATATTTCATATCTTGCCAATTGATTTTAAGGTGGAACTCAACTACCTTCATAATATCAGAGCATGTTGTTCGGCATGTAAAGCTCAATGGGACACATACTTCACGTCATCTAATTTGTGTTGTTCACGTGCTATGCTTGAAAATTCGTCACACATTAGGGGCATCTTGAGAGTATATTATTCCACATCAAAGAAAGAAATTACCTTGCATGTGCTCATAAATAATTGAACTGCTCCCTACGTTGTCAATTAATTTTATGATGGAACATATTTCATTTAGTAGGTAGCTAGGTCATCATGTATCATGAACACAACTTCTAATTATGGATTTTTTTTTTTTTTTTCTGTTTACGCAGAGGATGCAGGTTTGATTAGAAAAGGTAATTGGTCGGGCACACTTTGAAGTTTCTTATTTTATTCCTGCTTTACGTAGTGATTTGATTATTTAATTAACGAACAGTTTATTCCCTCAACTTCGTACTTATATCATTTCTTGTGCTTGCACAACAGTTTTGTCAATCAAGTCATTGGGTTTAATCAAAGCATGGGAAGAAAGCGAGAAAACAAAAGTAGATAACAAGTAAAACATTCAAAACCATTTCAGCTTTTTAGCACATTTGCTAATTTGATAGGAGAAACATGGCACATTTATACAACGTAATTAATATAGATTATTATCCATTCATTAACAGCTAAACTTTTAAAATCCATTGTTTAACTTAACTAATTATTCAAATTGTTGAACAGAGCAAAGAAAAAGTTTTCTAATGTTGTGGCTTGGGAGCTAAGCAAGCAAGCAACCATTGATGCACGTCAAAAGAAATATGAGGTAATTGATAGGACTATTTTGAATTAGAGAAATTTCCTATACCATTTTCTTTATCATGCACATTCATATTTATGTTTTGTCTCTTCATTTATAAGTGAGAGGTCTTAAGTTTGATTTTCACCAAAGACGAGTTTGAACTACATTACTACTAGCCTATTGTGAGGCTAAGCCCACTTCTCCTCCTCTCCTTAGTGTAGATAATATTATTTGTTCAAAAAATATATATTGATGTTTTATCCTTATTAGATTAATAAAGTAAATTTAATGGATAGAAATAAACACATGTATAGAAGGAGAAAATTGTGTGCAAAAATCACTTCTCTTGATAAGGATTGCACGATACTGTGGTTACCCGTACGGTGTTAGAGATGCAACGGTAGTTATAGTAGGTTTGCCCACTGGGTGACGAAATTATAGGGTCTTCTTGGACAGACCATCACATTCCTATGACCCACACATAAAAATCCTATCTAAGAACCATAATAATTATTTTACTCTTAAATGGTAGGGATGCTCAGTATAATATTAATTGTCATTAGATAAGTTTAAATTTTGAAATTTACATTGTAAATAAATTAAAGCATACTTATTAACGATAATCAATATAGTGGTGGTATTCACTAACAGTTTAGATTAGTGAACAAAAACGCACTCAGGCACACCTGTTGCATTATGACCCCACTCACTTCTCTTTTGATCCCACCAAATGAATCTTGACCGGACATAGCCCATTGTGCGGGCGCCCGCACCAAAAGTCTCTAATATCGGGTGCCAACTGCCCAACCCTACTTTGGATTGAACACATATTTAAAAGCTTGTTAGTCACCAAATGAGCTAACTTATGAGAATATTTTTTTTTTTTTTTTAAGGAAGACTATATATTATTGACTTGAAACTGAAGGTTACATCATATCTTGGACAATGAGATTCTAAATAAGGTCAGGGGATCCTTGAACCAAACTATCACATTGCCAATTGAAGTAGCAAACTGAGCCAATCTATGAGCTATTCCATTATATGTTCTAGAGACGTGTAGAAACTTAGCAGGGTGTAGAGTTTTCGCAATCTGAAAAGCATCCTCTGCTAATAAACCCTAAGCCACATCAGATATGAATACATTGTAAGCATAGAATTCACAAACACCAAGACCAAAGCATGAATTACAACCTCGAGAGAATTAATCAATTATGTGTATAAGAAAACTAGGAAGAAAAGCATACCTGCAGCACCACCAGAACTCGAAGCCATAGTAGCAAGCTCTCAGTGATCCTTCTCTTCTCTTGCAGATTATCAAAGGCTCGACTTACAGATAGGTTTTAGTCCAGTACGAGCGTGTGTTCTGTGAGAAGAGAGGTCACCATATATATACATATAGACTTTACCAAACAAGACTAGGATTCCCTATCAAAATCCATATAGGAAACAAATCCTTGTTTCCGTGTCCTATAAAACTGATCTTAATGCTATACAAAATCCTTCTTTGTCAACGATCACCATTCCTTTCATCAACAAGACTTTCCATCAAATTGAATACCTATAAGCGGTCCTAAAACTTCTCTATCTCATGCTCATATTCTTGCATACATAACATAACAAATGAAATTTAATGCCACATCAGTTGGAACTCGAGAAATTTTAAGTCCATAATTTAGTCTTCTTATGAGTTTTGAGGTTTTATATATGCTTCATTATATCTTAGTAGTATATATATTAACTACGAAGGATGCTGATTATCGTTGCTTTCTAAATATGTCTAATGTTTGGCAGCAAAAACTAGAAAAGAAGAAGGCTTTGTACGTTGAAAAGATGCAAAACAAACTAGCTGAAATCCATAAGGCAGCAGAAGAGAAGAGGGCGATGGTTGTAGAGGGGAAAAGGATAGAACATAATAAGGTGGCCAAGAAGGCTGACGATTTCCGTGAAGTAGGGCTTGTACCAAAGAAAATCCTACCATGTTTTAACTATTGAATCAATTTTTAGTTTCCTAAGAGTAGTTCCACCCGTTTTAAGAGGGCAAGAGCAAGGCAAGGGCTAGAGCATGTGAATTGCTCTTGCAATTCACTCTGAATAGTATTTGCATTTGTGCAACTCCACCCATTGAGCAAGGGCAAAGGGTGATTACTATTCACAAATTATTTTTTTATGCCTTGTAAATGTGTTTAAGTGTGAACTTTGTAAGTTTTTTCTTTTAAAATAAACTCCATATTTAACTCCAATTTCAAATGAAGAGCAAAGCATAGCATTACAACATAGTACAATATTAAAATATTATTATTCTCAGTAGCCTATAACCTAGGGCATCCAAAGCGTGGTCCTAGTAGTTGCTAAAGATTGAACCACATTTGTGCTTGTAGTAGTTGAAAAAAGAATTGTGAAACAACATAATAATTTAATTAATCAAATGATTACTTTTAATCACCGAAAGGTCCAAATAAGAACATGTTAATTATATTTGAAATTTATTAATAGTAAAATGTTGTTACCTTATTGGCTAGATTATTGTCACTTCCATAAATTGCTTCTGCCTTTGTGACGGCTTCTTGCCAAGATTTCAACTCTTTATGTGGATGTTTGTACCTACTCGACAGAGATTGCTTGGTCTGGGATGTGCTTCGAATCTTCTCGACAAATTGTGCATGAATCTTCTTCAACATTTGTTGCACCACTTTCCCTCTTCAATTTGGCCCACTAGTGGTGGTTTTTGAGTTAAAGGGCATGCTTTAAGCCTTTACCCTTGCTATCCATCTAGAGTAGTTTCGGTTGTATGCCATTAGGTCCCTATAGACAAGGGGACAAGTGAATCATCATCAATGCTTGAAGATGCTCTAATACTAGTTTATTTTAGCATATAACATGTGACAATATGGTATTGGGCATAACAGTTATGTGTTACACCATGTACCTTAAAATATTGTATTTTATTCTTAAACCATGTGAATTGACCAAATTACCCTTGGATGGGTGTCTTGAGAAATTTTTAAGCCTTGACTCGAACTTCAATTTCTTATACTTTCTTAGTCTTCATAAATATTCATGTCATTCGAATGAGATCGGAAACAAAATTTAAATCAACATGAAGGTCAATTTGTAAATTTACAACTATGGAAAGACAAATTTGTAATTCACTTTAAGTATTTTGAAGTGGGGTTATACCCACTCTCGGCCTCTCATCCCTCACTTCATGTTGCTCTCTATCTAAACTCTCTCCCTCTTTGCAACTCACTCTCTCTAGCACCAAGAAAAACCCTCACCACTCACGATTCCGACCAAAACTCAACCCCAATACTGTAGATTTGGAATCCTTGAGACCTTGGGAGTTCGAATATGGTCATGCATGCATCAACGGGGCATCATAGAGTGCTCTACCATTGAAGCCGATAGCCCAAGCACTTAAACTCAAACCCAGGTAAGGTTTTCTATCTTATCTTCGAATCCCTGAGTCATGTATGTGATGTGATTTTGGTGGTGAATGCGAGGGTTCAAACATCTATTATTCCTTTGTGCATGCGTCCCCGCACCGGCGACTAACTTCGGTGTAAAACCGTTGAGTTCGAAGCCACTTGAGGTGACATTCTCTGTGTTTTAATTCGTGTGGACTTGAGGATGAATTGTAGGTGCTTTCGAGTTGAGATCGAAGACCCTACCTGTGCATGCACTGTGTTTCCGTTTTCCAAAATCCAGCGAGCTACTCAAAGCCAAACTCATCGAATCCCAGGTGGATTCGACCTCTCCTTCTCCTAAAATAGCATTGGGTAAGTTCCTAAGCTTCTTTAAACAAAAGGTGAGTGGACCATAATTTATATTAATACTACCAATAAGAAAACCATTGACTTTCTGAACATACTATCCATCTGTTTTGAAAACGTATATAATACTACATATAGGTTTTGATAAAACTCTAACATGCCAAAAATGTTCGTAGCAATAAAATCATCTCTAGAAGTGGTATCGAAGTGCTTGAAGGCAAAACTCAATAATCTCATAACTCAAATCAATGGTATAGTCAACTAGGGGTATCATAATCACCCGAAGGCATAACATGTCCATCACCTGGAGGTGAAGCTGTAAGAAACTGGGCTACTCTACAGGGAAGCTGCTTGAACTAGAGAGGATTGGATCACTTCCAACCGATGCACCTAAACACAAATAGAAAGCATTTAATAAAACTCTACCAAAACAATGGAATTTAGGAAAACGGACAACAAATTTGGATTTGGCACGTTAAAAAACCTAAGGAGGAGGAGGGACCTTGGGTTCCCCCACATGCCACCATGGGACGGCGGCACGAGAGACCACACACTGCCACATGCCGAGATAGGTCGTTGGAAAATTCACGGGCGGCGAAGCACAGTACCTCCAGTGGAAGCGCATGTGCTCCAAGTGTCGGCCAGGGCATCTCCCACGCGTGGACCCACACGCGACCCACGCACTAACCATGGAAATTTGTATCAGGCTTGGGTCGGGTCTGGGTCTGATCTGGGCTTGGGTTGCTGGGTTGGGCCTGGGTTGGATCCAGTTTAGATTCGTGTTCTGGGTGAGTTGGGTTGGACCAAGTTAGGGTTAATGGGCCAAGGGTTATAGGATTGGTCTTTAGTTATTGGGTTTGCATTGCCTAAAGGTTTGGCAAAACTAGTGTCGGACAGCTTCATTAGTCACGGCTAGTGCTAGTGTGTGATGTTATATGTTTCTTCACTGGCGTAACCGAGAGTCGTACAGCTTCACTTTCAGATGATGGGGCCTACCATGTTTCTTCACTAGCGTAACCCAATGTCATACAGCTTCACCTTCAAGTGATGGACAAATACTGCCTTCGGGCGACTATGATACCCCTAGTGAGTACATCTTTGATGAGATTTATGGATTTGCCTTCGGGCGGTGATATCACCATTATTGAGCATTGTTTTACACGTACATGTTTGTAGGAACATTTTCATGGCATGCTAGAGTTTTAAAAAAACCTACTATGTAGTACTATATATGTGTTTCCAAAACAGGGGGTTAGTATGTTCAGAAAGAAAATGGTTTTCTTATTGTTAGTATTAGTATTATAAACTTTGGTCCACTCATCCTTTTGTTTTGTGCCCCCTTCAAGAGTTAGAATTAAGGCATTCAATCTCGGCGTCAGGGCACTTTCGCATAGGTATCTTCGAGTCTCCTCTATGTAAGACCCGTTTCTTTGTCCGTACGTTTTTATGGTAATTCTTTCACATTATTCTTGATTAGTTGTATGCTCTGAACACGGTTCTACACCCCCTTAAATTAATGAATATTGGTTAAGAAATATGTTGAATTCAAGGAGGTCTTAATCGATTTCTGGAATTTAATAGCTATTGCTGGCGACAAACGGTGATGAATGGCAATAAATGGCAGTGAACGGTGACAGCCACCGTTAGAATTGACGACGTAGACTGCTATTCTATTAGAGTTAACAGAATCAGCTAAAGGTATATTCTGTTGACCCTTATAATATTTTCTGACGACCGATGCGTGGCACCAGCAAAGACATGTTCGCCAACAATGATGAAACGATGATGGCGCGTGGCCGAAGCACAACAATGTGTGGCGGCGTGTGCAGGACCCGAGACTTATCCTAAGGTTTTTGTATGTTCTGAGTCACGTGCTGCCCTCCGTTTGTGCAAATTCAAAGCCTAAATGGAAGCTATGGATTAAATTTCATAAATTGACCATTAAAGCTCATTTTAAGCTATATGTCAAATTCACAAGTTTAGTACATATTAAAAAGGAACCAGGCAATGAGCTTAACGAGGAAGGACGCTCTACTTACCTGTGAGTGACCTACTTGAAAACTAAATGTTTTTAAATAAACTATTATTATATGTTGATGCATATTAATATTATTACAAAAGTGGCTTATTGTGTCGGTGGTTGGTGTCGATTTTATATAAAATACTGGCGGATAAGACATTTCCGACACCCTCCTTACATGGTGTCAGAATTGTTGTCAGGTATAAGCGACATAAACTGTCTACGTTGCTTATAACTGACCTAGCTTTTAATATTTTTAAATGGTGGTGTCGTATAAAAAGAAAACATTGTCGCTTTCAACCAAAATAAAGTTAGTGTTGGTAAAAACGAAACACATGTCGCTTCTACCCGACACTAATAAATATTTTTTAAATATTTTAAAACTTCATGTCGATTGTAGCCGACAGGTTGGTGTTTCTATTTTTTTAAATACTTATCTTGCATGACAAAAGGCTCCCTCTTTCAAAAAGAGGATGCTAGTCTCCCTCTTTCAAAAGGCTCACCTCCCTCATTTATCTCTCCCTTCTTCCAAGAACACCCTAAAACCGCAGCTCTTCTCTGCACATTTTCTCAAACCCTAACCTTTGTTTCTGCAAACCAAACCTTAATCTTCCATAATCAACCCATAAGACCTCACAGCCATGAATTTACTGCATCACCAGAAGGGTAGCAGCACCAATCTTGGTGCAGATGCACTCAGAGGCAAACTTCTCACCCTGCCTTGCCTGTTCATGTACTCAGGTTCACGGATTGAAATATGCCATACAAGATAAAACATCTTCAACTCCTCATGCTTGTGTTGTTTCTTTTGCAGGGACCTGAGATTTGTATTTTAAAAAAAAAAAAAAAGACGATGCAACCACTAGTACAGCCCCAAATCGCCTCTCAAGGAAAAACCACTATGGAGTTGTCTTCGTTCTAGATCCATCATTTAAAGGTATAACAACAAAATCTATTCTAATTGGATGATTTGGAGGTGAAAGGTAGGAAGAATAAGTGGAACTCTTGATGTTTTTACAACCTTTCGCGTAGTTATTAATGTGTGAATGCTAAGCAGTCTAATGCATGACTACTAAAGCTATCATCTCCATTGAGCTCCTCTTTTATGTTCTTGTTCAATAAGATCAACAGTTCGAAAATCCATATAAAAATTCATGCTAAAGAGCAAGGACACTGGAAATCTCAAATCCATAATTTTTGAAAGGTATAAAACCTGAGTTTAATCTATAGAGATTAGAGCTCTAATGTTAAAGTAGTAATGTATTGGAGCACTGATCTGATGGCAAGCATGACAGCATGGAGCTGCCAGTATTATATATGGCAGCATGGAGCTACATAATCTGTGGTCTTTAACAAAGGCAAGCACAGGAACGCATCATGGCAGCTGCTAGTATTATATGCAAGCATGGAGCTGATTAGTATTATATGTAATTGTTAGTTTTTTTATCTTCATCTTGTAACCGGTTCTCTAATAGCTCTTATATATGTGTTATTTGTACTTCCTTATTTATATGAAATAGAATACATTTTAACAAGAAATTCTACACCAAAGACCCCAGTTGAATTTTTGAATAAATTAAATCTGTGAAGTTTGCATCTCATGTACCATCTGTGTAGGAATGCATGATAATTATTTTATTTATTTAGATGTTGGGTAATTTCGGTTAGGACTGACAATAGATTGAGTATTTTATTTGTTAGCTGCCACGTGATGTCGGTATGATCGCCATCATGTCAGAATTTATTTTATATTACTTTACTTCTTGGTGGTGGATTAAGGAAACTAACCGACATCAATACCCTTTTCGTGACGTTAGCAATGGTGTTGGTTCCCCTATTTGACATTGCATGACTTGATGTGGATTTTTACCATAAATCTGACACTAATTAGTGTTTCTTGTCGGTTTTCACACCGCCAGATATAGTCTCTTTTGTAGTAGTGTTGTTAGTCTTCGATGAGTCTTAAGTATGATTAGTTTAAATGATATCTTAAGACTATTGGTGATTTATTTTCACCACATGATTATCATACATGATGTATAGCTAGCTACGGCTGTAGGTTCATTGCAGGTACTGATATTTCTAGTAGAGGTTTGATTCGCTAGTGGAGGCTAGTCATTGATCAAGTAGATGCAATTTCACCTGCTTGCTATACAACTTGATTTACTTTGATTGTGTGATTGATACTATTTTCTTTGATATGACGAGCTTGTGATATGAATCGGGTTACTATTAATTATGGTAGTACTATATGTATGTAGTTTTGACTATATTGTGATTTCAGAACGGGGGTTATTATTTTCGAATGATTTTAACTAGATAAACTTGATCCACTCACACTTTGTTTTTCAACCCCTTAGGACATAGCAAGAACAAAAAGATAACCCTGGGAGTGGTGAGTGGGCTTGGCAGTGAGGCTTTCACCTTTGGATTTGGTGATGATTCCTTTACTATAGTTTTATCTAGTTTGTAATAATCGCGTAATTGTACTTTTGATTATGCACCACACTACACTTTATTGTGTTAACTGTTGTGTGAACTACTTTCTGCTCTGGATTGATGTTATAATAGTGAGATTATATCCCTGAACATGTGTCCACAAGTGGCGAAGTTGAATTGGTTTTGTTTTGTAGACGACTTTGATTATTAATAATGAACTTTTCATTCAAATTTATTCGCATCATAATTATTTTACAATGGCTTCGTCATTAAGTTGGCTTTGTGATGTCCTCTTATGATGGGGTCATATTGTCAATTTAGTGATGGCCAACACATTACGACTTCGTAACTTGTGATTATTGGGCTCAGGGTATGTCATTATGTAACCATACAAAAACATGTAATGTGAGGTCCATTTTTGTCTAATGAAGTCCATACTTACTAATCCATGTGAAGCTCCGTTTTCTTTTCTTTACTGGACATAGCAGAATTTGCTAAGGCTATGTTTAGTTGAGGGATTGAGAACAGGTTAGTAAGGAATAGATCACAAAATGTAGAATAAATCTCATGACTCGTGAGAGAGATATGCAATTTTCTACATAGAATGTGTTATTTGTAAATCTCATTTACATATACATTTGCAATGACTGTATGTAATGCATTCATAATTCCTCATATGTAAACTATTGCAAGGTATTTCTTCCTCACGAGACCTAAATTATTGGGACCTATATAAATTCCTCACTCAAAAGTACCCTAAGTTGCTGTGTTTTCTTTTACGCATGGAACATTTATAATTGCCGCACGCAGAAACAACTGGGTAGCTTTAAGATAGTGTCATATTTCTGTTACTTGAAAGACAATGCTTCTCTCTTTCTTAATTACTACTATAAAAAAAGGCATAATGGGGGTGAAATAATGTACACCTCAAACACATTAGAATCCACCAATTCTCGTCTCTTTCTCTACTGCTGCAGCCTCTCTCTCCCTATAATTCTTTAGTTAAATAGGTCTACAACACGTTATCAGCACACTCTTGCTAAAACTAAAGAATTGAACGTTCATGGAGGAGGTTCTTCTATAACTATTATTCAAAGGCTTTGTTTCTTTTTTCAGCCAATCAGGTTCTTCTAAAACACAAATTTGATATTTTATAAACTCCTGATAGCATGAAAACATTCATCATAATGCATGAACCCCCAGTTTACTGTTATATAGTTTTACAATTATATATACATATTGTATACTGCATATATTTGTCAATATATAAGAATGTTCATGCGTACGCAAGAAATATTTCCATTTTGATTATGCAATTTCTGTTTTATTGTAATGAAGTTGCTATGTTTGAAACATGTGAGTCAAAGAAAGCCAAAGAGAATAAAAGCACGAACTAGGGTTTTGAAAATCCTAACACCTAGAAAAAAAAAAAAAAAAAAAAAAGAAACTCATGATTGAGCCATGACTTGGAGCCGCGCCTAGCTGCTTTGAAGCTAAGCCATGCCGAGCAAAGCATCAAGAGATTGAAGCCACACAATCTGATCCTAGACAACCTTATTGACCTCTTCACGACATCATTGCCGAAGTCTACCTTCTAGAAGCTTCTCTGAGGAATTGGTATGCGTAACTATCTCATATGCAATGTTTGTAGCTCTCATTTAGAAGTTTTGTCAAACTTAGGGGGAGTATCCAAAAGTATACTCACTTGATCTTAATGTACTTTTTCTCCCTACGATTAGAAGCATTTTTCCCACTGGATTTTAACTACCAAACTAGGTTTTGACGAGGCACTTATCCTGAGCTGGTCATGTCCTTGTGAGCTTGCTACTTGCATCTAGAAGACATATAGTTTTAACTTAATACAATTTCTCACGTTTCTCCTTAGTCTATGGGTTTTTATCCCACTTTGGGTTTTACTATAGTGAGATTTTGTGAGTTTTATCTTTTATGCATTCTTCCATTGATTTGAGACTTGCGTTCGATCATTGTGTCGGCAACTCCATCAACTGAGCTTACTTCATCGTGAAGAGTATTTGCACACTCAAGGGGGTCTGTTGCAGTCCTAATAGTTTAGAAATGTGATCGTGTAAATCCTAGGAAATCCTTATGGGATTATACTATATCTTATCTTCAGATATTATCATATTAGAGTTGTAATCCTATTATGGTAAGGAATTTACCTTCCCTACTACTATAAATAAAGACACAATGTGATGAGAAATCACACCCCAGAATTGGGTATAAGGGCACAATGGGGTGAGAAATCACACCTCAGAATTCACCCAATTCTCTTTATGCTTGTCGCACCCTCTCTCTCAATCTTTCTATTATTCTTTAGTTAAATAGGCCTACAACAACGAGATAATTTTGGGATTGAATTACAAATTCTCTTCGGCAACTACAAATTATTATTTGTATGTTCGAAAAGTTAAAATAGTTGACATGTAAATACATCAATATTAAAATGTGTAGGTGTACAAAAGTAAAAAAAAAAAAAAAAATATTTATCAAAAGTTGAAAATAAATAAGGTTTCAATCAAACAACATTAGTAATTAGAAATCACACCCTAATTTTCACTTTTTTCATAGATAGGACGAAGTTTCGAACTTAAATTATTTAGCTTTGAAAATGCAACACCATTGCACTATGTGCAAAGTGATACTAATAATATTATTTGCAAACTTTAAGATAAATTCTCCCTAAATGTACATGATTTATGCACAAACTTTTCCCGCTTTATATTTAAAAATAATTTTTAGAAACCTGAATGTTGTTTGACAAAATAACTGACTGTAAGCGTCAAAAGTACTAAATATGTGTAACATTTTGGTCTATGTATCCAATATTACGTCATCGGTCCATGCAATTGAGGTCGTTGAATGAAAAGAGTTTTAGGCCGTTCGTTGGCATCAGAAATTAAGCAATTTTTCTTGACAATACTATTGAGTTTAAGGTGATTTTGTGAAAAATCAAGGGTAATTCTATTAACACCTCACAATCTTATGAATACACCCCATAATTTTATTTTTTTAGTTAAATTTCCGTTTTTTACTCTGACTTGAATTAAGTTCTGATGTCCAAAATAAACCCCATCCACCCCCTTATGCCAGTTGCCAACCACCAGTGTCCGGGCAAAAAATCCCAGCCACTCGCCACTTGTGCTATCTCTCTCTCTCTCTCTCTCTCTCTCTCTCTCTATATATATATATCCAATCACTAGCCACTCGCTAGTAGGTAATAGGGAATTGGGAGATGGGGTGTGTGAATCAAGATTGTTGGGCAATTCTCGGTCAGTTAAAGAGTCGGTCTTAGTTGTCAACTTCCACAACGTGGGGGATTTTTGGCTGTGCTGATATCGATGACGGATACCTCTTATATTGGTGGCCTATGACCATCGAGTTAGCGCTTTTGCCGTCGTTTGTTAATGGGGATGGGGTGGCTTCAGAAAAAAGGAGGACAAAGCTAGAATTTTTGGGGCACATTTTAGATGTGGGGTGTTAATAAAACAACCCAAAATCAATAATAAGTTACAATATTAACAATAGATCAACAATATTTATGTTAATTATAAATAGGTCAATCATGTATTGTGATACTTAAATGCATTTAAAATAAACAAAAATTACAAAATGTGCCGCTACAACTAACCCTCCCTTTCTTATAGTTTTATATTTGAAATAAGTCATTACGGATCAGACACTGCAATGCAGTGTCAGTTTCCTGATTCAGTTTTTTACATTTACATTCAAATATTGCAACGCAGTGTCCATTTACTGATTTCATTTTTTCCATCACTCACTCGCCTCCTACATGTTTCTTTGTACATTTGGATTCAGACACTGCAATGTAGTATCCGTTTCCTGGTTCTGCTTTTTACTTTTGGATTCAGGCGCTGCGTTGTAGTGTCCGTTTCCTGGTTCTATTTTTTCTATCACTCACATGTCTCTTACACTTCACACCTCATGCGACTCCTGATTTTTACATTTAGATTCAGACACTGTAATGCAGTGTTAGTTTCCTGGCTCTGTTTTTATATTCAAACACTATGATGTAATGTCCGTTTCCTAGTTCTGTTTTTTTACATTTGGATTCGGACACTGCAATGGAGTGTTCTTTTCCTAGTTCTATTTTTTACATTTGGATTCGAACATAGCAATGCAGTGTCCGTTCCTGGTTTCATTTTTTTTAGTTGAGCACACTCCTCCATGTAAACGAAGGGTAAGATAGAGTGATATAATATACTATTCCTAGGATTCATATCTTCTCAAGACCAGTTCTATCGGAATAGAAATCCAAAGGCCAAAGATTCTTCCTCCGCCTTTCTTCCCTCTCAAGTTCTCTTTCTCCCTCACACCTCTACACCTCACCGTTGTTAACAAATCCCAACTTCAATAGTAGGTCATTTGTGCTCTAAGTCTGATTTATTTTTTCGTTATCCCTTACTGTTTAAGCTTTTTATTTGTCTTCTCTTTCTTCTTCTTCTTCATCTTTGAGATTTCTCTCCCTATAATTCTTCCATAGTTATGAAAAATTCTCTGCAACCAAAAGAAATTGGTTTGCACGACCCCTCTCTTTGTTGTTTCGTTAACATCAGTTGAGATTTTGAGGTTGAGGGACTTGCAATTGAGGGATGTGGTGGTGCTGGGGCTGATTTTGAAGAGGGTAAGGTGAGGGACCTACAATTGGTGGTTGTGGGTTGGGTGGGTTGTGGCGGTGTTGGGGTTGATTTTGAGGTGGGGTTGAATTTAATTTGGAATTTGGGGAGTTAGTGGTTTGAGGTTGAGAGCTTCGATGTGAGGGAGAAAGAGAAGAGTCACTACTAGGAATAACTTCTTAGGCGACGAAGGGGAAAGCGTCGCGCAAAGGGCAAAACCGTCGCCGAAAACATTGGGCGGCGAAAACAGTGTCGTGCAAATTCCATCGCACAAAGCTTGTGACGTCAGGCATTGCGCGATGGAATTGGTGGTTATTGCGCGTACCAAGCAACGAAACTAGGTTTCGACCCCTACACTCTTGTGCGAATGACACACGGGTTCGACCTAAAAACTTTTGCGCTACGGATATAGAGGTCGTCGCAGTAAGATTTTAAAATTAGTTTTTTAAATAATTTATGATTTATTTTTAAATTAGTTTTATAAATAATTTATTATTTAATTTATTTTTCGTTTATGTAAAAATGAATTTAATGAAATTACAAATAGAAAATGTAAAGAAGAATATTGAATTGAAAAGTTATTGCAAAGGAACATACGATGTAAAAAAGTATTTTTAAATTCGAAAAAAATTTAAAACAAAACTAAAAAAAAAGAATTTCGCAATGTCACAATCGCTGACTGGTGGTGTTCTTACTATGTCGAGGAGCTGGGAGCTCGTAGCTGCTGTGGCGGGGTGCTGGGAGGTCGTTTTTGGAGGTGGTTCAACGTCAGCGAATTGAATGCCCGAGATTTGAAGTGTGTGACGTATTTGGTGCATCAAATTGTTTTGGGCCGCAATCTGCTCCTTCAAGCCCATTACTTCAGATGTCAGCGTTTGGACCTTTTCAATTCTTTGCCTGAAGGATCCTAAGCCCTAGGTGAACATTCCCATGCTGACGACCGAGGGTCTAATCAAGTGTGTCGGTCATGATCTAAAACCCAGCATCCTCAGGGGGGAACACTTCCTTGATCAGGGTCTTTAGGGGAATCTGGGAGGCCTGGCCCTTCTCCACCATAGTGGACTAGAAAAATGAAAAAAAAAAAAAACAAAGTAATTTGAATATACATGTAATTAATATTAATACAAATTGAATATTATAAAATTGAAATAACTTACATGAAGCTGCTCCGTTAGCTCATCCCCGGGCCAAACGTACACCTCCTTAAAATAAATATATGGTTACCTTACGTCGCTCCTCAAACCTATAAGAGAAGTGTCGCGACCCAGATCGGTGAAGAAGTTTCTTCTTCGACAGATTGATCGAGTTTGCCTTCACTTTTTTCTATTGAATTAAAAAAACATATTAGTTTAGATATTTATAAAAAATGAATGAAAAAATGAATTTTTTTTAATTGTAATTTTTTATTAATATATTATTGAAATATAAATTACACGTACCAGGTATTTCTCATCTTGAAATTGACTGCATAGCCACTCACATTCATCGCGACGGTCCAACAACTCTATAGGGCACCTAACTTCTAGAGCGACCTCTGGACCATCATATAGCTCATAATGCTTGTGGAGGTCGCGCTTCCATTGAGTGAACCTACTGGAGCAAATGTAATTGATGTACTCCATTTGGTTGGAATCGATGTTGGAGAGCTCATAGTGATGCTACAAAACTCAACAAATAAATAGTAGTTAAAATTTATAATCTTTGTATACTATAATAAAAATTTAGTATTTGAGATTGAAAATACTTACCGATAATTCATAAAGCACGGAGTCCTTGAATTCTTGTGGCATAGCTCTCCATGACTCCCACCTGAGGGGGCAATGGTTCCTGATGATGTAGCCAATGTTGGTGGCCAATGCATTGTGCTGCTCCTTTGTTGCAGCCGCACAATGTCGAGGATCCCATGTAATGGTGATCTTCTGGGTCGTGGTGCGAGTGGTCTGTTTAGTCTTTTGTAGTCAACAAGGGCCCCTTGTTTTTTTTTTTTTGACCTATCAAATAAACAAAGTAAACATTAGACGAATTCTATTTTCTACCGAAAATTCGGTAGAACCTCCCTAAAACAATAACATTTCCTAAAACCTGCAAACAATATACCAACAAAAACAACATCCACCCAACAATTCAAACAGTTTATACCAATTAGGAATGTTAAAACAAAATTTACAACTTGTTGATATGACTTCAATTTACTTAGTGCTACTTAACAATAATTAATGGATAGAGCAAGGTTACCTGTCTGGGACCCCTTTCCATGGACAGAGGAAGCCTCACCAAACGACTGAGATTCCTCAGAACTCCAGGGTCGTCGATGAGTCCGTCAAGCGCTTAGGACATGATGCATCACTAAAGAAGTCAATGAAGCAAGAGTCGTAGACACCGTTAGCCCCAAAGGGACCGGAGGGACACCCGTCGTGGCCATATCAGGTGTGGAGGTGGCAGCAGAATTACCTCTTGGAGACGGTGTCTGATTACCCCTACTAGCTACCCGCCGATTTGTTATTAAGTTCGACATCTACAAAAACAATCAAGAATTTGTTTAGATATCATCTTATTATATGCATTTTATTTCACATATATAAGGTGAATGAAAACATGAGATAGGAATACAATTGAGTATTGCAATGAACATGTTTTTTCATTAAAAGAAAAAAAAAAACTAACTAACTAACTAACCCATCTACAATAATCTTTAAATGCATCCTATTATGAAGTTAAAACCTTGGGAGCTAATATTGACTTATTTATTTTAAAGATGCATTTTTATGTAGACTGTGTTCCTTTTGACAGATTGGTAATGTGATGGAGCACTAACTAATGAACTCACACCAACAAAAACATGTAGACAGTGTAACATTGGGAGCTAATATTTACTTATTTTGTTTATATGTTATGCTAACAAGAACTAAGATAGGTAAAATATGTATTGGAGCACTAAAAAATCAACTGACACCAACAAAAACATGATCCCAAGTTAGGTAAATATGTTTTGGAGCACTAAATAAATTAATGGTTATCTAGATGTACAAACTATGGAATTTGAAAGATAACTATGAGAAGAAACTAACAAAAAGTCTATGTGATGAGGTTTCTTTTCAGTGTAGGACAAATAGAAACTAATAAAAAGTCTATCTACAAGCTCATATCCCATTACTAATGTTTGGACAAACAAAAACTAACAAAAAGTCTATCTACATGCTCATATCCCATTACTAATGTTTGGACAGCTCGTTGCTAAATATGACTAGAAAAAGGACAAACAGACAGTCCCATTTTGACAAAGTGAGTGAGAATTTCATTCACCAAATGAAATAGGAACAAGGATGAAAATAAATAGGTCTAAAATGAGAGATAAACACACTCATTCTCTGTTGAACTCCTCTTTTCTTTCCATCCTTCTTTGTTATGTCTTACTTCATAACCTACATTGATCCCTGCCTGCAACCACCCCCTCATTGTCCTCCTCCTCCTCCTCCTCTCTCTCACATTCTCCCTTGTCTGCTCTTCGATCACCCCCACGTCAAAGAACACAAAATACACACAAAACCAAACCAACAACCTAAAGAGAAACTCATAAATTCAAACCCAAATAACCCAAATGGCTAAATCAAATCATTAATAAATCACCCAAATATGCATATAGAAACCCTATTTCCCCCACATCATGACACCAACACCTACAACGAACGCGCATCCATTATATTCGTTCTTATGACAACAAACACTTAACCACAAACCCGTAACTTCGTGTTAGAACCGTATTGTGTCACACCTTCTTCACATGTTGCTAGATAATTATTATCCTTATTTGTAATTGGAAGCAGTTATTAGATGGTGACTCAGCACGTGAGTCTCTTGTCTATTTTGGCTAATGGGTTTATAAGCCCTTTTTGTATCTCCTCTATGTTATGAAATGAATATGCTTTGACTTTTCTACCTAACTTAGCTGCTTTCCCTTTTATTTCTTCCTCTGTGAACTAGAGTCCTATCAATTGGTATCTAGAGCCCAGGTTTGCATCCATGGACAAGAGCAAAGCTTCTGTGACTGTGGCCAAGGTTTCCGAGGTGGAGCTCAACCTGGAATTTCAGCAGCAGCAAATACTCACTCAACTCTATGGTTTTCAAGAGGAGGTGAACATAATAAACCTCCGTCAAGATGATTTGTAGCATCATATGGCAAATCTGCAACAATCTCCGACCAATTTAAATGTCCATCATGCTTAGCAGAACCAATTTCAGCAAACCCTCATCGACGAGCTTCGTTCTCTCAAAAACCCACCAACAACCTAACCCGTCTCCTAGATTCTAATTGGTTCCATTTCGGTGTCGCTCAGCTCTGGCCCATTTTCCACTGCCCATACCACCATTCCTCTACCCCCTTGGGGCCTTTCCCCTTCTTCATCCACGTTTGTCGTTGGGCCCTCATCCTTTCCCTACGACACTACACCATTTCCCCTTCTTCCCCATCCGTCTGGTCGTCCAACCTCATCCCAAATGCAACCACCTTTCTTTGGCGGTTCTGTTGGGCACACCTTGGGTTACAACCCAAATTCAGCCCACCTCTTCCCACTCCTTCACTCGCTCTCTTCAGGGACTAGGCATTTGAAGATTGAGCTTCCACGTTTTTTCGGGGAAGACCCATATGGTTGGATAGCTATGGTCAAGGAATTTCTCGATTACCATGAAATAGAGGACCACCGCTAAGCCATTGTCGCTGGTTTGCATTTCGAAGGTGACGCCACTCATTGGCTTCGATGGTTCAAGATGCGTTTCCCTTTCTCCTCTTGGGCTACATTCACCACACAGTTGCTCAAATGTTTTGGACCTATAGAATCCTTGAATTTTCACATGGCTTTGTCTCACATAACCCAAACCGGGTCTATCGAGGATTATGTTGGTTGTTTTATCCGGCTTTCTTGTCGGACTCTAGATTGGTCAAATGAGCAATTGTCAGGGGCTTTTTTGGGAGGCCTTAAGAAAGACTTGCAAGACATATGGTGGCCCAACATCCTGTTTCCCTTGCCTATGCGATCGAACTGGCTCAGATTTACCAGACCAAACAAGGGCGTCACTCATATTTTCGCCCTAGCTTCTGGCTTTTCCCGTTCCTCCTTCACCACCTCTGAACCTCTTCCTCCTTCAACAGTCGCACCCTTCATGTCCTCTACTCTTTCCCGAACCTTACCACCAGCAACTACTACCCATTCCTCTAAGCTAGTCTTACGCCTCACTCAAGCTGAAATGAGAGCTCGTCGGGAATATGGGCTCTATTTTAACTATGATGAGCAGTATAAGTTGGGTCATCGTTGTCGCCAATCCCATATTCTCATGTTGTTAGTGGATGAGGAATTCTCTGATCTACAACCGGAATTGGAGTCCTCTATCCAACCTGACCCTGCCATAGTGGAACAACCTGCGCAACCACTTACTCTCAACGTCATCTTGGCCACGAAGCGTTCTCGAATGCGTGCTATGCGCTTGGAATTTGTCATCCACCATACTCCGGTTCAAGTTTTCATAGACTCTAGGGTGACCAGAGTTTTCTTAATCCTCATGTGGCTCTCTATTTGGGCCTTTACATCGATTCTTCCTGCAGTGAAATGGTGATGGTGGTAACAGGCCGTCACTTTCATACGTAGGTTATGGCTCGCAAGGTGCCGATTCGGCTTCAGGGGTATGACTTCCATGCGAACTTTCACCTCTTTGTGGTCATCAGGTGCGACATGGTTTTTGGCGTTGATTGGTTGGAAACATTGGGTCTCATTGGCTGGAACTTCCTTCTCAAAATCATGGAGTTCACGGTGCAAGGCATTAATTATTGTCTGGTGGGTCCTTCCACCCCTTTGGCAAGTTCCATAACCCCCTTGTCTTCTGGGGCGTATTCCCTTGGGGATACTGTGCGTATTATGACTCAACTCTCCCATTTACCTACTGGGTTATGTACTCAATCTCCATTACCTGAGGTTCTACATGACTTTCTCCTCCTATATTCTAATCTTTTTGACGCACCCACAACCCTACCCCCCCACAGGATCATTGATCACCAGATTTATCTACTTCCTAGCACAGGTCCAGTGAATGTGTGGCCTTATCGTTATGGCCATGCTCAGAAAGCCGAACTAGAAAGACAGGTCGATTAGATGTTAGTTGCTAGGATTATCCAACTAAGTCTCAGCCCTTTTTCTTTGCCGACCCTCTTAGTTGCCAAAGAGGACAATATGTGGCAATTTTATATGGATTATCAGGTTTTGAATTACGTAACCATCAAAGATCGTTTTTTGGTTTCTATTATTGACCAATGGCTGGCTGAGTTACAGGGTGTTGTTATCTTTTCGAATGTCGACTTGTATTCGGGGTATCACCAGATATGAATGCACGAGCCTGATATTCCTAAAACCACTTTTCGAACGCCTAAAAGGCATTACGAGTTCACGGTTATGCCATTCGGCCTTACCAATGCGCCGACAACATTCCAGTCCTTAATAAATTCCATTTTGAAGCCCTTGCAGGGTAAGAAGGTGATAGTTTTTTTTATGACATATTGGTTTTCAGTGCATCTGTTGAACAACATGTCTCCTACTTAGCTACGGTGTTTGAGCTCATACGTACTCACCAATTGAAATTGAAGCCTTCAAAGTGTCTTTTTGGCCAAGCTTCGATTGCATATTTGGGACATCTGATATCTACAACGGAAGTGGCAACGGATTCCTCTAAGATTTCTGTTATCTCAGATTGGCCGACACTAACCACTGTTTGGGCCCTTCGTGGGTTTTTGGGTCTCGCGGGCTACTATCGTAATTTTTTTCATCATTTTGGCATCATAGCTCGCCTACTTACAAACTTATTATGCACGGACAATTTCTAGTGGTCTCTCGATGCCGATCAGGCTTTCTCGTCCCTTAAACGGGCATTGTCATCCACACCGGTACTCACTTTTTTGGATTTCACCAAACCCTTTACAATTGAGTGCGATGCATCCGATAGCGGTATTGGCATTGTATTATCATAGGAAGGCCACCCAATTAAGTTCCTGAGCAAACCATTGGCTCCTAAACACCAGGCTCTTTCGGTGTATGATAAAGAGATGTTGGTGGGGGGTTTTTGCTGTCCAAAAATGGAGTTCTTATTTGATTGGCCATCAATTCCGAATCTTGACGGACCACCAGACTTTGAAATATTTTCTTGATCAGCGCATCACCACTCTAACTCAACAAAGGTGGTTGTTGAAGTTACTTGGCTATAATTAGTCGTTGGAATATAGGCTTGGGGCTTCGAACGCCGCAGATGCTCTTTCCCGTCGTGCTGAGGTTCTTGAGTTAATGGGTTAGTCTCAGCCTCTGTTTGATTGTATCACTGCGATACAAGTGGATTATACCGATGATCCTCAAGCTTTTTCTCTTATGGCTGAGTTGCAGCAGGACCCGAAAAGTCATGCTTTATTTAAACTCCATGGAGATCTCTTATATTACAATAAGGGGTTTTTTGTTGTTGCCTCTTCCCCTTGGCGAGCTCGCCTTCCTAAGGGATATTCGGGTTTTTTACGCACATACAAGAGGTTGACACTCAATTTCAATTGGCCAGGCATTAAAACAAATGTTAAACAGTATGTGGTTACTTGTGACAATTGCCAGTGTACAACCTATGAGACGATCAAACCATCAAGGCCGTTGCAACCTATGTGTATTCCCACCCAAGTATGGAAGGACATTGCAATGGATTTCATTGAAGGACTTCCGTCTGTCCATGGACGTAATGTGATTTTGGTGGTAGTAGATTGGCTATCCAAGTATGGTCATTTCATTCTGGTCAAACACCCATACTCTGCATCCAAGATAACTAAGATCTTTATTCAGGAGGTCCTTCATCTTCATGGCATGCCAGCTTCCATTGTTAGAGATCATGATCCCATTTTTATTAGATCTTTTTAGATTGCTTTCTTTAAGCAGCAACACACCGCTCTCTGCAAGAGCTCGGCATACCATCCACAATCTGATGGTCAAACCAAAGTACTTAATCGCACCCTCGAGCACTATCTATGCAGTTTTGTTGGTAACAAACCCAAGGATAGGATACAGTGGCTTCCTCGAGCACTACCTATTAGGCTGTAATACAAATCACTCTGTTTTAGGCAGTTTATGGCTACCCTCCGCCAACAGTGGCCTCCTATCTTCCAGGTTCTTCATTGGTTCATCTAATAGATGTCACCTTTGGGGATCAGGATGCACTGCTCAAGAAGTTGTGGAAGAACCTGCAACTAGCCGAACACCGGATTTGCCAGCACGCAAATAAAAATCATTCGGAGAGAACATTTTCAGTCGAAGATTGGGTTTTTCTCAAACTTCAACCCTATCGCCAGACTTCTGTGTCTAAAACATATTGCCTTAAACTGGCTCCTCGCTACTATGGATCGTTCAAGGTGCTGGCTCGAGTTGACCAAGTGGCCTATACTTTGGATATACCTCCTCAATCTCGAATTCATCTGACCTTCCGTGTGTCTTTGCTGAAACCCAAGGTGGGTGCTCATACAGTTGCATCACCAACTCTACCACCAGTTTCCTCGGATGGTGCTTTCATATGGAACACGGAAAAGATCTTTCAGCGTGGAATGTTCAAGCAGGACAATCGCGCCATCACCAGTTGGCTAATTAAATGGGAAGGAATTTCAGAGCATGATGCAACGTGGGAGGATGCCGACTCTATCTTAACTCGTTTTCCTGAGTTTGCCGCCTGAAGACAGGTTGGTTTAAGGGGGGTGCCATGTTAGAACCGTATCGAGTCACACCTTCTTTACCTGTTGCTAGATAATTATTATCCTTATTTGTAATTGGAAGTAGTTATTAGATAATTATTATCCTTATTTGTCTGTTTTGGCTAATGAGTTTATAAGCCCCTTTTGTATCTCCTCTATGTTATTAAATGAATATGCTTTAACTTTTTTACCTAACTTAGCTATCTTCCCTTTTACTTCTTCCTCTGTGAACTGGAGTCCTATCACTTCGTTTTGATAGTACCCAAATTCCCACACCATCTGCATTCCAACCGCTCAAACAAATCCCAAACCATAACCAAATGCACTCTAGCAAACCAAAAATCAAAACCCACCTCAAAGATTTTGTTGGTTGAATGTGAAAATTTATAACTTCTAATTACAAACAGTGACATTGACATAAGCCATTGTAAATCGGTTCCCAAAATACAATTAGAAATTCATAAAAATAAAATCAGAAATTCGTAACAGTTCAAATGTAAAGTGAGACAGCTTTGAAATTACCTAAACTCAAAAGCCCTAAATTGGGCAAGCTGAATTGAATTTGGGAATTGATGGATAGAAGAAGGAGCTGAATTAGTGAAACAGAAAAGAAAAAAACCAATAATTGTAACATTTGGAAAATAAACATGTAACTGAGAAAACAACTACAAAACTCGAAGTTAAAACCCTTTCCTACTAATTTCTCAAAACTAAAACCCTAATTAAAAATAAAAATTCCCTAAGTTGTAAATCTGTAATTCGAACCCTAATTCAAAAGCCCTACATCATGAGCAACTACAATTCCCAATTTGAACCCAATTCCACCCCTAAATACCTAACCCAAGATTCCCAATTCCAACCCTAAATCCCTAACCAATGTTTCCCAATTCCAACCTTAAATCCCTAAATGTTGTAACCAAAACAATTGAAGATCAAAATTCATAAAATTGCACCTATAAACAATCCAATTAAGAAAGATGAATTAAGGGAGACTGGGTGCTTACCTAGTAAAGTTATGTGCGGCAGCGAGGAGAGGGTGTGGCATAGGAGTGCGGAGAAAGCGAGACAGAGAGTGACAGAGAAACCAAGGGAGTGTGAGAGAATGAGACATTGAGATTGAGTCTGCGATAGAGAGAGATAGAGTGAGGAGGTTGACAGAATCAAGAGAGAGAGAGGAGCTTGAGTCTGAGAGTTCGAAATACAATTGATAGAGAGATTGAGTGAGTGAAATGAATTGAAGGCGTCGAAATACAAACGTGCCCAATTTTGGGAAAAAAAATCAAATTTTTACATGTTTGCGATGAACCAGTTTAAAAAAATGAATTTTTTAATATTTGCGCGACAAACATTTATAAAACGTCGTTGCGCATAACTGTAAATTTAATTTATTTTTTTGTTTAAATAAATATATATATTTTTTTAAATTTAATTTTCTTGCAAATTTTAAAGGAAACTTTTGTTTGTATACAACATTTTTAAATACCATTCAATACATTTAATTAATATACATCACAATTTTTTATTAATCCTTGTCTAAACTAGAATAAAGATCATCACTATTGTCAGATTCAAACTCTCATTCCTCCTTGTCTGTAGGCATATCAACATCGTCGTTCGCATGCTCGGGTGCATTGTATCGCGGTAGATCCCCAAGGTCAATCATAATGGAGGCAATCGGTATTTCGATTTCAGGACCTCCAGCTACCTGATACAGTTTTTGTACAATAGTTATATCTCGTAGTGTATCTACACCAAATGTCATTGAAGTCTCCAATTGTTGGTCAACAACGTCACCATAATCATCATCGGTAGCAGGATCTCGGTCCAGAATATCATACACCCCTCTGTGCTCAATCTTCTAAACTACTTTCCATCCCCTCCCACCCTTAGGGTCATTTATATAGAAAATTTGTTTAGTCATCGTTGCCAAAATGTAGAGGTTGTTGTTATACCAACATCTGTTAGTGTTGACCGATAGCAAACCATCATCTTGCTTAACACCTCCAACCCGACGTGGGTTTGTATCAAACCAGCAACACTTAAAGAGGATAACTTGACATCAATCTTTGTAAAGCAATTGCACAACACTTGTCAGTTTTCAATAGAAATCAATATCTGCAATGTCGCCTGCACCCAGGACATGTACCCTACTATTTTGTGTCCATAGCTTGTCATCGCGATCAGCTGCTAAAAACTTGATGCCATTTACATGGCAACCGAAGTACAATTCTGCGCTTAGGGGCCCAATCGCCAAGTTGTACAATTCTTCAGTTTAAGCGGGTGAATTAATTTCCTTCAATTTCTTCACCTAAATAAATGAGAAAAAGTTGTCGTGTTAGTTTAACATTTACAATTATGTAACCCAAAACACGAACAACTTACATTTTCACAAAACCATCAAGGAAACAATTCACGATGCTTTTTGGCATATAAATGTGAAGGATGTTCTCGCTTCATCAACTCTTCATGCTCATCTAGGTACATAATTATCTCATCACAATTGTTAAGTACAAACCAATGTGCTATCTCCATGTCCATTTTGTCAAGCACCTCCCCTTTGATCGGTTCGCCAAATGGTTGTGCAATTTGGGCAAAAACAGAAATCTTTTCACTTCTCACACCACCGTCATCATCATTGCGTTGATGTCGATTAAACGTAGTCTCAACGTCTTGTAGGTACATTGCAAAAAATGTAAGCTACTTAAATTCGACCCATGCCTCCACGATTGATCCTTCGGGCTTTGCCCTATTCTGTACACTCTTTTTTAATTCACCCAGTAGCCTGCATCAATAAACAAATAATGTGTAAAATTAGTCAAATTGTACTTACATCACGAACTAAAGTATTTATGATGATTATATACCTTTCTATCGGATACATCCATCGATAGTTGATGGGCCAGCTAGAAATGCCTCATCCGGCAAGTTAATCATCACGTGGATCATGCTTGTAAAGAAACCTGGAGGAAATATTTGTTCAAACTTGCATAGCACTTCAATAATATTGTCGCATAACTATTTAACATCGGACTTCTGCAAAATTTTTGTAGTTAATTGAGAAAAATATCTCGCCAACAACATAATCTGCTTCACCATGTCTTCGGGCAAAGGTGTCGAATTCCCACTGGGAGAAGACGTTGAAGTATGACATGACTATCATGACTCTTGAGATCGGAAAATTTGCCTCCATCCACATTTGCGTAATGGTCGATGTTTAAAGCATACTCATCTGGAAACTTTACAGAAGATAGAAACTGCAAAAACTTTTTCCTCTTTTCCGGTTTCACAGAAAATGATACGATCTTTTTTCTGGCTATATCTTCATCCCTCGTCATCCATAAACCTGGCCTAATGCCTATTTTTTCCAGATCGATACAAGCTTTTATTACGTCCTTTGTTTTTCCCTCGATGTCCAGTATAGTTCCAACCAGTGTACCAAGCACATTTTTCTCAACATGCATTACATTGATGTTGTGTCTTAATTTTAATTTGGACAAGTATGGGAGCTCGAACAACCTTGCCTTGTGTGTCCAGTTTAGATGTGTGTCTGGCCTTGTCCTACTGATGGATTTGTCTAACGGAGCAAAATCCAACCGATTCACCTGAGCCAAAATTTCATCGCCGGACTATTCTCTGGGTCTTGGTCGAAACTTTGTGCATTTGAAGAATGATGCCTCATTCTGATGCCACTCGTGGTCCCATAGCAACCACCTAGGATGCCCTAGGTAACAAACTTTTCTCGCATGCCAACTAGACGTCTTGTCCTCTTTGCAAACTGGGCATGCGTAATAGCTTTTAGTGCTCCACCCAAACATCATAGTGTATGTAAGAAAATTGTTTATAGTCCATATCACGACTGGTCTCAAAGTTAACATCTTCCCAATAGATTTATCATACGTGGGAACATCATTTTCCCATCATTCTTTTAATTCATCGACCAACGGTTGTAAATACACATCAATATACGTGCCTAGATCTTCGGTTATTAACAATGTCATCATCATAAGTTCTTTTTATGCACTTCCAAGGCGGCAAATTATATGGAATTGCAATGGTTGGCCAAGTGCTATGGTTTTGGTTTAGAACCCCGAACGGATTAAACCTGTCTGTCGCAAGTCCCAATCTAATGTTCCAGGGCTCATGTGAAAATTCAGGGTACAACCGATCAAACTCTTTCCAGGCCTCTCCATCTGCAGGTAGTCTCATAACATCGTCATCCACTCGTCTGCCCTTTTGCCACCTCATGTCGCTTGCAGTGTGCATCAACATATACAATCGCTGTAACTTGGGCTTTAATGGGGGATAATGCATAACTTTTTGTGGAATCTTCATTCTTCTATTCTGAAATGTCATTTTAAACCGTGACTCATTACATACAAGGCATTTATCCAACGCTTTATTCTCTTTGTAGAACAAAATGCAATTATTTTTACAAGCGTGAATTTTTTCATATATCAATCCAAGACCACCTTCTTTGCACTTTTATGATCTTAAGGAAGGCAATTGTCCTTTGGAAGCATCATCTTGAAAACCTAGAAAAAGTAATCAAAACACTGGTTCGACATACAAAACTTTGTTTTTCCATGCATCAACTCAACAATGGCCATGAGCATCGAAAATCCTTCGCAACCGGTGTATAATTCTTGCTTGGCACTTTTTAACAGTTTTTCGTATTTTTCGAATGCTTCACTGTTCATGGTGGAAGGGATGCCATCTTCTATTTCCACATTTCTATTCGAACTAGTAGTTGGAAAAGAAACATTGATTATGTCCATAATTTGATCATTTGACTCCAGAATAGAGTCAACTGTATCCACTGCTCGAGTAATGTGGGAGGATAAAGCATATTGTATTTGTTCTCCATGATGATTCCATGCAGTATAGGTTTCCATCATCCCATTTCAAACCAAATGGTATCGAATAGTTTCAAAATATTCAATCATTAAATTGTTACATTTTCTACAAGGACACCGAATTTGAGTTGAACCGCGGTTATTTGCAATTGCAAAATCGATAAACTGATTTATTCCATCCAAATATTCATCAACACATTTGTTAGTCCATTTCACCTGCAAACAAAAAAAATTACAAGGGTTACAACAACTTCAATTATGACATGCCACCTTATGCCTCCGGTATGGTTCCTATCTCATTCAAGAATGCAGAGTTATGTGCTGTAATTTACTGTTCTAACACATTAGAGTTCGAGCGTGTAAAAAATTCGGCAGCATCTCCCTGCAGTTCTTCAAGTGCACGGCGTAGATACAAAAAATTACAAAGCACCTGAAGAACACAAAAAGATGCTACCACCTTTCCCACGTTCAAACTCTAATGTGTGAACTGCAAACTACAACATATAAATGTGCAATCTCAAACTGTCCAAAATTTTGGAACAATTCAAGAATTAATTGAACCGCGGTCATGCTTTCACATCCATTCGCGAAATCCAACTAATTCTCAAATGAGAAACTAAGCTCATATGAACATTGCAAACCATTTTTGTTACATCCATACAAAAATGATTGCATACAAATATATAAACTCACAACACCTATAAACTACATACAACACAATTTACATGAATGGAAATTAAATAACTTAGTTAAGAAAAATTATACCTCACTGTTGGAAATTGCACCATAGGAAGCAGTTGCTGCAATTGTTTTGCAACTTTTGCCTTCCCGCAATCTGGTTAAATTTAGTAAAGTGAAGAACTTTGTGCAATGAAACCATCGTCACGCAAAACCTTGGGCTTCAAATTTTTAGGCGTCATTCAACTACACTTTCCCTGGTTTGTTAAACCCATTGCGCAACAAACTACAATTCGTCGTGCTTTTTTTTTATTTTTTTTGTGGACATTAACGTTGTGGGGCCAAAAATAATCAAGAAAAATATGGAGGCGGCACATGGATTTTTGGGTAAAAAGATAAGATTACCCTCGAGGCACACCAGGATTTTTATGTGCAAGCAGTGGACAATCATCCCTCAATCAAGTCAAAAGTGCCAAAAATAGGTATTTATTCAAAACCTATTTCATCCATCCTCATCAAATCTTCTTCACAAGGTAACCCCCAAATCATTCCTTTCTAATTATATGAATTAGCTAATTAATGGATTTATTACTCAATTAATTTATTAATTAGCTAATAAATCATGAATCTCACCCAAAAAATCATCCAAGTGGCCGGTCCCCATCCTCCCAAAGGGGCCGGCCACACCCCTGTATAAACACCCTCATTTTCTCCAAAACTCAATTCCAACTCTCTTGCAAAATTCTCTAAACTCTCCGAACACTTTTCCTTCAAAATTCTAACTTTGGCATCGGAGGTTCTTCGGCCAACCCCTCCCCCCCCCAATCCATCGTGGGCGCGTGAGGCTCTTGTCCTTGACCTAAGGTGTTATTTGTGTTGTAGGTGCAATTTTGTCCAAGATGAAGAAGACCGAAATTTGCATCCACAAATTGGTGCTTTCATTGAAAGTCTTGATCAAACGCTCGTAAAAGACTCTCGCATTCAAGGTTTTTCGTTTTCTTGTTCACTTGTAGATTTTTCGTACGTTCTTATTCTTGGAATTCTTATTTTTAAAAATTCTTCGATAAAACATAAAAGAAAAGTACAATGGCAAGAGATTTGGAAACCTTGACGAATGGAAATTCCAACGTTTAAGGATTAGGACCACGGTGATTTACAAGGCTCAACACAACGAACACAAGAAGGACACTAGGAAGCAAGTTTTATCCTCGTCGCCCCAGAAGATTCTACATATGAGCAACATGTATCGGTAAGTTAAGCACCACCTCCTGCTAAGCATCACACGGCCCTAATTGACCCGTACTCCATAATTCAATTATAGAACGACCCGATACCAGCAGTTGAGCATCTTTTGACATGTGTAACATGGCCCCAGCTCCACGGCTCCCTACCTCGCCTCCATGCCTAGCCTAGGCGACGTAACAGAGCGACCTAATAACACTCTGGAGGTAGTCGAGCATGCCCTAGCCATGCCTGCTTCACCCAATTGAGACTTCTGGCATTTGCACATCGACGACGCATCCAACTACAAAGGCTCGAAAGTAGGCATGGTCCTTGTCACCCCAGACGGTTCGATGCTCGAGCAGGCAATTACTCTAGGCTTCAAAGCATCTAACAACAAAGCAAGGTACGAAGCCCTACTATTAGGCCTCCAAATGGAAAAAAGACTTAGCAGTGAGAAAGCTTGCAATTCATTCCGATTCCCAGCTAATCACCAGCCAGACTATTAGGGAGTACACAACAAAACATCCAAGGAGGGCGCAATACTTAGAAAAAGTACACAAACAACTTGAGGCATTTCAAACTTACAACTTCATTCAAGTTCCGCAGGTAGAAAACGCCCATACAGACGTACTAGCTGACCTAGGCTCCACCCTTAACCACCAACTTAAACGCTTTATCCCAGTGAAGTATCTAGACAAGCCAAACATAGAGGCGAAGCCAGCAGTGGAAGTGTCACAGGTTAGTACAACTTCAAACTGGCAAAGTTCTATTATAGACTACCTGGTAGTGGATCGACATTCTCGTTCGAAGATCTTACACTAGACCACATCTCTACTGCCTAGCGATTCACGATGACCTAAAGGTTCTAAGCTCAATCCACGAAGAAGTTTGTGGAAATCACTTCGGAGGCCGATCCTTAGCACATAAGGCTCTTAACACAGGCTATTACCGACGTACCATGCACCAAGCTAAAAACTTAGTACAAAAGTACGATCACTGGCAACGCTACAAATCGGTATTAGCACCATCTTCCAGCGAGCTACACCCATAGATGAGTCATTGGCCGTTCATGCAATGGGCAGTCGACTTGGTAAGGCCAATGTCACCCACTACTAGGGGCAGAGGCATGATGATCATGGCAACCGATTACTTCATCAAATGGGTAGAAGCAGAACCCATGACAACCATGACTTAGGCAGACATAGAGCACTTCATATAAAGGAACATCATTTGACGATTTGGCATCCCTCAATCCATCGCCACCGAGAATGACTCACAATTCGTGGGTAAGATTTGGCGAAGTTCTCCCAAAAGTATGGCATCAAGAAGCACATGTCTATGCTGAGGTATCCTCAAAGAAATAGGTAGGTCGAAGCATCCAATAAGATGATCCTCGATTGCCTTAAGAAATCCCTCACCAATAAGAAGGGAAAATGGCCAGACAAACTCCCCGGATGTCTATGGGCATATCGTACCACCAAAATATGAACAATCAGTGAAACTCCTTTCTCTTTAGCATTTGGCTCAGAAGCAATCATTCATCTCAATGTTATAGTGCCAACTATCAGCATTCTACTGCCAAGCATTGAGCAGAACAGTAAGGAGATGGCCGCAAACTTAAATCTAGTAGAGGAAAAGCGCAAACAGACCATCACCAACATCGCAGCCTATCAGCAGCATCTCATCTCCAACTACAACAAAATAGCCAAGATCCGACAATTCCAGCCTGAAGATCTAGTCTTAAGAAAAGCCTTCATCATTGCCCGCAGAGAAGGCTCCAAAAAGATGGATCCTATATGGAAAGGTCCGTACAAGATCAACAGAGTAGGCAACAGGAATAGCTACACCCATGCCACCATGAACGACAAAGAGATCGAAAAGCAGTGGAACACCTACAATCTAAAGAAGTACCATGTATGACATTTCGCCACATCAAAGCCCGAAGACTCAAGCAGCTCGACAGGCACCACCTTGCAAGTCAATGACTATCTAGTTGTTATGCAGTTCCTACCTTATAGCTAAGTTCTCATTTGTTTCACTCATTTTTCAATGAGGAATTCAAAAGTAATCTACAGGTTGGCTCAGCTGTGTGCTTACAACAATGATCATTCATGCACTTCAAAAGAAGACTGCACCTTTCTTAGGGACTCATCGCAAGAATTGCGCCCCCAGAGGTACCAACCATGCTCTCTAGTGTGAGAAGATAAATTAATTGCTATCCAGTGTGAGAGGGTAAACTAATTCCTAAACACCCACATGGGTCTGCTCTCCAAGGCAGGAAGATACACTTACACTCTGAATATCCAGACATGGATGAGTCGGGCTGCCCTATTATAACTAGATGCACGATGGCTTGAGCCGGGATTCCTAGAAGTAGCCACAATGGCTTTTTTCAAGGCTTAGCTAACTAAAGGATTTTAGGTCTCTTGGCCTAATCTGCGGGGAATCGGGCCCTAGAGATGGAGGGGGCATATTATGCAGTACACCCTAAGGACAGCTACCTTGAAACCCTAAAGCTATTATCGAGTGCATTAAGGTAGCCTACGGTTTCCAGAAGACTGCTTACGACTTGCCTTTCGAGTAGTAAAGACTCACTAGATTTATATAATCGCACATTCTTATGAAAGGTTAAACAAGTTAACTTGCATATATGAAGCTTTATCCACTACCGACATGCTACATAGTCGATAAGCCTCACCTCTGTCAAGCGCAGAATGACCTATACCAAGTTCTAAAGTGTTGTGATACTTGCTATTCAACCTACGGAATTAGAGAAAGCCAAGGTTAAAAGCCTAATGGTCACGCGAACTTGTCTTCTTTTGTAAGTAAGGCATCCGGCTGTCGACCCTATGGCTAACAAGTTTGCAAAGTTCTACACCAACACCTACGGTTGCGCATAGGCTACGCGTCATGTCTGCTTATAGAAAAGTATCATGCCTGCCATTAGTCTATAAAGTCTAAATGTTAGGGCATGAACAAAAAAAGCAAAGATGGAGAAAAGCGAAAGAATCAAGTTTATTAAATTTTCTAGCAAAATTGATAAACGACTAGAAAAGACTGAATGAGTTTAAGCAAAGCAAAAGTAACAAGGAAAACAAAGAAAATCCTAATGACTACATAGAAGGCTACTCCTCAGCAGCTCGAACGCTCCACAATTACTCTATCGCCATACCTTCAGCAGCCGTGGCACCCTCAGTAGTGGCACCATCCAACGCTTCATCCCCGGCTGCTCCAAATTCTTCGACTACTTCACCAATGGAAGCCTCAAAAGTAAAGGCAAGTAAGTCTTCTGGAGAAATAGATAAGGTTTCGAAGTCTTTCCCAGCAAACTCAAAGTCAAACGGCCTACCAAAAAGATGATCTACATAACCCAGCTTGTAGAAATAGGCATGGCTCTGAACAAACGAAGCGTCGAGCCCAGCCTTCTTACCCTTCAGCTGTTCGTTCTCCTTGAGCATACCAACACGAACGCGTTGCAGCTCATCCACTTATTTATTCAAACTTTCATTGATCTTCAGCTTACCTTGGAGTTCCAACACTTGGGGTTCAAGCCTATCAATGACCTTCTTGAAATGGATCACTTGGTTATAAGCAACAATCAACTTTTTATCCTTTGCATAAGCAGTGGAACGAAGCTCAAAAACGACACACTCAAGATCTTGAATATGAGGTATGTAACATCTAATCTTATTCTTTGCATTTTCATACCTAACTTAGATCGCATCAAGCTTGGTCTTCAAGTCAACAATCTCTTGCCAAGTGGCCTCAAGCTGCAGAGAAGTGGGGGCAGAGATATTAGACCCTTTTAAAGTGACGAGCTCATATTCCAACCTCTTGATCTTTTCGGCAGAAGAATAAGCTTTGGCTGCCACAGCCTTTGCCACCTTCTTGGCAGCCTTGGTATCCTTTTGGTTAATGAGCATAGACTCGGCTGCCAAAATAGTCGTCTTTTGCATCATGGCAAGTAGGGCAATTTTTCTATACTAGGTCTTGTGCTTCACAAAGGAACTTGGGCAAACTACTCCTCTAACACCATCGACAAACTTGGCACAAGCGTTCATGTATTCAAGTAGATATGGTTTCAAAAGCATACAGATCTCAACAACCTCTCCAAAAGCAGGCATAGTGGATTTCTCACAGCTGCCCACGCAAGCAGTTTCCTCCTTCCTAGTAGGCGAATCAATCTCAGCAGCAGAGGAAGTGGGCCTTGGTGCCATTTTGGCAGTAAAGTTCACCTTATCGCTCTTCATAATAGCAAGCCTCTCCAAAGGTGAATCAGACTTTGCTCACAACGAACGTCTTGGTACAAGCTTCAGCACTAGGGGCATAACAAGACCTCTATGCTGAGATATCCTATCAGCAATCGTACTAGCCATTCTCGTCGTGGCAGGCGCCATAGACTCAGATTTAGCAGCTTCATTTTTCTTCTCATTGGAAGAAGTTATGTCAATCACAGGCCTCTCGGCAGCAGGTGGACCCTCACGAGCAGCGAAGGAAGTCTTTAGTTTTTTCTCAACCGGCTTCTCTTGAGCAGGTGGGGAAGATCTCTTCTTTCCACTTTCATTCATAGTAGGCTCCACAACAGTGATCAGACGAGCCACTGCATCCACCTTAATCCTCTTTACCTCCTCTCTCGGGAGCAGCCTACCTTTCTTTTGGCAAAGAGGACTAAGCAACCAACACCATTCATGGTACTTAGCATGGGAGCTCAACCCATACTGGTTTTTCTCTTATTTTTTTCTCTCGGACCAGCAGGCATGAGGCATGCATGCCCAGCATTCTAGTAGCTCATAAGGTCTGTGACCTCCTCATTTCTCTTAATCGCCAGCCTGGCCTGGGTCAGGTCCAAGACCCCAAAGGACATGAGCCATGTGGCTCGCCTATCACTACGCCCCAGCACCTTAATCCGTGACCCCAGCTGCACAAGCTTCCTTTGGCTCTAACCAAGTCAAGCAGCCCAAGCAGTGGTCCCTGCCACAACACCTCATCGGCCCATGCTAAGCCGACTCTTGGCCCCTGCTAGCCGACTTGCCCCACCACCTTGACGGCTACCCCGCGACAGCACTATCCAAGAAGAAAACAAGGAAAATTAAATTTTTCTTACCTCGGTGTTACACAGAGAAGACGAAGAATGCAACGAAAGATGGTCCTTTGCACGGGAAAGTGTAGATGATTGCTAAGAGAGGGAACAAATATCCTCTAGCTTTCTCTCTCTTGTAGGGTAGAATAAATTACTCTCTAAAGTTGATTTAATCATCTACTTAAGGTAGACTTAAATAGACTTTAGAAGTGATTTATTTCCCTTTCCTAGAAGGATCTAATTTCCAATTAAAGAGGGAATCTACAGCAAAATAGGAAACAAACTTATGTTTCCCAAAGCAAGAAGATCTCTACACCTGCTATCCTTTCCTGCAAGCAGCCCAATATGTGTAGGGGCATTTGTGGAGTCAAAAGTAATCAAGAAAAACATGGAGGCGACACGTGGATTTTTGTGTGAAAAAAGACAAGATTACCCTCGAGGCATACCGGGATTTCTACGTGCAAGCATTGGACAATCATCCCTTAATCAAGTCAAAAGTACCTAAAATAGGTATTTATTCAAAACCTATTTCATCCATCCTTATCAAATCTTCTTCACAAGGTAACCCCCAAATCATTCCTTTCTAATTATATTAATTAGCTAATTAATTTATTAATTAGCTAACAAATCATGAATCTCACCCAAAAAAACCATCCAAGTGGCCGGTCCCCATCCTCCCAAAGGGGCCAGCCACACCCTTGTATAAATACTTTCATTTTCTCCAAAACTCAATTTCAACTTTCTTGCAAAATTCTCTAAATTCTCCAAACACTTTTCCTTCAAAATTGTAACTTTGGCATCAGAGGTTCTTCAGCCAAAGCCCCCCCCCCCCCAATTCATTGTGGGCGTGTGAGGCTCTTGGCCTTGACCTAAGGTGTTATTTGTTTTGTAGGTGCAATTTTGTCCAAGAAGAAGAAGACGGAAATTTGCATCCATAGACGTGGCCTTCAACTTTTTTGCGCGCCATCCGACTACATTTTCCCAAGTTTTTTAAACCCATTGTGCGACGAACTATATTTCATCGCCCTTTTTTTTTTGACATTGGCTTGGGCTTCACCACATCTAACTCTGTCCACAAAACTGGAATACGAAAAAGATCCACAATGCCATCATTGTATGGCCAATCCCATTGCGCGACGAACTATGGTTCATTAAGTTCGTCGCGTTTTTTTTGTTTTTGGGATATTGACAACATTTTTCCATTCACTCTTCAATTTTTTTTCAAACCACATACATATTTAATAAATAATACCATTTGTGCATATTTAATTAATATACTTACTTATTAAAATGCATTAATTTCATTCATAATAAACATTAAGTACATATTTAATCAAAAAATTTCATACTAAAAAAAACTTTAAATTCATATCTAATTATTAAATAAGCAATAAAATTAAAATAAGAAATCTTATTCTACTCATCCGTCGGTAGTTCTGGTTCTTGCTGTAGTGCTGCAGCTCGTTCATCAGATTTGGGTCACTTTTATCAATGTCCCAATTGGGTTGTCATGCAAAAATTAATAAATTAAAATTTAACTATTATATTATATTTAACAAACATAATTATTATTTAACTAATGAAATTAACACATACAGCTAACTCATCAATCATGTGCATCTTCAGCTCCTCGGGGATGGCTCTCCAAGACTCCTAATCCGCATCACATTTGGTACACACCATTGTTCCTACGTTAGATGAAAAGCTAGCGCACTTATTTGACTTCAAAACCCCTATTATTTCGTCTGCAGTGATTCGATAAAGGCTCCCACCATAAGACCCGTACCGCAGCTCTTTTCTTCTTGTCTATCAACAAAAAATATTTTCATAATACTAAAGCTAAATAAAAAATTTATACAAAATGCCAAAATTTCAACGCAAACCTTTTTCAGAATCTTCTATATCTGTTGCCTTTGATGAACGTGCACCATTGTTGGCCATCGTACCAACACTCAAAGAACAAATTGATTATAATCGTCAGAATTGCAAAGCGTTTCCAAAACGAAGTGTGAAGAATAAGGAGAGCAGAAGCGCATATTTATAGGAAGGTTAGGGCCTTTGCACGACGAAGACTTTGTCGTGCAAACACCTGCAGTAAATACGGTATTTATTTCTCTTATTCAGATGCACCAAATACATTGACCTAAAACTGAATGCCAATTGGGCGATGAAACCTTTGTCACACAAGAGTTTGCACAGTGACAGCTTTGTCGCCCAAAGGTTTTAGCAACGAAGTTATTGTAATTATGAAGTTTACGTCAACATAGATATCTATGTTTACGTAAACCTTAAAATTACCAACCAATTTTCAGTTATAATATGTATTCTAAAAATAATTACTACCTTAAATAAATTGATATTATATTCCATTCAATTAATACATTAAATAATTAATACCTTAAATAAATTTATATTATATTCCATTCAATTAATACCTTAAATAAATTGGTATTATATTCCATTCAATTAATACCTTAAATAAATTGATATTATATTCGATTCAATTATTTAAATAACCAAACATGAATTAAAATATAATTAAGTCCAAATACATAACTTATAAAAAGTACCTTAAATTTAAATATTGTCATACAAAACATAAATTTAAAACTACTATTTCGATGGTCCTCCATTCTTGCTAGACTTCATAACGCCACCTATTGTAACCTCCCTACAACGCATCCTCTATCAACTTCATCAAATGTTCGTTCGTATCATCATCAAGAGTATATTTACACTATTACACATATATGCAAATAATTAATTCTAACATATAACAAAATTTCACAAAATTAATTATTGATCCATCAACAATATACTTACTAATAACTCATCCTTCACCACCTTCTTCTCATTCTCCAGCACATCTTTCCAAGAATGCCACTCAGCAGTAGGACAATTGTTCCCCATGGCTACAGCAATCGCATACGCGAACCAAAAATGTTGCCTCAAATCATTCAGGTCGACCTCGGCCACGGTATGATCCTTTTTTTTATCCTCCATCTCAGCACGAACAAAATTGTGAAGAAAAAGGAGAGCAAAAGCGCATTTCGTCACACAAAGACCGCACTAAATACAATGCAGATTTCGTTGATTCACATGCATTGAAAACTAACTATAACTTAAGCGACGAAGCCTTTGTTGCGCAAGTGTTCCTCTTCCCAAGCGTTGAATGTTCTACCCTAGAAAATGAACAAGCTTTGTGCAAAAAAGACTTTGTTGCACAAAGATTCAACGGGAAAATCTTCATTGTGCATTAGTTTTCTTGCCAAAAAAAACCCACGTTTTACTTATTGGCTTTGCACGACGAACATGTTTTTTTCGTCATGCAACCGGTTTGTGCGACCAAGTTCTCCGTCATGCAACGTTCACTACCCTTGAGCAACGAAGGTATGTTCATCGTTGCGCAAGGAATCATTGCGCAACGGAATTTACTTTGTCGGGCAAGTAGTTTTTCCTACTAGTGAGTTGAAGGGAAAAGATAAAGGATAAGGGATTTTGGATTTGTATCGCCACAAAATTGATGATCTAAATTCGTATTTATAATAGCTTAAGCCCATATGACATTCATAGAAAGCCTATGTTGCATTCATTATTGACCTATGTCTAATTAATAAAATGGTCATTTTGGTTCCAATCCTTAATCAGCCTAATTGTTAGATTGAAACATTATTTGTTTAAATATTTTGATTGAGGCCCTTAGCCTCATTTAAGAGATTAATTCATGCATTTATGCATTTAATGTCCCCCAAATTATGAAATTTAAATAATATTTTTAAAATATAATAAATATTTAAAAATCAATTTTAGAGTAATATTGTTCTTCCCAAAATTATAGCAAAAAAATAATGTACAGCATAATTATTAACATATTTAAAAAAATAATTATTGATATATTATAAAACATAAAATAAATACATATAATTAGCATGGGTACATTTAGCAAAATTAAAAAATGAGTACAAATAAATTAAAAAATATGTGTACAAATACAAATAAAAGTTTAAAAAATATGGGCACAAAAATGAATTAATATATGGGTACATATTAAAATTAAAAAGAAAATTGGTACAAATTAAAAAAAAAAAAAAAGCTTGCAAATTAAAAATGGGTACAAACTAAAAATAATAATATATGATAAAAAAAATTTAGCCATAAATATAAATATACCAAATATAACATTTCTAACACTAAATGAATATATTTAGAAATAAAAATATTCTGTTATTAAAATAATTAATGACGTTTATTAAAATCTAAGACCTTGATCAAAAATTGAAAAAGAATAAGGTTTTAATCAATGAAGTAGGAAAAATAGGGATCAGAACCTAATTTTTCCTTAATAAAAATATATCATTGATTAAGTCCAAAACAAAAATATGTTATTGACATATGGCTTAATAGTAAAGTTTTTATTGACTTTTGGTTAAATTACCTTTGATTTTAATCATAGCAATTATTTTCAAAATATATTTAAGTAAGGTCTAGAAATATTATCTAATAAGGGGGATTGTGGTGTGCAGTTGGATACTATCGGATAAGTTCAAGTGATCAGTTTTTACTGGGATAATACTGCAAAGGTTGAATGGGTGAGGATTGTGTTATGTGACAGTGCGTGCAAAGAGACTGAGTTCCAATTCAAACTTCAAGCCTATGTGTTAATTGGCTTGAGATCTAAACCATGCATGGAGATCAGAAGGTTACCTTCCATGCAATTTAGTCATGCACGGAGTAGCTGGTCAAGGATATCCAAGATGCCAAAAAGGAGATAAAGATGGAATTTCATCCCCACCAAATAATGATCAGGATGCCAAATGAGGAACATTTACCACAAGGGATATCTCATATTCATTTTGTTCACTGAGTAGACTCGCTTTATAAAAAGCTGGAGACAATGTAGAAAACTCCCTTCAACTCAACAAATAACTCATAATGCTCTACACGAAAATTTTCTCTCTACACAAAGCATTTCTCACATTTTTTGAGAAAAACACAATCATGCAAACCCTTTCATCAACACGTTTTTAGTTTGGGCTAACAACACTGTGTTGGCAACCAGAGACATCTTCAATTTAGATTAACAACACTAGAGCAGTAAAATCAAGAAATCAAAGAGCACCTCCATTTTGTACTAACAACACTACTTCTACTTGGTTGGTTATCTATCCAAGTCTCGCTGATGAAGAACTTTTTAGCTTATTCACCGAAAGAGGTTACTTCATTAGCTTCCCAGATAAGTGGAGTGTTCAATGATTGGTTACTCTTAGGTGCATTTTGCAGTTCGGCATTCAGACGGCTAAACCATATTCACCGTTAAAACGCTCATCTCCTTTGAGTACATGTGTCCCTACAGCCTAATACCGATTCGGTGTACCTATTCTCACGAATAAGAGGCAGTCGAACCTAGTGCAAGAAATTCTGAACCTTGCAGTGATCTAGGCAACCTTTTCTTCAGGCTCTAGAACCCAAAGCCAAGACGTGTTCCTTCCCCGACTACAATCGCTTGAGTGCAGAAGTCAACAGCGCATCCGACACTACCACCACCACACCTATTTTGCTAATTCGACCATGCTCGGTTGCAAGTTGGCATGCTCGTATTCACAAGAAGAATGTAGTTAGCTTATAGTTACTCGGTCTGCGCGACATGTAGGCTTTGTAATTTTTAGAGTCAGCATTTCCTTAAAAATGGGCAAAAGCTGCAATAAAGTTAAAAATTGTTATATCATGCATAGCTCCTCTGCCCGTTTAATATTAAGTTAACATGACATTTAATGGGTATATGCTTGCTTATATAGATGAGAGATTGATGCTACGTGGGACATTTTACAACTCGTTATTCATAATATATATATATATATATATATATATATATATATATATATATATATTGTTGTCAAAATATATTTTGAAGGTTAGAGTTTTTGTCAAAATATATATTTTGTCCATATAATCTCTCTTAATTCATGTAGTAATTTGTAACTTATTTTAGTTGTATATATACAAACGATATTGGGGAGGTGGGATTTAAATTAATTATGATTTGCTTAAAGAAATAACATCACAAGATTTACTACTCCATCACATAAATTTGAAAAATAGTTCTTTGGTCAATCATACTTCTACTATTTATGTTCTTACCCTTTATTTCAGGCTACTAGCTGTTTTGGGCCATAAATAAAAATAAGACTTATTATGGAGCCAATCAAGTTTTGCTTGAACAAAATTGCATGACTCTGGCACACCAATTTCGAATCCCAATCAAGGATCATATTCTGGGGCTCAGACAACCTCTTTGAAACACTCCAGCCCATCCAAGGGCTCGGACAGGTTCCTTCTCAAAGCGTGTCTGGCGTAGCCACACCAAAGGTTACGGTGGGTTGTAGCCTAAGGAGAGTTTGTGGCAATATATATATACTTTGGTGTATAGTCTATATAATAGACAAAAGAATGTGCAAGAAGAATTATTTTTAATGAAACTGGCCCAGTGAATATTTAGCACAACTAAACATATAAAAATTACCATGGAAATTGTGATGTCATTTTGTTTAAGATTATTCTGCTTTGATTTAGTGGGGTTTATACTGGTTTCAACCAATTTTTTTTTAAGATTGCCTTTACTTCTACTTTTAGTGTTTTGTTATGTGCTAGTTGTGTGGTTATAATTGAGATATCAAGTTTTTTTCTATGTTCTTCTTGTGTTTAAATCTAAATATATGTGAAATTTGAAGATTCATTGTAATTTTTGTAGTTTGCAATTATGAAGTTTATTGAGTTCATGCCAAGCAAATTTTAAGCACACAAATACATAAGTTAAACTTAATTTTTTGCATACAATACCTATGTACCAAAAAAAAAAAAATTGATTTTAGGATAATTTTTGTAGCTAGGCTACCCATAAAATATTTTATGCCTCTACCCTTGCACGCGAATGACTAGATTCGGGAATATCTAGCCCCCATAAATAACGATGAAGGCGCCATCCGACATGCTTATGTCACCGCAGCGATCGTGTGAAACACTATAAGACACAACTGAATGCCACCAACTAGGAATTACAGTCACTGTTAGCGCCAAAGGATCGAATACCTATGTTCCAACTCAACGATAAGATCAAGGTTGCTCATTCTTTACTGCCTACAAATAGGGCCAAAAGCCTTCAAGAGCAGTACCTTCATCAAATTTAACATCTATGATTATACAAAACCTTGAGTAAATCTTCAATCAACCCAACTTCTATTCTGCAAAACCTTTAGCTCTTCAGCTAGAATCTCAAAGCCTTCCTTTGAAGCAAACACTGCCTACGATTATACAAAACCATGCGTGAACCTTTAATCAACCTAACTGCTTTTTAGCACAAACCCAATTGCTCCTCAACAAAACCTCTAGCTCTTCAACTACAACCTCAAAGCCTTCTTTTGAAGCAAACATTGCCTACAATCCCTAAAATCTAAAACTTTTACAGCTTTGCCACCCCATGGTATGATTCATGATAGGATTTTTACTACTCATGTGAACGGGCTTAAATCTCCTATTTTACTTGCAAGAATCACAAGGTTATTGTAGTATAAACAGATCTCGCAAGGTTGTCTCCACAGGGATTATTAAATAATTCGACACTAATTAGATTCCATTTAATTATTGTAATGTAGAAGTTGAGATGATTGATTTTATAACCTAATTAAATTAAAAACGAATTTAACTATTAAAGATAAGACAATCTGCAACATTAAAACTAGAGAGAAAAGAAAACAGTTTTGGGAGAATCAAATTAAGAAAACACTAGGGTTCCACCATCACCTAGCAATCCTATGAACTTTTACCAATTACTTATGATCTACACATGCCACTTTGAAGGTTAGATTTTCCTAATTCATATGCTACTCGGAACCTCCAACATAGAACGTATATCTAACATGCAACCCGTCCGGACGTTGGGATCAAATCTGAACATGAAAGACTCATTATGCTTTATGAAAATCCTTTGAAAAACCATGCAATCCTTAAGACGTGGTATTCATCCTAAGTGAAATTACAATTATTAATCACAAGAAGCCAACGTCAATTTCAGGGAACCTTTCGACCAAAATTGCATCAAATTACTTTTTTAAAGATCCTAATGGTGATCAGGCATTAAGACAATTAAATAGTTTTAATCCCGGTGATTAATAATTCAAAATATGCATGCAATCAATCATAAGCAATTAAATAAAAATCACATATTCATGCTAAGGCTCAAGGCTTCGCCCTAGCAAAAGAAATTAGTTACGCATATTCATAATTGAAATTATAGAAAATATTATTAAGAAAAGGATTGAAAACACCTTCAAGTAGAAAATCTCCAAAACCCTAGCCCTTCTCTCTATCTCCAAAATTGCATAAAATAAAGCGTAGAGAAAAACTGGGCCAAGCAATATATCTGCTAAGCCTCCACACAAAACCCTAAAAACAGGTCCTTTATTCCCCCTAGGAAACTAAAATTAATAATAAAATAAAATAGAAAACATAACCCTAAATTAAATGGTAAAATTCGCCTAAAATCTGAACAGCCACGTTTTGGACCCATAAGCTGCTCCAAAACTGGCCCAATATAGCTGGATTTAATGTTTGGAATATTCTGAACACTTCTCCAAAAGGCCACGAACCCATCTGAGGTCATCTTGGGCTCCAAAAATGAAATTTAAGCCAAAAAACGTCATTTTCCAGCACTGCGCATCGCTCATTTATTTTATCGCCAGAAAATAACCGCTTGGTGGAAAAATCCCAAAGTTTGATACGATCAAGCTGATTGACTCACGAATGTCTTCCAACTAGAATTACTCCAAAATTCATCCATTTGGTCCTGTTTTGCTCCAGAGGAAGTCGAAAGTTCTATATTGAAAATACAATTCAAAGTATCAAAATTGTTCCAAAATATTAACCAAAATATACTAAGATTAGGGTAAAATATATAATATAAAATATACTCATCAAAATACCCCCAAACTTAGCTTTTTGCTTTTCCTCAAGCAAAACAAGACTCAAACAAAAATAAAAACTTAACAAACTAGACAACTAGCTAAAATTAGCTAGCAAAAATTTTCACCTTCAAAGTTGCAATCCATAGCAAATTTTTAAAACTAGAACATTTTTTCAAAAGTTCCAACCAATCCCACCACAGAGTCTAAGCCATTTAGAATCAATTAGAAAAGAATTCACAAACTTCCTTTGGTGTAAAGTGAACCAACATAGTTAATGAGACTCGACTAAAACTCTTACCTCTCGTCCTTCTTCATTTCACACATACTAACTTTAAATATAACTATCTTTCCTTTTCTTTTTCTTTTCAATTTTTTCTCTTTATTTTTTTTTTCCAGTAACAGTAGTGGTCGTGCAATGTTGGTCCACTTAAGCTTTCGATCCAACCCATGTAGCGAGCTTTAGGTCAATGACTCCCAAACCACTAGGGTTTTATGGCACTAGGTGTAGAACACCCTTAAGGACTTATTAACCCGAGCTGAAAAGGCTACGAAACCAACTAACCACCCTGCCCCATGCCAAAACTCTACCATTTGACGTGAGAATCACTGCTGATTAGGCAGGACTGGCCCGGTTACTAGGCAAAACCTCGGGTGAGACAATTATTACTTTATTCACAATAATAACTGACTTTACTTAAAAACAACAATTAAAAATAAACTTAGACTAAAAGTAAGTGTTTCAATCTCACTCCCCACAAACCATGTTGATGTGATGTGCAAAGTTCAAAGTATAATTCATGAATTAGTGTCTAAGTAACGATAAATAGAAAAGACTCTACTGTGGGATTAACCTTCACCCTGTCCATTTGTTCTAACGTTTAAAATAATCTATGGATATTAAATTAAGAAGAATGAAAACTGACACAATAATAAAAAAAAAACTAAAATTTAATTTCCCACCCCAAACTTATTTCACACTTTGTCCTCAAGGTGTGGAAAACAAACAAAAGAAACAAGAACAGAAACAAAACAATTAAATCCTAGAAAAATGTAAAACGAAAATCAAAGAAAAAGAAAATAGGAAAAAGAAATAGAAAAACAATAAAATAAAGTAAAGTAAAACAGAAAATAGAAAATAAAAGAGAAGGAAAAGTATTAAAAACTGACACACCAGAGAGTTGAAGGGTGGAACTACGAACTTGCTGAGGTGCGCTGACAAAAATGTGGAGAAGTAAAACACTAATGCACACTTTGGGGATTCAGACGCAGGACCTGGTAGTTGGGAACTTGCGAAGACGCGCTAGCCAACACTTACAAGCCCCACGTGTGTCAATTCCTAGCAACAATTACAATATAAGCTGGGGCAGCAGCTGCATTTGTCAATTAAAAAACCCGAGCACCATAGGATTCCGTTTCACTAGCCTCAATTCATGAGCCACCAAACGGCTCCCTGTCTCCCATTTTGAAAATGTCCCTATCCCAACAGACATGACAGGCCACATGTCACGCATCCATATGATGAATTCCTTAGGATTCTAAAAGAAAGGCTCAGATGCACCCATTTCTCTCCCTTCTAATTTTTATTATTTTTTTCGTTTCAAGAAACTCCAACCCTCTCTCACTAAAAACCCAAACGTACATCCATGTCAGAAATAAGTCTCCCATTTTCCTCAACCCACTCTCTCTTTTGCTCTCAGACCCCATATCTCTTTAAAATGAAAATTAGATCTCCAAAATGGAAAGAGTTTGCCTTATCTCTCTTGAAAATCTGAAAAGTCTTTTTAAGCTCTCCGTTGTCTTCTCAGTTTTCTCTCATTTGTGAGAACCCGAGCCGCTCCTCTCGTTTCGCTTAGACCCCAGCTCTCTCACATTTCTAACCTCCTCATTCATTGCAGCTTCTTCTTACCCCCTAAACACTGCATCCGTAGACTTCCATAACCCAGCAACAACCATACCTCCGTGAATACCTAGCCTTGGTGGGAAATCTGAAAAACTGCAATGCGAAAGGTAAATCATTCTCAAATCTTTTGATTTCCTGTTCAGATTTATTTATTTGAGGAAAATGTACAAAATATAACACATGCATGTGGTGTTATCTGTTTGAGGACCCCCAATAATTTCAAATATGAGACAATAACACAAGAACAACACCCTGAGTCGCCATCTCTTCTCAACCAAATCATGTGTCTCCCAAGCCTCAAGCCATCACAAATTCGAGTTCTAAGCATGCAGATCGAGACCATTGCACACATGCAACGGTAATCATCTCCCACTTGGTTCAATATGCATGTCTCTTAGCTTGCGAAAAATCTCTCAAAGCTATATTGTCGTGATGAGTCTATATAGAAGCTTACAGTGATGTTCTTCTGTAGTAGGTACCTGAGATTTACAAAGAGACTGAAGAGACTAACTCAAAAAAAAATTCCCAAACTCACGGATCTGCAAATTTTGAGGTAAAACCCGTAACCCTTTTGAGTGATTGACGATGATCTGATATTTGAATAATAAAACTACTACTGGGACTAAAAAATGACACCCAAATCCAGCGTACAACCGAGAGAAAACAAGCTTAAGCTGCCGGTCTAATGGTCCAGAAGGCAAAATAAATGGCAAATGTCTCGGCCTCTGCAAATCATAAAGGTAAAGATCTCGCTCTTCTGCAGTAGCTAAACTCAACATTTACATGTTCAACGATAGTTCATTATAATGCCATATTTATCCTATATGTACTCATATTTTTTGCTCTTTATGTAGGGGTATACGGATCCATGATAGAGCCAAGGAAACAAAAGTAAACACACAAGCTCAACGGACGAAAACAGCACAGGCCGCATGACCCAGATTGGTGCATCTGGGAGGTAAAATCTGAATCCCTGCAAGTGAAGTTGTTGTAGATCTGGTAATAATAGTTGTATTCAATTCTGTGGTGTATGGAGCTGTGATTTTAACTGTGCTTCTCCTCTATGCATCCCAAAACTGAGCTGCAGAAAATTAAGTTCTCAAAATTATGTTTATGTGTTGGATCTGCAACAATCACCCCCAAACTTGCATCTGTGAATGACTTTATGTTGACTGTTTTAAATTTCCAGCTTAGTGTAGATGTGGTTGATGTTAATATAGACTTGCTGCTGGGTGCATGATTCTAGTATAGGATGCTCTTTATTTTCCATGTTTTCAACCTGCAATTAACCAATAAATGTGAATATTAAAAATGGAGCTAAAATCAACATGCATAAATAAAGAAAGCGACATATTCTTTGATTTTTCATGGTTTTTTTTTTTTTTTTTTTTTTGAAAACTTAGGTATATATATGCATCTAGAAATTTAACTTATAATAAAAAAAATCAAACGAAAAAAATAAAATAAGGAAAGAGTTTAGAAAAATTGGGTTGCCTCCCAACAAGCGCTTTATTTTAAGTCTGTAGCTAGACGTTGCAGAACTCCGGTGGCTAGATCACTGGTGCCTTCAGAGTCAAAGACTCGCTTTCACCAAATTTCCCTATGCATGGTTTTAGTTGATATTTCTTGACCTTGAGCAAACAACCTTTGCCCTCTGGTTCAATGTCCACGTTACCGTTTTGAAAAACCTGCTTAACCATATAAGGGCCTTTCCACCGAGATTCTTGTCTCGCTGGAACTAACTTGAAACTGGTATTCAACAGCCACACCTTTTTACCAGGCTGTATTTTCTTAACATCTGGGCTGCGTGGTAAATTTTCATGTTTTTTCATAGTGTTAATTGGCTGGTCATCATGTAGCACCCTTTGCTGGTGTGGTTTAGGACTTACGCAATCACGAGTCAAATTCGAAGGCTTTATGGACAAATGGTCAGTTGATGATCTGCTCATAAACTCGGCACTTGGTAAACCATCCAATGCATCAACACGCATGCATTCTTGCTTGTCACCTGAATGTATGCTTGCTTCAAACAACTTGAAAACAGCAGTTTGATCTTCAACCCAGAATGTTAATGTTCAGGCTTCAACGTCAATAAGAGTCCGGGCTGTTGCCAGAAATGGGCTGCCCAAAATGATGGGTGTTGTCGAATCCTCATCCATGTCCAACACCATAAAATCAGCCGGTAAATATAAATTGTCAACCTTCACAATAACATCTTCAATGACTCCTCTAGGGTAGGTAATTGAACGGTCAGGCAATTGAATAATACTGGAGGTTGGCTTCAGCTCACCTTCACCTAAACGTTTAAAAACAGAATAAGGCATTAAGTTTACACTTGCACCTAAATCAATTAAAGAACTACTAAAATCACAATTTCCAATGGTGCAAGAGAAAGTAAAACTCCCTGGATCTTTTTTCTTTGGAGGTAATTTAAGCACTAGGATTGCACTGCACTGTTCTGTAAGAATCACTTTTCAAAATCAACGAGCTTCTTTTTCTTTGTGCAAACATCCTTCAAACATTTGGCATAAGATGGAATGTTCTTGATTGCATCAATTAATGGGTAGATTAATCTGAACTTTTGACAAAGTCTTCATAAAATCTGTTAACTGTTGATCTTTAGCTTTAGGTCTCAACCTTTCTGGATAAGGCATAGGAGGCTCGTAAACACGTTCTGCAGTTTATGTGGTAGCTTCTGCAGTATTTTCGGATCTGTCTTGGGACTGCCCAGAATCTGCAGAAATTTCAGAATCTGCAAAAACTGCAGATTTAGTTTGGGGTTGTTCTGCTGCCTGCGAATTTCCAACAGAATTTTCATGTCTGTTGTAACTTTTGCCAAACCGTAAAGTCTGTATAGCATTGCATTCTTCTCATCCTCTTGGATTAGGTATTGTTTGACTAGGAAATGTACCCGGAGCTCTTTCTGAAACCTGCAAAGCAATTCGCCCAATTTGTTTTTCCATATTTTTCATTGATGCATGCAAATTTTGGATTTCGTGAGTGGTAGTATTTGCTAATTTTTCAATTGCAACCTCCCAAGCAGCCTTAGGTGCAGCAAGTTGCTGCACCTGCTGTTGAAATTGAGGCCTAGAGTGCTGATCTTTGTCCCACTTTAAATTAGGATGATCTCTCCAACCTGGGTTGTAGACATTTGAATACAGGTCATATCTGGGACGTTGAAAATTATTAAATGAATTAACCTGCTTCGCTATAAATTCCGGATAAGCATCTTTATATGGACAGCTCAAAAAATCATGATTTGTCAAGCTGCAAATGTTGCAGGCAGCTTGTAAAGGCTGCTGTACAGCAACCTGTGAACCTAAAATTCTTTGTAATAACATGTCAAATTTTGCATCAAATCTTTCAAGCTTTTTCTCCATTTTTTCAATTTGTGCCGACACATATGGTGAACCATTAGACATCTCAAAAACAGACCTAGATTGTGGCTGCTCAACTGCCCACTGTTGTGTATCTGCTGCCATTTTTTCAATTAACAAACAAGCCTCTTGTGCATTTTTATCTTTGTACGAACCTCCGCATGAAGCGTTGACAAGAGTTTTTGTAGTCATATTCAACCCTCTGAAAAATATATGCATTTGATCAGTAGTGTTAATACCTGAATGTGGACATTTTCTAATCAACTCTTTGAACCGTTCCCACGCCTCATGAAACTCTTCATTTGGTTTTTGGGCAAATGATAAAATCTGAGTTCTCATATCAAGAGTCTTTGAAGCTGGATAATACTTGTTTAAAAAATTTTCACTACGTTGGGCCCAAGTCGTAATGCTTCTAGATGGGAGTGTGAGAAACCATCTCCTTGCTTGATCTTTCAGAGTGTAAGGAAATAAACGGAGCTTAATAGATTCGACTGAAAATCCTCTCACCAAAATATTTTTTGCACCCCATTAAAAATTCTGCAATATGCATGTTTGGATCATTAGATGATAACCCATGAAATGTAGGTAGAATATTCAACATGTGCTGCTTTATTTCAAATATATACCCTTCCTCCACTGCCGTATAAGTAATACAACTTGGTATATTTGTGGTATGGGTTGTCAATGAATCACCCAGGAGCAGACCAACCTCTGGAATTACAAATGCCATTTTTTCTTTACTGTGCAGGTCTCCAAAATTTAAAGACTGTAGAAAAGTTCCCTGCAGAGGAGGAACCTTCTGCAAAATTTGCTCCCTGCGTTTCCTCCTTCAATTCTGCTCAAGTTCTGGATCAAGTGGAATCAATTTCTGCACTGTTGAACGGGTGCTGACCATGCACAGATTTCTGAAATCTGCACTGCTGTACTATTGTAATCTGTAAAACTAATATAAAAATGAAAATTAATTTTTTTTATATGTATTAACAGCAATAACTAATTGACAATCTGATTAGATGGAATTATTTTAAATAATCCCCGGCAACGGCGCCATTTTCTTGATAGGATTTTTACTACTCATGTGAACGGGCTTAAATCTTCTATTTTACTTGCAAGAGTCACAAGGTTATTGTAGTATAAACGGATCTCGTAAGGTTGTCTCCACAGGGATTATTAAATAATTCGAAACTAATCAGATTCCATTTAATTATTGTAACGTAGAAGTTGAGATGATTGATTTTATAACCTACTTAAATTAAAAACGAATTTAACTATTAAAGATAAGACAATCTACAATATTAAAACTAGAGAGAAAAGAAACAGTTTTGGGAGAATCAAATTAAGAAAACAGTAGGGTTTCACCATCACATAGCAATCCTATAAACTTTTACCAATTACTTATGATCTACACATGCCACTTTGAAGGTTAGATTTTCCTTTTCATATTCTACTTGGAACCTCCAACATAGAACGTATGCAACCCGTTCGGTCGTTCGGATCAAATCTGAACATGAAAGACTCATTATGCTTTATGAAAATCCTTTGAAAAACCATGCAATCCTTCAGACGTGGTATTCATCCTAAGTGAAATTACAATTATTAATCACAAGAAGCCAGCGTCAATTTCAGGGAACCCTTCGACCAAAATTGCATCAAATTACTTTTCTAAAGATCCTAATGGTGATCAGGCATTAAGACAATTAGATAGTTTTAATCCCGGTGATTAATAATTTAAAGTGTGCATGCAATCAATCATAAGCAATTAAATAAAAATCACATATTCATGCTAAGGCTCAAGGCTTCGCCCTAGCAAAAGAAATTAGTTACGCATATTCATAATTGAAATCATAGAAAATATTATTAAGAAAAGGATTGAAAACACCTTCAAGTAGAAAATCTCCAAAACCCTAGCCCTTCTCGCTGTCTCCAAAATTGCATAAAATAAAGCGTAGAGAAAAACTGGGCCAAGCAATATATCTGCTAAGCCTCCACACAAAACCCTAAAAACAGGTCCTTTATTCCCCCTAGGAAACTAAAATTAATAATAAAATAAAATAAAAAACATAACCCTAAATTAAATGGTAAAATTCGCCTAAAATCTGAACAGCCACGTTTTGGACCCATAAGCTGCTCCAAAACTGGCCCAATATAGCTGGATTTAATGTTTGGAATATTCTGAACACTTCTCCAGAAGGTCACGAACCCATCCGAGGTCATCTTGGAGTCCAAAAACGCAATTTAAGCACAAAAACGTCATTTTCCAGCACTGCGCATCGCTCATTTATTTTATCGCCAGAAAATAACCACTTGGTGGAAAAATCCCGAAGTTTGATACGATCAAGCTAAGTGACTCACGAACGTCTTCCAACTAGAATTACTCCAAAATTCGTCCATTTGGTCCTGTTTTTCTCCAGAGGAAGTCGGAAGTCCTATATTGAAAATACAATTCAAAGTATCAAAATTCTTCCAAAATATTAACCAAAATATACTAAGATTAGGGTAAAATATATAATATAAAATATACTCATCAATTCAATTGACATGCAATTCCAACCACCTTGATTTCCTCTCTGAGGCACATGTTTTTTCTAAAGTCTAGTCTGATACCAATGATCTCGGTGAACTTCTCTAGCTTTATTGCCCCCTCCACCGCCTGATTCTTTCTAGAGTTTTACAGTTTTTTTTTTTTTTTTATATATATTTCTAGTCAATTTACATTTCAAGTCTTGTAGCTTGGCCTATCGGCTTAGATTTTACTTTTATAAATGTTTGTAATCTCGGCTTAATCATGAAAATCATTTGCATTCTATTTCTTGTTTTAGTTTCCATTTCTCTTTCATTTACGTTTAGGCAAAAACATACAAAGTTACATTGAATTATAAGTCCTCATTCACTCGAGGCACATAAAAGCACTTAACCGAACCAACTTCTCACTCAGTCCACACTCATTTTGTTAAGAAGCCTGATTTATGCGCAACTTCCACACACACTCAAACGTAAATATTGTTGGTTGGAAGCCTCAAACAATGGCTCACCTGTTCTCTCTTCCTGTCGAGTTATCCAATGGCATTGAGACTGAAAGCCACACTCAAGGCAAATACGTGTTGAACCCAGTCTAAACTCTGTCCGAGTTTTGACACCAACATAGCCATTTGAGTTAAACTTCTGTTCTCATAGTTTATGTACTTGCACTTTTAATTCTCTATTTATCAATTGGCTCATAATCTATGATCTAAATATGGTAATTATCCAGATTGAACAAACTAAAACTTATCTGGCCCCTATTTGTAAAAGACTCAGTCAAGCAATCTGGCATATTGAATTTAATCCCATAATTAGGAGAGTAATTTTCTGTTTATCCTCCAAAAAGTAATTGAACTTTCTTCACGTGTCCTCCATATACCATGCAATTCACCTTCTCCACTCACTAACCCATTTGATTATGGACCTGTAATCTCTACTTTTGCCAACTACAAGAAAAGCTGTGAGGTCGTGGAAAAATATCCGAGTTAGTTCAATCTCTGTCAAAATTCCAAGCAATTTAGAGATTGAACTTTCACGGTTTCTTGCTGAACGCTCATTACATCTCGTTGCAATATCCTTCTGTCCTAGCGATTAAACCATCTTTTTTGTGTTGATTGGTATATTTGCGAAAACAGGAAAAATGTCGTTCAGCGGGACCCAACAGAAATGCAAGGCTTGTGATAAGACTGTTCATTTCATTGACCAGTTATCTGCTGATGGTATTGCCTACCATAAGACCTGCTTCAAATGTAGTCACTGCAATGGACAACTTTCGGTAGGTCCTATATGCATGACAATTTATGTACTGTTTTCATCTTTCTTCATCCTTGTATCTGAGGTCTTAGTTCGATTTTCCTCTACTTAAGTATTGCTTGTATAAAAAAATTAAAAAAATTAAAAAATTAACAGTTACAATCGTCTTCCTGTTAAATGTGAATTTGCCTCTTAGAAAAATTTAAGAACTTAATTAAGGACTAGGTTTTTTCTTATCAATGTGGGATGAGAAAATTCGAACTTGAGACATCTTTCAATATTAGAAATAAAAAAAATCCTTACACCAATAGCTACCAAGTAAGATTTTGCCTTCGAATAAAAATTGGCCCTTCTAAATAAACTCAGTCAGTGGCTACCGGCTTTTGAAGGATCTTAATAAAGAAATCGACAAGATGTGGATGGAGAATGATGTAGTTGTTTGTTTGTTTTTACAGATGAGTAGCTACTCATCCATGGATGAAGTCCTATATTGCAAGCCTCATTTCGAGCAACTCTTCAAGGAGACTGGCAGCTTTTCTAAGAAATTTCAGACATGTAAGATTCCTTTTCCCATTGCAATTTTCTTGGTATATATAAAAATCCTTTTCCTTTTCCTTCTGTAGTATTGATTAGCTAAATTTCTTCTGTTCAACCTTGTCTGATGCAGCTGGAAAGTCACAAACTGAATTGGTAACATCGTATCCCTTCAATACATTATTATGTGTCTAATGCTTTTATTTTTATATAGACATGTTGTGGTAAAACTTATACATTCTTTTCTCTTTGTATGTACAGACTAGGACCCCTAGCAAACTGTCCTCTATGTTCTCTGGGACCGTAGACAAATGTGCTGTATGCACCAAAACTGTGTATCCACTAGAGAAGGTTTGAGTCCCCCTAAAATTCCAATTCAAAATCTTTCATTCTACACTTCAAAATTAATATTTTATTATTTTAGAAATTCACACAAAAAGTGCAGAAAAACAATCTGGGAGTGTAAATAACATTTTTGCCATAATTTGCGACAGGTTACCATGGAGGGAGCGTTCTACCACAAGTCATGCTTTAGGTGTAACCATGGTGGTTGCTTCCTCTCACCATCAAACTGTGCTGCTTTGGATGGCATTCTTTACTGCAAACACCACTTTGCCCAATTGTTCAAGGAGAAGGGTAGCTACAACCACCTCACCAAGACTGCTTCACTAAAGAAAAAAGGAGCTCCAATGTCAGAACTGAAACCTAATGAATCGCAAGCAAAACAGGCAGAAGTAACAGAAGAAGCAAAACCAGAATCAAAAGCAGAAGCAGCCCAAGAGACACAAGATTCAGCCCCACAAGAGCAATTATGATAATTTGCATCAACCATGTTGCATTAAGTTTGTGTGTGGTGTTGGGATTTTTAGAAGCAGGTCCAAAGGGCTTCTATAATTGTGTCACTTCCACCAAATGCCAGATGGAGGGAAACATTTTCTTTGTAAAGCATTTGAATTGAAGTCTTGTGAAATTGAAAAGCTTGTTGAACAGTGAATTTCAATATATTGAAGTGAGTCAAAATTAATTTTCTCTGGCAAATGCGACAAAAAATTGTTCCATCATGTGATTCTTTGTGGGTATTCATCTTCAAGTATGAGTGAGTGATCAAAACTTGAACTAGATATGGTGAGCACATGTGTTTTCTGATTGTTAGGGTATATGCGTTTTGATTGAACCAGTATAGCTACATTTTACTGCATATACATGAAGTATTCCAAATGTCTCTGATAGAAAATCAAGGACATGTTCAATTGTTTTGGAACTGATGTGAACACATTATTTTTCTCCACATGCACACCCCATGACCATTAGATAAAATACAGTAAAGAAAATCAATAAACAGAAGCAAATAGAGTGTGCAAAATGGAAACAAATGGTGTACAAAAATCATCTCTCTTAAACTTATGGGATATTAATTACTAATACGTATATCGATATTAGCAAAAATATATGTTATGTTGTAGCCTATTTTATCTGACAATAGGAAGGGGGCCGGCGGCAAGGAGAAGAGAGATTGAGAGAGATATGTTTGTAGAATTGTAGGGGAATGTGTGTGCTATCCCTCTTACATAGTGTCTTTATTTATAATAGTCAAAGGAGAGAAGAAATTCCTTCATCCCCAAGGAATACAAGTTCTAATAGGAAAGGATAACTAGAATCAAATCTAATCTAGATTTACACAATCACACTTAAACTAGGAAAGTTTGTAACACTCCCCCTTGACTATGTAAATACCCAAGGTAGATTTAGCATCATGCAGAGGTTGAGGAAGTCGACTCGTCGGCATTGATTCTAAGGAACAACGCTTATTCTCAATAAGGTAAGAACTTGCATAAGTAAGTAAGTCTCACTAGAAAACCCTAAGGCTATGGCAAAAACCCAAGAAGGGACAAAATCCATAGTCTAAGGAAAAATGTGTGAGAAATACAAAGTCAAAAGAAACGTCTACGAGACGTCATCAGGGACATGACCAGCCCAAGGTGGGTGCCTTGTTAAAACCTAGTTAGGTAGCAAAAACCTAGTGGGAAAAATGCTCCTAATCGTAGGGAAAAAGAGTACATGAAGATTAAGCAGGTATTCTTCAGGATACTCCCCTTGAGTTTGACACAATTCCAAAGAGAAATAGCAATGTTACAACTCAGAAAGTTTACGCATACCAATTCCATGAACAAGCTTCTAAAACGTCATCTTCGGCAATGATTTGGTGAAAAGGTCGGCCAGATCGTCTTGTGAACGAATTAGTGTGACTTCAATGTTCTGATGCTCTTGTTGTTGATGTGAAAAAAAGAACTTTGGTGCAATGTGCTTGGTGTTGTCTGCTTTGATATAACCTTTCTTGAACTATTCGATGCATGCTGCGTTATCTTCAAAGATCATCATCAGGACATCAAGGAGGGATAAAGATCACAGGAGCTTCAAATATGGCCTACTACTACTCTTAACTAAAAGCATTCACGAGTTGCTTCATTCAAGGCGAGAATTTCAACATGGTTGACGATGTGGCAACTAAGGTATGTTTAGTTGACCTCCAAGAGATTATGGTGCCTCCAAAGGTAAAGATATAACTCGTTTGAGAGTGCGCCTTGTGCGGATAAAATAAGCATCCTGCATCGGCATAACCAACAAGGCAATAATCGACTCAAGAAGCAGAGGGTGCGCATCGCTTGAGGATCTGTAAGGATAGAACAAGCCAAAATCCGTAGTACCTTTAAGGTAACGGAAGATGTATTTCACGCCATTTCAGTGTCTGCGTGTTGGTGCATTACTGTATCCTGCCAAAAGATTAACAGCAAAGGAGATGTCGAGTCTAGTGCATTGAGCTAAGTACAATAAAGCGCATATTGCACTTAAATAAGGAACTTTAGGCTCCAAAATATCTTCATCGTCCTCCTTTGGACGGAATGAATCTCGTTTTGCATCTAGCGATCGAATGACCATAGGGGTACTCAAAGGCTTCACTTTATCCTCATTAAAGCGGCGCAACACCTTCTGGGTGTAGTTCGATTGATGTACTAGGATTCCATCTGAACAATGATTTATCTTGAAACCAAGACAGTATCGACTCTTATTTAGATCTTTCATCTCAAATTTCGACTTCAGGTGCGCGGCAGTTCATGCGAGCTCTTCAGGAGTTCTGATGAGATTTATGTCATCGACATATACTGCAACAATCGCAAATCCAGAATATGACTTCTTAATGAACACACAAGGACATAATTCATTGTTCACATATCCCTGACTAGTCAAATACTCAATCAAACGGTTATACCACATTATTCCGGATTGTTTCAAACCGTAAAGTGAATGCCTCAGCCAAATTGAGAGCGTGTTCTGGGGTTTAGAAATATTTGAACCAGCCAATGTAAGTCCTTCGAGAACTTTCATATAAATTTATGTATCAAGATCCCTATAGAGATACGCAGTTACTATGTCCATCAGCTACATACTTAGTTTTTCAGAAACTACCAAACTGATAAGGTAGCGAAAGTGATCACATCCATAACAAGTGAATAAGTTTCGTTAAAGTCAATCCCAGGGCGTTGTGAGAAGCCTTGTGCAACAAAACGAGCTTTGCAACATACAATTTCGTTCTTCTCATTGCGTTTCCGAATGAAAACCCACTTGTAGCCAACGGGCTTCATATGTGGAATAGTAGGAGCTACAGGTCCAAACACTTTACATTTCATAAGTGAATCAAGTTTGACTTAGATTGCTTGTTTCCAGTTTGACCAATCAGTTCTACATTGACATTCATCAATGAAACCCGGTTCAATGTCATCGCTCAACATGATCTCAGTAGCTATTGTATATGCTAATGCATCATCGACAATCATCTCATTTTTATGCCATACATCATCTAAGCTAGCATAATAGACCAAAATCTCACGATTCTCGGGAGGAGGATTCGTCTCTTCAAGGACGCTTCCATAACTAGAATTTCCTCATGAGTTGGATAGAATGAGTAAGCGATAATCAGATTCACGGTGGGCTCTTCAGGACCTTGTGTCGTGGATTTCCTCTTCCAAGGGTGTGAATCCTTTGAACCAAGGGGTTTGCCATGCTTTTGTGTAAGGGCAGATGATTGGCTAACCGTTAATATACGTGGATCACCAAGATTGGTGCCCCGGGCCTCTAGGAGTGAAGTTCATCGTACATTTGGTACATCCATCTTTGCAAGCGTATTCGCAGCTGGAATATGTGATCTTGTCATTCACGCTAAATCAGTGAAAGCATCTGGCATGCTCTGGAGATCTAATAAGCGTTGCACTTTAGTTTCAAATTGAGTGGTGCAAGGATCTAAATGAGACAAAGTGGGAGTCGTCCACGATAATTCACGTCATTCTTCAGGAACATTAACGTTCTTATCTAACCTTAACGAAGGGCAGACTGTCTCATAAAAGTGACAATCTGCAAAACGAGCAGTAAACAGATCGTTTGTGAAAGTTTCTAAGTAACGAATAATCGAAGGAGAATTGTATCCGACATAAATTCCCATCCTTCGTTGAGGCACCACTTTTGTACGTAAGGGCATCAAAATTGGCACATTTACCGAAAACAAAAGCGGAGGGGAGGGGGGTTCGGCCACTATGTGGAATTCAACCCCATTGTGCAATTTTAACTAACTAAAATTGTTTATGTCTAAGATTCTAATCTTCCATAAGGGTGGTATCCTCTTGAAAGTCAGAAACCTCAATCCTTGTAGTCTCTGATTCGCCCACCAACAAGAAGTTTGATTCAAACTTCTTACGACGAGAATGATATTCAGCTATAACCTTCTGGGGAGCTCGGCAAACATGGGACCAATGGTCCTTTGAACCATAACGATAGCACATGTCCCCATCCATGGTTTCAGGTGCTTTGCCTTTATTCTTGAAGTTCGGGGCCTTGGAAGTGAGGTTTGAGTGCTTTTGGGATTGGTTTCCTCCCTTGGATGGGCTTTGACTCTGTTGACCTTCGCAGGGTGGCTTCTGGCGGTTGATTTGTGCTATAATGTGCTTCAAGCACAGCAATCGCCCTAGTAGGTCGAGCTTAATGATTCTTCATCAACAACTGGTTCTGTTTTTCAGCGAGAAGTAAAACAGAGATCAAATCTGAGAACTTAGTGAACTTCTGAGCTTTATATTATTGCTACAGGACAATATTAGAAGCAGAGAAGGTCGAATAGGTCTTTTCCAGGAGATCCTCTTCGGTCAAAGTTTCGTTACAAAACTTGAGAAGTGATCAGATTCGACAAATTTCATAATTATATTCATTCACAAACTTAAAGTCTTGGAAGTGCAAATGTTGCCAGTCATGTCTTGCTTTAGGCAAGAATATGTCCTTTTGGTGATCAAAACGATCAGCCAAAGTGACCCATAGTGCACGTGGATCCTCTTCATCAAGGTATTCAATTTGCAAGGCGTCATGGATATGTCTTCGAATGAAGATCATAGTAAAGGCTTTTTCAACTTCGTCAATAGGGTTGTCCATTTCTTCTTCAATGGCGGGAAAAAATCTTTGCACTAAGGTAGAGTTTCACATCTTGGACCCACTTGAGGTAGTTCCTTCCAGAGACCTCTAAAGCGGTGAAGTCGAGTTTATTCAAATTTACATGTTCCTATCACAAAATAGATGGACAAGATGTGGTTCGTGTAATGGAGAAAAACAATCCATTCACATAGGAGTAGAACATACAGGTTCTAATAGACATGTATTAGTTTATTTTTGTATGAAAAAACTTCGGGTTTTCGTGGGTGATGTTTTTAAATGAAAACTTCAGGTTTTCAAACAAGGCATGTTTTTAAGAAACTTCAGGTTGCGAAGTAATTATGAACTTCAGGTTCATATGTTTCTATAGGCAAACACAAATATATACACAAAAATATGCCACAAGAATATATGCAAATAGAACTTCAGGTCTACAATTATAGTTGAATTAATTATTTGGACTTTAGGCCAAATTTTAAAGTGTGGGTGAAAAATATAAAACCATTGGGCCTAAAGTAATTAGGCAAATAAACTCGTGGCCCAAAAGAAGGCCTAAGACCATGGGTGGCTTAATAAAATGGGTGTCGTGCATCCCAGGCCCAAGAATGGGTTGGGTTGGTCTTGAGTCAAGCAAGCATGCAGGCCCTTGCATCACAAGGTAATTAGGCTAGATGCGCAAGCCCAAAAAAATAAAAGGAAGGCTCGTAAAGGGCACGACTCACCTGTGATGCGGCGCATGGGAGACGGTAGGAGCCCAGTGGGCTCGACTGCGTTTGTGGGCCAGATAATCACCAAAGCCCAACGACCTGGTGATGTGGATAAAAAAACCAATGGCACAAGCAAGGCCCAACATCCTGGGTGCTATACGAATGGACAAAAAGCAAATTGAAGCCCGCTAGGGCTCGAGTGTGATTTCCAAAATACCCTAGTGGCGCCAGGTGTGGGGATCCGCCAGATTCAGTTGATGACGTCGCTTCAGGTGACGTTTCCATGGTCGGTGCAAGCTATGGTTCATTGGAGAACCTATTATTTGTCGGCGGAGATGAAATCTCAACGTTAAGGGAGGGGGAACCGAAGGAATTCAGCTGATTCGAATGAAAAACCCATGAAATTCTTCTGGAATTTGAAGAAATCGTTGGTGAAAACAATAGGTTTTGTCCAATTTACACAACTATCGGCTGTGTTTCATCGAAAAATCAATGAGGAGGACCTGGGCTTCATGTCGTGGGTCAGGACAAGGTGTTTCAAACGCACCGTTTTCGGTTCAGGCTTGCGGCCTGGGTTTTAATATTAGGCTTGGTTTGCCAGGCCTTCACAGGCTGGTGGCCTGGTGCTGGCGACTTGCACGGTGCCAGGTCAGAGGTTTAAAAAACCCCATTGTTTCCCAATTCCAATTTTTTTTTCTCAATTCAATTCATATATAATTCAAATTGATGCATATGCAATTCAATAATTTTAATGCATGTACATATATTTGATGCAATTCATGGCAAATATCAAATTCACATAATTCAACAATTATGAATATAATTCATACACAATTTATGTAGAATCTAAAACTCTAAAAACGTAAAGTTAGGTCATGCATTATGGTGAATGTTCATGCTATCAGGGCTGCAAAAATGTCGAGATAAAAACCGTTATTTTGAAAGAACCTGATTGCATGATGATATGGATGAATTGGTTTGATGTAGAAAATATCCTCGTCAAATTCCTAAGCGTAGTGATAGGAGCATGCTAATAACGTGTTGTAGCCTATTTTATCTAACAATGGGAAGGGGGCTGACGGCAAGAAGAAGGGAGATTGAGAGAGATGTGTTTATAGAATTGTAGGGGAATGTGTGTTATCCCTCCTACATAGTGCCTTTATTTATAGTAGTAAAATGGGAGAAGAAATTCCTCATCCCCAAGGAATACAAGTTGTAATAGGAAAGGATAACTAGAATCAAATCTAATATAGGATTTACACAATCACACTTAAACTAGGAAAGTTTACAACATGTTAAAAAATAATATTGACTAGCAATTCATCTACCACTGGAAAATTGCAAGGGCTAGTGGTGTATTTAGATGTATTAAAAGGTCTCAATTTCTACCCCCGAGCGATGTCCACGGTCAAATTCTACGTAACCACGTTCACAGCATGTGGTTGATTGAAAAAAAAATCACGCACTAAAGCCGTTGTGGATCACTAATTGACCACGTCCCGAGATTTATATGTGATCAAAAATTGTTATTTACCATGTAATTACTATGTCCAGGTAAATTTGTATTTTTAAGGGGTTCATTAAGTCTGTGGTAGATAACCTTCTTTTACAATTGATATTACACTGAAATTCACCGAAGCATTACCTTTTTCTTTTAAGGGGCTCATTAAGTACCAATTTGGCACAGCTAAAATTATTAAAAAAAAAAAAAAACAGCTATGAAAAAAATTTGGGGTGTAAAATGTGTTTGGTAAATGTAAAAATAAGTGCTTCTTTTCAAAGTTCCAACCAAAATAAGCAGAAACATGGAAGCAGCATTTTACTGCTTCTCAAAACCAACTTTTTTACAAAGTGGGCGGATGAACAATAAAGTTTAATGAAACTTTCTTAAACCCAATTATGCCCTCTTTCTCCTTCTTATTTCCATCATCATATCAAATCATCGAATCCGATTGTTCGAAAGGACGAGGTCCCTCAGCGAGTCGAGTCTAGCACTTGATGCAAGCTGAAGATATATGGGATGAAGGAATGATTGTTGATTACCAAGGTCGAATTCAGATAGCACCAAGGTTGAATTCAGAGAGCTCTATTTCACTAACACGATTGAATTCAGAAAGCTCTGGCGAATTTAGAAAGCTCTATTCACTGACACACAGAGACAGCTCGTGGAAACCCAGGTCGAATTCATCGTCTTGAGCCCGAAGTACCCGAATTCGAACAACAATTTCTTCTTCAGCACCCCACTTCGAAGAAGCCCTTCCATTGAAGTTATTTGGACCCCGATTCGAGGACGATGGACCGTTAGTGTTAGCGACGAAGGCATGATGGCATTTAGTTGAGGCTGTCCCATTAAGACCTTGTTGTGACGACGACGCCGAGAACTCTCTGTAGAGAAAAAGGCAAGGATGGTGATTGCACTTACCCGCCCTCCAATGGTAGCATACCTTATGGTTCTTTGACAGGTCGAATTGCTGCCCATAGTCTGTGAAAGACTCGTTTGCTTCCCCCTTCGTCTACATCCATTAGCTACGGATTCGAATCTCTCTCTCGAGGATCGGCGATTTTGGTGATTGGGAAGAGGAGAGAACAGAAGGTTAGAGGGGAGGGATTTGGATCTTGAGCTGTGAAATCCGCCGGAGATTTTGGTGATTGGGAAGGGGAGAGAACAGAGGGTTGCAAGGGAGGGATTTGGATCTTGAGCTATGACCCGAAAATGATGAAGATTGAAGATGAAATTATAAATAAAATATAAAATAAATTATTATATCACATTTAATATTATACTTTTTAGTCATTTAACAAAATCATAGCAGTTTTACATAAAATTTACCAAACACTTGAACATTGTTTTTTTTGTTAAAAGCACTTTTACAATAAAAGTTTACCAAACACTTAACTACTTTATTTTGCACCTGATTATTTTTACAGCACAACGGAAGCGGTTTTTTTTTTTTTTAAAAAAGCACAACAATACCAAACTAACCTTAAGTCTGTGGTAGATAACCTTCTTTTACAATTGATATTACACTGAAATTCAGCGAAGCATTACCTTTTTCTTTAATGGCAATGTCTCTAAATATCTCACAAATTTTTTAACAGCAATGTTGTGGAGCTAAAAATTATTTAAAAAATTATGAAAGCAACACATGAACTTTTGGGTTAAAAAAATGAAATTACTCTCGCCGCACATTGGGATTTCTACGCGAATGCAACAGATAATAACGGTTCAATCAAGGAAGAGTCAAAGGTGATCAATATGGATAGAGATTTTTCAATGTGACTAGTCCTTTATCGGCTGGCTCCGGGGTAGTACACAATTTGTTATTATATAAATGGTGGAATATGTGTTAAAAGTTAATAACTTAAAAAATAAAAATTTTCACTATTTATATAAAAACACATGGTGTACCACCCTTGTTCTAGTCATAATGAAAAATTTCTCTAATATGAAATTTATTTCATATTCCACCATCACTCCTCATCAATCCCTTATTGATTTTATTCAAAAGATAATTCCTTTGTTGTTTTTATTCAAAATATAACTCCTAAAACTTCCTATTTAAATTAGGAATAATTTCCATGTTAATTGCAAAATATTATTTCACCTAATATCTTGCAATTATTCACACATTATCACCAAACATGGCCGACCACTCTTCACCCAAAGGGGCCGACCAACCTCCTATATATACCTCACTTATACTACTAAAATGATAAGCCATTTGCTATCCACAAACTCTTAAATACATTATTTTCAGAATTCTAACTTTAACATCGGAGATTCTTCGGTCGAAGCCCCCATTCATCATGGGTGTGTAAGGCCTTTTGCCTTAATCTTAGGTTTTATTGGTTTGCAGGTGCATTTTTGTCAAAGGAAGAGATGGTGGGAATTTGTATCTACAAATGTGACTTTTATTTTGTCAAATGATAGATGTGTTAGATCAAGTGTTAGATTAGGAGGCCAACAGAGTTCAAATCCACATCATAGTGCAAGAATGACACTCCTCTCTACCACTGTGGTAGAGAACCACTTGCGGCAATGTCATTTGACTTCCCATGAAAAATTGTAAAATTACACGCTTCGCGCTCTCCGGCAAATAATAAAACTTGTTCGTTCCCCAAAGGAATAGGGTCCTCTCCGGATCCTCATAAAAAGGATCCGGAGGATCAATCAATCGTGTCCGCTCATCGTACATCGTGCGGTTAAAAATCATTTTAAATTTTTAATTTAAAATTGAATATAAATAGTACCTAACAAAAACTGGCCACACGATGTAGGATGAATGAACACGATTAATTGATCTCCGAGCCCCCTACAAAAAGAATCTAAGAGGAACCAAATCCCCTCCCTCATGGGCAAATCACATTGGCAGTTGAAATTTGATCTTAACTGTCTAAAAGTTCTCAATAGCCCGTGTGATTTGCTCAGAGGTTCAACCTCGGTCAGGATGGATCCGGTTCCTCCGGAGAGGATCCTTGTCCTTCCCAAAAATCTCCAAAACCTTACCTTGGCACTCTCTCTATCTCTCTCTATAAATGGACAGTTTCTCTCTTTCCCTCGCCACCAACACCACCCCTTTCTTTCTCACTCACACTTGTCTTCTTCCTTCACTTTCTTCCACAACCCAAATTTTCCCTTCGAGGAACAAGAAATGCGTTGTTTTTAGTTCTAGGGAAGAACCGAAGCTTGACCCTTTGAACCAAATGGAGCTCAAGTTCGGCCGCTTGATTGGGGAGGACCCCAAACTTACGATTGCCAAGGTATGTGTGTGTTGTGCTTGTTATTTCACACCAGTTGTTTGATAAAAGTTGCATATGAACTTGTCAGAATTGGTAGATAAACTTTTTAGTTTCTTTAAGATGTTATTATTTTTAAATTATAGATTTTGAGTAGAAAAGGCAAATCCAGAAGCTAGTTCTCTGTTTATATGTATGTATATGTGTGTGTGTGTGTGTGTGTGTGTGTGTGTGTGTGTGTGTGTTATGAATGCATAGTGGTTCTATTGGAATATAGTTTTATTTGAGAATGTTGTTGTTTTGTATTGTAGATATTGGGTAGAAAAGCAAACCCAGAAGCTAGTTATATGGATATTGAGAAAAGTTTTTACAAGAACAAGGGTAAAATTGTTGAGATAAAGGAGGTACCTTTTGATGGGGCCAAGGAAGTTCGGACCATCGAAGAAAAGGAGTTAACTTTTGATGGGCCCAAGGAAGTTCAGTCATCTAGGTCATTGAATGGTTTGAACTTGGTTCGACCGGTGCCAAAGAAAGGAGTTAAATTTGAAGTGGATGATAAGCCAAGAGTGTCGCAAATTAAGAACCTGAGACGCCCAGTTTCCAAGCCTGTGGAACCTACTAAAGGTAGTGTTCCTAATGTTATTTTGAGAAACCGAGTTTGTTTAATGAGGATGACATTGAAGATGTTCTTTCGAGGTTGAGAATTAAACCAAATTTGTCGTTGAAGATGAGGGTTGAGCAACCAAAGGAGAAATTTAGTGATATGATGTTGTTGAGAAAGCCCCAACCGGTGAGTGTTGATGAAAGTAGCGAAAATAAACAAGAGCAATCTAGTGATGCAAATAAGAATATCATTGGTAATGCAGAAATAGAGAAGTGGAGGGAAGAAGAAAATGATAAAGTTCATGGTTTTACGCTATTAGAAAAACCCAAAGCAAATTGCGTCAAAACAAAGAGTGAAGACGATAGTGAGCACTTTGAGAATGGCGAATCTAGTATGGCTGATGCTGTTGAAGATAATGATAGCTCCAAGGATTTGTCCGAATTTACGGCATTTAACACAATACGTAACAATCTTGAAGAATCCAAAGGTGGTCCTGGTCAAAAGGATGATTCCCTTATAAGTACTACTTTATGTTGCTTTACAGAATTTCTTCAGCTAGGATTGTCAAATTAATCTTGTGCTTGAAATTTTAAGGATTGCACCCATATGAGCAGAGCAATATGGAGTCCGGTGATGAGGTATCTGCTTCGAGTGAACTATCTGGTACAAACTTACCTGTTTCTGACGTTGACTTGTCGATAGACACTGCAATACAAGGAAAACCAAAAAGGTAACTGAAATGGGTTTTCATATATCTATATCTCCACCCTAAGTTTATATTTTGCTTGATTAGCAGGTTGTTTTCTTATAGATTAAACAAATCTGTTAAAGAAGAAATGGGTTTTCATAAAGTGAAGACGATAGTGAGCACTCTGAGAATGGCGAATCTAGTATGGCTGATGCTGTTGAAGATAATGATAGCTCCAAGGATTTGTCCGAATTTACAGCATCTAACACAATATGTAACAATCTTGAAGAATCCAAAGGTGGTCCTGGTCAAAAGGATGATTCCCTTATAGGTACTACTTTATGTTGCGTTACAGAATTTCTTCAGCTAGGATTGTCAAATTAATCTTGTGCTTGAAATTTTAAAAGGAGAAAAACAAGCCATTTTCAAAGAGAAAGTAATCACCCAGTGTGTGTGGGATAGAGAAGGGGAAGCTAGCCAAAGGTGGGATTCCATGGCTAGTTGTATCCGAAAAGTAGCAAAAAAGGTATTAGGAGAGTCCAAGAGCTTTGCTCCACACCAAAAGGAATCTTGGTGGTGGAATGAGGAGATGCAAACAAAGGTGAAGGCTAAGAAGGAATGTTGTAAAGCCTTATACAAGGATAGGACCGATGAAAATGGTGAAAGGTATAGAAGAGTGAAGCAAGAGGCGAAGAAAGCTGTGAGAGAAGCTAAGTTAGTGGCTTATGACGATATGTATAAGCGACTAGATACCAAAGAAGGAGAGTTGGATATCTATAAACTAGCTAGAGTAAGGGAAAAGAAGACAAGGGACCTAAACCAACTGAGGTGCATCAAGGATGAGGATGGAAAGGTTCTTGCTACAGAGAACGCGGTCAAAGACAGATGGAGAGGTTATTTTCATAATCTTTTCAATGAAGGACATGAAATGAGTACTTCTTTAGGGGAGTTGAGTAACTCAGAAGAGTGTAAAAAACTACTCCTTTTATCGTCGAATCAGGAAGGAAGAACTGGTTGTAGCTTTGAAGAAGATGAAGCATAGAAAAGCAGTGGGCCCAGATGATATACCGATCAAAGTGTGGAAAGTCTTGGGAGAGACAGGTATAGCATGGCTCACTGACCTTTTCAATAGGATTTTGAAAATGAAGAAGATGCCAAATGAGTGGTGAAAGAGCACTTTGGTGCCTATCTACAAAAATAAGGGCGACATACAAAATTGCATGAACTATAGGGGTATCAAGCTAATGAGTCATACAATGAAGCTTTGGGAGAAAGTCATTGAGCATAGATTGAGGCAAGAGACACGGGTTTCGGACAACCAATTCGGGTTCATGCCAGGGCGCTCAACCATGGAGGCAATCTATCTCTTACGAAGATTGATGGAAAGATATAGAGAGGGGAAAAAGGATTTACACATGGTCTTCATAGATTTGGAAAAAGCGTATGATAGGGTCCCAAGAGACATTCTCTGGAGGATTTTGGAGAATAAAGGAGTATGAGTAGCATATATCTAAGGTATAAAGGATATGTATGAAGGAGCAAAGACTGCCGTAAGAACTCATGAAGGACAAACCGAAAGCTTCTCCATAACTGTAGGATTACATCAAGGCTCATCCTTAAGTCCTTACCTTTTTGCGTTGGTAATGGATGAGTTAACAGGACATATTCAAGATGATATTCCTTGGTGTATGCTTTTCGCAGACGATATAGTGTTGATAGATGAAACTCAGGAAGGGGTAAATGTGAAGCTTAACCTTTGGAGAGAAGTGTTGGAATCTATAGGTCATCGCCTAAACCGATCAAAGACAGAATATATGGAGTGCAAGTAAAGTGAAAATGGAGACCAAAATGAGTTAGGGGTGAGGATCGGAGATCAGGAAATACCAAAGAGCGACTGCTTTCGCTACCTAGGATCTATCTTGCAAAAGAATGGAGAATTAGATGGAGATCTCAACCATAGAATATAAGCTAAATGGATGAAGTGGAAGAGTGCATCCGACGTGTTGTGTGACTGCCGTATGCCATTGAAGCTCAAGGGAAAATTTTATAGGATGGCAATAAGGCCGGCGATGCTGTGTGGCACAGAATGTTGAGTGGTGAAGCATCAACACGTACACAAAATGGGTGTAGCGGATATGAGGATGCTTCGTTGGATGTGTGGGCATATGAGAAAGGATAAGATTAGGAATTAGGATATCCGAGGTAAAGCAGGAGTAGCCGAAATTGTAGGAAAGCTGAGATAAAATTGGTTATGGTGGTTTAGACATGTGCAAAGAAGGCCTACTGACGCTCCGGTTAGAAGATGCGATTACGGGATAGAGGTTCAGGACGGAAGGGGTAGAGGAAGACCTAGGAAAACTTTGGAAGAAACTCTAAGAAAAGACTTAGAGTACATGGATCTAATGGAGGACATGACAAAGGATCGAGCACAATGGCGTTCTAAGATTCATATAGCCGACCCCACTCAGTGACTTGAATTTTCAAGTCTCCAACCGAGAAGTTTTCCTCACTTAAGAAATTAAAGGAACACTACCTCAACCTACATGCTTCACTCACAAAGCTTCAACATACAAACTTCAACAAAAGAAAAATTCAAAGAACTTAGTGAAGAAGGCTTTGGTGTATTTAACACAATACGTTGAAATGAAACAAAGTTTATTTATTGATATCTCCGATAAGTTACAAATATGTACATATACATGAGTCAAAATAAACAAACAAGAGAGGGCCTTCACAAAGGTTGCTTAGGAGAAGTCTCAGCAGTCGGTAGAGGCCCAGAAAGAGAAGGCACCAGAGGGTGATCACTCGGAGCCTCAGTACTGGACAGAACCCAAGAAGAAAGAGACATCGAAGGCTGATCATTTAGAGCTTCATTACTTGGTACAGCCCCAGAAGACGAAGGCAATAAATGCCTTTGGAACAAACCCACAAACCTCTGATGATCAAGAAATCTGACCATCAGATTCCTTCATCTGGTCAAGCTTCCTCTTCATGTTTGTAGCATAATCATGTGCGAGCTTGTGCAACAGTTTATTCTCTTGCTTGAGTCCTCTAATCTCCTGCTTAAGACTCATCACTTCAGCCGCCAATGATTCAACTTGGCAGGTTCGAGCAAATAGGCGTTGGGCCATATTCGACACAGAACCTGCATACTGAACACTGAGAGCCAGAGAATCCTTAAAGCCAACTCATCAGACCGTTTGGAAAGAAGTCTGTTATCTTTGGGAGTGAGAATGTTCCTGGCCACCACCGCAGCTGTTATATCATTCTTCATCACGGAATCCCTAACGGTAAGAGGACCAGTAGGGGATAAGAAGGCGTGGCTGCCTCTTCATCAAGGTTCAAGTTAAAACGACGGTCGGAAGGGCTAGACATTTTCAAAGGTGTTGAAGAGAGAAGAGGTCGGACAAATCAAGATCTTAGAAGTGCAAGAAGGGAGCTTCTACTGGTGGAGATTCAAGTGTGCTTTGGAACTTAATGCCAGCCTCTATAAAAATCTGCACTCGACGGAGTTTCAGAAATCGAAAAGGCATCTGCTCAGAAATCGAAGAGGCGTTTGCTTTCTCAAAAGTTGGGCTGCTTAGAGACCACGAGGGCCGATCCTAAAGATCGAAGAAGCGTTTGCTTTCTCAAAAGCTGGGTTGCTCAAAGACCACGAGGGCCGATCTCAAAAATCGAAGAGGCGTTTGCTTTCTCAAAAGCTTGGCTGCTCAGAGACCACGAGGGCCGATCTCAAAAATTGAAGAGGCACCTGCTTTCTCAGCCTTGTCAGCACCTGTCACATGCACACTCAGCTTTGCGGAAATTACGGGCAATCTGTAGAAGATTTCTAGTGAAGTAGAAAGCACGTGAATCTTACTGTTCAATCATCCACTTTCCACACGCAACATCAGCTCATAGGTACCACAGATAACTTTGCCAAAGATCTCTGACAAAGTTTAGACACGTGAAGCTTGCAGCTCCCACTACATCACTATGACCAAGAAGGGTAAAAGAATAGCAAAGAAACAGCACTAACAAAGTTTAGACACATAAATTTTGAAGGTTTAGCTACCATATTATTACCTGCAAGGGTAAAGGAACAGCACCACTGCAGGATAATTGGAAAGTCCCTGTGTGTCAACCTCTGTGCTCCGTGGCAAGGTAGACTTGCAAAAATGCCCAACCTTTACTCACATTCGAGAAAACACTCCTAACAAGATTGCTTGCTCCAAAATCGAAGAGGCACCGCCCTCCAAATCGTGAGAGCCAGCCTTCCAACAGGACTACTTTCTCAAACATCGAAGAGACACCGCTCTCCAAATTTCAAGAGCCAGACTCCCAGCAGGATTGCTTTCTCAAAAATTGAAAAGGCACCGTTCTCCGAATCTCGAGAGCCAGATCCCTGACAAGATCGCTTGTTCGAAAACCGAAGAGGCATCGCTTTCTCAACTTCAAGAGTCAGATCTTCTTGGATAAAGCTTGTCTGTAATCTTCACACGCAACATCAGCTTTCCAGATACCACAGACCACTTTTTCAAAGTACTCTGACAGAGTTAAAACACGTGAAGCTGGCAGCTCCCACTACAGTGCTATGACTAAGAAGGGTAAAGGTATAGCATTACTACTTGTTGTTAGGGAGACTCCTATATATGTCGACCTTCATCCTCAACGGACAGGTAGACCTGCAAAAATGCTCAACCCTTCCTCATATCTAAGAGGGCACTCCCAACGAAGCCTCTCGAAATACTCTGCAAACAAGCTACACCAGAGCAAGAATATCTCATATCATCAGGGTTAAAAGCAAGCGTATCCCATATAATGTTTTTTTCCTGTCTTTTCCTTTGGCCTTGTTCTTACCTGCAAGATAAGGAGAAAGAGAGTAATCAGTCAACACTTGGAATCAAGCTTCCAGTCAGGAACTGACTGCCTGGAACCCCTTACCTGATTACTTACCTGGCATAACTCTCGAGTACTCATCTTCAACATCTTATGCTTCCAGAGAAGATACCACATTTGTCTGAGGTACAGATAGGGCAAGTGAGAAGGATACAAGGAAGCATATGGAGACAAGCGTAATAGAACACGTGCCGATACTTCCATTACTTTGTCAACAGCAAAAGTATCTCATATCAGCAGGGTCGAACGTACTCTATATTTGATGGACTTGTTTTGACCCTCAAATTCTTCAGTCGGCCTTATACTTTGGAGGTAACCAGAAAACTCTCCAGCCTAGTTCAAGAATAAGCCTATGGAAAATTACTTTTTCAAAAGCAAAAGTACCTCATATCAGCTCTTCTCCTTTTCTTCTCTTTATCCTTTATGTTGCCTGCAAGATAAGGAGAATGAGAACAATCAGCCGGAACTCGAAATCAAACTTCTGATCTGGGACTGATTGCTTGGAGCTCTGATTGCTTACCTTGTCTGTCACCTCTCTCAGCAGATCCCCTAGCTCGGCGACTTGGGGGACTCCTACTACATGGTTTGTATCACACTTGACCAAGCCTGAAACTATAAGTAAGCTTCAAGTGAAATTGATACATTACCTTGTGCATCTCCACCAGTTAAAGATACCACCCCTGGATAGAGGAAGAGTACTTCCAGAGAAGATGCCACATCTACCTATGAGACAAATAAGGCAAGTGAAGACGATACCACACTTCGGTACTTAGAAGTTTCGTGATTACTTAGTGGCTTGGATCTTGCAAGTCCCCAACCGAGAAGCTTTCCCTCCAACTAGGAGGCCAATCACAGAGTGACACGTGTCGACATCAGAAGCCAATCATAGCGCGACACGTGTCAACATCGGAAGCCAATCACAACACGACACGTGTCAATGTCAGAACAAGGCTAGAAACTCTCTTCTATAAAAGGAGATCATTCTCCCAAAATATTTCCTAATGCCATTTGTACTAAATCATTCACTTGTACCCACTAAAGGAGAGCTTGAACCTATGTACTTGTGTAAACCCTCCACAATTAATGAGAACTCCTCTACTCCGTGGACGTAGCCAATCTGGGTGAACCACGTACATCTTATGTTTGCTCTCCTGTCTCTATCTTTCTACATACTTATCCATACTAATAACCGGAGCAATCTAGCGAAGGTCACAAACTTAATACTTTATGTTGTACCCAAGTCCTCACTGATTTTGTGCATCAACAATCCTTAAGTCCTTACCTTTTTGCATTGGTAATGGATGAGTTAACAGGACATATTCAAGATGTTATTCTTTGGTGTATGCTTTTCGCAGACGATATAGGGTTGATAGATGAAACTCAGGAAGGGGTAAATGCGAAGCTTAACCTTTGGAGAGAAGTGTTGGAATCTAAAGGTCTTCGCCTAAGCCGATCAAAGACAGAATATATGGAATACAAGCGGGATGGATGAAGTGGAAGAGTGCACCTGGCGTGTTGTGTGACCGTCATATGCCACTGAAGCTCAAGGGAAAATTTTATAGGACGGCAATAAGGTCGGCCATGCTGTATGGCACAGAATGTTGGGCGGTGAAGCATCAACACGTACACAAAATGGGTGTAGTGGAGATGAGGATGTTTCGTTGGAGGTGTGGGCTCACAAGAAATGATAAGATTAGGAATGAGTGGGTTGGACATGTGCAAAGAAGGCCTACTGACGCTCCAGTTCGAAGATGTGACTCATGACAGAGGTTCAGGGCTCAAGGGGTAGAGGAAGACCTAGGAAAACTTTGGAAGAGACCCTAAGAAAAGACTTAGAGTACTTGGATCTAACGGAGGACATGACACAAAACCGAGCGCAATGGCATTCTAGGATTCACATAGCCGACCCCACTTAGTGGGAAAAAGCTTTGTTGTTGTTGTTGTTGTTCTGTTACAAAAAATTCATTCTCTACAAATCTATAGGGTTATGAAGATGCTGATTGGGTTATGGCTGAAAATCTGGTTAAAAAAAGGAGATAAGGGAGATGTAGAACTGATAAGTGCTAGCACCAGAGGTTTTTTGTAAGTACACTTTGGACAGTCATTTCATAGGCTTTCATTTGTTCTTTAGTGTTTGTGGTTAACTATATATACTTTCCATCTGAGCTTTCTGAGTTTGATTTGACCTTTATGACAGGTATCTTTCCGCTCGTTAATTGGATTTCTGCCATACCGTAATCTTTCTTCCAAGTGGAAGTTCTTAGCTTTTGAGTCATGGTTGAGACAGAAGGGCTTAGACCCGTCATTGTACAGACGAAATCTAGGAATTATTGATACGAATACTCTTCCTAATCCAAGCCTAGAAGATCCTGATGCAGACGCGAAAAACGAGACAATAGTTTCACCAGATATGAGATTGGAAGATCTTCTTAGAATTTATGACCAAGAGAAAATCAAATTCTTATCATCATTTGTTGGCCAGGTTTGAAGAACCTGAATGAGAAGATTGACTGCTGCATTTGGAAACTTTATTCTCATCTTTTATTCCTTTTAATTAATTTTTAGAAACTGAATTTTGTAGAAAATCAGAGTACAATTGGTGTTGACCAACAGAAAGTTTGGGAAGCTTGTATTTTCAGTGAGGCCAAAAGAGAAGGAAGAGTCGGTTGAGAGAAAAAGAAGTCTTATGGTGAGAGGCCACCTTCATTTGTGATGTATCTTGAATGGTGCTGTTTGTTATTCCTTTCATTTTGATTATTCTTTTTAAGCTACAGTATTTGGTAACCTCTATTTCCAGAGTTGGAAGACTACAATATTTGGTTGTTCAGGGTGGTGGATAAGTGTCACAGCTGCAAACTAGAAATATATTAATAAATATAAAAATCTTGCCAAAGCTGATTGTAAGAAATCAGTGTTTTGTAGTATCATTTTGAGTTGGTCTATGGAGTTTAATTAAAATGATTTCTGGTGTATGCTATATGTTATAATTCTCCTATGTGAATTCCTATCCTTTACTCCTAAAATTGGGATTTATTATTTCATCCTAATATATGTATAAGTTGATCTGAAAAATCTCTTTTACATGGGTGGTTCTCAAATAACTGAGAAGCAATCTTATACCTAAAATATTAAGTCTCTGAAGTCCATGTTCTTCAAAAGCTTATTGTGCAATTCCGAGTATGCAATATGTTGTCTCAATCTCTTATATTGATTCTTATGGCAGGCAAAACTTCAAGTTGGAGATGTTGTGAAATGCTGCATCAAGAAAATCACTTATTTTGGTGTTTTTGTTGAGGTAACTGAAAGGTTTGCCACTCATTGTCTTGGAAGTGAAAAAAAAACTTTACTCTAGTGTTTTGATATCACGGATGATAATTTTTTGTATTTATAAGTTATTCAAAACAACTCCGCCTATGTAAGTTTATCTTACATTACCGGTCCCAAGCCCGGATAAAGGAGGAAGGGGAGGGCGTCAGGTAGTCGACAGCCGGCACTCCACAGTTACGTCGAATCCTTATGACAATGAATCCAGAACGAAATCGCGCTAAAGCTAGGACGTCACCCGTAAGTGGCGCGCTGTGTGGCCCGAGCACAGTGATAAGTGAGCAAGGGTTCGCTGTATCTCCATCGGCACCCGGATGCAGTGTTAAATGAGCAAGGGGGCCATAGAAACTTCTTTTCGAACGACTCCACTCAAAGTTGTTTGGGAGCATATGCTCCTATCAACTTTACACAGGACACACAAAAGAAGTACTTTGATCTTATTAGACGGGGGATGGTGAAGAAGCTAGGACAGAAGGGTAGAGTTCAAGAGAGTAGAATGCGTTTAGGAACGTGGAATATAGGAACCTTAACGGGAAAGTCTATGGAAGTAGTGGAAGTTATGGTGAGGAGAAGGATAAATATTATGTGCCTACAAGAAACTAAGTGGGTTGGTCTTAAGGCAAAGGATCTAGAAAACTCAGGGTTTAAGCTTTGGTATTCGGGCACAAATAGAACGAGAAACGGTGTTGGCATCATTGTGGACAAGACCTTGACACAAGATGTTGTAGATGTCAAGAGGGTAGGAGATAGAATCATGGCAATCAAGATTGTAATAGGACAAGAACTCATCAATGTGATTAGTGCGTACGCACCTCAAGTAGGGTTGGATACGAGTTCGAAGGAGAAATTTTGGGAAGACCTTGGAGACTTGGTGCAAGGAATTGCCCAGACGAAGAAGTTATTTATAGGAGGAGATTTAAATCGACACGTGGGCAGGGAGACAGGCAACTATGGAGGTTTTCATGGTGGCCATGGTTTTGGGGAGAGAAATAAGGATGGGGAAGCTATCTTGGATTTTGCAATGGCATATGATCTCTTCTTAGCTAACACCTTCTTTAAGAAGAGAGAAGAACATGTGATCACCTACAAGAGTGGGTCGTCAAAAACACAAATAGATTTTCTTCTAATGAGGAAAGGGGATCGTATAACTTGTAAGGATTGCAAAGTTATACCGGGGGAGAGCTTGGCTAATCAACATCGCTTGTTGGTGATGGATGTACATATCAAAAGAGTGAGAAAAAAGAACAAGACTTGGAAGTGCCCAAAGACTAGATGGTGGAATCTAAAAGGAGAAAAACAAGTCATTTTCAAAGAGCAAGTAATCACCCAGTGTGTGTGGGATAGAGAGGGGGAAGCTAGCCAAATGTGGGATTCCATAGCTAGCTGTATCCGAAAAGTAGCAAAAGAGGTATTAGGAGAGTCCAAGGGCTTTGCTCCACACCAAAAGGAATCTTGGTGGTGGAATAAGGAGGTACAAACAAAGGTGAAGGCTAAGAAGGAATGTTGTAAAGCCTTATAGAAGGATAGGACCGATGAAAATGGTGAAAGGTATAGAAGAGCGAAGCAAAAGGCGAAGAAAGCTGTGAGAGAAGCTAAGTTAGCGGCTTATGACGATATGTATAAGCGACTAGATACCAAAGAAGGAGAGTTGGATATCTATAAACTAGCTAGAGCAAGGGAAAATAAGACAATGGACCTAAACCAAGTGAGGTGCATCAAGGATGAGGATTGAAAGGTTCTTGCTACAGAGAACGCGGTCAAAGACAGATGGAGAGGTTATTTTCATAATCTTTTCAATGAAGGACATGAAAGGAGTACTCCTTTAGGGGAGTTGAGTAACTCAGAAGAGTATAGAAACTACTCATTTTATCGTCGAATCAGGAAGGAAGAACTGGTTGTAGCTTTGAAGAAGATGAAGCATAGAAAAGCAGTGGGCCCAGATGATATACCGATTGAAGTGTGGAAAGCCTTAGGAGAGACAGGTATAGCATGGCTCACTGACCTTTTCAATAGGATTTTGAAAACGAAGAAGATGTCAAACGAGTGGCGAAAGAGCACCTTGGTGCCTATTTACAAGAATAAAGGCGACGTACAAAATTGCATGAACTATAGGGGTATTAAGCTAATGAGTCATACAATGAAGCTTTGGGAGAGAGTCATTGAGCATAGATTGAGGCAAGAGACACGGGTTTCGGACAACCAATTCGGGTTCATGCCAGGGCGCTCAACCATGGAGGCAATCTATCTCTTACGAAGATTGATGGAAAGATATAGAGATGGGAAAAAGGATTTACACATGGTCTTTATAGATTTGGAAAAAGCGTATGATAGGGTCCCAAGAGACATTCTTTGGAGGATTTTAGAGAAGAAATGAGTACGAGTAGCATATATCCAAGCTATAAAGGATATGTAGGAAGGAGCAAAGACTGTCGTAAGAACTCATGAAGGACAAACCGAAAGCTTCCCCATAACTGTAGGATTACATCAAGGCTCATCCTTAAGTCCTTACCTTTTTGCGTTGGTAATGGATGAGTTAACAGGACATATTCAAGATGATATTCCTTGGTGTATGCTTTTCGCAGACGATATAGTGTTGATAGATGAAACTCAGGAAGGTATAAATGCGAAGCTTAACCTTTGGAGAGAAGTGTTGGAATCTAAAGGTCTTCGCCTAAGCCGATCAAAGACAGAATATATGGAGTGCAAGTTCAGTGCAAATGGAGGCCAAAATGAGTTAGGGGTGAGGATCGGAGATCAAGAAATACCAAAGAGCGACCGTTTTCACTACCTAGGATCTATCTTACAAAAGAACGGAGAATTAGATGGAGATCTCAACCATAGAATACAAGCTGGATGGATGAAGTGGAAGAGTGCATCCGGCGTGTTGTGTGATCATCGTATGGCACTGAAGCTTAAAGGAAAATTTTATAGGACAGCAATAAGGCCGGCGATGCTGTATGGCACAGAATGTTGGGCGGTGAAGCACCAACACGTACACAAAATGGGTGTAGCGGAGATGAGGATGCTTCGTTGGATGTGTGGGCACACGAGAAAGGATAAGATTAGGAATGAGGATATCCGAGGTAAAGTAGGAGTAGCCGAAATTGAAGGAAAGAGGAGAGAAAATCGGTTACGGTGGTTTGGACATGTGCAAAGAAGGCCTACTGACGCTCCGGTTAGAAGATGCGACTACGGGACAAAGGTTCAGGGCCGAAGGGGTAGAGGAAGACCTAGGAAAACTTTGGAAGAGACTCTAAGAAAAGACTTAGAGTACTTGGATCTAACGGAGGACATGACACAGGATCGAGCACAATGGCGTTCTAAGATTCATATAGCCGACCTGACTCAGTGACTTGGATTTTTCAAGTCTCCAATCGAGAAGTTTTCCCCACCCGGGAAATTAAGGGAACACTACCTCAACCTACATGCTCCACTCACAAAGCTTCAACATACAAGCTTCAACAAAAGAAAAATTCAAAGAACTTAGTGAAGAAAGCTTTGGTGTATTTAACACAATACGTTGAAATGAAACAAAGCTTATTTATTGATATCTCTAAGAAGTTACAAATATGTACATATACACGAGTCAAAATAAACAAACAAGAGGGAGCCTTCACAAAGGTTGCTTAGGAGAAGTCTCAGCAGTCGGCAGAGCCCCAGAAAGAGAAGGCACCGGAGGGGGATCATTCGGAGCCTCAGTACTGGACAGCACCCTAGAAGGAGGAGGCATCGGAGGTTGATCATTTGGAGCTTCATTACGCGGTACAGCCCCAGAAGACGAAGGCAATAAATGCCTTTGGAACAAACCCACAAACCTCTGATGATCATGTAAAATCTGACCATCAGATTCCTTCATCTGGTCAAGCTTCCTCTTCATGTTTGTAGCATAGTCATGAGCGAGCCGGTGCAACTGTTTATTCTCATGCTTGAGCCCTCTAATCTCCTGTTTGAGACTCATCACTTCAGCCGCCAATGATTCAACTTGGCGGGTTCGAGCAAATAGGCGTTGGGCCATATTAGACACAGAACCTGCGCACTGAACACTGAGAGCCAGAGAATCCTTAACAGCTAACTCATCAGACCGTTTGGAAAGTAGTCTGTTATCTTTGGGAGTGAGAAGGTTCCTGGCCACCACCGTAGTGGTCATATCATTCTTCATCACGGAATCCCCAATGATAAGAGGACCAATAGGGGATACGAAGGATGGGCGCCATATGTTGTCTAGAGAAGGCGTGGCTGCCTCTTCAACAAGGTTCAAGTCAAAACGACGGTCGGAGGGGCCAGACATTTTCAAAGGTGTTGAAGAGAAAAGAAGTCGGACAAATCAAGATCTTAGAAATGCAAGAAGGGAGCTTCTACTGGTGGAGATTCAAGTGTGCTTTGGAACTTAATACCAGCCTCTATAAAAATCCGCACTCGATGGAGCTTCAGAAATCGAAGAGGCGCCTGCTCAGAAATCGAAAATGCGTTTGCTTTCTCAAAAGCTGGGCTGCTAAGAGACCATGAGGGCCGATCTTAGGAATCGAAGAGGCGTTTGCTTTCTCAAAAACTGGGCTGCTCAAAGACCACGAAGGTCGATCGCAGAAATCGAAAAGGCGCTTGCTTTCTCAAAAGCTGGGCTGCTCGGAGACCACGAGGGTCGATCTAAAAAATCGAAGAGGCACTTGCTTTTTCAGCCTTGTCAGTACCTGTCACATGCACACTTAACTTTGCGAAAATTACGGGCATTCTGTCGAAGATTTCTAGTGAAGTAGAAAGCACGTGAATGTTACTGTTCAATCATTCACTTTCCACACGCAACATCAACTCACGGGTACCACAGATAACTTTGCCAAAAATCTCTGACAAAGTTTAGACACGTAAAGCTTGCAGCTCCCATTACATCGCTATGACCAAGAAGGGTAAAAGAATAGCAAAGAAACAGCACTAACAAAGTTTAGACACATAAATTTTGAAGGTCTAGCTACCATATTATTACCCACAAGGGTAAAGGAACAGGACCATTGCTGGATAATTGGAAAGTCCATGTGGGTCAACCTCTGTGCTCCGTGGCAAGGTAGACTAGCAAACAGGCCTAACCTTTACTCACATTCGAGAAAACATTCCCAACAAGATTGCTTGCTTCAAGATCGAAGAGGCACCGTCCTCCGAATCTCGAGAGCCAGACTCCCAACACGATTACTTTCTCAAAAAGCGACGAGACACCGCTCTCCGAATCTCAAGAGCCAGACTCCTAGCAGGATTGCTTTCTCAAAAATCGAAGAGGCACCGTTCTCCGAATCTCGAGAGACAGATCCCCGACAGGATTGCTTGTTCAAAAACCGAAGAGGCATCGCTTTCTCAACTTTGAGAGCCAGATCTCCTTGGATAAAGCTTGTCTGTAATCTTCACACGTAACATCAGTTTTCCAGATACCACAGACCACTTTTTCAAAATGCTCTGACAGAGTTAAAACACGTGAAGCTGGCAGCTCCCACTACCGTGCTATGACCAAGCAGGGTAAAAGAATAGTATTACTCCTTGTTAAGGAGACCCCTATATATGTCGACCTCTATCCTCAACGGACAGGCAGACCTGCAAAAATGCTCAACCCTTCCTCATATCTGATAGGGCACTCCCAACGAAGCCTCTCGAAATACTCAGCTTTCTTTCCCCCCCGAGAACACCTCTGCAAACGAGCTACACTAGAGCAAGAATATCTCATATCATCAGGGTTAAAAGCAAGAGTATCCCATATCATGTTTTTTTCCTGTCTTTTCCTTTGGCCTTGTTCTTACCTGCAAGACAAGGAGAAAGAGAGCAATCAGTCAGCACTTGGAATCAAGCTTCCAGTCCGGAACTGACTGCCTGGAACCCCATTGCTCTCGAGTACTCATCTTCAACATCTTATGCTTCCCGAGAAGATACCACATCTGCCTGAGGAACAAATAGGGCAAGTGAGAAGGATACAAGGAAGCATGTGGAGACAAGCGTAACAGAACACGTGCCGATACATCCACTACTTTGTCAACAGCAAAAGTATCTCATATCAGCAGGGTCGAACGTATTCTAGATTTGATGGACTTGTTTTGACCCTCAAATTCTTCAGTCGGCCTTATACTCTAGTGGAAACAAGAAAACCCTCCAGCCCAGTTCAAGAATAAGCCTGTGGAAAGTTACTTCTTCAAAAGAAAAAGTATCTCATATCACATTTTCTCATTTTCTTCTCTTTATCCTTCATGCTACCTGCAAGATAAGGAGAAGGATAACAATCAGCCGGAACTCGAAATCAAAACTTCTGATCTGGGACTGATTGCTTGGAGCTCTGATTGCTTACCTTGTCTGTCACCTCTTTCAGCAGATCCCCTAGCTCGGCGACTTGGAGGACTCCTACTACATGGTTTGTATCGCGCTTGACCAAGCCTGAAACTACAAGTAAGCGTCAAGTGAAATTGATACATTACCTTGTGCATCTCCACCAGTTAAAGATACCACCCCTGGAGGGAGGAAGAGTACTTCCAAAGAAGATGCCACATCTACCTATGAGACAGATAAGGCAAGTGAAGACGATACCACACTTCGGTACTTAAAAGTTTCGTGATTACGAGATCATTCTTCCACAATATTTTCTAATGTCATTTGTACTAAATCATTCACTTGTACTCACTAAAGGAGAGCTTAAACCTATATACTGTGTAAACCCTTCACAATTAATGAGAACTCCTTTACTCCGTAGACGTAGCCAATCTAGGTGAACCACGTACATCTTGTGTTTGCTTCCTGTCTCTATCTACACTAATGACTGGAGCAAGCTAGCGAAGATCACAAACTTAATATTTAAGACGATATTCTTTGGTGTATGCTTTTCGCAAACGATATAGTGTTGATAGATGAAACGCAGGAAGGGGTAAACGCGAAGCTTAACCTTTGGAGAGAAGTGTTGGAATCTAAAGGTCCTCGCCTAAGCCGATCAAAGACAGAATATATGGAGTGCAAGTTCAGTGCAAACGGAGGCCAAAATGAGTTAGGGGTGAGGATCGGAGATCAGGAAATACCAAAGAGCGACCGTTTTCCCTACCTAGGATCTATCTTGCAAAAGAACGGAGAATTTGATGGAGATCTCACCCATAGAATACAAGCTGGATGGATGAAGTGGAAGAGTGCATCCGGCGTGTTGTGTGACCGTCATAGGCCACTGAAGCTTAAGGGAAAATTTTATAGGACGGCAATAAGGCCGGCAATGCTGTATGGCATAGAATGTTGGGCGGTGAAGCATCAACACGTAGGTGTAGTGGAGATGAGGATGCTTCGTTGGATGTGTGGGCACATGAGAAAGGATAAGATTAGGAATGAGGATATCCGAGATAAAGTAGGAGTAGCCGAAATTGAAGGAAAGAGGAGAGAAAATCGGTTACGGTGGTTTGGACATGTGCAAAGAAGGCCTACTGACGCTCCGGTTCGAAGATGTGACCACGGGACAGAGGTTTAGGGCCGAAGGGGTAGAGGAAGACCTAGGAAAACTTTGGAAGAGACCCTAAGAAAAGACTTAGAGTACTTGGATCTAACGGAGGACATGACACAAAACCGAGCGCAATGGCGTTCTAGGATTTATATAGCCGACCCCACATAGTGGGAAAAGGCTTTGTTGTTGTTGTATAAGTTATTCAAAACAATCTATTGATGGATTGGCCTTGCTACTATCTGGTTTTGGCACAATGCTTTGTGCTATATTTTCATTACTTTAGGGTCCTGAAAATGGAGCCGAGACTGGGATACCTAGTTTTCCTCACAAAAATGAACCTCTCTACATTAATGTAGGTTGAAGGAGTGCCTGCATTAATCCATCAGACAGAAATATCTTGGGATGCCACAGTGGATCCTTCTTCCTACTTTAAAATTGGTCAGGTAATTTGGTTAATGATCTAATTGTAGGAGATACTGTTTAATATTCGGTCTATGCCACTGAAGTTTGTGATTTGTACTTAGTTTGTTAGCATTTTTTAGAGTTTCGGTGTTTCTTTATGTATTGTTCTGCCTTTTTTCTCTCTTTCTGATCTCAGATTGTGGAGGCAAAAGTTTACCAACTGGATTTTGCACTTGAACGCATCTTCTTATCATTAAAGGAGATTATGGTAATGTATATCTTATGGATTTCTTGGATACACATGTCTAATTTGTTTGATGAGATATGCAATTAATAAGAAAGATCCGTTCGTATTTGTTGCAGCCAGATCCATTGATGGAGACCTTGGAGTCCGTAGTTGGAGATTGTGATAGCCTGGATGGGAGATTAGAAGCAGCACAAGCAGATACTGAGGTTTTTTTCTTCCCCCCACAGATCGACCTTCAGTGGGATATATTAGTCTAATTACATCATCATAGTTGTGAACTGCGTAGCGCATACTTGTGACATTAAGAGTATAAGAAACCAAATGCTTTTACAAAAAGTAAAATAATAAATAATAAAAAACAAATGCATACAGTGAAAAAAGCGTCTTTATTGTTGTAGAGTGGATTGACATATGTTTATCTCTTCGATGGATTGACATAGAAGATATAACCTCAATGATATTATGATACATATGTAAACTATCTGGTATCTGCATGAACAGACTCCATACACGATGTTTCTTTTGCTTATCAACACCATATGATTCAATATTTTTGACAGTGGGCTGATGTCGAATCTCTTATCAAAGAGCTGCAACAAACCGAAGGAATCCAGTCTGTATCAAAAGGTCGCTATTTCTTGAGCCCAGGGTTAGCTCCCACATTTCAGGTACGAACACCTAACATTTCTTGATTTCAGATCAGTGGACAAAAAAGTTAAGGTTGGTAGAAAGCTGCATACTATTATGTGCAGTGTAGTAATCCAGATTTGCATGTGGGACCCTATTTAGGGATTTACAGAATAACAAAGATTTAAGTTCCTCGTTTGAAAGGCTAATGTAACATGTCGATGTTGCATGGTTGATGTGTTTGTTTAACAGATTGCACAAATGCTCAACCAGAAGTGTTAGCCAATACATTAATGTTGAAAGAATCTCATTCTGTTGAGAGTCTCTCCCTTTTTAATGTTGTTTGTACCATACTTGACCAATCCCGAAACTACTGAGCACCGGTCAACGTTATATCGTCAAGGACCCAGAAGAGTTTCCCTACAACCAGGAGGCCAATCACAGCGCAACACGTGTCAACATCAGAAGCCAATCATAGCGCGACACGTGTCAACATCAGAAGCCAATCACAACAAGACACGTGTCAATGTCAGAATGAAACTAGAAACTCTCTTCTATAAATAGAGATCATTCTCTCATAATATTTCCTAATGTCATTTGTACTAAATCATTCACTAGTACTCACTAAAGGAGAGCTTGAACCTATGTACTTGTGTAAACCCTTCACAATTAATGAGAACTCCTCTACTCCGTGGACATAGCCAATCTGGGTGAACCACGTACATCTTGTGTTTGCTTTCCTGTCCCTTTCCATTTACATACTTATCCACACTAATGACCGGAGCAATCTAGCGAAGGTCACAAACTTGACACTTTCTGTTGTACCAAAGTCCTCACTGATTTTGTGCATCAACAAATGCCATATTTGAAGTAATAAGCTGGAAAATGCATCATCTTTTGACCTGGACTTCTTAGTGTCACGTTTTCGTTAGAAAAACTAGTGCATCTTAGTATTTGTCTAAATCTGTTTCCACTAGTCCAAAATAGTTTAAACTTTTCTTTCCAAACTCAAGTATCTGCTGTGGACCTATCTTTTTAATGCAGGTTTATATGGCATCCATGTTTGAGAATCAATACAAGTTGCTTGCTCGATCAGAAAATAAGTACAGGAGGTGAGTTATGAAATTGACAGCAGTTTACCTTCAAGGCTTCAATTACTATCTGTTTTCCTTTATTTCTCTTTGAAAAGATAATTTGCTTAACCAAATCAAATTATCTCTGCGTTTAAGACATTAGAAGCACTTCTTAGAAGCAGACACTGACTTGTGTTAAAGTCAATCGATTACTGATTGCATTATTTTTTGCAGGTAATAGTTCAAACATCATTGGACAAAGAAGAGATGAAATATGTGATTCTAACATGTACAAGCAGAGTAGGCTAGTTCTGTTCTTTCTTGCTATTTGGGTAGAGCGAGTGCAGTTTCGTTCATGACGGGTATCGTTAGAAATTTTGTGAAGTTAGAAATGGGAATTCGTTTCCATGGCGGGGAGGATGGAAATTGTTGTTCATTTTGTAGAGATGGGGATCTGTAAATACTCCAAGCTTAATGAAGTGTTATAATGAAGTGTTGTAACATGATCGTGCACTAAGTTGATCTGCTTTGATGTAACTATTGCCATAGGGGGTTGGAAATTTCATCAACAAGATATGTGTGGATACCATGGCCTTGAGATCATTGATGCCTATGCGTCCGAAGATGACATTGTATGCCGTTGGGCAATCAACCACCAGGAAGTTAGTGGTAATGGTAGCTGTGTAAGGGTCTGTACCAATGGTGAAAGGTAAGTGTATGCTCCCCAAATGTTGCACGATATTACCGGAGAAGCTTATCAGAGGGGAAACCGAGTAAGTGTTTAGCTACATTAAGTGCCCTAAAAGCTTCAGCAAACATGATATTGACCGAAGCCGCCGTGTCTACCAGGATTCGTCGTACTTCAAAGTTGGCTATGTGAGCTTCCACAATCAGTGGGTCATTGTGAGGGTAGATGATACATCTTTCTTCCTTAGGGTAGAAACATATTGGATCCCAGTTAGGCTTTTGATACTTACCTCCCCTGATGTCTTCCACGTGAAACACTTGGTGGCCAGACCTTAAAGCTCGTTCACTATTTTTCATGGCCCTGTTGGAAGATTTAGATATGGGTGTGCCACCACTTATGGAATATATCACATTCACCTGGCATTGGTTATGGTTACCCCTTAGAGGGTAAAGGAAGAATTGATCGATTTTTCCTTCACGTGCCAAAGCTTCAATATGATCACGAAGGGTGATACACTTCTCGCCGTCATAGCCGTTATGCTCGTGGTAGTAGCAAAACGTGCCCGTGTTCTTCGTGGGCTTGTAATCCGGGTGCCTCGACTTTGGCTTCGGTATCAGGTGTGCTATGCTGGGGTAAATGACCACGCATGTGGCATTCAAATGTGTGTATGCCTCATACCTCGGGGTAGAGGCCGTCCTAACACGTGCTTGACCCACTGTGTTGACTGCCTGGGGTCGGGGATTATCATGGCGATACCCTTGGTTACCGCGGTAGTGTCCATTACTCTTTTTACTAAAATGAGACTGGTGAGGATTGAAATCTTTCCTTTTGCCTTGAGATTGATATGTCTGTTAACTTGGCAAAGTATTAAGTAAGGCAGGGGGAGGCACCGCTGCAGTTTGGAAGGTCGAGGTCTTCTCATTTGGTTGGATTTGGCTTCCACTCCCTACTTGCTGGTAAAGGGTGGTTGTGAGGGGTTTCCCTTGATATGTCCTTGCCTCGGCGGAGGCATGGTTGTAAGCCTGTGCCCTCACCTCAGAGTAAGTCTTCCAGGTGTTGGCATTGATCATGTACTTGAAGAAACAATCACGTAGGCCTACCGTGAAGGCCTTGAGGGCGGTCTTGTCATCTGCCTCAGCGCAGCAAGAATACTCATGGCTGAAACGACCAGCATACTCTCGTAGTGACTCGTCTGGCTTCTGGCGAATAGTGTACAAATCATCTGCAGAATGCAAGCGATCGGTATGGAAGATGTGTTGAGAGATAAACATTTTCCTCAGTTCCTCAAATGAGTCTACTATCTCAGGTGGAAGACGACAATACCGGTTTAGAGCTCCGCCAGAGAGGGTGGAGGGGAAGAGAAAACATCTCTTTTCGTCGGTGTGCATCCGATATGCCATGGTAGACTCAAAGAGGTTAAGGTGTTCAATTGGGTCCTCCCTTCCAGTATAGAGTTGTAAACCAAGCTTTTGTTTTGTCTTCGCTTGAAGAGGGGTGTCAAGGATCCTCCTTGTGAGAGGGTCAAGCCTGGGTTGGTTCCAATCAGGTATCTCGGCCTGACGTTCGGCCTTCAACTTGTTTACTTCCTCAAGAAGCTGTAGGACAAGAGGGTCCTTAATGAAGTCATGTACCACTGGAGCTTTCTTTCATAAATCTTCATCTCCTCTTGGAAGTAGGAAGGTTTGATCAAGAGCATGTGATTTTTCCCTGGACTCGCCGTACTGACTTTCAAGGTATGTATATCGAAACATCTCTGAGTCTCATATACCTTCATGTTCCTCTAGGACATGTCGTCCCTTCCCTAGATTGGCAGCTGGCCTGGGTCGTGGGAGGGGACCGAGTCTTTTAGAAACCCTTAGGTTATTGATCTTCGAGCATATGTGGAGGGGATTCTCTCGACGTTGCTTTAGGAAGTCTCGGCAGTCACGATAAACGGCTTTCGATCCTTCCAACCCTTCTGCAAGGAGGTGTCTTTCTCCACTTCTCCTGCTCCGGGTCGAAGCAGCTGGGTTAAGAGAAGTCTCGTGTTGATCAATGTTTTGATGATTAGCTCACTCCTCATCAGGGATACCCATGTCGAAGGAAAGTGACCTTCCGTGTTGGGGGGCACCCAGATGATGGTTGATGTCTACAGGGGCAACAAGCTCCCGTGTTTGAGTACGCATAGTTTTGTGGAGCGTCTCAAAGAGCTTCTCATACTGCTCTTGAAGGACCTCATTCTTCATTCCTATCTTGTTGTTTTGAGCTTCTAGCTCATCGACTTTAGCTTGAAGAGCAACCCTCTTTCCTTCATTCTTTCGTTGTTTCGCACTAGGTGCAAGAGGGGTGTCATTCTGTGTGTTGTGGCTTCCTTCGCTCCCCATGTTGGAGATGGATGCCTGGTCAAAAGAGAGTGTACGAATGGTGGAAACTAGCTTGACAAAGTTGAAGAGAGTGGGAATAAGTGTCGTTCCCACATACGGCGCCAAATGTTGATGCACAAAATTAGCGAGGACTTTGGTACAATAGAAAGTGTTAAGTTTGTGACCTTCGCTAGATTGCTCCGATCATTAGTGTGGATAAGTAAGTAAACGGATAGGCACAGGGAAGCAAACACAAGATGTACATGGTTCACCCAGATTGGCTACGTCCATAGAGTAGAGGAGTTTTCATTAATTGTGAAGGGTTTACATAAGTACTTAGGTTCAAGCTCTCCTTTAGTGAGTACTAGTGAATGATTTAGTATAAATGACATTAGGAAATATTGTGAGATAATGATCTCTATTTATAGAAGAGAGTTTCTAGTTTCATTCTGACATTAACACGTGTCATGTTGTGATTGGCTTCTGATGTTGACACGTGTCGCGCTATGATTGGCTTCTGATGTCGACACGTGTTGTGCTGTGATTGGCCTCCTGGTTGTAAGGAAACTCTTCTAGGTCCTTGACGGTATAACGTTGACCAGTGCTCAATAGTTTCGGGATTGGTCAAGTATGGTACAAACAAAATCGATCCCAGGCTTTTGAGAGTATCATTTAGCCACTAACCATTATTCTTCTGTATATACCCATCTAGGTTCAATTTTGTTTTATAGATCCACTTGACACCCACAACTAGCTTATCAAATGGTCTATCAACAAGTTCCCAGGTGCAATTCTTCTTTATCATGCCTATTTCTGCTTCCATTGCCTTCTGCCATGACTCATCTTTTGCTGCTTCCTCAAAGTTCTCAGGCTCAATAATGCACAAATTGCATTTTGCATATATTTCTGTCAAGCTTTTGAACTTCAAAGGAGTATGATCATAGTCTTGAAGACCTGTGTTACTCTGCATTTGCACCAGTCTTGAACCATTTTCAATTGACTCATTGGTTTCAGATGATTATGCTAAGGATTCATTATTTACATCATTTTGATCACTTGAGTTCCCTTCCACATTTTGATCACACATTTTCTTTCCAGGTATAGATACACTGATGGTTTTCTCAGATTGAGACTTCCAATCCCAGCAAGCATTTTCATCAACTATTACATCCCTTGACACAATTATTTTCTTTGAGATAGGATCATAGAGTCTATACCCTTTCTCACATGTGCCATATCCCAAGAAAATGCATTTAGTACTTGTTTCATCTAACTTTTGTCTAATTTGTCTTGGGATGTAAGCATAACACACAGAACCAAAAATCTTTAAGTGTTTGATCCTTGGTTTTCTTCCATTATATGCCTCGAAGGGAGTCTTCTTATCAAGAGACTTGGTGGGACATCTGTTCAAAATATATACTGCTGTATTAACAGCTTCTGCCCAGAATTCAAATGGAACACCCTTTTCGATCATCATACACTTTGCCATTTCAATTATGGTTCTATTCTTCCTCTCAGCTACACCATTCTGCTAAGGTGTGTATCCCACTGTAAGTTGTCTTTCCATGCCCATTTCTTCACAAAATTCCCTAAATTCAACAAATACATATTCTCCTCCTCTGTCACTTCTCAACTTCTTCATTTTATATCCACTTTGCAATTCAATTGTGAGCTTAAATTTCTTGAATATACTAAACACCTCTGACTTGTTCCTTAAGAAGTAAACCCAACACATTCGAGTGCAGTCATCTATAAAGGTAAGAATATACCTATTTCTAGCATTTGTAGAAGTCTGCATAGGTCCATAGATGTCAGAGTGAATGAGTTTAAGAGGTAGTGAGGCCCTCCAAGATGCTTCATTTGGAAATGCATCTCTGCAATGCTTCCCAAAAGCACATCCTTCACATATCTCATTTGTCATTTCAAGATCAGGCAAACCCAACACCATATCATGTTCTTTGAGTTGCTTCAAACTGCCTAAATTCAAATGTCCTAACCTCCTATGCCAGATTGTAGAAGACTGATACACACTAGCCTTTAGAGCAACCTGCATCTCAGGTTTAAGTCTCAAGGGAAAACTTCTATTGCCCTTCAGTGGTACTCTAGCTATCAGATTAGACATGGAACCATCATCATATATTTCTGCAGTTGTACCTCCAAACACAAGAAAGTAACCGTGTTCCATCATTTGCCCTACATTGAGCAAATTTTCTTTTAAACCTGGAATTAACATCACTTCCTTGATAGATCTCCTTTCCATTTTGGTATCAACTACTAAACTTCCTTTCCTTGTGACTTCAATGCGCTGTCCAGTACCCATTTCTACCTTGGCATTTATATTTCTATTAATGTCAATCAGCAAATCCTCCCTTCCAGTCATATGGTTACTGCAACCACTGTCTACATACCATATATCTTCACTTTTCTTCACAGTGACATTGTTGCAGACATGGAACATGGTAGGAGTATCATTGACTTGATTAACAAAATTCACATGTTGGTTAGCCTTCTCCTTCTTGACTCGGCAATCTCTTGCAATATGCCCCAACTTATGACAAATATGGCACCTTGGTTTATCTTTGAACCAACATTCACCAAAATGCAGTTTATCACAATGTATACAAGGATTCTTAGCTCCTTCACAAGTACCTGCAACTTTTCCAGTTTGATTTGCAGGTCTATTATCTCCTTTCTTCCATTTGGACTTCCAATTCTTCTGTGGTTTGAACCCTTGATTCCCATTGTACTTATTTTGTTTTGAAGCAATATTGAGACTAACAAATGCTTTCTCAATGTGAGATTCATCACGCCTGTCAATTCTTTGCTCATAACCCTTGAGAATAGCTACCACATCTTGAACATCTACAGTATCTAGATCCTTAGTATTTTCAATCACAGAAGCAATATTATCATAGGACCTAGGTAAACTTATCAGCAACTTTTGAACGATTCTCTGATTACTTATATCATCACCATAGCTTCTCATTTGACTAATCAAATCAAATAATCTAACTAGATATGCAGAGAAAGCTTCATTTTCACTCATTCTAGTATATTCAAAATCATGGCGTAAGCCTTGGAGTTTCACAGCTTGTACATGTTTATCTCCCACAAATTCTTGTTTCAGCACATTCCAAGCAGCATTTGCAGTCTCTTGGATGGCGATTCTCGGAAAGATCTGATCAAAAACGGCCCCTTGATGATTCTAAGTGCCTTTGCATCTCTGATTATATTCTCTTTCAATAGCTTGCTCTCAGCTACAGTAAGTTCTTCATCCTCCTTTGTCGGAGTATCGAGACCCTTTTCGACGATATCCCAGTGCTCGTGCGATCGAAATATTGATTTCATCCAAATTTGCCAGAAATCAAAATTGTCACCATTGAATACCGGCGCACGAAGATCGGCACCACTCGATCCAGCCATATGAGACTAGATCCAAGATCACTGCGATTTCTTCTCCGAGTTTTCTTCAGTGAGGAAGCTCGACGGTCAGTTCGAGTTCTTCATTGCGAGCTTCACAAATTCACGCCCAGTTACAGATGATGCAACTTGGCTCTGAGGCCATGTTAGATTATGGGTTTTATGCTGTGATTCAGTAAGTTTTATGAAATTTCTGGAGGAAAGGAAAACCGAAAGTTTGCAGAGAGTATTCACAGAGATGAGTAAATAACTGATTTCATTTCTTCTTTTTTTTTTTTTTGCTCATCGGAATGTAACCGATTGCACACTAGTACAAAGCATTATCACACTTTCTCTCTCATAACAGAAAGAATACATCACAACCATTCATTTCATCTATCCTATGAGATAGCTACAGTTGTCACTCTACATCATTAACTCTCACTTAATCTAGAGCATCCATTTGGAATGTAATCCAAGGGCTCTAATTAAAACAAGTAAAATGAATTGATTTATTTCAGCTAAAAACACTTAAAACACTAACACTTATCACAGAGCTGCCCCGGACACACAAGAAACTCCTTGAGCTGTGAGGCTTGCGCAATGATTGACTCCCCAAGTTGTTCGCATATATAAGAGTAGCCGGAATACTCAGAATCCTCTAGAAAGGTGCAGTGGGACACATTTACAACTTCCAAATATTGCATTTCGCTCAATATACAGATCAAAGCTTTGATGCGCACCTTAAGCTTTGGGGTGTAGGCAACAACGCCCCTTGCGCGTACTGCGTTAAACTTAAAGGAGCATAACTTTAAGCTGAGGCATGATTGGAAAAGGAAAATCAAGACATGGCCATCGACTCAAGTCCTGCCCAGGTTCCAGGTTGGTAGAACAAGTTGTTTGAGGCCCGGGGTTCTCAGCATTATCAAGTGGTCATAGTTTATGAATAAAGAGAAATGGAAAACCAAGGAAGATAAATTTCCACAACTGAAACGTAAAGCACTCTTCAATATTCCTCAGTCTTGCTCAATTCATCATGCAACCAAATAGGTAATCTTTGAGGAGCGTTAAAGAAGTTAAACTTGAGCAGTCAGGTTAAGCTTTTTCCAATGGATTGGATTGCAGCAAGCTGCATTCCAGGATCTACAAACCAAAGAAACATACATCAAAACCTGAAAATTTAAGGTCACAAATAACTCAGATTCAAATTAGTTAAGAATTAAGAGGTACATGGACAGGGAATGTAGTTAGCTAGTTCGAGTTAACAACGACGCCTACAAAGATGAGTTCAATGTTTTTACTTCTTGGACAAAAGAAGAGAACTTTACATACAAAGTGGGGTTTAGTAGAAAAATACCTGGTAAGGAAATTTTTAATTTAAGAAGAAAATATTGTATGCAGATCCTACGGGCGTAAAGTATAAAGATTTGTTCCAGTCTTCATGAGCACTTCAAAATGGATATGCGTCTTCAATATTGCAAGTGAGTTTCTAGAGTTTGAAATGCTGAAATAATAAATAAGAATGACATTTGAATGATGACCTAGTAACTCTTAACCTAATGGTTCACTAAGCTAAATGTTCTCCAAAAAAAAAAAAAAAAAAAAAAAAAAAAAGGTTCACTAAGCTAAACAGGCAAAAAATGCGAAAGGGATTGTACTTGAGCTGCAGATGAATGCTCAAACCGATATTGATGACTTTTAAAAAGCACATTAAGTTCGCTAACGATTCACTCATTTGGATGTGCTTTTAAAATAATTGAAAGCGTTTTTAGAGAAAATGTTTTTGGTTCTAAAAGCACTTAAAGTGTTTTCTGTAATAAACACTAGTTATGTGCTTCTTCCATGAAGCACTTTAAGTGTTTTTTCTAGAATTTACTTGTATTTTTACTAATAATTGATTCCAAAAATGCTTTCAGTCATTTTAAAAACATACAAACTGTTAAAGTAAGTTTTACTCAAAGCCCTAATGTATGTCATACGTTACACGTAAGGATATTTCACAGGAACTTTTTTAACTCTTGATCAAATCTACTGCATTATTCATAAAATCAACCCGAAATGTATCTGATGCAAAAATAAACCCAGAGAGAGAGAGAGAGAGAGAGAGTATGCTGTTCTACTTACCTCATGAAAACGTGAACCGGAGAATCCAAAGTTGCATAAAGTCCATATCGTCCAATTGCAAGTGGAGCCATACTGGAATTGTGCTTCTCTCTAAAATAAACCAGTAATAATTAATAAGGAAAACTAATGAAAATGACTTGAAAACTTTGAGTTTTAATGATAAGGACAAAATAAAGGGTAAAATGAATAGTATCAGGATTGACTTTTTAGTGTAAAAATGTGGTTTTTCGTTAAAGTGAACAGTACCGGGTGCTTTTCGTTAAAGTTTCCTAATTAATACCCCTAGAAAAAGGCATAAATAATTTAAATTAAATAAATAAAAATTTAATTACTGTGTCAAAATTTTAATCAAAGTTTGAAAAGGCAAAAATATATCGTTTTTTTTCAAAAAAAAAAATGTTTAGTGAAAAAACTATGAGATAGGAGTGATGAATTCTACAACAACAACAACAACAAAGCCTTTTCCCACTAAGTGGGGTCGGCTATATGAATCCTAGAACGCCATTGCGCTCGGTTTTGTGTCATGCCCTCCGTTAGATCCAAGTACTCTAAGTCTTTTCTTAGAGTCTCTTCCAAAGTTTTCCTAAGTCTTCCTCTACCCCTTCGGCCCTGAACCTCTGTCCCGTAGTCACATCTTCGAACCGGAGCGTCAGTCGGCCTTCTTTGCACATGTCCAAATCACCAGAGCCGATTTTCTCTCATCTTTCCTACAATTTCGGCTACTCCTACTTTACCTCGGATATCCTCATTCCCAATCTTATCCTTTCTCGTGTGCCCACACATCCCACGAAGCATCCTCGTCTCCGCTACACCCATTTTGTGTACGTGTTGATGCTTCACCACCCAACATTCTCTGCCATACAACATCGCTGGCCTTATTGCCGTCCTATAAAATTTTCCCTTGAGCTTCAGTGGCCTACGACGGTCACACAACACGCCGGATGCACTCTTTCCATCCAGCTCGTATTCTATGGTTGAGATCTCCATCTAATTCTCCGTTCTCTTGCAAGATAGATCCTAGGTAACGAAAACGGTCGCTTTTTGTGATCTTCGCTAGATTGCTCCGGTCATTAGTGTGGATAAGTATATAAATGGATAGAGATAGGAAAGCAAACACAAGATGTACGTGGTTCACCCAGATTGGCTACGCCCACGGAATAGAAGAGTTCTCATTAATTGTGAAGGGTTTACACAAGTACATAGGTTCAAGCTCTCCTTTAGTGAGTACGAGTGAATGATTTAGTACAAATGACATTAGGAAATATTGTGGGATAATGATCTCGTAATCACGAAACTTCTAAGTATCGGAGTGTGGTGTCGTCTTGACTTGCCTTATCTGTCTCATAGGTAGATGTGGCATCTTCTCTGGAAGTACTCTTCCTCCATCCAGGAGTGGTATCTTTAACTGGTGGAGATGCACAAGGTAATGTATCAATTTCACTTGAAGCTTACTTGTAGTTTTAGGCTTGGTCAAGCGCGATACAAACCATGTAGTAGGAGTCCCCCAAGTCGCCGAGCTAGGGGGTCTGCTGAAAGAGGTGACAGACAAGGTAAGCAATCAGAGCTCCGACTGATTGTTCACCTTCTCCCCATCTTGCAGCAGCATGAAGGATAAAGAGAAGAAAAATGAGAAGAGATGATATGAGATACTTTTGCTTTTGAAGAAGTAACTTTCCACAGGCTTATTCTTGAACTGAGCTGGAGGGTTTTCTGGTTTCCTCCAGAGTATAAGGCCGACTGAAGAATTTGAGGGTCAAAACAAGTCCATCAAATCTAGAGTACGTTCCACCCTGCTGATATGGGATACTTTTGCTTTTGACAAAGTAATGGATGTATCGGCACGTGTGCTGTTACGCTTGTCTCCACATGCTTCCTTGTATCCTTCGCACTTGCCCTATCTGTTCCTCAAGCAGATGCGGAATCTTCCCTGGAAACATAAGATGATGAAGATGAGTACTCGAGAGCAATGCCAGGTAAGTAATCAGGTAAGGGGTTCCAGGCAGTCAATTCCTGGCTGGAAGCTTGATTCCAAGTACTGACTGATTGCTCTCTTTCTCCTTGTCTTGCAGGTAAAAACAAGGCCAAAAGAAAAAACAGGGAAAAAGCATGATATGAGATACTCTTGCTTTTAACCCTGATGATATGAGATATTCTTGCTCTAGTATAGCTTGTTTGCAGAGGTATTATCGGGGGGAAAGAAAGCTGAATATTTCGAAAGGCTTTGTTGGGAGTGCCCTCTCAGATATGATGGAGGGTTGAGCATTTTTGCAGGTCTGCCTGTCCGTTGGGGATGGAGGTCGACATATATAGGAGTCTCCCTAACAACAAGTAGTAATGCTATTCCTTTACCCTGCTTGGTCATAGCACGGTAGTGGGAGCTGCCAGTTTCACATGTTTTAACTCTGTCAGAGCACTTTGAAAAAGTGGTCTGTGGTATCTGGCTCTCGAGATTCGGAGAACGATGCCTCTTCGATTTTTGAGAAAGCAATCATGCTGGGGGTCTGACTCTCGAGATTCGGATAGCAGTGTCTCTTCGATTTTTGAGGAAGTAATCATGTTGGGAGTCTGGCTCTCGAGATTCGGAAGGCGGTGCCTCTTCGATTTTGGAGCAAGCAATCTTGTTGGGAGTGTTGTCTCGAATGTGAGTAAAGGTTGGACATGTTTGCTAGTCTACCTTGCCACGAAGCACAAAGGTTGACACATAGGGACTTTCCAATTATCCAGCAATGGTACTGTTCCTTTACCCTCTCTTCGATTTTGAGAAAGTAGTCATGTTGGGAGTCTGGCTCTCGAGATTCGGAAGACGGTGCCTCTTCGATTTTGGAGCAAGCAATCTTGTTGGGACTGTTTTCTCGAATGTGAGTAAAGGTTGGGCATGTTTGCTAGTCTACCTTGCCACGAAGCACAGAGGTTGACACACAGGGACTTTCCAATTATCCAGCAGTGGTACTGTTCCTTTACCCTTGTGGGTAATAATATGGTAGCTAGACCTTCAAAATTTATGTGTCTAAACTTTGTTAGTGCTGTTTCTTTGCTATTCTTTTACCTTTCTTGGTCAGAGCGATGTAGTGGGAGCTGCAAGCTTCACGTGCTCAACTTTGGCAGAGAACTTTGGCAAAGTGATCTGTGGTACCCATGAGTTATTGTTGCGTGTGGGAAGTGGGTGATTGAACAGTAAGATTCATGTGCTTTCTACTTCACCAGAAGTCTTCGACAAAATGCCCATAATTTCTGCAAAGCTGAGTGTGCGTGTGACAGGTGCTGACAAGGCTAGAAAAGTAGGTGCCTCTTCGATTTCTGAGATCGGCCCTCGTGGTCTCTGAGCAGCCCAGCTTTTGAGAAAGCGAGCGCCTCTTCGATTGATTCGGAGAACGGTGCCTCACCGATTTTTGAGAAAGCAATCATGCTGGGGGTCTGGCTCTCGAGATTCGGGGAGCAGTGTCTCTTCGATTTTTGAGAAAGTAATCATGTTGGGAGAGTGGCTCTTGAGATTCGGAGGGTGGTGCCTCTTTGATTTTGGAGCAAGCAATCTTGTTGGGAGTGTTTTCTCGAATGTGAGTAAAGGTTGGGCATGTTTGCTAGTCTACCTTGCCACGAAGCACAGAGGTTGACACACAGGGACTTTCCAATTATCCAGCAATGGTACTGTTCCTTTACCCGCTCTTCGATTTTTAAGAAAGTAGTCATGTGAGGAGTCTGGCTCTTTAGATTCGGAGGACGGTGCCTCTTCGATTTTGGAGCAAGCAATCTTATTGGGAGTGTTTTCTCGAATGTGAGTAAAGGTTGGGCATGTTTGCTAGTCTACCTTGCCACGAAGCACAGAGGTTGACATACATGGACTTTCCAATTATCCAGCAGTGGTACTGTTCCTTTACCCTTGTGGGTAATAATATGGTAGCTAGACCTTCAAAATTTATGGGTCTAAACTTTGTTAGTGCTGTTTCTTTGCTATTCTTTTACCCTTCTTGGTCAGAGCGATGTAGTGGGAGCTGCAAGCTTCACGTGCTCAACTTTGGCAGAGAACTTTGGCCAAGTTATTTGTGGTACCCATGAGCTATTGTTGCGTGTGGGAAGTGGGTGATTGAACAGTAAGATTCATGTGTTTTCTACTTCCCCAGAAGTCTTTGACAGAATGCCCATAATTTCCGCAAAGCTGAGTGTGCGTGTGACAGGTGCTGACAAGGCTGGAAAAGTAGGTGCCTCTTCGATTTCTGAGATCGGCCCTCGTGGTCTCTAGGGAGCCCAGCTTTTGAGAAAGCGAGCGCCTCTTCGATTTCTGAGATCGGCCTTCGTGGTCTTTGAGCAGCCCAACTTTTGAGAAAGCAAACGGCTCTTCGATTTCTGAGATCAACCCTCGTGATCTCTAAGCAGCCCAACTTTTGAGAAAGCAAACGCCTCTTCGATTTCTGAGCAGGCGCCTCTTTGATTTCTGAAGCTCCGTCGAGTGCAGATTTTTATAGAGGCTGGCATTAAGTTCCAAAGCACACTTGAATCTCCACCAGTAGAAGCTTCATTCTTGCACTTCTAATATCTTGATTTGTCCGACCTCTTCTCTCTTCAACACCTTTGAAAATGTCTGGCCCCTCCGACCGTCGTTTTGACTTGAACCTTGTTGAAGAGGCAGCCCCGCCTTCTCCAGACAACATATGGCGCCCATCCTTCGTCTCCCAAACTGGTCCTCTTACCGTTGGGGATTCCGTGATGAAGAATGATATGACCGCTGCGGTGGTGGCCAGGAACCTTCTCACTCCCAAAGATAACAGACTACTTTCCAAACGGTCTGATGAGTTAGCTGTTAAGGATTCGCTGGCTCTCAGTGTTCAGTGTGCAGGTTCTGTGTCTAATATGGCCCAACGCCTATTTGCTCGAACCCGCCAAGTTGAATCATTGGCGGCTGAAGTGATGAGTCTCAAACAGGAGATTAGAGGGCTCAAGCATGAGAATAAACAGTTGCACCGGCTCGCACATGACTATGCTACAAACATGAAGAGGAAGCTTGACCAGATGAAGGAAACTGATGGTCAGGTTTTACTTGATCATCAGAGATTTGTGGGTTTGTTCCAAAGGCATTTATTGCCTTCGTCTTCTGGAACTGTACCGCGTAATGAAGCTCCAAATGATCAACCTCTGATGCCTCCTCCTCCTAGGGTTCTGTCCAGTACTGAGGCTCCAAATGATCCCCCTCCGGTGCCTTCTCTTTCTGGGGCTCTACCGACTGCTGAGACTTCTCCTAAGCAACCTTTGTGAAGGCTCCCTCTTGTGTGTTTATTTTGACTCATGTATATGTACATATTTGTAGCTTATCGGGGATATCAATAAATAAGCTTTCCTTCATTTCAACGTATTGTGTTAAATACACCAAAGCCTTCTTCGCTAAGTTCTTTGAATTTTCTTTTGTTGAAGCTTGTATGTTGAAGCTTTCTGAGTGGAGCATGTAGGTTGGGGTAGTGTTCCCTTAATTTCCCGAGTGAGGAAAACTTCTTGGTTGGAGACTTGGAAAATCCAAGTCACTGAGTGGGATCGGCTATATGAATCTTAGAACGCCATTGTGCTCGATCCTGTGTCATGTCCTTCGTTAGATCCAAGTACTCTAAGTCTTTTCTTAGAGTCTCTTCCAAAGTTTTCCTAGGTCTTCCTCTACCCCTTCGGCCCTGAACCTCTGTCCCATAGTCGCATCTTCTAATCGGAGCGTCAGTAGGCCTTCTTTGCACATGTCCAAACCACCGTAACCGATTTTCTCTCATCTTTCCTTCAATTTCGGCTACTCCTACTTTACCCCGGATATCCTCATTCCTAATCTTATCCTTTCTCGTGTGCCCACACATCCAACGAAGCATCCTCATCTCCGCTACACCCATTTTGTGTACGTGTTGATGTTTCACCGCCCAACATTCTGTGCCATACAGCATCGCCGGCCTTATTGCCGTCCTATAAAATTTTCCCTTGAGCTTCAGTGGCATACGGCGGTCACACAACACGCCGGATGCACTCTTCCACTTCATCCATCCAGCTTGTATTCTATGGTTGAGATCTCCATCTAATTCTCCGTTCTTTTGCAAGATAGATCCTAGGTAACGAAAACGGTCGCTCTTTGGTATTTCTTGATCTCCGATCCTCACCCCTAACTCGTTTTGGCCTCCATCTGCTCATCCTCATAGCTCAGTTGCTACGACTTTCATTTACGCATATACCGACTATTTCTGCAAATTCTAGTCGGATTAACTTCAACAGCAACAGCAGCAACCGTGTTCTTCTTGGAAACATCGATCACTTTTTGCTCTTCGTTAACATTCAAATAATATTACAAACTAATAACGCTCCCCATACAAACTGTTTTCTCTCTCGAAAATGTTTGGTCATATGAAGGGCAAGAGCTGCATTTGGAAAGAGGAAAGAAGGTCTTAGATGGAATTGTCAGTTTCTGGCAATGCAAGATTAGTGCATGTCAAGGGGTCTCGCTGACTCACACCCGGCAACTACACCAACTATTTGAGTGACAAGATTTAATTTGATAAGTAACGTCAATTGATGTATATCTTGGCTAGGTTCATTGAACCTAGCTCTTTGAGCAAGCAAAGCGTAAGGATTACAATTTTTCTAGAGAGACTTTTGATGTGGTTTTTATCTATCAATGTTTTTTAATTGATACTTTGTTAGTTTTCAAATTTTGATCGAAATTCCTGAAATCCATAATTTGTGGGATTAAAAATATTAAAATATAAATTATACTATTGTATGTGTATATATATAAACATGGGTATATTCATTAAAATTAACAAAAAAATTATTGTACCAAAACATGGGTACATTCTTCAAAACCACACATAAAAAATAATATATATTAGGCTTAATAACATTAGTAAATTTCTTTGATAAAACTTGACATTGATACATTCTCAAATCAAAGAAAAAGAATGTACTCATATAAATTTAAAAATAGATTAGAAAAAAATTGAATAGATTTAGACCCAAACTTACCTCGGAGTGTACATTAATTATTTTTTTTACATGATGACAATGATTCTTGTCATAGAAATTTTATAACCATATACTGGTGGGATGGGGATGTTACTTTAACTTTCGACCCAAACTCGCCTCGGAGTGTACATTAATTATTTTTTTACATGATGACAATGATTCTTGTCATAGAAATTTTATAATCATATATTGGTGACTATGGTCTCCTTTGGCAGTTCGTATAAGGGACCGGATAGAATTAATAATACGAACCCAATTGTTTGGTGCATAATGTGTAAAATAGTCACCGGATAAAACAATCCGGTCCCACAATTTTAATACACCCTACATCCGCTTAGTTATCCTCTCCCATACGCTGGTATAATTTAGTCAGGCGTCGTTTTTCTCTAACCCTCTTTGCTTCTGCGCATCGCGACCAAGGTGTTGCCGCTCTTTCTAAGGGCACTTTGAATGCGATCTTTATCTATTAATATTCTTTAACTGATATCTTGTTGGATTTCAACTTTTGATCGAAATCCTTGAAATTAATGTGATAATTTATTTCTATTTATGTTACTATATTTTTAAATTAAAAAATCGAAACTTATAGTTCTTTATATTAATGAGATTTTAAATAAAATTCATAATTTGTGGGTTAAAAATATTAAATATAAATTATACTATTGTGTGTGTGTGTATATATATATATATATCAGGCCCTTTATGCAAAGGAATCCCCATTTTATGAAGAAAATAGAGATTAGGTGTGAGGCCCACTCCACATCAAATTTCAACGATCCGAACCGTTTATTTTGTTAGTCTCGATTCATAGATCATCCTTGCAAAAATTCAATTCAATTCGAAACCATTTGCGTATTTAATTATCAAGATCAAATTTCATTGTTTCTTATCTAACAAAGTATTCGTTCAATTCTTTGAACCCAATTAGATGTCTTAAATATTTCCAATTTAGCTAATATTTTGCAAAGATGATCTATGAGGTACAATGTCACATCCCGACCTGGGTCCACTGATAGGATTTTTACTACCTGCGCAAAAGGGTTAAAAACACCTAAAATACTTGCAAGAGAAACAAGATTGTTGTAGTATAGTTGGCTCAAGCAAGGTCGTTCTCCACAAGGATTAATTTAAATAGGTTAAGGCCATATCAATTCTCAACTAATTATTTAGAACGAAATTTTGGAAAAGGGTGATTTAATGACCTAAATTAAGAAAAATGAATTTAATTAAAAAGATTACTTAAAACTGCAATTTTAAAGAAAGAGAAAGAAACAATTTTTAGAATTTAAAATGAGAAGATACTAGGGTTCCACCATCACCCTAACAATCCTATGTAGCTCTTCTAATTACTTATGAACCATACATGCATAATTTGAAGGTTAGGTTTTCTTAAAATATATCCTACTTGGAACCTCCAACATAGAACGTACATCTAACATGCAACCCGTCCGTGGTGTCCAGATCGAATGTGAACATGCAAGAATCATTAAGTTTTATGAAAACCTTTTGAAAACCCTTAAAACGTGTCGTACATCCTAAGAGATTACACATATTAATCACAAGAAGCCTTAGTCAATTTCAAGGATAGCCCTCCGCCAAAATTGTATCAAATTACTGATGTGAAAAATAAGTTAACACACAAAATTAAACCCTCTTTTTATCAATTGTAGCAAAGTATGTAAGTAGGGATCGTTCTAAACCGGGGATTAGGAGGGATTGCTAAACACTTGAAAACTGACTTAGAAATGTAAAAACAAAGTTTAAAACACTAGATTAGACTCAAAGAATGCAAAACTCACGTTTAAAATACTAAAACAAACCAATAACTCAAAACAGCAACTAAAAGACTCAAAACTGCCTTAAAAACACTTTCTGGGCAGTTTTGAACACAAAGCACCAATTTGGACGAATTTGGGTTTTAACTTGTACCAAAACACATAAACCAACACACTTTCTAACTAATCTAGGACTTCAAAATAAATGGGGAATTGATTTGGACGAAAATGTACAAAATGGACAGATTGCAAGGAAAACAGATTGTAATAGAAACCGATTGTAACACAAAGTTATGAATAATCAATGGATGATGGAATGGCTAAGGGGTTCTTCTCCACACATGAAATATATGCAACCTAAATCAATTTTCAGTTATCAATTTAATAAGTTATGAATCTCGACACTCCAAGTTAATTAGGTCCGCTTAAATTAACCTTTAGATTTCCCTAGAATCATTGAATTGGATGAATATGCATCGCAAACAAATTATTCCCAACAAGTTCTTTATATGAACAGCATGATAAAGACACAAGTTAGAATCATTACGTTCTTTGGAAATCATAAGCATCGACAAGGCATTCGTAACTATGAAAAGCATGATACTCTTGCCAGGAATCTACTTAACACGATCGTGACTAGCGACCTTCACTACTTACGAATATAAATTCATAACGATTAGGTGAAACAAACTTATATCCTAGCATCAAATTCAAGCATGCAAATTAAGCGTGCACTCTCAACCAACATACAAGAATAAGTTCTAAATCAAACGGTTAAGCAAATTGTATTCACGACTTATACAACGATAACTGAAAGTAATCAACTTATTTCACATATATAATCATGGTTTTGAATCCACCCTTAGCCAAAACGAAATTAGCCAATCATACTTAAAGCAAAACAAAGATTACATGAATTAGACATTAAAATCCAAAGAAAGAAAACACCTAGAATGCTCCAACTTGGCAGCAAGTGCATCCAAGATTCCTCATTTCCCTTGCTTGTGGCAGATTGGTTTGTGGACAGGTTTTGGGTAGTTCTATGGTGCAGAAAGGTTTATGGTGAGTGTAGAGGAGTGTTTGATGGTGGAAGGGTGGTGGAGAACTTCGGCAAAGAGGGTGGAAGAAGGTGGAGTGGCTGTGATATTTTCTGGGCACTAGAATGGTGTTTTTGGGGTGTTTTGCTGCCTAGGGTGAGTATGGACGAATTTCTGTGATGAATGGTGAATATGAGAGTGTGAACCCTTTGCCAAGGGGTGTAAACATGTATATATAGGCCCCTAAAACCTTAGAGAATCAGGTTAGGTCAGGGATGAAGTGCACGGCAAGAATGGGTTTGTGGTGTGCAATGGTCCAAGGGTGAAAATCAAGTAATGATGCAAAGTGTGAAGGGTAAAATGGAGTGGTGTTGCAGCTAGGGAGCATGAATGATTGTGTTCATTGCATAGAGATGGAAAGGGAGGTGAAATGTGTCATCAAATGGGTCAAAGGTGCAGCAACATGTGTTGCACATGGCATTGGATTCCAAATGTGAATGATGGAGCATCAATTGGTGCATGTAATGGATGTAAAGGGTGTATAAAATCTGATGGGTGAAGGGAACAAGAGGTATCAAGAAATTGAATGTAATAATTAAATGAATTGAAGCATGAAATCAGAAATTATGTAGGGGACAAGAGTGATCAAGCATGGCATGGGAATCCAAAGGGAATTCTATGTTATTTTGCACGGCAATGAAGGCAAGTTGGGGTGACAGATTTTTGGGCTGAGTTCTTCATCTTTTGGACCATAATTCTTCACATTCTTGGCCTCTTTAGTTCTCAAATTCGTCCATCCACTTTGGCCCATGCATTTGCTATCCATTCCAAGCCCGAAACTGCTCCAAAGGCCTCCAAAATGCATCATCTTGCATACTTTGTACTTAGAGTCTGAAAACACACAAAAATAACTTTAAACACTAAAATAACTAAGGAAATACAACCTAAATGCACAAGAACAAGCTAACTAAGTCGCATAAATATGCTCCTATCAAATTCCCCCACACTTAGCTTTTGCTAGTCCTCGAGCAAAACAAAGAAATAAAACGAAACAACACAAATAGAATACAACCTAAACCTTCCAACATTTGCCTCAGGGATTCCAATGCACATGACATGTTAAAAATCATTATCCCCACAGATTTGAGTCATCTTCACACTTAAGCACGTACTTAATCATAGTCACTACTTACTTGTTCACGTTAATCAATTAAAACAATGATTTTGATGTAGTAACATGCCTTAGAGAAATCACTCAATTCCTTACAAGATATGCACTCAATTTTCACTCAGATTTTCTAACTACACACCCTATACTAGTTATATGTGAGAAGATTGATGTAGATATGAAAACGAACACTCACATATATGTATCACAAAGAAAGCAATTTTTGGAGTTAATAAGCATGTTTAGATATGATCTCATGAATGGAATGCTACTACTTAGATGCGAGAACCAGTGACACCATATGCTCATATCAATTTCAAACTCCACATATTGAAACGCATGACACTCAAGATGAAGTTAAGGGTTGTAACGGGGCTTGGGGTGATGGCTAACAAATGAAGGATAAGGATAACAATCGTTCTTAAAGCAATAGCAAGCAAAGTAATGAAATTGAAACTTAGAATTCACTTAGATTGCAGAAATCAGCTTTTAGACACGAAGGGAAAATTCAAGCAATATTTAGGGCCGAATTTTATGTTTTGGACCCTTTCTTCAACAAGCAGCACTTTAAAACTTTTTTTTTTTTTTTTTCTCAACTCTTCTTTTCTTTTCAACAAGCATAATAACTCACACTTCCCCCACACTTGTTTTCTGCCATACATTAATCAAAAGAAATTCAATTTGAATCATGCTTTACTATGCTTCAAAAACAAGGGTATGGATGGTCCTAAACTAGGCTAGGTAAGGATAATGTGGTTTAACAAAGAATGTAGGCTATCAAGGCTCAATGGGGTTAACTTAAACATATAACGATATGGGATACATGGCAGTTTGGCTTTGGTGGTGGTAACTACACAACTTCATCTTGAATATGTGTTATGCAAATCAATAGCATGCTTTGAATGAAATAGGCATGAGTTCTAGCATTTGGAACTAAATGATGAAACGCCTTCTAAGTAATAACCAAGCAAAGAATAATGAGATCATGCAACGACTTTAGAAAAACAATAATGCACAGATTTTAACTCTCCAAATAAACATTTAGGCTCAAGTCTCACAAGGTTGTAGCGTTAGTTTGAGTTCTTTCCTTCAAGCATGTTACAAAAACTAATTTTTTCTTTTATGATTACATGTGATTTCATAAGTTATAACCACAACCACGCATAAATAAAGAGTAAATCAAACTTTCATCCATGTTTATAACTCTCTTTAACAGTCACGCAATTACAAACCGAATCCTCATCATTGTGTTGGAAGGTACCCTAAGACACAAATAAGCACACAAAAACAACTCTTTTTGGGATTTTCAAAAACAATTTTTCAAATTTTTATGAATTTTCGGATTTTTATGTCAAAACACACTGAAACACTCCAAAACAGCTTAAAAAAAAACTTATAACAACAAGGAACAACACTAGAAGTAATGGGTGATAAATTTCTACGAATTTCATGCAAAACAATGGTTACCCCCCCACACTTAAATCAAACATTGTCCTCAATGTTTTGAGCATATACTCACACCAAAAACAAGCAAATAACAAACGACAAATAAACATGACAAATATGGCAAAGTAAAAACCAGACAGAGTAGAGTTTAAGAACGCAAATCTGGTTTTGGAGATAGTTGATCTTGTTGACTTTCCACAGCTTTGATCTTGAACTGGTTTGGAATTCTGAGCGGGGAATATCAGAGTGCAGTCTGCATTCTTCTCTGCTTGTTTCTTCTGCACAGCGGGCAGGCACGAGGTAAAGGTGTTGGTCTGTTTCTTTCTTCAATCTTTCCAAGTGCCCACCTCTTTCTCTCTTTCTCCTTGTCCTTAGTTGAGGATGAATCAGCACGTTGTCTCCACATGCTTCGAGGTATCATCTTCACTTCCCTTATACGTGAGAGACGAAGAGAAAACACAAGATGATGAGTACTCGAGAGCAGGTGCTGGCTGGAGAAATGACAGGGAGAAAGCATGATATGAGATACTCATGCTCTCAACCTTTATGATATGAAATACTTGTGCTCTGGATGGGTTGTTTGCAGGGGTATCCCAGGGAATGAGAAATACAGAGTGACTCGAGAGGGTTTGTTGGAAAGCCATTTCAGAAAGGATGAAGGGATAAGTGAGGCTGAAAGTTGGGTGAGACTGCTTCACTTTGAAGTTCAACATTTATAGAATTTTCTTAATGGCTGGGAAGGCATTGTTCCATTACTCGTGTCGGCAAGCCTGGGATAATTTAACAGTAGTTTTCACGTGCATTCCGCTTCTCAAAAATTTTTGACAGATTGCGCGTGATTTACGCAACGCAGATGTGCAAATTGACAGATGCTGACACGTCTCGATAAAGCAGAGGCCTCTTTAATATCCGGAATTTACGCTTCGAGTTCTAAGCTTCGTTGAGGGCAGAGATTGCATGTGACAAGTGCTGACGAGGCTGAGAGAGACAGATGGTTGGAATCAGTGCTTCGACAGACTGCCCGTGATTTTCGCAAAGCTGAGTTGCGTGTGATGGGTGCTGACGAGGCTGAGACAGTTGACACTCTTCGGTATCTGGAATTGGTGGTTTGTGAGCAAGCCCAACTTTTGAGAAAGCTGGCGCCTCTTCGATCTCCGAATGGCTTCTTCGATTTCTGAGCTCACCTCTTCGATCTCTGAAATCCCATTGCGTGTTGATTTTTATAGAGGTATGCAGGACGTTCAAAGCACTCTTGAATTTCTGCTTGTAAAAACTCCCGTTTTGCACTTCTACGATCTTGACTTGTCCGATCTCCTCTTTCTTTAACACCTCTGAAAAATGTCTGGCCCTTCTGACCGTCGTTTTGACTTGAACCTTGATGAAGGAGCAGCCCCTCCTTCTCCAGATAACATATGGCGCCCGTCCCTCATATCCCCTACTGGTCTTCTTACCGTTGGGGATTCGGTGATGAAAAATGACATGACCGCTGCGGTGGTGGCCCGGAACCTTGTCACCCCCAGAGATAACAGACTGCTCGCTAGACGGTCTAATGAATTGGCGGTTAAGGAGTCTCTGGCTCTTAGCGTGCAGTGTGCGGGTTTTGTGTCCAACATGGCCCAACGCCTATTTGCTCGAACCCGTCACGTTGAATCGTTGGCGGCTGAAATACAAAGTCTCAAAGAGGAGATTAGAGGACTCAAGCATGAAAATAAACAATTGCACAAGCTTGCACACAATTATGCCATAAACATGAAGAGGAAAATTGACCAGCTGCAGGAAACTGATGGTCAGATTTTACTTGATCACCGGAGGTTTGTGGGTTTGTTCCAACAGCATCTGTCTTCGTCTTCTGGGGCGGCACCGCGTAGTGAAGCTTCAACTGATCAACCTCCGATACCTCCTCCTTCCGTGGCCCCACCGACTGCTGAGACTCCGCCGACTACTGCGACCTCTCCCAAGCAGCCTTTGTGAAGGCTCCCTCTTGTATTATGCTATGTTTTTTTTTATTTCCCCGTTTCCTGTTCATTTCCATAAAGGTTAATGTTAAAATCCTTTGCATATTTGTTAATGTTTCAAAATAGAAAGTCACAACCAAAAATAATTAAACAAGTAATAAAATTGACAATCAAGCAGAATAAATGGGTTGCCTCCCTTAAAGCGCTTGCTTTAACGTCTTCCAGCCGGACGATGAACACCTTCACTTCTCCTTGGAACTCACGGCATGCAGTGGGATCTCCTCCACAACATGCTCCACAAAGTGCTCGTAGTATGGCTTCAAGCGATGTCCATTCACCTTGAATTCTTGCCCGGTTCTCAAACTCTTAATTTGGACTGCACCATGCACAAAAAGATAAGGAAATACAACCTAAATGCACAAGAACATGCTCCACAAATGCATCATCTTGCATACTTTGTACTTAGAGTCTGAAAACACACAAAAATAACTAAGGAAATACAACCTAAATGCACAAGAACAAGCTAACTAAGTCGCATAAATATGCTCCTATCAATTACTTTTCTAAATATCCTAATGGTAGCGAATCACTAAGACAAATTGATAGTTTACATCGGTGATTCACAATTCAAAACTTGCATGCATGAATTCATAAGCAAATTAAGAAGAAACTACATAATCTTGCTAAGGATCATGGCCTCACCCTAACAAAAGAAAATTAGTTACGCATATTCATAATAAAAATCATAAAGTCTTTATTGAAATAGAAAAAAGAGTGAAAACACATTGAAAGTAAAAGTCTTGAAATCTCTAAGCTTCGCACAAAATCTTCTCTCCCAAAAATTTCATGCGTTCTCTCCCCCCTCTTAACCTAATGGCTAAATATCTTATTTATACTCATACAAACCAAAACCCTAAAAGGTCTTAGGATAAAACTAGGAAACCTTATAAATTGAAATAAAATAAGAAACATAATCCTAAATAAACTTGGTAAATTCGCCCAAAAATTTGCACAGCCACGTTTTGGACCCAAATCAGCTCCAAAACTGTCCCAAAATAGCTAGATTTAAAGCTTGGACAATTCTGAACACTTCTCTAGAAGGCCACGAACCCGTCTGAGGTCATCTTGGGCTCCAAAAACGCAGTTTAAGCCCAGAAACGTCACTTTCCAACAACGCGCATCACTCCTTTATTTTATCACCAGAAAATAACCACTTGGTGGAAAAATCCCAAATTCTTATACAATCAAGTTAAGTGACTCACGAACGTCCTCCAACTAGAATTACTCAAAATTTTGTCCATTTGGTCCTATTTTGCTCCAAAGGAAGTCGGAAGTCCTATACTGAAAATACAATTCAAAGTATCAAAATTCTTCCAAAATATTAACCAAAATATACTAAGAATAGGCAGTGGCGGAGCCACAGGGAGACTAGGGTATGTCAGGTTTTAAAGGTTTCATTAGGTCCTGGGGTCGACGCCTGCTAACGGAAAGCTACTTTTTGGTATTATTTTTACCAATTACCATATATAACTACCCTTCTGCTAACATTCTGATTTCTTTTAAACCAATTATTTTTTTTGTTAGTTCATATAAAACAAGGTATATATATTCAGGAGGAAGATTAAATGATATTAAAAAGAAAAGTATCGTAATAATAGCTTTTTTTTTTTGTTAGTTCATATAAAACAAAGTATATATCTTCGAGAGGAAGATTCAATAATATTAAAAGAAAAATATCGTAATAATAGTTTGAGCTAGTTATAACATTATTATCAATGTTGCGTTAGATGTCAACACAGGTTCTATTTACTATGACATCTTTCAATGCTAATTTTTTTATACAAATTTTAAAGCTCCATCACTCTTGTTTGATTCAAATTTTCCATGATATTACTATTTTTTTTTTCTAATTTCTTTCATTAGTTTAAAGGCCCCTCCTGGCATGAATTTCTAGCTCCGCCACTGAGAATAGGGTAAAATATATAATATGAAATTGACTCACCAAAATACCCCCAAATTTAGCTTTTTGCTTGTCGTCAAGCAAAACAAGACTCAAACAAAAATAAAAACTTAACAAACTAGACAACTAGCTAAAACTAAATAACAAAAATTTTCACCTTCAAAGTTGCAATCCATAGCAAACGTTAAAAATCAGAACATCTTTTCAAAGGTTTCAACTAATCCAACCACAGAGTCTAAGCCATTTAGAATCAATTAGAAAAGAATTCATGAACTTCCTTTGGTATAAATGTGAACCAACATAGTTAAGGAGACTAGACTAAAACTCTTACCTCTCATCCTTTTATTTCATGCATACTAAAATTAAATAGAGCTGTAATTATATATATATATATATATATATATATATATATATATTATTTTTTTCTCTTTTCGACTTTTTTTTTCATATACATTTTTTTTTTCAGTAACAATGATGGTTGTGCAATGTTAGTTCACTTAAGCTTTCTATCCAACCCATGTAGCGAGCTTTAGGTCAATGACTCCCAAACCACAAGGGCTTTAGGGCACTAGGCGTAAAACACCCCTAAGGACTTATTAACCCGAGCTGAAAAGGCTACAAAACCAACTAACCACCCTGCCCCATGCCAAAACTCTACCGTTTGACGTGAGAATCACTGCTGATTAAGCAGGACTGGCCCGGTTACTAGGCAAAGTCTCAGGTGGAACAATTATTACTTTATAACAATAACTAACTTTACTTAAAACAAAGATTAAAATTAAACTTAGACTAAAAGTAAATGCTTCAATCTCACTCCCCACAAACCATGTTGATGTGAATGTGCAATTTGTCAAAGTATAACCCATGAATTAGTGTCTAAGCAACGATAAATAGAAAAGACTCTACTGTGGGATTAATCTTCACCATGTCCATTTGTTCTAACGTTTAAAATAATCTATGGATATTAACTTAAAAAAAATGAAATTTTTTTTATTGACTCAAAAATTAAAATTAAAAATTCTAATTCCCACCCCCAAACTTAAATCACACATTGTCCTCAAAGTGTGGAAAATAGAATAATAATGAAAAAATAAACTAACACAACAAAATAAAAATAAATATCCTCCTTAAATAACTAGAAAGAGAAAGACGAAAATTAAAATGAGAAAATAAAACAAAAGACAAGCAAACAATAAAATGATCCACTACAAAAGAAATAAAATAAAAGAAAAGGAAGTGGACACACCTGGAGTCGAACCCGTGACCTGGAATTGGCACTATATAGGCTGACTGAGCATCTTGGGGTGAACTTGGAAACCATTGAGCATGGGAAAAACATTGGGCAGTGGAAGGATGACACAAGGGCCCATTGAAAAACGTGTGGGTGTAAACCCATTATGCAGAACAAACGTGATGGGTCAAAAGGAATACAAAAGCAATGGAGACACACGGAATGCATCTGTACACCTCACACACTTACCGGCTTGTGAAAAACTTTGGATTCCCCTCCCATGCCTGCACTTATAACCTCGAGCATAGAGCCAAATGGCTTGCTGCTTTCCTCGAGCCTAGAGCTCACCATTTCAAAACTTCTCCTCTCTCATTTCTAATTAAATTGAGGAATCCTAAGCCTTTTGCTCTATAGAAACTGAGAGGTCTCACATTTCTCTCATCCCTCTTTTCTTTAAAATGGTTCTCATTTCTCTACTCTGGAAAACACTAACCACTCCTCCAACTTCATTGCAACATCAATGCTGTGGTAACAAAACCCGAAATCTCAAAGGTAAAACTCTTTCCTTGCCGCAATTGCGTTCCATTAAGCTGATTTGCATGGGAAAATTAAAGAACTAACACATGCAATTGGTTTCTCTGTGAGGGTTCTCGGATCCACAACAAAAGAGGGCACCAACACCCAATCTTCATAGATCCATAGCTAATAATCCAAAACTCATCCATCAGCAGGTAGAAATTCAGTCTCATCTACACTTTGGTTCTGATTTTAGTTTCTAAGTAACATTTCTCTATGATGTGAATGACCAAAAGACGGAAAACAATATAACACCCATCCGTGTTTTGAGTTATTCACACTAACTCTAGTTAAGCCTTTTTTTTTCTTTTTCCTTTAATTAATAGGAGGGAGAATCTACTTTTACTCATTTACTTCCATATATATCTTTTCTTTTTAACTTTTTTATTAAAACTTAAAAACTCCCCTTTTTGAATACAAATAGACTCAACTAATTCCAATTTAAAAAACATAAACATAAACTTAAAACCACAATGTCGATTACACCTTCATAGTCGTTGTTTTCTGTAAACCTCCATGACTTAGATCTTTACTATTGTATAATCATGTAAGGAGTTTTTTTCATAAATAGGATATGTAACTAGTTGGAGATTATGGTAATCAAAACATGTGTAATCAAGCCTTTATGGTAATTAAAATATGCGAGCTTGATCTTCCATCTGCATATGATTCTAACTTTATATGGATATACGAATCATATCGAATCACTTCGTCAATATCCAACAAAAACTAATTTCAATTACAAAACTGTGGATATTTTAGCTTTAAGTTTCAATGTATTTTTCATAGATTGATTGAATGTACAAGGGGGGATATATAATGAGGTAGAAGGTTACAAGCAACCCTACCTTGACAAATCCTACTAACCTGGTAAACCTTAAAGCTGTCACTCCTTAAATTAAGAGAGTGCATCAAGTAGCTAGCACACAAATATCAACAAGTCATCTAGATGTCAATCTTCCTCAAATTAAGGGATTAGACTTAATAGAGAATCCCATGGAAAGAGGGAACATAAAATCTGACAGTATCAGTCATCCCATATCGTCTAATATCCATATGCAGCATCAGTGGGGTGACTTATGCAGCATTAGTCATCTTATATCGTCTAATAAAAACTAATAGGACAAATGATGTCATTCAAAATACAAACCAACTTTGCTTGTAAATTCTCCTTTTTCTTCATTTTGATCCATGACTTCAAAGGTTTCTGAATCTAAATCTAAATGTATACAATCAACTGATTCTTTGGCATCACTGGAAGATGGAGTATGAAACTCATCATCTTGGTGTTCCATATGTATAAGTATCAAATTACTTAATATTGAATTAAATTAACACCCTATAATAATCCTAAAAAGCATATATATCGACATCCTATAATAATTATAAAAAGCATATATTTTGACACCCTATAATAATCCTAAGAAAAGCATATATATTGATGAATTTGGATCCTCTCTTGAGCCAATGGAGAGGATCATCTTGACCAAGCATTGTGGGCCGTTGAATTTTTATCCAACGACTATAATTATTATAACTTTAAAGGGATCCCTTGTTTGTAACCGTTGGATAAAAATTCAATGGCCCACAATGTTTGATCAGGAGGATCCTCTCCATTGGCTCAGGAGAGGATCCAAATCCTATATTGACATCCTATAATCCATTATGGAACATAATTTAAAGTATTTATGATGAAGATGAAGATGTAGACTCTCGGCAGTACTATCCCGTCAGGTTACCCCACCACCACCTCATCCTTAACACGAAATGGGTGTTCGATGCCCATCCTTACCTATAATAAACCTAAAAAGCAAATAAATGGGAATTGCATACCTTTTTGTAGTTGGAGAAAAATAGCAGATGGAAAACCCAGAAGATGCATGCGCAGGGTTGAGTCTGTTTGTATTCAAAAAGGGGAGTTTTTAAGTTTTAATAAAAAATTTAAAAAGAAAAGATATATATGGAAGTAAATGAGTAAAAGTATATTCTCTCTCCTATTAATTAAAGGCAAAAAAAAATAATAATAAGGCTTAACTAGAGTTAGTGTGGATTACACATGGTAAACATTGAAAGGGGTGGTGAGCATACCCTATAGTTAGTGTGGGTGAGCAAAAATGCACCTTTTTTTTTAATTGGAATATGTTATATTTCTTCTTTTTTGTGGACTTCAAATATTAACGAACTTTTTATCTTTGGATTTACTATTAGGATTTACTATTATGATTCTTTTGATATGTATTGTTTTTTCTAATTACTCTAGTTGGAAGAAAATGTTTTAGTTTCAACTTTTTGTAATGGGGCGATAGCGGAGAACGAGCTCCTGTTCCCCGCTCCCAATTGGGGGTTGGGACTTGGGATGGGGAATCTCTTATTTAATATTTAATGGCATGGCACTCAGCACTTCAACCCATTGCCATCATTAGGAGAGTTTTTTCAGTATGACCGTCACACAATGTGGTACACCACGTGCTTCTATATAAATGGTGGGATATATGTGTTAAAAGGTAATAACTTAAAAATTAAAATTTTCAATCACTTACATAAAAACACGTGGTGTACCATCCGTATTCCTGTCACAACTAAAAATTTCTCCATCTCTAGCAAAGCTACAATAAGTATTCAATGTTCTTGTTTATTCTTTTTTGGTTTTCTTTTATTGTTAATAGTGTTTTGTTCATCAGTTTAAAATTTAAATATATATATATATATATATATATAGACTTATTTGCTATGGTAAAACTAGATACTTGTAAAGAAGGGTTCATATATATTGAAGCGCTCAAGGGCTAACCAGTTAAGTTCAGATTTTTATGCTTTTTTAAAAACTGATTTTGTTGTGCTTTAAGAATAATCAATCGTAAAAGAACGCAGTTAAGTGTGCGTTTAAAAATGATAGGAGTATGAAAAACAATGTAAAAGCATTTGGTACACTCTATAGTTGTCTTTAATGACAAAAATGGACATGGTAGTGGAGTATTGGTGGTGACAACAATGGTGACAATGAAGGTTGTATAGTCATTTGATGGCTTATCCTTTAGTATCCAATTAATTAATTAAAACTATACCACCAAGTAGGTAGAGATTTTTCCGAAAGCATTTGGTACACTCTATAGTTGTCTTTAATGACAAAAATGGACATGGTAGAGGAGTGTTGGTGGCGACAACAATGGTGACAATGAAGGTTGTATAGTCATTTGATGGCTTATCCTTTAGTATCCAATTAATTAATTAAAACTTTACCACCAAGTAGGCAGAGATTTTTCCAATTAGTGTATATTCAAGTGGTATTCTATATGTCATAATACAAATAGAGGAAATGATATATTGCTTCGTGTTCCCCCACTTATTTTATGATATGTGGAGCACCCACTTAAATATAGCGCAGTTTGGAAAAAAAAATTCCAAGTCGACAGAACGTGAAGTGCCTTTGGCAATGGGATCTTGCACCAAGTGTGAACTCTTCACCAATAATTACAGCACAAATTAAATTATCAAACTCAATGGACATTAGAGAGAAGAGAACACAATTAATAGAACACAATTAATGTAAAAGCCAACTTTACACCCCTCACAAAACCGTTTTCCAAATTAACACTTCTTTGGGTACAAAAGGACCAGATTAGCCTTCAAGTTCCAAAATATTCAAAGCCTCAAATGTATAAGAAATCAAGATCTAATAAAATAAAAACCAGCTAAATGCATAAAACTAGGGGTGGGTTCGGTACGATTACCGTACCAAAACCTTCTTATCAATTACCGTACTGAACTTTTGGTTTGGTAAAATCTATTACCACTACTGTACCAAATTTTCGGTATACTGAAGTTTGGTATTGCCAAATAGTTTGGTTGCCACTTTGTTTTGGAACAAAGTCTGTTTTTGTTTTTTTAACCCAATTCAAGGGCAAAATTTTTTTTTTTTTTGTACCTTCATCCCATACATTGTAGCCTAAGTTCATCTATTATTCATCATTTGCAATTCACACACACAATAATTCAAATGATGCATCAAGATTCATGATGAAAATTAAGCTTACAATCCAAATAGAAGTTACAAACCAAAACAAATAGAAGTTAACAATCCAAATAGAAGTTAAAGTTTCAAACCAAATGAAAATTGGAACTAAACTTCAACAAGTAAAATCCATTGATCAATTCTTCAAGTTTGAGATGTCGAAGCTTTTGGAGGAGGCATTGAACTTGTAGAAGATTGAGCTTGTGTCAAGCCTACATTACAAACAAAGAAAACATATTAGTAGCAAGAAGAATTAAAGTTGAAAACCATTTAATAACAAATTTACTAAAAAAAATTAAGCATTTCTTACTTGTTTCCACTTCTTCCATTTCCTTGTAAAATTGAAGCATATATTCCGTTGGTTCCTCGTAGAAGTTTACTTCATCCGTCCTTAGCCAATCACTAATACACACTAGTGCCTCTACCATTTTAAGAGTCAAGGATACTCTAAGAGGGTCCACAACCCTCCTCCCTAGGCTAAATGCATTTTCACTAGCAACGGTAGAAGTGGGGATTGCAAAGATATCCTTGGCTTGTGAAAGAATTGGGAACTCTATTGTGTTTGATTTCCACCAACTTAAAAGATCAAAGACACCAACAACAATGCTAATATTAGGAGCGGTGAAGTACTTATCAACTTCATTGGATATCTCCAAAAGGCATTGCTCCCTCATTTCGTGTATAAGCTCCTTCACCATTTCAATTTTGTTCTCATCACCCCCACAAGCTTGAATTATGAACTCTTCATTTAGTTCGACATCTTCCAATGGAGCCCCAAAGGTAGTAGAAGAACCCCCTCCTATAGTCATTATACAAATCAAGCAAGCAATGGAATATTATAAATATGGGTTAATATTGGTGTAGGCATAACTTACTAAACAATTATGGAGGCCATAGAGAGAGGGAGAGAGTGCGGCATAGAGGGAGAAGAAGAGAGATGTGTAATTGTGGGTGTATTCTATTTCACCATATTGTGCCTTTATTTATAATAGTATGGAAGGTTAATTCCTTACCCTTTTAGGATTACAACTCTTAATAGGTAATCAACTCCTAATAGGAATATAAGAGATATTCCAAGATATACTAGGATTTACACAATCACATTCCTAATCTAATAGGATTGCAACACTCCCCCTTGAGTGTGTAAATACTCAAGTAAATGGCGCATCAGGTCTTCAGTGACGAAGTAAGTACAGTGGATGAAGTCATTGACACAATGAGCGAATGCGAGTCTTAGATCAATGGAAGAATGCATAAAAAGGTAAAACTCACAAAACCTTGCTATGGTAAAACCCAGGGTGGGAGAAAAACCTTAGACTAAAGAGAAAAATGAGAAGTTGCATTAAGTCAAAACTATACGTCTTTTGGACGCAAGTAGAAAAGCTCACAAGCATATGATCAACCCAAGATGGGTGCCTCGTTAAAACCTAGTTAGGTAGCAAAAACCCAGTGGAAAAAATGTTCATAATCGTAAGGAAAAATAGTACATTAAGATCAAGTGAGTATACTTCTGGATACTCCCTCTGAGTTTGACATAACTTCCAAATGAGAACTACAAGTATTGCATATGAATAGTTAGGCATACCAATTCCTTGGACAATCTTCTGGAAGGTTGACTTCGGCAGTGACGTCGTGTAGAGGTCGACAAGGTTGTCTAGGATTGGCTTGCATGACTTTAATCTCTTGATGCTTTGCTGATGTAGATGTAGACGCAATATGTCTTGGTGTTGACTTCGTTGATATATCATGGCTTGGTTGGGTTGATACATGCGACACAGCCTTCATGGATCATCGTTAGGACTCAACGATGGATGAAAACACAACAAGTACTTCGAAATATGCTCAACAAGAACTTCTAACCATGTTTCACGTGTGAAGTAGTGAAGTGAGGTAAGTCTTGGAACGGTTCGAAGATTTCGCAACTATGCTCATATCGTGGACCTCCAAGATATTACGATATCCTTAATGGTAAAGACATAACCATTCAGGGGTTTTGCCTTATGCGAGTTTGATAAGTAACCCACGTCAGTATAACAAGTAAAGCAAGCATCAATCCGAGGATTAGGGGGGTTGGATCCGCTCGAGATGCGTTGGGATTTGCCCAAATTCGTAGTACCGGCATGGTAGTCTTTAATACCAATTCAGTGGTTGCATGTAGGCGCGATGCTGTATCTTTACCAATAGATCAACAACGAAGGAGATGTCCTATCTAAATACAATGAGCTAAGTACAACGAAGTGCAAACTTGAACTTAGATATGGAATTTCAGATTCCATAACCTCTTTAAGGGTCTCATTTGCATATAACGTATGGACAATCAAAGGTATACTCAAAGGTGACACTTTTGATGTGTAGTTCGACTGGTAGACCAAGGTATCATCATAACAATGCTTGAACTTCAGGTCAAGGCATAAACGAGTTTTCCTAAGATCCTTCATCTCAAATTCCATCTTCAGGTATGAGGCAATTTTCTCAAGCTCTTCTAGAGTCTTAGTGAGATGCATGTTAACAACATAAACTGTGACTCTAGCAAATAAGACTTCATAGTTTAACATGCAATGGCATAATTCATCCCTGACTGATCAAATAATCCCTTATACGGGTATACCACATCAGTCAAATTGTAAGTGAACGCATCAAACAAGTTAAGAGGGTGTTTCATGGTTTTGGAACTATTTGAACCAGTCCATGTAATTCTTCAGGAATTTACAAGTAAATCTCCGTATTAATATCCCCATGGAGAAAACACTAACCACATTTCATCATGTTGCTATTAATCATAGGATGTCTGAGAGAAACATTGCATCGTAAAGTGTGCATCATATCACATTATTTCATTCATCTCATAAGACTTCTTTTCCCACTTCTAACATTATAGGGTTACCTTGGGCAGTGTAGGAACGGTAGGTCCAATACGTAAATTGGTAAGGAATTTGACCTAAATTGTAATTTCGGTTGTCCAATCAGTTCTACGTTGTCACTTAATCAACGGAACACGGTTCAATATCGTCGCTTTTCATTTATGTTGATAGCTACAATATAAGTGAAAACATCATCGATGGCAATCTCATTTCAATTCCATTTTCTCATCCAAACTAGTATACTGGACCAAGAACTTCAAGTCTCATGAGTAATTCGAATTAATCTCATGAGATGTAAATAATTTGAGACAGTGATCGATTTTAGATTCATTGTTGTGCCGTGTCTTCCTCTTCCAGGGAAGTAAATCCTACAAACCAAGTGATATGTCGTGCTCCAGGCCAAGACAGATTGATTGGCTATCCTTCAGTGTACCAGACCATCCAACAGGGGCGTCCAAACCGCCCAACAAGGGCGGCACACCCTCCAGGGATGTTGACTCGACATCCATTAAGTACGTTTATCCTTGCAAGCATGTTTGCAACTGGTATATGATCTCTTTACTTTAGCTAAATCAGAGGAATGCGTTTGGAGTAACATTCTAAAAGCTAGAATTTATTGTACTTACTTATCATACATGTGTGGTACGGGGATCGAGATGAGACATAATGGGTAATGTCCACACAAATTGACGTTCTTATCTCCCTCTAACGGCGAGAAGACTGTCTCATTAAAGTGACAACCCACAAATGAGTGGTAAAGAGATCGTGTGTAAGGGCTCGAAAATAACTAGTGTGAAGGAGAATCATAATTGACAAAGATTCACATCCTTCTTTGAGGACCCATATTGGTACGTTGCGGCGGCGCAACTTGGCACATAGAATGCACACCCAAATGCGTAAATAAGAAAATCGTCTGGTTCATACCCAGTAACCAACTATAACGTCATATAGGTTGGGTGGCAATGGGCCTCAAGACGGACCAACATAACTGCGTATAAGATTGCATAGCTCTAGGCAAAAATCGAAAACTTGGTACGTTTACCAAAATCCAGGCGATCGCACTTTGATGATTGCTAGGCAGGACTATTTGAGGTGAATATGGGAATTTGATGTTCAATTATAAACCCAAAATACATGCAATACTTTATCGAAAACCATCGATATAAACTCTCTGGCAGTATCTAGTCTCCCGAACCCTATGGGATAAGTAGGGTGGCGAACCCTTAATCGGCCAGGAGGTTTAGCAGCAATGTGTGTGGACAAACATGTGACTAGTTTGTCGATTCATCAACCAAAACCATAAGTATTTATATGGTCCACATTTTGGTTGGATTAGTCCACATATATTCCCTTGAATCCACTGTGAAAATGGAGTCGTTTAGTATCTTTGCTCGGGATGATTTAGAAATCAAATTTCCCAAGACGAGAGGGTTTTGACAAAGTGTGCTTGTAGGCACAAGATCCTTACTGCAGGTAAGGAGATGTGTTGTAGCATCATTGTTTGACCAAAGTGTCCCAAATGGTCATGCCAAAACAAGTAAACTACTCGAATCACCCGGCTCCAGGTCGGCCACATATGGCGTGTTTCCAGTTGGGAGACAACCTATTAGCCCCAAATCAAAGCTTCGGGCTCATTTCCAAATCAAAGCTTCGGGCTCATTTTTGAAGGTGGTGCAAAGATATTTCACTCTATTTTCTTCAGTGGTTTCATTTATGATCATTGTCATCTTGAATAACCTTAAAAACTCAACGACAAGGAGAATTTAAGGTCCTTTAAATGGTAATTCAAAACCATTCATACAATGAGAAGCGTGCCAACTACTCTTAATCGGGTTGGATAGACCTGAAGTCGTTGTTAAAGATGTGATTTAGGTGTAAAGTTAGTGTGAGTAGTACGCATTCATCCAGACAACTAACTTTCCCACATTCCTACCTAATCACATGTTTAATTGAATTTGGTCACATGAATTAAGAAATATGATTCAATTAACTCGTATTCGAGGACAATATCAATAAGATTATCTATAAGTAAAACATACACGAAACTGGAATCCAAGAACATAGAAAAATGTTCACAAAGTAAATGGCTTAATAAGGGGAATTGGACAACAAGGCCATCCATGTCAAAATTGTACTCTTCCAATGGTGTTTGGTGGAGCAAAATTAATCTCACATATTGACTACTAGAATGGTACTCCTCAACAACATTGGTAAGGGTACGAACAGGTGCATAACCAATGATCTATTCCATCAGGACGGAAGTAGATTTTGCAGGGTTAAGGTCTAGGAATATTGTCCCTTATTCTTGAAGTTTTAGGCCTTAGGTGCCAAGGATCACGCTTTAGGCATTATGCCACACCTTGGCAGACCCTGATTCTACTATATGTTTGTGGTAGTAATCAGATCTGAGAATTTGGTAAACTTATGCTTTCTACACTATTGCTTTAGGAGCGAGTTAGAAACATGGAAGGACGATAAAAGTGTCAAAATTTGATCTGATTTGTAAACTTCATAATTGTACTCATTCATGGACGTAATCATGATGTGCTTTAGGCAATGTCTTTCTTGGTTAGACGGTCCGTACTAGTAAGCCAAAGAGCCATAGAATCCTCGTTCGGGAGGTACTTCCGTTTGTAATGCTTTGGGCATAAGTCTTCGAATGAAGATCATGGTGGAGGCTTATTCAGCTCTTCCTTGCCATTGTTGGCTTCAATGGTGTCTTAGCTTCTTGATAGTCAAGTGGAGATTCACGTCTTGTACCCAACATAAAGTGGTTTCTACTAGAAATTTCCAAATAAGGGAAATCGAACTTGTGACGGTTCGACAATCCATTGAATTGGAGGGAACAAGATTGTGATTGGTGCTATTGGAAGGAATCATCCATAAGCATCAAAGTTAGAACATTCGAGTTCTAAGACATGGTTTTCATGAAAAACGTCGAGTTTTCATGGATGTATTGTTTTATGAAAACTTCTGGTTTCAAAGGCACTAAATTTGAAACTACAAGTTCAATTTAGTTTATGAACGTTTAGTTCATAAAAGAAAGGTTCCTGCAAGAACACAGAATGCAATATACAACTAAGTGTAGTGGATTTGAGTTTCTTCAGGAACTTAAGTGTGAGTGCTTCGGGACTACGAAATTGAGTCAACGGTTCAAAGAAAAGAAATAAAATATTGAATCGTTAATGTCCAAAAGTGATATTCAGGTCAATAATTTTGGATTCATTATCAGATTAATGAACTGTAGGTCACTTTTAATTAATTCAATAGATCAGGACCATTTAGGGTCAATTGTAGAAGCAAAATAATAATAACGTTCGGGTTAAAATTATTGAAAATGCCAAAAATTAGCTTCGGATTCAAAAAGCAATAGCCCAATAACATTGGGCTTGGGTGCCTTGAGTAGGGCACCAAAAATATATGGGTGCGATCTAAAAACAAGCCAAAAAATGGCTTTAGACCAAGAATAAAAGGGGGGGGCAGCCTAGCATTGGATTGTTAGCTGCTGTCAAATATGCAAAACCCATCAATCTGCAGGCTGCAGGTTAGGCTCGTGAGTGACTGCTGCAGGCAGCCCAACAACCTGCAAAAAGACTTGTAGGCTTGTTGTGATGAAACGGGCTGAGAGAAAGAGCCAAAACAGTAGAGAAGAAAAGAAACCCAGGCCGAATTGGTGCGGGCTGCTGCATGGAGAAAAAAGATTGGACTGAGTCATGGGTCCAAGGACGCAGCTGCAGGCTGCAGAGATAAAATGGAGGTAGGCCAAGTGTGGGTTGAAGGAAGAAGCCCAGTGTGTGGATTAGTTTAGGTGCGCCGCTTGGTTTGGCTTCAAGCCAGCTAGGCACAACTCAACAACGTCCCCTTTTTTGCTTCAGATTTCTAGGGTTTTCAAACCCAAAAAATCATGCTTGGTTCCATTTTTTTTCGGTTAGGGTTTGGAAAAAAAATCCAAAATTGCTTCGATTTTATTTAGATTCTTTGACTCACAAATTCCACATAGTAAATTTATAACTGCGTAATGCATAAAACAAATATATATATATTGACAAATATATAAACATAATATATATATATATATATATATATATCGGAAGGTAAATATAAATGTAGGGGGTTCATGCATCATGGGGAATGTTTTCATGCTTCAAGATCGTTTGAAATATCTTACTTTGTTTTAAGTGTACCTGATTGGCAAAAAACAAAAAAAGCCTTTGAATTTGTAGAAGATCCTTCTCATAAAGCCGAAATTGCATCTCCAATGCATTGTATCGCGTTCATCACAGAAAAATTAAATTGAATCAATAGCATGTATATCAATTCAATAAAATAATAAATTAATCATAAAAAGAAAAGAAAACTAATGAAAAGAGCTTCAAATCTTTACATTTTAATCAAAAATCACCCACTAACTTTACTTTAATAATAAGGACAAAAAACAAAAAACAAAAAAAAAAAAAAAAACTTAACAAAGCCACTTGTGCTAGGCGCGTACCCCTCCCCCCCCCCCCCCCCCCCCAAAAAAAAAAACCAAATTCAAATAGTCCATTTTCTTCTCCTACCTTTTGTCCCATCGTCAGCTACATTATTAGTTTTTTTTTTTTTTGTTGCATAGAATAAGAAAAATAGTTCGAATTGAATTACATTCTTATGTTTTATTTTTGTGGTGCTGTTTTCTAATAGTAGTCATGATGACGAGAAACATTTCAATGTGCCTAGAACACGGGATGGTACACTCCATACAAGTTGTGAGATTCTTATGTTAAAAAATTAATAACATAAAAAATAAAATTTTCCACCACGCTTATATAAATGTGGTATACCATTTGTGTTACGGACACAAGGAAAAATTTCTCCAAGATGACATCCAAGCTCAAGAAATTTGATGGAGAGCTACATTTATTATTGTAGGTATATGAAAAAGTGAGGAAATTTTAATTTGGTAATTGAAAACAGCTTTTTAAATATAATTACTGAGAACATAATCTTCTCAAGGTTTTGATCTAAAGAGTCACTTTTGGGTCATCGTTTTCGACACAATGAGTGCTTTTACAGGACCAAAAAGGGACTAAGTTTCAAACCTTATGAAACTGAACCAAGAATTAAACACTATTTATAAAACTTCACCAATAAGTAGACACTATTAATGAAACTAGACCAATAAGTAGACACTATTTATGAAACATTACCAATAAGTATACACTATTTATGAAACGAAAACAAGAATTAGGCATTATTTCCAAAACTAAACCAATAGGTGGAAACTATCTATAAAACTGTACTATACACTATTTATGAAACTGGAGTAAGAACTAGACAATATTTATGAAACATGATCAATAACTAGGCACTATTTATAAAAGTAGACCAATAACTAGAAACTATTTATGAAATTGAAGCAAGAAAGAGATACTATTAATGAAATTGTACCATATACTATACATTATTTATGAAACTGGACCCATAAATAGGCATTATTTATGAAACATGATCAAGAACTAGACACTACTTATGAATGTGGACAAAAAACTAGGCACTATTTATGAAATTTGACCAATAAATAATATAGTACCGTTTAGTTTCATAAATAGTGCAGTTTCATAAATAGTTTCAATTTTATAAATAGTGTTCAGTTTCATAAACAGTAAGGTCATGCAAGCGCGTCAGATTTTTTTTTTTTTTTAATTGTCTCCTTTTCATTAAAAATTAAGTTTTTTTGTCATTTTTATTAAAATTTAAGGGTTTTTCATTAAATTTTGATTCTTTTTCATTAAAAAAAGTTATAGCATGGTTTTTTGTTACAATAAACTTAGCCCAAGCCCTTTTCATTAAAGTTCCCTAAAAAGAATAATTAAAACGTAATACTTCCCTAATTGAAGATCAAACTCTCTTGTTAGCGCATCATCAAGAGCGTGCTGATATCGTGTTGTAGGCATAATTTACAGAACAATTATGGAGGCCATAAAGAGAGGGAGTGACATGCCCCGACCCCGATGTCCTCGGGACCTCGGGATGGTCACGTGCTTGCCGACACCCGAAGGGTGACGAAAGCCATTTAATTTAAGTAAAAGCTGAGAAATATGCTAAAACAAGCAATAGGAACTAATAATACCAAACTAAAGTTCAACTACTAATTAATAAAAATTATGGTCATACACATAAGTTCAGAGCATAAGTCTATTACAGAGTACAAGCGGAACTTAAGATAGAGAAGTGCTATATTGCAATAGGTGCAGAAGCAAAGAAGATATAACACTAAATCACTGGTAGGGAAATGCCTTGTAGCTTAGATCATAATCCTCATTCATAGGTCCTGAAGGGGGTCAAAACAAATGTGAGTGGACCAATTTGATCTATATATAATAAAACAGTTATCAACATACTAACCCCCAGGTTTTATGAAAACACATATATAATAATAAACATAGGTTTTTCCGAAACCTAACATGTTGTGTAGTGTCTCAAATTCATAACTTGTATATATAATAATCACTAGTGAATTGTCCGATAACCCCCAGGCCCTATGCTGGCTCCCCGTCTCTAAGCAGACAGTCAGAGGAAAATACACTTCAGGCCCCATGCTGGCTCCCCGTCCCTGTGCTAAATAGCCAGAGGAAACATACTCAAGGCCCTATGCCAACACTAAACCGTTGCCCAGGACGGACCAGAATCTATCCCTACGTCCCGTAGCGGAAAGGACCACTAGGTAAGTACAAAACTATTGAATATATCTATATTGAAAAGCAACTTCATAGTATAAAGTCATCCATCATCTATACTATAAAGAGGTGTTCTAAACATGTTATAAATATCATATCGTCATCCATCAGATATTCTATAAGAACATGGATTATAGGAAAAATAGTAATAATTCAATCTAGCCTCCGTAAGCATGTTATCTCATAAAACATTTCATAAAACATAATCATTAAATCATGCTTTTCATGTATGCATTTCTACTATTAAAACATGCTTTTTGAAGGGGTCCACTCACCGTAAACCGATGGTGCTAAGCTGTACCGAAAAGGAATAACGGAATCACCGCTAATAATTGCACCTATTCACATAAAGGGGTACCTTTAGTCAAACTGTATTCAAACGATTGAATTTGGGAAAACGGACTTCAAAAATGGGTCCAGAACGTCGAAATTAGCCTAAGAGAGGTCCCGGACGAAACCCCGAAAAGTCAACTCTAAAGTTAACATTGACCATTGATTGGTTAAAGTTAAAGTCAACGTTGACCGTTGACCGAGTCAACGGTCAACTAGGTCAAATGGTTAAAGGTCAGACTGGGCTTGGATTTGGGTTGGGCCACTTAGGTCCTAAGGGTTTTGAGTTTAGATTTGAGGTTAATGGGTTTGGGAAATGGTTGAAAGCCCAAGCCCTAAATGGCCCTAAAGCCTTAAATGAAAGGTTTCTATACACACGGGCCTAAGGCCCTAAATAAAATGGCCCAAGGGCTTTAATTTCTAAAACAAAAATTAAATAAAACCTAAAAAGGTTTTGGGTTGGTCTAACAGGCCACATGACCTAAACAAAAAGGCCCGAAGGCCTTTTGGGTTATTAAAACAATTTAAATAAAATTAAAAAAGGAAATGGGTTAGGGTTTTGGTCTGAACTCACCACAGGCCTAAGGCCTGAGTGCCTTGGAGACGGCCTGAAAGGCCTGGTGCACCGGAGAAGAATGCCGGAGCTTTCCCAGCTCCGGCCAACTGCAAATAACAACCTTAGACTCCAATCTAGGTGCCAAAATTAAACACAAGACGAGAGGAACAACTTTATACCTTCCTTTTGCCGTAGAATGGCCAAAGATGACCAGAAATTCCCTTGACACCCATGGCCTCGCCGGAGCTGGGTGTGCCTTCTCCAGACCTAATTCTAAAACCTTGACCACAACGAAATAAACCCATTTAAAACACATTCATACATGATTCTAGGATGAAATAGGAAGAACTCGAGGCTTACCTAATCGGAGAAATGGGAAATCTCGCCGGAGATCGTTTTCTGGGTTTTGTCCTCGCAGCACGAGAAATAAAGAAAGAGCTGATGAGGGATTGGTGATGGTGGTGCCTTCTTCAAGCACTAGCGTGCCTTTGCGTGTGAGTGTGTGTGCGATCTAGGTGAAGAGACGGAGAGAGATAAGGGTTTCGAGAGGGAGAGAAAAGAGAGACAGAAAGAAGAAGATGAAGTCACGGGAGGGGTAGGGGACAGAGAAAGAAATGTGAGATTGCTAGGGTGCTGCCACGTGGCAGCTTAAGAATAAAGAGAATCAAAGTTATAGATCCTGATAGGCTAATAGAATTAGGACTAAATTGATAAATTAATAACATTTTGGGGATAATTTCATAATTATATTTTTATAAATGGGGATGGGTGTAACAGGAAGAGAGTGCGGCATAGAGAGAGAAGAGAGATGTGTAATTGTGGGTGTATTCTATTCCACCCATTGTGCCTTTATTTACAGTATTAGGGAAGGTTAATTCCTTACCCTTTTAGGATTACAACTCTTAATAGGTAATCAACTCCTAATCGGAATATAAGAGATATTTCAAGATATACTACGATTTATACAATTATATTCCTAATCTAATAGGACTGCAAGAAATATAATTATATATTATATTATATTTTCGATACGGTACGGTAATATCGTGGTACTGGTATCCATTACCAATACCGTACCATAAAATTTTGGTACGGTACAATACCATACTATTACTGATTGGCACAAAAAATTTGGCATAAAATCGATATGGCACGATTGGCACAGCAATTTGGCAAAAAAATTCACCCCTACATAAAACAACAACAGCAGTGATTTATGCATTTTTCTTTTCTCCTTCCACACTTGTTTCTTTTTTGGGTTAAACTCTGTTTACTACCCTTATATTTCGTGGTTTTCAACATTTAGTACATCAAGTTTTTTTCATCCCAGAGTCATACTTAAAGTGTTAATTTTGGGACAATCTAATACATCCGTTAGTCAAACTGTTAGTTCTCCCATTAAGTGATAACGTGACACCCAGGTGGACAATGACTGGGTTCCATGTGTCATTAAAAATATTAAAATAATTAATTAAATAAAAGTAAAAAAATAAAAACCATCCCCCCCCCCCCACCCAAAAGAAGAAGAAAAAAAAAACGAATCTGCAACCCAGAAGAAAAAGAAGGAAGAAGAAGAAGAAAACAAACTGAATCTTTAACCCAGAGAAAGGAGGAGGAAGAAGGAGAAGAAGAAAAAAAAAACGAATATGCAACGCAAAAGAAGGAGGAGGAAGAAGAAAAAAAAAACGAATATGCAACCCAGAAGAAGGAGGAGTAGGAAGAAGGAGAAGGAAGAAGAAGAAAAAAAATGAATCTGCAACCCAGAAGGAGGAGAAAGAAGAAGAAGAATAAGAACAAGGAAGAAGGAGGAGAAGAAAAAAAAAAAAAAAAAAAGGAATTTGCAACCAAGAAGAAGAAGAAGAAGGATAAAGAAGAAAAAGAAAAAAAAAGTAACAGCCCAAACCCAGCTCGTCCCCTCCCCTCGCCGCGACTCACCTACCTTCCCCCTCATCCCGCGACCGCGAACGCATACCCAGAAGGTTCTTCTTCTGGGTTGCAGATTCGATTTTTTTTTTCTTCTTCTTCTTCTCCTTCTTCTCCTTCTTCTTCTGGGTTGCAGATTCGGTTTTTTTTTTTTCTCTCTCTCTTCTTCTTCTTGTGGGGGGGGGGGGGAGGGATGGTTTTTTTTTTTTTACTTTTATTTAATTAATTTTTTTAATGACACGTGGCGCCCAGTCATTGTCCACCTGGGCGCCATGTCATCACTTAACGGGAGAACTAACAGTTTGACTAACGGATGTATGAGACTATCCCAAAATTAACACTTTAGTATGACTCTAGGATGAAAAAAACTTGATGTACTAAATATTGAAAACCATGAAACATGAGGGTAGTAAACAGAGTTTAACCCTTCTTTTTTTTATAGCATAACCCAAACAATAGAATGGATAACAACAAGAAGATGACCATTTCCACAATTTGAGCGGTTAGGCTTGTTCAATTCAGGACGAAAGATTGGGCATTTATGTCATTTCAGTAGAATTAATTGTGAGTTTTGGCTCTATCTTTACCACAAGTTTGCCTCATCCCATATTAAAAGCCTTCACACCAGCTTCTTGCATTTGAAAAATGAGAAACAAACTCAGTTTTCCTAAATCTTCATCTTATAGAATCATGAGAATTCAGCGTCTCAGATTTGTATGTGTGGTGGCCTTCATGATCATGCTTATGATCAGTCAGATATCGAGTTATCATCACATCGACAGAATGAAAGTTGAAGGAGCCAAGCAAACAGAAAAATCTGGATTCTATTCCAGAAATTCATTGCATGTCTCCACAGAATCTCCAGAGGAGGGATCTTGTGTGACCGATCGAAATAACAGTGTTTCCTTACGAGAAGTTCCACAGGGACCAAACCCACTTCACAACTGATCAACTCTTGCAACTATATTTGTGTATTCTCAGTCGTACAATATTATTTTTGCAGTTTCTAGTGTAAATCATTCCCTTTTTTTCCAGTAAAAAATATTAGAGTGAATGTTGTTATGAAGAAAGTGAAACTCCGTAAACAGGTGTGGATTGAATGGTAAAAACGTATTGGCATCCACAAATTATCTGGAGATTTTGCACTTGGTCTATGAATAAAATTATTATTTTCTTCAGCATATGAAAAATATTATTCTGTAATGAAAAAAGAAAACTAAACTTACAAGGCAACCGGTGGATTGCCCTTTCAACCCTCTCCTGAAAGCAAGGTCTTCGGGAAAGGTTTTTCCAAAGGAGAAGACATGAGTTGCATCACCAACAAGAAGTTGTTTACATAAGAAGTCAACATGCAAACACGTAATTGAATTTTTGATTGATCAATTTGGTGGACCACTATTTGGATTTTTATGGAGTATAAAATTATCTGAAATGCATAATATCAATAATTTGTTTGCATTTATTATGTGCACTGATCTTAAAATCTTCGTCTAAGCGCTAGACGGCTGACCATTGTTCTGATTAATTTCTAGGTATTTTAAATTTAAGAAAGTGGGTCTAGACTCGCTTAGGCGTCCACCTGGCCCGTCTAGGCATCCACATTTGCCCGCCTAAACCTGCCTATGTTACAACTCTCATTTAGACAAAAAAAATTGACTACTTTCATTTTCCATTTTATGTTTTCAATAAAATGTGAGAGATTTGTTGAACACTTGAATGAACACTCATTATATGTTTGTTCCCCCATTTTTCAATACGGTCTAATACTTTATAATTTGTATATCACTTTTATGTATCTCAACAAAATTGTGTTCATTAAGTATAAATAGACACTTATTTATTTAATATATGATAAATATAGCTAAATCCACCCAGTCCGCCTCCCCTATCTAGGAGCTAGACCCCATTCTGCCACCCGACTAGTGCATAAAGTTTTTTAGAACCCTGATTTTGTTTCTTTAGTTTTTCTGTACCAAGTAAAAAATGCATTTGGAAGGATCCTATAATGGACCTTTCCCGTCAGGAGAAACAAATGGGAAGTTATAAAATTTTGATTAAATATAATTAAAGAACAAAACTTCTCTGTTGAACATTTAGCAGCAAATTCTGCACAAACACATACGTGGATTCGATACAAGAGAAAGAGGCAATTCAATCCTATGATTGAGAGAAACAGAGAGAGAGACATGATTAAACTCTACTAAGATTAATGTTCCAAGCCGCAACAAGCGTTCAGCGGCGAAGCTTTGTACATAACTAAACTCTACTAAGATTAATGTTCCAAGCCGCAACAAGCGCTGAAGAGGTTTGACTGATAAATCAATACAAAATACAAGAAAAAATACGTATATTCCTACAGTACGATACACACATTTTTGTTAGTGTTAAACGAATTTTACTCTATCTCTGTGAGCTGTGACTCACAGATACTTTCTAAGAATGGAATGAAATTTAGTACACAAATGAAGAAGATGATGCAAAAGAGAGAGAGAGAGAGAGAGCAGAGAATATGACTCTAATAATGCTTCTTTCACACACTGTTTATCATTCCACTGATAGTGAGAGATGAATAGTCTCTCTCCTCTTAACTGCAATTACATTTTAACTTTGGCAGTATTCAAAATTACATCCAAGCAATCCTAGTCATCCATCTTACATCCTATGAGATGAAGACACATGTACACTCACTTGTTTAAGACCTATGAGACTTTGATAAGAAAGCATACACACAATTTAATTAATCATCCTAGCAATATGAGCTAGAAATACAACTGCCACATCCGATCACAATTTACACACAAACAGCCCCGTTTAAATTGTGAACTGATTTCACTCCAAGATGCTTCCTGAGATAAGTAAATTGCTCCCTTGCCAATGCCTTTGTGAAAATATCTGCAACTTGCTCCTTTGTAAGACAGTAAACCAAATCGATCACTCCTTGCTGCAATACGTCCTTTATGAAATGGTATCTTCTGATATTCTTGGTCTTCTGACAAAAGATAGGATTCTTTGTGATAGCTATGTCTGAGGTATTGTCACAATTCAATGGTGTTGTGACTGTTTGCATTTCACCAAAATCTTCCAAGACAAATCTTAACCAAGTAGCATGTGTTGTTGCTTCAGAAGCACTAATATACTCTCCTTCAACTGTGGATAATGCAACACATTGTTGCTTGACTAAAGACCAAGAGAAAACCCCACTGCCAAAGGTAAAAGCATACCCGGATGTGCTTTTCATATCATCTTCTGAACCATTCCAGTCACTGTCACAGAATCCCACTAAGATTGCTCCTTCACCTTTCTTGTATTCCAAGCCAAAATCAAGAGTTCCTTGAACATATCTTAGTACTCGCTTTGTTGTCCCAAAGTGCTTGTTGGTAGGACAATGCATAAATTGAGATAACAGACATGCTGCATACATTATGTCAGGTCTAGTTGCTGTGAGATACAGCAAACTGCCTACAATTTGTCTATACTGAGCTTCATCTGCAGTTCCACTTCCATCTTCTTTTCTCAGTTTATCACCTAAAACCAATGGGGACTTACAGATTTACAGTCTTGGAGTCCAAATTTCTTCAGTAAAGATGAAGCATACTTTCTCTGATGAATGAAAATACATTCCTCATTTTGCAATACTCCCATACCAAGAAAATGATGCAAGAGTCCCAAATCAGTCATCTCATATTTGTGCATCATATCAGATTTAAACTCATTCAATAACTCTTGACAACTTCCAGTATATATTATATCATCAACATAAATTGATACTATAATCATTTATGAGTCTCTTATACACTTGGTATATAGAGTTGCCTCACTGGTGCTTTTCTTAAATCCACAGAGTATAAGATATGAGTCTATCTCACCATACTAGGCCCTAGGTGCCTGTTTTAGACCATACAATGCTTTATGCAGTCTGTAAACCTTGTCTTCTTCTCCTTGCACAAAAAATCCTTCTGGCTGATCAACGTACACTTCCTCTTCTAACACATCATTCAAGAATGCTGATTTTACATCCAGTTGAAACAACTTACATTTGTTCTTTGCAGCCAGTGCAATTAGAGTTCTAATTGTGTCTAACCTTGCAACAGGTGCAAAGGTTTCATTGTAGTCAATTCCGGGCTTTTGTGCATAGCCTTTTGCAACAAGTCTAGCCTTGTTCTTCTGAACTGACCCATCCAAGTTCAATTTGGTTTTGTACATCCATTTCACCCCAATCACAGGTTTATCAGATTGTCTTTTCACAAGTTCCCAAGTCTGATTTTTCTCAATCATCCCAATTTCATCTTCCATTACCTTCTTCCATGCTTCATCTTCCATTACCTTCTTCCATGCTTCATCTTGTGCAGCTTCAGTATAACACTCTGGTTCAATGATACAGGCATGACATCTCTCATAAATCTTACTCAAGTTTCTATATCTCTATAGTGTGTTATCAAACTGAGGTATAGGAATTGAGCTGCTTGCACCTCAAGAGTCAATAGGTGAGGAGTCAGTAATTTGAATTTGAGAACCTTCAACCATAGCTTATTCCATAGAATCTGAACCCTCATCATCTTCTTTCATTTCTAATAATCCACTTGCAGGAAATGGAATGCACACATCCTTGACCTTATGTTTCTTCCAATCCCATTTACCATTCTCATCTAAAATCACATCTCTTGAAAGTATCACTTTCTGAGTTTCAGGATTAAACAGTCTATACCCCTTCTCACAGGTGCCATATCCAATAAAAATTCCAATGACACTCGTTTCTTCCAATTTATGTCTCAAGTTTCCTGGAATAAGAGAGTAACAGACAGAACCAAACACTCTTAAGTGTTTAATTCCAGGTTTCCTTCCACTGAACTTCTCAAAAAGTGTTATATTTTCCAATGCTTTGTAGGACATCGATTAAGCAAATAAACAGTTGTAATCACAGCTTCACCCTAAAAATTATAAGGAAGGCCTTTCTCATGGATCATGCATTTAGTCATCTCCACTATGGTTCTGTTTTTCCTCTTTGCAACTCCATTCTGTTGTGGAGAGTATGCAACAGTGAGTTGCCTCTCCAAACCCAAGGCTTCATAGAATTGTTCAAATTCCTTTGAGATGAACTCCCCTCCTCTATCTATTCTCAATTTCTTCACAAAGTAGCCACTTTGAAGTTCCACCATAGCCTTGAATTTCTTAAATACATGGAAGACATCTGACTTATGTCTCAAAAGATATATCCATCACATCCTTGAGTAGTCATCAATGAATGTAACAAAGTATCTATTTCCACTTATTGTTGATGTTTGCATAGGACCACACACATCCGAATGTATAAGCTCCAATGGCATACTAGCTCTCCAAACTGATCCCTTGGAAAATACTCCCTATGATTCTTCCCAAATGCACATCCTTGACACACACCTTCAATGTCATGCATTTCAGGTAATCCAAGAACCATATCATGCTCCTACAATTGTTTCAGACTTCTATAATTCAGATGACTAAACCTTTTATGCCACATTGTACTACACTGATGCACATTAGTTTTCAGTACCAATTGATCATTTGATTTGAATACAAGTGGAAAGCATATATTCCCCTTTTGCTTCACACTAACCACTAAATTTGTCAGAGTTCTATCATCAAAAATATCCACTTTATAATCACCAAACATCAGAAAATACCCATGTTCAGTCATCTGTCCAACACTGAGTAGGTCATCTGCCAATCCAAGTATTAACATAACTTCTTTTATGTACCTCTTTCCCTTATCAGTATCAATAACCAAAGTTCCTTTGCCTTTCACATCAACCAGAACCCTTGTGCCAACTTGCATTTTTGCCTGAACACTTCTATCAATGTCCACAAGTAACTCCTCCCTGGAAGTCATATAATTACTGCACGCACTGTCTATATATCAGGCTTCACTCACAGCTTTCACTTCAATTGATTGCTTAACCATGAAAAGATTTCCAGGTTCTCCCATCTTGTTTGTAAGATTCCTTTGCTTTCCCACTTTATTCGCAAAATTCCCTTGCTGAATATTCTTGTTAAGATTGCAAACCCTGGCAATATGACCAAGTTTTCCACACTTGTGACATTTAATCTTCCCTTTCAGCCACCATTCTCCATAGTGAAGTCTATCACAGTATTTACAAGCACCTCCAGTGTTATTAGTTTCATTTCTCACCCCTGGAGTAAATCTGTTAGTCCACTGCTTCCCTTTGAATTTGAAATTCTTTTGAGATTTTAATCCACCAGTATTGGTAAGTTGATTACCAAATTTACTGTTCTTACATGAAATATCTAAGCTAGCAAATGTACGTTCAGTGCTATTCTATTCATGTCTAGTTAATCTCAGTTCATACCCTTTCAGAATGGCAACCACATCTTGTGCATCAATTACATCAATATCTTTAGTATTTTCAATAACATAAGCAATACTATCATATGATTTAGGTAAACTGATTAACAACTTTTGCACAATTCTTTGATTACTAAGATCTTCACCATAACTTTTCATCTGATTTATCAAATCACACAACCTAGCTAGATATGCAGCTAGAGATTCACTTTCACCCATACGAGTATACTCAAAATCACGACGAAGACCTTGTAATTTCACAGATCGTACCTGTTTATCTCCTACGAACTCTTGCTTCAGAATATCCCAAGCTGCCTTCGCAGTTTCGAGAGTTACAATCCGTGGGAAAATTTGATCCGATACTACTCCTTGAATGATTCCAAGAACCCTCGCATCCTTGACCAAATTTTCACGATACAATTTCATCTCCGCCGCTTCTATCTCACCCTCCACCTTCGCTGGAGGAAGAAAACCCATCTCAACAATGCTCCACAGCTCGTGAGATCGGAAAATTGTTTTCATTCGAATTTGCCAGAGATCGAAGTTCTCTCCGTTGAATATCGGAGTGCGAAGCTCTCCTCCACCAGACCCAGCCATGTTAGACTAAGATCTCACCTCTCACTCTCACTGATTTTCTCTGCAACGAAATGTTGCTAGAATGAACCCTCACAAAATCGACGTCCAGAAATTCAGACCCAACTAGGCTCTGAGGCCATGCTAGTGTTAAACGAATTTTACTCTATCTCTGTGAGCCGTGACTCACAAATACTTTCTGAGAATGGAATGAAATTTAGTACACAAATGAAGAAGATGATGCGAGAGAGAGAGAGAGAGAGAGAGAGAGAGAGAGAGAGAGAGAGAGAGAGAGAGAGAGAGAGAGAGAGAGAGAGAGAGAGAGAGAGAGAGAGAGAGAGAGAGCAGAGAATATGACTTTGATAATGCTTCTTTCACACACTGTTTATCATTCCACTGAGAGTGAGAGAGGAATAGTCTCTCTCCTCTTAACTGCAATTACATTTTAACTTTGGCAGTATTCAAAATTACATCCAAGCAATCCTAGCCATCCATCTTACATCCTATGAGATGAAGACACATGTACACTCACTTGTTTAAGACCTATGAGACTTTGATAAGAAAGCATACACACAATTTAGTTAATCATCCTAGCAATATGAGCTAGAAATACAACTGCCACATCATATCACAATTTACACTCTATCATTTTTGCTTGTGATCTCTAAGAACTGGACTGATTAGATTAATTTGATTCCGTATGAGGATTCTCGAGAAGATGGATTGAGTAACTGGTTGAAACAACAAAGATGGAGAAACCAGCTTGCATATACTTGTTCTTGAATTAAACAGATTGAGCAAGAATGCATGTTCAAAACCCTGCACGGAACATGTGAATATTATGAGATATAGCTCTCTTCGTATGGTACTCAGTCGGTTTGGATGAATAAGGGAAACAAACCTCAAGGGATCCTCTCTACATAATCACATTGCCAACTGGATGAACTGAAAAATGCACAGAAAGCGTTTTCCGAATGATTTGCTCGAACTTAGACATCCATATCTGCAGTTTTGTAATTTCTGAATTAATGTTAGAGATATGTTGGTTGAATGAAACAGACAAAAACCTAAGAACTATGATCCCAAATGTGTCTGGACCTTAAAACTTAGCCGGAATTCAAGCTGCTAGGAAAAAAAAAACTAAGAATATGCTATATAGGAACAACAAAACCTTCTTCCACTTAGTGAGGTCGCCTGTATGAATCTTACAACACCACTGCGCTTGGTTTTGTGCCAAGTCTTGTGTTAGCTCCAAGTACTCCATGAATCCTAGAAGGCCAATGCATGCACTCGGCAGTGTGTATAATATACCTTCTATATGCTATACAGAAGGTACTAAAATTGTAGTGTAATCTTGTATAAGGATGCACTTGTATGCGAGTTCATGCCGCAGTGGATGGGGAAATTAGGATTCAGGTACATAAATAAGCTGAACCACACATTGACTACTTCTTATTATTCTTAGCTTCCCATGAATATCTCAAAAGCGTCAACTACAAGTTATACAGTTAATGACACTCAGCAAAATGAAGACAACATGTATCTGAATCTAAATAAGGCAAAGAGAGCTCACACGACCGATATCTGATCACTACTCCATACGTGTACACCTTGCTGCTGAGATTAAGATTCATACCTGCTAGAATCAATGTATTAAAACACAAAACCAAAACAAACCAGAAACAAGAGTTAAAACACAATTGAAATGCCCTGTAATTCGGTTCAAGTGAAGTAGTTTCCAGGAGGAGTGAAAACGAAGGATGACTTTAAGCTTAAACAAACCTTGAGTAGTTTGAACAATTGATGATGGAAATCCAAAAATCGGTTCTTCCAAAGAAATCAATGCCTCTTCCGCATGTCCAGATGCAGTATCAACAAACGATAGCAGAAGCACAAACTCGACACCAACGTTGAATTCCTGTTCACAAGAAAAGTTAGCGTTCCTTTCTATATTTCTTTTACACCCAAAAACCAAATACATAAAACATATGGACATATTTGGATGGAATCAGATTTAAAAGGTTGATCCTAACCAAGTTGGTTAAAATGGGGCATTAGAACTTAAATGAACAAGATGTAGAATATGTGGTCTCCATAGCATTTCACTCGATAAGACTCGGTTGTTGTTGTATTATAAATAAAACCAAAATAATTAATGACGTCGCTTCAGACCTCTCCTTTGCGGAATATTGGAACGATATCATTTTCTACTTCAGATTGGTAGTGGACATTAAGCAATTCCTGTGTATGTAATAAATTTCAGTCCAATAAGTTGAAAAAAAAAATGGAGAAATTAGGTTCTCATCCTTTCTTTTGCTATTGCATTGATTAAAATCATATTCCTTTTCAATTTTTGATGAAGGTCCTTGGGTATTAATAACATTATTAATTATTTCAATAATAAATATTTTTTTATTTCTAAATATATTCAATTAATGTTAAAAATGTTACAATTAGTATATTTATATTTATGACTACATTTTTTATCATATATTTTTAGTTTTAGTTTGTACCCATTTTTAATTTGTAATTCTTTTTTAATTTGTACCAATTTTCTTTTTAGTTTTAATTTGCACCCATATATTAATTTCTTTTTGTGCCCATATTTTTTAAAGTTTATTTGTATTTGTACCCATATATTTTTTTTATTTGTACTTTTTATTTTGCTAAATGTACCCATGCTAATTATATGTACCCATTCATGTAAAACTTTTTAATCTTAAAATGTACTCATTCTTAAATATACCAATTTGTTATATGTAAAATGTACCATTTTTTTATATAAAATCTATTCAATTTTTTTTCTAATCCATTTTTAAACTTATATGGATACATTATTTTTTCTTTGATTTTAAATTGTATCCATGTCAAGTTTAATCGAAGAAATTTACTAATGTTATTAAGCCTAGTATCTTCTTTTTTTGTGATTTTGAAGAATGTACCCATGTTTTGATACAATAAATTTTTTCGTTAATTTTGATGATACCCATGTTTATATATATTGTGACAGCCCATCCCGAAATATTTTATCGATGGTGTGAAATGACTTTTATGCCCTTGAGCGTTGAGTTGTGTGCGTGTAAAAGGGCTAAGGTTTTGGACCAATCTAGTTTATTCCTAAGTTTTGGAACTTAAGTTAATTGTCTTTGTTGTTGTTTTGTAGCCCAAAGCTGGACCACACACACCCAAACTCGTTGACCTCTCTCTCTCTCTCAGAATTTTCTTCCATTTCCGTACAATTGTACGGTTGACCTCTCAACGAGCTTCACCAAGCACGGATCGAGGCTGTGAAGGTGACTTTCGTACTCCTTTCAAGTTCAGGAGTCGAGCAATACTTTTGGTTAGACGTGAGGCCCTCGAAAACCCGAGAACCAGGAAACCCCCGAAGAGGTGCACAGTGACTTGACGTGATCGCGAAGGTTTCAGGTAGTTTTGAGACTTAAGAAAGTTCTATTCTTGCTTTTCTAGCACGTGAGATCAATTTTGGAGTGGTTTTGACGTTAGAACTCTCAGATTTAGTGAGTTGCAGGGGTGGCCAGATTATCGTGATTTTTCCAGCGAGATTCCTTGACTTTTAGGACCTAAAAGTGGTAAGGTTTTGTGTGACAGCCCATCCCGAAATATTTATTTTCGACGGCATGAAATTACTTATATACCCTTGGACATTTTGTGTGGTGGTGTGGTAGGTTAGATTTTGGACCAATTAGTGCTAAGTCCTATTATTTTGGAACCAATTAGGACTTAGATGGTATTTTCTTTGGTTTTGGTTGGGTGACCCACGTGGACCACACACACACACACACACACACACTCTTTCCCGTTGACTCTCTCTCTTCCCTTTCGGATTTCTTCTATCTTCCGTACAAGTTGTACGGACAACCTTAAAGCTTCACTTCCCGTCACGGATCAAGGTCGTAGTTACCATCATCATCTTCATCTCATCGTCACAAGCTTAACCATACCCTTTTCAGGTCGTGAAACCTTCGAAACCCGAGAACCCGAGATACTCAGTTTTGGTGCACTGTTCATGCACATGTAAATGTGAAGGTTTCAATGGTTTTTGAGCTTCTAGGAAGCTTTATGACTTCTCCACGAAGCTCGGAGAAGAAAAACGAGGTGAATTGGACGTCGGGAAGTCGAGATCGAAGAGTTCAAAGTTTGGTCGGATTATCGAAGGATCTCTGATGAATTCTCAAGAATTTCAGGTCCCAAAATTGGTAAGGTTTTGTTCCTTATGTTGTAAGCTTCATTTAGGTGAAGATTTCATGGAATTTGGTGCAATAATGAGAGAGATATGAGGTTTTACATATTTTTCCAGTTTCCGGCGGACGGCGACGGCAACGATGATCGGTAAAGCTAATCGGATATGAAGATAGAATATTCTATCAAAGTTGATGGAATATTCTGACGCCGTCAGGTAGATTTAACGGTTTCTGTTGCTTTTTCATGGAATATTCCTAACGGCAGTTAGGATTCCGTCACGGTTACCTGTGCGTGGAGGCACGTCTGGCACTGCCCTTGGCCGCGCGTGGCGGTGGTTAGGGCGTTGGAAAATTTTTCTAAAAATATAGGGATGTTCGTGAGGTTGTGTAGATCACGTTGGTATATTCAAACATCTCATTTGAGCAATGTATGAGAAATTATTAACTAGTTTTATCTATGTGCTTTAAATAACGTTTATTCAGTTATTTTGCATATAGGTGAGACCTATCCTGAGGACGAGCGTAGTCAAGGGTGACTCGGGGGCTACGACTCTTCGACATACCAATGAGTGGGCTTTTGGTTTTCAGTATATATTTATATACTTGATATTTTCCCAAAAAATGTGTTTAAGTGAAAGTATGCTTTGAAATGCCATGCATATAAATTTATATTCAGCATATGAATTAGTATATGATGCATAATATGAATTGGTGATGTGGACGCTCAGGTAAGTACCATGTGAGTTATGTTTTGTTATATGATATATTGATAATGGGAGACATGATTGAGAGCTCATAAACCTGCACCCCGGGTGATTATGATTTAGTCAGAGATATGGTACATGCCTATTTATGATGTCACCTCCCGCACCATATGCTCACATTGAATCCAATTTAGGTGCACAGTCTTATCGTACAGACCATTATAGGTGGTTTCAACTCGTAAGTGACTAGCGATTTATCACACAACTATCATGAGAGCGTAGCATTAAGCATAACTATATTACACCCAGTCTTGTCGTACAAATCCTTATAGTGGTTCCGACTTGTGTGTAGTGTCGTGCCGTATAGGTCACTTATGGTGACTCTGACTAGATTGACTAATGAGCTATGAATTCAGTCGTACAGACCTCTACAGCGGTTTTGGCTAATATGTTATTTTCCATGAATTTATTTTCACCTGAGTTACTTATTCTGTTTTATATTTTTGGCATGGCATACTTATGAATATGGATATGTGAAGTATGATTTGAATATATATTATATTTCTGGGAGAATTTTACATGTTTATGGCAAGGGGTTAGAGCATTTGACAAATGAATGGTTTTGAAAAGCCTTATTTTTGCCCACTCACACTTTCTGTTTTGCACCCCTCCAAGTTTTAGATAAGCTTGTTCGTTGGTGGCTCACGAGGATTGATTGGAGGTTCTAACAGACTATCACAAATGTAGGGTATCTTTGGGTGTCGTTTAATTAGTACTTGTTTTCTAGATTGAACTTAGGCTACTTACGCTCTGATTGTGTATTCACACATATTCTAACACTTGTTTTAACTAGTACTCTTATGAGTTGGTTTTCATTTATTCGTATTCTCTATTATCATTATTGCTTCTGCACTGTGCACATGGCTACATCACCTTCACTTGACGGCCAGCATGCCCTAATTCAAGTCAGGGTGTGTCAGTTTGGTATCAGAGCCTAGGTTTAGCAGTCCTGTATATCTCGTGAATATTCTAATCATTATGGTGTTTTCTGTCAGACTATGTCGCCTCGTAGAGAGCCACATCACTCAGCTGAGCCTAGTTTCCTTGATATTGCTCAGTTAGGGAAAGCTATAGCTAATGTCATTCAGTCTTTGCTCCGTCCTCCTCAAAGGACACCTCTTGAGACTGTGTATAATTTGAAGCTAAATCATTTCATGGGTTATGAAGGACATGAGGGAGCAGAGAAGTGGTTTAATCATGTCGAGAAGACTTTCCTTGTGATGCAGAGTCAGGGGAGCCTTCCTTCTGATAGATGGGTTGAGACGACTACCTGGTTTTTAGGAGAGCAGCATGCATCCTGGTTGAGACATGAGTCTTATCAGATGCCACAAGAGGTAGCAGTTGATTGGGAAGTGTTTAAGCAATTGTTTCAGAAAAGATTCGTTCCTCCAGAGTATATAGATCTCAAGAAACAAGAATTTACGCATCTGAAACAAGGAAAGATGACGGCGAATGAGTATTACATGAGGTTCACTAATTTGTCTCGCTATGATCTGGATGTTGCTGCTAATCCAATTGAGATGCTTCATCGTTTCAAGTTGGGTACTAAAAAGAAATGTCGTTCTATAGCGACATCGATTCCCTATGCCACTTACCAGGAGTTTTATGAGGTTTTACTGCAGATTGAGGATTCAGAAAATATGCACAGTGAGAGTGAGCAGGAAGAAGAAATAGAAGGAAATCAAATAAAGGATGATAAAGGTAAAAGGTCAATCTTCTCAAAGACCTCGCAAGACTCAGAGTTTTAAGAGAAGCGGTGTCAGTTCCAGATCTTCTAGTTCAGGTTTGAGCTCTAATGTTCAGATGAGAGGTGGTAGATTTTCTGGAGGCCCTAGATTTCAAAGGCATAGGGATTTTCATGGTTCAGGTGCTCCTTTATGCCGCAGATGTAATAATAGGCATTTTAGGGAGTGTAGGAGAGGCAGCAGTGGATGTTATACTTGTGGACAGATGGGGCATAGGGCTGCACATTGCCCTCAAGATCAACAGAGGCCCCAACAACCTTTCTTACCACCACCTGCGCCGACCCAGCAAGTTTCAAAACCTAGTGGTTATGCCCAATGTGGAGGTACTTATCATTATCAGGGCGACGCAGGGCATTATTAGTATTCGCAGGACCCTCATTATCAGGGTGGTTTCCCTCAGTATCAGGGAGGTTCTATGCCATACCAGCCACATTCAGCAGGTGGATCCCAGTAGTACCAGAGGGGACAGCCCCAACAAGTAGACATTGCTGCTAGCAGTGCAGGATCTTTGAGGCAACAGGGTCAGCCAAGACAAGGATGAGATATTTATGCTAACAGAGGTCGTGGTGGACGACAGCAGAATCAGGGATGTATCCATAACATAACACTGCAGGATGCTTAGAACAATCCTGATTTAATCATGGGGACGTTAAATATTCTTGGTCATTTTGCTAGAGTATTGATTGATTGTGGTGCTACACATTTTGTTGTTTCTCATACATTTGCTCAAGTAATGCAACCTCATCCTACACCTCTAGGATATGATTTAGAGTTTTCTATGCCTAGAGGGGAGAGATGTTATGTTGATCGGGTATATCCAGGATGTCCAGTGTTGGTGGAGGATGTTGTTATGCCAACTAACCTTATTCCGTTAGACATTGTTGATTTTAATGTGATTTTGGGCATTGATTGGTTACACTACAATCGTGCTAATATAGACTGCTATGGGGAAACAATTACTTTTCATTGGTTACTTGAATGTTTGTTTTTTTGCAATTTTTGGTGTATGCAATCTCGAAGTATATACAAACATGTTTGACGGTTGGATTGTTGAAACTAGTTTCGTAGAATGCGTATCCCATCTAAACAATAGATTCACTAACTCTTAAGAGTTTATTCACACTTTCATTAAGTATAACATAAGATATCCACTAGTGTAAATATTTTAAATTGAAGATCGAATTCATTCGTTGTATTCATATAGGGTCAAGGAGTGTAGCTGTAAAAAATCATAAAAATCGGAGTTAAAATAACAGTTAAATCATGATTTTTCGTTTTATAACCGTTGAAAAGTTCTGTTCGGTTACTTGATCTCTGAATGTTTGTTTTTTGCGATTTTTTAATGATGCAATCTCGAAGCATATACAAACAAGTTTGATGGTTGGATCGTTAAAATTAGTTTCGTATAATTCGTATCCTATCAAGTTCAATGGTGTATATATATATTTATTAAGTAGATTTAAATCTATTTATTATGTACTTATAATTATTATAGTTAATATTTTGGGGGTATAATTATTATAGTATATATAATTATTATAATTATTATAGTTAATTTAATATATATATATATATAATTATAGTATTTTTTAGGGTTATAAAATTATTAAATTATTATTCTGCTTATCATGTATCGTGTTATCCACGTGTATACCCGAACCAACCCGTTATCTTAACAAGTGCTTATCGGGTTACCCGATAACGACCCGATTCGTTATCATGTCGACTCGAACACCTGTTAATTTCGTGTCGTGTCGTGTCGGGTTATCGGGTCATGTCAGGAATTGCCAGGCCTAGTTTATATCAAAGAGAAATTAGGTTCCCATTCTTATTTTTTCTATTATTAAAATCTTATTCTTTTTCAATTTTTTATCAATGTTCTTGGATTTTAATAAACGTCATTAATTATTTCAAAAAAAAACTATTTACATGCAAGATAATTAAAATTTATTTCTAAATATTAATTTAGTGTTTGAAACATTATATTTGGTATATTTATATTTATGGCTAAACTTTTATCATATATTTCTATTTCTAGTTTGTACCCATTTTTAATTTGCAACCCTCTTTTTAAATTGTACCACCTTTTCTTTTAAATTTTAATTTGTACCCATATGTTAATTTCTTTTTGTCCATTATTTTTTTAACTTTTATTTTTACTCATAATTTTTTTAACCTTTTATTTGTACCCATAATTTATTTATAATGTGCCCATTTTTCTTTACAAATGTACCACTTTATTATATGCAAAATGTATCCTTTTTATTTTTTGTAAGCACCATTTTTTTATGTACAATGTACCCTTTTTTAATGTAAAATCTATTTATTTTTTTAATCTAAAATGTACTAAACAATCAAATGTACCCATTTTTTGGTATATAAAATGTGCCCCTTTTATGTATAAAATGTATACTAATTTTTTATAGAGAGTTTTAACAAAACACTCCTGGTACTGTTCACTTTTAACGAAAAACCACATTTTTACCTTTTCTTGGTACTATTCACTACACCTTTATTTGTCATTTTTCATTAAAACTAAAGTTTTTTTGGACTTTTCGTTAGTTTTCCTTTTTTTTATATGTAAAATGTAGCCATTTTTTTTTTATATCAATGTACTCATATTTAATAAAAATAAAATAAAATCCCTTTTTTTATATAATCTAGAATGCATCCATAATCAATTATTATTCTTTTTAATCAAAACCCATAAGCAATTTTGAATAATTGAATTGGCACGGTAAATGAAAGCAAGAAAACGATTGAGTTTTATTGCTATTATTGTATCTCTTTTATTATTATGTCATTTATGTGGTAGGAGAGAGACTTCAATCAAAAACTTAAAATACATAAGGTTTGAGTTTATAACAGTTAGGGATCAGGGATCAGAGACTTTAATCAATTTCAGGGGACGATCTCTTCCAGTATAAAAGAGTGGACTGGGAAATAAACGATCTCTTCCAACCATTATAACTGTATATAATTCTAACCAAAATTTGACATGAAAATAGCCCTTTTCTAACTAAAATAATTATATCTTATCCATTGTGCAATCTTTCTCCTCCGATCATTTATGTTAGCCCTCTTCTCTAAGAGCTCTTTTCACTTTTTCTTCTCTAAGCACAATGTGCACCCAGCTACCGTAAGCACCACAACAATGAAACCAGTGGTGGAGCCAAAATTTCATGTGTAGCAGGGCCTCTCACATACATAGGTAATTTGAACTTAGAACGGGAGAGATTGGAGCAGTTTACATAAAAATTGAAAGACCCTAAATTCAATATAAAGAACCAAAAACATTGCACAAATCCATAAATCTGAATATGAGGTAAGGAGTTTTCAAGAAATTTTTAAAGTATAAGTTAAAGCCAAAGAAAAGTTGAGAGAATAAGGGCTAGTTTGGTATTGTTATGTTTAAAAAAAAAAAACTGCTTTTGCTGTTCTGTGAGAATAAACAGCTGTAAAATAAAGTTGTTGAGTGTTTGGTAAACTTTTTTTTGCAAAAGTTCTTTTATAAAAAAAAAGTGTCTGAGTGTTTGTTAAACTTTTATATAAATTTCTAATAATATGTTAAATGACTAAAAAAGATATGTATTTAATGTGATATGATAATTGTCAAAGAAAATAATGTAGAAGCAAATATTGTAATTTTGTAAAATATGTGGGGATATACTTGCCATTTGAATATTTCATTAAATGGACACTGATTACTATGCTTTTAAAAAAGAAGCACTTTTTTAGAAGCATGTAGACTTTGCTTTTGCTTTTCTATGCTTTTTCTACTATCATTGGCAACAACTTTTTTAAAAAGAACTTTTTTTTTTCTTTTACCAAACACATTTGATGTTCCAGATTTTTTAATAAGTTGTTTTTTTCTTTAAAGCACCACAATTCCAAACCAACCCTAAGGAGGGGAAGTGAAGACTATACTGCAATAAGAGGGGTGGCGATAAAAATAAGGCATAGCCTGAAACGGAAAAGAGTTTGGATTGATAACATATTTGAATTTTAAAGGTATTAGACTGATGTGCAGCATCAACATATGTTATTAGTAGAAAGAAAAGAAAAAAAAAAAAGAGAAGAGGATGGACCAAGGATCATTCTAGTCCTTTAGGTCATCTCCAATGGAGATGGCTATAGGGCTTATAGGCCAAAATCCAGCCCGAAATGCTTCGAAACCCAACTCCAATTGAGGGTTGGGCCAAAAAAAGGAGGGCTAGGGCAAGTTTTAGCCCTTTGGCCATTAGGTTGGCCATTCTTAGCCAGCCAGGTAGTCCATTTAAAGGGTTTTTTTTTTTAAGGCCGAAATTAAAAAAATATATTAAAACTTCTAATTTTTTATTTCCTATAAATACTTAATTCATTTCTACATCATTTCTCATATCCTTTTTTTTTTCTTTTTTTTCTTTTTTTGCTAGGCTCACATCCTTTTCATAAACACCACTCTCTTACCTTTTCCAATAATCTAAATTTAAAATTTTCAATATTTTTTCAAATGGCCACATCTTCAACCAAAGGATGAGAAATCTGGAGGCTTATTAATTGAACAAGTGGCACTCAAAATATGTTCGGAAACCTTATTTTAATATGGTAATTTAATTCAATTAAATAATAAAATTAAAGAACAAACTTAAAATAATAAAGGAGGGGACTAAATAATAGTCCATTCAGTTGGAGATGGTTTATAAATATGGTATGCCACTGTTTATTAAAAAATAATTTCTTGCAGGGTTATAATCTAGACAGAGACTAAACATAGCCTCTTCGGTTGGTCTCCAACCGGACTGACTATAAGGCCATAGGCCAAAGGATAGCCTTTTATGGCACAAAACCCATTTCCAATGGAGGTTTGGGCCAAAAACTCTTGGGACCCACAAGACCAAAATCCAACCATATGACCAGAGGGTTGACCATCTTTAGCCAGCCCCTTCATTTGGGCCTAGTTGGAATTTTTATTTTTTTCAAAGACAAAATAAAAAAAATAAAAAATTATAATTTTTTTTCCTATAAATACCTAAGACATTTCTACACAATTTCTCACATCATTTTCATCCTTCCATACTATCTTGCATCATTTTATTTCAATTTTTCACATTCTATCCACCTCAAACACTTTTTCCATACACAACCCTCTTACATTTTCCAATAATCTTTTCTTTAATTTTTTTCAATAATTTGGCCACATCTTCAAGTGGCACTCAAAATATGTCTGGAGGCTTATTCATTTAACAATAACACTCAAAATATGTCCGAAAATCTTATTTTAATATGGTAGTTTAATTCAATTAACCAATAAAATTAAATAAAATAATAAATTATTGAGGGGGGCTAAAAAATAGCCATCTTTAGTTGGAAATGGTATATAAATATGACTCAGCACTGTTCATTAAAAAATAATTTCTTGCAGGGCTATGATCTGGACGGATGCTAAATATAGTCCCTTCGGTTGGAGATGGCCTTAGTGGCTTCGCCACTGAATGAAACATGATACCTATGCAACCTTTGTTTTACATATAAACAAGGCATGGGGAGGGGAGGACCACGTTCTCGATGTAAGGCGTGGGGAGGACTCTAAAAGCATTTCAAACAGTTCCTAATAGGTTCCGCATTAATGGCTTCAGTAAAACCAATAAGGTTAAAAAGAGATGAAAACTTCAAACCTCCGTAGTTCCTCAGACCCCTAAATATGCAGAGTTATACAGACCCAAGGTCATACCATCCGTGTACTTTTACAAGTTATAACGTCAAAACATTGACAGTCAAATATGGTATCTCTCTCACACACAAAGACGGTCACATTTACTATTGGTGGAAGAGAGAGAAAAAGGGGGGGGGGGGGTATCTAAAAGCTAAATACGGTATCAAATGACGGTCACATTTATTATTCGATGAATCATGGTACAACAAAACAGAGCAGAGAAAGGGAGGGAGAGTAAAAGGTGTTTTCAGGAAAGCACCAAATTGCTCCCACAAAATTATAGATTAACACCAATGTTAGCACCTAGTGAATTTCTAATTGCTACAACTGAACCCGTGGCAAAGCTAATATCTTTAACCACAAAAACTCTTCCATCTAAACTGATACTCCCCATTTCAACCTCGCAAATATTCTATTATAGGGATCCAGAAGATCAGAAATAAGCAGAGCCACTAACTTAAGCCTTCAGCACAGCCCTCATATACATATTATATGCAAATGCTTACTTATTTCTGAAATCTGTTATTTATTTAATTATATTTAGTAAAGACAAGATTTAATCCAATGAACAATAAAATTACACAAGCACTGGACAAGATGGCAACAACTAGGAATGCAAAAGCATAAGAAAAACATGGAAGCAAGTGTTCTCAAACACTAAGATGTAAAACACAGAAGACAACACGATATGTAGTATATAGCAAGATCAACCCCTTAATTCTGGAGAGATTGAGGCCCAAATGATGACCAAGATAAAAAAAATTCCCATAAAATCTATACCCCACCATCTGCAAGATCTTCAAAAAATCATAGCCAAACTGCCCAAATAATTAGCCAATAGTATGCACCCCCTTAAAACCCTGGTCTTCTCCCCCCTCCCTGGTAATTTATGTTTCTCAGGTAAAAAGGAGAAAACGTACTCCAAAGTCCAAACTCCCTGAACAATGATGGCCAAAGACTCAAAAACCACAGGACAATGTAAAAAACCATAATCCACAAACTCCAAGTCACTCTTGCATAGGATGCACCACTGAGGATAGAGGCAGCGGTTAGGTCTCCTACTTACCAAGTAGCAAACTTCACTTTGGAAGGAATTCAGATTTTCAAGATTAGAACTATATGAATACAACTTGCATCTATTCATCAACAACAGATTGCCTGTACAGCCAATTTTCTATACCCATACTACTCATACCATGTGCTCTAGATATTGATCCGTCTTCAGCTCTACATCTAAAATATTCCTTGTTCTGTATAACTTCAAAAAAAAGGACTATGGACATAACCAATTTTTACATACAGACCATTAATTTACCAATTTTCTTATTCATCATTTTGTTAGGCAAAATGAGTGTGGTGGGGGAGGGTGGTAACAACCCACTCCTGTCCCAACAGGTGAGACGTATGTTGGACATACAAGTCAACACTGTCCAAATCCACAATCAGAAGTGGCACACCAATAAGTTACATGCCAAGAATCTCTACAAAAATCGTGCTCCTTACAACTTATTGTACAAATCAACATGAAACTCAAAACATCATATTGGGGTTCAGACAAGGTTGTAGTTCAAACAAGGACACCTCAAAGTTATTTGTCTTTCAGGATTTAAAGTACACACACTAGACAGTTATGAATTGTTATGACTCATTTGGAGGTTTGTAAATAAAGCAATATAATAATCATTTACATCAAGCAAATAATGGGAGGAAATGTAAGTTTGATTCGAACCTCCCGCAGCAGGTCTATAACACGCTTCATCTGAGCTCCAACAGGGGCTTTCCGTATGGTATTAATATGTTGAAGCCTCTCAGTATCATTTGAAAATTTGACAGCTGGAGCAGGAGCTTTAGTGACCGCAGGCGCAGGTCTCAGCGTTGCTGTGGCCCTATCAGATGCAATGCCGATAAGAAGTGACTGCGCACTTTCTTGCTGCTTCTTGAACATATTTAAACTCTCTTTCAACGCCATCTGCAACTCACAAAGTTTACTGAGAACTCATCATATCTGTTAAAACAGTACAGAAAGATGTACTAACCAAACAACGCAGCTTATACAAGAACATCAAACTGGAAACTACAAGAAACTATGCAAATGGTGGAGTGCCCTCGAAAGGGCCTCTTCCTCAACCCACCGTATGGCGGTTCAAACCCTCACCCTCCCCGTAGTTTAGATTAGATTATCCGATTGATTGCCAAAAAATTCATAACCTTTCAATCTCTAAGAGTAGAACAGTAATTGCAAATGATTTTTATTAATTTGCCATGTTCATCTTTTTCTTTTTCCATTGCAAATGATTCGATAATATTATCAAATCATTTGCAATGAAGTAATTTGAGGTCGCGGTTGTACTCTTAGAGATTGAAAGATTATGAATTTCTTGACAATCAGAAGGGTTTGAGCCCACCATTTGCAATAGCTTCTTGTAGTTTCCAGTTTGATATTCTTGTATAAAAATTATGGTCACGTTCACAACAAACCAACAAAAAAATATTGAAAGCGAAGACCAAAACGAAAACAAACTGATTAAAAACTTCTCAACTAGTACTTCCAATTAGAGGCCTTGGAGGATGGAGGTAGAGGGCTGCTGGCGAGTATGGACTCTCGGCGGGCCGGGAACATTCTTAGCGGAGAGAGGGATCAGAAGACGCAAGAGGTTTGAGGAGAGTGAGAGACATGAGTTGTCGTGGTGGACGGGACGGAACTGAGAAAAAAGAGAAGAAAGAAGAGGAAGAAACAAAGAAAGAAGAGGGAGAGAGAAGGAAAATGCGATTGAGGAGATTGAAAAGAAGAAATAAGAGGTAGAAAGGAATTGGGCCTTGGAATTGAAATTGGGTTTAGAAAATAAAAGCTAATGTAAATAAATAAAACTAATATACGATTAATTAGGTTTAGTTCGGTTTGATTTTTGAATTACTGAAATCGAAACCGAAATCAAACTAAAATAATTCAATTCTGTTTGAATTTTATAACTCTGGTTTGTTTTTGTTTTCGATTTGGCTTTTTTGGTTTTGATGAACGATTTAGTTTTTTTAGTTTTTCAAACCCATCCCTGGGCAGAACAAAGTTACAATTTTCTTCTACGCAATGCAATAAGGGCATGAATACAGACTTATTTACTGTTTATAAATATAATTGTGAAATAAAGCCAAGTTCAGGTAACCTATTTGGCACATTTTCACCGTTAGATGAGAATCCTATAGCTAATATTAGTTTTGCCTTTAATATTTCAAACACCAAATCAATGAATTGCTCATACGACTAGAGGGGAAAAGGAGAAGACAGCATCGCTCAAGCATGACCCGTGAAACTAGATTACAAAATATAACATCGATTTGCAACTATGCACAATTACATATCTCATATGGAAGAGGGAATATGGGATTGAATGGCGGTGGAGAAAATGAATTAGCATCTAGGTGCAACAACAGCCACGGTGACGGCGGCGGTTCCGAAGGTTCTGTCACTACTCCAAAAGCCAGCCATTTTGCTCGGTCTTATCCGAAAACAACCGAATAGCTGCCATATTTTCACACAAAACTGCCTACTTTGCAATTTTCATTATTTGGCCAATATACTAGTTGTTAGGAGACTTTTAGGTCAAGGTGGACTTTGCTAACTTCCTCGTCTCCCTTGGTTCAGTTTCATACCAAGTCTCGGAATATCTTGAAAAAGTTAGCTCATTTCAGGAAATATTCTGGTTAGATCAATAACTCAAAGATTAGCATGATTAACCAATTAATGGCTTGCTCAAGTGAGACATGGTGTGCAAGCTAGAAGTTCATCAGTTTACCATGAAAGAGAGAGAGCTTGAGTGGTTGTAAGGTGTTCTATGTTGGATAATCTGGGCTTCCTAGGGTGGTAGCAAGGTTTTCGATGGTTGGAATACTTAGAAGAAGGTTATGGAAAATACTATGGTTGTAGAGTGATGCCTTCTAGGTTTCTTTTGCTCTTTGTCATATTTGGCTCCTAAAGCTCTTAATCCATATTTGTAGTTGAATGATTCCTTCCTAAGGAATCTCTAATTATGGCTTGGTTCATTCTCCCTAATGCTTCTTATACCCTCCATTTCGGTGCAAAATTGCTAACCGTTGCCACCCTATGAACTTGCATCATGCCTTCTTCTCGAGGTGTTGCCTTCTCGGGTCAGCCTTTCATAGGCGTTACTTTTGGTAGAGTGCCTCATGGCTTTCGTTTGCAAAGTCCAGCCTCTCTTCATTAAATGCATGTTTTGCTAGGCTTTCAAGTGAGCTTAGAGCTAGGATTTGGTTCCTATCTAATTGGATTAGTTAGCTTGCTAAGAAAGAGGTAAACTAAGTATGTTCTCTCTCAATGCTTGCCTATGTGGACCATAAGGGTTATGGGTCTGGATCTTTGGGCCTCCAAGTAGCCCAAAGTCTTCCATCATCTTGACTCCACATAGGCCCTATAAGTTTTCGTAACCATCCACACCACAATTCACTTGTCAAGCCCCGAGCATGTGACTTGGGCTTATTTTAGCATGATGAATAGGCATGGGCATGACGTGTTATATAAATATCCAGCTTAATTACTGTAGCATGGCATGATTGTGAATATATTCATTCCTCGATCCCACACCTTTGCATGTATTTTTGCTTGAGTTGAGGTTGTGTGATAATTGGGCATCGAGACTTGGTTGGGCTCGCATATGACAGTTTTAGGCCTCAACACTAGTTTGTTGCCAATCACCAAGTCACTCAATCTTAACCGCATTATCAAATTGACAGTCAGAAAGAAGTTTGTATTCATACCCTGGTTGCAGCTGAATAAAAATCGACAAAATTATCGACTGCAAGAGTAAGGATGTTAACTTTGGCGCAAAGAAAAAAAAAACACATTATTCTAAAAACTTGCGTTATCTAAGTTGAAAGAACTTAAGTAGAAAAGTCATACAGAAAGCTAATACTAGATTTAACGTGAACCTAAGTAGGGAAGAGACTTTGGATAAGGTTCTTAGTCATCAATATTGTTTGACTGAAACCTTATAGATTTTTCAGTTTTTATTTTATTTTATTTATTTTTTTATCAAAGTACATGACTTTTAATATTAATGTATTTTTATTTCAGTTCTTTTATTTTTGAACTTAATTATAGAAATTGTACTTCTTTATAATTATGAGAATTTAAATAATATACATGATTTGTAGGAGTGAAGATATTATAAGATGAATTATATTTTCCACTCCTCAAAAGAAAACATCAAGTCAATTCTAAATCATGTTTTACAATATAAAAATATGTACATATAGAAATAGAAAAACATATTGTATACACACACACACACACATACAATGGGTACATTCATCAAATCAACTAAAAAATTAAGCTATATATATAAAAGGAAAAGGCAAAATGGGTGAAGTTTTCATAATACCCAAATTAAATAATAAGAGACTACCCAGACATATCCCTTCTTGAATATAATATAACAACATAATATTATAATAGTAATGAACATAACCAGGATAAATATTCAAAACTGAAGGTAGAGCAGTGCCTGAATATGATGCAATGGCTAAAACCCATAAGTACATTGTCATCTAAGCTTTCATATTGCATGTCTAATAATATATACACCTTTATGTGGCAGCAACCTTGTTATGCAGCCCACATATTCAAAGATTGATAAAACAGTTTCAACTAAAAGTAGCTTAACCAATCATTACTTAAAGAGAATAGAAGAATGATGTCGTTTTATAGAGTACCATATATGATTCTATGTGCGGGAAAATTTTAACAGAAAATGTAATTATCAATGGCCTCTTGACATCTGCCAAATGAAAGCCCACTAGAAGAGGATCATTTTCATTTCTTGGATTGAGGTCCATGTAGACATTGAAATTTCGGTAAATAAATGTTGACCGATAAATCAAAGTGTCAACGCTCATGTATTACATAAATTTTACACGTAGTGTGTGACTTAACGAAAATTGAAATGAGTTGGAAAAGTCATCAAATAGGACACGTGTCAACACCTGGCAGAAACGACTTATTTCATCTGGAATATTATATTCAAAGTTAGGCCTTGGAAAATTCTATAAATACAAGCCCATTTCACTCATTTAGGAAGGAATTCATATTACACCTTGAAGCTCTGAAGCTCTGAAACTCCGAAGCTCTCAAGCATCCACGTTCCCGAAGAATCAAGAAAGCCTTCTTCGTTCTTCGTTCATCGTTCTTCCAAGATCAAGCCCCGACGGCCCTTGAAGAAAGTGTTCTTCGTTCATCGTTCTTCCAAGATCAAGCCCAACGGCCCTTTGGATCAACAATCATCCACCAATTCAAGATCAAGCCCCGACGGCCCTTGAAGAAAGTGTTCTTCGTTCTTCGTTCATCGTTCTTCCAAGATCAAGCCCCGACGGCCCTTAGATCAACCATCCACCAATTCAAGATCAAGCCTCGACGGCCCTTGAATAAAGCACCATCGTTCATCATCTGTTCATCCAAGATCAAGCCCCAACGGCCCTTTGGATCAACAACGTCGACAAATCCACACATCCAACTGTTCTTCAAGATCAAGCCCAAAAGCCCTTGAAGATCCGTTCATCACTGTTCTTCAAGATCAAGCCCAAACGCCCTTGAAGATCCGCTCATCACCGTTATTCAAGATCAAGCCTCAAACGGCCCTTGAAGAAACATTCATCCTCAAGATCAAGCCCCAACGGCTCCTTGAAGATCCGCTCAAATCCACCTCCAAAGATCAAGCCCACGGCCCTTTGAAGAAACTTCCAACAGTTCATCCAAGATCAAACCTTGACGGCCATTGGATCAACGAAATATCAATCAACACCTTACGGAGATCGAATCAGAGGATCAAATTAGAGAGAGATTGTAACCCAAAACCATCAAAAAATACAAATATTTGTTTGTGCGCGTTGTTCTTGTCTCTTTCGTTTCAGGAATTTTCCGTGTTCACAAATTGGCACGCCCGGTGGGACAATCTCTACCTCTCATCTCTTTCTCCGTTCAAGAAATTCGAGCACACTTCCAAAATTAATGGCTTCAAGGAAGGCTCAAACTGTTCCCGCAACTGGCGCAAAGAACAAGAGCGCCCTCGTCGCAAGAGGTGTCACTTTAGGCATCACGACTCGAAGCATGGCAAGAGCTACTTCTGCCGCCTCTTCCACCTCTGCATCAACTCTGTCAAGGGAACAAAAGCACCCAAGGCACGAGCCTTTGATCACCTTAGCCTCACTAAGGGCACCAAGGGGGGAAAGCCCAAGGAAATACTCCGAATCCATGCTCTCCGATGCCGATTCAAGCGACAGTTCAGCCATGCAAGTCATGACCATTGGAGCAACTTCAATCGATGAGCAGCTGGCTCAAATGAATGAAGCAATCGCAAGGCTAACCCGAACTGTGGAAGAAAAAGACTTGCAAATTGCAGCACTAGTCAACCGACTGGAGGCGCAGGACGGCGATAAACCCGACCCAGATGATGATCCACTAAAGGGAGGAGCTGGCGGAGACGAAGAACCCCCGGTGAAGAAAATCGATGGGAAGCCGGAGCCAGACCAAGCAGCGGCACTCATGGGATCTCTTTCTATCCAGCAGCTGCAGGAGATGATCACCAACACCATCAAGGCACAGTATGAAGGGAGCTCACATACCTCCTTGTTCTACTCGAAGCCCTATTCCAAGAAGATTGATGCCCTAAGGATGCCAAAGGGTTATCAACCACCAAAGTTCATGCAGTTTGATGGAAAAGGAAACCCAAAGCAGCACGTTGCACATTTCGTCGAAACTTGCAACAACGCGGGGACGGAGGGAGACTACCTTGCCAAGCAGTTTGTGCGCTCGCTGAAAGGAAATGCCTTTGAGTGGTACACGGACCTAGAGCCTGAGTCCATCAACAGCTGGGAGCAATTAGAGCGGGAATTCCTCAACCGTTTCTACAGCACCCGCCGCACTGTGAGCATGCTAGAGCTAACGAGCACAAAGCAGTGGAAGGACGAGCTAGTCATTGACTACATCAACAGGTGGCGCACTCTAAGCCTCGACTGTAAAGACAGGCTCTCGGAAACCTCTTCAATCGAGATGTGCATCCAAGGCATGCAATGGGGTTTGCAATACATCCTTCAAGGCATTAAACCACGGACCTTTGAGGAATTGGCCACTCGCGCCCATGATATGGAGTTGAGCATCGCCCATCATGGGAAGAAGGAACCGATCGCCAACTACAAAAACGACAAAGCTCTTGAGACAAAGGTGGAAAAGGCTGCATGGAAACCCACCAAGGAAGCGATGATTGTCAACACATCTCCCGTCAAAATATCCACACGAGGCAAGGCGATTCAAACCGAAGCTTTTCGTGATCAAGAGATGCGTAGACGCACTTTGAAGGAGCTTGAAGAGAAGACTTATCCATTCCCCGACTCTGATGTGGTTGCCATGCTGAATGACCTGTTGGACAAGAAGGTGATCAGTTTGCCTGAGTGCAGACGGCCGGAAGAGATGAATCGTACCGACAGTCCAAGATACTGTAAATTCCACCGCTTCATCAGTCATCCGACAGAAAAATGTTTCGTGCTGAAAGATCTCATCATGAAGCTGGCTCAGAAAGGAATCATCGAGCTAGATCTTGACGAAGTGGCGAAGTCAAACTATACCACCTTCACTTCTGGCTCTTCCGACTCAAAGTTTTCACCTCAACCGCTGGGGGCAACGTCCAAGACAAGCAAAATTGAAGGATGGACTCAAGTCACCCCTAAGAAATTGCACAAGAAGCATACGTCTCCTCCACAAGTCCGCCAATCAGAAAGGGGGCAAAGCAGCTCTTGTCAACCTTCAAAGCAACGTGAACGTGTTGAAGATGATGAAGTTTCGACACATAGACCGTCCATCCCCATCACGATGCGCGACTTCTTGCCCGAAAACTTCTTCAAACACGCGGTCAAAGCTCCTTGCTATGAAAATTGTGAGGAACGCCTCTCCCGGATTGCTTGACAAAATTCACAAGTTCTCCTCGCCCGCACGAGTCTAAACTGCATGGCACAAAGCTCCTGGTCTGCACGAGCATAAAAGGCAACACCAATGCTCCTTGTTCGCACGAGCCTAAACTGCACGAACCAAATGCTCCTGGTCTGCACGAGCATAAAAGGCGGCACCAAACGCTCCTTGCCTGCATAAGCTGAAACTGCAACACGGCACCAAATGCTCCTTGTCTGCATGAGTTGAAACTGCAAACGACACCAACGCTCCTTGCCTGCACGAGCTGAAACTGCAAACGGCACAAAAAAAAAGAAAATACCAAAAAAAAAAAAAATATATATATATATATATATATATATGTATGTATTTGAACTACGTTACGACTTGATCTCTTCTTTGGAGGGGTACGTAGGCAGCTTGAATATTCAAAATTTCGAGTTCAGTCATATCAAAATATAAATAAATGTTTTATTAAAGAAAGTCAATTTTATTAAAAAAAAATGATGAATACATATGTTTATGTATTTACAAAAAAAAAGAAAAAAAAACAAACAAAAAAAAAAAAAAAAAAAAAAAAAGGTTTGTACAATATATATAATCTGCAATTGCTTCGGCCCAGCACGGTTCACACCATCAACAAGGCCACCAAACGTTGGGCCCAACTCCTGTGGCCCAGTTCTTCATCTCGAGCTCGTTGATGCAGCCGGATTCCACTAGCCCAAATCCCAAGCCCGACTCTCAGAACCCAATCCACTCAACTTGCAGCTTACCTCAGGCCTATCCCTTCAAAACATGGGTCACAGCCCATTCTTCTAGCCCAAGTTCCTCGTCAAACATCTTCACTAAAAGGAAGACCTCCAGTTGCAATTCGACAGATCTCTACTGTTCGTCTCCCACCATGGGTCATACGCCCTCGAAACCATCGTGGATCTCTCTCTCTCTCTCCTCTCTCTGTCTTGTAGTCTCTCTCTTTTTCCTGCTTCCACGAGAGGCGGAGAGGTCACGGAGTTGTCGGAGATTTGCAGATTGAGCAAGAGCATGTCGGACACCATCGTCACCTCACCAGAGACGATGACGAAGAGGTTCGTCAACAGGTCGCCGGTGAAATTTCGTCAAAACCAAGACTCTTCAATGGGTTAAAGGAGAGACCGGATCGTTGGGTAATTTGATGTGTTATTCGGAAGCTGTCCATACTGTTCAGAACCAGTTGCGGTGAAAATCAACAGCGTCAAGAGCAGGGTGAAAAATCAACAGGCCACGAGCACGAGTACGCTCCTGAAATCTTCCGGCTCCCGCCCGACAATCCGAACTGGACAATCCAGGTCATCCAGAACCTCTACCCCGCCCTCAGCAGAGACATGAACGTCGTTTCTGCTCAAGACCCGTTACACCAGAACTCTGATTCGGGTCCGGGTCGGGTCGTGATCAGTGGGTTTGGGTTCCACGACGTGGTGATTGAGACCCCTGTTCACTCCGTTCAGCCTTCCGATTTGTCGGGGAGATAGATCGGCGAGATTCTTGTTACGTACACGACGAGGATCCGACAGCTTATGATCCACGATGTCATCAGATACATCCAGGTGTTTGAGAACCATGATGCTTCAGCTGGGGCATCGATGAGCCACTCTCACAGTCAGATAATGACACTCCCCAGCCGCGTCGCTCTCTCTCCTTCCTCACTTTCTCTCTCTAGAAGAACAACTCAAAACAGTGTGTGTGATAAGAGATTGCACGCTCAAAGTACGCAAATGTGAGCGAAGTTTCCCGAAAAATTCAGCAATTCCATTAGCTTTTTCCCGGAAAACTCAAGGATCGACAATTTTCTCAAAAAAATTCAGCAGTCTGTCAACTTGGGTAATTGAAATGCAAGACATTCATTCAGTGAGAGGTGGAGGGAGGTTCTTCGGGGGCTCGGGAGGAGGAGACCCGAGGCTGAGACCGCATCAGCACCCGAACCAGCATGCCTTGAAATGCCCGCGGTGCGATTCTCAACACCAAGTTCTGCTACTACAACAACTACAACTTCCCCCGTCACCCTCGCCTTCTCCAGCTCTTCCCCTAATGCTGCTTCCCCAGCAGCCGAGTCTCAATCAACCATCTCTTCCCAAGTTCCTGAGAGGGAAAGGTCGAGATTGTCGAGATGGTTGCTGTTTCTTCCTGGAGCTATCACTTTTGGGCTTGGGACTTGGCAGATTATCAGAGGGCAAGAGAAGATACAAATGTTAGATTATAGACAGAAAAAAAAACTGATCACTTTCCTCCCTCATTCGACGGGCCACCGTCACCTCTGCAATTGCACCGACGACCCATGTCGAGATGCTCGAGAGCCTGCCCTCATCCTTATCCTCCAGATCTCCAGATCCAAGTAAATCTCCAGATCTCCTCGCGGCGATCTCCAGATCCAAGCAAACCTCCAGATCCAAACAAATCTTCTTCTTCTCTCTTCACATGTTTCCATTTCTCCATCGCCCACTTCATCGTCCCCCGTGGCGTCTCCGGCGTCCTCCACGTACTCCAAGCAGTCGCTCATGGAGGCCGCGACGGCCATTTCTGAAGGGAAATCTGAGGCCGCTGCAGAGATCCTCGCCCGGATGATTACGACACAGGTCCCGGATCCGAGACCCAATTCAGAACAAAGGCTTCTGGAGTTCCTGGGCTTAGCTTTGAAGTCCCGGGTCGGCCCGATTGATAAATTCGCCGCCGGCAAACGAGCTTTTTGGGCAGGAGCATAGTGGGTCGATTCAGTTGCTTTACGAGTTATCTCCGTGTTTCAAACTCAGGTTTATGGCTGCTAACCTTGCAATCCTTGAAGAGACCTTGACGGACCAACCAGCGGCCAATAAGGTTCATGTGATTGACTTCGACATCGGGCATGGCTGTCAGTACATGCTCATTTTCCAAGCGCTCTCAACGCGTGTGATTCTGTACTGTGAGTCGCCAGAGTAACTACAACTGGCTTCCATGCTCCGCTCAGGTGGAGGGTCTTGGGTTCGAAGGTTGGTGTGCTTCTCCTGCTCAGCAACATTTGATTCGGTCTCGACAGCATCAGCAACGTCAGCACCAGCATCGTGATTCTCGACTCCGAGCTCGGCAGCAGTGGCGAGGACGGCGGCGTTGTTGTCCTGAAATGTGGAAACGGCAGCGTGAGGGTTCGAGTTGTGGGATTCAACGAAGAAGAGGGCTTCTTGCTTCAAAGCAAAGATGATCTCGCAGGAGGAGCTGACGACGGCATCGTTTTGGGAATTGGATTCTTGAGCTTCGACTTCCATGACGATTAGGATTGTTCAGTGCTCTCCGTCCATGCTTTTCATTGTTCTCTTCCTCTTCTACTATTGTTGTATGATGATGTTGTTGAGCCTGGAAGTTGCTGGCGATGAACAAGGCCTTGAAGAGGAAAAGATTGCTCCGGTGATGAAGTTGTAACTCAGGTTGAGCGTTCTCAGGTTGCTTAACCGTCCCCTCCTTCTTCCTTAAACTCCACCTCCTCCGTCTCTTGCCTCGCAGCTGCCAACAACTTCAAAGACCGCTGTCAAACGACTAGCCGGCCGAGAAGCTCTTCCTCAAACTCGAGCTCCGCTCCCTGCAAATTCCTCTACCCACAACCCAAATTTATACAGAAAAATATAAAATAAAAAAAAAAAAAAAAAAAAAAAGGGATGGTGGAGCAAAGTGGTGCTGCCACCACGTGAAAAAAAAAGGGTGCATCAGGCACCATGTGCAAAGAAAAAAATAATAATAAAAAAATAATATATATAATAATAATAAATAAATTATAAATAAATAAATAAATAAATAAAATTGCATTGAGAGAAATATAGTCCATTTTATTTATTTTTCTGGAAATTTTACATAAATTTGCATTCTACACACCTTAGGAAAAAAAAAACAAAAAAAAAAAAAATCAAATCAAATCAAATTTACAAGAGGGGATCTTTAAGGACGATCAGGTGCCGCCTCACCACTCGGCAGAGCTCCAGAAATGAGAGGCGCCGGAGGTTGACTGTTTGAAGCCACACCACTCAGCGGAACTCCAAGAAGAGGAGGCACCAAAGGTTGATCATTTGGAGCTTCATTACGCGGTACAACCCCAGAAGACGAAGGCAAATGTTGTTGGAACAAACCCACAAACCTCCGATGATCAAGTAAAATCTGACCATCAGATTCCTGCATCTGGTCAATTTTCCTCTTCATGTTTGTGGCATAGTTGTGTGCGAGCTTGTGCAACTGCTTATTCTCATGCTTGAGCCCTCTAATCTCCTGTTTGAGACTCATCACTTCAGCCGCCAACGATTCAACTTGACGGGTTCGAGCAAATAGGCGTTGGGCCATGTTGGACACAGAACCTACACACTGCACACTAAGAGCCAGAGACTCCTTAACAGCCAACTCATCAGACCGCCTGGAAAGTAGTCTGTTATCTTTGGGAGTGACAAGGTTCCGGGCCACCACCGCAGCGGTCATATCATTCTTCATCACCGAATCCCCAACAGTAAGAGGACCAGTAGGGGATATGAAGGATGGGCGCCATATGTTGTCTGGAGAAGGCGGGACTGCCTCTTCACCAAGATTCAAGTCAAAACGACGATCGGAGGGTCCTGACATTTTCAAAGTGTTGAAGAAAGAAGAGGTCGGACGAATCAAGATCTTAGAAGTGCAAGAAGGGAGATTTCACAAGTAAAATTCAAGTGTGCTTTGAAACGAACAGCGTGCCTCTATAAAAAATCAGCACTCGACGGGATTTCAGAGATCGAAGAGGCGAGCTCAGAATTCGAAGAGGCCATTCAAAAATCGAAGAGGCAAGCTCAGAAATCGGAGAAGCATCTTGCTTTTCCAGCCACGTCAGCACCCATCACACGCAAACTCAGCTTTGCGGAAATCACGGGTAATTTGTCGAAGCGCCGATCCCAGTTATCGAAGAGGCGCCAGTCTTTTTCAGCCGCGTCAACACCTATCACATGCACACTCAGCTTGGCGGAAATTACGGACAATTTGTCGAAGATTTCTGATAAAGAAGAAAGCACGTGAAGCCATACTGATCAATCACGCATTGGTTGCCGACACAAGTAAAAGAATAGTATCTCTACAGGTACTAAAGATTTTCCTATAACTGTCCACCTTCACCCTCCATAGCAAGACAGACATACAGAACCTTTTCTTCATCTCCGAGAATGCCTTCCCAACGAAGCATCTCGGGTCACTCAGTGTTCCTTATTCCTTGGGGTACCTCTGCAAGCCAATGACTCCAAAGCAAAAGTATCTCATATCACCAGGGTAGAAAGCAAGAGTATCTCATATCATGCATTCTCCCTGTCCTTTCCTTTGTCCTTGTTCTTACCTACAAAGACAAGGATAAAGAAAACAATATGCCGGAACTTCCACTCAAACTCGGGTAAGGAACCGACTGCTTGGAACCCTTCCCTGATTGCCTACCTAGCACTGCTCTCGAGTACTCGTTTCCCACTGCTGTTGTACTTTCAAAGAAGCTGCCACATCTGCCTGGAGAACAGATAAGGCAAGTGAAAATGATACCTTGCAGCATGTGGAGACAAGGTGCAGAAGGAACAAGCAGAGAAGAATACAGTCTGCACAGTCAACTCAGCAGAAGGAGTCCGAGCTGAAGAACTCTAGAAGCTGCCATATCTGCCTGAAGAAACAAGCAGAGAAGAATGCAACATGCACAGTCAACTCGGCAGAAAGAGTCTGAGATGAAGAACTCGTTTTGACCCTCAAATTCTTGGGTCGACTTACTAGGCGTTGTGGGCTGCACGTGCCGATTCACCACCCTTGAATCAAATCCTTAAAGATCAAGTCACCAACTGGAAGAATAGCCCATCAATCTTGAAGATCATACCGCTGACCAAACTGCTCAAGTGTGAATTAGAAAGATTGAACAAAGCAACAAGTCGTCACCTTCACCTCGTGCCTGCTTGCAATATGTTCGAGTCAACCTTCAAGAATCAAGCTTCAACGGCCCTTGAAGAAGCTTCCAGCCAAATTCGAAATCAAGCCTCGACGGCCCTGGAAGAAATCACAAGTCCGATTCAAGATTAAGTGTCTACCACCCTTGAATCAAAACCTAGTTCAAGAATAAGCTGTGGAAAATCAACAATTGGAGGAATCTAGAAAATCCTTCAACCCAGTTCAAGATCAAAGCTGTGGAAAGTCAACAAATCGCAACAAAATACGTGTCGATTCACCCACTACCAAAGCCAAAGATCATCTACCACATGAAGCTCCTTGTGGTCCAATTTCAACCTTCAAGATCAAGCCTCGACGGCCTTGAAGAAATTTCAAACAACAATTCAAGATCAAGCCTCGACGGCCCTTGAAGAAATTTCAAACAACAATTCAAGATCAAGCCTCAACGGCCCTTGAAGAAATCTCAAGCCCAATTCAAGATCAAGCCTCAACGGTCCTTGAAGAAATCTCCAGCCCAATTCAAGATCAAGCATCGACGGCCCTTGGATCGACATCTACAGTAAGGGACTTCAAAACGCATCTCCTACACGTGACAAGCACATGTATACGACGTGCCTTGAAGTGGGGGCATTTGTAGACATTGAAATTTCGGTAAATAAATGTTGACCGATAAATCAAAGTGTCAACGCTCATGTATTACATAAATTTTACACGTAGTGTGTGACTTAACGAAAATTGAAATGAGTTGGAAAAGTCATCAAATAGGACACGTGTCAACACCTGGCAGAAACGACTTATTTCATCTGGAATATTATATTCAAAGTTAGGCCTTGGAAAATTCTATAAATACAAGCCCATTTCACTCATTTAGGAAGGAATTCATATTACACCTTGAAGCTCTGAAGCTCTGAAACTCCGAAGCTCTCAAGCATCCACGTTCCCGAAGAATCAAGAAAGCCTTCTTCGTTCTTCGTTCATCGTTCTTCCAAGATCAAGCCCCGACGGCCCTTGAAGAAAGTGTTCTTCGTTCATCGTTCTTCCAAGATCAAGCCCAACGGCCCTTTGGATCAACAATCATCCACCAATTCAAGATCAAGCCCCGACGGCCCTTGAAGAAAGTGTTCTTCGTTCTTCGTTCATCGTTCTTCCAAGATCAAGCCCCGACGGCCCTTAGATCAACCATCCACCAATTCAAGATCAAGCCTCGACGGCCCTTGAATAAAGCACCATCGTTCATCATCTGTTCATCCAAGATCAAGCCCCAACGGCCCTTTGGATCAACAACGTCGACAAATCCACACATCCAACTGTTCTTCAAGATCAAGCCCAAAAGCCCTTGAAGATCCGTTCATCACTGTTCTTCAAGATCAAGCCCAAACGCCCTTGAAGATCCGCTCATCACCGTTATTCAAGATCAAGCCTCAAACGGCCCTTGAAGAAACATTCATCCTCAAGATCAAGCCCCAACGGCTCCTTGAAGATCCGCTCAAATCCACCTCCAAAGATCAAGCCCACGGCCCTTTGAAGAAACTTCCAACAGTTCATCCAAGATCAAACCTTGACGGCCATTGGATCAACGAAATATCAATCAACACCTTACGGAGATCGAATCAGATGATCAAATTAGAGAGAGATTGTAACCCAAAACCATCAAAAAATACAAATATTTGTTTGTGCGCGTTGTTCTTGTCTCTTTCGTTTCAAGAATTTTCCGTGTTCACAGTCCAATCCTGGCAAGATCGGCTGAAAAATTGAATTATTAGACAATGATGGCTTTCTTCATCATTTCTGCTCTACTTTGTTTGATGCTGATTGAGAAAAATAAAGGTGATAAACATGTTGGGCTCAGCGAGATGATAAATTTGTTGAAAGCAATGAACGAATGAAGGAGATATGAAGATTTTTGGATAGTAGTTGAAAAGGGGGAGATAATAAGAACAACTCCTTTGCTCTTCATTCAGTGTGCATTGAAGAAGAAAAAGGCATGTTGACTTCAAGAATAATCCCTTTCGGAATTTACCATATTGCTCATCAACAAAAAAAATATGTAACTTCTTCGTTTAAATTCCGATTGACACCCCATTTGTGCTAATGCATTTATGATGACTAGTACTTTAAGAGTATCCTAAAATAATAATTTGTAAGTGGCACGAGACAAAGGTCAATTCGCAATATATTCTCCCTGTGTAACTGGTGAGAGTATAGAAGAAAATGAGGCATAATTAGAGCAAGAGTTTGGTGGTTGTTTTCTAATCTCAAATTGGTTCTCACTTTAGGAGAACTAGTCCCTTAACCAATGGGCACATTGGCAAATGCAATATAACCACAGATTGTACCTGTGATAGATTGAGATCTAACACCACGTGCTATAGCCGTTGTCGATTACTAATTGACCACAGTTAAAGCCCATTATAAATTATTTTCCAAAATTAAAAAAAAACTATTTAACAAATATATATCTATATTTATATATTTTAGTACAGAATAACCAACAAAATTCCATATTTACTACAATATAATAACTACATAAAAAATCACAAATTCAAATATTACAAGTAGTACATTGTTGGCCCTCTTCCCTTTCTCTTTTTTGCTTCATTGACATCATCACTTGAGTGCATCTCGTCACCATTGGCAAACCATCAAAATCCATAGACACCTAAAATTGAAACCAAATTCGTAGAGAGATTAACAAAAGAATGTTTTGTGTCCTAGAAGAAAAAACGAATTTAGAGAGAGATTTCACGGAGTAGCCATATGTAACTAAAGACCACTCAATTCATACCAAATTTATAGAGAAGCAAATAACCCTGTTTACAAACGGATTCCAAAATGTCATAACTCTTTGAGATTTTATCAAATACTTGGTGGTCATACTATACTTACCCCAAATTACTTGTAGCAAATTTGATAACCACTTTAGGTTCTCTCTCCCTCCTGCAAGAAAATGATGATTATATGGGTACGAAGGTTGTCGACAGAAATTATGTGCAAACAAAGTTTGAGAACAGAGTATCCAAGTTGCACATAGGCCATGGTGTATCCAGGGAGAGTTCCAATCCATATTGTGGTCATATTTTTCAACCATTCTTCACAAGTTACATGCAATATCACATAGAACATATACATGGAACAAGCTTTGGGATTTTTACCTTACAGAAGAATGTTGATAAAGGTGGAATTGGGCTCGGGTATGCACACTACAAGAATGTTGATAAAGTGAGATTAAGATGAAAATATCATAGTAAAAAACCTATACCGACAACATTTTGATGTAAAAATACAAACAAGAGAATTACCCTTATCAAAAACCATGACCAACCTACAAATAACATAACCATCTATGATGGGGGAAATCATTATGCTTGCCTAAGAGACAATTTTCAATTATTTCAAATGCAGAGCACTTAAAAGAATTATGGTTCAAATTTCACAAAAATTCAAAGCCGAATCAAACAACTTTCCTTTTCAATAAATGGTATCAACAACTCAAATTTTTTACCTTCAATCACCATGAAAACCAATAAACCCAGAAAAAAAATACCAACCTGCAAGTTCATAACAAACAAAAAACTAAAATACAAAGACCAAATAAAACAACTTAATAAAGCCTTCATATGTGCAAATAAATCATTTGAATAATCCCCAACGATTACCCGAAATAAAATAGTCAGGGACAAATACATATAATCTAATAAATAAAAATCAAAATTACCTCATTAGAGCCTCAGAGGATGGCTGTGGAGGTGAAAGGTTGCTAGCTTGCTTAATTTTTGAAGTAATTACCTGTGGAGGTGACAGGAAAGACTGCACTTAATTTCTTGATGAAAAGGTTGTAGACAGCTAATTAAGGCCTATAACAAGAACATAATCCATATCAACTAGAATAATGACCAACATAAAAGCTTTGAGCACAAACAATAAAGCATCAGATGTTGAATCATGAAATTCAAATGACTGTAAAAGTTGAAACAAATTTTCAAACCAAGCTCTGTAAGCTTGTTTTAATCCATAGAGGGACTTCCTAAGCTTACACATGGTTGGATGATTTGGTTCCAGAAACTATGATGTTGGTACATAGACATTCCTTGAGATCAACATGTAAGAGGCATTACTAATATCTAATTGGTTAAAAAACCAATCATATTGAACTGTTAGTGACAAGATAATCCTGATAGTGACAGGTTTAGCCATTGGACTAAAAGTTTCTTAGTAGTCTAAACCTGCTTGCTGATGAAAGCCCTTGGCTACAAGCTTGGCTTTATCTGTTAGTGGTACCACCATAGTGTTTCTTGATCCTGAACATCAATTTGCAACCAACAATATTTTGAGCAGGCGATGAGAAACTAATGTCCATGTTTTAATGGATTGTAATGCATTAAATTCCTCTTGCATAATAGTTCTCCAGTGAGCATGTTTGGATGCTTAAAGGTAGGTATTAGGGACTGTTGATGCACAAAATCAGCGAAGACTTTGGTACAACAGAAAGTGTCAGGTTTTGTGACCTTCGCTTGGTTGCTTCGGTCACTAGTGAGGATAAGTACGTAAATAAATAGAGACAGAGAAGCAAACACAGGATGTACGTGGTTCACCCAGATTGGCTACGTCCACGGAGTAGAGGAATTCTTATTAGTAGTGAAGGGCTTACATAAGTACAAAGGATCAAGCTCTCAATTTAGTGAGTTCTTGTGAATGATTTAACACAAATGGCATTAGGCAATATTGTGGGGGAATGACCCCTATTTATAGAAAAACTTGTAGCTTTGTCACATTGACATGTGTCATGTTATGATTGGTTCTTGATGTCGACACGTGCTGCGCTCTGATTGGCTTCTAATCTTGACACGTGTCGAGTAGTGATTGGCCTCCTGGTCGGAGGGGAACTCTTCTGGGTCCTTGACAGTATAGCGTTGGCCGGTGCTCGGTAGTTTCGGGATTGGTCAAGTATGGTACAAACAGTGCTCCCCTAAGTTCCCGAGTGAGGGAAACTCCTCGGTTGGGGACTTGCAAGATCCAATCCCTTGAGTAATCACGAAACTTCTAAGTACCGAAGTGTGGTCTGATCTTCATCTGCCCTTCTCTGGAAGTACCTTTCCTCCATCCGGGAATGGTGTACTTAGCTGATGTTGACGCACAAGGTAATGTATCAATTTCACTTGAAGCTTAGTTGTAGTTTCGGGCTTAGTCAAGTGTGATACAAACCCTATAGTAGGAGTCCCCCAAGTCGCCGAGCTAGGAGATCTGCCGAAAGAGGTGACAGACAAGGTAAGCAGTCAAACTTCCAAGTAAGCAACCCAGGATCAGAGGTTTGACTTCGGCTTCCGGTTGATTGTTCTCATTCTCCTTGTCTCTCATTCAACTGCCAGGATAAGGAGAAGCAAATGGATAAGAGATGATATGAGATACTTTTGCTTTTGAAGAAGTAACTTTCCACAGGCTTATTCTTGAACTGTGCTGGAGGGTTTTCTGGTGCCCTTCAGAGTATAAGGCCGACTCAAAAATTTGAGGGTCAAAACAAGTCCATCAAATCTAGAGTACGTTCGACCTTGATGATATGGGATACTTTTGCTGTTGACGGAATAATGAATGTGGTATGGAAAGGTGTCGTGCTGTAGTGATCTGTTTCAGCTCACCGTTGAACCTTCTGCTTCAATCTTTTGCATGGCAGAAGTGGTGTGCAACCTTTGCATTTAAATGGTCCTTCAGAACATTCCTTCATAGTGACTCATCCACGCTTGGCAGCTTCAGTGTAAAGAGCCAATATCTGATCAACTGTCATGAGGTATTTGCCGGTGGAATTCGTGACCTTGACAGCAGTTGAGGATGAGTACTCGAGAGCAATGCTAAGTAAGCAACCAGGCAAAGGCTTCAGGCAGTCAGTTCCAAATTGGAGGTTTGATTTCAGGTTCCGACTGACTGCTCTCTTTCTCCTTGTCCTGCAGGTGTGGACAAGGACAAAGACAAAGATAGGGAGAAAGCATGATATGGGATACTCTTGCTTTCGACCCTGATGATATGAGATACTCTTGTTCTTGGTGTGGCTTATTTGCTGAGGCATTATCGGGGGGAAATAAAGCTGAGTATTTCGAGAGGTTATGTTGAGGGTGCCTTTTCGAATGCGAGAAAGGGTTGAGCATTTTTGCAGGTTTTTCTGTCCGTTGAGGAGGGAGGTCAATGTATATAGGGATTTCCCAATAACAAGTAGTAATGCTATTCCTTTACCCTTCTTGGTCACAGCAATGTAGTGGGAGCTGTCAGCTTCACGTGTTTTAATTTTGTCAGAGCACTTTGAAAAAGTGGTATGTGGTATCTGGAAAGCTGATATTACGTGTGAAGATTACAGACAAGCTTTATCTAAGGAAATCTGGCTCTCGAAGTTCTGAGAGTTGTGCCTCTTCGGTTTTCGAACAAGCAATCCCGTCGAGGATCTGACTCTCGAGATTCGGAAAGCGGTGCTACTCCGGTTTTTGAGAAAGTAATTATGTTGGGAGTCTTTTCTCGAATGTGAGTAAAGGTTGGACGTTATTGCCAACCTGTCTTGCCGCAAAACACGGAGGTCGACACACATAGGGACTTTCCAGTTGTCAAGCAGTGGTGCTGTTCCTTTACCCTTATGGGTAATAGTAGGGTAGCTGGAACTTCGAAATTCTCGTGCCTAAACTTTGTCAGAGATCTTTGACAAAGTTATATGTGGTACCCGAGGAGTTGATGGTGCATATGGAGAGCGGTGATTGAACAGTAAGATTCACGTGATTTCTACTTCACCAGAAATCTTCGACAGAGTGCCCGTAATTTCCGCAAAGCTGATTGTGCATGTGACAGGTGCTGACGAGGCTGAAAAAGCAGGTGCTTCTTCGATTTCTGAGATCGGCCCTCGTGGTCTCTGAGCAGCCCAGCTTTTGAGAAAGCAAACGCCTCTTCGATTTCTGAGATCGGCCCTCGTGGTCTCTGAGCAGCCCAGCTTTTGAGAAAGCAAACGCCTCTTCGATTTCTGAAGCTCCGTCGAGTGCAGATTTTTATAGAGGCTGGCATTAAGTTCCACAGCACACTTGAATCTCTACCAGTAGAAGCTCATTTCTTGCACTTCTAAGATCTTGATTTGTCTGACCTCTTCCTTCTTCAACACATTTGAAAATGTCTGGACCCTCCGACCGTCGTTTTGACTTGAACCTTGGAGAAGAGACAGCCACGCCTTCTCCAGACAACATATGGCGCCCATCCTTCATATCCCCTACTGGTACTCTTACCGTTGGGGATTCTGTGATGAAGAATGATATGACCGCTGCAGTGGTGGCCAGGAACCTTCTCACTCCCAAAGATAATAGACTACTTTCCAAACGGTCTGATGAGTTGGCTGTTAAGGACTCTCTGGCTCTTAGTGTTCAGTGTGCAGGTTCTGTGTCTAATATGGCCCAACGCCTATTTGCTAGAACCCGCCAAGTTGAATCATTGGCTGCTGAAGTGATGAGTCTCAAACAGGAGATTAGAGGGCTCAAGCATGAGAATAAGCAGTTGCACCGGCTCGCCCATGACTATGCTACAAACATGAAGAGGAAGCTTGACCAGATGAAGGAATATGATGGTAAGGTTTTACTTGATCATCAGCGGTTTGTGGGTTTGTTCCAAAGGCATTTATTGCCTTCGTCCTCTAGGGTTGTACCTGGTAATGAAGCTTCAAATGATGAACCTCCAATGCCTCCTCCTTCTGGGGTTTTGTCAAGTACTGAGGCTCCGGATAACCACCCTCCGGTGCTTTCTCTTTCTGGGGCTCTACCGACTGCTGAGACTTCCCCTAAGCAACCTTTGTGAAGGCTCCCTTTTGTTTGTTTATTTTGACTCATGTATATGTACATATTTGTGGCTTATCGAAAATATTAATAAATAAGCTTTGCTTCATTTCAACATATTGTGTTAAATACACCAAAGCCTTCTTCATAAAGTTCTTTGAATTTTTGCTTTTGTTGAAACCTGTATTGTTGAAGCTTTGTGAGTGAAGCATGTAGTTTGAGGTAGTGTTCCCTTAATTTCCCGAGTGAAGAAAAACTTCTCGGTTGGAGACTTGAAAAATCCAAGTCACCGAGTGGTTGTGAGACTGCCGAGTATCAAGGTGCAGTAGCATATGGTGGGAGTCCCCCAAGTCTTCAGGCGAAGAGAGTTGCCGAATGAGGTGTCTCGCGTGTTACTAATTTGTCAAAGTAACAAATTCTTGTTTCGATGTCACACATTCGTATATGCTTTATCTAAAAATATTTCCAACTTTTGTGTGCTTGATGCTGCATGCTATTGACTAGACAAGATCAAGTGCAATTAGTAGCTTTTCTCTCTTTTTCATCTTTTCTTTGGTGGAATTGCTTTTCGTTTCCACTAATCAGCCTGAGTGGATGCAAGATAACACCTTTCTCTATAGCTCAGATTGCAAAGTCGTCTTCATGAAAGTTTTGCCTTATCTTGTGAACTACAACATATCCAAATTTGAGATCCATCGGAGTAGTACAACTTCAGAAATTCAAGTATGATGAGTAACTGTTCATCAATGTTCTGTTAATCCGTCAGACTTGTTGTGAGCTTCGAAACTCCATTTTCTCTTGTTCAGATCAACATACTTTCTTCATCGAAGTTGTTCCTCAGCTTGTGAACTACAACATATCCAAATTTGAGATCCCTCGGAGCAGTATAACTCCAGAAATCCAGGTATGATGAATGACTGGTTATTATTTTTCTGTCAACCCGTCAGATTTGTTGTGAGCTTAGAAACTCCATTTTCTCTTGTTCAGATCGGTATGCTTTCTTCATTGAAGTTGTTCCTCAGCTCGTGAACTACAACATATCAAAATTTGAGATCCCTCGGAGCAGTATAACTCCAGAAATCCAGGTATGATGAATGACTGGTTATTATTTTTCTGTCAACCCGTCAGATTTGTTGTGAGCTTCGAAACTCCATTTTCTATTGTTCAGATCGGCATGCTTTCTTCATTGAAGTTGTTCCTCATCGTCTCTTTCATAACATATCAAAAATTCAGAATGAACTAATGGTTAAATATTTCCAGATCTTCGAAACATCACAGCAGCTTCGAAATCTGCAAGAATCCGACTGTCATGTTTGGAGCTTCAACACTTTAATTTCCGTCGCTCAAACAGAAATGGTTCATTCTTGAAAGTTGTTCATATGCTCAAGAACTATAGGGTGTCCAAAATTCAGCTCTATTGGAGAAGAGCAGAGGTTGCAGAAATTTGATAGATGAAAGGAGGCGGAAGAGGGAGAGAGAGAAAAAGTCTCTTGGGTTGGATTTCTATTTTGGGGCAGATTCCAATTTTTGTAGCACCTTCATTATTGATGAATTGCTTGTACTTTTGTCCATTATGAAACTTGGGACTTTGGCTTGTTGTTGGATCTATTATAATATGTTTGGGAACATATATAAGTGAATAAATAAGAAGGAAAATTTTGGGCCCTTGTGGGTGTAAAACAAAAAATGTTTATGTTTACCCAAGTGTTTTTGTACAAGTTCAAGGGCATCTTGGGTTTTGTGAACAAAATTTGTTGATTTGGAGCAAGGTTTTGTGTTGAAGCTTTGTAGGTGAAGCTTTGGTGTTGAAGCTTTGTAGATGAAGCTTTCTGGGTGAAGCTTTGATGGTGAAGCTTTGTAGATGAAGCTTTGTAGATGAAGCTTTGTAGATGAAGCTTTCTAGGTGAAGCTTTGATGGTGAAGCTTTGTAGATGAAAGTATGTAGAGGGAGCTTTCTAGGTGAAGATTTTTTAGGTGAAGCTTTATAGGTGAAGCTTTTTTAAGTGAAGCTTTTCGGGTGAAGTTTTTTTTTTTTGGGTGAAGCTTTGTGGGTGAAGCTTTTTAGGTGAAGCTTTGTGGGTGAAGCTTTGGAGGTGAAGCTTTTCGGGTGAAGCTTGTTGGGTGAAGCTTTTTAGGTGAAGCTTTGTGGGTGAAGCTTTTTAGGTGAAGCTTTGTGGGTGAAGCTTTGGAGGTGAAGCTTTTCGGGTGAAGCTTTTTGGGTGAAGTTTTTTAGGTGAAGCTTTGTGGGTGAAGCTTTGGAGGTGAAGCTTTTCGGGTGAAGCTTTTTGGATGAAGCTGTTTTTTTTTTTTTTTTTTTTTTTTGGCGCTTGACACGGTCTTCATTTGCTTGTTTTGTAGTGACTGTGGAAGACGGATTGCTTTCTGATTGAGAAGGGTTCTGGCATCGCTTGCTATGAATGTAAAAGAGTGAGGGCTGAGTTGGCTAAATTACCTCTTTATTGAATTCATTGCCAAATGGCCTTCATTACATAGGATGCCGAACGGCTATAGCTCAACACTTGTACATCGTGAGTCTATTTGTAGTAGTACTTCAAGTGATCAGCGTTCCATGGATGGCCAAGGGTCTTGCCATCAGAGCTTCTAAGTGTGTAAAAGCCAGGGCGACTGATGCCAATGACTTCATACGGTCCATCCCAGTTTGGACTAAGTGTGCCTTCACTCGGGACTCTGTCGCAGAGTAATCTTTTCTTTAAGACCCAGTCTCCTATTTTGAAAGAACGAGGCTTGACCCTAGAGTCATAATAGTTGGAGATGCGCTGCTTGTAGGCGACATTCCTCAAGTGAGCTTGGTTTCTGTGTTCCTCGACTAAATCCAAGTTGAGGGTGAGTTGTTTGTCATTTTCACTTTGAATGTAGTTCTGGACTCGGAATGTTGCTTGCTCGAGCTCAACAGGGACAACCGCCTCTGTGCCAAAGGCAAGTGAGAATGGAGTTTCTCCTGTTGAAGTCCGATATGAAGTGCGATATGACCAAAGAACTTGGGGTACAAATTCTGGCCAACAGCCTTTAGCTTTGTCCAAGCTGGTTTTCAAAGTGCGCTTGATTATTTTGTTGATGGCCTCAACTTGTCCATTAGACTGGGGATGAGCTGGAGAGGCAAAGCATAAGTTGATGTTGAACTTAGAGCAGAACAACCTGAACTTCTTGTTGTCAAACTGTCGCCCATTGTCAGTGACTATCGCATTGGGAATGCCGAATCTACAAAGGATGTTCTTCCACACGAAGTCTTCTATCTTTGCCTCAGTAATGGTTGCCAAGGGTTCTACTTCGGCCCACTTTGTGAAGTAGTCCACTGCAACGACTGCGTAACAGACTTTGCCCTTCCCTGCCGGCATTGGGCCGATCAAATCAAGTCCCCACTGGGCGAAGGGCCAAGGGCTGATCATAGGAGTAAGAGGCTCTAGAGGGGAATGAGGAATAGTTGCATATCGTTGACATTTGTCACATGAGCGGGATACTTTGATGGCATCCTGGTGGAGTGTTGGCCAGTAATATCCTTGGCGAAAAGTCTTGTGTGCTAGGGACCGAGATCCAGCATGATCTCCACAGACTCCCTCATGTATTTCCCGAAGGACGATTTCCGCCTCGGCAGGCGTAAGACACCTTAAGTATGGCAGGCCAAAACCTCGCTATTGTGGCGATACCCTTGACGCGGGTTTGACCCACTGCATTGACTGCCTGGGGGCGAGCGCTATTGTGGCGATACCCTTGGTTATCGGGATAGTGTCCCTTACTCTTTTTACTGAAAGGAGAGTGGTGAGGATGGAAATCCTTCCTCTTGCCTTGAAATTGATATGTCTGTTGATTCGGTGAAGCATTATGCAAGGCATGGGAAGGTGCCACTGCTGTTTGGAAAGTCGAGGTCTTCTCATTTAGGTGAGTCTGGCTTCCACCTCCCACTTGTTGATAAAGGATGGTTGTAGGGGGTTTCTCCTGATATGTCTTTGCCTCGGCGGAGGCATGGTTATAAGCCTGCGCCATCACCTCAGAGTAAGTCTTCCAAGTATTGGCATTGATCATGTATTTAAAGAAACAATCACGTAGGCCTGCCGTGAAGGCTTTGAGGGCAGTCTTGTCATCTGCCTCGGCACACCGGGAGTATTCATGGCTGAAGCGGCCAACATACATACGTAATGACTCGTCTGGCTTCTGGCGGATAGTGTACAAGTCATCTGCAGAGTACAAGCGATCGGTTTGGAAAATGTGTTGGGAAACAAATAGTTTCCTCAATTCCTCAAATGAGTCTACCGTCTCAGGTGTAAGACGACAATACCAATTTAGAGCTCCACTAGAGAGGGTGGAGGGGAAGAGAAGACATCGCTCTTCGTCGGTGTGCATCCGGTATGCCATGGTGGATTCAAAGAGGTTAAGGTGCTCAATCAGGTCCTCTTTTCCAGTATAAAGTTGCAAGCCAAGCTTTTGCTTTGTCTTTGCTTGAAGGGGGGTGTTGAGGATCCTCCTTGTAAGAGGGCCAGGCCTGGGTTGGTTCCAGTCAGGTATTTCAGCCTGACGTTCAGCCTTCAACTTGTTTACTTCCTCAAGAAGTTGTAGGACAAGGGGGTCCTGAGCGGAGTTATGTGTCACTGGAGCTTTCTTTCGTAAATCTCCATCTCCTCTTGGAATTAGGAAGGTTTGATCAAGGGCATGTGATTTTTCCCTGGACTCGCTGTACTGGCTTCCAGGGTATGTCTGTCGGAACACCTCTGAGTCCCCTGTACCCTCATGTCTCTCTGGGACTTGTTGCCCCTTCCCCAAATTGGTGGCCGGCTTGGGCCGTGGCAGGGGACCGAGTCTCTCAGAAATCCTTGGGTCATTAATCTTTGAGCTTATATGGATGGAATTCTCTCGACGTTGCTTCAGGAAATCCCGACAATCGCGAAAGACGGCTTTCGATCCTTCTGCCCCTTCAGCAAAGAGGTGTCTCCCTCCACTTCTCATGGTTCGGGTCGAAGCAACTAGGTTAAGAGAAGCCTCATGTTGATTATCAAGTCGAGGGGTAATCTGTTCCCTATCAGGGATATCTATGTCGAATGCATGTGACCCTCCATGTTGGAGGGCACCCAGTTGATGGTTGACTTCCACGGGGGCAACAAGCTCGCGTGTCTGAGCTTGCCTAGCTTCGTGGAGTGTCTCGAAGAGCTTCTCATATTGCTCCTGGAGGACCTCATTCCTCATTGCTATCTTGTTGTTCTGAGCTTCCAACTCATCGACTTTAGCTTGAAGAAGAACTCGTTTTCCTTCCTTCTTTCGTTGTTTCGCACTATGTGCAAGGGGGGTGTCATTCTGTGTGCTGTGGCTTCCTTCGCTTCCCATGCTGGAGAGGGATGCCTGATCAAAAGAAAGTGTACGAATGATAGAAACCAGCTTGACACAGCTGAAGAGAGTAGGAATAAGTGTCGTTTCCCACAGATGGCGCCAAATGTTGATGCACAAAATCAGCGAAGACTTTGGTACAACAGAAAGTGTCAGGTTTTGTGACCTTCGCTTGGTTGCTTCGGTCACTAGTGAGGATAAGTACGTAAATAAATAGAGACAGAGAAGCAAACACAGGATGTACGTGGTTCACCCAGATTGGCTACGTCCACGGAGTAGAGGAATTCTTATTAGTAGTGAAGGGCTTACATAAGTACAAAGGATCAAGCTCTCAATTTAGTGAGTTCTTGTGAATGATTTAACACAAATGGCATTAGGCAATATTGTGGGGGAATGACCCCTATTTATAGAAAAACTTGTAGCTTTGTCACATTGACATGTGTCATGTTATGATTGGTTCTTGATGTCGACACGTGCTGCGCTCTGATTGGCTTCTAATCTTGACACGTGTCGAGTAGTGATTGGCCTCCTGGTCGGAGGGGAACTCTTCTGGGTCCTTGACAGTATAGCGTTGGCCGGTGCTCGGTAGTTTCGGGATTGGTCAAGTATGGTACAAACAGGGACAAAATCAATTAAGGAGGGCAATAAATGTTTAGTGGCTAAGTAACTTTAGGTTTGTGGATTCCTACCTTTGATCAGGTGACCATATGATGAACATTGGTAACAATAGTATTAGGAGATAGTAGATGTGATGTAGATGTATTGAGAACAACAAGACCATCAGTTGAAGAAGATACATCAGTAGAGGATATAGTAGGTGATGAAACAACAGGAACTGATGGCAGACAAGAGTTATGATGTTGAATGGTAAATTCAAGGTTAATAAATGAATGTACATAGGGTATTGATGATGTAGAGGGTTGAAAGGATTGGAATTTGTGAAAAAGAAACTCAGATTCATTAAAAACATGTCTTGAAATATGTACTTTCTCAGTGATTGGATCCAAACATTTGTACCCTTTATGTTGAAGATTGTACCCCAAGATAACACAGTGTTTGCTTTTACTGTCTAATTTGGAGGATGTGTAAGGTTTGAGCCATGGAAAACAACTACATCAAAAAACTTTCGATCTTGAGTAATGTGGGTGGATATAAAATAGAAGTTCCCATAAAGATGTTGTAATACCAAAGATGGGAAGTCTATTAATTAGATAAACAATAGTAGAAAAAGCTTCAACGTAATATAAGTGAGGCACCTGAGATTGAACTAAAAAGGTTCTAGCAGTCTCAACCAAATGTTTGTGTGTCCTTTTAACACAACCACTTTTAGGAGTATGTGAAGAACTAAATTGTTGAAGAATACTATGTGATTTGAGATAAGATTGAAACTTAGAACCAATGAATTCATCCTCTGAAGCAAATCTCACAATTTTGATATTATTACCAATAATATTTTGCTACATAGCATTGAAAATCAACAAAGGTTGAATAAAAATCTACCTTGAATTTTAAAGGGAAAAACCCAACTATATCTATTGAAATCATCAACAATAAGCAGATAATACTTATAACTATTCACAGAGGTCACATAAGAAGATCTCCATAGAACATAATGTAGCAAATCCAAACATTTAGATGAAACAAAACTAGTAATACTAAATGGAAGCTTATGATCCATTGCCAAAGCACGATCTGGACAAAAAAAAAAGTCCACTGAACTTTTACCTAATTTTATGATTTGAAAGTACTATTCGAAAGATAGATGATGAGGGGTGGCCAAGCCTATTGTGTCACACTTTGAAAGAAGCTTTATTACTTATTAGAGGAGTTGGAGGAGACAGTAGAGTGACTAGAGATAATGGAGCTTTGAAGTGGGTAGAAACCATCTTTAACTAGTCTCCGTAAAATTATCTTTCTCATAGTACAATCCTTGACATATGAGCCATTAATATCAAGAGTTAGTAAACAACTATTATCATTGATAAACCAATACGCAAAAGGAAGATTATGCTGCATTTTAGGCACATGAAGAACATTGTGCAACTTAAATAAAGAAGGAGTATGTAATGTAGAAAAGCCAACATGGTCAATAGACAAACCTTTACCATCATTAATGCACATTTTGTCTTCTCCATGATAAGGACTGGGAGATTGAATGTTTGAAATATCATTTGTGATGTGCGATGTAACACCAAAGTCATTTGATAGGAATGTGACAATCAGATGAGTTAAAGGTGCGAGAGCCATGATAGCTTCCTCGATGATTGAAACTGTTACCTCTGGAGTTATAATTTGAGCCACGATGTACACAATTCTTCCTTCCATGATTAGAGTTTATTTCACGGAGTTTTGTGATTGTGGATAGAGCAACAAATGCTTGTGGTGTGAGAAGAAGTGGTTCTTAAGGTACCTAAAAAGTTTTTGTGACACTTGATGAAACAACTTTCTTCCTTCAAGACATGGACAATTCCTTTATGAGAAGTAAACCATGTAGCTCATCAATTGAAGTAAAGGAGAGGTGAAGCATGATTGAATCAATAAACAATTCAAACTCATTTGGTAGGGCATCAAGAGTGGCAGCGATCAAATCATGATCAGTAATAGGTGCTTCAGTAGAAGTTAAAGAATCATAGATCTCCTTAATTTGCTAGAGGTGCCTAGAGATTGACAGAGAGCCTTTCTGAAAAGATTGAAGATGATATCACAAATGATGAATATGTACATCAAATACACAACAAATAGTTGTTCCAATTTGATCCATAGATCTTGAGAGGATGAAACACCAATAGTGAATGGAATGACTTCTTCAGATAAGGTAGAGTTTAACCAAATGAGGAGATTCTGACCTTTTTCATACCATAGCTCAAAAGCTGGCTTGAGTGAATGATTAGAGAAAACAAGTGAAAGTTAGAAAGATTTAAGATGCTGATAGGCAAAAGGCAAGAGATACCAAGAAGGAAGCTTAGATAGGAAGCAACTTTACTGAATATACCTCATACTTTCATTAACAATAATTATAAGATACATTTGGTATTTATAGCATTGAGTTGTGATAGCAATTGACAATTTTACTCTTAACTATTCTAACTAATAACATTTATAGTTGCCATTCAGTACTACAGTCTGGTGGTATTCCTTTTCACTTGTAAGTGAGAGGTCTTAGATTCAAATCTCCTAGATGACAAATTCGATACCAAATTAGGTTGTCCATTATGTGGCTTAGCCGAACTCCCTCTCCCTTAGTGTAAAATATATCATTGTACTAAAATAAAAAAAAAACATTTACAATTACAACAACTTATACAAATAGAAACTAACTATGATGAATATACTTGATACTTTTTAATGAGAAATGGACAATAAAGAAATCATTTTCCATTTCAACCAATTGCATTTCGATCCTTTCAAATTCCACCCTTGTTTTAAACGAGCAAGCACAAAATTATAGGTATAACATTTCCCCACGAATTTAGTAATGATTGAATTATGGCAGTACATGTACATTTGTTCCTTCACCTTAGCAGCAAAATGAATATCAACGTACTAGTGACTTCAAATTCTCCATACCCAATATTGAAATGTCATCCTCCATAGCCCACTAGGGATAACTCTTCACTGGCTTCACAATACCCAATATCTTATCCTTGCAAGATCCCTCAATTTGCACATGGATAATGCTTTTGAAATTCCGACTAGAGGACTTTAAATCCATTGTAGCTTCACCTTCCAGAGGGTGGAGGGAAGTCATATAGAAAGGATTTGGAGTTGTCCCCACCATAAGACATTATTGCAGAGAAGACAAAATAGACTCAATTTAGCCAAGCTATCAACTCTTATTTTACTCTCTATAAAATACTTCTAAACTTTTTACAAAAAAGAAAAAGGTTCACATTTCTTTGAGGGTATCTTTCAAAATACAAACCAGAACATTCGAATATGATTCCATATTCAAGCATCTAACACTCTTGTCCAAAACCATTTTTAATCCTAAAAATGCTAACTTACCTACTTAGTGAGAGACATGTTTCTACATTATTACCGTCTAATTCTAATATAATAATGGAGGAGAGAATCTATTAAAAAATAAATAAAATAATCACTTAATTAAATTAATATCGAACAGTAAATTACTATAATCTTTATAACCATGGAGTCTAGGAGAAGTACCAAAGCATACAAAAAAGGCAAAAATGCAAACGGATGAACTGATAAAGTGTAGATAGAGAGAGAGTGTGCCGCAACATTTGACTCGGGTCGGTCCTATCCACTCCACAACGTGCACTGATATTAACATACGTTTAGCAGTTTACTGGTTCTCATTTAACAAATGACACAGTATAAGAGTGCAAACTACGGCTTTCGATAAACAAAAAATAGGAAGTTTTAATTAAAAACTTGCAGTAGTACTATTTACTTTATCTTTTATTTTGTCTTTATCGTTAAAACTCAAAAATTTTAAATTATTTTTATTAGTTTTTCTCAAAAAATATAGCAGGTTCGGATTTAATATTCTTCATGGCTCTTTGGGCCGAAAACAGTAGGTAACTGTGATTTGGTATAAATAACTTCTTTCTACAGAAAAAAAAAAAAAAATTCTTATTCACTTCCGTTGTACTTTCTAAGGCCTGGAGACACCAAATACCCTCAAGTAAAACCCAAACTTTGATTGCCCCAACAACCCTGAGATTCCGGCGTCTTCTCACCGGAAACTCTATATTCCCGCCAAATGGTAGCCAGGAGTTCGCCGGACTGGCTCCCGCCCGGATGGTCTGTCCAATCCAGATCCCAAAAGAGAGGTCGCAAAATTGAGGTAATACTTTGGCTAATTTCGTTCTTCTGCCTTCTAGGTTTTGACTTTGCTAACACACTATTTTGGTTTCTGGGTTGTTTAGTTTTCAATTGGTTGATTCCGGTTAGCTTGTGGCTGAGCTGCCATGGCAGAAGGCTTGTGCCTTTATCGATTTGATTGTGTTATTTGGCCCATGTTTCTCTCTTTAGCATAATACAAGTCTTATATGATATTTGCATGTTACATTCGCATGCCATTGATGATTTTCAATGATATGCGAGTGCATTTGTGTGCGAAAAATGTGTGTTTGCTTGATGAAAAGGAGTTGGATGTTGATGTTGAGTGATTCAGTTGGTTTTTAGTTAATAGGTGTTGCATTTTTAGGAAAATTCTGAAGGTTTCTGTACTGGGATTAGTAGATTGACTTAAATTACATGCTGCAACGGTCTCAATGTGATTGGTTTGTTCGCTGCTTGACAACAATTGGTTTGTTCGCTGCTTGACAACAATCTAGTTTGTATAGGAAGGGTTTGTCGTGTTCGGGGTTTGGCAGTGTGGGTTGTCGCTCTCTCCGTGCAGCTTCCAGAATAATATCTAGAAACAGTGGTGGTGACCTAAAACAATTTGAGAGTGTTTTGTTGAGCTGAGCTCAATGCTAGAGTGTATGAGGCATTACTAAGGGATCTTGTTGCACATAAATGTCTGTATAGTAGGTTTAGATGCAAACGTGACCTGGCTCACTAAGCTCTCTTTTGTGGTTTTCTGTGTGATTCTGGTGTTGATGATGGACATAATGCTTGAACTGGAAGTAGCTGCAGCACGACCGTTGTGAGTGAAGGATTGGAGTCTGAAACAAAAATGGATTTCTTTATATTGGAGGAATAATGTTTAACTTCTTCCTCTTCTGTTCTGATTTTGGTGACCTAATTGAGCAATGTAGTTAGAAAATATGCGAACTTGGAACAGAAGAGAATATTACTGTGTACGAAAATTAAAGCAGGAAAGATATTACTGAACTCATATGGGAAGTTTGGAATCAAACTATTATGTCACTGTGTTATCACTAAGCGCATAATCACGTTGGCTTTGCAGTTTTATACCCATTTGGAAACTGGGAAAAAGTTCTTTTCTAAAGATGATGCTATGCGCTATATCAAAATGCAAAACACTCGTGGTGAAAAGCCTCAGCCAACTTTGGTGAACATCCCAGATCACTCAGAAGAAGTCCCTTCTCAAGTGAGTCTTTTTCCTTTTTTGGGCTTTTATCTAATCCATTTAATAAATTAATTTATTTGATTGATCTTGTTTGTTATCAAAAGCTTGAAGTGGATCCAACGGAATGTCCTGAATGGTTGCCTAACGGTTGGAAAGTGGAGCTGAGGACACGACAGAGTGGTGTGCAAGTTGGAAAAGAATACAAGGTAACATTTATGTGAATTTATGTTATGTGTCTATTGCCGTTATTGTCCGGTGAATTTATACTTAATACCTTTTTTATTGTAAGGCCATTACAAGTGGCTGCTTATTAGTTTTACTTAGGAACTCCTAGGTTGTTATTAATGATGATATTGTTAGTAGTATTTGCAAAAAAAAAAAAAAAAAAAAAAAAAAAAAGATAATGATTTAGCTAATATTCCATGTTGGTGTGGCACGTACATATTTGACGTGTAGCTAGTGTTCCAAAATGCAAGGTTGGCACGGCACATGCATATTTGACATGTGTGTGAGATATGTCGAGGCTCAATATTTACTGTTGTATTGATGATTTGATGGCAATTTAGATTGAATACATATTTAGGTCTATCAGATATTTTCCATCCAAAATTTGGTCTAAGGGTACGTCAGAATAGTTGTGCACATATTAGTGCTATAGTTATTTTAGCAACTATATTAGTAACATTACTTAGATATAAGATATTAAACTTTCAAAAAGAATATGTTGAAGCAAGTAGTAATTTATGCCTTCCATGATATAGGTTGGAAATAAGTATTAGGATAATGGTTATGGCATGTTTGAAGGAATCTAGTTGTTAAACTACATTGTTTTCATCTGAAATTTATTGCTACACTTATTCATCTTAATGCTAGGTGTTAAACTATATGCTATGAAGGAAATATGGCATGAAATTCTATGGTTCGACTCTTATCTTTAATGGTAACATGTGACATGTCATTAAGTCGTTAGCAATAATTTTGCTAGAATTCTAGAAATTCTTTATCTCCAATCCTTGTCTTGCATACTTGTGCCAACCATAAGCTGTACCATGTTGTTTTTTTCATCCATTCATAAAGTGATTATATTTGCTATTGTATTATGCGGTGTAAGCACCTGTCTATTGTACAACTTAAAGAGAGGGTCTATGTGGTTTTACAAAAATAGTGTTGTAACTTTACTGTTGTATTGACTGATTAACTTTTTCTATTGCAGTGTTACATTGATCCCTCCGGAGAATGTACATTTTATTCCAAGCCAGAGGTATTTCGATATCTCAAAACTGTAAAACGGAAGAGTTCGAAGTCTGGAACTCTAACTATAAGCAGCAAGAGATGCATAACGGAAAAGAAGGCTGTCACTACCGTGCAGTTGGCAAAAAATGTTTGTTCCCTTTCATACTCTCTTGCTGTAATTCTTTTCCTATTTATTTGGTTGGATAGGGAAAAAAATTCTATAATAAAAAGACCCAGAAATGGTTTATAAATTGAAATCCTCAATCGAGAAAGAAATCAAAATCTAACTACAATTAATTTTCTTTAGAAGTGTGCTTAAGTTTATAGAAAGGCCTAAAGTTCAGAACACTTGGCATTTCATGTGATGTAATATATCATGGAAGTTTGCCATTTGAGAGTCCTGAAACGTCTGCCTCCAATGTAATTCTTTCTTTTCTTTCCAACAATCGCATTCCATCTCTTAAATGGTTGAAAACTTCAACATGATGACGAGTTTTAGAATTGTCCTATATTTTTACTTTTTCATATGAGTGAGGTATCCTGCCTAGGTCATTATACGTGGGTCATCTAGTATGTAAAAATCAAAGCATGGAAAGTGGTATAAGATTTCTCTAGGCTAAGTATGCTTACCAATTTAATCATTGGAATAAAACGGATTAGAGAAATAGGTTTCAGCTGAAATACTTGTATACGGGATTATGAGATAAGTATAAGTTGTGGTATTTTAGGATCATTTCTTCCACTATTGTTGAATGATGATGTAATGGGGATACCTGAAAGGCAGACCAGTCAGCTACCTCACTAAACTTTTCTACAACTAGAGCCTAGCAAAGAGTGAGATTGTTAATGTGAATCCAGCCTGCCAAACATCCAATTGCTGAACCTCATCCATCTCTGTATTCCTGCAAATAACTTAACCTGTAGCCATTCAGCTTTTCTGAAGAATTTCAGCCATCTTTTGAGTTATTTTAAGGGAAACAAGAAAATTTTAGAGGTTGCGTATTTACACTATGAATGGATTAAAATTTCCATTGTAGTTGTATTGTGAAAAAGAGAAGTTGTAAACTGTATATTATGTTTCATCTAAAAAAATAAAAGAAAGAAATAAGAGTTGTAAAATGTTTCTTCAAAAATCATTCTAAGCATGAGGTGTCCTGATATGGAGGATACTTCACTTCCATATTTAAGTACGAAGGTTTCTATTGCATGACATACTGAAGATTCATCATGATTGCTTTCTGTTTAGGAATTTCATGTTATTACATTTGTTTAATCCAGTATGCCTGTTGATGTATAATTTAGGTTTATGTTGAGAAACATCATGTGGAGGATTTACCACCAGGATGGATAAAGGAGATCAAAGTTACAAAGTATGCAAATCGATTTAGAAGAGACCCGGTATAAAATTTAGTTACCCTGATACTTATTCTGGTTGGTGTTAATTCTGCTGATCACCTCTGTGCCTCTCTATCTCTCTCCATGCATACACATGCACTTGTGTGCTTTCCATGCTTAGTGTTGCTTTATTAATAATCCAACTAACTGCAGTTTTTTCTGTGTTCTTTACTATGTATTATATGTTGATTTATATTGGTCCATTCCCTTGTACAGTATTACACAGATCCAGACTCTGGATATGTATTCCGCTCCAAAAAAGATGTATTTCGCTATCTTGAAACTGGAGAGATCAGTAAATATGCATTTAAACCCAAGAATATGTGCAATAATGATCTGAAGTTGGTTAATGATGAAATTGCAGTAAGTGCTCTATTCCTGCTGTTTGTTTCCATCACCGATGTTCTTCACTACTGCAATATTATTGTTCACTAGTGCAACACCTACATTATTTACGTAAAACAGTTTTATGTTTGATGGTATCGGTTTGGAATTTACAACTTGTAAAAAATCAGAATACTTATTGTTGTTTTCCTTAAAAACTTCAGTGCTAGAAACATAATAACCCATAGTTACTTGAAAATAATTTGACCACACAGGATACTGTGTGATGTATGACTAGCATGTGCAAAAACATAATAGAGTTCTAAGTGAGATTCATATATACGACTTTGGTTAAATAGTTGGTCTAGGTGTTGCTCTAATGCTTTTTGCATAAATAATTAGGCTTAATTAAAAAAAAAAAATATACAGGCCCCAAATGAAATATGACTCTTGGAATTATGTAAGTGAAAGCTTTCTTGTGCTGTGGCATTTCGATTTTCTATTTGGTTTATGCTGCTTAAAGTATCTGTTTTCATAATTGGTTTGGAGCATTGTTTCTGCTTTGGCTAACATTCTTTGATGTTGTACTAGGTCAATTTCATGCGTATTAACTTACCCATTTTAGCAAAGATAGAATTCCCAATTAATAAATAAAGCTGTTGAGTTTTCATACTTATCTGATATACTGTTCTGATTACCTCTCTCTTAAAGAAATAGCAGGTATTTAGTAAATTCTCTTTAATGAATAAAATTATAGAAGTATGAAACAAGGAACTCCAAGTTAAAACTGCTCTTTCTCTCTAACTATGACCAGATGATTGTGGTAGGCTTGTTAACAACAATTTTATCACTTTTATCTGTTATATGTTATTTCTGTGCATGTGGGAGATTTTACTAATAATATGCTTATCCTTGTTTTTCTGTTACTGTAGCCATCATCTACAATCAAAATGCAAAAACTTGAGCACCCAGTCACGAGGAGACAGCTATCACAGCCAAACGTTGAGCTCTCTGACAGACATGAAGGTAAAAGGTCATTGCTTGAAGGTGAAGGTTCTGCGAGAGATCCAGGCAAATTGAGTTCTACTCGAGATGAGCCTGTTTTGACTCCTCCTGCTTATACCCTGAATGAGAACAATTCACTTGAACCTGTGATGGAAAAATGCAATGTGAGAAGAGCCCTAGTACACTCGGGCAAATCGAAAAACAAGGAAACGCTTAATTTGTCTCGTCGGTCCTCAAAACGACTTGCTAGGAGCAGGTTAGAACTACCAGAAACTGAAATCTCCAAGTTACTAGACAAAGGAGTATCCTCTGAAAGTGTAGTGGCCTTTGCTTCAACAATTGATGTCATCCAAGAGAAGCATTTAACTGGGAACATACTGGAAAAATGTGCCAAAACTAAGGAAGATTGTTCTCCAGACACTTCGATGGAAAAAAGCTATGTCAGAAGAACCCCAATAGACTCGAGCAAATCCAAAAACAAGGAAATGCTTAATTTCTGCCGTCGGTTCTCAAAACGACTTGCTGGGAGCAGGTTGGAACTACCAGAAACTGAAAGCTCCAAGTTGCTAGACAATAGGGTACCCTCTGAAAATGGACTGGCCTTTGCTTCGACAGCTGGGGTTGTCCAACAGAAAAATTTAACTGGGAACTTGCTTGAAAAGTGTGCCAAAACTAAGGAAGATTGTTCCCCAAACACTGTGATGGAAAAAAGCAATGTCAGAAGAACCCTGGTAGACTCGGGCAAATCAAAAAACAAGGAAAAGCTTAATTTGTCTCGCCGGTTTTCAAAACGACTTGCTGGGAGCAGGTTGGAACTACCAGAAACTGAAATTTCGGAGTTGCCAGACAAGATGGCACCCTCAGTAAGTGGAGTTGCCTTTACTATGACAGCTGATGTTGTTCAAGAGAAGCATTTAACTGATAACATGCCGGAAAAATGTGCCAAAACGAAGGAAGATGGTTCTCCAAGCGGGTCATCATACCCAAAAGCTGAACTCTCGGAGAGACAGGAAGGAGAAAGGTCATTGCTTGAAGTTGTAGGTTCTGTGATAGACCCAGAAAAAATGATGTTTGCTGGAAATGAGCCCGTTTTGACTCCTGCTTCTTACACCCTGAATGAGAATAATTCGCATAAGACTGTTGAGAAAAAAAGCAACGTCAGAAAAGCTCCAATAGGCTCGAGCAAATCAAAAAGCAAGGAAAAACTTATTTTGTCTCGTCGGTCCTCAAAACGACTTGCTGGGCTTGAACCAGAGGAGGTTGCTAACTTGGCTTCCAGTGAACGAGTTGTTCAAGCTCCAACTAGGAAGCCTAGTAAAAGTGATACCAGTCAAGACGTAGGTTTGGCTTCAGATCTTGTAAACAGAGCATCTCAGCAGCTTGGGGCTGCATCAGAAGCAGAGGTTTCACATCATGCTTTAACTGACATAAAATCTATATCACATGAGGACAAGATGCCAATTGATGACCCAGTGGTTCCCAGAGCGCAACAAGAGCTGGAAACTGAGAAAATGGATGCTGAGAAGCCAGAGCCAGAGCTCAGCTTTCTGTTTGGTTCAGACCCATGCTTAGAATTCGCATTCAAAACGCTTACAGGGGAATTGCCAATAGCTGATACTGTGGATAACAGATCCATTTTGAGACCTGCAGCTGATATGCTGCATAAAAAAAATTTACTTGACAGTGGGATGGAAAAGAACTGCAGTAGAAAACCAAGGGCTAACAAATCCAAGAAAAATAAAGATCTTAAGTTGTCCAGTTGGTCTTCAAAACAGTATGCTGGGGTTCAACCTGAGCTGCTGGCTAATACTACGTCCAAGGAACGAGCTATCCCAAATGCAACTGAAAATTCATGTCAAAGTATAGCCATCCCCCCGGTGGATTTGGCAGATGAAGCATCTCAACCGCTTGAGATTACACCAGAGGTGAAGCTTGCCAGTCGTGCTTGTACTGCTATATACAATTCAATGCAAGAGGAGACGTCATACAAGAGAGCGAAGGCTCTTGAAGAGCATGCTGTTCCTCAGGAGAAACCCCAGAAGTTTGAAACCGAGAAGGCATATGTTGAGAATCCAGAGCCACAGTTCCCTTTTCCTTTCACGGATTCATGGTCTGACCCATGCCTCGATTTTGCATTCAAGACTCTTACAGGTGCAATTCCATTAGAGGATGATTATTATCAAGGTTACTTCCAAGAAAAACTTGACACATCTCACAATATGGCACTATCAGATTTTGGCTCACCTAGCTTGTTTCGAAGTGATAATTTACCTCAGTTCAATCCACCAGAACAATCTGCTTTTGGCCAACAGTTATCCATGAATTCTGCATTCCTGCCTTCAGGAAATGTGAGCATTCCGAATTGCGGTGGAAGTGGTTCATGCCAACAGTTATCTAGGAATGCTTCATCCCTCCCAGCAGGAAATGTGAGCATTTCAAATTGCAGCAGGGTTTGTTCAGGTCAACAGTTATCCATGAATTCTGAATTCCTGCCTTCAGGAAATGTGAGCATGCCAAATTGTGGTGGAATTGGTTCAGGCCAACAGTCATCTAGGAATCCTTCATCCCTCCCTCCAGGAAACGTGAGCATGTCAAATTGCAGCGGGGTTTGTTCAGGCCAACAGTTATTTAGGAATCCTACATCCCTCCCTACAGGAAACTTGAGCATTTCAAATTGCAGTGGGGTTTGTTCAGGCCACCAGTTATCCATGAATTCTTCATTTCAGCCCGCTGGAAACATGAGCACATCAAATTTCAGCGGGGTGTGTTCAGGCCAAGAGTTATCTGTAAATTCTTCATTACTGCCTGCCGGAAGCTTGGTTGGTTCGCAGTGGCCTTGCGTAGATGATTATCATGGAAAGGTAAAGTCCTAGAACAAAGGTAGTTCCTGTCTGCAAATAGACAGGTTTCTAGAAGTTCTACATCTTGAAACCCTGTAACTGTATGTTGTGATGTAGCAGTGTAATCTGTTTGCATGTTTCATTTATTCTGCAAGTGCTTTCTTCCTGTGTATCGACTGCCCAACATAAATTTAAACTCGAGGGGTCACGCAAGTCATAACTGTTATTTAGCGTATAAAATACTGGCATCGAGCAAAACTGCATCCTTCCGGCATCCACCATGCCACTCTTCTTCCTCGTGATCACAGCAATCACCATCACGGTCTTCACTGGTAATCTCTCATCTGACTTAGACATTCCTTTTCGTATGGTGTTGGTGGCATTCTCCCTCGCATCCGGTGTCTGTTAATATTGAATCTAGCCGATTTCTGAATCGAGATTACGTTTAGAGTAAGTTTTGGTTCTTTATCAATTTCTCTATCGACAAGCTTATTCGTAAGACATTTTGTGGTACGCAGTTGTTTTGTCTTTAAAAAATGGCTTGGGCCGAGCGTGGGCTAATCTGAGTTGAAAGCCATAATCCCCTGTTAAGTAACTATCCTTTAGTCTAGCGGGCTTTCAGCCCAAGAAATGACTAATTCGATTAAGTTCTTGTGAAAGTAGTCGAGTCCTTAGTGAACTAAAATTGTCAAGGATCAGAACCATATCTATTTAGATGCGAATTGTTTTAAGGACTAGAATTCATTCTTGATTAAATAAGAATGAATTATTCACATAAAGAGACTAGGTTCAAATCCTGGTTTGAATCAAACTGGTTGAGACTAGATGGATATGAGTTTTAGCTAAGAAGGGGACTAGAGAGATAAAATTAGAATATTCAGGTATATGCCAAGTAAACAGTCTCATAAGGACTTTACCAATATTCAAGTATATGCCGAGTAAACACAGTCTCATCAAGACTTTACCAATATTCAAGTATATGTCGAGTAAACACAGTCTCATCAGGACTTTACCTCAACAAATTTGTTTATCATGAAGATCATCCCTATAAATAGAAGGGGTTTTGCAATATGGAAAGCACCTTCAACTCAACAAACAACTCAAACGCTCCACGTGAACCCTTCGCTCTATGAGAAACCCTTCTCACCCCAGAGAAAAACACTAACTATCCTAACCCTCATGTCAACACATCTTCAGTTTGTATAAATAAACAACACTGGCATCGTTGAATCAAACGGCTTAGGAGCACCTTTAGTTTGGACAAGTAAACAACATAACTTTTTAGGTTGGTTGGTTATTGGATGGCAAAGATTTTTTGATCTTTCGCCTAAAGAGGTCACTTTATTAGCTTCCAAGCGAAATGAGGTGTTACCATGTTACTTCATGTGATGACTTCGCAGTGATTTAGCAACCTTGTCTTCAGGTACTAGAACCCAAGTCCCAGACATGTTCCTTGCTTGTTCGTAGTCTCTCAAGTGCAAAAATTAGCAACGTATTTGACATCGTGACCATATCTATTCTACTTGCCTGACTGAGCTCGATTGCGAGTTGGCACACCCGCATTTACAAGAAGGATGTGGTTAACTCATAGTTACTGCGGCATGCACGCCACGTAAGCTTTACATTATCCAACGTTTGCAAAATATTGTATCCCCATGCATGCATGGAGTACAAAGTTCTTATTACGTTAATTCTCGTACATGATCATTAGTGGTACCAGAGTCGTCGTCATATATTTTTATTCTGAGCTCACCTTTAGCACCATCAATGGTGAATATAATATCTTATTTCCAGTTTGGCATAGACCCATTGTTAGTGTTTATAGCTTTCGTTCTTAGTGTTGTGTATTTGGATTTCTGGGAAGAGAGTGAGAGTGAGCTTGCAAAGAATATGTAGCAATGGTGATCGAAGATGATGATTGAAATTGATTATTCTCTCACACTTTAGGTATGATATAACCATTAGAGGAGAGAGAAGTGAGATGCTTCTCTAACCAACACAGGATCAAATTAGATTCTATCACCTTATGAGATGATTACACATGTCATAATCTATCATTTAAATCTTAGGCTAGCTAAGAGAGCCACTTAGACTATGATCCAACGATTCTCATTATATCTGAAATAAACATTAAAAAATGATATTCAAAATATAGCTTTTGGCTCTAAGAAATCAGCAAAGGTGTTAAGCACCAACACTCCCTTCCAACCCTTTAGCTGATTTCACTCCAAGTAATTCCCTCAAACTAGCAAATCTATCATTTGGCAAGGTATTGGTGAGTATGTCTACAATCTAGTCTTCAGTTTTGCAATAAACCAGCTCAATTTCCTTTGCTTGAATAGCTTCCCATATGAAATGGAATTTCCTGTTGATATGCCTAGTTTTTCTGTGCAAAACTAGATTCTTTGCCATTGCTATAGTTGATGTATTGTCACACAGAATTGGTGTGCCTTCCACTTGCTCCTCACCGAAATCTTCATGCACAAAGCCTAACCATTTTGCCTGTGATGTAGCTTCAGCAGCACTTACATATTCTGCTTTTGTAGTTGATAAGGCCATAGTGTTTTGTTTGATTGAAGCCCACAAAAACACACCTGAGGCAAGTGAAAACACATAACCTAAGGTGCTTTTCATGTCATCCTCACTTCCAGCTCAATCACTGTCCCAATACCCTATCAAAGTAGTTAATTTTCCTTTCACAAACTCAATTCCAAAGTCAAGAGTGCCCTGGATGTATCTTAATACTTTCTTGGCTGTTCCCATATGTTTCTTCATGGGATTATGCATGAACCTAGCAAGTAAGCTAGATGCAAACATTATATCTAGTCTTGTGGCAATTAGGTATAACAAGCTACCTACTAGCTTTTTGTATCACTCTCATCTGCAGCTTCACTGCCATTTACTTTACACAGTTTGTCATTCATTGCAAGAGGAGTAGCCACAGACTTGCAATTTCTCATTCCAAACTTCTCAACGAGCTTCATTGCAGTTATCTTTTGGTGTATAAAAGTTCTTTTCTCATTTTGTATCACTCTCATGCCAAGGAAATGATGAAGTAGTCCCAAATCTGTCATTTTATAGTGACTTATCATGTCATTCTTGAATTCTTCAAGCAATCTTGGATAACTCCCAGTGTATACAATATCATCCACATAAAGTGAGATAGTAATGATACCTAAACCTTTACTGGTCTTGACATACAAAGTTGCTTCACTTGAGCTCTTCTTGAATCCAGCATTGTTGAAATATGCATTTATTTCATCATACTAGGCTCTTGGAGCTTGCTTTAGCCCATACAAAGCTTTATTCAACCAGTACACCTTAATTTCTTCATTTTCCTTGACAAACCCTTGTGCCTGCTTTACATAAACCTCTTTTTTCAAGACTTTATTTAGAAAAGTAGACTCTACATCAAGTTGATACAAATTCCACTCCTTCTATGTAGCAAGAGCTATCAAGATCCTAATAGTATTTAACCTTGCCACTAGGGCAAAAGTTTCATTGTAATCTATCCTTGGCTTTTGGGAATAGCCCTTTGCAACTAGTCTAGCCTTGTTCTTTTGCACAAATCCATCTAGGTTTAGCTTATTTTTATAAACCCAATTAACAACAATGATTAGTTTGTCAAATGGTCTATCAACTAGCTTTCATGTACTGTTTTTCTCAATCATCTCTAGTTCAGATTCCATTGCCTTCTTCTAAGATTCATCTAGTGTAGCTTTTTCATAGTTTTCAGGCTCCATAATGCACATGTTACACTGAGCCATGATCTCACTTAGACTTCTCCACTTATGTGGTGTATGATCAACTGCATGAGAACTCTCAATTTCACTTCTACTTAGTTGAGTATCAATTGAAGATACTGTCTCCATTGGTTCACTTGATTCATAAATCTCAATTGACTTTTGACCATCATTACATTTTGTCCCCTGATACTCAGCAACCATAGGGACTCTCATTTCACCTTTCTCTGTGCACTCTTACTTCCATAAAGCATTTTCATAAAAAATGACATCTCGGGACAAAATGATTCTCTTGGAGATTGGATCAAACAACCTATATCCTTTTCACTGATTCCATAAACCACAAATATACCCTTGTGACTATTTTCTTTAAGCTTGTGTCTCAATGTTGAAGGGATGTGCACATAGCACAGTGATCCAAAGATTTTTCAAGTGTGCAATACTTGGTTTTCTGTCATTATAGGCCTCAAATAGGGTCATCTTCTTTAAAGCCTTGGAAGGGCATCTGTTAAGTAGATAGATTGTTGTATTCACTACTTCTTCCCAAAATGCATAAAGAAGATCCTTTTCATGCATCATAGACTTTGCCATCTCTACCATAGTTTTATTCTTCCTCTCAGCAACTCCATTTTGTTGATGAGTGTATGCCATAGTTAATTGGCTACGAATCCTAAAGTCATTGCAGTACTTGTCAAATTCAGTGGATAAGAACTTTTCACCTTTGTCACTTTTGAGACATTTCACCTTATAACCACTCTGCAACTCTGTCATTGCTTTAAACATCTTAAAGCACTTAAATGCACTTGATTTATTTCTAAGAAAGCACACCCATGTTATCCTGGTGCAATCATCAGTGAATAATAAGAAGTACTTGTTTCCAGATATGGATTCAGTTTGCATTGGTCCACATATATCTGTATGAACCAATTCCAGTGGAAATTGAGCTCTCCAAGTGGATTCTGATGAGAATGATTCTCTATGTTGCTTTCCCAGCATACAATTTTCCCATATGACAGTGTTTTTCTCCAAGTGAGGCAATCCATGGACCATTTCTTGATCTTCAAATAATCTGAGACTTCTATCATTTAAGTGTCCCAGCCTCTTGTACCATGTAAGTGAACAATGTGACACACTTGCTCTCATAACCAATTGATTTATAGTCATCATTGATAGAGGAAAACACCTATTGTTAGTCACTTGTACTCACGCTAAAGTTGTCAAGTGACCAACCATCAAAGATATTCACCATTATCCTCCAAACAACAAGTAATAGCCATGCTCTATCATCTGTCCAACACTGAGAAGGTTTTCTTCAAGTCCAGGAACAAGCATCACCTCTTGAATATGCTTCATTCCCAACTTAGTCTCTATCACCAGTGTTCCCTTTTCTACCACCTTTACTATTTCTCATGTTCTCATATTTATTCTGGAAGTCAAATTTCTCTGAATATTGACAAGTGATTTCTCATCTCCTGTCATGTGGTTGCTACAACCACTATCAATATGCCAGGAATGATTCACTTTCACATTAGTTAGTGCATTGCATGCATAGAACAAAGAACATGTTTCTTCAAGTTGATTTGCTTAATTCACCTTAAGTACGCATTTAGGCTTTCCTTCAAACCAACACTTTCCATTATGCAATTTATCATAATGGTTGCAATTTGTTTTGTTTCCATCATGAGCAACATTTTGTTTGGGAGTAAAATTGGACTTATTATCCCATACTCTTCCTTTTGGATTTCCAGTTCTTCTGGAACTTTTGATTTCCAGAACAACCTCCAATTTTAGAGTTCTTGGCTCCAACATTTAGACTAACAAAAGCCCTTTCTGTGAATTTTCAGCATGTCTGTCTAACGTTAGTTCAAAGCTTTTCAGAGAAGTAACAACCTCATGAACCTTGAGAGTTTTAAGGTCCTTGGAGTGTTCAATCACAGAGCAAATAGGAACACACGATTTAGGTGGACTAATCAACGATGTTTGTACCATTCTCTCCCTAGAAAGATCCTCACCATAAGTCTTCATTTGATTTAGTATATCAAACAGAGTAAGATATGCAGATAACGATTCACTATCTTTCATATGAGTATATTCAAATTCTCGATGCAAACCTTGTAGTTTTACGCTCCTTACTTGTTTGTCTACTTTGAACTCTTGCTTTAGAATGTCCCACGCTCCCTTTGAGGTCTCCTCATTCACAATTCTGGGGAAGATTTGATCTAAAACAGCCCCTTGAATCAACTCAAGTGTGCGAGCATCCTTCATCAAGATTTCAGTGTGAGCATCATTTATCAGGATTTTAGTCACTGAGAGCTTTTCTACTCCAGCGATCTCACCCTTCTTAGCTTCATCATCGATCTCCTCTTTCTCTTTCTTTAGATCTGAAGTATTGAGACCATTTTCCACAAAATCTCAAAGTCCATGAGATTTCATAATGGTTTTCATTCGAATACTCCAGAACTCATAGTTTTCTGCATTGAAAATTTGAGTACGAAATTTAGCAGTACTCGATCCTACCATATTAGCCATTGGATTCAAGAAACTGCACAACCCCAAATGTCGAATAAGCTCAAATACAACTCGAATCAATTCTAGTTTCTTTTCACAGATTCACTTCCAGTTTAGGTGATGAAACATGGCTCTGAGCCCATGTTAATGTTTATGGCTTCCTTTCTTAGTTTTGTGTATTTCGATTTCTAGGTAGAGAGAGAAAGTGAGCTGCAGAGAGTCAGCAGCAATGGTGATCGAATATGATGATTGAAATTGATTATTCTCTCACACCTCTGGTGTGATATAATCGTTAGAGGAGAGAGAAGTGAGATGCTTCTCTAACCAACACAAGATCAAATCCAAGCCTTAGATTCTATCACCCTATGAGATGATTACACATTTCATAATCTATTACTTAAATCTTAGACTAGCTAAGGGAGCCATTTAGACTATGATCCAATGGTTCTCATTACATCGAAATAAACATTATAAAATAAAATTCCAAATATAGCTTTTGGCTCTAAGAAATCAACAAAGGTGTTAAGCACCAACACCCATTACCTGCACCATCATTTTTGTTCGTTTTCAATATTAATTTTGCTGCAATATGCAATTAATGATTCAACGTGAATATATTCTTTTTTTTTTCTTGCTGTTTTCAATATCATTTTGCTTTGCATTCTGTAAAAATAATTTGTCATTCACAATAGTCGAATTCACAACTCCACTAGAAAATGTGTTGGTAGTTGTATTAGTTTTGTCCCTTTGAATAAGACATTACTCATTTATAATGCATGTATTTTAAAAAAATAATATAAATAAAAAGATTCTATTACTTCATGGATAGATTTTTCAGTGTGACAGTAATACAAGATGATACACCACGTGTTGCTATATAAATAGTGGGATATGTGTGTTAAAAAGTTAATAACTTAAAAAATAAAATTTCCCACCACTTACATAAAAACATGTGGTGTACCATCCGTGTTCCCGTCACAACTAAAAATTTCTCTACTTCATGAATGTGAAAGCCACCTGTATTATAGAATATGTCAGCGATACTAATTTTGTGTGCCCTAATAGCATTGCATAAAAAGTTGGTAGACTGGAAAACTGACCGTGTGCCACCTTGCTCTTCTCCCCTGATCTGTGCAGGTGAGACTGTTTATAACATAAAGACTAGGCCTGGTAATTTCTGACATGACCCGATAACCCCGACACGACACGACACTAAATTAACAGGTGTTCGGGTCGACATGATAACGAATCGGGTAACCCAATAAGCATCTATTAAGATAACGGGTTGATTCGGGTATATACGTGGGTAACACGATACACGATAAACAGAATATTAATTTTATAATTTTATAACCCTAAACAAATACTATAATAATTATATATATTAATTTAACAATTTTATACCCCTAAAAACTATTATAAATATATATATATATATATATATTAAATTAACTGTAATAATTATAATAATTATACTGACACACTCCGATCCTAGAATCAAGGAGTGCTGGCTGTCACATGAGCGTGACGTAACCAAAAGTGCGACGCGGAAGCAATAGATAAGAACATATGAGTAATAAGAACCAGATAATAGCAGAATGACCAAGTAACGCGCTAGAATAAGTTTAAGTATGAAACACACATATTCAGAGTCTAAGAACTAGGTGCAGTCAAGTAGGACCATAACTAGATTACAACACCCGCAGGTGAGTCCTACATTTATGTAGTCTGTCAGTACGCCGTGGGGATCCTTGTGGGCCACCAACGCTGCTAACTAGAACCTGGAGGGGCGCAAAACAAAATTGAGTGGGTCAGTAAAACCAAAGTTTTCCAAAACATTTCATTTAAAACATTTCTAACCCCTCACTGTAAAACCTGTATACTTTCCCAAAAAATAACATAATAGCATAATATTTGATCAAATCTCTCAAAACATTAATCTTTACCAAAATCCAGCAAGTATGCCACGCAATAATGTCAATGACAGAATATGGATGCATCAATATAACAGGTGATATAATGTAACAACCGGAGACCCCGCAGTTGGTCCTGTACGGTTCATTCTATAGCTCAATATCCAACCTAGCCGGAGTCACCACGATGACCTGTACGACACTACTCTGCACATAAATCGGAACTACCTAAAGTAGTCTGTACGATAAGAAAGGTGTAAAAATACGCTCTAGTGCTTCTCTCATCAATCATCTGCGCGCATAATCTAAGGTCACCTACTAGTCGGAACCACCTCTAGTGATCTATACGATTAGCATGTCGGAACCCTCACATGGTCTGTACGACATGCACCTACTTGGATCCAAGGTGAGCATGCGGTGCGGTGAATAATATAAGCACTAACACCAGGGGTGCAGGTTATGAGCTCTCAACACAATTCACATCATCAATGATTCACATGAATAACATAATACTCACCTGATACTCACCTGTGCGTCCACAGCACCAATTCACATATATATATGCATCAATTATCAATTCATATATCTCACAATATGAATGCATGCCATTTTAAAACATACTTTCATTTAAACTCAATTTCTGGGAAAAATATCAATAGTATATAGGTATAAACAGAAATACTGCCCACTCACTGGTAAGTTGATGGGTCGTAACCCCCGTGACGTCCCTGGATGCACTTGTCCTCGGGATAGGTGTCACTTATATGGGAAACAATTATAAAAACGTTAATTGAAGCACATAACCGACAATTCGTAATAACTTCTCATACGGTGCTCAAATTGGGTATATGAATATACCACATCGACCTACTCGACATCACGGACGTCGAGAAATTTTTAGAAAAATTTTCTGAGGCTGCACGCGCCCCCCAAGCGCGTCTCCTACCTCGGGCTCGCCGGACTGGTTTTTCTGGTGGCCGGAAAACTGGAGATTTTTCAATCTCCTTGTTCTCCGTCATTTCTCAACCATTTTCTTCGTATTTTATATCAAAATGAAGCCCTAAGCATGTAGTTTCACGTTACACTACTTTAAGGCTCTAAAAACTACGAAATCTCATCGGAGAAATTCCAAGAAAACCGGCCAATTTCGAACTCAATGATCCTGACGTCCAAAACCTTCAAACAAAGCACTCCAAGCTTCCTTGGGACCTCACTAAGCTCATTATAAGCTTAGAATTCCCTGAAAATCAACATATCACGAATGCATGAACAGTGACATAAAACTGGGGTTCGGGTTTCACGTGATTTCGAAGGTTTCTCGTTCTAAAACTAGTACCAAACGACTCAGGAGATCAAAAGGATGAAGAACCTTACCTTTTTGGCGTCGATCCGTGAAAGTTCGAGGGTATTTGGTCTCGTCCGTACGGTTTCGAGAGGGAGAGAGTGATTGAAACAGAGAGGAGAGAGAGAGAGAGCACGGGGGGGGGGGGGGGAGAGAGAGAGAGAAAGGGTTGACCTTGTGTATGTGTGTGGTCCATCTCAAGCCATCACCATCCATTTCTTTTTCTAACTCCCTAACCACAAAAATTACAAACCAATTTTAATCCAACTTAAATTATTTTCCAAAAGCTTATGAAATATGTGTATTTAGTCCAAATAATATGTCACACACACACATACCTTAATACCCGTCAAGGGTAATTTCGTCATTTCACGTCCCCGATATAAAGAATCCTGGGACGGGCTGTGGCATATACCCCCAAAATATTAACTGTAATAATTATATATATATATTAAATTTTAAATTAAATTTTATAAAAACTACAATAATTATTAATTAATATGCATCAATTGATTCCATAATTCCATTCCATTTCTGCCGCACCCTTTGAAGAAAATGGGAGGGAAAATGAAAATTATAAGAAAAGCTGAAAAGGAAACAAAAAAAGAGAGGGAGAGATGGGCAGGTTGCTGGGAGGGAAAAATGAAAATGATAAGAAAAGCTGAAAAGGAAACAAAAAAGAGAGGGAAAAATGAAAATTAATAAAAGTGGTGAGATTTTTTTTTTTTTTTTAAGTTATTAACTTTTTATCACACATATGACATATCCCACTATTTTTATAATGACACGTGATGTACTACTCCGTGTACAGGTCAATTATACGTACAAAATAAATAGATTTAAATCTACTTAATATATATATATATATATACACACACACACACCATTGAACATGATGGGATACGAATTATACGAAACTAATTTCAACGATCCAACTGTCAAACTTGTTTGTATATGCTTCGAGATCGTATCAACAAAAAATCGCAAAAAACAAACATTCAGAGATCAAGTAATCGAAACGATTTAACGGTTATTTTAACTCCGATTTTGATTATTTTTTATAGCTACACTCCTTAATCATATATGAATACAATGAATGAATTCGATCTTCAATTTAAAATATTTACACTAGTGGATACCACAAAATCTTATGTTATACTTAATGAAAGTATGAATAAACTCTTAAGTATTAGTGAATCTATTGTTTTGATGGGATACTCATTCTACGAAACTAGTTTCAATGATCCAACCGTCAAACATGTTTGTATATACTTCGAGATCTCATACGCCAAAAATTGCAAATAACAAACATTTAGAGATCAAGTAACGGGACAGAACTTTTTGACGGTTATAAAATGAAAAATCACGATTTAACGGTTATTTTAACTCTGATTTTGATGATTTTTTACAGCTACACTCCTTGACCCTATATGAATACAAAGAATGAATTCGATCTTCAATTTAAAATATTTACACTAGTGGATACCACAAAATCTTATGTTATACTTAATGAAAGTATGAATAAACTCTCAAGTATTAGTGAAGCTATTGTTTTGATGGGATACTCATTCTATGAAACTAGTTTCAATGATCCAACGGTCAAACATGTTTGTATATATTTTGAGATCGTATACGTCAAAAATTGCAAAAAATAAACATTCAGAGACCAAGTAACGGGACAAAACTTTTCGACGGATATAAAAAGAAAAATCACAATTTAACGGTCATTTTAACTCCGATTTTGATGATTTTTTTTTCAGCTACACTCCTTAACCCTATATGAATACAATGATTGAATTCAATCTTCAATTTAAAATATTTACTCTAGTGGATACAAAAAAATCTTATGTTATACTTAATGAAAGTATGAATAAACTTTTAAGTGCTAGTGAATCTATTGTTTTGATGAGATACACGCATTCTATGAAACTAGTTTCAACGATCCAACTGTCAAACATGTTTGTATATACTTCGAGATCGCATACGCCAAAAATTGCAAAAAACAAACATTCAGAGATCAAGTAACGGGACAAAACTTTTCGACGGTTATAAAACAAAAAATCACGATTTAACGGTTATTTTAACTCCGACTTTGATGATTTTTTATAGCTACACTCCTTGACCCTATATGAATACAAAGAATGAATTCGATCTTCAATTTAAAATATTTACACTAGTGGATATCACAAAATCTTATGTTATACTTAATAAAAGTATGAATAAACTATAATAATTATATATATTAATTTAACAATTTTATACCCCTAAAAACTATAATAATTATATAATATAATTATATATATTAAATTAAATATAAAAAATTGATGACTATTGGATCGGCTGAGATCAAGCTAAAGTTCCAATACAATTTCATGATGATTGATGTAAATCGAGGATTTTGTAAATTGAGGTTTAAACTTTTGAGAAAGACTTCACAACCTTGAAAACAAAAATTCTTTCATTTTGCATATCCTTGCACATTTAATATTTGTAATAGATTAGTAGTGTATGTATTATTTTTTTATTAGACTCTTATTTTCGAGTGTAGATGTAGTACTTAAACGACAAATGTGTTTTAATGTTTTGAAGTAATATTTATGTGGTAATGTGTGGTATGTGCAAATTTAAGAAATTTTTTTTTTAATGGGTCATAACGGGTCGGGTCACTTTACCCGTTGGGTAAAGTGACCCGACCTGTTAAGGACCCATTAAAATAACGGGTGTGACACGACACGATCCGTTAAGATAACATGTGTTACACGAAAACGAAACGAACACGACAGACACGACCCGTTTGCCAGGCCTAATAAAGACCCATCAGCCTAACATGCAATAATATTAGGTGTTAGAAACAAATTCGAAGCCGGAAGACAAACTTAGCACCAGCAAGTTGAACATCTAGGGTTCTTTTAGGTAGTGGCGGAGTCCAGATTTTGTCTTAATAGGGGCTTAATAATAATAATAATAATAATAATATTATTATTATTATTATTATTATTATTATTATTATTATTATTATTATTATTATTACTACTACTCATAGAGATGTATTATATCAAATTCAACTTTTTATGTAAACTGATGCATATGATCTAATAATATCCTAGTGGATAGGGTGTTGAGTTTCTACCCATGCGTCCGGGGTTTGAAATTTCCCCTTTTTCTAAATTATTGTAATAGTTTTGAATCTTCCTTCTCCCCTTAATAATAACAAAATTTAAAAAAAATTATGTAAACTGAAGCCAATGAATTCCAGCCTTCTCTAAGCAAAATATTCACCTCGTATATATATTCGACTCCTGATACACATCTATAATATATAATATATACCCTTAACTATTTACATAAACATATAAAAGAACATGCCTCCAACTTCTCCGGGTGTACCTAAAGGGAGACAATTGGCCTTATTGGGGTCATAGGATCCCAATGACACCACCTTCTCTCCGCTACTGCCTCGAGGTGCTGTTTTTTCTTGTCCTTAACAATGTATCTGAAAGGACTTGTTTGGATAGTTATTCAAAGATCATGCATTTCGGAGTAAGTAGGAATAATGTTGTTTCAGTTATTCTAATGCTTTGATGGAAAATACTTGATAAACTAAGTTCATTAAGCAACATAACACATGCATTTAACAATGAAATGATGTAAGCATGCTTGTATGCACTTTAAAATAAAACTTAAACCATAACTTTCAAAGCCTAGTAATATTGGTGAACCAAAAATCCTAAGAACTTGCTGGAGCAAACACCAAAAGCGAACTTCTTGGGTGGGTTCATTTTCAACCCATATAGTGACACCTTTTCCAGCACGTCCTTTAGAACTTCCCAGCGTCCCTCCCTTATTTTGGATTTCACAACAAGGTCGTCCACGTAAGCTTCCACTTCTTTTCCCATAATGTCGTGAAAGACAGTCGTCATTTGCTTGTTGGTATGTCTTGAGTCCGAATGGCATGACTATGTAGTAAAAGTCCTAAATGTTGTGCGGAGGGCCGTCTTCTGTACATCATTTATGGACATATTGGTGGTAGCCACTGAAGCTATCCATAAATGACATTAACATTCCCATGAGGGGGAATCGATCATGATATCCATGTTGGGAAGTGGGAATTCATCTCTTGGGCGTGCATCAGCGCGACAAATATATTTGACAATACATTGCTGGGATAGCCCAAGCATGTCAGTTTCTTCCATTCGCATTCCCGAGCCCCTGAGTGATCTTCAGGCTCCATTCTACCAGCCACCATTCTGCCAGCCACCGGCAAAGCCACTAATAAGGTTGCCGTGAGCTGTAGCATAGTGATAGTTTTAGTTATTTGAGCTCAAAATTACTAATCATTTGATTATTTGATTATTTAATTGTTATAGCCAACAGAAAACTAAGACTATACCTTGATAAAAAATAAGAGTTAAAAAACGTTAAATAAATTGTTTACCGTGACCAATATCGAAATTTATTATATTTAAATTACAAATTTTATACATACATGCCCATTAAAGAATAAAGTATACCCTAAACCCTTATTTTATTCAATTATGAATCCAAACCGACTTAGGTTTCCAAGGGAGTAGTTATAGTTTTAATATTTTATTATTTTATCAATTCAAAAACCCACACGGTTTTAGGTTTTTTAGGACGCAATTATTAGGTTTTACTATTTTATTCATTTGAATAAATACTTACATGTTGCAGTCATATTTAGAATAGGAATGTGATTGTGTAAATCCTAGTAGATATGAGAAGTATCTTATATTCTTATTAAGAGTTCATTACCTATTAAATGTTGTAATCCTAAAAGGGTAAGGTCTTTGCCTATCATACTAATATAAATAAAGGCACAATTAAGTGATAAACACACATCAGAATTAAATCACTCTTTCTTCTCCCAAAGTACCGCCGGCCCCTCTCTCTCTCTAAACCCTAAGTTCGTTCAAACAAATAGGCCTACAACACGTTATCAGCACGCTCTTGCCAGAAGCTGAGGCATTGATGGATTGTAGGAGGAGGTTATCTTATACAAAATTCAAAGACTTATATTTGTTTTCTACTAATCAGGTATGCTTAAAATAAAAGAAGATATTTGCAACGTCCACGAAGCATGAAAACATTCCCCATGATGCATGAACCCTTCTCTGTTTATATTTTCCTTATGATATATATATATATATATATATATATATATATATATATATATTTGTTTCATGCATTACGCAATTATATTTGCTATGTGGAATATGTGAGTTAAAGTGTATTCATAAATTAGAAGCAATTAGGGTTTTAAACCCTAGGTTTGAAAAAAATTGGGTATTTTTGGCACCATCATGGCATCATTACAGCACCACCATGGGATGGCATCGCCCCGAGGCCCTAGACCACCTGCGCAGTCCTTTTGGGCTTGCTACTCCCTCTTGTACATAATCAAGCTTCAGCTTGGGTACCCTGTCACAAGGGCCTGAAAGCCCTGGTCCACCCGAGCCCAAACTCGCATGCCAGAAGCATGTTGGGCTTGTTCCCAGACACAAACATGCAACCCTAGTTCTTAGTCTCGGCCCACACCAACAAGTTGTCATACTTGCTGGCCTTTGTATTAACCCCGGCCCGCTACATAAGAAGCCAGCCTATGCGAACCCTAGGCTAGCATTTTGCTTGGCCTGCTCCCGTACCCAACTTTTTGGCCCAAATGCTAGTAGTCGTTGCTACTGGGCTTCCAAATTTGGCCCGTGGCTTGAAGACCACTTCATGGCCTGAAGACCACTTCGTGGGCTGCCTTTTGTAGCCAACCCGAGCACTTTTGCTCATGGCACCCAATCCAATTTTTTGGGCTATGGTATTTTTGACCCAATGCTGTTATTTTTGCTTCTACAATTGACCCCGTATGGCCCGATTTATTGAATTAATTAAAAGTGATATGCAGTACATTAATCTGATAATGAATCCAAAATTTATTTTTATACTTTGAACCGTTGACATACTTTCGTAGTAACGAAGCTCTCACACTTTAGTTCCTGAAGAAACTCAAATCCACTATATTTAAATTAGTATATTGCATTCTGTGTTTTTTGCAGGAACCTTTCCTTATGAACTAGTTGTTCATAAAACTAAATTGAACCTATAGTTTCAAATTTAGTGCCATTGAAACCCGAAGTTTTCATTCAAAACATACCACGTGAAACATGTAGTTTTCATGCATAAATTAAACCAATACATGTCTATAGAACCTGTATGTTCTACGATATATGTCTATGGCTTACCATATGACTAATCACATTTTTTTCTCTCCATTAGGGACATGTCGAACTTGAACAAGCTCGATTTCTCCGCTCTAGAAGTCTCTGGAAGAAACAATCTGAAGTAGGTTCAAGACGTGAAGCTCTATCTCACTGCAAAGGGTATTAGAGCCACCATCGAGGCACCTATCGTCGACAAACCTGTTGAGGAAGCTCAGAAGGCTAATGCAATGATCTTCATTCAAAGACACATCCATGATGTACTGCATATTGAGTACCTCGCTGATGAGGACCCACGCACCATCAGGCTTGCTCTGGTCGACCTTTTCGATCACCAGAAATATATATACTTTCCTGAACCTAGACACGATTGGTAGCACCTTCACTTCCAGGAGTTTAAGTTTGTGAATGAAAACAACTCTGAAGTTTGTAGAACCCGTTCATTGCTGAAATTCTGCAAATTGGAACTAGGCTGATCAAATCTCCTAGATAAGACCTATTCGACCTTCCATGCTACCAATATTGTCCTGCAGCAACAATATAGGGCACATAAATTCACCAAGTGTTCAGATTTGATCTCTATTTTACTTATCGCTGAAAAGCAGAACTAACTTTTGATGAAGAATCATCAAGCTTGACCCACTGGCTCGAACTCTGCGCCTGAAGTGCATGCAACCAATTTTAGCTACCATAAACGTTGAAAGAATCGTCATGGTCATGGAAATGGTCGACAAGCTCAACCACGAGCCTAAGGTCAATAGAGTGCAGTACCTAAGGGAGGAAATGTGACCCAACAACGTCCACCACTTGCCCCTAAGGCCCCAAACTTCAAGAATAAGGGCAAAGCTCTTGTTCAACCCGCTTCTACTGAACTGGACATGTGCTACCTCTGTGGTTCAAGGGATCATTAATCACACGTATGCTGAGTTTTCCCTGAGGCTATTGCCAAGTATCATTCCCGTCGTGAGTCTAACTTTGCACATATGGATCATCCGGAAGATGTAACTACATCAATGGAGATATCGAATTTTCAAGAGGTGTCAGCTCCTATGGATGAATAAATTAGACATATTTTTAGGGTGTTTATCCCTAGTGGCGGAACCCACTAAGAGTTGCCAGCCCTTTCCCCTTTATTTCTCTAGGTTTATGGATTAATTTTGAATAATTTTTCTAAGTATTTGGAATAATTTGTTTGGTTTTGGTTTGTTTTGAATTATGGAATGCTATTTGAATGGATAATATATTCTCGAATTGCTTAATTGAATGAATGGACTTATATTTATGCATGTGACCAATTCAATCAATTTATTTCTAGGTATGTCTAGTGGGGAAGTTAGTTGTCTGGCAGATAGTGCAACCACGCACACCATCTTGCGTGAACGATACTATTTTACTAACTTAATACCCAAGAAAGCTCATTTGACAATTCTCTCAGGACCATCCAACCTAATTGAAAGATATGGAAAGGCACGTATCATGTTGTTCCATAGTACTATCTTAACCATTAAGGACCACTCTATTCTCCACGTTCCAGAAGAACGTTGCTGAGTTTTAGAGATATTCCAGATAATCAATATCATATTGAAACCACTGAAGATAATGGTTCTAAATTTCTTTGTATCATTTCGTATGAATATGGCCAGAAGCTTATTCACGAGAAGTTGGAATGTTTCCCGAGTGAGTTGTACATCATAACCATTCGCGGCATAGAAGCCCACAGTGTGGAGGGCCCTATGCCTGAGTTCTAGGACACTTTGTTGCTTTGGCATGACCATTTGGGACATCTGGGAAGTGACATGATGCACCGTATCCTCAAATCATCACACGGGCATAAGTTACATCCCTATGTTGGACTCTCGCCATGCAAAACATGTTCTTTAGGGAAGTTGAATACTCAACCATCACATACAAAGATCATTCATGACCTACCAAAGTTTATTCATATGCTGTTGGTTGACGCATCGACATGATGGTCACATGTTTGCCTGTTGTATATACATAGCGCCACGTTTGCTACATTTCTAGCTCAAAAATCATTAAGATAAGGGCTCAATATCCTGATTATCCGATTAAGTCGATTCAACTGGATAACGCTGGAGAGTTTATGTCACAGACCTTTGACGATTATTGCATGTCAGTAAGGATTGATGTGGAACATCATGTACCCTATATTCACACCCAAAACGGCCTGGCAGAAGCTTTCATAAAACGCCTTCAATTGATAGCTCAGACTTTGGTTATGAGAACCAAATTGCCGATATCTGCCTAGGGCTATGCAATATTACACGCAGTTATGTTGGTTCGCCTAAGGCCCATCGCTACCCAACCACATTCACAGTTACAATTAGTCATTGGATACGAGCCTGACATCTCTCATTTATGGGTGTTTGGGTGCTCCATTTATGTGCCAATAGCGCAGCCACTACGTACCAAAATGGGTCCTTAGAGAAAAATAGGAATCTATGTCGGTTATGATTCTCTACCAATTGTTTGCTACTTAGAACCTTTGACAAGAGATCTCTTTACCGCACGTTTTATGGATTGTCATTTTCATGAGACAATATTCCCGTCATTAAGGGGAGATAAGCATGCTAATGTTCCCGTAGAATGTAGCGAATTGTCATGGTATGCTCTCACTATGTCTCATTTAGATCCCCGCACTACTCAATCTGAAACTGAGGTGCAACAAATCATAGATCTTCATAGCATTGCTCAAAGCATGCCAAATGCTTTTAATGATCTAGCAAAGGTGACAAGATCACATATACCTGCTACAAACACACCTGCAAGGATATATGTACATCACGTATGTCCACAACCCATCTGGGAAACTCAAATCGTCCCCGAAGGTGGGGAGGCCGCACCTTCCACATGGTAAGGTACATTGGTGGCTAGCCAATCATCTGCTCTGACCCTGAAGCGTGGTAGACCCCTTGGCTCAAAAGATTCACAACCCTGGAAAATGATAATGGCACCAACTAGTGACCCTAGTTTAAATCCAACCACCGCTCGCTCATCCGTTCCTACGCATGAGGTTATTCTAGATTATGATGATGTTTCAGACGAAACATGCTGGCCTTCTAAGAATCATGAGATTTCGATCCATTACACAGCTTTGGATGAGATTTAGAATAAGAATGAGATGATCGTCAACAATGTATTTGTGTACTCAGTAGCTATTGTCATCATGCTTTGCGATGACATTGAACCACATTCTGTCAATAAATGTCGACGTAGAACCAATTGGTCAAACTGGAAACAAGCAATCTAGGTCGAACTCGATTCGCTTGTGAAACGTAGAGTGTTTGGACTTATCATTCCTACATCATCATGCATGAAGCCCATTGGCTACAAGTGGGTTTTCGTAAGGAAGTGTAATGAGAAGAATGAAATAGTACAATACAAAGCATGCCTTGTAGTGCAAGGCTTCTCTCAGCGCCCTGGGATTGATTACGAGGAGACGTATTCCCCTGTAATGGACGCTATAATGTTCCGCTGCCTTATTAGTTTGGTAGTTTTCAAAAAACTGAATATGCAGCTCATGGACGTGGTAACCACGTATCTCTATCAGAATCCAGATACGGAAATATACCTGAAAGTTCCAGAATGACTTCCATTAACTGGTTTAAATAGTTCTAGACCACAGAACACTCTTTCAATTAGGTTGAGGAGGTCACTCTACGGATTGAAACAATCTAGACGGAAATGGTATAACTGTCTGAGTGAATATTTGACAAGTCAAGGTAATGTGAACAACGAATTATGCCCATGCGTGTTCATAAAGAAGTCACATTCCGGATTTGCAATCGTTCCAGTATATGTTGACGATGTGAACCTCATCGAGACTCCCATAGAGCTTAAGGAAATTGCTATACACTTGAAATTGGAATTTGAGATGAAGGATCTTAGGAAAACTCAATACTGTCTCGGCCTAGAGATCGAGCATTGTTCGGATGGAATCCTAGTACATCAATCGAACTACACCCAAAATGTGTTACGTCGTTTTAATGAGGATAAAGTGAAGCCTTCGACTACATCCATGGTCATTCAGACTTTAGATGCTAAATAAGATCCCTTCCGTCCAAAGGAGGATGAGGAAGAGATTTTGGAACCCAAAGTTCCTTACCTAAGTGCAATTGGGGCTTTATTGTACTTAGCTTAGTGCACTAGACCTGACATCTTATTTGCTATTAATCTTTTAGCTAGATGCAGCAATGCGTCCACACGCAGGCACTAGATGGTGTTAAAGACATTTTCCACTACCTCAAGGGTACGATGGATTTGGGCTTGTTCTATACCCGTGAATCTTTGAGTGTTGCCGCCCCTTATGGTTCTCGGATTGATTCTCCCCTTGTTGGTTATGCAGATGATGGATATCTATTTGACCCACATAGAGCACATTCTTAAACGGGTTACGTCTTTACCGTTAGAGACATTGCTATATATTGGAGGTCTACCAAGCAAACGTTAGTTTCGATTTCGTCGAACCATTTTGAGATTCTCGCCCTGCATGAAGCATTGCGTGGATGCTTTTGGCTGAGAGAAGTTATGGAACATATTCGAAGCACTAGTGGTCTTACATCAGTCGTTGAACTTCCTACGACAATCTTTGAAGACAATGTAGCATGTATCAAGCAGTTAAAGAAAGGATACATCAAGGGAGACAACACCAAACACATAGCGCCGAAGTTCTTTTACTCACACTAGCAACAACAGCATTAGAACATTGAAGTCATGAAGATCCGTTCCCAGGACAACCTGGCTGATCTCTTCACCTAGTCGTTGCCCAAGTCTATTTTCTAGAAGCTCATCCAAGGAATTGGTATGCATAAATTATCTGAGTTGAATCCCTTGTAGTTCTCTTATTTAGAAATTATGTTTAACTCAGGGGGAGTATCTAGAAGCATACTCACTTTATCTTAATGTACTCTGTTTCCTACAATTAGCAGCATTTTCCCACTGGTTTTTGATACCTAACTAGGTTTTAACGAGGCACCCATCCTGGGATGATCATACTTCCTTGAGTTCACTACTTTTATTCTGTTTGACGTTTGTTTTAGACATTATGCATACTTCTCACTTTTCTCTTTGGTATATGGTTTTTCCCTATACCCTTAGGTTTTACCATAGCAAGGTTTTGTGGGTTTTACTACAAATTCCTACTTTCTTAAATTTGAGACTCACGTTCACCCATTGTGCCGATGACTTCATTAATTATTCTACCTTATCTGCTAAAGATCTAATGCGATGGTTTGTTGAGTATTTAGACACTCAAAGGGGAGTGTTGCAGTCATATTTAGGATAGGAATGTGATTGTGTAAATCCTAGTAGATATGTGAATGTATCTTAGATTCTTATTAGGAGTTGATTACCTATTAAATGTTGTAATCCTAAAATGGTAAGGTTTTTGCCTATCCTACTAGTATAAATAAGGGCATAATAGGGTGATACAAACACACCTCATAATTAAATCACTCTATCTTCTCCCTCAATACCGCCGACCCCTCTCTCTCTCTAAACCCTAAGACCATTCAATCAAATAGGCCTACAACATTACATATTTTCTTAGGAGTAATTCTTAGCTTTTAAGTTTGACTTAACCTTTCAGTTTTTTGAAGGCGCGGCTAAAACAGCCTGCAGGTGTGAAAGTCCCACTGATTTCTCTTGTCAATTTGTAAGATTTTCGCCACTTTATTCTTATTTCTTGATTGAGTTAGTTTCTTTATTTTTTGAATTTAAGAGTTCGTACTTGAAATTTTAATTTTGAATTGAATATGTTTTTCTGATAGATTTGGTAGAAATATAATTTATCATATAAAATAGTGTTAATTTTGTCTAATTTGAAAGTTTCAAGTGTATTATTATATACTGACACACCCCGACCCGGAATGCCCGCTTGGACTCCGAATCGAGTTGTGCTGGCCGACATTTGGAAGGTGATGAAGCCAAAAGGTGTAGTGTAGTGGAAAATGTGAATAAATTTAAACCTAAAGGTGCCTAAATATAAAAGTGCGCTGTGAGCGAGAATGAACCCATTTCACACGTGATGTCAGAGCATAAGTAAAGTACAGTAGAGTGGATTAAGAATCATGCCATCGAAGGTAATCTCCAATACCAAGATTTTCCACGAATCCTCCTCGATAAGAAAGCTCGGCTATTAAAACTTGGAAGGGCGAAAAATAAGGGTGAGTGGGCTTGAAAATAAAGTTTTATAAAAACCTTTCCGAAAACATTGTAACCCTTTGCCGAAAAACAAGTATAGTTTCCAAAATATAATTACTACATATAGTATAAAAATACTTACCGTAGCTTGCCAAATCTCAAGAATTCATTACGTCACAATATTAACAGTAATATAAGTAAAATGAGGTGCTCGTTAATCTATGCTAGCACACAAGTCGGAGTTGCCTAATGCGACCTGTATGACTGAACTGATGCTTATCAATCTATGCTAGCACGCAAGTTGGAGTTGCCTAATGCAACATGTACGATAGGACTGGGTGTAATCATAATATACGCTCTAGTGCTACAATTACGTGAAAATTGGCACTATTCGTGGTCACCTACGAGTCGGGATTGCCTAATGCAACTTGTACGACAGGACTGGCACCTACTTGGATCCAAGGCAAGCGTGCAGTGTGGAAGTGGACATACACGTGAAAGACCGACCCTAGTCTTGGGCGAGCACTAACACCGAAGTGCAGCAATGATGAGCAGAGTACATAAATATGCCATAACAATTCAATAATTCTAGTCAACATAATATCATTCATAGGAATAGCTATAATCATGGCATCAATAAACATACGCATACTTGTACATCCCATAGGATTTATGATCACTTTGTAATTTTCTGTTATTTCGCTAATTCTTATAAGCATTAGTCTAAGCTAGGCATACGTAGTAAATTTTCTTTCAATGTATAAATGGAAACTAACAAATATGTATATACTATATAAAAGAAAAGGCCTACTCACTTGAAGTCCATGCTACAACTCCTTAGCATGAATATCGAGGCGTCACGAACGATCATCACTTAGAACAAATATCAAATCACATTTCAGAATTCTTATCGATAGAACACATAACTTACATAAAACATATCCCCAAGGATGTTCTAGAATGATTTGTAACCTGTTGGAAGATCTGCACATCAGATTTCCTATCCGTAACTTCCCAAGGGTTTCAATAAGCTTCTAGAACAACATCCTAAAGTTTTGGAATGATCCAACGATCGAATCTCCGCCAATCGCTAAAAATTAAGATGCGGCTAACATTTAGATTTACAAACTTAGAAAACCCATCCGGGAAGATCCATGTGTCACATTCCCGATCTATTAGTTCCTAATATCTTTAAATATTATGTACTACGCATTAAAGTTTGGTGAATCATATAATAACCAAGTGGCGGCTCTTAATAAAATATAACCAAACAACGGAATTTCATCAATTGGATGTCTAATGTGGAATCGGGGCACCCATTTTATCCTAGGGAAGTCAAATGGTGCCTCTACCCACACGCCGCCGCCCCAACTCCTCGGAAAAGTCAACTATTTCAAAAAATTACCAAACTTTACAGATATGAAGATCTCAATGAGTAGAACAAGTTTTATACTTGCGTAAAAGTCCAATTTGGCTAGGAAAAGCTCGAATTTCCCTCGAACTCGTCGGAAACCCTAGGAATGGGTGGCTTCGATTCGTCACCTCCGGTGCTTCGCCGCCCCTATAGTTGTTTGGGCTTTGTTCAAGGCCTCAAGGGGAGAATGATGGTGGTGGAGATCGAAAGAATTTGCTTCACAAATGGTGGTTCAAAGTTGAGAACCACCCGGACTCGTAGGTGGGTTTCTAGCAACATCGGGCTAAAACTCCGTGAGTTTAGCTAGAATTAGGTGCTAGGGAGGTTGTGATGAGGTTCTACGATGATGGGAGGTTGAAGAAGGCCGAAAATTGGATGGAAAAACCGTCAGATTTTCTACTCAAAACTGGGTCGACGAGTGAGTCCAAGGACAATTGGTTCGGGGGGGGGGTCCGGATCCCCTCCCTCTCTTATTTCCCTCATGTTTCTCCCTTCTCTCCTCCTAATTGGTCCATTTCCTCACCTCTTTCTTTCTGGTTGGTCCATCCACCATCTTTTTCTCTCCTCCGATTAGGTAATCCCTTCCCTCATCTCTTTTTTCTTCCTCCTCTCATCCGTCTCTCACTCATCACAAGCATCCACATGGCTCCCTAAAACAAGTCACAAAAATATCTCCCAAAAATGAAATTTATCAATTTGTCCTCAGTATTTGATGTTTCGTAAAATTTTAACCGTAGATTCGATTTCAATTCCTCTTGAACCTACGCGTTCGTATCGTCGAGTACTTCCAAAATACAATAAAATAATAGCTCATACGTGTTACTAAAAGATGGTCAATTAAAGTCAACAATCTCGCTTCTAGGGCATTTTCGTCAATTTCACACTTTTAAAATTAATAAAATCATAAAATCAGTGACGAGTTATCACAATCTACCCACCTTAAAAAAAATTTATCCCCGAAATTTGCAATCATTTACTAAACATAATATACTCCAGAAGATAGGAAGAAAGTATATATAAGGAGGAAATCAAGCTAGAGCGGTTGCATAAAAGAGATTCCCATTCTGCCGCGATCGGATTGCAATGATTCCTTTTTCATCCTTTCAAACTCAAATACGTATGTAGTGAAGTAAAGTTAAAATAGTTGTACTGAAATAATACTTTTATAAAAATATAAGGTCGAAAATAGATATATAAAAACATAACGTCAAATACGTATGTAGTGAAGTAAAGTTAAAATAGTTGTACTGAAATAAAAAACCGAACATAGAAAGATTTCTCCTACGCACTCGTAGCGTAACGTACTTTGTGAGTAAGTTTGTAGTATCCTTGGGTTAAGCCCAAACAATAAATAAATAAATAGAAATACTAACGTAAACCTATCCACTTGCTTAACGAATCCAACGAATAAGTTATTGATATTAAGGTCTGCAGTTCGCAACACTGACAACTCACTGTTGTCACAATAAGCAAGCAAATAATTCCTGAGGGTGCAATATTACCATCTTGTCCCTCATTGGGAAATACACATACATCGTCTGACCAAAGTCTCGATCATGCTCACGCACGACCCTCACGGGTAACATCAACAATATTAATAAATTTTCTATATCGTAATCTTGATCATTTAAATACCTGTTCGTAATACTCATTTGTCAAACATGTTCCAATCATACGATCTCTATACCAAGGCTTAAACAATACCATAGCCAAACCAGAAATGTAACCGTAGTTACACATAACTCTAACAAAGGCAAGTGTCTAACATAACTGGCTAAAACTGTAAAACATTCAAAAGCAATATGTCATCTAAGGTCTAGATAGTTCATTCAGACTAGCCATTAGTCTGAAGGTGTAATGTGGTATTAGACCAAAAACTTAGTATGTATGGCATTCAAGAAGATTTCCTTAAACTTGAAAATGAAACACGTATCACTGTGAGGTACAGTAGTGACATGCACCCTATATAGCTGAACCATGTAGTCCACAACGCCAAAGTGAACAGATTCACATTGAATTTCTCTCGAATTTAGCAAAGAACTATGTAGAGAAGACTAAAAGAACAATCAAGGATTTGATAGTCGAAACAAATCCATCAAATCTAAAATACAAGGTAACTGGATTAAACGTATTACATGTCGCTACAACAGTAACTTTTGGAATATTCAATCACCAACGATAAAGATTCGTTTAGCAAAGTATTTGTCGGGTGATTGAAGAATTAATGATCACAACTAGATTTCATTATCTGAGCAATTCTTCTAAACAATCTACTTGCCTTTGAAATAATACGAACTACAGTAGAGTAGACATGTACCCAAAGTTGACTAGAATGTCTTATAGCACAAAAAGGTGGCTATGGCATCATGGTCAAAGTAGATGTTGATCAAAACGTCATAAAACCCGATAAATTCAAGAATGAGCAGTTTATCAAGAGATCTAAAATGTTGTCCATCTGGACCAACGGAGTAAGTTGACTTGTCAAGTCGGTCTATAATCATTGAAACATCATAATAATCTCCACATGCACAAGATACCTCATACAGAAAGTGATTATAACCACTCGAACGATTTATTGATTATTCGCAAATAACATCATATCCAAACTTGTGAATTCCAACTGAAACGAAATAGGAAAGGCTGGGAATGCTCAAAGGTAAATATGTTTTTGCTGCTGTAAATAGTAACTACGTTTGCACAACCGGGATGATACACGAAGTGCAAGTGTAGACATTGTCTTGGTTCTTCCATCGTTAGTGTCAGAAATCTAATTATTTTCAGATGAATATGTACTTGAGATGTCTAAGGTTGATAAATATTTTGGACACGTATCTCCACAGAGAAATGTCATCCGATTTCCAAGTAAAGATGGTAACTGTTGACTTAAAGTCATAAGTAAGATGATTCATTTCGTACAGTTCTAAATATAAGTGATACTTTGTCATACTGCTTCTGCACAGTCGAAACATCCAAATAACATGTCATCCTGGATTTTCAAGATAGTCAAAGTTATCGAAAGGTGTAAAACCAATGTGAGATGAGACAACAGTTTAGTTGTCAGGAACTTTATTCATAGTCAACATCCTAAATTAAACTAACTTTCCTTGGTCTTAAGTGAGGAAAGACACTATAGCTGAAAAATCGCTAACCAATTGTCAATAAAATCGACAAGACCAAAGATATCTCGAATTTCACAACACTTTGCGAGAATTTCAACCTTTTTCCACGAAAACCTTTTTGGGAAAAAGAAAGGATATTGTTTATTGAGATCACATCTCTTGAGAAAAGTACTAATTTATTCAAGATTTACAGTTGAGAAATTTGATATAAAACTAAATGCCAGTGTTAAGAAAATTTGGTCTCGTTGCTAGGGTAGATGAGAAAGTCATCGGTAAGACCACCACGAATTCGTCAGGCTATGGAAGAAAGCTCGAGTTACAAAGGTTGGTTGGCTAGACCATTAACTCGAAGTAGGGTTTAAATGGTTTTTAATCATTACCTGATAGAGTTGCTAAAATCTAGGTACGACCTCAAGGTTCGGCCTTTCGCCTTCAAGAATAGGTTTGAGGTTTCCTAGATAAGGTGTTTGGTTGGATAAATTCATAATCGGTAAGCTTTAGTAACTAAGTTTCTCAATGATGTCAGAGACGTTCAATATGAAGCAAGGAAAATTGGTGTAATACTAAGAAGTGGGTCGATGATGTACTTCATTTCACATTTTGGTGATATTCCAGGTAAAATTTTGGGAAATGACGCCTGGATGTACGTCTTCAAAACGTACCATATTACTTCCTTTCACTATGCCACGTGCTAATAGGTCTTCACAGTTTTCTCGATACTCAATTCACTCTAATAGTGTCAGATTAACTCATACTTAGATTCTAATGTTTGTCGGTGGACGTTACCACACGAATGACTTGGTGAGAACGTTCGGGTTACCTAACTGGGTAATATGATTAACACCACTAGGAATTTACTGTCCTAAGACAAGGCTTGCTCCTAAATTTCCATGATTTAGTTTCTTTAGCTCAAATAGTTATTGTTAATCAGTTTAACAGTCGCGTCGCTAATTAATGAACATAAGATATTTTAATATTGTTCACTACCCTGAAACTGTAAACCGACATTCTGGTATAAAGGTATCACTCCCAGATACTAGCACATGTGTCCGGTATTAAAAATCATACTGCCTGAATACTGGTTGACAGTTCCTGGATATCGAACAATATCATCAATTAGTAGCACCACCATAGGCTAATTACAGGCTAGAGTTCGCTCGGGTAGTTGTTTTCAGACGATTAGTAAGGAACTGGTCTTGTGAGTTGGGTCATTAATTCTAGGGAAAATACTTACTACTTCGGGGTTTTCTATTGGCCGTAGGTATAACAACTCGTACACTTGCGCCTATGCTTGTCAAAATGACAAGTACATCACCAAAAGAAATTCGGAAAACTAGTATTGGTTGGAACATCCTAAAGCCGGAAAGGAAGTTGTTATTAATCTAATTTAGAACGGACTTAAACGGAAGTCGATTTTCCTCCTGAAGATCTGGAATCATCATTAATGCATTTGAAAAGATTAGTGTTATCGAGGACCAAAAGTGATTGTCCCAAGATGTTCTTTCGTCAAATGCTACTGTTTTAGCACCACATTGTCACATGAGACATTTACGGAAATTTTGACGAAGTAAACTTTGTATGAATTCTAATAGATGATATACTAACGGATGCTACCAAGGAATCAAAACTATTTCTAGTTTCCATTCTCGAAAGGGTTGGTAGAAATGACTAGATGGTAATGGAATTACCAAATTTCCCGTGATGCACAACTATCGATATAATAGCCTTGATTTAGGGCCTACAAATTGTCTCAAATCTACATCTTTCCTTGGCAAGGAAATTCTTCACTTAAATTTTAGAGGCTATCGCCAAAGTGATTTTCTCGAATGTCAATAAGTCACCTAATCCACAAAAAACTTAGGAAAACCTAACACATTTTTCGTAGTCGACAAGGTGGCAAAATTCAACATTTAGGCTCAAGAATCGAGAATGTATACATCACGCGTGTGATGAATGCAATACTGCCCAAACTTATGCTCTTATACCAAACAGACACACCCTGACCAAGAATGCCCACTTGGATTCTGAATCGAGCTGTGCTGGCTGACACCTGAAAGGTGACGAAGCCATAAAGTGTAGTATAATGGAAAATGTGAATAAATATAAACCTAAAAGTGCCTAAATATAAGAGTGCGCTATGAGCGGGAATGAACCCATTTCACACGTGATGTTAGAGCATAAGTAAAGTATAGTAGAGTGGATTGAGAATCATACAATTGAAGGTAATCTCCAATACCAAGATTTTCCACGAATCCTCATCGTTAAGAAAGCTCAACTAATAAAACCTGGAGGGGCGAAAAACAAGGGTGAGTGAGTCTGAAAATAAAGTTTTATAAAAACCCTTCTGAAAACATTGTAACCCCTCGCTGTAAAACAAGTATAGTTTCCAAAATATACTTACTATGTATAGTATAAAAATACTTACCGTAGCCTGCAAAATCTCGTAACTAAGGGCAGCACATCCAAAATCACAAAATCTCAATAGTAATATAAGTAAAATCAGGTGCTCGTCAATCTATGCTAGCACACAAGTAGAAGTCACCTAATGCGACCTGTACGATTGAACTGATGTTCATCAATCTATGCTAGCACACGAGTCGGAGTTGCCTAATGTAACCTGTACGACAGGACTGGGTGTAATCATAATATACGCTTTAGTGCTACAATCATGTGAAGATTGGCGCTATTCGCGGTCACCTATGAGTCGAAGTTACCAAATGCAGCCTATATGATAGGACTGGCACCTACTTAGATCTAAGGCAAGCGTGCGATGCAGAGGTGAACATACATGTGAAAGACTGGCCCTGGCCCTAGGCGAGAACTAACACCAGGGTGCACTAATGATGAGCAGACTACATAAATATAAGCATGCTATAACGATTCAATAATTCTAGTCAACATAATATCATTCACAGTCGTAGATATAATCATGGCATCAATAAACATACGCATATGTGTGCATGAATGGAAACTAACAAATATGTATATACTATATAAAAGAAACGACCCACTCACCTGAAGTCCGCACTGAAGGAAATATTTGTGAAAACTAGTTCATTTGAGCAACATCTATACATGCTATTAACAATTAAAAGGCAGAATCATGCTTGTATGCACTCAAAAACAAAACTTTACCCATGAAATTCAAAGCCTAGTAGTTATGGTGAACCAAGACTCAACTCAAAACAAAGTGAGTTGAGAAATCTTATACCTTTGTTGATTCCTCTTTGCATAAGCAAAGGCTAATCACCCAAGAGATACGGCCTTCATTCCTTACTTCTTTGCTCCATGGATTTCTTGGAGGAGGGTGGTGGAATGGATTCTCCAAGTTCCCAAGAAAGGGAACCTCTAGGTCTCCACACCAAGGAGAGCATTGATGAAGAGATGAGTGACCTAGAGGAAGTAAGATTGCTAGCTATTTTACTTTAGAGATGAGTGACATAGAGCATTGTGTTCTCATCTTTTCTCCGAAAGAAACCCTTAGGATGAAATGGCTATAAAGTTGCCTTTATACCACCTCACAATGGACTGGCAAACTTGCAATTAAGCCAAGTTCGCTACCCCTCTCTATATGGCCAGCCATTAAGGGTTCATTGGGCTTTCAAGCCCTTTGTGTTTTCAAGTTGTCATACAACTTGAGTTAATGGGCTTCACATTCAAATCCCATTGGGCCTTGCGGTCCAAAACTAACCCGAGGTCTATAACGAACATATTCATTTGATTAATTAACATATTAATTTGATTAATTAACATATTAATTAATCCTAGCCATAAATAATTAAACCATTTAATTATCCTTACTTATCTCCGTTGTTTCTTCAATCTCTACCTTACTCGGTGTATGATCCATTAGGTTCCTTTTAGCGAAGCAATGGGCGATTGTTACTCTTAACTAACAATTGTGAATTGAAACATACTTTCAATTCTCCCTTTAATGATTACTCATCTTTAGGGCTTCCACAAACCATGAGTGACACCTAGCAGTATGTTACGGCAACCCAAGTTAATCAGAAGAGATGGATAACCTATTCAGTTTAGGATTACAATGCAATATGGTATTTCTCTAATATAATACTCTTGACCACATTGTTTGGTTTGATAGTTTATTCATGTCTATTATTCAATGTATTCTCTTACTTATATGATTACCTTGAATGTGATTTGGAATGACTTCTTAAATCTCATTCATACTTTGGCCAGAGATTCTTAATCATATCATAGAGTATTCTCCCTCAAACGGTTTGAAGGTTAGAGATCCCTTGTTGTGCATTCACTTGCCTCCATGGCTAAGTGGCTTAACCCCAACTATGTCGTGGACACCCTCTGATGGAGTGACTTTGACATAGTCAAAGATCAAGGACCTAACCACAAGACAACTATGATGCCTCAGGTCAAAAAACTACTTTGCATTATCCCAACCATGAGTTCTCATGTGACATGAATATGAGAACTCCTTGTTGATCGTGTTCAGTGGACTTATTCTCTATTGAGCACTTATATGCTTATCTTGGTGTCAGTCACACCAATGACTCGAGACTAGTCATTCTCCTTAAGATCAGGAATGTCAATGCCCAATTGGCAATCCTATGATCAGGAATGTTTAGGATATGTATATGAAAGAGAATAGTCTTATAAATCTAACTTCTTTAGATCACATTATCCCAATTACATATTCCTTGGACTTATCGTTTGAGCATATAACATTTATATGAGACAGCTTAAAACAATAATCTTTGCCCTTTATATTAAACTAGAATAGTTTAACATGTGAAATATCTGTAAAGTATCATCATATGATTGGTTATAGGGCACATTTCCAACACGCACTACAACTCCCTAGCACGAGTATCGCGTCACGAGCGATCGTCGTCTAGAACAAATATCAAATCATGTCTCAAAATTCTAATCGATAGAACACCTAATTACATAAAACACATTCCCAAGGATGTTCTAGAATGCTTTGTGACCTATTGACCAAAAGTTAATTGTCAGTCAAAGGCCGACGGTAAGGTCCACAACCCTATGTAATTCGATCCAGAAGATCCGCACCTTGGATTTCCTATCCGCAACTTCCCAAGGGTTTCAATAAGCTTCTAGAACAATGTCCTAAAGTTTCGGAATGATCCAACAGTCAGATCTCCGCCAATTGTTAAAAATTAAGTGGCAGCTGACGTTTAGATTTACAAACTTAGAAAACCCATTCGAGAAGATCCATATGTCAGATTCTCTATTCGTCAGTTCTTAATATCCTTAAATATTATGTACTATTACGTATCAAAGTTTGGTGACGATCCAATGATCGGATCATCAAATCATATAATAACCAAGTGGCAGCCCTTAATAGAAATATAACCAAACAATGGAATTTCATCAATCAGATGTCTAATATGGAATTGGGGCACTCACTTTATCCTAGAGAGGTCAAATGGTGTCTCTGCCCACGCGCCGCCCCGACCCGTGGGAAAAAATCAATTATTTCCAAAAATTACAAAATTTCATAGAAATGAAGATCTTAATGAGTAGAAAAAGTTTTATACTTGTGGCCAAGTCCAATTTGGCCGGGAAAAGCTCCAATTTCCCTCGAACTCGCCGGAAACCTTAGGAATAGGTGGCTTCGATTCGTCACCTCCGGTGCTCCGCCACCCCTATAGTTGTTTGGGCTTTGTTCTAGGCTTCAAGGGGAGTATAATGGTGGTGAAGATCGAAAGAATTCGCTTCACAAATGGTGGTTCAAAGTTTGGAACCACTCGAACCAGTCGGTGGGTTTCTAGCAACATCAGGCTAAAACCAGTCGGTGGTTCAAAGTTGTGATGAGGTTTGATGATGATGGAAATTGGACGAAAAAACCGTCGGATTTTCTGCCCAAAACTGGGCCAACTCGCGGGTCCAAGGCCAGTTTCCTCTCTCCTTTCCCTCATGTTTCTCCTTTCTCTCCTCCTAATGGGTCCATCTCCTCACCTCTTTCTTCTAGTTGGTCCATCCACCCTCCTTTTCTCTCCTCCAATTGGGGCAATCCCTTCTCCCATCTCTCCTTTCTTCCTCCTCTCATCCGTCTCTCTCACTCATCACAATCATCCACGTGGCTCCCTAAAAAAAGTCACAAAAATATCTCCCAAAAATGAAATTTATCAATTTGTCCTCAGTATTCGATGTTTCGTAAAATTTTAACCGTAGCTCCGATTTTGATTCTGCTTGCACCTACGCATTCGTATCGTCGAGTACTCCGAGAATACGATAAAATAATAGCTCGTATGCATTATTAAAACATGGTCAACTAAAGTCAACAATCTCACTTCTAGAGCATTTTCGTCAATTTCACATTTTTCAAATTAATAAAATCGTAAAATCAGGGACAAGTTATCACATATACCTTTATGTAGGTAACAAAAAAATTTAAACATTTGATTTCGTAGTAATAATTTTAGCTTAGGCCACCCACAAAATAATTCCTGGCTCCACTGCCAACCACCTCAGCTGCCATTCGAGTAGTTGTACAAATATTAATTTTTAATATAATTAAATAAATATTTAAGGTTGTGATTGATTTTTGGCCTTTTAATTAATATAATGAGAATTAAAGAATTTATTTAAATTAATTTTTTTTTAATCTTGAGTATTTAAAAAAATTAAAACGGTTAGGGGACGAATATATCACCGAGCAAACTTTTATTGTTTTTTTTTTAACAGTTACCGGACGAAATTCTCGTCGGGCCAAAATTTTCATTTTATTAATTTCGAGTGACGCAACGAAGTTATGTCATCGGATTAGATGTATTTGTTGGGTGAAGTAAGTCAATGCTTCTTTATTACTCGGCGACTTCTTTCGTCGGTCAAACTCAGTTCACCCGACGGATGTGTATTTTTCATCGAATAAGACTTCGAGCGACTGTTTTTGCGTGACCAATTTGTCCTGAAGGATATTCAATGAAACCCAATTTGACCAGACAAATTATTTCCTCTGGCAAGGGATATTTTTTTTAGTTGTTTTGGTAAATAAAAACCAAGGATCAGGGTCTGGAGATTGACAAGCAAATGCCTACTTAAGCGATGTCCATGCTTACATACAGATTTTTATTTTTGATATTTTGGTCCGAAGCTTACATAAATATTAAGTTGGACTTAAGCTTAGATAATTATATATAATCATGTGATGAGTGAATCTGTGAAGAATCGCGATATAATGCCAAATAGGTTGTAATCGATTCTACATAGTAGAAATATTCGTAACTGAGCATTAACGAAGCTTTGCTCAATCAATCAAACTTTTTTTTTAAGAAAGAAGGGATCCATGAGTAATATATTTCATGACTTCTTATTTGTTTTTAATTAATAATAGGGAAAGAACATGGATCTCGTGTAACATTAGGAAGAGAAGTATGGACCAAGTGCAAGTTTTATTTTTGTCAAGAGAAGATTTTCATTAAGATAATTATCAAGAGGCTGGGTTACAACTGCGAAGGTATTTTACCTCCATCCGGTCTTTACAAGCTACAAGTGCTGTTCTTGAGTTCGTGTCTTAATGGCATATCTGTGATCTTTGGTTTGAGGTGATTACACTTTTCTTACATTAGAATCATTTAAAAGAAATTTAGACAGAATCAAATGGAGGTGACACATTTGTACTATTAGGGGTGCATCTGTATTTTTCACTCAAAAAAATGTTGTTGAGAGGCAGTGCCCTTGTGGTGTATGGAGGTTGATCATGTAAAGTGACATATCTTTGATAAGGAGTGGTGCTCTGCATCACTCTTGGTGCTTCCCTTGCTTCCCACAAGATTGTGTTCGTGTAGGGTAATCAGTAATGATCTTCTTACTCCGACTCTGTGTGTGAAATTTTGGGGTAAACTTTTGCTTGCTATACTACGTTTAAGAATTTCTTGTTCTTTGCTTTGGAAGGAGGATCCTTCTCTATTAGGGTTTGTTTTACTTGCAGATGTATTTGGCCCGGCCTTTGTTGTGCGAGGAAGTTGTTTGTTTATTAAAAAAAAATGAATGAAAATTAACATGCACATAAATATAATAATGCTCAACTTCAAAAATGAAAATTTCTTGTAATTAATGGGATAATACAATTTATTAGAATCGGAACCCCGAAATGTCCTAAGCCAAGAGTGTAAATTTCAAGCACATAGAACTAGTCTAGTATGACGACTCTTTCCATCCACCTACAAATTCCAACTCTCGATCATTGGTCACCTGAGAAAAAAACACATAATTACTTGAAAATATTCAAAGAATAATTCTGTTGAGAATATCAAATCCCACATTCAGAATTTAGAAGCGCTATCGCGTTATCTATTGATAATAATTTGGGTTCAATATTTTGATTTTAAGCATGAAAGTAATTAATGAAAAAGAAAAATTACAGCTGGAGTGAACGTGAATCCGATTTTAATCTCTCCGTGGTACTTTTTGTTCCTTAGGACATTGTATTTCATTGGTGGTAGTTTCCCTTCCTCATAAATTGTTCTTAGTGGAATACTGCAATGATCATGAAACCATAGTTCTTATGTTAAAGTACATATTAAGAAAACTGCGAATGTAAATCTAACTTGAATGTTAATTGACTAGAATTTTTTTTTTTTACATATTTTGGCCACAACTTGCCTTAATTCTCCCACAAAGTCATCGGCGGTACCAGTATCCTTGTCCATGATCATCAGGTGGAGTTCTGTCACACCATCAGCGACGCTGAATACAAAGTTCTCATTCCATTCTGGATTGGACCCTTGTGCTGCACAAACATAAAACTATATTTTTCGAATGACCGTTGGCAAGACATTAATTTTATTTAAACACGAACAAGTTATTCCTAGCTCCCCCATTTGTTTGCATGTAGAAAAAATATTACTCTACAATGTAAATAAATGTATGAGATTTGGCGGACTAGAACTGATCACCTGTTGCGACCTTGCTCTTCTTCTGCTGTTTCTTGCAGGTGATGATGACATAAGGATCCATATTGCCTACAATTGAACATTTTAATTACATCAAAAGAGAAAAATTTATTGTAAACTCTATTTAAAGGGCTCACAATGTAAACTTGATAAACAGAATGACAATACCAAACTCAACTCATCAGCAGGTCACGTTATATTTACCATTACAAAAAATATATATTTGCACACACAAAAAAATCGTGAGTGAGATCAAAGAGAGCCAAATTTACCGAAAAACTCTGTGTTTTTAAGGCCCTTGGCATTAACAAGGTTAACTTCAAGAGTTCCTCGAGGCATTTTCGCTATCGAAAGGTATAGATCTCTAGAGAGAAACAGTTAAAAGGTATAAACTTAAGAGGAAAACAATTAAAGGTATACAAATCCCAGGAGAGTGCGTAACAAAGGTATAAAAGCTCCCAAGGAGAAGAGATCAAGAGTTGATTCTGGATCTCTTTCCTTTTGGCGGGCTATGAAATTGCCGCCAGGTATTAATACTTTTCTCAACTGTTGTTTCGGACAAAGGATGGTTTGGAGGGTATGAGAACCAGGTCAAAGTGCATGGCTGGTGTATAACCTGGCCGTGTTTATCGGGGTATGAGCAATGATCATTACCATCGACTTTGAGGCCTAAATATGAGGGGGTTTAACACACTTAACTGGATAGCATGTCTTAATTTAATTCATCTACAAATTTACATTTTCAAAGCACAATAAGATGAAATAATATTTGGAATGCATCATGAAAGTAAGTTTGAAACTTTATAATCTAGATGGAGGGTGTGCATGATCTTCAAGATTTCTGAAAGAGAGAATTGTAAGTGATTTTTAATAGTGTAAAAGAAGAACAAAAACCAGAAATATCAATACTCACGACTATTTTATGGCACGAGTCACCATCGATCACTATATAATTTTTCGAGACTAGAGATGCATTCTTGGGCATTTTAGTCATGGCCAGTGTTAATATGAAATAATTGAATTTGATTTGGTGCTTGTCATATTTACTATTAGCAATGAAAACTTAGTTCAATGGCAAAGGTACTTAATTAGCTGCATGACAAAGGCTAAACTTTATAATCTAGAGCCTTCTATTCAAAATTTGAAACTGGGCAGTGAGGCTCGTAACATTTTATTTTTATTTTTTTTTTATGTACATATATAATTGCAAATGGGTATAGCTACAAGTATGTTTAGTTTAGCCTTTTCACTTTGTTGGAGTCTGTGATATTATAATTACTCTTCTAGAAATAATTTTCGCACATTCTTTTTAGTTTATCACACACCCATCTTTCTTTCTAGCCATTAGATTAAATAAGCCAAACAAAATCAACGATTATGTTTAAATGGGGTGTGCAAGAGGCTAAAAAACATGTGCGTTTATCATTTCCCTTACACTATCTTTGGATGAAGAAATTTAAAATTTCTAAGGAATTTTAAAATGAAGGAAATTGAAATGATGGGAATTTATTTTCTGGAATTTGTTTCTTTCCCCTTCTACCTCTGCCTCCCTCTCATTCCCACTATGTATAGATTTTGAGTAACGAATGCATATATTAAATTAAAGTAAAGCATGAACTAAAAAAAAATCTAAGTCTCATGAAATTCAAGGCCTAGTGGATGGTGAACCAAGACTCTTTTCATAAAATGAAGAAGAAAGATTGAGCTTTCATTCCCTTCAAGCTCATCCTTGTTTTCACAAGGTTATCACCCATGCGAGGGCCTTCATTCCTCTTCATATGCTCCACGGATTTGGCTCCTTGAATCCTTGGAATTTTGCTTCTTCCCTGCTCCTTTGCTTCTTGAAGATTTGGTGAAAGGATTCTCCAAGCACCAAAAGGTTGGTGCCTCTAATTCTCCACACCAAGGATGTGATGTGAAGAGATGAGATGGAAGACCTATAAGATATTTGATGCTAGTTGTTGGGAGACTTTTAGGTCGAGGTGAACTTGGGCTTTGTGAACGTCCTCTTGTCTCCCTTGGTTTGATTTCATACTAGGCCCCTGAATATCTCGAAAGAATTCGTATGTCTTAGGAAATACTCTGGTTAGATCAATAACTCAAAGATAGCATCATTAAGCAAATATGGCTTGCTCAAGTGAGGCATGGTGTGGAAACTAGAAGTTCATCAATTTAGCATGAGAGAGAGAGAGAGAAATAGAGAGTTTGCATGGTTGAATAGGGTTCTTGGTTAGATCTGTAAACACGAAAATTGTGTATCGAATGAAACGAGAACACGTGTACAAAGTACATTTGTATTAATTTGAAGTTGTAGGCTACAATCTCTGTTTACAACTTTTCCTTTAATTCAATCTTCAAATTTGATGTAGATGGTTGATTGTTGATCCAAGGGTCACAATGACTTGATCTCGGATGAACGATTTAAGCGATTGCTTCAAGTTTTGAGCTTGAAAACAACGCGTGGATGATCTTCACCTCTAAGGTGCGGCAAGGGTAGTGTTTGATATGGGATTTCGTTGCTTCAAGGGTCTTGGTGACTTGATCTTGAAATGAACATTGCTACAAGTTTATAAGCTTGCAACAAATTCTTGAAGGAATCGGCACAAGCGCTTGTTGATTATTCAAGGAAGTGCTTTGGCTTTGGTCGAGAGAAAACTTCAGCTTCGGTTAAATGTTATTTGAAGAGAGCTTTGGCAGCATATTACTCTTCAAAGGTTTGGCAGAGGTTCTTCTATGTGGAGATTTTTTTACCCTTATGCTTGTGGAAGGACCTTGTATTTATAGGCTTTTCAAGGCTTGCCTTTGGGTGGATTTGGCTTTGATTTATGTTCTGATTCATCCATGGGAGAATTTAGGCATGTTTTGTGTCTTAATTTCAGCCACTTTACTCCCTTGGCCGAAATTATGAGGCGTTGCTTTCCCAAGTTAGTCTTCCACAAGAGTTACTTTTGGTAATGCGTCTCCTGGCTTTTAAGCGTTGATCTTCTATGTGAGCTAGGAAGGGAAAGTCAGCCTTCCTCTTCATTAAATGTACATCTTACTGGACTGTCACGTTAACTTAAGGCTTAGGATTTGGTTACTTCCTAACTAGATTGGTTGGCTTGCTAGGGAAAGAAGGAAACTAGGTTTGTTCTCTCTCAAGCTCACCCATGTGGACTTCAAAGGTTATTGGCTTGGATATTTGGGCACCCAAGTAGCCCAAAGTCTTCTATAATCTTGACTCTGCGTAGGCCCAATATGCTTCCGTAATCATTCACACAACAATTCACTTGGCAAGCGCCAGACATGTGACTTGGGCTTACTTTAGCATGAATAGTAGTTTAGCGTGATAAGGCTTGGCATGACGTGTATGCATGGATTTGCGTGAGGATGATGTGATTTATATAGATGTCCATTTTAATAATCGTAGCGTGGCATGATTTTAAATATTTCATTTTCTCGATTTCGCGCCTTTTTATGTATTTAGGCTTGGCTTATGGCCTTTTATGATGATGGCTTTGAGACTTGGTTGTTAATGTGAAATTAAACTAGCACACAAATTAAACCCTCTTTTTTACAATTGTAGTATGGATAAATAGGGATCATTCTAGGCCAAAGATCAGGAAGGACTGCTAATCTACTCAAATTAGACTCAATTTTACTTAACTAGACTTAAAAACACTAAACTAGACTCTTATGACTCAAAACTGACTCAAACTACTCAAAACAGCACAAAACAAGCAAACTGACTCAAAACTAACACTAAAGATGACTTTGGACGAATTCTAAACTAAAAAGACTCAAAACATTAAAAAGACACCAATTGGACAGATTCTAACCTAAAAACACAAAATAGAAAGGGGGGTTGGTTTTTTTGACGAATTTAAAACTTAAACTAAGTACTTGCAAACACAAACTAAAGCTAATACGAAATTCGATGTTTTTAAGAGGTGAATGGCTTGCTAGAGGGTCCTTCTCCACACATGACACATATGCATACGAATCGATTTCCAGTTACTCTTTCTATACACCATGAATGACAATGCCCTAGATTAACTGTGAACAACACTAATTAACCCTCAAATTTTCCTAAGTTCATTGAATTGGACTCAGCGTCTCAACCAAATTATTCTTATCAAGTTCCCTACACGAACAACATGATAGAGATACATATCAAAGATCATTAAGTTCTATGAAAATCATAAGCATTGACAAGGCATTCGTAACTCTGAACAACATGATACTCTTGCTAGGAATTCACTTAACACAATCATGGCCAGTGACCTCCACTACTTATAAATATAAGTTCATAACTATTAGGTGAAACTCCTTTATATTTTAGCATCAAATTCATGCATGCAAACTAAGTATGCATCCTTAATCAACATACAAGAACAAGTTCTGAATTAAACAATTAAGCAAATTGCATTCACGATTCATGGACTAATAACTGAAAGTAATCAATTCATATGCAATATATGTTCATGGCTTTGAATTCGCCTCTAACCAAAACGAGTTTAGTTCCTCATGTTTCGCACGTAAACAAAGATAACTTAAATTAAACATTGAAAACAAGAGATAGAATACACCTAAGAACGCTCCAACAATCCAAGCTTGAATGGTAGGGCACGATAAAGGGTCTCTTCTCCTTTCTCCTTGCAAAGTTGCGGCACAAGAGGGATTTTCTGTGTATGATGGATGTGTGGTGCGATTTTATGGTGAGAGATGGGTGAATTATGAATGCTGTGGCACAATATATTTATAGGGAGAAGGGAAGGCACGGCATAGGCTGAGAAGGAAGGGAATTAGGATTCCAAATTAGCAAGGAAATAGGACAATTCTCATCATATTTCAGGGAGGAAAATGAGTAGTCTTTGCATCAAGAAATACAGCTTCTAGAAGGGCTAGGTGCAGCACCAATTTAAGGATAGGATCTTGGCTTCTAGAAACCTGATTTGTAGGTACTTTAATGTGAAATTGATCCCTCCCCCCCCCCCTTTCAGTTGGAACTAAGGTAAGATAAGATTAAGATAGGATAAGATAAGATAAGGTTAATTTGGATAAGATAAGGTTGGATAATGTTTTGGATAATGTTCATTCTTTTTGGCTAATTCCTTGTCTTCAATCTTGTATGTCCAAAACAAAGGGAGTTCAAGGCCCTTTCAACCACTTCCTCGATCACATTTTGTTTTTAATGAGAATAGGTTCATTAACGTAACCAGATTTGAATGCAAATGGGACTCTTAAGTAGAGAACAATTGAAATCATCTTAAATACATGCTGGAAAGTAAATTAAGCGACATATCTACAAAATAAAAGTGTAAATAAAGAGATTCGGGCAACATTTAACCTTGTCGGGCAAGGTCAAATTTGTTGCAACCACTTCTCTTTGGGTTTACAGAGGGTTGTATGTTAAGAAGGATAGAAAGTAAATAGGTTTTACATGAGGAAATCGATACTACCATACTAAGGGAAGGTAGTAGAGCTTCTATACTAGACAAAAGATGGCTTTTCCTAAGGGAACTATTGTTCAAAGGATTGATCCTGGATAAGTTTCAGCTTTCTAGGTATGAACTGCCTTGAGAGCAGAATTTGTATATCTTTTGATTGGTTAGGTGAGTGTCATTGTCTTTGGTGTCTCTTCCTCATTTTATAGGTAGTTTGGCCCAACTGTCTTGGCTTTGCTCTTGGCCAATGGCTTTCGAGGGGTAGTGAGTCATCTCTTATTTACTTATTTATGCCATCAAAAAGTGCTTTTTGGCTAGTAGTGAGCTGGTCTCTGTCACCCATCACTTTAGTCATAGGCACATAACCTATATTGCGACTGAGACAACCTCACTTTGCTTCAGGCCTCTCCATTAGGCTTCGGGCAAGTCCTCATCTTCCTTCAATCTTCCTTATTTCCTTTCAATATTAACCATGACACCTAAACTTCACCCTACATGTGAGTTTGGTGAGAGGATCATCAACCTGCGATGTCGACTCAATGACCTTTTTCATCCTCAGGCTGGCTTGAACCTATCCATTTTCTTCAAAGAATGAGGTGTCCATTCTATGGGGCTAGCTTAGACTGCCTGAGTCCCTGTTGCAGTGAAGAACAATATTACTGTAGCTAATTGGTTCACTCCCAGCCCTTACTCCATCGAGGCTTACATCTCGGCCTCCAAATGGTCCAATTTCTAAAAGGGCTTCCCACTAATGAAGGATGAAACTTGGTCGCAGTGGGTGGATGAGCTCGAGCCTATTTAGAAGTAGAAGTGGATGGCTCATGGGATCTACGAGTTCATTATTCTCTCCAAGATCACTGTGATTTCTAAGCCCTAGCTCCTAACCAAAACTCTTCTCTTTTGGAACAATGAGACCAATACATTCGATTTCAGAATGGGTCATATGTCTCCTACATTCCTAGACGTGGCTTAAGTCTCTGGGCTGAGGCCCTCAGGCAGGTGCGTGGACATCACCCATGATTGGTCTTCGCCCTTATGCCCGACCATTACAAGCTTGGGCGCATCGGAGTCCATCACTTGTCTGGAGTATAACTCATCAAATTTCAAGAGCTAGAGACATCATTCGCGGGCTTCATCCCATTTGCAAAAAAGAATTTTAGCCTACCCTTCTCTACTGCAGATAGGGCTCAGGAACACATGTGTTTTCTCCTGTACTGGTTGAACAAACATGTGTTCCCAAACAAGTTCAAATGAGTAAAATTGGAGTGGATTCCCTTGGTGGAGGCACTGCATTCCTTTGATGACGTACCATCTCCTCTTCGAGATGACCAGAGGCTAGCTCTTCGAAACCAACCTCAACGGGCTAACTTAGATGGTCCAACTCTGGCTCCAATGGTATTTCCTTAAGTTTTGGGCGCCTAACTTGGAGTTCCTTGAGGGCATAGCTCCAGCCCGCATCTTGTTAGAGACTTCTCCTACGAACCATTTGCCTTGCCTGCCTTTATTTCTTCAGAGCTTGTCAAAATCGGGCAAACTTGGAGTGGGGTGCCTCTGTGCTCAGGAGGTACCCATGGTTCTCAGACCAGATCTTTCAAGATGCTTTTGGAAAGGATGCCAGCGATCTTTGCAAAGAGAAATTCATAAGCTGCATCCAATAATGGGACCTGGCTTGGGGAATGCAGGGTGACCGAACCGGTTATAAGCATGGGCTAGAGGTCTACCACCCTAATTTCTGTGTTAGACAACTAATCTTTAGGTAGGCGATCCCAGTACCCTACTTTAACTCCATGCACTATGGAACCTCCTTCTGTTTTCGTTCTTCCTCTGATGTGACCTTTCGGGCAGCTCGGCATAGCTTGAAGGTGATAAGTAGAATCGCCCACAAGCCCGTGGCTCTCAATTTTGAATGCACCTGCACAAAATGCACAGTTAATAGGTTCGACAGTTACAAAACCACAGTGCAGGGTATGCTCTAAGTTTCACTTTGGTGAATGTAGATATAAGGGGAAGCCTAAATGCTATAACTGTGAAAGGTTTAGACACTGGGCTCGAGAGTGTACTGCAGGTAAATCAGTGCAAAAGGCTAACAGTGCTAATCAAATAAAGATGGGAACTTGTTTTATGCAAATAGCATTATTTCTGGATCAGTTGTCAATGGTGAATGGTATATTGACAGTTGTTGTAGCAACCACATGACTGGAAATGAGAAGTTATTGGTTGATATAAGGACAAATGTGGTAGGCAAAGTACAAATGCCAACTGGTGAGCTTATGAATGTAGCTGGAATAGGGACTCTAGTAATTGATACTAGTAAGGGCAGAAAATACATCAAAGAGGTAATGTATCTACCTAGATTGAAGGAGAACTTACTGAGTGTGGGACAAATGGATGAGCATGGGTATTATTTGTTGTTTGGAGGTAAAATGTGCATCATTTTTTATAGTTCTTAACTAGAATGTCTTGTAATTAAAGTAGAAATGAAGAGGAATAGATGATATTCTTTAGCACTATTACTTGATGATCATATAGCTTTGAAAACATGTTTGTCTCACTCTACTTGGACCTGGCACAAAAGGCTAGGCCGTTTGCATCTAAAGAGGTTAAAACAACTCAAAGAGAAGGAAATGGTGCATGAACTTCCATACTTAGAAGAAGTTGATGAAATGTGTGAAGGTTGTTAGCTTGGAAAGCAACATAGAGAGTGGTTCCCAGAGAATTAGGCATGGAGAGCAAACAATCCACTAGAGTTGATTCATGTGGATTTATGTGGACCTATGCAAAATGAGTCCATAGCTGGTAATAAATATTTCATGCTTCTTGTAGATGACTGCACAAGAATGATGTGGGTTTCTTTTCTTAGATACAAGTCAGATGTATTGAATTGTTTTAGAAAATTCAAATCCATGGTAGAGCTACATAGTGGTTTCAAAGTGAAGTGCCTGAGAAGTGATAGAGGGGGTGAATTCACATCTTGTGAGTTTAACAAGTTGTGCGAAGATGACGGTATTCAAAGACAACTCTCTATGGCTATACTCCACAACAGAATTGAGTTGTAGAGAGAAAGAACAGAACGGTAGTTGAAATGGCAAAAGCTATGCTTCATGATAAAGGGTTACCTTACTATTTATGGGCAGAATATGTACACATAGCTGTCTACATACTGAATAGGTGTCCTACAAAAGCTCTCGGAGATATAACTCATTTTGAAGCATTCAGTGATCGAAAACCAGGGATTGCACATTTCAAAATCTTTGGTTGTTTGTGCTATGTACACATATCAAGTGAGTTGAGACAAAAACTAGATGCAAAGAGTGTCAAGGGCATATTTGTGGGTTATGCCACTTGTGAAAAGGGGTATAGAGTGTATGATCTTTTTACTAAGAAACTTATACTCTCAAGAGATGTTGTGTTTGATGAAAATGCAGCTTGGGAGTGGAAGAAGGTCTCTGAGAATTCTGTAATTGTGCTTAATCATGATGAGCTATTTGAGATGCCTAATAGTACATCACTTGGAGCAACTCCTGAAGGTTAGGACCATACTCAATCACCAAGCTTGTTATCTTCTCATGAATCAGCAAGTGATATAAGTAGCAGTATGAGAAAGTCTCAAGCAATTATGGAACCTGGATGATGTTCTAGCTCAATGCAATATCTGCATTATGGAACCTGAAAAGTTTGATGAGGCAACTAAGGATGAATCATGGATGATAGCTATGACAGATGAATTGCAAATGATTGAAAAGAATGCAACATGGGAGATAGTGGACAGACCAACTGATAAACCTATAATTTGGGTTAAATGGGTGTTCAAGACCAAGCTTAACCTTGATGGATCAGTGCAGAAAAATAAAGCAAGGCTGGTAGCCAAGGGATATGCTCAGAAACCAGGTGTTGACTATAATGAGACTTTTGCACCTGTGGCTAGACTCGATACAATTCGAACACTAGTTGCATTGGCAGCACAGAAGAATTGGAAGGGCTTAAAACAGGCACCAAGGGCCTGGTATAGTGAAAATGACTCTTATTTTGCTCAATATGGATTTGAAAAGAGTCAAAGTGAGGCCACTCTATATACTAAAACCAGAGGAGAAACATAAATTATGATTGTGTCTCTATATGTAGATGACATTGTGTACACATGTAATAGTCAAACAATGTTGAAGGAATTCAAGAGAGACATGATGCAAAGTATGAAATGACAGATTTGGGGCTCTTGCATCATTTTTCTGGGAATGGGAGTCATCCAAACACACACAAGCATTTTTATTCATCAAAGAAAGTATGTTATATCTTTCTTGAACAATTTTGGCTTGAGTGAGTGTAAATCTGCTGCTACACCTTTGGTTACAACTGAGAAGCTTAGTAAAGATGATGGCAGTGGTCCAGCAAATGAAGAACAATATAGGAAGATCGTGGGAAGCTTATTGTATCTCACAGCTACAAGACCTGATGTAATGTATGCAACTAGTTTACTTGCAAGATTCATGCACTGTCCCACCAACTAACACTATGGAACTGCCAAAAGAGTTCTCACGTATATTAAAGGAACACTTGACTATGGTTTGGAATATGTGAAGGGAAGAAATGCAATTCTAATTGGTTACTATGATAGTGACTGGGGTGGCTCAGTTGATGACAGTAAAAGCACCACAGGGTATGCTTTCTCTTTTGGTAGTGAGATTTTCTATTAGGCTTCAATCAAACAAAACTGTGTACACTCTCTACTGCTGAAGAAAAGAATATTAGTGCATCAGAGGCAACTGCACAAGCAATTTGGCTCAGATTTGTATTAGAGGACTTTGGTGAATTTCAAACTGAGGCTACTCCACTTCAGTGTGATAATATTGTTGCAATTGCCATCACAAAGAACCTTGTGTTTCATCAGAAAATTAAGCATATTGATCGAAGATATCACTTCATCAAGGATGCTTTATAGGAAGGAATCATTGATCTTGTTTACTGTCCTACAAATGAGCAAGTAGCAAATATCTTCACAAAGTCATTGGCTAAGGATCGGTTCTGCTATCTCAGGGATAAACTTGGAGTGAAATCAGCTCAAAACTTAAAGGGGAGTGTAGAATTGTAAGTAATGATCTGATTAGTAAATAAGAAGCCCCTTAATGTTAATTGTGTATGCACTTAATCTTATAGAATGACAAGTGTGAGGCTCCATTATGTAAGACTAAAATAGCCATGTGTAGTGATCCTAGAAGTTAGCTAGATGTGTGGCTGAGATCAAATGTGATGTGTGTGGATCTAGCTAAGGCGAAAATGGTTATGAAATGCACGTGTGTGTGCTCATTTTTCTATTAAGAGAAATATATTCCTCTCTGCAATTTTTGCAAAAGAGAAGGAGAACATTCATTCTTTTTACATTCTACAATCCTTTTCTTATCACCATCTTTGCATAACTCAGATAAATATTACACACTAACAAGTTTTCTGGAGAACGAACACACACGAAGGCGAAGAAAGACGCTGCAGAAGCCAAAATGCCAAAAGATTGAAGTTGCCCTTTTAAAGAATCTTCCAACCTTCAAGAAGTAGATTCAACCAGTTTCAACGTTCTTATTCCTCCTATGCTGCCTTGTAAGCTGAAACCAAGGCTAATGAGAAAGTAATTAAAAACACACACTAGCTTGAAAAGCTAACAGAAATTAACTAAAACAACCAACATCATCGTCCAATCCAACAAGCAAAATACGAACTGACCAAGCCACCCCCTCTATGCCCTTCAGTTCAAGCATTTGGCTACCATTCGTGGCGGGGGTGGCCGGGAATGAGATGATGGGTTAGAACTGCAATGAATTGTAGTAAAGAGGGTTTGATCAGAAATGTTAGATTGGTTGTTATATAGGAATTTTAGGTAGATCATGAGGGCAATGAAAGGGAGTGATGACTTTTTAGTGCTAAAGGAAAAGTAGAAAAAAAAAGTGAGAAACGGAGATTCAGCATCTTCAAAAGGATATGCCATTGGCACCACCCTTGCCTCCGCATTTGATATCCATGCATGACACCTTTTTCATTCTTGCTCTTTCATGTTTCCTTTTTGCAAAACACCTGTATATGCACACATCATAAAATTTCAATTTGACAATCACCGGAAAAAACCTTTCCAGACAAAATAAATAATTTCATCAGGCCAAATAAAGTTTTTGTCGCATAAGGTTTGCCCCATAAACTTTGTCGAGCAATGTTCGTAGCTTAAAGCTCGTTGCACGAAGTTTTGCTCGACAGATTTTCATTTTCGTTTGCCCGATGCAATTACCGATGAAAATTTACGTCGAGCAAAGTGCGTTGACGCAATTACCAACGAATATTGCCCGACAATAGATTTTTGTCAGTCAATGGTGTATTTATGGAATAAAAAAATTTAAAAAAAAAAACAATTTGCCCGACAAATACATGCTCAACAAATATTTCAACGAGCAAACTGTTTAAATTTTTTTAGTTTATAATAAATATATTTAATTTATATTGATTAGTTGTAATTATATTAATCTCAAAAGATATCACAATATGAAAAAGTTATTTAATTATATTAAAACTGAAATGTTCGTACAATGATATTAAAACTAAAAATATTAAATTATTCTCCATGACGCATTGTCTCTAAGTTCATGTCGAACTGCTTCAGTCCAAAAGTCGTCCATCAAATAGATTATAAGCTTTGAAAATGGTCGCAGAGCCAGTGCCAATCGTCTATCCTTTCCACATGATCTAGGGTGGATGGAACAGAGATCCATCGTGAGATGTAAAAGTCTCGTAGAATTGTGCATCTGGTGCATCCACTCCTTGAAACGAACAATCCATATCGAGTTATGTAGTCGGACATACCCCGCTCTTCCAAGTCAATCTCAAAATAGTCCAGAAATAGACAAAAAAAAAAAAAGTGTTAGTTTAAAAATACACTAATAATATTAAATTAAAAAAACACACACACTTATTGAGAGCACTACTATCATTGCCTCCTTCACTTCGGGGGCAAGCTTTTTCCACCTAGAGGCTTTCGTAGGGCACTTAGTGCGGATGATGGCTCTATATGTGCACTCAACCGCATGTGGACTTGGACGCCCGCACGCATATTGCAATTGTCGTAAATGATCCCTTATCTTGTAGTGCGTTATGCTTGAAATGCGCGATGGCAACACCAGTGGAAAATATTGCAAAAAAATTTAAAATTTCTAATATTTCCTAAAAAGTTCTAATATTTTCTAAACATTTATAATATTTGTAAAATTTCCTAATTATTGTAAAATTTCTAATAATTCCAAATTTGTAATTTATTGTAAAATTTAAATTGATGATCAGGTCCTTTCATTGTATTTTTTTAGAGTCGAGGAGTGTAGTTGTAAACGATCATCAATCGAAGCTAAAATAACCGTTAAATAATGATGATACATTTCTAATCATCTAAGGATTTCTTCTCGTTACTAATCCCTAAAAATTTGCTTTTTGTGATTTTTTACGTATGCGATCTCCTACTATATTCCACAAGTTTGACGATTGGATCATTGAAATTAGTTTTGCAGACTGTGAAAACCATCGAAGGAATTAAATATGCAAAAATGTCCTTCACCTTTGCCCAAAAAAATCATTCATTTTGCCCAACGAACTTTTAACCCTCAACCCTAATCCCTAAATCAAACCTTTGCCTGACAAAACTTTAACCTTTCCGTTGAGCAAGGTTATATTGCCTGATGAAACTTTAACCTTTCTGTTAACCTCAACCCTAATCCCAAATATTTCTATGTTGTATAAATTGGACTACTTTCCAACCAACACCCCCCCCCCCCCCGGGTGCCTTTGGATCATCAAGTTAGAATACTTGTTTTTCCGCATATAAACATTAGTGGAATCAAACACTGCATTTGTAGTGTGAATCCAAATGTAAAAATGAGGAGTTGCACAAGATGTGAAGCGTAGGAGGCACGTGACTAATGGAAAAAACAAAAATGGGAATCAGACACTGTAACGTAGTGTCTGAATCCAAGTGTAAAAAAACAGAACCAGGAAACAAACTCTGCATTGTAGCGTTTGAATCCAAATGTAAAAATCAAGAGCCACGCGAGGTGTGAAGCGTGCAAATGATGGAAAAAACGAAATCGAAAAACAGACACTGCAACCAGCGTCTAAATGAAATGCTAAAACAAAATCAAAAGCAGACATTGACTTATTCCAAAATATAAAAATATAAGAGATGAGGGTGTCAATTGAAGTGGGTGCCAGCTCTAGCGACAGATTTTGTAATTTTTGTTTATTTTAAATGCATTTAAGTATTATAATACATGATTGATCTATTTATATTTAACATAAACATTATAATATGTGGTTAATATTGTAACTTTTTATTAATTTTCTACACAATCACCCAAAAAAAATTATCTATATCAACCACTTTGGTGATGTAATGCGTTTGTTTTAAATGTGTAAGGTTCGGTAGGCCTTTTTCTTGAATGTTGTTTGCTTCATGTAGTGTGAGAATGTGAGTGAGATTTCATGCTCTCATAGTGACACCAGCAACCACAAAAAAAAAATGTTAAAAAGCTTTCAATCGCTTGCGTAATGCCTTGCGGATGAAGCTTCCCTTTTCTTTTTGCTTTTCTTTTTTTCTTTTCCACAAAAAAAAATAAAAAATTATATTTGACCCTAACTGCCAATTAGTCAAAGAAAAATTAAAATACATAAATAATTAGGGGTGTGAATAAGCAGAAAAAGAGTGCAGATATCATTTTCCTTTCTAAAAGAAGCGAACTAATGCTCAACTTGGTCCAAAAAAGAAAAGCATCGCTCAATTTTTTATTTTTTTTATTTGAGCAATATTCTAATTGGAAGAATATTACCTAATGCCTAGCCATACTTTGCAAGACTGATTTTCCACTATGGTCTAGTGATATTCCTCTTCACTGGTAAGTGAGATGTCTTGGGCTCGATTATTGCCAAAAACGAATTTGAACCACATTATTGCTAATTCATTGTGAGGCTTTAGCCCACTCCTCATCCCTTTAGTGTAATAATATTGTTTGTGCAAAAAAAAATGTGCAGGCAAATAATCTGGTATATAATACTATCAAAACGTTGATTACTACCTATCATATTATTTAAAATTTGTACTTCTAATTAACAATTTGTGAAACTTTCGACCTTTGGCTACGACGTATATTCTCCTCTACTCACTCACTTCACTTGCATATTCATGAAGAAGAAAAATTGTGATATACAGAGTTACGCGAAAAAGCTACCTGAGAGTGGAAGACTCAAGAAAACGGCATCAATGGAGTTGTCATGGTCATTCATCAAAACCACCTTTTGCCACCCTTGGCTACTTTGAGTTTCATCACAAGTTCTTCGCGCTGAGCTTCTACCTCCGCGTATCTCAGGCTCATGTGCAAGTAGCGCTCGCGAATGTCTTTCAGTTCCGTCTCTAGAGATGACCTTGAGTATTCGTGTCTTTCTTCAGCTTTTGAATTTCGATGAGCATCTGCATGATTGTGTCGAGCCTCAGACAAGCACCTGCGGGGGTGATAGTATATGTCTGTTAAATGACTTGTACATAATAGGTTTACCGTAAGAAGACAAATGATACTTAATGAGTTTTTTTTTTTTTTTTTTTCCGGACACATGATACTTAATGTGTTTTGAAGGCCTAATGTGTTTCCTCTTACACTCACCTATCAAGTTGAACTTTGTAAGTGTTATTTACTTCCAATGCCTTAACAAGTTCATCTTCAAGCAACTTAATCTTTAAACCAAGTTCTTCAACGTCATTTGGACTTTCATCATGAAATTCGACTCCGTTATCATCCTGTAATGGCAGAGAGTAAAAGGATGAAAACTAAGTAGACGATTTGTAAAGTTACATGAAACTAAAAACATATATTCATATACACTGTTATTATGCGTATGTCTTGTTGTACTAAGTCAACATAAAGAAAATGAGAACATATTTTGGCATTGCAAGATCAGCTGTAGAAGCAGGATATAAAATGTCTAACCTCTCTTTGATGCTGGTTTCTATACGGATAATTCTGATCTGTTGCATTTCCAAGCACCTGACCATTCTTCAAAATTGGCTTCCTTCTAAAATCACGACGGTGAATGCTGTTCCTCACCATTTCATTCTGTTTAGAGAAAAATCAAAGAATATCAGAAAGTAGTACCTTTACAGTCTTGACACCAACTGTTAATAAGCATATAACGAAAAAATGATACTTACTTTTGGGACCTTCATATCTTCACCAACAGGAATAACTCTGGTGCCGCCTTTTGATGAGCTGGAAATTGGACTGCTACAATCCCTGTGTTTCTTTTTTTCTTCCCTTGTCACTTTCAATTCTTGTTCAAGGGCTTGAGACTTTCTTAGGAACTCACTTCTCTCATCCTCAAGTAGCTGTATTTCCAGCTGATACTGCTCGTTGACTCTCCTGATCTGGTTGAGCTCATTCTTCAGCTCGGCATACTGTGCACACAAAGCCTCTTTTGCAGTTAGATCACCTTCCATCTGCAGAAATTTTTCCTCCAAGAGAACTTTATTACGTTGGCAATCCTCCAAGTCAAATAAGGCCTTCTCCAATGTTGATATCTTCTCATGGAATGAACTCTTCTCTGCCTTCAGATCTTCACATTCCTCAGATATTGAATCCAATAACGTTTCCAATTTTTCTTTCTCGAACTTGGTTGCATCCAGCTCATTCTTGAAAGCCAAAACTTCCTCCTGACAACGAGTTAGTTTCTCAAATTGAACCTTCATATTGGTGGATTCTTCCACCACCTGTTGACGTTCATAATCAGAAACTGTAAGCTTTAGTTCAAGATCATTCACATTGGTCTTCGGTTTTGCTTCACTTGATTTGTAATTCTCCAACAACTTCAATAGCTTTTCATGGTCAGCTGTTGTTGACTCCTGATTTTGTTTATCAGCAAGCTCAGCGAATAGGCCTTGTAACTTCGCTTCAGATTCTGTTCTCATAATATTCAATTCATCCTCCATCTGTATCGCTTTAGATTGAAACTCTAGGAGAGTAGATTGAAGCATTTCCTTCTCAGTTCGTAGTCTGGATGCTTCCTGGACAGCATCTGAAGCTGGTCCTTCTCTTTCTTCATGAGTAGCAGCAAATTGCTTGGTAAGTCGTTCTACCTCTTCCTGAAGGCTCTCAACTTCAATCGTCTTCTCCAAATACATCTTGTTGAACAAACTTTCTTCCAATGTAAGTTTCTCCTTATATTTCATGTTTTCATCAAGAAGTGCATCTAATTCTGAATTCAGGCTCTCCTCTTTTGAGGTGACATTTTCCAGCATTAAAGAAAGATCTTTTTCCAGCACTTCAACTCTTTTGGAGCAATTTGTAAAGCTCTCCTGTGATTGATTCAACTTTGCCTCCAGGAGGGAACAGAGCTGATGCAACTCCAGCTTTTGCTTCCTCAACTCGTCATTTGAATTCTGAATAGAATTGCACTCCTCAATGAGGCTCTCAGCAGTACCTTGTAGCTTCGGGTTTGCCCTTTTCAGAAATTCACATTCTTCTCGAGCTTCTGACCACTGCCTCTCTAAGTCCTTTAATTTCTGTTTCAGTTCAACTTTATCAGATATCATCTCAATGTTTAATCTACTAATCTCATCTTGGAGACTCAGAGAATAAGATTGGGAATTGTCTAATTCTAACTGATTGGCCTCTTTTTCATCCGTCAAGCATCTTTGTTGAGCTTCAAGTGCAGAAATATGTGCTGACAACTGTATGTTTTCTTGTTGAAACTCTGATAGATGAAGGTCCAGTTCACATTTATCAGCTTCTAGCTCTGAAGATTTCCTTTCAAGTACCTTATGTGTGGAAACATGGGAATTCACACTTCTGCTAAGCACCATTAATTCATTCCGCAAATCATTCAAACACTTAGAGCTGATATCGCCTTCCCTTAATACAACTTCCATCTGTTCCTCTAACTCTATTTTTTCCTTCTGAAGGTTGGAAACCTCAGCTTGTAATTCATTTTGTACCCCTCTTAGAAGACCAATTTCTTCTTCTTTGGTTAGTAAGTTCACCTCAAGCTTTTCTATCTCAAACATCTTCTCCGTCAATTCTTTACCCAGCTCTTTTACTTTACTTTCTAGTTCCATTTTCAAGCCGTCAAGTACTTGAACTGAAGCATCATTATTATTTGTAATCTCCCCAAGCACTTTCTTGTTAAGCTTCTCCTCTGCATTCTGTAATTGGGGTTTATTTTCAGTCACTTTGGACTCAAAGCTGGTAAAAGAATCGACTAAAAGCTCACTGGCTGGAAGTTCAACAGGTGCGTATCCCCCTGACGATTTTTTCTTCGCTGTCCTAAGCTTGCATAAGAGCTCTAAGTTTTCTTCCGTCAGCTCATTGCAATCTCGTTCTAGCTCGTTCACCTTTTCTTTCAAGTCCTCAATTTCACTGATCAGATCTGCTTCACTTCCACTCATGGTGATGGAATCCATTTCTGCAGAATGCCTTTCTTTGAGAGACTCGGACACCTTTTCTTTCAGTTTAACAATTTCGTGTTCCTTCAAAAGCAATTTACTTTTGTATTCTGTCTCAATATCCAAAAGGGAGTGTTCGTTCAGACTCGATCCATTCTCTATCTCATGATTTTTCTCTTCCACGGTTTGTTCCAGCTGTTGCACCACGACTTGCAACTTGTTCTCTGATTCCTGCAATTGTTGCAGCTGAAGCTTTAAATTTCTGTTTTCCTCTGTAGTTAAATTGATCAAGTTTTCCATATCACCAAATGTCGACTGTAGTCCTGAAAGATTCTCCAATTCCACCTTTTGTTTTTCAATTGTCTCTTCCAGCTCCTGGAGAACTGAAACCAGCTCAATATTTGATTCTTGACTTCTCTCCAACTGCAGGGACAAATTGGCTGTGGATTCTTTTTGAAAGTTCAGTTCATCTTGGAATGCCTTCTTAATCTCGGGCGTTCCTCCATCCTGAGAAGTTAAATCCTCACTGGCTGTTTGTTTTACCATTGCATTCTCAAGCAACAAATGCAAGTGTTCAACTTCTTTCTTCAAGCCATCGCGTTCTGCATATGCTGCTGAAAGCTCCACATGAATATTTGCCTGCTTTTTGGACTGATCAGAGAACTCTGCCCTCAGTATATCCAAATCAAGCATTAGCTTCCTGGCGTTCCTCTCCCACATCTTAGCTTCCGCATGTAACTCTTCAATCGTAACTTCTGCCGCATCCAGAAGGTTTTTAGAAGAATCAGTGGTGCTTAAAGAAGATTCTGTAAAATCTTTCCTGGAATTCTGAGTCTGAATTCCTGAACCATTAACCCTGGAATTAAATGATGAATGGTTTGACAGAGAACGAATATCAGCAGGAAAATTTCCATGAGTTGTACCAATTAGGGAGGTGGTTGAATCTTGTCTTCCTATCAGGTGGTTGCCTTCAACACTAAGGTTGCTTCTTGCGGACATATTATCCCTTCTTATGGAGCCCTCTGCTGAGTCATAGCTGCGATGTGAACCTGATGCGGAGAAACTACTATCCTACAAGAAGTGAGGAAGGTTTATTAATTTCCATGGTAAGGATAGACCAGAGCCTGTTAATAAGCATTTTAATCCATCAGCTGGTTATGCAGCACGCAAAACATAAAGCTAATATGGTCTAGATATTGGTCACTTCAGTACTAAAAAACTGAATGAAATTTCGATGAAATCATCATTAGCTAAATCTATGCTTCAAAAAACACAACATTCTTAAGTTTAAGATCATGCTCTGGATTGAATGAAACAAACCCAATAAAGCCACCAAATGAAGCAGGTAATGCTGTATCGTCATTAGCTAAATCTATGTGTCAAAAAACACAACATTCTTAAGTTTAAGATCATGCTCTGGATTGAATGAAGCAAACCCAATAAAGCCACCAAATGAAGCAGGTAATGCTGTATCGTAATAGCATTATGAAAAGACATGATCGATCAGAAAATGGGAAAGAAAAATTATTAGGGGAAAGTGTAAACATACTCGACTCCCAGGCTCTCCAGGATTTGAGATCAAGCCAAAATCTTTTCTGGAGGAAGATCCAGCACTCCATACAACGGAGCTATTAGATCCATCTGACTTGCTGTCCGCATCATGACCATGTTCAATTACTTCTTCTGAATGATAGCTCGTCTCTTTTGACTCTTCATCACTGAAAAATGTGCAGAAAATCTTCACTATCAAGTAGTAAACTAAATATCTAAAGATTAATGCAAGCAATTGCGTAATACTAACCTGCGCTTTTTTCTTGGTGTCAGGCAGTTAATTTTTACCTGCAAACAAGAAAGACAAGCAAACACTGCTGAAAAGGCAACTCCGAGGTGAATTTCTAGTGTAATGAGCGGGGAGAAAGAGATGTTGGAGAGAAAATAAGTACTCAAATGCATATATTCATGAACAATAACAGGCCATCCAGCCAGTATCCTCCCTCATATTGCTAAATATAGTACAAAAGGAACTTTTCATACCAAACAACGAAAGTATCAAGCACACACATTCAGAAAAAGAGATAAACCAAGCATGTTTTAAGGCGATAAGTATCACTTTTTATTTTTTTTAAGACGCGAGAAAAACATATTCAAGTATTTTCAACATAAGTAGATGGCAGAGACTGCTACGATTTGAGCGAATTAGGCATACTAGGTACATTGGAAAAATAAGAAATGCATAGAAAAGGCACCTGTAAAATTGTCCCAAAACTGCACTTTTTCAATGGAAGAGAAACTGGAGCAGAAGAGGTTGAACTTATGTAATCTGACATATTGACTGAAACCTCTCCAAGGATGCCGGATCTTGTCGAACCCTAGCATTATAAAATCCATTTAGAAATCAGCAAAAAACATCAGAAATACAAAAACTCTTATTCTGGAAACGAGTCACTGCAAGTACATAAACCAGATTCCTCATCGAGTCACAGAAACTAAGAAAATTGTCGAAAATAACATATTCTGGTATATATAATCAGCGAAAATAACAGTACCATGGAAATGACAAGCTTGATGAAATAATCTTCCATCTCCTTGGAAGACTCGTCTTGGGAAATCCATATAGATTCGCAAAGAGTCTCAGTCCACTGACAGTTTCCGTTGCGCACCACTGCCTTGCTTGATTTAGCAATTGGTTTCCCAGTTTCTACAGACACAATTGATACAAACAGCTTGTCCCACCCTCTGGGAACCTGCAATCCCAAACATCATCATCAAGCAAGCAAAAAAGTTATATCTACTTGTTGACAGAAATACATCAACAACTCCATCTACTCAAAGAACAAACCCATTCAACACAACACAATGATATAATTCTAGATATCTGACGTGTTACGTTGCGCAAATTAGATAAAGATAAACACATAATTCCACTCGATCAATAGTCCTGATTCACAGTCTGGCAACATAATTATCCCATAATCACATAATATGGTGTCCATAACCATAATACAAATATAGAAATTGAACGAGATAATTTATTGTTAATCGAAAAATTCAGCAGTTGTGCGAGTTTGGTCTGATCATTTTACACTTTCCAAATATAGACATTCACATAAACTTCCGGTCACTCTTCACAAATCTAGAATTGATAGAGAAATGCTACATTTTACACTATATTACCAATAAATTTAATCAAAATGCAAACAGTTAATTAGAAGGATTTAAATTAATACCTGGAGGGCCTTAAAGTGGGAGAACTTGAAATCCACCCTCTCCCCTGATTTAGCAGGCCTGTTCTTGTGTAGCCTGAACATTTCTCTCTCTCTCTCTCTCTCTCTCTCTCTCTAGATTCTCTCCTCTCCTTGTTGTTGGTGTTGCTGATAACTAATTGCTTTCTCTCTCTCTTAATGCACTTCTCTCTCACAACCACCATTACCAGCTAGAGAGAGAAAGCAAAGAATGTCTGACTGATCACTTTCGCTGAAGCGAGGGAACCAAAGTTGAGAGAGAGAGAGAGAGAGAGAGAGAGAATGCGTTAGCTAGCCGGTCATTGTTGCGAAAGTAGCTATTTGTTTTCCTTCCAACATTTTGGCGTTTCTTCCATTTCTTATGGAGAGAGAGAGAGTAGAATCGAATTTATCCGGCCTGAAACTGAGAATCCGGAAACAGTTTTCTCGCGTTAATTGCATCTGCTACTTCAGTACTGTACACTGTACAGACAATGACCCCCTCAGCCTCAAGTGTACGCGCTCAGTTCCTCTACTCGCGCTCTCTCCGCGACACGTGGGACATAGAAGTCAGCACTGCATTCGGGTTTTAGCGTGTCAGGCATTCATTGGCCGGAGAAGAATTATACTTTCGTTTTTGCAACGGCAAATGTGAACAAAAGTACGAGTAATGGGGACTGAGAATTTGATATTTAATTTAAGAGTAAATTGTACAAATGGTCCCTCAACTTTAATCAAATTGGAGCAATGGTCCCTCAACTAAAAATCCATTACCATTGGTCCCTCAACTTATCAAAATATGTAGCTATAGTCCTTTTCATCAATTTTGTCAAAATTTTGTCAAAATAAGTATGTTGGAATGACCATTTATATAATTAGGGTCCCTTAACTCATCAAAGTGTATAATTATGGTTCTTTTCGTCAACTATGTCAAAAAATTTGTCAAAACGAGTTATATTGGAAGGACCATTGCTACAATTTGATTAAAGTTAAAGGACCATTTCTCCACTTGAATTAAAGTTCAGGGACCAATGGTAATGGATTTTTAGTTGAGGGACCATAGCTGCACGTTTTGATAAGTTGAGGGACCAAAGGTAATGAGTTTTTAGTTGAGGGACCATTGCTCCAATTTGATTAAATTTGAGGGACCATTTGTACAATTTACTCTTAATTTAACGGAGGATTTAGAGCTTCCAAGCCTGCCATGCTAATAGAAAATTAAGATTGATGAAGTTGACAATTTTTTATAAAAATACTAGTTACGTGATGTCTTAGTATTATTTTACGTGTTATAACAAAACTAAAATATAACTGTAATAAGTGAGGGTTGTGGGATTGGGGAGGGGATGTGAGTACAGTTGTTTTCTATTTCTAGCCTCTTCCGTCTCGACGCCATCGACCATCTTTCCCACATTTTGTTGTGCTTTTTTCGGTGGGCTCGATTATGTGCTCACCATCATTTAGTGTGGTGTATGCTTACCATTCTATTTATCACCGTTAGATGAGTTTCAATTTCGAGATTCGTGTAGTGGATAGGAACAAATCTCAAAATTAAAATTCATCTAACGATGATAAATAAGATGGTGAACATACACCACACTAAATGATGGTGAGTAAAAATGTACTCTTCACTTGTGTGTATGAGAGGACAAAACCTCAGCGATTAGAATTCGGAAATTTGCTCATGGGTGGGCCCGATTATGACCGTCTCCAAACCCGGGGTGAGAAAATAAATTTCAAAATTTGGGTCCATTTCTTCTACAACGAGAGTATTCTGAGGGAGGGAAAAACAATTCTTTTGGATTGGCGTGGGTCTTTGGGTATTCACCTTCGCCGGATAGGATTTTGGGTGAAATGGGGCCCATCGCGGTTGCAAAACCATGTGAAATGGGCCACAACAGGGCCCGCGTGTCATTTTTACTGCGCAGGTTTATCCAGTGCGGCGCAACACATAATAAGACCGCAATGTGCGAATGTGATTTCATGACCGTGTTCATTCTTCAACTCTCTCATCTCTTCGGTTACTTTTAGAATCCAACTGCTCAAATTTAATTAATTAATTTCAACCGTAGTAAAAAAAACTCAATGACTCAAATTCAATTAAATGGTCAAAATAATATTATTAATTAATCCAAATCAGATTCAACACCAAAACTTTATAAATACCTATCTATTTGTGTGTAGATCCTAAAATATTCCTAACTTTTTTTTTTTGGAATTTGAATGTTTTTTTTACATTAAAACGTTCGTAAAGAAAAAGATAGTTGTTAGAAAAACTAATTTCAAAATTACGGTTCTGCCTGAACCACCAACCTCACTCTTTTGAGGGATCGGACATGAGTTTTGTTGAAGCTATAGAGAGTGATTTTACTCTTATTGATGTTGTCTAGGATTCGTATCCTTTCCATTGCGTCCTTAAAGAGGATGTTGACCCCATACCTGTTGTCCACCAAGACATGACTGACCATCGCATTGGAGATCTGAACCTTGATGACCGAGGCATCGTCGTGGGAGGAGTGGACATCATCCAAATCCCTATCCTAGGCTCTCTTTACATGCCGCCTTTCATTTGTTTCTGGCCTTTCTTTCGACAAGCTTTGTATGATCCTTACTTCGTGAAGCCTTTCAAAGTTTATTAGCAGAAGAATAGATGGGCTTCATTTCTAAAGCGTTAACTAGTCAATTATATTTTTTTTGTCAAACGATAGATTTTATTAGATTAGATGTTAGATTAGTCACCAACAAGATTTGAACCCATGCTGTCATGCAATGACTCAACATTTTTCCACCACTGTAGTAAAGGAACACTTGCAACTAGTCAACTATATTGACTCACACCTAAATTCTAATCCATAAAAGGAAAGTTATTGGAATTATATAATGTAACTTAATTAGCTTAATTCAAATAGGGGTTGATATCCACACATCATTTTTTACTTCTCTCACACCTTTTTGGTTTTCGGCTGTCGGATCAGATGAATTAAAGAATATCAACGGACATAAATTAACAAGTGGTGTGTGAGAAGTAAAAAGGGATGTGTGGATAGCACACCCCTTCAAATAAAGCCCAATTACTTTGCAGACACCATATAACTAAATGACAGTTCAGTCTTGCATATGTAGAAAACCATTTGTATGTATTTAAACCACCTAAGAATGCATGAAAGTCTCTAAGTCTCACTTACCGTCCTAAACTTGAGATGGTGACTTAGTTATCGTAGAACTACGATTACAGGTTGGGGTTTGATTAGTTATCGTGGAACTACGATTACAGGTTGGGGTTTGATCTTTAGCAACTTGAGTAGAACCAATTCTAACGACAAAGGTTTAGGCTAGGAAAATGCCAATTACCATAGATATGGACTAACATTTATTCAAAGCTTTTTCTCTTATGATCCCTAAGATTTAAAATGTTACTAGCTCTGCTACCTCTTAGTATGATTCAGGTTGACAGTAATTCCAACTGACCACTCACCTCTTTAAGGCACAACGTTTCCTACTTGACTCAGCCCGATATCAAAGCTGTCACTTTCTTTCAGCAGTATCATGCCTTACATGATTTGAATCTTCGTTTCTTTCTTCTTTTTTTTACATTTCAAGTGGATTTTATTTCCAGTTCACTTAGTTATGTAGATTGGCTCATAGCACATTTCTTTTCAAGAATTGTAGTTGTGTTTTCAATTATGAAGTGATTAAATTTAAAACCCAAGGCCCATTTGTTTATAATTATTTATACATTCATTATCACCTAGAGCCTCAAGGCCCAATGCCCATTTTTGATATTAATTATCCACCCCAAATCCCAAACACAAGATTTAAGCCCAATTTTGCTATCATTGTTTGCTTCGTTGGATGTGTGGGCACACGAGAAATGATAAGATTAGGAATGAGGATATCCGAGGTAAAGTAGGAGTAGCCGAAATTGAAAGAAAGATGAGAGAAAATCGGTTACGGTGGTTTGGACATGTGCAAAGAAGGCCTACTGATACTCCGGTTCGAAGATGTGACTACGGGACAAAGGTTCAGCGTCGAAGGGGTAGAGGAAGACCTAGGAAAACTTTGGAAGAGACCCTAAGAAAAGACTTAGAGTACTTGGATCTAACGGAGGACATGACACATAACCGAGCGCAATGGTGTTTTAGGATTCATATAGCCGACCCCACTTAGTGGGAAAAGGCTTTGTTGTTGTTGTTTGCTATCATGGTTCATCTTTCCAATTAGTTGGTAAGAGATACAAAGTGTTATAAGAGCAATTCCAGCGTGGGAACCCCCCTAGGCAATACACTATGTTATCCACCCAGTGAACACTAACTGCCTTTAATGAACAATAATCGCCTTTTGCATCTCTACCGTTGCACTTCAATAGCCCTAGCAATAGGCAATAAAATATTAGTATTTTTTTATTTATAAAATAATACAAAATAATTTTATTTGTAATTTTGGATAATATTTTTAATCGTTCTCGTTGTGCCACGTGCCATTATCCGAAAAGTTATAAAATAATACAAAATAATTTTATTTGTAATTTCGAATAAAATTTTTAATCGTTCTCGTTGCGTCACATGTCATAATCCGAAAAAGACAATTATTGGTGATGTATTTCTGATAAGATTTTTAATTGTTCTTGTTGCGCTATGTGTAATTATCCGAAAATATAATTATTGGTGATGGATTTCCAATAAGATTATTAACTAATCACGTCGCACCACGTGTCATAATCTATTTACAATCTTTGAGGATAGATTTCCATTAGATTTTTAACGAATGACGGCATGCCACGTGACATTATCTACAACCTAATCCTTTCTGAATCCTCCATATCATCGACCATCCATCATCACAATTCTCACACCAATTTTCTCAAGATCTCTATCATTATTCATAGTTTCTGCTTCCTTTTTCACCAAAATCTGTATCATTATTCATAGTTTCTGCTTCATTTTTTACAGTGTCTTCTTCTTCAAGGATGATGTGGGAAATCGATCAATAAGAGGAAGAATTGTTTAACCAATCAAAAGGAATGTTCAATCTCCAGGTGGCCCAAATAGAGAGGGAAGAGGATGAAGAGCGTAGAAGGAGAGATGATAAAGAAAGAATGGGCAGAGCCTCACATTCCCGTCAAGTCATCCAAGCTGTAGGTCAGATCTGCAGGCCCAGCCGTTCTGAAAACGTTGATAAAAATAGGCAACGACGAGGTACGGAACTCTTGGACGATTATTTTGTCCATAATAGTGGATTCCCTGATACGTACTTTAGTAGTCGTTTTAGAATGGAATGACATTTGTTCAACAAAATCATGATTGCTGTTTGCAACCATGATTCTTACTTTGTGCAAAGGAAAGATGCTTTTGGTGCTATGGGTCTCTTTCCTTAGCAAAAAATTACTGCTGCCTTGTAGATGCTTGCATATGGAGCATCTGCAGACCAAGTGGATGAGATAACGAGGATGGGGAAATCAATCAGTCTTGAGTCCCTGATGAGATTTTACGGAGCAATCGAATCTATCTACACCGCAGAGTACCTCCGGAAACCTGCTAAAATGATTGGAAGCATCGATTGTATGCACTGGACCTGGAAAAATTGTCCAAGTGCATGGCAAGATGCTTATAGGGACAGAAAATGATCAAAAAGTATCATTTTAGAGGCAGTGGAATCTTTTGATACATGGATTTGGCACGCCTTTTTCGAGGTTCCAGGAGCTCAAAATGACCTCAACGTCCTTATCCAATCCCTAGTCTTCAACGATGTCCTGTAAGGAAATGCACCAAAAGTCATTTACTGGGTCAACAGACGTATGTACGACGGGCTATACTACCTAGCAGACGACATTTACCCAAGGTGGGCATCGTTTGTCAAAACAGTGCCACGTCCACGAAATGCAAAGGAAAAACACTTTGCCAGCTGTCAAAAGAGGTGCAGGAAGGATGTGGAGCGTTATTTTGGTATCCTCAAAGCTCAATAGGCGATTGTCAGGGATGTTGCCAGAATGTTTGATGTAGAGTCGCTTCGATCCATCATGATGACGTGCATCATTCTTCACAACATGATTATGGAAGATGAGTACGATTATGATGTCGTTGATGAATATGAACCAGACACGATGAATAATTCAAGAACACGTATATATTGTGCTCATGACGTCACCGAAGAACCCGTGCAACATGAGCCATTAGAAAGGGATGGACGTTACAATGAATTGGACATTCAACGATATACTGCACTTCAAAGGCCATATATGCACAATGCCCGGCAAAATGACTTAATAGAGCACCAATAGGCATTGAAACAAGCTGAAGATAATTAAGTTCATTTAATGTGTTTGTTTTTATTTGGTGTGTTTATTTAATTTTAGTTGGTGTGTTTTTTTTTAATTCATTTTTAGTGAGTTTTTTATTATTTGGTATGTTTATGTAATTTTATTTGGTGTGTTTTTGTCATTTGAATAAATATTCTCTTAGTATAAATAACTTACCAAATTAAATCAATTTACTCTCACTTTAAATAAAGTACTAAATTCAATAAATTGGAAACAACATAAAGTACTCTATTTAATAAATAATAAATTACAACCCAAAGTGATTGAAAAATTATGGGCTCCGATTATAAAAACTACTCTATTCATCATCACTTAACCAATTTGTGGTGCTAGGATGATCTTCTCTTGTAGTGCTAGGACCACATTCTCTTGTTCTCGCTTCTCTTGCACGCCTCCTTCGCACCACGTCCGCTTTCTCCGATTTCCCAAAATATTTAGAATTTGGAGACTTCCCTTCTAAAGGCGTGTTCATAATTTCACAATCTCGTTGAGCCATTATTTCTTCTCTAACATGTTCCCTTTCTTGCCTAAGTAGCGCACTTTCTCTCTCATTAGCTTGAAATTCTCTCTCAACAGCTGCAACTTTTGCCTCTTTTCTAGCCTTATCAGCCTTAAATTTCGCCATTTCCCGCACCAAAGTCAATTCACCTTGGCGAGCAAGTTCTTCCATTTACTTTGCATAATCATTCTTGGAAGCATTCCCTTTTCTATTTGAAGCCTTCTTACCTTGAGGCCTAATTGGATAACGGGACGAACCCGACGCTTGTTCAGGGAGGGGCGTTTTGTGCACTTCTTCTACATCATCTTCATGAACATGCGAGCCATGATCGGGTGTAGAGTGTAGAGGGATGCTATTCATGAAAACTTCTGGACCGACAGGCACAACTCTGAATTTAGGACAATTTTTGACAATATTCCAACATTCCCACTGGTTGAATGATTTATTTTTGCTTTTGGTTTTGACACCATACCAAGCTTGTGCTTGAAGTTGCTACACAATGCGGGAGAAGAAATAATTAAAATGAAAGTAGGTAACAAATAAATAATACAAACAAATAATTATAATGAAAGTAGGTAACAAATAAATAATACAAACAAATAATTATAATGTAAATTTGGGTATAGTACAAACAAATAAATAATATATTGTTACCTGATCCGCGTAATTTTCCCCACTTCGAATATTAGTACTAGCTTGTGCCAAGGCGTCTCTCCATGTACAAAACGATTGGCTAAGTAATTTCTAATGACTGGACATCGATTCTTTGGTTCTTTTCCTACCCATTTTCTCAAGATAATTAGTATGAATAAGACTCCACATTTCTTGCAACTGCATCTCATTACTCGTAAGCGAACTATGAGTAACTTCAACCCAGCTAGTACACAACGCAACATCTTCAAGAAGCGACCAATTCGTAACTGCATCAGTAGTCATTTTGTTGATAAAAATTGGATTGAAACTTTGAGAGAAAGATAGGAATGTGATTGAAAGTAGTTGAGAAAATATGAAATTGTGGTGGAATGTAGATGATAATGAGAAGGTATTTATAGAAAAGTAAAAACAAATTTTTTTTCGGATATTTTACAATTTTTTATTCAACTAATTAATCTATGTCGTTGGATTTAAAAAAAATTGAATTCTAACACTCCAGATTGTGCCACGTAGCACAACGGTAACTTTTCTTAATTTTAAAACTATTCTTTCTTTTTTTTTTTTATAAAGGAGAATAATATCAACCATTGATCTTAGATCCAACGGTTGATATTAAGATTTTTTTATTTTATTTACTGGTGCAAATCGGACGGTCCACATTATATAGCTGTTGAGATCCAATGGACCATGGGAAGCCACGTGGCTTCCCAACGGTAACTTTTTGAAATTGCGCTGCGAGCCCCAGGCACTGAAACCCTGTCGGGTGATGCGCCCCCACGCGCAGATGAGATGCACGCGCCTGACAGAAACAAATAAATAATTGGGCTGACGTCAACCCTGCGTCAGATCCACTTCGGGCTTGCAGGTTGGCAATTCCTCATAGGCCTGGTGCTCAGGCCTCCACTGTCCCTCAAGCTCCCCACGCTGGAGTGTGTAGCCTGTCCCCCGAGCAAACTCCCACGTTGGAGTTGCTCTAAAGTGTGAGAAAGTTTTAATGGTGACCAATGTGGGACAATGAGTTATGCTGTGATTTCTACTAAAAAAACTCAAATAAAACACTATCTGTTGGGGGCCTCCAACAGTGCCATGCCTATTTTCCTACTTTCTTTCAATCCTCTCCTTGGCACTGAGACGGAAATAAACACTTGGGGCAAATCACGTGTGGACATAATTCGAACTCTGATTTTTGTCACCAACATCTTCAACTGTTAGGTTTAATATTCACAACTATTAAATCTTCTACCTTCGACCTCAGCTAGTCGTACCACTTAGTGCTACATACACTAATGAAAGATTGGTGATTTGAAAAAAAAATTCGGTGGAGGTTTGGATCGAATTGTCTAACCCCACATGTTTTACAAGTCCAAATCTTAATCAAAAGAAGCACAAAAAAGTTGAATCTAAGCCAAAAGAAACTTCACTTTTGGAATTCTAAGACGGTGTAGAAATAATCCATGTAGAATGGTCGGAAATGAGAGAAGCCAGCAGAGAGACCGAGCTGCCGGAGTTCATCTTCAAACCTATTCTTGCCCTTCGCCGTATAGATGGTCATCACGAATATGTCGTTTTCTAGGAGCGCACCGGTCTGATGACTTTCGTCTGATTTCTCCGGCAACACCGGCTCACAAGCTATCAGCTTCCCTCCTACCGGAAGTGCTTTGTAACAGTTCTCCATTATCAGCTTGCATTCGTTATCCGTCCACGTTGATAAAACCCACTGGCAAGTTATAATATGTATTCTATTAATTAATCAAGGCAATCAAGCATAATTAGTGCACATGTTTGATCAAATTAGTACAGATATTTGAGTTCCTGATTCGACATGCTAGCTAAGGTCACGGTGGAATGCTAGCTAGCTTTTTGGAATCAAGAGCTACTGAAATGAAGGTAAGAAATTTTACTTTGGTTCCAACTTGTTAAGGATTTTCCACAAACCCACTAACATTTTTTATTTTGAATTTTGGACCATAAATAAACTTACAAAAAAGAAAAAAATATTAGTAGTGTGCATTTGAGATTACTTTTATAAAAGCTAAAAGTGTTATCTAAACTACAAGCACTTTCTTAATGTGTTTGACATTAAACTACAAAAGCACTTGTACATCGTTAAAGCCCTTCTAGGTTGTAAAAACACTGTAGAGAAATATCTACGAAGTGCTTCTTTACAAGTGATTCTCTATAAAACACTTGATTTTCAAATAAATTTCTACATCTTTATGTTAAAAGCACTTCTAACATAAACACTTATGAAGTTAATATCTTATTACGTAAAACAGTCTCATACAAGGCCGATTACTAGTTAAACCTATGACTAGCATGTAATCCTTCCAATCAAAAACTCTATTCCAAACACAGCGATATATAGTAGAGTTATCAATTCATCAAATAAGGGGTAGTATATATTAACTGTTTTTTAATGAACCCAAGCCAAACAATTGAAATATTGGCTCGATTTTAGAAATTTGAAACTTTAAAGGTGCATTTGTTACATAGAATTAAATTGGCTAGGACTAACATAAGAAATAAATTGACTTGGTCTGGACTATAAGTATTTAGAATATAGTGTATGAATAGACTCATTCATGCATCTAAATATAGTTAAATAAGTCACCACTCATAAAATTTGAGTTCAAGCATGGACAGCGATGATATTGATTTTGGGAGGCACATGCATCTATTAAAGGAAAACTAATGAAAAAGGCTTGAAAACTTTGAGTTTTAATGATAAGGACAAAATAAAGGGTAAAGTGAATAGTACCAGGATTGACTTTTTAGTGTAAAAATGTGGTTTTTCGTTAAAGTGAACAGTACCGGGTGCTTTTCGTTAAAGTTCCCTTCTATTAATCATACATTTTTTTCAAATAAAAAAGTAGAAAACTATTTTTTATACTCCAAAAATTTAATCCTGCATTTATTATAAAAATGGTTTTGTGTTTAAATATACAAATTTTAAAATGCACAATTAATCTTTCAAAATGTCAATTACAGTTCTCAAAGGATGTGATATTCACACACCCATTTTTACTTCTCTCACACCTTTTTAATTTTCGGCCGTCGGATCGGATGAATTGAAGAAGATCAAAGGACATAAATTAACAAGGGGTGTGGGAGAAGTAAAAAGAGGTGTGTGGATAGCACACCCCTTCTCAAAATATATTTCTTTAATAGGAGTTTGCAGAGTTTGCACGAACCTTCATGAAAATAGCATCACCACTAGGAACTGACTTGAACAGTTTGATCTGAACTTGCAATTTTCAACCTTCCTTTCCATTAAAGACCAAATCTTTTTCTTTTTTTCTTCTTTGATCTACCTGGTGGGCCTAACCTGTTGTTTCAGGGGGATGGAAGGGTCAAGACGAAAATGGTTGGAAAGAAGTAGCCATAGTAAATCATAGATCTGACGACTCGGCAGATCACAATCAGAATAAATCCTCTCACCCTTTCTGGAGAAGTAATTACCCGCAACTACCCGAGTCGGCCAAGAATAAGACAGACATTCATACCTCAAACAGATCTAGAAGTAATGACACCTACTGCACAAGGGCAACAAACAAGTACTTGCAACCCCACTTTATTCTTCTGGTCTTCTTCTACTTACAAAACGATTACCAATACATGGAATCGAGAAAGGGAACAAGAACTTTTCAGCACAAAAAGGTGGGGGGTGATATTGAGATATACCTGTATTATACTTGTGGGAGCTATGATCTGTTTAATCACTGCAATCGACGACAAATGGTGACCCAGGAAGTTGAGGAACTGGTAGTCAATCTGGAAAGGACCATGGATTTATCGACCATGGAAAACGGGGTAAAACTCGTGGGTATGGCTTTGGTTAACAGAAATCTCAATAGATGGGGGGTGAGAAATATTCTCATATCAGCTTGGAAGGAGTTAGGGGAGGTTAAAATAAAATGGGTCAAGGATAATACGTTCTTAATCACTGCTCAAGATGAAAGCACAGCAACAAAAATTCTCAATCAAGTTCCATGGGCGGTAATGAAGCAGAACTTCTCTGTCCAAAGGTGGACATGAACTGGCTTTGGAAGAAATACAGATGGAGCTCATACCCTTCTGGGTTCAGATCCGAGGGGTCCCACTCTACCTTAGTTCAGAGGAAAATGCCAGACGAATTGCCAAAGAGATTGGGGAGGTTGTTGAGGTTGAAGATCTGTCAAAGAACAGAGGTTTTCTCAGAGTCAAGGTAATGGTGAATACTCAGAATCCCCTCATAACTGGATGCTGGCTGCCATGGGGAAACAACGAAGACACATGGATTGAATTTCGTTATGAAAGGCTCCAAGACTTCTGCTATCGTTGTGGCAGAATTGATGTTGGATATAAGTCAATAATATGTGATTTAAATATATATGCTAATAAACAATCTGTGATTTAAATATATATGCTAATAAACAATAAATGCAAATATAAAAAATTAACAGAGTATCAATAAACAAAAATATAAAACAAACAATTTGAAGATCGAGGTTTACGTACCGCAATGTCCTTGAAACAAAATTTCGTCCCTACTCAATGCTTGTAGTTCTACGGACGTCTGCTTCACCAAGATTCAACGATCTAAGTTAGAATTCTAGCACCGGAAAACTTAACTTCTGGCGAATTTCCTTATGGTACTCTCAGTAAGAATGCTATGGATTATAGAAGGAGATTTTTGTTTTTTTTTCTCTGTGTTCTAAATGCCATGCAGACGGATGTATATATAGAGGGATTAAGCATGTTCGCAACAGGTATGGAGAAGAGATGCATCTGTTGGAAAACATCTTTTCATAAGGGGTGCTTTGTTCTGTGTTCTTTCTGAACTCTCAGACTTCATCTGAAAGGATAAGTCTTTTCATAAAATAATTAATTAAATAATTTAATTTTCAGAGCCCAAGAGCCCCAAGGCCCATCTTTTGATAATTAAATATATATTAAATATCATTAATTATATATTAATTACTAATTAATTAGTGCACCTCAAAGCCCAACCCTAAGGGTGAGCCCAATTTTATTCTCCAAGGCCCGTTACTCCAAATATTTTCTATAAAGGACAAAGCCTTATAAAGTGATGAAAGCTTTTGGGAATGGCCAATGTGGGACAAAGAAATTTCTACTCAAACTCAAATTTCCAACAATACCCCACATTTGAGTTGAAATTTCATTCAAACTCTAACAATTACCCCACATTTGAATGCAAATGTAAATGCAAATGGATGACTAAGCTGCCTAAAACTGAGAGAGAATAGACAGGATATACATTGGGTGAAGTGTCTTTTGGACTTGAACTTACCCTAGTGAAAACATATCGGGTTTACTTGGTGACGCAGTGGATGTGGAAGATCTTGAACTGTTCACCACAGTAGTAAACCGAGACAATATGCTACACACATATCATGTCTACCACACGTCAATTCATACGGTTGTGTTCATTTTGGCCCTGAACAGATCCCGGATTTTGTAGAAGCTTTAGAGAATTTAGCCATGTCAATTCTCATAAATGTGGCCCCATTTACTCCTATATAGGTGACATTAATTAAGAATAGTCTGCCATATTCCTCTTGATAACAATATATTAATGTCATTAAATGTATAAAACATAATCCCTCAAATGTCAACAGACAACACACATTTTATCATAAGAATGGGTAAGTTGTGTGTTCAACTTTTGAATCAAACTAAACCAGTTTGCCTATTGAACCTAGACCATGGGATCTCCAATCAGTTAGGTTAGGTTTCCGCCCAGTTCGATTCATTGAATTGGCTTAAGACCCATTCCCCTCGATGTAAATAATATTTGCTCTCTTGGTAGGCCTTTTGTCAAAGGATCAGCTATATTTTCCTTTGACTTTACATAATCAATGGATATTATTCCATTGGAGAGCAACTTCTCAAGAGTATTATGTCGACGCCTGATGTGACGTGACTTCCCATTGTATACATGACTTTTGGCCCTTGATTGCGCGGCCATACTATCACAATGTATACATATAGCCGTTACCGACTTTGGCCACATTGGAATATTCTCCAGAAATTTTTTTAGTCATTCGGCTTCTTCGCCAGCCAAGTCTAAAGCTATAAACTCGGACTCCATGGTGGACCGAGCTATACATTTCTGTTTAGAGGATTTCCAAGATATTGCTGCACCTCCCAAGGTAAAAACATATCCACTTGTCGACTTGGATTCTATAGTGTCAGAAATCCAATTGGCATCACTGAAGCCTTCTACAACAGGTGGATATTTTGTGTAGTGTAATCCGTAGTCAAGTGTATTTTTCAAATACCTTAACACTCGTACTAAAGCATCCCAATGCTCTTGTGCCGGATTACTTGTATATCTACTAAGCCTACTTACTGCATAAGCTAAGTCGGGCCTAGTTGAATTCATAAAGTACATTAGACTTCCAATTACTTGAGAATATTCAAGTTGAGATATGGCATCGCCTTTATTTTTCTCCAACTTGCATCCAACATCAAAAGGAGTTGCAGCAGGTTTGCAGTCAAATTGACCAAACCTTCGTAATATTTTTTCTGCATAATGGGATTGTGTAAGGACATATCCTTCACTATTTCTCTTAATTTGAATTCCTAAAATGATATCGGCTTGACCTAAGTCTTTCATGTTAAAACTGGAATTCAACATTTTCTGTGTTTTGTTTATGACATCTTTATTGCTTCCCATTATGAGCATATCATCCACATTCAAGCAGACAATAACACAAGTTTTATCATTACTTTTAATGTAGACACATTTATCAGATTCATTTATTTTGAACCCATGTGTCAACAAAGTATGATCAAACTTCTCGTGCCATTGTTTTGGTGCTTGTTTAAGTCCATATAATGACTTAACTAATTTGCACACTTTGCTTTCTTGTCCTTTAAGCACAAACCCTTCAGGTTGTTCCATGTATATTTCTTCATCTAGTTCTCCATTTAAAAATGTTGTTTTTACATCCATTTGATGTATATCAAAATTGTATACAGCCGCAATCGCTATTAACGTCCTAATTGATGTTATGCGAGAAACCGGAGAATAGGTGTCGAAATAATCCAACCCTTCTTTTTGGCGATAACCTTTGGCTACAAAACGTGCCTTGAACTTATCAATGGTTCCATCCGCCTTAAGTTTCTTCTTGAAAATCCATTTATGGCCAATTAGTTTACTACCGGGAGGTAAATCAACCAATTCCCATGTGTTGTTTTCCATAATGGATTCCATTTCACTTTTAATTGCTTCCTTCCATAAAGGAGCCTCAGAAGAAGACATTGCTTCTTTAAAAGTGCTAGGTTCATTCTCCGACAAGAAAGCAATGAAATCTGGTCTAAAGTTTTTAGAAACTTTGATTCTTTTTCCTCTTCTTGGTTCCACATCATTTCCTTGGACACCAGAAGAAGAGACTTCATCATGACTATGATCATGAACCCTCTTTGTATTAGAACCAGATTCCTTTTCTTTGTAAGGAAATATATCCTCAAAGAATTTCGCATCCGCTGATTATAATATAGTGTTGACATGTATGTCAGAAATCGAAGATTTTACAACAAGGAACCTATAAGCATCACTATTATTTGCATATCCAATGAATACACAATCAATAATTTTAGGTCCTAGTTTCGTTCTTTTTAGTAACGGAACTTGCACCTTTGCTAAGCAACCCCACACTTTAAGGGTTTTATAAGTGGGTCTATGTCCTTTCCATAGTTCATAAGGTGACTCGTCAATCTTCTTTAGAGGAACCTTATTCAATATGGTATTTGCAGTAAGTAAAGCTTCACCCCACAAACTGTGTGGAAGCCTTGAACTATTTAACATGGAATTAATCATATCTTTGAATGTTCTATTTTTTCTTTCGGCAACACCATTTTGTTGTGGTGTGTAAAGAGCCGTTGTTTGTTGTATAATTCCATGTTGTGCACAAAAATTTGAGAAGACAGTAGACTCATACTCTCCTCCTCTATCAAATCTAAGTGCTTTGATTTTTCTCTCAAGTTGATTTTCAACTTCGGCTTTATATGTCTTAAACATATTCAAAGCTTCGTCCTTACTATGAATCAAATAAACATAGCAATACTTACTGCAATCATCAATAAAAGTGACATAATAATTCTTTCCTCCATGAGTTGGTGTGGATTTAAAGTCACAAAGATCACTATGAATTAATCCAAGTAATTCATTTGATCTTTCCAAAATTGACTTTCTCGTTTGCTTAGCAAATTTCGATTCAATACATGTTTCACACTTATGATTAAAATCAATTTCGAATTTAGGTAATAAGTCTAATTTAACCATTCTATGCATGGAACGAAAATTAACATGTCATAATCTAGCATGCCAAATATTATAAGACTCAACAATATAAGTAGAAGCATTTATTTTATTAGCATCATCAATGGCAATTACATTGAGTTTCATGAGGCCATCAGCCACATAACCCTTTCCAACAAACATCCCACCCTTGGTAAGTACAAATTTGTTGGATTCCATTACAAGTTTAGAGCCCTTAGCAATCAGAATAGGTCCAGAAACCAAGTTCCTCCTTATTTCAGGAACATGCAGCACATTCAGCAAGGTGAGACTCTTTCCAGATGTGAATTTGAGTACCACTTTGCCTTTGCCCTCCACCGCAGATGAGGCAGAATTGCCCATATACAGCTTTTCTCTATGGGCAGCAGGATGGTATTCAGTGAATATTTCTGTCAGCGCATATGTGCTTAGTAGCACCAGTATCCAACAGTCATTCACTCACATTTGAGACCATGTTGACATCGGACACAACAGCAGCCAATTCTTCATTGGTGGTTGCCATGTTAGCATGGTTGTTGTTGTTTCCGTTGGCATGATTTCCATCCTTGCGATGATAACAATCTTGTGCCTTGTGACCAGATTTGCCACACACATAACATGCGCCCTTAATCTTCTTCATATTCTTGCCTTTGGGAGCAAGGGTAGATTGTACAAACTGCTTGGTTTTAGGAGCCTTATTCTTCTTCGGCTTGGCCTTGGAGTTTCCTCCCTTAACATAATTTGCATTGGCTTCAATGGCAGCAAACCCTCCAGAACGGTCTGCCTTTCTGTGGTCTTCTTTCACTCGTAGTCTCAGGATCAAATCCTCTATATTGATCTCACGACGCTTGTGCTTGAGATAAATTTTGAAGTCATTCCATGAAGTTGGCAATTTTTCAATTATCCCCCCAACTTGGAAATGCTCATTGATCTCGCATCCCTCAATGTGCAGTTCATAGATCAATTTCTGGATTTCTTTGACCTGAGAAACAACAGATTTGGAATCCACCATTGTATATTTGAGAAACTTACCGATAACAAATTTCTTTGAACCGACATCATCAATCTTATACTTTTTCTCTAGGGATTCCCACAACTCCTTCACTGTCTTGCACAGAGAATAAATGTCGTAGAGATTGTCATCCAAACTATTCAGAATATAATTCCTGCAACAAAACTCGGAATGATTCCAAGCTTCGATTGCCATGACAGTCTCTTTCGTCATTAGATTCTCATTAGACTTCGGAGCTTCTTCCTTGACAACATGAGCGAGATTCATTGTTGTCAGGAAGAACAGCATCTTCTGTTGCCATCTCTTGAAGTCCAACCCTTTGAACTTCTCAGGCTTTTCAGAGTATTTTGGCACAGCGCCATTCACATTTACAGATTGTTGATCCATAAAATTTTGTTTCAAGATTGTTGAATATAAGTAAACAATCTGTGATTTAAATATATGTGCTAATAAACAATAAATGAAATATATAAAATTAACAAAGTATCAATAAACAAAAATATAAAACAAACAACTTGAAGATCGAGGCTTGCGTACCGCAATGTCCTTGAAACAAAATTTCGTCCCTACTCAATGCTTGTAGTTCTACGGACGTCTACTTCACCAAGATTCAACGATCTAAGTTAGAATTCAAGCACTAGAAAACTTAACTTCTGGCGAATTTCCTTGTGGTACTCTCAGTAAAAATGCTATGGATTATAGAAGGAGATTTTTGGTTTTTTTTTTTTCTGTGTTCTAAATGCCATGCAAACGGAAGTATATATAGAGGGATTAAGCCTGTTCGCAACATGTATGGAGAAGAGATGCATCTGTTGGAAAGCATCTTCTCATAAGGGGTGCTTTGTTCTGTGTTCTTTCTGAACTCTCAGACTTCATTTGAAAGGATGAGTCTTTTCATAAAATAATTAAATTAATTAAATTTGAAATTAATTAAAAATAATTAATTACAGAATTTAATTTTGAGAGCCCAAGAGCCCCAAGGCCCATCTTTTGATAATTAAATATATATTAATTATATATATTATATATTAATTACTAATTAATTAGTGCACCTCAAAGCCCAACCCTAAGAGTGAGCCCAATTTTATTCTTCAATGCCTATTACTCCAATTACTTTCTATAAAGGACAAAGCCTTATAAAGTGATGAAAGCTTTTGGGAATGGCCAATGTGGGACAAAGAAATTTCTACTCAAACTCAAATTTCCAACAATTGGTCACTCAAATACGGAGTGTTCATATGATCCCACGAAGGGTGGTGCAGCAGGATATGGCGAGTGGACAAGAACGGCGCCAGTACGTGATATAGAGATGACACACACACCTTTGGCCATTAGGTATGGTGAATAGAGAAGGGCTGGTACTAGACGAAGTGGATCAAGACCTAGCTCTTCGGACAATGCAATAACAGCAGAGAGTGGAAGGGTGATTAATACTGAAACCTTGAGGGGGCCCTTTATGTCTGCTGGAAGTGGTGGCAATAAGGAGAGTCAAGAGCGCTGGCATAGAATTACAAAAAGGAAAACAGGTGTGTCTCGAGATCTGATACAATGGATTGTGAATGTTAATAACCCATTTACGACAAACCATGTGGGTTCACAACACCCCCACTTTATGGATATGCTTAACATGTATGCAAGGAATTCAGCAGTAACAATAGAAGAGATAAACGAGGCGGCACAATCTCAACCAACTGGCGTACTCATGCTGGGAAACAAAGAGGGTCAAAATCATTGCCACCATAGTCAGAAAGAGGCAGCCGAATGTAGCACAACGAAGCAGGGTACGGAGGAAGGAGATACTGAAATGGATCAGACCCCGATGAAAAAAAGCAAACCCATAATCGAAGTGAAGAAAACGGGAATTGCATCCCAAGGTGGTGGCGGCTGGCCTTCAACAGCCGCAAGGTTACCATGATCCATTTGTTTTGGAACTGCCGTGGTCTTGGGTCGAATGTTATCATAGAATCGAATGTGTTAGAAGGATGATGCGTTTTTTGAATGGCATCAATGTTGCTCCGATCGGAAAGGCTGGAGGTCTGAGTCTATGGTGGGATGATTTGATTGAGGTTGAAGGTGTGGATTATGCGAAACATTATATAGATGCCCAATGCTGATGTAAGGAGTCACAGTTTGTCTTTCGTTTCACTAGGGTTTATGGTACTTCTTATAGAGCTGAAAAAGTGGCTTTTTGGAGTGGGATGATTAACGACTTCTATCCTTCTACCATTCTTGGATTTACGGAGGTGATTTCAATGAATATCTGTGGGATTGGGAGAAGAAATGAGGCACGGAGTTTAGGTCCAATCGTCATAGATATCTGGATGATTTTATGAGGGAGATGGAATTAATAGATTTGGAGTTCAACGGCCCGCAATTCACTTGGCGTGGAACCTGTAATGGAACCTTGGTGGAGGAAAGGTTGGATCATGGGCTGATAAATAAATTGTGGCATGACAGTTGGCCTAATACTTCGGTGATCCATGGTACAGTCTTGGGCTCTGACCATTGCCCGGTGATTGTGCAAGGGGAGCCGTGTGGGGCAAGGAGTAGAAGCCTCTTCAAGTTTGAAGCTTTCTAGTCCTGTGAACATGAGTGCAAGAATATTGTTAAAAATTGTTGGGAAAGTATGTGCATGGGTGATAATATGAGGTGGAGTAAGAAAAAGTTTAAGTACAGGGGGCAGCAGATTGAGAAGATGATGTCCTGGCTGGGGAAGCTTCAAGAGGAATGGGGAAGGAATAGTAAGCAGATCGCTGATCTATCAATCAAAGTGGACAAACTATGGAGCCAAGAAGAAAGCTTTTGGCAGCAAAGATCTAGAGTGAAATGGCTTCAAGATGGAGACGCTAACACGACTTTCTTTCACCAATCCACCTTACAGAGGCGAAGGAGAAATAAAGTGATAAAAATTAAGGATGCGAATGATGTATGGATTGACTGCCCAAGGAAGGTGAGGGAAACCATTGGTAGCCATTTTATTAACCTGTTCACTTCGATGGGGGCTCAAGAGTGGGGGTCTAATTTGGATTGTGTTAATCCAAGGGTGACTACTGAGATGAATGCATCCCTTGTAGCTCTGGTAACTGTGGAGGAAATAAAAGATACGGCGATGCAAATGGGTGGATTAAAAGCCCCTGGCCGTGATGGTTTCTAGGGCATTTTCTGTCACTCTTTCTGGGATAATGTAGCAGGGGAGATTAATGGTGTGATTGAGGAAATAGTGAACGGAAATGGCAACCTACTCAAAATCAACGCTACACTTGTTGTTCTAATCCCAAAAGTCCCAAACTCGGATACAGTTTCTCAATTCCGACCAATCAGTCTGTGCAATTATTCTTACAAGATTCTGTCAAAAATCATGGCAAACCGCATCAAGCCCTTGCTTCCGAATTTGATCTCTCATTCGCAGAATGCATTCGTTGCTGGAAGACAAATCCATGACAATATTGGAATTGCGCATGAGCTATTCCATATTCTCAAAACTCGGAAAGCCAAGAGGAAATTCGAACTTGGGATTAAACTTGACATGCACAAGGCGTATGATAGGGTGGAGTGGGATTTTTTGATGGCAATTATGGAGAAGATGGGGTTTAATCCTAAGTGGCGCAGCCTTGTATTGGGGTGTATTTCAACTGTAAACTTTGCTATCATGCTCAATGGCCAACCTAGGTCGAAATTTGCTCCCTCTCGTGGCCACAGACAAGGTGATCCACTTTCACCTTATTTGTTCCTGTTGGTAAGTGAAGTCCTATCCTTACTGGTTCAAAGGGCGAGTGATACAAACAAGATCAATGGTGTTTAAATTAATCCCCAAGGGCCGAGTATTTCTCACATCTTCTTTGCGTATGACATTCTAAATTTTTTTAAGGTTGATAAGAAGAACTGCTCCAATATTGTGAATCTAATCAAGGAGTATTGTTTGGCTTCTGGCTAGCAGGTTAATATGCAAAAGTCCAGTGTGTTCTTTGGTGCAAAATCTTCCTAGTGCTCTAAGAGTGGATCTAGAAGGTATTTTGGGGATGCCTGCGGTGGAAAACCCTGGGATCTATCTAGGAGTGCCTGCCATCTAGGGAAGATCTAAGAAGGGGGGATTGGCTTATGTGAAAGAAAGGGTTTTGGGAAAAGTTCAAGGATGGAAGCAAGCAACATTATCACCAGTTGGAAAGAAAGTTTTAATTAAAGCGGTGGTTCAGGCTATTCCGGGCTACCCGATGAATATATTTAAATTTCCTGCCAATGTGTGTAATGATCTTGACTCCATCATTTCAAAATTCTGGTGGGGTCACAAAGGCAACGAAAGGCATATTCATTGGATTTCTAGAAACACTATGGGTTTACCGAAGGCCGAGGGGGGTCTAGGATTCCGTTGCTTCATGGATTTCAACGACGCCCTCCTTGCTAAACAATGTTGGAGGTTGATTCATGATCCACACTCTCTTTGGGCTCGGGTTCTGAAAGCCCGCTATTTCCCTCACTGCTCTTTCCTTGAAGTTAAGCGTGGTGGAAAAGCTTCGTGGGCATGGTCAAGCCTTCTTTCAGGAAGAGATCTACTGCTGAAAGAATCCCATTGGCAAATTTTCAATGGGAATGAGGTTCGGGTTTGGATTGATAAGTGGCTCCCCACTCTTCCGGATGGACACCCTTTTCCTCGGGGCAGTGTTCAGGTTAACAGGAATACTCAGGTGGTGGCATTATTGTGTCCTACAACTGGTGGCTGGGATATAGATTTTCTAAAACCTTTCATCTCGGCGATGGAGTACGACGCCATTGTGGATACTCAGATTGGTGATCCTAGTTTAAGGGACAAGTTGATTTGGCCTTATGATCGTCGAGGGATTTATACAGTTAAATCGGGCTATCACTGCGTTCATGCAAAGCCGGCTCAAAGGGTTAATTTGGGTTTGTCTTCCTCCTTGTCTATTCCATGAAATTTATGGAAAGTTATTTGGAAGCTACATACCCCACCTAAGCTTCGATGTTTCTTTTGGAAGACAGTTCATAATGCTTTGGCTACTCGGCGGGCCTATTTAGGAGAATGGTGGCGCCCTCACCTCTTTGTCCAATATGTCAAACTCATAAGGAGACCATTGAGCATCTCTTTCTTCTATGCCCATGGGTGGAACCGATATGGTTTGGTGATATGTTGAATCTTAGACTTAATCGCAATGCTATCACAACTTGGGTGAATTGGCTTATCACCCTCACTAACTCCACTTCGAATTCGAAGGTTGAGGTGGATAGAGTGTTATCATATGTTGCATTCACGTGTTGGCAAATTTGGAAAACTATATGCAATTTCCTTTTCCAGAAGCAATCTATCAACCCGAGACATGTGATCGCTGCCATTGATAATACTGCTCGTACATTCCATGAAGCCTCCAGGGTCCCGGTGCTGACTTCACCACAGGCCAACCTTGTTGCCTAGGTGCCAGCCCGTTGGGTTCCTCCTTCTTCTCTATTTGTCAAGCTCAATGTCGATGCTAGCTGGGACAAAGTTACAAAATCGTGTTTCTCGGGACTCTTCTAGCACCTTTATTGTTGCTAGAAGGAGTAGTTTTGTTGCTCAATCTACGGCAGCTACAGAGGTTGTTGCGATCCGTCATGGTTATGAGATGGAAGCTGTTATGGGTTTCAACTTTGTTATGATTGAATCTGATTCCCAGGATTCTATTTCTTGCCTCAAGGGTAAGATTTCAAATGGCAGGTGGGAGGCATTTCCAGTGCTGACGAAGTGTAAGTTGCTTAGAGATTCCTTTCAAGACTGTCATTGGTCTTGGACTCCAAGATTAGCCAATATGGCGGCGGACATCTTAGTGTCGCGAAGAAATAGGGAGATGTGTGATTTTACTTGGGTTGATAGGCCTCCATCTTCTTTGGTTCATGTATTATGTAGTGATGGACTTTCTTGTCCTCCTTAAGTTAGCTTTGGTAATGGAAGGGGTGACACTTGTTGTTTGCTTGTTGGGTCTGTTTCCTTCAACCCCTTGCATTACCCGGGTTTCTCTGATGCTTGCCTCGGGGTAGGCTTCATTATGTTTCTTTGGCATCTTTGCCCTGGTTATTAATCGTTTCCAGTTTTTCAAAAAAAAAAAATATATATATATATAACGCACCTCATAATTAACAAAAATTTGTTCGGTTCTGATGTATTTTATAGATTAAGTTTTTTGTTCGTTAAATAGTTGTCAGTTTATCATTAATCAAAATCTAAAGGCCAAAATTTTCAATATATAAAATTATTACTAATAACTCCGGTAATTAACCTCACCAGCTATGGTTGGTGCCTCGGCAACGACCTCAGGCAAGTCAAAGTTAATCCCTTCCCTTATATTAGGGTGTGCTTCCATAGGATCATCTGCAAGCAATCGCCTGCGCTCCCTCCCACATCCATCAATCTCTCCACCCCTTCAAATCCATCGTAGCCGTCCAATATTACGTTCATGAACGACACCGATACACTGGACATCGCCTTTTGCATCAGGCCGTTCATTTCCGGCTTCTTCCCATAGTACTCGTAAGCCAGCTCACCGTTCACCTTCACGAATGGCTCCATCGTGGCGTCCACCACAGCCTCGTGCACCATTGGCCATGCACTCATGAGCACATCCTGAAAAATTCGACATTTAATATTAAAAAAATGATGTTACGCTCATTCACTCGTCATTTTTAATTTCACCTAATTTATAAATAAATTAAGAAAATCTATTTGTGTCAAGGAGATCTTCAGTTCAAACTTGATAAACAATATTATTGATAAAATAACTTTTGTTAGAGGGTGAAGAAATTGAATGTCTAATAAATTAAGTAAATAATATCGTTTGTTAAAAAAAAATAAAAAATTTAAAAACCTGGTGGTGTTGAAGGACATAAAGGTCGTACGATGAGCCGTTTTTGTCGGTGACGAGGGTTTTACCAATTGCGGTGAGGGAGAACTTTCTGTCGTCGGAGCCGTCAATGGTGTCGTTCAGATGTTCCGTGAACACACCGTAGTTGGTGAGCATGCGGAGGATGCGCTGGAGGTTCTCGGCGTCTCCGCTGTCGTTGGAGAGAAGGCGTGCGAGGATGTCAGTGGCGGAGAGGGGAGTGTTGGAACCGCCCTGTCAGATGGCGTCGAGAACGTTAAGTCGAACAACGGCATTTTATAGGATGTAATGTGAGGCCTTGGATCATAATTCATGTGTTCAATAATTTAGATTAGATTGTAATGAGTCATAACTTATGAAAAGTTTGATCATCTTACTAGATGAATCAAGTTTGGATGGTTGGATTTTGCTACAATGATGTAATAGAGAAAGCTTTCCTCTCTCCCTCTAACAGTAACTAATCCAATGAAAGAATAAAGGAGTATTCTCTCTGCAACATTATCCTCTTCTTCATTATCTTTGTAATTTATAGTTACTGAGCTCATTCTTCTTCTTGATCTCAAAAAAGAAATCAATATACAAATTTATGAAACTCTAACATGGCATTAGAGCCAGGTTACAATCATCTACATTGGCGTGAATCTGTTACTCTTGGTGGCTGAAGAACTCGAATCGATTCGATCTTCGTCGTACCAAATCTCGATTTCTGAAAGCTCTGGGTTATTCAATTACAATTCTAGCATGGCTAAATCGAGTGGTGCTGTTCTAGCACTAGTTTTCAATGGAAAAAAACTTTGGTTTCTAGCAAATCAAAATGAAAACTATATTCCGATCTCATGAGCTTTAAAGTATTGTTGAGAAATGCTTCAATGTTCCAACAAAGAAGGAGGAAGAACTCTCTGCAACGGAGAGTAAGCTTTTGATAGAAAATGTTGTCAAAGACGCAAAAGCACTTGGAATCAATCAAGATGTTGTTTCTGATTAGATCTTCCCACGATTGTAACTCAGGAGACTGTAAAATGAGCCTGAGACGCACTGAAGTAAGAATTTGTGGGAGATAAACAAGTAAGGCTAGAGAAATTACAAAGTCTTCGTTGTGATTTTGAATATACACGAATGGATGAGAATGAATCATTACCTTGTTAGACTTTTGATTTGATTAACCAGATGAAAAGTTATGGTGAAAATATGAGTAGAACAATATGGAGATTTTACTCTATATTTTATTTTATTTTATTTTATGTTGCTTGGTTGAAATACAACTCTTTTAAAAAAGAAAGTGCAAGCTGCTTCTTTTTTTTTTTTTTTTTTTTTGAATAAACGATATTATCTACAATAGGGGGGTGAGCTTAGCCTCACAATGAGTTAGCAATAATGTGGTTCAAATTCTTCTTTGGCAAGAATCGAGCCTAAGACCCCTCACTTACAAGTGAAGAAGAATACCACTATACCATAGGTTTATTCTATAAACCTATCACACCCCAACCGCTCCCCCCCCTTTTTTCTCTCCCCTATGATAGCTTTTCTCTCCTCTATGAGAGTCTTTCTCACCGTTGTGTGATTGGGTTTTGTTCTCTCTGTTTTGCTTCGACACTAGCCCTAGCTTTTGCTAGGGTCGATGACAACCCCGTGAATTTCCTTTAGGGTTTGTGCTTTGTTTGTTTTCAGTTTTTTCTTCCTCACTTTTCCTTTCCCATCCATGCAATATGCACAATCTATTCTTTCTTTTTCTCTTTTTGCCTTTGATTTCACCATCTTGGGCCCTATTCCCCAATCCTTCGTTTCCTCCATCCTCCTTGACCTCTTCCCCTCCATCATTTTCCTCAATTGACTTCATCATCTATCTTCTCATTTTCGATCAAGTACCGCCTCTGCTTACCTTGTTTTGTTGTGGATATTTGGGAGAGTGTTTAGAGCTTTAGTTTGCGTGTCCGCACCACCACCCATGTTGGCCCTTGTTGGTCCCTCTCTTGCTCATTCTTGTCGGCGGTGTTTTTTGTGGATTCTTTATACTTGTGTGCTTCTTTGATCTCATGGCGGCTATCTCGGTGCTAGCCTTTGGAGGACGATGTGACCTATGTTTTCACCAATTCTGATTTTCTTGATGGTCTGATCTCAGGTGATCGTGAAGGGTGGTCGATCATGATGTGGCTCTCTAGCAGCGTCGACACCGTATGCAGCTTCAAGAAGCCTAGTTGTCTAAGGTTTTCTATGTGGCTTGTCTGTGTGTGCTGGCACCAAGGTTGGTTTTAGGCCTTTGTCTTTTGTGTGTTGTGGCCATTTTTCTTTTGTTGTAATTATTTGGTTTAGAACCTTTGTTGTATTTGTCCCCATTGACCAAAAAAATAAAATAAAATAAGGGGGTTTTAAAGATAAGGACTTATCAAAGATGATTTTTAGAATATAACCTAAGAGGTTTTTAGTATCTAAAAAAGAATCATCTATTTCAATGCACCTTGACATGTCACCTATAATAATACCAAACATTTTACCACTATTTACATGTATGTCCTCTTAATTGTTTGAAATGTAACCTCAACTTTGTTGTTTCAGAAACGTAACAATCAATTAGAGAGAGAGAACGACGTTAAAGCAAGCTTGAATTGCACCTGTAATCAATAAAAATTTTCAAATTTTCAAACAGGTTGTCTACTCTCCCAAACAGTGTTGTTACCGTATGGACCCATGCTCCATGAAAATCTGTTTGAAGCTACGATTGTTCGGCTTCCTCGATTCGCTGCCTTCGTCGGAACCCACGAATCATTTCTATAGAAATATATATATATATTTCTTTTTTTTTTGTCTTAATCAACATAGCAGTTGGTACGGTTTGTCTTAATCATAAGCTATATGGTGTGGAGAATGTGCTTAGCTCTCATAGCCAACACACCAATTGATACTTGTATAGCTTGTTGGTATGGTTTATATGTATTGATCCGAAAAGTTTCATTGTTTTAGCAAGAATTTATATTTGCAATGCACACCATGTGTTTGTTGAAATGCCCTTGTGGAGGTTTTTGTACACGTTGGTTCTTTTTTCATTTACTTTGGTCAATTAGGTTCTATCCATTCAGTACAGTCAATTTGGGGCTTGTTCAAGACATACAAAGAAGGCATTGCGACAGGTGATGCATGGAAGAACGACTACGATGTTATTGATATGCTGGAGACATACAATAAGGATCTTAATTGCTTTGATATAGGCGGTAAGCGTTTGGCAAAAACAGCTGCAGATATTGCTACCATTTTTGGACTACCTGAAGGAGGCAATGATAGCCAATTCCATTTCTCCTACAAACAACTAAAACATCAAAGAAAGTGAGTATAATGAACTAAACATGTGCACCTAAGAAAATAAGATGTATGAATACATAGTTACACAGTTTGTTCACACAAGATACGAATGCATCACCTGTCATAATGGATGAATTGGTTGGAATTGGTGCTGAAAACCCGAACGAAAAATAGTTTAGTATGCACGAATCACCAGTCAATATCACAACAACTGCTTCACTTTGATTTTGGACCCAAGCAGATTTTGAAAATCAGGATGATTACTATAAATTGATAATTCATTAAAGAGCAGATTTCGTGTAAGATTCATGGGCGAATATTTAGGGATCAGAATTGAGTAATTGAAATATATTAGGGTTGATATTTCATCTATTTCTTTAATTGGAATATATCATTTAGTGTTGTAGGGAAATATGATCATCTCTACGTTTTTACATCCATCTCATTTTTACAGAATCCCAGAGTTTCATATTGCATTTGAGAGCAAAAGTGAGTGCCCGTCTTGTTGAGATTTGTAATTAGGAAAGAATATTGATGAGGAGATATATTTTCGTACCATATAAAAATTATGAAACTCGATTTGGTGCCCGGTAGTGTCATCTATTTACTTCTTTGAAGTGCGACAGTCACTAAAAAACTCTATAAGCATCGCTACTTTGTTCCGCTAAAATACTTGTACAGACTCTTGACACTTCTAAGGGACACTGGGATTATCCCACCACTTACATGCATTCTTTAATTAACTGAATGCTAAGTGGCGGACGAAGACGAGGATGATGTAGCGAATGCAGATTTTGCCTGTCGTTGGCTTAATTTCATGTACAAACCCTGCAACAAGGAAGCAAACTGTTAGGAGACCATTTGTTCGCGGCCAGTTTATACAATACAAATCGGTTTTATTGATTATGCCACAAGGATGCCATGCGTACGAATCTAAATTTCTTATCCAGATTTGGATGTGTAATAAAGTTCTTGCATGTGAGTTGGAAAACATTACATTTGTGGTGTGAATTGTTGCTCCGGTTGTCATGCTAATTTTCTGATCCGGAACCAGCTCAAAGTTCAGGTTCTGAATAAAGATTGTGAGAGCAACAGTCGCTTCCAGCAGAGCAAATTGATCACCAACACACTTCCGTGGCCCTCCGCTGAATGGAATGAACCTACAGCAGATAATTCTGTTCAACCACAATTTTATGCCAAATGGGCTATGTAAATGGAAAGAATGAAGCCATTCGAGCTCTAGGTTGAATGTTTATAAGTATGCGTTTCTTGAAAAGAATGCTATCGAGGAGAAGTCCAGAGATTATGTAGGCACTGCAACATCATGAAAAGGGCATAAATTATAAGTACCTGAAATCTGTGTTTGTTTCATTAGGTACGGAGCCTTCAAGATCAAATCTTTCAGGTACAAACTCTTCTGCTCTCTCCCACACCTTGTAAAACCATGGGAAAAATACACACCAAATACGTTTTTAATTTCTAAAATAGAATGTGAAATTCATAAAATACAAGAAAGTTTGTTCAAAACTTAACATAAGATGGTACCTTTGAAGAACGATGGATATTGTATACTGATATCATAATATCTTGACCAGCATTGACTTTGTAATTTCCCGGGAGCACATCAGCTACTTGAGCTCTTCTTATCAAAACCTAAATAAATTAGAACAATGAAACCACCAAGAACAAACATGAGTTGATATGAACTTTAGACAATTGACTGTTTTTTCAAATTTTCCTAATTGTATGTGGTTTCATTGTTCTAATTTATTTAGGTTCTGATATGAACAAGAGAGAACTTAACATACAGGAGGATGTGGGAAGAGACGCAATGATTCCATTATGCAGCGTGTCAAGTACTTAAGGTTCTTTATGTCATCATAGGATGGACGCTGTCCTTGTAAAACTTTATCAACTTCTTCTTGTGCTTTCACCAAGGTGTGGGGATTCTACAGTAACAAAAATAATCAAATACAAGAAAAACAAAATGAGTACACACTTGTACCTCAGCAACCTATTGGAATGAGAGAAACACAGAAGGAAATGATACCTTACTTAGAAGATATAGCGTCCAAGTCAACACTGAACCAGTCGTCTCATGTCCAGCAACCAACATAGACAAAAGATCATCCCGCAATTGCTCACTTGATACCTGAAAAGTATTGCATCCTCAGTCCTCAATCTTCACTTTTACAACTAAAAAGTATAGCGACCAGAGTCTTTACTTTACAACTAACATTAACGATTGAGCAAGATTTGGATTACTGTTGGGCTCATTAACTCAGTCTTAATAATTCTTCAAAAAATGAATAACGAAAAACATTTGTAGCCTTTCTTGTACAAACATTTACATACTTATAAAGTCCATCTCAAATCAAGCATATCAGTAAAAGAAAAATGAGACGAGAATTTTCCACATACGCATATGCAGATAATACGCTATCATTTATCATAACACTGTTATTATGTATGATCAACGCTCTTTTGGAAAAAAATAAATAGTGTTCCCTTTTTCAACATTAACCTTGATTCTGTCAATGTAGTGTAAATGTTTATTGAAGCAAAGTAGCTGAGATTCCTATCCAAAATAGACCTTTCAAACTGTGGATGCTAACAAGATAAGAGAACAGTTATTATTGAACGCTAGTATATACCAACCTCTTCTCTACTTGCAAGCAAAAAGCGAAGGATGCTTGGATCAGTGTCATTTATATATTCTTCCTCATCAATTCTTTCGCCCTCAGCTTCCACAATTTCTTTGCACTTAGCAATAAGTTCTTCAACAGAACTCCTGATCACTTGAACTGCTTTTTCAGCTTTTATTTGTCTTGGGATTATCTTCCGCAAAACATCAACCTACAACAACCCAATAAAAGAAATCAGTAACTGTGATCACATTCCAAATTGAAAGGAAAAAATACAGCAGCAGAATATTAGCAAACTTGAGAGAGAGCTTGCCTTCCAATATGGTAATATATCAGTAGAGCGAAGCTCAGCCTCTTTCAATGCAGTGTAAACAGACTCAATAACCGGGCTATAAGCATTTAGCGAATCGAAATTGTAGTTGAACAAAGACAGGCCTATAACATCAAGAGTTAACTGAGAAAATCTGTCCTCCATGTTTACAGCAGTTCCATTAAGTGCATCACGTTGTAGCTTCTCCACTAATCTCTCAGCACATTTGCAAAATACCCGATCTACTATCACGGACAAGTACTTCTTATGAAGAGATGGCACCACAGCCCTGCGCCTCGCCTATTATGAATAAGACATTCACTCCAAATGAGATGGGAGAAAAGAAAAACCTGCTGAACCATATATCTGGTTTCATATTTCCATGAAACATGCAAGAGGCATTATTAAGATCACAATTCAAATTTCCATGTAGCTCAACAAAACAAGTTGAGCAAGGCAAACACCCGAATGAAATGCAAAATTCAGTTTGATCAAGAAAATCAAAGCTCACTAGATACATTCTGCTCTTCTTTATCAACATATCCATTACTAAGAAATCACCACGTATATCGAATTATAACTAAGAACAACACAAAGCATATAAACAGCCCTACCCATATCAGAGCAAACTATACCATGTCTAGATTTCATATTTCAGAGAGACGGATTAGTGGCTCACTACTAATCACAGATATTGTCACCAACTTGCACCTTACCACCTACTAGCACAATAAACGCGGAGTTGTGTTACAAAAGGCCCCGGTGCAATTAGGAGTAACACGATTCATTATATAGTATATTTTATTTTGTCAATTTTCCGACATGGGATTCTTACATTCCTCAACAAACCCACGTCTGTAATTAAACAATTTTCCAAGTTTTTTTCTTCCGAAACAGGGAACTGAAAAGCATTACCGTCCAAAGCGGGCCTTCAGCGATTGCAAAACCAGAGCCGAACAAAAACTCAGAGACCTCAGCAACAAGTCCCTTCGCGTACTTCCCGTAATTCCTAAGCACGTGCTTAGCAATGGCAGGGTCACTGACCACAAGGAAATTTCTCGGCCCGGCGGCGAGCCGGTAAATCGGACCATACTCGTTCATCCATTTGTACAGCGGCAGAAACAGAGCGCCACCCAGAAGCTCCGACACGTCCTCGAGCTGAGCGCTGGCGATGGGGATGCCGGAGTCGTCGTTTTTGGAAATGGTGAGGGAGCGAGTGAGCGAAGTGAGCCAATTTGGGCTGACCCATGAGCTGGGTTTGGAGTTTGTGGTGGTGGGTTCCTTGTTGTCAATGGAGGCTCTGAGGGAGGAGATGGAGTTGAATGGGGCGGCGCGTTTGGGAGGAGGGATTGGGTGGAGAGAGAAGGAGGAGAATGATGAGAGAGAGTGAGCCATGGATCGCTGCTGTGAATGGAGAGAGTCTGTTCGTCCCTACAAAACCAAACTCACTCAGTAGGCTTTGTTGCAGCCAACGATATCTCCAACTCAGCCTCACCTGCTTGTGCTACTCTCGGTGGGAAGAAAGGAAAATCCTTGAGATGTTTTGGTCCGGGTTTATAGAGGCTGCGGTTGGGCTTAAAGTCCTCTATGGCTTGAACCGGTTCGGCATTCTTTTCTTTCTTCCTAGTTATAAGTCGTAAATAATGAGATCGATATCAATAATAATAACTACTTCATTGTGTCAATTAACTCACTCACAATTAATCCTAATTTTTTGAAAAATAAAATAGGGATCCCCTTCCTTAAAGGACAATCTGAACAATCTATTTTTCAAGTTGCACCTCATAGATCATCCTTACAAAATATTAGTCAAATTAGAAATATTTGAGGCATCTAATTGAGTTCAAAGATATTGACGAATATTTGATCTATAAGAAACAATGAAATTTCATTGTGATAATTAAATAGAAACATGGTTTTGAATTGAATTGAATTTTTGTAAGGATAATATATGAATCGAGACTTACAAAATAGACGTTTCAAATATTTGAAGTTCGATGTGGAGTGGGCCTCACAACTAATCCCCATTTTTTTTAACTTCAACGATCTGAACCGTTTATTCTATAAGGCCTTCAAGTTGCACCTCATAGATCATCCTTACAAAATATTAGTCAAATAAAAAATATTTGAGACATTTAATTAAGTTCAAAGAAATTGACGAATACTTTGTTCCTAAGAAAACATTGAAATTTCTTCTTCATAATTAAATAGGCAAATGGTTTCATATTAAATTGAATTTTTGCAAGAATGATCTATGAATCGAGACTTATAAAATAAATGGTTCAGATAATTGAAATTTGATGTGAAGTAGGTCTCCCAACTAATCTCCATTTTTTGAATAAAGTGAGGAACCTCTTACATCAAAGTGCAAATATATTTTTATATTTAGAAAAAAAAAATCCCAATAATGATCATCAGAAAGAAGAAAGCTTAATGGTTACTTCAAACCAAACACAAGTATTATACTAAAGGGCAATTAGCAAGAATGGTCTCTAGTGACATTTAAATAAATGATCATTTATGAACACCGACGACATATTGATTGTATATCAACGACAAGACAATGAAATAAAGACATGTCGACACCTGATTGTTTCTGCAACTAAATATTAAAAAGTGATCATTCGTGCTAATTATCCTATATATTCTAGATTTTTTGTTTTCAAAACGATAATTTATCATTGGTTACATCAAGATCTAGCTGAATACAATCGGAAATCCACCCTATATCACAAACTAAGAATTAGAAAAACATCGCGTACTTTATCCAACACGGGTAAGTGAACAAAGTTAAGGTTTCACCATTGAACCAATTAGTAATATGAGAAGTATTACTGTAAACACGAAAATTCTATATCGAATGAAACAAGAACATGTGTACAAAGTAGATTTGTATTGATTTGACTGTGTAGGTTACAATCTCTGCTTACAACTTTTCCTCTGACCCAGTCTTCAAATTTGATGTAGATGCGTGATTGTTGATCCAGGGGTCACGATGACTAGATCTTGAACGAACGGTTGAACGATTGTTTCAAGTTTTGAGCTTGAAAACAACGTGTAGATGATCTTCACCTCAAGGGTGCGGCAAAGGTGGTGTTTGATATGAGATTTCGTTGCTTCAAGGGTCTTGGCGACTTGATCTTAAAATGAATGTTACTACAAGTTTATAAGCTTGCAACAAAGTCTTGAATGAATCGGCATGAGCGCTTGTTGATTCTTCAAGGAAGTGCTTTAGCTTTGGTCAAGAGAAAGCTTCGGCTTTGGTTGAATGTTCTTCGAAGATAGCTTTGGTAGTGTATTAATCAAGAAGAGATTTTACGCTTAGAGCAAGAGATGGGTGCAGCCATGGAAGTGCCCACCTTGTCTCTTACCGATGTAGAGACTTTGAGGACTTTGGAAGGCTTGTTTGAAGATTGTCGCCGTAGTTTTAGGGATATAGCTTTCAAGTAGTGTCTTCCATTTTTGAGCTTGATGCCTTTTTTTGCCTTTGCTCATTTTTGTAATAAGGTTTTGTAGCCAAATTTTTTTAAAGAAATAAAGTATTCATATTTGAATTTGCTCTTTATTCTTCAAAGTGTTTGTGTTTTGTTGGTGATGTGATTGTACTTGAAATTTTTGAAGTTTCAAGTTGCCTACGTACCCTTGGTTGAGGAGGGATGAAGTCAGGAATGACGGATTGTGGCAATTTTGGATGGTGATTTTTTTGTTTTGTTTTATTTTACAGTACACAGTTTATGCTCTTGCGTGCCAGGAGCGTTGGGTGTCGCCTTTTATGCTCATGTGAACAAGGACCATTGTGCCGTGTGCAATTTAGGCTCATGCAGGCGATGAGCGTTGTGTGTTTGCCTTAGGGGTAGTAGCGCTTCAGGAATCTGCCGTTGATAGGGCCGAACTTCAAGCCATCTTCTGCCATGATTAAGTAAGTGTCGTTGGTGTAGACCTCTTGTATTACGTAAAGTCCATCCCATTTTGATGTGAACTTACTTTTTGTCTTTTGAGTTGTGATGATGGGCTTGCATAATGCCAAGACAAGATCTCCAGTTTGGAAAGACCTTGGGCGGATCTTTTTGTTGAACTCCTTGGATAACCATGCTTGGTAGCATTCCAAGTGTTGTTGAGCTTCGAGCCTTATTTCGTTGAGTGCTTCCAACTCTTGAAGTCACAACTTTGCGTTTTCCTCTTCAGTCAAGTTTTCTTGTATAGCCATCCTTAGTAAGGGGATTTAATTTTTGAGTGGCAGAACAACTTCCACACTATATACAAGAGAATAAGGCGTCGCTTGGGTAAAAGTCCTATGTTTCGTCCTATATGCCCAAAGTGCTTCGCTTATTCTTTCATGCCAGTCTTACTTTGTTCGGCCGATTACCTTCTTTAAGAGGTTGCACAATGTTTTGTTGAATGCTTCTACAAGACAGTTGGCCGGAGCATGATACATAGAAGACTTGTGATGCTTGAACTTGTATTTCTCGCATAGCTTGTCCACGAGTCAGTTGGAGAACTATTTTCCGTTATCGGTGATAATGTAGGAAGGTATACCATATCGATAGATGATATGCTCTTTAATGAAATCGATGACAGTTTCCTTTTTGACTTCCTTTCTAGGTATGACTTCAGCCCATTTGGAGAAGTAGTCTGTTGCGGCTAGGATGTAGACCTCTCCGGTAGATGATTTTGGTGCAATTGGTCATACGACGTCCAATCCCCATGTATCAAATTGCCATGAAGCAACCGTATGGTGTGATGGCTCAGGTTGTTGATGTATGAAGTTGGTGTGGAATTGGTAGGCTTGGCACATTTTGGCATGTTCCAGGCAATCCTTCACCATACTTAGCCAGTAGTAGCCCATCATTTTGAGCTGGAAATGTAACTTTGGTTAAGACTGATGCGATTCACATATGCCTGAGTGTGCTTCTTCTATGGCTTGATTAGCTTCTTCCTCACCTAGGCATCTTAGAAGTGCTTATTCAAAAGAACGTTGATAGATTGTTCTTTTGTAGTAGAGGAAACAGGGTGCTCGTCGACGTATTTCAAAGTGGTGTCTAGGATCGTCGGGAAGCTTTCCATGCTTCAAGTGGTCGATCAGTGACTATCTCCACTCTTCAGTGTCGACTGGAAGTACTGAGATGATGTTTATATCATCTAGTAGCATTTCAATAATGGGCAAGATCACCCATCTTTGGCAAACTGGCACGTCTGCAGCTTCGTCCTCTCATAGCGCCATACTTGAGGCTAAATTAGCAAGAGTGTCTGTCATTTGATTTTCTTTTCTTGGCACATGTTTTAATGCCACGACCTCAAATTTTCAGAGCAATTGAGTTACTAGCTGGAAGTATGGGACGAGATCATATTTCCTCACTTTATATTTAGTCAAGAGTTGATTGATTATGAACTTGGAGTCCTCATATACTTCAGCGACATTGTTGGAGCATAGCTTGCGTAGCCAAAATAAATATGGTAGTATTTGTCTTTGTGGTGACATGAATACTACTCATGCCCATGCTCTATTTGCTTGTGCAGATTCGTCGAAGAACATTGTCCATGTCGGGAAGAAGTCAATGTAAAACACCTCCTCGTTAGGCAAGTCATCTGAGATTTTCCAATTGGCTGAGATTGGATGATCGGCAAGGAAGTTTGCTAGCGCTTGTCCCTTGATGACTTTAGTTGGAACGTATATGATCTCGTAATGATTGAGAAACAATGCCCATTTTGCTAGTCACCTCATCAAAACTGGCTTGGACATGACGTATTTGACAATGTCAGCTTTGGCAACCAAGTGGATGGTATAAGCATGCATGTAGTGTTTGAGCTTTTGGACAACAAATCTGAAGGCAAGGCATATCTTCTTGATTAGGGTGTAGTTGAGCTCAGCCCCAGTGAGGGTTTTACTTAGGTAGTAGAGTGCTATTTCATTTTGGTCTTCATTTTCTTGTGCTAAGAGTGTTTCAATGGAACCTTCTTGTGTAGCAATGTACAGGATGATCGGCTTTCCAGGCATGGGAGCTCCTAAGACAAGTAGGCTTGCCAGGTATGTTTTTATGCTTTCAAAGGCATTGTGGCATGCGTCATCCCATATGAATGAAGTGTTACTCTTCATGAGTTAACTAAAGGGTTGACAGCGTCCAGCGAGGTTGGAGATGAAACGTTTGATGAAGGCAAATTGTCCTTATAGACTTTTCAACTCGTGTAGATTCTTTGGCTCGGGCATGCTTTGAATGGCCTTAATCTTTGATTGATCCACTTCAATGCCACGGTGCTTGACAATGAAGCCGAGGAACTTCTTAGAGGTGACACTAAATACATATTTTAACGAGTTCATCTTGAGGTTGTAATGCCATAGTCCGTCGAACACCATTCATAAATCCTTTAAGTGATCGGATCTCTTCTTGGTCTTGACAACTACACCATCTATGTAACATTTTACGTTTTTGTGCATCATGTCGTTGAAGATCATCTGCATTGCGCGTTGATATGTAGCTCCAGCGTTCTTCAAGCTGAAGAGCATTACCTTGTAGGAGTAGATACCTTTTGGAGTACGAAAGGCTGTTAGATCCTTGTCTTCGGAAGCTATGCAGATTTGATTGTACCCAGATGAGCTGTCCATGAATGATAGTGCCTCATAGCTAGTGGTTGCGTTCACCATGATTTCACTGATTGGCAAGGGAAAGTCGTCATTTGGGCAAACATCGATGAGATCGTAGAAATCTACGAAAACACGTATTTGTCTAGATTTCTTAAGGATAATGACGATGTAAGAGATACACTTAGGGTATTGCACCTCTCGATTGAAGCCTGCTTCGATTAGCTTGTCAATCTCGACCTCAATTTGTGGGATGAGTTCAGATCGATAACGTCTTTCAGTTTGCTTTATTGGTCGTGTTCCAGGCTTGACTGTCAGGTGATGCACAATAATGGTAAGGTCAAGGCCGAGTTTTTCCTTGTAAGTCTAAACAAAGATGTCTTTGTACTCCAAGAGCAGTTGGTAGTACTTATCGATCTTATATGTGCTTAGTAGAGCACTTACGAAGATAGGTTTTGGCTCATCGTTTGTGCCTAGGTTGAGCTCCTTAAGATTATTGACTGTGGCTTTCCCCCTGTCTTCGCGTTGTGGTCGCGCAGCAATGACATCCTCCTTGGGAACTTCGTATTTCTCGTCCTCTTGGATCGTGATGTGGAAAACGTCTTGGACCTCATTTTCAGTGTCGTCCACTTGGGCTTGTTAGCGTGAAGATTGGTCAGTGTGGATGATGATGCGCTGCTTTACCTTGAATTGTCCTTTTGTGTCCACTTCTAAGGTTGCTTGGTGCTTCATCCTTAAAGGAATCGAGTTGCGAACGTCGTTTTTTTCTCGAGCTTTTCTTCCTTTGGCATTATCTTTCTCTTTCTAGAAGTCTTTTTGTTCTCTAAAAGTCTTTCCAAGGCAGATCGTCGCGGATGAGACTTTGATATTTTAGCATCGCCTAGCTATGTAAGAGGTAAAATTGCATTTGCCTTGATTAGCTTTATGTCGGCTTTGCTTGTTTCGAATGGGGTTTTCCCCCTCTTTCTTCTCAACATCGAGATGTATCGGAAGACAGGTGTGTTTGATCCTTTTGAGGGCATTACATTCCCTTTGGTTGTTGCGGGCTTAGCAGGCTAATTGTCATTTTTGCTTAAAGATGGCACGGCTTCCCTTCTTGCTCTTTGGGCGCAGCTTGCCACTCATTCTTTTTGGGTGCAGCTTTGCCTGTGGACTTGATCTCTTTTGGAAGAGCTTCAAGCACCGTATCTTTATCCATGTAGAACTTGGCGTCCACGAAGTGTGATTTAACTTCGGTGAATGGCTTGGTGTCGCCTTGTATCACCTTCACTCATTCTCGGTAGTATTTTAAGCATTGGTGGAGGGTGAACGGCACCACTTAATTCTCATGGATCTAAGGCCTTCCCAAGAGCAAACTATATGAAGTTCTCATGTCAATCACATAGAATATCGTGCTCAACTTGAAATCGCTAATGGTCATCTCGACACAGACCATGCTCATTGCTCTTTGTCCTCCTTGGTTGAAACCTTGGATTAAAAGACAGCTTCGGGTCAGTTCGTCCACCTTTATGCTGATTGTAGTCATTGTTGACTTTGGAATGATGTTTATGGCTGAACCACCATCCACAAGCATGTGGTTGACTTTGTGCTCTTTCACGTACCTAGAGATGAAGGGAGGATGGTTGTGAGGCTTTGACCCTAGCAGCAAGTCTTCGTCAGTAAAGGTGATTGCGTCATGGGTGGCACATCATGTGGCCTAAGCTCCAAGCTTTTGTCCTTGATTTCTTGCAGTTCATGGTTGTCGGGACTCGCCAAGACCACTATTAGTGCTTTTCGCATCTCATTGGGCAATCATAGCACCTCCTCAATACTAAAGTATAACTCTAGGCTTTCTTTAGGTGTGGGAGTTTTCTCTTCCTTGATGGTTATAACTTTGCCTTTTGAGGGCTCTTTTATCTTTACTTCAACCATGTGACAGGCAGCGGTAGTGCACTATTGGAAGAAATCCTTCGGGAAGTACTCTTGCAAGAAGACGGGAATAAATGGCTCTTGCTCTATAAGTTCCCCAGCGTATGTCGACTTAGTAGCTCTTACGTTTTTCTTGAGCTTCCTATTATTGCGGCTGCGGTGTTTTCTCGCTTATTCCATTTTTGGTTTAATGACTTGTGGTCTTGGCATCCTTGTTTTCTTATAGGTCACCAGTGTCTACCCCTCTTCATCGTCGATAAGTGCATTTTGGTCACTTGTCCTCAGGGATGCTTGTGTAGAAGGTGCCATGTGGCTTGAGCATGGACATGAATGAGCATGCGTCATTTGGAGAGGCACGAGATCAAATGATCTAAACACAATCGTAGTAGTGTGTGTTGCAGCCGTGTCTTCAAGGTCAAGTTTAATTTGCCCTTGTTTTGCCAGCTTCATGATGAGCACCTTAAGGACGAAGCAATTGCCAACATGATGGCTCACGATAAGATGGTATTTTGCAGTACCTAGGATCGTTTACGTGATTCATCTCTTCGGGACACTTGCATTTAGGCAACTCGATCACTTTTTTCTCTAGCAAGTCGTTTAGCATTGCGGCCACGTTAAAGTCTGAAAAAGGGTACGTCTTTTGCTCCAGCTCCCTTAAGGTGTTTTTGTACCTATCTTGGGTGAGAGAAGGCTCACCTTTTTTTTATCTCATTCGCTTTGTTCTTAGAAGAGATCTTAACGGGCGCAGGGGAGGTCTTGACTGGGGTAGTGTTGATGGTAAAAGCTTCATTGGCGGACTTTTTCCTAGTCTTATTTACCTTCGGAGCGAGCACTTTGTCTTTCTTGAAGTCGGTGATTGGCTTTTTTTTTCCATGGTTGGCGATACTCAGCTCCATGTTGTGGGAACGAGTCGTTAATTCCTCAAATGTCCTCGGCTTTATGCATTGGATGATGTAGTATAGGCCCAATGCATGCCTTGAACGCACATCTCAATGGCGGCTGTTTCAGAAAACCGATCCTTGCAATCCAGACTTAATGAGCACAATCTATTAATGTAGTTGACCACTAGTTCATCCTTCTATTGTTTTGTACTTATCAGCTCCAGCATGCTTACAGTGCGGCTTGTGCTGTAGAAGCGGTTAAGGAATTCCCTTTCAAGCTAGTGCTAGCTATTGATGGATTCGGGCTAGAGGTCGGTGTACCAATCAAATGTGTTACCTTTCAGTGAGCGCACAAACTACTAGACGAGGTAGTCTCCCTTTGTTTCAGCGTCGTTGCAAGTTTCAATGAAATAGGCAATATGTTGTTTGGGATTGCCTCTTCCATCGAATTGCATGAACTTTGGCGGCTGATAACCCCTTGGCATCTTCAAGGCGTCAATATTCTTGGAGTAGGGCTTTAAGTACAACATGGAGTTATGCGAGTTTCCTTGGTATTGTGTCTTGATAGTGCTAATGATCATCTCTTGCAGCAGTTAGATAGATAGAGATCACATGAGCGTTGTTGCTTGGTTCAACTTATCTTCAATTTTCTCTACCAGAAGCTCTTCCTTTTCGTCGGTTTCCTCCTTTGGTGGATCAACCTCCAGGTCAGCTTCGTCGTTATGTTGCACCTCTAGACGGTTAACGAGCCTAGCAATTTGCAAGTCTTTCTCCTCTACTGTCCTTGTCATTCTTGTAATTGCTTCACTTATTTGAGCTAGCTACTCCTCGATAGAAGTCGTGCTAGTAGTCATGACTTGCATGGCTACGGGGCACGAGCTGCTTGAGTCGGCGTTAGAAGTCAAAGACTCAGAGTACCTTCTCAGACTTTCTTCCCTTGGTGCCCTTAGCGAGGCTAGGGTGATCACATATCCGTGCCTTGGGTGCTCTTGCTTCTTCGGCAAAGTTAATGAAGGGGTGGAAGGCACAATAGAGAGAGTTCTTGCCTTGTTTCGGGTTGTGATGCCCAAAGTGCCATCATTTAAGGCAAGGATGCCCTTGTTCTTTGCGTTGGTAGCAGGAATAGCTTGATCCTTTCTTAAGGCCATTTGTTGTGTATTTGGAGACAGAGATGAGAGGCAGTGATTGTCCCACTGGGCGACCCAAATTTGTAAACACAAAAAATTCTGTATCGAATGAATTGAGAACACCTATACAAAGTAGATTTGTATTGATTTGAATTTGTAGGTTACAATATTTGTTTACAACTTTTCCTCTTATTTAGTCTTCAAATTTGATGTAGATGCGTGATTATTGATCTAAGGGTCGCGATGACTTAATCTTGAACGAACAGGCGAACGATTGCTTCAAGTTTTGAGCTTGAAAACAACGTGTGGATGATTTTCACCTCAAGGGTGCGGCAAATGTGGTGTTTGATGCTGGATTTCGTTGCTTCAAGGATCTTGGTGACTTGATCTTGAAACGAACATTGCTACAAGTTTATAAGCTTGCAACAAAGTCTTGAAGGAATCGGCATAAGCACTTGTTGATTCTTCAAGGAAGTGCTTCGGCTTTGGTCAAGAGAAAGCTTCGACTTTGGTTGAATGTTCTTAAAAGAGAGCTTTGGCAGCGTATTAGTCTTCAAAGGTTTGGCAGAGGTTCCTCTGTGTAGAGATTTTTTGACCCCAATGCTTGTAGGAAGACCTTGTATTTATAGACTTCTCAAGGCTTGCCTTTGGGAGCATTTGGCTTTGATTTGTGTCTAATTTGTCCATGAGAGAATTTAGGCATGTTTTGTGTATTAATTTCAGCGATTTCCTTGCTTTAGCCGAATTTAAGAACCTTGCCTATTTTGTGAGCAATCTTTAAATCTTACTTGTTTTATGAAGATGCTTTAACTTTTTTTCCGATTGTGAAAGATTTTGGACCTCATTTGCCGAATTTAAAGGATGTTTCTTCCATTAGCCGAATTTAGGGAATGTTTTATACTTTCCTTGCTTGATTTGTGCCACATGTCATTGATGACTTGTCCATTTATGATAAGTCATATGTCACGTGGAGCTTTGCGATGCATCGTTTTATATGCAACAAAATTTACATGTCTACAATTACAATTACTTATAAGCATATACAAAGTCTCTTCCTTTCCAGATGTGTGATTCATACTCTTAACACACCCGTCATATGTGGCGAATTTTTGAGTCCTAGTATGTAAACAAGAAAAATTAGGTGATGCGGAGCACATATGGCCGTTGGGCTCACCCATGGGGTAGCTTACTCTGACCTGCCTTACTCCAGCCTTGGAAAATCATAGTCCCACAAAACCCATATTCTATTCTTGCTAAAACTCTCACCCATTCCACGTCATGTTACAATAACTAATTATAAGACATTTTCGTAGAGCAAAACAAGATCTTGTGATGAATGGAGGGTTTCTGTTAGGATGTGAAGGTAAAAAAGTCCCACATCAATAAAAGGAGAAACCTTGCAAGGGCCTATAAGAGGTTGGGCTACTCCTCATATTACTGATTAGTTTTATGGTGGAACCTCAACTTTCTTTAGTGTTGGAATAAAAATTTCACACCACCGTGGATCGTAGAGAAACTAAGAATAACCACCTACAAACAAGAGCAAACAATCATGATTAACCTAATGTACCAGTATGGCATTGACCAAAGGATCTCTGATGGTTAAGTTAGTCTAAAATATTAGAACTCAAGCAAATGACAAAAGAGCAAAACATGCTCTATGAAAGTGTTATCATAGACGAATCCTAGATGAGTGTATTATACTAGTCAAGAAAGTGTCCTTTTAAGATATAAGATACATATTAAACCACTGAATCCTAAAGGATATCTAACATAAGATATGGCTTCCTTTTTAGATTGTTTTTACTTGCAGCATACGTTAATGCTTAGATTGTAGAAATCTCCAAAAATATAAGAAACTAATATGATCCCCAGTTAAACAAGGTTTCTGAGTCTTGTGGAACAACCATGGTCGATCTCAACAAGGCTTGGGGGCTTTCCCTGCATTCCAATGCCCAACAAGATATGGTGGCATCATTGCCATTTAGTCGGCTAAGTCTGGTTTAGAGGTGTTGAGTTCGTGTCTAGACTTCAAGGACACTTGTATTTTAATTTGCCATACTCCAACCTAGTTAAATTTAAGGTCCCACAAATGCCCCTAAATAAGCTTTGAAAAGGGCACCCCAATTGAGGATGAATATTTACCCAATGGCTATGGCAGAGTAGATCGAAATAGCTTACCGTTCAGAATTCTTTTAACACATGTCAATTTAATTCCGTTACCAATGCAAGGTAGTGGAGACATTTTGGATTTGAATATGTGACCGTTGAATAGGGTTTCATTAAGACAAGGTTGATGATGGGTCGTCACTCTGCATGTGCACGAAGCTCGAGAGGCTACTTTTTGTGTGTTTGATAAGATCTAACCGTCAGATTCACAAATCTCGAGTCGAGTCATTCTAGATTCAACGGTCGTGTGATTAAAAAAAAACTTTATAAATATCTCATTCTTCCTCCTCATTTTCTTTATATCTTCGTCGATGAGATCGTACCGATTGGACTAGTCTTTACCTTTTTTATCAGCAAGTTCTTCCTTCTTAACCCTATCCTTCATGACCTCCTAGCAATATCCTTAGTCTATCAGGTCTTCAATGTGCTCTCGAAGCATACGATTGTTCTTCGTAGTATGCCTAGTGCTCTGGTGAATAGAACAATACTCATTAGATTGTTTCCTGGCAAGGTGATTCGGAAAAGGGTTCGGCTTTTTAGGATAAGGCTTATCTTTGGCATTGAAGGATATTGTTGATTAAAGTGTTTAGAGCAGTGAATATCTTTGGCTTGTAAAAAGTTGACTTGTCCTTGCATCCCCTTTTATTTTTTCGCTCGGACTTCTTACTTTAGTCTGAATCAGAACTCTTCTTTTAGGCTTTGTTCTCCTAGCTTATGATGTCATCTACAAAAATTAAGATAATTTATGATACTTTCGTGTTTAGATTGAGTCTCCATGCTAAAACAACTTCATGGCATATTTTTTTTTTGACATCGCGGTATATAGAGAAGTTGGCTATGAAGATCTTAGCAAGTGCATCAAAACTACAAATCGAGCGAGAAGGCAACTCTGAATACCGTCTCATAGCGTTTTGATAAAAAGCTCGAATACCATCACATGCGTATGACTGACGATTCAATTTTCAAGTTGTTTTGTACGTTAGTTTGGATCAAGAGTTTTCGTAGTATCCAAAAGAAAAGTTTTGACTGACTGCCTGTTCTAAGTTGAAGTACTCAGAAGTCTAAATCCAGAGACCAAAATTTGAGTTTGTAGAGAGAATTTGCTAGCGTTCTCCAGGGCCTTCATCTGCCTCTCAAAATCAATAAAGTTTGAACAGTTTTCCATATGAAAAGCCTTTGAAGTCTCTTAAATATCATCAATAGTCGTGCTGATATTCCTCAGTGTCTCCCAAATCTGGTCCATGTTATGAGTTATGTTTCTAGCTAGAGTTGGGTTGTTTCCCGGAGTGACAAAGGTATCTGGAAACCGGTTGCTTTTGCCTTGGGTATTGGTGTTGGCAGAGCTGTCATTGGTAGACTTGGTAAGCACTCGTTTACGGTAAGCACATGAATTTAAATGTCAATGAAAATACTTATTGTTGGAACCAAAATTCTGCACCACCTAAGATGGCAAAGTAAGCGAGAACAACCATCTACAAATAAAAGCAAACAACCGTGATACATTAGGTAATGGTGTGGTACTGACCAATGGGTCTCCAACAGTTAAGTTAGTATAAAATCTTAGACTCAAGCAGTGGGTAAGAGAGCAAAGTGTGCATTATAAAAATTTTACCATAGATTGGCCCTAGATGAGAATATTAATACTAGTCGGGAGAGAATCATTTTATAATATAGGATCTGTACTAAGCTGGGAGAATCTTAAAGAATATCTAGCATAAGATATTGCTTCATTTTAGGATTGTGACTACGTCAGTACACCCTAATCCTAGATTGTTGAAATCTCCAACATAGGAAACTGATTGGAGATCTTGAGTCCACGACCAAACTTTGAAGGTATACGTATTCTAATCCATCTTACCTTGTCCCTAGAATATTATGGTCCCACACCATTCATACGTTAATAGTATGATTAAGAGTATTAAGAAAGATCGAATTGCATTGCAATTGCAACCAAATACGTTTTCTAAAGTATTCTATATTGGCTTGGGTAGTCATGACTAGATGTCACTCATGACTTGTGAGCCCTCTCGATGACTAACCATATAGTCATTGATGATTGGGAGAATTAAAGGTGTTCTAATTCGCTAAGTGATTGTAGTAATACTAATCACCTCACTGCCTCATTGAATGAAGCCTAAAGGACCGTAAACTGATACGCTTGTGGATTGAGATAAATACATAATGATGGAAAGAATTAATTAGATAAATTAAATAAAGGCATTATTAATTAGAGAGTCTTAATTAATCATTTTAATGATTAGCGATAATTTTGGGCCTTGAAATAGTTTCGAGTTTTTCGGGCCATTGAGCTCAAACCTATTAGGCTTCATTTAGGACATAAAATGACTGAAGTGTCAAAAGACAAAATTATTTATTAGAGCATTGGTTGTACCCTTCCTCACTTAGATAATGATACGAATGTGAGTTCCTTTATCGCCTAGTTGGTGAGAATAATAGTGAGTTGCTGAAAGAAAGTTGTTTATTGGAGTACTGGTTGTACCTTTCATCATGTAGATAGTGATACGAAAGTGAGTATCTTTATTACCTAGTTCGTGAGAATACTGGTGAGTTGTCGAGGCGCATTGTTACATGTGCTAGAGGGCAATAATATATGTTTATATCCTTTTAAGTCTCAATGGGCTTATGTATGAATGTGTTGAAGGTATAATGTTTATGTTGAATGATATGATTGATGCTTATGATATGAGTGATGCTTATGATATGTTTGTTGTTCATGAATGTTGTTCTATGTATGAAGAAATCCATTATTTGGATACAAGACCCATGGTTTGAGCTTAATTGAATATATGAATATGCATCATAATGTTGCTACTGCTATCTTGTCCAACCATGTTGGTTGCACACATAGTTTTATTTACTTTGTGTTAAAGTATGTATGCTGAAGATCTGAGTTAGACTATAGAGTTAGGTCAGAGTTAGATCAAGTGTTTTATCGTTTGGAAATTAAAAGACTTAGACAAAGTTGTCTAAATTTCTTTTTCATCAAGTATTTGCCCAATGTCTTGTGTTACACAGATCCCAAACGGCTAAAGGTTTTGTAATTTGTACGTTTATTTGTAATAGCCTTTTCTTTAATACCCAGTCGCCCACTTTGAAAGAGTGAGGCTTGGCCCTAGATTAATAGTAATTGAAGATAAGTTCACCCTTGGTTATCTTGATACAAGTTTTGTCCCTCTTATTGTAATGAGGTTGTTGAGGGTAAACATTCTTCCTCTTGCCATTAGATGAATAAGCTTGGTGACTTAGCAGGTTGGTAAGTGAGGAATGAGGGGATGCAATGGTTGTTCGAAAGGTTAAAGCTTTTTTCTTTGCTAGAACTTGAGTTTACGTTCCCTACTTGTTGAAAGGGGAGAGTCATAGAGAGGCTCTTTTCGCTCCCCATGTTGGAGAGGGATGCCTAATTGAATGAGAGTGTATAAAAGATGGAAATTAGCTTGATGAAGCTGGTAAGAGTATGAATCAGTGTCGTTCCCACAAGTGGTGCTAAATCTTGATGTACACAACTGGGTTGACTTTGGAACAACGTAAAGTGTCAAGGTGTGACCTTCGCAAGGTTGCTTTGGTCACCAAGTGTAGGTAATAAGTAAAGAGATAGAGTTAGGGAATCAAATACAAGATGTATGTGGTTCACCTAAGGTAGGCTACGTCCACGAGGGGTAGTGTTCTCATTAATGACGTACAGTTTACATGATACAAAGGTTTAAGCATAATCATCATTAGTGAGTTCTAATAATGGATTAAGTAGATTAATAGTTAGGATTAATTATAGGACAATGATCTTCTTTTATAGTTGAGGAAAGTCCCCAGTTTTCGTCCGCGATCGATGTGGGACTTTATAAGCTTTGTTGGTGTTACCATGTGACATGTTGTGACTGGTCTCTTGATTAGAGAGGAACTCATGTTCTTCGACAATGATGTCTCAACATGAACCCTTCGGTAGGTTTTTGAAAGTATAAAGCTAGCATATGCTCGATAATTTTGTGGTTGATGAAGTATGGAACCTAAAAACATGGGTCCAAGCCATCTATACTAAAATTCAACAACAGAATTTGACCCAGGCTGCATGAAAATGTTTTTGAGATTTTGTCTTGTTTAAAGTAATTCATTTCAACAATGAGTAAAATAAGCCCCCACTAGTAGGAAAAGCCATTTGCGTGACATTTTTGGGCAACAAAGAATCGTGCATGTGGTGCTTGCGCAACGAAATCATACATTTGTCGCGCAAGAGCAATGATTTGTGTGACAGACATCTATATCGTGCAAGAACGTTTCCATGATGAAATTAATATCCCCATCGTGCAAAGTGAGTCAGAAAACAGCGAGTAATGTTGTTTTGGCGTGAAACAAGTGCACGACAAAATGTTTCCCACTAAATCCTTCTGCAACAAAGGCTTCATTGCGCAAGGTCTGTAACCAACGTTCATTTTTTGTGCCAGAGGATTCAATGCATGTGAATCAGAGGAATCAATACCATATTTAGTGTAGGTGTATGCATGACAAAGGCTCCATTGAGCAAGGTTCCCAAGCTTCCTATAAATTTGCAGTCCTGCTCTCCTTATTCTTCACAATTTGTTTCGGAAACGCTTTACTATTTTCCATATTATAGTCCAGTTATTTGAATCTTGGTATAATGGCCGACTGTGGTGCTCGTTCATCAAAGACAATCAATGGTGAAGATTTCAAAAAAGGTATGCGTTGTAAATTTTTCATTTTGTATAATGTATATATTTAGCTTGAGTATTATATATATATATATATATATATATATATATTGTTGGTAGACAAGAAGAAAAGAGTTGCCCCACGGGTTTGTCACACTTATGGTAAGGGCCGCAACTGAATCACTTATGTCGAATTAGTAGGGGATGTGAAGTCGGATATGTGGAGCAGGTTTTTGTCAGACGTTAGAGTATTGGTGAGTAACAAATGTGGTGTGGATTGAGAGTCTTGGAGAGTCGTCCCCTAGGAGATGAAGATGCACTTGATCGATGAGTTAGATGTATGTGTTAAGTAATTAGTGAAATAATAATTATTTTTGTTAAATTTAATATATTAGTGAGATTTTAATGTATTAATTTTCGTATGACAGCTTAATTGGGACATTGACAAAAGTGACCCAAATCTGATGAAGTGCATCGAAAACATCTTCAAGTCTCGTTTCCGAGAATGGAACTTTGATAATATATGGACTACAGAATTATAGTGAGAACTGAAACCACCAGTGGCAGAATAGAATTGTGTGTGTTTTTTTTTTTTTTTTTAATTTGATTGCTTATTAAATAATGACATGAATTTGAAGTTTTTTTTACACATGAACGGTTTAATTAAATATGTACTTAATGTTTATTTTGAATAAAATTAATGGCATTCTAATAAATGTTTATATTAATTAATTATGCATGAATGGTTTAATGAAATAAATTCTTGATTTATTAAGTATTTATGTGGTTTAAAAATAAATTAAAGAATCAATGGAAAGAAGAAATTAAGAAAACAATTTACATAATGCGTGACAAAGCTTTGTCGCATGAGATAACTTTGAGCAACGATAACCTTTTGTCGCGCTATGTAGCTTTGCGCAACGCAATTTGGTTCGTCGCACAAAGTATGTTAAAAATGAGGAAAAGTACAACTTGGATGGCGCCAAAGTATGGAATCAACATGTTTTGCGCGATGGTGGTTTCGTCGTGTTATTCACTTTATTGAATTTAACCAGCACGCAAGGAGGCAGAAGCTACAAAAAGATTGCAACAACTGCCTCCCTCCTGAAAAATTCCCCCCAACTATTTGCGTTGGCGTTAATCTCCGAGGTATATTTTCTTAAACAACTAATTTAATTTCCATTCATTTAACTTGTTTTGTTTGTAGTGTATAATTGTTGTGAGTTTCTATATTTGCAAGAAAACATTTTTATATGGATGTACAAAAAATGTTTTGCAGTGTTCATATAAGCTTAGTTTCTCGTTTGAGAATTAGTTGGATTTCGCGAATGGATGTGAAAACATGATTGTGGTCCAATTAATTATTGAATTGTCCCATAATTTTGGATAGTTTGAGAATATTTTGTGGTTCACGCATTAGAGTTTGAACCTGGGAAATTTGGTAGCATCTTTTTTCTTTCTTCTGGTGCATCGTAGTTTTTTGTACCTACGTCGTGCTCTTGAAGAACTGTAGGGAGATGCTGCTGAATTTTTTTTTAAGTAATGCGTTAAAGCCGTAAATTACAGCACATAATTGTGTATTCTCGAATGAGATAAGACCCATATCGGAGACATAAGGTGGCATGTCATAATTGAAGTTGTTGTAACCCTTGTAAATTTTTTATGTTTGCAGGTGATATGGACAAACAGTGGATACATAATCCTAGCAGATGTGCTGATGATTATTTGGATGGAATAAATTAGTTCATTGATTTTGCAATTGCAAACAACTGGGGTTCAACTCAAATTCGATGTACTTGTAGGAAGTGTAGCAACTCAATGATTGAATATTTTGAAATTGTTCGATACCATTTAGTCAGAAATAGGATGATGGAGACCTATACTACGTGGAATCATCATGGAGACCAAATACAGCATGTTTCATCTTCACACATTACTCGATCAATGGAGATAATTGAATCTATTGTGGATCCAAATGAACAAATTATGGTCATTATCAATGATGTTTTTCCAAACACCATTTCAAATACGAATCAGGAAGTAGAAGATGACGTCCCTCCCACCATGGATAGTGAAGCATTTGAATAATATGAAAAATAATTAAAAAGTGCCAAGCAAGAATTATACCTCAGTTGCAAATGATTTTAGCTGCTCAAGACCATTGTTGAGTTGATGCATGGCTAAATAAAGTTTTGTATGTCAAACCAGTGTTTTGATTGCTTTTTGATGGTTTTCAAGAGGATGCTTCCAAAGGACAATTGCCTACCTAAAGATAATAAAAGTGCAAATAAGGTGTTGAACAATCTTGGATTGAGCTATGAAAAAATTCATGCGTTTAAAAATAATTGCATTTTGTTATACAAAGAGAATAAAGCACTGGATAAATGCCTTGTATGTAATGAGTTGCGATTTTAAATGCCCTCTCAGAATAGAACAACGAAGGTTCCACAAAAAGTTATGCGTTATCTCCCATTCAAGCCTAGGTTGCAATGATTGTATATGTCGACGCACACTGCAAGCGACATGAGGTGGCATGTAAAGAGTTTGATCGTCTGTACCTCGATTTTTCACATGAGCCCCAGAACGTTAGATTAGGACTTGCGACAAACGGGTTTAATCTATTCGAGGTTTTAAACCAAAACCACAGTACTTGGCCAATCTTCGGAATTTCGTATAATTTGTTGCCTTGAAAGTGCATGATAAAAGAATATATGATGATGACAATGTTGATAACCGAAGATTCGGGCACATCTATTGATGTTTATTTACAACCTTGGTTGATGAATTGAAAGAATTTTGGGAAAATGGCAAGAAGACATTACATCCTCCTTGCAAACTGGGAATGCCAAATAACCCTTAGTATTCCACTTGGATATCATAGCGCATGTGAAAAAATTGTTTATGGTCCACATCACAGCTACTAACAAGGTGAAACATCTGCTCAGTTGGTTTATCGTATGTCGGAACAACAAAACAATACATAATTATTTTTGCATGCGTGAATTTTTTCATAGCCCAATTCGAGACCATTCGACACTTTCTTCACACTTTTGTGATCTTCAGGCAAACAATTGTCCTTTGAAATCATCCTCTTGAAAACCCTTAAAAAATAATTAAAGCATTGGTTAGACATACGAAACTTTATTTTCCCATGCATCAACTCCACAATAGTCGTCACTATCGAAAAGTTCTCGCAACTGGGGTATAATTCTTGTTTGGCACCTTTTAATGGTTTTTCATAATTTTTAAATGCTCCACCACCCATGCTTTGAGGGACGTCATCTCCCCCCTTCCTGATCCAAATTCATCGAGGCATTTGGAAAAGCATAATCTCGGATATCCATAATTTGTTCGTTTGGATCCACATAAGATTCAACTGTCTCAATTCACATGTGAAGATGAAGTATGTATTAATTGTTCCTCAAGATGATTATAAGTGGTAAACGTCTCCATCATACCATGTCTTACTAAATGGTATCAAACATTTTCATAATGCTCAACCATTGAATTGTTATGTTTCCTACACAGACACCGAATTAGAGGTGAACCCTAGTTGTGTGACATTGTGAAATCAATAAACTGATTTATTCCATTGTTAGCATTATGTATCCACTGTATGTCCATCACCTAAAAAAAATAAAATCAATGGTTACAAACACTTTAATTATAACATGCCTCTAGTAATCTTATTCTATTCGTGAATCGTAAACTACGACAAATAATAGTGCATTCCCAAACTGTCCAAAAAATGGACAATTTAAGAATTAATTAATCCGCAGTCATGCTTTTGCATCCAAGGTCTAAAATATCGCTGATATCGGAAATATCGGTAGTCCAAAAACACGGAAATTTCGATGGAAATATCGGGATATTATCGATAATGATAAAAATTGAATAAAAACCATGAAAATTGTAAGAAAAACTTGGAAATTTTTATTGAAATTTTGCAGGATGTTTATTTAGTCAATTATCTATTAATTTATCACAAAAATTGGAAGGAAATGCATTGCATGATGGATTTAACTGATTTAAGTTGATTATATAGCGAGCTGGCAAACATTGTGAGTGTAGAAAATATGTAGTAATTAATGAAAGAAGTTTAAGCACACCATAATCATTTATATATAATGAATTAGTACAATATTTTACACTTTATACATTGCATGGTAAGATACATGAGTGATTTAGTACCACATAGAGTTCTTATGAGGTTCAAAATTTTCACTATCTTCATCATCTCAGTGTGTAGAGTAAGTGTATTGTGAAGAGTAGTCATCACATGATAAATCCCCAAAATAGTTTTGCATGTAATTGTTAACATGTCACCCATATGGATCCGAGATTGGTTGACATTATCCATAAGCAAAATCATTTGAAGATTGAGTCTCGGATTCTTTCCATAAGTCGCTCGATTCCATCCCAACAGGAATGGGATATGAAGGGTAGATAAATGGTTGGTTATGAGTATAACCATAATTACTACTTCTCACTCCAACAGAGTCTAAAGTTATAGATAACGAGTTATCTTCTTGACTTGACAAAGTCCCCTTGCCTTTTTCTCTACGAGTATAGTCCTTCCCTATGGCACCAATTCCTGGTCTTGCCCGCTTACTGCCATGGTCCTCATCCTGTGTTGCATGCGTGAAGTTTGCCTCACCAGTGAAATGGCTCATAAATTCGGGAGGTGGTCCAACATAGTTTCCATATCCACCACTACCTCCAGCTCCACTATATCCTTCATCATTCCCACCTCCAGTGGTAGGTGAGTCTCTTGATCTTGTATTAGAGCTATCATTAATATGAACAGGACCTTGTGGTTGTGTAGGATTGGAAGAAGATGGAATTCTAGTGTTTCTTGGTCTTGGGCATAAAAGTTCTTCGAAATAGTCAGCGCTGCTAGATCCCACCTCCTCCTCTAATACTCTTTCTACATTTATCCCTTCATTACGTGCTTCTTCAGCAACTTTTAGAGCTGGGTTGCCTTCATCATCATCTAAATGAAGAGGTCTAATCCATTGATAAAGTTGGTTACCCTCTGTATCATCATCTTCAACAACAATATCAAACACATCTAGTGGGTCACCACGGTCGACATGATTTATTTCTGCTTCCTTATCTCGAATTTGAAGCTTCATGTTGTAGTAGCAATAAACTAATTTTTCCAACCTACTATGAGCCAACCTATTTCTTTGCTTTATGTGTATGAGTGCAAATGTACTCCAATTTCTTTCACAAGCAGATGGGGAAGCTGTTTGTGATAATACTTTGATTGCTAATTTTCTCACAGTTGGTGCATCAGTCCCATACATGATCCACCATTCAGCTATAGTGAAATATGTTTACACTCACTAGGAGACATTTTTGTTCGAGCAGCAACTGATGTTGGTTCTCCAAAAGTTCTTCTTGCATCTTTAAACCATGTTAGTTGAATTCAATAAATCGTGTTAGTTTAATCCAACAATGTAATTATTATAATTTAAGTAATTGTGTACCTCATTTCCAAATTGGCAAACTGCTGGTGATGCAGGGTCTAATTTAGAATATACACTATGTACAACACGTATAAGGGTACCATCATCTCCAACACCAGGTCTGTATTGGTATCGAGGATTCAAATAATATGCTATTCAAAGAAACACATACTCTAATAAGAGAAATAATAACTATGCAACTAAAGAAATGAATTGCAAATTATGACATAATTTATACCTGCTGCATGCAAATCGTGGTATAATGTTTTATACCATCGGTCATCAATTATCTTTATGACCCACCTTGCACCATGTTTTCTTTCCAAGTCCTCCTTCATTACACGCATCAACTCATATATTGCCCCTATAGTAGGATACACTTCTGTGTCAACGATTCGTAAAACTTTGAAAAGAGTTTCAAATAGTTGGCACACATGTTCTGATTGAGTCCAAAAAGCATGATCAAGCACTATACTTTCCACCATAAGACCTACATTTGAGCGGCTGAAATTGTGGTTGGCCCAATCGCCACTAGTGAATAGTTGCTTTAACCCTGCTTTCTTCTTAAGTAGGCTGTCTAATGCAATATAGTTGGTGGCGAATCGAGTGGTATCTGGACGAATAATTTCTCTTTTGCAAAATTGACGCATCTTTGCCAACAACCAACTGTGATTGTAAATATAATTTGTGATCGTTCTAGCTCTTTTTACGACATTAGCAATATTCTCTCTCTTCCCCATTGCCTTAAACATAAGATCAATACAATGTGTTGCACATGATGTCCAAAACACATTATGATGCTTCATTAACTTTTTTCCAGCTTTGACAAATGCAGAACTTTTGTCGGTCACGACTTGGACAACATTATGCTCTCCCACCTCCATGATTACATCCCTCAATAATTTGTAAATATACTTGTAGTTCTTTATATGGTCTGAAGCATCAACGGACTTAAAAAAAATTGTCTTTCCCTTGGAGTATACCATGAAGTTTATGATAGACAATATGGTCGGGTCAGTCCATCCATCACACATGATTGTGCAACCATTAGTTTCCCACTTTGACCTCAACTTATTAACATACTCGCCAATGTCTTTATACTCCATTTCCAAATATTTGTTTCTTACCTCATAGGGAGTGGAAGGTTGTACTCCAACACCAGCCCGTTGACATTCCAATACCATATTTTTGAAATGATGTGATGATGCCTTCTCAGCAGGGACATTTTCATAGATAAAGAACTTGCTAATTAGACGCCTCATTCCCTCCTTCACATTACGTCCAGTGAAATAACTCCAAACACTCTTTTGACGTGCTTTGGATGACTTATATAAACTTGAGGCTATTAGTGGTGTTGGTTGTGATTCTCTAACACTTGCTCCCCGTCTCATTTGTGCACCACCACTTGTCCCGGAACCTTGTGCTCTATTAGGAATTTTAGGAAGGTGTTCTCTTTCCCATGCTGACTGTTTGGAGGCACGTAATGCTTGTTTGAAATTACATTGTTCTTCAGGTCCTATGTCATTATCACATTCGTCCTCATCGTCATCATCATCACTGTTAACCGCTTGGCCAATGACTTCTCCTTGTAGCCTAGCTCGAATATTTTCCATTCCATGTGTTTTCTTTTCCTTCTGGTGTTTTTTATTTTTTAATAATGTGGTGATGAATGCCTTCACTTCTGGAGGGACATTATTGCATCATTGGACATTATTTCCTGGATCTAATCCACTAAGATGGTACTTAAGTCGTGTCACTCCGCCACTCTTCATTACCCGACCACAATATTTACAAATTGTGCCATGTTTGTTTCCGTCTATTGGGTCTCCATGTTCCCAAGCTGGATCACGTTTAGTAACTCCACTAGATATCTTAAACGTACCTATATTTATTTTTCATCGAAATTAGGCAATTATTTTTTGGCCAAAAATATAGTAGTGATGACGGTTATATAAGAGAACCTAAATAATAAAGTTATTATACAGAAGAATTAAATACGAAGTCAAGAAAATGATTGTAAGAATTTAAGTAATTATAAAAATAATATGGAATAATAAAACCTAATATTAATGAATAATAATCCAATTTGATAATAAAATAATCCTAATATTAAACATATTAATGAATGATAATCCAATTTGATAATAAAATAATCCTAATATTAAACATATTAATGAATAATAATCCAATTTGATAATAATCCAATTTAATAACAATCCAATTTAATGAATAATCCAATTTGATAATAAAAAAACCTAATATTAATGAATAATAATCCAATTTGATAATAAAACCTAATATTAATAAAATAATAAAATAATAACATAATAAATAACATTAAACATATTAAAATTATCCTAGGGAATAATTATACAACATTACTTAATTACTTCAAAAAATTAACATGCAAGTATTATTTGGTTCTTAGATCACATGTACGGGTCCACACAAATTTTTTTGTTGTTGTATAAATTACAATAATATAAATATAAGTTTGTAAACTTACCTGAAATATGGAACCCTTTGTGTTGAAGCTCTGAAAGGGCTCCGGAAAGGCTTTGAAAGGGCTAAGGGAAGAAGAAGAAACGAAAAGGTGTAATAGAGGTGTGATGATCTGATACTCCGAATGTGAAAGAGTTGGAAGTGGCACACGATTTTAAGTATGAAACCAACCACCACTACTTTTTATCTTGTCAAAAGTTGTCAAAAGTTGGCTCGTTTGGGGGATTTATATTATATTATATATTATATTATGTAACTTATCATAACACACACACACACCACCACACATATACATTGACACACACACACACACCGACACACACACACTGACACACACACTGAATTATTATGTTTATTTTATCGATATTACCCCGATATTACCGATATTACCGATATTATCTCGATATTACCGATATTATCGATATTATCCCGATATATTGACGAAAATAAGGTGGATACGTGTGAAAATATCCCCCTCTCAAAAACATGATATTATCGGCGAAATATCACCGATAATATCGATATTTAAGACCTTGTTTGCATCCATGCGCAAAATCCATCTAATTTTTAAACGGAAAACTAAGTTTTCATGAAAAAAAAAATGTACCAAGTTAAGTACTATTAACTTCATACAACAAAAAACATTTTTTTGTACAACCCATACAAAAGTATTTGCATACAAATAAATTATGTCACATAAATGCTAAAAACAAATAAATAAACTACAATTAATGTTAATGAAATAGTTGAAGAAAATATACCTCCTAATTGGTTCTTCGCCAATAGTTGTTTAATAAAAACCTACATACAACAAATTTAAGTTTGTTAGTTTCATTGTGTAATTTTCAAAAAAATATTCAAAAGAAATTTGCTTACCAAAAGATATAGGTGATGAAGAGAAGGAGAACGAGGGTCAGTGATCGAGCTAAGGGAAATGAGAGATAGTGAGCTGAGAGAGACGAGAGACGATAAGCTAAGAAAGAAGGAGAGGCAGAGCTGTAATGAATTTGCAGTTTCTGCCTCTCTGCATCTGAGAAACTGGATTAAAATGTTCATTGCGCTGAGAGACAGTAAGCTGAGAGAGAAGGAGAGGCAGAGCTGTAATGAATTTGTAGTTTCTGCCTCTCTGCATCTGGGAAACTGGATTAAAATGTTCGTTGCGCAAAACTTATGCATTCGAAACTTTAGCGCCAAATCTGTTCTCCTTTACCGCGTTTTTTGCCCAACCTTGCACGACCGAAATATTGTCATGTAAAACATATGCATTTCACTTTTTGGCGCCAACTCGATGACCATTCTCGAATTTTCTGATAACTTTTGCATGATGACATCAACATTTGTCGTGCATAGCTTTTTTGCGTGGTCGACTAATTTTTGTTGTGCAACAATTAAATATTTTTTTGTTATTTTAAAATATATTTTTTCATTTATTACTTTTTTCATTTTAAATCACATAAATATTTAATAAACAAAATAATAAATTACATATGAATAAATCAACAAATGTTTAAATTAAAGCATTCATGCATATTTAATTAATAAATCATTTATTAAAATACTATTTCATTCTACAAAAACGTCATGCTTGCATATTAAAAAGTACCGTTCAAATAAAAACTTAAAACTCAAATTTTATTATTTAATTAACCATAAAAAACACAAAAATACAATTCTATTATGCTGGTGGTGGTTTAGGTAATCGGTGCAGTTTTGCCCCACATTCAACATCAAACCAATGTTCTAAAAAACACTAGGGGCTAGTCGGGCGGCGGGCTAGCGCCTAGCGTCTAAGCGAATTTAAGTAAATTTATTGTATATCTTGTAAATAAGTGCATATTAACATTTCTAAAAAATTGTACTTGTATGAAATTCATGGATAAGATAATAAAAGAATGATAAAATACAAAAAAAAGTATCTAACAAATCCAAAATTTAAAAACACATTAAGCATATATGTCATATACCTTAAAACATTTTGAATGATTATATCTAATTTTTAAAAAATAAAAGTAATAATATTGGGTTGGATGGTTTATAATAAAGAGAAAATTCTGATGTCAATATGGTGGTTCATAATAATATTTTTTAGAGATAATATTAATTTATGTTGAATTTAAAGAGAAATAAAGGTGTCAAATATGTGGATGTGGAAAGGGCACACCCATCATTACCATTAATTTATATCAAATATGTGGATGTGGACGCATGGGAACTCTGCAGTCTGCACCAATACTTAATGGTGACATCTTCAACTTGACACACCCATCATTTTTTAGGAGAAAAAACAAGGAACCGAACTGACAGCCTATGGCTTTTTACACAAAGCAAGCAATTTGATGCTAGCTGTCCAAATTTGATTGGAGAGAAACTAAGAAAAAAAAAATTAAATAAGAAGAGTGTGTAGAGTGGTCACGTGGTGTGAAAGGAAGAGAGAGAACGTCTTCTTCTTCGTCTTTCCTTTTCGTCAAACCGAGCGAGAACCAAAAGAAACCCAGAAAAATGCAGCTGATCTGCATTCTTGAAAACATAACAAAATTGAAATTCCTGGACCGCCTAGGCCACTTAGTTGCCCGCCTAGGCCGCCCAGGCTGTCTTGGTGACTGCCTAATCCCTGTCCCGATTTTATGTTAATCCCCTCGGCTGGCCACCGTCCAACGCCTAGGCCGATTTTTAGAACACTGCATCAAACTTCCAGTCCCGGAAAGAGGATTTGAATATGTTGTCGATGCACTTCAACATATTTGTGTCACTTTTGTCAATGTCTTAACCAGGGCTGTTATGCAAAAATTAATATATTATAAATTTCACTAATATAATATATTTAACAAAAATAATAATTATTTAACTAATTAATTAACATGAACTTCTAACTCATCGATCAAGTGCGTCATTATCTCCTTGGGGACGACTCTCCAAGACTACCAATCCACACCGCATTTGTCACGCACTAATACCTTCGCGTCGCACGTAAACTTGTTACGCATATTCAACTTCTGAACTCCAATTAATTCTTCAAAAGTGATTTAGTAACAGCTCCCACCAAAAGTGTATCGAACTAGGGGCACAACTCCTTTTTTTATTTTTTTTATTTTTTCCGTGTCCACCAACAAAATATAAATTAAAAATAGTAAAGCAAAATATATACTTTATACAAAACACAAAGTTTAGTACGTATTACCTTTTCTGGAACTTTCATCCTTGATTCTCTTTGACGAACGAGCACCTGAGTCTGCCATAGTACTCAAATTTAAATAACAATTGGAATTGTAATTCAGAAAAATGTACAGTGTTTCTAAAATGAATTATGAAGATAAGGAGAGCGAATTTTCATATTTAAAGGAAGTTTGAGGACATTGCACGACGAAGGGTTCGTCGCGCAAAACTGTGCACTAAATACTGTATTGATTCCTCTGACTCAGAAAACTGATTGTCTGGCATAAACGTTCATATCTTGCACGATGAAACCTTCGTCGCATAATATTTCCGTAGATAAGATCGGTTCCACCGTGTCTAAGGCCCTATAGAGCTATCCACTATGTTGTCCACCCAGTGAACAATAACTGCCTTTAATGAACAGTAACTATCTTTTGCATCTCCACCCTTACACTAAATAGCCCTGACAATAGACAGTAAAATATTAGTTTTTTTTAAATAATACAAAATAATTTTATTTATAATTTCGGATAGTATTTTTAATCGGTCTCGTTGTACCACTTTTTATTAAAAAATTATTTAATTAAATATTAAAAAAACAAAAAACCAAAATAAACACCCACGCCCATATTTTCAACCTGTGTCCCCTCACCCCAACGCACCTAAACCTTCATTGCCTCTCTTCCTCCATCTTCACCACCCCACCGCCGCCTTTGTTCCTCCATCTTCACCATCCTACCCACCTCAGCCTCCATCAACGGTCCCGATTTTCCCCGCTCCCTAACCAAACTCTCTCTCTCTCTCTCCTCTTTCCCCCAAAAACAAATCCCAAATCGTGCGATCTGGGTGCGCTAGTGGAAGGAGGGGGATCGCAAGTGCATGCTGCTGCAGAAGAGGGACTGGATCTCTGCCAATTTGTCTGTGAGTGTTCATCAACCTCTGCGACGAACTCTGATGAAAACCGTTGAGTTCAAAGCCTGATGGGTTTTACAATTTTTTAAATTTTTTTATTAATATTAATATTTTTATTAATTTTATATTGTGGCTGACGTCGCCTTGACGTCAGCCCACGTCACGTTTCCTTCAGGCTCTCGGGCTGGTAACTTGTGTTGGGCCTCCCCCTCGGGCACATCGCCAGCAAACGCTAGACCAAGTCCCTCGGGCCCGCTCGGGCTCTATCGCCAGCACACGTTAGACCAAGTCCCTTAGGCTATCTGGCCCTGTTCCAACGCCAATCCACCGGACAATATCCCACGGCGGAACTACTCTAATGTTTCGTCGCACATTTGTTTGCCTCCAAAAAAGGACTTACTCGTGTTTTTCTCCCACACTTTATGCAACAGAGTTTTTTTTCATCGTGCAAACACTTTTGAGCGACAAAACGTTTCGTCGCACATTGTTTGATGATTTTGCATGATGGTGGGTCATTTTCGTCGCGCAAATAATTTTTTCTACTAATGTTTTAATTTATGCTTTAGATTACAGCTGAGCTATCACAAATTCAATGAAGCTCAAAGGGGGCAAACTATGTTGAAGCATGCGGTTGAAGGAAGGTGAAATCGTGGGGCTCGTAAGCGATGTTAGGATGCTAGGGATTCAGTGATCAGTGATTCTGGTACAGAATTGATAAAGGTCTTCTCCTCCGTATTGTTTCTTAACTTTTTGAAAAAGTAGTTAATCATGTGTCAGCCTTGTATTGATTTTGTAAGTAGTTTAGCACATTAGATACATTACCTCATTTTCCAAAAAGTCAATCTCATGTGCACAACAAAGTTTGAACTATATCGGCAACAATGAAGCACAATATTGATCTAGTACTTTATCCTACATAACAAATACGGATTTGAAATCACTGCTTATATACCTGGCATTGAGCATAATTTACAAGAACATTTTGTAGTATTAGTAAACGGGCGAAAGGTTAAGGATTTACCCGGTGTGAGATATCATATTGTTTGAGGAACCCTAGATGTTGTCGGAGTAAAGGATCGTCAACAAGGGTGTTCTAATGCGTTGTAGATTCTTATCCAAAACTTTTATCATTTGATAATGCCATGTGAATCATTAGAAACATGTAAAGCGTATGGCTAACCTAATAACGAAAGTTTTGTTAGGAAAAATATTAGTATTTAGATTTATTTTAATGTTTGGTATTTGGGGCCTAACCCGTTAGTATTAAGGTTTTGTGTCCTTACCTATTAGGGTTATGTTAGTTTTATATATATATATATATATATATATATATATATATATATATATATATATATATATATATATATATAGTACTTTGTAACTCTATAGAAAAGTAAGTCATTTACAATGTAATCTCTTGGTGTTTTTGTAGCTGTTTCGACATTCTTATTTGTGTAATAATATTCTTATTATTTAGTAGTTTTGTTCGTCGAACACTCTGATATTCAACTTGGTATCAGAGCAGCAGGTACAATCCTTCAACATTTAATCTGCTCTTGTTTGATGTCATTTTGTTGTCTGCCTAGTTTTGGTTTGTGAAAATTATTTTGGCTTCGTTTTGGGATCTTTGTCTTGATTAGGGTTTAGAATCTTTATTATAAAAAAATGGTCGATAAGAGAAACTGGAGTCTTGCCGCTCGCCGGCTATGTTGAATCTGCATCGGAACCACAAGTCGCACCATAATCGTTGAACGTTTGTTTCTGGAAACACAGAAATCCCCTGCTGTTGCCCGCCGCCGCACCAAACCGCAACCAAACCACCTGCATCATGCCGTCTTGAACCTCGCCTGCCTGAACCACCCCACCACCATCTTCTTGAACCACCTGCATTCACTGTTTTTTACATCCACCACCGCTGCTGCTTGACAACCACGAACCTATCACTTGTTTGAAGAAGCCCAGAATCGACAACCACAAACTCGGATCGAGTTCGTCTCCGCCTTGGATCACCTGCAGTCTAACCCGTACCACCATCTCCGCTGCTACATCCACCCGTTCGCGGTACCCATACCGACTCCTATGAGTCGGATTTGTAGCAACCCTATGAAGTCCCCTTCTACAGTTTGACTTTGCACTAGAAATTTTTTTGTATTGGTTTTGCAAGCCTTGTTTGCTGCAATTGGTTTTGCACGAATTGAAGAAAGGCAGAGAGAAGGAAGGAAGGAAAAAAAAAAAAAATGAAAGAGTGAGAAAAAAAAATTGTTGTGTTTCAGGCCCACATGGGAAGGAGAAGAAATTGTTGGTTTTTGATTTTTTCTTGGGCCCACATTTGATAATGAGTTTGTGTTTGGGGCATGTTGTTGCAGACCGCAAGGGTCACTCGTGTGCTTGAGCTGGAGACCACTCGAGTAACGTTGTGAACGTTGTGAACGTGGTGAATTTGATTTTTCTTTTGTTTGTAAGCTCGTAATTGGCAATGGGAAAGTTTCCACTAGCAATGGAATCTTGCATTGGCAATGGCAATAGAATCTTGCACTGGCATTGGCATAGAAATCTTGCACTAGCACTGGCATTGGCATTGGAATTTTGCACTGGCACTAATATTGGAAAATTGCACTTGTACCGATGGAATTTCGTATTGGAATTGGCATCGGAAATTAGCATAATTGAGTTTACATCCACATCTGTTTGTTGGCAAACTCATGTTGTTTACCGTCATGAGTTTGACAGGGGTTGTTGGAAAAATATTACTATTTAGATTTATTTTAATGTTTGGTATTTTAGGCATAGCCCGTTTCCTTGCCTATTATGTTAGTTTTCTATATATATGGTACTTTGTAACTCTATAGAAAAGTAAGTTATTCACAATGTAGCCTCTTGGAGTTTTGTAACCGTTTCAGCATTCTTGTTTGTTTAATAATATTCTTATTATTTTGTAGCCTTATTTGTTTCGCACTCTGATATTCAACTATATGTTGATATAGATGTTGCTGTCGTGTTTGGAACATTGTATATAATCAAGTTTGATAACAAGTAGTGCAGTTGAGGCTTTCACTTTTCCTATACTTTTCATATACCTTGTTAATTTCAATCTTTGGTGCAGGCAAAGCAATGTGTGGATGAAAACATCCCTGTTATTCCTATACCTCGGCCGTCCGTATTTGTGGCTGCTATCTCTGCCTCTGGCCTGTCCACTGATGAGTATACGTTTGGTAAGTTTTCCATGGAATTGATGCTGCTGACGATCTTCGTGGTGGATGTGGGTTTTAGTAGTACTATGGTATATAGGACTCCACTTATTATACTTCTGCAGTATGATTTCTCTCTCAACATGCTGGATCTAGAAAAGAGAGGCTGACGGTTTCAGCAAATGAGGTGACGACCCATATATTCTATGTACCTCCCCACAAACTTCATCAGTTCCTTGAAGAGACTTCTTCAATTTTTGGTGTTTCAAGGTAAATACTTTTATTCCCCACCAATCCATTGATATGATTGTTTTTTAGGTAAATTACATAAAATTACCTTAATTATTGGGCCAGTCATAGTTTCATACCTCATCTTTAAAAAATATCAATATTATACCTCATCTTATGAATTTGTTAGTTTTTCATACATTCCGTCAGTTTATCTGTTAATTCTTTTGTTAAATAGTAACGTGGCTTGAGACAGGACCCACTTCTTATTAAAAAATTAATTAAATATTAAAAACTAAAAAAATAAAATCATTTAATAATTTTTTTTGCATGGGAGACCCACCCTTATCCCCTCACCTTTCTTCCCGCTCCCGTCTTTCCCAACCCAAAACCCAAACCACCCAACCCAGATCCCACCCGCCTTCGCCTCCTCCACTTCTAGCTTCTCGTCTGCTTCCGCCTTTGCCTCCTCCACTTCCAGCTTCTCCTCTCGCTCCTCCACCTTCTTCATCCCCCTCCCTCTTCCCCCGCACCCTCCTACTCCTATTCAATTTCCCAAAACGCATTTCCCTCTGTAAAATCCCCCAAAACCCACCTTCAAATGCGTCCTCTTCACCTCCCTCTCCTACCCCTACTCCATTTCCCAACCTCCATTTCCAACACCCATCTCAAAAAATCATGTGGTTTGTCTCCAGATTCCACCATTTCTGCTTCCATAAAGCTCCAGTTCGAACCCACAGCCACCCACAACCTTGACTCGGTACTGAGTTTGTTCAGAGCTCACGCTGACTCGGAGCCACATCAAAAAGCTATACCAGGTTGCAGTTGAATGTCAACAATGCCATTCTTCTTATCCATTTCAGAGACGAGGGATTCGATGCAATTACCTCCAGCGGCAGCGAGAACCTTGCTGAGCCGCTACTTGGCGTCTCTGAAATTCTCGTTGTAGAACCTCTCGGCGGCTTTCGAGTACTTGGGCTCAGCCGTGGGCACGAGCTTCTTGGCACCCTCATTCTTCTTCTTGGCACTCTTACTCTTGGTCTCGATGGCCTAGAGGAAAGGCCCGGAAGGGTGCGACTGGAGCTTGAGGTTGCCGTCCTCGCCGCGAAGGATCCAGGGGATGATGAGCTGCCCGACGAGGGCATTCTGGTCAAGCTCGGTGGAGTCGGTTTTGGGCTTGGGCTTCGATGGCGTGAATGTGATGTTGAACTCCTGAGAAGATGAGGAAGTGGCAAGGGAGCAGGTAAGGCGGGGGAGTGTGCGGAGCGGATGAGAGAGAGGGAGGGTGGGATCTAGGTTGGGTGGTTTTGGTTTTAGGTTGGGAGAAGACGGGAGCGGGAAGAAAGGTGAGGGGGATAAGGGTGGCGTCCTCCATGCAAAAAAAATTTATTAAATGATTTTATTTTTTATTTTTTAATATTTTATTAATTTTTAATAGAAAATAGGCTCTGTCTTGAGCCACGTCATTATTTAACTGAAGAATTGACAGACAAACTGACGAAATCTATGAAATTATAACAAATACGTAACATGAGGTATAACATTGACATATTTTAAAGATGGGGTATGAAATTGTGACTGACCCAATAGTTGATGTAGTTTATGTAATTTACCCTTGTTTTTTGTTATGGTGATCAAGGTATAAAATATCGATGATATCAGAAATATCGGTAGTCCAAAAACACGGAAATTTCGATGAAAATATCGGGATATTATCGACATCGATAAAAATTGAATAAAAACCACGGAAATTGTAAGAAAAACTTGGAAATTTTTATTGAAACTTTGCAGGATGTTTATTTAGTCAATTATCTATTAGTTTATCACAAAAAATTGGAAGGAAATGCATTGCATGATAGATATAACTGATTTAAGTTGATTATATAGCGAGCTGGCAAACATTGTGAGTGTAGAAAATATGTAGTAATTAATGAAAGAAGTTTAAACACACCATAATCATTTATATATAATGAATTAGTACAATATTTTACACTTTATACATTGTATGGTAAGATACATGAGTGACTTAGCAAAGTCTAAAATATCGATGATATCGGAAATATCGGTAGTCCAAAAAAATATCGGTAGTCCAAAAACACGAAAATTTCGATGGAAATATCAGGATATTATGGATATTTTAGACCATGATGGTGATTTACAAATTGATCTTCCATGTATGCATTTAAGTGATTTTACTGATTTAATGGTTTTACCAAAAAAAAAAACACAAAAAACTAATAAGGTGACTTTATGTGTAATTGTGTTGCAGAAAATGCGTGTCATAGCTCGTGAAATTACAAATATTCATGAAGAGGTAGGTTTATGGTGATGCCTCTTATTTATGTCTGTTTATCTCTGTTATGCTTGTAAAGGGGTAGGCAGGTCGTCCCATAGATAGTCCTGTTTAGGCATGAGGCGAAACTTCAGGGTACTTAAAATTTTGGGTAAATCTCAGTTTACTACTTTCAAGTTTCGTGGTTTTCAACATTTAGTACATCAAGTTTTTTTCGTCCCAGAGTCATAACTAAAGTGTTCATTTTGGGACAATCTTATACATCAGTTTTAGGTTTGTCGTTAATTGATGATGTGGCGTCTATGTGGACAATGACTAGGCACCACGTGTCATTAAAGGGTCCACGTGGATTTTTTTTTATTTTTGAGAAAGGGTTCAAAAAAAAAAAAACCTTGTCTTCTACCTCCCCCAACCCTCGGCACTCTCTCTCTCCCTCATCCCCCCGCACCCTCTATCTCCTTTCTCTCTTTTGCAACCTGCACCTCTTCCCTCCCTTCTCTCTTCTACAACTTGCACCACCCTCCCTTCTCTCCTCCTTCCTCCCTTATCCCTCCATTCTCTCCTCTGCACCAACCCATGATGTGAAAATTAACTTGACACACAAATTAAACCCTATGAATGACAATTGTAGTATATGAGCAAATAGGGATCGTTCTAACCGGGGATTAACTAGGGATGCTAATCAATGTAAAACTGACTCAAGAACATAAAAATATAATGTAGAACACTAAACTAGACTCAACTAATGCAAAACTAGGGTTTAAAACACCTAAACAAACTAAAAACTCAAAACAGCAACTAAAAGGCTCAAAACTGCCTTAAAACCACTTTCTGGGCAGTTTTGAGTACCTAACACTAGTTTGGACGAATTTGGACTATGACTTGACTCAAAACACTTAAAAACACAACTAAATGGATTTCTAACTAATCTAACACTTTAAAATAAATGGGGGAATGATTTTGACGAAATTAAAACTTTAAAACTCAAACTTTAAAAACAAACTTAAAGCAAAACAGATTGTGATGAAATAGAATGATGAGAAACTAGTTAGAGGGTTCCTTATCCGCACATGAACATATGCATACAACTCGATCTCCAATTACTCTTTCAACAAACCATGAATGACAATGCCCCAAATTAACTAGATTGCACCAATTAATTCTCAGATTTCCCTAGATTCATTGAATTGAATGGAATACGCATTACAACCAAATTATTCTTATCAAGGACCCTAACTATGGAATACGCATGATAGAGACACATATCAAAGATCATTAAGTTCAATGGAAATCATAAGCATTGACGAGGCATTCATAACTATGGGATACGCATGTTACTCTTGCCTAGGATTTACTTAACACAATCGTGACTAGCGACTTTCACTACTTATGAATATAAGTTAATAACGATTAGGTGAAATTCCCTTATACCCTAGCATCAAGTTTAAGCATGCAAATTAAGTGTCGACCCTCAACCCACATACATAAACAAGTTATCAATCAAATAGATAAGTAAATCACATTCACAATTTCTGAAATCATAATTGGAAGAAATCAAATCATATAAAACATATGTCCATGGCTTCAAATTCACCTCTAACTAAAAAGAAATTAGTTCCACATGTTTAACATAATTGGAAAGCAAGTTAAATTAAACATGAAAACAGAAACAAAGAAAGAAAGAACTCTAGAAACTCCAATGGTTGAAGATTGCATGCGACAAAGCCTTCCTCCTCTCCAAAGGTCACGGCAAAGCTCCTCTCTTTGGTGGAATGGAAGTGTTGCGGCAAAAGGATGGGGGAAGGTTAGAAAATATGGAAGAATGGTGGTAGATGGCTTGCGGCCAGGAAGAAAAATGGCTAGAATTGTGTTTTTGAGGTTTTTGGATGTGTAGAATGGTGTGGCTGGAAGTATGGACGAAAATTCGGTGATTCAACCCTAAAATATGTATTTATAGGCACCACAAAACCCTAGAGAAATCAGCACAAGTAATGGGCTAGGGTTTAGGGTGCGGCAAGGGTAGAGATCCACAATGAATTAGGGTTTCTAGAAAGCCTTGCAAGGCAAGGAAAATAGGGTTTCTAGAAAGCCTTGCAAGGCAAGGAAATTAGAAATTTTAAAGGCCTAGGTGCGGCAAATTAGTGGGCTAGGGTTTGGGTTTGTAGATAGGGCTTCTAGAAAGCCCAAAACCAAGAATAGAAACTCTCGAAAATGGAAACCTCTAAGAATAGAAACTTCCAACTTTAGAAACTTTGGTTGCCAATTCCGACTTCTTTGTTCTTCACTTTCATTTCTTCATTTCTTAAGCTCCTTTGACCTTCAAACTCGTCCATTCCTTGTGCTCCATAAGCATACACTCCATTCCAGCTCAATTTTGCTCTCAAATGCTCCAAATTGCATCAATTTATGTAATATGCTCTTAAAACCTGAAAACACATGAAACTAACTTAAAAGACTACTTTAAACTAAGAAAACATAACTAAAATGCATAAGAACTAGCTAACTAAGGCGCATAAATATGCTCCTATCAACCCACCAAACCCTCATCAACTTTGCACTACCTTCCACTCTCTCCATTGAATCAAAACCCTAATTTAAAACCCAAAAACAAATCCTCAACATTTGCAACTACCAAACAAAAAAAAATGCAAAATTCAAAGCAAGATTCATAACTGACACCAAATTTTACCCTAAATCATAAAAAAAAAAAAAAAAATTAAAGAGATTGAGAATCTAACGAAAGAATACCTGCGGTGAGCTTTAACGGCGAAATTGACTAGTAGAGCACGGAGGTGCAAGAACTCGACAGTTTGTAGAGAGAGAAAGAGAGGAGAGAGAGAAAAGAGAGATTGCGTTTGGGTGGAAGATGAGAAACCCTAAAAGGCTATAGAGAGAAAGCTAAAAGACGAAGCGGTTAATAATTTCGATGGTATTTTACATGAAAATTATAATCTAGATATGTGCGTATGAGAGGTCGCCGTGGGGATGAAGAAGAAGATGGTGGCGTGGAGAAAGGTGCGCTGTCTAATTTCTCGAGGAGGAAGATGGTAGGGGCGAAATGACGAAAAGGGGCACCGAAGTGGGAAAGAGGAAAAAGAGGGCGTATGCTTGTGGCAACGCAGAGGTAGAGAAGAAAGCAACATTAGAGAACAGTTGAACACAGAGAGGAAATGAAGGTTTGGTGGGTTGGTGCAGATGAGAGAATTGAGGGATAAGGGAAGAAGGAGGAGGGAATGGAGGGGTAAGGGAGGAAGGAGGAGAGAAGGGAGGGTGGTGCAGGTTGTAGAAGAGAGAAGGGAGGGAAGGGGTGCGGGTTGCAGAAGAGAGAAGGGAGGTAGAGGGTGCGGGGGGTTGGGGGAGGTAGGAGACAAGTTTTTTTTTTTTTTTTTTTTTTTAACCTCTTCTCAAAAAAAAAAAAATCCACGTGGACCCCTTAATGACACGTGATGCCCAGTCATTATCCACATAAGCGCAACGTCATCAGTTAACGGCAGACTTAACAGTTTAACTAACGGATGTATGAGAGTGTCCAAAAATTAACACTTTAGGTATGACTTTGGGACAAAAAAAACTTGATGTACTAAATGTTGAAAACCACAAAACATAAGGGTGGTAAACTGAGATTTACCCTAAAATTTTAATATATATTATAGGTAAATTATATTTATAAAATATAATACTTTATGAAAAAAATATATTTATAACTATATCAATGATAATATAATAGTCTTCATTACTAAGTTAGTTGTACTTGGAAACTATGTCATATAATCTTAAAATGTTGTAATTATTTATTTTATTGTAAACAATTATAGAGAACTTCAAGAGAAAGAAGACTGAGTGGCCATAATTATAAGGAATTTCAAGGAAAATAAAAGTTGATGTTGCAATTATAGGTAATTCAAAAGGAAATAAAGGTTAAGTGTAGCAATTATAGGAAATTTAAAATAAATGTCGAGTGGAGCAATTATAGGGAATTTAAAATGAAATATAAGTTGAGTGGATCAATTATTATAGAGGCGAAAACCTAGCGCCCCGCCTCCAAGGCCACCTAGGCACGCCCCAAGGCGAGTTGTTTAAAACACTGGTGCTTCGTGATGTGATTCAAACCTCTTGGACCCCAGATCCCAGTGGGGAATAACCGTGCTCGTCAAGTTTTCAAGCTTGGAGGAAAAGATCATATGGATAAACGAGAAGCAATGACAGTTTGAGGAGTTTGTGCACACAATTTGCTTTTTGTTAGTTTGGAATTCAAGTAGACATTTCTTTTGAGAACAAATATTAGTAGATATGTTAAACAACAATCATTGTAATGATTTTAGAATATTTGAATGAATTTCAATAAAGTTTTAACAGTGTTTCAAGTTAGTTGGTTTCAAAAATGAAGAACTACTAATATTTTCAAAATTAAAAGAAACATTTTGTATATTTCCAAAGTTCATGTAAAAACTACTTCACGATGTTAATTGTCATCATTATATGAACAATTGAACATTGTTAATTGTTCATATAAAAAAAATACTCAAATTTGACATTTGGCTGATACCATGGCGAAACTAGAAAGAATATATTACTATTGTTGTGGCTACTTGAACATACAAATTCACACACAAATTGTATGTCCACTTGGACGCACAAATTGACACTTCTATTGACACATTTTAATATAAGAGAGACCCATATACAATGATAGAGCTCACATGTACTCGACGTAAAAAGTGTGTAAATAAGTATGTTAATTTTGAATGTCCGAATAGTTTATTGTACTATTATACATATTAGAACAAACCTTACATCATGATGAAAGCAAACAAATAAAAACTAATGGAGTCATACTAATTGAATACACAAAATTAACACTCTCTAATACAGGTGTGTTCCACATATTGTTGGTTATTTTAATTATATTTTATTTTAAAGATTCAAAACTTATTATTATTTTATTTATTTTTAATATTTAAGAGCTGTGTTTTATTTAAAGAGTCATAATTCTTTTCTAAAGAGGTATGAGAAGTTCTTTAAATAAGAACCTCAGACAGAAAATAGAATACGTTAAAAAAAAACTATCTTGTCTTCTTCACTTTTGACATCTTTCAGTCATTTTGCATTCTTACTTTATAATTCTTGGGTAATTGATGACTACTTGGCAATTTCGTCTGCCGTTGGCATGCATAACGGATTAGACATCATGTGAGGCTTTGGGTTGTATCTTGGAGTTGTAGGCACAGCCATAACCTGCACGTAGGGAGACTTCTATGTCTTTAGGGCAGCGACATCGCGTCTCTCTTTGGTTCACATGCCATATATTCTTATTCCTTTTTCCTAATTTAATTTTTCTTAAGTCTAATAGTGATTATATATTTAATTTATTATATTTGATCATATAAATAGTTGTTATATTTCTGCAATATATTTCACAATCTAAAGCCGTAGAAGTGTGATAATATAATTGCAAATTTTTACAATCTGTTTTCACAATGCTTTGAAAGCCCAATAACTGTAGTTTATAATATTGCCTTCATTGCAAAGAAGTGTGTTTATAATACTACCTTCATTGCAACTTTGATTCTCTGCATTTTTTTTTATTCGGTACCAAAGCACTTTAATATTGCTTATCCGTCATTTATTCTCTGGGATGGATCCTATATTAATTGAGTTTTCTAGTTAACTGTTTACTATTTCGTGATTGCATATTGATATATTAATTGCTCTTTGGTGCTTTAATCAAATCTATTTGTAATTATCACTATTAATTGATCTAAGGATATTATACAATAGTATAGTTCATTCTACATTTGTTGAAACTTTTGAGTGACAAACTTGTTTTAATTTCTACAATGTCGTAGCAATCTTATTTCTCTCTCTCACTTCTTATTAGTCAATATTACATAATAAATAGCAAGTTTAGAAGAAGCCAATAGTGTTAAGCCTGAAAATTTTAGTGGCTATAATTGTCGCAGGTGGCAAAAACAAGTGAAATATTGGTTAATTGTCTTAGGACTTGTATCCGCACTTGAAGAAACTCAATCAAACAAAGATTCCTCTTCTAGACTAACCATTGTCACAACATAATCATAAGTGCCCTTTCTGATCACCTCTATGATGTGTATCATGCTATTACATCCACCGCCAAAGAACTTTGGGAAACTTTAGAAGCGGAATATGGAATTGTAGATGCTGGGATGGATAGGTTCACAGTCTCAAACTTTAATGATTATAAGATGATTGATAACATGTCTGTGGGGGAACAAATACATGAGTATCAAGAGCAATTAAGAAGAGTTGAAAAGAAAGGAACAAAGTTCAGTGAGGACTTTAAAGTCTCTTGCCTTATTGATAAATTGCCTTAATCTTGGAATGACTTTGCTTGAGCCCTAAGGCATAAACAATGAGAACTTTAGTTCAAGTCATGAATTCAATAAGTGTCGAAGAGAAACATAAGGTCAAGCCAAAGGAAGGAAACCAAAAAGCAAACAACTATGAACGTAGTTGAAAATGACACCAACAAAATTGGCAAAAACAAAAACAAGTTCACAAAAAATAATAAGAAGAATTTCAAACCAGAAGAACAAATTTTAAGTTCAAATCACCCAGCCAAAATAAGAACTTCAAGAAGACTCAAACACATTTCAAGTATGATTCCTTTGTTAATTTTACTTATGAAAATAAGAATTGGTGGTTAGATTCTGGAGCTAATGTACATGTCTGTTTTGATCGTGAGTGTTTCAAAACCTACCAGGAATTAGGTGACGAACGTGTAACTCTAGGGAATGACTCAATGTCTCAAGTGCTTGGAATTGGAGACATAGAATTGAAGATGACATCTGGAAAGGTCTTAATTTTGAAGGACGTGTGACATGTACCTGATATTAGAACAAATTTAATTAGTGGATCATGTTTAGTAAAGCAAGGCTATAAAGTTGTAAGGGAATCAAATAAGGTTATAATAACCAAGAATAATGTATTTATTGGAAAAGGTTTATTAGTGAAGGATTATTTTGTTAAGTGTTTCTTCCAAGTGCAATACTCTTCCAAAAGTTATCAATGTTGAATCTAGTAATGTTTGGCATGGACGGTTGGGACATGTAAACTTGTTCAAAACTAGGAAAATGATGGATTTAGACCTGGCCCCCAAGTCAAACATGAATCTCAAGCATAAGTGGGAAATTTGTGTACAAGCAAAACAACCCAAGAAACCTTTTAAGTCCGTTGAAAGGAATACCCACATTTTAGAGCTTATACATAGTGATGTTTGTGAGTCAAATAGATCACCTACTAGAGCTGGTAATAAGTATTTTGTCACATTTATAGATGATTGTTCGAAGTATAGTTATATTTATTTGATAAAGACTAAGGATAGTTGTAGACATCGAAATTTCAGTGAAATAAATGTTGACCAATAGTTACAATTTCAACACTCATGTATCACATAAATTTTACACGTAGCGTGTGACTAAATGAAAATCAAAATAAATCGGAAAAGTCATCAAACAGGACACGTGTCAACACCTGGCAAAAACAACTTATGTCATCTGAATATTATATCCAAAATTAGGCTTTGGAAAATTCTATAAATAGAAGCCATTTCATTCATTTTGCAAAGGCATGGACATTACACCAAAAAACCTTGAAGCTTTGAAACTCTAAAGCTCCCAAGCAAATCCCGAAGGATCAAGAAAGCTCTTTTCGTTCTTCGTCAAATCCTCCTTCAAAATCAAGCCCCAGAGACCCTTGAAGATCCATTCATCAACTGTTCATCAAGATCAAGCCCCAAAGACCCTTGAAGATCGGTTCATCAACTGTTCATCAAGATCAAGCCCTAAAGACCCTCGAAGATCCGTTCATCAACAGTTCATCAAGATCAAGCCCCAAAGACCCTCGAAGATCCATTCATCAACAGTTCGTCAAGATCAAGCCCAAAAGCCTTTGAAGATCTGTTCATCCATCAACCTTCAAGATCAAACCCAAAAGGCCCTTGAAGAAACTTTCGACCGTTCATCCAAGATCAAGCCTCGACGGCCCTTGAATCGGCATCATAATCCATAAATCTACGCATCACGGAGATTGAATCAGAGGATCAAATTTGAAAAAGATTGTAACCCCTAAATCATCAATACAAATATTATTTTGTACACATGTTCTTGTCACATTCATTGCAAAAATTTCCGTGTTTACAAATTTGGCATGCTCGGTGGGATCTCTCTGCCTCTCATCTCTATCTCCAAATCCACAAGAAACACACATGACATCAAGGAAGGCTCAAGCTATTCCCGCAACCAACGCGAAGAACAAGGGCATCATAACTCGAAACAAGGCAAGAACTCATTCTGCCTCATTTTCCACCCCTGCATCAACTCTGCCGAAGGAACAAGAGCACCTGAGGCATGAACTTGTGATCACCCTGGCCTTGTTAAGGGTGCCAATGGAGGAAAGCCTAAGGAAGTACCCTGGTTCCATGTTTTTCGATGCCGGCTCAAGTGGCAGCTCAGCTGTGCAAGTCATGACCACTGGAGCGACTTCTATCGATGAGCAGTTGGCTCATATGAATGAAGCGATCGTAAGGCTAACACGGACTGTGGAAGAAAAAAGACTCATAAATCGCTGCACTCGTTAACCAATTAGAGGCGCAGCACGATGAGAAACCCAACCTAAAAGGTAATCCACCAAATAGAGGAGCTGGCGAAGAAGATCCTCCGGCGGAGAGAGTCGAAGAGAACCTAGAGCCAGACCAGGCAATGGCGTTCATGGGATCTCTTTCTATCCAGCAGCTACATGAGATGATCGCCAGCACCATCAAGGCGCAGTATGAAGGAAGCTTGCATGACTCTGTACTATACTTAAAACCCTACTCCAAGAAGATTGACGCTTTGAAGATGCCAAGGGGTTATCAACCGCCAAAGTTCATGCAAGTCGATGGAAAGGGAAACCCAAAGCAACATGTCCCCCATTTCATTGAGACCTGCAACAACTCAGGGATAGAAGGAGACTACCTTGCCAAGCAGTTTATGCGCTCGCTGAAAGGAAATGCCTTTGAGTGGTACACGGACCTAGAGCCTGAGTTCATCAACAGCTGGGAGCAATTGGAAAGGGAATTCCTCAACCGCTTCTACAGCATCCGCCGCACTGTGAGCATGCTAGAGCTGACGAGCACGAGGCAATGGAGGGATGAGCCAGTCGTGGACTACATGAACCGATGGCACAATCTAAGCCTCGACTGCAAGGACAGGCTCTCGGAGATCTTTTCAATCGAGATGTGTGTCCAAGGCATGCAATGGAGGTTGCATTATATCCTTCAAGGCATCAAACCACGGACCTTCGAAGAGTTAGCCACCCGTGCCCATGACATAGAGCTGAGCATTGCTCACCATGGAAAAAAAGAGCCAATCACCAACTTCAAGAAAGACAAGGTGTTTGCCCCATATGTAGATAAAACTGGGAAGAAGCCCACCAATGAAGCGTTCACCGTCAACGCTGCGCCTATCAAGATCTCCTCTAAAACCAAAGTAAATGAGATAAAGAGATGTGAGCCTCTTCGCACCCAAGACAGGTACAAAAGCACCTTGAGGGAATTAGAGCAGAAGGCGTACCCTTTTCCCGACTCAGACATGGATGCAATGTTAGACGACTTGCTAGAAAAGAAGGTAATCGAGCTACCCGAATGCAAACGGCCTGAAGAGATGAATCGCATAAATGATCATAAATACTGCAAGTACCATCGAATCGTGAGCCATCCTGTTGGTAAGTGCTTCATCCTCAAAGAGCTCATTATGAAGCTAACACAACAAGGGCAAATCGAACTCGACCTCGAAGACACGGCCGCAACACATACTACTATAATTGCATTTGGATCCTTCGATCCCGTGCCTCTCCAAGCGACACCTAACCATTCCTATCAATGCTCAAGTTGCACGATACCTTCTGCACAACCATCGCCGAGGGAAAACGACCAGGGTACACTTACCAATGATGAAGAAGGATGGACGTTGGTGACCTATAAGAAGACGAGGAAGCCAAGACCTCAAGCTATAAGGCCAAAAGGGGAGCAAGGGAGAAAGTACCGTCGTCGCAATAGTAGGAAGCCTAAAAGAAACGAAAAAGCTGCCAAACCAACGTATGTTGGGGAACCTATGGAGCAAGAGCCATGCATTCCTGTCTCATTGCACAAGTACTTCCCGAAAGACTTTTTCCAACAGCGCACTACCGTCGCCTGTCACATGGTTGAAGTTGAGATGGAAGAGCCCTCAAAAGGCAAAGCTATCGCCACTAAGGGAGAAAAAACTCTCATGCTCGAAGAAGGTCTGCCAACACACTTTAGCATCGAGAAAACGCTACGATTGCCAAAGAAGATGCGAAAAGCATTGGCAGCGGTCTTGGCAAGTCCCGACGACCACAAAGTGCAAGATAGCAAGAACGAAGGCCTGAAGCTTCGGCCACATGAATCTGCCACATGCTGTGCCGCCGAGGACGCAATCCACTTCGCCGACAAAGACTTGCTGCTAGGTGATAGGATTAAAAGCACACCACAAAATAGCACACAAATGTCCTATTGATTTTCCTTATTAAAGCTAAGATTTGTCAATTGTAGCATATGAAAATAAGGGTCTTTCCCACAGAAGATTGTTTTATCTAACTACTTAAAATGTCACAAAAAATGGGCTGCTGTCCATACTGACCAGCCACTGAAAAATAATTATTAGACTGACTTACACTTATCTAAAGTCTACGAAATTTTATAGGAAGACACTAGACACACAGTGCTACAGTTCTACAAATTTTTGGGATTTTTGGAGATAATTTTCTATTTAAATTAAATTGAACAAAAACAGGACAGAAACAAATTTTAAGTAGTTCACAAATTAAGAAAAACGAGTTAGGGGAATTGCTATCCACCACCAAATAATCATGCAAACATGTTATGTTTCATTCAAATTCCTTTTATTTTCGGATGAAGATGCTCAAGTTGGCTCAATGTTAGAACTCAACCTATTACTCTTTCTTATGTAGTATGTTAAGAGAATGGCGTTTTCAACTTAACTTAGTCCCTAGCATGCAATCTAGAGTGGCGTGTTCATAGATTTAACAAGTAGAAATCATTAAGAACGAAAAGAGTTTGAGTCATCACAAGGCATCGTAAGTACTGGCGTTGTCTTATTTATCCTAGAAATTGGTTCACATGTTAATCGCAATTAACAAATACTACTCCAAAACATATGTAGGTCCTCATTCGACAAAGGCAGGCACACACATATTCATAGCATTAGAATCCTAGATATGCTTACTACGTTTGTATCCATAGAAAACAAATAAAGAATTCATTAATGAGACAAGTAGTGAACTAATTTTCATCAATTCATAAAAGTAATTCAAACGAAATGTCATAACAAACTTGCAATCATATTTAGGGCTTCAAAACAGCCCCTAACTACTAAAAATTTAGTTACACACAATCCTTAAGTTAAAACAAAAGATAGACATGAGTTTGAGAAGATAGAACCGAAAGAAATCGACCGAGGCCTCCTCCGTTTTTCTTCCTTCTCCAATGCTGCTTTTAAACCAATTCTTACTGCATCCTTTTCTTCTCCTTAACTCACCCACTAATAGCCATTTAGTGATGACAATAAGTGAGAGGAAATGGTAAAACAATTGTAACTCTTTAGGTAGTCTTCATGCCAATTACTCCCTCTTAATCCTCATCTTCAATTCCATTCCCTTTTATATTTGAATAAGTGTCAGCTGACTTGTTCTTGGTTGCATCAGTTTTGGCTGCTAGATTTATTGGGTTTATTGTTTTCATTGCAGTTACAAACTGCTCAGCCTATTGGTAACCTTTCAGGGTTAAAACGACCATAACGTCTTCTAGAAAAATGATATTAACAATCCGCGAAATTCTCCAGAAAATAGACATCCGGAGCTTTCCAAGCATATAAGGTTCATTCTCTAATTCATTCTGAGCTGTTTGCAACTTGCTTCCAAAGTCAGCTGATCTGCACATGCATTTTTGACGAATTTGTTACTTAAAATCCCACTTGTGCTATTTTTCTTTTATTTTCTTGACAAATCCCACAAAACACAAAAACAAAGTAAATAGCTCATAAATATAAGGAACGAACTAGGAAAAGACAAGTGAATTTGATGTAAAATATATATAAACATGAGCTTATCAAATACCCCCACACTTAGCTTTTGCTAGTTCTCGGGCAAAACGAAGAAAATATGAGAAAGTAGCAACATGAAAAACAATAGCTTCCCCCTATATGACCCTCATAGAATTTCATTCAAAAAAAAAAAAAAAAATATTCATCAAGAACCTTAGCTAGCACCAAACAAGCTAATCCAAGCTCATCTTCCTTATTCAAATGTTAGCAGTAACCTTTTAATCATCCATGAAGTGTAGTGTGTGTAATAGCCATGCTAATGCAATTTCAAGTATTTTAAAAACACCACATGCTAACTAGTGACCTTTTCACGGGACATACACTCAATCACACATATGTTTAGTTTAACGTGTTTCGCTCAAAGAATCAAATGTGAAAAATCTACCATAAGCTTGCATAAAGATCTCATCTCCACAATCATAATTGCAAAACTTAAATCAAGAGGACTTTTATTGGATGTAATGAGGTTTAGGGAGAGGGTTATAGAAATGAAGGGATAGGTAAACACAAGTTCCAAGCTACATTGCAAGCAATTCTCTTGTTGAGATTTACAAGAACTCAAACTCTCCAACCCCTCTACTAATACCTCCAACCACACCCCTAAAGTGAAACTTTAAAAAAAAAAATTATTTGCTTTGTATACTTTTTTTTCTTTTTTTTTAAAAATCAATTTTGCACATAACTAAATACAAACCTTAAATACCCCCACACTTATTCTTTTGCCAAACTCCTTCAAAGTACTTCACAAATATTTCTCATAAGACAATCTCACATTGCTCACTAGCTAGCTTGAAAAGGGTAAGGAAAAATGTTTAAGGTATAAGGGTAGACATATCGGGTGATAAGAAATAAAAGGCTCATTATATACGGCTCAAATTGGCAATCTAATGATATCATTTCTCTTTAGGAAACATGCTTATTTAGGCCATGGTGATAAACCTAATGCCTCTATCCTTTTCAAGTTCATGCAATCAAATGACAAACATTTCGAAAGATCGTTACGCAAGTTCTAGAGATGTAAGTCACATAAGTTCATCACACATGAAAGAATATGAGTGTATGAAAAATGCACACTTTTTCAACAGGCTCAAAAACTCACATAGGTTGTATATGGTCACTATATTCACATGCGAAGCTTTAAGTCATACTTTAGTTTCACATCAACAAGGCTATGTGGATTTGGTTTTTCAAAGATGATTAAACATGTACAAGGCTAACAAGAGAATAAGGAATTTCACACAACACATGCTTACTAAGTTCTTGATCACCGTGGTTCAAATTCAATCCAATTATATCATTGGGTCGGGAAACTAACAAAATCTACTTCAAAACAATAAATAAAACAAGACAATATTTTTGGATTTTCAAATTTTCTGAATTTTCTCTTTTTTGGGTTTTATTTTGGTTTTTTTTAAGAGTAAACAAAACTAATTAAGAAAATAAAATGAAACAACACGAAAACAAATCAAGCCAGTTTTTAGTCGAAGGTACGAAAATTTTCAATTTCGTCAGTTTTTCAATCCTTACCCCTAAACCTAAATTAGACATTGTCCCCAATGTCAGAAAAAACACAATAATGCATAAAATAAAAATAAAATAACATAGTAAGAAACAAAATAAAGCATTTGGACCGAAAACTTCCCCAATTTGCAATAAAATCAAGCAATGACCCCCAAACTCCAATTCTGCAATCAACTCTAAGGGTGGACATAACCAAATTTTCCTTTAACACGTTTCCGGTCTTTGCACTTTGAATTTCCACTTTGATTTCTTGACGATTTCGAAGTGTTCGTTCAAGCTCAAGACTGTAGGAAGATAGGTCAATGCTCTTGGACCTTTGAGTATACATATACTAAAAAGAGTACCTAAAATAAAAACAAAAATAAAAACACTAACTAAACAAGAAAATAAAACAATAGAAAAATAAGTAATTACAGATAACAATCCCCGGCGACACGGCGCCAAAAATTTGATAGGATTAAAAGCACATCACAAAATAGCACATGTCCTATTGATTTTCCTTATTAAAGCTAAGATTTGTCAATTGTAGCATATGAAAATAAGGGTCTTTCCTGCAGAAGATTGTTTTATCTAACTACTTAAAACGTCACAAAAACTGGGCTGCGGTCCATACTGACCAGCCACCGAAAAATAATTATTAGACTGACTTACACTTATCTAAAGTCTACGAAATTTTATATGAAGGCACTAGACACATAGAACTACAGTTCTACAAATTTCTGGGATTTTTGGAATTGATTTTCTATTTAAATTAAATTGAACAAAAACAGGACAGAAACAAATTTTAAGTAGTTCACAAATTATGAAAAACGAGTTAGGGGAATTGCTATCCACCACCAAATAATCATGCAAACATGTTATGTTTCATTCAAATTCCTTTTATTTTTGGATGAAGATGCTCAAGTTGGCTCAATGTTAGAACTCAACCTATTACTCTTTCTTATGTAGTATGTTAAGAGAATGGCGTTTTCAACTTAAATTAGTCCCTAGCATGCAATCTAGAATGGCGTGTTCATAGATTTAACAAGTAGAAATCATTAAGAACGAAAAGAGTTTAAGTCATCATAAGGCATCGTAAGTACTGGCGTTGTCTTACTTATCCTAGAAATTGGTTCACATGTTAATCGCAATTAATAAGTACTACTCCAGAGCATATGTAGGTCCTCATTCGACAAGGGCATGCACACACATATTCATAGCATTAGAATCCTAGATATGCTTACTACGTATGCATCCATAGAAAACAAATAAAGAATTCATCAATGAGACAAGTAGTGAACTAATTTTCATCAATTCATAAAAGTAATTCAAACGAAATGTCATAAAAAACTTGCAATCATATTTGGGGCTTCAAAACAGCCCCTAACTACTAAAAATTTAGTTCCACACAATCCTTAAGTTAAAACAAAAGATAGACATGAGTTTGAGAAGATAGAACCGAAAGAAATCGACCGAGGCCTCCTCCGTTTTTCTTCCTTCTCCAATGCTGCTTTTAAACCAATTCTTGCTGCATCATTTTCTTCTCCTTAGCTCACCCACTAATAGCCATTTAGTGATGACAATAAGTGGGAGGAAATGGTAAAACAATTGTAACTCTTTAGGTAGCCTTTATGCCAATTACTCCCTCTTAATCCTCATCTTCAATTCCATTCCCTTTTATATTTGAATAAGTGTCAGTTGACTTGTTCTTGGTTGCATCAGTTTTGGCTGCTAGATTTATTGGGTTTATTGCTTTCATTGCAGTTACAAACTGCTCAGCCTCTTGGTAACCTTTCAATGTTAAAATGACCATAACTTCTTCTAGAAAAATGATATTAACAATCCGCGAAATTCTTCAGAAAATAGACATCCGTAGCTTTCCAAACATGTAAGGTTCATTCTCTAATTCATTCTGAGCTGTTCGCAACTTGCTTCCAAAGTCAGCTGATCTGCACAGGCATTTTTGACGAATTTGTTATTTAAAATCCCATTTGTGCTATTTTTCTTTTATTTGCTTGACAAATCCCACAAAACACAAAAACAAAGTAAATAGCTAAAAAATATAAGGAACTAACTAAGAAAAGACAAGTGAATTTGATGTAAAATATATATAAACATGAGCTTATCACTAGTATCCAAGCCTCACAACCGTCCTCTCTTCGTCTCTAGGTACGTCAGGGAGCACAAAGTCAACCGCATGCTTGTGGATGGTGGATTAGCCATAAACATCATGCCAAATTCAACAACGACTGCAATCGGCATCAAGGCGGATGAACTGTCCCTAAGTCGTCTACTAATCCAAGGTTTTAATCAAGGAGGACAAAGAGCGATGGGCATGATCCAAGTGGAGATGACTATTGGCGAACTCAAGTCAAGCACGATATTCCATGTGATTGATGCAAGAACTTCGTACGGCTTGCTCTTAGGAAGGCCTTGGATCCATGCGAATGGAGTAGTACCGTCCACCCTTCACCAATGCTTAAAATTTTACTAAGAAGGGGTGAAAGTGATTTATGGTGACACCAAACCATTCAGCGAAGCCGAATCACATTTCACAGACGCCAAGTTCTACATAGATGAAGACATGGTGCCCGAAGCTCTTATAAAAGAGATCAAATCCACGGGCAAAGCAACACCTAAAAAGCAAGAGTGGCAAGCCATGCCTAAGAAGCAAGAAGGAGAAGCTATACCGTATTCAAGCAAGAACAATGATGAGTTTGCTAAACCTGCAACAACCAAAGGGAGTAAGACGCCCTCAAATGGATCAAACACACCTGTCTTCCGATACATCCCGATGTCGAGAAGAAAGAACGGTCAATCTCTGTTCGAAATTGGAGCAAGCAAAGCCGATGCATAGCGGCACAAGGATAATGCAAAGTTGCTCAAGACGAATGCAGCTTTGCCTCTGACACAGCTAAGCGACGCTAAGGTTGCAAGACTACCACAAGGCTTCATAAAAGCTCTACCAAAGGGGGTGGAACCAAGTTTTCTCCCAACCAAGAGGACCGAATAAGGTTTGTCCAAATGCCTATAAACGTATGTCGAAAGCGGGGTACGACTTCGCTTCTTCTTTGAATCATGGAAAGAAGGTTTCAAACATCGTCAACAATAAAGAACGTGACCTTATCGAGACTCAAAAGAAGTTGAAGAAGCATGGTTACGGAGTTGACAACAACAAAGCTGAACTTGGCTTCATACCAAATGCACCCGTGAAGATTTCAAGCAAAGCGAAAAATGCTAGCACTCAACACATCAACGTGAGCATTAAACAAGATCAAAAGGAGCCTAAATCTGCCTCTCGGACGTCAGTATTCGATAAAACGAATCGTTCAAGACCCATAACGTCAGCACTTAATCGCATTGGTGGTTAAAACCGAACCTCCGTCTTCAATAGGCTCAACTTGCCAACATCTCAAAGCTCTGTTTTTTAAAGGTTGTCAAAACCTAAGAAGCAAAGCAACACGGCTAGCTTTCCTCCTCATCGGTCAGCTTTGGAAAGACTTGAAGACAACATGAAGTTTTCTAGAAATAGGGAGACAACGTCAAAGGAAGAAAAGCTCGACAGACTAGCAGAAAAAGGCGATATTCGAAGCTCAATTCCTTCAAAGATGAAGCGCCAAGCAATCTTGGAGGTTGACACAAATGGATCACTGAAAGTAAGAAGGCGCACCATCATCCACACAGGATAATCTTCATGCCAACAAGCCCAAGATGATGACACTGAAAGGGAGGTCTAAGACATCTTCCCCGTCACAACCCAAAAAGACAAAGGAGATGAAATCCCTAAGGAAGACGTTGCTTCTGGCTTTTTAGACTCAAAGTCGTCGCCTCGACCGCTAGGGGCATGCTTTAAGTCAAGCAAAGTTGAAGGATTGACTCATATCGCTTCAAAGAAATTTCACATGAAGCCTACGTTGCATCCATAAATTCACCAGTCGAAAAGGGGGCAAGAAACCATTGTTAATACACTTTCAAGCCTAGATGAAGCTGAGATTGACAACATGATCAACGGTGATCTAATTCAAGAGGTCATGGACTAGGGACGAGATTTAAATGTTACCTTTAAAAAATCAGGGGAACTCCGTGCTTACATAGATTTTCGTAACTATAACACCCAAAATGACGGCACTGAAGAGGAAGTCCAAGATGTCTTCCACATCATGATCCAAGAAGGCAAAGAAGATGAAATCCCCGAAGAAGATATCACTACTGCGCCACCACAACTTGAGAATGGGGGGCAAGCCACGGTTGATGATCTCAAGGAGCTTAACTTAGGCGCAAAAGAGGAGCAGAAACCTATCTTCGTAAGTGCGCTGCTAAATGCGGATGAGATAGATGAGTATTACCAATGCTATCAGAGTACAAAGACGTCTTTGCTTGGACTTACAAGGAAATGCCTGGCCTTGACCCTGTGATCGATGTGCATCATCTTGCAGTCAAGCCTGGAACGCGACCGATAAAGCAAACTTAAAAGCGCTATCGATCCGAGCTTATTCCACAAATCAGGGTAGAGATTGACAAGCTAATTGAAGCAGGCTTCATTCGAGAGGTGCAATACCCCAAGTGGATCTCCAACATCATCATTGTCCATAAGAAATCTGGACAAATACGTGTTTGCGTAGACTTTTGAGACCTCAACGACGCTTGCCCAAAGGATGACTTCCCCTTGCCAATCATCGAAATCATGGTGGACGCAACCACTGGCTATGAGGCACTATCATTCATGGACGGCTCTTCTGGATACAATCAAATTCACATGGCTCTCGAAGACGAGGAACTAATAGCCTTCGCACTTCAAAAGGTATCTACTGCTACAAGGTGATGCCATTTGGTCTGAAGAACGCTGGAGCTACATATCAACGTGCAATGCAGAAAATCTTCAATGACATGCTACACAAAAACGTAGAATGTTATGTAGACGATGTGGTGGTCAAGACAAAGAAAAGATCAGACCACTTGAAGGATTTGCGAATAGTGTTCGAAAGGCTGCAAAAATACAACCTCAAGATGAAACCGTTAAAATGTACGTTTGGTGTCACATCCGGAAAGTTCCTCGGCTTCATTGTCAAGCACCGTGGTATTGAAGTGGACCAATAAAAAATCAAGGCCATTCAAAGCATGCTTGAGCCAAGAAACCTGCACGAACTGAAAAGTCTACAAGGACGGCTAGCCTTCATTAGACGCTTCATCTCAAATCCTACAGGGTGTTGTCAACCGTTCAGCCGACTCATGAAGAAGGATGTTCCGTTAGTATAGGACGAAGCATGCCACAATGCTTTTGAAAGCATAAAAAAAATATTTGTCAAGTCCACCTGTCTTAGGGGCGCCTATGCCGGGGAAACCACTCATATTGTACATCATCACTCAGGAAAGTTCAGTTGAAGCACTCTTAGCGCAAGAGAATGAATCCTAGAAAGAATGAGCGTTCTTGGTGCAAGAGAATGAATCCCAAAAAGAAGTCTACCAAAGATAGGTGATCCCCCTCGTCACTGAAATGTTACTGGATTATACGAATGTCATCTCAGTACTTCCAGTCGATGTTGAAGAATGGAGACAACCGCTGATCGACTACTTAGAGCATGGAAAACTTCCAGACGATCCTAGACACCGCTCCGAAATACGTCGACGAGCACCTCGCTTCTTCTACTACAAAGAAACACTCTACCGGCGCTCTTTCGAATGAGTACTTCTGAGATGCCTCGGTGAGGAAGAAGCCAATCAAGCCATGGAAGAAGCACACTCAGACATATGCGGGGCACATCAATCTGGACCAAAGCTACATTTCCAGCTCAAAAGAATGGGTTACGACTAGCCAAGCATGGTAAATGACTGCCTAGAACTTGCCAAAAAGTGCCAGCCTGCCAATTCCACACCAACTTCATACACCAACCACCTGAGCCATTACACCCTACAACTACTTCATGGTCATTCAATGCATGGGGATTGGACGTCGTACGACCAATTACTCCAAAGTCATCTGCAAGAGAAGCTTACATCCTAGCTGCAACAGATTACTTCTCCAATGAAGGATATTTTGTGAAAAACATGTTCATTTGAGCAACATCTATAGCATGCAATTAACAAATTAAAGGCGGAATCATGCTTGCATGCACTCAAAAACAAAACATTACCCATGAAATTCAAAGCCTAGTAGATTGGTGAACCTTTACTCAACTTAAAACAACATTTGTTAGTTGAGAAATTATACCTTTGTAGATTCCTCTTTGCATAAGCAAAGGCTAATCACCCAAAGAGATGGCCTTCATTCCTTGCATCTTAGATCTATGGATTTGGATGGATGAAATGGTTCTCCAAGTTCCCAAAATTGAGAACCTCTAAGTCTCTTCACCAAGGTTAGATTGGAGAAGAAATGAGTGACCTTGGAGTAGTAGGATTGCTAGCTAAACCCTCCAAGGAGGCCGGCCACTTTAGAGAGAAAGGAGAGCTTAAGTTCTCCTCATTTCCCCAAAAGAAAACCCTAAATAAATTTTGGCTATAAAGTCATATTTATACCTTAATTCATTGGAGTGGCAAACTTGTAAATAAGTCCAAAACTCACTCCATCTCTAAATGGCCGGCCTTAGGGTATTATTGGGCTAATTGGGCCTTTGTGAATCATTATTCATTAAGTTGTCATACAACTTAATTCAATGGGCTTGACGTTCGAAGCCCATTGGGCCTTAAGGTCCAAAACTATCCCGAGTTTTTTAACGAACTTATTCGTTTGATTAATTAACATATTAATTAATCCTTGCCATAAATAATTAAACCATTTAATTATTCTTACTCATCTCTATTGTTTCTTCAATCTCCACCTTACACGATGTACGATGCATTAGGTTCCTTTTAGCGAGGCAGTGGGCGATTAAAACCATTTCAAATCGATTGTGAAGTGAAACTTACTTTCAATTCTCCCTTTAGTGATTATACACGTTTAGGGCTTCCACAAACCATGAGTGACACCTAGCAGCATATCATGGTTACCCAAGCTAATCAGAAGAGGTGGAGAACCTATTATGTTTAGGATTACAAATGCAGTACGGTCTTTCTCTAATACAATACTCTTGACCACATTGTTTGGTTTGATAGTTTATTCATGTCTACTATCCAATGTGATTCGTGTGCTTATATGATTACCTTGAATGTGATTTGGAACGACTTCCTAAATCTCATTCATACTCTGGCCAAAGATTCTTAATCATATCATAGAGTATTCTCCCCCAAACGGTTTGAAGGTTAGAGATCCCTTGTTGTGCATTCACTTGCCTCCATGGCTAAGTGGCTTAACCCCGACGATGTCGTGGACACCCGCGGATGGGGTGACTTTGACATAATTAAAGATGAAGTACCTAACCACAAGACAACTATGATGCCTCAGATCAAATGACTACTTTGCATTATCCCAACCATGAGTTCTCATGTGACATGAATATGAGAACTCTTTGTTGATCGTGTTCAGTGAACTCATTCTCTATTGAGCACTTACGTACTTGTCTTGATGTCACACACACCAATGACTCGAGACTAGTCACTCTCCCTGAGAGAAGACACAGCACGTACTGATCTTAACAGACTGTCAATGCCCAATTGGCAATCTTATGATCAGGAACGTTTAGGATGTGTCTACGAAAGAATGGTCTCATGAATCTAACTTCTTTAGATCGCATTCTCCCAATCACATATTCCTTGGACTTATCGTTTAAGCGTATAACATTTATATGAGACGGCTCAAACAATAATCTTTGCCCTTGATATTAAACTAGATTAGTTTAACATGTGAAATGTCCGTAAAGTATCATCATATGATTGGTTTTAGGGCACATTTCCAACAATCTCCCACTTGCACTAGAGCCAATCAGCTTGGTCATCAATGATGATACCTCTTCTGTAGCCATTTCATAAATGGCTGAGTAGTAGGCCTAGACAATCGATATCTATATGTTATCCATAGAAGCAACCTTGAGAATAACGACGTCACCATTATACATGATTCTTAATCATGTGGTTCAGTCTCTCATTTGAGCTCGGATCATGATGAGACCTTGATTCCCTGGCTTGAGCTATCGTCTCATTAGCGTCAGACACTTTCTGGTTGGAACCGAATAGAGAGTTCATAAATGAACTTTCCCATCCAAACAACATTGTTGTAAACTTCTTTATGGCAATATATTTTGCATTCATAATGGAACACACTAAAGTCATTACTTTAATGTTTCCATCCAAATATCTCTTTAGTCATAATAAAGAGAAATCTGTTTATCTCTTCATTCATAATGAAGAAACATCCAATGATGGATTAGATTTATAATCTAATACATTTACGCTTCCATTACGTTATTCTAATTCTTCCTCGATCTTTGAGGAATTTATCCTTTAGTATTTCTTAAATACTTAAGGACTCACTTGACAGTTGTCATGGTTCTGATCCTAGGCTTGCACTGATATCTTCTTGTACCGTTCTAGGTACAACTCATATCAATGTTTTTCATACAATATGAAATACATAAATCACCTTTCTGCGTATGCATAAAGGATTCTATTTACGCATTATTTCTTTGGGAGTCAAAGAGTACGTTCTCTTTGAGAAGAGCAACTTCTTAGTCTCACTAGAGTTGTCCTTTTTGATTGAAGTTCATCATCATATGAGAAACTTCCTATCATCTTTTGTCTATATTTAGGGCTTGATATAATCCAATTATATCCTAAAATCTATCAATATAGATTTCCATCCCATGTATATAGACTATGTCTCCCATATACATTCTATCTTCATATAATGTTTTAAAGTCATAACTTTAACGAAGAAGTATTCTTTTCATTTCCAAAATTAATATATCATATATATTTAAATTTTAGGAACATGATTAACTCCCACTAATCTTTTGTAAACCTAGTAAACAAAAGATTCATTTACATCTTTATGAGAAATCAAACAATTTGATCTTTCTCTCATAAGACGCTTATAGCTCCCACTAGCTTGCTAAGATCCATGATGGATGGATCTCTACAACTTACATGTCTTGTGATTCATAGTTTTAGACATATATTATCAAGACTATCTTAATAATGTTTTCGGAAACCCATATTATGTCCAAACATTGAATCACCATTTAGTTGTAGCTAGCAATCTTCGAATTAATTGAAACCAAGACTACGTTAAAGATGGTTTCTTCCAAGTCAACCAATCTCTTTAATTGTAGTCACCTTAAGCTACCAATTAGCTATGGAGGTTTCATTATTTCGGGTCAAATGGTACTTTACCATTTCCTTGAGTATATATCGTATATACACTCAATGTAGTCATAAGGATTTTCATTCTTATTTCTTTCGAATTAAGAGGTGCAACTCTATGACATAGTCATAAAGTTCAAACCATTCAACTGAGACGGTTTATAAATCATTCTCGACTACCTTAGAGCTTGTGGTATAGGAACTAGGTTATTATATTTGTTGATTACTATCTTGTCTCTCAAAGAACCCATTCTTTGAGTTCTATCTCTCGTTCATTTGCTCTATCTTAGGCAAATCCTGGTGTAGGATTACAATGAACTACCCAACAAACAACATTTGTTAGTTGGTTTATAGAAGTGAAATCCAAATGTTAATTTAAGGATACCCACAAGATAATTCTCAAACAAATATTGCTTATTAGCACACAACCCCAAATCTTAACATGATTAAGATTTGTCTTTCTTTCCAACTACAATTTTGGAAGATCTTCTAATTGACAATCATATTGTCTTAGAAGCATATATCCTATATATGGATAATTGATAGCATCCAACGAACTAAATCTTATTCAAGTTCGTTCTTCTCCTAATGGAGAAATCCATTATCTTTTGATGCTTCTTCCTTTGATATCTTTCAAGGAAACTGTTCTAAAGTGTTATCTTTCCTTGGATCAAATCTAAGGAGGCAAATACTTTAGACGTCTTACTCATCAACTTACATTTCTTGAATTCTTTGAAACCTTTTGCAAAGTATTCGGACTTGTGTTTATTCAAAATAAACTATAGTCCAACCGAGAGTGATCTTCGGTGAATGTCATACAACATGAGTAGTATTATGTTGTGGACAAGTGCCACTAACATCTAAGTGAATTAACCTCAACAACTTTGTGATTTTTTCTTCTTTCCAAAAGAATAAAGATTCGAACATTTCGCCTCTATACAATTTTAATAAGAAGGTGTTGGATCCGGATCTAACGATCCAAAGCATCCATCTATGACCAACTCGTATTTTATGTTTTTGAGGTATCACAACTCAGTTGGGATTAGTCACTACCTTGCAACCTTTTGGGTTTTAAGCATCGCTATATTCTAAATAGTTAACACTACCATATCATCTCTACTATAGAGACAATCAATTAGATTACAATAATCTAATCATTCATTAATAAAGAACAATGTTTTGTCAAACAAAACATTCATCCATCCCTTATAGTGATGGAATTAAGTTCCTTAAAATTGGAATGTAAAGACAATCTTTGGTTTTTCCAATTTCTTTGGTAGTTCATATGGGGAAGTAAGTACCATCTGTTTTCGCAGAGATCTACATTTGATTCACGTTCCGAATGTGAAGTACTTTCTCTTCTCTCATTTATCTTCTACCTTTTATTAGCCACATTTTTACAACGATTTGTAAAACATAGTTACTAATACGGAATCAAGCATTCAAGTAGAAGAACCAACTGTTTTGAACTTTTCAAGAACAATTTACAACATCTTCGAAAGGTGTGTTTTTGACACTTGCAAGACATTTCTTGCAAATACCCCTTCCAATGTCCATCCTTTCATAAAGAAAGTTTGTTCCCTTGGAGTTTATTTCTCTTTCTTCATTTGACTTCTCATTTGACTACAATAGTCATGGTCCCTAAACTCCCACTATCTCTCTTGAAACTTATTTCAATTGTGTTATACACATCAAACGATTTGGAGAGTGTGTGGTTATTGTTCACTATATAGTTTACAATAAACTTAGTGAACCATTTGGATAGGCACACAAAGGTGAAGTCCTTGCCTAGTTTCTGTTTCTAGAAGTGGTTTAACACTTCAACACTCAATGATTCAAAATCATCATAAGTCCATGTTGATGGACTATTTTTGTCAACCAACCATTATGTTCTAAACATAATTACAAACTTTCAACAGTTGTTCAAGGCAACTCTCATTTCTTCATACAACAATTTGTAAGTGAAGAATCATGGCACATAAAGTGTCCATGCCTTTGTGCTTTCTTCTTAAGTTCCTTGTTCATGTAACAAAGAAACAAGCACTAATGTTTGCGTTAGTTAAGGGTTGTTCAAAGCAACTCTTATTTCTTCATACAACGATTTGTAATTGAAGAATTATGACTTTAAAAGTGTTGTCCTCTTTATGATAGACTTATCTAACATGTTCTTCCAATGGTACATTATCAATAGGAAGATTGTGAGGATAAGACTACTTAGGTACATATACAATCCATTTAAGACAATCTTTGGGATTGTTGTACCAAGTCTGGAAACTAAAGCATTCGGCTTTTCTTTGTCAAATTTTGGATAGCGTTTGCAAATATATTGGTAAACAAATACATAACGAATATAAATTGATTGATTTTAAGCCATTTGATTAGGGTCTTTAAATCAAATAGCACCACCCACTATTTTTGGCAAATTCCATATCCCTCATTGGAATTCGAGAGTTTTGGAGGTAACTCTTAGTAGGGTATGGGAGACTCGCTATTACCAAGCCCTCCTCACAATGATATGATGTTGGCTAGCATTAATAATAATGAGAGAGTACGCTTACTCATTTGCATCTCTTGCAAGTACCCATCTTATTTGGCCTTTAGAGAATGTAGCCTCACAATGATATGATGTTGGCTCCATTGCACTTAGTTAAGTCATTCCCACCATGCAAGTTCGGGTAGGGGTTCAAGAACAACCTCACAATGATATGATGTTGGCTATTCTCGTTGCCTACCTTTCACAACATCAAGTATGCATATAGACTCCTCCCGAGTGTAAGCACGCACTTTGTACTCCCCCATGATAGGGTGAAGCCGGTGTACGAGTCACAAATGATCGGAGCCTACCACGGTGGAAGGCCACGAAAGAGTGTTCAAAGCACTCTCACGCTTCTCAACTTAATAATGGTTTGGTTGAGGGTTTTTAGGTCTCATCACATATAAATATTCATTTTAATCTTTATTAAAACAATTTTGGTCCTATTACAACTATTGGTCCATTTGATTGAATTTAGTTGTATATAATACTCCCACTATGCTTATAAAACGGTTTTTAAAGCAAGAGTATATGATACTACTAACATAAACTTTGCATTCATTTGATGGACTATATAGTTGCCCTAGGGCCTTAGGATGACTATGAACCTTTGTTTAGATTCAACACGAGCCTAGTGTTGAATCTCGGTCTAGGGATGGTGATTGATTTTAGTTACGCGTTTAATCACATTAAGGCGTGTTGTCTTAGGGGCGTTGGACCCTCTACTTCATTTTCATGCATATCAAATAATACAAGAAATGAGTACTTCAAAGTAAAGATGAGCTTATGCTCTTTACAACATTTGAATAAAACAAATTACTTTAAAGTAAAGAAGAGCTTATGCTCTTTTACAACATTTGATCAAATCAAATTACAACCAAAATCTAATCTACACATTCCCATGGTTCAAACAAATTTGAAACGGCCTTTCACATAGCTCAATTATCGTAGGCTTAGGTTCATAATCACCCTTTAATTAATTAACACTTTAACTAATTAAATTGAATGCAACATTTTCATTTGGTTTTTGTATCCATAAAATTGATTTAAATGGAGCTAAATGAAATGAAAATCCAATTCTCATTTAAAGAGACAAAACAATTTTGTTCTCAACTTAATTTGGGCCAAAATGCAATAACCTCAACTTTTGGGCTATATTGCAAAAACATAAACTTTTGGGGTCACTTTGTAAAAACACAAAAGTCCACTACTTCATGTAATTACAACTAGAACCCAAAAATTTCAACAAATGCAAAAACTTCATTAAAGGAGCAAAACAATTTGTCCTTTAGCGTTTTTGGACCTAAACGTGAAAACGTAAACTTTTGGGCCAAAGTGAAAATACACAAAAGTATCAAAACTTTATGTAATTGCATAAAAGCCCCAAAAGTACTCCCATTGAGGGAGTGGCCGGTTTTGGAGAGGTGAAAGGAGTGATGTGTGTGTTGATTGGTAAGTTTGACATAAAACATGCAAGTGGTGCAAGTGGTGTGTGTGAAAGGAAATTAATCCTTACACACCCACCAATAATTCCATCACCTTTCTAAACAAATATCTAATACATTTAAACATATGAAAAACATAAAACATAAACTTTATGAAATAAATCAAAACTTTGAATCAAAACACCAAACTTTTTGTTCTTAGCAAAAATGTCAAGAACAATGAAGAACACTCATGAAAAACTCAAAAAATTTCCATGAACATTTTTCACCCAAAAACATCCCAAAACCATTCAAACTTAAGGGAAATAACATATAACCAAACTAGGGTACATAGGGGTTCCAAAAGTCACTTGAAAACATTTTTAACAAGACAAACATGAACCCAAAAATCCATTATTTAGATTTGGCCGAATTTTCCCAAAAACATGGCACCAAATTTTAGCTCCAATATTCATGCTCATATGAACTATACCTACAACATTTGAGATGACAAATTTTCTAACAAAATTCACATTCAAAGAAACAAGAATAAAGCTTGTAACATATTACAACTTTTAAATCAAAGACTATGAACTACAAAACCCAAAAGGATTCACCAAATACTAGACCTAGGCTCTGATACCACTTGAAGGATATTTTGTGAAAAACATGTTCATTTGAGCAACATCTATAGCATGCAATTAACAAATTAAAGGTGGAATCATGCTTTCATGCACTCAAAAACAAAACATTACCCATGAAATTCAAAGCCTAGTAGATTGGTGAACCTTGACTCAACTTAAAACAACATTTGTTAGTTGAGAAATTATACCTTTGTAGATTCCTCTTTGCATAAGCAAAGGCTAATCACCCAAAGAGAGGGCCTTCATTCCTTGCATCTTAGATCCATGGATTTGGATGGATGAAATGGTTCTCCAAGTTCCCAAAATTGAGAACCTCTAAGTCTCTTCACCAAGGTTAGATTGGAGAAGAAATGAGTGACCTTGGAGTAGTAGGATTGCTAGCTAAACCCTCCAAGGAGGCCGGCCACTTTAGAGAGAAATGAGAGCTTATGTTCTCATCCTTTCCCCAAAAGAAAACCCTAAATGAATTTTGGCTATAAAGTCATATTTATACCTTTATTCATTGGAGTGGCAAACTTGTAAATAAGTCCAAAACTCACTCCATCTCTAAATGGCCGGCCTTAGGGTATTATTGGGCTAATTGGGCCTTTGTGAATCATTATTCATTAAGTTGTCATACAACTTAATTCAATGGGCTTGACGTTCGAAGCCCATTGGGCCTTAAGGTCCAAAACTATCCCGAGGTCTTTAACGAACTTATTCGTTTGATTAATTAACATATTAATTAATCCTTGACATAAATAATTAAACCATTTAATTATTCTTACTCATCTCCATTGTTTCTTCAATCTCCACCTTACACGGTGTACGATCCATTAGGTTCCTTTTAGCGAGGCAGTGGACGATTCAAACCATTTCAAATCGATTGTGAATTGAAACTTACTTTCAATTCTCCCTTTAGTGATTATACACGTTTAGGGCTTCCACAAACCATGAGTGACACCTAGCAGCATATCATGGTTACCCAAGCTAATCAGAAGAGGTGGAGAACCTATTCAGTTTAGGATTACAAATGCAATACGGTCTTTCTCCAATACAATACTCTTGACCACATTATTTGGTTTGATAGTTTATTCATGTCTACTATCCAATGTGATTCGTGTGCTTATATGATTACCTTGAATGTGATTTGGAACGACTTTCTAAATCTCATTCATACTCTTGCCAGAGATTCTTAATCATATCATAGAGTATTCTCCCTCAAACAGTTTGAAGGTTAGAGATCCCTTGTTGCGCATTCACTTGCCTCCATGGCTAAGTGGCTTAACCCCGACGATGTCGTGGACACCCGCTTATGGGGTGAATTTGACATCATCAAAGATCAAGTACCTAACCACAAGACAACTATGATGCCTAAGGTCAAAGGACTACTTTGCATTATCCCAACCATGAGTTCTCATGTGACATGAATATGAAAACTCTTTGTTGATCGTGTTCAGTGAACTCATTCTCTATTGAGCACCTACGTACTTGTCTTGATGTCACACACACCAATGACTCGAGACTAGTCACTCTCCCTGAGAGAAGACACAGCACGTACTGATCTTAACGGACTGTCAATGCCCAATTGGCAATCCTATGATCAGGAACATTTAGGATGTGTTTATGAAAGAATGGTCTCATGAATCTAACTTCTTTAGATCGCATTCTCCCAATCACATATTCCTTGGACTTATCGTTTAAGCGTATAACATTTATATGAGACAGCTCAAACAATAATCTTTGCCCTTAATATTAAACTAGATTAGTTTAACATGTGAAATGTCCGTAAAGTATCATCATATGATTGGTTTTAGGGCACATTTCCAACATCCAAGTGGGCTGAAGCTATACTCCTAAGGGAAGTGAAAAAGGAAATTGTCGTCCGTTTCATCAAGGAGCATATCACCCATCGATACAGTGTGCCTTGCTACATCATCACTGACAACGAAAACAATTCTCCAACCGACTTGTGGATGTGCTCTGCGAAAAATACAAGTTCAAGCAACACAAGTCTTCCATGTATCATGCTCCAGCCAACGGTCTTGCAGAAGCATTCAACAAAACATTATGCAATCTCCTAAAGAAGGTGATCGGCCGAACAAAGAGAGACTGGCACGAAAGAATAAGCGAAGCACTTTGGACATATCGAACAACACATAGGACTCCTACCTAAGCTACGCCTTATTCTCTAGTATATGGCGTGGAAGCTGTTCTACCGCTCGAAAGTTAAATCCCCTCACTAAGAATGGCTATACAAGAAGGCTTGACTGATGAAGAGAATGCAAAGTTGTGCCTTCAACAGTTGGAAGCACTCGATGAAAGAAGGCTCGAAGCTCAACAACACTTGGAATGCTACCAAGCATGGCTATCCAAGGCATTTAACAAGAAGGTCCGCCCAAAGTCTTTCCAAGTTGGAGATCTCGTCCTCGCATTACGTAGGCTTATCATCACAACTCATAAGACAAAAAGCAAGTTCACATCAAAGTGGGATGGACCATACGTAATACAAAAGGTCTACACCAACGGCGCCCACTTAATCATGGCAGAGGACGACCTGAAGATCGGCCCCATCAATGGCAGATTCTTGAAGCGCTACTACCCCTAAAACAAATGCTCCATACTCCTGGTCCACAAGAGCATAAACTGCGCACGGCAAAAAAAAAATTCATTTGAATTACGTTATGACTTGATCCCTTCTCAACAGAGGGTACGTAGGCAACTTGAAGCGTCAAAACTTCAAGTACAGTCACACCATCTAAAAAAATAACACTTTGAAGATTGAAAAGCAAATTTAAGAACATAAATACTTTATTTCTTTGAAAGAAGGAGTCGGCTCCAAAGCCTTATTACAAGAAAAAAAAAACAGAAGATACTACTTGAAAACTATGTCCCTAAAAATACGAAAGCGTTCTTCAAGCAAGCCTTCCAAAGTCTTCAAAGTCTCTACCTCGGTGGGAGACAAGATGGGCAACTCCATAGTCATGCCTTTCTCTCGTTCTAGGCGTGAAATCTCCTCTTGGTACTGAGAAAGTGTAGTTTCCTGCTCCGCAAGAACACTTCCAAGTTGCGATGCTTCGATTACCAACTGTTCCCGCTCTCGCACCAATGCATCTAGACACACCTGGATAGAAGTTAAAGAAGTCTCTGTGACTTGATAATCTCCTGAAACAGCTTGCTGAAAAGATCGGACTTGAGCCAGTGACGAGTTTATCGTTGCTAGCTGATGAGCTCTAACATTTGGACTCAACTTCTCCAAGAAAATAGCACGCAAGGAAGAATACTCAGTCGAGGCAGCCATAAGTTCGACAATCTTGATCTTCAAAGATAAAGAATCAACTTTAAGGTTGTCAATCATAGAAACAAACTTCGACAAATCCTCATTGAGCAACGTAAGGTCTTCCAGCGGACAGTTAGAAATCCTCTCCTCAATATGGTCCTTGATCTCCATTGCCGCATCAAGACTGATGCAATGGATGAGTCGCTCAATACCGCTAAAGTTCGGCCCTCTCAAAGATATCTAAGAGCTAGTTGGCAAAGGTGTTGGACGCATGACGGGTTCTTGCATATCTCCACCTACACATGGCAAACTCAGGAAGTTCGATGGATTTGGAACAAGCTCTGCACTAGGCGGATCCCTGATCTCTCTGTCTATAGGTAGGTCGCCTCTAAATAGCATCTCCGTATAAGAATAAAACTCTGCAGTTGCCAAATCAAAAGGACAAGAAGGCCCAGCCTAAAGAAGATAAAGAAAGATGTTAGAAATAAAAGCCAAAATGGTGAAAGCAGAAGAAATCATAAGAGAAAAGGAAACACATACATCTCTCTCAAATGGCATACAATCATCACATTGAGGAGGCCTAAACACTTCTTCTTATGACGAAAATTGACATCACTGTCAACCTGAGCACCCTCAATTGGTCGTTTGTTTGAAACTTGTCAATGCTACTGCAAAATAAATCCATTTTTGTGCGAATCAACTTCATCTCCCGCCTCTTCAGAAGCATATGGGTGTCGAGAAGACAAGCGTGAGCGTTGAGGAGCTAAGGCTACAAGTCCATCTTATAAGGGAGCCACACTCGCGCAATCAAGAGGTACCAGTTGCATAGGAACCATATGACAGCCCTCTCTCGGCATATCATTGCCTGAGTGAGGAGAATTGGTACCACTTGCCATCCCCAAGTTCTTATAATGTACCTTTGACCACCAACATACGTAAACACGGGTCACTGGATTACTCTTGAACTCGTCCTTGGCTGGCAGCGTGATAACATCATTTGTACATGCATGGGTACAAGACTTCTAATGCATATACACGGCTTGCAAGGATGCTGATTGGTTCTTTTCCTTCAGCTTGCCTAGCATGTTTTGGACAAAACCAAATTGCATGCTGAAACGGTGGGGACTATATGGCTGAACAATGCATCGGTCTTCTTACCGCAAAGAAACAAACCCCGAGCGGAGACTTATAAGATAAGACAAGTCTGAGAAACGGAGATGTGAATCGTCTACGATGCCTTGCTGCACTGAGCCAACTCTCGCTAAGGGGTCCATCCTCAAATCTTCAGAACTTTTAAACAGTGCTCGTGCCTGCAAATCATCAAGGCTCTTTGCAGAGAGCATGCCAGAATACTTCGTCATCAAAGGCCCCATCTTGGCTACAGTCGATGAAGAAGGCCTTGACTTGTCTAGAGTCGATGAAAAAAAATGAGTGCCAAAGAATTCACCTAACCAACCATACACATAGTGGTAAGGAAGCATCGCAGCCTGATCTTCAGTGCTAGCCGAGTTCGAAATGATGCTCAAGCCATTGTAAATGTTGGCTAAGACCGGAATAGCAAGGCTAAAAGACTCACCTGCAGCCATCTTGATAGCAACTTTGAAAACTCCAGGACGAACCAAGTTGACGTCGCCTGTTGGGAAAACAAACTTGCAAAGCCAACAAGCTAAGAAAGCAGCTAGGTAAGACTTCTCCACATGCTCTGATGCTATGCCAAGATCCTCAAACGCTCTTAACTAGTCGAAAGAGTGGCGCTTGGTTGAGCCAATAACACCAGACGGGTCTGAGTTCCCCTTTGGCCTAGTGGTCTTGTTACGACCATTTTTCTTCAAAGGCTTCTTATACCTCATGGCCTCCCAGTACCAAAATCGGATCCATGAGGAAATCCTCACACCTGATTTACCTGTATCATCTTGGAAAAGCTTGTGATACGCCCAAAACAAACAGCGGCAACTCGTAGGCAATCCTCGGCTATTGCAAAGAGAAATTTCCTTCGTGCCAGGAACGACCTCGTCGTAAAACTTACCTTGGATTGGCAAACCTCCGATCCTGTGAAGATCCCAAAGTGAAATTGACATATCCCTTTGAGCCGTGTGAAGTGTGTTGGTCGCCGAACACCAATGCTCAAAGAATGCACGAAGGACGGAAGGATGACAATCATAACTAAACAAAGATGCGTACACAGCGTGGTAAAGGCCCACGTTAGTAAGCACATCTTTACATCAGCTTAAGACATCTTCAAGCCACTCCCAATAAAACTCATCAAAGACGGCCTCTCCAATAGCCGACAGGGTACCATTCCAAGCCATAGCTCCGCTGCAGATGTGATCACCAAGAAGCTTAAACGAGGCTGAATGATTGTCACGAGCATGGTGCGAAAGATTCAAGATAAGAACCCTCGATATGCACGCCTTATTCTTTGTATTTGGCTGAACAGAGTCTACCACCTCCCAAGATACTTCGGAAGACCATGACTTAATATGCGTGGAGTTATCTTTTGTGGGAAGAGCAAGCACCTTAGAACCAGTCAGTGGCACGTAAAGCTTCAACGTTGTTCCCTTATCTTGCGAATCACCGTCCTTCGTAAGAATGGTGATGATGTTGCTTTTAAAACACTTGAAAAACACCATGACTGCAAAAAGAAAATCAGCCACAAAACTTGAGCAGCACGGTAAATAGGGCAGCTACAAAGCTGTCATTCAAAGCATGCTACACTGGCAAAGAAAACCAAAATGCTACGCAAATCACACTGCGCAATCCCGTTACAGGCTCTTGCACATCACCACACGGCAGCGCACCACCGAGGGAAAACTATGATCAAAAGGCACTACACAGCGAAACCCCGTTGTAGTCCCTTGCACAAGTACTAGGCAGCAGAAAGCATAGGTACACCCATGTCCTGCTCACCCCACCACCAACTAACACGTCTCTGAAAAACTTCATGAGGATCCCAGCATCTTGCTAAAAAAAATCATCAGTGGGATACACACATTATATATATACACACACACACACACACACATGTATAGACGTATAATATTACAACGCATTATATTACATTATATATATATGCAAACGACAAGGGGGGATAACAACCTGCAACATATATATATATATATATATATATATATATATATACACACACGGTCAGATGGGACAACCACCTGCCATATACATACATACATATATATATATATATATACACACATGACCTTAGAAATCAAAAGTCGTCCTCAGCATAAGCCCTACCCGTGTGGAGGCTTCACAAAGGCACTCTGAACTCGTCTTCTTCCTTTATCGCAGCCTCCAAACTGGCTGTGTAGTGAGTAGCGATCGTAGTGCAGCCGTCAAAGTTGTCCTCAGCAAACAGAGATTGCAGTGCAGCTTTCAAAGTCGTCCTCAACAAGCAATGCACACAGTTGTGGTGACAATCAGCAGCACCACGGTGCAACAAGGACGTGAGGCAGTGCAACAAAGAAGACAAGGCAGTGCAGATGGTTGTGCAAGGCAGCAAGAATGCAGTGGCTGCCCAATGGCTGTGAAATGGTTGAGCAATGACAGTACAAGGCAGCAAGAAGGCAGTGGTTGTGCAAATGGCTGCAAAATGGTTGCGCAGTTATGGTGTCCAAAAAAGCTAACAAACATGAAGCAGCAAGCTTCGGTACAAATAAAACTACACTTGATAGGTTAAAACTCTCAAGCTGATAGAAACGGAATAAGGATCGAATACATGTCTAAAAGCCTTACAGGAAGGCTTATTTATACACAACAGAAATTGAGGAATTTGATCAACGTTACAGAGCACATGCAATGAATGATGGCGCTCACACATGCAAGCAGCCTGCAGGTGGAATCTTGGTGGATCAGCACCACCGAAAAGCAAAGGTGCATGTGCATCATTCTGAAAAGAAAAAAAAAATATCTATATATATATATTTAAAAATTTAAAAATTTAAAAATTTTAAAAAATTTTAAAATTTTTTTTTTAAAAAAAAAGGGTGGGATCTTGGTGGATTAGCACCACCGAAAAGCAAATAAAAAAATAATATATATATATATATAATAAAGTCCTTTGGTGGACGACACCATGTGATATATATATATAAAGTCCTTTGGTGCTTCTCGCACCACGTGAAAAAAATAAAGAAAAAAAAAATAAAGAAGTAAAAAATGTACACTAAATGAAACAAAGCTCGTTTATTGATTTCTCTAGAAAATTACAGAGGAAACATATACATGAGTAAAAAAAAAAAAAAAAAAAAAAAAAAGAGCAAACAGGAGGGAGCTTTCATGAAGGTTACTCATGTGAAGCCTCACCACTCGGCGGAGCTCCAGGAAGAAGAGGCGCCAGAGGTTGACTGTTTGAAGCCTCACCACTCAAGCCTCACTACTCGGCGAAGATCCAGGAAGAAGAGGCACCGGAGATTGACTGTTTGGAGCCTCAACACTCGGTAAAATTCTAAAGGACAAAGGCAATAGGTGCCTCTGGAGTAAAGTCACAAACGTCCGATGGTCACTCTGAATCTGACCTTCAGATTCCTGCAGCTGGTCGAGCTTTCTTTTCATGCTCGTTGAGTAACTATTGGCAAGCATGTGCAGCTCTTTATTTTCATGCTTAAGCTCTCTAACCTCTTACTTAAGACTCGCCACCTCAACCATCAGTGACTCGACTTGACGAGTTCGAGCAAGAAGGCGTTGGCCTATATTTGATACAGAGCCCGCACACTGAACACTGAAAGTCAGATAGTCTTGAACAGCCAGCTCATCAGACCGCTTGGAAAGGATCCTGTTGTCTTTGGGGGTGAAAAGATTTCTAGCTACCACCGTAGTGGTTATGTCATTCTTGATCACAGCGTCCCCAACTGTAAGATGATCGATGGCGGATACGAAGGACGGGCGCCATATTTTGTATGGAGAAGACATGTCAACATCTTCCCCAACATTCAAATCAAGACGACGATCAGATGGGCAAGCCATTTGCAAAAAAAAAAAATAACAAAAGAAGAAAAGGTCGTGTAAGGTGAATTCTTAGAAATACAAAATGAGGGAAATTCCTAACAGGTAGCTACTCTCTAAGTGTGTTTTTGAACACGATTAATGCCTCTATAAAAAGAAGAGTCAACATGGCCTGTTCAGAAATCAAAGAGGCAACGTGGCCGTTCGAAAACCAAAGAGGTACCTCTCCCCAAATTTCAAAAGCTGGGCCGTTGTTCAGAGATCGAAGAGGCAACAAGGCCACCAGTTCAAAGATCGAAGAGGCATCACTCTCCAAATTTCAAAATACCGGCTTTTCTAGATTTGTTAGCACCTTCCACACGCAGCCTCAGCTTTGCGGAAATCACACGCAACTTTGTCAAAGATTTCTGACAAAGTTGAAAACACGTGAATCTTACTGTTTCAATTACCCAACGGTTGCCGACAAGAGTAAAGGAATAGTGCCACTACTGGCTGTTGGGAAATTCCTATATATGTCGACCTTAATCTTCCATAGCAAGGCAGACCTGCAAAAATGCCCAACCCTTCCTTATTTCCGAGAGTACACTCCCAGCAGAGCCTCTTGAAATACTCAGTTTTCTTCTTCTCTGGGAATACCCTTGCAAACAAATGACACCAAAGCAAAAGTATCTCATATCACCAGGGTAGAAAGCAAGAGTATCTCATATCATGCTTTCTCCCTGTCTTTTCCTTTGTCCTTGTTCTTACCTGTAAAGACAAGGATAAAGAAAACAATATATCGGAACCTCCACTCAAACTCCGGGTAAGGAATCGACTACCTAGAACCTTTGCCTGGTTGCTTACCTGGCATTGCTTTCAAGTACTCATCTTCAGCTGCTGACGTACTTCCGAAGAAGATGCCACATTTGCCTGGAGAACAGATAAGTCAAGTGAAAATGATACCTTAAAGCATGTGGAGACAACATGCTGATTTCCTTCAAGATCAAGTCTCCCATTCCCTGCACAATCAACCAACCCAGCAGAAGGAGTTTGAGTTGAATCCAAGAGCTCGAGAAGCTTCAACAACATATTGACGGCACCATCATCGAAGAGCAAAGCCTCATTGTGCAACGCTGTCAAATCGCCACCACTTCTTCGAAAGCAAGAGTATTTCATATCATGTTTTCTCCCTGTCCTTTTCTTTATCCTTGTTCTTACATGCAGGACAAGGAGAAAGAAAGTAATCAGCCAGCACTTGGTATCAATTTTCGATCTAGAACCAACTGCCTGGAACCCTTTCTTGATTGCTTACCTAGCACTGCTCTCGAAGTACCCATTGTCTCAACATCTTTTGCTTCAAGAGAAGATACCACATCTGCTAGAATAACAGATAAAGCAAGGGAAAATGATGCATTGAAGCATGTGAAGAAAAGCACAACAAAGCACATGCCGATTCATCCGCTACTTCTTCAAAATCAAAAGTATCTCATATCATCAAGGTTGCAATCACTCTGGGTAGTGGACTAGTTTTGACCCTCAAATTCTTGGGCGACTCGCTAGGCGTTGTGGGCTGCACATGCCGATTCACCACCCTTGAATTAAATCCTTAAAGATCAAGTCACCAACTAGAAGAAAACCCCATCAATCTTGAAAATCAAACCGTTGACCAAACTGCTCAGGTGTGAATTCGAAAGATTGAACAAAGCAACAAGTCGTCACCTTCACCTCGTGCCTGCTTGCTATGTGTTCGAGTCAACCTTCAAGAATTAAGCCTCAACTGCCTTTGAAGAAGCTTCCAGCCAAATTCAAGATCAAGCCTCGACGACCCTTGAGGAAGTCACAAGTCCGATTCAAGATCAAGCGCCCACCACCCTTGAATCAAATCAAGTTCAAGAATAAGCTGTGGAAGGTCAACAATTGGAAGAATCCAGAAAATCCTCCAACCCAGTTCAAGATCAAAGCTGTGGAAAGTCAACAAGTGCAAAAACAAATACGTGCCAATTCATCCACTACCAAAGCCAAAGATCATCTACCACATGAAGCTCCTTGTGGTCCAATTTCAACCTTCAAGATCAAGCCTCGACGATCCTTGAAGAAATTTCAAACAAAGTTCAAGAACAAGCCTCAACGGCCTTTGAAGAAACTTCCAGCCCAATTCAAGATCAAGCATCGACGGCCCTTGGATCGACATCTACATTAAAGGACTTCAAAATGCATCTCCTACACGTGACAAGCACATGTATACGATGCACCTTGAAGTGGGGGCATTTGTAGACATCAAAATTTCAGTGAAATAAATGTTGATCAATAGTTACAATTTCAACGCTCACGTGTCACATAAATTTTACACGTAGCGTGTGACTAAATGAAAATCAAAATAAATCAAAAAAGTCATCAAACAGGACACGTGTCAACACCTGGCAAAAACAACTTATGTCATCTGAATATTATATCCAAAATTAGGCCTTGGAAAATTCTATAAATAGAAGCCATTTCATTCATTTTGCAAAGGCATGGACATTACACCAAAAAACCTTGAAGCTTTGAAACTCTAAAGCTCCCAAGCAAATCCCGAATGATCAAGAAAGCTCTATTTGTTCTTCGTCAAATCCTCCTTCAAAATCAAGCCCTAGAGACCCTTGAAGATCCGTTCGTCAACTGTTTATCAAGATCAAGCCCTAAAGGCCCTTGAAGATCCGTTCATCAACTGTTCATCAAGATCAAGCCCCAAAGACCCTCGAAGGTCCGTTCATCCACTGTTCATCAAGATCAAGCCCCAAAGACCCTTGAAGATCCGTTCATCAATAGTTCGTCAAGATCAAGCACAAAAGCCCTTGAAGATCCGTTCATCCATCAACATTCAAGATCAAACCCAAAAGGCCCTTGAAGAAACTTTCGACCGTTTATCCAAGATCAAACCTCGACGACCCTTGAATCAGCATCATAATCCATAAATCTACGCATCACATAGATCGAATCAGAGGATCAAATTTGAAAGAGATTGTAACCCCTAAGTCATCAATACAAATATTATTTTGTACACGTGTTCTTGTCGCATTCATTGCGGAAATTTCCGTGTTTACAATAGTATTTGGTAAATTTAAGATTTACTAGACAGAAGTGGAAAATCAATTAGATAAAAGTATAACAAGACTTAGGTATGATAGAGGTGGTGAGTACACTCTTACTGATCTTAGTGTTTTATGTGAAAAGCATGGTATTATACATCAAGTAACATCACCTTATTCTCCTCAGTCTAATGGAGTTGCGGAAAGGAAGAATAGGACCTTATTGGATATGGTGAACACAATGCTTTTGAGTTCTGGATTTCCTAAAAATTTGTGAGGGGAAGCAATTTTGACTACATGTTTTATGTTAAATAGAGTAATCATTAAAGACAACACTACTACTCCATATGAAATATGGAAAAATAGAACTCCAAATCTTCAAACCTTCTAAGTTCTGGAGGCTTTTTTGCATTTGTATTGACAAAGCCTCCACAAGTATTAGCCATCAAGTTACAAATGCAGAAGAGCCTCCAGCAAGACTTAGAAGGAGTAAGAGACCTAGAGTGGAGAAGAACTTTGGTGATGATTTTTATACCTTTTTAACTAAAGATGATCCAACAACATATAAAGAAGCCATGATGTCTATCGATGCTCCATTTTGGAAAGAAGCTATAAATAGTGAAGTTTAGTGTATTTTACAAAACAACACTTGGGAGTTAACGGATTTACCACCCGGTACTACACCAATTGGTTGTAAGTGGGTATTTAGGAAGAAAAGCATGATGGAAGCATAGACAAGTACAAAGCAAGGCTAGTTGCCAAGGGATTCACTCAAAAGAAAAGAATTGATTATTTTGACACTTACTCTCCTGTGTTTGGTATTACCACAATTAGCATCTTTATAGCTTTCGCTTTTATGCACAATTTAGTAGTTCATCAAATGGATGTTAAACCAGCATTTTTGAATGGAGAATTAGATGAAGAAATTTACATGGAGCAACCCAAAGGATTTATAGTGAAGGGCCAAGAACATAAAGTGTGTAAGTTGGTTAAGTCGTTATATGGACTTAAGCAAGCTCCAAAGCAATGACATGAGAAGTTTGATAAAGTCATTTTAGAATGTGATTTTGAAATTAATGATCATGAAAAGTGTGTCTACTATAAGGAATGCAATGGACAATGTATTATATTATGTCTTTAATAAAGAAGTTGTTACTACTGAATGGATTAAGAATTTTTGCTTGATATTCCATTGGTGAGCAAGCCTATACCTGCCATCTCCATACATTGTGATAATAAGGCCATGATAGGTTTAGTGAGGCAGACACATACAAATAAGAAATTAAATAGACATATCAATGTTAGATACGAATATGTGAGGAGCTTGTTAAATAAAGAAGTTGCTTCTTATTCCTTTTTCCTAATTTAATTTTTCGTAAGTCTAATAGTGATTATACATTTAATTTATTATATTTGATCATAGAAACAGTTGGTATAGTTCTGCAATATATTTCACACATATAATGGTAGGATTGACCTTTATTAGAGAGTGTGTTAGCAAGTGGGTAAAATTTTGTGTATCCAAATTGTTTAATTTAAACTAAAAATATATATTGAAAAGTACAATCTAGTCCCTAGTCCTTTTCGTCCTGGCCATGGACATTGCCATCTTCACATTGAACAAATCTTGGACATGATCCAAGAACCTAAAATACACGTACCTCCATGTCTTGTCCAGAACTAAAAAACCGCAAACTCCCCAAAATTCAACAATGAAACCTAGGGCTGCAAAAATATAAAACTAGGGAAGCTTATCATGTTTGTTGTCTACATCTTGGTCGACGTTGTTCTTGTTATCCGCATCAATTTCTCTGTACTCGTTTGGAAGTGGAGCGCCACAAAGTTGAAGGTTCCTTTCAAATACAGAAGCATTGAAGCTCTAGAGCTACATGCTCGTCGGTATTTTTCCTTCGAGATTATTGTATGAGACTTTAAATACTTTCAAGAAATTAAGGCTCTTCATTGACGAGGGGATTTTCCTGACAAATGATTTGTGGAGAGATTCAAACCCTCTAAATATTCTAGGTTAGATATTTAGTCTGGAATGTCGCTAGAAAAGTTGTAGCCTCCAAGATTCAACCCATGAATAAGCTGCAATTGGCCGATCTCAGTAGGTATACTACCACTAATGTTTCTGACCAATAGGTCTATTATTCCAGGAAAATAAGACAATCTATGCGGCAAAAACATTGGATTTTTATTACACTGTTGATGAGGGGGAAGTTTAAATTCATAATTGTCTCCTAGAGATGCATTCACCATTAGCATTGGCAATCTACAAAGTTGTTTTGAAAATTCACCTGAAATTTGGTTGGCTGGCATTTCCATATAAAAGAGTTTTGGAATAGTTCCCAACCAACTTGGAATTGACCTTGTGATTTGATTACCACTCAGTTGCAACACCGCTAGATTCTTTAGGTTTGATAACTAACCATGTATATGACTAGTTAGCCCACAGTTAGCCAAACCTAATACACAAAGATTTTGGAATTCGTGAAAATCAACCATGTAATCATCAATTGGCATTGTTTCGTAGTCAAACGAACTTGTAAGGACAAGTGTGTGAAGACTTTTACAACCCACTAATATCTTCATTGCCTATGTGAAATTGGTCAATCGTATATGAGCAAGTGAGAGAAAGGATATGGATTTCAATGAAAGAATCTCATGTTGTATCTATCCTTCTAGATAAGGATTATTACTCAATCGAACTGCTTTTAGTGACCTGCATGAGTAAAGGCTTATCGGCAAGATACCCATGAAGTTATTCCTAATAGGTCAAGCTTACTAAGGTGACTGAGTTTGGAGAAATTATGTGTGGTAAGATCTCCTTCCCAGTAGTTGAATCCCAAATGTATTCCTAGGAGGTTTGTGCAATTTATCAAAGATGGGGGCAAATTACCTTCTAAACTATTGAAATCAAAATTCATGAATTTCAATTTGGAGAGCTTTCCGAAATTGGATGGGATCACACCACTCAAATGATTATAATAGAGGTCAAGGATTACAAGGTGGGTGAGGTTGGAAATTCTTTCACTAATGGCTCCATTTAGTGAATTGAGAGGTAATACAAGTTCCTCAAGTTTGGTAGTGTTGTAGATATCTTCTGGAAGGGATCCTGACAAGTTATTGTGACCGGCACGAAATATTTGCAGTTTGGAACACCCCCCGTGACACACCCTGACGGTGACGGCCAACATGCTTCAACCTTCATTGGTCAGGGTGTGTCACCTCGAGCCCACGAAAAATGTCACCACTCAATTCATTAGAGGAAAAAATCCAAAAATCTTCTAGAAGGACAGGATCGGTGAAAAATAAATGAAGGGATATATCCAGAGAATGTGGTGTTACTGACATTGAAACTAGTCAAGTTCCAAGCTTGTTGGAAGAAAGAAGATGGAATTGCACCATGGAAGTGATTGCTTGACAAATCTATTGTTTGGATATTTTTTTATGGTAGAGAAAACGGTAGCTCTTCAAAAGAAGGTTGTAGCTCAAATCAAGGATCTTGAGGTGATTCAAGGACAACAAGAATTTAGTTTCAAAGGCGCCATAAAGTGAATTGTGAGAAAGATTCAAGTGGGTGAGATTGTTAGATTTCCAAGTGTTGAGACAAACATACCTCCTTTGAGTCTTTTGGAGGGTAAGATCAAATGAGTGGCCCAACCCTCCTGATTATAAGTGATACCGTTCCAAGGACAAATATCAACATAACTACTCCAATTTACAGGAGGAAAAGATAGACTGTGGACGAAGGCCAATAGAGAGATGCATTCAGTTTGGTTGCTTGCATGAATATTAGTTGCAGAGATAATGTAAGCGAATAAGAAGACAAAGAGGAAGCCATGAGCCATTTTTTTAAGCGAAGACCTCAGTTGTTCATGACTCACAAGAAGGGTCGCGCATGAAAACAACTAAACTCAACTAAAGATTAAAATGTTGTTTTACCACTAGTACTATATTTTAGTGATATTTCTTTTTACTTTTAAGTGTAACGTTTTAAATTCAACTCGTGTAAATTACGAGTTCAAAATGAATCTATTATGTTGGCCCATTTTAATACTATTTAGTGGCATATACCACGTGCAATAAAGTAAAAGATTCGTCCCTACATGAATGCATGCAAATTGTATAAAAGCAATGAAAGATGGTTATTATCTTCCAAAATAAAAATAAAAAATGAAAGATGGTTATTATACAAAAAAGATCTCCCATTGGGGTTTCCAAACTGAGGAATGCAAGTTTCTTCATTGAAATGAATGCACTAGTGTAGAAGAAACGCCCAACCTTCTTCATTGAAAGCACAAGTTTCTTCATTGAAAGCAATGAAAGATGGTTATTATACAAAAAAGATTTCCCATTGGGGTTTCCAAACAGAGGAATGCAAGTTTCTTCATTGAAATGAATACAAAAAAGATTTCCCATTGGGGTTTCCACAACCATTCCCACTTCCAACTCCAAATCCAATCCCATTACCGCTCCAACTTTTTCCATGATCATTTGATCAGAATCCAATTCCATTTCGGCTCAGTGTAAATTGCGAGTTCAATACCAATTTTTTATGTTGATTTTGTTTTAATAATATTTAGTGGCATATACAACATGCAAGAAAAAAAAATATACGACCCTACATAAATGCATGAAAATTGCAGTAATTGGTTCAAAGTGAAAATAGAAGATAAGTTACTCATTAAGAAAAATCATTATTTTCAATCTTGAGCACCAAATGAGCATAAAAAAACTTTGGGGTTTTTGAACATTATTAGAATTTAAAAAAAAAAAAAAAAAAAAACTGACGCTACATTACAAACTCAATTTAATTCCTTAAAGACAAAAATGTACTTTTATTAAAATTATATATATATATATATATATATATATATATATATATATATATATATATATACTAAAAGAGGAAGAAAAAAAAGCCTAAAACACTATTCCTTCGCCAGTGTTATGCCTTTTTGTCCTCGAGTTGCTCTGTAAATTTAGGTTTTTGTGTGTTTTATACAGTGAAATGGCATTTTTGACCCTGGGTGTCCAACAGAAGTCTCCCGACTTCTTCCTCAGAAATCTCAGAAATCAAAAAGGAAAAAACTGTGCTCTGCAACATGATCGGCGATTTCGATTCCGCTTCGTGAGATCTGTGCGATCTTTGCTTCAGGTTCTTCTTTTAATTGCTATGTGTGTAGCAGCTTTGTTCAGTTATATCTAATTGTTGATTATCAGTTAGGGTTTTGAGGATCCAAATATCAATACCTTGTGGGTTTGATTTGTCAAGAGTTTTGCCTTCTGGGTAGTTCTGTTGCCGTAAGTGTTTAAATAGAAAGGACATGTAAATATATATTGTAAATATTAAAATCCTTTATTAGGAAGGATATGTGTGTGTCCTTTATTGTTTCCTTATAGAACAAGGATTGTATCATGTAAATATTGTATATTATGCAATACAATGAGAATTAAGCCGTAAAGTCAATTTGGCATCAGAGCCAAGCGTAACCCTAAAAAATATTCCCACCATGTCGCTGCTACAGTAACAAAAACCCCGAGAAAACCCTTGTGATCTCTGTTGCGTTTCTACAGCAAGTCCAGCCTACTGTGTTGCTTTTGTATGAGACAAGGGTCACTGTGATCACTGTGATCTCTGTTGCTGCGTTGTTTTTTGTAGGAGACAAGAAGGCTGTTGCGTTGGTTTTTTGTAGGAGACAAGGACCACTTCGTTTTTTTTTTTTTTTTTCAGTTGTTGTCGCTGCATCCCTACAGCAAAACTCTGGTTTTTTTTTGCTCCGTACCTTCTGTGTGGTGGGCATTGTGATTAATGGCGAGTGATATAGGAGAAGCTGTGCTGAAATTGGAGGGTAGGACATCGAGTTCTACCCACGGGTCAGTTGTCAATCCTGTGGTTATTCAAAGTGATGCTTCAAACATACCAAATACTGTAAAACTCAATGGATCAAATTACCCTATTTGGTCCAAAGTATTAGAGATGCATATTGCTGGGCGTGGAAAAAAGGGGTTCATGACAAGGAGTATTAAGGAGCCCAATGAAGACAGTGCCAAATATGATGCTTGGGAGACTGGGAATGCAATTGTGAAATGATGGTTGATTAACTCCATGGATCCTACTATCATGGGTTTTTTCATTCATCTTCGTACTGCTAAATAAGTATGGGAAGAAGTTGCCAGGACGTATTATGATGGATCTAATATCTCTCAGATTTATGAATTGAAAGTGAAGTCATTCCGATTTCACCAAGAAGGGAGGCCTATCGGTATATACTATGCCGATCTTAAAGCTGTCTGGCAAGAACTCGATCAGAGAAGACCAATCAAGATGGCGTGTGCTCTTGACTTGAAAACACTTCGAGAAGAAGTTCAACTAGACCGTGTGTATGCTTTTTAAGCAGGCCTCAATGATGTTTTTTACAAGGTCCGCGGTGATATTTTGAGAACTTAACCTCTACCATCTGTGGAAGAAGCGTTTTCAGTAGTTAGATGGGAAGCTCAACGCCATGCTACTATGATGGGAGGTAGCGCTGCTGGGAACCACGGAGGATCCTTCCCCGTGGCAATGGTGTCATGGCCCTCTTCTGGCCGACCCTATGGTCCATCTTCATCAACCGATTCTTGTCCTTTCACTCAAGAGAATAAGGATGATTTGAAGTGTACTTTTTGTGGGCAAACCAGTCATACAGAAGATACATGTTTTTAGAAACATGGAGTACCTGAATGGTTTCCAGAATTGAAGAAGAAATTGTGTGCTAAAGAGCGTTCTTCTAGCGGAGCTAGTCGAAGGCGTCCACCTATGGTTGCCACAACAACTGGAAACAAAGATGTCGTGCCTACTCAGGGGGATCCAAGTCAAGCCTTGTTGACCCGACTCAATTCCAGTGAGTATTCATCCAATACAGGTACTGATAGGCGTGTTCTTTTAGCCTCTGGTACTGAACACCATACAGGTTGGATTTTGGACTCTGGAGCAACTGATCATATGACGTTTGATAAAAGGTTATTTAAGCATATGACAACGACACATCAAAAGTGTGTTGCCACGACAAATGGCACCACTGCCGTGGTGACTGAGGCTGGCACAGTGGACCTCACCATCTCTTTCTCTTCACCACTGTTTGCTTGTTCCGTTGTTGTCTCACCATTTATTATCTATTCCCCAAGTTACTGAGCAATTGGATTGTGTTGTACTTATGTATCCATTTTTTTGTTTGCTTCAGGATATTCAGACCAATGAGATAATTGGGCGTGGCACTAAGAGAGAGAGGTTGTACTATGTGGATGACGTCGTTCCTGGCAGAGCTAATGCAGTTCGAGCATCCCGTACTAGTAATCTGCAAGCAGTTTGGTTGTTACATAGTCGGTTAGGACATGTTTCTTTTGGTTATTTAAGGCGTATGTTGCCTAGTATGTTTCAGGAAATAAAGGAGTCAGACTTACATTGTGAAGTATGTATTCTTGCTAAGAGCCATCGTGCTTCATTTCCTTCTAGTATGAATAAAAGATTGCTTCCGTTTGAGCTTGTGCATTCAGATGTTTGAGGGCCCTCGCTCGTTACTACAGTTTCAGGAGTTAAGTGGTTTGTTACATTTGTTGATGATTGCACTCGTATGACATGGGTGTATTTGTTGAAACATAAAAGTGATGTAAGTGCCATTATTCGATCATTCTCTCAGCTGGTGGTTGTTCAATATTCTTCCGTTATTAAAGTTCTTCGTACTGATAATGGGGGAGAATATGTTAACTCTGAGCTTTCTAATTTTTTCCGTGATCAAGGAATTGTTCATGAGACAACTTGCTCGTACATCCCACAACAAAACGAGGTTGCTGAGAGGAAAAACCGTCATATTTTAGAAACCGCTCGTGCCCTGCTTATTGGTGGGTTTGTTCCCAAAAGTTTTTGGCCAGACGCCATCACCTATGTTGTGTATGTTATCAATCGCATGCCATCTCGGGTTGTAGAATTTCGTACTCCACTCCAAGTGCTGACGAAACATGTTCCGGTTGTTTCTACCAATACACTCACTTCTCGGGTGTTTGGCTGTGTGGCTTATGTTCATATTCACAAGATTCATCGTAGTAAATTGGATCCTTGTGCTCTTCGGTGTGTCTTTGTGGGTTTCGCATCCCACCAGAAAGGTTACAAGTGTTACCACCCTGCCACTCGTCACATGTATATCACCATGGATGTGACCTTCTCTAAGTCTGAATATTTTTATACTCCCGTATCACCATCTTTCGATCACAAGGGGGAGAGTTCTAATTATGATCTTGATGGTGTTCTCGAATGGTTGGATGTACAAGAGGAAACGTCTTTAGGGGGAGTGCATGGTGTGCCAAGTGATACAGATGATGATGCTCGGTCTACTCATGCCGAACCTGCTGTTGTGAGTAGACAACAGGGTCTTACCAAACCTTTCCCAAGTATTCCACAGTTTCTCACCGAAGAAAAGACTGCTAGTCCATGTATTGGTACTGCCGAAGGAAAATGCATTGGTGATCAGCCGACTATTGCCGAAGCTTCCCCCCCTCTCTCCAGCTCAACAATGTCGTTGTCCAATGCATCTTCTCTGGATATCCCTGAGGTAAGCACTAGTGATACTCATGTAACTAATGATATTATAAGTACATATAAATGGCCACCAAGGCAAAATCGTGGTGTACCTCCTGACAGGTTCTCTCCAGAAGGAAAAGTGAAGTATCCTATAACCAATTATGTGTCCTTGAAAAATCTTTCATCCGAACGTCAAGCGTAGGTGAATAATGTGGATTCGATTCAGGTACCAACTCGGGTAGAAGACGCTTTAAAAAGTCAAGAATGGACTGATGCAATGGATAAAGAGATGAGGGCATTGCAGAAAAATAATACTTGGGAAGTTGTTGAGCTGCCAAAGGGAAAGAAACCAGTTGGGTGCCAATGGGTCTTTACCGTGAAATACAAGGTTGATGGAACACTTGATAGATATAAAGCAAGGTTGGTGGCGAAAGGGTATACTCAAACGTACGGAGTTGATTATCAGGAAACTTTCTCTCCAGTGGCTAAGATGAGTACGGTACGAGTCCTTATCTCATTAGCTGCAAATTTGAATTGGCCACTGAAACAATTTGATGTAAAAAATGCATTTCTTCATGGACATCTGGAGGAAGAAGTGTATATGGACTTCCCTCTAAGGTATAGTAACGGAGAAAAAATGGGAGCGTGCCGATTACGGAAGTCTCTTTACGGGCTTAAGCAGTCACCACGTGCATGGTTTGGGAGGTTCACTCAGGCTATGAGAAAGAATGGGTATTATCAGAGTCATTCTGATCATACTTTATTTGTGAAGCGGGGAAATGGTAAAGTAACAGCCTTGATTATTTATGTAGATGATATGATAATAACAGGTGATGATTCAGATGAAATTGTCAAACTGGAAAAGAACCTTTCTGCCGAGTTTCAGATGAAGAGTTTGGGTGACTTGAAGTATTTCCTTGGTGTGGAAGTTGCTCGTTCGTCCAGAGGTATTTTCTTGTCTCAACGAAAATATGTTATGGACTTATTGAAGGAAACAGGTATGCTTGGGTGTAAACAAATGGATACTCCCATTGTGGAGAAACATTACTTGGGAATTTATCAGGATCAAGAACCAGTGGATAAAGGCAGATATCAGAGACTGGTAGGAAGACTAATTTACTTAGCTCATACCCGTCCAGATATAGCCTATGCAGTAAGTGTGGTGAGTCAGTTTATGCACTCGCCAAGTGTGGATCATATGGCGGCTGTTATGCGGATTTTAGTTTATTTGAAGTCGGCTCTAGGAAAAGGAATTTTGTATAAAAATTCCGGTCATATGAGGATTGAAGGATTTACTGATGCTGATTAGGCAGGTGATGTAACTGATAGACGCTCTACTTCTGGGTGCTTTACGTTTGTTGGCGGAAATCTAGTTACTTGGAGGAACAAGAAGCAAAATGCGGTGTCAAGGTCGTCAGCTGAGGCCGAATTCAGAGGTATGGCACACGGAATATGTGAAGTCCTTTGGTTACGTACGTTACTTAGTGGTCTAGGTTTCAAAGCAAAGGAGGCTACAAGTTTGTATTGTGATAATAAATCCGCACAGGAGATCGCAGAGAATCCGGTACAACATGACAGAGCAAAGCATGTGGAGGTTGATCGTCATTTTATTAAGGAGAAGCTGGAGAAGAAAATCATTTCAATACCGTTTGTGAACTCGGAAGAGCAACTTGCGGATATCCTCACTCATGCCGTGTGTAGTAGATCTTTTGGTGATTCACTTGTCAAGTTGGGCATGTGTGATATCTATGCTCCAACTTGAGGGGGAGTGTTGCCATGAGTGTTTTTAAATAAAAAGGACATGTAAATATATATTGTAAATATTAAAATCCTTTATTAGGAAGGATATGTGTGTGTCCTTTATTGTTTCCTTATAGAACAAGGATTGCATCATGTATATATTGTCTATTATGCAATACAATGAGAATTAAGCCGTAAAGTCAATTAGTTCTACCTTCAGCTCCAGATGAACCTTCCCTGAAAAAAGTTACCAGGTTAGTGATTGCTTTCAAAAAGTTTCCCAATTGGATTTTTTGTTACTGTGTTCAAGAGAAAGAAGAAAGGTAAGAACTTTCAGCTGAGATAGTGCCCAACTCTCAAGTGCACTGTAATTTTTTATCATTTCCAAAATTACCTTCTGTAACAGAGAAAAGGGTGATGAATTTGACAAAGTTTGATGCTTTTTAGGATCGGTAGGCCACTATTTCTATCTAACTCCACAGGTTGTTTTTAACTTTTTATATGTTTTAAGTTTTTGTAATATAAATTTTGAGTGATGTTTCATTCTTAAGTTGTGGTTTTCTTTTGCTTTGCAGTTTCCAGTTTCTATTTGCACAAAGAACTTTTAGACAGGGTAGAACTTCTTCAGGTGTGTGCTCTGTATATTTCTCGAATTTCGATTTCTCAAATTGCTATTGTTTACGAATGTCGAATTGAGTTTGATTTCGAACTTGAATTTATATTCAATTTTGATTTACGAATGTCCTAATTTTATATTTTGAAGAAATTTAGAGATGAAGGTATTCAAGTTGGAGACTTTGATTTACGAATGTCCTAATTTTATTTTCGTTAAATTTCTGGAATTTTTCTATAATTTTATGAAGCGTTTAATTTTTTTTATTAATTAAATTACAAATAAGTATCAATGGCCTTCATTTGGTACCAATCAATCAAGTGAGAGATGTGTTGTCTGAATGTTTGATTTTGCTTGAATCAGTCTCTCTAAGTAGGAGAAAGAGAAGGATCCAAATGGGAGCAAGGCACGACATGGAACAAACAAGCTCATGAGAATGTTAACGTTCAAGGGACTCGGGGGATGGTGACTGATCAACTGAAAAAACTGAGGTATATGGTTTTTCTCTTCGAATTCCATAAACATGCATGTATTTACATCTAATATTAACGGTACAAGGAATCAAATAATTAAAATTTGGCCTAGAAAAATATTAGTTAAGTAAGCCGGTTCACAAGTGTGTGCAGTGCACATATAATATGTTCAATTTCTTGAAAACCGTCTTTATTTCGTAGATTAAACTAAGAAATTTGGAAAACCCTGTTAGAGATTTTGCTTGAAATCATGGTTTGGGATTAAATAGCAGGGTCAGATCTAGTATTCTGAGAAGTACTTCAATGATATCTACGAGTACAGGTATGCTCCTTTATGCTTCGTTTCTTTCGATTTTTCTTCAATTTTTTATAAACTTTTTGTTTTTTTCAATGTTGGTACAGGCATGTGGCTAAACTGCTCCCAAAAAATGGGCTTCTCTGCGAGGTAATTTATTAGGGTTTTCACTTTCTTTGATTGTAATATGTCCTTTTGAGAAATGCTTTGAGATTTGTTTGTGTTATTTTGGGTTTTGTGTAATCTTGGAATCTTTCCTTTTTCTTCAGTGAGATTTGGGCTTTTTGGTTTCGTTTACAGTTCTTTTGAGTGTCCATAAATTTTCAATGCTGGGTTTCTATGGATTTTGTTATTTGAAGAGGGAAACTATGGATTGGTTTGTTACTTGGTACATATGTTTATATGCATCAAATTATATACATTCCCTCCTACTGAAATGTTCAAATATATTCATTTATGTATGTTTGCGCATTCACTTTCGTATACATGTGTTAACTGCCATATATACAATACAGCCATTTAGATTTGGTTAAATGAATAATGTACTTATAGGAATTGGTCATTTCACACATATAGATTGATAGTTAGATTAAATCGAAATTTCGTGAATCGGTCATACACTTTATGTGATTTTTATGCGGGAATGCTGGTGAATGCCTTATTTAATTTCCAAGAAATTGATGCTGAGAATATGGTATTTTCCTTCTGTTATGGAGAATAGTGGATTCTATGGTGCAGTAAATATGAGGCCCAATAAAAGTGTTTTTGTTTTCCCTTTCTCTTATATTCATCTGTTTTCAATATCGGATTGGATTTGCATTAAGGGTTTTGTTGATATGATATTATTGATAAAATACTAGAAAACCCACCTGAAGTTAAGCACGTTTAGGGGTTTGTTCTACTTTTGGTTCACTTAATATTCATACCTGTTTATGTTTTTACTTTTTTAAGTGTATGTTTTTAAGTTTTTTTTTTTTTTTTTTTTTTTTTTTTGTTGTGTGTAAGAATGTATCCAACATGGTTTCTTTTTCACACATCCTTTCAATAATTTAGATTGACTTCACCCCTAATCCATTGACAGTTGCTTTGTATACGTTAGGGATGGGTCTTCTTCTTCAGCTTAGTGGGCACCGTACCTTTAGCAGAGCGTCTAGGTAATGCGACTAAGTAAGTGCTAGCTTTTTGTTGAAGCATTAAGTTATCTTAACTTTGCTAAGGCTAATTCTTAAGTTTTTCATTGTTCTCTTAACTTTATGTTTTTTATTTTTTGTAAATATCATTTAGTAATTTACTATAATCTGATTGCTTTATCATTTGATACTCAATAATTTCTCTAGGGCATCGGATGTTCAACTTAACATCACAAGTAAAATGCATTGGTTCTTTCCATTGAATTTGTATTTTGGCCTTGCTCAACTGAAGTCCTTCCCGAGAGACCTGGAGCACCGGATTGTCCTGTAAGTAGCACTTCAATTCTTTCTTCTTTTTGCAGAAATAATGCATTAAGCACTTGAACTGTTAATTGATCCTTTTCCATTTGCATGTTGCAGTACTTTATGAACTCAAAGATGCAAATTTGTATGAGGTGCAAGTTTAATCATCCGAAGGACAAAGTGAGTATACCATAGTACTACAACTTTTCATAAAGTGGTTCCAATGATATAGTTTCATATATAATACTCTTACACTCTTTTACTAATTTTTGTTACACAATCAATCACTCACAGATCATACTATTCATAGAGTGATTCGAAGAATTCTAAGAGCTTCATTCTTGGTCTACTTCGAATTGAAACCGAATACTGCCTATCCAGATTTTCTCACCCTTCCATTCCTACCTCCTCCACCTCTTCATCCTTGCTCCACCGTGAATCAAAACCAAAAGTTGCTCATCCAAATCAATTTCGGTTCACTCAAATCCTTAGAACCCTAAAACCCAAATTTCTCCAGATCATTCCAAATTTCAATGGCAAATACAAAACCCAGATCCCTAAACTCACTCGATAACGTGTCAAGGGCTGGGCATCCAGTTCTCTCACTTGGCTCCCGTTGGATCCAGTATGCTTTTGCTGCTGCCAATCTATAGGTAAAGCTTAAATTTACATACAATTTTTTTTTCTTTTCTTGATTGGAATTTGGGCTTTTTGTTCCTCCTCAATCCCAAAGTTCTGTAATTTATGCAACTTTGATCAAAAGATGTTTTTTATTGCTGAAAATTGTTAACCCCAGTTTAGGTATTCATTTGCTCATTAAATCGCGTTTTGGATTCCGTAACCGAACCTCCTTGCTCCTCTTTTAACTCTAGAATCTTAAGTGTATATGTGGGTTTTGCTTTGAATTTGATAAACCTCTCTGTGTTCGTGAGCTGATACAGTTTTTGGGTACTAAGTCAAAATTTTGTTGGATAGGAACCCATAAACAAATATGAGGAAGTGTGTGAATCATCACTCAACAAGGGTGATTGGTGATAGAAATTGGGTTATTGCATTCATTACTGGCTTTATCATATTCATTACCCTCTTTTTCTTCAAAGGGTTTTGGCTCTGGAAGGAGATGGAGATCGGTGACAATGATCGGAGTTCGTCGCAGTATGGATGATCCCAGTGTAGCGTTGATTTTCAACTCTGGTGATTTGTAAGGTTTTTGGGGCGTGAATTTTGGGGGATTTCGTTTGGATTTCTGGGTAAGCAATTGCCACCTCTATTCAACTTAAATTTAGTTCCCTTTTTCTGTTTCTCAAATTTGTTTTGATGGAAAGATTGTTTTATCCTTTACTAAACAATTTTTAGGATTAATAGTTTTGATTTCTTTTGAATTTATTTTATATTTTATTTTGAAGCCCTGAATTTTGCAATGACTGTCTACCCTGTATGTACACCAGATGCTCCTGACATTTCAAATAAGGTAACTTCCCAAACACTGATGTTTCGCTTTTTTACTAGTATATGTAATCCTTGAGTTCTGTAACTTTACTAATATTCGTTTACTATGCGAGTTAAATTGTTATTTTTCGGTTTGTCAATAATTTTGTTTTTCTACTCGACATCCTGGAGAGGTTGCCATGTCAAGGAGTTCAAGTTTTGCTTAATAGATAACAATTGTTTTTAATCTTAATCTGTAATATGTATGGTCTTGATCATGTCTTTTATTTTGGTGGCAGTTAGGTGTCACTAGATGGTCTACTAAAGCAGCTAAGGGTGTTTGGATTAAAACTTAAACTTTGGGCTCAAAAGGGAGTTGGCCCAAAAGGAGGAAAGAAGCTCAAAGTCCAGCCCAAGCCCAGAAGGCAGAAAAGGCCTTTCCCGACTAGGTGCAGATCATTTGCACCACTTGCTCACCTACCCAAAGACCAAGTGGTGTAGACCAGCCAGCTAATCAGCCCAAAAGTACTTTACAGTGGCAGTACAAGTAAAATAGCTGATGAGTCACTATCCTTCAAACTGCATTCGGGCAAGATTACTGCTACAGGAGGCCAAGCCAAAGTGTCTATAAAAGAAGAAAGAGAAATCAGAGTTGAGGACACTCAATCAAACAAACAAATACAAGCACAAACTCTGCTCAAAGCCAGATTTGCCTTCAAAACGAAGCTGTAGTCAGCCCAAGCCTTCATCCCTCTTGGGATAAACCCTTTGTAATAGCTCTGCTACCTTGTCAAGAACCTGCTCTAGTATCGATCTCTTTCTATAAACTCATCTCCCTACCCATTTTCTAAAAGCCTCAACCCCTTTGATAAACCACAAAGATAAGAAGTTGCAAGACGATCAGCCTTGCCCAACCCTCTTTGTTTCTGTCTTTTCATTCATTAACCTAGCAATATGTTGTATACGTCAAGTTGTATTCAAGTTATTTCTAGTAAGATGACTATTAAAAGACTCTCTCAACTCTTGAATCCGATTTGAATATGTCTTCACAGTTCAAACCAGATCTAAGTTCTAAGCTCTCGGGCATGTAAGATTGATCATTTAAAAGTCCTTGGCCTCAAGGCATAAAAAAGAACCTTATGTGGACTTAACCCATCCACGACAAGCTTTGATAACAGAAGTCCGAAGTTACTTGGGGCGTAAGTAATCCACCTATCCCTTAGTTTTATTTCTATTATATTATGATTACCATAGAACGTTTGAGTATAGAATGAATTCTGATAAGAAGCCTCAAGGCCTACACCTAAGGCCCTATAAAGGCACCTATTTGGATTCATTCTATTCCTCGGGCTAGAACGTTTGAGTATGGAAGGAATTATGATGGGAAGCCTCAAGGCCTACACCTAAGGCCCTACAAAGGCACCTATTTGGATTCATTCTGCTCTTCGGGCTCAGGTAATCAGAAGTATAATGATTATAAGGCTCATACAATCAATGAAACGAACATTATATGTGCGAGTACTGAGTTAGTTACTGACTAGAAGCCTCAAGGCCTACACCTAAGGCCCCACAAAGGAACCTGTCATAACTAACATAGTCTCTCGGATATATATACAACTAAAACTCAACATCCGTTTTACATCTGCCATGCTGAAAATGGCAGTGGCACGCCTGAGCACTTAAAAGTTAATGTTGATTGTGAGCCTCAAGGCCTACACCTAAGGCCCCGCGAAGGCACCTTTCAACGTTAACTTTGTCCTTCTCTTTCAGCTTTGCCCGACAAGCCTTGCTCGACAAGCCTTGCCCGATAAGCTCGCTAGTGAAGCAGAAGCCCGACAGAAAGCATCAACCAGCACCAACCTCTCGGGGAGCTGTGTGCTCATCGGCTAGGAGACATCCCCGACGGAAATTCTAGCCACGAACAAAGGGTATTGAAATCAGTTGTGGTTGATTGGTGGTGGGGAATTGTAGAGGGATATGGTAGACATGAGTATACCAATCCAAGGAACTCACTTCCCCTTCATGCTCGAAATTCACACTCAGTCTGTAGATTATATAATCATTTGGGCATGGTTTCTCTCTAGGATAAAGCTTCTGTCTGGCTATATATATGGAATTGGGTTTGTGTAATTAATGTCAAATAATTGAGTGAAAGAGTTAAGCTCTCCTTTTACGCAACAAACAATCCCTCTCTTTTTGTAAACCAATCCAACAAAACCTTTCTAATTTATCTTAAACTTATAAAACCAACACATTCTGTGATAGTAAAGATCAAAATGCATTTTTTTAATGAAATGATTTGGGTTAGTCAAGTTATATATAAGACTTTGTTGTCGGACTATATTATAGATGAATAATAAATATTATGTGAATTCAGTTGGCTTTCATTTATTCTTAAATAATTTACAAATGAGTGCTAAATTTTGATTATGGTTTCAAACCCGCAGCAAAGTGTGGGCTTCTTTGCTAGTTTATTCCTAAACTAGTTTATATTCTATTTTTGTTATTTAATGTCTCTACATTAAAATTTTAATTTTATTAATATGCACATGTAAGATCTTTCAATTATAAATGAACATAAATGAGAAAATATTAAAAGAAATTAGAGACACATAAATATGTAAATATATAAGTGTACAGAAATGATTGTACCGAAATGTTTGTACTGACATATATTATAATGAACCTAAATTTATATACCGAATCGTATTATATTGATTAATGTACCTAAATATCAATACTAAAATGTATGTACCAAAATGTAGGTACCTCAATGTATCGTATTGAATTAATATACCTATATATTTGTATCAATGGATATACTGTAATATATCAAATGAAGTAATGTATCTAAATGAAGATTATACAAATTGTATACTCCTATATTATATACAAAAAAAATTAGTTTACCTATAAATGTAGACATATTATGATGAATGAAATGAAAATGAAAGTTAAATGTAATTAATAAAATAAAAATAGGAAAAAAGAAAGAAAAAGAACATCAAAACATAATTAATAAATGAGAGAATTAAATCTATTAGGGACTAAAATTAGATTTTAATCTTGTACGAGGTTATAGTCAAACTCATCTTTATTAAGGAATAAAATGAAGTTTTCTAAAAAAAATAAAATTATCGCATTGCAAACTCATTAAGAAAAACCATGACCACACGGTAATGTACATTTTCCAAACACTTCAATATGTCAAAGGGAGATTTCCTCTTAAGATTGTTTTCTTCCATTGCCAACCACCTAACGAGATATTTTTCAATGTGACGGGCATACGGGATGGTACATCATGTGTCATTATATAAATAGTAAAATATGTGTGTTAAAAAGTTAATAACTTAAAAAATAAAATTTCTCATTACTTATATAAAAACATGTGGTACCCCTTATGTTCTTGCACAATGAAAAAAAATTCCCATGGAAAGCATGCGTAGCTTCTCCTGAGGCAAAGGCATAAAATTCCACACAACCGTATAAAAACCATGATGAATGGTTATTAAACAAAAGACATATAATGCAAAAAAATAAAAAATATTGCTTATAGTAAAAAGCAAAGACCTCAGTTGGTCAAGATGGGGCCAAACCCTTCAACAAGTTCCACGACCGCCCTTAATGTACATTTTTCCAAACCCTTGAACACGTCAAAGAGAAATTTCCAAACCCTTCAATACACCATGAGAAATTTCAGAACCCACCAATACGTCAAAGAGAGATTTCAGAACCCTTCGATACGTCAAAGAGAGATTTCAGAACCCTTCACTGACTAAGTAAACGTTTAGGAGTTTGACATGAAAGGAACACCAACTTCTTTGATATTATTTGCGGCCACATTTCTTCTATTAGAACTATGGACATCAGTGTGTTTATTTTTGTGGCGTGGATTGAAGAGGAACCTCTTTTTAATGTGCTGCTTATTGAAAGAAGTCCATAGTTCCTTCTTTTCTTTTTCTTTTCTATATTTTTTTATTTTTTTATTTTTATTTTTATTTTTATTTTTATTTTTATGTTAGTTTGTTGGAGCACGTTCTTATTTTCAACCTCTTTTATTTTAGAATCAGTAAACTACTATTGTGCTATTGAACCATTTAATGTTTTCAAACAAAAACTGCATCACATTGTTTATTGAAATTAAAAATATACAATGACAAGTACAATCTAGTCCTTAATCTTTCTCTTCATCTTGGTCATGCACACTACTACCTTCACATAGAGCGAACCTTGTCTATTATCCAGGAACCGAAATTATGTGTACCTCCATGTCTTCTTAAGAATTAAAGAATCACCAACTCCCCAAAATCTGACAATGAAACCTAGGGCTGCACAAACATAAAACCAGGGAAACTCATAGCATTCATTGGCCGCATCTTAGTCAACATTGTTCTCATTATCTACATCAATTTCTCTACACTCATGTAGAAGTGGAGAGCCACAAAGTTTAGGGTTCTCATCAAATGCCACTACTAGAAATTTCCACTTTGCCGACAAAAATAGTTTGTCGGCAAAAGTCAAAATTCGTCGGCAAAGAGCCTTTCCCAACGAAAAATTTTGTCGGCAATTTTGTCGCTAAAAGCATGTCGGGCAAGATCTTTCTCGACAAATCTTGATATTTCGTCGGCTCATTTTTAAGGCGACAAATCTCAGCCGTCAAACTGTGCCCGTCACCAAAACAACATTGCGACAAAATATTTTGTCAGCATAGGTTGTTTTTTCGTGATGAAGTTATTTGTTGGCTTAGTGATCTTGTCGCGACAAAATATTTTGTCGGCTGAGTAATCTTGTCGCGACAAAACATTTTGGCGGCTAAGTAATCTTGTCGTGACAAAATGGTTTTTCGGCTATGTAGTCCTATGACAACAAATTGGTTTGTCGGCTCAAATTACTTGTGTAGACAAAATAATTAGTTGGTTGAATCTTTTGTGAACAAAAACATTTGTTGGCTAATTAATTTTGTGCCGACAAAACATGTCAAGTCCAATATTTTCTAATTTTTAATAATATTTTTAACCATCACAAACAAGCAAGCTTAAGAGATCGAGAAGGGGCGTGAATGAAGAATTAATGTAGGAACAACACAAAATTCATGTAATATAAACTAATGTAAGGTTCACAATTCGGTGTAGTTACAAAATACAAAAATATCTATGTTTTCATTTCGAGATTACTATAATATAGATAAAATATCCTTAAGTATCACCATTCTCACTATAGTCCTCATCAAGTTGATATGCAGCATCATGAAATCGGGAAACGATAAGGATCATCATGAAACATTCCAGTATCAAACAACTGTAGAAGAAAAACAAATTAAAAAACTTGATTAGCAAACGTTAAGGGTGCTAAATATCATTGACATTAAGGAACGCAAGGCCACACTAGAGTGGTATTTCTAAACAAATAACTTATGAAACCATAAATGTGTAAACAACAAGATAAAGATATCTACTAATCAAGTTAACTTACCAACGCCATGCAGCATCACAACCTAGCAAAATTACATGTTTAATAGATACCAGGTAATAATCAAGTTAGCATCAATTACTTATATGTCATTCATCATTGTAAACAACAAGATAAACATTATAAACAGCAAGGCAACATGATTATCACACTCTGTAAACAAGGCAGCATGATAAGTAGATCATATAAATCCTTGAAAGGTCTATAAGTTATATAAACATAACAATACCAATCACCTAGCTAAGTAGGTTATAACTCTAGAACATAAGCATATGCACCTGGAAACATAAATAAACTATACTAAAGCATCCTAATTCATCATTGTTTATAATCTTTATCAGTGTAAACAAGAAGATATAGACATCTACTAATCAAGTTAATCCTCAAATATCAAAATTACCTGGTGTGAATGATCCTCACATTGGTCTCCATGCCGTGCTGATACCAGTTGTAAGCTATCTAGCCCAGAATTCCACTGAGCCATAGACAACCTGCAAGTGTTATAGAAAGGAAAAACAAATATGTCAAACCTAGACCACAATATCGAAAAATTACAGTGGAAATCTGGAATTAAAGTCAAAGGACATTGTTTTCAACAATATCCCCAAATCTTGCTGAATTTCTCTCAATGACTTCAATCTACAGTTGTTACAATTCTGGCATGGGCACTTAGTATAACCCTCAGCGTTGACATGTTTGCTTGCACTTTTCAAAAATTCTGAAATCCCATTTAAATATTCCCTACTCACTCGATTCGGATTTCGTATCCATTCCCTGTCCATGGCATATAAAGTATCTACTCCCTGTTTACATGTTTACAAATTTAATTTTACATGCAACATTCATTAGGACCAGCAATCAAACAATGAATAAGATAGGCTGAGGGTGACGGTGTAACAACATACCTTACCAAAGAAAGCAGCTAGCCTAGAATATAATCAGATTCTTCAGTATATAAGCCCAGCCTTGTAACCGCCCTCTGTATAGGAAAATTGAACAAATTTAGAGAGAGATATATATATTCCAGTAAAAAAATTGAAAAGAATTAAACCCTGATTCCACCAATCCATATATAGTACCCAGCCACATCCCCCACCCCGCAGAAGGTAAAACAATTGCAGATGAGAATTAGAAGGGGAAGAACCCACAATATACTCGAAAGAATCGAAAAAAAAAAATTAAAACCCTAAGAGAATTACGCAAAAAACTGATGGGTTTATCCATCAGAAACGTAAATTGAAGATGACAATTAGGAGGGAAAAACCTTTTTTAGGATTTGACTTTGACGATGGTTTCGATTTCCACCGGAATAAGGCTGTCGGTCTGTCTAATTGCAGCGACGGAGATGGAGGTGGAGAGGGAAAAGGATAGGGAGAAGGAATGGGACGGAGAGACTAATTCTTAATTTTTTTTCTAACTCCCCGCGTCTATGTTGATACTGCCCTTTTATCCCGCACGGCTCTCCTTTTAATTTGTTAAATAGCGTTTTCTTAAGTTTAGAATTGTGAGTGACATGCATGGTACATTCAAATAGCACTGGCCAACAATTCGTGCATTTAAATTTTGTCTTATACTGATTTCTAATTTTAATAGAGGGTTCTGATTCAATTTTTTTTTCTTATGTATAACAAACGCACCTTTAGAGTTTATTTATTCTTTCATTAAGTATAATATAAGAATTTGTGGTATCCACAAGTGTAAATATTTTAAATTGAAGATCGAGCTCATTCATTATATTCATATAGGATCAAGGAGTGTAGCTGTAAAAAATCATCAAAATCAGAGTTAAAATAACCGTTAAATCGTGATTTTTCGTTTATAACCGTAAAAAAGTTTTGTCTCCTTACATGATCTCTGAATGTTTGTATTTTGCAATTTTTGGCGTATGCGATCTCGAAACATATATAAACAAGTTTGACGGTTGGATTGTTGAAATTAGTTTTGTATAATGCGTATCCCATGAAAATGACAGATTCACTAACACTTAGAGTTTATTTATACTTTCATTAAGTATAACATAAGAATTTGTGGTATCCACAAGTGTAAATATTTTAAATTGAAGATCGAGCTCATTCATTGTATTCATATAGGATCAAGAAGTGTAACTGTAAAAAATCATCAAAATCGGAGTTAAAATAACCGTTAAATCGTGATTTTTCGTTTATAGCCGTCAAAAAGTTTTGTCTCCTTACATGATCTCTGAATGTTTGTTTTTTGCAATTTTTCGCGTATGCGATCTCGAAACATATATAAGCAAGTTTGACGGTTGGATCGTTGAAATTAGTTTCGTAGAATGCGTATCTCATGAAAATGATAGATTCACTAACACTTAGAGTTTATTTATACTTTCATTAAGTATAACATAAGAATTTGTGGTATCCACAAGTGTAAATATTTTAAATTGAAGATCGAGCTCATTCATTGTATTCATATAGGATCAAGGAGTGTAGCTGTAAAAAAGCATCAAAATCGGAGTTAAAATAACCGTTAAATCGTGATTTTTCGTTTATAGCCGTCAAAAAGTTTTGTCTCCTTACATGATCTCTGAATGTTTTTTTTTTGCAATTTTTGGCGTATGCGATCTCGAATCATATATAAACAAGTTTGACGGTTGGATCATTGAAATTAGTTTTGTAGAATGCGTATCCCATGAAAATGATAGATTCACTAACACTAAGAGTTTATTTATATTTTCATTAAGTATAACATAAGAATTTGTGGTATCCACTAGTGTAAATATTTTAAATTGAAGATCGAGCTCATTCATTGTAAATATTTTAAACTGAAGCCCTTTTGTGACGCCAGCATTAGTGTCGCTATTCCAATCCGACATTACATTGTTTTATGTCGGATTTTTGCTAAATTTCCGACAGAAATTGGGTTTCTTGTCGGTTTTTGCTTCGCCACTGATAAGGTATATTGTAGTAGTGGGTGTTGGTACCAAGTAACAGATTCATGATAAAACGTTCAAATATTTTAAAGGATTTTTCGTTAGTTTTCATTTTTTATTAAAGTGTAACAAGGTATGTTTATATCTTTCGCCAAAAAATTAACCAAAAATTCATGTTTACATCTTCCGCGACAATATTTCCGGTCTTTTTAAATTCATGGTATATAACATTAATTTTATTAAATTTCTTACTCCCGTGTCGACGACGAACTGCAGTCCTCTTTCTGGCAGGTGCTTCAGTAGGTAAATCATTATGAGTATCATCAAGTTGGGATCCTGCTGCACCTTGGGATTGAGTGTGATGAAGAAAGGTCCCGTTCGGACCACTCATGGTTTGGGAACGAGTACAGGGCAAAGAAGGTATGGTGTTTTCCCGCCAAGGTCGTGGAGGATCAATGTTTCTTGGCTCTAGTTGAGGAGTATCACTCCTGGTCGCACCACCCATAGAATGAGATTGTGTGCGAGAAAGATAAGTCTGCCTCAAAAAATCAGGCCTATTCCTCTCTTGACGAAAAGTAGGAGGAGCTCCGATAGCAGATGTAGACCGTGACTGGGATGGCAGAGGCGGGATTCTTGTTGACACAAAAGGTCGTTTCCTTTTTTGGCTAATCATTGGCATCTACAAAAAAAAAAAAACCAAGTTTAAGTTAAATGTAAATACATATATGCAGTGCATTAGAATTCATTGGTAAGAATAAACCTGGTTGCTTGTGGTGCAGCTTCTGCAAAAGTATGGAGACGATCGTGAGAGTTAGAGAAGGGAGAGAGATGATAGAGGCGTGGATGAGAATCAGTTAAGAGTGCAAGAATCGTAAACCTAGGGATAGAAATCCTCAAAATTGTTTCTGAGCGGGAAAGACCCTGCCAAATTGTTAGAAGATAAATAAGAATTCTTATCAAACTGAAATCGGATGGCGTGAGCGAAGAATGTGGGGGGGGGGAAGTCATGAGCAATTGGGATTAGCATGCAATTGGGAGGGAGATCATGAGGCGACAAAATAGGAATAGCATGCAATGGGAGGGAGATCAGGCAATTGGGGGATGTGAACCGACAATTGAGGGATGTGAACCGACAATTGGAATAATAGAAATATTATGGGAGGGAGATCATGAGGCGGCAAAATAGGATTAGACAGAATATGGGAGGGAGATCATGCAATTGGCAGATGTGAACCGACAAAATAGGTTTGGATTGCCATGGGAAATTTATAAGTTTGTTCTTATAATTATATGTTATGTTTTTAGAAAACTTGGCATGCTTGTCGAATTAGAATGGATGATTACATACAACTGTATTCAAATTTACAATTGTAATTGACTAATAATTGATCATAACCTAAACCAAGTTATCTGTTGCTAGAAAGTAGTTTGGAGTTAGAATTGATAGGAAGAACTTTTTCAAACACTCACATATTATGAAATCAAATTGTCAATATAGATTATTGATGGCATAAAACTACAATCTAGAAATATGAAATGCTAGATATCTCTTTATCTATGCTCCCGTTCATATAGAGAAACAAGAGAGAATGATAGCATAAATAGTTGCCAAGAGCTTGGATTGCGTTCCCGGGAAAAAAATGGATAGGTGCACTGGTGAACACCTCTCACGTAGAGTTATTAATACCTTGCCAATGACATACTTTATTGCCTCTCTAATCAATTTGCCGATGAAATACTTTGTTGCCTCACATCATCGGCTAATATTTCAATATAGCGGGAAAAGTTCCCGCCAAAGTTTACCCGTCAAAACAAAATTTGTCAGGGCATCGAATTTACGCCTACAAAATGATCGTCGGTTAACGTTTCAATTTTCTTGGCTAAGATTGGCATTGTAAATTGGTTCTAGTGTAAGTATTCAGCCGACAAATTAAAATTTTCGTCGAGAAAGGACTCTTGTGCCGACAAAATTTTGCTTTGTCGGCTTATAATTTGTCGGCAAAATTATAATTTCTAGTAGTGTGCAGAAGCATTGAAGCTCTAGAGCTACATGCCTATTGGTATTTTTCCCTTCAAGATTATTGTACAAGACATTAAAAACGCTCAAGAAATTAAGGTTCATCATTGATGAGGGAATTTTTCTAGACAAACAATTCATGGAGAGGTTCAAAATATCTAAATACTTTAAGTTAGATATTTGAAATAGAATTTCTTCAGAGAAGTTTTGCAGTTAAGATACAACACACGAAAAAGTTGCAATTGGCCGATCTCAGCAAGTATACTACCACGAATGTTACTCAATGGAAAGTTAGATGGTATGCGTGCCATATATGTTGAATTTTCGATTGTGCCGCCCAAGATGGGAAATTCAAATTCATAACTGTCTACTGGAGATGCATTCACCATTAACATTGGTAATCTACAAAGTTGTTTTGGAAAAATCACTTGAAATTTGGTTGGCTGACAATTCCACATAAAAGAGCTTCGGAAGAGTCCCCAACCAACTTGGAATTGACGCTGTGATTTGATTACCATTCAGCTACAATATCTCTAGAGTCCTTTGGTTTGACAACCAACTAGGTATCTGACCAGTTAGCTCGCAGTCATCCAAACCCAATACACGAAGATTTTGGAATTTGTAAAAATCAACCATGTCATCATCAGTTGGTATTGCCTTGCGGTCAAACAAACCGCTAAGGAAGAGTGTGTAAAGACTTTTTATCTCAGCCGTTCATTTACAAACAAGAACAAATCGAAAAACTTGTAGAAATTCAAAGTGTTCTTCATCAATCTCAGCTGAAATGCTTACAATCAAACACTCCCTTATAAGTTTGTTGCTGATTTCACCCCTAGTATCTCCTTGAAATATGAGAGCTTGTCCTTTGGTAGAGCTTTAGTAAGGATATCTACCATTTGCTCTTCTACTAGACAATCTCATTCTCATTTTGTTGAATTGCTTCTTGGATGATGTTGAACATCCTGTTTATATGCCTTATTTTCTGGTGGAAAACAGGGTTCTTAGCCCTTGCTGTTGCTAAAGTATTGTCATAGAGTAACTGAATTGACTTAATTTACTCCTCCCAAATCCTCTAGCACAAATCTCAACCATTTGGCTTGAGAAGTTGCCTCTGCTGTACTAACATATTTTGCTTCATTGATGGAGAATGCATATGTTTTGCTTGATTGATGCCGAAGAAAACACATATGGGCTAAGGTTGAATGTATATCCATAAGTACTCTTTATATCATCTTCACTTCTAGCCTAATCACTATCACTATAGCTTATGAGTAAGGCTGATTTTCCCTTGACATATTCAATTCCATGATCTAAATTTCCTTGGATGTACCTCAAGACCTTTTTTGCAGTTCCCATGTGTTTCTTAGTCAAATTATCCATAAACCTAGAGAGTAGACGTGTAGAAAACATATGTCAGGCCTTGTTGCATCCAAATAGAGCAACCTTCCCACAATCTTCCTATACTCAGCTTCATTTACAGCCTTACTACCATCAACTTTGCATAACCTATGATTCACAGCGAGTGGAGTCAAGCCCCAACTTACTTACAATAGTTCAAACCAAATTTCTCAAGTAGCTTCAATGGATATTTATTTTGATGAACGAAAATGCATTTGTCAGTTTGAACTACTCCCATTCCTAACATATGATGTGGTAGCCCAAGGTTTGTAATTTCACAGTGTTTCATCATGTCACTCTTGAATTCTTCAACCATTGATAGACAACTCTCAGTATAAACCAAGGTCTGTCATTTCACAGTGTTTTGTTATGATATAATTATTTCAATACTAAATTTTCCATAAAAATTTTAATGCCTTGTTACTCTTCTTGTTTGGTAAATTTTCCATGCCAATAAAAAAATTGAACTATTATTAGCACTCCAAAAAATCTCATTTGCACTTATAAGTGTTTTTTTCTTTCTAAATATAAAAAGTTTGGAGTGCTACTAATAATTGCCTAAAAAACCCTTAAATTTTCTCCTAGTAATTATATTGCTATATTTTATCTTATTTCTTTTAAATGTCTTTAAGGCCCCTCCTAAGCTAGGTTTCTAGCTCGGCCACTGAATCCAGGCATGGTGAAATAGGAGTCTATTTGATCATACCAAGCTTTAAGGGCTTGCTTTAGGCCTTAAAAAGCCTTGTTGAGCTTATACACTTTGTCTTCTTCATTCTAAACTACAAACCCTTGAGCTTAATCTACATAGACTTCCTCTTTGGGTACTCCATTTATAAAAAAAAAGATTTCACATCCATTTGATATAGGCTCCAACTCTTCTGAGCTGCCAAAGCTATCAATGTTCTTATTGTGTCAAGCCTTGCAACTGGGGCAAATGTTTGATTGAAGTCAACTTTAGGTTTTTGAAAATAGCCATTTGCCACCAATCTAGCTTTATTCTTTGCATTGTGCCATCTACATTTAGTTTCATTTTGTAGATTCATTTTACACCAATGACAGGTTTGCTGGATGGTCACTTTACTAAGTCCCATGTGATTCTTTTCAATCACGTCGATCTTAGCCTGCATAGCTTTCTTCCATGAGTCATATTGATCAGTCTCTTCATAGTTGTCAAGCTCCAGAATGTATATATTGCATTAAGCCACTATTTCGATGGTGTAAAGTCTTTTAACTTTATGATAATTCCAATTCTCCTTATGAGGTAGAATCACCACCATCTTGAGTCATTTAACCCTAGAATTGAGTGGGGCTGTGACAAGAATGTCTATCACTTCATGTTCTTCTTCAATGTGTATTCTTCCACTTTCTTCATTCTCAGTAGAAAGTGGCACACTGATACCTCTCAGTGTTAGCTTTCCAATCCCAGCTACCATTTTCATCAAATACTAAATTTTTAGGTAGTACAATCTTCTTAGTAACAAGACTAAATAACACGTACCCTTTCTCACTTGTGCCTTATTCCATAAATATGCACTTGTAGTTGTTACTCTCCAGCTTGTGTCTTAAGTTTGAGGGAATGTGTACATAGCACAAAGAACCAAAGACTTTAAGTTGAGCTATCCATGGTTTTCTGCCACTGTAAGCCTCAAATTGAGTCATTTTATCTAATGTTTTAATGGGACTTCTATTTTGTAGGTAGACTATTGTTTTTGCAGCTTTAGCCCAAAACTGATATAGCATGCCTTCTTTAGGAAAAATTGCCTTTGCCATTTCCACAACAATCCTATTCTTTATCTCAGCAACTCAATTTTGCTTGGGAGTGTATTTTGTAAAATGTGCCCTATAGAAAATCATAACATGATACCTTCTGAACATTTCACATATTAAACTAATCTAGTTTAATGTAAGGGCAAAGATATTGCATCATGGCATCCTCAAATGGCTTATGAACTTCCTTGTAGTCTGCTAGGGCAATTGCGGCGCCAAGTAAAGCTCAGGCAAAATTCGTGTTTCTAAGCCCACTAGCATCCACTGGAACAACAATATGATTTATTGAAGGTCTAATCACAAGCGAAAGTTGCATTCCTATTTCAATTCTAGTTGAAGTTGTCAACAAAAGGGTGTTAGCTCATGAAGGTGCCTCAACAGGTTCGAGTAGGCTTGTTATCGAAGGTATCAGAATTGGGATAAAATGAGATTCAGGGACTTGAACTTCATTTTAGAGCAGCAGCGAAGCTACTTCCTATTGCAAAGATAGAGATTTGAGCTTGGATTCATGTTGTTACTGTTGTATCAATTCATGAGATTGGAAGAAATGAGGTTAAGACTCTCTTATGAGAGGTTATCGTGCAAGTGTTTTTGGGTTTATGTTTGTCGGAGCAGCATAACGTCTCTTTCTTCTCGATAGTGAAATTATTCATCCTCTTTAGGATTCTAACCCATGAGATATCACCCTCCTAATCGCCATCGACTACCATGATATCCTTAAATCAATCATTATCTTGCCAAGGAATATCCAAGATATACAACGCTCATATAAAGTTAGGTCTTGGCATGACATAGTAATGGCCATCAATGCTTTTTCGCACATTATACAACATCCTGAATACTTGAAGTCCAATATTAGCCCTGTACAAATGATTGAGTAGTTCAAAGAATGTAACGAGCCTGAAGGCGGCTGGGGCCAAGTTGTAGCTTACCCGAATACATTTTAGAAGATCGGATAGAGGGAATCTCAGGCCTAATCTAAGTACCATGGATGGATTTTAGTGCAAGGACGTCAATGATCAGATGAAGCAAGCGGTTCAACATGTATGTCCTAAGTTCCCACTGAACCCTAAATTGGTTTAAAAGTTCTTGATGGCTCTGAACGAAGGTATGGCCTTTTTTCTTGGCTGCATACCTTCGTTAATAGGAGGTTATATGAAGAATTGTTGGATGATTTTGAATTTCTTCTAGAAGATGTGGCCATGAAAGAAAACTAAAGGGATTGGAAAGTTTTTTAATGTACAAGTGAATAAGTTAAAGCCTTTTTTCTTTGAGCGATTTGGGGATTTTTTTAGAAGATGAAGGGAAACGTTTGTGGTTATGTAGGTGATATGTTGCAGAGTCATCCATCTATTGAATGCATACCGACCTCTCTTAGGATTAGCAAATCCAATAGTTAGAATCAGTTGATAATATTGGCAGAAGTTTCTCATTTACGTGCACACACAACAAAGGCAAACTTTATCATTACGACTTTTATGGCATGATACTCAAGATAGCATGCCTAAATCGGCAACGACTCATCTACTCTACAAAACTGGATCACCATATGGAGATAGAAAAATAAGCAGCACGTATTCCAAACTTACTCCGAAAGGCATGGTCTTTAGATAACTATCCATCCTCAAGAGGAACAAGCTCATTTCAAATACATAGTGAGGGGAAATTGTGGGACCATGGTTTTCTAGGGCCGGAGTAAGGTAGATCGGAGTATAGTTACCTCAAAAGTTCAATTATAGACTTAACCGCTCTGAACCGAGTTAGATTAATAGAGTAGTGATGTCAACATCATCCTGTGGAGAAGTGGGCGAAGTCTGAGTGACTTCACTAAGATTGACCATGCTTGTTCCACAAGATATGGGAACCTAATCCAACACGAAATTAGCCAGCTTCCCTATATATGGAGTTTCTACAATCTAGTAATTGACATGCGCCGCACGTAATCATTGTCCTAAGAGGATGAAATATCTACTCCTAAACATCCTTTAGGGTTCTCCCTTAAAAAGGTCTTTCTCCCGACTGGTATAAATACATTTTTCTAGGGTTCATCTCTAGTAAAGCAATCATCATACTTTAATTCTCTTGACCACTACTTAAATCTTATAGGTGCTTACTAACTTGACTGTCAGAGAACCTTTGGAACAAGATAATTGTTAAGGGAAAATAGTCCATCAGTATCAAGTAATAATGACTTTAAATCATATGGCCTAATGATGATTTTGAATAATTAAGTGTTAAAGTATTAAACCACTTCACTAGGTAGAAACTAAGCAATAACTTCACTTTCGTGTCGTTATTTAATTGGACTCACCAACTCTGAGGGAAGCTGGATCAAATAGAGTAGCAGTGCCACCATCATTCTGTTCTAAAGCAATGGGCAAAGTCTGAGAGACTTCACTAGAATGACCATGGTTGTCTTGCAAGACGAGAGATTTGATCCAGTATGGAATCAGCCAGATCTTGATAAGCCTTGGAGTTTCTACAATCTAGGAATTAGCGTGTGCCATAAGTAAATATAACTCCTAAGAGGGTGCAATATCTACTTTCTGAGACCATGATTTTTTGGACCAATGACACGTGAATAGAATGATTGGAATGCCCAAAGCCAATAAAGCATAGTCCGGTAGGATAGGCTTAAGCCTATTAAATGTATTATTTGTCTCCCAAGTAAAGGAAACCCTAGTTAAAGGCAATTAGGAAATCTTAGGGATTAGACAATATAATCATGATTCTAGGAAGATTGGGTATTTTATCCTAGATTTCCACCTAGATAGTTTCCCGAATCGATGAATATTACTTTCCCTACAAGAACTTTCAAGATCCCTATAAATACTCTCAAGATCCTTACAAGATCTCTCTTTTCCAGATCTATCTCTCTCTAGGACGACCACTTTATTCTCTACGAGACTGCCATAGAAATCCACCTACATTCACATCTATCTTTCTTTCTCTCTCTCTCTCTGACCTATAGACATCACATCTTTCTCTTTCTAAGTCTTATATTCTTTAATGCACACATACTCTCATGGTGAATAATAGAGGCCTTTATGCTACCGCCTATACGTAGACATGTCCATGGAGAACTTATCTCTCAATGCCTCACCATAGGATATTCTTCAAGGATGATTCACACCTCAAACCCATTATCCCCTCATCATAGATCATGGACTAGTCTGGATAGATTTTGCCCCCATCCGAGGATGTGCGCAAATTTGGTTCCAATAACTGGTGCTTTCATTAAGAGTAAACACATATTTCCCCATCCACTCTATCGACACACGAATCTACTTTGGGTAAAATGTGATCAAACAAAGGAACTTTAGAGTATTTCAATTTGAGTGGATTTGTGAGTCTTTCAAGATAATTTTATGAAAATTCCAAAATTTAATTCCAAGTCGTTTGACCGGGGCGAAGAAAAGAAGGCACAACACACAGCTTTTCTAGATTGACTTTTATGGGCGTTTTGGGTATTATAAAGGTGAAGATGGCATATTTCAAGGAAGATTCCTTCTAAGGATTGGCATATTTCAAGGAAGATTCCTTCTGAGGATTTTTTGAGGATGTCTTAAGCTTTATAAATAGATCTTTTCGGGCCAAATCGCGGTCGATTTGATGGTAAAAATTCTATACATGAGCGACAATAAAAATAATGACGATAGTCACAATCACTTCATGATGGATTGAAGAATCACGAACCCCAACTCCATATGATGTGCAAGGCCCAAATTTTCCCAAATGAACACAAAAAGGGAAGGTTTCTAATACCTTAATTTATTTTGTTCTAATATCTTATTACTTCGAAAAGTTTAAATCATTTTACCTTGAAACAAAGAGATTGACCTAACTATTTGTTATCGTTTTTCCGAAAGGGATATGTACTTATTCAACATCCCTTCTCTCTTTCAGATCATGTGGCGTAGTACTAACTCAATCTTACACTATTTCAGTGGAGCTACTAACTCCGACAACGACACAACCTCTTTGACAAGCATGATAGAGTCTCAAGACGAGGAAAAGTACACTAGGGCAAGTCACCCCTTGGAAAATCATAAAAGTTAAACTCTGGAACTAAGTCTCGAGTTTCGAACTCAAATATGAATCATGATAGTTCTACAATGCAACATAATGATTATGCTACAACACAAAGAATTACAAAAAGGACTTAGAGAAAAGAGCTTCCAAGCCAGGAAGCGAAGGCAAGTTTGGTTTCGTGCGAACCAATACCTTATTGCAGGTTCGACTCATAGGCCTCTCAACTGAAGTCTACATGCAACTCAGTTCAAGTCCATCAACAATTTGATAAGGGAAAAGTGTTCGCACAAAGCTCTACGGGCAATATAATCGCACCTAAAATCTAGTATGCACACTCGAATGATTTTCAACGAAAAGTTGACTTCTGGGATGAATTTCGAAAGCCAGTTGGAGACAAAAGCCAAGACACCCAAGACCATTGTTTCAAAGTTTTAGAATTTTCAACATAGCCAATATTTTCAGTTTTATGTCGGAAGTCAGTAAAAGCTGCATTCCTATCAGAACTCCGCAACTATGAGAGAACGAAGATCTCAAAGCTTTCCCAATTTTTCTGCACAACATGCCACAAATGCCTGGAAAGATAAAAAGTCAAGCTACAACATTCTTATTTTTTTCCAAAATTTTCCAAAAGAAAGAATGGTCTCAAATCTAGCACGCAAAGCATATAAACAACAAGCCAACTCAAGCAGCATTCTGCAGTAGCACTACCAACTTCTTAGATTAACCTGTACCTACTTGGAGAAAACTGGGTCTTGTACCACATATCATCGTGAAGACATGGAAGTTAGCTTTCTGTAGAATTTTGAGAAACACAATATCTATCCCTAGATATTCTCTGGAATTCTCAAAGGCATAATCAAAGACAAATGAGGAAAACAACTTGAAGGCCCATTCGACAGGTGAACAACCTTGATCCAAATCATGGTATCACTACAAGAGATAAGTATTGTTTTGATTATATACATGATTAAATGTATATCCAAGATAGAAGACCCAAAGCTGGGGATGATATTTTCAGATCCTCATATGCCATTATTTATTCTTTCTTCCACCATCCATTGCGGTACATGGAATATCTAAATTCCAGAATTATGAAAAAACTTTGAAACTTCGCATAAATGCAAGTCTAAAAATTCAAAGTGGTCAGAGGAGTCTCTATTAAGCTCATCCCGTTTAGTAGCTTGAGAGGCTCGAACCGTAACAAGCACGATTATGGTTGGCAAACTATAGGCACGGGCACATGGGTCCTGACTGGAAAGTTCAATACATCATTTGGCCTCCAAAAAGAATACACAACCAAAAAGGTTGTGGGTTATAAAATTCAAACCTAGTTCTATGCCATTCGAAGGAATAGTCGAAAGGGCAATTTGGAAATCATCTGAGGGTGGCTTTGAACTTCGACTATTTCTATCCCGGACTAGCGTACTAAGCCAAGTACATTCTGCAACACCATGTGGGACCATAATTTTTTAGGGCCCATGAAGCATAGTCTGATAAGATAGACTTAAGCCTATTAAAGATATTACTTGTCTCCCAAGTAAAGGAAACCCTAGTTAAAGTCAAATTTTGATATCTTAGGGATTAGACAATATAATCATGATTCTAGAAAGACTGGATACTTTATCCTAGATTTCCTCCTACATAGTTTTCCAAATTGATGAAGATTACTTTCCCTACAAGAACTCTCAAGATCCCTATAAATACAGTAGTCTACCTATAGACATCACATCCTTCTTTCTTTAAGTTTTATATTTTTTACTACACAACACTCTCATGACAACTAATAGAGGCCCTTACGCCATCATCTACATGTAGACACATCCATAGAGAACTCATCTCCCAACGCCCCACCATAGGCTATTCTTCAAGGATGGTTCACGCCATTCTTTCATAGGACTACCTTTTGTTTGATTCTCCTTCCGGCAGATATATAGACAGCCTTTTCTGGATTTAACCACACCCCCCAATCAAACTCATTCTCTCCTCATCGAAGATCACAGGCTAGTTCGATTGGATTTTGCCTCCATCGGCAAATGTAAGCGAGTTTGGTTACAACATACTTCTAGATATCCTCTAAGATTCTCTCGGCTTAGAACATACACCTATCTAGGATTTGTCTCTAGTAACGCAATCTCTCCACTTTAATTCACTTTCAATATGCTATGAGGTTTTAACCACCCTTTAATTCAAAATGAGTAATTAAATACATAAAGTCTAATACTAATTTATGTCCAATTACTTACATATCAAAACACATATACATTGAATATAGTTTGGTCTCACTCACATTAATTAGGAGTAAAACTTTTACATTATTGTCTATCTTTAAGACTTAGGCTAAGTTTTATTTACGCTCCCTCTACTGTACACCAAGTTGCATGATTACTATTCAAATTTCAATTGATGAAATGACCAATATATAGTTGATATTTTGGCTATATCGTCAATTTTTCCTTGCTATGTCGTCTTACTTTTAATCCCTTCAACAATTAAGAATTGATTTATGATTATTTTAGCCAATTTCTCTTTTCATTTTGACCGAGTGCGAGTTTTTACTTATTAATAAGCCTTCATATGATTGGGTCCACTTTTCCTCATGGCCATGCAATGCATTGGACCTTGAGGGTGCGTTTGGTACGTGGGACGGGACGGGACGGAACGGGACGAGGCGTTCCGTCCCGCGTTTGGTGCGCCAAAAATGGGTGGAACGGGCTGTTCCAAGGGACAGATTTTGGGTGTTTTTGCGTTCCACCTCCCCCCCTGGAACGGGTTTGTTCCACGTCTGTGGAACACAATGTTTTACCATTTTAAGACAAATATACCCCATGTCTTTTTCAAAAATTACACATTCGTTCCGTCCCGTCCCGTCCCGTCTGCGTACCAAACGCACCCTGAATGCACTCGAACTCCTTCTAATCTTTTATCTTTGAGCATCAACACTTCGTAATTGGTTTCTCCTTTTCAAGTTTTCATCTGTCAGAAAAAGAGAAACGTAAAAGAACCTAATAATTTGAAGTCTTTTTTTTTTCTCTACAACGGTGCATCCTTGAAGTTTCTTCGTATGTACTTTGATCATGCTAAATAAACAAGGAGATTCTCATTTTGGTTGTAAAGAACCAATAATGCTATATGGCTCAAGTTATTAATGAGATTTGAAAGGCAAACTCCATTATTATACCGGAAATGCTTGGCTAGTTAACGACAATGGAGAGTTTGTTGGCTAATCTTGTTGGTGGTTAAAATTTAAAGACAATATTCTAGATAAAAGCCATATAAATCTCGGTTGAATGGATTGAGCGGTTGGACACATGAAACAGTCCATGTGAGTGTGAAACATACGTGAACAGAGAGTATTATAATCCAAGAATGAATGATAAGAGACCAAAATGGTCTTAGTTGCGTCGTTGTGTTGATACATTCAGATGGAGAAAGAGGATTCCTAAATTAGAGGTACAAAAGTCTCACTCCATTAATATAAAATCATTGCCGAACAGTGACTCTAAACCATAATGTCGTGTTTGGATGAGGAATTACCGAGTTAATTACCAAGTATCAAAGTATTTGGCCTTGGTTCAAAACTCATTGCTAGTGTGGAAGTCAGACTTGTGGTCAGGGGAAGGCTGAAATGCCTCTGTTAGTCTTTCCGGCCCCTAAAATGGGTGGATAACCGTGGTTTGCCACCAATTGTTCTCCTTTTAAAAAAAAAAAAAACTTAAAAGAAATTATAAATGGCTAGCTACTTGAAATTAATCATTTGAAAACCTTTTATTTATTTGTTTTGTAATGCTCATGCAGTTCAATTTTTAATACCTCTCTATCTATATATCTATTATATTTTCATAGCGCGTTTGTCACTAATTTATTCTAAATCTTAAGGCTTAAATGTCAAAATAGTCCTTGTGTTTTACACTATTAACCAATTTAGTCTCTGTGTTTTCAATTTGGCCAAATTGATCCCTGTGTTTACATCCATTAGCCAATTCAAGACTTCATTAAAAAACCGTCAAAATTGACATATGTCAGGCACATGAGAGGACAAGAACATCATTTTATGTACGCCCACTAAACAGATACAATGCCTATCTTTAGAAATTGGCACTTTGTTCAATTCACTTGAGTAATATGCGATTTAGGGCATGTCAATTTTTATTGTCTTTTAACAGATTGTCTTGAATTGGCTAGCAGATATAAACACAAGGACCAACTTGACCAAATTAAAAACACATGGACTAAATTGACCGATATAGTAGAACACATGAACCATTTTTACATTTAAGCCAAATCTTAATACTTGAAAAGCCATCATTTAAGTACATAATAAAATTCGGACACCGATGCTAAAAGAAAGACTCGGACCATAAATTGCACTTTACGTGATTACTAGGCATTTGTTTCTCTTTCCAAGTAAGAGTACAGGCCATTCTGTTTTTCCCGTTTTAAAAGGATATATATATATTAGAACATGCATTATCCCCATAGTGGTAGGACAATGAATCAATGATCCAAGAATATTTAGGGCTGGGAAAGTTGCACAATATGATCCAAGTTTTCTAATGCAAGTGTATATCAATGCAAATAAATCAAAGACGACCACATATACTAATCAGTATATGTCTCTTTCAGTTTAAAGAAAACAGTTAAGCTCAACAAACAACTAATAAAAGAAGAAAACAAAGAAAAGCTAGGACCACTTTATTATGTTGCTACTGTATATCATTCATCATATTATCTTACTAACCCCTAGCTACAAGCCTACAAGTACAATATTCTTAGGAAATACCTTAAGCTAGCCGCAGTTAAAAAGACCATAATGTTACTTTAAACCCTCGTCAAATTTGACAAATCATCCAGGCATGTAGATCACACGGATTGCCTCCAGATGACCAAAAAAGTGGTCTCAAGATGACCTATGCAATGAAAGCAGCAGTGTTAATCAATCATACTCATTTAGTCTAAATTGCAACTTATGTTCCAACTTTCATCAAAAGTTGCATGTGAGGCTCACATATATAGGGTTAAAATATGCCTGAAACTACTTTTTTGGATTAAGAAACGACGTTTTAATTTGCCCATGCATGTGAGAATCAATTTTTGGAAGGAAACCAATAAAATTAGATTGAAACTTTATATCAATTAGTATTTTAAGGAAAATGTTAGGGAGACCATATTTTTGTACTACGTTGATTTACAATGTGATGTGGCAGGTGTTGCGTACACGCCACATCAATTAATGATTTATCTCAATGAATGTTTGTTGTATGGAATGAGGATCCTCTTCGGGTCCTCTTTCTGAGGATCTCGGGGATCCTTTAATCATGTCCGTTCTTCGTACATAGTGCGGCCATAAATTATTTTAAATTTTTTATTTAAAATTAAACACAAACAATACTTGATGAAAATTGACTGCACAATGTACGATAAACAGACACAATTAAAGGATCCCTAGGATCCTCTTTGAAGAGAATCCTCATTCAGTTGTATGAATCACTTACCACATGTGATGGTACATCAATGTTGTATAAATATGTCGGCTCCCTAGCATTAATTGTACTTTAAATATCATTTTGGAATTTCTTATCACTTCGTTCAATGTGTTAAAGTTTAATGGCACATTTACTTACTTGATATGAAGATGAGAATGAAAGAAGATGAGAAATTCCCTAAAATAGTTAGTAAATTTGCTTATAATCACAACTACATTTAACACCTTTTGCGACGAACAAACCTACGTCGTGCAAAGAAATAATTGGTTGCATAACAAATTGGGCAACGAAGCCTACACTTGTTTCGTAAAGCTCGTGAAGATAGGGTTAGAACGATAGAGAAATATAAGTTCGTCGCACAAAAGACTTAGATGGCCCTTTTTTTGAAACGGACGACGGTGTCTTCAATATCTTTCATCTGTGTTTTGAGTCTAGAGATTCTCACCCATCTTTAGCTGGCAAACTTTTCCGAAGGTCCTTCATTGACGCGCATATCTTTAGCACACCGTCCCAGACCCGATCCATGAAGTAGGCATCTTCATCAAATGGGGTGATGGCACAATTGCTGGGTGATCATCTAGGAAAGGTTTCCATGTTGGTACATTGATCTGGTCGAAAGGAATATGAGTTCACTCTCAATTGAAAGCACCAATTATTAGAACCAAATAGCACACCACGGCGGATGGTGGAGGCACAAATTCGAGCAACTTGCCCGATGGTCAAGTTAGCAAGCAGTTTTAGACTTAAGTAGTGGACAAGAGAATTAGAGTATTGAGATTGCATTAGCAGAGATGAACCCTAGATGCAAGTATTTATACCATGGGGAGAGTTTTAGGATATAATCCTTGTTCTAAGCTGGGAGAATCCTAAAGGATATCTACAAGTAGATATTGCATCCTCTTAGGAGTTGTAATTACTTGCGGCGCACGCCAATCCCTAAATTGTAGGAACTCCAAGACTTATGAGAAATCTGATTGTGTCCATAACCGGTTCAGATCTTGTGTCTTATGGAACAAACATGGTTATCCAGTGAAGTAACTCGGACTTCGCCCTATTGCCCTGTCACAGGGTGATGGTGGTGTTGAATATATCATTCTAGCTCAACAATAGTTAGTTAGACAGTTGAGAATGTGGCTGCGTTGTTATAGCTGTTATTGAATTAGTTAGTCATGATGGTTATTTAAACTGTATTCTCATAGTTGTAAATATTAATTCAGTATTAATATCATCAATTGTTTCTCTCTCTAAACTCTCTCTCTATCAAACTCTCTGTGTTCATCTATTTCTCTTCATCTTTCTTCTTGATTTTCTCTTCAATTCCCAAACACTACAATGTAGTTAACATGGTATCAGAGCCACCAGGCTCACGCCATGATTCTGGTGGTTCCGTTTTTCATTAGATTTTGTCATTTTCATCGTTTTCATCTTCAAATTTTCTTGAATTTTCCGTCAAGTTCTTCGGTGGGGTTCCAGAGAGATGAAGTTTTGATCTTTCCCAACTGGGTTTTGGAAATTTGATCAGAATCCATCACATGGGCTCTCAACAGAACAGCAAATGCTCAGGTGCAAGTGTTATTTCATACGCAATTTTTTTCTTGCCAGGTTCCAAGAGCAAGATGGGTCTCGGTCCTAGGTGGTACTACATTCGCTGTGTTAGATTGAATGGTCGATGATTTCTGGTGTTTCTCTGGATGTAATGGTCGATGATTTCTGGTGTTTCTCTGGGCGTTTTGGGATCAAGAACTAAAGATTCAGGTTTCATCTTTCTTTATGCACTCCAACTGTTTGTTTGATTGTCTCAGTGAGGAATTATGTGTTAATTATTGTATCAAGGCCGATAGCCATTTACTGATTTAGAAGAATATGAAGGCCGATTGCCATTTCTTCTAAGTGACAGATAGATTCTTGGATTGAATATTGTTTGCGATTTTGTGCACTCGATATTGTGTTGAATGCAATTTGTTTCCTCCATAAGGCCGATAGCCGGAGTGAAAAGTTATGTCTCAGATATTGTGTGTTACTCTTTAAAGGCCGATAGCTGGAGTAACGTTCTTGAAAAGTTTTGTTTGTTATTATTGTGTGCAACTCCATTAAGGCCGATTGCCGGAGTGCAGTTCTTGTTCCCTTTATTCATTGAAGGCCGATTGCCGAAGAGGGGTGTGTTTCTTGATTTCTGTGATTGTAAAGCAAATTCGAAAATGAGCAGTGATTTGACGAACCCACCTGGACTGGTCGTATCAACCGCTGTGATTGTTCTGCATTTCTCAAGTCAATAATTTTCTCCCCCGTTGAAAATAAGTTCCAGATTAATGTGCATATGATGTATAATACAACAGAGACCTTAAATACATCATCCCAAAAACCTCGTTGGAGTATGTAGCCGGTTGTAGCTGTACCGAAGACACCAGCAAGAACTCCTGCTGTGTTTGAGAGTCCCAGCAATACTCCAGCATAGCGAGGTCCAATGTCTTGGTGGTTGGAGTAGAGACCCGATTGTGAAAATGCATCAGATCCTTGACTGCATGCCATGCATAGTACTGCCATTGAGGTCTCTGTTAGTGGTGGTTGAATGCATCTGATTCATTTGGCTTCAATCTCAAACTGGGAAACCCAGTTGAGATTGAGGGGGGATGTTGAATATATCATTCTAGCTCAACAATAATTAGTTAGACAGTTGAGAATGTGGTTGCGTTGTTATAGCTGTTATTGAATTAGTTAGTCATGATGGTCATATAAACTGTATTCTCATAGTTGTAAATATTAATTTAGTATCAATACCATCAATTGTTTCTCTCTCTAAACTCTCTCTCAGTCAAACTCTCTGTCTTCATCTATTTCTCTTCATTTTTCTTCTTGATTTTCTCTTCAATTCCCAAACACTACAATGTAGTTAACAGGTGGCATCGTTGTCCCATCTAATCTAGCTTTGCTTGGAGCTGGTGAGTCTATTACCAGACTTTTAAGGTATTGATATTTGAATTAGCCTTACTCCAACCCTAAAAAACCATGGTCCCACAAATTGATCAGGTGAGCATGATTATTTTTCAGAATAGCCATATCCGCCAACTCGTTAAAACTTCTTTACTAACAACATAACAAGATGGGAAAGAAATCTTGTGTTATATACACTATGTAATTGGCTCATGATTTCGAACGAGTTGTTTGAATTTCATGTGAAACTAATTTTACGAACAAATTTCACGTGAAATTTAGATTACGTTAAAGTGACACATGCATGCCTTTTTCGTTCCACAAAGAGAGGGCCAAACTGTCACAAAGGACCGATACAAAGGAACCATATATACTACATACTGTATAATTGTATTGTTATGAAATAAAGATTATAAAGGTTATATAGAAGCCATATTTATTCATCCTCCTATGAGCCTTTTTATTTTATTTTTGTAAGGACGAGTGGAGGATGATGTTTTATTTATTTATTTTTTATTTTTATTTTTTTTTAAGTTGAGCATCTCTAAAAGATGATGGCAACTTATATATCACGGGTTTACTGCTTGTGACATTCCAATTCAATACACATTGCCAAATGGAGGAAAAACTTGCACATGATAATGTATTATTAAACAAGGAAAGCCACGTGATGATAAACTCATTTCATATAAGTCATTCTCTTAAAAGATAGGCAAATCATGTTATACCACGCATGTGAAACCCCTTACATTGAACATTGGCAAATGCCTAGAAGAAAAAAAAAAGTGGAGTTTGACGAGGTTTTTTTGTCCGGTTGAAATGGACAATGTTAGGGAGACCAAATTTTTAAACCAAATTGGCAAATAAAATGATGTATCACCAATAGAAAATAAGCACGTTAATCAACACTTAAGTAATAATCCAATCATCAACATCCACATATTTGGTTCACAAAATTTGATTTAGAAATTGGTCTCAAACAAGTTGAGCTCCACCAATATTTTAGTGAAAAAAGTGTTGCATACTCCCCCCCTCATACCTTAAACTTTATAACTATAAAAATGAGCAAAGTAAAATTGAGGATATTGTTATTGGCATTCTGTAAAGAAGATAGAGTTAGAAAGAATGTCTAATAAATTTTTTGAAGTGTCAATAAGAATATCTCTAAACAAATACTACAATAATTAAAGTTAATTGCCTTATCTTTTAGAGAGATAATAAATATTTAAAATCATACAGATAAATTATCACATCAGCCATCAAAGTACAAATTTTCCTTTAGATGCTAGCAGCCTCCTTAAACTAATCCGATCCCTAGCTTTTGTATATAATTTTAAATTTGATCCATCAATCATGAAATTATAAAGTTTTTTTTTTTTTGAACTTTTGAACTCAAGTGGTGCGGCCTAAGCACTACAAATGAAAGCAACTTACAGACGGAGAAAAAAAAAAGAATCTAAGATATATATAGATTATTACTAATACAGATGACAATTTGAAAACGAGTCTTTGGAGAGATTTTTCAGTTCTTTGGAATACAAGGTAGTACATTACATGTTATTATACAAGTGGTAAATACTTATGTTAAAAAAATTAACAAAAATTTAAATAATAAACCTAACTTTTCTTTATTTATATAGTAACACGTGATGTACCACTCGTGTTCAAAAATTAACAAAAATTTAAATAATAAACCTAACTTATCTTTATTTATATAGTAACACGTGATGTACCACTCGTGTTCAAGACACAATGAATGATTTCTCCTCTTTAGTAGTCTTTCGGTTGGGCATCTAGTGAGCTTTTGAGCTTCATCTCTCCGCAGAATATGCATCAATTTCACATCATTGTCCATGCCTTGCTAGCTTCCTTTTTCCTATCGCCTTTCTTCTTTCACGGGCAAAAATAAAGGCTTTTTCATGAAGGTTAAAAGGCTTTGTCTATCTTTGATAGAAGTTTCATATTGTTTTACATGAAATAGTACGTTTCTTAAGAGCTAAGAAGTTAATAAAAAGACAAAAGGACGTTATCTAATTGATGATCATATATCCATGATATTCTGTACTTACTCGTGTAATTCTCACAAGAGGGAACTCAAAAATTGACGAGATTTATATCTCGTGTCTTTCTCAAATTATACTCGTGTAGAGATGATTCTTTCTACCATACAACAATTTATACACATTACATATTACACATTTAGTTGTGATTTATCATTTTTATAGTTCATACAGAACAACAAACACACTATTAAATTGTAAACAAAACAAAAAGTTACAATATAAGTAGATTTGTAGAAAGTTGCACAAAAAATTATTAATTCTATATCACGAGAGATAATAAGCAATTGATTTCCATATTGTAAGATCTTCATCTAAGGTGATCAATTTCAAAATCATGAAAGTGGTATGAAATTATTGATAATTTGACAACTATTGAATTAATAGTTTTTATAAATCTTAGGACCAAATGAGTGGCTTAACTACTCATGTCTTAAGTACCACAAAGTTATTTTTAATCGCATAATTATTTCCCAGCACTTTTAAATAAAGGTTTAAATATTATGTTCGGTAGCTAATTATATTTGATATCACAGAGAATTTGTCAAAGAAAATGATAAGATGAAGTTTAATATATGTACGATCATAAATGTCTACTCCGATAACGTTAAAAGCTAATGAGAGCTAATGAAGAATTACAAATATCATCTCTACTTCTCTCATCGTGAAAGGCTAATGACATTTCCAGAATCAAACCTCTTGAGAATGTTAACCAAGTAGAGCCATCAATATATTGTCGAAATACACTGCCGAGATTATTTAACTAAACAAAATCAAACTTCAAGAGACTCGTAGTTTAAGCTCTTTAACAAGATATATATATATATACACACACACACACACACATATATATATATATGTATGTATGTACGTACATATGTACTGGTATATCAGGTCCTTTATCCAAATGAATTCCATTTTTGGGTAAAAATGGGGACTAGTTTTAGACTTGTAGAGCACACTCCACGTCGAATTCAAACAATCCGAAAGATTCAATTTAATCCGAAGCAATTTGACTATTTAATTATTACGTTGAAATTTCATTGTTTCTTAGATAACAAAATGTTCGTCAATTTCATTGAACTCAATTAGATATCTCAAATATTTCCAATTTGGCTAGTATTTTGCAAGAATGATCTATGAGGTGACACTTAAAAAATAAACGGTTCGGATCGTTAAAATTCGATATAGTGTGGGTCCAACAATTAATTCTCATTTTTATTAAAAAATGGGCATCCCTTCTTTAAGGGCTCTCTCTCTCTCTCTCTCTCTCTCTCTCTCTCTCTCTCTCTCTCTATATATATATATATATATGCATGTATATGTATACGTATATATGTTAGTTGTTCTGCGCCTAACACTTTGGAAATTAAATTTGTAGGACTTACTACATGTAGTAGTGTCTGCCATTGATACATCACTACACGCCTGGTGATGCAAGTACTAATCAAGACGTTACATCTTAACAATCTAATAATGTGTTTGATCACTAACTAGGATAGAAATTCAAAAAGGGTGTCTTTATTGGCAACCAATTTTAAGTTAAGTTCACCTATATTTTAATTAAACTTAAATTTTTCATTTTAGCCTTAAACAAAAGGACAAAAAAAAAAGAAGCATTAATAGAAAGCTATATGTTGGATTAATCGCATTTGCACGCCACCGTGAGTGACAAGGATGCACAAATTCATTAACTTGTAAAAGAACACAACCGTGAGTAAGTCTAGGATTTTTGGGGGAGGGGGGGGGGGGGGTTTGTGTGTGCGTTGGTCAAAGGCTTCTCGATGGTCAAGTTAGTAAGAAATATTAAGATTCAAGCAGTGGGCAAGAGAATAAGTAGGCAGAGATTTATTTACCAAAGATGAACCTTAGAATGACGCATTTATACCAGTCGAGGAGATGACCTTTTAGGATAGTAGAATTTGTATTAAACTAGAACAATCCATGAGGATATCTAGAAACTAGATATTGCATCCTCTTTTGAAGGTGATTACGTACGATGCACACCAATCCTTAGAATGTAAGGACCCCAAGATTATAGGAAACCTGTTGATTCTTTGCTGGATCAGTTTCCTGAATCTTTTGAAACAAGAATGGTCTATCTCAGCAAAGTTGACGAACTTCACCCACTTATTATGGAACATGATGATGGTGGCATTACTGATCTATTTAGTTAGCTCTACAAAGGAGGCTGTTTAGTCCATAACTGAACTTCTGAGGTAGGTCTACTTCGATTCGTCTTACTCCGGCCCTAGAACACCATGGTCCCACAATTGCTCCTAATTAGGCATCAAAAATGACTTGTTCCCCTTGAGGATGGGTAGTTACCCAAAGACCATGCCTTTTAGAGTAAGTACGTACCATTTTCTTCCTTTCAAATGCGTGGCATCTTAACTTTTTCAATAGGCTGGATACTTGAAGGAATATTTAAAAATGTTGAGACCAATTTAAAATAACATTAAAATTAGAGGATTTTAGTTACGTAATCTTTGAAATCAAGTATTATGTTATCTTCGAATTTGTTTTGATAAACAAGATTATCTCAGATTATTCTTATTCCCACTCAACTTCTCTTTCCGTATACTCTTGGGGAAAAGAAGAAAAACACAAGCAAATAGTCGCCCCAAAATACTATTCAAGTGATCACTTTTCTTATTTTTTATAATCTTCTCAAGATGGGTGGAAAGAAACCCATGCAATTGGTATTGTACTAATTGGTGTTGTCCCTATGAGCTTGATAGGTTTTAACTTGCTGTTACAATTAATTCAAACGTTTGGTGCTCATCCACTGAACGAATACATAAATATTCATCGATGAATGCGAGTGAATGAATCGGTTGAATGAATTGGGTTAACTCATAGCATTTTAAAAGTTTTCAATAGACAATTACTAATGTTTTCAATAAGTGTGTATTTGTGGACTGAATTGGGTTAACTTGTACAATTTTACAAGTTTCTAACAATGATTAGGTGAACTTGTTACCATCGGTAAGTTAAGTGGTCAACTATCACAATAGTAGAGAAGAGTATTGTCTTTGTATCATGGTGTGGGTTCAAACCACGTCGGCTCTCTAACATAATATCTAATATAACAAATTTATCGTTTGACAAAAAAAAAAAAAAAAAAAATTATTACCACCGTGAATTTAACTTAGTAAAGTCACCCATTCAAAAATCCTCTATTTGCCACTTAGTATTTCGGTCTAGTGGTATTCCTCTTCGCTTGTAAGTGAAAGGTTTTAGATTTGATTCTTGCAAAAGGAAAATTTGAACTGTATTATTGCTGACTCATTGTAAGACTTAGCTTATCCCACACCTTAGTGTAGATAATATCGTTTGTTTGAAAAAAAAAAATCCTCTCTTATTTTAAAAACAAAAAAAAGGGAATTAGAAAGCCTTTCCTACCGACCATCTTATTATCTTTTCAAGTGCTGGAATCCATACGAATAATGCCGGCTTTATAATCGTACATATTTTATAATTCATTGTATATTTTGAAAAATAAAATATATAAACAAGGCTTGAAATAACTCATTCTTGGTGTAATCAACGTATTATAAAAAATTCCTTTCGACATGACATGCTGCCTGAAAGGAAAATGGTAAGAAGATTTTTTTTTTTTTTTTGAGAGTTTCAACGAAAAACTTGTGATATTGTTCACATTAACAAAAAATTACATTTTTATACTAAAAAATCAAACCTGGTACTATTCATTTTACTCTTTATTTTGTTCTTATCTTTAAAACTCAAAATTTTCAAGCTATTTTCAATAGTTTTTCTTTTTTTTTTAGATCATATTTGAAAATCATATATGATGTAGTGGTTGATGGTCTAAAAAAATTCTTTCTCTAGTGTCATCCTGCCTAAAATTATGCATTTAAAGAGCCTTCCATGACCAACCAAAACGTAAGCAGTGTAATCTTGTTTATTATTGGATTATAAAATAATAATGAAAAGAGCTTGAAACTTTGAGTTTTAACGATAAGGACAAAATAAAAGGTAAAGTGAATAGTACCAGGATTGACTTTTTAGTGTAAAAATATGGTTTTTCGTTAAAGTGAATAATACCGAAATTTTTTCATTAAAGTTCCCTAAAAAATAATGTAATCTTGTTTATTAAATAGTCAACAAGCCATGGCTATATTTACTTGGCAACGCCCATGCAATTTCCTAATATGGCTTGGTTTATCTTAATATGATAGTCTAGTTCCACCGATGCATTTTCCTTCTGAGATAAATCAACATAACATGTTCCAAAATATCATATATTTTTGGAGAGTTGTGTTCCTTAGTAACCTGGACGACACATGTAAGTAAACCCAGGACCTTCCATTTTTTTTTCTCTAGGGAGCTGCTATTCATATTTTTTTACTGGGTCACTTGTCATGGTTATCAAAACCATATTTGGAAAGCATAAACTTAATAACATCCAGTGCATCCTGCTTAAATATTGCCTAAAGAAATTGATAACTGAACAACATAAACTATCTTTTGAAGTATAATAAGGGATGAGGGAGTCGTTAAGCCTCATAATAGGTTAACCATAATAATTTGGTTTAATTTCGGTTTTGGTGAGAATCGAAATTAAGGCCTCTTATTTACAAGTGAAAAGAAATATTGTTAAACCATAATATTAAGTGTCAAATACAAATATTTTGGAAGTGAGAAATTTATGTTGCACTATCTTGAAAACAAATTCATAATGTTATAAAACCATCATTTTCTTCACTATTTACCCTCTTAAGCTTCATCAATTAATTGATGATTCCTATAATCATTGGACCGACCATGTTGAGCCACGTGGAGTGAAAAAAGGGCCGGATCACACTTGATGGATCGTAAATTTTTAGTTGTGACGGGAACACAAGTAGTACACTATCTGTTTTAATAGGAATGGTGAGAAATTTTATTTTTTAAGATATTAACTTTTCAACACACATATCACACAATTTATTTAATAACACGTGATGTACCATACCGTTTACTGATCACACTGACTAACTAATTCGCCTATGCGTAGCCAAGTGGGCGACCTCGAGCCTTAAGTAGAGACGCAAAGAAGATCCAAATTAGCGTAAGAGCCAAACCTACCCATCTATCTCAAATCCATCCGACGGCAGCCCCCTTGCTTCAGCCACCACGCCCAATCCTCAGCCGTCCAATCCTTAAGCGCTCTCCACATTAGTTTATCAGCCTTGTCCCCCAGTCTAGGCGTTGTTTTGTTGAAGTCTAAGTTGCAGGTCGTTTAGGCTTTTCCTCTCTCTCCTTCTCTCTCTCTCTCTCTCTCTCTCTCTCTCTCTCTCTCTCTCTCTGTGCATTTTCCTCTGCAAGTACTCTGAGCCTGCAAATTTCACCGTTTCGGCCATTGGGTTCACAAAAAGTTCCAATCCAAGCAAAAGCATCACATTTTTCTAGATACCGATTTGCTCGCAATGGTAAAGTTCTTGTCTTTCTCTCGGAAAAAGGCACCCCATTTGGTCCTTTTTTCTAATTTCCCCCATTTCAATCTGCATTTTGACTTTTTGGGTTTCATAAATCTTACAGGACAGGACAATGCTGGTGCCGCCATGGCTGGAGCAGTTGCTCACCACATCATTCTTCACAGTCTGCCGTACACATGGAGACGCCGCCAGAAGTGAGTGCAACATGTTCTGCTTAGATTGCAGTGGAGACGCTTTCTGCTTTTATTGCAGGTCCTCCGGACACAAAGATCACCAAGTCATTCAGGTTAAATCCCGATTAATTTTTCCACCAACCCTCTTCCTCCATCTCAACAATTTTTTTTTTTTTTTTAGAAAGCGGGTTAGGCCAGTTTGTCAGGGCAATGTCTCTGCCGCCTTCCACCAAGTTCAAATCCCCGTTTTCGGTTAGAGTGGTTTAGGGTATCACATTGTTCGAAACAAAAAACCAAAATTTCCCCATATTTTTGTTGGCATTGTGATATTCAAATTTCATAATTTTTTTGCAGATAAGGAGATCTTCATACCATGATGTGGTGAGGGTTTCAGAGGTGCAGAAGGTATTAGACATAAACGGAGTTCAGACATACGTGATAAACAGCGCCAGAGTTATGTTTCTGAATGAGAGGCCTCAGCCGAAGGCTGGGAGTAAGGGATCTCCCCACATTTGTGAAATCTGTGGCAGAAGCCTCTTGGATCCTGTTCGTTTCTGCTCACTCGGCTGTAAGGTTAGCATTTCATTAATTTTATTTTATGTATATTTCCAAAAATCAAATTAAAAAACAACCCTCTTTTTCTTGCCTGCTTTGCTTCACATTGTGCTCATAAATTTATTCCCACATTTATCTAATTTCCATCACTATCACCATCATTTACCCACCACTGACAATGATCATTCTCATGAGCCATCACATTCATTAAATTGGAATTTTTTTTACGAGAAGTGATTTTTGCACTATGTTCTCTCTGGTTTTTCTTTTTTCTAGCCATTAGATTGAATAAATTAAAAAAAAAAAAAAAAACAAGGGATAGAAACACAAAACGGAAATGTGAAAATCACGACCCTTTTAGATTGGTTGATGGGGTGTAATTTTGTAAATAAAAGTTACCATCTTTCTTAAATTTTTGATTTTTTGGTTGGCAATGGTGAAGCTTGCGGGAATAAATAGAAATGGGGATGCAAACTTTACCTTAGAGGCAAAGGATGAGGAGGCAATGGGGAGGAGAGAAGAGTTGCGTGAAGGCTCACAACAAGACATATGCCCGCCCACTCCGCCTCCACCTCCTTCCGCAGCAAGAAGAAGAAAAGGCATTCCTCATAGGGCACCCTTTGGCTCCTAATTTGCTCAAATGCCCTCCAACTTGAAACAAATTATTTTCCACCCAGCATGGCAGTCTTTTTGTTCAACAAAGTGAAGGGTGCAAACTACAAAGCCTTTGGAATTTGGGGGAGGTGGAGGTGGAAGTGGGTGTCAAAAGAAAAGAAATGGGGGTATATTGGTATTGGGGTATGGAATAGGATCCTATTCAGATTTTTTTTTTTGTGAGGGTCCTAGAAATGAGTTCATCTTATTCGTTCATGCTTGCGGTAAAAAATTATTTTAAATATTTTATTTAGAATAGAACACAAATAGTACCTAACGAAAGCTGACCGCATAATGTACGATTAAATGATAAAATGAATTTATTCTTAGAATACTTTAAAAAAAAAATCCGAAAAGAATCTTTATGCAACAATATTGGGGTACAGGAAGAAGATAAAAATATATTCCTTTTGGGTTTTGGGTGGCAAAAAATAAAAACTTAGAAATTATCTCAATTGTGATCAAAGATGCAATAATGCATAATCGTTATTGATAGTTGCAAGGTGTACATGTCAATTAAGAAATTAAAAGCAAGTCTTTGTGGAATCCGATTTTTAGTTTTCGTGGGCCCACCCACCACATGGGCGCCGATTACATAAAGAAACATCATCTTTTTGTTGTTTAATTCAATGGTAATGGGGCTAATCAACTTTATGCGATCGTTTGCCTAAGTTTGGGGTAAATCCACATTGTATTTGTGTTCCTATCCATTTCTGCCGATGTGACCAAAGAACCTGCAAAAACCATTGCTTATTAGTAAGAACATGAGTATGTAACGAGCTGGAAATTTGATAGTTAATTGACAACTAGCATAATTTCTTTTCAGTTTAGCGTAAACAAAGTCGAGTTAAATTTCGATCAACTCATCGAAACATGATTTAAAATGTGAATGTACACGAGTCAACCCACCGACTAATGACGGAACCAGGGTGACAGAGTAACTTGGCGTGGAAACTTGAGTCAGGCTGTTGGGATGATAATTTAGTCTAATTTGAGGCTAAAGTAGGTAAATTCAAGTAGAAGTAGTGTCTATAGAGTGCCATTTTTGCTCACCACCCTCAAGTGGTGGGAATGCTCACCAACCTATTTATCACTGTTAGATGAGTTTGAATTTTGAGATTTGTGCCTATCTACTACACAAATCTCGAAATTCAAACTCATCTAACTGTGATAAATAAGGTGGTGAGCATAAACCATAGTTTACGGTGGTGAGCAAAAATGTTCCTGATGCCTATATATCTAACCTTCCACGTTGTTTCAAAATAACAAGCTCAACTCTTAGGCCTAGCATTTGTGTTGTATTTCTTGTGTGCGTATCGTTTTTGTGTCGTATCCGATATCTTAACGGATCGTGTTGTGTAACACCTGTTAAAATGAACGAGTAATATGACATGACCCGAACTCGACACGTTAATGTTAATGGATAATATGACCTAACTCGTTACCCATTAAATAAAATATATTTAAACAAATAAATAATCAAATGAAAAACTTAATACTATATTGGTATATACATACCACATCGTCACTTACATATCCCAAAATAAGAGCCTAATGAAAAAGCCTTAGTATTTGCACTTATAAATTAGTTATTATAATTTTTTTAATGTGTTTGGTATTTTTAAATTAATTTAGTATTTTTATTTTTAATGTTTTTATAATGCTTTAATCTCACTTTTAAGAGGGTTTAATATTTATGAGTATGATTGTATGAGAAAGAGCAAAAAAAACTTTGTTAGGTCATTTATAATATTAGTTTTGACAAAAAATATACAATACTAGTTTATTTGAATTTTGGACAACAAGTCAAGTAAAATTTATCTTAGTAATGATAATAAGAAACTCTTATGATAAAAATAAATAAATAAAAATTAATTTTTTAAAAACTTATATAGAATAATAATAATATTAATAATAATATAATAATAATACGATAATACATATTTAATATACAATATATACACTATGACTATATGACTATTGTATTTATAGTAAGTTTTTTTAGTAGTTTAACTTTAAAATCATCAAAATATTTTTTTTCATAATGGGTTGAAATGGGTTACTTGCGTGTAAACCCGTTAAGGACTTGTTATTAACAAGTTCTTTACGGGTGACCAGATAACGACCCGATTAGCTATCGTGTTGACTCGAAATCCTTTATTTTATGTTGTTTTTGTATCTTATTAACGGGTCATATAAAAAATTATCAAGTGCATCAACTCTCATAATAAAGGATCATGTAAACCCTTTTACATGTGTCATAGAGTTTACCTTAAACTTAAAGTATTGTACCAAAGTGACAAGAGAACTTTTTGCAATGGCAAAGAGAGCGACCAATGTTGGTTGTGGCACCGTCTAAATTTTGTAAAGAAGGGGAGCGCAACATGTAGGTGGGGTGGATGGGGATTGATAGGTACTAAGGGATCACATGGTGCCTCTTCAACTATTTAACTAAGAAGTTAGGTGTGGTATTAACATTTATGATATAATTAGTGTGATCATTGACCTTTTTCTATACATCACGATTGAAGTTGTATCAACCTTCCAATGTTTTTTCTATTTTGTTAGCAAATTGCAATGTACAATATATTGTTATTTGGGTTAAGACCAAAAACATTTTATGACTGAGCTGTTTTTTTTTTAAAATGGGATCAATTTGTGGCTTTGATACGGCAGTCCACCCTTTTGAGGGCCAAGAAGACTCACAGAGATATTTTAGTCTGTCATTGGCTACCATCGAGTGATTCATCAGCACCAGAAATCGAACTTAGAACATGCCGTGTAGAATATGAGCTTGAAATTCATCCACAACTACTAAACCAACCAGCGGTGGTTTTTTTCACATACTGTGCTGGATTGTGGTAAAATCCATCACATGCCGCATGAATTTTTAGAACCAGAAGTGGTAGAAGATTTAATTTATGGGAATTTTAATGAAAAGCTTCCAGTACTGTTCACTTTAACGAAAAATCACATTTTAACACTATAAAGTCAATCTGATACTATTCACTTTACCCTTTATTTTGTCATTTTCGTTAAAACTCACAGTTTTCAAACCTTTTTCATTAGTTTTTCTTTAATTTATCCCGAACCAAAACATTTAGGTACTGTTATTGGCTTAAAATGTCTATGCAGAATGTTAGAGTCTGGCAATGTAGTACAACTACCGATTGGTTCAAAAAGTCAATTTGTTCAGTGAATCTTGCTAATAACTACTTTCTCTCTTTTTGCTTCCCTTCTTCTGTTGCAGACATCAATTGCACCTCTTTGCATAGGACAAGGATTGTCTGCCCTCCTTGTTCTTGTGCCCTCTCATGCCCTCCTGTTTGTGTGGTCACGGTTAAGCCACGTCAATATTTTATATTACTATTCATTTTTGTCTTATTATCTCTATAAAAAAAACAATATAAAATGTTGACGTGGCTTAACTGTGACCACACAAAACAAGAGGGCACGAGAACAAGAAGGGCAAACAATCCTTGTCCCTTTGCATAATGAAGTAAGGAACTTGTGTCAACGCTGCCAAAATATTAAGATGTTACGCTTATTCAACTTACTCACTGTTGTTGATAATTGCAAGTGTACAATATCGTTCAAGTATTATAGTGATAAGTAAAGTGTCGTTCAAATAAGGATTAGATTAACCTAAATTTACTATTGAGATTGACTTCAAACTATACTTAACTAAAAGAAGGATTACATTGACAAATTCAAATATGCAAAGAAACGAAACGAAAGTAAAAATAACAATTGATCGAACACGAAGTAAAACTGAATGAATTATAAAAGATTAATATATGGAAGCACTAGGACATCAGGCTCCTCATTCTCAATCCCATCTAATACCGTTATTCATATTAACATCAAATTATTCCCATGTTGCTAGCAATTATCCCTTGAATCGTCAATATTTCCTGTCAGAATATACTAACCGTGTTTCTAACTATCTACCAATGCTATGTCTAGCCACATATATAGATAATCGAAACCCTTTACGCTAAATGAAAAATTACAGGATACTACACAAATCATAACCAGTATGTCTACTCAATTATGTAATTCACGGTAATTGTTATGAGATGCAATCTACTAAACTCAACCTGTCAGTCACAATTTAGTTCTTCACACTGATAGGAGCATATTTATGCGACTTAGTTAGCTTGTTTTCTTGCACTTTTATAGTCAGTTTGTGGTTATTATAGTGTTTTAAGCTATTTTCATGTGTTTATAGGTCCAAATGACAAAGTTGGCAAGAAAGTGCAATTGGGGCCTTTTGGAGCAGTTTTGAGCATAAAATGGATATCACATGCTTGGAGCCAAATGGATGGATGAAATTGAAGATCAAAGGAGGCAAGAAATGAAGAAATGAACATGAAGAACAAAGAGTTCATAATTGGAAGCCAAAGTTTCTAAAGTTGGAGGTTTCCATTCTTGAAAGTTTCTATTCTTGGATTGGAAGTTTCCTAATCCTTTTTCACCTTGGTTCCAACCCTTGCTGCACCTCTCAAGCCTCTTCCCTCTTGGATTCTGATTTGTTAGGCCATTTTCCTTGTGGATTTGGGTTCTACAAATCCTTTTCAAAAACTAAGTGGGCCAAAACCCTTTTCTTTGTTGATTTAAACCCTAAACCGAATCTTTAGGCCCTAAGCCTTAAAATCTGCTAAGTTTAAACCCTAATTTATCTCCCCCAGGGTTGTGCCGCACCTAACACTTCTAGAAGCCTAAAAAGCTGCACAAACCCTAGTTTTTTTCTCCTTTAGATGGGCCAAGCCTTTTATCTCCAAAACCCTAACCTCTTCCCATCAGATTTTGTGAAAACCCTAGCTTTGCCGTGCCTCTATATATGTGTTTTTAAAGCCTAAATTCGGAACCACCTTCATACCACTCAAAAACACCCTTGCCGCAACCCTAACCACCATTCTACATCACAAAACACCATCTTACATCCATATACATCTCTGCCGCACCTTTTGGAGAAGAAGGAGAGCCTTGTCGTACATTCCATTGATGAATGAGGGCCTTGTGCGCAAACCATCTGCATCCTTGGGAGTTTTAAGAGTTCTTTCTTCCCTCGTTTCAGTTTCGATGTTTATTTTAATTTGCTTTTCAATTGCTATGAACATGTGGAACTAAACTCTTATTAGTTAGTGGTGAATTTGAAGCCATGGACATATGTCAATATGAATTGATTCCTTTCAGTTATTGTTTCGTAAAACACGAATGCGATTTACTTATCTATTTGATTGATAACTTATTCTTGTGTGTTGATTAAGGAGGCCTACTTAGTTTGCATGCTTGAATCTAATGCTAAATTATAAGGGACTTTCACCTAATCGTTAGAAACTTAGAATTACAAGTAGTGGAGATTGTTAGTCACAATCGTGTTAAGTAGATTCTTGGCAAAAGTATCATGCAGTTCATAGTTATAATTGCCTTGCCAATGCTTATGATTTCCATGGAATTTAATGATCTTTAAATGTATCTCTATCATGTTGTTCATATAGGGAACTTGAGAAGAATAATTTGGGTTGTTACATGCATTCATCCAATTCAATGAATTTAGGGAAATCTGAGAGTTAATTTGTGCATTCACGATTAATTTGGGGCATTGTCGTTCATGGTTTAAAGAAACAATACTGGAAATCGATTTATGTTGCATATGTTCATGAGTGGAGAAGGATCCTCTAACTAGCTTTTCACCCTTGAATTCATCTTAATTTCGTTTTAGTTTACTTTGATTTGCAATTTGTTTAGTTTTAATTCAATTTCGTCAGAAATCAAACCCCCTTTTCTGTTTTATGTTATTAGGTCAGAACTTGTCCTAATTAGGTTCTTTAGAGTATTTTGAGTCAATATAAGTTAGAATTAGTCCATAAACATTGTTTGAGTCTTAATTTAGTCTTAAATTCGTCCAATTTCATCCCTAGAATCTGTTTTGAGTCTTTTAAGTACATTCTGAGTTAGTTAAGGTACAACCTGTTTTCTTTTAATCTTTTGAGTCAAAGTAAGTGTTAATTTCATTCAAAGTACTTGTTAGGTCTAGAATTGAGTCAATTTCATTTAGTTTGGCAAATTTAAATGTTTTAGGTCAATTTAGAGTCTAGAGAGTCTATTCTTGTGTTTTTAAGTCTAGTTTAGTGTTTTAGAGTTTGATTTGAGTAGATTAGCAGCCCTAGTTAATCCCCGGTTTAGAACGATCCCTACTTACATCTTTGCTACAATTGTCGACAATAGGGTTTAATTTGTGTGTCAAGTAATTTTCACATCAAATTTTGGCGCCATTACCGGGGATTAGCAAACTTGCTAATCCCTTGTTTGTGTCGTGTCTTTTGTATTTTCTTTTATGTTTATTCGTGAGTTTGTGTGTGTGTTTTTTGTGTTTCTGTCGTGCCTTAATACTTGGTTGCAGATTGTGTTTGTTTCCTTGTTTTAGGTATTAGTTTATGATTTGTAGTTCTCAACACATTGGTGCAAACATCTTGGAGTTCGACGATGATTTTGAAAGAACTTTGAGACGAAAGAGGAAGCAACCAGAACCTAATCCACCTAGTTCAAGTTCAGAGGTTGAATCTGAATTTGAAGAAGAAGAAGAAGTCATGGCAGCGGACAATCGTACAATAAAAGAACTCTCAGCCTCGGGGTTGGCTAATGCCGCACCCCTTTGCATTCAATACCCCTTGGCTGCTCAAGGCAAGACCAACGAGTTCGAATTGAAGTCAAGCTTGTTACATCACATTCCCAAATACCATAGGTTGTCCATGGAAGATCCAAACAAGCATTTCAAGGAGTTCGAAGTCGTTTGTTCGAGCATAACACCCATTAATGTTGATGGGAACATTTTGATGATGAAGGCTTTTCCATTCTCTCTTGTGGAAAAGGCTAAAGATTGACTTTATGAATTAGCACCCGGGATGGTCACTTCTTGGGAAAGCATGAAGAGGGCATTTTTAGAGAAGTTCTTCCCCACTTCGAGAGTCATTCTCTTGAGGAAGAAGATTAGTGGCATTCAACAAAGCCAAGGAAAGTCCTTTCCAGCATACTATGAGCGTTTTAAGGCTCTTGTCGCCTCATGTCCTCAGCACCAAATGAAAGAAGAACTTCTACTTCAATACTTTTATGAAGGACTTCTTCCAATTGAGCGACAAATGCTAGATGCTTCAGTGGGAGGTGCATTGGTTGACAAAACACCAATGGCGCAAAAATCTTAATTGCCAACCGGGCGCTAAATGCATAACAATACGAAGGGCTTGGACAAAAAGACCCCCCACGGCAGCAAGTTAATGAGGTAAGTTCTATGTCCGACATTCAATCATAATTAACTAACCTCACTTCTATTATATCTCAGATGGCCGAAGGGATGAAGATACAAGGACCAAGTGTTTGTGGCATGTGTTCTATGCAAGGACATCTTAATGACCAATGCCCTCAATTGATTGAGAATGGAGGGTGGGAATCTGCCAATGTCGTGGGTTTTGGGAGCCAAAATCAGCCACGAAACGATCCATACTCCAACACTTACAATCCGAGGTGGAGAGATCATCCAAATTTCAAGTGGAGAGAGCCACAACAACCTGCCCAACAAGGGGGATTTCGGCAAACACCACCTGGGGTGTTTCAAAGGCCATATGTACCACCACAAGTCCCACCACAATCTGCCCAAATTAACTTAGGTTCGTCACTAGATAATGATACACTTCTTCGATTACTAAATTCATTAATGCAGGGCCAACAAAATCAAGCCAAGGAGATAAGTGAAGTAAAGAGGCAAATAGGGCAGATTTCAGAGTTCATGGGGCAGTTTCGAGAAGAAGGAAAACTCCCTAGTTTAACCATTGTGAATCCGAAGGGAAGGTTTGAAACTGCTAAAGCCATCACGTTGAGAAGTGGAAAAGAAGTTGGAACGGACTCCCAACTATCCAAACCTGCCCAAACAGAGGACGAAAAGCTACAACAAGAGGAGGATGTCCAAAACACACCCACGGCAAGGAAGGAAACAACTTTGCCGTGCACTCCTACACTTCCCAAACCATCCAATTCGACCAAGGTACGTCCTAATTCAAATTTTTCAAATTCTATTCCACTGAATGCTCCTTTTCCTAGCAGATTCATGCAATCTAAGAATGAAGAGGATGAAAAAGACATTCTGGAGACGTTTAGGAAGGTGCACGTCAATATTCCGCTCCTTGATGCCATAAAACAAATCTCGAAGTACTCTAAGTTCTTGAAGAAGCTTTGTACAACAAGGAAACGGATTAGGGAGAAAGAGGTGGTACATGTAAGTGAGAATGTATCTACATTGTTGCAAAGAAAACTACCACCTAAATGCAAAGATCCAGGTAGTTTCACTATCTTTTGTGTTATTGGCAATACAAGGTTTGATCATGCTATGCTAGATTTAGGTGCATCAATTAATGTCATGCCATATTCTGTTTATGCATCTATGAATCTCAGAGAGCTTAAAAATGATGGTGTTATTATTCAATTATCCGATCGATCTAATGCATATCCGAAAGGAGTGTTAGAAGATGTTTTGGTGCAGGTAGACCATTTGATTTTTCCTGCAGATTTTTATGTGCTTGACATGGAAGACTCGGCACACTCTCCATCATCACCACTCTTACTTGGACGTCCTTTCATGAAAACAGCTCAAACCAAGATTGATGTGGCTAAATGAGCAGTAACTATGGCGTTTGGAAGTGATATGATTAATTTTAATGTTTCTGACTATGTGGAGAAGCCTAATCATGTTCGTTCTTGTTTTGCCGTTGATGTAGTTAAAAATATAGGGCAAGAACCTTCAACACCTATCAAGAAGGATGCATTTCAAACCACCAACGAAGAGGGAATTGGAGTGGATGACAAGGAGTTTACGGCCACAATCCTTAAAACCCTAAATCTGCCCGAGAACACCCCACATGCATTTGTGGATTGTGCTGCCATTTCCTTGCAGCCCATTGGTAAGCTACCTATTCCAATTTCGATTCCCATTCAACTAATAGGTTGTTACCTTGTATGGTGCAGCTCCCCAATCGAATCTAAGCTGATGGGAATGATTACATTGACTTTAGGATGCTCAACACCCCAATCAGGAAGGATTACTATCCCCTTCCATTCAGAGAGCCAATGTATGAGTATTTGAGGAGCATGCCGTGGAAAACATATCCCTCCATGCCATGGGCCCTATTCAAACTTAAACAGAGGTATCGTCCGGCTGGAAGATGTTAAAGCAAGCGCTTCTTGGGAGGCAACCCATGTGTTCAAACGAGGGATTGAAGGAATTCGAGCTCCATAACCAGATTTGCGTTCTTTCTTGTTTTTACTTTGCCATGTTTGTTGTGTTTGTTAGTTGTGTTGTTTGCTTGCATATGTGTGAGTCTATGTTTGAAACATTGAGGACAATGTTTGGTTTAAGTGTGTGGGGGGGGGGTAAACAAGTGTTTTTATTGCAAATTCGTGGGATTTTATCACCCATAACTTCCAAAGTTGTTCCTTGCTGTTTTTAAGTGTTTTTAAGCTGTTTTGGTGCATTTTAGTGTGTTTTGACATAAAAATCCGAAAATCTCATAAAAATTTGAAAAATTGTTTTGAAAAACCCAAAAAGAGTTGTTTTTGTGTGTTTGTTTGTGTCTTAGGGTACCTTCCAACACAATGATGAGGATTTGGTTTTTAATTGCATGACTGTGAAAGAAAGTTACAAACATGGATGGAAGTTTGATATACTCTTTGGTTTATGCTTGGTTGTAGTTAACGTTTACGAATTCACATGTAATCACAAAGGAAAAAATAAGTTTTTGGTAACATGCTTGAAGGAAGGAACTCAAACTAACGCTACAACCCTGAGAGACTTAAGCCTAAACTTTATTTGGAGAGTTAGTAATCTGTGATTTGTTGTTTTCTAAAGTCATTGCATGATCTCATTATTCTTTGCTTGGTTGCTACTTAGAATGCGTTTTATCACTTTAGTTCCAAATACTAGAACTCATACCCGTTTCATTCAAAACTTAAAATTGAATGCATAACATATAGCAAGATGAAGTTGTTAGTAGTTACCACCAGAGCCAAAAAGCCTTCATTCCATGCATTTGGTTTTGTAGGTTTAACCCCTTTGAGCCTTAATTAGCCTATTTTCTTTGTTAGCCACATTATCCTCACCTAGCCTAGAATAGGACTATCCACACCCTTGTTCTTAAAGTATAGTGGATAAAAACTTAGAGGGAATTCCTTTTGATCAACATTGTTCTAGAAAACAAGTGTGGGGGAAGAAATGAGGCACGGGTGGAAAAGAAAAAGAAAAGAAAAAATTCGTGGAAAATAGAAAAAAAAAAAAGAAAGAAAGAAAGAAAGAAAAGTTGTGAAAAGAATAAAGAAGAGCTCTAAAGTGTTGGTTGTTGAAGAAAGGGTCCAAAAAGTTGAATTTGGCCCTAAGTGTGTAGGAATCTTCCCTTGTGTTTAAAAGTTGATTTTTGCATTCAAAAGTGAATTCTAAGTGTCAATTTCATTACCTTGCTTACTATTGCTTTAAGAACGTTTGTTTTCCTTACCTTTCTTTGTTAGCCAATACCCTTAGCCCTATTACAACCCTTAGACTTTGATCTTGGTTGTTGTGTATTTCAATATGTGGAGTTTGGGATTGGTATGAGCATATGGTATCCCTGGTTCTCGTGTCTAAGTAGTAGCATTCCGTTCGTGAGATCATATATATATACATGCATTAATAATTCCAGAAAATGCTTTCTTCGCTTATAACTTATGTGAGTGTTAGTTTACATATTTACATCAATCTTCTCACATATACCTAGTATGGGGAGTGTAGTCAGAAATTCTGTGTGAAAATAGAGTGTATATCCGGTGAGGAATTGAGGGAATTCTCTAAGGCATGTTACTACATTCAAAATGTTGTTTTATGTGATTAAATGCGAACTAGTAAGTGGTGACTGTGATTAAGTATGCGCTTGAGAGTAGGGATAACTAAAATCTATGTGAGTAGTGATTTTTAATGTGTCATGTTTCATTGGAAATCCCTGAGGGAAATGTTGGAAGGTTTAGGTTATGTTTTGTTTGTTTTGTTTCCTTTGTTTTGCTCGAGGACTAGCAAAAGCTAAGTGTGGGGGAATTTGATAGGAGCATATTTATGCGACTTAGTTAGCTTGTTTTCTTGCACTTTTATAGTTAGTTTGTGGTTATTATAGTGTTTTAAGCTATTTTCATGTGTTTATAGGTCCAAATGACAAAGTTGGCAAGAAAGTGCAATTGGGGCCTTTTGGAGCAATTTTGAGCATAAAATGGATATCACATGCTTGGTGCCAAATGGATGGATGAAATTGAAGATCAAAGGAGGCAAGAAATGAAGAAATGAACATGAAGAACAAAGAGTTCATAATTGGAAGCCAAAGTTTATAAAGTTGGAGGTTTCCATTCTTGAAAGTTTCTATTCTTGGATTGGAAGTTTCCTAATCCTTTTTCACCTTGGTTCCAACCCTTGCCGCACCTCTCAAGCCTCTTCCCTTTTGGATTCTGATTTGTTAGGCCCTTTTCCTTGTGGATTTGGGTTCTACAAATCCTTTTCAGAAACTAAGTGGGCCAAAACCCTTTTCTTTGTTGATTTAAACCCTAAACCGAATCTTTAGGCCCTAAGCCTTAAAATCTACTAAGTTTAAACCCTAATCTATCTCCCCTAGGGTTGTGCCGCACCTAACACTTCTAGAAGCCTAAAAAGCTGCACAAACCCTAGTTCTTTTCTCCTTTGGATGGGCCAAGCCTTTTATCTCCAAAACCCTAACCTCTTCCCATCAGATTTTGTGAAAACCCTAGCTTTGCCGTGCCTCTATATATGTGTTTTTAAAGCCTAAATTCGGAACCACCTTCATACCACTCAAAAACACCCTTGCCGCAACCCTAACCACCATTCTACATCACAAAACACCATCCTACATCCATATACATCTCTGCCGCACCTTTTGGAGAAGAAGGAGAGCCTTGTCGTGCATTCCATTGATGAAGGAGGGCCTTGTGCGCAAGCCATTTGCATCCTTGGGAGTTTTAAGAGTTATTTCTTCCCTTGTTTCAGTCTCGATGTTTATTTTAATTTGCTTTTCAATTGCTATGAACATGTGGAACTAAACTCTTATTAGTTAGTGGTGAATTTGAAGCCATGGACATATGTTAATATGAATTGATTCCTTTTAGTTATTGTGTCGTAAAACATGAATGCGATTTACTTATCTATTTGATTGATAACTTATTCTTGTGTGTTGATAAAGGAGGCCTACTTAGTTTGCATGCTTGAATCTGATGCTAAATTATAAGGGACTTTCACCTAATCGTTAGAAACTTATTATTACAAGTAGTGGAGATTGTTAGTCACAATCGTGTTAAGTAGATTCTTGGCAAAAGTATCATGCAGTTCATAGTTATAATTGCCTTGTCAATGCTTATGATTTACATGGAATTTAATGATCTTTGAATGTAACTCTATCATGCTGTTCATATAGGGAACTTGAGAAGAATAATTTGGGTTGTTACATGCATTCATCCAATTCAATGAATTTAGGGAAATCTGAGAGTTAATTTGTGCATTCACGATTAATTTGGGGCATTGTCGTTCATGATTTAAAGAAACAATACTGGAAATCGATTTATGTTTTATATGTTCATGTGTGGAGAAGGATCCTCTAACTAGCTTTTCACCCTTGAATTCACCTTAATTTCGTTTTAATTTACTTTGATTTGCAATTTGTTTAGTTTTAATTCAATTTCGTCAGAAATCAAACCCCATTTTCTGTTTTATGTTATTAGGTCAGAACCTGTCCTAATTAGGTTCTTTAGAGTGTTTTGAGTCAATATAGGTTAGAATTAGTCCATAAACATTGTTTGAGTCTTAATTTAGTCTTAAATTTGTCCAATTTCATCCCTAGAATCTGTTTTGATTCTTTTAAGTACATTCTGAGTTAGTTAAGGTACAACCTGTTTTCTTTTAATCTTTTAAGTCAAAGTAAGTGTTAATTTCGTCCAAAGTACTTGTTAGGTCTAGAATTGAGTCAATTTCATTTAGTTTGGCAGATTTGAATGTTTTAGGTCAGTTTAGAGTCTAGAGAGTCTATTCTTGTGTTTTTAAGTCTAGTTTAGTGTTTTAGAGTTTGATTTGAGTAGATTAGCAGGCCTAGTTAATCCCCGGTTTAGAACGATCCCTACTTACATCTTTGCTACAATTGTCAACAATAGGGTTTAATTTGTGTGTCAAGTAATTTTCACATCACACACAAATAATGGCCAGTTATTTGATAACGATAAAGAACAATAACAATTACTCAACATGGAAAATAATTGAGATTAATATATTAAAACGAGAATTATATGTTCATGATAATACACCCTAGGCCTAGCAAAAGGACTTAGTTCATGATTGAATAAAAATACACCCCGCTAGAATTCGAAAACAAAGAAGGAAACAACCAAAATTCCATTCTCCACTCCACAACAAAGCTAGAATTCTCCAATTGCTTCTTCTTTCTCTCCGCTTATGTATGAGTTTACGTTGTGTTCTTTCTATTCCTTTATTTTTGCCGCAGCCTCCTTGGACTATCTTTCATAAGTCCATTCCATTGGGCCAACTATTTGAAGCTTTGACCAGTCCAACTTCATAATTTGTCTCTTATTTCTCCAACCCAAAATAATACCATGGTCTAACTTGGCAATCAACGGGTTTTCTTGTATTTAGGCGTTTAATCCCATCTTTTGTTCTCAAAACCGTAGTTCCTACAATACATACGCAAAGTGCATTAAACTCAACAATTAAATACATGATTATGACTACATAATAGACAAAAAAGGTACAAAATATGTGAAAATTATCATCCTAACACTCACAAAAAGAACGGTCATGTAGCTTCAATGATTGAGAGTGTGCGTTCTTGTACTCAAGTTTAATTCTTCCTCTTCTCATATCATTTGTATAGGAAAGGGATTCTCTCCGGATCTCTTCCACTAAATCCACCAAATCAAGGGATCCGGGCCTTTAAAATTTGATCTAACAGCTACAAACAGGAGACCCCTTTAAAGTTATAATAACTTTAGCCGTTGGATCAAATTTCAAGGACCCGAATCCCTTGATTTGGTGGATTTGGTGGAAGGGATCCAGAGAGGATCCCTTTCCATTTGTATAAAACTAAAAAATTCCGTTGACAAAAAAATTGTCCATTAAATTGGAAGCTGAATCAGATAAATGCTCCCCGTAGTCATAAGTTATTTAGAAGATAAATCTTTGTGGTAATAAAATTCAGAATTAAACCTTTGCGTTGAAGTCATGTGTATGCCATTAACAGAGAACAATGACTGTTTCAATTCTCAGCATGAATCCTAACAAACTTCACCCAAAGGTTTACTTTTGAATTTTTCTTACTACATCGGTTGTCTTTAGAAAACCTTATGATCATGAGAACCATTTATCAATTTTGGCTTCAATTGAGAGGTCCACGATAAACAGAGATGCAAGCAAGCAAGGCTTGGGCCATTTATCACATTTTTCTTTGTTATCTATGGTACACATTTTCTAAGGTGTAGACCACACTTTGGGGACCTTAGGTGCGGACCAAATGTGATCCGTTAGATCAAACCTGAGCAACTAACAACCAATCCATGAAAATGAGCTTACGGTGAAATTGGGTCATAAATGACCCATCACTAAATGAACAATTTAAATTTTTTTGGATCTAAACTCTTTCCCTCCTCGACAACAACAATAACCTTTTTACATTTGTGCTTTCCTCCCAAACTCTTCATCTCCCGTGACCACTCGAACTTCCTTCCAGTTTAAAAACTTGCTTCGTATTCCAAACTCAGTGGTAGTTGTGTTGTGGTTGCCTTCTCCTGCCTCACTGCAATTCCAGACAACAGTTAAGTAAATTAGGGGAGTTTGGTTCAAAGGTGTCCATTTGGTTCCACTTTTTTTGGCTTCATTCGAGTTGGGTTCAGAGTCCTTGTATAACAGCCGAAGTCATATTTGATTCCCCAACGTCAATTTTAAATTTGGTGAGTTTTGAAAATGGAACCCTAGAATTTATTTTTTGTTATTTTTGTTAATTATGATTAATTAAGTTAATTTTAAGGTTAATTATGCATGTTCGTTGATGTAATTGGTTGAAGTTGGTGAATATATGTGAATTTTTTAGGAATTTTGGGTGCGTTGTGAAGTTATCAAGCGTTGTTGACAGGTTGTGTAGAGGCTAGGCCGTTAATTGTTGTTTTGGTAAAGTTGTAGTTTTGGGTTGGAATTGATTTTTGTTGATGAAATATTGTTAATCTTATGATTTGTTTTGATATTGCTTAAGTAGTGTTGGTTTATTCATAGTAGATATGAAACTTTCTTAACAAGTTGTTGGAAGGGTATATCTTGGTGAATGCTTGTATTGTTATGCGTACAAGATAGCAACCGATGATATTTCACTAGCAACCAAATAAGAAGATTCATATAGGGAAAACGTTAACAATCTATCCCAAGCCCCTTTTGTGCTAGGATTGATAAGGGATAAGTTTAATGAGGCATAACTTGGTGCCTTTAAGGCATCATGCTATAGCCACATTGAGCGTGTGGATGAATTGGCCTTCAATGGCCAATTGGTCCATGAGTTATCGCTTCGTAGAGTGGCAAATCAAGGGGTTAAAGACATAGAGGACTGACTCATTTCATAGGTTGTGAATTGGCCTGATTCACAAAGAAGAACTTCTGCCTCATTACTGGCCTACGATAGTGGACCTCATGACATAGAGGTTGAACCATAAAAGATTAGGTTGCTGAGGGAGTATTTTCTTGAAAAAAATTAGGGTTGGTAGGTGAAAGTAGCAAGGGGAAGAAAGAAAATGGTACACATAAAGCCAAGGCCACCCTTAAGAAAGTCACACAAAAATATCTGTGACTTGTAGGAAGCTTGAAAAAGCCTTTAAGGAGTGCAAGAATGAGGAGGATACCTTCAAGTTAAGTCTAGTAAACTTTGTCAAGGCAGTGTTGGTTAGGGCAAAGACTAGTGTCACTGTAAATCTAGACTACTTCCACCTCCTGGAATATATGAATAGGTTCAATAGTTTTTCATAGAGTTCCATCTCCTTTGAACAACTTTAAGTCTGTTGATGCACAAAACCGGAGGTCTTGGAACAACGTAAATTCGGCTATGAATCTGCATGAAATGTAAATAACACAAGATGTATTGTGGTTCACCCCAAGGTTTGGGCTACGTCCACACTAATTATGTATTTATTTGAGGGAATAGAGATGGAAAGGGTGAGAGCTTCTGAGAGCTTCTAAGGGTGAGAGAGGGGATCTCAGGCCTAGGAATTGGCCTTTTTCTAATTGTAAGGGTGAAGGGTCCTTTTATAGAATAAGAACTCCTCACTTATTACATATTTGCCCCTTTTTATCACATAATTACATTTAAGTCCCCCAAGTATTTGTACGAGATCTAAATACGAGGCCATAAATATGGTATAAACAGTAGTCCCCCAAGTCTTCAGTCAAAAGAGTCTTTTGGCTGGAGACTTGAAGTTCAGTCCATATGTGGGCCAAAGTAACTAGATGATGTCTTGACCTGATGCTCGATATGAGGCAATGCTCAATCTGAAATGACGCTTAACTAGAAGTAGCACACGCTGCGAGGCTGCTCGGCTCGTGGCTTATGTTGCCTTGGTTGGCTCAACTTGCGGCGTTTGAAGGTGAGGGAGTCCCTTTTATAGAATAAGGGCTCGCTCCTCAATACATGAATGATGGGGCTAGAGTTGATGCTCACGGCTAAGCGGTTGCTCAGTAGGCGGCGATGCTCTCTAATGGTGGTGAGGGAGTCCTTTTTATAGAATAAGGGTTCGTTCTTCAATACATAAGTGATGGGTTAGGAGTGATGCTCGCGGCGAGGTGGTTGCTCGACTGGCGGTGTTGCTCTCTAATGATGGTGAAAGAGTCCCTTTTATAAGATAAGGGATCGCTCCTCAGTACATGAACAATGGGTGATCTCTAATGAAAGTGAGGGAGTCCCTTTTATAGAATAAGGGCTCACTCCTCAATACATAAGTAATGGGTTAAGTCCCCCAAGTATTTTTCATGAGGCCCAGTTGAGGCCCAATATATGGTACATAATGTAGTCCCCCAAGTCTTCGGTCAATAGAGTCTGTTGGCTGGAGACTTCAAATTGAATCCATGTATGGGCCGAAGTGACGGTTGTTCGGAAGCGGTATTTGTATACCCTGTACTGAAGCTTTATAGGTGAAGCTTTGCAAGTAAAGCTTTGAAGTTAGAGCTCTGTAAATGAAGCTTTCGAAGCTGGAGCTTTTGTAAATGAAGCTTTTGAAGCTAGAGCTCTATAAATGAAGCTTTTGAAGCTAGAGCTCTGTAAATGAAGCTTTTGAAGCTGTTTGACATGAGTGATGCTCATGAATGTTTATGTTGATTGACATGAGTGATGCTCATAGATGTTGTCATGAGTGATGCTCATGAAAGTTAACATGAGTGATGGTCATGAATGTTGACATGAATGATGGTCATGAATGTTTATGTATGATTGTCATGAGTGATGCTCATGAATATTTATGTATGAATGACATGAGTAATGCTCATGTATAATTTGGAGTACTGGGCGTACTTTTGATCACCGGGTTGGTGGTAATAGCAGCAGGTTGCCGAATAATTTGTGGAGTACTGGGCGTACTTTTGGTCACCTGGTTAGTGATAATAAAGGGTCTTGCTCTTTTGGGCATATGGGCCTTCGCCCTCCACATAACATTGCAACCCATTATTTTGGGTTTTTTTTTTATTTTTTATTTTTATTTTTTACCCTCTGATGGGGTTTATACATATTACCCTCTGATGGGGTTTATACAGATGTCTCCGAAAGATAAAATAAATTACATCATTCAGAAATAAGAAAAGTAAATCACATCATTCTGGTGGGATGTTTATTCCTTACTTTTGCAATGTCCCCATATGCCTCTCTTTTTCTTTCTCTTTATTTTTCTTTCTTTTGGCAGATGACAGACAAGGAAATAATGCCATTTTCCTTTTCTCAGCTTTCTGCATGTGCTCCTGTAAAATGTAATAGCTGCCTGGACAACCTTGACACCACCCACTTGCTTTTCTTGCTTTTCTTTCTGTCTCTCTGCTCATTTCTTTTGCTTTCTATATTCCGCTTTGGATATGTCGCTTGACGACATGATTAAGGGCAATATTCTTTCTCTAAAGTGACAGTTGTTTGGACATTGATGTTTCCGTGGTAATAATTGTAGCCGATTTCCATGTGTGTCGTTGTTTTAAGCTTCTCCAGTTCCGGCAGAATGCTTCCGGTGATCAAATTCCCGTCACTATCTTTGTTTCTGCATAACTCTGCAGTGAGTCTTTCAGATCTTCCATAAGCATTGAATCAAGGCCATTGATGAGCAGATCAACGATATCTTTCTTCAGAAACTTCTGCGTCGCGTTCCTCTTCCTCCGTACCACAACAATCTGAGTTATCGTCAATTTAATCTGTTCCCACACTTTTTGCTCTGCTTGAAACCCGCAGAGACAGACGTAGCACTATGTTTTTCCCCTGTTCCCTCAGGCGAGTCCACCATCTCTGTCAAACCTCCTCCACCACGGAATGGTAGCACCAAGCTCAGACCTTTAAAGATATTTGAAGCTTTAAACCCAAATGAAATCTTAAACTTTGGAATCCTGAAATCACCCACTACAATTTTTTGCTTGGGAAGATGGCGATCCAAAAACCCAGACTCAGAACCAAGTTTTTCAACTAAAGCTGGCAGCCCATCTTTCCCCTCTCGAAGAAAGATGTGCATGGAGAAACCATTGAAGGATCTTACATACTGTTTCTTCCTGCTGGTCATGAAGGGCACCTTAACTATGCTCCCATCGAGAAGGTGGAAGTCATGCTCTTTCGTTTGTGATGCATTAAACTTTTCAGTCCAAGCTCTTTTGAAATATAACGCGTTTGCAAAGATGAGTGTGGTTGAGCAGTCAATTGATCTGGGCGGAAATACCTCCTTGATAAGGCTTTTCGTCTCGTTTTAAGCCCATGAATTCACTCCCGAGGCCACTTAAGCAGCATTGGTCTGAAAATCAACTTGGGCGAGAGCGGCCATGTAAGAAGTTTCCACCACCTGCTTGAAATATGGCTTCAGATGGAGACACCTGTCCACCCAACCACCACTCACAAACGACAGCTGGGGGCCCCCGCTAGGGGACCTATCGGAGAAGATCACAGAGACGAGCTCGGCGGCAAAGGAGTTGAGGTGGTTGGTGGAGTTTGACTTAAGAAAAGACTGCAGCTGGTTCTGAGTTGGACCCTTTGACCCAGTTGCGATCAGGCTCAACAACACGTGGATAGACAGCGGCGAGTACACGACGTTCGATTGCTTGCATTCGGTCTGAAGCAGCTGCTTCGTCAACCCTAGAGTGAAGTCGTTTTGGTTGATGATGTTTTCTCTCAGATCCATTCCTGCTGTGCTTAACTTTTCTCCGGTCGGATGATACTTTGGTTGCTCCGGATGTGCCATGTGGTGACCTGCTTTCTCTCTATTTTACAAGTATGTCCCTCACCTAAAACTCTGCAGAATATGTAGAAAGATGAGAGATTTAGTTTGTGGGTTTTGTAGGGAAAAGTGAGAGAGTGAGAAGAAAGACGGGAGCTTTTGCGAAAGCAACTTCTGGGTTTGATTTTTGTCGGTGTGTTTAGTGAGGATGGAGTGGTGATGGTTTAGAGAGAAGGTTGGACATAGCCATCTCTTCGGAGGAAATGAAAGGAAAAGTTTTCTGAAAAAGCCCAAAGAGGGAGGTTTTGGGTTCTTGGGTTATGCAGATTCACGGCGGAGGTGAAAAATTGAGAAAGAACCGACATAGTTTTTTGTGCCGATTCCCACAGACGGCGCCAAATGTTGATGCACAAAACCAGAGGTCTTGGAACAACGTAAATCCAACCATGAATTTGCATGAAATGTAAATAACACAAGATGTATCGTGGTTCACCCCAAGGTTTGGGCTACGTCCACACTTATTATGTATTTATTTGAGGGAATAGAAAGGGAGAGGGTGAGAGCTTCTGAGAGCTTCTGAGGGTGAGAATGGGGATCTCAGGCCTAGGAATTGGCCTTTTTCTAATTGTGAGGGTGAGGGGTCTTTTATAGAATAAGGACTCCTCACTTATTACATATTTTCCCCTTCCTTTGTCACATAATTACATTTAAGTCCCCCAAGTATTTGTATGAGATCTAAATACGAGGCCCTAAATATGGTATAAACAAAGTCAATATTTCTTTTGCTACTTTTAGGAGAGGTAGAAATAAAGTTGAGGGTGATGGTAAAGGATTTGAGGAGGAAGAAGAAGAAGAAAAAGAAGAAGAAGTTTGGGGAACCAAAAGAGGGCAGCAATCCGAATGAGGTTGCAAAGAATTTTTAGACACTATTCATATATTATGTGTTGCTTTCGTTGGTTATATTGGCTTTATTACTGTGATTGACTAACAATTAATTGAGTAATACGTGAAGGTGTGGACATACGAAAAATTCCCCAACTTGAGAAGTGTAAGATCCAACATCGACCAACGGAGAGGGGGTGATATGCCTTATATGTACATGCTCCCCTCCCTATAGCACGAGGCCTTTTGGGAACTCACTGGCTTCAGATTCTATCGGAATTCTGAAGTTAAGCGAGTTTGGGTGAGAGCAATCCCAGGATGGGTGACCCACTGGGAAGTTGCTCGTGAGTTCCTAATGCAGACAATATCATGCTATGACGGAGCCGGTCTGGGATGTGACAAGAAGTCCTTAAGTTACTGTAAGATAATGGATCTGACAATTACACCGAGAATTTCGTAGTGGAAGACAACAAAGAAGCAGTCGATCCACGAACAACTAAATTTGTATATAACCGAGAGTCGAGAGGTACCATTGTATTTCAAAATTTTTAAAATCTATGAATGAAAGTGAAGAGGAACAAATTCGAAAGATTGTCCTGACTGAAGTAGAGAGAAACAAAGCGTACTGGACGTGGGTCGATGATGCTGACACTGTGATGCCTGACAACCTCAACCCGATACCAATGATGTCAGTGAGTTGAAATTGCAAATCAAGGAGTTGAAAATAAGGGTGATGAAATAAATGGTTTGGAAGAAGGGGAGGAAAACCAGTGGGTAAGGATGGGAATTAAAATAAGGAACTAAGGGATGAAGGAAAAATAGGGGAGGGCGAGGGATCGAGAGGGAATAAGGTTATGAGAGCTAAGAAGGAAGAGGTTTGAATGAGGTTCTAGGGACTGTTGTTTGGGGCAGTCCCCTGGATGTATGCAAGATAGTTGGATTGCTTGAAGAACGTGTTTTAGACCAGTATGAAGTAGTCAGAAGTTCTGATGATTATGATGAGGTGTTATATACACACATGAGGGCAAACATGTGGGAACCAGGACAAAAGTCTAGTCCACAAGGGCAACATCAAAGTCTTTGGAAACCAAAAGGGGGCAGAAGAAGAAGATGAAAATGGTTTTTCATACGACATTGATCTTTGATGCCACAAAGTGCCAAAAACTCCATGCTAGTGAGACCAAAGAGGATGTTGTGCAAAGAGAAGCAGTAATTAGAGGACATAAATTGTGTGGTTAAGGCAATGGAATATTTCTATCACTTCATTAAGCTGAAGGAGAATAAGATGAAGAAAGTTACTCAGTAACATTTGGATTTTATGTATGCATGAAAATATTGATTAAATGAATACAATGATAAGCCTTACTATTTTTTTGTTACACTGTTAATCTGGTTGCCAAGTTAGAGATTATGACGATTGGAAACACCGATTTCTAGAGGTAGCTGCTTAACCAGGAAGGGTGGTTATCAACTGATGTAAGTGACTAACCCAATTTGTTATGGAGTGATATATATGCGTTGGGAATGCGTTGATGTGAATGTTTAATTAAAATTTGTATCAAGTTGGAAAGACAACTACAGGAGAAGAGTGAGGAGCTGAAGAGGTTTTTCCCCAAAGAGTGAGAAACGTAGCACTTTTGGGACGTTGAGTTGAACAATCTGGTCGAGCAACTGCGTCGTGTGGAGAAAAAGGCAGCAACAAAGACAACTAAACTTAAGGCAAAAACTATGCTGGCACTCGAGGCTAAAGACGATGTAGGGCCGACACTAGCGGTAAAACAGAGCATATAAGGTGCTGATCGAGCCATACTTTAACCAGAACTGGATAGAGTCCAGCAAGAAGCAGACTCGATGGATAGATCTCATATTGAAGCTTTTTAACAAGCTATAGATGACAACAAAGCGGAGTTAGCCAAGAACCGCACAATGTTTGAGGCTGCGTCGACACTAAAGTATTCTAAATGCCATGATCAGGGCTACATCGTGGGCTACGACGGGCAATATCATATAGACAGATGAGATACCCGTCATAAATTTGGTAGAAAGAAAGAAGGAAAATTTTCCTGTCCCTTCTTAATTGGCAGATGAGGTTGCGAAGCTGAAGACATCTGGGGAAGTTGAGTCGGGTTCTAACTTTGAAGAGATACTAGAAGAGACAACTTCTGTCAATTATGGGGCTTCCCATGAAGATCCGTCTGTTACAGATGAGGGTAAGGTTATTGATGTCATAACTGCTTTCGAGATATAATTGTAGGTTTTTATTCTAAGACGATCTATTTAGCTAGAAATGGGGCTTATCCCTCTTATAATTCGTACAATTTGCCCCAATCGTGGGACTCAGGTTTTTGCACTTATTCCTTTGAAATGAATTAAACTTTTTGCATGTTGATTGTGCTTTCAATGCATTGATCGGACTAAGAATGAGAAATTGTCGAATCATACCTAGAATATTCTCCAGATTTCCTAAGTCCTTTGTCAAATTTATTTGATCATGACCTTATGTCCGTTTATTTGTTCATCTCGCTCTATTCTGATTCTTAAGACTTTAGAGATTGCAACATGCTACTGAGAAGGGGCAGCTTCTTTCCTAGTTCGAATTGCATGTCCATCCCTAGTGAATCTTAGACGAAAATTCATTAGGGACTTGGTTGCTTGCATATAGGTCAGAAACACTTTTCGAATCTTTTTGCCAGACCCTTTACGTTGGACCTTGCATTTCTTATTGGACTGCACTTAGCTTATTTAACTAAGGCATTTCAATGTATTGGAGCTCATTTGGATTAAAATTCCTCTGGTGGATTTCCTAGTCTAAATGCCTCCCTTAGACCTGCTTAGACCCATGGTGTCGCCAAACATACTTGACTTAGTATACTGGTTCGAGATGGAAGTAATCGTACTCAAACTCGAAGTTAAGAGCCACACCTCGGATGATTTTCGGATCGCACTATTGACTATTCCCTCGAATGGCATAGAGCCCAGGTTTGAATGTTATAAACCACAACATTTAGGCTGCATAAATTTTCTGGAGGTCGGATGGTGTATTGGACTTCCAGGTCAATGTCCTAGTACCCATAGCTCACCTATCATAACTGCACTTACATCTCAAGCCTCCCAAACTAGTAATGAATACTACTGATAGGCTAAAGGAGTTTCATACTTGCATTTATGGGAATTTTCAAAGCCGTGTGTTTTTTGGGATTTTAGGGCATCCCCAATATCACTAAAAGAAAAGAACGAACAAGCAAGGTGAAAGTAGTGACATAATCGAATGTTAAAATTCTTATTCATAAGAGAATGGTGAATTGATAAAGAGGCATGATTGAAACCGGATAGGATTGCCTACACATCTATCAGAAGGAAAATCAAATCACTGGTGTAGTTTTAGAATCAAATCATTATTTTTCGTATAACATCGTGGCATTCTAGTAATGCATAATGTGATAGTTTGGGGGTGCCGACTCAATGGTTGATGAAAACAAGCTTTTGGTTTTGCCAACAATTGCTAGAGATACGAGGTTGAATTTCCCTCGAGGAACCGCTAGCTCTATCACGGTTCAAGGGTTGGCGCTGTTTCTGCTCCTCCAAGGATTACTGGTCATTCAAGTTCAAATGACGAGGTTACATTTGAGACACTCATGAAGTGTCTAAGGGACCAACATCATTTTGGATATGTATCATTCTTCCAAAAGCGTTGTTCACAACCTGTCTATTATGTGGGATGCTTATGCCTAGATTAACAATTTCTATTAAGGTTAAGGTAGAAGTCGGCACGATGGGCTGACTTTCTGAAGTTTGAAGTTATGGTGCTTATGTTTTCATAGTTGAGGACATGAATCTGGGTCTGTGGAGTGGTCCGACTAGGGTTTTCCAAAGCTTTCATCCATTTCTCAGCGTCCACAAAATTTGTATGATTCTCAGCTCGATAAGCTATATAACTATCTGCAATTTTTCAGTAAAGGTGTTAATCTTCAGCAAAGTCTCCTAGATTTTTCTAGAGTGGGGTAAGATCCAACTATTGGAGCCTCATTGTTCCCTCATATGGTTGGAGCATGAGAGGTTTGGTTGCTTGCCCCTGGAATGGTGAAAGAGTTAGGTAGAGTAATTTGGTAATGCAGAAGATGAGTTCACTCAAAATGATAGCACCAATTATTGGACTCAAATTTGTGCACCACCGTGAAGGGTGGAGATGCACAAATCAATTTGCATGCAAAATAGTAAACAATCGTAAGTAGCTAAGTACCAAGGGGTGTGCCGGTCAAAAGATCTCTGACAATCAATTAAGTACTGTTATGAGATTAAAGTAGTATTTATTAAGTAATGTTACGAGATTAAAGTAGTAGGTAAAAGAATAAGTGTGTGATAATTACGTTACCAGAGATGAACCCTAGAATGATGTATTTATACCAGTCGAGGTAGAGACCTTTAAGGATAGAGAATCCGTATTAAACCAGAAAAATCCTAAAGGATATCTAGGAAGTAGTTATTGCATCATCCCAGGAGTGTGATTACATGTAGAGCACACCAATCCTTAGATTATGAGGACTCCAAGATTATAGGAAACCTGTTGATTCCTTGCTAGGTTAGGTTTCTGTATCTTGGGGAACAATCATGATCAATCTCAGCTAAGTCTTTGAACTTCGACCACTGCTTCATAACAGAATGATGGTGGCATCACTACTCCGTTTATTCAACTTCGCTGGGAAGGTGTTGAATCCATGACTGGACTTTTACAATATTTGTATTTCGATCCGCCTTGTTTCATCAGTGGAAAATCATGGTCTCGCAAAACAGAAACCAAGATTGACAAGGTATAAAAGAATAAATCACTACCCCACACTTGTTTTTCTATAAACTGTACATGAAAGGAATTCTTAATAAGTAATGCTCCACTATTCTTTAAGAAAAGGGTATGGGTATTCCTATGCTAGGTTCATCATTCTAAAAATCCCTGCCTAGCGTCGCCTAAGCACTAGGTGGTTGGCCACCGCCTCGATTAGTCCCTAGGTATTTGAAAATTAAGAAAGTGCATCTAGACCTGCTTAGGTGCTTGCATTGTCCACCTAGGTGCTCGCCTAGCTCACCTAAACCCGCCTTGGCACCCGCCTAGATCTCGACTCTCACTTAGACAGAAAATCAATAACTTTTATTTTACATTTTATTTTTTCAATAAAATGTAAGAGATTTATAAAATATGTGGGTGAACGCTCATTATATACTTATTCTCCATGTTTTCAATATGTTCTAATACTTTATAACATGTATGTCACTTTATTTTTCAATTTGTGAATACAATTATGTGTTTTTCTTTAAGAATAAATAGGCACTTATTTATACAAATATATAATAAATTTACTAAAATCTGCCTAGGCCTAGTTTAGCCGCCTAGGCGCTAGGCCCCAACCTGCCTTCCAACTTGCGCCTAGCGTATTTTAGAACCTTGACTAGGCTAGGTAGGGATTATACGGGTTAACAAAGAAAAATAGGATTAATAAGGCTCAAAGGGTTAATCCTACAATGTATATGCAAGGGATAAGCCTATTTGGTTATGGTGGTAACTAGAAACCTTCATCTTGTTATGTTTGTTATGTAATCAATTCAATACTTTGAACGAAATGGGCATGAGTTCTAATATTTGGAACTAAAACATGAATATATATTCTAAGTAGCAACCAAGCAAAGAAGTAAAGAGGTCATGCAACGACTTTTGAAAACAAGAATATTCACATATTAAAAACTCTACAAGCAAAGCATAGACTCAAGTCTTATAGGGTTGTAATGTTACTTTGAGTGTCTTCCTTCAAGCATGTTATGAAAACTAATTATATTTTCTTTGTAATTAAATGTGAATTCGCAAATGACAACCTACAACTAAGTATGAACCAAATAGCATATCAAACCTTCACCCATGCTTGTAATTTTCTTTAACAGTCATGCAATTAAAAACCAAATCCTCATCATTGTGTTGGAAGGTACCCTAAGTCACAAACAAACAAACAAAAACTAACCAATTGACAATTTGGTTTTTCAAATTTTTTTTAGCAAACACAAATTAAAACAGTGAAAAATAATGATGGTGAAATTGAAGAAAAATCATGCAAAACAATTTGTTTACCCCTCCCCTCAACCAACCACTACCCCACACTTAAACCAAACATTGTCCTTAATGTATCAAAAATAAAACTCAAACAAGAAAGCAATAAAAGGCATACGCAAACGAGACTTACAAAACAATACAATCATGGTCAAGAAAAAATTATAACGAGAACAGTAAACGAAAGCAAATTTGAGTGTAGAAGCCGAAAATTCAACTGTTTCCTACTTTGAACACATAGGTTGCCTCCTAAGAAGCACTTACTTTAATGTTTTCCAAGCAGACGATACCTTCATTTAATGCTCACTAAGAACTGCTGCATGGTGGGGCATGTCTTTCAAAAAATGCTCCTCATTACTTTTACACATTGGATCTTTGAACGGAATGTGATACTTTAAAATCCAATATCAGTTTAAGGTAAAGTGTGGCTACCTGAATTATTGAAGCTAACAACATATTAGTAGAAAAGAGAATTGTAAATGGGGGAGGTGCTTACTTTTGTGCTGTGGTAAGAACTCAAGGGCAGCCAAGATTTCAAAACTTGTAAAGTTGTTCTTCTCTGTTAGACTTGGTTTGAGGGCAGTGGCTTGTCTTGTGTGACCAAATCCAATTCCTTTGGCGGTGGCTGTCTCATATATATCTTTATTGATAAACTGTAAATATTCCCTTACTACTTCTTTTTCTGGAATCTTTCTTCTTATTGTACAAAGCTATTTAAAAAATTTAGCATATATAGAAACTTGCATATGGTATCAAGAAGCGGAATGTTAACTTGAACCTTTCGGTAATTTTCCAAGATGACTTTCTTATCCTTTTCATTCTTAGACTAAGTAAATTTGCAAAGGAAAGGTACATTTGGATTAATAGGGCTACAAAGAATTGAATTTGGAACAACTTCAATGGAATTGAGTGGCAAAGAAGCTTTACGGATTGAAGCACTAGGCTTCAAGATGGTTGTTGATTGCGGCAAGGATTGTTCCTTCCTTTCCATGGCTAGATCATTCATATCATTTTCAGACAGAAGCTGTTTGTCCATTGTTTGGCTATGTTTAAATGTCTTTGGTTTAGTCAAACCTCCATATCACTTCTCAAAGTGATAGCGTTAGTGGTTTCAAAACCTCCAATTGGATTAACAATAGTTGAACTAAGGAGTTTGCCTTGTTCTCGATTTTTTCTTAAGAATTCTACTATTTACTCCATTTGATTCTTCAAATATACCAATTCCTTAACTTGATTTTGGTGTCCCTAAATCACAGAAGCATTAGAAGCAATTAATGTTTGAAGAATTTTAACATGCTCCACGAATAAACTAAATTTGGTTGGAATTGTTGTGGGGGACTTTGTGATGGCACCATAGACATTGGATAAAAGTTGTTAAGGACCCCTCCACATAAAATTCAGATTGTCTCTCCAGCCCAGATTGTAAGTGTTGAAGGACGAGTGATTCCTTAGTTGATTGTGGCCTTGATAACCCACAACAGTGACACTTTCTTAACCTCTATTCTCAATTAATTGACGACATTGATTAGTTTGATAACCTTGCATAGAGAGCACACCAAATGCACGTGTCCACCACACTTTGCATCTTAGATTGTTCAAGAATCTGTGACATAATAAAAGTAATTAAGATTAGCCATTTGAGCTTTAAGTTTTAATAGATTGGCAATTGCCATGTCTTGCTTCTCTAGTACCTTGAATCAAAGAAATTAAAATGAAATAAAAGAACAAAAGAAAGACAAACAAAAAACACATAAGGATTAGTAATTTCACTCATCCCTAACAACGACACCAAAATTTGATGTGGTAGAAACTTACACTCAAATTAAAACCCTGCAAACAATATGATCATAGTACAAGTAAAGACCCGCAAACACTCAAATGAAAAGCTAGTTAAATGATACTTCTCCATACATAAAACATATGCACATAAATCGATTTCTAGTTATTCTTCTTATAAACCATGAATGATAGTGCTCCAAGTTAACAATTGCACACTCATTTCCCTCAAATTTTCCTAAGTTATTGAAAAGGAAGACACTTTGCTCATAATTATTCTTATCAAGACATCTAACACACATGACAGATATTCACATCAAAGATTATTTTCTGCAAAAATCAAAAGTATTGACAAAATGTTTGTTACTACGACACATGATACTCTTGCAAAGGATTTAACTTATCTTAATCAACGTCCATTGATTTTAACTACTTATGGATACAAGTTCATAATGATTACGTGAATGTCTTGTATATTCTAGCTCTAAATTTCTGCATGCAAACTTGATGTGAAAATTAACTTGACACACAAATTAAACCCTATTAAACATGTAATTGTAGTATTAAGCAAGTAGGGATCGTTCTAGACCGGGGATTAACTAGGGCCACTAATCAACACAAATAAAACTCAAAAATACTAAACTAGACTCTATAAACTCAAAACTGACTCAAAACACTCAAAACAGCAAAACTAAGTTAAAAAGACTCAAAACAGACTCTAGGGAGCTATTTGGAAGAATTTAAGACTAGTAAGACTCAAAACAATAAATTGGACAGATTTAGACACTTTTCTAACTAATCTAAGACACTTAATTAAAAGGGGGATTGATTTGGACGAAATTTAACTAAACTAAACAGATTGCAAAACAAAGTAAATTGGGTGATTTGAATGGTGAAAACTTAGCTAGAGGATCCTTATCCACACATGACATATGCATATAAACCAGTTTCCAGTATTGTTCCTTTAGACTATGAATGACAACACCCCAAGTTAACCGTGATAGCACAAATTAACCATCAGATTTTCCTTAACTCATTGAATTGGACGGGATACACATCACAACTAAATTATCCTTCTCAAGTTCCCTAACTATGAAAAGCATGATAGAAAAACATATCAAAGGTCATTAAATTCTTTGAAAACCATAAGCATTGACGAGGCATTCGTAACTATGAAAAACATGATACTCCTGCTAATGATTTACTTAACACAATCATGACTAGTGACTTCCACTACTTGTGAATATAAGTTCATAACGATTAGGTGAAACTTCCTTATACTCTAGCATCAAGTTTATGCATGAAATTTAAGTATGCATCCTCATTCAACATACATAAACAAGTTTTAATAACTCAGATGAGCAAATCACATTCAAGACTCAAGAAACAATAATTGGATGTAATCAATTCATATCAAGCATATAATCATGGCCTCGAATTCACCTCTAACTAAAAAGAAATTAGTTCCACATGTCTTTAGAAACTGAAATAAACATTAAAACCAACATTGAAACAAATTTAAAGATAGAAAGAACCAGGAACGTCCCAACAACTCCAATGGCAAATTCGAACCCTCTTTGGATTGCAAGCCACGGCACCAAGCTCCTTCTTCCTTCCTTGCTACGTTACTTGATGAATCTTTGAGAAATTGACGTGAATTGTGGTTTAGAATGAATATGGGGGTGGTGGTCTGATTTGTGCAACATAATGATGTATTTATAGTCTATAACTCACGGCACAAAGGTAGCATAGGAGAAGGATTTTAGCACTTCAAGTCCATAAAGAAAAAGGTTAGGGTTTGGCGGAAACCAAGGGCAAAAAGGATTACACATCAAAAACCATCAAGAATAAGGATATAGGGTGCAACACCAAAATAGGAAAAGGCATTCTAGAAAGGCTAAGGTGCGGCAAGGTCTTCTAGAAAGGAATGAGGCGCCACCTTTGTAGGATAGGGACAAGACTTCTAGAAATCAGGTATTTAGATCCCCTTGCAGCTGGAATTAAGGTATGATAAGATTAAGATAGGATAAGATAAGATAATGTTAGTTTGGATAAGATAAGGTTGGATAAGGTTTTGGATAATGTTTCCTTCTTTTGAGCTGATTCCTTATCTTCTTTGCCTAGAATTTATTTTCTTCATCTTTTTAGCACATTCCTAGCCTCTTGAACTTCAAAAACGTCCATCCACCTTGCTCCATGCATGTGTTATCCATTTTTAGCCCAAAACTGCTCTAAAATGCTCCAAAATGCATTTTCTTGCCAACTTTGTCATTGGGATCTACAAACACACAAAAATAGCTTAAAACACTATAATAAGTAGAAACTATATATGAAAATGCAAGAAAACAAGCTAACTAAGTCGTATAAATATGCTCCTATCAAAACTAAGTTTGGCCATTCTAATAAACATACAATATTAAGTTTTCTATAAGCCAGATAAGTAAATCACGTTCACATTTTATGAACGCAATAATTGGATCTAATCAATTCATATGAAATAGATGTTCATGGCTTCGAATTCAACTCTAGCTAAAAGAACTTAGTTACATATGTTCATCATAATTGAAAAGCAAGTTATAATAAACATTGAAACTAAATAACAAAGATAAAAAGAAAGAAACTAAGAACTCCTATGTCTTCAATGGATGAACTATCGAATGAATTATGTGAGAGGCTGTAGAGAATTATGGTAGAGGGGTCTGAAAGAGAGGAGAAGTTGGTGTTACTGAAGGAATTCTCTCCTTAAGGTCTTGATATAAGTATATATATGTGTATAAGAGAGTTTGGATTATAGTAGGACTCTAGGGAATCAGCTAGAGAGTGTTTCAAGTTGATTGGGACTCTTTCATTCAATTGGAAATACGATAGGATAATGTGTACAATAGATGCCTATCCTTTTTATAATGTTTCACTCCAACTATGACTCCTCTTCATTTTGCAATTCCTTGTCTTCAAAACCTCATCTTCAAATCCTCCAGATTTTGCACATGTTTGAACCAATTTAAACGCAAAAAACATTCATCCAAATGCAATGCAAAACCAAGTCCTATTCAACTCCTTTTTGCTCTATTTAACCTCCAATTGTCACTTTGCCAAACTGGACCTACAATAAACAAAAATAATATAAAGCACTATAACAAATGGAAATAACTAAGTAAATGTAAAGTAACAAGATAACAATTTCGCATAAATATGCTCTTATGAAATAGTGGATGGAAACAAAGAAAGCCTTTGAATGCTAGTTGTAAAAAATCCTTCTCGGAAATCCTGATTCTCATCTTCAATGCGTTGTATCATGTCCAACATGGATTGAAAGAACCAGCAATTTCATTAATAAAAAGTAGATCAATTCAACAAAAATAATATGTAAATCATAATAAGAATGATTAAAATGTAATACTCCCCTAAATTGAAGATGATCAAACTCTCTTTAGTGCAGCGTCAAAACCATGCTGATAACATGTTGTAGTATGAATTTAATGAGGGAAATTGGCCAGAGAGAAGAGAATTGAGATAAGGGTTTAAGGAATTCTGTGTGCCATATTACTCATGCCCTGCACCTTTATTTATACTAATAAGGGAGAGAGAGTCCTTCCTCTCCAAGTAATACAACTACAGCTAGGCGGCTGCCACCATCCCATTTAATTCCTAGGCGTTTGAAAATTAAGAAAGGGCAACTAGACTTGCTTAGGCTTCTGCCTAGCTTGCCATGTAGGTGCCCATTTAGACCCGCCTAGGCACCCACCTAGGTCGCGACTCTCACTTAGATAGGATATAGATAACTTTCATTTTGTATTTTATTTTTTTAAATAAATTGTACGAGACTTGTTGAATACTTGGATGAAACACTCAGTATATTCTGATTCCCCATGTTTTTAATATGTTCTAATACTTTCTAATCTATATGTTATTCTATTTTTCAATTTATGTATCCCAACACAATTATATACTTTTTAAGTATAAACTGACACTTATTTATATATATAATAAGTTTACTTAAATCCACCTATTTGCTTAAGCCTACGCCTAGGCACCACCTAGCCGCTTAGGCACTCGTCGTTCGTCTAGCGCCTAGTGTCTTTTAAAACCTTGATCACACTCTTAATGTAATTAGGATTACACAACAACAATATTGTCACTAAAAAAATCCTAAGATGAAACCCTTGCTCCCACAGAGGGAGTTTATACCGCTAACATTTGGACCCTCGCCTTAAATGAAAAAAAATAAAACAAATAGAAATAATTCTAACAAGGAAGATTTCCATGGCCATTGTCCGTGCTGAAACTCTGGCTCTTCCGCAGTTGAGAAATAGAGTTTACGAAAACTGAAGACATTCGATCAAGCTGCCTCATCGACCGCACCTTCAACGATCCACAATTAGTAAGAACTGGCTTCGAAGAAGCACAATCAGAAGAAGAAGAAGAAGAAGAAGAAGAAGAAGAAGATGATGATGATGATGATGATGATGAAGATGGCTTGTCATCACTATCTGTGTATATATTGATAAGAACGTGGGAATGATCCAAAGACAAAGACCTCTCCAACCCCTTTAACAAAATTTGTTGCTTACTACTATCCTTCATAGGCAATACCACCAGTGACACGCAATGCCTAAGCAAACCATTTGGTTTTGATAATTGAGTTGTAGTAGTGGTAGCAGTGCTAATTGGTAAACCCTCCTCTGGATCGTGAGGGTGCGATGAGCAACTAACCGGGCCTGCTTCTTCGAGTTCTTGGTCTCTAACTTGATCATCATGATCATGATCATATTCCACAGGCAACGTTGATGAAACAGGCACAATAGGCACATCTATAGCTGACCTACAAACCGGACAATTAGAATGCCCCATAAACCACGTCTCTATGCATGGATTGTGAAACACATGCTTGCAACTCGGCATCAAACGCACCAAATCCCCGTCTTCTAGGTCTCCCAAGCAAATCACACACTCGCTCTGATCCATGCGAAAAATTTCACCATCTTCCATTGAATACGTGAGAATCGGAATCGTATTCAAGACTTTCTCATCAACCCCAATGGATTGGCTGGTGGCTGGTTGTTGCGCGAGGCTGGCTTGAAATTGCAGTTGCATCTGCCGTTGCCTCCTCCGCAGGAAATACTTGACGACTAGGAAATGGTACGCAACTATTGCTAGGGTTGTGAAGACAATGCCGGCCATGGAAATCAAAAGGGGTGTGAAGAAAGAACCCGAACCTGAAGCTCCTACCACTTGAGTCCCAACATTCTCCATCTCTCAATTCAATCTAGTTTTTGGGCTTTTTGGTGTTTTAGGGAAAAAGAGTGAGAGAGAAAGGTTTACAAATAAAGAAAGTGTAGGAATGTAACACTTGGTTGTGAGTGAATATATAGAAGGCCAGAGTGTAGAGAGAGCAACCCTTGGATATCGAATTTCTTTGCAATAAATTTGGGATATGATCATTTGATCGTTGAGTGTTTCAAATGGTTTACACGTATATCCGTTATGGTGTGGACCACTGTGCAGGAAACGGTTTTGTGGTATGTCTTTTGCCAAGTGTAAGAATTTGATAGAGAATTTTATGTATTTTAATGTTTTGAGTATTTTATTTCTTAATATCGTGTAGACACTAAATATTGGTTTTAATACCTTTTGTATCCCTTAGTTTGGATTTATATCTGGTTTCGTGTTGTAGGTTGGTTACAGTGCTTACATTTTACTCAGTGTATGAGTTTTATGTAAGATATAACTATTAATAAAATTATAAGATTCTAATATGCAAGATTTAAATTGTTGATTTATGGATCATCCAGTGATCCATACTATAAAAAAAAAATTGTTGTTTGGAATCAGAAAAACTTGTGTAGAGACACTTAAGCCTCGTTTAGCAGCTCGGACTGTATTGATTATTTCAATTGGATAAGATAAATAGTTTTCGGATAGTACTGACTAAATTAATTGGGCGTTTGGTGTAATACCAGTTTAATGACAGTATTATTTATACTATACCAAATATGAATTAAATGTAATTATCTAAAAACCCAAATACTTTTCAAATCCTAATCTTCAAAATAAAAAGCAAATTAAAAAGCCCCAAATTGAAGCAAAATCTAATTTAAAAAATAAATAAAAAATTGTCCATATGAAATTTTTCCTAATTTCCAAGTCGATCATCATTCTCAGCCAAGATTCCAAAATAAACCCAAATCAGATCAGAAGGAGCAGCAAAAATTATCCAATTTGATTCGATGGGGAGAACCCAATTCAAATCGCATAGAAATTTAGGAACTATAGTCCTAGGTGAACTGGAGAAACCCAAAATGACACAAGTTAGGGGTGGGCAAACGGATATAAAAACTACGGGTAAGGGCGGGTCCAAAATTTCTAAACACAAAACGGTTGGGGCGGTTCGGGTATACAAAATTAACGGGGCAGGGTGGTTAGCATGGAATATAATTGAATTTTTTTCCCCATCCTAGTCTTCTCGATCTCTCATCCCGATTCCTCTCCTTTTACTCAGAGTCTCAGACCTCGATCTCTCCTCCTAACTCGCTCCCACCGTCCCAGCTCCGTACGCCGCCACCATTATCATCAGACCTCGATCTCTCTTCCTAATTCGCTCCTGTCTATTTCGCCTCTGGTATTTTGGGTGCTTTTCTGTTTTTTATCTTGTGCATGTTTGGGTGCTTTTCTGTTTTTGATCCTGTGCATGTTTGTTGGATTCAAAAAGCAGAGATTTGAGTGCCCTGTTTCTCAAAAGCTCTAAATTTGAAAGTAGAGGTAGGAAGCTTAAGCCTCCTAGTATGGCTTACTCCATTTTTACCGATGTCAACAAAGAGACTCTGGTAGGTCTTCTGATCTTGTGTGTGTAACTATTGTTCTTGTTTTCGAAACCGAAATCTTGGGATTTTGATGATTTGGGATTTTTTTTTTAGTAATCACTTTTGGCGTTTGTGCTTTTGATTTCAAACGTTTCAGGCACCACTGTTTGAGACTCCCAAGGCTGACCCAAAAAATGTGGCTTCTATAATTTTGAGTGGAGGTGTTGGAACTCGCCTCTAACCCTGGACAATTTCTAGATCTTCTCAACATAATTTGGAAAGCTCCGGCGATGTCAAAGATGTGGAGGATGAGCGACAGAGTGAGTCCGGGAGGCAATGTCTAGAACTGTGGACCTGTCTCGAATCTGCCCATTTGAAACGGATCGGTTAGGTCCGGTTCCAATGATCAGATTTGTCATATCCAGCCCGGCCTAGCCCATTTCCTTTTTAAGTGGGTCCGGTCCAGTCCCTCCAAATTTGGGCCCAGCCAGGTCTGTGCCCACCCCTAACACAGGTGTCATAGAATTACTTAGTTTAGATACCATATGATTAGGTACCATTCTCAAGATTCCAAAATAAACCTAGACCAGATCAGAAAAACCCAATTCAAATTCGACTGTTGTGAATGAGAATGAAACTCTCTTTTGTATGGTGCTTGGCGCAATGAGGAGAGAGCAACGACGAGAGAAGGTGACGAGGAGAATGGTGATGGTGAGAGAAGGCGATAAGGAGACTGACGTCGACGAGAAGAGACGACGGGGAGAACGATGACGGCTATAGGAGACGACGAGGAGAATGACAACGACGAGAGGGATGACAGCGAGAACAACGACGGTGAGAGGGACGATGGCGAGAAGAGGTGTCGTGGAGAATGAAGTGTAAGAGAGAGGAAAGGGAACTAGACTAATAATCCACTCCTTTTGGAAGGGTTTATTAAGAAGGTGTATACCCTACTAAATAAGCAAACTAATTAAATTAATCCGGCAACTATTAAACGAGGGGACACCAAACAATCGGGTCCGTATTATTAGTCATATCCAATCTCTTATACAACCTACCAAACAAGGCCTTAAGGACTTCAAATTTTGTTTATGTCTTATATAATAAATTTTGTTAAAATTACAAAAAAGCGGCTAGAAACCTAGGCGCTAGATCCCTATCCACCACTCGATTAGTGTCCAACATTTTTTAGAACCTTGAATGGAACTAAAACAAAAATTTGAGCGAATTGCAAGGACTAGGATCATATTTAAGCTAGTAATAATTAATATATGATACTACCTATTTAATAGTATTCATCTTTATTTGTAAATTAGAGATTGTAGATTCTAATCTTGTAGATGACTAGTTTGATACTAAACTAATTTTCTACTCTTTAGTATAAATATATCTTGTATCAAAGAAGAAGTATCATGTGTGTGTGTGTGTGTGTGTGTATATAATGATGGAGACAAAGAAAGATTTGATCGTTTGGAGTAGGCTCAGCAGGCACCAACAGAAATTTAATTTTGTAATGTGACATTGGACAGTTGGATTGTTTAAGGGGATGACAGGTGACAGCTTTGTAGTTGTAGATGATAATTAGTAAGGTATGATATAGAAATTTTCAAAAGAAGCAATAATAAGTTAACAATAACAAGAATTTGACTTGGTGCCATGGAGCCTCAGTCATCTGCGGCTTTTTGTGGAAGCCGTGTATTGGATTATGGTGGATGCTGACCACAAAGGACCACATTGAGAAGGTTTTTGTTGTGTTGTTGTGTTGTTGTGTTGTTGTGTTTACACTTTGGTTTCTGTCACATTTCAGGTTCTGTTGTAGCTGCTTCATGTTTTTTTTTTTTTTGTCAAACGATAGATTTGTTAGATTAGGTATTAGATAAGGAAGTCGACACGATTCAAACCTGTGTTGTAGTGTAATAGCAACACTTCTATTCATCATTGTAATAAAGAGCCAATTGCGTAGCTGTTCCATGTTTAATGACACTAGAATATGTTTTGGCTCTGGTACTAGTGTATTCGTACACTTGAATTATTTACCAAGGACCTTTTTACAAATTTCAAGTATCATCTCGTAATGCAAAATTGTCGTACAAATTTCTAATGTCATATCAACTCTAGGTCTGGTTGCAACTTGTCGTCCGATTATAAATTGAAGCAATGTGTTACCTTAAACTTATAACATGTTACACTGTGAAACCTACTACAAAGTCCGTTGAAAATTATGTTAAAAATAAGGGTAAATTACATAAAACTACCTCAACTATTGGGTCATTAACGGTTTCATACCTCGTCTTTAAAAAAATTCAATATCGTACCTTATCTTTGAATTTGTTGCAATGTCATACTTTCCGTCAATTGTCTGTCAATTTCTTTGTTAAATGCTGATGTGGCTTGAGACGAGACCCACTTTTTATTAAAAAATTAATTAAATATTATTAAACACTAAAAAAATCATTTAATATTTTTTAAATATTAAAATAATAATTAATTAAAGAAAAGTTATAAAAAAAAAAATTTTAAAAACCCAGTTCATCTTCCCCACCCCCTTCTCTCCCCACCCGAGCCCACTCCCTCTCTCTCTAATCCCGTTTACAAACCCCTCCCCTCACCTTCTTCCCCAGCATACCCGTCCCCCCACCTCCCTCCTTCACCACCAAAACGACGGCGTCAACCCGAACCCAGACTAGGAACCGGACTTCATTCCTCAAATGGGTGTGTGTAGGTTGTTCAAGCTGCTGTTCATGTTGGGATGGAAATGGTGATGTCAGTCAGCAAAGAAAAAATGGGGAATGGTGATGTTGTTGCAGAAATCGCCCCAGATTTGGGGATCGCCATTTTCCAAATCCCTAATTTCTTACCTACTTGGGCGAAGTGGGTGCTTTTTGTGGTTGTTTGGGTCGATTCAGGGAGGAATTTTTGAAAATGGAGCTTGAATCGAAGATGGAGGATGAGAGGATGGCGGTGGGTAAGTGGTTCTGGTTTTGGTGGTGAAGGAGAGAGGTAGGGGGACGAGTAGGCTGGGGAAGAAGGTGAGGGAAGGGGTTTGTAAGTGGGATTAGAAAGAGAAGGAGTGGGCTTGCGTGGGGGGAGAAGGGGGTGGGGAAGACGAACTGGGATTTTTTTTTTTAACTTTTCTTTAATTAATTATTATTTTAATATTTAAAAAATATTAAATGATTTTTTTAGTCTGTAATAATATTTAATTAATTTTTCTATAAAAAGTGGGTCCCGCCTCAAGCCACATCAGCATTTAACAGAGGAATTGACAGATAACTGACAGAAGGTATGACATTGCAACAAATTCGAAGATAAGGTATGACATTGAAACTTTTTAAAGACAAGGTATGAAATTGTTAATGATCCAATAATTAAGGTAGTTTTATGTAATTTACCCTAAAACTAATCATGATCATAGGTGTTTCAATCATTCACCAATGCAAAACCATTCAACCAAAAATGGGCTTTATATCACAAGATTTTCACGACAAAAGGGCCCTATAAGAGCAAGTCCACCCATGGTGGTTGCTCGGGGGACAAGCTCCAGGAAAGGGCCCGAGGGCCGGGGGGGTGGGCAATCGACAGGCCTGTGGCCCAAGGCCCATGACGTCAGGCCTGGGTCCGGCCTTTTTTTTTTTTTTTTTTTGTTAGGCGCGTGCCCCTTACTCGCGAGTGGGGGCGCATCGCCCAACCGGATTTCAAGGCACGGGCCCGCGCGAGGCAGAAAACCCAATGACCATTGGGAAGCCACGTGGCTTCCCACGGTCCGTTCGATCCCAACGGCTCTTTAATACGAGCTGTCCGATTTGCAACGGTAATAAAAAAAAGCTGATTTTATATCAACCGTTCGATCTATGATCAACAGTTGATATTAATCTGCTTTATAAATTAAAAAAAAAAGAAAAAATAGTTTTAAAATTAAGAAAAGTTACCATTGTGACACGTGGCACAATCTGGAGTGTTGGAATTCAAATTTTTTAAAATCCAACGACAGAGATTAATTATTTGAATAAAAAATTTTAAAAAAAATTGTAAAAAACCTGAAAAAATTGTAAAAAATCTGAAAAAAATGTGTAAAAAATTGTTTTTATTTTTCTATAAATACCGCTTCTTCTCCATCTACCTTACACCACAATTTCATATTTTCTCAACTACTTTCAATCAAATTCCTATCTTTCTCTCAAAGTTTCAATCCAATTTTTTTTTTCCACAAAATGACTACTGATGCAGGTACGAATTGGTCGCTTCTTGAATATGTTGCGTTGTGCACTAGCTGGGTTGAAGTTATTCATAATTCCCTTAGGGGTAAAGAGATGCAGTTGCGAGAAATGTGGAGTTTAATTCATACCAAATTTCTTGAGCAAATAGGTGGGAAAGGAACCAAAGAATCGATGTCCAGTCGTTGGAAAATACTTTGCCATTCCTTTAGTACGTGGAGAGATGCCTTGACACAAGCTAGTAGTAATGTTCGAAGTGGGGCAAATTATGCGGATAAGGTAAGAATATATTATAATTATTTGTTTGTATTATTATTTTGTTACCTAATTTGATTATAATTATTTGTTTGTATTATTTATTTGTTACCTAATTTCATTATTATTATTTGTTTGTATTATTTATTTGTGACCTAATTTCATTATTATTATTTGTTTGTATTATTTATTTGTTACCTAATAATTTCATTAGTATTATTTGTTTGTATTATTTATTTGTGACCTAATTTCATTAGTATTATTTGTTTGTATTATTTATTTGTGACCTGATTTCATTATTATTATTTGTTTGTATTATTTATTTGTTACCTAATAATTTCATTAGTATTATTTGTTTGTATTATTTATTTGTGACCTAATTTCATTATTATTATTTGTTTGTATTATTTATTTGTTACCATGTTTGTATTATTTATTTGTTACCTAATAATTTCATTATTATTCATTTGTAGCAACTTCAAGCACAAGCATGGTATGCTGCCAAAATCAAATCAAGAAACAAATCATTGAACCGGTGGGAATGTTGGAATATTGTTAAAGATTGTCCTAAATTCAAAGTTGTGCATGTTGGTCCAAAAGTATGCATGAACATCACCCCTCTACACAACACTCATCCACACTCTACACCCAATCATGGCTCCTATGTTGATGAAGAAGAAGGAGAAGAAGTGCCTGAAACGCCCATTCCTGAACAAGCATCGGGGTTGACCCGTTATCCAATTAGGCCTCAAGGTAAGAAGGCTTCAAAGAGGAAAGGGAGTGCTTCCAAGAATGATTATGGAAAGTACATGCAAGAACTTGCTCGTCAAGGTGAATTGACATTGGCGCGGGAATTGGCGAAATATGAGGCTGAAAAGGCTAGAGATGAGGCAAAAACTGTAGCTATTCAACAAGCATTTCAAGCTGAATAGAGGGAAAGAGAGCTACTTGGGCAAGAAAGGGAGTTGCTTAGAGAAGAAAGAATTGCACAACGAGATCGTGACATTATGAACACGCATTTAGAAGAGATGTCTCCAAATTCTAAATATTTTTGGCAATCAGAGAAAGCGGATGTGGTGCAAAGGAGGCGTGCAAGAGAAGCGAGATCAAGACAAGATGGTCCTAGCACAACAAGACAAGATGATCCTAGCACCACAGATTGGTTAAGTGATGATGAATAGGGTACTTTTTGTAATCGGAGCCCATAGTTTTCCAATCACTTTGGGTTGTAATTTATTATTTATGTTGTTTTCAATTTATTGAAGTTAATACTTTATTTAAAGTAAGAGTACATTTATTTAATTTCGTAATATATTTATCCTAATAATAGAATCTTTATTCATCAAATTGTTCACATATAATGAAATTATAAAACTGTTGACCCTAAAAACTACCAAACCTACGTGGCACGCAGGCCGAGTAATCTATAAGCTAACTACGTCCTTCGGTGAATGCGGGGCGTGCCAACTCGTCGGTCGAGCTCGGCCAAGGAGTAAATTTGTTGATGTTGCGTTGGGCGCGCGACTGACTTCTGCGTCTTACGATTGCAACCGAGGAAGGAACACGTCTCGGCCTCTTAAGTTCTCGAACCTGAAGACAAGGCTACTATTCTTACGAAGTTCACAAATCGCCGTCGTCGGATTCTGTCACAGTGATGTTATTCATCAGAGTAAACTCACGCCGAATCGACACCAAAGTGTAAGGGCACAAATACTCAAACCGAATATAAGTCTTGATAGTAAACGTGGTTCGACCGTCTGAATGTCGAACTCTAAATCCCACTTGAGAGTATCCAATCATAAAATCACTCGGCGTGCAATGCGCCGAGTTCAGTAAACTGTAACACCTCACTTCGTCGAGAGGGCTAATGAGATGAACTCCACCGAGCTCGGTGAACAGTTGGTATATATTTCATGCATTTGAATGGCCTCCACCGAGCTTGTCCTTTAGTTCACATGTGCTGACTTCGACCATTCCTAACAAAATCTTTGCATGCCGTGATATATCTTTTTTGCATGCCACCCTTTTTTGGTCGAGATCCCAATTTGCATGCCATGTTATATCTTTTTGCATGCTACCCCTTTTTTGGTCGAGATTTGAATTTGCATGCCATGTGGCGTGCAAGCCTACATAAAGTCCCACTGAGAAGAACCTAATTCTTAATACAATTGGTAGATGATTTGGTTAGGACGTGGTGGCCTGCATGGGACTGAGAAAGCTAGGCAGCCGAGAGAAAACTAAGCTGAGAAAAATGAAACTTGACTCTCAGTAACTCGGCCTACCATCAATCCTCGGCCATTCTTTCAGCAGCAAACGTTTACTCCAGCCATTGAATTTAATAGCTCATTTGAATAAACTCCATTGAGTGGGTCACCGAATAGATCTTATCATCAAATGCCAGTTAACCCAAATCAAATCAGTGTTGAATTAGTAACCGAGTGGCCAACTGAAAGAGAGTAACCGGAGGTGAGAGAGAGTTTTAACAGCCCATTTGTGAGACGGCAGAAAAGCTGCATTGGAGAGTAGAGAGCAGAGAGCAGAGCCAAGAGCTTGCTTGTCCCTAAGAAACAATCATATGTGGACAGCCATCGCCGATTTCAAACTGTTGATATACCACCTATTGCCCCCTTATTTTCTTATGCATCGGCCTAAAAGGCCGAATGATTAAGAAAATAATTTATTCAATTTTTTTTTATTTGATTTTTTAGCAAACGGAAATAAAAGTTGCTAAACCATAATCAGGAGGAGGCCAACGATGCTTTATTCCAAGCCGAGATCTTTTTACATCAAAATTTTCAAATTGATTTCGCTCTTGGCCGAATAAAGAATTTTCTCCAAATATTTTTAACTTGGAGAAATTTTTTCCACTTTCAGCTGCCGAATGTGTTGAACAATTAGTATGCCCCCAGGGCATAATAATTTCGCCGATTTCAGCTTTTCACTCGAACAACTTAGCCGAATGGGATTTCTCTATGTCGGTTTTATCGCCAATAATCATATCGATTTGCGTGGTTTTTCCAGCTAGGTCTATGTCTCGACCTTGTTCGTCATTGGAGCACTCCTCTGACAAATCATTTTCTGAGTCGACTTTTGGCTCAAAAACTTGAACTCTTTCTTCTGGGCCTACCACACTTTCAGTCTTAACCAAAAAAATAGGTGGCCTTTGTTCTTCGGCCAAATTAACAATTTTCTTAGGCCAAATATTGGTTGTGGTCGGAGTGGAAATTTGCCCCCCGGCCTCTTGCCTTTCAGAAATTCTTCCCAATCTCTTGAGAAGTTGTTTTTGCTTCTTTAATAAGAGATGACACTCTTCCCATGAAGCCTGATCGAGATAGATCATGTGAACTTCGTAGTTTTAGCACTGGGTCCCACTGGGCGTGCCAAAATGTTGACCCTAAAAACTACCAAACCTACGTGGCGCACTGGGTCCCACTGGGCGTGCCAAATTTGTTGATGTTGCGTTAGGCGCGCAATTGACTTCTGCGTCTTGCGATTGCGACCGAGGAAGGAACACGTCTCAGCCTCTTGAGTTCTCGAACCTAAAGACAAGGCTACTATTCTTACGAAGTTCACGAATCACCGTCGTCGGATTTTGTCACAGTGATGTTATTCGTCAGAGTAAACTCACGCCGAATCGACACCCAAGTGTAAGGGCACAAATACTCAAAGCGAATATAAGTCTTGATAGTAAACGTGGTTCGACCGTCTGAATGCCGAACTCTAAATCCCACTTGAGAGTATCCAATCATAAAATCATTTGGCGTGCAATGCGTCGAGTTCAGTAAACTGTAACACCTCACTTCGCCGAAAAGGCTAATGAGATGACCTCGGTCAATAAGGACTCGGAAATCCTTCTCGACCGAGACTTGGATAGGTAACCAACCGTTCTCGCCGTAGTGTTGTTGATGCCAACGGAAGATGCTGCGAGACCGACTGATTCTACGGCGACAGAGCTATCTATGCCGACTTAAGATGTCACCGGTTGCTTTCACAGTGCTGTTGATGCCAACGGAAGATGTGTCAGCGAAAAGAGAAAATAAAAATCTCAAAGTTGTTGAGAGAGTTTGCTCAGGGCAGTTATGTGTTGAATTGGAGGTGCTTCACCGTTGTCTGCGACTTTGTATTTATAAGTATCATCCTCATCCTGACGGCTCGCGTTGTAAAGCTGCCGCCAACCTCAAAGTCCTCCTTCATAACAATCTCATGCAAAATAAAAGATTGTTATCACTTACCAACACGAAACCACCTCGTGCTAATTAATAGCATATTAGCATATACCAATTAGTGTTGATAAGCATCTTGACTTGAAATAATGATATGCATGCATGGCTCCACCAAATCTAATCACACGTGGTTATCCATCTCCAATTTAACATCTTCATCTTCATGCAAGCATAATTCATCAGGCGCCGTCCAAAAGCATATACCATTTAGAATCCTTCACGCATTCTGGCGTGGATCAGACCCAACTGCATGCAATTACCCAACCTGATTAAAAATCCCCACCATTATCTCAATATTTTAAGCAAGTAAATCCTGATCCAAATGTTTAATGGCCTCCACGTGCTGAAACCGTGCAATCACAAAAAATATTCAACTTGATCACATCTCCCATTTATCCATGCAGTCTTATCCTTGGATTTCGATAAGTATCACTTTTCCTTGTTGATCAGGATGCGAACCAATTGTACAGTCCTTGTACAATGCAACTTCTTTTATTTATTTGACTCTTCAAGCTGCAACTATAAGATAATTACCAATTTAATAAATTCCTAACATAATAGTAATATCAAATATGGCCTCTTTGATCGAATGACTCAAAGTATACAGGCCGAGTTCGTGCAAAATTACGGCCTCTTAATATTCAGAATCATCCGACCGTCTAGAATTCTGCTCATTCAATGGTTTCTATCACTCGGACCAATGGTGTAAAATTGGGTCCAAACAAAAACACACCAAATAAAACTAAAAAAACTCACCAAATGGAATTACATAAACACACCAAATAAAATTACATAAACATAGCAAATAATAAAAAACTCACTACAAAAAACACACCAAATAAAATTACATAAACATACCAAATAATTCACACCAAATAAAATTACATAAACATAGCAAATAATAAAAAACTCACTACAAAAAACACACCAAATAAAATTAAATAAACACACCAAATACAAACAAACATACTAAATAAACTTTGTTTCAATGCCCACTGGTGCTCTATCAAGTCAATTTGCCGATCATTGTGCATAGATAACATTTGAAGTGCAGTATATCGTTGAATGACCCTTTCATTGTAACGTCCATCCCTTTCTAATGGCTCGTGTTGCACGGGTTCTTCGGTGGCATCATGCGCACAATATATCCGTGTTCTTGAATTGTTCATCATGTCTGGCTCTAGCTCATATTCATCAACCGCATCATAATCGAACTCATCTTCCACAATCATGTTGTGAAGAATGATGTACGTCATGGATCGAAGTGACTCTACATCAAACATTCTGGCAGCACCCCTCTTGACAGCTTGCAAAGTGTTTTTCCTTTACACTTCGCGGACATGGCACTATTTTGACAAATGTTTCCCACCGTGGGTAAATGTCGTCAGCTAGGTAGTATGGCCCGTCGTACCTACGTCTGTTGACGACGTACGTGACTTTTGGTGCCTTTCTTTGTAGGACGTCGTTGAACACTGGGGATTGGGCAAGGACGTTGAGATCATTTTGAGCCCCCGGAACCCCGAAAAAGGCATGTCATATCCATGTATCAAAAGATGCCATTGCCTCCAAAATGATAGATTTTGCTCATTTTCTGTCCCTATATGCGCCTTGTCATGCACTTGGATAGTTTTTCCACGTCCAGTGCATACAATCGATGCTTCCTATCATCCCAAGAAAACCTCGCATCTCGCCCTTCTTCAGAAGCCTTTGCAAGTCCATGTGAGTAGGTTTTTGGAGGTACTCTGCGGTGTACAAAAATTCAACTGCTCCGTAAAACCTCATAAGGGCCTCAAGAATGGTTGATTTCCCCATCCTCGTTATCTCATCCACTTGGTCTGCAGATGCTCCATACGCAAGCATCCGCAACGCAGCAGTGATTTTTTGCTGAGGCAAGAGACACATAACACCACAAGCATCATTCTTTTGCACAAAGTAAGAATCATGGTTGCAAACATCAGTCATGATTCTGTTGAACAAATGTCGTTTCATTCTAAAACGGCGTCTGAAGTACGTATCAGGAAATGCACTGTTATGGACAAAGTAATCGTCCAACAGCTCTTCACCCCGTCGTTGCTTGCTTCTATCAAGGTTTCTTGAACGGCTGGGCCTGCATATCTGAGCAACAGTCTGGATGACTCAACGGGAATGTGAGGCTCTGGCCATTCTTGTTTCGTCATCTCTCCTTCTATGCTCCTCATCCTCTTCCATCTCATTTTCGGTTATCTGAAGGTTGAACATTCCTTCAGATTGGTTAAACAATTCTTCCTCTTGCTGATCGATTTCCCACATCATCCTTGATGAAGAAAAAGCCATTGTAAGGATGGATGGTGAAGAAGAAGCAGAAACTATGAATAATGAGATAGAGATGTTGAGAAAATTGGTGTGAGGTTTGTGAAGATGGATGGTGGATTATATGGACGATTCAGAAAGGATTGGATTGTAGATAAGGCCACGTGGCATGCCGTCATTCGTTAAAAATCTGATCGAAATCTATCCTCAAAGATTCTGAAAAGATAATGACACGTGGCACGATCGTATTGGATAAAAATCTTATCGAAATCGATCTCCAATAATTATCTTTTCGGATAATGACACGTGACACAATTTTGAACGAGTTAAAATCTGATCGAAATCTTTAAACAAGATTCTCAAAAGATAATGACACGTGGCACGATGACATTGGATAAAAATCTTATCGAAATCCATCGCTAAATAATTGTTTTTTTTATAAAATGACACGTGGCGCAACGAGAACGATTTAAAAAATCTTATCTGAAATTACAAATAATTTTATTTTGTATTATTTAAACAAACAAAAAAAACTAATATTTTATTGCCTATTGCCAGGGGGAGGGCTCCAATGGTGGAGGTGCAAATGGCAATTACTGTTCATTAAGGGCAGTTACTGTTCATTAAAGGCAGTTATTGTTCAATAGGGTGGATTCAATAGTGGATTGCCAGGGGGGAGGGCTCCATGGGTGGAGTTGCTCTAAGGTGCATAAGTTTCCCTACAGAATCACTTAGCCAAATATCATGGCAACCATGGGTTCATTCCATACAAGCATTTCTTTGGTCAATATACATTTCAATCTTCACCAAATCAAGGTATAAAATATTGATTTTCACGCTCATATTTTCTCTCTGTACACTTCCCTTATTTTTCTATGGCGTTTGTAAGGTGCGGCCTTGCGCCTAGACTATGCATGCGGACCGAAATTCAACTGTCACGATTTGCTAAGCTCACAACAAAACCAAGTTATTGTGACCCGGTGTAGTTCAAAACTTTTAATTATTTTTATTCACTGGGTATGTTTTTGTTGAAGAGAAAATGGGAGCTAAGGGTTTATTCGCGCATTGAAGAGGGAGAGGTAGAGAAAGGGAGTTGGGGTGAGGAATCAATTTCAGGTTGATCGAAGCTCTGTTTCACTTGTGACCTGGTGATTTTATACCTTTAATTTTTTTGGCTCATTGGGTGTGTTTTAGTCGGCGAGAGGGAGAGATTAGGGTTGTCTTCGTGAGGAAAGAGAGGCAGAGAAAGGGAGCTAGTGAGGTGCCGAAGTGTTTGATTTCAGGTGAATTAAAGCTCTTGTTGGATTGGAGTTCATAAGGGTGGTTCATCCAGAACCTCTGAAGAAACCTAGAATGTGAAAGTCAGTTTTGAGCCAATAGTAAATCCATTTATGTTTCATTTTGGTTCTGAAAACCACCATCAGGTACGTGTGTACAGTACTTATAATTATGGGATTTGAATCCATGATGTTAGGTGGTTACCACTGAACTTGGTTGAAATCGTGAATTTGAATCCTAGATATATAGGTGCAAAACTGGTGATGGGTTGTGATAAGTTTAGTTTTAATCGAGTAGATTTGTAGTAGGTAAATTGAAGTATAATTCGATGGGGATAAGATATTAATAGAAGAAATAATGGAGGAAAGAGAGGATGTAGATGTTGGAGATCAATTTGGTACATGGAGGGTTGAATTTGTGGTACCAACAGTAAAAGATGAGTTGAAACGAAATTGAAAATGGAATCACGACGTGGTTATGGCCGTTTTGGTGATGTGATTGTGTTTGACACACACCAATGTATACGAGATGTTACCTAAGAACACACAGAGGCCACACCGAGCGCTGATGCCGATGATGTTACCAAGGAAAATGAAAATGTTGACCCTGTGCCTAATTTGCAACCAACCCAAAATAGTAACACTGATGTGACCGTTGAAAATTCGGTAGTGCTAGACGCTTTTTACCAATATATGCTTAATGACCCATTAAACACGATTTGAAAAGTAATTTGTGACATATCCTTTTTTTATACAAGATGTGTTAAGTTTGCAGGGGGATGAACTATTCTTTTGTTGTGGCCATAGTTGGTTGTTTTAGAATGTATATATATGTCACAGTACTAATGGAAATTGTGATACACCAACTGTGACTTGTGATTGAATATATATATATATATATATGAATATTTGTGGCACCTTATGAACATTTACGAAAATAATTCTTGAATCACTAAATGAAGCTTGAAATTATGATACACTTAAAAACATTGTGCAAAATGTACAAAATAACGAGTCGTAAATATCTAAGAAGGCAAATTTCACTCTGATGATCATTAGGTGCCTTGTGAGCCGCCTTTACGTACTCATGCTACTTATAGTCACCACCATCTCTAACGATGTCATCCACGTGTGAGGGCAATACGCATTCCCAATCATATCCCTTGTGGTTACCATAGAGATACGAACAAAATTTCTCAAACCCATCATAGAAAGCGGTGTCACACTCTTGTTGGAGCTGCTTCGTCGCCCATAATTTGATTGACCTACGACATACAACTTCCTCCTCTTTTAGAACCAACTCATCGTACTTACATTTTTGGTGATGTATTTGGTGTTTGTACTTGGCCTATTTGTACAACGCCTTGTTCAACTTTTGTTGTAACTTAACCAAGATGGACTTTTGTTCGACACACTTTTGATGCCACACAGTTACAACACGTGAGTTAGCACAAAATTTGAGCTTCGCTTCAGCAATTTGACTATCAGATCATCGGAATCAGCATCACACTCCCCGAAGGACATGACTTACTTGAGAAAGGTTGTTAAACATTCCCCTATATGATTCTTCCTCTTTTGTTACTAGTTGAACCCCCTCAGTAGCCATATCTTGTATACATAACAATACATGCATTCAACACAATCAAAATCAATAATATATACCCTGAACACAACCAAATTCAACAATGCATACCCTTAACACAACATGTCAACAAATTTTCATAACAATACATCTACAGTGAATAAAGCTTCATGACTTAAAGCAATATCAAGTTAATTCATGAATTTAACAAAGATTTCATCAACACAAATCATTGAAGAGAGCAAGGAGACGAGATTGCTCCTGAGATCAAGATGAGCAGTGGCGGATTGAAGAGAGCAGGAGGAAGACGACTCGCTTAAATTAATGGGTTTAGACTTTTAATGGCAGAAGGACTTTATGAAATTAATCTTCTTTTTTATTTTTAATTATACTTTCATATAGTATTTAACGGTGTGAATGCTCTGGTAGGTGTAAGGACACGTGTAGCAATATTAGCAACGAGACATGAAAGGAGACACCCACTTCGAGACAGCCGATCCTGGGTCGAATTTTTGAGATAGCTCGGAAAGGACGAGTTTATATCCCAAAATTTTGAAACAGTTGCAGTTACCCATTTTTTTATCAATGACGGATCATTTAGAACCCGGTTTCACTCTTCGCTCATTTTGATAGATTTGTTTTAGCCATTCAGATCAAATCCGGTCCGCACCCAAAGTCCACAAAGTGCAGTCCGCACGTAGAAAACGCTTGCCCAACGAACACATGAACACCCATAGTTTTGGGCTCCAGATAGGCCCAATTTCACTCCAAGTCATCTTCTGCGATCTTTCCCATCTTCTCACACGTCTTCGACCACTTGCACAAAGCCACGCGCGAAATACAAAATCGTCGGAGGCGTAAACCTTTGAATTTTCTCTCGAACGTAACTGGACTGTTTAAGCTTCCAAATTCCTCCTCCTCCTCGTCCATACAGTTCAATCTTTTCGTCGATTCGATTCGATTCCATTCCGTACCCACCTTGATTGATCGGAGTCGTCAAGCTCTCCCAAAGCCATGTCCATCTTCAAGTTCTGGTAATTCTTCTCTTCTCGGTGTAATTTAGGGTTTGAAATTTGAACCGTAGCTCCGTTAATCCTAGGGTTAAATTCTGATTCCGGTGATTGATTTTACGGCGTTTTCGTTAATGGGTCGGTGTCCAAATCCCCAATTTGTTCTGCGAATTGATGGGTTTTGTTACTGAAATCGGTTTGTAAAATCATTAGCGGAAATTGAAGCTTTCCGTTGGAGCTTTCGTAATCCAGTCATTTGATTGGTGATGTGTGTTGGAGAGGCTGAAGATCTAAGTTCCTAACCGTGTTTACGTCCACAGGGGATCTCAGGAGGAACCTACTCAGCCGCGTCCGGAGGTTGTTACTCCTTCACAGTCATGGTACCCTCCATCTGTAGTTAGTTCTCCGACTTCTTCTCGCCCTGGGACACCGAGTAGCACGTCGTCTAGCAGTATAAGTTACCAAAGGCCAACAGAAAGGGCACAGTCTGCGTTACATGTTTCTCCCGCCGAAGCTGCCGGTGTTATTTCCGTTCTGAAGGACAAGAGGTAAGGATAATGGTGCTGTCGGAATCTCATGATTACATGGTAATGATGATTTTTCTGTTTCGGAGCTGATCAACAATGTTCTTAGCTATAGCACACCTCATTTATCGGTTGTTACATATCAACTTGTCACTTCCTTTGTTTAAGATTGTACATTAAAATTTGGAGATGATTATGCAGTGAATTTTAACTGTACTTGGTGTTTGTCTAGGGTAGTTGGTAGTTTTGTTTGAACTCGTTCTTGTAAAAACAAAGCGCAGAACTGTTAGATGTACTGAAGAATGTTGAAAAGAAGTTGGTGACTGAATACGAGAAAAAAGAAATTTGTATTTACTTTAGGCGTAAGCCCAAGCTTAGAGATTATGTTTTACCTATCAAGATAGGATCTGTTTACTCAATCATTGTTTTAATCAACCTTTGAAAGAGCATATTTGTCAAATGAAATGTTGTTCAGTAAGTGAATTTGTTATTTCTTAATGTATATGATTGAGAGATTCATGTTCTCAAAAACATTTATAATGCTCTGTAACTTTTAGTTTTTTGGTGTTCGTCTCAGTATCTCGAGTACGGCAGATATAACTCTCCCAGATCATATGTAATTCTTATCAATTTTTTGTCAAATAACTAGTAACTAGTCATTATGTTTTCCCTATTAATGTGATCAGTGTTGAGGACCTACGGAAGCTTTTGTCTGACAAGAATGCATACCAGCAATTTTTTATTTCACTCGATCAGGTCAAAATTCAAAATAATGTAAGTTTGAACTTCACTTTTTCTGTCGTACCCTTTCTGTTTAAGGTTCAACTGCTGATGCACACCCGCACATTGATCTTAGTAGACTCAACACTTACCTTTTAATTTAGCAAGCTCTTAATGAACTGTAATTGCTGTCTTGCTTTGGGGCTACACCATATTTATACTTGAGTTTCTTTGTTTGAATACTTGAGTTTCCGGACATATCTTTATTCTGTTCTTTCTTTTTGTTTCTTCTACTGACCACATCAGCTAAGAGAGGAGCTACGGAGGGAAACTCTGCAGTTATCCAGTGAGTTCTCTGTTTCAGTGTCTGGCCTATTTTAATTATATTTGTCTCCTGCTAGTGGATTATACATGGGAAAACAAATTATAATTTTATTTTATAAAACAGGGGAAAACTTGGAAAAAGAACCGCAGATGGTGGAACTTAGAAACCAGGTAAGCTTTTGCCATTGTCTTTCTTCTCACACTAGTTGCAAAATCGTTGTTTTTGATCTTGTATCTTTTTCTCCTTTATCTTTTGTGGTCACAGTGCAGAATAATTAGAACAACAGAGTTGGCTGCTGCTCAGGAGAGGCTAAATGAACTCGAGAGAAAGAAAGAAGAAACGTTGAAGCTATGTTCCCCGTCTTCTCTTCTTCAAAGGCTTCAAGGCATGTAGTAAAGATAATATGAAACTGTACAGTAATTCAGTATTCTCGTGTGCCTTATTAGTCATCAATATCATGCATGCATGAATTGCAATCAAATTTGTTGGTAGATGAAATTTTTTTTCCGTGCGTGCAGAATCACTGAATACGACAGAGGAGGAATCTGAAGCTCTGCACCAGCAGTTCCTTGACAAGGAGGGTGATCTTGGGACTTTTGTGGAAAAGTACAAGAAGCTTCGTACCACTTACCACAAGCGAGCGCTTGTTCATCTTGCCGCCAAAACATCTTCAATAGGGTGAACATATTACCTTAGTAACTTGTATACATTTTAGTTGAAACTTCATTGAAAAGGTCGATAAAAAGTACCATGGTGATCGTTGCTTGTTCGTGTATAATTTGAGCATCTATTTTCCCTATCACATTAATATTAATTTTTTTATAGTAATTCTGTGTATAAACATTGTTGTTTTCTCATTTGGACATCCAAGGCTTATAAACTTTGTTCGAAATAGAGTGAACAGTAAACTCAATTTAAGCTTCCCAATTTAGAGTCCGTTTTTGGTACGATGTTTACTTACCTAGAATGAGTATTGAAATTATCTGGAATTAGATTCCACATTCGAATCAAAAGAAATATGTGGTCTCGAATCAAAATCCGGAGTTCAATATTTGAAAACCTAGGCACAATTTTTACTTTTACAGCACCGTCTGGTTTCCTATGCTACTAATATATCCATCAGCATGTGAACCTGATTTTCCTTTCAAACTAAGGCTGCTGAAAGCCCCTTCAGACACTTCATTATCCTCATAATGCCTAATCAACCTTTGTTCAACCCCTTGAGTGTAGCACTACCTCATTGGGATCTATTTCAGTGATTTTCTTTGTTCATCATTGATAAACTAATTAACAACTTATCTACAATCCTATTATTTGACGGTTCTTCACCATACATCTTCATTTGATTTACTAAAGCAAACAATCTAGCCAAGTAATCAGATAGAGATTCATTATTCGTCATTCTAGCATACTCAAAATCACGATGTATACCTTGTAATTTCACTGCCATGACTTGAGAATCACCTTTTCTAAAGTCTAGACTTAGTTGTTTTGGCTTTCCTTGTCAATCTTGTAATTATGTACCACACATGCTCTTTAGATCAATATTCCTTATATTAAACTTTAGGATACTTGGATCGAAAGTCTGGGTTATGGAAGATCAAAGTGCAAATAGTGTTGCCTCAACTCAAGTAAGGTTTATACATGCATATACATTTCATGTCTAAATTCTTACTAGTGAAGTTGTCCTGTCAAAATTGCTCATTCTTTTCATGCAAGCTAAGCATACAATTTAAGGTAGCCCACATGGGCTGAGTGACACCTTTTATACTGGTTAAGCTTTTTACCATTGATTTGCTCATATTACTTTTACATTTGACAAGTGTCTTTTTGTACTCTTGTCTGCAACAATCAAAAGTTTTTGTTTAACAGGGTTGGAGGATTTCATTTCCTCATTGGTGAGAAAGATTTTTTTATTATTTTTTGTTTAAAGAGTGTCTTTATTTTTTCTCTCCAACTCAGATCTCCTAGGAGCATCAAGCATTTTCTAGGTAAAGTTCTTCATTGAATATTTATAAAACGATCCATAAAAATGCTTGCTTAAATCTTCTAAGAAGCTCATTTGTTTTGGGTTAGATAAATTGCATTTTCAAGAGAGTGGCGTAAGCTCTTCGAGCCTCCAATTCTTGTTTCTGAGAAACCCTAGCTGCATACACTTTTTGATGTCTTAAATCTTGTGCTAACTCACCCACATCATCTCTAAAAAAGGATTGCATTGTCCATGATCTAGATCTTAGTTTCAAATCTTCATAAAGACCTTGGTTTGGATTCTAAGTTAGTTTCTTCCTTCAATTGTTAAACTAGAGAAACTGACTTGTGATCATTTGAATCCACATATCATGTCATTCTACATATATTGTGTTGGTCTCGGTGCTACAAGGAAATGAGCTCAAGGGATGGAGATGCTCTCTTGTGAAGGTTGAAGACTTCCCCAGCTCACGCAAAGTAAGGTTGCACATAGGTATAAAGCTATTCCTTAGAATAGATTTAGGAATTGAGCTTGTTGTGGTACTTCGTATGAGCATTATTTTCACTAGTGGATTGAACTATGTGGAGTCCCCGACTTTTTAACCCAGTTAGGGGTTTTTCCGGTCAAAACTTATTGTGTTTACTTCTTCAATACTTCCATGCATATCTAGTAAATTACTAGTGAATATCACAACTTATAATTGTTGTTTGAGAAGTGAATTGATTTATGAATATGTTCTTGCTTGTGATTTGCTCGTAAGAGATATCTGGGTAGATATTGACCAGTCAGACGTACTAGTCTATTAAGTTTAATTCTTGGAATTGTGATTCTCGTAACTGAGAAATTCATATATAGCTGACTAGTTCTCTAACAAGTCAACCTTTCAGAGTTTAATTTCTTTACGTTCTTCTTAGTTTGAACTTGCCCACATATCTAGTTTATTATCATATGTTTCACGCATTATATAATCCATTATTTGATGTGGGCTTGTGCTCAAGTTTGTACCACATTATTATGAAATAAGAACTGTATTATTGTTGACTAGGTTAACTTGTAGCAAACTAAGTTTATTCATTGGATTTGTATGTGTTTATTTAGTGAATGTATACTTAGTTGACTAGTTGGTTTGGTTAGTCAATCCAGCACACTTTACTTTATAATTGCAAGATATTTTGCCTGGAGCCAATTTCACCTTTGAACTCCTGCTTTAGTACATCCCAAGCATCCTTAGCTATCTCCTCATTTGCAATTCTAGGGGAAATTGCATCACTCATTGTACTTTGAATCAACCCCAGAGCTTTTGCATCCCTAGAAATAAAATCCTATGCAACAATCAGTTGCTTCTCATCCATTTGCTTCTCATATGAGGGAAGTTCATACTCATTTTCAACAAAACCCCACAGATTGTGGGATTTAAAGATAGTCTTCATTCTAATGGACCAAATTTCAAGGTAACACCAGTGAAGATTGGAGCTCGAAGATAAACTCTAGATCCAAACATTTTGTTCTTCGATGTACTTGAGTCCTTCGTTGAAAGCTCAAAGAACACTTCACAGATCACACCCCTTGATTCAATTTGAACCAAGCTCTAAGGCCATGTTAGTGTTTTAAAGGTTGATTTATTGTAATTCTAGTTGGTTTCGTACTCTGGAAATCCAAGAGAATGTGATGAACACACTTCAAAGAGCAAAAGTTAAAGAAGGTAGAAGAAGCAAAGTGTGAAACGTCAAGGAGAAAATCTATGCTGGATTCCTTGATTAGGTTGTGCCAAACATGCTAGTGGTGTGAGGAAATATAGTTCTTGTTAGCTCACACCTCAGCTAATATAGGTCAAGTGAGTTGCATATGAGCAACTTAAACACTTACATCAAATTGGACAGGTGACGCATTATACACCCTCTAGATATAATCGTGACCATCCATTACAATTCACTACAAATTCAAAACTTAAGAACAAAAGCTATAAAACTATTGCATCAACTATGATCTTCAAGCTTCCATCCTTCAATTCCAATAGTAGTAAAGCTTATGCCTCAACAGGTGGTGTTGCTGCTACGGTTTGCAACCATTTTTTAAGAGGGATGATCGAGTAGTTTGCAGTAGTTCGATGTTGCATGAGGTTTTGGTATAAACACGGTCATCAACTTAATCAGTTGTTTAGGGAGTGATCTTGAAATGGAAATATGAATTTAAAATTAGTTTTGGCGGGAAGTCTATATTCTTAGTCTGTAACCTATAAGGATTAGAGTTAAGACTAGAGTAGGGTTTGTGTGGGCCCACATATGAGATAGTTGGTGTGGGTTTATCGATGTGTGCATGAGAACAAGTTACGTGAAACGGTTTCATTGCAATTATGGTGCATAAATGATTGACGCACTGTCATTTGGAAAAAAACTACATGCCAAATTGGGATGTCAAATAATGGTGAACCCATTTTATATAAGTTTTTATGCAACTTAGATGAATTGGGCACTTTGGTAGGTCAATCCAATTCTATACCATTTTTTACAATTAAGTATGGATTTTATCAAGGTTCAAACCCAATCCAACTTAAGATGAATTCGAGTCAACTAGGTTAGGCTCAATTAGTTATCTAGTTGATTAAGTGCTCGAGAAGGAAATTGATTCTTGCACTTTATTTTCTCCTTTTTATTTATTGTCCTTGGATTTAACAACTTAACAGAGAATCAAAGTGGGAAAAAAATCACGGATGTGCAGAAAGTAAAATTAATGTCCGAAATCATTTTCCACTTAAGAAACATTTGATTTCATCCAATTATAGTTGTAGAAACAAATTTAAGGGGAAAGTTACGTAAAAAACAAAACAAAAGTACTAAAGAAGCGTACTTGTTATAATAATTAGTAGTTACGTCCATTGCCACGATCATCATAACGAGTAGTGTCAGGTTTCTCGCACATAGGACTGGTGTAATAGAATGGACCGAGAGTGTACTTCACCAAATCTCTATACACCAAACTCGGCCGATTTAGCTTCACTCCCGACCGGCCTCCTCCGAAATTAGTTGGAACGTTACACGTGGCATCTGGGCAAGACACCAGCCTCAGTGAGCATCGATTGGCATTCACTTCTTTGCCGTTGGTTGTGTACTTGTTCATGATCAAGTTGAATTGGCCTTTTTCGTCTGTCAGATCGCTTGCATAGAATACAACCCTGCTTCTCTCATCCATGCATGTCATAGACACCTTCCCACCTGCAACAATACTATTACTTAAATTCGTACTCTTCATTATCCATGCCCATGAATGGTTATTACTTGTAGATTTCACAATACAAATCATAGGCTTGTAAAAATGGCATAGGGTCAGCCCAGCCTCACCCATTTAATTGCTAGGGCCTATAGTCGAGTAAGGCTTGGCCCTTGGCCTCTTAGGGTTGGTCTGGCCCAGCCCAATTTACAAGTCTATGACCCGGTATGGGCGACTATGACTAGTACAACTCATTTACAACCAAGATAAAGACAATATTCACTTCTCTAATTTTTTAGGAAAGCCCTCCTTTTCAGGAAAGAGTTCTTCCTTCCTACTAACGTGACATCATTTAACCATTCAAAGTATTCATAATCGGAACTGTTCATTCAGTAAATTGTCCCAGGTTCATTCTTTTTAGAAGAATCATCCAATTTGGAGACCGTTTAACTATCCATATATATATATATATATATGTGTGTGTGTGTGTTGAACAAAATGACGATCGTGGTGACAAGTGATGAAACATCTATTTATTTTATTTAAATTGATAACTAAATGGTCTACAGATCGAATGAAGTTTTTTAAAAATAACATTTCTACATGATAATGACAAAAAGAAATGTTTCAAATATGACTTCTGTCCTTAAAAGGAGCGAAGGTTTATTCAAAGAAATATATACCTTTGATGGGCCTGGCGCCGTGAACCCATTCGTTCCAACCTTGGGTGCAATCTTGGCATAGTACTTTCCCACCTACATGTATGGTTTTGGTTTTGGGTTCTTCATAATTAAAAGCTTCAACTGTGTGGCTGCTGCTGCAACCCATGGCAATAAATACCACTGCAAATAACAGCACCACCATGGCTCTCATCATTCCGCTCTCTCTCTCTCTCTCTCTCGCTCTCTCTCTCTCTCTCGATTAAGGAGGAAGCAAATGTACATATATATATATATATATATATATATATCAAATGGGTCTTTTGTTTGGGAAGTAGCTGGCTAGGGTGGAAGAGCACTACTTAGGACGTGCATTCCATTTGGAAATGTAGAATGTCAAATTATGCCTATGTTCTAGTTTTTTAATGTATAAATGAATTATTAATTAATCAAGGTCAGCACCTAGCAATTTGAACTATCTTTATAATTATTCAAGACAAACCTGCTTATTATAAAATAAATTGATAAAAAATCTGAATATGATTGGTGAATAATTTACATACAGTTTTTTTATTCATACATTTTGTTCAACACAATTGGTTGGCTAATGGTAGCATTTTTGCAATTTTTTTTCACTCCAATCACACTTTGCACTGCCCTAGTTATATAATTGTCAAACATAAAGTTTAAATTTACAAATCCTTATGCTAGTGGTTTATTTATTAGTCTAACCGTTAAGTTAACTTTAGTTTTTTTGACATAGCACTTCGTGGGTGAAATCAATAGTAAATAGATTAACAGATGTAGTAAGAAAAACTAGCCCACATTACATCAACATGTACGTCCTTGAAAGATAAAGATATAGGTACAACAAATACATGGTACAAAAATAGTAGTTAACTTGATAGTTTACCTACGAAAATATCAAAAGTGTAACATTTGTAAGTTACAAAGATTTTCGTCTAAGTTTTGAAAAGAAAGGGATCAAACATATAGGGCAACTGAATCCAAATAGCAACAGGAAAAAAATTCCAACCTAAAATGGAACTTAGCATTTGAAAGTTACTTAAACTGCAAGTAACTAACGTAACCTACTCCTAATAAATTCGTAAGTTAATTATGGTAAAACCCTAATCAAATTCAGACCCCGACCCGAATCTCCATTAATTTTAGAAGATTAAGCTCTAAGAAAATTGAAAAACCACCTGAGTGGTAACAAATCATGAATTTAGAAGATGAAGCTCCAAGATTAATCTCCACTAATTTGTGAATTTTTTGAAAGTTTAAAATTAGGTGGGTTTTTGTTTGAAAAATAAGAGTTTCAAGGGCCTATCTCTAAAGAACCCTTTAGTTAATTAGTTGTTAGTTAACGATTTATATCAATCATGAAGCTTTTGAACGATAACGACGTCGTCGCGGAACGGTCAAGATCGTCCCAGAAGACCCCGACAACATCTCGATCATCTACAACCTCATCGCCCTCAGTGACATCATCACCACAACCACGACCTGAAAAAATAATCATGGATCACCTAAGAACAAGAGCTTCCAGTTAACCCCCAGAATCTCGATCATCGCCATTGATTATCAAAAAGACTCCTCTATGGTGCAGGTCCATGGCAAACGCCACCGTCAATTAGTAGATGGAGCAGAATAAGGAGCTGGAAATTGTTGAAATGTAAGCATTATTGCAGATGGAATGAAAAATTGAAGGCTGAAGAACTTTGGTGTTCTGGATTTCTTAGTTCTTGTTGTTCATGCTTTGTAATTGTTCTTAGTTGTAATAGATGACTAGGACTAAAACGTTTTTAATCGAGCAACTGATGTGTTTAAGTTGTCCATGTGCAACTCACGTGTCTAGCCTTAGCTGAGGTGTGAGCTAGCAACGACTATATTTTCTCACATATTATTCGGTTGATGTTGTAACTGAATGCAATAGAATTCAATGCATATTCAGATAAACGTTTTTTATTTTGTTTTTTTTTCCTTTCATCTCCAACCTACTCTTTGCAACTTGCAGATCAAATTCTCTTTGATTTCTAGTAGCTAACAACCACTCAAATTTGAAATATACAGACTTAAATCCACTAACATGGCCTTAAAACTTGGTTCGATTTGAATCAAGAGGTGTGGATCTAAGATTTTGGTTCTCGGGTTTTCAACAAAAAACTCAATTGAATCAAAATAAGAAATGGCTGGATCTGGAGCTAAGCTTCGAGCTCTAATCTACACTAAAGTCAACTATGACTTCTGATGCATTAGGATGAAGGCAATTTTCAAATCCCACAATTTGTGAAAATTTGTAACAGTAGTTAAGCTTAGAGAGGATATTGATGAAGAAGCCTCAGAGAACAAGAAAATCATAATCCAAGATCTCATTGCAAGAGATGCAAAGGCACTGGGATTGATTCAAGGTGATGTGTCCGATGATATTTTTTCTAGGATCGCCAATCAAGAGACAGCAAAGGAAGCATATGATGTCTTGAAGCAGGAGTACAAGGGTGACTCATAGGTTATGACTGTGAAACTTCAAGATATCCGTTGTGATTTTGAATATGCTAGAATAAGAAATGGTGAAGCATTGTCTGATTATGTAACTAGGTTGTTTAGACTGATTAATTAAATGAAAAGGTATGCTGAAGATCTATCTAACAAGAGAATTGTAGAGAATCTATTGATTAGTCTTACTCCACAATATGATAACATTATGTCTGTGCTAGAAGGGACTAAGAAGGTTAGTGGAATTAATACCATTGAGGTTGTAGCCACACAGAAGGGATCTGAGCTAAGATTAATTAGGCATTCTGAAGACAGTGAGGTGAATGAGTGAGTCTTTAGTAGTCTTGATGTGCAAGGGAAGAATAGATCATAGGCTAGTGGTCATAAATGAAAGAAACCATGGAAGAATAAGGATAAAAAGGCATTTGTAGACCAAATGAGAAGACTAATGCAGTTGTGAAAGTTAATGTCTTTAAGGAGAGTTGTAGGACTTTTGGCAACTTGCATTTTGGTGAATATTGTTTTAAAAGAAAGACAAAATGTCATTGATGTGACAAATTTGGTCATAATGTTAAGGACCACAGGAGCAAAGCAATGTAAGAAGTACCTTTTGCCAAGGAAGTTGGAAGAGAAACTGCTATATTTGTTTTCTTGCAACTTTGCATCAATTGCTAAGGATGAACATGTTTGGTTCATTGATAGTGGTTGCTGTAACCATATGACCTCACATGAATTATTGCTAATAAATGTGGACAAAAATGTGACTACACAAATTAAAATGGAAAATGGACAAATTGTGCAAGCTATTGCGAAATTGCAATTGGTAATTGAGACTAAGAATGGTACTAGGCACATCAAAGAAGTGATGCTAGTTCCAAGATTAGATGAGAACTTGTTGAGTGTTGACAAATGATTCAACATGGTTTTTTTTCTGGTTTTTGGAGATGACAAGGTTGCAATATCTGAAGACATTGAACTTGAGTATCATGTGACTACTGTGAAAATGACTAAAAATAGATGTTTTCCTTTCATTATAAAGGATACGAGTCCAACGGCACTGAAGGTTACAATTGAATAGGATGTTTGGGAATGGCACAAGCTATTTGATCATTTGAATTTCCAAAGTTTTCAGATGCTAGCAGATGAGGAAATGGTGCATAGCTTAACTAAGCTAAGAAAATCAAATGTAGTTTGTGAAGGATGTGTTGCAGGAAAGCAACACAGAGAGGCATTTAGTAGAGAAGTGATAGAGATGAAGAGTACACTTTATTGGATTTCAAAACTTTTATCAGGATTTGGGACTTGAAAGACAACAATGTGGCTTATTCTCCTCAATAAAATGGTGATGCAGAGAAGAAGAATAAAACCATAGTTTAAAATGGCTAAGAATATGCAACATGACAAAATATTGCCTTGTTCTTTCTATGGTGAAGCAATTAACACTGCAATGTACATTTTCAATAAACGTCCAACAAAAGCATTAGAAAACAAAACACTATTTAAAGCATTCAATGGTAAAAAACCAAGAATCAAGCATCTCAAGGTGTTTGGATGCATTTGCTATTGTCACCTTCTAGGACTATTGAGGTAGAAGTTGGATGAAGCTTCAATCAAAGGGGCTTATGGGAAAATTGAGAAAGGCTACATGATCTACAATTTAACTACTAAGAAGATTTTTTTTTGTCAGGAAATGTGGTTTTTGATGAAAATGGAATATAGCAATGGAGAAATGAAGAAAATGTCCAATTGTCATTTCCTGTGAATTTAAGTTTGAATGAGAAGTACAAAGTGCCCGAGTCAAAAATAGCTCAAGTGACTACTAAGGAAGATTTTTAGTTAGAAGGGAGTAATACTCAGTCACTGGAACTTGTGGATTCACAAACTAAGTTTAGAGAAACAAGTAGTTTGAACCTGAGAAGTATGAAGAAGTTGAAACAAACAGTGCTTGGAAGAAAACAATAGAGGTAGAAATTGAAATGATTGAGAAGAACAAAACTTGGGATTTGGTTGACAGACAAACAGGCAAGCCCATTATTGGTGTCAAGTGGGTTTTCAAGACCAAGTTGAACCTTAATGGGACAATATAGAAGAACAAGGCAAGGCTTATAGCCAAAGGCTACTCTCGAAAGCTTGCTATTCATTTTAATGAGACCTTTGCACCAGTTGCAAGGTTAGATACTATAAGGACCTTGATTGCTCTTGCTATACAAAGGAGTTGGAAATTGTTTCGACTTCATGTCAAGTCAACATTTCTTAATGCAGTTCAACAAGAAGAGATTTATGTTGAAACCAAAGAGTTTTGTAATAACAGGAGATGAAGACAAGGTTTATTGTCTTAAGAAGGTTTTATATGAGTTTAAACAAGCTCCAAAAGCCTGATATGAAGAGATTAACACTCATATGCACAAGTGTGGCTTCACAAGGAGTCCAAGTGAAGTTGCACATAGGTATAAAGCCGTTCCTTAGAATACATCTAGGAATTGAGCTTGTTGTGGTACTCTGTATGAACCTTATTTGCACTAGTGGATTGGACGATGTGGAGTCCCTGATTTTTTAACCCAGTTAAAGGTTTTTCTAGTCAAAACTTGTTGTGTTTACTTCTTCATAACTTGCAGGCATATCTAGTAAATTAGTAGTGAATATCACAAGCTATAATTGTTGTTTGATAATTGAACTGATTTGTGAATATGTTCTTGCTTGTGATTTGCTCGTAAGAGATATCTAGGTAAATATTGACCAGTCAAACGTACTAGTCTATTAAGTTTAATTCTTGGAATTGTGTTTCTCATAACTGAGAAATTCATATATAGCTAACTAGTTCTCTAACAAGTCAACCTTTCAGAGTTTAACTTCTTTGCGTTCTTCTTAGTTTGAACTTGCCCACATATCTAGTTTATTATCATATGTTTCACACGTTATATAATCCATTATTTGATGTGGGTTTGTGCTCAAGTTTGTACCACATTATTATGAAATAAAAATTGTATTATTGTTGACTACGTTAACTTGTAGCAAACTAAGTTTATTCATTGGATTTGTATGTGTTTAATTAACGAATCTATACTTAGTTGGCTAGTTGGTTTGGCTAGTCAATCTAGCACACTTTAATCTATAATTGGAGGATATTTAGTCTAGTACCAATTTCACCTTTGAACTCCTGCTTTAGTACATCCCGAGCATCCTTAGCTATCTCCTCATTTGCAATTATGGGGGAAATTTCATTACTCATTGTACTTTGAATCAACCACAAAGCTTTTTCTCTGGAAATAAGATCCTATGCAACAATCAGCTACTTCTCATCTAGTTGCTTTTCATCTGAGGGAAGTTCATACCCATTTTCAACAAAACCCCACAAATTGTGGGATTTAAAGATAGTTTTCATTCTAATGCACCAAACTTCAAGCTAACATAGTGAAGATTGGAGCTTGAAGATTAGCTCTAGATCCAGACATTTTGTTCTTCGATGTACCTGAGTCCTTCGTTGAAAGCTCAAAGAACACTTCACATATCATGTCCCTTGATTCAAT